>NC_059328.1:88545000-91513333 GCF_018350155.1 Leopardus geoffroyi
GTCTGACTTCGGCTCAGGTCATGATCTCACGGTCCGTGAGTTCGAGCCCCACGTCCGGCTCTGTGCTGACAGCTCAGAGCCTGGAGCCTGTTTCAGATTCTGTGTCTCCCTCTCTCTCTGCCCCTCCCCTGTTCATGCTCTGTCTCTCTCTGTCTCAAAAATAAATAAACGTTAAAAAAAAATAAAAAAAGTTATTAAGAATGAGCTGTTTCTGAGAAGAAATTCTGTGTTTATCTGGTTCTGTGCCTTTTCTTTGAACTATGGGGAAAATAAAATTTCTGTCTTGAAATCCTTCTTTCCAGTGTTTAGTCTATTTTCTCCCAATCTTCAGTAATGATTAAATTATACAGGAGAGGATAAAAGTTCACGGCAGTTAAAAGCAAGTGTGGCCAGTCCCTACTTTTGCCATTTGAGTGTATGGGGTGGCATTCTTCAAAAGGATTCTGAAAAGATAAACAGGGACATGAATAGTGGCCTACAAGAAAGTTTGAGGCAGTAAGGATAAGTATTTGTATGGTGCACCATCCAAGGTTATATGTGAGACAACTGTTCTTTTTCTGTATATATCATAAAATGGTGACACTGATATTTGGAAGTATATTAGAATTATCCTTATAAGGATTTTGTATTCTTTTTCTCACATCTCAGATAATACCTCATATTATTTTGTATTTGATGTGCACAGACTAATATGGAGGCCCTGGTTTTGGTCCTAGACAATTCTCAAAAACAAAGGTTTCTCTGAAATTTCCTATTTTTGGCACAAATTCAGGTAGGTCCAAGAAGATTTTTCCTGCTCTTGACCTTCTATGTCCCATCAAATTAGTTGAAGTCATAATTAGATTTTGGAACAAATTTATATCATTTAGCCCATCCTTGGTAGATGATTATAGTCAAATCTGTATTTTAATACATGGATTTAAGTCTTTAAGAAATGGCTGCTTTATTTTGAGGGAAAAACTTATTCTGGGAATATTGGCTGTTCATATAATTAAATCATCTGTGTTACATGAGTGCTTTACATGTTGCTAGGTCAGGTATGCCCATGATCTTGTTGCTGCCAAGTCCATCATCACATGTCATCCAGAAAAATGCTGACATATTGCCAATTAGGTAGTCTTCCTGTCACCCCGTCCCAGATTGTATTGCTTAAAGATTAATACTGTGCAAGGATGAACCTATATGTTAGGGGACAGTCAAAAAATCTAAGAAAATAGATTCAGTATTATTGGGAGACTGGGTCCATGTATAGGTCAGGCAAAACTGCATTCTCATTATTCCAGAAATTTTGGACAAAAAAATTTAAATGAGGAACTGGCAAGGTTTATAAGGGGAAAAATATATCAGAAAGCTTAGAAAAAGATTTTCAAAATTTATTATTGCATTAAGTATTTCAAGTTATCTATTTTAAGAAATTTATAATTTGAGAATAGCTCATAAAATGTTATAAAGAGGACAAATCTTTATAATTATTCAAATATTTATTAACATCTACGGATATACTAAATCTTTATCACATCACATGCGACCTCTAAAAAATGACCTACATGCAAATAGATATAAATAGATAGTACAAGGATATTGATAATCATAAATAAAGAATCAATTTTCACATTTGTAAAAGTGTGGGTTTTGGGTAAAATGGATTGGGTTTGAATTTAATACCTGCCACTTTATTGTGTGGCTGTGGGCATTTTTTATAACCTTTCTTCATCTTAGTGTTCTTAGTTAATTATTCTAAAATATACCTAACTTACAGAGAAGTTACAGAAATCAGATAATACATAGGCCACAGTGCCTGCCTCAATGAATGTGCAACAAATTATAGTTATTATTGTAATAAAACTTTCTTATTTTGATTAGAAAGAATAAATAAATAATGTATATAAATTGAGTAGTACTGGGGCATTTGGGTGGCTCAGTTGGTTGAACGTCTGACTTGAGCTCGGGTTGTGATCTTTTGGATCAGAAGTTCAAGCCCCACATTGGGCTCTCTGCTGTCAGTGCAGAGCTCACTTTGGATCCTCTGTCCCCCTCTCTCTCTGCTCCTCCCTCACTTGCTCTCTCTGTCTCTCTCTCTCTCAAAAATAAAAAATAAACATTTGATAAATTGAGTAGATACTAACCAATTTAATTACTTCAATGGATTCTCTTCCCTTAAGCTTGTTTTTAAATTGTTTTTAAATTGAATTTACACATAGTGAACTAAAAATGTAAACAAATAAAAGTTGACTTCACAGCACTGATAAATTTAATTTAGCAATTGTATTAGTCTGTGGAATTTTGAGCTATGATTTGAAAGAGTAATAAATTATAGGCATACATAATCACTTTTTAAATATAAACTCACAAAGAACATCTGGTCCATGAGTGGTTACTATTAATTTAAGTATTCAAAGGAAAATATAAGTTTAAATCTTATTAAGTATTTTGAATTTTTAAAAATGTTTATTTTTGAGAGCAAGAGTGGGGGAGGGGCAGAGAGAGAGGGAGACAGAGGATCTGAAGCAGGCTCTGCACTGTCAGAGCAGAGCCCAATGCAGAGCTTGCACTGACTTACCGTGAGATCATGACCTGAGCCGAAGTCAGACACTTAACTGACTGAGCCACCCAGTCACCCAAGTACTTTGAATTTTTATCATTTGATTAAGTAAAAGAAAATTATTTCAGTGAGTTGCCTAAATAATGATTTCATTTACTTTGAGTATCAGTACAGTATGAAGTAATAGAACACTGGAATGACAATCCAGGGGCTCGAGATGCAGTATGGCTCTGATATTAATAGCAGGATCTTGGGAAAGACAATTTCCTCTATAGGTCTCAGGATGTTGGGCAAGATGATACTTGATAGGGCCCACTTTCCATAGAGCCTACTTTACAGCTAAAAAATAACTTCCCAAATTATAGAACCTGAGTAACAAGGCAGTTATGAGAAGTTGGAAATGTGTTATTTTAGCATCTGGCATCTCAATTCTCTCATAGATAAAATGCTCCTCTTTATGAAGATATCTTGAAAAGCCACTGGCAGATAGTGAGTGAGATTCTGAGACAAAACCTCAGAGTAAATGTGGTTTTCTAGTCTGTGCTATAAAGGAGGCGATTTTTTTTCCTATGAAAAGAAATAAAATTAGGGACCATGAGGACATGAACTCATTCCCTCCCTATTATCCTTTAACAGAAATCCTGATGGCTTTGGATTTCCAAAGATGGGTTGGGAGTTTTATCAAGACTTATATAGCTCTCAAGGGGCAGGCAAACCCTAACTGACATCTAGACCACATTTTGGGAGCTTATCCAGTATCACGTGAACTAAGGCTTTGAATTAAATCACTACTCTTAAACTAAGTCAGCAGTAATAAATTGTTGGACACATGGAACAAAGTAAAAGATTTGAGCTGATCTTTAAAAATGGAATAATTAACTTAATTACTACACTTATCAACGTAATATAGTTTGGTTTTTTTTGGTGAGATGAGAATGCTTAAGATTTACTTTCAGCAAATTTCAAGCATACAATACTTAAATACTATATTAACTATAGACACCATGCTGAACATAGACCCCCAGAACTTACTCATTTTATGTCTGAAGTGTGTGCCCTATGAATGACACCTCCCCATTTTCCCAGTCCTTGACAACCACCATTCTACTCTATTATGAGTTTCTTATGAGTTTAATTTTTTTAAGATTCCACATATGAAAAATCATTGAGTATTTCTCTCTCTCTGGCTTATTTCAATTACCATAATGTCCTCCAGTTTTATTCACATCATCACAAATAGCAGTGTTTCTTTCTTTTTTATGACAATAAATATTTTTGACAATAAATATTTTTGAATCCATTCATCCATTAATGGAAGCTTAGGTTGTTTCCATATCTTGGTTTCTGTGAGTAATGTGGCAATCAAATGAGAGCTTGTATCAATTCATGATACTGACTTTGTTTCTTTGGGATAGATACCCAGGAGTAGAATTGCTGAATCACATGGTAATTTTATTTATAATTTTTTGAGGAACCCCCATTTCCATACTGTTTCCCATAGTGGCTGTACCAATTTGCATTTCCAACAACAATGTATAATGGTTCCTTTTTCTTCATACTCTCTCCAACATTTGTTATCTCATTTTGAAAATAGACATTCTAACAGATGTGAGGTAATATCTCATTATGGTTTTGATTTAAATTTTGCTGATGATTAGTATTGTTGAGCACTTTTTCACGTACCTGTTGGCCATTTATATATCTTTTTTGGAAAAATGTCTATAAAGATTTTTTGCCATTTCTATTAGGTTACTTGTGTTTTGTTTTGGTCATTGTGTTAGAAGAGTTCCTTATATGTTTTGGATAGTAACCTTTTATCAGATATATGGTTTGCAAATATTTTCTCACATTCTGTAGGTTGCCTTTTCATTTTATTGACTGCTATGCAGAAGCTGTTTAATTTGATGTAATTTTACTTGTTTATTTTTGCTTTTTGTACTTGTGTTTTGGTGTCATATCCATGACCATTGCCAAAACCAATGTCATCAAGTTTCTTCTTTATTATTTCTTTTAGGTGTTTTATGGTTTCAGGTTCTACACTTAAGTGTTTAATTCATTTCCACTTAATTTTTGTGAGTGCTGTAAGATAGGGATCCAGTTTCATTCTTTTGCACGTGGATATTGTTTTTCAGGCAGTTTATTGAGAAGACTATCCTTTTTCCATTGTATGTTCTTGGCAATTTTGTCAAAAATTGGTTGACCATACATGTGTGAGTTTGTTTCTGGGCTCTGTATTCTATTTCATTGGTCTATTTGCCTGTTTTTGTACCACTACCATACTGTTTTGATTTACTGTAGCTTTGTAATATAGTTTGAAATCAGAAAATGTGATGCCTCCAGTTTTGTCTTTCTCAAGTTTGGTTTGGCTATTTAGGGTCTTTGTGGTTCCATACCATACCAATGAGCCAAGGAAGAAATCAACAAGGATATAAAAAATATATTGAAACAAATGAAAATGGACATACAACATACCAAAACTTATAGGATGAAGCAAAAGCAATTCTGGGGGGAAAGATTATCAATAATTGCCTCCTTTAAGAAAAAGGAAAATATCTCAAATTACCAATCTAACTTTACATTTTAAGGAACTAGAAAAAGTGGAACAAACTAAGCCCAAAGTAAGAAGAAGGAAGAAAATAACAAAGATCAGAGCAAAAATAAGTGAAACAGAGACTGGAAGAACAATACAAAATAAATCAATGAAAATTAGAGCTTTTTTTTTTTTTTAAAGATAAACAAAATTGACAAACTTAACTAGAGTAACTAAGAAAAGAGATAATAAAACAGAAATGAAACAGAAAACATTATAACTGATACCACAAAATACAAAGGATATTAAAGCACTACTATTAACAATTATATACCAACAAATTAGGAGAAATTTAAAAATCTAGAAGAAATTTAAAAATTCCTTGGCACATACAACCTATCAAGACTTGGTCATGAAGAAATAGAAAATCTGAAGAGACCAATTGTAGGTAAGGAGATTGAATCAGTAATCAAAAATCTCCTAACACAGATAAGCTCAGGAGCACATAACTTTACAGGTGAATTCTACTAATATTTAAAAAGAATTACTATCAATCCCTATCAAGCTCTTCCAAAAAAACCTAACAGGAAGGAACACTTTCAGATTCATTTTATGAGGCCAGCATTACACTGATACCAAAGCCAGACAATAACACCACACAAAAGATGAAAATTACAGGCCACTATCCCTGATGAACACAGATGCAAAAATACTCAACAAAATACTAGCAAACAGAATTTAACAGTACACCCCTTTAGATCATTCACTCTGATCAAGTGGGATTTACATCCGTGATGCAGAGATGGTTCAATATACTAAATCAATAAATGTGACACATTAACACAACAAAGGGTAAAAAACAAATTATCATCTCAATAAATTAAAAGAATACATTGGGCAAAACTCAATATACTTTTATGGTAATACATCACAACACATTAAATACAGAAAGTACCTCAACCTAATAAATGCTACATATGCCAAGCCAATAGCTAACATCATATTCAAAGGTGAAAAACTGTGAGCTTTTCCTCTAAGACCAGGAGAAGACAATGATGCCTGCTCTTGCCACTTCTTTTCAACACAGTACTGAAAGTCCTGGCCAGGATAATTAGGCATGACAAAGAAATACAGGGCATCCAAACTGGAAAGGAGGAAGTAATATTGTCTCTTTGTGCTGATAACATGATCTTATATATAGAAAATCATAGTGGTTCCACCAGAAAACTGTTAGAACTAATAAACTAATTCAGTAAAGTTGCAATATACAAAATCAGTATACAAGAACCAGTTGCATTTTCTACACACTAACAAGAACTATCTGACAGAGAAGTTAAGAAAGCAATCCCATTTATAATAGCATGAAAACCAATAAAATACTTAGGAATAAATTTAACCAAGCAAATGAAAGACCTGTATATTGAGAACTACAGGACATTGATGAAAGAAATGAAAACATAAATAAATGGAAAGATACCCCATGTTCATGGATTGGAAGAATTAATATTGTTAAAATGTCCATCTCCTTGAAGCAATTTATAGACTTCAGTGTTATCACTATCAAAATTCCAATGGCATTTTTCACAGAGATGGAAAGACAATCCTAAAGTTCATGTGTAATACATGCTTTCTTAAAGGGTTGGAGATTTGCTTAAAGGTGGTCCATAAAAGATTTGTTTGATGCCTTAAAATCCCCATCATGTTCTATCCATATTCTGTAGCTATGATATAGTTGAGCATTGAAAATCTAAGACAGAATACATTCAGCTAGTAACAAGATATTTTTAAAAATGCCACCAAAATGGTGTAGAAGTGGAATGCTGAGAGAAGTATGGCAAGTGAAGGATAAACATAGAAGATTGATATGACCCAGCATTACAAATCAGGCATGTTTCCAGAGAAACCAGTGTTTGTGCTTCTGTCACCAATCGCATGACTTCTGATTAGGTAGTATGAAGATTCACTGTCAAATGTTTGGTAACACGTGAGTAGGAAAAGAGAAGACCCATTTTATTTGTGTTAGTTCTCCATAGACTACTATGTTTTCTGTATATTTAATATGCCTATGATTTGATAAAGGAGATAACCAGGAACTATTATAAAAAAAGAAGAGAAAGAAAAAAAAGTGTGTTGTTAGTGTTATCATTAGTGAGGATGATGATTTTGATGAAGCTGGGAAACTAGTCAGGATGTTGCTAGTGAAGAATGGGGAGAACCTAAATATAGATAGTGTTAGGAGGATATAAATTAAGGAAATGATCTTAGAAGTATTCAGGAAGTGGAATTAAGAGAATGGAATGGAATATGGATGGTGAAGAAGAATGCTTTAAGGATAATCTGTAAATTTCTGATTTAGTTTAGGAGATAAATGGTGCCATCACGAAAATGGGAAACATAATGAATGTGAACGGAAAATTAGTGGTCCATAAAGAATTGAATAAAGGATGAAGAATTGGAGGTGAATGAAATGGGATAAAGATAATAATTAATTCAGCTTTGAACACATGAGTTTCCAGATAGTGATGTTCAGAGAACAGCTGGACATATAGGTTAAGGCTTAATGAAAAAAATCCTTGCTATATGCCTTTCAGAGTTTTCAATATATAAAAGTAATTGAGGCCTTATGTAGAGTTTTACTTATATTTATAGAGAGTAAAAAGAGGAGAAAAGGGGAAGGAAGAGAAGAAAAGGAAGTAGAAAATATGGGAATGGAAATAGTGAAAGATTAGAAAAAGGACTTTATAAAGGAGATAAGAAATGGGTTTGGAGGTCAGAATTAGGGCTTATTTGTGTAATAAAAACAAAGGAGCTAAAATAAGGAAAAAGAGTCATAAGAGGTATAGGAGCAGAAAGGTTGAATAGACAACTGGTTACCTTGCCACTGGTGACCTGGGGAGTAACAGTGGGGTGGTGCAACTGGACGCCTCCTAACTAAGAATCTTATGGGGAAGAGAAACAATTTCAAATAACCATGTTTAGAAATTTAAGCTTAAATTCAGTCAGAACAAAAGAGTAATTTGAAAACAATATGCATAATATGGGCATTATGGAGCTTAAATGATTTTGTAAAAGAAATGTATGTTTATAAGGAGATTAGCAAATGCTTGAAAACAAAGTTATTTTTATAGAAGATAATTTAATTGTATAAATTTTTGATAGTTTGTGTTTTCACAGTACTGTGGCATTTAGATTTTTAAGCTTTGCAGAATTGCTAGCTGAATTGAAATAGATAGCTTAGGTTCTCTGATTTCCATTTAAATGCTCAACAAACTGTCACAAAGAAGTGGTGTTGCATGGTTTATAACAACTTTAAGAGATTTGCAGCTGTGCTATGAATACATCCAATTATACAAATATGACTTTCAAAATTACTTTTTGCTATTACCTGGACAAGTTAGTGTAGAGGAAGTGGTTTGCCTAGATATAGGAAGCTAATATAGATTTGAAGATTTGATATATGCAAATAACCTTCTGCACAAAAAAGGGAAAAATTACAGCAACTATTTATTACAGATAAAACTTAATTAAAAAGAAAGAGTTGAGTTTTTAGGATTAGATTTTTTATTTCAGAGTCAGATACTTTTATTAAGTGGCAGGGAGGTCAATTACAGTTCTCAATATTATCTA
Organism: Leopardus geoffroyi; assembly: GCF_018350155.1. NCBI lineage: Eukaryota > Metazoa > Chordata > Mammalia > Carnivora > Felidae > Leopardus > Leopardus geoffroyi. The sequence continues at coordinate 88,553,700 of NC_059328.1, forward strand.
TTGAATTTCAGATGATTTCATTTTTAATTTTGGTAAGAAATTGATTACTTGGGAGGGCAGAATCTAGGATCATGTAATATTGTATCAGGCAGACATGTTGACTGTCGTCTTGTTAGCCCCAAACTCCCAAGGTGAAGAAATTATAGCTTGAAAAAGTTAAAGAGAAACAAAGAGCCTGGGAAGGAGGGTCTAAATAGAGCACTGCAGTAGATGTGGAACAAATAGGTATTGGCTTCCCATCACTGGGTAACTACCGGATGTAGTTGATAAGCCATAAGGAGAGTTGGGATAGGAAATGAAAGCAAAGACAAAGCTCAAATACCGTGAAAAAATTGCAAAGCTGTAACAGAAGGTAACTCTATTAGCTACAAGATACCATATTAGGTACTAGTTTGATGAATGCTAATTCTTATTCCAGAACCACCAGATTTTATAAGATTTTAAACATTCTAGGTTGTATAATTAAGAAAAATGTATTTGGTATTTTTCCTTACTAAAAATAGATGTCACAATTTATGAGTTCATAAATTTTCACATTAATCACTAAAAGATTTGTTGCCAAATTAAGAGATAGATGGGGTTAGGGGAAAGAGTAGGGGTGAGAGAGAGGAAGAATAATTATTCAAGAGTAACAATATTTATGTTGTTTCTTAAAGTATTGCTTTATTTTTTAAATTTTATTTATTTTTGAAAGATAGAGAGAGAGACAGAGTGCAAGTGAGGGGAGGGGCAGAGAGAGAGAGGGAGACAGAATCCGAACAGGCTCCAGGCTCTGAGCTGTCAGCACAGAGCCTGATGTGGGGCTCGAACTCACAAACTTCGAGATCATGACCTGAGCCAAAGTCGGATGCTTAACCGACTGAGCCATCCAAGTGCCCCTTAAAGTGTCACCTTAAATTCTAAGAGAATTAAAAGCAGTCTAAATATCAAAGAATAAGAGAAAATGGATTAAATAAATTAAAATCTGCCTTTATAAGTGGCCCATTATGCAGTCATTAAAAAGCATGGATTCAAATAATGTATAATGACTTTGGAAAAAGATAACAAGCAGGAAATAGAAGTTTAAATATGTATATGATATAATGTAAACAATATAGTTTGCTATAATATATATGTGTTTATAAGATGATACAGAAAAAGAAAAAGTGAAAAGTTAATAACCTGCTATTATTCCACTTAATTTTGCTGTGTTTTCCATTTTGCTGTGTTTTGTGTGTTTTAACTTCTTTCAAACAGTGACCATTTATTTCTTTTATTATGCTTTGTACTTGTATCATTTAGGTTTCAGTCACACAAATAATTTCAACAAGATGTATATACTATAAAGAATAGTTAACCAAGTGAAAAATAGTTAACTACTGAAAGAAGTAAAAGGGAGCTCTAAGTGTAATGGGTTAGCAAATGCAGAAGGCTGCTGCCACCGCTAGGATTGAGGGAAATATGAACTGTAAATAAACTCAGAATTTAGGGAGACCTTCACCTCCCGCCCCCCACCCCTGCCCCACCAAAGCTGAGATTCATTCCTCTGAGGAGATGATGTGCCTTCCCATCCCCTTCCCACCCTGCAGTGAAGAATAGACTTGTTGGAGGCTGCTTTTAGAAACATGAAAGCTGCCAAGAACAAACTTTTGGTAGACCTTTGGGAACCACAAGAGCATCCTGTTGCCTCAGGGAACACTGAGAACCATACTTCCAGACACTCACTGCTTGGGTGAAGGAGGGCAGGCAAAATGAAAGGCATTTCTTCCTCCTCTGGTTTTAAGTGACTTAGTATACTCTTAATAAAAATGGACAATATGAAAGTGGGAAACAGAAATTAAAAAAATTTTTTTTTGTTTTGAAAGAGAGCAAGCGAACGAGCCAGGAAGGGGCAGAGAGGTTGAGGGAGAGACAGATCCCAAGCAGGCTCTGCACTGTCAGCACAGAGCCTAACATGGGACTCAAACTCACTAACTGTGAGATCATGACCTGAGCCAAAACCAAGAGTTGGACACATGACTGACTGAGCCACCCACATGCCCCAGAAACCTCATTTTTAATTATATTCTTATGGTTTATTTTTAATAATTTTAAAAGTAATGCATACAACCTGTAGTTACACAGTTTTAACTATTATCTGGAGTTAATGTCTAATAGAGACGTCAAATTGGTGCCTCATACATTCAGACATTGACATGACTATTCTCCATGTAATGATTAAGTAGTGGATGACTGTTAACTTTATTAACACTGGATTAATGTGTTTCAAAAATGCAAATCTGTCATATCATTCATTGCTTGAAAGTCTTTAACAGTTTCTCCTGGCTATGAGGATAAAGAGGCAAATCTATAGCACAACTGTTCAGCTCTTTATAATCTTGACCAGATTACCTCACAAATTTCATTCCATGACACACTGTCAATTTTTATGTTTCAGTCTCATTGGCTTTAATGTATTTACTTAAAAAAATCATATATTTTTTTCCAGTTCAGGACCTTTATACTTGCTTCTCCCTCTGCAAAGCTTGTTCTTCACATGCCCTTCCATCCAGTCCATTCCTGCTTCTCTCCTCTCTTGACAGTAGTAAATGCTTACATAATTAGTTGTTTGGTTTTGCCTTCCCAGTCAGTTGGAAGCACCATTCAAACCTAGATACCTTGTCTCATAAGTCATAAGTGCTTTGTAATTATTTGCAAATTGAAGGAATAACTAAATAAATAAATGAAAAGTTGAAAAGAGTGTTCCGAAGTGTGATATAAGAGGAAGTAAAATTTTAGCAAATTTTCTTGGTCCTCTTCTCGCCTATTAACACTAAACTTAACATATTTTAAATATGTTAAGTAAAAGTAAGATTTGGGCTATTCATATAAGAAGGTATATTTTCATAAATTGGTTGATGCAAGGTTTTGTCATTATAATATCAATGTGACTAATACAATAAGGTTCAATATTTAGGTTAAAAATCATTGCTTAATTTCTGAAAATTTAAGTTAAAATTTGTTAATTATTTCCTAAAATTGACAAATTTAGTGAAAAGTTGCACAGACTTTTTGTCCATATTGAAAAATACTGATTCTTGCATAGAGGGTTGATTTATTCTCTTCCTTTGGTTTGTCACACCTTCTTGCACATGTCATCTCTACTGCAAAAGATATTTTCTCTGAATGATTTACCCTCACCGTTTCTACCTGAAAATTATAAATATATAGTTATTAACTGTTATTTAACAGCATTTTTACTATGTTACACAAGAAGTAGCTTTCATTTTCTGGCAGAAGATGTAAAAAATTTATGAATGACTACTTTTAATTATAAAAGGTATTTAATATGCTTCCATGATTCTAAAATATAATTCCATTAACATATACAGGAGGTTAAGCTGGTAGTGAACATTTATCTTTTTCGGCTTGTTAAAGTTATGTTGACATTCAGAAATAACAAGGAGCAGGAGATATCTTTTGACTTCATTTTCATAACAATATCACCTCAGGTGACAGAGCAGATGGTCAGCAATGTGTAAATAGAGCACTGAATTAACCAGATAGATTCCAGCATGTATATAGTTCAGACATATACGAGACTCAATTTCATTTAACTCTGTCAATTTCAAAACATCCCATTCCATGTTGTATAATAATGTATTTCATAGAAAAATAACTAATTTAATAATAAAAATTATTGATGCTATAGTCATTATTATATACTACTTTTATATTAATATTTTTGACATCATAAATATGTCCAGAATTATTAATTTTAATTTTACTTAATCTTACACTGGATATATTTATATAACCGAATCATATGTGACATATATATAACACATTATTCTTTTATGTTTGTAAGTAGCCACATAAGAAAAAAGTTCAAAACTAAAAACACTGTTGTATTGTTTTTGTTCAATTTTTTCTTTGTTTGTTGCTAAATTTGTTACTATTTTAATCCTAAAAATATGAATAAGCATTACTTGTGACACAGCTGATTGCTCACGGCTAAATTTTGAAATAGAAATCTAAAATCCTTGTTAATTTTGAACTACTAAATAAATATTTCTCCACTTTTTTTTTCCTTAAGGTATATGAAAAATAAGCTCTAGTTTAATATTAACTTTAAATTTTAAATTTTTATATATTGTCCTTTTTTATTTGAATTTTTAATTTTTTTTTTTGAGAGAGTGTACACAAACCACACGCACACACGTGCACGTGCTTGCGCATAAGTAGGGGAGGGGCAGAAAGAGAGGGAGGGAGAGAATCCCAAGCAGGCTCCACACCTGGCATGGACCCAGGGCATGAGGCTTGTTCTCTCAAACTGTGAGATCATAACCTGAGCCAAAATCAAGAGTTGGACATGTAACTGACTGATCCACCCAGGTGCCCCTGCATTTGAATTTTTTTTTGACAGATATAGAACTAGATATTAAATAAATATGTTTTTTGGTATAAGTGAATACTAATAAAAAGAAACAAATTTAGAGGCAATCCAAATTGAAATAATTAGAACCAGCCCTAAATCTTTACCTTCTAGATTCGTTCTTTGTCTTCTTAGTTTGTATACTGTTTCTTTTTTTGTCTTGCATCTGGCTTATAAATGTCTTTTACTGTCAAGAGGAAAAGTGGCTCATCAATGTACAAATTTCCAAGGGAAAATGTTCTATTTTCTCACAACCTATGTAATGAGGAATTTCTTCTTTAATCTCTCTCATTTCCACTTAATCTAGCCTAGGGGAAAAACATACTTCTCTTTAATTTTCTGTATTAAAATATCAGTGGATTTAGGCAGGGATTTATATTTAGCAGTCTTTAGGAGGCAAAGATCCTCTTAGATTATTAAAAAAATTTTTTTAATGTTTATTTATTTTTTGAGAGAGAAAGAGAGAGCGAGCAGGGAAGGGGCAGAGAGAGAGAGAGGGAGACATAGAATCTGAAGCAGGCTCCAGGTTCTGAGCTGTCAGTACAGAGTTTGACAGGGATCTTGAACCCACAAACTGTGAGATCATGACCTGAGCCAAAGTCGGACACTTGACTGACTGAGCCACACAGACAACCCACTTTTAGATTATTTTTAAATTATGATTGGACATGAATTATAAGCAACTCAGTGTGTGAAAAATACCTATTTGCTATAAAAAATTATTTGGAGGATAAGACTATTTTTAAGGCTAATGATAGCTAAATATCTTATCACCAGCATAATAAAACAACTCCAAAAATTTCAAAATATACTGTCTTAACAGCATTGATGAAGCAATTAAAATTTTTAATTTAATGAATATTTATTATTGTTTAAACCTACACTGGGTCACAGAGACCAAGATGCTGTTTTTAAGAAGCTTAAAATTTAAAGAAGGGAACAGCTTTTGCCCAATTTACCTACCCTTTTACTCTTGTTGATTGCTATTTTGGTTGCCAACTTAGATATTGTAGAAAAAAAATTAAATTATAATACTATTGACTGGGATGAAGAAGAGAAATAGACATGGTTTTCATTGGTATTGTTTCCTTTTCCTCTCCCTGTAGTGTTCCAAAATTAGGGCTCTCTGGTCAAGGTGATGAAGTTTTGAGGTGATGGTGGGGTTCGTGGGGTCTGGAGCTGATGACCAAGAAAAAATTCTTGAAGATGTCTTTAGTGCAAAAAGGAGATTTTATTAAAGCATGGGGACGGGACCGGTGGGCAGGAAGAGCTGCATTGGGTCATGATGGGTAACTCCATCAGGGATAGAGTAAGTCTTTAAGGAATTATGGAAGCAAGGTTTCCAGGACGTTGAGGAGCTAGCTATTGCTAGGGAAATGCAATTTATTACCATTTAATAAAACCTCACTCATGAGACCTTTCAGATGTGTATCAGGAGGCCATAAGCTTGGAGTATGATTGCCAGCATATATCTTGGGGAAGTTGAGATAAAGGGAGTTGATTTACAGGATCCTTGAGGTTGGGGTAATGTTAAGTGAAGGTTCTCTTTTGCCCCTAGCAAAGTGTCATCATTGAGCTGAGCTCCCAGAAGGAAATCACTCTGCTGGTTTCAAGGACTTGTCAATGGGCTGTAGGCAGTAAGGGAATTTAATTTTTCATTTACCTTAGTTTCCCCATCACTATGGCAAGCACTTAAACCCCTTTCCTTTGTTCTTGTAGCCAGGCGTGTCCAAGGAATATCACACAGATCCCACCTGGGGTGGGGGGGTGCTAGCTTTACTTTACACCTCAGCCTGTCTCATGCTCCCTCATCACAGCTAATAGTCTAGTCTGGCCCCCCAGATAGGGAGAAAAATAGAGTTGGAACTTAAGGCAGAGGAATGAGCAATTTCCCTGGCTATTAGCTAGAATTTTGTCAAAGTAACTTGCACAACAGAAGATAAATGTACTTGTTATTCCTTTTATTGTCTAGTAAATGTTCAGTCTAATTGTTGATTTGGATTGAATCATATGCACAAAACCTCATTGTAGTTTCCAGATCACTTTAGGATATATTATATAATTTAACTATTCTGTATATTTTTTAAATATCTCCTTTCGAATATAACAAATACATGCTGGGAGACAAAAATTATTGGAAAATATTAAAAAGTTATTAAGGTGTCCATTAGTTTAAGCCTCCAGCACATACACATACACACACATAAACACACAAAATCCCACTGTATTGGGTTCCTGGCTTTTTTTTATATAGAAATTTAAATTTTCAAAATATTTTGCATCTTTTATTGCTAGAAAAATGGAATAGAAATATGGAGCAAAACAAAAACATTAAGATAAGGTAAATGAAATGCCCTTCCCAACCAGGCTCTATTAAAATATTTGTTCCATTCTAAACAAAGGATTGTGAGATAATAGAATTTTTCTGTCCTCTCCAGGATACCTTTCTTGTTTGAAACACTCTGATAAATGCTATGTTTTGCTATTTAATGTATTCACCATTTTTTTTTCTTGAGCTTATTTTGTCAGCCTTTCTATTTCCTTCTATGAGCAATAATTAGAACCAATTACTATTTCTTTTACAAAATTTTGTAAAGCCTGGAAAATGTTTTGAATATAATGGCTGCTTAAAAGTGTTGATGACTGTTACTTTAATGGTTAATAAATAAAGAAAAATTGACTCTTTTTCTTTAATAAATGATTTTAAAGTGTCCTAAAGGAATCAAAGTCCTTTTTCTCATCGTATCTTTATATATTATATAGGTCAAGAGAATGGTTAAGTATAAGGAGATACAGAATAGAATTATACTGAAATATCTTGTCACAAGGTGGCACTGCTATTTCAAATATGAGGCTATATCTAGCACTTTTCTTTTATTGGATGATCTTTTAAAATGTTTAAAATATTTTAAAAATACTTCATACTACTTTAAGGATTTTAGATCTCAGATAAACTTTTAAAGAGAAGTATTCACAATTAATGTAGCCTACTGGCTACAATTTTTTGCATTTTGTTTTGTTTTGTTTTGTTTTTTGTTTTTTCGACGAAGGCCTGTTGAAGTTCCTAGTTTCAAACATCCAGCTTTGATTAAATTTAGATATACTAATGTAATCTAATGCCCTTAGGGAAAAAATGAGCAGATGGGCATTCCAGACCATAACACTTCTATTTTTTACTTTCATTTTTTTATTGACTTGTTAAGAAAATAATTGATTCTATTTTACTAAATGTCATTATTAGGACATGATAGTCAGCTTTTGTCCATCAGGTTAGTAATTATTATTAATTTTAGGAAAAAGAATATTTAAGGCTCTGAATTGGTATTTTGGTAAAAAAGAAGTGTCATACTATCAAAGTACATCTCATATGCACAAAGTTGAAATGAAACTGAGTAGAATAGCATCAAATGTTGTTATATTCTCTGGGAAACACTCATTTAGGCTTATTTTCACTGAATATATGGTCATGGTTTCTATAGCTATAGCTTTAATTACAATGTATTATTTTTTACATGAAAACAGTACTCTCTGAATAAAGTATCTGAGCTACAGAAGCCAAAAGGTGAGAGGTGATGCTCATTAAGCAGGCTGGAAAGAGAATAAGGATAAAAGTTTGCTAAAGGCAAATAGTCACCTTCGCAAGTGTTAAAGAGAAAAGAACAATACCCAAACAACCTTCCCGCCTGAAGTTACCAAGAGACCTAGAATTAGTTCAAAAATACAGTTTTAGAAAGGATAGCACAACAGCTTTTAAGTTTAGCACATTGTATGTTCTCAAGGAATAATTAAGTTATATCTCAAACTCTGAGTGAACCTGCTTGTCGTTTATAAATAGCTTGTGTTCTTGAATTTGGATTTAACACATGATTCAGTCATGCTAGCATTTGTGGACAAGATGCCATTCTTGTAGGTATAACTTCTGTAGTTAACCTGAGATGAGCCAGTCCTCTGAAAATTCTTTTTATTAGTTTCTTGGAAGGAAGAAGGAAGAAGAAAAAGAAAAGGAGAAGACTGTATAGTTCTACATGAAAAGGCAAACCCCTCAGATTGGAGATTAGAGCAGTAATGTTACCTTATCAGAGAACCCCTTCCTTGACTACTCACTCTTTACCCCAGTGCCCTGACATGGCAGATATGGACTTGTATTTTGCCTTTCTCTCTCACTAGACTGTACCTTATGTGGGAGTAGAAATAATGTTTTATTCACTGCTGCATCCTCAGCATCTCAATCATTCAGGACATAATAGGTATCTTGATGAATGTTTGTTTAGTAAGTGAATTTTTATGTACATAGAGATATGATTTTTAAAATAATAATAAGCAATTTATAGTAGATATTTACTAAACATGAATTGGGGGCGGGTACTGTTATTAGACAATGCCTAAAATCTGGCTTTACAGGACCAAAAGTTTTTGGACGCTCAGTGTTTTTTTTTTCTCTAATCTATAACATAGAACATAGAGGACATATATAGAAGTTTGAGGAATCAAGATATCTGGGCTGTGACCGTGAAGGGGACTCACCAAGGGGCATTAACTTGGTAACTTTAGCATATTTTAGGTCTGATTTCAGGCTTGTACAATCAATCGATCTTGTTATTCAATCTTCTTACTGAAGATTGTATTATTTTCAGAATAATTTGGCCTACAGAAACTTCTCAAATGGGCATACTTGCCCCTGGAGAGAGCTGAGTGCTACAACTAAAGTAATCCCATGGCGGTGAGTGCAGAAGGGTTTAGATAGAGTGAAACAGAGTGCTTCAGACTATGCCTAAGCGTAAGTGTGGCTTCCAAACATCTCCTCTGTATGCATCTGTGGACAGAAGTTGGGGATTATAGCTTGAAATAATTTACCTTGAATTCTAATACTATAATAAAATATGATTATACAATTTACTTCATAACATATATATGTTTCTTTTGTAATAAAAATAATTTTCTGACCTTCTTACTGTCAAAAGGTGATGCTCTGGATTGCGGGTCTCTCCTGTGGCTTCATATAACACTGATATACAGCCTGTAATAGAGTATGCAGCTTGATAAATATGGCTTAAGCCATCATTCATCCATTTATGTATTCAGTCCCCTTTTATGTGCCTAGTACTGTATCATGTGCTTGGGAAAAAGATAAGCAAGACAAACTTGGGAGACTAATAAACAAATTACAATGCGATAACTGCAATGATGGAGTTGCACACAGGCTGGTATGAAAATTGAGGGGAGGGAGTATGCAGTCTGAATTAGCAGAAATTTTATTGTGAAAAGCTTCCTAGATGAGTAGGATTCAAGTGGAGAGAGGCAGGTAAAGGGGAATAAAAAAGGCATGAAGAGAAAAATTAAGTGTATTTGCAAAATCCATCTCCTCATAGAGGTATGCATATTACTATGATAGATACGCCAAGAGTTTGAACGAGAATATTCCTGGAAAATGCTTAAATGAACATTGAAGTCTCCTTGCCCCATTGTTTTCCATTTCAATTACAAATCTGACCTTGTTAAATGGCAATTTATTTTCTTTAGAAATATTAATATTTTAGTCTTGCTTGCTACGAATTATTTAGTATTTTCTCCATTGAATGTAAAATACTCTATCAGTATCTTAACTGCTCTTTTTTTTGGTGAAAAGACAAAAACCACTTTGTTGTTTAGTAGTAGTAGTAGTAGTAGTAGTAGTAGTAGTAGTAGTAGTAATAGTAGTATTTGGTTGTTATTGTAAGAATAGCAAGTCTTTGCCTTATCATTTTAGTCTGCTCAGTCTCCTGGAAGTTGCCACAGATTTTCCAAACAGGTTTTTTGTTTTTTTCTTTTAATATTTTCCCTTCTCTTCTCTTCTCTTCTTTTATTTTAGAGAGAGAGAGTGAGTCAGGGAGAGGGACAGAGGGAGAGAGAGAATCTTAAGCAGGCTCCATGCTCAGTACGGAGCCCCATGCAGGACTGGATCCCATGATCCTTGATCTTCTTGGATTATTTTGTATCCCAACCAGAATGATCTTGCTGTCCAGACTGTAAAATGTATTTAAGAAATACATTGCAGAAGTTTTTACTTAAAATTTTATACATTTTTTCTGACTATAAAAGCAATACCTATTTAATTAAGAACATCTGTATGGTATAGAAAAGAATATAGAAATAAACAGAAATCACCATACTTGTACAATCTAGTCACACAGTCTGAATGGAAGCTCCTTGAATTATATAATTTGGTATCCTTGATTGTTATCTACTGTTAGCATTGGTTTTTTTCTTCAGTTTTTTTTAAAGCAAACACTGAAGAAAAAAAAATACTGTATATGTATGCATTTGTACATATATTCCCCAGTGAATACAGATTGAAAATCTTCAGCTTCATTTAAATTTAGCTACAACAAAGAAGCTTGAGGGGAAAAACCCATGTACTTAAAATGTACCAAAGTACAAGTGATAAAAATCCTATTTTTAAAAATGAAATGTTTTCATTTCCTATGCCTGTAAAAGTGTGAGTCAAAAAGTGAAATTGCAATAAAATGCAATAAAAATGTATCACAGAAATTGTCAGATGGTGAAATGGTCAAATAATGAAAGAGAAAACTGTCTAGAATTTGGGACTAGCTATTAAGAAATCTGAACCTTAATATTCCTTCTAACACTCACAATTCAGAAAACAAGTGTTCTCAAGGCTAGTAATTATGGCCTTTAGCTCATTTAGCTACTCTTCTTTTTTTCTATTTTTTCCCCAAAATTGGGCTATGGGGTAGAGATAGACAGTATTTAATGAGAATCTATCATATGTCATATATCATCATACACTTTTAAAATATTTTTGTAATAAAAAATTTCCAACCTCTACAAGAGAAGGGTGAACAGTATAATGAACTCCAATTAACCCATATCCCAGCTTTATCAATTATTATTTTACTAATCCTGTTTTAGGTATTGCTGCCTCCTTACCTTTTTGTGCTGAAGTATTTTTTTAAATTTTATTTATTTATTTTGAGTGAGAGAGAGAGGGAGAGAGAGTGAGAAATGGAGGGGCAGAGAAAGAATCCCAAGCAAGCTCCACACTTGTGAGCACAGAGCCTCATGTGGGGCTCAAACTCATGAACTGTGAGATCATGACCTGAGCAATAATTATGAGTTGGATGCTTAACTGACTGAGCTACCCAGGTGCCCCTGTGCTGAAGTATTTTAAAGCAAATTCTAGATATAATGTTATTTTTACTCAAAAAACTACCCAATTGTATTAAAAGTTATAAATATAGTATATTTTTTTATTACTTGAGACAAACTTCTACTGAAGACAGTGCAAGATAAGTCATAAATATATATGAAATGCAACAAAATATTTCTATAACATTTTACATTTTATAGTATTCTATTATATAAAACATAATATATTATAATATATTTGACTTCACAAAAATTTATTAGTGCCTATTACAGGGCTGGGAGATTATGTGGCTTCCAAAACAACTTTTAAACTGGTTTTGAAGGTTTGGGTAAGTTACTTAACCTTCATAGCACTGTGTTTTAGGGTTCTTTGTGTGGCAGTGACCTATACTAAGATTCACCAAAACAAAAGAAGAAATTTATTTGAAGGATGTTGGGGTATTGAAGGAAATAAGCAAGCACTGGACAGAGGTTCAGGAGTCAGAGACTTGAGTCTTGATGGAGTTCTCATCTTTGTTCCTCTTTATTGGTCTCACCATTCTCTCTTGTTGCCAAGTTTTTTCTTATATGATAGAAAACATGATGTTAACAGATTTATAACTTGGAGTTTATCAAAATCTAACACTCTTCATAAAGATACCAGCTTCTGGAACAATCAACTGTGGCCAGGGGTAAAATGAAATGATTTAAGAATATAGAAATAGAAGTCATGTGGGTAGAATAGGTGACATGTAGTTCTCAGGAAAGCTGAGAGAAAAGATGTTGTGCAAACAATCACATACACATTCTCTATGGGGACTAAATGATTTTGTCTGTAAATGAAATCTTTGCATTACATGATTGCTGAGGTACCATCTAGTTCCAAATATATATCTCTTCCAAAGTCCCTAAAAGTATCTGTAGGAAGTTTGTGACTTTGGAAAGGCAGGAGACTCTATAAATAAATAATAAAATGTCTAGTAATATGAGTTTATCTAAACTTCAGGACTACATTGTGACATTTTAAAGCATATAGTTTAATGTGACAGGCTATTAATGTGAAACTTTAATAAGAGAAGAAACCAAAAGCAGATAATTTCATTTTGCACTAAATATATCTGAACTGTTCTGTCATACTGACATTCCCCACCCCTAGAAATTATGGCAAAGTAAATTAAAGAATGAGATAATTTTTATGTAAAAAAACAAGAGTTTGTTTCTCATTGCTAGTTTTTTTTTTTTTCATATTTTGAAGTCTCAGGTTTGGTTATTTTTAAACTTACCTAAACTTTTATATTTTTAATGCTCATGCATAGCTTAAAAATTTATTATGTTTTCACAGTGAAGCCCCAATATGATTTTTTTTTTGCTTCAGACATTTTATGTTACTTTATTCAGTTACTATGTATTGAGTGTCCATTGAATATGTTAGGCTCTGATAGACAAAATACATCTTCAATTCATATAGTATTTACCTTTATTTCTTTAAATTTTAGTATGGAAATTTCAAACTAACACAACAGTGGAGAAATTAATATAATGAGCTCTTATATGCCATCACCCAGCTTCAGTGATAACTCAAACTCTTTTAATCTGCTAGAAACAATACCAACATCCCATTTCTCCTGTCAAAATGGTATCAGGGAAAGCCAGTAACAACAGAAAGTTCAAATAAAATTCAGAGTCTGATAACATAATACAAAGATGTCCAGATTTCAATAGAAAATCATTCTTTGTACCAAGAATGAGAAAGATCTAAGTTTTAGAAAAAGATGTCAATAAATGTCAACAATGAAATGACAAAGATGGCAGAATTATCTGACAAAATCTTAAGGTAGCCATGATAAAAATGCTTAAACAAGCAACTAAAAACACACTTAAACCAAATTAAAAAAAAAAAAAAAAGAATGCCCAAACTATATGAATGCCCAAACTGATAAAACTGCAAGGAAAAATAGATGAATCCACTATCATAGTTGGAATCTTCAGTATCCCTCTATCAGAAATGGACAGATCCAGCAGACAGAAAATCAGTAAAGACATAGTTGAGCTCAACACCACCACCAGTCAGTTGGGTATAATTAACATTTATAGACTACTTCATCCAACAACAGAATACACATTTTTATCAAGCTCATATAGAGCATTCACCAAGATAGATGACTTTTTGGGTTACAAGACATATCTTAAAGAATTTAAAGAGTAGAAAACTGCAGACCTGTATCTCTCATGAACACAGATGCAAAAATTCTAAACAAAATATTAGCAAATTAAATCCAACAATGTATGAAAAGAATTATACACCATGACCAAATGGGATTTATCCCTGGCATGCAATGCTGATTCAACATAAAAAACTAATTAATGTAATCCATTACACAAATGGATTTGTCATATAACACAGTTATTAATATAGATTATATTCATAAATTATAATTATATCAATTATATAAATAATAAATTGTATTTATATTAATATTAATAAATATATTATTATATTATATTAATAAATTATTATATTATATTAATAAATGCAGAAAAAGTGAAAAAAATGAACACTCATTCTTTATAGAAACTCACAGAAAATTAGCAATAAAGGAGAATTTCTTCAATATGATAAAGAATATCTAGAACAAACCTACCACTAATATCATACTGAACAATAAGAAACTAATAGTTTTCCCAGAACAAGGCAAGGATGTTCCCTTTCACCACACCTTTTCAACACTGTTCCAAAAATCCTATCTAATATAAGAAGATAAGGAAATAAAATGTATACAGATTAGAAAAGAAGAAACAAAGCTATCTTTGCTCACATATAACATGACTGTCTATATAGAAAGTTCAGTAGAATCAACAACAACAAAACACTTCTGGAACTAATAAATGATTATAACAAGGTTGTAGGATACAATGTTAATATATAAAAGTGAATATCTTTTCTTTATACAACAATGAGCAGTTGGAATTTGAAAGTAAAAACACAGTACAATTTACATTAGCATCCCTGAAATGCAATATTTAGGCATAAATTCTATAAAATATGCACAAGGTTCATAAAAGGAAAACCTTGAAACTGATTAACAAAATAAAAGAACTAAATGGGATATGTTCCATGTTCATGGATATGATGACTCAATATTATCAAGATGTCTGTTTTTCTGAACTTGATCTATCAGTTCAATGCAATCTCAAACAAAATTCCAGAAAGTTGCCTTCTAGATATTGACAAATTGAGTCTAAAGTTTATATAGAGGTGCAAAATACCCACAGTATCCAGTAGGATACAATATTGAAGGAGAAGAACAAAATTGGAGGAATGACACTATCTGAATTCAAGACTTAATATAAAGCTATAGTATTCAGGAGCAGGTGGTATTGGGTAAAGAATAGACAAATAGATCAAGAGAATAAAATAGAAAGCTCAGGAATAGACCCCCACTCATGTGCTCAACTCATCTTTGACAAAAGATCAAAGGCAACAATATAATAGAATAAAGATTGTCTCCTTAACAAATGGTGCTGGAACAGCTGGACATCTGTATGCAAAAAAATGAATGTAGACACAGATCTTAGACACTTCACAAAAGTAAACTTAAAAAGAATCATAGATCTAAGTGTAACACACAAAACTATAAAACTCTTAGAAAATAACATAGTAGAAAACCTAGATGACCTTAGGCATGGCAATGCCTTTTTAGATACCATATCATAGGAAGGATCCCA
The DNA here is from genome assembly GCF_018350155.1 of Leopardus geoffroyi. Lineage (NCBI taxonomy): Eukaryota > Metazoa > Chordata > Mammalia > Carnivora > Felidae > Leopardus > Leopardus geoffroyi. Next base: position 88,568,944 of record NC_059328.1, read on the forward strand.
AGGAATTAAATAATTGATAAGCTCATTAAAATTAAAAACTTCTGGGATGTGAAGAAAAAAAAGATTCCTGTATCATTGGTAAGAATAAAACCTGGTGTAGCCACTGTGGAAAACAGTATGGAGGCTCCTCAAAAAGTTAAAAATAGCACTACTGAGTGTTTACCCAAAGAATACAAGAACACTAATTCAAAGGGATACATGCACCCCTATGTTAATAGCAGCATTATTACAATAGCCAAGATATGGAAGCAACCCACGGTCCATCGATTGATGAATGGATAAAGAAGATATGATGTGTGTGTGTGTATGTGTGTGTATGGAATATATAATACAGGATAATAATATATACTATAATAATAATATATAATATGGAATATTATTCAGCCACAAAACGAATCAAATCTTACCATTTGCAATGACATGGATGGAGCTGGAGTATAATACTAAGTGAAATAAGTCAGTCAAAGAAAAAAAAATACCATATGATTTCACTCATACATAGAATTTAAGAAACAAAACAAACAAGCAAAGGAAAAAAAATAAGATAGAGAAATGAAGAAACAGACTCTTAATTATAGAGAACAAATTTATGGGGAGGGGAGGTGCATGAGGGGATGGGTAAATAGGTGATGGGGATTAAGGAGTGCACTTGTAATGAGCACAGGGTGATGTATGGAAGTGTTGAATTACTGTACTGTACACCTGAAACTAATATAACACTGTATGTTAGGTAACTGGAATTTAAAAAAATTAAAAAATAAAAATACAGTGGTATAAGAATGAAATCTGGCTTTTTCTCTCTGTCAAAAAGACAAAACTTTCTTGAGTAGTAGGTCTGCTCTTGGTAAAAAATTGTAAACGAATTCCCAGAAAACAAAATTTCCATGCTTTGTCTTTATCAGCTCTCAGATTACTTAATAATGTTAAGTTTCCTCAATATTAAAGAGCTAAATTTTTCTAGCAACTATAAACCCTTCTGTGTTTGCCTTTAGAATCTCTTATTGTCACTTTGGTTAAATAGATAGCCAAGTTTTGAGTTTTATAGTAATCTGTGGTCCCATTTAGGGATGTGCTTTAAACATTCTGGGGTGTTGTTGTTGTTTTTTAAACAGACTTTCCAAAAATTCAAATCTTAAATGAAGTCTTTATGACTAATTAGGCTTGTATGTTTGGTATGGTGTTACATGGGAAGCAATACTAAACAAAGGATAATAAACAATTTAGATTATGTTGTATGAGTCAATGCTATAATTGTTCTAGAAATCATATGAAATCTCTGAAGGTTTAGCATGTCCTGATATAAAGTCATCAGTTGAGATTTTAATAATTGAAATGTTATATGTCATAGAAATAACTGGATTTCCTTGTTAACTGAATTATGAAAAAAAATTTTTAACTTCTGCTCTGGAAAAGACAATGTCAAGAGAGTAAGACAAGCCACAGACTAGAGAATATATTTGTAAATTACACACTGATAAAGAATTATTATTCAAAATACACAAAGAACTCTTAAAACTCAACAAGAAAATGAAAAACATCATTAAAAAATGGGCTAAATACCTTAACAGATACTTCATCAAAGAACATATACAGATGGCAAGTAAGCTTATGATAAGATGTTCTACAACATAAGTCACCATGGATTGCAAATTAAAATAGTAGATACCATTTACTAGAATAGTCAAAATCCAGAACACTGATGATATCAGAAAGTGCTGGGGATATGGAAAAAGAACTCTTATTTATCATTGTTGTAAAGAAAACTGGTGCAGCCAATTTGCTGGTTTCTTACAAAACTAAATATTATTAAACCAGTGATTATGCTCCTTGGTATTTACCCAAAGAATTTGAAAAGTTATTTCTACCCCAAAACCTGTACTACACATGGATGTTTACAGCAACTTTATCCATGATTGTCAAAACTTGGAAACAACCAACATGTCTTTCAATAGGTGAATGGATAAACCAAAATATATCCAGGCAATGGAATACTATGCAGCACTAAAAGGAAGTGAACTATTGTGCATGAAGAGACATGGAGAAACCTTAAATGTACATTACTAAGTGAAATAAACCAATCTGATAAAACTACATATTGTGTGATTCCAATTACATGGCATTCTGGAAAACGCAAAACTATGGAGACAATGAAAAGATCAGTGGTTGCTTGGGTTTGAGGTGGAGAGAGATGAATAGGCAGGGCAGATAATTTTTAGGGCAGTGAAAATACTTTGTATGTTTTTATAGTGATGAAAATATGCCCATTATAAATTGTCTAAACCCATTAAATATACAATGTCAAGAGAGAACCATTAGGTAAACTGTGGACTTTTGGTGATTGTGATGTGCCAATATAGTTTCATCCTTTATTAAAAAATACCATTCTTGTGAGTGATTTTGAAAATGGGGGAGGCTATACATGTGTAAGAGAAAGGGTATATGGGAGATTTCTATATTTTCCTCTCAATTTTGTTGCAAATCTAAAACTGCTATTAAAAAAATCTTGAAAAATATTAGTGATTGCCAGGGTTTGGCGGGGGCAGCTATGAATATGAATAGGTGGAGCACAGATAAATGTTGAGGCAGTGAAAATCCATCTATAATGATGGACACATATCATTATACATTTGTCCACACCCATTGAATATACAACACCAACAGTGAACTGTAATGCAAACTATGGTCTTTAAATGATTATGATGTGTCTGTATAGATTCATTCCATTCTGGTGGGAATTTTAATGAAAATGCTACACATGTGTGGGATCAGTAGGTATGTGAAGAAATTCTGCCAAGATTTGCTGCAAATCTAACACTTCTCAAAAAAAAAAAAAGTCTTAAAACAACAACAACAAAAAGAGAACAGCTCACCAAAGAATGAGAAGTTATACAAAAAAAGACAACAGGGGAAAGATGGCGTAGGAGGATGCTGGGCTCACTGCGTCCTGCTGATCACTTAGATTCCACCCACACCTGCCTAAATAACCCAGAAAACCACCAGAAGACTAGCAGAATGGATTCTCCGGAGCCATGCATAGACTACATGCCCACGGAAGAGGGTAGGAAGGGTGGCGAGGCGGTGCACACTACGGGAACTGGTGGGAGGGAGCCAGGGCAGAGGGACAGCCTGCCGGCCAAGCAGAGCCCCCGAGTCTGGCTGGCAAAAGCTGAGGGGCCGGACAGAGTGTGTTTGGACAGCAAGCAGGACTTAACATCTGGAAGGTTATAAGCTAACAGCTCTGCTCGGAGAGCGGGAAGGCTGGAGGACAAAGGGTGGGAGAGTTGTTGAGCCCCGGATGACAGAGCTCAGCTTGGCGGGGAACAAGGCACTCACCAGCGCCATCTCCCTCGCCCATCCCGCAGCCAAAATCCCAAAGGGAACCAGTTCCTGCCAGGGAACTAGCTTGCACCACGCAAACACGCAACGCTGTGCTTCTTCGAATCCATCTCTCCTGGGGCTGCAGGGCCCCTCCTGAAGCAGATCACCAAAGGAAAAGCGAGCTGAGCCTGCCCCTCCCACCCCTGTGCACCTTGCCCATCCACGCCAGCTAATACGCCAGATCCCCAGCACCACAAGCCTGGCAGTATGCAAGTAGCCCAGACGGGCCACCCCACCCCACAGTGAATCCCGCTCTTAGGAGAGGGGAAGAGAAGGTACACACCAGTCTGACGGTGGCCCCAACAGTGGGCTGGGGGCAGACATCAGGTCTGACTGTGGCCACGCCCACCAATGCAAGGTATTCAAGACACCACAGGGGAAGTGCCCTGCAGTTCTGCACCACTCCAGGGACTATCCAAAATGACAAAACAGAAGAATTCCCCTCAAAAGAATCTCCAGGAAATAACAACAGCTAACGAACTGATCAAAAAGGAATTAAACAATGTAACAGAAAGTGAATTTAGAATAATAGTCATAAAATTAATCGCTGGGCTTGAAAACAATATAGACGACAACAGAGAATCTATTGCTACAGAGATCAAGGGATTAAGGAACAGCCAGGAGGAGCTAAAAAATGCTATAAGTGAGCTGCAAAATAAAATGGAGATGACCACGGCTCGAATTGAAGAGGCAGAAGAGAGAATAGGTGAACTAGAAGATAAAATTATGGAAAAAGAAGAAGCTGAGAAAAAGAGAGATAAAAAAATCCAGGAGTATGAGGGGAAAATTAGAGAACTAAGTGATGCACTAAAGAGAAATAAACTACTCATAATTGGTATTCCAGAGGAGGAAGAGAGAGGGAAAGGTGCTAAAGGTGTACTTGAAGAAATAATAGCTGAGAACTTCCCTGATCTGGGGAAGGAAAAAGGCATTGAAATCCAAGAGGCACAGAGAACTCCCTTCAGATGTAACTTGAATCGATCTTCTGCACAACATATCAGAGTGAAACTGGCAAAATACAAGGATAAAGAGAAAATTCTGAAAGCAGCTAGGGATAAATGTGCTCTAACATATAAAGGGAGACCTATAAGACTCGTGACTGATCTCTCTACTGAAACTTGGCAGGCCAGAAAGGAATGGCAGGAAATCTTCCATGTGATGAACAGAAAAACATATGCAGCCAAGAATCCTCTATCCAGCAAATCTGTCATTTAGAATAGAAGGAGAGATAAAGGTCTTCCCAAACAAACAAAACTGAAGGAATTCATCACCACTGAACCAGCCCTACAAGAGATCCTAACGGGGATCCTGTGAGACAAAGTACCAGAGATATCGCTACAAGCATGAAACCTACAGACATCACAGTGACTCTAAACCCATATCTTTCTATAACACTGAATGTAAATGGACTAAATGCACCAATCAAAAGACATAGGGTATCAGAACGGATAAAAAAACAAGACCCATCTATTTGCTGTCTACAAGAGACTCATTTTAGACCTGAGGACACCTTCAGATTGAAAGTGAGGGGATGGAGAATTATTTATCATGCTACTGGAAGTCAAAGGAGAGCTGGAGTAGCCATATTATATCAGACGAACTAGACTTTAAAATAAAGGCTAAGAAGAGATGAAGAAGGGCATTATATAATAATTACAAGGTCTATCCATCAGGAAGAGCTAACAATTATAAATGTCTATGTGCCGAATACGGGAGCCCCCAAATATATAAAACAATTACTCACAAACATAAGCCACCTTATTGACAAGAATGTGGTAATTGCAGGGGACTTTAACAGCCCACTCACAGCAATGGATAGATCATCTAGACACACGGTTAATAAAGAAACAAGGGCCCTGAATGATACATTGGATCGGATGGACTTGACAGATATATTTAGAACTCTGCATCCCAAAGCAACAGAATATACTTTCTTCTCAAGTGCACATGGAACATTCTCCAAGATAGATCACATACTGGGTCACAAAACAGCTCTTCATAAGTATACAAGAATTGAGATCATACCATGAATACTTTCAGACCACAATGCTACGAAGCTTGAAATCAACCACAGGAAAAAGTCTGGAAAACCTTCAAAAACATGGAGGTTAAGGACACTCTACTAAAGAATGAATGGGTCAACCAGGCAATTAGAGAAGAAATTTAAAAATATATGGAAACAAACGAAAATGAAAATACAATCCAAACGCTTTGGGATGCAGCAAAGGCAGTCCTGAGAGGAATATACATTGCAATCCAGGCCTATCTCAAGAAACAAGAAAAATCCCAAATGCAAAATCTAACAGCACACCTAAAGGAACTAGAAGCAGAACAGCAAAGACACCCTAAACCCAGCAGAAGAAGAGAAATAATAAAGATTAGAGCAGAAATAAACAATATAGAATCTAAAAAAACTGTAGAGCACAATGAAACCAATGAGTTTCATTGAAACCAAGAGTTGATTTTTTGAAAAAATAAACAAAATTGATAAACCTCTAGCCAGACTTCTCAAAAAGAAAAGGGAGATGACCCAAATAGATAAAATCATGAATGAAAATGAAATTATTACAACCAATCTCTCAGAAATACAATCAAATATCAGGGAATACTATGAAAAATTGTATACCAACAAACTGGACAACCTGGAAGAAATGGACAAATCTCTAAACACCCACACTCTTCCAAAACTCAAACTTCAGGAAATAGAAAGCTTGATCAGACCCATAACCAGTGGAGAAATTGAATCAGTTATCAAAAACCTCCCAACAAATAAGAGTCCAGGACCAGATGGCTTCCCAGGGGAGTTCTACCAGACATTTAAAGCAGAGATAATACCTATCCTTCTCAAGCTATTCCAAAATATATAAAGGGAAGGAAAACTTCCAGACTCATTCTATGAAGCCAGTATTACTTTGATTCCTAAACCAGACAGATCCCAGTAAAAAAAGAGAACTACAGGCCAATATCCCTGATGAATATGGATGCAAAAATTCTCAATAAGATACTAGCAAATAGAATTCAACAGCATATAAAAAGAAATATTCACCATGATCAAGTGGGATTCATTCCTGGGATGCAGGGCTGGTTCAACATTCGCAAATCAATCAACGTGATACACCACATTAATAAAAGAAAAGATAAGAACCATATGATCCTGTCGATCAATGCAGAAAAAGCATTTGACAAAATTCATCATCCTTTCTTAATAAAAACCCTCGAGAAAGTCAGGATAGAAGGAACATACTTAAACATCATAAAAGCCATTTATGAAAAGCCCACAGCTAACATCATCCTCAAAGGGGAAAAACTGAGAGCTTTTTCCCTGAGATCAGGAACACGACAGGGATGCCCACTCTCACCGTTGTTGTTTAACATACTGTTGGAAGTTCTAGCATCAGCAATCAGACAACAAAAGGAAATCAAAGGCATCAAAATTGGCAAAGATGAAGTCAAGTTTTCACTTTTTGCAGATGACATGATATTATACATGGAAAATCCAATAGACTCCACCAAAAGTCTGCTAGAACTGATACATGAATTCAGCAAAGTTGCAGGATACAAAATCAATGTACAGAAATCAGTTGCATTCTTATACACTAACAATGAAGCAACAGAAAGACAAATAAAGAAACTGATCCCATTTACAATTGCACCAAGAAGCATAAAATACCTAGGAATAAATCTAACCAAAGATGTAAAAGATCTGTATGCTGAAAACTATAGAAAGCTTATGAAGGAAATTGAAGAAGATATAAAGAAATGGAAAAACATTCCATGCTCATGGGTTGGAAGAATAAATATTGTCAAAATGTCAATACTTCTCAAAGCTATCTACACATTCAATGCAATCCCAATCAAAATTGCACCGGCATTCTTCTCAAAGCTAGAACAAGCAATCCTAAAATTCATATGGAACCACAAATGGCCCCGAATAGCTAAAGTAATTTTGAAGAAGAAGACCAAAGCAGTAGGCATCACAATCCCAGACTTTAGCCTCTACTACAAAGCTGTCATCATCAAGACAGCATGGTATTGGCACAAAAACAGACACATAGACCAATGGAATAGAATAGAAACTCCAGAACTAGACCCACAAACGTATGGCCAACTCATCTTTGACAAAGCAGGAAAGAACATCCAATGGAAAAAAGACAGTCTCTTTAACAAATGGTGCTGGGAGAACTGGACAGCAACACGCAGAAGGTTGAAACTAGACCACTTTCTCACACCATTCACAAAAATAAACTCAAAATGGATAAAGGACCTGAATGTGAGACAGGAAACCATCAAAACCCTAGAGGAGAAAACAGGAAAAGACCTCTCTGACCTCAGCCGTAGCAATTTCTTACTTGACACATGCCCAAAGGCAAGTGAATTAAAAGCAAAAATGAACTATTGGGACCTCATGAAGATAAAAAGCTTCTGCACAGCAAAGGAAACAATCAATAAAACTAAAAGGCAACTAACGGATAGGGAAAAGATATTCGCAAATGACATATTGGACAAAGGGCTAGTATCCAAAATCTATAAAGAGCTCACCAAACTCCACACCCGAAAAACAAATAACCCAGTGAAGAAATGGGCAGAAAACATGAATAGACACTTCTCTAAAGAAGACATCTGGATGGCCAACAGGCACATGAGAAGATGCTCAACGTCTCTCCTCATCAGGGAAATACAAATCAAAACCACACTCAGATATCACTTCATGCCAGTCAGAGTGGCCAAAATGAACAAATCAGGAGACTATAGATGCTGGAGAGGATGTGGAGAAACAGGAACCCTCTTGCACTGTTTGTGGGAATGCAAACTGGTGCAGCCGCTCTGGAAAACAGTGTGGAGGTTCCTCAAAAAATTAAAAACAGACCTCCCCAATGACCCAACAGTAGCACTGCTAAGAATTTACCCAAAGGATACAGGAGTACTGATGCATAGGGGCACTTGTACCCCAATGTTTATAGCAGCACTCTCAACAATAGCCAAATTATGGAAAGAGCCTAATGTTCATCAACTGATGAATGGATAAAAAAATTGTGGTTTAGATACACAATGGAGTACTAAATGGCAATGAGAAAGAATGAAATATGGCCTTTTGTAGCAATGTGGATGGAACTGGATAGTGTTATGGTAAGTGAAATAAACCATACAGAGAAAGACAGATACCATATGTTTTCACTCTTATGTGTATCCTGAGAAACTTAATAGGAACCCAAGGGCGAGGGGAAGGAAAAAATAAAGAGGTTAGAGTGGGAGAGAGCCAAAGCATAAGAGACACTTAAAAACTGAGAAGAAACTGAGGGCTGATGGGGGGTGGGAGGGCGGGGAGGGTGGGTGATGGGTATTGAAGAGGGCACCTTTTGGGATGAGCACTGGGTGTTGTATGGAAACCAATTTGACAGTAAATTTCATATATTAAAAAAAGACAACAGAAAATTTTAGAAATGAAAAATACAATACTGAAATAAAAATCTCAGTGGATTTGCTCAAAAACGGAATGGGAAAATAATCAAGAAATTAGAAATTAATAATAGAAATTACCCAATGTTAATAATAAATATGTTTTCACTCCTATGTTGAATTTGAGAAACTTAACAGAAGACTATGGGGGAAGGTAAAGGGAAAAAGTACTTTCAGACAGAGAGGGAGGCAAACCATAAGAGACGCTTAAATACAAAGAACAAACTGACGGTTGATTGGGTGCTGGAAGGAGGGGAAAACGGGTGATGGACATTGAGGAAGGCACTTGTTGGGATGAGCACTGGGTGTTGTAATTACATGATAAATCATGGGAATGTACTCCTGAATCCAAGAGCACACTGTATACACTGTATGTTAGCTAACTTGACAATAAACTATTTAAAAATAATAATAATAAATAGAAAATGAACTGAATAAAAAATTAAGGGGCTCCTGGGTGGCTCATTTGGTTGAGCATCTGACTCTCGATTTGGTCTCAGGTCATGATCTCACTGTTTGTGGGATTGAGCCTTGAATCTGGCTCTGTGCTCACTCTCTCCATCGCTCCCCTCTCTCTCAAAATAAATAAACATTTTTAAAATACGAACAGAGACTTAGGAAACTATGGAGCAAAAAATGTAACATTTGTGTCATTGTAGTTTTTGAAGGAGAAAAAAAAAAGAAGAGACTAAAATACACTCAAACAATTGCTAGAAACTTCCAAATTTGGCAAGATATGTAAACCTACAGATTCAAAAAGGTGACTGATTCTCAAAACAGGATAAACCCAAAGAAATTCATGCCAAGTCACAATATAATTAAACTTCTGAAAACTAAAAAAAAAAAATAGAAAAAATCTTGAAAGTTGCCAGAGAAAAATGAAACTTTACTGACAGAAGGAAAAATAATTAGAATAATAGTGGATTTCTTATCAGAAAACATGGAGATCAAAGGAAGTGGCACAACATTGTTAAGTACTGAAAAATGAATTGACAACCCAGAATTCTATATCCAGCAAAAGTATCGTTCACAAATGAAGAAGATTCTCAGATAAAGGAAAACAAAGAATTTGTCACCAGAAGATGTACCTTAAAAGAATACCTCAAGGAAGTTCTCTAAACAGAAAGGAAATTATGAACTAATGTAAGTCAGACAATCCAGAAGAAGAAAAACACAGTAAACCAAAAATAAGGATAAACACCCTGGTCTTTTCTTCTTCCTTTGAATTTTAAAATGTATACGGGGCGCCTGGGTGGCGCAGTCGGTTAAGTGTCCGACTTCAGCCAGGTCATGATCTCGCGGTCCGTGAGTTCGAGCCCCGCGTCAGGCTCTGGGCTGATGGCTCAGAGCCTGGAGCCTGTTTCCGATTCTGTGGCTCCCTCTCTCTCTGCCCCTCCCCCGTTCATGCTCTGTCTCTCTCTGTCCCAAAAATAAATTAAAATAAAAAGTTGAAAAAAAAATTAAAAAAAAATAAAATGTATATTTGATGCTTTTAGCAAAAATTTTATCTGATGTGTTTTAAATATGAACAGGGAAAATATTTAAAACGATTATATCATAAATGGAGGAGGGTAAAGGAACATTAAAAAAAGTAATATTTCAATACTGTACTAGTAAAATTTAATGCCTACAGCAACAATTTAAAAAACTATGTAAACATATGGATTTTTAAAAATTATGATAAAAATGAAATTTTAAAAAGTTCATGTGACCCACAAGAAGGCATAAAATTATGAGGCAATTTCTGGAGTCTCTGAATTGAAACAACTAGAACAATGAGAAGCAGAAAAAACAGAAAATGGAAATATAATGGCTAACTTAAACTCTAATGTATTAATACTTAGCATAAGTAGTCTGAATACATCAATTAAAAGAGTTTGCATAACGGATTTAAAAACATGAACCAATTCTGTTTTGTCTACAAGCAACTCATTTCAAATACAAACATACAGGTAGAGGAAGATAGTGGCAGAGTAGGAAGACTCTAGGCTCACCTTGTCTGAGAAACACACCTAGATACCTGTCAAATCATCCTATATAATTTCCCAGAAATAGACCTGAAGACTGACAGAACAAACTCCAGAACTAAAGGGAGAGAAGAGGCCACATTTAGAAGATGGGAAGGCTGGAAACTCTGTTTAGGGGAGAAATGGATCATTGGTGCGGAGAGGAGGGAGCTATGGTCTGAAAGAAAGGTGAGAGAGAGGAGCACAGATGGAAATGAACAAAAATGTTTTCATAAAGCCATTGGCCTGTAAAATGAGAGGGGCTGAATTTCATGAGTTCTTGCAACCAGTAGAGCTTAAAGCCTTGAGTTTTAAAGATCAGCAGGCTTGGCTGAGATAGAACCCAGAAGGCATTGTGCTGAACCTAGAGAGAAGGCAGGCAAACAACCTGGGGGCAGAAAGTGTGTAAACAGCAACCTGATGAACACCTGGGTCACACAGTGGGGAGATTATTTGCTCTTCTTAGAGCACATCTCTGAGAGCTGGCGTTCAAGGAGACACCTCTCTAGGGACAAAGTAGATGGCTAGTGCCATTTCCCTCCTCTGCACTCAGCTTTAACACAGAGCTACATGTTGGAAGCAGTGCAGTCAACAATGGCTGCCTAACATACATACACCAAGCCCAACCCCCTGACCTCCAGTGGAAACGTCCTCTTCAGTCACACTTGCCTCAGTCCCAGGACAGTGGGCTCCTTCCCAGAAGGCCAGCACAAACCCCTGCCCACACTGTGTCTCCCAACCAGAGAGTTCTGCAGGGCCCCATTTCTGGTGGAGTTGGTGTCACTTATCATTTCACAAGTAGACCAGGACACCTACTTAAAATCTGCCACATTCAGGCCAGGGACCAAACACTATCCACAGCAGGCAAAGAGAGCCTCTGCACAATGACGGGCCTGAGGATAGAGCAGCCAGAACACAACAGCAGAGCACATGCATCACACACCAGAGACACTCCATTGAAGTCCTGGGCAACCTCTTCTTCATAGGGCCGTTACTTTCAGGAGCAGGAGACATACTGGCTTTTCTAACACATAGAAGAAGGAATAGAGTTAGACAAAACCAAGACAGAGGGATTTATCACAAATGAAAAAACAAGATAAGGCCATGGCCAGAGATCTAAGTAAAACAGATATAAGTAATGTGCCTGATGGAGAATTTAAAGCAACAATCATAAGGATACTCACTGGTCTTGAGAAAAAAATAGAAGATATCATGGAGACCTTTACCACAGAGATAAAAGAGTTAAAAAATAGAGAGGAAGAGTGCAATAAACAAAATTGGTAAAATGCCTGATGCAATGAACAGCAGGCTAGAAGAAACAGAGGAATGAATTCATGACCTGGAAGACAAAGTAATGGAAAACAATGAAGCTGAACAAAAGAGAGAAAGAATTATGCAACATGAGAATATACTTAGGGAAATCAATGACTCAATCAAACATAATAACATTTGTATTATAGAAATTCCAAAAGAAGACAGAGAGAAGGGGGGAAGAGAATTTATGTGAAGAAATTTAGCTGAAAACTTCCCTGATCTGGGGAAGGAAACAGACATCCAGATCCAGGAAGCACAGAGAACTCCCATCAAAATCAACAAAAGCAGGTCAACGTGAAGACATGTTGTAATTAAATTTATAAAATATGTGAAAACCCATAAGGGTAGCTGGATATTTCTCAACAGAAAGTTGGCAAGCCAGAAGGGAGTGGCATGATATATTCAAAGTGCTGAAAGGGAAAAATCTGCAGCCAAGAATACTCTATCCAAGTAAACTATTATTCAGAAGACAGAGAGAGAGAGTTTCCCAGATAAACAAAAACTAAAGGATTTCATGACCACTAAACCCACCCTGCAAGAAATATTAAAGAGGAATCTTTGAGTGCAAAGGAGAGACCAAAGTGACAAAGACAAGAAAGAATAAGAGAAAATCTCCAGGAACAATAGCAAAACAAGTAATAAAATGGCAATAGATACATATCTATCAATAATTACTTTGAAAGTAAGTGGACTAAATGTTCCAATCAAAGACATAGGGAGTCAGAATGGATAAAAAAAAAAAAAAGACCCATCTATATGCTGCCTATAAGAGGCTCATTTTAGACCTTATGGCACAAAAGATTGAAAGTGAGGGGATGGAGAAACATTTAACATGCAAATGGATGTTAGAAGAAAGCCAGAGTAGCAGTACTTATATCAAACAAATTAGACTTTAAAACAAAGACTATAAAGAGGGGCACCTGGGTGGCTTAGTCGCTTAAGCGTCTGACTTTAGCTCAGATCATGATCTCACAGTTCATGACTTCAAGCCCCATATAGGGCTGTGTGCTGACAGCTCAGAGCATGGAGCCTGCTTCAGATTCTGTGTCTCCCTCTGTCTCTGCCCCTGCCCCGCTTATGCTCTGTCTCTCTATCAAAAATAAACATTAAAAAATAAAAATAAAAATAAATAAATAAAACAAAGGCTGTAAAGAAACAAAAAGGGGCACTATATTATAATAAAGGGGACAGGGCATCCATATCAGCAAGAAAGAAGTCAAATTTTCACTATTTGCAGATTATATGATGCTCTATATAGAAAACTGTAAAGAATCCACCAAAAAACATGCTAGAAATGATAAACTAATTCAGTAAAGTTATAGGATATAAAATCAATGTACAGAAATCTGTTGCATTTATATACACCAATTATGAAGTAGCAGAGAGAAAGTAAGGTATCAATCTCATTTAAAATTGCACAAAAACAAGATACTTAGGAATAAACGTAACCAAAGAGAAGAGAGATCTGTACTCTGAAAAGTATAAAGAACTGATTAAAGAAATTGAAGATGACACTAAGAAATGGAAAGACATTCCATGCTCATTGATTGGACGAATAAATATTGTTAAAATGTCTATATTATCAAAACCAATCTACACATTTAATGTAATCCTTGTCAAAATACTAGCAGCATTTTTCACAGAGCTAGAACAAACAATCCTAAAATTTGTATGGAACCACAAAAGACCCTGAATACCTAAAGCAACCTTGAAAAAGAAAAAGAAAAGTTAAAGTCATCAGAATCCCAGATTTCTAATTATATTACAAAGCTGTAGTAATCAAAGCAGCATGGTACTGGCACAAAAATAGACACATAGATCAATGGAACAGAATAGAAAATTCAGAAATAAACCCATAACTTTATGGCCAACTAATCTTTGACAAAGCTGGAAAGAATATCCAATGGGAAAAAGACAGTCTCTTCAACAAATGATGTCAGTAAAAGTGGACAGCAACATGCAAAAGAATGAAACTGGACCACTTTCTTACATCATACACAAAAATAAATTCAAATGGATGATAGACCTAAATGTGAGACCTGAAACCATAAAAATTCTACAAGAGAGCACCAGCAGTAACTTCTTTGACATTAGCCATAGCATAGTTTTTCTAGATGTGTTTCCTGAGGCAAGGGAAACAAAAGTAAAAATAAACTGTTGGAAGGACATCAAAATAAAAAGCTTCTATACAGCAGGGGAAACAAGAAAACTAAAAGGCAACCTGTGGAATGGGAGTAGATATTTGCAAGTGACACATCTGAGAAGGGGTTACTATCCAAAATATACAAAGAACATAAAAGTCAACACCCAAAAATGAAATAATTCAGTTAAAAAATTAGCAGAGGACATGACTAGACAGTTTTCCAAAGAAGATATACAGATGGCCATTAGACACATGAAAAGATGCTCAACCTCACTCATCATCAGTTAAATACAAATCAGAACTACAATGACATATTACTTCACACCTGTCAGAATGGGTAAAATCAATAACACAAGAACAAAACAGGTATTGGTGAGGATGTGGAGAAAGGGGAACTCTCTTTCACCTTTGGGAATGCAAACTGGTACAGCCACTTTGGAAAAAGTATGGAAGTTCCTCAAAAAGTTAAAAATAGAACTGCCTTACAATCTTGCAATGGCACTACTAGGAATTTTCCCAAAGGATACAAAAATATTATTTTTAATGGATACATGTCCCCGATGATGTTTATAGCAGTATTATCTACAGTAGCTAAATCATAAAAAAATCCCAAGTGTCCATTGTCTGATGAATGGATAAAGAAGTGTTATGTGTGTGTGTATATGTATACTCAACCAAATACAAAATTACCGACTGTCTTAAAAATAAGATAGATAAAAGATATACCACATAAACCTTAATTAAAGGAAAGCAGGAATGCCTATATTTAATATCAGATAAAGTAAGCCTCAGCAAAGAAAATGATCAGAGGCAGAGAGGGACATCAGTAATAATAGTGTCAGTCCACCAGGAGGAAATAGCAATTCTAACTGTGTATGCACTAAACAACAGGTCCACAAAATATATGAAGAAAAAACTGATATAATTGAAGGAGAAATAGACAAATGTGTGACTATAGTTGGAGATTTTATGCCCCCAAGAGTTGAAAAAACAAACAGAAAATCAGGAAGGATAGAGAAAAATTCAGCATCACCAACAAACAACATATTCTAATCAATATTTGTGGAACACCCAACTGATAAAATAATTCACATTTTCAAAATGTCCATGAAAGTTGGGCTATATCTAGATCCATAAAATAAACCTCAACATATTTAAAACAATTGAAGTCACACAGAGTGTGTTCTCTGAACATAGTGGTATCAAATTAGAAATTAATAACAGAAAGGTAACAGGAAAATATGTAATCATTTGGAAACAAAGCACATGTCAATAATCTATGGGTCTAAAAATGAAAATCTCAAGGGAAGTGTAAAAAAATACATGGAACTAAATGAAAATGAAAATAAAGTGGCATCGAAATTCATGGGAAAAGCTAATTCAGTGCTGACAGGTAAAAATCTCAATTCAGTAATCTAAGTCCCATCTCAAGCACCTAGAAAAAAGAAGAAATGGAAACTAAATAAATGGAAAGTCAGCAAAAGGAAGGGAATAATAAATATAAAAGCAGAAATCAATGTCAATAGAGAAAATTAATGTACTAAAGGGCTACTTCTGTGAAAAGATCAATAAAATTGACAAACTATAGCAAGACTGACAAAAAAGAGAAAAAGACAAATTACTATTATCAGGAATGAAATAGAGAATGGAACAGATCCTGCAGGCATCCAAGGGATAGGGAAATACAATAAACAATTCTGCACTTACAAGTTGAGCAACTTTGACAGTTACAGACTAGTTTTTGAAAATAGTTTGCAACTCACCAAATATGAAATAGATAACTCGAATGGCTCTATAACTATTTTTAAAAATTTGTTTTTACATTTATGTATTTTTGAGAGACAGAGAGAGACAGTGCACAAGCAGGTGGGGGGCAGAGAGAGAGGGAGACACAGAATGCAAAGCAGGCTCCAGGCTCTGAGCTGTCAGCACAGAGCCTGACGCGGGGCTCAAACCCATGAACTGTGAAATCATGACCTGAGCCGAAGTCGGACGCTTAACCAACTGAGCTACCCAGGTGCCCCATGAATGACTCTATAACTAGTAAGAAAATTGAATTTATAAGTCAGAAAGAAATCTTCAGGACAAAGTCATTTCACTGAGAATTATACAAATATATAAAGAAGAACTTACATTGATTCTACACAATCTTTTCCAGAAAATAAAAAAGGAGGGAATACTTTCTGATTCACTTTTTACAGTAATATTAACCTGATATCAAAACCAGACAAAAGGAGTACAATAAAAAAAACCAGATCTATGTCCCTTATATAATAGAATTCAGCAATACATAAAAATAATTATACCTTATGATGAAATGTGATTTATTCCAAAATTGTGGGGATGGTTCAATATTTGAAAATCAATCACTGTACTATACTATATTAAACTGGCAAAAGAATAAAAATCACATGAACATGTATGAATCAATGCAGAAAAGCCATTTGACAAAATTCAGCACCTATTCATGATTTAAGAAACTCAGAAAATATGAATAGAGTGGAATTTCAATTTGATAAAAAGCAACTACAAAAATTTACAGCTAACATACTTAATGGTGAAAGATGGAATGTTTCCCCCCTTAAAATCAGATACAAGTCAAGGATGCCTACTCTCATTACTTTTATCCAACATGGTACTAAACATTCTAGCCAGTGCAAACTGGCAAGAAAAGAAAAGCCATACAGATTAGAAAGCAAGAAGCCGTACAGATCAGAAAGAAAGAAATGTAAGTGCCCGTATTTGCAAATGACATGATTTTCTACATAGAAAATGCCAAGGAATATACCAGAAAACTTCTAGAACTAATAAGTGAGTTCAGCAAGGCCATAGAAAACAAGGTAAACACAAAAATCAGTTCTATTTCTATATACTAACAATGAGAAAGTGGGCAACAAAATTAAAATAACAATACCATATTTTACAATGTAAATCTAACAAAACATGTCCAGAACATGCATGCTGGAAACTACACAGTGCTAATAAAATGAACAGAAAAAAAATCTTAAAAAATGGAGAGTCATAATAAAATAAATAGAAAAAAATCTTAAAAAATGGACAGTCATACTGTATTCAGGAGTTGCAAGACTCAAAATGGTAAACATATCAATCTCTTCAAATTAATAAACAGGCTTAATGTAATTCCTATCAAAATTCCAGCAATATGTTTCACAGGTATAGATTATATTATTCTAAAATTTATATATAAAGGCAAAGAATAGCTGAAAACTATCTTGATAAGAATAAAGTGGGAAACTTATCTATTTAACTTTAAGACTTTTTAATATACTATATTAATCAAGAATCTATGGTATTGGTGGAAGGGTAGACACATTTAATGTCCAACAGAATAGAGAATCCAGACATACCTTATATAAACATGCTTAACTGATTTTTGATGAAGGTGAAAAGGCAATTGGATAGAAAAGAGTCATCAACAAATGGTGCTGGAAAATTTGAACATCCATAGGCAAAAACAAACAAAGATAAAAAAAGAAAAAAAAGAGAACTATCTCAATATAGATCAATGAATGAATGTAAAAATGCAAAACTACAGAACTTGTAGAAAAACATCAGGAGCAAATCTTAAGGCTCTACAGCTGGACACAGAGTCTTTAGATGTAACATCAAAAACACAATCCATGAAAACAGAATTTGGTAAATTGGTTTCATTTAAACTAAAAAATTTTGCTCTGGAAAGACTTTGTTAAGGAAATGAAATGATGAGCTACAGAGTGGGAGAAAATATTTATAGACCCTATATCCATTACAGAATTATGATGTAGAATAAATAAATAACACTAAGAACTCAAGAGTTAAAACTAACTCCAATTAGAAAATGGGCAAAAGACATGGAGAGAAATTTCATTAAAAAGGATACACAGAGGGCAAATAAGCAGAGGAAGACTTCAATACCATTAGCTATTAGAGAAATATACATTAAAACCACAGAGATCACTATATGCATATGAAAATGGCAAAAATAAAAAATGGTGACAACCCCAAATGCTGCTGATGATACAGAAAAATCAGACTGCTCCTATATTACTGATGAAAATATAAAATAGTACAGCCATTCTTTAAAAGCTTAATAGTTTCTTATAACATTAAACACTGCAACTACCATATAATCCAGCAATTACACACTCCTAGGCATTTAACATAGAGAAATGAAGACATGTTCATACAAAATCTGTACACAAATGTTTATATCATTAAAAAATTTTTTAAACATTTATTTATTTTTGAGAGACAGAGAGAGACAGAGTGTAAGCAGGGGAGGGGCAGAGAGAGAGGAAGACACAGTATTCAAAGCAGGCTGCAGGCTCAGAGCTGTCAGCACAGAGCCCAACAAAGGGCTTGAACTCAAACTGAAGTCACAAACTGCGAGATCATGACCTGAGCCGAAGTGGGACGCTGAACTGACTGAGCCACCCAGGTGCCTCTGTATCATTTTTATTCTGATAGCCCCAACTGAGAAACAATGGAGATTGTTCTTTAGTGGATGGTAGTGAGTTAATTGTGATACCCTCATGCCATGATACCGGCAACAACATGAATAAACCTACAGAGAATTATGCTGGGTGAGAACATTATTTATGAGACATTTTTGAAATGAAAAAATTAGAACTAAGAACAGATTAGTAGTTGACAAAGATTAAGGAGTAAGGGAAGCAAATATGGCTATAAAAGGACACTATGAGAGATAATAGTGATAGAAATGTTCTGTATTTTGACATATGAACGTTGATATTCTGGTTGTGATGTTGCATTGTAGCTTTGCAAGAGGTTGCACTTTGGCAAAACATGAGAAGTATGCACGGGATCTCTTTTTATTATTTCTATAACTACATATGAATCTATAATTATCTCAAAATAACAGTTTAATTTACAAAAAGAAAACACTTGAGAAAGAGAGGAAATTCCTTCCTGAAACCTGATGGGTTTGTTGTTTTACTTCAGGGAGAAGCTATATAGTAAGGGCAATCTCCTTTCATTCCATAACATTTATTTGTTCTTGTCCTTGATGGAGTAAAAATGTCAGAACTATTTTTGCATCTAAAAAGGAATAATTTTATTACTGAAGAGGTTTGGATTTTGCTTTTCCCTGTTGAATAAAGGTGAGAAAAAAGGTGATTCAAATGAATTAAAAATGAAGGACATTTTTTCTGGGTGTTTATAGTCTTCTGTGCAGTACAGAGCATAACAGTGGAGCTGTTTTTATTTAGTAAATAGGTCACTGGGAATACTGTACCTGCAGAATTGAACTGTAAGTCATCTGCATTTTTTCTATTAATTTTATATGAAGAGCATATTATGAAATTCTATTTGTGTCATTAAAATAAGGCATTTCACAATGAGTCATTTCTTAAATAGCAAAACTCAGGAAAAGGGCTTATAAAATCTATTGGAAATTTATCGTTTAAAGTATTTGAAGACTTAAAAATATAAATTAAGATTAGACCATTCCTTTTTCAAGTTTTAGGACTCTTCAATTTTTTTTTTTCAACTTTATTTATTTTTGGGACAGAGAGAGACAGAGCATGAACGGGGGAGGGGCAGAGAGAGAGGGAGACACAGAATCGGAAACAGGCTCCAGGCTCTGAGCCATCAGCCCAGAGCCCGACGCGGGGCTCGAACTCACGGACCGCGAGATCGTGACCTGGCTGAAGTCGGACGCTTAACCGACTGCACCACCCAGGCGCCCCAGTTTTAGGACTCTTCAAATTACAATTAGAACAATTAATTGAAAGCATTAGATCTGTTTTCACTTCTTCATTTTATGTTTGAAACTCAAAGGCAAAATGATTTATCTAGCATCATATGGTTAGGCAATGTCAGAGGCTGTCCTCACACACAGTACTTTTATTATCTATTTTAGAATTTTTTCTAGACTCAGATCTTTGTATTATGCAATTTAGAATCATGTTTGTATATTTTTTGTTGTCTTATTAGAATGTAATGTACATCTGAAAATTATCCATAAATTTCTTATGTCTTACTACTGTTAATTGAGCAACATTTTGAATAAAACAATAACAATAGAATAAATTAGCATTTCAGAGATTGTTACTGGTTTCAAATAACAGGGAATTTATAAAAGGTTTAATGGGATTATCTTGATAACTTTACTATGCTTATTAGTTTATTTTCTGTTTTCAGATGAAATTTTATTTTATAGTGATGAGATCATAAAGAAGGATTGCTCTGAAGTTCAAATTAAAATAAGTGGGTATTTGGTTCAGAGTTTATAGATTCTATCCTGAAAGGACGCTTTAAAAAGGTGGAATAATTCCAGAGAAGCAAAATCTAAAAAGTAAACAAAAGGTAGTCTCCCAAGAGCGCTTACACATTCATTCCATTGCCTACTAACTTTCAAAAAATGCCAAGGAAGAGTGTGGAGAAGCTCTGCAAAACACAGATGACAATGCTAAGGAAGTAAGGAGGTCTGTGGAGCTCAATATTTACTTTAGGAAAGACTTATTTGAACCCCTCTTACTTTATTTTTTAATTTTTTAACTTTATTTTTTATTTTTTTAAAATTACATCCAAATTAGTTAGTATATAGTGAAGCAATAATTTCAGACTAGATTCCTTAATGCCCCTTACCCATTTAGCCCATCCCTCCTCCCACAACCCCTCCAGCAACCCTCAGTTTGTTCTCCATATTTATGAGTCTCTTTTGTTTGGTCCACCTCCCTGTTTTTATATTATTTTTGTTTCCCTTCCCTTAGGTTCATCTGTTTTGTCTCTTAAAGTCCTCATATGAGTGAAGTCATATGATTTTTGTCTTTTTCTAACTGACTAATTTCACTCAGCATAATACCCTCCAGTTCCATCCACGTAGTTGCAAAAGGCAAGATTTCATTCTTTTTGATTGCCCAGTAATACTCCATTGTGTGTGTGTGTGTGTGTGTGTGTGTGTGTGTGTGTGTGTGTGTATATATATATATATATATATATATATATATAACATTTTCTTTATCCATTCATCCCTTGATGGACATTTGGGGTCTTTCCATACTTTGGCTATTGTTGATAGTGCTGCTATAAACATGGGGGTGCACGTGTCCCTTCGAAACAACACACCTGTATCCCTTGGATGAATGCCTAGTAGTACAATTGCTGGTTCATAGGGTAGTTCTATTTTTAGTTTTTTTGAGAAACCATACTGTTTTCCAGTGTGGCTGCACCAGCTTGCATTGCCACCAACAGTGCAAAAGAGATCCTCTTTTTCCTCATCCTTGCCAACATCTGTTGTTGCCTGAGCTGTTAATGTTAGCCATTCTGACAGGTGTAAGATGATATCTCATTGTAGTTTTGATTTGTATTTCCCTGATGATGAGTGATGTTGAGCATTTTTTCATATGTCAGTTGGCCATCTAGATGTCTTCTTTGGAGAAATATCTATTCATGTCTTTTGCCCATTTCTTCACTGGATTCTTTGTTTTTTGGGTGTTGAGTTTGATAAGTTCTTTGTAGATTTTGGATGCTCACACTTTATCTGATATGTCATTTGCAAATATCTTCTCCCATTCTGTTGGTTGCCTTTTAGTTTTGCCGATTGTTTCCTTCTCTGTGCAGAAGGTTTTTATTTTGATGAGGTCCCAGTACTTCATTTTTGCTTTTGTTCCCCTTGCCTCCAGAGACATGTTGAGTAAGAAGTTGCTGTGGGCAAGATCAAAGAGGTTTTTGCCTGCTTTCTCCTCGAGGGTTTTGATGGCTTCCTGTCTTACATTGAGGTCTTTCATCCACTTTGAGTTTATTTTTGTGTAGGAAAGTGGTCCAGGTTCATGCTTCTGCATCTCGCTGTCCAGTTTTCCCAGCACCACTTGCTGAAGAGACTGTCTTTATTCCATTGGATATTCTTTCCTGCTTTGTCAGAGATTAGCTGCCCATACATTTGTGGGTCCATTTCTGGGTTCTCTATTCTGTTCCACTGAACAGTATGCCAGGACCATACTGTCTTGATGATTACAGCTTTGTAGTAGAGCTTGAAGTCTGGGATTGTGATGCCTCCTGCTTTGGTTTTCTTTTTCAAGATTGCTTTGCCTATTCAAGGTCTTTTCTGGTTCCATACAAATTTTGGGATTATTTGTTCTAGCTATCTGAAGAATGCTGGTGTTACTTTGATAGGGATTGCATTGAATATGTAGATTGCTTTGGGTAGTATTGACATTTTAACAATATTTGCTCTTCCTATCCAGGAGCATGGAATCTTTTTCCATTTCTTTATGTCTTCTTCAATTCCTTTCATAAGCTTTCTATAATTTTCAGTGTGTCGATTTTTCACCTCTTTGGTTAGATTTATTCCTAGGTATTTTATGGGTTTTGGTACAACTGTAAATGAGATTGATTCCTTGATTTTTCTTTCTGTTGCTTCATTGTTGGTGTATAAAAATGCAACCAATTTCTGTGCGTTGATTTTATATCCTGCAACTTTGCTGAATTCATGAATCAATTCTAGCAGTTTTTTGGTGGAATCTTTTGGGTTTTCCATATACAGTATCATGTCATCTGCGAAGAGTGAAAGTTTGAACACCTCCTGGCTGATTTGGATGCCTTTTATGTCTTTGTGTTGCCTGATTGCAGAGGCTAAGACTTCCAATACTATGTTGAATAACAGTGGCAAGAGTGGACTTCCTTGTCTTGTTCCTGACCAGGTATAAATCCCACTTGGTCGTGGTGAATAATTTTTTTAATGTATTGTTGGAGCCGGTTGGCTAATATCTTGTTGAGGATTTTTGCATCCATGTTCATAAGGGAAATTGGTCTATAGTTCTCCTTTTTTGTGGGGTCTTTGTCTGGTTTTGGAATCAGGGTAATGCTGGCTTCATAGAAAGAGTTTAAAAGTTTTCCTTTTGTTTCTAATTTTTGGAACAGCTTCAAGAGAATAGGTGTTAACTCTTCCTTAAATGTTTGGTAGAATTCCTCTGGAAAGCCATCTGGCCCTGGACTCTTGTTTTTAGGCAGATTTTTGATTACTAATTTGATTTCCTTACTGGTTACGGTTTGTTCAAATATTCCATTTCTTCCTGTTTCAGTTTTGGTTAGAGTATATGCTTCTAGGAATTTGTCCATTTCTTCCAGAATATGGACATTTCTTCCCATTTTATTGGCATATAATTGCTCATAATAGTCTCTTATTATTGTTTTTTATTTCTGTTGTGTTGGTTGTGATTTCTCCTCTTTCATTCTTGATTTTACTAATTTGGGTCCTTTCGTTTCTCTTCTTGATCAAACTGGCAAATTATCAATTTTGTTAATTCTTTCAAAGAACCAACTTCTGGTTTCATTGATCTGTTCTACTGTTTTTTGTTGTTGTTGTTGTTGTTGTTGTTGTTGTTGTTGTTGTTTTGATAGCATTAATTTCTGCTCTAATCTTTGTTATTTCCTGTATTCTGCTGGTTTGGGGTTTTATTTGCAGTTCTTTTTCCAGCTCCTTAAGGTGTAAGGTTAGGTAGTGTATCTGAGATCTTTCTTCCTTCTTTAGGAAGGCCTGGATTGCTATATACTTTCCTCTTATGACCACCTTTGCTGCATCCCAGAGGTTTTGGGTTGTGGTA
Organism: Leopardus geoffroyi; assembly: GCF_018350155.1. NCBI lineage: Eukaryota > Metazoa > Chordata > Mammalia > Carnivora > Felidae > Leopardus > Leopardus geoffroyi. Next base: position 88,592,808 of record NC_059328.1, read on the forward strand.
CTATCATTTTCATTGACTTCCATATACTTTTTAATTTCTTCTTTAATTGCTTGGTTAGCCCATTCATTCTTTAGTAAGATGTTCTTCAGTCTCTAAGTATTTGTTACCTTTCCAATTTTTTTCTTGTGGTTGATTTTGAGTTTAATAGCATTGTGGTCTGAAAACATGCATGGTATGATCTTAATCTTTTTGTACTTACTTAGGGCTGATTTGTGTCCCAGTATATGGTCTTTTTTGGAGAATGTTCCATGTGCACTGGAGAAGAATGTATATTCTGCTGCTTTAGGTTGAAATGTTCTGAATATATCTGTTAAGTCCATCTGGTCCAATGTGTCATTCAAAGCCATTGTTTGCTTGTTGATTTTTTGATTAGGTGATCTGTCCATTGTTGTGAGTGTGGAGTTGAAGTCTTCAATTATGGTATTACTAGCGATGAGTTTCTTTATGTTTGTGATTAATTGATTTATATATTTGGGTACTGCCACATTTGGCGCATAAATGTTTACAATTGTTAGGTTTTCTTGGTGGATAGACCCCTTGATTATGATATAATACCCTTCTGCATCTCTTGATACAGTCTTTCTTTTAAAGTCTAGATTGTCTGACATAAGTATGTCTACTCCAGCTTTCTTTAGTTGACCATTAGCATGATAGATGGTTCTCCATCCCCTTATTTTCAATCTGTAGGTGTCTTTAGGTCTAAAGTGGGTCACTTGTAAACAGCATATAGATGGGTCTTGTTTTATTATCCATTCCGTTACCCTATGTCTTGATTGGAGCATTGAGTCCATTGACGTTTAGAATGAGTACTGAAAGCAATAAATTTATTGCCATTATGATGCTTGTAGAGTTGGAGTTTCTAGTGGTGTTCTCTGGTCCTTTCTAATCTTTGTTGCTTTTGGTATTTGTTTATTTATATATATATATTTTTTCATCTTTTCTCCCCTCAGAGAGTCCCCTTAAGATTTCTTGCAGGGCTGGTTTAGTGGTCACAAACTCCTTTAATTTTTGTTTGTCTGGGAAACTTTTTATCTCTCCTTCTATTTTGAATGACAGCCTTGCTGGATAAAGAGTTCTTGGCTGCATATTTTTCTGATTCAGCACACTGAATATATCCTGCCACTCCTTTCTGGCCTGCCAAGTTTCTGTGGATAGGTCTGCTGCAAACCTGATCTGTCTTCCCTTGTAGGTTAGGGACTTTTTTTCCCTTGGTGTTTTCATGGCTCTCTCCTTGCCTGATTATTTTGTGAATTGGACTATGATAAGCTTTGTTGATGGTCGGTTTTTGTTGAATCTAATGGGAGTCCTCTGTGCTTCCTGGATTTTGATGTCTGTCTCTTTTCCCAGGTTAGGAAACTTTTCTGCCATGATTTGCTCACATAACCCTTCTACCCCTATTTCTCTCTCTTCCTCCTCTGGGACCCCTATGATTCTGATGTCTTTCCTTTTTAATGAGTCACTGATTTCTCTAATTCTTAAGTCGTGCCCTTTTGCCTTAATCTCCCTCTTTTTTTCTGCTTCATTATTCTCTATAAGTTTGTCCTCTATGTCACTGATTCTCTGTTCTACCTCGTCCATCCTTGCTGCCGCTGCATCCATCTGTGATTGCAGCTCAGTTATTGCATTTTTAATTTCATTCTGGGTATTTATTTACTTCTTTTATCTCTGCAGAAAGGGATTCTTATCTATTTTCGACTCCAGCTAGTATTCTTATTATCATGATTCTAAATTCTGGTTCAGACATCTTGCTTGTGTCTGTGTTAGTTAAATGCCTAGCTGTTGTTTCTTCGTGCTCTTTCTTTTGGGGTGAATTCCTTCATCTCGTCATTTTTAAGGGAGGAAAGGAATTAATGAGGTGGAAAAAATTGAAATGAAAAAAATTAAAATGAAAAAAATATTAAAATTAAAAATTAAAAACACATGCACAAAAATTGAATAGATGATGCTAGATCCTAGGTGTGTTTTGGTCTGGGTGTAGAGAGTGGTTTGATAGATTAGAGAAACAAAAAAAGGGGGGGAGAGAAACGAAAAAGGAAATTGTTTGAGGATTTGAAAAAATGAATATGCTAAAGTAGCCTAAAATATACAAAAGTAGAGAATATAGTAGAAAAATTATAGAAAATATTTTTAATAAAAACTAAAAAGAAATATGAATTTTTTTCATTTTCTGTATTTAAGAGAAAAGAAACAAAAAAGAGAAAAAGATTAAAAAAAAGAAAAGACAAAAAAAGAAATCGTTTGAAAATTTTAAAAAGTGAATACACTGTAGTAGACGGAAATAAAATGATGGGAGTAAGATAGAATTTGGAAAAAATTACATAATAGCAAAAAATATAGTAATAAAAATTTTAAAAAATTAAAAGAAATTGAAAGTACAAATGAAGTTTTTATCTTTCCACATTCAAGAAAAAGAAAAGAAATGAAAAAGAAAAAAAGAAAGAATAAAAAGGAAATTGTTTGAAAATTTGAAAATGTGAGTACACTGAAATAGACTAAAATAAAATGATGGAAGTAAAGTAGAATTTGAAAAAATTTACACAAAAGTAAAAAATATAGTAATAAAAGTTAAAGGCAGATATTTTTAATAACAATTGAAAATAAAAATGAATTTTTCTCTTGCTATATTCAGGAAAAAGAAAGTATTGTAAAAGAGAAGAAGGAAAAAGAGACAGAAAAATAATTGAACAGATGAACCTGGTAACAGATTGAAGTAGGACTGAAATTGCCTCATTTTCCCCTAGGGGTCAGTCCATGTAGCTCTTTATAGTCCATAAATTAAGTCAACAGTGAGGTTTGCGTTCTTGAAGAGTGAAGTTGGCCCAATTGGGCAGGGCTTGGTGTAACAGCTCCACTCTCCAGTAGATTGTGCTGCTAGCCTACTGGGGTGGATTGTTGCGTGCTTGTTGGTGTGCATGCGCATGCACGCGAGTGGTGAAAATGGCCCCACCCAGCCACAGTCTTCTCCTGGATCAGCAATCACACACCAGTCCTCTGTCTTCGGCTCTCATCCACTCCCTGCTTTTCCACTCACCGTGACCAGGCCCCAGGCAGTACCTCTCTCCCAAGTTTTGTCTCAGATGTGGCTGTTTTCCCCGGCCCCTTTCTTCTGAAGGACTGCGGCCTTGACCTGCTCCGCCCCTCTGCGGGAGGGTCTCACCGAGTAATGGCTGAACGAGCAATGGCCGAATGTCGGCTGCACCCAGGAATGCCCGCTGGACCCTGCTGTTGCCGGTGCCCCGAGACTGTGGCCAGGTGCCAGCCCGCCCCAAAAAAAGATTGCAAGACAGTGTAGCCTCAGTGTTTCAGGGACCATGGAAAATCACAACACACATCTGGCACCAGGCTTCACACTCAACAACCTTGCCCCAGCACCGGCAAATGTGGCTGCCTTCCAGGGTCTGCTGGGACCAGGTGGCTTCAATAGTCTCTACCAAATGTCCTTCCAGCAGTGGAACTGCTTTTCCTCATGTGGCCTGAGAACCTCCTGGACCCCACTGTGTTCCTGGGGATTTGCCCTTCCCACCAGAGCACCACCAGGTATGGAGTTGCAGAGTTGCAGCCTTTGTGCTCCCCTTGTTTACAGTTTTAGTGGAGTTTAAACCCTCTCCTTTCTCCTTTCTCCCTTTTTAGTTTAGTCCCTGCGGCTGTTTCCAATTTTCCACTTTCTCTCCAGCTGCTTTTGGGGAGGGGTGCTTTTCCTGTATGCTCCCCCCCAGTCTCCATCCTCTCTCTGCCTGCAAAAGGGGTTCCCTACCTTTGGGGGCTTCTTGCTCCCCAAGTTCATCTCTTTGTGTCATGTACCTGCTGAATTCTGTGGTTCAGGTTGTGCAGATTGTTGTGTTAATCTTCCAATCAATTGTCTAGGTGTGTAGGATGGTTTAGTGTTGGTCTGACTGTATTTCATGGACGCCACACACATAAAAAGCTTCCACACTGTTCCACCATCTTGGCTCCTCCTTGAGTCCCTCTTATTTGAGCTGACTGAGAACAATCAAAAAGGAAAACTTTTCTTTTAGAAAGCAGAACCTCTCTTTCTTTTCTAGGCTCAAGGGAAAAGCGTTTTAAAAGAGCTTTTTCCACCTTTGCAAATGATCAGAGAAGACAGCTAATGGCATTGCAGGAGCTTAAGCAAAGTAAATCACTGGCTCTAATATTTTTCAGAGTGTTTGTATACCATTATATGCTTCTTGTCCATTCAAAACATCTTCTCTCCACACTTTCCCAAAGTTTACCCTGGGTACAACTTAAGTGTTTAAATTTTCTTTTTTAATGTTTTTATTTATTTTTGAGAGAGATAGATTGAGAGAGAGAGAGAGAAAGCATGAGTGGGGGAGGGGAAGAGAGAGAGGGAGACACAGAATCCCAAGAAGTCTCCAGGCTCTGAGCTGTCAGCACAGAGCCTGACACAGGGTTGAACCCATGGATGGTGAGATCATGACCCGAGGCAAAGTTGGATGCTTAACTGACTGAGCCACCCAGGCTCAGTTTATAGAGGCCTATAAACTGAAAAGTTAAATTACCAGCCCTTTATACACAGTTCATAGAGTGGTAAGATAGAAAGAAGATAATCACGCTAGATATTCCCACTCAGAGAGGAGGAGAGGAAGAAGAGACTCACAGAAATTCTGAAATACATTCAGGCTCATGTCACCAGTTCCTATGCTCCAGGGTAGAGAATATTTCTTGATTTGAGAGTGGTTCCCCATGACCCTTGGCTCAGCTTGCTGGGGTCTTCTTTCTGCTTGCTTTTTCAGTAAAAATATTTGCCTTTTCTTGTAGCTGAGCAGCTTTATTAGCCTATTTCCTGCTGTAGAAAGCTAAAGGCCCAAAAAGTTTTGAACTGTCTCTTTTAGTCTAAGCTGACAGTAGTTTTAATATTCAAATTCCCTTTAAAATTTTGCGGACCTTCTACATATTAGATTATAGTCCATTCCATTAGACAAAAGTCATAGGGACATATATTTTCAGGACAGATCCCTTTCTGTTTTGGAATATGTGACAATACCCTTAAAATCCTTAGGAGCCTAGCTAAGAGTGAGAAGAAACACCTTGACACCTTGAGTCTTTCTTTCTTTCTTTCTTTCTTTCTTTCTTTCTTTCTTTCTTTCTTTCTTTTTTTTCACCTTGAATCTTTCTTATGTCCTAACAGACTTGCAATCATAGTTTTGATCTGACGTTTATGCTGAAGCCACATTTTACTGTCAGTGCCCTGGATTTTGTTTTCATCTGATACCTTTTCTTAATTTGATAACTTTTATGCACTCGAGAAGCTGAGGATTGAAAACGAACTCATATTCTAGCTCAGCCAGTTTGGTTTGAAAATAATTTCATTAACTTTGCTTGAAAACTAAATAGTTCCTTATTTTATCCATCTTTTTTTTTTTTTTTTTCTGCGAAGCCATATCTTAGGCAACTATAAGAAGCCAAATGGTACTTTCAGCATCCTGTCTGGAAATCTCCTTAGTGAGAATCACAGTCATTGGCACATGTTTTAACTTGTAAGCAAGTTACCAAGGTCACACTTCTTATTAATTTTTGTCAATAAATCAGGTCCACTCTTGTCAAGTTTCCAATAGCAAGTTTCTCAGTAGTCTTCTAGCCAGACCTTTGTCTGCTGCTTAGCTCCAAAGCCAATGCCACATATTTTATGTTTTTATGATGACAGCACCCCACTTTCATGTATTATCCTTTTCTGTTCAAGTTATGTAGTGCTGTGAAATAAACACCCTAAAAAACTTTTGGCTTATAAGAGAAAGTATTATTTCTTATGATTCTGTGCGTTGACTGGGATCAGTTGGTTGGTTGTTGTGCTTCATGTGGTATAACTGATATCACTTAGGTGGTTATGTAAGTGGGAACTTGGCTAAGGCTAACACAACAAAAAGGTCTTATCCTTCAAATTAGTCTAGTCCAGGAAGTGTTCCAAGAGAACAAGCTGCAATGTGCACAAGCTTATTAAGAGATCTTCATTAAGCTCAAGGTGGAAGAGACTACAGAAGTGTATAAATACTGGGAGTTGTGGTTCACTGAGGGGGGGTCGACAATATAATAGTCCATCACATGAGTGAAAATATAGATTTAACTAGGTAATGAAATTCCTTGGAAAAGTGTATTTTTATTATTTCATTTTATTATATATCTATTCATATCAAGATATATAAACTTGATAATGTAAGTATGTAAGATGTAAGAATGAATAGGACAATATTAGCTTTAGTAATATCTATATAATTTTATAAACCTATATAATTAAAATTTTGACATGACTGCAAATTTTATAAAACTGAAAGATATCAAGGATTAAAATAATTCATAAAATACATAAATAATTATCAATATTATATACAATATTGTTATATATACCAAAAGGCCACCAGAGAGAGTTTTGAAGGGAAAGATCTAGTTCAGATACACTTACCTGGGTTAATGCCTTCAGTTTTAGAATTCATTGTTTTGAAAAGGAAACTTTTGTTATTCTTTTTTTTTAAGTTTATTTATTTACCTTTGAGACAGAGACAGAGAAAGGGGGGGGAGCACACACACGCAGGGGAGGGGTAGAGAGAGAGGGAGTGAATCCCAAACAGGCTCCACACTGTCAGTGCTGAGCCTGACACAAAGGCTCCATCTCATGAACTGTGAGATCATGACTTGAACCCAAATCAAGAGTCAGATGCTTAACCAACTGAGCCGCCCAGGTGGCTAGAAGCTTTTCTTATTTTCTCATAAGTTTTTGATCCTAGGTCAAATTAATAATTGGAGTTAAAGTTTACTTTCTGGAGGTTTGGACTGATATATCTATCTATCTATGTATCTATCTATCTAGATAGATACATAGATAGATATATTTCTTTGAAAAACTATTAAACTAGTTATAAAAAGAGTTTCTTAGATACCTTAAGATTCTATATAAATAAAATTTCATAGTTTAGTTCTTCTCAACCTTTTTGTTTTTTGGTATCCATATGGTAGTGGAGGGTGCTCAAGAACCCAGAGCTTGTGCCTCCAATCTCCTAGATCCAGTGATCCCTGCCTCACACTCTTGTGTAGTTCTTATCCCTATTATATCAGCATTGTTCTGTATAAACAATAGAATACATCAGAAATGATGGAATATTACTTCTGAGATTATTTTCTAAAAGACATTATGACTTCCTTCTTGAGCATTCTCTCTCTCTCTCTCTCTCTCCCTCTCCCTCTCCCTCTCCCTCTCCCTCTCCCACAGTCACCCTCATTCTCACCCTCATACTCACTCTCTCTTTCTCACCACAATACAGGTCTATGTGGTAGGGAACTGAAGCCTCCTGTCAACATCTATGTGAGTGAGTAAAACTGGAAAGCAGATCCTTTATCCCTAAATGACTGCAATACTGGTCAACAGCTTGACTACAGCCTATGAGATGCCTGAGATAGAACTTTCCTGTTAAGCTTCATCAGAATCTTGACCCTCAGAAACTGTGTGAGGTAGTAAATGCTTGTCACTTTAAGTTTCAAGATTTAATTTGTTTTGTACCAATAGCGACCTAATATATGGATAAATATATCTTTGCCTTATATTTTATGAAAACAAATCATGTGAATTCTGTCTTTATGTAATATTCAGTTTTAATATAAAATAATGCTTCAGATTACACTCTATAAGTTAGACTGATGTTTTAGGAATATTGCCCTCTTTATCCTTTTTTTTCCCCCTTGGGGGCCCTGGTCAAAACATCTGCTTTCAAACATCCTTATATTAAAAATGTCTAATATAAAATGCAAAATACCCAGGATTATTTTTAATGAGAAATGTCTTGCCTACATGGAAAAAAAAACTAAAACTTTTTTTCTGAAAAAGCAAAATGAAGGTATGAAATAGGGAGATAAATCTTCCCAAATTTATTAATAAATCTGGAGTAATTCCAAAACAAAGAGAGGAGATAGCATAATATAATACATAAGAATGCTTGCTCTAAAGTCAAATGGCCTGAGCAACCTACTGACTCTAACATTTACTGGCTTTGTGATAGAGAGCAAATTATTTAATTCTGTGTGCTTTAGTATAGTCACCACCATTGAGCAGAATAAACAAGACTATCAAAATGGAGAATGTCATCATTTTTATTGTGATGATTCTATCCTAAGAAATACTTTTACACTTATGCAAAGACATATGTATAGAAGTATTTACTATGCTGTTCATAGTAGCAAAAAATTGAAGACAATTTGAACTTCTATTATTAGAGCATTTGTTAAAGGGAGTCAAAAGTCACTCATACCATGATATACTATGCAGCTGTTACAAACAATGGGTTTTATAGTATGTATAGTGATATAAAAATTGCCCACTTTACATTAAGTGAAAAAAAAAAGCTAGATATATATCATTGTGCACACTATCATCCCATTTGTTATAATAATATCAAGAGAGATATGTGTGTGTGTGTGTGTGTGTGTGTGTGTGTGTGGTGAGAAAGGCAAATCAATTTTTCTAGGAATAGAGGCAAGATTTCATATACAATAGGTAACAGTGATTACCTTAGGGGTGTATGTTAGGGAAGTGGAAGTAGAGACTTTCACTTTCTGCTTTTTATCCATCAGGCTTTTCAAGTAAAAGTGACAAAAAAATGAACAAATATTTGCTTATGCAATAAAGAAATTTATTAGCTCATTTTAACAGGAAAGCTAGCAAGAAACGAGGCTTCTGGGTTGATTGACTCACTGGCTCAATTATGTTATTGAGGAACCACATGTTTTCCTGTTCTTCTGTCATCTACTATTCACATCATCCCTCATGACTGTAGAATGATTGCCAATAACAGAAGGGACTCTACACTTTTTCAAGGATGGTAGAAATTCCATCTCACTGAAGAACAAGGACTCCAACAATCCTATTTTGTGTTCCAAAGCCAAAGTTTAATCGCATAATGATTGCTCAGTGAATTACTGACAAGGCGGATGCTATTGCAGATGCTATTGCAGTTCAACCAATCAGGCTCACCCCTTAAGCTCAAGTCAGTTTCCTACACTGCATTGGTGCTATTCAACCAACATGTCTGCAATAATATTGCTAATTACTGCAATTATTATACGATAAGATGAACTACTTTTTAAAGTATAAAAAATAATGCAAAACTTAGAGATAATTCTTGTATGTTTAACTTTCATCCAATAGTCTGCTAAAATTTTATTTAAATCCAGAAAATAGTTCTAAAATTTCTTTAGATGATTATAAAAGTGAATACAATGGGGAGGCAGAAATATTTATGACAGTTTATGATGAAAGTGAAGATACTTTATCATTTGTATTGTGTAAAGTAGTATTATTTTCATAGTTTATCTTTGCTTTAAAAAATAGTGAAAGGACACTAGTACACTATTACCTCTAAAAGTATAAGTAAGGGACATTTTTAAAACTAGAAAAGAAAGAAATGTAAGGTAACAAGTTTTTTCTCAGCTATGTAAATCTTAAAGTTCAAAGAGGAGCAACAAAACAAACCCAAAAACAAAACAAAACAAAACAAAAAATCTTTGACTCAAAAAGAATTTTTAAAAAATTTTTTAATGTTAATTTATTTTTGAGAGACAGAATGTGAGCGGGGGAGGGGCAGAGAGAGAGGGAGACACAGAATCCGAATCAGGCTCCAGGCTCCTACCTGTCAGCACAGAGCCCGACGTGGGGCTTGAACCCATGAACTGTGAGATCATGACCTGAGTTGAAGTTGGACGCTTAACTGACTGAGCCACCCAGGTGCCCCAACTCAAAAAGAATTTAAAAAGTGATATAAATATCGAATGTTTGAATGCTAATTCAAAAAACCCCATTCTCAATGTAGCAAGACAACACTATTGTTCAGATCTTTTAATATCTAAGAGGTATATCTAAGAGGTAATATCTTAGAGGTATCTAAGAGGCTGAGGAGATAATAAAATTCAAGGGTTGAGAAGGCCAAGATTATTCGTGAGATTTATTATATAGAATATAATGCTAAGCATTTGTTTGAAAATTCATTTGCTGCTTTCTGTGGTGCAGTGGCTTTTAATGAATTACCTACCTGTTTTCTATATCTAAGCTATAGCTCTACTACACAAGATCTACAGTTATGGTAAATTAAAACTGATTTCTCAGTTCTTTGGAGACTATGGAATGCCAATTAATAATTATTATGTGGCATATAAATGAAAGAAACATTTTTAAGTGATAATCCCCCTTCCTAGTAAAACCAACAGCAACATATGTTACAAAAATTAAATGAATTTAATCAGGTTTATCTCCCCAAAATTGCCTCTGGTGAAAAATTAATTTTCCCATGATGAATATTTGCTTTGATTTTGTAATAAGAAATGAAAGAAAACAACAATACTGTCAAGTTCTCATTTCTATTTCTGGTTTTGTCTGAGAATAGTTTAAACAGCATAATTTAAGAAAAGCTGCATTAATAAAATTCCAAATCATTCCTTAAGGCAGTTCTCAGTGAATGTGGCAGACACAGCCATCTGTTTGTAAATGTTTAGTGGACTCAATGCATAGAAATCCAATCAGAACGCCCAAGTATTTGTGGGTAAGAGTAGACTAAAATATTCTATATTTTCATCCAGCTTTTTAAATTGATATTTTGTTAATGGTATTTCACAAATACATCCTTTTCAGATAAGAAATCAGGGAAATATCTCCTGGTACGGGACCTCTTGAATGGAAACCCACATTTTTATTATTTTAACTGCTTCCTTGCTTTCTTCTCCATAGAGCTCTTCTTTCAGGAAGCCCTCCTGAACCTACACCCTCTATCTTGAGCTGGTTTACATGCTCTTACCCTTGCTTCCTAAAATACTGAGAATGTAACTATATCACTGTACCACTCACTAGGTTGATCTAGAATAATACTTTTCTTTTTTTTTTTTTTTTCAACGTTTATTTATTTTTGGGACAGAGAGAGACAGAGCATGAACGGGGGAGGGGCAGAGAGAGAGGGAGACACAGAATCAGAAACGGGCTCCAGGCTCTGAGCCATCAGCCCAGAGAGAGGGAGACACAGAATCAGAAACGGGCTCCAGGCTCTGAGCCATCAGCCCAGAGCCTGACGCGGGGCTCGAACTCCCGGACCACGAGATCGTGACCTGGCTGAAGTCGGACGCTTAACCGACTGCGCCACCCAGGCGCCCCTAGAATAATACTTTTCTACCTGAGCCCATGAAGTAACTGCTATGGATTTTGGAATGGTAGGATTTTTTTATGAGAATACCCAAAATAGATTTTAAAGTAGAGACTTTTAAGGGTAAAATATTTTCCTACAAATTATGTGGCCCCTTTGTTTCTGGAGAGGTTGGGAAGTGAAAAACTGCATTTCACAGACCTGCCTAAGAGGGTGATGCATTGTCATATGATTTGGACAGTGAAACTTAGGTGTCATGGCAAGCAAAGTCATGGACACCAGAGAGCATAAAGGCATTTTGGGAACCCCACATTCAGTTTCCCAGACTTTAGCTACCAGCATTATGTGGATGAGAGGCAATTTTGACAACAGGGGAAGACTGATGTTCCCTGGATTACAGCTTTAGTGATGGACCATTACATTTAGGAATCCAGTGGCTGATCCTGACTTCCATTCCTTACCTGGTCAATGATTTTCAAAGATACAATTCCCTGAATTAGAATTACTTTCTGCTGGAGATACTTTGAAAAGGTTTTGCTTCCTATACTAATCCAGAACTGATACATACTTGTTATAGTCTTCACTTGCATGTCTTTTCCTCTGCTAGACAGCAAACTCTCTTTATGGATAAGGAGGGATAGAACTTGTCTTTGTTCATTCTTTAATTCATTCCTTATTTCACTTCAAGTATATACTCTTTATATTTGTATGTTTTGCAATTACATATTTGACACAGAGCAGCACAGCAAATACCCTCTTAATGAATTAGTAAATGTGTTATGTCAGGAAATGTATAAGGTACTAGAGATAGAGAGATGAGACATACTTAGGAACAATAAAATGATAAATTACATTATTAAGTGCTTATGTGTCAGGCTCTATGTGCAGCATTTTACATGCATTGATATGATATTATTCATTTTCAGCTTGTTTGGTTTTACATGCGTTTGTTTTATAATTCTTATAGCATTCTTAAGAGCTAGGTACCAATTATTTCTTCCCATTTCACACATAAGGCAACAGAAGAGGGAAGAGGTTAAATAAATTGCCCAACTTAACAGTACTGAAGTAAGTTAAACTCAAACCTAGGCAATCTGATTCAGTAATTCACACTCTTTAGTCAGTATTCTGAGATCTCTAATATAGCGGCAAACAGGTTCATAAAGAGAGTTAGGATATTACTTGATAAATTCCACAATACCTCGGCAGGATCAGAAGAGGCTTACATGTGAAGAAAGAGAGACTTAGTACTGAAGTACGAAGGATTAGCACAAGTTAGGGATAAGCAGAAGTGATAAAGGATGCTGTTTTATGCGGAAAGAAGTACACATACCACAAAGGGACAAAAGAGAAAACAGGGTATTGCTGAGACAGCATGGGGATTACCATGAGGCTTAGTGAAGAGGGGTGAAAAATAGACAAAGAGAGGCGAAGCAGGACCGACCATGAAGAGTCAGGTATACATTTCTAAGGAATTAAAGATTTTTTTTTTTTTAATGAGGGCCACAGCGTGTTATTGAAGCATTTAAAATCCTTTGAGAATATTTCCATTATAAAGAGATCACTTTGGAGCAATGTGGACAATTTAGAAGTTATTGTGTGGGGTGAGATTGGAATTGGGAATTACAGTAACTCAAGTAGAAGTAATTCTTACTTTTGGGCTCACAGAATTGAACATAAGGACTGGCAGCTAATATGAGAACAATCCATATTCGCCAAGTCGAATTGAACCTAAGTAACCTGAGGATCAGAGAGGTTTAATTACTTATCAAAATTTACACAGCTATTTGGTGGTAGAACTGGGATAAGAATTTAATCCATTGCCTTCTTTTACTTTAAACAGAATCTGGGAAAAATTAATTGCATATATATCATTTGAAATATGAAAAAAATTTTCTATGTGTATCTAGAAATATACTTGAAAAATATACACAGGTGTAAAGTTATGGTAAATCTCATTTCTTGGTTTTCCTTATTGTGTGCTTATTTTCTGAGTCCATAATCTCAAATACTCAAGTTTCTACTGTCCAAGTGATCTCTGAAGTCACTCCTCTTGCTAGATACTCCTCTCACACCCAAGTTTCCAAGCTTTCTTTTAATGCCTAAGTGAAAAGTAATGAGATGGGAAAAGAAATTTGGGCTGGGGAAAAATTACCACCACAACCATTAGCTATTAAGACATATTGTTAGGGGCGCCTGGGTGGCGCAGTCAGTTAAGCGCCGACTTCAGCCAGGTCACGATCTCGCGGTCCGGGAGTTCGAGCCCCGCGTCGGGCTCTGGGCTGATGGCTCAGAGCCTGGAGCCTGTTTCTGATTCTGTGTCTCCCTCTCTCTCTGCCCCTCCCCCGTTCATGCTCTGTCTCTCTCTGTCCCAAAAATAAATATAAATGTTAAAAAAAAAAAAAGACATATTGTTAGAAACTTACTGTAAAACCTATGAATTATTGAATCAGATTGCCCAGGTTTAAAGTTTATTTATTTATTTTGAGAGAGAGAGAGAGGGAGAGAGAGAATCCTAAGCGGGCTCCATGCTGTCAGTGAGAACTCCACTCAAGCTTGACGTGGGTCTCAATCCCACGAACCATGAGATCATGACCTGAGTCTAAATCAAGAGGTGGACACTTAACTAAAAGAGCCACCCAGCCACCCCAGATTCCCTAGGTTTAAATCGACCCTACTCCAATCCTTTGTAACCTAATATAAAACCTAATGTAAAAAATTTATATCATCTTTCTCTCAGAAAGACTAAGAAGCTACTCTTTGTTATTGTGCTGTTATAGTTTCTTTTCTTTCCTTTTGCCAGTTACTGTTTCACCCTAGACAGTGCAGTGTTCTCTCACTCAGGTCCAGCTGATAGACAATTCTGTGGACTTAGTTTACATGTCCAAGGAGGCTTCACAGGTTAAGTAAATTGCATTTCTAATACCATGATTACCAAATTGTAAACGCTAGCAGCCTTACATTTTGACAACCTTGGGCCCTTATTTTTGAATAGAGGTTCTGTCACCACTGTGAAATATCAGATGCTATACCATAGCAATGGGCTATGAAAATCTATAGTATAAGATTTGCCAAAACAGATTTTATGAGGATTTGGCTGGTTCTAGAAGTAGAATTGCCCTAACGTATCCTATAGCATGTGAAAGATGTACAATACATATTTTTGTTTGAAATTAAATACACAGTAAGTTTTAATCCAGTTGCCTTGTTTTCAAAGATAAATCTAGGACAATATACTTAGAAAGGAAATTTTATAATTTACCTAAAAATACCCAAGCATATTATTTAGCGCTTTTGGTCTTTAGAACACCTGCTGAAGGGAATGTCTTTGCTTAGATAATTTATAATCATTTTATACTTTCTCTTCTATTGAATGGTTTAAAAGCGATAAAACAAAATTAAAGTTGAAAAGGACTCTAAGCACTTGTTATAATTGAGCATCAGAGGCACAAGCCTAGGTAGGGTACAGCTGCATAACGGTGAATGTTCTTTTGCAGTTAACACCTGGGTTTTTCTATTTATAGGAAGATATCACAAGATTAAACACAAAGGAAAATGACTCACAAATCCAATAAATTTTGGAATGCATAACTGCCAGCAGTATCAGGGGATTTCAACCGATATTTGCCAACAAATCAATAACATGATTAAATCCTTCTGTATTGTGGGCAATCAAATGCTTACTAACAGGTCCTACTGCCTAAATTAATATAATCCCAGAAGTGCTCTGTCTGTGTCAAACCTAATACTACTGAGGCTTAAAATTCACATGTGATAAGCTGGAAGATATTTCCTAATAATGCTTTAAATAAAATGAAATTATGTGAAGATTCTGAATTAAATGCTTCCACACTGAGTGGGCTGAGCTTAAATTGCTCTTGTCTCTAGATGGCATGTTCCCTGCTGTCCATATTTCTTTACACTCCATACTCAAAGAAAGTAGGAAGTGTTTAAAAATATATATATATTACTTTTTCACTAAAACTATGACTGAATCTTGCAACTGTTTGTTATAAAGATTGCATTGAAATGGCTCTCACCACTCACACTTCCAGACTCAGATCAAAAGTTACTACCTGTCTGAAGCCTACCCAGACTCACAAGGAAATTCAGGACTTTCTCCTTTGTTTCTAACTACTGTCTTAAAGCATTATAGCATTTATCACACTATTTTGTAATGACTGCTTCTAGCCCTTGGGGGTAGCATAAAGATCTGGCACACATTGAGTAAATGTGAATGCCGTATCAAGTAAGCAATGGAGCATATGAAAAAAAATCTCCATATAATTTAATGGTAGTATATGTGGGTTTTTTTCTTAAATATCTTTCATTTAAAGATAAAGGTTTGACGTGAAAAATAGCCAATACTAACAAAGCCATGATATAATTGTGTTTATGTTGACATGATCAGATTTTATCAATATGCTAACAGTGCATTCTGCTTATTAGGAGGATTACTGATATAGTTACATAAAAGTTTTGAACAGCTATTACCTAACAGCCACAGTATTAAGTGCTAGCTAGGGTTAGAGGAATAAAGTAAAGTAGTTGACCTGAAGGAAATACCAATTGAGTGAAAGAGGCTTTCTAATTCTCAGAAGTCTTTGAACTTATTAGAAATACATTCTATGTGTATTATTTCTTATTTCTATTGAATAATGCTGATACTGAAAAAAATAAAGTTAATGTGACATTCAGAAACCCTGTTTTTCCTCCTCAGAGGAGGTACTACAATTCTTTGTCCAACTTTGCTCAAACTTAAGAACATGGACTAAAAATATGTATTCATGAAATGCCAATGTACATGACATTTTAGTGTGCTGGCTAGTCATGTCTGAGAGAGAGAGAAGGGAGACAGGAGGAGGATGAAGAGGAAGAGGAGAAGGAAAAGGAAAAAAAAAGAAAAGAAGGTAGAGCTAAGTTAGGAAAAGGAAAATAATAAGAACAGGATTAAAGGAGAGTTGGAAACAGAAAAGGAAAGACAAAGGGAGTGAGGAAACAAAGGTAGTAGAGAGGGGAAGTCTGACAGACAAAGGAAACAAATGCAGATACAAAAGGCAAGAGGATATCAAAAGCAACAGTTAAAATAGTTGATTCCCGGATTTCTGAGGATTAAGAAAAGGGGGGCATGTGTGATATATTCCGAGAATAGTTACATTTTGTAAAAAGCTTTTTCGAATTATTTAACTCTTTAAATTATGTGAATGTATAGCTTGGATTAAAATAAAGTAAAATCCTCACTTGACCCTTAACTTTTCCATTCACCGACCCTTCCTCTGCTCCCTTCCATGATAATATCTCTTAAAATAGGTTTTTGTAAGCACTCTTACCTCACCTCCCTGCCACCCCCCCGAAACAAATTCTTTTCTCAAACCACTCCGATAAGTTTTTAGTACCTACCACTGTACTGAATTGGCTCTTGTCACAGTCAATAATGACCTGCATTTTGCCAGAGCCAGTATTTCACTGCAATTATCTTATTTGACTTCTCAGTAGCATTTGACACAATTGACCACTGACTTTATTCTTAAAACACTTCTTCTAAGTCCACAGTGACATAACATTTAACTGTTGTTGTCATTGTTGTTGTTAATTTTTTTCGGTCTCTCTGCTTCCCTAATGGCTCCTTTATGACTTTTCCTCCTTTTACAGATTTTTAGTGCTGAAGGACTCCCACTTTGGGACATTGGTCCCAGTCTTTTCTTTTTCTACTTTTTCTTCCAAGATGATCTTTCCAGTCCTATGACTTAAATGTCAGTATATTCTAAGGACAGTAATGTTTATATTTCTAGACCAGACCTCTCCTAAGTTCAAGGCTTTTAAGTTCCACTGACCATTCAACATTTCTACTCTCGGTTTAGTGGACGCATATTAACTAACAAGGTCAAAACAGAACAAAAAATTCTCATCTTTTCTCAATCTGTTCTTGCTCAAATTCACTCTTTCCAAACTTTCCCTACCCCAAGTATTGGCATAGTTATCTACTCTATTGGTCAGACCAAAATATGAGTCATATTTCCTCATATTTCACACTGATTCCTACTGGATAGCCTGTTACCTCTCTTCTGCCAAAGTATATTCCAAATCCAAACATTTCTCATTATTTCCACTTCTCACTGCATTTCCATAATGCTCTTGTCTGGGATTCTGAAATAGCCTCTTAACTAGAATCCTTTACTTCATTCTTGCTTAAAAACCATTTTCCCTCTACATAGAAACCAGAATTATCTTTCTAAAATGTAAATAAGATCATGCCATTTCATGCATAGAAGCTTCCAATGGATTTCCATTGAGATCAAACTTACCTTCACTTACCTAGTTTATGTATTTCTCTATAATTTGGCCCCTACCTGACTCTCCAAACTGATTCTTACTTTTTATTTACTATGCTCATTTCATATTGACTGTCTTAGTTTGTTTGGGATGCTATTATTACAGAATACCATAGACTGGATGGCTGCTCTACCCAGTCTCAGAAATTTATTTCTCACACTTCTGGAGGTTGAGAAGTCCAAGTTCAAGGTGCTGGCAGATTTGGTGTCTAATAAGGACCCACTTTCTTGTTCATAGATGGCTGTCTTCTCACTGTGTCCTTACAGGGCAGAAGAGGCAAGGGAGCTCCCTGATATCTCTTTAGTAAGAGCACTAACCCCTTCTTGAAGGCTCTGTCCTCATGACTAATCACCTCTCAAAGGCTCCACCTTCAAAGACTATCACATTGGGGATCAGAGTTAAACACATGAATGGGAGGGGCAGGGGTACACAATCATTCAGTCTATGGCATTGCTTTTTTTCTACCTTTCAAATATTCAAGCTGATTCCCATTACTATGCCAAGGCTGTTGATTCTGCTTTGAAACTTTTTCCAGCAGATGTTTACATGGCTTTCTGTCTCTTTATTCAAGTCTCAAATGATGCTTCCTCAGAGAAGAGTTCCATGACCACTCAAGCCAGAACAAATCTCTTTCTCTCCTCCCTGCCCACAGTATGTTCTCTATATTATTTTCCTCCTAGAAACAAAGAATTTGATTTCTTATATATGTTTTTCAATATAGTTTTCATATGTGCCTTATATTTTTAAGAACATTTTCTCCTCCCATCAAGATATAAAGTTGTTCCTTCCATATATTAGTGTCTAAAACAGTATCTGGCACCACTAGATGCTTCTTTAAAAAAAAAACGTTATTTAGTGAATAAACGAATTTGTTATTTTAATTCTACTACATGAAGGGAGAATTCAAAAGTCCTTAAGATGGCTTGAATAAGTGTATAACTCTCCCAATGCATCTGCTTTTAGTCCCTCTTAAATATCCTGAACTCACACTTCCAAACAACTTGTAGGCTATCGAGGTAGCATACTGACTCATTCATAGCTCTTTACATCTTACATGGTTTTATTCCCTTTACCTAGGATTCTTGCCCCTTCTCTCCATGAAGAATTCCAGTCTGCATCCACAAAAGGTATTTCCTCCTTCCTTACCCTACCACTAGATTTAGTCTTCCTCTGTTGGCACTTTTAGCATGCTTTGCATATTCCTAGTATCCAACATTTGTTACATTATTTTGTCACTTTTTGCTTCATTTGCTTCATGAAATCTTGAAGGACTGTGAAATCTTGGAGGATGGGGATTTTTATCTTGTTTATATTTGTATACCTAGTACTTGTAACTGAGAGAGAATCAATCTTCTTGCACAGAATCTATACCAACATGGAAACATAATTCAATATGTTTTTTGAGTTACTAAATGGAAATTATGATTTCTATAATGCTAGTGAACAACTCAGATTTTACTGAAGATTAAGTGGGAAAGTAGAGGTTACATAATATTAGTATGTATCAATTTTTCTCCAAAAATCTTCACTAGCCATCTCTTCCCAGAGTACCTTCTTAGTTAACCTTTCTTAACCTTTTCCCTAATCTCTCTCCAAACCTTCCTGTCTCCAACCTTCTATGCTATTGATATGTCTCTTTTTTTTTATAATAGTGAACAATTTAGCTCGAAGTTTTCTTCTTTACTACTATATCCTAATATTCACTATGCCACCTCAGCATCTTTTAAATCTATGTGTTTTAAATAAAGAGCAGATTACCCTTACTACAAGGATTTTCTTTTTTAAAAATATTTTCCCTCCACTTCTAATAGATAATAAAAGTGCTTGTTCAAAGTATGAATGATTGGGGCACCTGGGTGGCTCAATGGGTCAAGCAGCTCACTCTTTATTTTGGCTCAGATCATGATCTCAGGGTCTTGAGATGAAGCCCCTCATCAGGCTCTGTGCTGGGTGTGGATCCTGCTTATGATTCTCTCGCTCTCCTTCTCCCTCTACCCCTCCCCGCCTGTTCATGTGCATGCATGTACTCTCTATCTCAAAAAATAATATAATAAAATAAATAAAGCACGAGTGATGTTCATGTGCATGCATGTACTTTCTATCTCAAAAAATAATATAATAAAATAAATAAAGCACGAGTGATTATATATTCATTTTCATGTTGCCCTTATTGGATTTCTTCAACTCTCAAGCTTCCTTGATCTTCTAGTGTTAATGGCTGCTGCCAACTAGAAGCATCCTTGGTGAATATTTGTGTTTGTTGGGATATAGTATACATTGAATGAAAAAATATAACAGTGGCCTAAATGAGACAGAAACATCTTTCCCTCTCAGGTAATTAAATGCAAATAGAGACTAAAGGCTGCTTTGACAGGAATGCTTCATGAAGTTTTCTAGGGATTTATCATTTACTATAATGTTGCTTTGTAATAGAAAATAGCCTTTATCTTATATGATCCCAAATGTATCATCATCACACTCACATTCCAGGCAATGGAATGGAAAGAATGGAACAAGAAATGCATATCCCTTCCCTTATATAGTAAAGTACAGTTTCTCACATTACTTTTGCAAACATCTCATTGGTCAGGATGTAACCATCACTCTACACTTAGCTGGAAGAGAGGCTGGGAGATATAGACTTTATTTTAGTCAGCCATTGGTCTAGTTACTGTATACTTAAAAATGATTACGATAGTACATGTTATCTGTATTTTGCCAAAGTAGAAAAATTGAATTAGGAAAAGTCTTTGCCTAAGGCCATGTCACAGAGATTTTACCTGTGTTTTCTTCTAGCAATTGTACAGTTTTAGGTTTTATATTTAAGTCTATGATACATTTTGAGTTAATTTTTTTCATATGATGACATATATAGAGCAATTTTTTGGTTTATGGCTATCTAATTGTTCTAACATCATTTGCTGAAATGCTTATATTGTTTTTATGTATAGATTTTATTTTAGCTTTTTGGTTCAATTAAACATATCAATCTCTAAAAAATCATTCTCATGGCCCCTGAGTGGCTTAGTTGGTTGAGCGTCCAACTCTTAATCTTGGCTCAGGTTTGTGAGATTGAGCCCCACATCTGGCTGTGCACTAACAGTGTGGAGCCTGCTTGGGATTCTCTCTCTCTCTCAAAATAAATAAATAAACTTAAAAAATTATCACTCTCTATTAAAATATATGTATGAAAATATTTTTCTCTATGGTCATATTTAAAAAAATGTGTACAAGTATGGTCACTTTTATGGTATTTCACGTTAAAAAGTGTAGAGTATTATATGCCTACATGCTGATAGTTGTTACCTCTAGATTGTGAGGTTGTAAGATGATTTATATTTTCTTCTTTTTGCTTATATTAACGTATTTGCTTTCTAAAAAAAGGGCAGAGTTAAATTGAGAAATAACAAATTTTAGTAAAATATTAAAAGTATGTTTTGACTATCTGTGTCAATTCATAGTCATCTGTGACTATTCATAGAATAAAATTAAAAAATGAGAAAAAATAAATAAATATTGGGGATTCATGTACTATAATAGAGAAGGGAAGATTGGACACTTGCTGGGGACAACTGGTATTTTTTTTGCCACACTTTCCTGCTTCTTCAAAATATATCCATTCTGATAGAGAAATGGTAAAAAAACTATGAACAATTTATAGAAGTTATAAAAATAGCCCTCAGACATATAAAGAGATGTTCAACTTTATTCATAATAGGAGACATTAAAATTTAAACAAATGAGATGACATGAGTGAAGATAGTGAAGTAGGTATGCTTCCACAGAAACACACAAAGGAAATATGAGTGAAAATGGTAAGAATCAATATTAATAGAACTCTAGAAAAATAGGCAAAGGTCTACAGCAACTAAGAAAATACCAAATCAAGAAAGAAGCAACCCAAAAAATAGTAGGACAGCTTTAGTCATGCACACTTCTCCATGCACCACTTAGTCCCTCTTTAGCTCCACTGTGGTTTTAAAGATGACAGCTCATGTTTCCAACATGGAACCCTGATTCCTGATTCCAGAAAGAGCATACCAGGCCCTGTTCTCAAAGAAATTGTGTCTCTCTGTCTGACCTGAGAGTTGCCTGAAGAACTGTTGCAAGATGCTGGTCTTTGTTTTTCCTCAGCAGAACTTCCTCATGACAGAAAAGTGGCTACACGGATGACATTTCTCAAAAACACTGAAAATTAACCTGCTTCCATCTGGAGCAAAAAAGGAAAGCTGTAAAGATACATGTATATGTATATATATTTTGAGAATTACAGAATTGAAAGTTTCTGTGTAAATGGAGGGATTTAGAAAGCCATGCACATGCCCACAGCAGAAATCATGCTCAAAAAAATCCTTGAGAAGACCTTAAGCTTTCATCTCTGCCTGATCTTTGATAAGGAATATAATCTTTACAAAAGTAGTATAGAGAAGTCACTAAACAAAGAGCTATAACCCATTAAATGAACAGAAACAAATCATGAGGAGATATGATTTCTAGAGTTATTACATTATAATATTTCAAAATGTTCAGTTTTCATCAAAAAAAAAATATGAAGCATGCAAAGAAATAAGAAAGTATGATTCAATCACAGGAGAATTTAACAGAAACTGTCCGTGAGGGAGCAGAGACACTGAAATTGCTAGATAAAGTCAAAGAGCTAAAGGAACCATGCCCAAAGAATTAAAGGGAACCCTGAGAAAGATGCTTTAACAAATAGAGAATATCAATAAGGAGACAGAAATTATAAAAACAGAAAGAAACAGAAATTCTAGAGCTAACAAGTCCAATAACTGAAACCAGAAAGTCACTTGAGGATGTTTTTCAATGGCATATTTGAGCAGACAGAATAGAGTCAGCAAACTTAAAGGCTGAAATTATACATTCGAAGAAGCAGAAAGAAAAAAGGATGAAGAAAAATTAGCAGAGCTTAGAGGTCTGTGAAACACTGCCAGATGTACCAACATGTACATAATGCAAGTCCCAGGAAGAGAGAAAAGAGAGAAAAAGAGGAAGAAAGAATATTTGGAAAAAATAATGGCCTAAAACTAACCATTTTTGATAGAGGACATGAATCTAAAGATCTTTCCAAGAAGGATAAACACAAGGAGATCCACACCAAGACAATCAAACCGTTGAAAGACTAAAGCAAAGAGAGAATCTTGGAAGCAGCTAGAGAAAAACAATTTATTAGATACAAGGAATCCTCAATAAGATTGATAAACAATCAACAGAAACCATAGAAATCAGAAAGCAATGGAATAAAATAAAGTAGTGAAAGAAAAAAAATGTCAACCAAAAATTACATATCTGGCAAACTATTCTTATTCTTCCAAAATAAAGGAGAAATCAAGACATTCCCAGAGAAACAAAAGCTGGTAGACTTGCATACAGGACATACTAACGGAAGTACTTCAGGTGGAAATAAAAGCACACTGGAGAATCACATAAAGTCTATGAAGAATAAAGAACACTGTATAGGTAACTACATAGGTAAATACAAAGTCAGTATTACTGTGTTTTTGGTCTGTAACCCTTACCTCCTTCCCTCTGTGATTTAAAAGACGAACTCTTAAAACATTAATTAAAAATCTATGTTAATGGGCAACATTGTATACAGATGTAATTTGTGACAACAATATAAAGAGGGAGGGTCAGAGCTGTATAGGAGCAAAGATTTTGTATACTATTGAAGTTGAGGTGGTGTTAGTACCTTATTGTACCAATAAATTGTTACAAGTTTAAGAGGTTAATTGTGATCCCCAGGGAAACCACTAAGAAAATAATTTAAAGAAATACAGAAAACGAAATGAGAACAGAAGAAAAATTGGACACTGTAAAGAACCAAATAATTGCAAATAAGGCAGTAATGAAGGACACAAGGAACAACAAAGACATACACAAAGCAAGGAGCAAAATGACAGAAATTCTTCCTTATCACCAATTACATTTAAATGGATTAAATTTTCCAATTCAAAGGCAGAAATTGGCAAAATAGATTCTTTAAAAAAATTATCCACTTATATGCTGTCTACTAGAGATTCACTTGAAAGAAGTTAAATGGCATATGTTTTACAACAAAGAGGGGGCACCTGGATGTCTCCGTCGGTTAAGCATCTGACTTTGGCTCAGGCCATGATCTGTGGTTCATGAGTTTGAGCCCTGCATTGGGCTCTGTGCTGACAGCTCAGAGCCCAGAACCTGCTTCAGATCTGTGTCTCCCTCTCTCTCAGCCCCTCCCCTGCTTGCACTCTGTCTCTGTCTCTGTCTCTGTCTCTGTCAAAAATAAAAATAAAAAAAAAAAAATTAAAAATGTACAATAAAGAGATTTAAGAGACACCATGAAACAAAAATCAATGTAAGACATTTGTTTAGATTTCAATTCCAAGAAAGCAACTGTATAAATATATTTTAAAATAACTGAAAGAAATTTGATTATGATATTACAAGATACTATGGAATATCATCTCTTTTATTGGTCATGATAACTATAGCTTTGGGAATTCATAATGAAGCTATTGGGGGGAAATTACAAGATATTTATGGATTGATTTAAAATACTTTGTAATAAAGAACATAATGAAGATGGAGAAGGTAAATATGACAAAATCCTGATAATTCTCCTTTATGAGTAATGGGTATATGGGGTCATTTTACTATGATTTTTACTTTGTAATATGTTTTAAATTTTTCATAATAAAAATTAATTTAAAACACCCAGAGTTTGATTATTTCTGACCATTTCTACTGGTTTTTCTCAGATATAAATCATCATTGTCTCTTACTAGGATTATTGCCACAGTCTATAATATTGTGCTCCTGGATCTACTAGTGTATACTTAAGTACACAATGGGCAAAGTAATCCTTTGCAACAGAAGTAAAAATGGGTCCAATCTTTGCTTATAATTGTGCCCTGACTCTCCTTGTCCCTTAGAGTAAAAGTCAAAATTCTTGCAGTATCCGAAAAGCCCTTCTGTGACCTTGCTCCACACCAAGTCTCTGACCCCACTTACACTGCACTTCCCTCACTTGGCTCCAGTCACACTAGTCTTCCTCCAAAGATGCTCCCACCTTAGGACCTCTGCTTTAGCTGCTTCTTCTTCCTGGCATCCACATAGCTAACTTCCTCACCTCCTTCAAGGTTTTGTTCAAATGGCACTTTCTTAATGAGGTTCTCTGTAACCTTCCTTATCCTGTCACAACTAAAACTATAACCTACCCCTTCCCACCTCAAACACTCTCTGCTTATTCATTCTTCTCTATTTTTCTTCATAGCATTTATTACTTTTTAATATACATTTTTTCTAATTTATTTCAGTTTATAATTATCTGTCTCTGCTGAAAGGTAAGCTCTATCGGGGCAGGGAGATTTGTCTATTTGCTTGCTAGTTTGTTTAGTGCCCAATCTCAAGTACCTAAAATAGTACTTGAAGCATCACAGGCAATCAGTAAATGTTTCTTGATAGTAAAGGAATGAATTTTCAAACTAGTGGTAAAACTGGGGCACCTGGGTGGCTCAGTTGGTTAAGTGTTTGACTCTTAGTTTTGGCTCAGGTCACGATCTCATGGTTTATAAGATTGAGCCCCACTTCTGGCTCTGAGCTGATAGCTCTGAGCCTGCTTGGGATTCTCTCTCCCTCCTTCTCTGCCCCTCCCCCATTAGTGCTCTCTCTCAAAATAAATAAACTTTAAAATAATAATAATAATGTTAGTAAACTAGCAGTAAAATTACATTTGAAAGCATTAACTATGAGAGTGTCTAAATAATCTACACTACCATAAAAATTAAGTGAACATTGATTTCAATAAAATACAGAATTATGAGTTCGTTGTTAGTTTACAAAGTCTTGATTGGTTTGTCTACCATTTAGACCAATTTGGTACCCTCCAGCTAAAAGAGCACATGCATTCTAATTACTGCTGTGTTTTGGTTTAGTTTTGAGTGAAACAATGAAAAGCAGAACTTTTGCATTTATTGAAACATGTCACTTTTTCTTTTGTATATGTTCAAGGGATGGTAATTAACAAAGAAAGTAAATTTTTGAGAGTTAATTATTGTGATATGTGCTCCAGGATATATCAGAAATTATAAATTGTTATTAGAATTGATAAAAATCAACTTTATACCTCATCTCTTCCAAAAGAAAAAAAAAACTAGATGGATAAAAGTCTATTTGAAAGCTGTGTTCAATCCTCATATCTTCTCAGTGTGATACCACACCTCTTTCTTGTTAAGAAGAATCCACCTGCAGTCAGTAATAAATGAAAGAAAAAAGAAGAGTGATCTTTGAAATTGGAAACAAAATTCAAAGAGTGGAAAAGGAGAAATATGTACTGTGCATACCCATTTGCATAACAAATTAAAAAACATTGCATAAGTAAAAAGCTGGCAGGCAATTTCCCTTCATTTCTTTGACAAGTTGTGATATTTTGAGGAGAGTGAGAAAGAAGAGGACCAAAATGATGTTTATTTGTTTTGATTACCAAATAATTCAGTAAATTATAAAATAATAAAATGGAAAATTCAGGAAAATATAGATACTTGATTTTAGCAAGCACTTTGACTCTCTGCTGCAATATCTTTATGAAGAAAATAGAGAAACGTGGGTGAAATACAAGTACACAATTGAGTACATACATTTTAACTGGTTAGATAAATATGCCTAAACATTGTTGATTAATGTATTAATGAAAGCTTTAATTACACAAAAGACTCTGGTTTTTGATGTATTAACTCAGAAGAATAATAATGCCTGACAGTGTATAGATAGCATTTGATAGTTCACAGAGCTTTCAGGTAAAATCTCATTTTATCCTAATCATAGCCTTATGCTGAAGGCTGGGACAATGTAATTATCTTTATTTAACTAGATATGGAAAATGATTTTTAAAAGGGTAAGAACATATGGGAATACTTACACTTATTAATATTTCAAATGATAACAAACCTAAAAGGAATAACTAACATGTTGATTAAAATAATACAGGTTCAAAAACATCCCCAGAGTATAGATGCATAGGACAAATCTAACAAAAGAAAATTAAATTAAAATAACTACAAATGTATGTAATAAACTGAAGTTTTCTCTTTTGAACATTATCTCAGTCTATAATTATATATTTATTGCTGTGATTATTTGACTGTCTGATTGTTTTTTAAGACTCTATGGCCATTGTGATCAAACTGTGCTCAGCAATCCATCTCCAGCACCTGGGGTAGTACTTGGCACTAGTAGTTATGTGTCAAAAAACTAAACAAATTCAGCACAAAGGTTATAAAAAACATCAAATATAAATTTCACAACTCAAGAGACCTATCTTGAGAACTTTATATTAGAAAATAAAATAAAGTGTTAGTTGACAGAACAAAGAAAACATTTAAGAAAAAATCTATTGTAGCCTTAGCCTATGCTACTGTGAATAATTTTAAGTTCATTCATATAATCATGGTAATGGCCAAATAGATTGTGTGCA
Source organism: Leopardus geoffroyi (assembly GCF_018350155.1). Lineage (NCBI taxonomy): Eukaryota > Metazoa > Chordata > Mammalia > Carnivora > Felidae > Leopardus > Leopardus geoffroyi. The sequence goes on from NC_059328.1 coordinate 88,619,742, forward strand.
GAAAAGCATATTGGAAATTACTGAAAAAAAACTCTAGACATACCCGAACATGTCTTACAGTAAAAAAAATTTTGTTAAACATTTGCAGGAAGGTAATGTGTAAGAAACAGATTTATAATGGATAGTTCCAAGGTAAAACTAAGGTCAATGAATGGATGTCCTATAGAAGCAGGTTTATTTTCTATGAAAGTAAAAATTTTATAAGACATAAAAATAGAACTCAACACTATAGGGAACAGTCTTGTGAAATAAGGGAATCTGTATTACTGGAAGTATATAAGCAGATTGGAATAAACTTGCCAAAGTCATGACAGAGAACATTTACTTCCTTGATGAAAATTTATTAGATTCCATTTCATTATAACATATCCTTAGTTAATTTGGTTATAATGTTCTTGCGTATAAAATTAGTGCCTTGGGGCACCTGGTTAAGTGGTTAAGCATCTGACTTTGGTTTAGGTCATGATCTCACAGTCTGTGAGTTTGAGCCCCATGTCAGGCTCTATGCTGATAGCTGGGAGCCTGAAGCCTGCTTTGGATTCTGTGTGTCTCTCTCTCTCTGCCCCTCCCCCACTCACAATCTGTCTCCTTCTCTCTCAAAAATAAATAAACATTAAAAAAAAATTTTAATTAGTACCTTGCACTGAAGAAAACATGCACTATACATATTTTTGACACTTTACCTGATTTTTAGCACAATGCATTATATTTAAACTCTAGCCTTTATAACAAATAAGATATGATTTAGTTTTTGTTATTATTGTAAACTTTAAAAATATTCAAGTTGTACACAAAAAAAGGAATTATATCAGCTATTTATTAAGTTAATTAAAAAATTGTTTAGAATGTGTACGCATGATATTGTGTAAGGCTAATACTGGATAAAATAGGTTTCAGATGAAAGCAAAGAAAAATTTCTCATTCTTCAAGAGGATCCTCTTCCCTACTTTTAGAAATTTGTAAAAGGAATTTTGTGGTTTTAAGAGCTAAGGTTATGTCTGTTAGATTTGAGCATTTGGATGCCTGAAGTGGGGCAGTGACTCAATACCAATAATGCTAGCTTTTGCTTTGCTCTTCAGAGTCACACTTTGCAAGTCCATCCATTGAGAAATTCTTTCTAAAGTATAGCTAAAAGGCTAAATGTTTACTGCTATGCTGAGTGCACTAATTTCCACTACCTTCTAGTGGCTTCCTGTGGTAATCACCTGTGCACAACCACCGGTAGAAGAGCAGCACTGTGTTTATATATAGATAAAATAGGCTATATATACATGCTTTTCCATTTTTCTCTACAAAAAAAAAGTGGGTTTTTTTTTTTTTGTTTTTTTTCTACTCCTGATGTTCAATGCATTTGGAACATGTGCTGTTCTATAAATTTAAAGCAAGGTTAAAAAGAAAATTAAACAAGATTCATCTGGCAGCACTACAAGTTAGTATCATACCTGGCACATAGTTTCCAAAGCAAAGTGACTCTATAAGAAAGAACTGCTTGATAAGCAGGAGAACTAAAAAAAGATGAGCAGGTGACAGTGTATTGAAAATTAGATGAAAGCCTTCAATGTGATATTGCAGGAAGAAATGGACAAGTAATGAGATGAGACAGAGCAAAGGGAAAAAAGACAGAATAAAGGGGGTGGGGGGGGGAATCCTGTGTGAGGTCGATAACAGTGCCAAATAGCTTCCCAAGAAGTTTCCACTACTAATCAAATCTCAAAGTAGCGTAGGAAATCAGACTGAGAATATAAAGTGGTGGCAAAAATTTATTTTAGTGACCAAAGAACAAGATGATAAAATAAAGAAACACAAACTCAGAGCTAGGTGACTTTGAACATGATAGTTTTGTTAACATTTTTCTCATTAACAAATAATATTAATTGTAATATTTTTAATTTATGAAAATTTTTTTATAAATTCTTGAAAACCAGAGCCAATAAAAAAATAATATGATTTAATCTTTGTAGGTATATTGGAAAACTAAGACTTATAGTTGAACCTCTGATGAGACTGCAGCCCCTACTAATACTTAGATTGCAGCTTGTTAGGGGGCCTGAGCAGAGGACCCATTTGAGCTATGCCCAGACTCCTGCCTGTGGTAACTGTAAAATAATAAATGTGTGATTTCTTAAAGCTTTTAAGTCTGTGGTAATTTGTTACACAGCTGTGGAAATCTAGTACAGGCATTCATGCTTAAATTAGAAAATGCTACTTAAAATTAGAGAGATATTTATCTAATACAGTATTGAATTGAAATGAATGATGTCAGAAAACTGCTTGCTCTCATATCTGCTCACCTGTAATTAACTTTAAAATCTAAGCTCTTTCCCAGGGTACATCTTTCATTTCCATCTCTACTTAAGTTGGGGCTGAAGCCTCTCCTCTCTGCATATTAAAACCTTGCTTTAACTTTGGGAAAAAATCAGTAAAATGACTGAGTCCATTTACGTTAAAAATGTATAGAAGTTGTTTATAAGAGTCATAATCAGAAAGTAATTTAGTAGAATCTCAAGTTTTTTCTTTGTTCTAAGTATTACCTAAATCTGCTTTAAAAATGTTCTGTCAGTAAAGTCCATATATGAAAAACCCACAGCTAATTTTACACTCAATTGTGAAAAACTGAAAGATTTTCCTCTAAGATCAGGAACAAGGTAAGGATAACCACTTTTGACACTTCCTTTCAATGTAGTACTAGAAGTCCTAGCCGGATCAATTAGGCAAGAGAAAGAAATAGGGGGCATCAAAGTTGGAAAGGAAGAAATAAAGTTGTCCCTGTCTGCAGATGACACAATCTTATGCATAGAAAACCTAAAGACTGTATAAAAAATTGTAAGAACTAGTAAACTAATTCAGTAAAGTTGCAGGATACAAAATTAACACACAAAAATCAGCTGTATTTCTACATATAATCTGATTTCAAATCAATGATCTGAAAATGAAAGTAGGAAAACTATATAATTTATAAAGCACCAAAAATAATAAAATACTCTAGAATAAACTAAAGAGGTGAAAGACTTATACAGTGAAAACTAAAACACTGATGAAAGAAATTGAAGACAAGTGCAAATAGAAAGACATCCTGAATTCGTGGATTATAAGACTTATTATTGTTAAACATGTCCATAATAATGCAATCCCTACCAAAACCTCAATGGAATTTTTTTGTTTTTACTGAAATAGAAAAAACAATTCCAGGGGAGCCTGGGTGGCTCAGTCAGTTGAGCGTCCAGCTTCAGCTCTGGTCATGATCTCATAGTCTGTGAGTTGGAGCCCTGCACCAGGTTCTGTGCTGACAGCTCAGAGCCTGGAGCCTGCTTCGGTTTCTGTGTCTCCCTCTCTTTCTGCCTCTCCCGCACTTGCTCTCTCTCTCTCTCTCAAAATGAATAAACATTAAAAAAAAGTTTTTAAAGAAAAAACAATTCTAAAATTCATATGGAAGCACAGGGGTGTCTGGGTGGCTTAATCCGATAAGCTTCCTACTCTCAACCTCAGCTCAAGTCATGGTCTCATGTTTCATGAGATTGAGCTCCACATTGGGATTTGCGTTGTCAGCACAGAGCCTGCTTGGGATTCTCTCTCTCCCTCTATCTCTGCCCCTCCCCTGCTCATGTTCTCTCTCTCTCTCTCTCTCTCAAAATTAAAAAATAAAATAAAATAAAATTCATATGGAAGCACAAAAGACTTTTAATAGCAAAAATATTTTGAAGAAGAAGAACAAAGCTTGAGGCATCACACTTCTTAGTTTCAAACTATATCAAAAAGCTACACTAACAAGTAGTATGGTGCTTGCATAGAGAGAGACATATAAACCAGTGGAATAGAAATCAATCCATGAGTGTAAGATCAACTGATCTTGACAAGAGTGCCAAAATACACAGTAGGTAAAGGATAGTATTTTCAGCAAAAATAGTACTGGGAAAATTGGATATTCACATGCAAAAGTATGATATTTGACCCTTATCTTACACTCTACAGAAAAATTAACTCAAAATTGATTAAAGATTTAAATGTAAAATTTGAAGCTGTCAAATTCCTAGAAGAAAACACAGGCAAAAATTTCATGACATTGGTCTTTACAATGACTTCATAAATATGACACCATAAGCACAAACAACAAATCAAAAATAGAAAAGTGAGACTACGTCAAACTAAAACGCTTCTGCACAGTCCTCACTGAGCTGATAGTAAGCTGAATGAGAGGTGCTCCATTGATTCTAGGTTTCTTAATTGCTTTAGACAAGGTCAGAGAAATATTATACAGCGCCTTGATAAAGAGAGCTGCTGTCAGTCCCATACAAGGGACCTCCTATGCTGAATTAGAATTAGATCAGTCTGTCATTCTTTCCCCAACTTGATCCTAAGGAATATTTTTTTGGCAGGAAGGGAATATACAGAAATCTCAGTACCTTCCTCACTAAAAACATAGAAACAAACTACCACCACCACCAACAAACAACAACAAGAAACAAAAACAAAAACAAATGAACAAAAAACACTCTTGCACAACAAAGGAAACAATCAACAAAGTGGAAAGGCAACCTACAGCCCTAATTTTTGCTTACTGCTCCTGCTGCTGCTGCTGCTGCAGACAATATTGTATCCAATCCTCAGGACAATTTATTGCAATGCAGGATCAAAAAGTTCCCAGAAATTAGTCACCCAAAATTTTGAGAAACTCAAATCCTAATTTAAAAAGCCATGTTTGTCATCCTCTTTGAGTCCACCTTTCTACTAGAAGCTACCTGAGTTGAATTTTTAGTCTGTTCAAACTGGAGAGAAACAGCATGGACTGTTCTGGGCAAGGCTATCCTGATAGTCATCTTTTGTTATCCCTGTCCTACAGCATCAATACCAGAGAAACAGGAAATAGCAGTTTCTGAGGAAATGCATTCTACATTGGGCCTAATAGAGTACAAAGAAAAATTTCAAACTGAGCCTAATATACTTTTAATATCCCGAAGTGTTGTATAGTCTTAGGAAGTATATGAAATAATGCAGTTTCCATTCACATAGAAAAATCTTTTCACTTGGACCGCAATTGTGTTTACTTTTCTGCAAAAGTAAGTTTTTTGTTTGTTTTCCTCCCTGTGTGGGATTTCAACAGGAAGTTGTCCCAGCAGTGGTTAACTGTGGAGAGGGTAGGGCTAAGAGCTGGCCTACCACATGCAAGGCTGGGTTCCATATCCTGGATCTGGCAAGACCCTGATAGGCCCACAGGTTCATTTCTCCAGTTTGGTGAGGACCCAGGAACAGGCCTGGCTGGTCAGCTTTAGTGTCCCATGACCACACAAACCAAGGTCTGCAAGCCACTCTTCAGAAGCAAAAGAAATACAAAATCCAATTGAACTGAGTGGGAGCTGTAGACCTCTATGAGTAGATGTAGATAAATCCAGGGACATGGATAAAACATAGCTAATTTGTAAACATGGTAGATTTGGAAGGTTAACCCTCTAAATTTGAGGAATAATATAATACTTCCTTAGTGGGAGAGGAAGACAAATAATTTTTCAATCCCAGAAAGATTTAAAATTGAATATAGAACTACTTAAGAGATTAAAATTCATAGCATTAATATTCTTTAAAAGAATGGGTGCATATTTACTATTGGTGCCATTAATGTTGAAGATATTTGGACAACTTGTATAACAGGAGTCAACTATGTGACTCCATTTTTAAATTCCTGTAATTCCAAATTAAGACACTTAATTATGCAACCATTTTAGGCTTATACTTTTTGTTGTTGACATCTAACTAGTTATTAAATAACATTTAATGTAATTCCAGTTTTCTTTTATAAATCTGACTTAATAGCTTTATGAGAAGTATTTAGCAGTTGGGAAATTGTAGTCATAAATTGAAAAATATAAGAAAATAAACTTTAATAATGTAAAATTGTGGTTTAAAATGTTTAAATTTTTATAGTCACCTGGGTGGCTGGGTCAGTTGAGCATCTGGCTCCTAGTTTCAGCTCAGGTCATGATCTTACTTCATGAGTTTGAGCCCCACATCGGGCTCCATGCTGACAGTGTTGAGCCTGCTTGGGATTCTCTGTCTCCCTCTCTCTGCCCCTCCCCCACTCATGCTATCTGTGTCTCTCTCAAAACAAATAAATAAACTTTTAAAAAGAAAAAATAATGTTTAAATATTTATAACTATGCTTATAAATGGGACTATAAATTACTGAAAGTTCCTTAAAATAATTTGAGAATCTGCGAGACCTATAATAGAATAAGATAAGTAAACTGGGCTTAAAGTGAACTTTAAGCTTAAAAGCTTAAGAATGAGCCAAGTTTTAATAATTTCAAATTTAACTAGTTGATTTTTTAAACATTAAAGTAAGCCTCTGAATACCCATTTCTATAAATAAAAACCACCTTGAGGGTAAAAAGCAATAACGAAACAAAAATCCCACAACCCCCCTTTTAATATTAAGAATAAAGTACATAGCCATCTGGAATAGAGTGAGGGTATGGATATCACTTTTCAACACTTAAGAGTTTTGAGCATGTGGTCAGAGTCTTCATATTTCTCCTTGTCCAGACCAATATAGGAATCAAAATGTGGCAAGAAATATTACTGGAATAGGTAAAGATGTTCTATGGAGATCAGATATCATAGAGTTTGATTTTGAATTTGAATGTGTACATCAAAGCCTTTAATCATTTGAGTTACCTGGTTAATATTAGCTTTTTACTTCTGTTCAAATCAATTCTCCAAAGCAACTATCTGTTTACATGTGCTTTTGCATATTAAACAAACAAAATTAATTTGAAATAACTTTGAAAAAAAATGGTTAATTTACTTGAACAATTAGTCAACCTAAATTTTGTTACCTTTCAACAATTGAAAATTTCTCTGACATTTTATAATATTTTTAGTGGATTTAGTCTCCCTGGGGGTTTGGTGGTACATTTTTAGTAGAATCCGGGTGGTGATCTCTTATGTAGTACAGTTCTAACTGATCTTCATTCATTTTTAAAATATTTTTATGTATTTTTAATTTTTCTTAGAATGAGAATAATAGGAGGAAAAGATTATTAGAGCAGAATGTGAATTTTAAAATATGCTTCCCTCCCTGGGGCACCTGGGTGGCTCAGTCGGTTGAGCGTCGGACTTCAGCTCAGGTCATGATTTTGTGGTTCGTGGGTTTGAGCCCTATGTTGGCTCTGTGCTGACAGTTCAGAGCCTGGAGCCTGCTTCAAATTCCATGTCTCACTCCCCGCCCCCCCCCCTCCACCCCACTCATGCTCTGTCTCTCTCTATCTCAAAAATAAATATAAACATTAAAAAAAATTAAATATGCTCTCCCACCTAGACTTCTTAACTATATAAAGTAAAGCCATGAATTGGTATAACATCATGTGGTATAACATTTTCTAGGACTTTAATGTTTTAATGATTGTAAAGTATATCATTTTTAAAGAAAGTAAGGAACTTTGCTCCAAGCTCAGTCTCTCCTGTGATGTATCTCAACTTCGAAGGCCATAGACTAATTAGACATACAGCTTATGCCTCCCTATGGTTTCACTTCCCTATATTACTTTTCATTCTTCAGTCAGAACTTGGTAGACATGTTCTTTTTCTGTTAAACTTTTCCTTTTGAAGAAACTGCTTTTAATTACAACATTTAAAAAAGGAAACAAAAAAAAAACCCTTATCTAACACTGATAAAGAAAAAAACCTGCAGCAGGTGGTCATAGCCACATGATAGTCAACCTCATGCAATGTGACTTTTGCCAAGGACTCTGATTGCAATCCTGCTGAACTCAACTGCAATTCTTGTGTCAGCCCTGTCCTGTAGTGCAAATCAATCATCAGGTACACTTTGAGCTCTCATGGACATTTAAGATTCCAAAGCTTGAGTCTCACATACATTTACAGAAGAAGCAGAGAGAAGCCACTCTCCAGTCCTGTACTCAATCCCAGCATGATATGCAATAATGACCTGTCAGGAAAGGAGGCTGTGTATCCTCACACTGAGAAATATCCTGAGGGACTCTTTTTATGAATGTGAAAAAAGATTCAGCAGGGCTCTAGCCAAGAACTCATGCACACAATTTCAAAAGTGCATCACAATCATTTTAAAATTTTTCAGGGGGTATCATTACCTTGGTGTATTTTCATGTGTCCTTTTTAAAAATTTTTTAAAAATGAAAAGGACAGCCTGAAATAGTCTCTTGGCTATAAAGAATAGTCATCCTTTTTTTTTAAGGATTATCATTTCTCTTTTTACTTTAGCAGGGTATTCTTTGCTTTTTAAGCATTCATTTATTCAGTTTCATTTTTGCCTATTCATAATGGGATAGATATTGAATGGTTAATATATGCGCATTAGTCGTTGTGCAGAATTTGTTACAATTAATTCAAAGGCTAAAATTATCCACATTTCATCTTTTCTTGGTAATGGGATGATCTTCAACATACTAGGACAATGAAACTTGTAGTTTTTGATACAAAGGCCACCTAGGAAAAACCTCTACCAGGAAAGTTTATGTATACTTATAAGATAAACACATGCTAGTAAATTTAGAGGATTCACAGCTTCTTTGAAGCCCCATGTTCCAGGTTGGATTAGGGTGGAAGAACCCAACTCTAAGACACCTTAGCAGGCAGGATATTTGTTAGGTAGCAATACCTGTGGAAAGGAAGATGAGGATGCAAGATTGGGCAGAGTGAGAAGCTGAGCTGATACAGAACCAAAACAGCCTTAGGCAATCACAATCATAGGGGAGCAATCATACCCAGGAGCTTGTCATGAGTTGGGCCTTCCTGTATTGATCTGTCATTAAATGTGAGTTGCCCAAGAAGCAGTGGATGAGACCACGAAGCAGCTGAGGAAATCTCTGAAAAGACTGATGACTGATGGCTAAAGCCTGTTGACGACAGCACTCCCAGAAGCTGGGGCAACAACATTACAGTGCCATCACACCCAGGTTATGAGAAACCAAGCCCTGAAATCTTCAGGTTTCTCCCTTTAATTTTAGCCACTGAAGTACTTTTCTGATATCATTTCTAAAGTCCAAGTCAAAGACCAATTAAGAACAGCAATTTGATCAATATAGTTTCTGCCTTACTTATACAATAAGATATTTTAGGTGTGGTGTACTAAGTAGGTTACACGATTTATATTTTGAACTTATTTTGAACTTTCTGGTTTTTTAACAATAATTTTATTTCAACAATTACACTTAATCCAATGAATGGTTTCAAGCAGATATTAAAATAACAAGAAAGTTGTTAGAATGAAGGAAAAGCTCACCCTACCACTGTAAAACTTGGTGAATCTGAAAGGGAATCTCTTTTGCCATATTTCATTAGTACAGTTAAATGACTGGCATGGTGCAGAAACAGAAATAAATAGAATTAAAACAGATGTCATCATCGCCCTCCTCATTGTAAAAAAAATAACTGAAATAAATTGAAAGGTAATAATAACATATATTACACTCACAAAACTCATTGAAGTAATGAAAGTAATATCTTCATTGTTAGAGATTTTTGCCTTTTATCACTTTAGGTTGTTACTGAAATATTTTAATGCCTGAATCTAATTATGCAAGGGGGGGAGTAGTATTTTCAGTATGCCATATTTAATTCTCTAAAATGTCTTTGTTCAATAAGGCCCCGAAGGGATGAATGACAGTCTGGCAGGTTTTCAATAAATAATGACGATTTATCAGTAACGAGGTTTATTTTCAAGAGATGAATAGCTAGATACAGCTATAACATTAATTTCTAAAAATTCCAAGACAAAATAACATTAGCAGAAATCATAAAGTTTGGAGGACAAACTGTTTTGGGTGGGAGGCAGAGGGTATGTATGGAAGGAGAGCAGAGATACATTTTATTTTAGATATGTTGCTTTTGAAGTAGTGTGGCACATTCAGGGAGAGATATATTAAGCAGCTTGCTAGAAATACAGGTTGGAACTCAGCGAGAAAAGATCAGGCTCACTTGAGCAGAGGTGTCTGCTTCCCTAGGTTAGGCTCTCCTAGGTTAGGAGATGTGTCCAGCATGTTTAAGAAAGAGGGGGTCAAAGAGGCTGAATCCCCACTCCAGTGAGTAGTAGGCAGTGTGGTCTATGAAAAAAATATGTCCAGAGTTACAGTTCTATCGCTAGCTGTTTGACCTTGAATAAATCTCTGAATCTCAACTTTTCCTATTACTAAAAATGGAAAAAAACCAAACCTATTAATATTCTTTTAAAGAATGATTTGGATCAAACATGGTAAAAATGTGAAAGCATTTCAAAAATTTAAAGGTGCTATTCAAATACATATTATCATTATAATAAAGACTGTGTATGGATAGTATATATTGAAATATTTAGACTTGAAAGAGAAGAAGTGAAAATATTCACTCACTCAATAAACATCTGTTGTGTAAGGCACTAAATTAGTTCTGGAGAGAGGAAAATTAGTAAGGTTTCTTTCCTATCATGGCTCACAGATCTTATTAAGACAAATAATACATAGGCACGTGGCAAATACAAGCAGATAGAGGAGTAAGCAAAGGATGTTTTAAGTGAATGAATGAATGCGTAGAAGAGAAGCCTCTAATCCAAATTCAAAGTTCCAAAAAAAAGCCTTCTTGGAAGGATGTGTCTTAAAGCATAATAAGTTGTTCTTCAGATAAAGAAGGAGTGATGGAAACTAAGAAATCCCAAACCCAGGCAATGTCAAGAGAAAAGTTTGAACATAAAATGCTTGAGAGGAATTGGCAAGAAATGGGGCCAGAGATAGAGAGGAGGGGGAAGATGGTGATCAGATGACCTATGCCATGCTAAGTTGCTTGAATTATTATGATGAGATAATGTTTTTAAGAGAGGGGATAGGGTGATCAGATTTGCCTTTCAGGTGGAGCCCTCTTGAAGTGGTGTGGAAGTTTGATTTGAAGAAAAGGAAATTAGAATCAGGGATACAAGTCTGGAATTCATAGCAATAGACAAGCAATAGATGATGGGGGCTTGAATTAACTAAAAAATTAATTTGAATTTCAAATATTAGTCACTCATTGAAAGGTGGAAAGTGAAAGAGGGGGAGGAAAGAAAAATGTCTCCCTAGTATCTGAATGGATGGTGGTAGTAACTGCTGAGATGGAAAATGATGAGGAAGAACAAGCTTAAGAGAAAAGAGAATTTTTGTTTGGCTATTTTGAGTAAGCAGTGTCTGCATGATGCTTTGGCAGAGATGATGGCAAGAAGTTGGATATATGAATCTCAAGCCCAGTAGACAGAATCTCTTATGAGAGAGTTTTGGGCTTGAAATCTAGATTTGAGAAGCACCAACAGATAAAAAGATAAGACAGATAGTAATAGATAGATAGAAAGATGATAGATAGGTAGATAGATGATAGATGATAGATAGATAGATAGATAGATAGATAGATAGATAGATAGATGATAGATTTATTTATCTTTTTAAAAGTGTTTCTTTATTTTGAGAGAGAGACAATGAGCATGAGCAGGGGAAGGGCAGAGATAGAGAGAGGGAGAAAGAGATAATCCTAAGCAGGCTCCACACTGTCAGCATAGAGCCTCATCACATGGGGCTCCAACTCACAAACCATGAGATCATGACCTGAGCTGAAATCGAGTTGGATGCTTAACCAACTAAGCCACCCAGGCACCCTGATAGATGATAGATTTAAATGAATGTTTTGTTAACTATTTTCATAGTGCCTAGAATTGTGCCTGGTACTTGGTAGTACCCAATGAACATTTGTTGACTAAATTTAAGAGAATGTAATGTTGTGAGAATAGATATGCATACTCAGAGAAAGACACCAAAAATGAGCATGACAGAGTAGGTTGAAGTGGAAGAACATCAATATTTAAGGAAGGTATCAGCAAAGGACACTCAGAAGATAAAGAATAGGTGTATAGAGGTATGAAGAGAATTGACTAAAGGGTAATATAAAAATAAATGAAGAATAAAATTAAGGGAGAACATAAATAGTTCAATCCTCTGTTGCTCCAATTCATATGGCATTGATGGAAGTATCAACTGTCTGCTGCAGCAGACGTTGAACTGGAAACGGTTAATTGGTTCTTCTCTGAAATTTGACTTATTAATATGGAATCTGAAGTATGTAGGTTTATGACTGTCACGGATCACCTTCCCCATCATGTAGAGACAACCTTCAAGATAATGAAGTATGCTCCACACTTGTTCCCTTGTAGTATTTTCCACGTAGGAGCTTATCTTTTTAAAAAACTCATATTGTTCCTTCCATTCTTGAAAGTCTTCAATGGCTTCCATTGAACTTATCCTAGCCTATTATCTTCTTATAATTTGGCCCCTGCCAGTTTCTCCATCCTCATCTTTTTCGTTATTCCCCTTTGCTTTTTATACTAAAAATCCTTTCCTGACTTAGGTTCTCTTTCACATTCTTTTTCCTTTCTACTTGGAATGTTCTTTCATTCACATAGTGGTTCTTTCTCATCTTTTAAGTCTCAGCTTAAAAGTCACTTCCTAAAATAATTTTCAAAAAACAGCATAATCCAAAATAGGCTCCCCCTATTTAATCTCTCAGCACCTCACTCTCCTTTCACTGAATTTATTACAGTTTGTAATTATGTTGTTGATTGGTTGTTATTTTTTTCTTGTTCATTTTTCTTGTTATAAGTATGTAACAGTTTATTTTTTTCTTTCTTTTTTTTTCTTTTCTTTTTCTTTTTCTTTGGTTATTTATCATACACATTCTCCACAGAATTATAGTATATAGAAGGAAGGGACCATATCTCTGTGTTTACTTCTTCATACCCAATGCCTACCTCAATATGTGTAGAAGGAAAAAAAATAATAACAGTTGCTTAACAGCATTGGTAAGTAATTCATTTATTTCTATAGACAGAGCTTGAGGGTACACAACAAAGAAAAGATTTTTTAAATATGTCATTTAACCACATGATAAAACTATATGATACTCTCTTTTGGATATTTGAGGAATTAGGTTGTGAACATTTAAAAAAAAATAGTTGATTTGAAAGCAGCATTAACTATAGTGGAATTTGAGATACAAAACAAAAACAAAAGTAACAAAAGCAAAACAAACCTAAATCAAGTTTGTTCGTGTAAAGCACAGAATTGTGTGCTTCCAATGTACCATGTCTTGCTAACTCATCTGAACGTCTTATTTAGCAACTTTCTAGGCTCCTAATAGAATATGCAACCAGAAACTCTGGCACCCTTTGAAGACATACATTTATGTGATAATGGAACTTCATAAACTTGACAGGTCTTCATTGTTTTACTTTGGCTCTTTCCTCTCATTAAAGTAACCCTCCCCCACTGTAATATGTCCCTCTTAATAATTCCACCAATTCCATTTCAGCAAATCTTTAATAGGCATATATTATGGGTTAGAATATTGCAGGGTCGAAAACAGAATATACGTTGGAAGTAGTATTTGTGTTCAATGTTTTAGCCTCTGTTTCAGAGGGATTACAAGAAAAAGGTGAACCTTTTAAGTGATAGCTTATATGTTAGATTTTATAAATTAAAAGAATAGAAGTGGGCTCCAATAGCCAAGGAGGCAGAATCTTCAAAAAGATGGCTAGGGTTGGATAAATCAGAGAACATGGAAGATGAATGACACTCTGTGATGGAAGAATATTTAGAAGGCACCAAAGGAATGTAACGTGCAAAGTGGGGGTGCTGATCGTAATAGAGCAGAGATGTGTCCACCACTGTAAAGCAAAATTAGAGTTTTGCCTCAGATGGGAAAACACCCTTGTGAATGAATAAATAATGGTAGTCATAGATTTTCTCTTTGAGTAAATGATAGATGAATTACTCAATAAGCAGCCTGTCTATAGAAAAGTCTGGTTTCTTACCACATATCCTCCTTACAGAGACGCCAGCATTTGCATAGAAATGAATTGATTTGAGAAATTGCAGGGGGAGGGGGAGAAACAAAGAGAGATGATAGAGCTGGCAAGAGATTGCAGAGGAAAATATCCCATGGATTTGTTTAATAACACTCTATTCCACTTATCGTACATAGTTAGTGCCTTTGGTAATTTAACTCATGTAGCCACCTCACTTCAATGTCATTTTAGGTAAGGCAGAGAAAATATGATTTTAGAAGGGGGAGAAATGACTACTTTATATCTATAAATCATTCACCCCATGATACTTTAATAGAAAAGTTATATATGTTGCTACTTGAAAATAGGTAGCTGTACTTTTTAAAAGAAACTTAAAGCTGACCCTACAAATGGAAATTTCTCTTATATAGAATCTGAGTGGGGGGTTTTGGTGTATGTGTTTCATTTCTTATTATTTTTCCTGTTTTGATCTTTTCAACAAAAAAATATTTTAAAGGACATCTTTTTTTTTCTGTTCAGTGTATCTAATTAGAAGTAAAACTATGTGGTTTTAGAGAACTACATTTTAAGTGGGAAATTACTTGGGGCCTTTCTTCCTCTTCCTTTTTATTCTTAAATTAATGTATACATTCACTATTGTTTTGTGAGAAAATATTACCTAAGAGTTTTTTTTTTTTCAACGTTTTTTATTTATTTTTGGGACAGAGAGAGACAGAGCATGAACGGGGGAGGGGCAGAGAGAGAGGGAGACACAGAATCGGAAACAGGCTCCAGGCTCTGAGCCATCAGCCCAGAGCCTGACGCGGGGCTCGAACCCACGGACCGCGAGATCGTGACCTGGCTGAAGTCGGACGCTTAACCGACTGCGCCACCCAGGCGCCCCTTACCTAAGAGTTTTAATAAATGTTTTTAATGAACACTCAGGTAAATTTGGAAGTGCTGTGATAAACAAAATTAAATGTATTTTTAGTGTAGGATCCTTTGATTAAAAAAAAATGTTAGTGTGCACTGTGAATCTTTAAGAAGTGGTATATTATCAAAATATTTTTCAAACTTCTAGTTTTCAGATTTTTTTTGAGAAGATTCTTAAAAATCCAGTGCTCTACAGAATATAAAACTGAATCTATTACATTAGGAAAAAAAGTAGTTAGAAGCTAACATCTAAATGGTTATGGAAGTAATCTCTGCTTTATGAAACCTTCAAATAGAGAAGTCCCAAGTGGAAATACTTTTTTATTTTACTTCTATTTTTTTATTAACAATTTTTAATGTTTATTTATTTGGAGAGAGAGAGAGTGAGAGAGAGAGAGAGAGAGAGAGAGAGAGAGAGAGAACCCTAAGCAGGCTCCATGTTGCCAGCACAGAGCCTCACACAGGGTTCCAACTCATGAACCATGAGATGATGACCTGAGCCAAAATCAAGAGCCCAACCAACTGAACCATCCAGGTGCCCGAGAAATAACTTTTTAAGGGGTTTAATCAGAGCTCTTCTTTTTATGAGCCCTCAAGTATTTTTAAAAGCTTTAAGATGGATAGTATATAACAATGATTAAGAACCAGGCTTTGGAGTCAGATACATCTGAATTCCAGGTTTATCACTAAGAATAAAGTATCCAAGAATTTATTACTATGTCTCTAAAATGGGGCTAACAACAACTCCATTTAGGACATGTGCAGAGAAAATGAGATATGCATATATTAATACTATATACTGTAACTAGTGAAAATGTGCTGTTATTCTTATATTGAAATTTATTATTCTATTTAAGAAGTCAAGATGTGGCATATATAAACTTAATAAGTGTTAGCCACTGCCAATTAAAAGCCAGTCTGAAAGAACTGCATAGTCTGAAATTACTCAAAACTTTCTCTGTTATATTGTTTACTATATTGCAAAATTTAGGAAGCCTCTGCTCCAAGCCACCAGCTGGGTAAGTTACTGGAGTACCAACAATAATCTTGAGATGAAAATGACTCATCCATTGGTCAATCCTAAAGCACAATCCTTATGGTTAAAGGCATTATAATAAAGTTCAATATCTAAAGTCCACCAATAGAAATCTATCATGTTGTTTATATGAAAGCATTTCTAATATCTTACCATGTCCTATCAGGAGCACTCCGCTATGATTAGTTACAAAAGAATCACATACACGTAGTTTGCCAAGAGTACAGGAACTATTTTATTACAGTATAAATCAGTTGTAAGGTAAATATTATGTATATTTGACAGCATAAGCATCTAAGTCCAGAGCAGAAACACATAGCTTAGGAGGGCATCAAATAAAATACGTTATAATAAAATAAACTGAGTAAAACATTTTATGCATATTTATTAATATTAATTGCTAGTTAGGGTCTTTCAAGTTATGAGGACCAGAAGCACACTCATATTATCTCAGCAAATGGTGAATTATTTCAGAATACAAAGGGAAGTAAGATACCCTTTTATCTCTGTAGCTGCACAGCAAGAAGAGCAGAACACTACTTACCATGCATTAGTAGTTCTAATAACCTGACATCAACTCATGCTTTTGTCCTTCTGTGAAGACAATGGCATCCATGTTTCATATTCTAATATCCTGATGTTTTTTTTTTCATTCTTTAAACCACACAACTGAGTCTCTGTGACTCACAAATATCCCCCAAAAAGATATGATAGGTTTGGCCATTGACAGTCACTATAGCATGCCCATTAAGCAGAATTCTCAAATGGTCAGTCAATTCCTTTTTGCATAGTTATTAAGCTAATTTGTGTCAATCACTTTTTCAGAAGGAGGTTTCTTAGTGGGGACAAATAGACGGGATTACCACCTGATGGAATATTCTAGTTCCAACAGGCAGCTAAACAGGGTGACATTATTATGGGGCATAATGCATGGTGCAAGATGAATCATGGAGAAATCTGGGAATTACTAGACAGTAAGTCTGCTCTTTATCTTCAGTGTGGCAGTGTGGAATATTTTTATTATTAGTAATAATCATAATACCAGCATTAGACAAATATGCTTATTGCCCTAGATAATAAAAGGTAAAATAGCAACATGTATCTGTAACATTAAATTTAAATTTAAATTTTATAAATTGAAGGTTTGGGGCAACTCTGTGAAGCAAATCTGTCACTGCCATTTTTTCTAATAGCATTTGCTCACT
This sequence comes from Leopardus geoffroyi, assembly GCF_018350155.1. Taxonomy (NCBI): domain Eukaryota; kingdom Metazoa; phylum Chordata; class Mammalia; order Carnivora; family Felidae; genus Leopardus; species Leopardus geoffroyi. The sequence goes on from NC_059328.1 coordinate 88,636,720, forward strand.
TCATGTCTCTATGTCACATTTGGGTAATTCTGGTAATATTGCAAACTTCTTCATTATTATCATATTTGTTATGATGATCTGTGATCAGTGACTATAACTCACTGAAAGTTCAGATGATGGTTAGCATTTTTTAGCAATATAGTATTTTCTAATAAAGGTACGTATATTCTTTTAGACATAATGCTATTTTTGTACCTTACAAACTACTGTGTAATGTAAGTATAACTTTATATGCACTGGGAAACCAAAGAATTCATTCGACTCACTTTATTGCAATATTTGCTTTATTGTGATGGTCTGGAACTGAACCCACAACAATTTTGAGGTATCCCTGTAGCTTGCATTGACTATTTAGTTGAATCTTGTCAAAAGAAGCTTGGCTTTTCCCTCATTTCTTCAATGACACTTCTTACTACTTTCCCTCTGGACATTACATACCAGGAAAATGACTGTACATGAATCATGTTAATTTTCTATTTGTTTTAGAGCAGAGTAAAATCTTATAAAAATTTCAAGAAGGAAACATAACTAAAGCAGGCCCATCCTAGAAAGAGATCTGTCACAGCCTCAGATTTTCCCAATCCCTGTCTCTTCCTTACCTTCCACACATTTTAATTTTTACAAGAAATTTTCCATTTTGTTATTCAATGCGACTGAGAATTTTTTCACTTTCCCTCAATTTTATCATTATCATTTGCCTTTCCTTCTTTCCACCCATCCTTTTTTTTTTTTTTAATTGACATGTGCCAAATTACCTACTCGACCATTGTTTGGTGTCCAACTAATTTCCTTTGGCATGATGCTTTACAACATGATAAAATCTTAGTACTGATAGTACTTATGCATGAATTAAATAAATATTCCATTGAACAAATATTCACTAAGAGCTTAAATGTGTCAGATGCTAATTTAGGTGCCATAGTTATAGCAATGAAACAAATAAAATAAAATAAAAACAGACAAATGTTGTTCTCTTGGTGTTTACATTCTAGCAAGCAAAATTCAGTCTGTATCTATCAATATGCAACTTAAGTAACCAATATAATCTTGCATTAATAACATTACATGAATATATTGATTAACATAAATCAACATAATTTAGTTTCAATTTAGTAGAAAGTGATATACAAAAAAACTTTCAGAGCAACTACTCACAAGATCATAGCTTGTCATTTTTGTAGATGAGAACACAATTATTTATGATTCTTTCTTCATAGGGTTTTTTGATTATCACCCACTATGATATATATGTGAGTAAGAATCTATCATAATTTGTCAATTGGTAATAAAAAAGTGAACTCAGCAGAGTTGTCTTTGCCTATTCATCAGAAAAAGGTACTTAACTTGCCTTTTCCTAAACCTCAAAATCTCCCCTTTTCTTCTGAGTGTTTTCACACATCAAAGTACTAGTGTGTGCTTACATTTACTAATTCCTATCACCTGGTCCTGTTTGTGAAACATTTCAGTTTTTGAAAATCTTCTTTGTACATTTAATTTTCTAGTTTAATTTCCAGGCTTTAAGCAAAAGTGGCTAGCATATCGCTTACAGTGAAAAATTAGCGAACAAGAAACTATTTGGCATTTAAAGACATTTGTTGTCTATTCTTTTCTCAAGCCCAGTAAGTATTCTTATGATTGTTGCTTTGAATTTTCCATTAGGCATGTTACTTATACCTATTTCACTTAGCTCTCTGGACATGGCCTTATCTTGTTCTTCAATTTGGGATAAATTCCTCTATCTTGGCATTTTTGTCTAAGTCTCTACCTTCTTCTTTGTGTTAGAAAAGCCAGTTATGTCTCCTGCTCCTAAAAGTAATGGTCTTATGAAGAAGTTATGTAGTGCCCATAGCCTGGTGCTTCAGGAAATGTCTCCAGTGGGTACTGTATATGCTCTGCTGTTGTGTTTTGGCAGCTCTATCCTTCTGGCCAGTTGTCCAAAGATGCTCTCCTTGCCTGCTCTGTGAAGTGCTTCATCCCTGGCCTGAATATGGTGAGTTTTAACTAGGTGTTCTCCGGTCTGCTTGTGAAATGAGACCTGACACCACCTCCACTAGGGACCCTGTAGAACTTAGGCCCTGTACAACTCTCTGTTTGGTAGATGTGGTGTGGGCAGGGGCTTGTGCTGGCTTTCTGGGAAAGGACCACCATGCTGGGACTAAGGCAAGTGTGACTGAGAAGGGCAGTTTCACTGGAGAACAGGGGGATGGTGATTGATGTAAGCAAGTTAGGCAGCCAGTGTCAGCACTGGGCGACTTCTTGCAGGTGACTCTGTGTTTATAGCTAGGGGCAGGGGAAGGAAATGGTCTAGCCAGCTCCTTTGTTGCTGGAGAGGTGTCTCCATAAATGCTGCCTCTCAGGGAAGCCCTCCTAGAATACCGAATTACCTTCCCCTGTGTGCGCCAGGCATTTTTCATATCGCTGTTACCACACTTTCTATCCTCAGATTGTTTGCCTGCTTTCTCTCTAAGAGCAGGGCAGTGCCCTCCAGGTTCTATACCAGCAAAGCCTGATGACCTTAAAAACTCCAGGCTTTGAGCCCAACTGGTTGCAAGAATTCACAAAATATGTTTTCCAAGCCTCTTTCATTTTCCAAGCCAATGGTTTTGGAGAAACATTCTTCTTATGAATTTTCCTGTGTGCTCCTCCCTCTCTCACCCTACTCCATGCCCATGGCTCCCTCCCCTCCACTGCACCCGTGATCCATTTATCCCCTAAACCATGTTTCTACACTTCCTACCTTCTTCAATGTCGCCTCTTCTCTCCCTTTAGTTGTGCAGTTTGTTCTGTCAGTCTTCAGGTCAATTTCTGGGCTATTTAGGATGATTTTATGGTTATCTAGTTGTGTTCATCGTATGAGATGGGCCAAAGGTTTTTCTACTCCACTGCCATCTCAGTGATACCCTTACCACAGAGATAAAGAGTTAAAAAAAGAATCAGAGATGAAGAATGCAATAAACAAGATTGGAAATAGGTTTGTTACAATGAATAACAGGCTGGAAGAAGCAAAGGAATGAATTAGTGATCTAGAAAACAAAATAATGGAAAAGAATGAAGCTGAGTAAAAGAGAAAGAGAGTATTATGCAACATAAGAATATACTAAGGTGCCTCAGTTGCCTCTATCAAATGTAATAACATTCATATTATAGGAGTCCCAGAAGAAGAAAGAGAGACTGAGGCAGAAATGTATTTCAAGAAATAATAGCAGAAAACTTTCCTAATCTGGGGAAGGATACAGACATCCAGATCCAGGAGGCATAGAGAACTCGCATCAAAATCAACAAAAGCAGGCCAATAACAAGACATATTGTAATTAAATTTGCATAATGTAGTGGTAAAGAAAAAAATCATAAAAGCATCCAAAGAAGTCTTTAACTAACAAAGGAAAAGCTGTAAGGCTAGCTGGGGATTTCTCAACAGAAATTTAGCAAGGGAGTGGCATGGCATATTCAAATCAAATAGTTTTACTGGATAGAGTATTCTTGGCTACAGATTGAATGGGAAAAATCTGCAGCCAATAATACTCTTTCCAGTAGAGCTATCATTCAGAATAGTAGGAGAGAGAGAGTTTCCCAGACAAAAACTAAAGGAGTTCATTACCACTAAACCAGCCCTGACAGAAATATTGACAGGGACTCTTTAAGTGCAAAGGAGAGATCAAAAGTAACAAAGAATCAGAGAAAATCTCTAGAAACAATGAAAAACAAGTAATAAAATGGTAATAAGGACATATCTATCAATAATTACTTTGAAAGTAAATGGGCTAAATGTTCCAATTAAAAGAAAGGGTGTCAGAATGGATTAAAAAAATTAGTTCCATCTATAAACTGCCTACAGGAGTCTCATTTTAGACCTAAAGACACATGGAGATTGAAAGTGAGGGGAGGGAGAAACATTTATCATGCAAATTGGCATCAAAAGAAACTTGGAGTAACAATACTTATATTGGACAGACTAGACATTTTTGTTCTTGTATTGTTTTTATCCTGCTTTGGTATTAGGTAATACTGGCCTCATAGAATGATTTTTTTTTAATTTAATTAATTAATTAATTTATTTATTTATTTATTTGAAATTTATTGTCAAATTGCTTTCCATACAACACCCAGTGCTCATCCCAATAGGTGCCCTCCTCAATGCCCATCACCCACCCTCCTCTCCCTCCCACCCCTCATCAACCCTCAGTTTGTTCTCATTTTTTAAGAGTGTCTTATGTTTTGGCTCCCTCCCTCTCTAACCTTTTTTTCCTTCCCCTCCCTTATGGTCTTCTGTTAAGTTTCTCAGGATCCACATAGGAGTGAAAACCTATGGTATCTGTCTTTCTCTGTATGACTTATTCCACTTAGTATAACACTCTCCAGTTCCATCCACGTTGCTACAAAAGGCCATACTTCATTCTTTCTCATTGCCACGTAGTATTCCATTGTGTATATAAACCACAATTTCTTTATCCATTCATCACTTGATGGACATTTAGGCTCTTTCTATAATTTGGCTATTATTGAAAGTGCTGCTATAAACATTGGGGAACAAGTGCCCCTATGCATCAACACTCCTGTATCCCTTGGGTAAATTCCTAGCAGTGCTATTGCTGGGTCATAGGGTAGATCTATTTTTAATTTTTTGAGGAAACTCCATACTGTTTTCCAGAGTGGCTGCAACAGCTTGCATTCCCACCAACAATGCAAAAGAGATCCTCTTTCTCCGCATCCTCACCAACATCTGTTGTTGCCTGAGTTGTTAACATTAGCCATTCTGACAGGTGTGAGGTGATATCTCATTGTGGTTTTGATTTGTATTTCCCTGATGATGAGTGAAGCTGAACATTTTTCATGTGTCAGTTGGCCATCTGGATGTCTTCTTTGGAGAAGTGTCTGTTGATGTCTTTTCCTCATTTCTTCACTGGATTCTTTGTTTTTTGGGTGTTGAGATTGATAAATTCTTTGTAGATTTTGGATACTAACCCTTTATCTGATATGTCATTTGCAAATATCTTCTCCCATTCTGTTGGTTGCCTTTTAGTTTTGCTGATTGTTTACTTCGCTGTGCAGAAGTTTTTTTTTTTTTATTTTGATGAGGTCCCAATAGTTCATTTTTGCTTTTGCTTCCCTTGCCTCCAGAGATGTGTTGAGTAAGAAGTTGCTGCGGCCAAGATCAAAGAGGTTTTTGCCTGCTTTCTCCTCGAGGATTTTGATGGCTTCCTGTCTTACACTGAGGTCTTTCATCCAGTTTAAGTTTATTTTTGTGTATGGTGTAAGAAAGTGGTCCAGGTTCATTCTTCTGCATGTTGCTGTCCAGTTTTCCCAGCACCACTTGCTGAAGAGACTGTCTTTATTCCATTGGATATTCTTTCCTACTTTGTCAAAGATTAGTTGGCCATACATTTGTGGGTCCATTTCTGAGTTTTGTATTCTGTTCCATTGATCTGAGTGTCTGTTCTTGTGCTGGTACCATACTGTCTTGATGATTACAGCTTTGTAATATAACTTGAAGTCTGGGATTGTGATGCCTCCTGCTTTGGTTTTCTTTCTCAAGATTGCTTTGGCTATTCGGGATCTTTTCTGGTTCCATACAAAATTTAGGATTATTTGTTTTAGCTCTGTGAAGAATGCTGGTGTTATTTTGATAAGGATTGCATTGAATATGTAGATTGCTTTGGGTAGTATTGACACATTTTAACAATATTTGTTCTTCCTATCCAGGAGCATGGAATATGTCTCCATTTTTGTGTCTTCTTCAATTTCTTTCATAAACTTTCTATAATTTTCAGTCTATAGATTTTTCACCTCTTTGGTTAGATTTATTCCTAGGTGTTTTATGGTTTTTGGTGGAGCTGTAAATGGGATCAATTCCTTGATTTCTCTTTCTGCCACTTCATTGTTGGTGTATAGAAATGCAACTGATTTCTGTGTGTTGATTTTGTATCCTGCAACTTTGCTGAATTCATGAATCAGTTCTAGCAGTTTTTTGGTGGAATCTTTTGGATTTTCCATATAGAGTATCATGTCATCTGCGAAGGGTGAAAGTTTTATCTCCTCCTGGCCGATTTGGATGCCTTTTATTTCTCTGTGTTGTCTGATTGCAGAGGCTAAGACTTCCAATACTATGTTGAATAACAGTGGTGAGAGGGGATATCCCTGTCTTGTTCCCGACCTTAGGGGGAAAGCTCTCAGTTTTTCCCCATTGAGGATGATATTAGCATTGGGTTGTTCATATATGGCTTTTATGATCTCAAGGTATGCTCCTTCTATCCCTACTTTCTTGAGCGTTTTTATCAAGAAAGGATGCTGTATTTTGTCAAATGCTTTCTCTGAATCGATTGAGAGGATCATATGGTTCTTGTCCTATCTTTTACTGATGTGATGAATCATGCTAATTGTTTTGTGGATATTGAACCAGCCCTGCATCACAGGTATAAATCCCACTTGGTTGTGGTGAATAATTTTTTAATCTATTGTTGGATCTGGTTGTCTAGTATCTTGGTGAGGATTTTTGCATCCATGTTCATCAGGGAAATTGGTCTATAGTTTTCCTTTTTTTGTGGGGTCTCTGTCTGGTTTTGGAATCAAGGTAATGTTGGCTTCATAGAAAGAGTTTGGAAGTTTTCCTTTCGTTTCTATTTTTTGGAACAGTTTCAAGAGAATAGCTGTTAACTCTTCCTTAAATATTTGGTAGAATTACCCTGGAAAGCCATCTGACCCTGGACTTTTGTTTTTAGGCAGATTTTTGATTACTAATTCGATTTCCTTACTGGTTATGGGTCTGTTCAAATCTTCTATTTCTTCCTGTTTCAGTTGTGCTAGTGTATATGTTTCTAGGGATTTGTCCATTTCTTCCAGATTGCCCATTTTATTGGCATATAATTGCTCATAATAGTCTCTTATTATTGTTTGTATTTCTGCTGTGTTGGTTGTTATCTCTCCTCTTTCATTCTTGATTTTATTTGTTTGGGTCCTTTCCTTTTTCTTTTTGATCAAACTGGCTAGTGGTTTATCAATTTTGTTAATTCTTTCAAAGAACCAGCTTCTGGTTTCATTGATCTGTTCTACTGTTTTTATTGTTGTTGTTGTTGTTGTTGTTGTTGTTGTTGTTGTTGTTTTGATAGCATTAATATCTACTTTAATCTTTGTTATTTCCTGTCTTCTGCTGGTTTTGGTTTTTATTTGCAGTTCTTTTTCCAGCTCCTTAAGGCGTAATTAGGTTGTGTATCTGAGGTCTTTCTTACTTCTTTGGGAAGGTCTGGATTGCTATATACTTTCCTCTTATGACTACCTTTGCTGCATCCCAGAGGTTTTGGGTTATGGTGTTATCATTTTCATTCTTCCATATACTTTTTATTTCCTCTTTAACTTCCTTGTTAGCCCATTCATTCTTTAGTAGGATGCTCTTTAGTCTCCAAGTATTTGTTACCTTTCCAAATTTTTCCTGTGGTTGATTTCGAGTTTCATAGCATTGTCATCTAAAAATATGCATGGTATGATCTCGATCTTTTTGTACTTAGGGCTGATTTGTGTCCTAGTATATAGTCTATTCTGGAGAACATTCCATTTGCACTGGAGAAGAATGTATATTCTCCTGCTTTAGGATGAAATGTTCTGAATATATCTGTTAAGTCCATCTGGTCCAATGTGTCATTCAAAGCCATTGTTTCCTTGTTGATTTTTTGATTAGATAATCTGTCCATTGCTGTGAGTGGGGTGTTGAAGTCTCCTACTATTATGGTATTACTAGCGATGAGTTTCTTTATGTTTGTGATTAGTTGATTTACATATTTGGATGCTGCCACATTTGGCACATAAATGTTTACAATTTTTAAGTCTTCTTCGTGGATCCCTTGATTATGATATAATGCCCATCTGGATCTCTTGATACAGTCTTTATTTTAAAGTCTAGATTGTCTGACATAAGTATGTCTACTCTAGATTTCTTTAGTTGACCATTAGTATGATAGATGGTTCTCCATCCCCTTATTTTCAATCTGAAGGTGTCTTTAGGTCTAAAGTGGGTCTCTTGTAAACAGCATATAGATGGATCTTGTTTTCTTATCCATTCTGTTACCCTATGTCTTTCATTGGAGCATTGGGTCCATTGACGTTTAGAGTGAGTAGTGAAAGTTATGAATTTATTGCCATTATGATGTTTGTAGTGTTGGAGTTTCTGGTGGTGTTCTCTGGTCCTTTCTAATCTTTGTTGCTTTTGGTATATATATATATATATATATATTCATTCATCTTTTCTCCCCTCAGTGAGTCCCCCTTAAAATTTCTTGCAGGGCTGGTTTAGTGGTCACAAACTCCTTTAATTTTTGTTTGTCTGGGAAACTTTTTATCTCTCCTTCTATTTTGAATGACAGCCTTGCTGGATAAAGAATTCTTGGCTGCATATTTTTCTGATTCAGCACACTGAATATATCCTGCCACTCCTTTCTGGCCTGCCAAGTTTCTGTGGATAGGTCTGCTGCAAACGTGATCTGTCTTCCCTTGTAGGGTAGGGACTTTTTTTCCCTTGCTGTTTTCATGATTCTCTCCTTGCCTGAGTGTTTTGTGAATTTGACTATGATGTGCCTTGCTGATGGTCGGTTTTTGTTGAATCTAATGGGGGTCCTCTGTGCTTCCTGGCTTTTGATGTCTGTCTCTTTCCCCAGGTTAGGAAAGTTTTCCACTATGATTTGCTCACATAACCCTTCTACCCCTATTTCTCTCTCTTCCTCTCCTGGGACCCCTATGATTCTGATGTCTTTCCTTTTTAATGAGTCACTGATTTCTCTAATTCTTAAATCATGCTCTTTTGCCTCAATCTTTCTCTTTTTTGCTTCATTATTCTCTATAAGTTTGTCCTCTATATCGCTGATTCTTTGTTCTGCCTCATCCACCTTTGCTGCCCCTGCATCCATCCGTGATTGCAGCTCAATTATAGCAGTTTTAATTTCATTGTGGCTATTTTTTACTTCTTTTATCTCTGCAGAAAGGGATTCTAATGTATTTTTGACTCCAGCTAGTACTCTTATTATCGTGATTCTAAATTCTGGTTCAGACATCTTGCTTGTATCTGTGTTGTTTAAATCTCTGGCTGTCGTTTCTTCGTGATCTTTCTCTTGGGGTGAATTCCTTCCTTTTGTCATTTTGAAGGGAGAAAAGGAATTAATGAGGTAGAAAAATTAAAATTAAAAAATATTAAAATTAAAAAATTAAACACACACACACACAAATTGAATCAATGATGCTAGATCCTAGGTGTGTTTTGGTGTTGGTGTTGAAAGTGGTTTGGCCGATTAGAGGGGACAAAAAGGGGTGAGGGGAGAAAAAAAGGGAAATCGTTTGAGAATTTAAAAAAGTGAATATCTTGAAATAGACTAAAATGAGATGATGGGAGTAAAATAGAATTTGAAAAAATATACACAAAAGTAAAGAATAAAGTAGAAAAAAATTAAAGAAAATTAATAAAAATTAAAAATAATAATGATTCTTTTCTCTTTCTGTATTCAGGAAAAAAAGAAAAAAGAATTAAAAAAGAGAAAAAAAGGAAATCATTAGAAAATTTGAAAAATTGAATACACTGTAGTAGACTAAAATAAAATAATGGAAGTAAATAGAATTTGAAAAAATTTACATAAAAGCAAAAAGTATAGTAAAAAAATTAAAGAAAAATATTTTAATAGAAACTGAAATTAAAAATGAAGTTTTTATCTTTCTGCATTCAAGGAAAAGAAAATAAATGAAAAAGAGAAAAAAAGAAAAAGAAAGAAAAAAAGGAACTCATTTTAAAATTTGAAAAGGTGAATACACTCAAGTAGACTCAAATAAAATGATGGAAGTAAAATAGAATTTGAAAACAAATTACACAAAAGTAAAAAATATTGTAGTAAAAATTAAAGAAAAATATTTTAATATAAATTGAAAATAACAATGAGTTTTTTCTCTTTTTGTATTCAAGAAAAAGAAGTGTGAAAGAGAAAAAAAAAAGAAAGAAAGGAAATTGAATAGATGGACCTGCTAACAGATTGAAGTAGGACTGAAATTACTTTGTTTTCCCCTTGAAGTCAGTCTATGTAGCACTTTATAGTCCATAAACTAAGCTATCGGTGAGACTTTTGGTTTTGAGAGCGAAGTTGGCCTAGTTTGGCGGGGCTCAGTGTAACGGCTCCGTTCTCCACCAGATGGCTCTACTAGCCTGGGGTGGATCGTTGCAGAGCTGGTAGATGCGTCTGTGCCTGTGCTGGAGTGGTGCTTCAGCTTTCGTCCACTCTCAGCTTTTTCACTCTCCGTGACCAGGCCCCAGGCAGTACCTCTTTCCTGAGTTTTGTCTCAGAGGCAGCTGTTTTCCCCAGCCCTTTACTTCTGAAGAACTGTGGCTTTGACCTGTTTCGCACCTCTGTGGAAGGGTCTTAACGAGCAATGGCCGAATGTCGGCTGCACCCAGGAACGCTTGCTGGACCTTGCTGCTGCCGGAGCCCTGAGACTATAGCCAGGTGCCAGCCCGCCCCAGAAAAAGCTCGCGAGATAGTGTAGCAGCAGCATTTCAGGGACTATGGAAAAGTCTTCACCCTTAAGGACCTTGTTCCAGCACCAGCGAATGTGGCCGTTTTCTGGGGTCTGCTGGGACCAGGTGGCTTCAACAGTCTCTACCAAATATCCTTCCAGCAGTGGAACCGCTTTTCCCTGTGTGGCCCGAGAACCTTCTGGACCCCACTGAGTTCCTGGGGATTCGCCCTTCCCACCAGAGCACCATCAGGTATCAAGCTACAGAGTTGCAGATTGTGCTCCCCTTGTTTACAATCTTAATGGAATTTAAACCCTCTCCTTTCTCCTTTCTCCCTTTTTAGTTTAGTTCCTGTAGCTGTTTCCAGTTTTCCACTTCCTCTCCAGCTGCTTTTGGGGAGGGGTGCTTTTCCTGTATTCTCCCCCTCCTCTCGGTCTCAGTCCTCTCTCTGGTCACAAAAGCACCTCCCTTCCTGCACCTTCTCGCTCCCCAAGTTCACTTCTCTGCGTCGCGTACCTGATGAATTCTATGGTTCAGGTTGTGCATACTGTTGTGTTAATCCTCCAGTCAGTTTTCTAGGTGTGCAGGATGGTTTACTGTTGGTCTGGATATATTTCATGGATGCGAGACACACAAATAACTTCCATGCTGTTCCTCCATCTTGGCTCCTCTCATAGAATGATTTTGAGTGTGTTCCTTCTATTTTGTTATTTTTGAGATTTTGGTAAAGATTTTCATTAAATATTGTTTTTAAATGTTTGATAGTATTCACCAATGAAACCATGTATTCTTAGGCTTTTCGGTGCTGGAAGATTTTTGATTCCTAATTCAACTTTAATTCTTCTTAAAGAATTCTTGGTCTAAGATTTCCCATTACTTAGATTCAAGATTCATGATTCAATCTTGGTAACTTGTATGTTTGTAGGAATTACCTGTTTTTTTTTTTTTTTTCTATAAGTTATCTGATTTGTTAGTATATAATTGTTAATATTAATCTGTTATCACCCTATGTATTTCTGTGGTTATCTGTTGTATTGTTTTCTCTTCCATTTCTCATTTTGGTTTTTGAGTCTTTTCTCTTTTTTTTCTTAGTTAATGTAATTAAAGCATTGTCAATTTTATTTTTTGAGGGGAAAACTGGCCATTACTTTCAATGTTATGTTATTGTTTGTTATGGTATCTATTTTGTGTATTTTTAAATTTTTCTCTGTGACTTCTTTTACTGAATTTCAGGTAAGTTTCTTCTTTTTCTAGTTTCTTTTGGTGTAATTTTAAGGTTTTTATTTGAAGTTTTTCCTAATACAAGCATTTATAGCACAAATTTCATTCTAATATCTGCTTTTGTTGCATCTCATGGGTTTTGAATATTGTGTTTTATTTTTCTTTTGCTTTGAGACATATTTTGATTTACCATTTGATTTCTTACTTGGTCCATTGTTTGTACAGTACTGTGTTATTTAACATTTACATATTAAATATTTATAGTGTAGATTTTCCAGCTTTGTTTTATTGTTGATCTTTAGTTTTGTACTATTACGATTGGAAAATATACTTGATATATCAGTCTTCTTAAATTTGTAATATTTGTTATGTCTCTTTTTATGTGATTTAACCAGGGGATTTTTCTGTGTACTTGAGGAAAATGTGTATTCTATTTTTCTTGGATGGAATGTTATATATATATATATATATATATATCTTTTAGAGCCTTGTATTCTGAAGTATGCTTCAAGTAAAACAATGTTTTTGTTTAAAAAATAAAATAAATTAGGTATTATTATAAAAAAAAATAAAGACGTTTGTTGAATGTCAATCTAAAACAGACATTATTGACCATGTTCAAGGCTCATAGACAAAGGTAGCTTTTAAGCTTTCAACTTATCTTTTTTTTTTTAACATTTATTTATTTTTGAGACAGAGAGAGACAGAGCATGAATGGGGGAGGGTCAGAAAGAGGGAGACACAGAATCTGAAACAGGCTCTGAGCTGTCAGCACAGAGCCCTACGCGGGGCTCGAACTCACGGACCGCAAGATCATGACCTGAGCTGAAGTTGGCTGCTCAACTGACTGAGCCACCCAGGCGCCCCTCAACTTATCTTTTAATTGAAGTTTGCTATGGACTGAATTGTGTCTTGTCCCACCCCCAATTTATATGTTGAAGCCTTAACGTTTAATATGACTCTATCTGTAAATAGGGCCTTTAAAGATGTGATTAAGATTGAGTCAGGTCATAAAGGTGAATCTCTAATCTAACAGGACTGGTGTTCTTATAACAAGAGACATCTGGAATATATGTGCACAGAGGAAAGTTATTGTGAGGACACAGTGCGAAGGTAGCTTTCTGCAAACCAGGAGGCAAGGTCCACCAGACCTGCTATCACCTTTATATTGCACTTCGAGCCTCCAGAACTGAGAAAATTTTTATTGTATAAACCACTCAGTCTGTGGTATTTTGTTATGGCAGCCCAAGAAGACTGGTATGAGTTTCTTACTTTACATTTACTTAAGAACCGCATTATATGGTTCTTCAAGTGCCAGAAATTTTCTCTATACTGATCTGATGTAACCAGGGAGGAGGGGGCATGAAAATACTAAAATGTTATTATTATCTCCAGTTTACCACTGAGGACACCAAGGCTCAGAGACATTATATGAACCCCGGTCTTCTGATGCTATGTTAGGAGGTTTTACTACTATAGACATGCTGCTTCCTCATCTTTCTCTCTGATTTAAATGTTTTCATCATTCACGTGTTTTGTAATTTTGATGTGTCTGTATAAGTATCTGTGCCCATGTTAATATTATTTTGCTGGTTTAGAATTTTACATTAAAAAACATTTTGCCCAGGGGGCACCTAGGTGGCTCATTGGTTAAGCATCAGACTTCAGCTCAGGTCATGATCTCACAGTTCATGAGTTTGAGCCCTGAATAGTGTTATCTGCTGTCAGCACAGAGCCCACTTTGGATCCTCTGTGCCCCCCCTCTCTGCCCCTCTCCCACTCGCACTGTTTCTCAAAAATGAATAAACATTAAAAAAAAATTTGCTCAGAAAACAAAGGTCCACTTTCTTAACAATTGAGTGAAGGTATATATTGGAGGGGTGACATGGGGTGGTTTATATATGAAGGTCAGAAAGACTCTTTCAGGAGATGACATTTGACTAGAGGAAATCAGATATTTGGCCTTCCTTGAATGAAAAGAAGAGGAGAGCCAGGTGAAGATGTGGGCAAATTGATTCTAAACTGAGACAAGGGAACATTCTGTAGAGTGGCATTTTTCAAACTTGTTAAGCCCATTACAATCCCCTGGAGAAGAAAGAAAAGAAAGAAAGACAATGAAAGAAGGAGGGAGGGAGAGAGGAAGGACAGAAGGAAGGAAGGGGAAAAAAGAAAGATCCTGATACCCATGCTGCATGTCTGACTGATTACATCCAAAGCTCTAAGGAGTAGAACCCAGGCATCAGTATTTTAATAGCCGTGTAGTTGCTTCCAATGTCCAGCAAGGTTGAGAAACACTGCATCAGATGACGATGAACTTGTATTCCAGAAGTTGAAAGAAAGTCAAGGAGGCTAGAGTGGATAAAAGATGACAGGGAAAGAAAGAAAAATAAACGGTAGATTACAGGTCATGATGCATTCTTTGGATTTTATTTTGAATGTTATCAAGGTTTTGAGCAGGGGTCATTACATCATCTTTTTTGGAAAAGATAACTTCATCTGCAGAGTCAAGAACTGATTAAAGGGGGGGGGGGTTGAGAAGTGTGGAAAGTGGGAATCAAATCTGGATGCTATTACAATAATTATCCTTAAGTGATCATAATAAAGGTAGAAGTGAAGTTCAAATGAAATCTGATATTAAGTTGACAGTTATTCTTTTGTTATGTGATCTGTGTTTCCCTACAAGAAATTTTTAGAATAATTTTTTTTCCATCTTTGGTTTGTTAATTTGCTAGGACTGCCACAAGAATATACCACAGATTGACTGGTTTAAACAACAGAATTTTTTTTTTTCTCATGGTTTTGGAGGAAAGAGGTCCAAGATCAAGGCCTCAGCAAATCTGGTTTCTTCTGAGGCCTCTCTCCTCGTCTTGCAGATGGTTACCTTCTTGCTGTGTGTTCACATGGTCTTTCCTCTCTGCACATGCAGTCCTGATGTCTCTTTCCTACAAGGACACCAGCCCTATGGATCAGGGCCCATCACCAACAACTTCATTGTAACTTAATGCTTTAAAAGCCCTATATCCAAATATAGTTATATTTTGAGGTATTGGGGAATAAACTTTTGAGATATAAATTTTTTTGGTGAGGAGACACAGTTCAGGTAATAACATTTAGTGTTCTGAGATTTCATGATTGTTTCACTTTTTTTTTTCACGTTTTTGTTTAGATTCCAGTTAGTTAACATACAGTGTAATATTAGTTTCATGTGGAGGATTTAGTGATTGATCAATTACATATAACACTCAGAGATCATCAGAAGTGCCCTCCTTAATACCTATCATGCTTCATTAATTTTACTTCAACCTTTAGAAACTCAGATGTGCTCACCTTTGCAACAGTGTGCTTTTGCATCTATTTTAGAGTAAATTTTTCTCTTATGTTCTTCCCTTTGGATCTGATGTTATTTACTTTCTATCTTTTAGGTATTCCTCACAAAACTGGACTATCATGGCACTTTTAATTTTGTTCTTGTCCACTTTGGGTTTATTCTCCATTATGCATATATATATATATATATATATATATATATATATATATATATAGGTTTAGAAAATTACATGTATATGATCTCATATAAAATATTTTCCTCTTCTTTCTTGAAATCTTGGATGAGTGGGGATGTTGTAGCATTTTCTAAGCCTATCACCTTGATTCAATCTCTATTATTTTGGAATATGTTTATATTTTTCTTGCTTTTTGTACTTATTTATTTGTGTTTTATGATGAGCTATTTAATTATAGAAACGATCTTATTTTCTGACTAAATACTTCTAATTTTTATTCTGAAACCATATTTGTTTTTCTGTTTATTTTCAATATACGTATCTTTTAAAGAAAGGATATCGATATTTTGTTTCATCAAGATAAATTTTCTATACACAAATGTTGTGTCACGATTAGTAAGATAATCACTACTCCTTTCCCTAATGAAATTTAGTGTCTTAGTAGAAAATTATTCGAGGAATTTTGGGTATGTTGAGTAAAATGTGAGGTAAATATTCTTAAGATAAGAATAAATTCATTAAGGGGCACCTGGGTGGCTCAGTCAGTTAAGCAGTTGACTCTTGATTTTGGCTCAGGTCAGAATCACAATTTGTGAGGTTGAGCCCCACATTGGGCTCTGCACTGACAGCATAGAACCTGCTTGGGATTCTCTCTCTCCCCCTCTTTCTGTCCCTCCCCTGTTCATGCTCTCTATCTCTCAAAATAAATAAATGAACTTAAAAAAAGAACGAATTCATTCAAATTACTTTGAATATTTATAGAATAAATAGCAATAAAATTTGAAATATAATTAAACAATAAATAGGTTAGACAATAAATGTTGCATTGATATTTTTAAAATATAGATTTAGTAATTTTATTACATTAATTTTGCAGAATATACAGATTATCTTAAGTAGAAACTATAAGAATGAAATAGAGATTTAAATATTGCACAGGAAGAACATAGGAGATGTGGCTTACCTTCAGATATATGAATAAAACCTTTCATAGATTAAATATGAGTTCACTAGAAAAGTGAAAGGAAATAAGAATACTTAAAATTTCGAGTCTCAATTCAAAGTAAATAAAAGAGTTAGGAAGATCTTTCAGTGACTTGCAAATGAAATTTTGGAAAGAGGCCATCCACAGTGGAAGGCTATGACAAAGAACCTATAAACTAGAGTTCTAATCCTGGCTATGCTCTTTGCTAAGTTGAAGAATGGAAGGTGAATCCTTAAACATCTTTGGAGTTTTCTCTCTTATTTCTCTTTATAATTCCCATCTATATTTCAGGATTGCAGGAGATTGAAATGAGATAATAATGTATGCTAAATTGCTTGGTAAATTTTAGAGAATAATAAGGATCAATGAGTTTTTTATTCATTTATTTAATAATTTTAATTGTTTTATGATTCTGTACTAAATGCTTAAGCCTCAGATAAATAAGCACAGTCTTTTTACTCTCTGTCTCTGTCTCTGTCTCTGTCTCTCTCTCTCTAGGAGGTTATAGTCTTTAGGAGAGTTATAGATGTAAACCAATGTCCCTGGGTGTTAGGAGTCTTCCTTTCCATAACTTATCATCTATCTATAAATACTCTTTGTGAATAGAGAGGAAAAAGAGTTGGAAGACCCATTTAACTGAATGTTTCTCCAGCTTGATTAGTAGGTTAGATACACTGCATCTTTTTTGTCCAGTCAGCTAAGTACAGACACTGCTGAAACCCTGTACTCTACAGTGATGGTGGTACTGCTGCTACTCATGGATTTTACAAGGGTCGAGGGCTTCTACTCCTTCTAACGTACTTCAGTGTTTAAAATTTATTTATTTGTGTGTTTATTTATTTATAATAGACATGTATTTCTCATAGTCTTAGAGGCTGAAAGTTCAATATCAATACACCAGTCTATTTAGTTCCCTGGTGATGTCTCTTTTCCTGGCTTATAGACAGCTGCATCCTCACATTGTGAAGAGAAAAAGAGCCCTGGTCTCTTCCACTACTCTCCTTTATTCCTCCAGCTTTATTGAGGCTTAACTGACAATTAAAAATAAAATTCCATATAAGTAAGTATACAATTGGATAATTTGATATATGTATACATCGTGAAATAATAATCACAATCAAGGTAATTAATATATCTATCATCTTACATAATTACCTTTTTCATTTGTGTATGTGTGTGCATGTGCATACTTAAGATTTACCCTCTCAGCAAATTGTATTGCTAATTATAGTCATACTATTGTACATTAGATCTCCATAACTTATTCATCTTGCATAACTGAAACTTTGCACCCCTTAACCAACTTCTCCATTTCCTCTTTCCCCCAACTCCTGGAAACCACCATTCTACTTTATGTTTCTATGAGTTTGACTATTTTAGATTCCATATGTAAATTAGATTATATATTTTTTATTCATAAATATAAGGTATCTAAAGTACTCAGACTGAGAGAAACAGAAAGTAGAATGGTAATTTCCAGGAGCTGGAGGGAGGGGGAAATGGAAATTGTTGTTCAATGGATATAGGGTTTCAGTTTTGCAAGATGAAAAGTTCTGGAGATCTGTTGCATAACCATGGGAATATACTTAACACTCTTGATTTAACATTGTTTTAAGCTCATTTTTTCTGAAATTAATATGCTCCTGATATTTTTGAAGGCTTAAGTAGTTATTCATTAAAGGAATTTAGGATTTTGGATGATTTTTTAAAAACTATGGATATATGAGATATATGACATATAGAATGGATATATGAGAGGTGGTAGGGAATTGAGTGTCATATACCCAAGACTCTCTATTTTCTCTTAATGCAGAAGGCACAAAGCATCACTGCTTATCCCTGGTGACAACAGAAGGCTTGATATAGAGACCACTCAGGAAACTGAATCTTTCCTTCTCTATCACTACCCTCTTAGCATACATGCCCCTCTGTCATATACTGAGAGATTTTTTTCCCCTTTTTTCCTTAGGTAGGCTCCATGACCAACGTAGGGCTTGAACTCATGACCCTGAGATCAAGAGTCACATGCTTTATCAGCTGAGCCAGTGAGGCACCCCCTGGAATCTCTTGAAGGAAGAAATACCTCAATGTTTTTCCACATTCTTCCAGAGAGGGATTACTTCAGTCTACTGGCTTATCCAGTAATGTGTGTGTGTGTGTGTGTGTGTGTGTGTGTGTGTGTGTGTACATGTGTATGGACATGCTTTAAGCTATGGTGTCATGGGTGGAGAGATTTGTAGAGGGGACAAGAAAGACCAGATGAGTTATTTGATTTTATATCAAAGTTTCTTCCACTCTGGTCCATCAAAAATCAGACATATCTAATTAAGGATGAATGGAATTCCTTCCCATATATCTCATTTTGTTTCCCTAAAAAATTTATATTTCTCTGATTAATGTGACTTTGGCTTTATTTCTTATGAACCATTATTTTGGCCTTATATTGTTAAAGCAGCATTTATCCTCTCTATTAGAAAACATTTTTATGATTAAGAATAATTTCAAGTCTTCTCTCCTGACTCAGGGTGAAGACATGGAAGGCATAAGGAAAATCTTAGCTCACCATGTCAGTCAAATAATGATAAGATATATTAAGTTTAGCAATGTAACTTTATAGTAGACACAGAAGTAGCAAAAATTCTACTTGTGAGAGTCAGGGAATGCTTAACAAGTGAGGGGAGTTGAACTAAATTTTGAAATATGTATAGACCTTTTTCAGGGGGTAAAGGCACAGTCAAGGAAGGTGGTAATTAAGGATTCTCTCTGCTAACGGTGACAAGAATCTAACTCAGACCAGCTTAAGATAAAAAGAATGCTCTGACTCACATAACTGAAAAGTCCAGGATTGAAATAATGCCACCAGAGCTTTCTCTCTTGGATGTGCCTTCTTGTATTGATTAGATTCTTGGAATACTGAATTCCATCTGTTACTTTAATTCTCTTCATGTGGTGGCCTAGGATTACTCTGTCAGCAGGGCTGCATTCCTTTCTGGAAGCTCTAGGGAAGAATCTATCCCCTT
Source organism: Leopardus geoffroyi (assembly GCF_018350155.1). Classification (NCBI taxonomy): domain Eukaryota; kingdom Metazoa; phylum Chordata; class Mammalia; order Carnivora; family Felidae; genus Leopardus; species Leopardus geoffroyi. The sequence goes on from NC_059328.1 coordinate 88,655,926, forward strand.
GAATTTTCCAGCTTCCAGAGGCTACCTGCATTTCTTGGCTCATGGCCCCTTTATTCATCTTCAAAGCTTGTAATGGCTAGTTGAGTATTACTCATATTGCATCACTGACACTTCTGTCTCCTTCCACATTTAAGGACCCTTGTGATTACATTGGCCTCACCTGGATAATCCAGGATAATCTCTCTATATCTGCTACCTTAATTCCCCTTTGCTACATTATATAACATATCCACAGGTTCCAGGAATTAGGAAATGGGCATTTTTTGGAGGCCATCATACTACACGCCACACATGGCCATCTCTTATGCAAAGAAGGATGAAGTACCTTGTGGGGCCAAGTCTCAGACCAGTGTCTATACCTGCTATAGAAGGGTAGTAGCAGGATTACAGAAATTGAGAAGAGATTAAAAAGAACTTTATATTCATTTTCATAGAGAAAGAGAATATATAATATAGATGTTAAGTAAAATAAATCAGGAAATCAAGAATGTTGAGGGTGGAATTGGGATGAGAGAGTTGCCCCTCTGCCTACATAGATATCATGTTGTTTAGAATCCAGAGAGTGAAATACAAATCAAGAGTTCTGGAAATCTTGTCATGCTTGACTTAAAATGGATAAATTACAAAATGAAATGGTGGCCTCAAATAAGCGGGGTGGGGGGTGGGCAGGGAGTGAAGCTGAGTATTGGCTGGGAGGGAGTGAATCTTGCAAGGATCATAGAGTTCCATGGTCTCTTGTTCACTCTTGCCAGTGGGTATGTGGAATTTGTAGGAAAGAAGGTTTTATTTAGAGTACATGGAGTTCTTGGATTCCTCTTAATTTCTCCCCATGGATATGCAGAAGCTAGGGAAAGGTGGTCTTGTCTGAGGCATCTTGACACTAGATGGTCTCTGCTGACACTCAGAGAATGTACTTTAATATAATCTTTTTCTCCTCAATATCACTCTGGTGACATTAGATTGAAACAAAGGGTTAGGCTAAGGAGCAAGAAATTCTATTCATAGGCTATTTTGAAAACCCATCTGAGAAACTAAAAAAAGACAGAAGTCACCATAATGTGAAAAAAAAAGATAGTTACAAAAAAAGTTGAGAAAATAGAATCATTAATACTAGATTTTTATGTTATTTCCATAAAGTGGAAAAATAATGTATGTATTACTCAGGTTCTTTCAGTTTCTAGTGACAGAAACTCTCCTCAAACTACATTCATTCATTTGTTCATTCATTCATTCATTCATTCATTCATTTATTCATCCACTCAACAACTATTTATTGAAAGCCAGTCATGGTTCCAGGCTCTGGGGCTATTATAGTGAACAACACAAAGATTCTGCCGTAATGGATCTTATATTATTATGAGAGAAAAAGACTGTAAACCATAAATGAGAGAATACAGATTGTTATTTTTATTATGAAAGTGGGCAGTGAAAGAGTAACTGGTGGGTTGTTAAAGAAGATGGTACTTTAGTTACTGTGAGAAAGTAAGTCCTCTCTGCAAAACTGATATTTGAGCTGAACTTGAGAAGAATGGCTTATATTAGGACATGTCACTTAAATACTCATGTATGACGTTGCTTTCAGATATACATAAAGCTGTCTTTATGTCTTTAGCTCTTTTGGTTCAGCTCATCTCTATCTGGCACCATCCTATAGACAAGCACTCCATGTGAGAAATCTGAGACTGCATGTACTTCATATCTATATTCTCTTTGCAGAAAGAGATCTTTCCCCCTAAGAATTTCCTACCTCTGAAGGGATAATATGGTCAACCCTGAAGCAATCATTGGGATCAGAGGGATAGTACTTTTGGCCAACCTGGGTTGGAGGACTCTTCCTAGAGCTGGGAATGGGTATCATAATGGAGAGATGCTTCAGGAATAAAAATAGAGGGATTCCACAGAGCAACTAGATAAAGGAGGGTAAGGAAATCATAACAGGCAGAGAAAAACCCTGTGGTCCCACAATACACAATATTGATTATCTATAAATATCAAAAGAATGTTATATGTTCTACGCACCTGGATGGGGGAAAATGTCTACCTTTTTAAAAACAAAAATTTAATGTGTGAGACCTATGGCAATAATGTGGTAGAAATTACTAACTAGACAATGCTGACTATAGTCTTGTAATTAAATATAATCAGAAAATAGTATTATTAAACCTTAAAAAATATTGCCAAGCTTTTGCCTTGCAAATTTTGCTTAAATGCATGGAATATCTATTGTAAATTATGTGCAAAAGTCATTTTTTGAACTATAAGCAATAGAATTAACAAATTTCCTTTAAATAGAATTCCAAACCAAAATAATCTGATGAACAAATACTATTGGGCACCACTGGCTATCAGATGCAAATAAATATGATAGAATGGAACTTAAGGAATCATAAATAGGTAGGTAATATGAAAAGAAAAAATATTTGTTTTTGGCAGACAAGTTCAGTTAAAAAACTAATCCATCCTTTGTGAGGAATAATTACATTTAGACAGTTGAAAGGATTGATAACTGCTACACATAAGTAAGAGGAGACTGTAAGCTAAAGTGTTTATGTACCAAGTAAATCAATTTACCTATAATTGTAAATCTATATGCTCTTTTGATTTTTTTTCTTTTACACCTTAATGATAGGTAACTTTAAACAGGGCATGCATTTAGAGTTGGTCTGACAACCAAGTTAATTGAAATGTTAAAAGTCCAATGTTTTCAATGGGAAAAAAAATCTTTTAAAAGGTGCTGTGTCCTTCTTAAAAGAGAGATCACAAAGCAAGTGAGACATATGATGGTGGCCATTAGAGAGAAAGATGAATGCCAGTTTGTGAAGTGCTGCTTCAGCTGTCTCAGGAGAGTAACTGCCAAGCACACTCAAGAAGGAAATACAAAATCAGACATCTGTATGTGTGCAGCATCCACCATGTTTGCTCTGAGGAGAGAGAACCATATAAAGCAAGACAGCAAAGGTGAAATCTAGCAAGATAGCCTACTTTATTGCCATGGCAACCTAACCCTGATGAAAAGTAGAAAAACAATAAAATACCTCTGGAAAAAAAAATCTGTGCTATGAATACCTACTGGGTTGAAGAAAGATGCACTCACGGAAAAAGTACTTGACGTTTTTACCATTTGGTGGTTCCTTGTAACAAAGCTATGGGTGCTGCTTTGGGGAAATGCTGACTTAAAAAGAATCACATTTGCTAAATTATTTAATTTGTCCTGTTGCTAAATTCAGATTTAGAAGTGAAAGCTGTAGCTTCAAATTAAAATCTTTAGTGCCATTGCAGAGGTCAAAACGTTAACATTGTCACTTTTTTGATGCCTTTTGACAATCTTTTGCCATCATATTTCACATAAACCATGTGTTCAGGAATAAATAGGAATTCTGCTATTTTGATTAAAATTAAAGTTATATTTTATTTGCCTAGATTGAATTATCAAATTCCACTCATTTTTTTTAAAAATGCTCTTTCTTTTTCTTGCTCTTTCTTGGTATGCATGCAGTTCAGTATGGAAAGAAGACATTTTCTTTTTTCTGCTCTGAAATTGTTTAACTCACAGCTTTCTAAAAATTTCCAGACTGTAGGAAGTTTTTAGTTGTTCCTATGATTATTTTTATTCAAATAAGACTTTCTGGGCACCAGGGTGTCTCAGTCAGTTAAGTGTCAGACTCTTGATTTCAACTCAGGTCATGATCTCACAGTTACTGAGACTGAGCCCCATGTCTGGCTCTGTACTGGTGGCACAGAGGCTGCTTGGGATTCTCTGTCCCTCTTTCTCTGTCCCTCTCCCCCACCCATTCTCTCTCTCTCTCTAAATAAATAATAAATAAATTAGACTACCTGTTTTGTAGAAACGTCTGGGAAAGCTTGTTTTGATTTTATTTTTTTAAGTAAGCTTCACTGAGTTAATTTACATACAATACAATCTACCTTGTTAAAGTGTACAGTTAGTTGAGTTTTAACAAATGTATGCAGTCATCTAACTACCACCACAATCAATTTCTTTACAATATTATTTTAGTGTATATCAATACCACTTCAAGCTTGTGCTGACTTGCTCTTTGTAAAATATAGAAATTTTGTATTCTATCCTACTCCATTATGCTATTTTTGTCATATGCATTATATCCATATGTTACAAACTCAACAATAGGGTGTTATAATTTTTGACAATAGGGAGTTATAACAATAGGGTGTTATAACTTTAGCAATAAATGCCATTAAAAAATTAAGAGTAAAAACACACAAATCTTTCATTTACCTTATATTTGCCTTATATTTCTAGTGCCTTCATCACCCCTTCCTTTGGATTTTAATTACAATTTGATAAGATTTTCTTCCAATCTAATGGACTTCTTTTAATGTTTCTTATAGTGCACTTGTTTTATTATTGATTTTTTTCAATTTTTGTTAATTGGAAATACCTTTATTTTATATCCATTTTTAAAACATAATTTCAGTATATATTGAATCTTATTTGGTAGTTTTTTCCCCTAAACATTTTAAATATGTTTTTTCAAAGTCTTTCTGCTTCCATTGTTCCTGATGACAAGTCAGTCATTAACTATATCATTTTATTTTTTATTTTTTGACAAATCTCATTTTTTATTATTGTTTTAATTTAATTTTAATTTTTTTACATTTACATCCAAATTAGTTAGCATATAGTGCATCAATGATTTCAAGAGTAGATTCCCTAGTGCCCCTTATCCATTTAGCCCATTCCCCCTCCCACAACCCCTCCCGTAACCCTCAGTTTGTTCTCCACATTTATGAGTCTCTTCTGATTTGTCCCCTCCCTGTTTTTATATTATTTTTGTTTCCCTTCCCTTATGTTCATCTGTTTTATCTCTTAAAGTCCTCATATGAGTGAAGTCATATGATATTTGTCTTTCTCTGACTAATTTCACTTAGCATAATACCCTCCAGTTCCATCCACATAGTTGCAAATGGCAAGATTTCATTCTTTTTGGTTGCTGAGTAATACTCCATTATATTTTTATACCACATCTTCTTTATGCATTCATCCATCGATGGACATTTGGGCTCTTTCCATACTTTGGCTATTGTTGATAGTGCTGCTATAAACATGGGGTGCATGTTTCCCTTTGAAACAGCACACCTGTATCCCTTGGATAAATGCCTAGTAGTACCATTGCTGGGTCGTAGGGTAGTTCTATTTTAAGTTTTTTGAGGAACCACCATACTGTTTTCCAGAGTGGCTGCACCAGCTTGCATTCCCACCAACAATGCAAAAGAGATCCTATTTCTCCGCATCCTTGCCAACATTTGTTGTTGCCTGAGTTGTTAATGTTAGCCATTCTGACAAGTGTAAGGTGGTATCTCATTGTGGTTTTGATTTGTATTTCCCTGATGATGAGTGATGTTGAGCATTTTTCATGTGCCTGTTGGCCATCTGGATGTCTTCTTTGGAGAAGTGTCTCTTCATGTCTTTTGCCCATTTCTTCACTGGATTCTTTGTTTTTTGGGTGTTGAGTTTGATCAGTTCTTTATAGGTTTTGGATACTAACCCTTTATCTGATATGTCATTTGCAAATATCTTGTCCCATTCTATTGGTTGCCTTTTAATTTTTGCTGATTGTTTCCTTCGCTGTGCAGAAGCTTTTTATTTTGATGAGGTCCCAGTAGTTCATTTTGACAAGTCAGGCAAAATGGAGTCTCCTTGCCTCCGAAGATGTGTTGAGTAAGAAGTTGCTGCAGCCATGATCAAAGAGGTTTTTGCTTTCTCCTCAGGATTTTGATGACTTCCTGTCTTACATTGAGGTCTTTCATCCACTTTGAGTTTATTTTTGTGTAAGAAAGTCGTCCAGGTTCATGTTTCTGCATGTCACTGTCCAGTTTTCCCAGCACCACTTGCTGAAGAGACTGTCTTTATTCCATTGGATATTCTTTCCTGCTTTGTCAAAGATTAGTTGCCCATACATTTGTGGGTCCATTTCTGGGTTTTATATTCTGTTCCATTGATCTGAGTGTCTGTTCTTGTGCCAGAACCATACTGTCTTGATGATTACAGCTTTGTAGTATAGTTTGAAGTCTGGGATTGTGATGCCTCCTGCTTTGGTTTTCTTTTTCAAGATTGCTTTGGCTATTTGGGGTCTTTTCTGGTTCCATACAAATTTTGGGATTATTTGTTCTAGCTATCTGAAGAATGCTGGTGTTATTTTGATAGGGATTGCATTGATTGTAGATTGGGGATTGTAGATTAGGGATTGTAGATTGCTTTGGGTAGTATTGACATTTTAACAATATTTGTTCTTCCTATCCAGGAGCATGGAGTATTTTTCCATTTTTTTTGTGTCTTCTTCAATGTCTTTCATAAGCTTTCTATAGTTTCAGGGTATAGATATTTCACCTCTTTGGTTAGATTTATTCCTAGGTATTTTATGTTTTTTGGTGGAGCTGTAAATGGGATCAGTTCCTTGATTTCTCTTTCTGTCACTTCATTGTTGATGTATAGGAAGGCAACCAATTTCTGTGCGTTGATTTTATATCCTGCAACTTTGCTGAATTCATGAATCAGTTCTAGCAGTTTTTTGGTGGAATCTTTTGGGTTTTCCATATAGAGTATCATGTCATCTGCGAAGAGTGAAAGTTTGACCTCCTCCTGGCTGATTTGGATACCTTTTATTTCTTTGTGTTGCCTGATTACAGAGGCTAAGACTTCCAATACTATGTTGAATAACAGTGGAGAGAGTAGACATCCCTGTCTTGTTCCTGACCTTAGGGGGAAAGCTCTCAGTTTTGCCCCATTGAGGATGATATTAACGTTGGGTCATTCATATATGGCTTTTATGATCTTGAGGTATGCTCCTTCTATCCCTACTTTCTTGAGGGTTTTTATCAAGAAAGTTTGCTATATTTTGTCAAATCTTTCTCTGCACCTACTGAGAGGATCATATGGTTCTTGTCCTATCTCTTATTGATGTGATGAATCACGTTAATTGTTTTGCGGATATTGAACCAGCCCTGCATCACAGGTATAAATCCCACTTGGTCCTGGTGAATAATTTTTTTAATGTTTTCTTGGCTCCGGTTGGCTACTATCTTGTTGAGGATTTTTGCATCCATGTTCATCAGGGAAACTGGTCTATAGTTCTCCTTTTTTGTGAGGTCTCTGTTTGGTTTTGGAATCAAGGTAATGTTGGCTTCATAGAAAGAGTTTGGAAGTTTTCCTTTCGTTTCTATTTTTTGGAACAGTTTCAAGCGAATAGGTGTTAATTCTTCCTTAAACGTTGGGTAGAATTCCCCTGGAAAGCCATCTGGCCCTGGACTCTTGTTTTTAGGCAGATTTTTGATTACTAATTCGATTTCCTTACTGGTTATGGGTCTGTTCAAATATTCTATTTCTTCCTGTTTCAGTTTTGGTAGTGTATATGTTTCCAGGAATTTGTCCATTTCTTCCAGATTGCCCATTTTATTGGCATATAATTGCTCATAAGGTCTCTTATTATTGTTTGTATTTCTGCTGTGTTGGTTGTTATCTCTCCTCTTTCATTCTTGATTTTATTTTTTTGGGTCCTTTCCTTTTTCTTTTTGATCAAACTGGCTAGTGGTTTATCAATTTTGTTGATACTTTCAAAGAACTAGCTCTGGTTTCATTGATCTGTTCTACTGTTTTTTGTTGTTGTTGTTTTGATAGCATTAATATCTGCTCTAATCTTTATTTCCTGTCTTCTGCTGGTTTTGGTTTTAATTTGCAGTTCTTTTTCCAGCTCCCTAAGGCATAAGGTTAGGTTGTGTATCTGAGATTTTTCTTCCTTTTTAGGAAGGCCTGGATTGCTATATACTTTCCTCTTATGACCGCCTTTGCTGCATCCCAGAGGTTTGGGGTTATGGTGTTATCATTTTCATTGACTTCCATATACTTTTTAATTTCCTCTTTAACTTCCTTGTTAGCCCATTCATTTTTTAGTAGGATGTTCTTCAGTCTCCAAGTATTTGTTACCTTTCCAAATTTTTTCTTGTGGTTGATTTCGAGTTTCATACCATTGTGGTCTGAAAATATGCATGGTATGATCTCAATCTTTTTCTACTTACTTAGCGCTGAATTGTATCCCAGTATATAGTCTATACTGGAGAACGTTGCATGTGAACTGGAGAAGAATGTATGTTCTGCTGCTTTAGGATGAAATGTTCTGAATGTATCTGTTAAGTCCGTCTGGTGCAGTATGTCATTCAAAGCCATTGTTTCCTTGTTGATTTTTTGATTAGATGATCTGTCCATTGCTGTGAGTGGGGTGTTGAAGTCTCCTACTATTATGGTATTACTAGCGATGAGTTTCTTTATGTTTGTGATTAGTTGATTTACATATTTGGATGCTGCCACATTTGGCACATAAATGTTTACAATTGTTAGGTCTTTTTGGTGCATAGACCCCTTAATTATGATATAAGCCCATCTGGATCTCTTGATACAGTCTTTATTTTAAAGTCTAGATTGTCTGACGTAAGTATGTCTACTCCAGCTTTCTTTAGTTGACCATTAGCATGATAGATGGGTCTCCATCCCCTTATTTTCAATCTGAAGGTGTCTTTAGGTCTAAAGTGGGTCTCTTGTAAAAAGCATATAGATGGATCTTGTTTTCTTATCCATTCTGTTACCCTATGTCTTTCATTGGAGCATTGGGTCCATTGACGTTTAGAGTGAGTAGTGAAAGTTATGAATTTATTGCCATTATGATGTTTGTAGTGTTGGAGTTTCTGGTGGTGTTCTCTGGTCCTTTCTAATCTTTGTTGCTTTTGGTATATATATATATATATATATATATATATATATATATATATTCATTCATCTTTTCTCCCCTCAGTGAGTCCCCCTTAAAATTTCTTGCAGGGCTGGTTTAGTGGTCACAAACTCCTTTAATTTTTGTTTGTCTGGGAAACTTTTTATCTCTCCTTCTATTTTGAATGACAGCCTTGCTGGATAAAGAATTCTTGGCTGCATATTTTTCTGATTCAGCACACTGAATATATCCTGCCACTCCTTTCTGGCCTGCCAAGTTTCTGTGGATAGATCTGCTGCAAACGTGATCTGTCTTCCCTTGTAGGGTAGGGACTTTTTTTCCCTTGCTGTTTTCATGATTCTCTCCTTGCCTGAGTGTTTTGTGAATTTGACTATGATGTGCCTTGCTGATGGTTGGTTTTTGTTGAATCTAATGGGGGTCCTCTGTGCTTCCTGGCTTTTGATGTCTGTGTCTTTCCCCAGGTTAGGAAAGTTTTCCACTATGATTTGCTCACATAACCCTTCTAACCCTATTTCTCTCTCTTCCTCTTCTGGGACCCCTATGTTTGTGATGTTCCTTTTTAATTAGTCGCTGGTTTCTCTAATTCTTAAATTGTGCTCTTTTGCCTTAATCTCTCCTTTTTTTTCTGCTTCGTTATTTTCCTCTATATCGCTGATACTCTGTTCTGCCTCATCCATCCTTGCTGCCACTGCATCCATCCATAATTGCAGTTCAGTTATAGCATTTGTAATTTCATTGTGGCTATTTTTTACTTCTTTTATCTCTGCAGAAAGGGATTCTAATGTATTTTCGACTCCAGCTAGTATTCTTATTATCATGATTCTAAATTCTGGTTCAGACATCTTGCCTGTATCTGTGTCGGATAAATCCCTGCTGTCGTTTCTTCGTGATCTTTCTCTTGGGGTGAATTCCTTCATTTTGTCATTTTGAAGGGAGAAAAGGAATTAATGAGGTAGAAAAATTAAAATTAAAAAAAATCAAATTAAAAAAATTAAAAAATTAAACACACACACACACACACACAAATAGAATAAATGATGCTAGATCTAGATCCTACATGTGTTTTGGTCTAGGTGGTGAAAGTGGTTTGACAGATAAGAAAAAAAAAAACAAGCGGGGTTGCGGGTGTAAGGAAATAATTTGAGAATTTGAAAAAATGAATACACTGAAGTCCACTAAAATGACATCATGGGAGTAAAATAGAATAAAAAAATTACACAAAAGTAAAGAATATACTAGAAAAAAATTAAAGAAAAATATTTTTAATAAAAATAAAAATGATTTTTTTCTGTATTCAAGAAAAGAAAAGAAACGAAAAAGAGAAAAAAGAAAAAAAGGAAATCGTTGAAAAATTGAAAAAGTGAATACATTGTAGTAGACTAAAATAAAATGATGGAAGTAAAATGGAATTTGAAAAATTTACATAAAAGCAAAAAATATAGTAAAAAAATTAAAGAAAAATATGTTTAATAGAAATTGAAAACAAAAATGAATTTTTTCTCTTTCTGCTTTCAAGAAAAAGAAAAGAAACTAGAAAAAGAAAAAAGGAAAAGAAAAAAAAGGAAATCATTTCAAAATTTGAAAACGTATATATACTGAAGGCGACCAAAAAAACTGATGGAAGTAAAATAGAATTTGAAAAATTTACACCAAAAAATACAGTAAAAAATTAAAGAAAAATATATTTAATAAAAATTGAAAATAAAAATGAATTTTTCTTTCTGTATTCAAGAAAAAGAGAAAAAAAAGAAAGAAAATTGAATAGCTGGCCTGCTATCAGATTGATTAGGACTGAAATTACTGATTTCCTCTAGTAGTCAGACTATGAAGTGCTTTATAGTCCACAAACTAAGCAGGTGGTGAAACGTGTTTTTGAAGAGCGAGCTTGGCCCAGTTGGGTGGGGCTCAGGGTAATGTCTCTGTTCTCCACTAGATGGCGCTGCTAGCCTATTGGGGTGGATAGTTGTGGGGTTAGTAGGTCCATGTGCGCATGCACAGGAGCGGTGAAAATGGCATCACCCAGCTACCCAGTCTCTAGTATCAGAACTCTGTTCTCTCTGATCAGCAGTTGTGCACCTGTCCTCTGTCTTTAGCTTTCATCCACTCCCCGCTTTTTCACTGTCAGTGGCCAAGCCCCAGGCAGTACCTCTCCCCTGAGTACTCAGTGTCTCAGACGTGGCTGTTCTCCCTGGCCCCTTACTTCTGAGGGACTGTGGCTTTGACCTGTTCCGCCCCTCTGTGGGAGGGTCTCACTGAACAATGGCCAATGTTGGCTGCACCCAGGAATGCTTGCTGGACCCTTGCCAGTGCCCCAAGACTACGGCCAGGTGCCAGCCCACCCCAGAAAAATATAGTCAATATAGTGTAGCAGCAGAGTTTCAGGGATTATGGAAAACCACAACACACATCTGGCACCAGGCTTCACCCTTAAGGACCTTGTTCCAGCACCAGCGAATGTGGTTGTTCTCTGGGGTCTGCTGGGACCAGGGGGCCTCAACAGTCTCCACCAAATATCCTTCCAGCAGTGGAACCGCTTTTCCCCATGTGGCCCAAGAACCTCCCGGACCCCACTCTGTTCCCGGGAATTCGCCCTTCCCACCAGAGCACCACCAGGTATTGAGCTGCAGACTGTGCTTCCCTTGTTTACAGTCTTAATGGAATTTAAACCCTCTCCTTTCTCCTTTCTCCCTTTTAGGTTTAGTCCCTGCGGCTGTTTCCAATTTTCCACTTTCTCTCCAACTGCTTTTGGGGAGGGGTGCTTTTCCCGTATTCTCACCCACCCCCCAGTCTCCATCCTCTCTCCACCTGCACAAGTGGCTTCCTGCCAGCCGCCGCTTCTCACTCCCCAAGTTCATCTCTCTGTGCCACGTACCTGCTGAATTCTGTTGTTCAGGGTGTGCAGATTGTTGTGTTAATCTTCCAATCTGTTTTCTAGGTGTGCAGGATGGTTTACTAGGTTTCTAGGTTGTGCAGGATGGTCTGGCTGTATTTCGTGGGCACGAGACACACAAAAAACTTCTATGCTGTTCCGCCATCTTGGCTCCTCTGACCTTAACTATATCATTTTAATATATATGATACATACTTTCAAGACTTCTCTGTTTTTGGCTTTCAGCTGTTTGACTCTTGGGTATCTAAGTGTGGTTCTCTTTGTATTTATACTAACTGAAGATTCATAAGATTGTTGAATGTGGAAATTAATATTTCTTGACATATTTTGAAAGTTTGGAGCGACTATTCCTTCAAATATATTTCTACCCCTTTATATTTTTATTTTCTTCCTGAAAGTCCAATTACGCATGTGTTAGAATACTTGCTATTGTCCCACATACTTCCAATAGCTGTTATTTTCAATCTTTTTTCCTCTTTATGGTTCAGATTTGAACAGTTCTATGGCTTTATCTCAAAGTTCACCAATTTTTTCTTCTGACATCTCAAATTTGCCGTTGAACAGAGAAATTTTAATTTTACCTGTTATACTTTTCAGTCCTAGAAATTCCATTAAGTGTTTCCCCCCTTTTTTTTTTTTTACAATTTCCAGGCCTCTATTGAGATTCCTTATTTGTATGATTGTTTTGATTATACTTAGCATATTTTCTTTTATTTACTTGAAATAAATAATGTAATACTTATTTAATTGAATATGCATTCTTTTAATTCTTTGATTCACACACACACACACACACACACACATATATGTGTGTGTGTGTGTGTGTGTGTGTGTGTGTGTATATATTATATATATAAAATCCCATGACCCTGATCATTACCTGAGCTGATATCAAGAATCAGTTGCTCAACTGAGTCACCCAGGTGCCCCTCATTATAGCTTTAAAACCATGTTACCAAAAGATGGATACACATGAAATTTTGATTTGTGGTAAGGAGGGAAATATAGAACAATCACCTCAAAAAAAAATATATAATATATACATATTATATTTATAATAGTATGTATCATATATATACATATATATTATATATACATTATATATATGTGTGTGTGTATATGTGTGTATATATATATAATTTGCCTCAAAGTCTTTATTAACATCAGAACCCACTTTAAGTCAGTTTCTGTATTGGCTATTTTAAAATCCTGACTATTTCTCACAGTTTCCTATTTCTTTGTCTAGTTTTTTTTTTACTTAATTTTTTTTAACGTTTATTTATTTTTGAGAGAGAGAGATAGAGTATGAGCCGGGGAGGGGCAGAGAGAGAGACACACACAGAATCTGAAGCAGGCTCCTGGCTCTGAGCTGTTAGCACAGAGCCCAATGCGGGGCTCAAACCCACAAACCATGTGATCATGACCTGAGCCGAAGTCAGATGCCTAACTGACTGAGCCACCCAGGCACCCCTCCTTGTCTAGTTTTTAAAGAACGATTTGGTTGTTAACTATATATAGTAGATAATACACTGTGGCTCTTCTGGACTCTCTTTTGTTCTCTGGAGGCTGTTTGTTTTAGTAGTCAATTATCTTACCTATACTCACATCGTAAAATATTCTTCATGTGGTATGCAGCTCCTGATGTCTCGGCAGAGTTGTTTTGTTCTGTTTTGTTCTGTTTTGGCTTTTTTTGTTTTGGCTTGATTTCCTTGTGATCTTCCTGTGTCTTCCTAGTTTAGACATTAGTCAATGATTCCAAAAGAGGTCATCCTCAGACACCTCCAGCCAGTAAGTTTTCACTTCTATCACTCCAGCTCTATGTGAATTGAGGATTATGTGCAAAAATGCGGTAAATTCAGTCTCCCCAGGCTTTCAGTTTTCATTGAGCGCTCCAGGGTCTCTTGCATATTGGTAGGTTAGCAGCCAGTGAAGGATATGTAAAGAGTTTATCATCTCAGTTCTTCTCTGGCTCTCTTGCTTCCAAGAGATATTCCCATTGAATTTCTCCTTGTTCTTCTAGCCACCTTGGTATTAATCCACCACCTGCAACAAGTAAAACTGTGTTTTCACTGAGATGGGAATACCTCTAAGCTAGAATATCACAGACTAATTTTTTATCTATTGCAGGAGGAATTTTTTTCTGAGTAAATACTTCTGGAATAGCTGTAAGCTTTTTAGTCATTTTTCAGCATTCCTTAAATTTTTTTTAATCATTTGACCTGTTTTAAACATTTTTTTTTCCTGATGAAGGGAATTGTTCAACCTCCTCATAGCAAAGAAAGGCCTTTATTTACAATAAACTAGAAAACATATTTGATACAGTTAATACATCAAGGGAAAAAAAAAACTCTTATAGTGCCATATACAAATTAATATAATTCTCTAGAGAAATACTTAATATAAGCTATCAGAACAGTTAAAAGTCTTTTAAAGAAAACTTCATTTTTGCATCCAAGTCTTCCATAGTTTAGCACAATATCTATTAATGAAATATATTCACCTTAAATAGCCCATACAATACTCTTAATATTATGGAACGCCCTATCCTATTGCACAATGCAATCATTATAGCTTTTTCTATATATTTTTTTATTTTAGAGAAAGAGAGCATGTGAGCAGAGGAGAGGGGCAGAGGGAGAAAGAATCTTAAGAAGGCTCCATGCTGAGTATGGAGCCTGACACAGGGCTCGACATGGGACTCAATTCCATGACCCTGGGATCATGACCTGATGTGAAATCAAGAGTCAGACACTCAACCACTGAGTCACCCAGGTGCCCCTCATTATAGCTTTAAAAACATGTTACCAAAATGTAGATACACATGCACACTCATTTGTGGTAAGGAGGGAAATATAAAATAATCAACTCTAGAAAATATTGAAATACACAGACATCAAATTTCCTTCTCATATTAACGAATCATGTCTGGGCACAAAACTATGATTATTTTTGAGGGAAATAACAATCTGTTTTAGGAAAACAATATATCTTGATAAGAATCGTTATGATCAACTTTTATTGGGTGCTTACTATAGAAAAATTCTATACTAATCTCCTTCACTGTTTGATCCTCACAATAACCCTGTGGTGGGTGCCATTAATAGAAACGCTAATTTAGACCTTTGGAACAGCAGCATTGCCTTCCTGTTGCACAGTGGTAATGTTATTTTCTGGGGGGAGAGGTCTGTTATGTCTCATTTTTCTCTCTGTACATTGGGGATAATTTAAATTACTAACTAAATGTTCTTGACATTTGATGTTAATATATCCTTAAATGTTAGTCTTTGTTTCGCATAAGATTAGTAATTCTAGAGTAATCATCATTGTGAGGGAAAAACAGTGCAGAGACCTTAGAATATGAACAGTAATCACTTGGTGATTGATTTGAGTAATCATGCAAATTTTAGCAGGAGACATGCAGTTCAAATATCTTTTATTTGAAATGCATACGACTGTGTCTGATCTAAATTCCATAATACTGAAAGTTAACAGTAAAGACAACTCCAGAAATTGCTAGCTTTTGTATTTTGTTTCCTGAGTTCTTACTTTATTCCATTTATGCCTTAAACTAATGGAAAGCCTCAGGCAATCTCCTTCCTCTTCTCCATCCTCTGAATTTTTTTATATAAAAATTTTTTAATGTTTTATTTATTTTTTGAGAGAGAGCATATGTAAATGGTGGGGGGGGTGCAGAGAGATGGGTGGGGCAGAGGATCTGAAGAGGGCTCTGCACTGACAGGTTAACAGCAGCAAGCCAGATGTGGGGCTCGAACTCACAAACAAACCACAAGAATATCACCTTAGCTGAAGTCAGAGGATCAACTGACTGAGTCACCCATGTGTCCCCTCCATCCTCTGAATTTAATCTGTACTGCTCTGGGCTCCACTTTTCTGGACACTGAGACTTTCTTTGTGATTATGGGCACTCTTAAGTTTTATTTATTTTATGTAAGATGGGGTTTGGATGTTGTTTGTTAGGGTTTTTGTTATGTTTTTGTTTGTTTTTTGTTTTTGTTTTTGTTTTTGTTTTACAAAAAGTATCCGCTAGGACTCAGATATGCAGAGAAGTTACTTCAAATCTCCACACTGTGTGTTTCACTTGAATGAAAAATCTGTAGGAAGTAAGATCTCTAAAGGAAGAATGCTAACTAAGAAACTAAAAGAAATAGTATTTTCTAATGAGAATATAAAGAATTGCCAGCTTGATGGATAGCTGACTAAATCTCTATAATCTACCTCATCATTTTTGATTTATTACTCTTTCATATGGCCCTTGCTTCCTTTTACCTGTATTAGTCTAACGTATGCACCATTGACCTCTATTCCTTCAGTCTATTATTAGCTAATTTTCCAGGAATGATATCTGGATCCTAACTGTTGTGTCTCCTCCTCCATCTCTGTGTTTCTCAAATATTCAAAATAAAGACCTTGGTCTGACTTTCCATGCCTTTCTTCATTACTTTTCCCTTTCACCTTTGTTGCTCATACATACAGTTTTCTCTAGTGTGTCACGTGATTGCTTTCATGATGGCTCCTATGTTTGAATCACTTCTTCATCTGTCTGTCAATTTTCAGTCTTTAGTAAAAATCAAACTCCAGGCTCATTAATTTTAAGAATACTTCTCCAACTGAGGAAGAGATTTTTACCAGGTTTTTGATATTCTTTTTGAACTGTTGTAGAATGTAAAAAAAAAATTATATTCAGGATCTTATTTAATCACCTTAGCAACACTGTGTAGTGGAGATATCATTAGCTCCATTTTATATGTGAAGAATTGAAGTAATAATTGAGTTTTTTTTAAACCACATTGTTAGTAATTGACAAAGAGTTATCTCAAATCTGAGTCCTCTGTCTTTCATGGCAGTAACTTTTCCATTATGCTACTCTATCCTCACTGTAAGGTATATTGGAAACTTATTTAGTATAATACACCTGAGACATTCATTTAATTAATTAATTAATTTTTATTTAAATCCAAGTTAGTTAACATATAGTATAATAATGATTTCAGGAATAGAATTTAGTGATTCATCACTTACATATAACACCCAGTGCTTATCCCAACAAGTGCCCTCCTTAATTCCCATTGCCCATTTAGCCCACCACCCCCACCCAACACTTCACCAGCAACCCTCAGTTTGTTTTCTGTATTTAAGAGTCTTTTATGGTTTGTCCCTCTCCCTGTTTTTATTTATTTTTGCTTCCCTTCCTCTATGTTCATCTGTTTTGTTCTTAAATTCCACATATGAGTGAAATCATATGTTTGTCTTTCTCTAACTTGCTTTGCTTAGCATAATACACTCTAGTTCCATCCATGTTGTTCCAAATGGCAAGATTTCATTTTTTTTGATCACCGAGTAAGATTCCAGTGTGTGTGTGTGTGTGTGTGTGTGTGTGTGTGTCACTTCTTCTTTATCCATTCATCAGTCAATGGATATTCAGGCTTTTTCCATATTTTGGCTATTGTCGATAGTGCTGCTATAAACATTGGAGTGCACGTGCCCCTTTGAATCAACATTTTTGTATCCTTTGGATAAATACCTAGTAGTGCAATTGCTGGGTTGTAGGGTAGTCCTATTTTTAATTTTTTGAGGAACCTCCATACCATTTTCCAGAGTGGCTGCACCAGGTTGCATTCCCACCAGTAGTGCAAAAGTGTTCCTCTTTCTCCACATCCTTGCCAATATCTAATATTACGTGAGTTGGAAATTCATTTAATTAAAATAGAAGTCAGTTTCTTTTTTTGTAAACTAGACACCACATTAACACAACTCATTTGTTTATGGGAAGGGTACTTATGTTAATAATAATATCTACATCTCATTGGGTAGCTATTTTGTACAAACAAGTGGGCATTTTATTTTTATTAGATCTTTAATCCATATAATAACATTTAAACTGCCCATATTCTTACCTAAGGTCCATCCTTTGGCTTGTACACTGGATTCCATTCCATTTTGCATACTTAGGATATTGTGTCCTGACCAGTGCCTCCATTTTCTCTCCATCTATTTTTTTTACCTGAGCCCAAATCAATTTGACTTTTCTCCTTACCTTCACCCAAATAGGTCTTAAAATTACAGTTTTAGTGCTTATCAAATATATGATTGATCCCCATGTTGCTACATTGATTGGTCAATTTTCAGTCCTTGCTTTAACCTATCAGCAACATTAAACACAACTAATTACTCCCCTTTCCTTGCAATATTTTCCCCATCTGGCCTTCAGAGCACTAGTCTTTTGTCCTCTGCCTACTTCTTTGGCTACTGCTTTTTTGAATTTCCCTGAGTATTCTTTCTGTAAACTTTGAAGAATCTCTGGATTCAGTATTTTGATATCTTTTCTCCAACTCTACTTATAACCTGGGTGATTTTCCTCAAACCTATGGATTAATTATCAAACATATATGCCGATTACTTCCAAATTTATTTCTCCAGCAAGGAACATTCTATTGTATATATATTAACTAACATCTTACTTGACATTTCCACTTTGATATCTAGAAGTCATCTCAGATGTAACATGGTCAAATCCAGACTCACTGATTTCCTAACACAGGTAGAAACCTGTTTCTTCCTGTCTTCCTCCACCATCTCTATACTTTCAGTTCCTTAGACCACATATTAGTGTCCTGTTGTCACTGTATCAAATTACTATGAATTTCTTCACTTAAAATAGCACACATTTATTCTTTTATAGTTCTAGATCTGAAAATTAGTCTTAACAATTTTAAAATCTGCAATGTGTTGGCAGGACTGGTTTTTCTTTGGAAGCTCTAAGAGGTAAGACATTCCCTTGCCTTTTCCACTTTTTATAGGTCTCTCTTCATTCCTTGGTTCCTGACCCTGCATTATATAGCATTTTCTCCTTCTGCTTCTGTCATCACATGTACTTCTTCCTCTCTTTGACTTCTCTTGAGTCTCTCTTCAAAGAACCTTTCTGATTACATTAAGCTTCCCCAGATAATCTAGGGTAATTCCCTCATCTCAAGATCATTAACTTAATGTCATCTGCAGAGTGCTTTTTGGTCTATAAAATAACAGTTCACAGGCTACAGGGATTAGGACATATTTGGGATGTCATTCATTCAGCCTACAGCTGATCATAAGCGAGTCATTCCTGACTCCTCTCTTTCATAATTTATATCCAAATTCATCAGAAAATCCTGCGAATTCCTCTTTTGAAATATATCCATAAGCTGTCTATCACTTACCACCTTTTCCAATCCCAAACTTGTAGAAATCACTATCATCTGGATTAGAACAATACCTCCAACTAGTCCCCCTGCTTCTAAACTTGCCACAGCTATTAAGTTTGTTCTTCACCCACCACTGGAGTGCTGAAGTGCTCCTGTTACAACTGAAGTCTTACCAAATCATTTTTCTGCTTACTTGCTCTAAATGTTTCCAACTTCACTTAAAATATATATCCAAAATTCTTATTATGGTTTACATGTCTAGGAATCATCTGTCTCCAGGTTGACTATCTGTTCTTATCTTTTGCCCCCTGCCCTTTGCTTGTGCTTAGAACAGTTTTCAGTGGATCTCTCATTACCTCTAGGTTTCTCTCTTCCAGTCAGACAGGCTTCCCTGACAACATTACCTTGAATAGTTGAATGCCCCAAATATTTTGTCCTATCCTGTTTTCTTTTTCTTTTTAGCACATATTACCAATTGACACATTACAAATTTTTATTTTAATGATTTTCTGGTGATCTTTCTCCAAAGTCCATGACAGCATTTCTCCTTACATGTTTAGAACTGTCAAGTGAATATCTTTTTACAAGCATTACACCAATTTATGAAGAGGCAAGAACAAAGAATGTAATCTTATTCCCAGATCCAGAATGATGCTTGTTGTGCTAGAAGCAATTACTACATATGTGTGAAATGATTAAATAAATGTATGCATGAATGAATGAATGCATAAACAAACAAACAAAGGTAAAGATCATTTTCCTTGCCTTACAGGTCAAGAAACTGAAGTCATATTAAATTAGGTTACTTACTCTTATGAGAAGACACACAACAAAGCTTGGATTTGAGTTCACATTTGTCTGACTCAAAACTCTTTTTTTTTTTTTTCAACGTTTTTTATTTATTTTTGGGACAGAGAGAGACAGAGCATGAATGGGGGAGGGGCAGAGAGAGAGGGAGACACAGAATCGGAACCAGGCTCCAGGCTCTGAGCCATCAGCCCAGAGCCTGACGCGGGGCTCGAACTCACGGACCGTGAGATCGTGACCTGGCTGAAGTCGGACGCTTAACTGACTGCGCCACCCAGGCGCCCCATGTCTGACTCAAAACTCTTAACAGGCTGTATATTATACCAAAATGCCCAGTGAGTGATGCAATCACTTTATATGTAAAAGCATTTTGTATACTCTAAAACAGTGTACAGATTTCAGGTTTTGGTACTATTTACTGCATATGTGCTATATATATGGTTGATCTTTACACCAAATCTTTGATTTGTACTGACTTTTTTTTATTCATCATAAATTGTTTTTATTTAGCTAACATATGGCTCTAAGAGGCCACTAGAATATTTAATTGAAGTTTGGTATACATCAGGCTTATTTACTCTTGACTTCAAAACTGCCTGTCATGTTCTTCTCCAGATATGTCCATGGGTCCTTTCTCTAACTTAAATGTCTGCTGCACTGTGTCTCCTCTATCCCATGTAAAATAGCACTCAAATAGTCTCTCTTTCTATCCCTTATCCTACTTTATGTTTCTTCATAGATTTATTTCTACTAATTGGTATTGATTTATGACATATTTACTTATTAATTTGTTTAGTGTTTATCTCTATCACCAGCCTGTAAGCCTAGAAAGGGCAGGGATTAACAATTTTTTGAATTATTAAATACTGTTTTACATTATTTTTTTCATTGTATGAGTTGACCAAGAGCATTAATTAAAAAAAAATTGAGAAATCATTTTATTATAAGTGAATATAAGATAATTTATTTAATAGTTTATTGGCCATAAATTAGCAGACATTTTGTACTTTGTTAGAGATGTATTAATTTATTTCACATAGTGTTACTTAGAGCCTAATATATGCTAGGAACTAAAATATATTTTGGAAAACTGGCATGAATTAAGTGACAAATGGATGCTGATACCATGGAGCCTTTTTCTTATCTGTGGAGCTTCATCCCCAAGTTTTATGAAATTGCCCTCAGTCTGTGCAGTATTAACAGCAATGTAGACTATATTTCAAGGACATGTTTTTGTATCTGGGAACATTGATTATGCCTGGGAAATACTAATGCCTAATGGGTTTTGTGCTTGGTTTTTAAAAATTGTCTGTGTGTGTTTTTTCCACATTAAGTATCATTTTAAAAATGAGGTTCACCCACTGACATATTGTATCTTTGTTTGATCTACTTGTCAAATTTGCATTTTGTAGGTCTCAATGGTAGCTCATGGATGTTGAGTATAAAGCCTTTAAAAATGTACTTAAAAAATGCCATTTACTTGAACAACAGCTTTCAGGTTAAAGCACCTCTTTTACCCATTCCGTATATTTAGATAATGCATAGACTAGACGAATAATGAAGTCATGGAAGTAGAGATATGTCATTTAAGATAAAATAAGATGGGACTGATGAATGGTCAATTAATTTTATTAACTTGGAAAAAGCAAGCTAATATTCCTTAGCCAATTCACCATTATACTAAGGAATGTATCTCTGGAGATTATCTCTGAGCTGAAATAATTTTATAAATCTGTGGTTAATTAGCTTCATTCCTGAATATACCAACCATGAAGGAGGGGCTGAATGGCCTCTGAACTGTGTGAGCGTCTCACTTTACAAGTGGTCCAATAGGAGCAGTGTTTAGCATGCACACAGCTGATATGAGGCTGTTGGCATCTCCTTTGCATTCCATGCTTGCTTTCTGGGTTAATGGAGGGCTTACATGTTTAGAACTGTCAAGTGAATATCTTTTTACAAGCATTACACCAATTTCAGAAGAGGGTAAAAGAACAAAGAATGTAATCTTATTCCACATAACTCAAGAGCACTCAATTATTTGGGCACTCAGAGATCATTATTTTATCATTTTGAAGAGCATGAAATTAATTGAAGGATAAAATGGATCTGAGTTAGGCAAACTACATAATTTTATTTTAAATTGCTTCTCAGTGGAGATTCCTGTTGCTACTCCAGGTTTTCCAAATAGCTTCTTTTTTTCTTAAGACTATTACTCCAGCTTTCACTTTTAAGTCTTATTGATACATGCTTTCTCTAGTTTTCTCACTTAAACAAATACATTAGTTGATATATTTGGTATATTTAGTAGCTGCTTTATTCAATATTTGAACATTCCTTCAATGCCTTCTCTCTTCCATCAGAATGACTATAATTTATTTTTCCCATTGGAATACTGTATTCTTCACTGCTCCATGTCTCACTGACTCTTTCTTGGTAGTTTTATAATTGAATTGGGGATTATAAAACAAAAATGTTGCCAAAAACTTCCATATTTTGTCAAGAATGGTGAGGGTTTTTTTTTTTTTTAAAGCAGTTAAGAGCTTTGCGGTTTTCCTAATGTTGTATTGTGAAGGTAACATTTAGAACAGTGTCTATTCATGGGGAAATTACACTCTTAAATGAATAGTTAGAAGGGATTTATGACACGAGTATGTAACTATAATAATACAAAATGTGAGCTAGTGGAGAAAGTACAGTTTTTACTACAAGCAAAAAAACTTTTTAAGTAGTAAATGTTTGATAATAGATTGTTAGGGGTGGGTTACTTTTGAGATCATCTGGTTTCACCTCTTTATTCTCAATAGGACTATATATCCGGAGAATTTAAGCAATACATCAAAGTCCCACAATTCCAACAATCTTTTGACTTTGTCCTGCTCCTGCTGAGATCTTCTTTTCTGTGAATTCTTATTCATTGGGAGAAGACACATTATTTGTTTTACTACTTGAGCTCTGAATATTTTTTTGTGTGTGTATACTCTGTAGTGTCCACAAGAAAGAGGTTCTCATAGTCCTTAATGATAGGGGTCATCATTTATATGTTAATCTTTTGGAAGGTGTTTAACTACTACTTTTAAACTAATATGACAAGTCAAAGTCATCAGTAAAATGTGATAAATTAGCCTTCTGTGACTTGGGAATAACTACAATTTAAAATAGGGTGGGGGCACCTGGGTGGTTCAGTCAGTTAAGCCTCCAACTTTGGCTCATGTCATAATCTTGTGGTTAGTGAGTTTGAGCCCCACATAAGGCTCTGTGCTGACAACTCAGAGCCTGAAGCCAGTTTCAGATGCTGTGGCTCCCTCTCTCTCTACCCCTCCCCCACTCACACTCTGTCTCTCTCCTTCAAAATAAATAAACATTAAAAATTAAAAATAATAAAAATAAAAATAAAATAGGGCAATAATTGTTCAATTTTATTGAGACTCTTCTAGTTGGTCATTGGCTTGAAACAGGTAAGGCAAGGGAATTAGCTATGCAGACACCTAACAGAAAAGCCTTCCAGGAAGATGTTTCAGGCGGTACAATTGGCCTAAGGTGCCATCATTTCTGTTGTATATAAGAAGTGGTAAAGAGGCTGGATAACTAGAACAGAGTAGCCAAGAGAAAAAACCAGCAAGAAATAAGGTTGGGGGGATGGGAAGTGCACATTACACAGGGCCCCTAAGGTATTCGTTTTCTAGGGCTGCTGTAACAAATTACTGCAACTGGGTGGCTTAAAATATAAAATTTAATCTCTCACAGTTATGGAGGCAGGAAGTGCAAAATCAAGGTGTCAGAAAAACCATGCTTTTTCTCAAGGCTGTAGGGAAGAATCCTCCTCTGCCTCTTCCTAGCTTCTGGTGGTTGCTAGTAGTCCAGTTGCTAGCTTCTAGTGGTTGCTAGTAGTCCAGTCCTAGCTTCTGGTGGTTACTAGAGTCTAGTAAGCTAGAAGTCTTAACATTCTTTGGCTTATAACTAAGTCACTATAGTCTCTGCCTCCACAGTCATATGGTGTTCTCCCTGTGCATCTTTGTGTTCAAATTCTTATGATAACAATTATTGAATCTAACCCACTATAACCTTATCTTAACTTGATTTCGTCTGCAAAGGCATTTTCCAAATAAGCCACATTTTTTGGTTCCAAATAGACATTGTTTTGAAGACGCTATTTAATCCAATACATACGTGATTCAGAGACCTCTGGGGGTTTTTACAATGAAGAGAGTGAAGCTACAGTAGGATTTTGAGCAGACAAGTCACATGGTGTGACTTTTAAAAGGACGTCTCTGCTTAGCAGAGGAGGCCATATCAAAAGACAATATACTGAATGGAATCATATATATCTGATAAAGTGTTAATATCCAAAATATATAAAGAACTCATACAACTCAATAGCAAACAAAACAAAACCAAAAACAAACAAATAGAAACCTCACAACAATAAAACATTCTGATTGAGAAATGGGCAGAGGATCTGAATAAACATTTTCCAAAGAAGACATACAGAAAGCCAACAGGTACATGAAAAGATGCTCAACATTACCTATCATCACGGAAATGCAAATCAAAACCACAATGAGATATCCCTTCACATTTGTTAAGATGGTAATCATAAAAAAGATAAGAAATAACATGTGTTGGCAAGGATGTGGAGAAAAAGAAAACATTGTGCACTGTTTGTGGGAAGTAAATTGGAGCAGCCACTATAGAAAAAATTATGAAGTTTCTTCAGAAAATTAAAAATAGAACTACCACACAATCCAGCAATTCCACTTCTAAGTATTTGTCCAAAGAAAACAAAACACTAACTCGAAAAGATAATCTGTACTCCCATGTTCATTGCAGTACTATTTGCAATAGCCAAGATACAGAAACAACCTAAGTGTTCATTGACAGATGATTGGTTAAAGAAAATGTGATATATACACATAAGGGAATATTGTTCAGCCATTAAAACAGAATGAAAATTTGCCATTTGCAACAACATGGAAGGGCCTTGTAGACATTATGCTAAGTGAAGTTAAGTCAGACTGAGAAAAGCAAGTACCATGTGATCTTAATTATATGTGGAATCTAAAAAACAAAAACAAAACTAAAAACCAACTTCGCAGATACAGAGAACAGACTAGGGGTTTCCAGAGGTGTAGAGGATGGGTACGGGCAAAATGGGTGAAGGGCATCAAAAGGTACAAACTTCCAGCTAGAAAATAAATAAGTCATGGGGATATAATGTATTGCATGGCAACTATAGTTAATAAAGCTATAGTACCTACTGGAAAGTTGCTAAGAGAGTAAATCTTAAAAGTTCTCATTACAATGTATGTATGTATGTATGTATGTATGTATGTATGTATGTATGGTGGCAGAAGTTAACTAGACTAACTGTGGTGATTACTTCACAATATATACAAATACAAAATCATAAAAAAGATATCTTTTCTGGTGAGAATGGACTATAAGGGAGCAATGGTAGGTTAAGGAAAAACTTCCAATTAGGAAGCTATTAACCATATTCAAGGTAAGAAATAAAGATGGTTCAGACCAAGGTTGTGGCTGTGCAGAGGGTGAGAAACAGTCAGATTCTGGATAACTTTTGAAGATTAAACCAATAGGATTTTATGACAACATTGGACACAGAGTATGAGAGTTAAGAGAGAAGCCAAAGATGATCCGAAGTCTTTATGCTGAACCACTGGAAGGGGAGAGTACCATCAATTGAAATGGGAAAAGCTGTCAATGAAGCAAGTTTCAGAGAATATTAACACTTCATTTTGGTCATAGGAGATGTCCAATAGGTAGCAATATATAGAAGTTTGGAATTTGTGTGAGAAGTCTGAGAAGCAGCTATGCATTTGGAGTCACAGCATGTAAAAGTATTTAAAGTCATTAAAAAGAATAAGATCATCTTGGGTATAAGTGTAGATGAAGAGAAGAGGACTAAAGATGGAGTCTTATCTCATTTTAAACTTAAGCAGTAGGGGAGAAGAAGATAAATAAAAAAGGAGACAATAAGAATAATTATCATCATAAGCTTGTTAAGAGGGTTAAATAAGATGAAGCAAGAAATGGATTCAGTTCCATGACTGATTTATAAATGCTAGCTGTTTTTACCATTTAACCACTATTCCTATTTGAGTTTCCCATGATATTGTATTTCTTGAAGACAGATCCAAACATGTACTTAGTGATGTATGAAACAAAGGAAAAAGAAAAGAATTAAAATTCCTTACAGGTTACAGCCCGTTGACAAGTCCTTGAAAGAGGCAGAATGACCTTCCTTTGGGAGCTCAGCTGCCTTGATGTTGACCCTTTGCTAAGAGCAAAAGGCAATCAGTTTAACATTATGCTGACCCTACAACATCCTGTGAATCTACTTTAAACATATAAAAATTCTTTTGGAAACTTCCTTTATCTCTAGCCCCCCAAATATATGTTAGCAATCACCCTCCAAGCATATGGCCCACTGATATACATTTGAAGGGTCTCATGATGGAGGGTTTACCAAACAGTAGTAAATGACCTTTCCCTAACAATAGCTAGCTCCCTCAGTATCCTGAAAACCTTGTTTCCAAAATACCTTGGAGATTTGTGCTGCCCCTGACCCCCTCCCAACTTGAAGGTATGTAATCGGTCATCTGTCACAACCCCAGCGCAGCTCTTTCTGCCCATGGGTCCTGGCCCTGTGCTTTAATAAAACGACCCTTTTTGCACTGAAGACATCTCAAGAATTCTTTCTTGGCTGTTGGCTCTTTACCCCAACATTTCCATATTACTCAATGGGTATCAATGATGGCTTTCAATCAATATCTGTTGAACAAATGAACAAATGTATTAGGTTCCTTATGCCTCTGTGTTTTTTGTACTTTGTTATAGCTTTTAGACTATGGTACTGTCATAATTTGTTATTATGTTTGTGAGCTTCTCTACATCTTGCGAGCTTAAATTAGATATTCAGGATATTTTTATTGTATAGAGAGACTGACCAAGGCAGAATCAAAGTAGGGATATTTGTCTTTTTTGCCTTTTTCTTTAATTTAGCATTCCAAATATTTCCAGAATCCATCCTCTACTTTTCATATTTACTACTATACCTTAGACTAGGCCACCATTATCATCATGAAGATTATTGTAACAGTTTTCTAACTGGTGTCTTTTCCTTCTGGTAAGATGTCCTCCAAATTCTTCTTTATTCTCCAGCCAGAGTGCTCCTCCCAAACTGCCAATTGTAATCATCTTAGTGTTTCCCATAAAATAATTCAATAGCTATCCCATAAATTAGAATAAGCATCTGGCCTCTGGCCATATTCCCAATATCATTTCTCTCCAAGATACTTTTAGTGCTTTCACATCTAACTCACTAAATTTCTTTCATTAACTCATTGTATTTAGCCTTTATTTATTGGGCTTTTTTATATAGCCATTTCTGTACTAAGAGATGGAATACAGTGATGAATGGGGTAGTTTTCCTGCCCTTATGGAGATTCCAAAATGTTTGATAAGATAGGCATTAAAATATAATTATAAATATGAGATGTGTTACAGAAGTACAGAGTGCTACGGTGGTGTTTAATAAAGAAACTCTCAGTTATATGTGGAAGGGGGAGGTGGAGTCCTTCCAACTTGTCTGCATATAATTACACCAGAAATGTTCTCTTCTTAGGACAATCTTACCTTTCATTTTAATGAATCACTCTTCAGGTGTCAATTTATGTATTAGTTCTTCTTTTCACCTTCTCTGACTCTTAAATTTAGGTTTATGTTCCCATATTATTCTGTTTTTAGTATTTTGGTATCATTGTCATTATTTATTATCATGTACATATATGGTTTCATATATTTTAGCATTGAATATGCTATTCATAATGGTGAAGTTTAGACTTTGATTTGATAACCTATAAAAATACTCCCCCAAATCATTTAAAAGTGAATAAATCAGCTTTGCATCTTTTACACTAACTGAAAACCTAGGAGAATTATGAAACATGTAATTTGAATTATCAGAAAAATTTTAAAAGACTTTCAAATTTGATAAATAGCATCAGTATTATTTATTTTAACTTGTTAGGGTCTATGCTTATGTCTGGAAGACAGGAAAGAACATTTAGTTGAATGAATACAAGAATGAAAGAAAGAATGAATAATTTTGGTTTACATTTTAGTCTTCACTACTGCACATTCTGTAAGCCATCATCACCTATCTCAGAATACCAAAATAAGTTCATAACTATTTTCTTTGATTCTATCCTTGCCCTTGTCTGGGATATTTAATTAAAACACAAAACATCTTTTTTACCTAGAAAGTCTCTTCACAAAGATAGAAGAGAAAGAAAACAATTATATTATTGAATAAGCATTAAACCAGAGTTTGATGAACATAACAGGCAATTCACTGAGGGATTGCAAAGAAAGAAAGAAATCTCCCCTTTTATATAGCTAAGCAAATTACATACATGTTTCCAAGATAAACAACAAAGAATTCTCAAGAGGACTTGACAGCACCATTTGTCACATAGTTCATCCTAAATTCACTTGGTAGTTGGGGTGACCATCTGTGTTAGTTAATTGGCTTTATCCAAAGAGGATTAAGGAAACCTTCTCATACCTTTATTTCCAGAGGTTGTTTAACAGCTCAGAGCAAGGAGCCTGCTGAAGTTAGGCTCCTGCGCCCTCCCCTCCCATGGCAGAGACTGGGAGTAGGGATACTATCGTTCTTGATGATTACTTTTCAAAGGGATGGTTCCCAGGCCCTTGAGAAAGACATTCCTGGGTTATAAAGCTGGAAGGAGGTTTATTTACCTTTTGAAAAGATTTACATAAATTTCAAAAAGACAATGAAAGAACTTACCAGTTTTCTAAGAAAAATGCTCTAAGAAAAGGGATGAGGGGACTCCCTTCCCTGATTTTCAAGGGAGAGTCTTAAGCTTCTTATTTTATTTTATTTATTTATTTTTTTTTTTTTCAACGTTTATTTATTTTTGGGACAGAGAGAGACAGAGCATGAACGGGGGAGGGGCAGAGAGAGAGGGAGACACAGAATCGGAAACAGGCTCCAGGCTCTGAGCCATCAGCCCAGAGCCTGACGCGGGGCTCGAACTCACGGACCGCGAGATCATGACCTGGCTGAAGTTGGACGCTTAACCCACTGCACCACCCAGGGGCCCCTTAAGCTTCTTATTTTAAATTTGTATCTGTCATTATACCCCTTCTAATCTTCATGCAGAAGCCAGAAAGATGCTTTAAGAAAAATCCTTTTCGAAACCATTCTAAACCTTCCCATCTCACCCAGAGTGAAAATAAAAGTTCTTAGAACAGCCTATAGTAGTCCACATTATTTAGGTCTCTTTTTCCTCTTCTCCATCCTCTCTTTTCTGTGATCTCTTCTCCATCACCTTCTCTCTCATTCTCTCTGTTCTCATGTCCTGAACACATACCAAGCATTCCGGACTTACTTCAGTCTTCCTATCTACTGTTTCTGATTTCTGCAATGCTTTCTCCACTTTCCTGCAGGGCTGCTCCTTTACTTTCTTACCTCTGCTCAAACATCACTCATCAGTAAGACCTCCTCTGACCAGCTTACATAGTACAGTACTTTTCTCCCCTACAATTCCTAACCCCCTTAGCTCTACCCTAGTTTATGTTTTTCCTTAGTACTTTATCACTGACTAACTGTATATTTATTTGTTTGTCATTGTTCCCTTTGTCTATTGCTGCATAACAAATCACACCAAAATCTAGAGGCTCAAAAGAAGGATGATGATTTTATTAACTCTCATGGTGTCTATGCGTCAGGATTTCAGAAAGGCTTTCCTGGGTCATTCTGGCTCTGGGTTTCTCATATAGTTGCAGGAACATAGTGGATGCAGCTCTAAGACTGGGGCTGAAACATCTTGGAATTGGCCAGGTATCTCTCTCTCTGTCTGTTTTCCATGTAGTTTCATGGTGTCTCCACATGAGCTCTCAGCAAGGGCTAATTTGGGATTCCTTACATATGAGTGCTTCAGGGCAGCCTGATCCTTTACAGTGTGCTTGAAAACCTCAAGAAGTTTTTCCAGCATACTTAATTGACCAACATAATCACAAAGCATGCCCATTTTCAAGGGCAATGGACATAGATCCCACTACTTGATAGGCAGAGTAACAGAGTAACACTGTTGGAAGAGCCTAAGACATGGGGGTGTTGTTGCTGCCATCTTTCTAAAATGCAAATTATTACATAGTTTACTATCCTGTGCACTTTGACTAGACTATAAGCCTAATAAGGGCAGGGACTTTTTTTCATTCACTGCTGTGTTTTCAGCACCTACAAATGTGCCTAAAATAATGTATGTACTGGATACATAGCTAAGTAAATGAATGAATGAAATATTGCAGAAAGAAAGATCCTCATGGAAACTTGTTTTTTTTTTTCTACTTTAAAAAACATGCACATTCATTTGCATGTCAAATGACAGGATTTTACTTTAAATATATTCAAGTGAGGCTTATAGATCTGCCTACAAACAATTTGTGGAAGAGGCTTTCTGCCCTGTAGGCCTTTTAACAGATAAATCTGAAATTCAATCTGATCCTGCCATTCATATGCTTAAAAATCCTTCAATGGTACCACCTAGCCTAAGGCAGTGATTTTCAAACTTTTAAACCATGGCTCACAGCAAAAAAATACATTTTACATCTTCCTATTACCTCCCAGAACACCAGCCTACACAAATACATACTCATTTATTTATAAACATACTTATTGGAATCAAAGTCATGTACCTTGCAATGCATTTTTATATTCTCTTTTCTGTCTTCTCTCTTCTCCTCTCCTTTTGTTCCCTCCATTCTCTCCCCCTTTTATCTCACACTCTTTTTTTTTTCCTCCTCTACCTTGTATTTAATTAAAAATAAACAAACAAAAAACCTCAAACACTGGGATGTGAGGGCCACTGGACTGATTTTCAGATCCATTAATAGACCACAGTTTGCACCAGGTCCATGGTTCTTATCCTAATCCTGAAGAAGTAGAATGCTGAGAAAAGCATCCTGAGATGCTACTTTAAAAGGATCCCAGGTGTTTCTTATAATTAAAGATCTCAGCTAAATCTAAGGGTTAGTTAGTAGATACACTAGACTCCATGATACGATGCTTGTCATCCTCTTCAGCCTCATTTCTCACCACTACTCTTTTCCCCATTTACTGCTATAAAATTGTAATCTTATTTATGATTTTTGTACCATACTAACTTTGCCTTCATTTGTGCTTGTGTCACCACCTGAATCAGTTTACCCTTTTACTCACCTGCCTCTTATTGTTCATCCAGACCTGCAAAAGATGCAGAGAAGTCACACACAGGAGAGAAACAAATGTGACTTACACATATGAAAATATGATCTATGTGACTCATAATATGGGAAGTATGCATTGAAACTACAACAAGATTCAGTTTTCTACTTTGAGAAAGAGAAATTTTCATCACATTGCATGGGCCAAGATGAAGGAAAGTGGATATTTCTGTACTTTGCACATGACCATGTAAAAGGGTAAAACCAATGACAAGAACAATTTGGAAATATATATCAGAATTCTAAAGTCACAGTCCCTCTGACCCAGTAATTCTACTAAAATCAATATATTACTTCCTATTGCATTGATTAATTAATTCCAATTAATTATTACATGTGTGAAATGATTTTTATACAGTGTTGTTTGTTGCAACATTGTCTTTACTGTTTTTAAACCTCCTAAAATCTATCAATAGGTATTGTTATGTGTAGTACATCTGTACCATGCAATATTATGCAACACATAAAAAGAATGAGACCAATTATGTACTGATAATGGAAAACTATCACAGATGTCCTGAAATGTTAATGGAAAGTAGGATTCAGAACGCTGTGTATAGTATATGATCATTTGTTTAAAATGATTTAAAATGATTTATTTGATTGTGTATGCATGGAATCTCTCTAGAACTATAGCCACTGGTGGGAGAGAAGTGTAGGTGATAAGGGACACTGGTTAAGAAGACACACTTTTCATTATGCCTTTTGTCATGTCTACCGAATTTTGCACATTTAAAAAAATTATTAAAATATATGTAATACATTTAAGTCCTTTTGTGTTACCTATTTTATTAAAGAACTGATCTGATTCCTTGATAAAAAAAAAATCCTAGTTTAGCCTAGTTAGGCAAGAATAAAGATGTTGCTGTCATCTTGTAATTGTGAAATCCAGAAGTAAAACCAATTGCCATTTAAACTGCAACAGGGTAGAGTAAGTCCAATAATTTCCTAAGTTGTTCTAAGCTTAGAAGAAGAGTGCGTGTGTGTGTGTGTGTGCGCGCGCATTTAAATAAAATAATGTTTACTTAGATTGAGATTATTGGTCTGCTGAAAGCACTAAGCTTTTTTTCCTACGTATAAACTGCCCATTGCTTTGATCCCTAACAATTTAGGATAATAATTAAGATGTTCTAAATATAGACTTAATATTTGTGAAATTTAAATTTTTATTTTTCTAGTTTTCATACACTGATTATTGAAATCTCTTTATATAGTGATTTTACTCTGATAATTGATATTTTGGGGTAAGTTCCTCTTCCAACTATAAATCAACCTAATCATCTCATCTATTTTTCTCCATCTTGCTTATAATTGTTCCAGATAACACAACATCAAATTTCTCGTTGAAACTAGAAAAGCTCATGTGTATGAGCTCCTCTGATCTATTTGTAGGATAGAGCTGATTTGTAGCTGGGCTGGAAAATTCTAGCCTTATCTTTGGAGATGCCTAGATGTCTGATTTTAATTCTTAGTTGAGTTAAGGGCAGTGGGATTTAAAGTCTGAAACTACTCTGGTAACTTCCAGGACCAGTATGTTTACTGACTGGTTTCATTTGACACAATCTGTTAGCCCACCTTGCTTGTCTCTGTGACCAGAGAGGCCTAAAAGAATCTACTGGGAATTTATCTCTTAATAAATTGAGATCTCCTGAGGTCAAGATTCATTACTCAGATCTTGAAGGTTCAATCTGGACAGGAAGCCCCTTGGTATCTTAATAAGGAACTTTAGGAGCTTGCACATGGGATGTCTCAAGGATCTCCAGTACCTGCCTGCACTCTTTCTTGTCTGCACTGCATAAAACCTTTGCCTTTATATTAAAGCCTTATGTGAATACTCCTTTTGTATTCTGGTGAGTTCTTTCAAATATCCAAATTTATAAAATCTTTGTGAACTTTCTGGACAACTTTCCTAAAAACCTCAAATTATGTTAGTCTGGGATTTGCTTACTGAATCTACCCAGGCTCCTAATGTTCACATCTTTTTATAGGTTTAATAATTCTCTATTTAATTACTTTTGTAAAAGTTCCTGAGGATAAACACCAAATTTATAGGCTTATAGCTCTCAAATTACAATATTCTTCCTCTTGGGCAATTTGTACGTTTGTCTATCATTAGTTGTTGAACTTTTGTACAACTGACCATGATTTTCAAAGATTTCTCCAATCTCAGAACAATGTTGAGTTCTTGTTTTAAAGCTCTGATGGTGAAACCTGGGTTAGATGTAAAATCATCTGTGGCCTGGCGATTCACAAATTTATATGGCATTTCAAGGCACCAGGGACTCACCCAACAGGTCCAGGTTTGGTCTCAGAGACTAGAAAATGGGGCTTCTATTATTCTTTTCTTAACTCTAAGAGTTTCAAGTATTTATGGGCTTAAACAACAACATCCTATATCACCTGCCTGCTTCCCACCAGAGTTCTGATCACTATTCTAATTGCCTATTTGATGTTAATATTACCCCAAACTCAACATATATAAAAGTAATCCCCTGTGCTTGAAATATTGTAACATTACTAATAATAGTGTTTTATATTTATCATATGCAAGGCAACACTTATTTGCATCCATAATATCATTTTGTGTTCATGCCATCCCTCTGCAGTAGATACTTAATGAGCTCTCTTACAGATGGGGAGATTGAAGCACAGAGATGTCTGTTCTTTAAGATCACAAATTTGATCAGTAGTGGAGCTGCAATTTAAATTCAAATAATTTACATTCCAGTGCTTACAATTGTAAACACTATTTTACATAGCTTTTTCTAAAGTTTTTTTCTTTTTTTTTTTTCTTTTTTTTTTTTTTCAACGTTTATTTATTTTTGGGACAGAGAGAGACAGAGCATGAACGGGGGAGGGGCAGAGAGAGAGGGAGACACAGAATCAGAAACAGGCTCCACGCTCTGAGCCATCAGCCCAGAGCCTGCCGCGGGGCTCGAACTCACAGACCGCAAGATCGTGACCTGGCTGAAGTCGGACGCTTAACCGACTGAGCCACCCAGGCGCCCCAGTTTTTTTTCTTTTTTAAGTTTATTTTATTTATTTTGTGAAGAGAGAGACTGTGAGCAGGGGCAGGAGCAGAGAGAGAGGGAGAGATTGAATTCCAAGCAGGCTCTGTGTCGTCAGCACAGAGCCCAGTGTGGGGCATGATCTCATGAACCGTGAGATCATAACCTAAGCTGAAATCAAGAGTCTGACGCTCAACCCAATGAGCCACCCAGGCACTGTGGGGTTTCTTTTTTGAATTATGTTTTCTCTAAATTTGTAAGATTTAATATCCCATTGTCATCTTCAATTTAAATTTTTCCTGGTTTCTCACAATGCCATTAGCCAACAACTTTGGGTGTCTTCACACATGTCTCATCCGTGCTCCTGATTTACTGTTGCTGGTTTAGACCCTTGTTCCTGGGGAGCTAGGCTGCTTCAAGGGCTTCTAGATGGACTTCCTCTTTTTATTCTTTCCTGTCACCTCCTCTCTGTACAGAACTAATAGTATGATCATGTCTTAAATTTTCTTTGGAAACCTTTTAATGGTGTCACATTACCTGCCAAAAGATGTCCAAACCTCTGTGTGTGGCCGGAACATGCCAATACAGATCACAGCTCCTTTTTGCTCTTATCTTGTACTGTTTCAACACTTGGAGGCTCAGGTCCTCTCCCTCTTGACTGTCACTTTACCTTTCCTTCATTCTCTGACCATCAAAAAAAACCCTTGTATTTTCTCACCTCTGCTTCCCTTGTTAATGGTATTCTTCCTCTGTGGAAAGCACAACTCAAGTCCTTTATCCCATTCAATCTTTTAGACTGCTTCTTTTCTGTCTTCTTTTACTGAGCAACTACCACCCACTTAATGCCTTTAAGGCCTTGTGATATTAATTCTATTTTCCTTTGTCTATATCCCTTAAATGGCACTTCATCCTGCTCAGAGTCTAGTTGGACAATTTGTACATGACATTTAACTAACAAATTCACTAACATTTATGGATTGATTGCTGTGTGTTTCATAAACTATGATACTTTATCATAAGATAAGGACAGATATCTCAAAACTTTCACTGTGGCAAAAAGCAATTTAAAAGGCACTTGTCAACTGTTTCTTAGCTATCACAATGGAAACATCTGGGGTATTTTTACTATGTGTTCAATCAACCTAAAACTGTATTCTAGGGGCATAAAATGACTCTGATTGCAGCTGAGGCACAAAGAAGGGTACTCAAGCATTCATTTCTGAAAGCCATGGAGTTAGGAAACTAGATAGAAGTCCTTTGTGTCTGTGGAATTAAAGGTCACTAAGCTCCTGCATCATGCTGACTTGGAATCTACCAACCTGTCAGCCATGAGGGCTTGACTTTGTGGAGTGCACTCAAGGGATTCACTTCTCAGTGTGTAATGGTCTTTACTCTAAAGTGAGTGGTTTTGCTTTTACAAACAAATTGAAGCCTCCTCATTCTATGCCTAGGTAGCCTGGAGTGAATAAACATTCTCTGAGATACTTCTTTCCTCCAAAAATATCATCACATTGATTTATTAATCCAACTTCATCAGAACTTATTTTTCTTTGTATGAATATGGTATATATATATATATATATATATAGATTATATATATATAGATAGATTATATGTATATATATATACATATAATATTTATATATATAG
Organism: Leopardus geoffroyi; assembly: GCF_018350155.1. Taxonomy (NCBI): domain Eukaryota; kingdom Metazoa; phylum Chordata; class Mammalia; order Carnivora; family Felidae; genus Leopardus; species Leopardus geoffroyi. Next base: position 88,691,546 of record NC_059328.1, read on the forward strand.
TATATATGTTTGTGTGCTGTAGCAATATTTGCCTTAAAGTAGCATTACTATGAGTACATTTATGCTGTATAGGTATACAGCACATATTTCGTTATATAGGTATAATATAAATTTATTATGATGGTTTAAATATAAAATAAGTAGATGCTAGAGTAATATATCTGTAAATACATCTTAATGAAGTATCAATGAAGAACACATTCTTATATTTTTTCTAAGCTTTGAAAATATTGATTTACACTATAACATTATTTGAAAAATTAATAACTTAAATTAGAAAGTGACCTAGGGACTGTCTAATTCCAATTCACTACACCAGTGTCGGTGTATCCTGTACAACACTCCTCCTTGATAGTATGCATTTGTCCGTACATTAATGAAGTTACTATTTGGGGCACTGAAGCATCTCTCTGAATGGTGACAAACTTTTGTTCCTGTGACCATCCAACAATGTATAAAGTACTAGAAGATGATCTTAAGAAGACAGATGAATATTATGTAGTATAAAACTTATTGACTTAAAGATTACAAGAGAAAAGCAGAATAGTCTTACCTAAATCTTCAATCAGACCAAATTGCAGTAAAATTCTATGCATGTGTAATGTATAGCATAACTTTCAACATTTGGCCATTTTCACTAAGGATGAGTAATTTTTAAATGGGCGTTTGCACTTTGGCTAATACAGCAGGACTTGTGCTATTACAGTACTGACTGCAGGAGCTTAGAGGCCAATGCATTTGGAGTGGGTTCAAAATTGATTTGATAACTCACTTGAACATAAGGATTATATTTTACCCAAGATACTAGCTAATATACCATAGGCAATTGATTTTCTAGTTTAATGTAGAAATTTCCCAAATTACTCCATTGACTCTCAATTTGGGTTGGCCAGAGTAGATATCCCCTAGGACACTTCATTAATCCCCAATAAGGGTGCAGCTCTTTGAATCATTAAACCATTCAGTGTTTCAGTTTTTTTACCTACAGAATGAAGAGTACATAGTCCCTGAGGTCCCTCTGGCTCTAATGCTTAGATGCACTTGTCTCCAATTAATTCTTAGCTTTATGGTAATTCATTCACTTGCTAATATATGAAATAACCCTGTGAATTATGAAGACCCAATGCAATGCTTTCCATATAGAAAACCTTAAGTAAATATTTGCTGAATTAGTGATTTTCTTTGCGATAATCACCTGATTATAGATATAACAGCACTCTTAAAATAAACAAAGATCTTTTCTCTAGTCTAAGCTGTGTTTATCCTAAAATCTTACAAGACTGGAGGATGTGTGAGGTACACCTATAAAAGGATGGCTTGATCAAGATGTCAGATAAATACTTGAGAAAGGACTGCTTTTAAAAGGAGGGCAAAATGGGTCCAAAAGAAATGCCTTAAGGTCAAAGGGTTATGAATATTTTAATAAGGAATTCTACTCTGTTTCTTAGTCAGATTGCCATCTGTTCTATCTCTCTCAAATTTATATCCAGATTCTGAGAAGTAGAGTCAGCAGCAAAAATAAAAAGAACATTTTGAAATTAATGTCATAGACTGAATACACATAAAATTTTTCTCCCTCTTAAAACTCCACTAAAACTACAGTGAAGACATTTTTTAAACACATAAAGTAACAAGTACAAAAGTATAGGGGCAGAGACAAAATTTTGAAATCTAGAAAATGTAGATGGAGGAGTGTCAATTGACCTAGCATCCAAATAAAACCAAATCCCATGATGGCAATAAAGAAAAGTAAAATCACCCTGATTCACACTAAAGAATAATCAAAAGCCTCAGCTACTGAGACAGCAAGTCCTTTGGGACTGGGAATTAATTGGACATGAGTTAAAATATGGAAAACTGGGATGAAAACTACTTGAAAAGTTAGATACATATATTCTCCCACTTAACACACCCAAACAGAAATCTGATGCTTCACTAGAGAAAATTCAACAGACATGATTTGAGCTGAGTATTAGGGCATGATACAGAATTGAGGTTGTGGGTCCCATTTCAAAAACAGGGAAATTAATTTTTTTAAACATACTGAATGGGAATATAGAGAATCCTCAGTCCACTTTTCTTACCTCTATCTTTGAATACAGGCAAAAAGTTTTAAAGATTGTTGTGTAGGGAATTTCACTAGTCTCGAAAAAGGTACTTAAAGATGTAGAGTTCTCTAATAAATGGATCAACATACATCTTGATTTGTCTGGCACAATCTTAATTTATATTTGTAATATTGGTATAGTATAAACAGTGCCTCCTTAATCTCAAAAGTTTAGACAATGACTTACATGCTTATCTACACTTTATTAAAGCTCAAAAGTTGACAGATGACAAAACCACCAATCAGCTTTTAACTCTCTCATTTTTTGTTATAAGCCAAGTATTATAATATCTCTGAATTAAGGCTTCTCATAGAATATTGAAATATGTGCATACACACACACATACACGCATACACATCAAATTAGCAGGGGGAAGAAAACTGAAAAAGAACAACTATTAGCAATATTTTTAGAGAGACAAGACAATTTAATACATTGATGGACCAAATAAAGATGGCTTAAAAAATCCAAAGGGAAAAAAAAACCCTTGGATATTAATTTTTAAAATAGTAGAAATGAAAATGATGCAAAAGAAGAGCTCAAAAAAGAAAGTTAAAGACATTTCCCCGAGCATACATAAGAAGAAAGAACTTATATCCCTACATTCCCCCACTTTACATATTCAACTGAAATCTGAAGCTCTACCAACTGAAGAAATTTCAACAGATGGTCTCAGGAATGAGATGGGGATTGAAACTACAGAAAAGATAAGAAAACTATGAGAACTACTCAGGATGTCAATATCTGAGTAATGGGTAATTCAAAAAAAGAAAACATAGAAACTGGAGAGGATTTTGTTATAAAAAATTATTCAAGAAAACTTTCAGAATGGAATGCTATGAATTTCCATACTGAAATGGCTACTGAGTACTCAGAATAATGGATGACATATGAAAGTCATTGGGAAATTTCAGAACAAAGGGGACATCTGCTTTTGGTCACAGAAATTTAGCTTTCAATAGACCAATCCTCCGGCTGAGCGCAATTAGAACATCTAGAGAAAATCTAGATACAACACAAAACATAACAAAAGTATGTCTTTAGTTTGGAAACACTGGCAAACTATTAAGGTAGTGAGGACTTGATGGTTCAGGATTCTCAAAAGAAGGCAAGCACAGTGAGATGTTTCTGATGTTTGCCATCATCTTTCTCCTGACAAATTGTGAATTCTTAAGCCAAGGGACTAAGAAACTGAGCAAAGCTTTTCTTGTTCCTTCAGGCTAAGGAGTCAATAGTCATAGGTTAGAGTTCACTAAGGAATAAAGGCCTTGATAAGCTTCCCAGGCATTTAAGTGAGACCCCTAAAAGTTTGTTCTCAAAGAGTAAGAGCAAACCAGAAATAGATCAAAACCTACCTTCAAACCAACTTCTGATCAGTTCAAATTCAGATTGGGTTAAGGAGGTATTCCCCTAGCCTAAATATCTCTGGAAGAATTTAACACTCAGAGTCCTAATTTATCTCTAAAATTTTTCATGTGCCACATATAGAATTTGAGCAACAGTCATCAGGAATATAATGGATAAAGAAGTATAAAATTTTAAGATTTTTATGCTATATATCAAGTAGTATAATATCACTAGAGTGTGATCAGTTAATGATATATGCAATAAACCTTAAAGCATCCACAAATTAACAAAAAAAAGATACTAACTCATAAACTAACATAAAATACAATAATACAAATATTTAATTAATCTGAAAGCAGGCAGAAAAAGAGAAAAGGTAAATTAAAAATACATAGTACAAATAGAAAACAAAGAGCAATATGATAGATTTAACTCTAATCATGTCAATAACAACATACCAAATATACCAAATGGTCTAAATATTCCAACTAGGAGACAGAGATTGTCAGATCAGATTTTTGTTTTTAATTTTTTCAATGTTTATTTATTTTTGAGAGACAGAGAGGGACAGAGCATGAGCAGGAGAGGGGCAGAGAGAGAGGGAGACACAGAATCAGAAGCAGGCTCCAGGCTTCCAGCTGTCAGCACAGAGCCCGATGCGGGGCTCAAACTCAAGAACTGTGATATCATGACCTGAAGTGAAGTCAGACTCTTAACCAACTTAGCCACCCAGGCACCCCAGATTGGATTTTTTTTAAAGAGCATAATTAGGTGTTATAAGAAACGTACTTACATGCTTCAAATAAAAAGAAACCAAATACATTAAAAGTAAAAGGATAAGACCTATATATACTTCACATTTCTTATATATATATATATATATAGCTTAAGTGGCTAAATTAAATATTGGGAAAAGTATATTTCAAAGCATTAGGATTACCAAGGATTAAAACAACCATTCAACAATGATAAAGGGATGACTTCATCAAGAGGTTTTTAACAATCTAAACTTTTATGGACAAAAACAAACAAGAAAACAGGTTTCAAAAAATGAAGAAAAAGCTAACAGGACTACAAAAATAAATACACAAATCTACAATTCTAAAGATATATTTCAATACTCCATTATCAATAATTGGTAGGATAAGGAGAACAAAAATCACTAGGCATATAGAATATTTGAATGGCACTATCAGCCATTTTGACCTAATGTGACATGATAGAACACTCTACATAACAACAACAGAATACACACTTTTTTCTGTGTGTGGACACAGAACTTTTTAAGAAGATACATTTTATTCTGGACCATAATAAAAGCAAAATGATTCACCACTTTTTCTCAGTGTTGTACCATGTGCAGAGATACTCGGCATCATTAGTAATTAGAGAAATTCAAATTAAAGCCACAACAACATCCCATTACACATCTAGTAAAATAACTAAAATGAAATGACTAGTCATGCCAAATGTTGTCAAGGACATGAAAGAACTGGCATTAGAACTTTTATACACTGCTAGTGGGAACACGAAATGATACAACTACTTTGGGAAACAACATGGCATTTTCTCAAAAACTTAACACATACATGCCAGACAATCCAGCCATCCCACTACTAGGAATTCACTCAAGAAAAATGAAAGCCTAGAATTTTAAATAAATGGGGTCATACAGTATCTATTCATTTTGCTTACCTGGCATTTTCAGCCAGCTTAATTATTAAAAGACTCATCCATGTTTAGTAAACATCAATTGTGCATGCCTATTTATTCCCTAACAGTATCAAGATTATCAAACCATTAAGCAAAATTGCTGCTTATTCCTAACTTGAAACATATATCTTCTTCGTGATCCAAAAAGAAGGTTTGAATTTAGGAATTCTATGCTCTAACATAATGATGTAGAAAAAGTTAGACTGTAGACCCATGGCCTCTGGCTCATCCCAATAGTGGCCCACTCAATTCTGGTCCCCCCTAAGGTCTGTGCATTGCAAAGGGTATCACAACACTTCTAGTTAAGCTTTGCCCACACCTCCCCTAAGTATCTGTCTCTTGAACACTCCTGGGGTTTAGAGTGACACATCCTGGTAGTTATCTGACCTGGGAAAGAGTCAGATCAGGCTTCAGAAGCAAGGTCAGGGACATCTGGGCAAGGAATTGTGGGGTCCTGGGTGCTCAGAGAAGTGGGCACTAGGGCTTCATGTGCTCGTGCTCCCGTGGTTCCTGGAACTCCTTTCCTAATGGGGAGGGGAGTAGCCAGAGCAGGCCCAACAGATTCCATAACTGGGAAACCAGCCCAGTGGGCAACTGGTATATATACTTTTTATTTTCAAACTGCTCATGTATGCTGTGTACACCTTTCTGTATGTGTAATATAATATATAATGATATATTAATTTATAATGAGCTGCTTTGTTAATGTTCTGAAGACTTTGGCTGAGTAGAAAGCCATGTTTGGGGGCCCAAGTAACTGGTAGAACAGGGTGGGGTGGGATTCACCTCATTTTGTGAGAACACAATGGGGCTCTGGTGAGCTGACATGGTAACAGGAGCCTTGTGATTATCAGGAGATGATGTCAACATATGAAAGTCCAAAAACAGGGGTGGTGACTTTGTGTGCATAAGATACTTCAACAGTACCTCACCAGAGTGAACTGTAACTGTAGGGGAGAAAAAGGAGACAGTCCTGGAATCTAAAGACTCTTGTTTCTGCATACATATCAGAAACAGGGACAGAAGGAGGGAGCAGGAAATGTATTTATGCTTTCCTTGGCTTTAACTGGCAACCAAGCTTCACAAAATATAGCAAGTGTTTTAAGGTTGTTGGCCATATTGTTACATATGTTTTGTGCAATATTAATTATATAATTTTGAATCAGAATTGATGCAAAATTCTTCTTAAATCTTATCACATTTCATCCATCTAAATAACTGAGATATAATTTTCTTCACATAATCTTGAGGATAGAAATTATGTCATTGCACTCTATATGTATATCTGCATCTTGTTTCTGAATGAATGAGTGAATCCTATTTCTATTTTTCAAATAGACAAACTGAAGTTCACTGATTTTAAACATATATGATTGAGTGTTTGACTGAGACTTAAGCTATTTTTGAGGGCAAACATGGAAAAGAATTAAAATAACTTTAAGCTGTCAGTTTTTAAAAATTAAACATTTTCCATGAATTAAAATTGGAAACGGTTATCAGTACAAATGTAATGTAAACAGAAATATTAGATGAACCCTCACCAGGGAAGAATGAGAGTTGAAATAGATTGTTGTTCTCATGGGTTTGACACAGACCAGAGCCTATCTATTAGGAAGTTTTTGTTGCTCTGTGGTGAAATGAGTAGAAAATAAAAAGAATGCAGGGAGTTTTAAATGAAGATCATTTTATCTAATATCATATAATGTTCTTAATTTAAGATCACATACTTTCAACTTTTTTGTCAAAATTTGTCAAAAATTCCTTCATTTTATAAAATCATGGCCAGAGTATTGACTGATTGATCTGTTTATCTATCATCTGTCTACCCTGCATGTATCTTATCTATTATATTATTTTGGCAACATAAAAAGAAGGAAATCTCTTGTCAGCTCCTTTAAAAAAAAGTTACCGCACTAAAACATTCACATTTGAAACCACGTATGCAATCTCCCATTCAATCCTGAAACTATGATTTCTCACTAGAAAGTGATAGACGTTATTGTGAAGATGTTTTTTGTACTTTCTAGTTCAAAAACCCCCCAGATGTTTAAGGTTAAATTGTTTGCATTTTTTGTCATAAAGAACTGGAGCACAACCTATCTCCATGATGAATGTTTGTGGAAGGAAAGATGTGGCTACATAGAAGACAACTATATCCAGGAGAAAAAGTACCTCGGGAGGCGAATTGTTTGCTGACATGTGCAACTAAAATTTTTTGTGAGAGTATTAGAACTCGAATAAAGTTTGGTAAGTTATTTAAAAATAACCGGTTCCTGGGGCGCCTGGGTGGCGCAGTCGGTTAAGCGTCCGACTTCAGCCAGGTCACGATCTCGCGGTCCGTGAGTTCGAGCCCCGTGTCGGGCTCTGGGCTGATGGCTCAGAGCGTGGAGCCTGTTTCCGATTCTGTGTCTCCCTCTCTCTCTGTCCCTCCCCCATTCATGCTCTGTCTCTCTCTGTCCCAAAAATAAATAAACGTTGAAAAAAAAAATTAAAAAAAAAAATAACCGGTTCCTGTGTTCCCATTAGCACACCTGGGTGATCTTTTATCAGGAAAGATATGAACAATTTTATTCATATTTTTAAAATTCAGATTTTGATTTTTTTCTGTTATTCTACAAAAATGAGACATTATTCAACACTGTACCCTGTTTTTTCTTTCTCTTTCAAATTTAAACTTGAGTATAAATTGCTTTTACTTGGGGTCTTTGTTTTCTATAGTGAGTTTAAGTTCCTATCTGTCAATGTAATGCCTTCAATCAACATTGCTATTTCATTTTCTCTGATTGAAATAATCCCATTTCCAATAGTAGTAGTGATAATGATAATTTTTATTTAAAAATCCTACAGTGGCATTTTTAAGAAATTATTACAGTCAAGAGCAGACCAAAATCCTCCTTGGGTAATGGAGATATAGGAAATTTTCAGGTAGAGCACATCCGACTGGCTTCATAGGCCTCATAATCTTACTGCCTTACAGACACATCTCATATATGCATATGTATAACAGTAACACACTTAAATTGAAAGCTGTTTCAGGAGCGACTGGATGGCTCAGTTGGTTAAGTATCCAATTCTTGATATCGGCTCAGGTCATGATCTCAGTTAGTGAGTTTGAGCCCAGCATCAGGCTCTGCACTGACAGTGTGGAACCTACTTGGAATTCTTTCTCTCTCTCTCTCTCTCTCTCTCTCTCTCTCTCTCTCTCTCTCTCCTCCTACCCACCTCAAAAATAAAAATAAATTTAAGAAAAGTTGTTTCAGAGGACATTTATGTGGAAAAGTGGGACAGTAGGAATGGAAATATTAAACTGATTGAAAAAAGTTTTTCTTATGATAGGAAGGAACACTGACACCATACTGCGTTTTCTCTTCTTTTCTTTTCTTTTCTTTTTTCTGTTCATGGAGCATTTGAAAAAGACTGTATCTGCCAATCAATAACACAACTACCTGCAATCCTGTTGTATTGCTCACATCTAGAATATGAGCAGGAGAAATGACATAATATTTACCCCCCCCCCCAGAATTGCTCCATGAAGACTCAGAAATTTCTTAAAGAGTAAAAAAAGGAAATTAAAAAGTAAGAATATCTATGTGACTTATGAAATAACATTTCAGCAAATAATCTCCATTTTCTGTATATACCAGTAGACATGATATTTGTTCTGTTCTTAAGAATTCTTTCTTTTTGGGGCACTTAGGTGGCTCAGTTGGTTAAGAGTCTGACTCGATTTCAGCTCAGATCATGATCTTGCAGTTCCTGTGACTGAGCCCCATATCAGGCTCTGTGCTTGGGATTCTCTTTCTCCCTCTCTCTCTGCCTCTCTCCCGCTCTCTCTCTCCCTTTATCTCAAAATAAACAAATATTTTTTATAAAGATTCATTTCTCTTTCTCCCTTTGTTTTAATAGAAAGAAGAAAAGGGGAAACAATCTAAATTATTTCAAAGTTATTATGATAGCAGACTAAGCTCAGTCATCACCTCCATCCATGCCTTTCTCACTGGCTCTTTTTTATCCTCTGGAGTGAGAGGCATTTAGTTTATCTTTTTCTGTAACAGTCTGTTTACATTCCATCAGAACATTTACCACAAATTGGAATATCCAATTTTTATATTGACTCCCCTTCCAGAATGTGGGCTCCTTGAGTGTAGCTGATATGTCTTAGTCATTTTTTTTTAATCTTTAACATCTAGCACAGTGTCTAAGACATAGTAATAATCAACCAGTGTTTCTTAAATATCTGTCAGTGGGTGATTATTGGAAGGGTATGTTCTAGTTGAAATCTTGGGCCATTTGAATATGAGAATAACTTAAAAGTCATATGTTCAGATGCCTTAAAATGTCTAAGTAGTCAACCTTGCATCGTTGTTGTAGGCCGAATATTTGTTTATTCATGGAAAGAATATCTTTAATCCTACCCTCTTCATTGCTATTTTAAATATGTCCTGAAGGTGGCAACATTGAATAATGTTCTGCAAATGATTCTAAGTAAAGCTTTTATGGTCACCTTTAATTAAAGTTTTATATTTTAAAATAAATATCCTTCCCCCAACACCCTATTTATTCTAGTGTAGAAGAAAATATAATACTGATGTTTTACTTTTGTATCCAGTAACCTTGAATGTACATGTTGAAAGAAACCATTTACAACTTTGAAGAATAAAAGTTAACCTAGATAAAAGGTTCAGGGTAGCTCAGCTCAAATTTCTAAATGTAAGATCAGTTTTAAACACAACATATGTTTCCTGCTAAGCAATTTATATCAATAGATGGTTTAACTACAAAAGTAAATCAATGCTTGTTCTTTGAGGTAAAAATTTATTTTCTTGCTATATTTATTTAAATTCAACATTTTTAGTATTTAATGTGATATGTTAATAAAGGTACAGTTATTTTTAAAAGAGCTGCTCTAACAAATAACAAAAACAACAAAACAAAAAAGCACAACAAATAAAAGAAATTCTGCAATCAATAAATACCCTTAAAAAATACCAATGGTGCCATATGTTTGATTATCATACCTGGGCATGCATTGTTATATATTTTTAAATTTTTTTAATGTTTATTTATTTTTTGAGAGAGAGGGAGAGACAGAGCGTGAACAGGGAAGGGGCAGAGAGAGAAGGAGACACAGAATCTGAAACAGGCTCCAAGCTCCGAGCTGTTAGCACAGAGCCCGATGCGGGGCTCAAACTCGTGAACCACGAGATCATGACCTGAGCTGAAGTTGGACGACTGAGCCACTCAGCCACCCTAACATTGTTACATTTTCTATTCTCAATTTTTTTTGGTTCTTAGCCACTTAATAAACAAAGCTATACTAATTCATATTCATCCAAATTTTCAAAACCCTGGTGTGAAATAGAAAGGTAGCAAGTCATGTTTTACAGAGGTTAATTGACTTGTATATGATCTGTTAGTAGCAAAGCCAAAAATGGAACTCTGTATTTTATCTCCAGATAATGACAACTGCTCATGATTATAATTCTGTCATTTCATTTATAGACCGTTCATCCGCTTTACATAGCTTTTGGGAGACAGGCTAATACCTGCTTTCATGCTATTTTATATTAAGATTTCGTTATATGTACAATTTATGTTTTGGCTTATAGCTTTTGGGCTCTATGCACTAGTGAAGCATGCGGTAAGAGAGTTCTAACGCATTACCTGTCAAAGCTAATATGCATATTCCTTCCTATTCCGTTCTGTAAAACACATTTAGAAAATTGTCTTAAATTCTTTAATGAGGCTATTCTGAGTCAAATGGGATTTTCCAAAGATAATTTTAGGATTAGCAAGTAGAGAAGCTACACGGTCAGATGAAGACAATGTGGAGGAATCATCAGAGCCACGTGGAATTAATTAGGTGTGTGGTGTGGAGGGTGGCAAAATGCCGAAAGGCAGGCAAGAAGAAACTGGTGTGTAGGGAGGGAGCTGAGCGGGAACTGGACAGTGCCTGTGGCAGCGTGAAACAGATGGAGCTTTCTGACAGATGCGGGAAGAATGTACCCCAGACAGTATATTCACAGGTTTTAAAGATTCTGCACACTGATATTCTATTAGCAAGGAGAACATATTCCAACATCATAATTTGCCAAAATAGAGTTGCCAGATGAAGAAATCAAATAGGCGGCATGTTCAGGGTATAAATTTCCCCACCACTGAATCTTGGAGGGGCCGTTTCCTCTTTTCATGGCCTCATGTCAGGCTTACCGATGCTTGCTGGCATTCTTGCTGCAGCAAGAAGCTCTTCTACCTCTTTCAGGAGAAGTAGAAACTGCGTGTGACAAAGAGGTCATCGATGGTTTTCCTTTGTGCATGTTCCTCCAATTTCAATGATCAGGACACTGACCACATTTCTACATTGGGAAATCCACAGACTTTCCAGTGGGCCACAGGTCTTCAACCAGCCCCCTTTGTTAGACATGTGCTAATAGTTCTTTAATTCTCCTAGGATTTGTCCCATTCTGTTTTGATGTTGAGATAAAAATAGTGCTTGAAATATATTTCTTTCTTCGAATATTGCTTCTAAGGGCGAAATTTAACTTCCAAAAATAAGACTACTGGTGGTATTTGGTAAAAATAGTAGCTATAATTTTTAATTTTCCACAGAAATAACCACTCAATACTTATATCTTTGTTCTACTACACTTAAAATTCTAAAAATAATATTGAATCTCAGCCAATTAATTTAACTTAAATAGACAATAAAAGGAACCTAGGGAATAAGCAGGTTTGTAAACACATGTTCTCTGGTTACCTTTGGACTTCTGGGTCCTCAAGAAATAATCATTTAGTGATCAAGTATAAATAAAATTGCCAGACATGCTTTATGTATAACCATGAAGCAACTTGTATATGGGAAGACTGGCTTATTCCTTAAACACACACACACACACACACACACACACACACACACACACAGTACCGCAGGATGGTGAAACACTTTCCTATGAAGTGCCCTCTGGATTTTCATAAAAATCCCTCTCATAATGTATTATAATTGTTTATTTACTTGCTTTATCTTTAAAAAAATTTTTTTTAACATTTATTTATTTTTGAGACAAAGAGAGAGAAAAAGACAGAGTACAAGTGAGGGAGGGGCACAGAGAGAGAGGGAGACACAGAATTCCCTATGCAGGCCCAGGCAGTGAGCTGTCAGCACAGAGCCTGATGAAGGGCTTGAGCCACAAACTGTGAGATCATGGCCTGAGCCAAAGTCGGAGGCTTAACTGACTGAGCCACCCAGGCGCTCCAACTTGCTTTATCTTTTTCATTTTACTGCAAGTTCCCTGGGCCAGGGTTTTATTTTCTTCTTTTATCCTCAAAGCCTCATGGTATGTGGCACATAGCTGAACTAATGAATCTTCATAAGAGAAGTTGGCATGTGAATTCAACAAGGTGGCTCTTTATAAAAGGAGACTTTTGAGATGATAATCTGGTTGATAGAGTGGGCTATATATTTGTTCTATAGGTTAGCAAGTCCAACTCTTCTCCTTCGAATGCATGCTTGTTTGGAGTGGCTACACGAGGAAACAGGACTGATGTTTCAAATGTCTTGAATCAGCCCTTTTCTCCTGGAAATAATGGATGAAAAATTTGACTAAATACTTCAGCATTCTAAATACTTCGGAAATTTTATCTGGGTTTTGTTTGTTTGTTTTGTTTTATTTTATTTTGTTTTTTGAATCAAAGGGGAATAAGTTTTGAATAATAAACAACATTTGCATAGACCTTTCTACATTTCTTGAAATAATTTTTGTATAATAAGGTGTAATTTATTGCAAATGACAGGCACCCAACTCAACCAGTTTAAGTTGAAAGTGAAACCATTGATTCGTACCAGATAACAAATCTACTTTTAGAAACAGCTAAATTCAGGGATTCAAATGAAGAGGTTTCTTTCTGTATCATTTTGTCCAACTTCACACTGTATTGGCTTAATTCACAGACTGGCTGTACATGCAGTAAAGATTAATTCTGGTAGCTCCATTCTAATATACTTATGGCTCTCCATCCATGTATTTTTTAAATTGTTTACTTTTTGAGACAGAGAGCTCAAGCAGAGGAGGGGCAGAGAGAGGGGGACAGAGGATCCAAAGCAGGCTCTGTGCTGACAGCAGTGAGCCTGATGTGGGTCTTGAACACAAACTGTGAGATCATGACCTAAGTTGAAGTTGGACACTCAACTGACTGAACCACTCAGGCACCCCTCCTTCCATGTATTAATTAGTGAATACTCTACTTTTGCTTGGCTTAGTTTGTATTCTGCACCATTCCTGAACCCGGAACCATCCCTGAGTAAGAATTATGGTTTATGGTGAAAGGAATCTTCTCATTAACTTGGCCCAGGTCAGGTGCTTTCTGGCAGTGAAGGGGCAGTGTCAACCATCTCTAAACATATGGAATGGGTTCTATACAGGAGGTGTTCAGGTTTTTTCTGTTGTTGTTTTAGTTTGTTTTGTTTTGGGAGGAAGCAACAGAGAGAGATCGTGCTGAGATAAAACAAAAATTATGCACTTGAAATTTTGAATCTATCATCTAATTTATATCACTCATTGATTTAGAATACATATGTTGCTTGTCTACTTAGGTCCAGTTATTGGGATAGACATTGAGGTGACAAAGATCTTTTATTCTTCAGTACTTGCTTCTCTACTTCACTGGATTCCTCTCATTTCTGTCACTTTCTTTGCTTAGTGGTCTCTGTCCTTTCTGGACTAAAGGCTAAAGCTTAACTTTTAACAGCTACTGATGTTTACTGAAAGGGAGATGTTCTTTTCTCTCCCAATTTCAGAATCCTGGTGAAGGGATTCATCAGCTCAGTGTGTTCTTGTGCCCATCCTTGAACCAGGCATGTGTCTTGGGGAGCAGGATAACGCTATACAAAATGGTTAGGCCATCAGTAACTATGATTCCTAGAAAATCAGGAGGTTAGGCAAACAAAACAATGTGTGCCTTACAAAAGAATCAGAGCACCTTTTAGCAGGTGGTGTAGTTATCCTTGGTTCCTAATGTTCTTGCATTGACCAGATGTATCCACTCTCCAAGACTTCTTACCTTGTGTTCATTCTCCTCAGAGTCATTATTTGTTTCTCGAAAGAAGAAAAAAATCAAAACAGTTTATCTTAATATATAAATAGAGCAGATGATTCCCATTTACCACATGCCAAAACTGAGGTAGAGTTCCCCAAGCATATACAGTAAAATCTTGGTTTGCGATCATAATTCATTCCAGAAACATGCTTGTATTCCAAAGCACTTGTATATCAAAGCAAATTTCAAGAATCATTGGCTCAGTTGTGATCACGTGATGCTTGGCTTCACGTACTAGTATTGCAAGACATTTCTTGTTTATCCAAGTTAAAATTTTTTAGAAATGTTTGATCACTGGGTGGCTCAGTCAGTTAAGTGTATGACTTTGGCTCAGGTCATGATCTTCCAGTTCATGAGTTAGAGCCCTGTGTCAGACTCTGTGCTGACAGCTCAGAGCCTGGAACCTGCTTCAGATTCTGTGTCTCCCTCCCTCTCTGCCATTCCCTGCTCATGCTCTGTCTCTCTCTGTCTCTTTCAAAAATAAATAAACATTAACAAAAATTAAAAAAAAAAAAAAAAGAAATGTTTGCTCATCTTGTGGAACAACTTACAGGACAAGTTTCTGTCAATTCTGTGGCAAAGCCAGTATCCAAAGTAAGGGTTTTCCTCCCCAAAACGTGTCATTTCCTCTAAATCAGAGATTATAAACTAGCAGCTCACAAATGATTCTGAATCACAAAAATATTTTGTTTGGTTTGCACCAAACTGCACTGCAGTGTTTATCCGGAGTTAATTTATTTTTAAAATTTAATTTCCAGCTTTTAAAAACCAGGAGATTGGTGTAGTGAAAGTGGGACCATGACAAAGGCAACCTTCCCTGCAAGGGTTGGCAGCCATTCAAAGAATCTCTGTTTAGAGATGGTATAGCACAGGGGGTGGAACATTTGACTGCAAAGACCTTAAGTCTACTTTGCCAGGGCTCCATAGTAAGGTTTTAACCATTTATCTATTCACCCATTCAAAATGCAGACGATCTGGCTTGTGGAAAATCCATGAGCTCAGGCTAACACTGAGGAGCAGAGATCAAGATAAAGAAAGGATTCTACAAAGATTTGCAGAGAGAAACTTCAGTTACCCTTTGGTCATTATCAGTTTACAGTGAAATCCAAAGCAGCTTCCCGTTGGGTCCTAAAGAAACCCTGTGCTTACAACACACACTAGATGAGGGGAGTTTATGGCAACATAAATGCTGAACCCTCTTCACAGGCTATCAACGACTACTAAAGTTATGACACAAGCTGTTTTCTACTAGGTTATGTGACTTGCTGACCCCACTAAATTAAAATTCTTCACCATTTGTTGGAAATGATTTTCAAAATATGGGTCAATCAGCTAGACTTCATCTGCTCAAACTACCTAATACAAATGTAAATCCAACTTCAAATATAAATCTTATTACTTTGCTCCTGTGATACATTGAAAACAGTAAAAATGACTAGGTAGCTTCATAAGTCCTACACCATAAAGAATTTTTAGTGAAGGATAATAAGGGAAAAACTTAGTTTGTCTAAAAGTAAAGAGGAAATATTACAAATAATAACAGCAGACCCAATTTTAAAGCCTTCAGCACTCAAACAATATTTCCATGGTTAAAGTAAGCATTTTACTTCAAAAAAATTCTGGAAGAGTATGGTAAACCTTGCCTATAAATTAATGTTGATTCAGATTTCAATACTCACTGGCATTCCTATTCTAAAAACACATAGTATTGGGGCATTTTGGCTCAGTCGGTTAAATGTCCTACTCTTGATTTCAGCTCAGGTCATGGTCTCATGGTTCGTGAGATGGAGCCATGCCAGCAGTTGCAGAACTTGCTTAGGATTCTCTCTCCCTTTCTCTCTGCCCCTGCCCCTCCTAACCCACACTCTCTCCCAAAATAAAAAAAAAAAAAAAAAACTTCAAAAATAAATAGATACATAAATAAGAACACATAGTATCTACATTAGTTTTCTAGGGCTGCCATAATAGTCTACCACAGACTGGGGGACTTACATAAGTTTGTTATCTCACAGCTCCAGTGGCTAGAAGTCCAAGGTAAGTTGTCTTCAGGGTTGGTTCTTTCTGAAGGTCATGAGGGAAGGATCTGTTCTAGGCCTTTCTCCTTGGCTTACACATGGCCATCTTCTCTTTACATCTTCATGTTATCTTCCTTCTTTTATGTGTCTGTGTCCAAATTTCCTTCTTAGTTATATTGGACTAGGGCCCACCCTAATGACTTTATTTTAATTAAACCAATTCTTCATATACCCTTTCCAAATGCAGTTACTTTATGAGGTATTGGGGATTAGGACTTCAACATATGAATTTGAAGGGAACACAATTAAGCCCATAACAGTATTTATTCTACTTACATTGTATGTTCAAAAAATGAGATGACCTATGTTAAAAGTGGGTAAATATTTGCAAAGCTGGCTGCCCTTTCCTTTTTAGTATTTTTCTATACACAAAGGCAAGCTTGAAAGCAAACACCTGAGAATTCCAAATAAGAAAATGGATGTAAGAGATTGATGAATGGATAAAGAAGATGTGGTATATATACACACTATAATATTACTCAGCCATAAAGAAGCAATGAAATCTTGCCATTTACAGCAATGTGGATGGAGCTAGAAAGTATTATGGTAGGAAAAATAAGTCAGAGAAAGACAGATACTATATAATTTCACTCATATATGCAATTTAAGAAACTAAACAAATGAACATTGGGTGAAAAAAAAAAGAGGAAAACCAAGAAACAGACCCTTAACTATAGAGAACAAACTGATGGTTACCAGAGGGGAGATAGGTAGGAGGATGGGTGAAATAGGTGATGGAGATTAAGGAGGGCACTCGCTGTAATAAGCACCATGTGTTGTATGTAAGTGTTGAGTCACTAAATTCTACACCTAAAAATCAATATTACATTGTATGTTAACTAACTGGAATTTAAAAACTTGGAAAAAAAAAGAAAATGGATGCAATAAAACATGTTGCAGAGATCAAACAATTATGAGTGTCAGCTTGGCAATGTCACAGTTTTGACCAATGAAAAAATTAATAAAGTACACAACCCTATGTAAAAAAAATATCTTTGGAGGAATCTGACCACAATGTAGAGAAGAATAATTCAGATCGTTTCTCAGGTACCTTGGTGGATTAGAGAATGAAATAGAGATTTATAAACATATCTTAAAGTGCAAAGAAAAAATTTGTATCAGGGACAAAGATGGCTCAAGCAATCCCCCACTAAAAATACAGAATCATTAGGTCCTTTTCTACCAGCTGAATGCTAGAATCATTTGAAGAATTTATCTGAAGTTTTCATAATAACAAAGATGAAGTCTAGCAAAGCCAAATATGCCTCAAAGCTTGGGTGCATAAGAAATATACCCTGCATAAAGAAAGTATTGGTTACATTTGTAAGAGAAATAATCAGATTTAGCATGAAGGAAAGCACTAGAACCAGGTGGCAATATTTCCACAGATCTGTGTAGAAATTATTTCTCAGGCTAAAGGACCAGCACAAATACACTGATGATAGTGTATTTTACAATACTAAAGATTCTATTTTTGAGACACACAGGTAGAGTCCAGGTGAAATATTCTTCAGGTAAGGTGTGATGATCTTACTGCTTCTAATGATGAATTCCAAGATTTCCCATCAAGGCATGATATCTATGCATTCATAGACATCTTTAGGTAGCATTAGGTTAAAAAAATCTGTAGAGTATATGAATCTGCCTTTCTTCTTTTCCCCAAATGTATCCACTCTGTCACTGAACCTCTGATGTTCATGCATTTGGAACTGTTCTCATAAAATCTGCAAAAAAGAGGTTGATCTTTATAAATATCTATCATCCCTGTCTCTATCTGCATATTTCTCTACTTTATCTCTCTGTATACACATTCATATACTATAAAATACTATTTTCACCCAACTATTTATCTTGGAATTTTAACTATGTCAATAAATATAGCTCTACTTCATCTTCTTTAATGACTAGATACAATACTGTAGTATAAACATAATGTAATTTATTCAAACTTCCTTCTTGAAGGGTAAAACAGTTTCCTTTTTTTTTTTGCTTTTAGAAGAAAGAAGCAGGAAGGCATTTTTGAACTAATAACTTTATGTTATTTAGTGGCATAGGTTTGTCACAAAAGGACAGTGATATGATTCATAAAAAGATACCAATAGAACGAATAAAAAGATATGTTTCTTGAATGAAATGAAAAAAAAATGTATTTATTCCCTGAGCTATATAAAGCAGTAGCAGTATGGCATGCTCCAATTGGAAGAACAGACTCCTTACATTTCCCAAATATTCTTGTCACGATACCTGAGAGAACCAACTGGGTTAACCAATATGGATCCTTCACATTGTAATTTCTTCATTTTCACGTTTCAAACCACCTAGAGCTACAGATAAGTAGATATATGCAACTAAGCCTATCCTTTCCTGATATATCCACAAAAATTTCATGATTTTACTCAAGGAGGTTTTTTGGGTTTTGTTTGT
Source organism: Leopardus geoffroyi (assembly GCF_018350155.1). Taxonomy (NCBI): domain Eukaryota; kingdom Metazoa; phylum Chordata; class Mammalia; order Carnivora; family Felidae; genus Leopardus; species Leopardus geoffroyi. Next base: position 88,710,306 of record NC_059328.1, read on the forward strand.
TTGTTTTATTTTGTTTTACCAAGCATTCCATTATTGTTTCTTTCCCCTGATATCTCATTCTAATCAATTTAGCCAATAGGATCTGGCATCACTGGGTAGTCTCAGTTCAGACACAAACCCAGGAGATCGTGCTTTGCTTATGTCTCTTATGTGATTGATACCCATAGAGGGCAAATTGCAAGGTAAATAGGGCCCATATAATTGTGCAATGGAATATCCCATGCTAAAATTTAAGGAAAAATCCTAAAAATACAGGGAAAAAATAATGATGCTTTGTTTATGGCAGTGAAAGGAGACTTTTCAGAGATGGTGACATAAATACATCATGCTCTCAGATGAAAAGATTTTCCAAGAATTATCTACAGGGCTGTACAACTACTGATAGTATTAACTGTAAGGGGTGGGTATTTTTTTTTTTTCTGGAGTAAGAAACTCCTCTTTCCTGTATTAAAAATAATTTATATTAGACTTTGTTTTTTAGAGCAATTTTAGGTTCACAGCAAAACTGAGCACAAGGTAGAGATATTCTCAAGTACCCCTTGCTCCCACACATCCATCTTGACTATATTTTAAAAATTACTTTTCTAGTCTCATTCTGACTCTGAACTTTTTCCTATGCCCTTGCTTGCAGACTAGTTGCAGGTAATTGTTGCTAAATGGGTCCAACACATTCCTGGTTGGTTATTGCATTTATATAATAGATGAGTAGGCCAATTTTTTTCTGTTGTATCACTTAGCAAAGCCACATTCAAGGCCTGAGGGGTGGATCTGCAGATGGTTTTCAAAAATGAAATTACTGGGTCAAAATTTTGATATATCTAACTTAACATTTTGATAGATACTAATAAAATGGTTTCCCAAAAGGCTTCAATTATAGTTTTGCTCTAAGAGACTTCCCATTAATCTGTGTCTTTAAATCTCTTTGATGTTGTCAATAATTAATTCTAACCCTTTTTGCTAGGTTGACTGGCAAATATTGTATACTATTGCTATGTTAATTTGAATTTCCTTGAATAGATTAAGACTGAGCTTCTTTCCATGTTTATTGACCATTTGTGTGTCTTTTGTAAATTGCCTGTTTATATCTCTTCTCATTTTAAAATGAAGTTGTTAGTCTTTTTCTCTTTGAGTTAAGGGAGACTAGATCTATCAAATTTGAGGATGCCTACTCTCTGTATAAGATATCTACTTTGATTCTTTTGATGACAATGAAGTGGTAATTAAAAGATTTAATGAGATATGGGCTCTTCAGATTGTCTTCATTTATTCTGTTTTAATTATAATGCTAAGAGTTACAATACTTTCATTTTCTCACTCCTTTCCTGGAGATGGAATTCTTCGGGAATTTTCTCAAGTTCCCCCAAACTGGTGTTAATTGTCATTTGATGATTGCTTAGCAAATGCTGTGATGGGTGAGGAAGTGGGATATATTAACTCTATTTTTGTATTTGTTAAAGGTGAAATGGAGAGTTCATAGTGATCTTTTATTTTTACTTATGTTATTCCCTGAAATACTTTATCCATATTATATTATAGATATGTATAAAGGAACATGCATTTTTTGTTTGTTTGTTTTTTTTGTTTTTTTTAATCAAAGAGAGCTTTGTTTACCAGAGAATTTGTAGGCACTTAAAGTTTTCTACCCTTGACATATATAGTCATCCTTTCTCTAGGAAGGGGCATGTGTTGACCCTAGAATAACTTGTTTAATACGAACAGATAATAATCACATTCTACTAATCATTTCAGCTTCCCATGAGAAAGAGTCATGACATGGGTTTTCCGGTTCTCAATCCCATGAAGGAAATTTTTCCAAGAATTTCTCATCCCAGTACTGTCTGTCTGTCTATCTATCTTTTTTTTTTTTTTTTTTTGGTATACCAGACTATAATTTAGAGATTTTTCTCTCATGTCTTCCTGGCTCCTGGCTCCGACTTTTGTTTATTTTACTTTAACTACAAACTTGTATGCATCAATGCACAGAGTATTTAAATGACTTACGCTTTGCTGCATTAATAACAGACTTTATTTATTTATTTATTTATTTATTATTTATTATTTATTATTTATTTATTTTTGAGAGACAGTGAGCAAGAACAGGAGAGAGGCAGAGGAAGAGGGAGAAACAGAATCTTAAGCAGATTCCACACCCAGTGCAGAGCCCATCACTTAGTTGATCTCACTACTGTGAGATCATGACCTGAGCCAAAATCAAGAGTTGACCATTTAACTGACTGAGCTACCTAGGTGCTCCAAGAGATTTAGTTGTAATAGTGTAAACCTTTTGATTAGAATTCATCAATTTGTTTAGAAACATTGTTGCATCAAACTGTAGTTTTGTTTAAATGGAATTCATGAAAGACATTCTGAACATACAGCTAGATAAGGAAGTAGGGTGCATGCTGAAGTTGATTTTGTTCCTAATTATTGAAAAAAAGTTATTCAAAACTTTTTGAAACTTTTTCAAATGTAAAATAAACGGGGTCCTTTTTTTGAACATAATTATATATTTGCTTTCAAAACATGTTTTAATCTTGAGTAGTTTGTATAATGCTACCTAATTGTTCTTAATTTATTAGTAAAAGTACCTGCTCCAGGGTCTTCCTTCTGAGATTGAGTTTAAAAATTTTTAAAGAAGTATGTATTAGAACCAATTTCCAATTTTGTGGAGACAGTAATTTTTGGACTAAAAGACATCATTTCTTTAGCATTTAGTATGTGGCAGTCACTATACTAAATGATTCCATACATGATGATACTAAATCCTTGCGGAAATTCCATGGGGAACTTATCATAATCTCTATCCTACAGTTGAGGAAACTGAGGTTCAAGGAAGTAAAAACACTTTTCAGAGTCTCACAGCTGGTAAATGATGGACTCATCCGATTCATCCAATTCTCAACCACTGAGTTTTATGCCTTTCCTGACTTAGCAGGCCTATAGTAGAGATATGTTTGCTATAAGAGAACCTCCTAGATTCAGGTGGCTTACATTTTCTCCATCTTTCAAATTGAACAAGTTGTTTTTGTAGCTCATGTTAAATTAGTCTGTTCTTCTATGAAATAAAATAATATTCATTCTACAATGATCTCCATTACCTATACAACTTTTTGTAATTAGGACATTTATCCATATATAAATGTTAAAAATAATTACTTAAAAATTAACAGGGGCCACCGGGGTGGCTCAGTCGGTTGCATGCCAGACTTTTGATTTCAGCTCAGGTCATGATCTCATGGTTCTTTGGATTGAGCCCCATGTCAGACTCCAAGCTGACAGCACAGAGCCTGCTTGGGATTCTCTCTCTTCTCTTCTCTCTTCCCCTCTCCCACTCTTTCTCTCTCTCTCAAAATAAATAAATAAACTTTAAAAATTACAGACTTTTTTCTTTTGTTGTTATGATATTATATAAAGCATAATTGTTATGAATATTTATAATATAATATATCACATATCATATATAAGCACGTATATAGTATGTAAAGCATAGTCTGTACATATGTCAAATATGCCTATTAAGTATACTTTAACAAAATGTGTATAATTCTGCACTATGTGCATTTTATTTTAACAGTGCTAAGATCAAAAATTTCAAAAACTAAGTTCTTACTCAATGATATATTTTTTATATTGGAGAAAACCTATCATTTTCTGTTTCCTATGAAGATTTTTTGGTTATCTTTTAAGTGATTCATGACCAGACATTGGTACTCTATCTCAGAGTGGAACAAAGAACTATTTCTTTGACAATTGAATGGCTTAGAAACTAGCAGGGGTTTAGAACCCAAAAATAGATCACCAATTTCCAGAGCAAGAAGACAATAGTGACTTCTTGCTAATGTTGAGTCTGTTCATAGGGCAGACTTTTCAAATATCAGCAATAAATGATACATGGTAAAGGAAAGAACATAGAGATAAAGGCAGAAAAAATACTCTTTGCAAAAATGAAATAATGAGCAAATTTCTCTCTGGGATATAGTTTTATATACTGTAAAGATTGTTAAGTCTTCTAATGTAAGATTTTATTGTTTCAGAGAATTATATTCTGTATAATTTATAGACACTGTAAAAACATATTGATGTACAATTACAATATAAAGTGTTTCAGTGGTATATTACAGAATTTGATTTTTTATTTCTTTACATTTTTGTTTTGGTCTTTTTTGGGGGGTAGATTCTATGCTTCAAAAAATTCATTTCTGAGACATCTGTGGTCACTTGCACAATAGTTTCTACCCTTTATAGTCTCAGACAATTCCTCCCTCTTAATAACAAAATAATTCATAAATTTATTCATTGCACTATATTGTTCCAGTTTATGTGATTGAAAAAAAAAAACTTCTATTAAAGTAAGGCAGAACATTTTGGTGTTCTTTGGCTTACTATATCAGTGTTTCATCATAAAACCTTTGTAGTAAGTAGGCAAACAAGGGCATTTTAAGTTCTTTTGCCAACTGAAAGCACATAATATTTTGTTCTGTTCAATTTATTTGAGTTATTTTGGGGCTCTTAAACACCTTCATCTATATCTTAATGCCATGATCTTTCAACTTTTTAGGTTTTATAGTATGTATTTTTTTATTTAACCAACTGTACTGTGATATAATTTGCATGCAATACAATTTTCATACACGAAGGTCAACCATTTAATGACTTTTGAGAGTCATGTACACCTGAGCATTCCCTCAATTGAGATGGAGAACATTACCATCACCTTCAAAACTTCTCAAATCCCATTCCCTTTATCCCTTTTTTCTGCCCCTGGCTCCAGACAACCATTGATTTGTTTTCTGTAACTGTAGATTGTGTTGTACTTTCCAGAATTTTCTAAAATGAAATCATGTCATGTGTATTTTTTTGGCTTGCCTGGGTTCCTTACATCAGCATTAAGATTTATCCATCATTCTGTATGACTATATGCAGAATAATCTGTTCTTTGATATTACTAATGCTCCATTCTTGTTATAAACATTCCCTTACAAGTGGACATATATTTTCATTTCTTTTGGATAAATACTTGGGTGGAATGGCTGGGTGTGAGAATGGTGTTTGTCTAACTTTTTAAGAAACTGCCAGATACTTTCCCCAGTCATATCATTATTAATTTCTACCAGCAGTGGGATGTATTGAAATGAGATAGTAAGCAGCAGTTCCATTTACTCCATATCCTCACTAACACTTGTTATTGTCAGTCTTTTTTTTTTTTTTTTTTTAATTTCAGCGATTCTAGTGTAATAGTGTATAATGGATAGGCTGCATGTACATGGCCAGTAAACAGTAATGGACGGGAGTGTGTATGTGTGTGCATTTGAAAGGGGGGAAGATAAAACCACCAAATTTGAAATTCACTGTCCTTTCATGAGTCATTATGTTCTTACTGGATAATTGCTTATTTTTTCTGTGTGTGTATGAAATGATTTTATAAATCGGTATCCAATTATTCATCATTTATTATTAGTAGTAGTAGTATTAGTATTAGTATTATTGAACATAAGAGTTCTTTATATATTCTGGGTACAAGTCCTTTGCCAGATAAAAGTTTGGGGAATATTTCTCCCATCTAGTGGCTTGAATTTTAATTTTCTTAATAGTTTCTCTAAAGGAAAAGTTCTTAATATTAATAAAGTCAATTTATTAATATTTTATGGTTTGGATTTTCTGTCTTATCTAAGAAAACACTGCCTACCTTAAGCAGGAATGTTTTCTGTTTTATCTTAGAAATATTATATTTTTAACTAATACATTTATTTTATTATTTTTTTAGTGCTTATTTATTTTTTGAGAGAAAGAGTGTGAGTGGGGGAGGAACAGAGAGAGGGTGACACAGAATCAGAAGCAGCCTTCAGGCTCCGAGCTGTCAGCACAGAGCCCGACGCAGGGCTCGAACTCACAAACCGTGAGATCATGACCTCAGCCAAAGTTGGATGCTTACCAACTGAGTCACCCAGGCGCCCCTTAACTAATACATTTAGACTTATACTTTTGATTTAATTTTTATCCATGAGTTAGGTAAAGATTGATGTCCCTTTTATACATGTGAATATCCAGTGTCCCAACACCATTTATTGAAAACTTTTCTGTCCACATTGATTTTTAACCTGTCAAAAATCAAACAACCTACCATACAAATCTACACACAAACACACAATCACTAATTCTATTTCCTTGAAAATCTTTTTTGCTCCACTGATATATATGTCTGTTTTTATACTCATATGACAGTGTCTTGATTTTGGTAGCTTTCCAGTTAGTCTGGAAATCCAGTACTGGGATTCCTTTAGTTTTGTTCTCTTTTGAAATTGCTTTTGTCATTCTATATCACTTGCATTTCCATATAAATTTTTTTTTTTTAATTTTTTTTTTTTCAACGTTTATTTATTTTTGGGACAGAGAGAGACAGAGCATGAACGGGGAGGGGCAGAGAGAGAGGGAGACACAGAATCGGAAACAGGCTCCAGGCTCTGAGCCATCAGCCCAGAGCCCGACGCGGGGCTCGAACTCACGGACCGCGAGATCGTGACCTGGCTGAAGTCGGACGCTTAACCGACAGCGCCACCCAGGCGCCCCTCCATATAAATTTTTAAGTGACTTCAATTTCTACAGAAAATCTATTGACATTTAGTTGATATTGCACTGATTCTATAAACCAAGTTAGTGAAAAGTGACATTTTAACAATATTGAATATTTCAATCCCATTGTTGTCCTGAAATCTTTAAGAAAATTATCTTACACATCTTTTCTTATATTTATTCCTAAGAATTTTATTCTTGTCTGTATTGTAAAGGTTAATATATAGTTTACATTTTTAAATTCAACTTTTCAAGTTTTTTTCTAATATATGGAAATGCATTGATTTAAAAAATTTTTAAATGTTTATTATTTTTGAGAGAGAGAGAGAGGAAGTACAAGCAGCACATGCAGGGGAGGAGCAGATAGAGAGGGAGACACAGAATCCAAAGCAGGATCCAGGCTCTGAGCTGTCATCACAGAGCCTGATGCGAGGCTTGATGTGGGGCTTGAACCCATGAATTGTGAGATCATGACCTGAGCTGAAGTCGGATGCTTAACTGACTGAGCCACCTAGGTGTCCCTGGAAATGCATTGATTATTGTAGATTAGACTTATATCTTGCAACTTTGCTAAATTCACTCATTAATTCTCAATAAGTTTGCTGATTCCTTAGGATTTCATATTCAATAATTATATAGCTTACAAATATAGACAGTTTTAACTTCCTCTTTAATGTATAAAACTTTGGAGTTTTTTGCTTGTCTTATTGCTCTTCAGTACAATATTGATTGGAAGTGGTGGGTGCAGGCATTTGCTTTTTTCCTCTTTTTAGGGGAAAAGTAACAATATTCTACAGTTAAATATGATACTAGCTGTAGGTTTTTCATATATGTCCTTATTAAGTTACAGAATTCCCTTCTAATCCTACTTTGCTGAGAATTTTTAATCAAATGGCAATTGAATTTTGTTAAATGCTTTTCTCTTCACCTATAAAAATTATCATAACATCTTGTCCTTTTTTTTTTTTTTTTTTTTTCAACGTTTATTTATTTTTGGGACAGAGAGAGACAGAGCATGAACGGGGGAGGGTCAGAGAGAGAGGGAGACACAGAATCGGAAACAGGCTCCAGGCTCTGAGCCATCAGCCCAGAGCCCGACGCGGGGCTCGAACCCATGGACCGCGAGATCGTGACCTGGCTGAAGTCGGACGCTTAACCGACTGCGCCACCCAGGCGCCCCATTGTCCTTTTTTTTTTAATTGATGTGGAGAATAACATTGTTTGGTATTTATAGGTTAAGCTATTTTGCATAGTAGCGAATGCTCTACATGGTTATGGCACATTATCCTTTTTACATCTTGTTGGCTGTGATTTATTAATATTTTGCCAAATATTTTTGCACCTATACTCAAGGACTCTGTTTTAATGTTTATTTATTTTTGAGAGAGAGACAGATTGTGAGTGGGGGATGATTGGAGAGAGAGGGAGACACAGAATCTGAAGTGGGCTCCAGACTCTGAGCCTATAGCACAGAGCCCATTGTGGGGCTTGAATTCACAGTGAGATCAGACCTGAGCTGAAGTCGTATGCTTAACCAACTGAGTTACCCAGGTGCCCCATCAAGGACTCTGTTTTAAAAAATATTTGGAATATCTTTGTCTGACTTGCATGTTACACAGATGTAAAAGACAGATAAAAAGTATTTCTTCATTCTACAATTTTGAAAAAAGTTTATGCACGTTTTGCATTATTTTCTTCTTTGCATGTGTGAAAGGATTTACCGGCGAGGGGCACCTGGGTGGCTCTGCCGGTTAGGCTTCCGACTTAGGCTCAGGTAATGATCTCGTGGTTTGTGAGTTTGGGCCCCGCGCTGGGCTCTTTGATGACGTTCAGAGCCTGGAGCCTGCTTCAGATTCTGTCTCCTCTCTCTGCCTCTTCCCACTTGTGCTCTGTCTTTCTGTCTCTTAAAAATAAATAAATGTAAAAAAAAAAAAGAATTTACAGGTGAAACAATCTAAACCTAGAGTTCTTTTGATGGAAAAGTTTTTACAAAGGAATATACTTTCTTTAATAGGTATAATCTATATGATTTTCTACTTTATATTGTGTTAGTTTTATAAACTTGAATTTTTCAAAGAATTTTTCCATTTTGTTTAAGTTTTCAAATATGTTGTTATAAAGTTGTTTATAATCACCTCCTGGTATTTTTCTTCTACTTTTTTTTTTTATTTAGTAAAGTGTACATAATATGATCCTCACTATCCTAACCATTTTTTAAATGCACAGTTTACTGACAAAATCATATTGTCGTGCCACCAACATTGCCATCCAGCTTCAAAACTTATTTCATGTTGCAGAACTGGAACTCTATACCCATTACACAATTAGTCCCCATTTCTCCTCTTACCAGCCCCTGATAACCATCATTATGATTTTGACTCTTATAATTTTGACTCTTCTAAGTACCACCAATACGTGGAATCATACAGAATTTGTCTTTCTTGACTGGCTGTTTTCATTCAGCACAGTGTCTTCAAGTTACATCCATGCGGTCATATATGTCAAAATTTGCTTCTCTTTTATTTTCTTCCCATTGTGTGTAACACCATATTGCTTATCCTTTCATCTACTGATGTACACATAGGTTGATTTCATGTTTTAGCTATTGTGAATAATGCTGCTATTAAAATGGGTGTACAAATACCTCTTTGAAATCCTACCCTCAATTCTTTTGAGTATACACTAAGAAGTAAAATTGTTAGATCATTTGATAATTCTATATTTATTTTGGGTTGGAATCACCACATTGTTTTTATAGTGGCTGTACCATTTTAAATTTTCACCAGCCACAAGTGTTACACTTTTTTTGTCTTCTCTAACAATTGTTATTCTGGTATTTGTTTGTTTGTTTGTTTTTTGTTTTGTTTTTTTGACAGCAGCCATTCTAATGAGCATGCTGTAGCATCTCATTGTAGTCTTGATTTGCATTTCTCTAATGACTGGTGATGTTAATCATCTTTCCTTGTACTTATTGATCATTTGAATATTGTCTTTGGAGAAATTTTTTTTCAAGCCCTTTACCCATTTTTGAGTTGTTTGTTACTGAGTTTTAGGAATTTCCCAAGTAGTTTAAGTATTGATCACTTAACAGATTTATGATTTGTAAATATTTTCTCCCATTCTGTGGGCTGTTTTTTTTTTACTCTGTTGATAGTGTCTTTTGATAGTGTCTGTTGGTAGTGGTTTTTAAATTTTCTTCATGAAGTTCAGTTTGTCAATTTTTCTTTTGTGCCTTTGGTGTCATATCCAAGAAGATATTGCCAAATTCAATGTCATGCAGCTTTTGTCCTTTGCTTTCTTCAAAGGTTTTATAGTTTTAGGTCTTACTTTTAGGTCATGGCTCTATTTTGAGTTTTATATTTTTGTATTTTTTTCATAATGTATTGATATTTTACTATTAATACCCATTGTTTATTTAAAAAGTTTTCAGAATTCAGAAAAATGTTAAAAATCATTAAAACTAAATATTTGGTATACTTTGCATATAAAATGTTGAATCAATCTTAAAGTTCAAAACCATAAAGTTAAATATATATTACCATTCTAATTTAAATTACAAATAAAAAAAGCAATAAAAATAACTATACAAAATAAACTAAACACTGTATAAAATGAAGAAAATCATTCCTGAAAATTGAAAATGAATTAAATTATTTGATTTTTTTTTAAGTAAGATCTTATAAAATAAAGTGTATCAATGCTATTATATTTGATGATGAATCTAGTTTTGGGGAAAATTTTCTCCACTACTAGAAAAGCTTATCATATTTTGTACTAGTCATTGGAATAATAAAGAGGTAAATATAAACTAATCCAAATATTTCTCCAGATTTTTAATACAAAATAATCTCATTACTATGTGATAATATAAAGACATAATATGAATTATATGAATATTACTAGGTTCTGATCACAATATCAATGTGTGTATGTTGAGGGAGGTGTTTCCCCACACCTCCAAAAAGCATTTTCTGACACCACCTAGGTGTCCTACAATTCAACTCATTTCTATTTCTATGAAGATAACATCAGATTTCACAATTTAAGGATTCATTCCTACAAGACTGCCCCCACTTCAGATGCCAGTCACAAGTCCAGGTTGTCACCTCAGTTTCTGACTGACCCAGACTATAGATCAGAGATTCCAACAACTCACCTCCTCCTTGGGTTCAATTAGTTTGCTAGAGTGGCTCACAAGACTCAGAAAACCAATTTACTTTCTAGATAACTAGTTTGTTATGACAGATTATAACTCAGTAGCAGCCAGGTGCATAGGGCAAGGTATGTGAAAAGGCATGTAAGCTCCATGCCATTTCTGAGCATCACTCTCCCTACATGGAGATGAGTTCATCAACGGAGAAGTCCTGCAAAACCCTGTCCTTTTGGATTTTTGCAGAAGCATCACTACATAGGTATGATTGATGGAATCGTTGGCCATTGGCAATTGATTCAACCTCCAGGCCCTCTCCCCTCCCTGGAGGTCAGGGAGGTGGGAATAAAGATTCCAACCCTCTAGTCATGTGGTTGGTTCTCCTGACAACCACTTCCCATCTTTGGGTGCTTTTCAAAAGTAACCTCATTAGCACAACAAAAGATACCTTGTTGTTTTCATCTCTAAGGAATTCCAAGAGTTTTATTTTACTTTTAATTTCTTTAACACTTATTTGTTTTTGAGAGACAGAGAAAGACAGAGTATGAGCAGGGGAGGAGCAGAGAGAGAGAGGAAGCCAGAATTCAAAGCAGGTTCCAGGATCTGAGTTGTCAGCACAGAGCCCAATGCAGGGCTCAAACCCAAAGAACCGTGAGATTATGACCTGAGCCGAAGTCAGATGCTTAACCAAGAGTTTTAGAAGCTCTGTGCCAGAAATGGAAATGAATATGAAATATATGTGTTATATATTATATATATTATACATAAATATATTATATTATATATAATATATATCAAATATATATATGTATATATATGTGTGTGTGTGTGTGTGTGTGTGTGTGTATATATATATATATATATATATATATACATATATATATTAAGTTTATTTATTTACTTTGAGAAATCACATGCAACCGGGGCAGAGGCAGAGAGAGAGGGAGAGTGAAAATCTCAAGCAGACTCTGTTTTCTTCTGTCAGTGCAGAGCTTGACTCAGGGCTCAAACTCTTGAACCATGAGATCATTACCCGAGCCAAGATCAAGAGTCAGATGCTTAACCGACTGAGCCACCCAGGTGCCCCTATAAGTCCTATTATAAAACACAATGGCACAAAGATTTACTCTATTTTTCCTCTGGTACTTGTGTACTTTCCTTTTCTCCTACTTACAAATCTACAGTTGATGTAAGTTAAAGGCTTAAACTAGTTTTTTCTTAGAAAGTTTAGCTAGTTGTAAACACATGATTAATTTAATTATCTCTTTGGCCTGCACCTGAAAAAATTCCTTTGTCATATAAATTAATATTATAATACTTGAGTCTGTTTCTATACTTTCTGTTCAGTTCCTGTATCAATAGTATACTTTAATTTATAACTTTATAATGTTAAAAAAATTTAACTGAATAAATTTTAATCATCTCATTGGCTTTATTTAATGATTGATGAATTGGGCAGCGTTCTCATCTGGCAGATAGGAAAAGAAATTTGAGAAGCTGTGCAAAAGGAAAGATAAATCAAGTACCTTTGGTTACTTACTTTTTCAAAATTTAATTTTCAAAATAAAATGTTGAATACATTTAAAACATTAAGAAAAAAAAATCATGTTACCTCTTGGTTTTACCTCTTTTTCCAATTGTGGCTGTATTGACCACCATAGTGTGAGCTTTAACCAAATTCTAACATCTGTAGTTGGACAGTGCATTGTCTAGTGACTGTGAGCCTATGCCCTCCCACTAGGGTTTGCTTATTGGTGCTGCTAAGGCCAGCATGCAAAGAACTAAATGTCCATGAGGTAAACTTCTGACCAGAAATATTTGAAAACTACTGGACACATTTGGTAACTACTGGATATATACTTCTAGTCTCCTTCTTGCTCTTATTGAAGATGGCTGCTCAATTTAGTTTATATGATATTTTAGGCTATTGATTCCACAGGAGGGATAAGTCAATTACAGAATCCTCCAATTACATAATGTATCCTTCCCTTGGGTGGGACTCCCTAATAAAGTAATGACACAAAGGACACATGCCTCAGGCTCCATTTAATGAGGATTCAGGCTAACTTAACACTAAAAAAGATTTTTTATCTGTTTTAGGAGTACTATTAAATGTTTTTCTAAGATGTAATCTCTATTGTTACATATTATATAGATATGACTTCATGTTATAATTATGTTAGCAATGAAAACTAATTGGAAAAATACTGTATTTTTTAGAATCACGTTTTTAGTGGAAAGGGCAAAAAAACTCTATCTCATGAATTATAAACCTCGGCTATTGCCATTTAAGTTTTAAAATATTAATAACTACAACAGTGAAACAATTGTAAAGTACAAAAAATGTATGAATATACAGGTGGCTGAAAGGGATAGAAAAATTGAGCTATTTTACAATCGAGCAGCAACAACAGGCTTATTCAAGAAACAGACCATGAAAAATAAACTCTCTGAGTTGTTTTTTCATTTGTTGCTCAGTTTCATTAATGATTTTGTAAAGTTAATCTTGAATACAAGCTTTTATATCATTTTTAAACAAAATATAACTCTAGAATATGGAAGACAAGGGAAAATGACTACAAACAAGAAAGTAAAAATTTTTGTGATAAATTTGTATAGTTTTATTGAATTATTATTAAAGACCACTTAAACTATATGTGAAAGAAAATGGTTGAATTATATCTACTGATAATTGGAAGGTTAGTAGAAAAGTGTTAAATTAAAACATATAAAACTTGTTTATCATTATGTCACATAAATGATGTTATTATAATATTATGTATTTATAATGAAATTAATTTCTGTATGTCAAAAATCTCAATTTCAAAGCCTGCTGTCTCTTTTTAAGACAAAGAGTTGGTAGCTTTGAAAAATTTCTTAAAATGTTTAAAAATTATTTTAAGTTTATTTATTTATTTTGAGACAGAATGTGGGGTAGGGGCAGAGAGAGAGAGAGAGAGGGAGAGAGAGAATCCCAAGCAGGCTCCATGCTGCCAGAGCAGAGCCTGATGTGGGGCTTGAACCCACAAAACCGTGAGATTATGACCTGAGCTGAAACCAAGGGTCGGAGGCTTAACTGACTGAGTCATTCAGTCGCCCCAAGAAAAATTTCTTTATTTTCTAATTATCTTTATAATATAATGATTAATGTTATAACAAAGATTATGGTTTTAAACCTAAGAACACACATTGTGTTTATTTCCCACAAAATGGAGCTTCACTATATATTATAGCCAGAATAACTTAAGTTCATTAATATCAGAATATACAGTTTCTTAAGGAAGATAGACAGGGAGCTTGTTTATTCAAAATGTTTGCTGCCAGACCACATTATGTCCAGCCTTTGTAGAGCGATTATTGTCTTTGCTTGGGATAGGCCTGTTTCATGCTTGTTCTAGCATAATCCTTAATAGTTTCCTCTTATATTCCCAAGTTATTCCAATTTGGATGATAAACTACATTATCAGACTAGATACCAACCTACGTGCTGGGAAACTACTAAATGTATACACAAGAAGCATAGCTGGTAGTTATAACTGCTATGCATTGTACAAGTTAGCCACATTGGATGTGTGGGTTTTAGCCAGTGCAGATCCCAAAGAAGAAATGCCATCTAAGCTGTTCACTGGAGCTAGTCATAAGAAGATCAAGAGAAAGAATTCAAGAGAGAAGGAAAAGATAGCTGGACTACTTTAAGGTGGAACCAAGAAAAACAAAGAAAACCAGTATGGTGGCAGACAGCGATGAGATGATGGTAGATGAGCTAAAATAATTCAGAGGTAAACAGGGACCAGATCATCAGGGGCTTTGTAAGCCAATGTAAACAACATTAATTTTATTCTAAATGTAATAAGGATCTATTGTAGAGTTTTAAATCAAGAAATGATGTAATCTAATTTATGTTAAAAAATAAAAACACCCTGCTAAGTGGAGATTGGTTTATGGGACAAGAGAGAGCAGTCGGAAGTAGAAGACAATGAGGATTTGGACGAGGATGCATGTAGTGGCTTGAAAAGTAGATGGGTTCAGGAAGTCTTGACATTTGACAGACTTGCTGATTGATCAGTGGGAGGACTTGTGAGAGAGAGTTAGCTCAAAGAGTTTTGGTTTGAGGAATTTGGTGCATAGAGAAACCATTTATTTAAAGCTTGAAAAAGTGAAAGAATATCTTCTGAAATGTGAAAATTACTTAAATAAAGTTTCATTGGAACACAATCACACTCACTTGATTATGATCTGTGACTCTTCAACTATCTATTGTCTGTACTCTTGCCTACAATGGCAAACAGTAGTTGAAACAGACCACATAGTTCACAAAGGTTAAAATATTTAAACATTTTTTTTTCAACGTTTATTTATTTTTGGGACAGAGAGAGACAGAGCATGAACGGGGGAGGGGCAGAGAGAGAGGGAGACACAGAATTGGAAACAGGCTCCAGGCTCCGAGCCATCAGCCCAGAGCCCGACGCGGGGCTTGAATTCACAGACTGCGAGATCGTGACCTGGCTGAAGTCGGACGCTTAACCGACTGCGCCACCCAGGCGCCCCACAAAGGTTAAAATATTTACATACTGGCTCTTTGCAGAGAAGATTCATGATCCTTGATACAGACAATAGTTCAGAACATTGTGAAGAGAGGAGATAGCTGGTTTTAGAAAGGATTGGGGAGAGTAATTTTTTTTTTAATTTTAATTTAATTTTATTTGAGAGAGAGACAGAGCATGTGAGCAGGGGAGAGGGTTGTGGGGTGGGGGGGGGGAGAGAGAGAGAGAGAGAGAGAGAGAGAGAGAGAATCTTAAGCAGACTCCATGCTCAGAGTGCAGCCCAACACTGGGCTCCATCCCACAACCCTAAGATCATGACCTGAGCCGAAATCAAGTGTCATACACTGAACATACTGAACCACCCAGGTGCCCCTAATTTTTTATTTTTCTAAAGAAAGATACTTGAACATTTTAAAATGTCAGAAAAGAGTCAAGAGGAATAGAAAGGAAGTAGTTGAAAACTATTAGGTAGTAAGAAAGTAAAGATCCCAGAATAGATGAGAGAAGAGCATTTAAATAAGTGGTGTATCTATCGTTTGGATCTCGGTGTTGGGGGGCAGGGGTTAGTGGCTGCACTAAGTGTGGTGATTTGGTGGTAGAAAGAAACTTCTTGTTTGAGAAATACTGGATGTGAATGTGGGGAAAGGTATGTCCACTTTAATCTTTTGACACTTTTTACAATAAAACAAAGATTTGAAAATGTACTGATCAAGTCTAATCTCATTTAAAGAATAAAAGGAATATCCAGAGTTGAAAAGTTAAGATATGTTTCAAAATTTCTCATTTGTTCTAGCAAAATATTCTGGAAGAAGAATATTTATGTATCTGTTTATTTTTATTTATTTATTTATTTATTTATTTACTTACTTACTTACTTATTTTTTATTATTTATTTATTTATTTGAGAGAGAGAGAGAGAGAGAGAGTGAGAAAGCATACAAGCTGGGGACAGGAGCAGAGGGAGAGAGAGAGAAAGCAGAGCTGATGCAGGGCTAGATGCCATGACCCTGGGATCATGACCTGAACTGAAATCATAAGTCAGATGCTCAACCAACAGAATCACCCTGGCTCCCCTGGAAACAGAGTATTTATAGGCTTGATCTTTTTTTATTGAATTTTTCTGTTAGTAACACAACACTGGCAGGTGTTTTAGGTGGTGTTTAAAATTTTTTTAATGAATAAAAATGTTTTCCATGTTTTCTCAGTTCAGTGATTTCATTCCTGCTATATTTCCTATGTAGCACTCATCACTGACAACTTTGCTTCAAATTGTTTTACAAGAAATACTTTTTGTGTGGGGCGTCTGGGTGCCTCATTTCACTAAACATCTGGCTTCAGCTCAGGTCGTGATTTGGTGGTTCATGAATTCCAGTCCCATGTCAGGCTCTATGCGGACAGCTCAGAGCCTGGAGCCTGCTTCAGATTCTGTGTCTCTCTCTTTCTCTCTGCCCCTCCACTGCTTGTTCTCTGTGTGTGTCTCTCTCTCAAAAATAAATAAACATTAAAATTTTTTTTAAAATACTTTTTGTGTAAAATACTGTAGTTTCAGTTCCTAACTCACTTCCCATTCATTTTACAACATATTTTAATAAAGAAAAAATCAGTTAAAATGAATTTTTAAAACTGACATCTCCCTGAACATCTAGTAATGGAGTATAATATAATTTTATATAACTTTTGAGAAATTATTTTAGGGGTTAATAAAAAAATCTAGCTAAATCAACATCTGCTACTTGAAATTTTAAATTTTAAAATCATTAGTAATTTTCTGTAAATAATAACAGTAAATTGTTAACCATTTTAGAAGTATTTTGATTTTGATAATTGATAGGCTACTTATTAATCTTACATTGGATAATTATCTCGTTATCCATCAAACAGCTTTCTGGGATATATATATATATATATATATAGAGAGAGAGAGAGAGAGAGAGGGAAAGAGAGAAAGAGAGAGAGAGATTTGGAAGATGTTATTTTAATATTATTTTTTTATTTTATTTAATTTTATTAATTTAATTTAATTTAATTTTATTTTATTTTATTTTATTTTATTTTATTTTACTTCATCATGGTAAATGTACTCTTTAATTGCTGTCCCTTATTTCCACCCCCCCATCTCCCACCAACTTCCCCTCTGGTAACCATCAGTTGTTCTCTATAGTTAGGAGTCTGTTTCTTGGTCTTTTTCTCTCTCTTTCTTTCTCTTTTTCCTTTGCTCATACAAAGGAGGAATGAAAATTACAATGGAAAAAAACCAGTCTTTCCAGCATTTGATGTCTTAAATTCCACATATGTGTGAAATCATACAGTATTTGTCTTTCTCAGAACTGACTTATTTCACTTAGCATAATACCCTGTAGATTCATCCATGTTGCTGTAAATGGCAAGATTTTATTCTTTTTTATGGCTGAGTAATGTGATAGATATATTATATATATCACATATAAATTAGTATAATTTATTAATATAATTATATATCTTACATAAGTTTTATATATAAATATAAATATAAATATAAATGTAAATATATATACATATATAATATGCCACATCTTCTTTATCTACTCACTTATCTATGGATACTTGGTCTGCTTCCATTGTTGGCTATTGTGAAAAATGCTTCAATAAACATTGGGGTGCATATATTCCTTTGAATTAGTGTTTTTGTATTTTTTGGGTACTCAGTAGCATGATTACTGGATCATAGGGTAGTTTTGTTTTTAACTTTTTGAGGAAACTATACTGTTTTCCATAGTAGCTGCCATAGTTCGCTTTTCCATCAACAGTGCACGGAGGTTCCTTTTTTTCCACATCCTCACAAACACTTGTTTCTTGGGGTTTTGTTTTAGCCATTTTGAGAGGTATGAGGTCATATCTCATTGTAGTTTTGTTATGCATTTCCCTGATGATGAATGATGTTGAACATCTTTTCATGTGCCTATTGGTCATCTTGGAGAAATGTCTGTTATGTCTTCTGCCCAGTTTTTAATTGGATTATCTGGGTGTTTTGTTTTGTTTTGTTTTGTTTTGTTTTTGGTATTTAGTTGTATCAGTTCTTTATATATTTTGAATAGTAACCCTTTATCAGACATGTTATTTCCAAATATCTTCCCCCATTTTGTAGGTTGCCTTTTAGTTTTGTTAATTGTTTCCTTTGCTGTGTGGAAGCTTTTTATTTTGATGTTGTCTCAATAGTTTATTTTTGCTTTTATTTCTCTTGCATCAGGAGACCTATCTAAAAAAATGTTGCTATGGCGGATGTCAGAGAGATTACTACTTGTGCTCTCTTCAAGGATTTTTATGGTTTCAGGTCTCACATTTAGGTTTTTTATCCATTTTGAGTTTACTTTTGTGATCCAGTTTCATTCTTTTGCATGTGGCTGTCCAGTTTTCCCAATGCCATTTGCTGAAGAGACTGTCTTTTTTCCATTGTATATTCATTCCTCTTTGTTGAAGATTAATTGAGCATATAATTTTGGGCTTATTTCTGGATTTTCTATTATATTCCATTGAATGAGGTGTCTGTTTTTATGTCAGTATAATACTATTTTTTTTTTAATTTTTTTTTCCAAGGTTTATTTATTTTTGGGACAGAGAGAGACAGAGCTTGAACGGGGGAGGGGCAGAGAGAGAGGGAGACACAGAATCGGAAACAGGCTCCAGGCTCTGAGCCATCAGCCCAGAGCCTGACGCGGGGCTCGAACTCACGGACTGCGAGATCGTGACCTGGCTGAAGTCCGACGCTTAACCGACTGCGCCACCCAGACGCCCCAGTATAATACTATTTTAATTACCACCACTTTGTAATATAACTCGCAGTTTGGAATTGTGATACCTCCAGTTTTGTTTTTCTTTTTCAAGATTGCTTTAGCTATTTGAGGTATTTTGTGGTTCCATACAAAATGGAATGGTAGAATTCCATTTGTAGGATTTTTTGGATTCCAATCCAATGGTAGGATTGTTTTTTCTAGTTCTGTAAAAAAAAATGATGTTGATATTTTGATAAGGATTGTATGAAATGTGTAGATTGCTTTGGGTAGTACAAACGTTTTAACAATATTTGTTCTTCCAATGCATAGGCATGGAATGTCTTTCCATTGAGTCATCTTGAATTTCTTTTATCAGTGTTTTATAGTTTTCAGAGTACAGCCTCTTTTATTTACACCTCTTTATGTAAATTTATTCCTGGATATTTTATTGTTTTGGGTGCAATTATAAATGGCATTGTTTTCTTAATTTCGCTTTCTGCTGCTTCATTGTTTGTGTAGAGGAATGCAACAGATTTCTGCACATTGATTTTGTATCCTGTGACTTTACTGAATTCATTTATCAGTTCTAATAGTTTTTTTTTGGTGGAATGTTTAGGGTTTTTAATTGTTTCTTGAACAGTTACGTTTCATTGATACTCAATGAATCAATCTGATTCAGTTATTTTAAAGACGACTAGCACAGGGGCTATCACAAAATGCCAGCCAATACGTGCAGGTTTACAATAAGAATAGTTTCCTGGAGGCACCTAGGTGGCTCAGGTGGTTGAACAGCTGATTCTTGATCTGAGCTCAGGTCATGATCCTGTGGACATGGGATTGAGCCCTGCATTAGGGAATCTGTTTAAGATTCTCTCTCTCTTTCCCCTCTGACCCTCTCCCCCCACTCATGCTCTCTCTAAAAATTAAAATAAAATGAAATAAAATAAAATAATAGTTTCTTGGTTTTTGTTTTTACTTTTGAGAGAAAAAATATTTACAGAATAAATTTATATACTGAAAAGAGTTTTTAGTCAGATTTATAAGGAATAATTTTTTCATAAACTTTTAGAAGAAATAGAAATAAAAATTTAACTGCAGTTAAGAAAAGAACTTTTGAACAAGATAATCTAAAGTTAATGTCTCTGTTACATGAACTAGAAATAATGTTTCACCCTATTTTATATAGAAAATTGTGTTAGTTTGATACCAATGAGGAGCAGAAGCCAAAATGTAATTATACCTGCAAAAGACACATTTCTGGGGTTGGGAGGGGCACGGGGAATCTGTGGAGGATAAAATGAGACGGAGTAGAAGCTGTTGGGTGAGAATTCAGACTGTGATTCAGGTCTGATCCCTATAGAAGAGGAGACAACAGGAAGACAAAGAGTATTGAACTGCAGTGTAATTCTGTATTAGTTTGCTAGGACTGCCATAACAAAGTACCACAGGCTGACTGGCTTAAACAATAGAAATGTCTTAACGGTTCTGGAAGCTACAAATACAAGATCAAGGTGGCAAGCAGGATTGGTTTCTTCTAGGGTTTCTTCCCTTGGCTTGTAGATAGCAGTCTTTTTTTTCCTGTGTCTTCACATGGTCTTCCTTTATGTTTGTGTCCTAACTTCCTCTTCTTATAAGGATGCCAATCATATTGAATTAAGACTCCACATGACTTCACTTTACCTTACTTACCTTTTTCAAGACCTTATATTCAAAGACAGTTACATTCTGAGGTACTGGAGGTTAGGTCTTCAACATATGAATATTGGGGAAACACAAATTAACCCATAGCAAGTTCACAGCAAAGTTCAGCCAGAACAATGAGGAGGAAAAGTAGTTGAGAAGTTCCCTGTTTGACAGGAATGGATCCACATTAATACCCCTATCCTGCTCAGTCACTGCCAGAGCAGTCTCTGGAAAGTGTGGATCTACACATAGTGTGGCATCCATGGAGGCAGTAGTTGAGATCATAAGTAAATTGTTTACCCTCAACAGGAGAGCTAAGCATTGTATTTTCATGGCTGTTATAAAGGGGCACCTTTTATAAAGGTGCCCAGTCAGTTAAACACTCTATTCTTGATATTACCTCAGGTTGTGATCTCACGGTTTGTGAGATTGAGCCTCATGTTGGGCTCTGGGCTGACAGCTCAGAGCCTGCTTGTGATTCTCTCCTTCTCTCTCTGCTCCTCCCTGCTCGTGCTTGCTTTCTCTCTCTCTATCTTGAAATAAATTAATAAAAATTTTAAAAAGTGTCTTAAGGCCATGTATATTCATTTTACAAAAAAGGCATTGAATTACCAGTATTTTTTATTCAAATGGATATTAATAACAGCAAAATTTATATTAAATTTATAAATATCTCAAACTCTCTCCAAATATTATAAATTCTGAGATATAATTTAGAGTGGTATTGAAAAATCTGGGATGCCTGGGTGGCTCAGTCAGTTGGGCATCTGACTCTTGATTTTGGCTCAGGTCATGATCTCACAGTTCATAGGATTGAGCCCCCCGTCAGTCACCATGCTGAGCATGGAGCCTGCTTAAGATTATCTCTCTCTCTCCCTCTGCCCTTCTTCCCCACTCACTCTCACTCTCTCTCTCTCTCTCTTTAAAAAAAAAAATCTATGGACTCCATATATGCCTTTGGAACAGAACAATGATTTTCGTATTGAGATAAGCACCTTATTTTTGAAGAATTCACCAAGGAAGGCTGGCAACTACCAGAAGCCGAAAGAGGCAAGGAATGGACTTTCCCCTACAGCCCCCAGTGGGAGTGAGGCCCCATTTGACATATTGGTTTTGGCCTTGTGATATTGATTTCAGACTTCTGGCCTATGGAACTGTGAGAGAACAAATCTCTATTGTTTTAAGATACCGTTTGTAGTAATCTGTAACAGCAGTTTATAGGAATTTAATACAAAGAGTATAGAGCAAAATTTATTTTGAGCAAACATTAGTTTTACTGCTCATCCTAAATGTAGTTTTTAGCAAATGGATGGTAAGCTGCTTTGCAAAATGAAAATTTCCATCCAAATGGCATGTCACTGACAACATAAATTTTCAGAAACTTTCATTTATAAGTCAGAATATAACTAGTAAGCAGAGTACATCAAGGTGTTTAACAAAATCATTTTGTTTACCGAGTATTTTTTAGTCAACTGGTAAATTTTTTCATCTGAAGTGTTTTGTTGATCTGCCAGTGAGTTTCTTTTTTTTTAATCTGTCAAGCACAGTGAAACTCAATGAACTATCTGATAGAAGAATAAACCTTTTAAAAATATCTTTTTCTTTTGCCACAGTATCTACTGATCTTATTTTTATTCTGGACTCTTTTGAAACTAAAACCTGACAGGGAAATAAATGTATAACATGAATCTACATTCTAGCAAAACACAGTCAGTTAGTATTTAAAAGTGTTTATTCTTAAATAAAGTCTTTAAAATTTGGCCTTTTACTGAAAGAAGTGATAACAGAGGAAGATTTGTGAAAGTTGAAAAAAACAAGATGCTTGTAGCAACCACTGCAACAAGAGAGAAGAGCTAATTGCCTATTTTTCAAGAATCTTCTCAGTGGTGTTCTTGATCTTGGTAATAAATATACCCTTAAATTTATGCAGTTTCAGAAACTTGACCTGTTGGCTACTCCCAGTGGACCCAGTACAATAGTCAGTAATAGTCAGTACAACAGTACATCATTTATTTTTTGGGGCCCTGGGAATATAGTACTAAACAAACAAACAAAATGTGGGGGAAAACATACAAAAACAAAGAAGTAATTATCAATCGTGATAAGTACCGTGCAGAAAAATTAGGCAGGGTAATGTAGATAAAATATGCCTTAGGATAGTTGCTATTTTATAAGGCTGGTCAGGGAACTTCTCACTACTGCAGTTAATTTGAGGATGTAAATCCAACAGAAATCTGGAGACTATTCCAGGTGAAGGGACTAACAAGAATTCAGAGGGTGAAGCCAGGTCATGCATATTCTTGTAGGCCATTATTATGACTTTTACTATGAGTGAGATGGAAAGCCATGGTATAGGGTTGGATATGCTAATAATATTCAGTAGTGGGAAGTGAGAAGATTAAGATTATGAGCAATCATATTATTGATTGGATAAGTAGATCCTGAGTTTGTCAAAATGCTATTAGGAATCTGAGAGGTTAAGGTAAATACTAAAATCATCAGTATATGAGAAAATGTATCCATAAAGGTAACAACATGAGAGTTTGTAGAGGGTAAGTTTATTGACATAAAGTCAAATATGGGGTTTGAAGAGGAAGCATAAAGTTTTGGGAAATGGCTTTGAAGGATACATCCTAAACACCCAGATGTTGAGGTACATGGGATTGAAAAAAATAGCCTCCATCACAAGTACTACAGGAATAACAATATTATGAAGTGGACATCCCAAGTTTTTGTTTTTGTTTTTAATATATATATAGAGAGAATGTGCATGTGAGCATGAGAGAGAGAGTTGGAAGGAATCTCAAGCAGACTCAAGAGTCAGACACTTGACTGACTGAACCACCCAGGCATCTGCAGCATCCCAAGTTTTAATTAGGGCAATAAATAAAGGAAACATTCAATAAATGATTTAGAATATGGCATAGCATGATTTTTCTTTGTCATCATCAATAGACTATTCAGTGAGCTTTGCACACATATAAACCCCAATTCAAAGTAAATATAAAAGTAAGAATTTATTTAAATATACATCTAATAAGGTAAAAATGTAGAATTATAAATACTTGTAACAATTATGATAGTTTCTTATTCATGATAGAGATGATATGGTAGATTAATAATATGCTTCAATCTTGTTTGATATTGTGGAGTTTTAGACATATATGACCCTGTCACTGGTTGGTTTCTTTTCTTACATTCCTAACACTTCACTTCTATTTTGTGAACATTGAGCTAGCACAGATTATTGAGTAAGTCAGAAAGTTCTTTGTGATTCTAATAGATAATTCTGACAATAGACCCACAATCTAAAGACTTCTCACTGAATGTTCTTTGCAGCATTTGATCTGTGTCAAATGCTAAGGTGATGGTTGTGTATCAGACTAAAAGCTTTAATGTGTGCTTCAGCTGAGGAAATAGAAACAAATAGATCTGTTACTTAGTTTTTGGTGTCATTTGGCTCTGGAAAAGTATCTAGGAAGTGGAGAAAATCAAGACAATTTTCAATGAGTCTTTATACCACTAATTGGCCCTTTAATGATTTCTGATTTATTTGCCTAAATTAAAATTCATGAAAGTTCTCAACTTAAAAGAATATTCTAAAAAATGCTTATGAGACTGTTTTGTACCTAAAATAATAATTTAATCTATTCAACATATTGAGGTATTCTGCTTTATCAAGCCACTTGAAATTATGGATAGGGTATTTGCCAGAATACAGACAGGCTTCAACTCAAAACGTGTAAACCTCTTCCTCTTTGAGAATGAGTGTGGACTTGTGAGACCCCTGAAACAGTACTTTGCAATTAGACTCAGTAGCTATGATTTAATGATGCTTACACCTCTCTCAGTTATTTTCAACAACAAAATCAATATTTTCTGCCCTCTGTGAATAAAGCTGCTTTGGATTGACATTCAGGTGCAATCTACTTTTGTTGAGAAGCAACTTCCATTCATGTGACTCACACAAAAGTGCTCCATTCCATCCCTCAGGAACAATCTAATCATTAAGTGAAACAAGAGGAAACAAACACTTTCCTTTTTAATGTGAGTTTCCAAGGATTGGAGAAGAAAAGGTGATCGAGTACTTCTATTTCATATTTATACCACAAATATGTGAAGAATTAATTCATACCATTTATATTGGCTGCTTTCCTTAAAATGCAATACAAAAATGCCTTCTGTAGCACCTCTTTTATAGTTATTGCCCTCCTCAGTCTTAATCATTGTTTTTACTTAACAACCAGTAATATTGCTTAAGAAAGTGATTTTGCCAATAATCCTATGTGTTTTGTCTGGAGCATCAGTGTTTGTCATATACTGTACTTTTAATGAAAATGATTTGGTGCTTTATGACTATTTGACAGTTTCACAAGAGGCAAGGCAAAGGGAATACTTCAAGTGGATTCGGCTCACTCAGCAAAATAGAATTGTCAAGTTGTCATGACCACACTAGTGTCTAGCTACAGTATTACAGTTTGAAAAGCAATCGTTTTGGTTCCAGACTCAGGTAGACCTGAGTAAAAGTTCCAGCCCTAAATGTCCATGGGCTTATTGTCTGGTTCCTAATAATAGTTCTTAACTTGTAGGGTTTTTACAAAGTTGAAGTATAGAAGTTTATTTTTTTCAACAACTGAGAGGATAGATTCATTTAATAAACACTTGTAACGGAAAATATTTAGGTCACATAAGATATTTAGCATAGAGTTTGTACATCATACATTTCATGAAGTACTATTAGTTTCTAGTCAAGCTCCTGAGACAGATGAATAAAACTAGAATCAAATGTATCATATCCCAAAGGAACTATATATGTCATATGCATCATAAACCTCACATTGACATGACGCGGTAGCTTCCTTCTCGGTGTTAAATTTGGAACTCCAAATAATAAACAGAAAGTGGATTGACAAACAAATTAGAGGAAGGAGAGTTAATTAGATGAGTCAAATATTTCTCATCATACCAGTGTAGCCTGAGGCACCATGCACACGTTAGAATGGTCATGTGAATGAAACTGTAATTTCCTTGTCTAAGGTTTTCCCTCTCTAAATAGCATTTAAATGTGCACTGCAAAAGTTACTTCACTTTTTCATGTTTCTAAAGCTCCCAGTATTTCTTTTTGACTATCACAGTTATTGTTGTTGTTGTTGTTTTTTAATAGGTACATGACTGCATTCTACCCACAGTCAAACCTAGCACCTTTAGGAGTAGATAGTCTGGGTTCTAGTCCCATCCAAACTACTTCTTAAGTTCTGAAACATGGGAATCTTCTCTGTTCCTCAGTTTCCTTTTTTA
Organism: Leopardus geoffroyi; assembly: GCF_018350155.1. Lineage (NCBI taxonomy): Eukaryota > Metazoa > Chordata > Mammalia > Carnivora > Felidae > Leopardus > Leopardus geoffroyi. The sequence goes on from NC_059328.1 coordinate 88,736,300, forward strand.
TAGATTGGGTATAGTAGCTGGACTTATTTATATTGGCCAAAATGTTTTATTAAATAATGAAATGCATGTTGAGTGGCAAACATAGCACCTGGCTTGTACTGTCTCTAAAGGTGACTACCACTGATGAGATATCAAATTTATTAGATTCCTGCTAGTTCTGAGTCATTCCATTTTATTCTGTTCCTTTTGCTCATTGCTATAAATATAATTTATATGTTGAATTTATACTAAGGGAAATTATATGTCCAAATTAGGGAGATAGCATATTTTAGTCTCTAAGAGCTAAGGTACTTTTCATTAAACTGTCAGTTAATTCCAGCCAGTGTTTAGAGAGCTCAGTAGCAATTTATTTTATTATGTGTTTTATGTATTTTCTCTCTTGAAGAGACATTGAAGCATTAGAATGTTAGCTCATGTGGCAGGAATCTTTGTCTGTTTTGTTTCCAAGTGCATAAAAGTCACTCTCTAGCTATTTATTGAATAAATGAGTGAATGAATGAGGAAAGTGGCATGAAATCAGTTCCAGGGAGTACACATTAAAATTTCATCAACTCTGTACTTAAAGAGCAAATATTATTTTTAAAAATGCCAAATGATTGATTCCTTTTGTGGATAGTATTGATCTGATGAAATGATGATGAAGACTTGTGCCATTTTCTACCACATCTAGCACTTTACATATGACAGACTAGGGATTTAGGACACTCTATTTGCTTTGTTGCATTTTTGTTTGTAGGAAAAGAATATTAATTCTAGATCTTTTATAAAATAATCATCCTACTTTGCAAAAAATAATTTTATTTAAATTTAGATCAATCTTTTAGTCTGTAGAAATGCTGGTTGTTATGATTAACAGGTGAAAGAAAATGTGTGAAAGTTAATTCCCTGTCTGAATTTTAAAATAATCACACTGAAGGTACACGTGAGAAAAGATCAAAGTCCTAGAAGGAAGCGGTCATTTCTGACTTAATAATTCAAAAGGACAAGAGTAAAAATAGATACAGGTATTTTACCTAAGAAAAATAAATTATAAATGACAACTAAATGAGATTTATTTTAAGAGACACCATCACTTTCAATATTCTTTTGGTTTATATTTATTGAAATCTAATGACAACAGGAGAAAAATAGTGTTCTGAACTGGATAATACCGGTCTAATAATGTTATTACAATTTTATTCTTGGTAGAGGATTGGCAATAACAGAGCAGGGGATTTATAAAAGCTTGTTAGAAAACACTGGGAGAAATTCCTGGGGAAAATAATGAAAATAGTTAAGGATGGTAGTGGATTGTGTATGATGTACTATGTCCTTCAGAATTTTGTTTCCAACATTATCCCTCACGGAATCTTTCCAAGGCCTGCTGATAAGAGTTACACTGAACTACTTGCTATCACCCGCTCATGCTTTGTCTTTTTGAGCCTTTTTCCTCCGAAATGCTGTCTCTTTTGTCTGAAGTATTAACTGAAATGCTCTGATATCAAAGTCAAATATAAGTCCATTCACAGAGATGCTTACAATAACCTGGGCCAAATGCGTCACTCATTTCAGTTCCATGCTATGTGACTACATGCCAGGCTCTGCGCTAGAGGCTGCAGCTGTGACATGGCAGTGACAGCCTCTGCTCGTAGAAGGGTTATTTATATCAGTCAGGTGTCACTCCAGGAAACAATAGCCCCTTATAGTTAGTAGGCATTTCCTTCTAAATAAGTTACTGACTTTCTCTGTCGTCTTTGGGCCACAAATACCCATTCTGCAGTTATACTGTTATTTTCACTGCCTTAAAATTTAGTGTAGCCAGATAACCAATCCAAAATTCCCTTTCTTGAGAAAATGTTGTTGTCTGAAACCAATCCTGGTATAAAAACTCTGGCAGGGCACATACAGGAGACTGAAACAATTCTAAGTATTCTATGCAAAAAAAGGAAATTTAATATAGGGAATTGGGCACTTACAAAGTCATTAGAAAGGATGGAGGAATGGACTCAAGGCTCGATCTCGTGAAATGAGTCCTAGAAAAGTGCAGAACTGACTTGCCAGGTAGTTATTAATTCTGCTAAGATCAGGGAGGTGAGAAGTGTGTTCAAACACACTTAGCGGTACCAATGATCAGGAGATCAGGAATTTGGGATTAGGAGGCAACTTCAATCCTGCATCTCAATCCTATGGAGCTGGTGCCTGGACACAGGAACTTAAATTCTGACTTCTGCCTCTGCCCAAACTATATTTCAACACTTGCAACAATGAAGACTGGACCTTGCTGCATAATAGCTCCTTTCTTGCCAGGAGTAAATAGCAAAAGAAGCATAAAGATAACTTGTACTTCATCTGCCTTCAAATTTCATAAAAGTGCAGTTTAAAGTGTGGCAGAATCTAATTTGAATCCAGAAATATGCCTGAAGTCTGCAAAGCAGGAAAATATACTAGAAGGGATGGGAAAGGACCATATTCACCACAGGGAATTTTATACTTTGTCTGGCAATATGGAAGTGAGACAAATGCCAATGCCAGGTAGCAGTCACTGGATTGAAACGTTTCACATAACCATCTGGTGCCAATATGAAAATCACAAATCACTCGGTTTATTGCACGTTATCCCAAAACTGTGAGAAGAGAGAAGTAACAAAGCACTCCAAAGAGGATCTAGAAAGGAGTTGTCACAACATGAGCAGCAAAGCACCGGTTTGGTGGTGGGTAGTGCCACAAGCATTGGTCTGGATTGCAGTCAGGTCACCTTTTACGCAGACAGAGCCTCTGGCAGCACCCATCTGGAGCAACATCTCTACAGGTACAGTGTGGGAAGTTAACCAGCCTTGCAGGACACTGCCCCAGACAGCTCCTTCTTTTAAGGGGTCTGCTTAGCTGGGTGTAAAAGGTTACACCTGAGAGTCTTCCGTTACCAGTTGTGTCTGCTTGGTCTCACCAAATTCCCCATGGACTTTTCCAAACAAGTTGTTGTTTTAATTTAATTTAATTTTATTTTATTAGAGAGAGGGGGGGAGAGAGAGAGAGAGAGCGAGAGCGAGCTAGCATAAGCAGGGGAGAGGGGCAGAGGGAGAGAAAGAATCTCAAGCAGGCTCCACACCTAGCATGGAGACACACTGGGGGATGGATCCCACCACCCTGGGATCATGACCTGATCGGAACCACCTCAGATGACTGAGTCATCCAGGTGCCCCAAACAAGTTTTACTAATCTATTGGTCACACAGCTCATCTGTATGGACACACTGGAAGTGCTGCATCAGACGTTGACAAAAAAAATTAATATGGAAATTGACATTGGCCACTGTGACTCCCATTTTGTCTCACTCTAACTTAACTTATTTTCTGTGAGTAGGAATTGCATGCAAAATATCACACCATGACAAATATAACCAGAAATATTATGGAAGGTGGTAAAATAGAGATCAACACAGTGTGTTATAAAAAAAGGCAAAGGAAGGCCCTTTAGTTTCTCAAAGTTTCTTAGAAGATATAAACCCTATATAAATCATGAAAGAAGAGAAAACATAAAGAGAGTTAGGTTAAGTATGGAGAAGGCATCCCAGAAGGAAGGAATAGGAAAGATGTAGAATAGCATGATGCTTCTAAATCCATAACCAGGCTGGAGAGAAACATACTAAAATTTGGAAAGCCTCATGTGCCCTGCTGGGGAGTATGAACTGTATTCTGTACATAATGAAGAGCCACCAAAGGTCTTTACATGTAGAGTAACAAAATGAGATCTGCATTATATAGGTCATTCTGATAGTAATGTAAAAGAGATTAAATAGTTAGTGGGCAGAGACTAAAGGCAGGAAGAACAACGATTACATTACACCAGCTTTCCAGGTGAGAGACAATGAGGTTTAAACTAGGGCATTTGAATATACTCTAACACTTAACGCATTGGATTTCAATTACGTGTGTATTTTTACTCTCCAATAGATTGTAAATTCTCATCGAATGAGGCCAGTCTTATTATTATTAAACGTTTTGTCCTTGGGATTTAGCAGAGTGATTGACCCATGATAATCTCACTAATTAATCAGACTGACTTGAATTTAAGATTTCTCAAAGTATCCACCAACATCATATTAAATATGGAATTAAGAATGCAACATTTGTGAGTCTAACAATATAATCTTTCCTTCCTTCAACAAAACTGGGGTGCAGAATGGAAAAGGAAATTAGTAAATTGCATGAAATTGCTACAATTCTGCTTTAAAATAGGATGGTAGCTAATTATTGTAAATTAGCATAATTTAATAGAGTAATATATTGTCTTAGTTTATTCATATTTTTCTCCTAAGGGTTCAAGCTATTTTGTAGGCATACTATATTTTGAGATCTGAATGGTTCTATCCTGATTCATGCTTTGACTGGGGGCAAGTAATTTAATCTCTGCTCTTTATTACCAAACCTGAAATTTAAGACAATAATTTTCCTTCTTTTTCATCACAGGCAAACACTGCAAGTTAATGTACTATTCATTATGTAATGCTTGAATTTTCTCAACTGAAATGGAAACTCATACACCTACAAAATATTATTATTACACTGTAGTATCAATAAATGTCTTTAGCTAGTATATTGAAAGTGACTGTTGTAATTGGTTTTTGTTGAAAAGAACTATCTGGTCATTTCTAAAAGGAAGTTATTACCTATCTACATCGCTAAGAAAATAAAATGAATAGGACATGTTGCTAGAATTTTATGAGGCACCTCTGAAAATGGACAGCTTACGAATGAAGATTGATGTTTGGAAGGTAAAGGGTAGTAGCCTAAGGTGAAAGGTAAAGTGGAAGAATAGTCACACTCCTTAGAATATTCTCCTTTTTCTTTTTCCATAACAATTTGGAAACTCAGTTCAAAAAATTTTTTCCATAAAATCTTTTTTTATATGTCAACTTGGAATAATTTTATTCAATATATAAGAACATCTTTGGTTATACTTATTTTGCAGTTATGGATTTATTCTATTAATATTTGAGTTTTTGGGAGACCCTGTGTATCGCTCAGCTGGCTGAGTGGCCAACTCTTGATTTTGGCTCAGGTCATGATTCCAGGTCCATGGGGTTGGGCCCCACATCAAGTCTCTGTGCTGAGCATGGAGCCTGCTGAAGATTTTCTCCCTCTCTCCCACTGCCCTTCTCTCCCCCTCTTCTGCTTTCTAAAACAATAAGAAAATTGAGCTTTGTTATTTCTTAACTTAGACAAAAACTATTGGAGAATAAATTGTTTGTTGTTGTTGTTGTCCTTCCACATCCACACTTAGCATAGTGCCCTACAAGTGCTGATTCTTTAGGTAGCATCAGTTTTTAGATAACATCACAAAAGGCATATCTAGAAAACAGATGCATTTTGTTTTAGCTATGCTTTCCTTCCTCCCCTTATCAGATACCTGCCTTTGGACACCTACAAATGATCTTTTATCCCTTGTCGGAGACCTTTGCAAGCTAGAAGCAGCATGGGATATTATAAAGTGTGCTGTAAAGACAATCAGAGAGCTTAAGTTTGAATCTTATGTCCATCAGTTAATATCAGCTTTGGGGCACCTGGGTGGCTCAGTTGGTTAAGTGTCTCACTTCACTTCAGGTCATGATCTTACAGTTCATGAGTTCAAGCCCCACATTGGGTTCTCTACTCTTGGTGTAGAGCCCACTTCAGATCCTCTGTCTCTCTCTCTCCCTGCTTCATGTGCTCTCTCTCTCTCTCTTACCAAAACATAAAACATTAAAAAAATTAAAAACTATCAACTTACATCCTAGGCAAGTCATTAACATTTCTTGAGATTTGATACCCTTAGCTGTGAAGGATAACACTTGATTTGTGATTTTTGAATGAAGAGATAATAAAAATTACATTATTACTTATAGCTATCATGATTGAACTCTTATCATGTGCTTGCCTCTGTGATAAATATTTTACACATATTTTCTTATTTAAATTGCATGACAGGGGCGCCTGGGTGGTTCAGTTGGTTAAGTGTCCAACTTCGGCTCAGGTCATGATCTTGTAGTCCATGAGTTCTAGCCCTGCGTTAGGCTCTGTGCTAACAGCTCAGACCCTGGAGCATGCTTCAGATTCTGTGTCTCCGTCTCTCTGCCCCTTCCCCACTTGCACTCTGTGTGTGTGTCTCTCTCTCAAAAATAAGTAAAAACATTAAAAACATAAAATAAAAAATAAATCGCAAAAACAATTAGACGAGATTGGCATCTTTTTACAAGTATATTGTATATGAGAAAATTGCTATGTATAGGTTAATTATATTGTCTCAAATTATAGGTCTAGTAAGCATTAAAAATAGAATTATAATATAGGTTAGTTTACTCCAAGGCTCATGCCTGTAACCACTATCCTGTATGTAATGAAAATTCTACTATATCGAAACATGAGCTTTCCATGAACGCTGACGTACATCCTTAAGAAGTCCTTTCACTTGCTGTACATAAAATATATGCACTGATTTTCTCTTATATTTCTTTTCTATCCCAATTAAAAAATTGATTTATATCTCATTTTAAATTTAGAGGTAATTTCTCTACATCTTCTAAGGTCATAATTGGCTAATCTTATAAACTAATTTATGATTTGAAAAAAAAGTAAGAAATGAAATAGATTTTTCAGTACCATGTAGCACATTTTTTAAGCATGGTCTGAATAAGAAAATACCCCACTTTGGGTCAGTGGGGTTATTGTTAGAAATTTCAGGTAACACGGAAAAGAAAATATTATCATCTCATGCTGATACAGCAGATATTTTGAAAAAAATCAGAGACTAGTGATTATATTTAAATTATACCCTTTACATAAATACTAGGGAAATTACATATTGACAGATGCTGCAATTGTTTTCTTGGTAAATGAAGTTCTACATAACATAACCTTATCATGGAGGAGCTCATAGTCAAGGGAAGAGGGAGAGAAAGGAGAAGAGAGACATTTCTAGAAATTCAAGGGATTAATAGGGTCAGGTTGTCATAAGAGCATGATGGGGAGAAAAATTAAGCTTTTGCTGAAGGGTGACATTTGAGTTAAATTTTGCTGTATAAACAGGGTTTTTCCAAGGACATTATAGAAGTTCTGTATATTTAACATGTGCAAAGCTTTTACAAGATATCTGGTATTTAAAAAATGGACAATTCTTATGATGACTCTCAGGAGGGTTGCAGGTATTTAGTTCCATATAGTTCAGAATCCTTTGAAAATAAATGAGTACAAGTAAGAATGGTAGAATATAATGACCACAATAGGGCATAGAGGCTTTTTGTGCTCTTTGTGAGGCCCTAAAAAGAGAAGAGGACTTAGTCTTAATTTTAACCAACAAAAGCAATATTCTCAAATTTGCCATTTAGAAAGATCATCCTACCACAAGTTTGATGAAGAAACTGGAAACATGGTAAATTGTGCTTTCTGTTTATCAGATACTATATTAAGTGCTTACCATGTATCAGATACTATAACAATAAGTTATAATAGATACTTCATTAGATCATCACAACAAATTATGAAGTAGTGATTTTCTCTCTTTCATAGATAAGGTTTATTAACAGATCTGTCTATGGTCAAGTAACAGTGGGTTCAGAAACTGCACTCAACTTTCTTACACCAAAGACATGCTCTTTTTGTCTTTGACTTTTTATAAAAGGAATAATCAAAACCTCAACAATAAATGAATAAACTAAATCTACCACCTCAGGAATAGCAAAAAAGGCAATGGATTTGAAAAATATGAATAAAATGTGAATACAATTTGGCAGTTTTCTTTACAAATAGAGTTGTATAACCTCTAAATGACTATTGCTTCAAGTAAAAATACATGTATCTTCAAAAATCTGTTAGAGAACAAAGTGGAATTACTTAAAAGTCCTTTGATATCAAAGATAACTTTTGAAAATCTCTGGGTTTCAAAAACAAATGGAAGGTTTAAAACAATAAATTGTAACTGAACATAGAGGCACATCTTGAACATAAATTGAATAGTCAGGTCAGGAATGTGCTTAATCAATCTGAAGTGCACTCTGGAAAAGATGTTAATAATGACTAATAAAAATGGTTACTAAGCACTTTCAAATATAAAGTGCCATGCAAGGTTAATAATGATGATCATCATTACAATAATACTTTTCAATTGCATAGCACTTCTAATCTGAAGAGTTCAGAAAATTATGGAGACATTAACACATTAATGCTGCAATATCCTGAACAGACAGCAAAAGTTCAATATTTATAATGAATAATAGAGTGATCCAAACTCATATAAGAGATGATAAAATTAGAACAATAGCTTCAATTTTTTTTTATTTTTCCCATGTCTTTATAAACTTATGCCATGTCTTAAATAACAGAAAAAAAAAACTTCATAAAATCTTGGCATGAAAAGCATCCATTTTATTTCTTTTTCCTTAACTTTGTCCGTTTTTCCCCCTCTCAACTTTATTATGAAAACATGCAGGAAAATAAGTGCATAGAACAGTATACCTCTGTACATTACCTCCTTATTTGACAACTATTAACATTCTGTCTCTCCTGCACATCCATCTTTGTTGATTTATTAGAAAGTTTCAGATATCTAAACTTTTCACCCCTCAATATTTCAGCACACATATCTCTACAATAAGAACATCATATAATATAACCACACTTTCATTACCATATATGCAGAAATTAACAGTTTACTATTATCATGCATATTCAATTTTCTTCAATTGTCTCAATAATGTTCTACGTTGATCTTGGCTCAGGTCATGATCTCATGGTTCGTGAGTTGGAGCCCTGCATTGGGCTCTGTGCTGATGGTGCAGAGCCCGCTTGGGATTCTGTCTCTGCTTCTCTCTCACCCTTCCTCACTTGTGCGTGCTCCCTCTCTCTAAATAAATAAATAAATAGAACTAAAAAAAAAAAAACCTAAATATGTAGACATAAACATTTTATTTCTTTATTCTGCCTACTTATGTCTTTTAATCTCGCTATATTGATCAAAACTAATTGGATTTACAATGATAATGTGGTAAAGGGAAACATCTCCAGGCTTGTTGCAAGAAGTCCAGTAGCTGTAAGCTACCTGGTATAAGCATTCTACCTGTTAGAAAAAATTTTGTAAGATACTATTTTAAGAAATTTAGAATTTAGGTTTTAAAAAAAAGCACAGGCAATGCAGAAGCCGATTAGGGAGAATGAAGAATTTAAGCACAAGTACACAGAGAAACAGATTTAGAACAAATCAGAGGTAGGGGAGCTGGGTCATGGGGTCTCTAGAGTAGTAAGAGCTAGGTGTCCCCTTGACAAATGGATTGGGTTACCAGAGTCACAGTTGAGTTAGCGAAATTACTGCTGAACCACTACAATTGCTGTTGAATCCAAAATAGCAACAGCTTATGGCTTTGACTCTTCAGGGGAACTGTTTGACTCGATACACTGTCTTTGTTTCTTATATTTGTATCTTTATCTACTAAGAAACCCCATCACTAGAAATATCTCAATATATCTTTTTTCCTTGTGGCCTAGAAGACACAAATGAAAATGGACTTCTCACTATTCTCTGCCTTTAAATACTCTGAGCTGCTGTGTCTTATGCTGCCTGTTCTGGAACTGAAAACCTGATATTAGTCACCATAACTCTATCTAGCTTTCACATGGAGAAGATATGATACTTTTATTTATTAATTTAATATTCATTGAGGAATTAATTATATCCCAGGAGCTTTGCTCTAGGGAGGATGTAATCCATGTCTAATAAGAGAAACAACAAAATTGTTATAATTAATAATATAATCTGTTATGTGCTATAATAAATAATGAATTTAGGGCTGTGACATCAACAATAATGTAAATGATCCTCATTTAGTAAGTCAAGAGAGGGCAAATAGAAGCCATAACATTTATGCTTGATTTAATGTAAATATGTAGTAAACAAGAAGTAAAAGAGACTTTTGGGCAGAGGAATGTCCACAGTTATGGTGTTGTGAGAGGGACATATTTTTGGAAAATGAGGGAAAACAGGATAGTGTGTGGAAACAAGTAATAATATGTAAACAAGTAATAACACTAAGGAATATAGAGGCTTCAAGTTATTTTAATTGGACTGGATAATACAGCTATGCTACAAAAAAGACCTAATACTTTAGGTCATTTGTACAAGAGCCACTTTGACTGTAAAGTGTTTCAAATTACTTGTTACTCAGGAGCTGGTTATGTTTTTAACCAAAGTGTGTCAAAAAAATTTTTTTCTATAATTAAAATCAAGTGAATTGGTTTACATTAGTAGATATGTTTTTGAGTTTATATTAAACATGTTTATTTTGAACATTGTCTTATGACCTATTATAGGCTTAATTAATTCAACTGACTATATCTCAAGTAATATGTTAATGCTTTTAACTAACAATCTGAAACGATACAGGAAAAGTATATTGCTAAATATGATCTTGTATGCCTTGAGGTTTTGGATAGCGATTCCAAAGAGAAGTGGGGGTTAAATATTTTTATATGCCAAAGAGAAGTCCCAGATAATCTATTGAGATTCCAGTTACCCTAAACTGCTTTTGAGACCTGTAGCCCTGAACCTATCTCCAGGTTATATAAAGGGATAAAGAATAATCAGAAAGAAAGATTGGTAGTGAGAATTTCCTTGGAGAGTTTGGTTGGAATGCTATGATTTTAGGCGTGTGCATCCATTTTTCCTGTTCTCCAATGAGGCCTTCATCCCAAAGCAAATAGGGCAAGAGGGCTTTGAAGAGAATGGTTTGAAGCATACAAAAATCTATTCTCTGGAATTCAGAGTAGAATGTTTGACTTTAGAAAGTATAAAGTTCAGAACTGGTTGGAACTGCCCTGATAGGAGAACATGAAGGAAGGACAGAGCTTCTACAGTTTGGCAGAAAAAAGTGTTGTATTTTTTTATGGGCCAAACTGAATAATGTAGATAGTGTTTGCGTGTTTGGGCATGGATCATGTCAAATAGACCCTTGCCATCATTTGAGACCTGCTAGAGCAAAGGTTAGTGCTATAAGGAGGAACATAAGAGGTATCATAGGTAATAACTTGGAGAATTGTGCCAGAGAACGGTGCAAGGAAAATTTTTGATAAGTTCCTCTGAAAAATGCAGAAAGTGATGTTGAGAGTAAGAGCTTTAGCAGTTAAGAATTAAAACAAATCCAGTAATAAAACAAGAGGTTGGTTGGGTTTGCCTTACTAGTTTCCTAAAATTATTATAAACCTGAAAATAATTAAGGTATAATCAAATACAATGGGATAGAGCTCAGAAAAGCACCAGCCACAGCGCAGCAATGAGTTTGACTCATTACTCATTTTATTTTTGAATAAAAATAAAAACTGTTCATTGAAAGAGGTTATAAAGAAAATTAAAGGATAAGTACAAAATAAATCACTGAATGGAAAACTATTTACAACACATATCACTGACAAAAATCTTACAATATGCGATGGATTCCTACATATTAATGAGGAGAAGAAAACCCATCAGAAAAATGGTGGAATATTTCTATAAGCATTTGAATAAAACGGAACTCCAAGTGATCTATAAATATATCAAATGATATTCATCTTCATTGCTCTTCAGGAAAACACACATTGGTAATGAGAGAAGTCCACACTGAAGCCACATAAGCTACAATTACATACTCACTAGATCTACAAAAGTTAAAAAAAAAAAATCTAATGATACTGTTGTCAAGCATATGGCAAAATGAGAATTCTCATACCATGATAGGAACATGTACTATTGCAACTATTTCAGAAAACTAGTTTGGCATTATTTAGTAAAGTTGAATGTAAATATACCATACGGTTCAGCAATTCCTTTGTTGGGTAGGGAAACTTTCACCATGCACCAGAAGTCAGGTACAGGAAGTTCATAGCCACTTTGTTTGTAAGTGTTCCAAACCAGAAACAATTACTAGCTGACCAACAGAATGAAATAAAATGGACTATATTCTTAAAATGACATAGAATACAACAATGAAAATGAACAAACAACAACTATTCACCAAAACATGCATGAACCTCATAAAATAATGTAGAGAAAAATAAGCATACAATATTTATGTTGTGATGTTTATGTAAAGGTTGGAAATGGCGATTTTATATAAAGTTTAAAACTGAGCAAAGCTATACTTTTTGGGACACAATCATAGGAATTAACACACTTAAAAAAAACAATTAAACAAAGAAAACATGATCACAGGAGCCAAGATACAGTTACTTGAGCAGGGAGAATGTTGCGATCAAGGAGTAAACAGAAGGTATATCTGACACCTTTCTTTGTTTTTTTAAACTTGGGTAATGAATATATGAGTATTTCCTTTGAAATTATATTTAAACCTTACATATGTCTTATGTGTTTTTCTGAATATATATTAAAGTGAAAAAATTTTAAAAATCAGTAGCATGCTCAGTGCTGCCTAGTTGATAAGCAAAACACATTTCCTTTTATTGTCGATTTAATAGCTATGCTTCATTTCCTAGACTTGCTTACAGTTAAGGATGGGTGCGAAGCAGCATTCTAGCCAGTAGAATGTGAGTAGAAGTGACATGCAGGACTCTATGGCTTGGAGCATAAATATTTCCTATATGTGGTCCTCCATGTTTTTTCTTGTTCAGCTGATATAATGGAAACAACACCTATTAAGATCTTCAAGGATACCATTTGATGTTGGCAGAGACCCTAGCATCCTGAATGCACCTGTATGATTGTATGTAAGCAAGAAATAAGTATCTATTATGACTGAAACTTTAAATATTTTAGCCTACCCTAAGTAATACATATAATATCCAAAAATTTTCATACTATTAGAAGGACGAATACAGGTTTTATGTTTGCATAAAACTCTCTCTTAACACTTAATTTTTGTAGGCACTAAGATAATTTTTTTAACATTTATTTATTTTTGAGAGAGAGAGAGAAAGAACACAAGCAAAGGAGGGGCAAAGAGAGAGGGAGGCAGAGAATCCCAAGCAGGCTCTGCACTGTCAATGTGGAGCATTAGACGTGGGGTTCAAACTCACAAACCCTGAGATCATAATCTGAGCCAAAATCAAGAGTCAGATGCTTAACCAACTGAACCACTCAGGTGCCCCAAAGATAATTATATTTTAATTCCCAATAAGTAAGGACAAGTCTCTGATTAGGTGTTTTAGAGATTTTTATTTACTATCCAGGATAATCTGTATCTATAATTCAGGTAAAGAAGCAGTAGTAACACAAGTTAGTGCAATAGGGAGAAGTTTGATCATTTTGTGATTTAAACAATGTCTACATTTCTTACTATGTTCTGATATAATTAAGGATTTAAATTCCTTTTTGTCTTGATCCATCATAGTCTCAGAGAGGACTTGTCTGATGAACTGTGAATTTGTTCATGTTTAATAAGAAAACACCAATTTATTCTGCCTCAGTAAGCTTTGGTAGCTTGTATCTTTCAAGCAATTTGTCCTTTTTATCTAAATTATCAAATTTATTGTCATAAAGTTGTTCATCCCATTCCTTTACTGACCATTTAATATCTGTAGTACCTGTAGTGATGACTCTCATTCCTGATATTGGTTATTTGTGTCAACCCATATTACTTTTGAATTAGTATGGCTAGAGTTTTATTAATTGTGCTGATCTTCTGAAAGAACCAGATTTTGGTTTTACTGATTTTCTCCACTGTTTTCTATGTTGTAATGCATTGATTTTCTCTCTTATTTTTTTTTTATTATTTATGTCATTCTAATTACTTTGGGTTTCATTTTCTCTTCTTTTTCTAGTTTCTAAAGTTACATTGCAGTTACTGATTGTTCTTTTTTAACACGTGTATTTAATCCTATAAATTTCTCTTTATGTAGTATTTTAGCTGCACACTTCAAATTTTGACATGCTGTGTTTCCATTTCATTCAGCTCATATTTTTAAATTCTCTTTTCAACAATTTTAAGACTCATGGATTATATAAAATTTTTGTTGTTTCCAAAAATGTATAAATTTTCCAGATCACTTTTTGTTTTTTCATAATGTAGTTCTATTGTTGTCAGAAAACATACATTACACGACTTGAATAATTTTCAATTTATGAAGGCTTATTTTATGGCCCAGAAAATGGTCTACCTTGACAAATTGTTTATTGCACTTGAAAAGAATAGGTATTCTGCCATTTTTAGATGATATGCTCTACAAATATCTATTAAATCAAGCTGGTTGATAGTGCAGATCAATTCTTTTATACTCTTAATTTCTACTTGTCCTATTAATTATTGAGAGAAGGGTATTGAAATATATGATTATAATTGTGGGCATTCGGTTTTATCACTTTTTGCTTGATATGTTTTGAATCTCTGTTATTAGGTACATAAACATTTAGGATTATTATATTCATTCTTCATGATTATGGAAATGACTTTCCTAATTTATGACAATAGCCTTTCTTCTAAAACCTCATTTTTTCCTAATATTAATATAGCCACTAAAGGCTTTTTGTGTGTGTGATTAGTGTTAGCATGGCATAACATTTTCTATCCTTTTATTTCTACCTTATTTAGATCTTTATATTGAGTGAGGTTTCTGCAGGTAGCATATAGTTGAGTCTTGCTTTTTTGTAAATCTGATCTCACAATCTTATTTTAATTGTGCTTAGACAATGTACATGTAATGTGTTTACTGATAGAGTTACATCTACACCTCCAATCTTGCTATTTGTTTTTTATTTGTCCCATATATTCTATTTTCTCATTTCCTCATTTTCTTCTTTTTCTTTTAAATTATGTGTTTTTTTAAATTTTTGTTTATTTTGAGAGAGAGTGAGTGTGTGCATGCAAGTGGGGGAGGGGCAGAGAGAGAGTGGTAGAGAGAGAGAATCTCAAGCAGGCTCCATATTGAAAGCACAGAGCCCAATGTGGGGCTTGAACTCACAACCTGTGAGATCATGACCTGAGCTGAAACCAAGAGTTGGATGCTTAACCAACTGGGCTACCTAGGCACCCCTAAAATTATGTTTTTAACGATTCCATTTAATCTCCTTTGTTGGCATATTAGAGTGCTTTGTTTTGTTGATTTAGTAGTTGCTGTCATGTTTATAATATGTAACTTTCATTTATCAAAATCTGCTTTCTGGTGATATTATGTGATTCTTGTATAGTCAAATATACAACAATATACTTCCATTTCCTTCCTCCTGGCTATTGTGCTATTTTGTCACACATTTTATTTTATTTCCATATAGGTAATAAGCTCCATGATTCATTTTTTATTATTTTCTTTAGTCAATTATCTTTCAAATAAATTAACTAATATGAGACTTTTTTTATTGATGTTATTACTATTTCTGGTATTCCTCATGCATTATGGAGATCTAGATTTATTTCCTATATCATTTTCTTCCGCCTAAAATAATTATTTTAATCTATAAGTACATTTTAATGCAGGTCTCTTGATGATGAAGTCTGTCAGTGTTTCCATGCTGAAAAATTCTGTTGCCCTCATGTTATCAAGATATTTCACTGGGTATAGAATTGATTGTTTGTTTTTTCTTTTGAGTACTTTAAAGATCTTGCCCGTTGTATGCTGGATTGTATTGTGCTGACAAAAAAAATCTGCTGACATGCTTGTCTTTTCCTCTGTGCATAATGCATTTTTCTTCCCTTACCCCTGGCTGTTTTTAAGATTTTTCTCTTTATCACTGGTTTGAGGCAACTTGATTGAGATGCATTGCTACAGAGTTTTAAAATTTTTTTCCCTCTTCTGTTTAGGGTTTATTTAACTAATTGGCTCTGTGGGTTTTCATCATCTTTGGACATTTTGGTACCATTATTCCTTCAAACTTTGTTTTGTTACCCTCTCCCTCTACTATATATATATTACATTACTTTAAGTAGATGTATATCAGGCTTCATAAAGTCTTTCTAGAAATCACTGATGTTATATGTATTTTTCCCCCCAGGGGACTTTCCTGTGCATTTAATTTTTGATAGTTTCTGGTACTGTAATTTCAAGTACATTTATCTTTTCTTCTGCCATGTCTATTCTGCCATTAATCCCACATAGTTTTATTTTTTATTTCATATATTATACTTCTCATCTCTAGCATTTCATTAGAGGATTTTTAATATCTTTCCTGTCTCTACTTAACATATTCAGTTTTTCTCTAGCTTTTTGAACATATGGAATCAGTTATAATGGTATATTAATGTCCCCATTTATTAATTATGTCAAATGTGACAATTCTGGATCAGTTTAGATTTATTGATTTTTCTACTCATTATGACTTACATTTTCCAGTTTCTTTGAATGCCTGGCAATTTGTTATTGGAAATAAATCATTGAGAATTTTACTTTTTTGTACTATAACTATTCATGACCTTTGTTCTGGAATGTGGTAAAGATATTTGGAAATGCCTGACCCTTTTGGATCTTTATTCTATAACTTACTTGGTTATACCAGGCCAGCCTTCAGTGTGAGGCTTTTTTTTTTTCCATTCCTGATGCAAAAGCATCTTTTGTGTTCTACCCAGTACCCTGTATATTGTGAGATTTTCTACCGTGGTTTGTGGGAACAGGGGCTATTGTCATCCTGTGTGAATTCCAAGATCTTCCCCCCTAATCATTCCGGTGATCCTTTCCCTGCAGTTTCTTCATGTATGTGTACTGATTAGACTCAGCTGAACCTTCAATTGAAATTCTATTCAGTTCCCTGTCAGTCTCCTCTTTCCATTTTTCTCTTGTCCAGTGTTTTTCCTGCATATTCTAGTTTCTTTGTCATCCCCAGATTCCCATTTCATCTTTGGAAATTGTGGGATTCTGCCTGGCTTCTTTCTCCTTGAATGGAGTCCCAAAAACTCTCTAAGGCCATAGGGTGAGGCTCTCTGAGGGCTTACAGTATGATTTCCCTTTCTCTCAGGGTTTGTTGTGCTTTGTTGTGGAATGCCTAGCATCTTGAAAATGATTATTCAATATATTTTTTTGGTTTCTTCTTTGTTTTAGGTGAAAGGTAAAATCTTGTCTCTGTTATTACACATTGGGCCAGAGCAGAATGATAATTTATTTTTAATTGCCTGTTAGTTCTGGATGCTTTTGCCCATATGATCTCTAGGAAACTAACACTTTCAAATTATACATCTGTTTGAGGGATGGTAATATTAGAAGTTAAAATTTTCCATGTATAATTTACATCTGTATTTAAGCATGAGAGACATCACTTCCTTCAGATTTTGAATAGTTCCATACCCGGACTATTATACTGTCAATTCTGAGAAAACCACCTATCACCAATACACAAGAAGTCTATGCCATCTTTTGCAGACTCTGATTCATTTGGGACAATGCTCAGAGTTTATGTTGCTGTGGTTTAGGCATCAGCCCTGTGTTGTGGTCTGCCACTGTGCCTTTCCCATTGCACAGCTGTAGTTCCTGATAAAAGTAGTTCTTACGTGGATTTACTGAGGCCGGGTCCAAGGACCCAGAGAGGGTTTCACAGGACCAGCCAAGATGGTCCTTGGCTTCTTGCAGGATGGATAAAATGCAAGGCAACAGGAAGTGAGTAAAGGGTTTTTTGAAGACATAGGGAAGGCAGATACAGACAGACCATCTGGGAGATATGGAAAGAAAAGGAGCATGAGTCTTGTCTTTGTCCAGGGCCTGGTGGGTGAGTTATTAAGGATTGTGGGTCCAGTGTACATGTCCTCTCAGGAATCCAGGAGCTAGCTAGAACAAAGACAAAGACCTAGGTGTTTGTACCTGGAGTAAGAAGATCTTGGCGTTGAGAAGTCTAAAGCTGCTGGTCAGGAATACACATATGATAGTTTCACCTGGTCATTCTCACCTGGTCTTACCTTAGGTGTTCTCTGTTCTAAAGAAATCATTAACTCCATGTCCCTGACAAGGATGCCATACACTATATGCATTCTGAGGCATGTGTAAAGTGGGGTACAGGTCCTAACAAGAAAAGAAGCAGGGAAAGAAGCAAAGAGCAGATTCTTATGGAGTCCTTCATTTTCCCTATCTCATTACCTTCTATTTCATCTTTTTTTTTTTTAATTTTTTTTAACGTTTTTATTTATTTTTGAGACAGAGAGAGACAGAGCATGAATGGGGGAGGGTCAGAGAGAGAGGGAGACACAGAATCGGAAGCAGGCTCCAGGCTCTGAGCCATCAGCCCAGAGCCCGACGCGGGGCTCGAACTCACGGACCGCGAGATCGTGACCTGGCTGAAGTCGGACGCTTAACCGACAGCGCCACCCAGGCGCCCCTATTTCATCTTTTAGATATGTTCTCCTTTGAAAGTAAATTCATAGCTCTTTGCAAAATAGTTTTTAAAATATGAAAAAATTTATAATTAGTAATCTTTTGGGGCACCTGGGTGGTTCAGTCAGTTAAGCGTCTGACTCTTGATTTCGGCTCAGGTCATGATCTCACCATTGATGAGTTCAAGCCCCATGTCAGGGACCAGTGTGGAGCCTGTTTGGGATTCTCTCCCTCTTCCTCTCTCTTTGCCCCTGCTCTCTCTCTCTCTCTCTCTCTCTCTCAAAATAAATAAACTTAAAACAATTAGTAATCTGTTAAGGAACTAATTTTGTCAAACATTTAAGACCTTTCCCTTTCTCACTCTCACTCACCCTTTCAGCTTATAAACTAGAGAAGCTAACTTCAAGTCAAGCCAGAAAACAGGTCTTCTTTCCATGAGATGTGTAACCTTATATAATCTAGGTTCACTGACAGCCTCTCCCTTTAATTTTAGTTAGTTTATGCCATTAATGTTAAATTCTTCCCTAAACATATCTAACGCAGAGGTCAATTATTTTACACTTTCATGAAATTATCTCAAGACCTCCTCAGTGTATTTTGGATCACCTGAAAATGATGGTTTTTAAAGTAAAAAAAAAAAAAATAGACATTTGTACCAAACATGTAAATACTTGACTAACCCAGACCAAAGTCACATGCATTTATCTTGAAAACAGAATTTCACAAAAAAGATTAACATTTTTTTCTTGTGAGTATTTTGGTGTATTTATTCATGACAGTTTTATATCTCAATTACATACTTTTAATTTTCCACTTGGAAGACACCTATTCTAAATAAAAATTTATTTTCATGACACTGTCCTCTGAATACTATATTGAAAAAATCCAATTAACTTACACAAATTACAGTGCTCCAAGGGCATTCTTCTTTTTCAGAGGAGAAGACTATAAAAACAAAAATTAATACTCACAAATGAAAACATGGTTATACAGAGTTCTTTTTTTTTTTTCTGTTGATTTACCTCCCCTTACCAGCCCAAATTCTCATAGCACATTCTTATTTCTGTATTTCTAAAATTACTCACAGGTAATTTTCAGGTCTCTTTTTACCCCTTCCAAGCCCAAAGTTTGATAACTATTAGATAATGTATCTAGAAGGAAAAAAAAAGTCATATCTGTTCCCCTCTAAGTTTTGCTATCCTTAGTGTAAATCAATAATTCATTTCTAATATATTCTGGTTAGTGAAATTTATTTGTGTATGTTTGTTTCTAGTAATATCTTGAGCTATATAGTGTTTTTTTCAAGTAAATTTGTAATTATTTTCAAGAAAAATTTTTTTCTTTTGTTTGGCATAAAAATCTATATATTTACATTAAGTCAAATGTGTTAATTATTTAATTAAATCTTAACTGTGCTTATTATTTATCTACTTAACCTATTGGTTTTATGAGACGGTTATGTTAAAATATTCCACTATGGAGGCGCCTGGGTGGCTCAGTCGGTTAAGCGTCTGACTTCAGCTCAGGTCATGATCTCATAGTTTGTGGGTTTGACCCCGTTGACAGCTCAGAGCCTGGAACCTGCTTCAGATTCTGTTTCCTTCTCTCTCTGCCCCTCCCCAGCTCACACTCTGTCTCTCTCTCAAAAATAAATAAACATTAAACAATTAAAAAAATTTCCAATATGTTTGTAGCTTTATCAATTTGTTCTTTCATTTTTAAAAGTTTTTGGTATATTTCAAAGTTATGTTGCTAGCTACTTAAAGATTCATGACTATGCTACCTTAGAGATTACTTCTTTGTGGAATTTGTTCTTCCCTTCCTGGTTATGCTTTCCACCTTCAATTCTATTTTGTCTGGCAATAATATTGTTTTGGCTACTTTTACTTAATGTCATTTCTGTGAATTAGTGCTAGGCAAGGAGAAAATTGTATATGCTCTGTCTGCCATCTCTATCCAAAATCTTTAGTAAGTTTTATTTACAATTCTCTCAGACTTTCAATGTGCGTAGTTCCGAAGAAGATCTTTTGTTTGATGGTTTTATTCTGAGAAGAAAGACACCTATTGGGATAGCTGAAAGAAAGCTAAACTGGAGGAGAGGAGGATGAGATCACTATATAAGGGGAAATCATAGGTAAGGGAAATTTTCAATAATAATTTTCATTGGTGGTGTAGGCAGGAGGGGAGAGTCGTAAGGAGACTGATTACATATCTTTAAAAACATTTTGGTATGTTTGAATATTTGGCGTTTGATAATTTTCTCTCTCATTTATCACAAAACCCTCAGTAATATCTATACTTTCCATCAATCTTTTAAAATGCCATATGCACATGTGTATATGTGTATCTTTTATTTTGATGATAAAGCTGAGATTCATCTCCTGTTAAAAATAGATACTGACTGTGGAGACCTACTCTTATTTGAGTCACAAAAATAAATAGGTTAGAAAAATGTCACGGTGTCTGACTTTTTATGTCCATGTTTATTTTTAAAAATCCATGGCCCACTGGAAAAAATAGATTTGAAATCTCAGATCAAAAATTTTTTTTAATGTTTTTTAATTTTTTTTTTTTTTTTTTAGAGAAAGAGAGACAGAGTATGAGCAGGGGAGGGGCAGAGAGAGAGAGGGAGACACAGAATCTGAAGCAGGCTCCAGGCTCTGAGCTGTCAGCACAGAGCCCCACGCAAGGCTGGAACTCACAAACCATGAGATCACGACCTGAGCCACGACTGAGCCACCCAGGCACCCCTGAAATCTCAGATCAGAATTAAAGCAAATGTGATTTTAATTCTCTATCACCTAATTCTTACTAAATCTTTCATTGTAATATTTACTTTCAAGTCTACTTTTTTTTTTTAATGTTTATTTTTGAGACAGAGAGAGAGCATGAACGGGGGAGGGTCAGAGAGAGAGGGAGACACAGAATCTGAAACAGGCTCCAGGCTCTGAGCTGTCAGCACAGAGCCCGATACGGGGCTCGAACTCACGGACTGCAAGATCATGACCTGAGCTGAAGTCGGTCGCCCAACCGACTGAGCCACCCAGGAGCCCCAAGTCTACTTTTTTTTAAAGTTTTATTTATTTTGAGAGAGAGAGCATGAGCAGGAGAGGGCAGAGAAAGAGAGAGAGAGAGAGAGAGAGAGAGAGAGAGAGAGAATCCCAAGCAGGCTCTGCACTGACAGTGCAGCCCTCATGTAGGGCTTGACCTCACAAACTATGAGATCATGACCTGAGCTGAAATCAAGAGTCGAAGGCTTAACTGACTGAGCCACCTAGGTGCTCCTAGAGTCTACTTTAAGTATATTCTTCAGGAATCTAAGACAACACCAAGCATAGTGATAGATAAATGCTGTATTGATTCTTTTATATATAATGATACTATCTTGAGTTTTAGATTGTGGGCCAAATGATATAATGTGCACAGACACATTTACATAATCGATCCATATTTTCTCTTTGAACTTTAAAATGACCCATGCTGAGACAGAGAGGAAAAGCTATTTGGCACATTTTAAGATGAGGTTAATGAGTGCAATTGTTAAGCATTTTACCAAAAGTTGCCTACTAGCCACATAGTGAAGCCAAATCTCAAAACAATTTTTTCCTAACACTCAGAATTCTTTCTTTCATCATAACTCTTCATTGAGTTAGCATTAAAATACAAGTAAAAAGTTTCTAATATTCATAAAAAACAAAAGCACATTTAGTGAGAACAATGTAGGAAACCAGAAAATTTTACATTAATACAGCTCATATGTTTTTGAAGACTAAAGCTGCTTTTTATTCTTTTGACTCTACCATTTGTGAGTTTACTTAGACTCATAACTCTGGTAAAAAATCAAGTTATTTTCATGGTCATGAAATGATATTTGCTTTCATCTTCCTATGGCCCTATCTGCATATAACTTGCAGGGGAGTGCTCATAACACAATGTATATTAAATCATCAGACATAATACCCTACAAATAACCTATGAAAATGATAATGACTATTCCTAATTAGCTAATCATTGAGCTGTAATTACTCCAAGATAAATTGGACTATGAGTATTAGAGAAAAGTTGTGAAGTGCTTGTGACACAGTTTTTTTGTTTTGTGTTTTTAATTCACTACATTCAGATAAGAAGGACAGACTAGGTTTAATTTGCCCCTTATTCTGTTTGCATAAAGAAAGCAAATCAGAATTTTCAAAACCTAACCTGAAAAGTGCAGTTGAAGATTTGATTTCAGAACAGCTTTCTTTATGTTGAAGTACTATTTATCACCGTCAGTTTTTACCCCACTTGTTTTAATCATGCTATATTTCACATGGAAGACGTTCATGATTACCTTTGAAGGAACACCAATCTGTTGTTTTCAGAAAAAGGCAAATGGAGCTCTTAAACCTAAGATGGTGGTTTTGGAAAAGATCAACCAAAACATATGATCAGATTATATTTAAATGATTGACAGCTTGGTATTTGGAATTTATGTCACAAATGGTATTGTATACAATTATATTAATTAGCCTAATAAAAATCAAAAAGTGACATCAAGTACTCATATTATGAAAAATAGTCTTGCTATATTCCCTTCATTTGCATGCATAATTAGAAGATTTAGGTGACACTCTATTGTGACATCTGCCAGTTAACATAAAAGGTAATATAAAATGAATAAGTTAAGCACATGAAAATGGGTATACCTTTCAATGCCTTAAAAATTAATTTAGAAGAATCCAAGTTAAACTATAGTAACCAACATGAATCATATAATCGGGGGATGCTGGACCACTTAAAGACATGACCTTATTTGTATAGATTCTCCCTAATTGTATTCTCTGTGTCCATATAATTTTTGGCAACTTTAATTTAGATTTCTGTCTTGCTTAAGATTTAACTCTCAAGTAATTATGCTTTATAACACATTTGGGTCCTTAAATTTGAATGGGTTCAGCATGGTAGATTAGTTCATGCTAGATTCATCTCACCAATGTATTAGAAGCTTTCCATTTTGACATCAAGTGAAAGAAACTTTAAATGATGATGAACTTAGAATTTTAATAGACTGTAATTAATCTTCTGTAGCTTTTTTGTAAATGTGAATACAATATATCTGCTTTCTATCCTAATTATAATATTGGTTACAACAGTGTAATTTGTCATGCAAAACAGCTTTTACATTACACAAAATCAAAGTAGTACAGTTGGTAGAAGTTTACCAGTTTTGCATACTAACACATAACAAATACTCTAAGAAGTTCTGCAGAAGCCTTCTATTCTTGAAAATCTAAAGATGTCCCTTTGAATTCAGCAAAGACTCTTACACTCTTATCCTTTTACACTCTCAAATATTCCTGTTTCCGAGGATAAAAAGAGGGCAGAATACAAGGCCAAATGAGAATGGCATCATTCTCTTGGGCTTGGTTTTTCAATACATTTGAAGGACATATTCTGTTTTGTCTGCTAAGTCAAATAAAAAAAAGTCAGCCTTTCAGAAGGATACATTGGTTACATTCTCACACCCTAAATCAACCTTTGTCTGTCACAAGGAGACAGACATCTCATCTAATATTGGAATTCTTCTAAATATTCTTCAACTTAACCTAGCAAAGTCAGTATCTATATCTTGACATAGCTGGAGTTAGCCCAAGCTCTTGAGATGCTAGTTTAAGGCCTTTCAAATGCTCAGTATAGCCCTTAAAGCCTGCATTTATTTGTTCAAAAATATTTATTGTCTGTCTATAATGTGCATGGCTCTTGCTAGGAGATGAATGAGCCACAGTGAACATGTATATATTAGGCTGACCTGACAGAGCTTGCAGTTTGTTGAAGATAGATATAAAAATGCCTACCAAAACAAATGTAGTATTACAAATTATAATAAATGTCATTAACAAAGAAATAGGAGAGGCTAAAGGGAACTAGGAAGGATTTTTATAGAAGACATATTCAATCTTAAAACTGAGTGGTGAGAAAAGTTAGCCAGGAATACAGAATAAAGAATATTCCAGGGAGTAACCACAACATGAACTCCTTTTGACATCTGATATCTCTACAACTGTTGGGATGACCACCCCACCACAGGGATTGTATTTTGTTTTAAATGTGCTGCAATGTCATGTTTCCAATATTTGATCAAATTGAACAAACATTGCTTCATTGTTTCTATCTATATAGGATTCTGTGTGTTGAGCAGATTGTAGATAGGACAGTTTGAAATATTTGACATTTAACCCAAATGAAGAAGAGTGGAAATGTTAAGTTCCTTTATATTTTAAGGTCAATGTCACATTTTTTTGCACTTTTGTCCTCTGATATGTTCTAGCATACTGACTTGCATTGGAACTGCATCCTGAAGTTTGGGATAGACAAAATAACACTGAAAGCACACATTTATTTTTATTCCTTGAATGAAAAGAAAGCAGTGATAGTAAAGCATATGTGCTTTATTATTGGAATCAAATTGGTCATTGACAACTCATCTGGAGCAAGCTTAAAAAAACATTGGTGTTATGTAACTGTGCAAAGAAAACACACGCTAGAAATGAGTCTAAGAATGAAGCTGGAGGCTTGTTTCAGAGGCTAGAATCTAGAGAAGAATCCATGTTTTTTCCTGCCGAATTTAAATTATAATTCTTTAAAATAATTTATATAGACTGACCTAGACCTAATAGTTTAAGTATAATATGAATGTACTTTAAATGTTGGTTTTAACAGAATACAACAAAAATTACTGTCAAAAAAACCAAAATGGCCCTTGGGACACAGAATGTTTCTCCTCAGTTAAGTATTCTGTGTCCTTAATTTTTAGATGTGTCAATCCCAACTGGGTATATTATTTTTCCATTTGGGTTTGTAAGTGTTCAGTGTGTTACTACAAATACTGATGGAAGAACTATACAAATCACGACTTGTAATCCTATGTCGTGTTTATTTTTCAGAAGTCAAATAACTTTATCACCATTCTTCATAACATTTTTTAAAAAAGCCTTATTGGCTTAAATTATTGCCAGCTAGATGGCACCATCCCCACCTCAAGTTGCTTTTCAAGAAGTTGGCTTACATGAATGTGTTGGCTTAGAGAATCATGCTGATGGTGGTGCTGGTGTATAAATTCATCCAGAGCTGATGTCCTCCCTAAAGGCCTCTTGAGTCACTACTCTGGCCATAAAGTTGCTATTATTAGATGACCAGTTGGCACTTCCTACCTCCTTGTAATTTTCTTATGACTATAAAGCAGCACGAGAGTGGGATCCTTCTGTTGGTGGCGATCCACTTTGCATGGGGTAACGCAAGCCCAAGAACATCTCTTTGTGAACACCATGCTTTATGTCTGCACCAGAGGGTTCTACTATTTGTCCTCATCCTCTGGCTCTACATTTGAAATTTGGTTTAACCTGTTACAGAATATAATTAAAATCATTAATTTCTATATCTTTTATTGTTACAGCAACTACTTGGCGCCCAGGAAGAGACAAACGACATGCACTCTGGCAATCAGTAAAGACTGTTCATTCTGCACTGGTGCCGGCCCAGCAGAATCATCTCCAAAAGCTGAGCCCCCAGCCCTGGCGCTGGCCTACTTTATGCCTGGCCAGCTTCTGGGAACTTGGAAACTTTCCATCGGCTGCACAGGTGGGCGGGATTGCAGGGACTCAAGGAAAAAAAAAAGGGTGGGGGTTGTGCTATGTGGGCAGTCGGCTAATCGAGGCAAGCAAGAGTATAGAAGCCGACATCATGCAAAGGGAGTATCCAGCCTCCGACATCTGGCTGGTTCTTTTTTATATGTTTTGGTCAGCTTTCCTTCTCATCATGTATTTGTGTATTTCTTTATTTTTTAGTTTATTAACACAAAATTTTCATATGCATTGAAGTTAATTTGGTCCATACTGGAACATAAAGTTAGAAGTGTAGAAGCCATGTTTTTTTACTTATTATTTTTTATAAGGTCAGGTATAGAATATTATGCGCAAAAGAGAATTCATTGTTTTACAACATGCTTCTGTTTATTGAGTAGGTCATTTGAAAACAAGCCTTACTATTTCTAAATAATAATAAACAAAATTTAGGAAAAGCATTTTTTTAAATTTATTCTCAAGTTATTTAACATTCAGTGGAGTCTTGGCTTCAGAAGTAGAACCCAGTGATTCATCTCTTATATATGACACTGAATGCTCATCCCAACAAGTGCCCTCCTTAATGCCCATCACCCCTTTTCCCTACCACCATCAACCCTCGGTTTGTTCTCTGTTTTTAAGAGTCTCTTATGGTTTGCCTCTCTCTCTCTCTATTTTTATCACATTTTAGTATTCAGCTTATGTTCTAAGAAATTTGCAATGAATGTCTAAGTCAATTTCTCTTCTTCCTTTTCTTCTCTTTGTTCTAGTTCTAATAAATGGTACCTTTGTTACTCTCTGGCAAAGATATAGCTGATGTGCTTTAGGTAATATCTACTCAGTTAAAGCCTGAAATGCATTCCTTTAGGCTTATAAATTCTTCAAAGTTAAATGTATTTTAACCAAGTTCTTCTGCTTATTTCAGTTTAATCCTCTAAATATTCATTTAATCTGTCATATAAAAAAGCCACAATTTTAAATACTTTTATTAATTATCCACAGATGAATATTGTTTACATAGCAATAAGTACTTTAAAAATAAAGATTAAGTGATTAGATATATTGCTCTAAATAATAGTTGCCATGAGCAGCAGTATAAAATGTCAACACCGGAAATTAATAGTATAACAAAGAAATAGGGTCTGATATTGCATTCATTTTTTCATCATTTGGCGTTCCATAATTTGCTTTCTTTTTTTTTTATTTTTTTAATGTTTATTTATTTTTTGAGAGAGAGAGAAAAACAAAGTGTGAGCCAGGGATAGTCAGAGTGAGAGGGAGACACAGATTCTGAAGCAGGCTCCAGGCTCTGAGCTGTCAGAACAGACCCCGATGCAAGGCTTGAACCCACAAACTGTGAGATCATGACCTGGGCTAAAGTCGGATGTTTAACTGACTGAGCCACCCAGGCACCCCCCAGAATTTACTTTCAATAAGATCCCCCATGATTTCTTTCTAATATTAATATATTTTTTTCTCTTATGGTAAAATGTCCACAAGTATTTCAAATATGAGCAAATAACTAAAATAGCATTTGCAATGTCACTTCAAATAATATTCAGATATACCAATTTATCTCTAACACTTTAAAATGTTTATACATACTGAAAATTCATTTTATTTATTAGTTATTAGAAGCATCTCACTCTAGTAGGAAGGAATATTTCAGGTAAATTCATTTACAAAAATCTTTAGAAAAATAACACAAGTTTTAAGAATTTTCCCGAAATGAAACAAAATGAAAAGGAAATTATCTACACTGCTTACATCACCCTCATGAACTCAGTGTGCTTATGCAAGTAGGAAGATGATTCCAAAATCTCAACTCTATCTTGTACCTAAAGAATGGTGAATTACTTTAAATAAATCAATAGTCTAAAGGAAGTTGTTGCCACACTGGAATAGATTCCATCATTCCACATTTATCATTTGATTTATTGAGACATCTCTGGGATAAATACGTGCATCTATCTCACTTGTCATGTCAGCTTTAAAAATATATCTCAGACCTTTTGCACAAAAAAACAATTTGCTGACTCATCAAAAACATTAATCAAAGCTCATAAGAATTTGTAGTTTATATTTCTGTAGAATTTACTAAGTGATTTTGTATTTATTTCCTCCATTGATTATACTAACAGCACTAAGAAGTCAGTCAGGCAAACACATTATACTTATTTTTGCATAGTTAAACTTAACCACAGAAACATTAGTGATTTGCCTAAGGCACAGCTAGCAACTAGCTGATTTGGGATTTGAAGCCAAATTTTCTGAATAAATTGAATGATGCTTGTTCTATTCACCTCACACAAGCTAAGTTTCTATCATGAATGCTTTATCTACAAAGTTATACCCCATTTTATAACAAAGCTTTACATTTATATCTCTTTTGGAGATTCCTCATTTACTTTGAAGTACTACTAAATTGTCCAAGCTTAGGGATGTCCTGACCAAAAGGTTAGTTTTAAGCAGTATTACATTAAAATAATATGCTGGAATACACCATTTTCCCTATCACTGGTAACAATGTAGAATCCCAAAACAACATCAAAATAATAAATAAATAAAAATGAAATAAGAGAGAGGGGGGAGAGAAAACAACTTACAATTTGTTTAGTTAGAATAGTTTGTGAGAAATATTATAATATTAATCAAGATTATAATAAATTTTAAATCCATTTGTAGTTTCTAGTTGGTGAGAAATATAGTTGAACATCGATAAGGGGCTAAAAGATCCATTAGGGCCTACTGCCCAGAGAGATGAGTACAGGCTGACAGGAGAGGAAAGCATATCTTGGAAATCCATATTGAGGTTGCCTTTATATTCTTATAATTGTTGGTCATATGTGACAAAAATATGCACTGCCTCTGGTTTGTTAGCTTCCAACTTTGAAAATGTCTAGGGCTACAGCTACACTTCAGTAGTGCAGAGAGCATTAGTAGTGAGTTTCTCACCTGCAGTCATATCCTGCACCCTTTGACTAAATGTATATATTGTGAATTAGAGATTCTATTATCCAATAAATATGAAAAAATAACCCCAAAGACTTGCAAGAACCCATGCAGTAAGGCAAAGTGGGATATGTTTAAAATTATTCTGATCTTCATTTTTTGTTGCTGTTTTTAGTCAAAACTATACCAGCTTCGAGTGATGGATGTTGGTCATTTTGCTCATGATCATCTTCTTATTTCATTTTTTTTTTTTTTTTAGTATTTAAAACACTCCCACTATCCACATTCTATCCACTGAATGTAGCCATTATATGGAAACATTTGAAACCAATTCTCATTAATCATGCTTTTCTACCATGATTTCAGTGAGTAATTTGTATCTATGTGCTAATAGTCTTAAAAGAAACTCATTTTCCCTCTGTGTAGTCCAATGCAGAAAACTTGATCATGAATAAATATTAGCTCTAACTCACCATGTTCCATATTACATGTATTGAGGGATTTCTTCATGATGGTTTAATTTTTAAGAGCCCCTTATTTATTTATATATTAGGCAATTCCAACTAGGAATTTAATTTATTTTATATTTGCAGCTATTTTCACATACATGCTTTTCCATCAAGAAAATTTAACTTCATGAAAAGTCCTTTCTTTTCATTTCTCTTAGGCTATGGAGATATAGCAGCTAATTCCTCAATATCTAGAGCCACTAGAAATAATTATTTAGAGCTTTAAAAAAAAAAACACATACTTTAAAAAATTATAAATGGGTATGCTTAAAAATTATTATCTTATTGAGCAGATATGGAATTTAATACACTTTTTGTATGAAATAAAACAAGAAATAGAAGTTCAAACAAAAAATTGTATATTGGTACAATTATATTTTGGAATCTAAAATTTCTCTGTGCAGGCAATAATGTGGAAGTTGGTTAAAGTATTTTTTAAGTTTTATTGTTAACATTTATTTATTTTTGAGAGAGCATGATCAGGGGAGTGGCACCAGGAGAGGGAGACAGAATCTGAAGCAGGGTCCAGGCTCTGAGCTGTCAGCACAAGCCGGATGCAGGGCTCAAACCCTCAGACTGCAAGATCATGACCTGAGCTGAAGTCGAACACTTAACTGACTGAGCCATCCAGGCACCTGGGTTAAAGCATTTTAAATAACTTCAGGGGCGCCTGGGTGGCGCAGTCGGTTAAGCGTCTGACTTCAGCCAGGTCACGATCTCGCGGTCCGTGAGTTCGAGCCCCACATCGGGCTCTGGGCTGATGGCTCAGAGCCTGGAGCCTGTTTCCGATTCTGTGTCTCCCTCTCTCTCTGCCCCTCCCCCGTTCATGCTCTGTCTCTCTCTGTCCCAAAAATAAATAAACGTTGAAAAAAAAATTTTTTAAATAACTTCAGCTGATCATAGTATCTCTTGTTTCGTTCTTCTATGAGAGGCAGTTCTTAAATTGTACTCAATATTTTTTTTTTTCCTTTCTGTGGGGGAAGACACTATAAGTAATTAGAGGATTTACAGGAGCTATAATTTTAGACTGGGCAATTTACTAATATAGGTATTATTCTTCTTTATATGTGCTGCCGAAGCGAGCACAGTACTATTCTTCTTTATTCACAATTAAACCGCTGTCAGCTTTGTGTCCAAGAAAATTTGATTTCTTTAATCAAGGAAAAAAGTAAGAAATTCATCTCTTTCCTCTCTGTGTCATAGTAAAGACTGATAATTTTTGCAGTAAAACAAAAACAAAAGTAACTTTGTTAAACTTCATTTGCAAAGTATATTTGTTCTTGGAAACCAAGTTAAAAATGACAACAGCAGTAAAACCACTAGCACTTTGTGGGAAAACCAGTCCATGGAAAAAGCTTTGAAGAATACTAAATAAGTCTCTATGAATTATTAAAGTGTGTTAATATGGACACAGACTTAAGACCTGTTAGTAAAAGTCCTGGTTTAGTTAAAGTTTGAGGACTTTTTCTAGCTCAGGAATGTCCTGGGGGTGGGAGAGATGGCCATATACTGGGGGAAAAATGCCTGAAAGTGTCCTTGTGACATATGCTTACATTGATATCTAAGAAGATTATGTTCCGTGTTGGGACTTATTAAAATTTATCACTAGGAATTATGGATTCTCGAGAATAAGAGTGGTCAGTGTATTATAGTTCTAGACACATTGTCTTCTTAGTCTGATGCCAACATACACAAACTTGAAAAACTAAAGCAAGATATTGATTCAAAGACAGCTCCAATAAGATATCAATGTAAACAAAGATGACAGCTCCAATGTTCTTCCATTTTCATGTAAAAGTAGAACAGATACTTAGTTTAAAGAAGAGATATATTCAAGATTTTGGATTGAGCTTATTTTTTTTTTTTGAAAAAAAATTTTATGTGTATTTAGCTTTGAGAGAGACAGAGACAGAGCATGAGCAGAGATGGGGTAGAGAGAGAGAGGAGGGAGACACAGAATTCCAAGCAGTGTCCAGACTCTGAGCTGTCAGCACAGAGCCGACATGGGGCTCTAACTCAGGAACAGTGAAATCATGACCTGAGCTGAAGCCAGAAGATTAACTGACTGAGCCACCCAGGCACGCTGCCCCCTCTTTTTTTTTTTTTTTTTTTTTTTTTGGATTGAGCTTGTTTTTGGAAGGCTGCAATTCAGACTTCATAACCCTCTCCACTGGGCATTGTATTAAGGAAGTTGTTTAAAAGAAGAGCATATTGTAGTCAATATTTATGGAACCATAAAGACCTCAAATAGCCAAAACAGCAACCCTGTGAAACCAGAGTAAAGTTGGAAGCACTGCACTTGTTGATTTCAAACTACCTTACAAAGCTGTAGTGATCACAGTAACACTACCGGAAACACTGACCAATGGAACAGAATTGAGAGCCGCCAAATAAACCCATTAATATGTGGCCAATTAATTTATGACAAAGGAGCCAAGACTATATAATGGTGAAAGGACAGTCTCTTTTTAAATGGTGTTGAGAATATTGGGTATCCACATGCAAAGGAATGAAACTGGATGCTCAGCTCACACCATATGCAAAACTCAACTCCAAATAGATTACATATTTGAATGCAAGACCTGAAATCATAAAACTCCTAGAAGAAAACATTAAGAGTAAGCTCTTTGACACTGGTTTTGACAATTATTATTATTTTTTTTAGATTTGACATCAAAAACAAAGGCAAAAAAAGAAAAAATAAATAAATGAGACTATCAAACTAACAAACTTCTACAAAACAATGAAAATTCAGCAAAATGAAAAGGTAACCTGTGGAATGGGAGAAAATATTTGCAAACCACATATGGATAAAAGGTTAGCATACAAAATACAGAAGGAACTCAAACAACTCAATAGACAATTAAAAAAATTAATCCAATTAAAAATGAGCTACAGACCTGGCCAGATACTTTCCCAAGAAGACATACAAATCCTAATACTTACATGAAGAGATGCTGAACATTGTTATTCATCAAAGAAATGCAAATCAAAACTGCAATGAGCTATTACCTCACACCTGTTAGGATGTCTTCTATCAAAAAGACAAAATATAACAGGCATTGGCAAGGATGTGGAGGAAAGGGAATCCTTGTAGACTCTTGGTGAGAATGTAAACTCGTGCAGCCAGTATGGAAAACAGTATGGAGTTTCCTCAAGAGATTAAAAGTAAAACCACCATATGATCCAGTAATTTCAGTTGTACATATATATCCAAAAGGGACTAAATCACTATCTCTAAGAAATATCTGTATTCTCATGTTCGTTGTAGCATTATTCATAATTACCAAAGTTGGAAACAACCTTAATGTCTGTAAATGGATGATGGGTAAAGAAAATATGAGGTAGGTATATGATAGATCAATCAATCAATAGATAGATAGATACATAAGTAGATAGACAGATAAGTAGATAGATAGATAGATGATAAGTAGATGGATAGATAGATAGATAGATAGATAGATAGATAGATAGAATGGACCATATTATTCAGCCTTCAAAAAGAAGGAATTTCTATTTGTGACAACATGGATGAAGCTGGAAGGCATTATGCTGAGTGAAATTAGTCAGAGAAAGACAAGTACTGTGTGGTATCACTTGTATGTGGACTTTGAAAAAAATTGAACTCTTAGAAGCGAAGAGTAGAATGGTAGAAAGTGTAGCTCATATCTAGTACTAGGATGTTGGGGGAAATAAGGCCTGTAAAAAGGGTACAGACATTCAGTTACAAGATGAATAGGTTTGAGGATCTAATATATAACAGTGAATATAATTGATAATACTGTATTACATAATGGAGATTTGCTAAGAGAGTAGAACTGAAGTGTTCTGACCAAACAAAAACAAACAAACAAAAACCAAAATTAAACGGGGATAAATATATGAGGTGATTGATGTATGGATAAACTTAATGGTAGGAGGCCTTTCACAATGCATACATATACATTAAGTCATCACATTGTATACATTAAATATACATATATATTATAATTTTGGAGCACTTGGGTGGGTCAGTCAGTTAAGCGTCCGACTTCAGCTCAGGTCGTGATCTCACGGTTTGTGAGTTAGAGTTCCATGTTGGACTCTGTGCTGACAGC
Organism: Leopardus geoffroyi; assembly: GCF_018350155.1. Lineage (NCBI taxonomy): Eukaryota > Metazoa > Chordata > Mammalia > Carnivora > Felidae > Leopardus > Leopardus geoffroyi. Next base: position 88,769,674 of record NC_059328.1, read on the forward strand.
TCTGAACCTGGAGCCTGCTTCAGATTCTGTGTCTCCCTCTCTCTCTCTGCCCCTCCCCTGCTTGTGCTCTGTCTCTCTCAAAAATAAATAAACATTAAAATTTTTTTGAAAATTAAAAAATATATTATAATTTATTCAATTATACCTCAGTAGGGTGGAAAAAAACAAACAGAATTTTATGCCACAACCAAGTGGAATTTATCTAGAAAATACAAGGATGGTGTAACATTTGAAATTCATTTAATACAACACACTTTATCAGTAAAGAATAAAACAAGGTGATCATATCAGTAGACAGAAGAGTATCAACTGACAAAATCTAACAGTTTAATGATTAAAAACACTTAACAAAATTGGAAAAGAAGAAAGCTTCCTCAACCAGTTAAAAGGTATCAATGAAAAACCCACCACTCAAATTATATTTAATGGTAAAAGACAGAATTATTTCTTCTAAAATTAAGAAGAAGAAACAAATGCGCATTCTTGCCACTACTTTTCAACACTATACTGAAGATTCTGCAAGAAATTAAAATAAAACACTGAAATTGGGGAGGAAGAAATAATGCTTTTTGCAGATGACATAATCTTATATTGAGAAAACCTAAAGAATTAACTAAAAACCTATTAGCATTAACAAATGAGTTCAGCAAGTTTTCAGGCTACCTCACAAACATATATATACATCTATATGCATATATATACACTTATATAAGATAATTACATATATTTATATATAATAGTTATTTATGTATTTATATATTTATTTTAATATAATATATATTTATATAATATAAATATATACATATTTATGACTATGTTTTCTACATATTTGAATGATAATCTGAAATGAAATTAAGAAAAGCAATTCACTTAAACAGCATCAAAAAAAAAAAAAACACCCAAAATCCTTGGGAATAATTTTTTAAGTGCAAAACTGCTATTCTAAAAACTAGAAAACTTTGTTGTTGGAAAATAAAAATCTAAATAAATGGAAAGGCATCTCATGTTAATGAATCAGAAGAATCACTATTGTTTAGATAGCAATACTCTCCAAGGTGATCAACAGATTCAGTACAATCCCTGTTCAAATTCCAGCCATTTTTGCAGAAGCTGATCCTAAGCACTCATATGAAAACGCGAGGAACCCAAAATTCTCAAGACAGTCTTGAAAAAGAATATATTAGAGGTACTCATACTTCTTGGCTTTAAAACTTACTCCAAAACCACAGTAATCAAATAAAAGAGGTACTGGCAAAAAGACAGACATAAATCAGTAAAATAGAATTAATACTCCTGAAATGGTCTTCTACATTTATGGTTTATGGATTGTCACAATGAGTCCAAAACAATGTAAAGTGGAAAGAATGGTCTTTTGAACAAATTGTGCTAGAACAACTGGATATCCACATATAGAAGAATAAAATTCCTTAAACCATACATAAAAATTAATTTAAATGGGTAATAGGCATAAATTTAAGAGCCCAAACTATAAACTTCTTAAAAGAATACATAGGATTCCATATAAATTTTAGGATTATTTGTTATAGGTCTGTGAAAAATGCTGGTGTTATTTTGATAAGGATTGCACTGAATATGTAGATTGCTTTGGGTAGTATCAACGTTTTAACAATATTTGTTCTTCCTATCCAGGAGCATGGAATCTTTCTCCATTTTTTTTGTGTCTTCTTCAATTTCTTTCATAAGCTTTCTATAGTTTTCAGCATATAGATTTTTCACCTCTCTGGTTAGATTTATTCCTAGGTATTTTATGGTTTTTTGTGCAACTGTATATGGGATCGATTCCTTGATTTCTCTCTCTGTCGTTTCATTGTTGGTGTATAGGAATGCAACTGATTTCTGTGCATTGATTTTATATCCTGCAACTTTGCTGAATTCATGAATCAGTTCTAGCAGTTTTTTGGTGGAATCTTTTCGGTTTTCCGTATAAAGTATCATGTCATCGGCGTAGAGTGAAAGTTTGACCTCCTCCTGGCCGATTTGGATGCCTTTTATTTCTTTGTGTTGTCTGATTGCAGAGGCTAAGACTTCCAATACTATGTTGAATAACAGTGGTGAGAGTGGCCATCTCTGTCTTGTTCCTGACCTTAGGGGGAAAGCTCTCAGTTTTTCCCCATTGAGGATGATATTAGTGTTAGGTCGTTGATATGTGGCTTTTATGATCTTGAGGTATGCTCCTTATATCCCTACTTTCTTGAGGGTTTTTATCAAGAAAGGATGCTCTATTTTGTCAAATGCTTTGTCTGCATCTGTTGAGAGGATCATACGGTTCTTGTCCTTTCTTTTATTGATGTGATGAATCACGCTAATTGTTTTGTGGATATTGAACCAGCCCTGTGTCCCAGGTATAAATCCCACTTGGTTGTGATGAATAAGCTATCTTGAAAAAGAACACCAAAGCAGGAGGCATCACAATCCCAGACTCCAAGCTATGCTACAAAGCTGTAATCATCAAGACAGTATGGTCCTGGCACAAGAACAGACACTCAGATCAATGGAACAGAATACAAAACTCAGAAATGGACCCACAAATGTATGGCCAACTAATCTTTGACAAAGTGGGAAAGAATACCCAATGGAATAAAGACAGTCTCTTCAGCAAGTGGTGCTGGGAAAACTGGACAGCAACATGCAGAAGAATGAACCTGGACCACTTTCTTACACCATACACAAAAATAAACTTACTGGATGAAAGACCTCAATGTAAGACAGGAAGCCATCAAAATCCTCGAGAAGAAAGCAGGCAAAAACCTCTTTGATCTTGGCCGCAGCAACTTCTTACTCAACACATCTCTGGAGGCAAGGGAAACAAAAGCAAAAATGAACTACTGGGACTTCATCAAAATAAAAATCTTCTGCACGGGGAAGGAAACAATCAGCAAAACTAAAAGGCAACCAACAGAATGGGACAAGATATTTGCAAATGACATATCAGATAAAGGGTCAGCATCCAAAATCTATAAAGGACTTATCAAACTCAACACCCCCCCATAAAAAGAATCCAGTGAAGAAATGAGCAAAAGACATGAATAGACGCTTCTCCAAAGAAGACATCCAGATGGTCAACTGACACATGAAAAAATGCTCAACATCACTCATCATCAGGGAAATATAAATCAAAACCACAATGAGATACCACCTCACACCTGTCAGAATGGCTAACGTTAACAACTCAGGCAACAACGGATGTTGGCGAGGATGCGGAGAAAGAGGATCTCTTTTGCATTGTTGGTGAGAATGCAAGCTGGTGCAGCCACTCTGGAAAACAGTATGGAGGTTCCTCAAAAAACTAAAAATAGAACTTCCCTGTGATCCAGCATTTGCACTACTAGGCATTTATCCATGGGATACAGGTGTGCTGTTTCGAAGGGACACGTGCATCCCAATGTTTATAGCAGCACTATCAACAATAGCCAAAGTATGGAAAGAGCCCAAATGTCCATTGATGGATGAATGGATAGAGAAGTTGTGGTATATATATATACAATGGAGAATTACTCGGCAATCAAAAAGAATGAAATCTTGCCATTTGTAACTACATGGATGGAACTGGAGGGTATTATGCTAAGTGAAATTAGTCAGTCAGAGAAAGACAAAAATCCTATGACTTCACTCATATGAGGACTTTAAGAGACAAAACAGATGAACATAAGGGAAGGGAAGCAAAAATAATATAAAAACAGGAGGGGGACAAAACAGAAGAGACTCAAATATAGAGAACAAACTGAGGGTTACTGGAGGGGTTGTGGGAGGGGGGATGGGCTAAATGGGTAAGTGGCACTAAGGAATCTACTCCTGAAATCATTGTTGCACTATATGCTAACTAAATTAGATGTAACTTTTAAAAAAATAAAAAATAAAACAAGTTAAAAAAAAAGAATACATAGGAATAAGTCTTCATGATCTTGGGTTAGGCCAACCTTTCTTATATATGACACTAAAACCACAAGCAATTAAAGAAAATTTCATAAACTGTGCCTCATAAAAACTTTTAAAAACCTCACAATTTTATGCTGTGTGTGATGTTATCAAGTAATTTAACAGCCAAGCCACAGAATTGGAGAAAATATTTGCAAATCATATGTCTGATAAGAAACTTGTACCCCAAATATATAAAACTCCTACAATTAATAATAAAAAGATGAACAAACCGATTTAAAAGTGGACAAAAGTTAAAATAGGTTTCACCAACAAAAACGTAGAAATGGCAATACCACTTGAAGAGAGGCCATTAGGCACATGATAATCAAAACCACAAGACAGATCACTTCACATCTGCTAGGATGGTTATAGTAAAAGTTCAAGTAACTTTTTAGCTAGAATGGAGAAATTAAAACCCTCATACATAGACAGTAGGAGTGTCATCTGATACATATGCTTTGGAAAATGTTGGGAGTTGCTCATATTGTTAAGCGTAGAATTACCACATGATCCAGCAATTCCATTCCTAGAGATAAATCCAAGAGAAATGAAATCATATGACTATACGAAAACTTGTGAGTATTCATAGCAGCATTATTCTCAATAGTCAATAAGTGGAAATGTCTAAATAAATGGATAAATAGTGTATTACAACCATATGGACAAACATCAGTATTAAATTCAAATGGAAAAGTGAGAAAAAGGTTTCACATAATTTAGGCTGTGAAAGGAAGGATTATATCTTAAAATCAGGACATACAGCTTAAAGAGAAGCAACATTCTCTGTGAAAGAGAAGAACTCTCTGTTTTCCACAATTCTCACCAACAAATGCATAGTTTCAAATGATAAAGTCTTGTATATAAAGGTCACAGAAGAACTATTAGGAGCATAACTGTCTCCCGTCAGACCCAACCTTAGATAGATACTTACGGTTGGAGTAGTCCCTAGTGTATCTTCTTTATTTTTACTATTTTTTAAATTAACTTTTTAACATTTATTTTTGAGAGGGAGTACAGCAGGGGGAGGGGCAGAGAGAGAAGGAGACAGAATCTGAAGCAGGCTCCAGGCTCTGAGCTCTGAGCTCTCAGCACAACGCTGGACACAGGGCGGGGATCATGACCAATTGTGGGATCATGACCTGAGAGGAAATTGGAAGCTCAATGGACTGAGCCACCCAGGTGCCCCACTTATGTGTCTTCTTTTAGAGATTTGTTGGCAACCACCTGATTGGACACTGTGTGTTTCGTTCATCTGGGAGTTACACATTGAACAACATGATAGTCCATGGAAAACATCTGTAATCATCATCCTAAAACGCTCCACTGTAATGCTGCCTGCTGCAAGCACATTCCTGAAAGCCATGTGGGACAGGAGCAGGTTTGTTAACCAAGTATGTCAGTTTTGCTAATAATCATTAAGATGAGATATTGGTGTATCCTGAAAAGAAAAACAATTCCAAATACTTCCAGAAAGCATATAATAGGCCCTCCAACAACAACAACAACAAAAAACCAAAAAGGGTTTACATTAGAATTAGATTTCCTTTTGGCCTCACTAAATTTTAACAGTGAAGTTTTCTTTAAGACATATGAGAGTTTCTCAGAGGAAAGTTATTTTCTGGATGTCAGGTATTTGAGGAGCTCATCAACTCTTTCAGTTCAATTGGTCTGAAATTTTAAATCAGCCATGCTTGAGGTTATTTATGAGAGCTATTCTGTGACAGAGACAATTTGCTGTAATTGTAGCCACCCTCTTGGTTTTGCAATGAATATTGTTTTCTTATCATTTCTTGCACTTTTCATCACACCAGGATATTTAGGCACAGCCAAATTTTAGGCACATTTGAAAAACGTGAAATTTTTGTAAGTTAATTTTACCCCTCTTGTAGTACAATCTTTTTTTAAAGTTTATTTATTTATTTTGAGAAAAAAAGAGGGAGAGAGAAGGGGTGGGGCAAAGAGAGAGGGAGAGAGAGAATCCCAAGCAGGCTCCATGCTGTCAGTGCAGAGCCTGACATGGGGCTCGAACCCATGACCATGAGATCATAACCTGAGCCGAAATGAAGAGTTGAACGCTTACCTGACTAAGCCACCCAGGCACCCTTGTAGTACAATATTCCACTGGGTTCTCCTCCCTCTCCTCTCTCTTATTCCATCTCCAGCACACAGAAGAGCCTTTCATTCAGAGCCAGCTAGCCTTTCATTCAGAATGCTTGGATTCCTACTGCTGGCACTACAGTACATTCCTATCTCTAGAATTTCCTTCTTGATATATCACCTTCCTAGAACTAAGATCTTTTCTTTTCTGACTTAGAATTAAAATATAATTAATACAGGGGTGCCTGGGTGGCTCAGTAAGTGAAGAGTCCAGCTTTGGCTCAGGTCATGTTCTCACGGTTCAGGAGTTCAAGACCCGCTTTCGGTTCTGGCTGACGGCTCAGAGCTTGGAGCCTTCTTCAGATTCTGTGTCTCCCTCTCTCTCTCTGCTCCTTCCCCACTTACTCTCTGTCCCTCTCAAAAATAAGTAAGCATTTTTAAAAAATGTAATTAATACATGCTAGGAGTACATAGCATAGTGTGTGTTCTGGAGTCAGGTATTTAGATTCCATTCTTGTGTCAGTTTTCTAGCTCTGTCATAACAAGTACCAAAAACTGGGAGATTGAAACAACAGAAATGTACTTTCCTATAGTTCTTGAAACTGTAAGTCTGAAATGAGGGTTAGTTCTTTCTGAGGGCTGTGAAGGCCAATCTGCTCCATGCTCCTGTGGTTTGCTGGCAGTCTTTGGCATTCCATGGCTTCTGCTTTATCACCCTAATCTCTGCCTTCCTCTTTACCTGGTGTTCTTCCTGTGTGTTCATCTTTCTCAAAATTTCCCTTTTTGTAAGGACACCAATCCTGTTGGATTAGGGGCTAACCCTACTCCAGTGTGACCTCATATTAAATTAACTAATTACTTCTGCAAAAACTCTATTATCAAATAAGTTCACATTCTAAGGTATTGGGGTTTAGGACTTCCATATATGAACTGGGGGTAGGGGACACAATTCAACCCATAATAACTTCTTACATTAACCTCCCTGAGCCAAAGTTTTTGCATCTGTTAAAACTGGAATAACACTACTATCTACCTTTTAATGTTTTTATGAGGATTGAGAGAATTAATATCTAGACAACACTTGGCACAATGCCTGACACAGAATAAGCACTACTGATAATGGGTAAACATGTTACATTTCTGATATTAATACATTTTAATGAAGATGGTCAGGGAAGATGTTTTTAACTCAAATCCACCAGAACTTAAGAGGGCTGTATTTATTTTCAGCAGGCAGAGTTTTGGGTTGTTTAGTTTTTACAAGTAAAGTGAGATGGAATTGGGAAAAGAATCATGGCATCCACTACTAAGTGCTGCTTATAGCTCCTGAAATATCACAGTTACCTGGCATTAAAAAAATCACACAGTGGCATCTGGGTGGCTCAGTCAGTTAAACGTCTGACCTCGGCTCAGGTCATTATCTCACAGTTCATGAGTTCAAGCCCCAAGTTGGACTCTGTGCTGACAGCAAGGAGCCTGCTTCAGATTCTCTGTCTCCCTTTCTGTCTCTGACCTTCCCTGCTTGCACATTCTCGCTCTCAAAAATAAATAAACACACACACAAAAAAAACACAGATTGATCACCAGAAATTTTCAGTAATATGTTCCAGTAGCTCTCGGCTATCTGGCCATGCATTTCTAGACAGTCATGTGACTTGTGTTTTTTATGGTTTCATTCAGGAAATTGCTACTATAGTTTACTTTATGTGCAAAATTTTTAGGTTTTAACATAAAATTCTGAAGTGTACATTTCCATACTTTAATATGAATGGAAAAAAGAAACAATGTCAGAAAATTCTCCCCGGCTGGTTAAACTAAGATGTAAACATATTCAGTACTGTTAAGATGTAAATGAACAGCATACTGCATTCTGATACAGCTATATAAATGTTTGTACTTCTATAATCATGATAATAACAAAGCTTTGAAGTTATTTTTATACGTGTATTGTCTAAAATCCCATTAACACCTTTTCCACCTGCTTGCATTTTATGTTTTATGTTGTGGTATTGACAAAATGATAAAGTTCCTGCTGTAATTTGGTTTGCACATTATTTTTAAGTGTGCTGCAAGCTCATATGAATAGAGATTGTAAGGAACATTTTTAGGCAATTAAAAGATGAGCACCAACTCAAGATTCCAAAGTGATGGAAATAATTTAAATGCCACAATAAAAAGTTCAGGTCTTCAAAAGAAGTTGCTATTTTGACAAGTCAGACCTCAACTATTTTATTTGGTCTGTTTTTCATCAGTTTTATTTCCATATAGTAAACTGCACAGAAAAGTATATAATCCTATAAATTTTGACATATGTATGTTTTAATCCACCACCACATTCAAGATAACATATCCATTACCCTAAAAGTTTTCTTGTAAACTTTTGTAATCACAAAACGTACCCTTTTTGACTCTCTCTATGCTTCATCCCTGGTCCCAAGGAAATCATTGTTCTGTTTTCTGCCACTATCAGTTAGTTTGCATTTTAAAAATATGTAAATAGAAACATACACAATGTACACAGTCTTTGTCTGGATTCTATCACCCAGCAGAATTGTGAGATTTATCCATGTTGATGTGTGTATCGATAATTTATTCTGTTTTATTGCTGAGGAATATTAAATTGCTTGTCTTTATAGCAGTTTGTCCACTTACCTTTAAGGAAGGTTTGTGTTCTTTCCAGGTTTTGGTTATTACAAATGGAAATGCTATGAACAGTAATGTGTATGGTGTGTAGAGGTTTGGGTTTGCATTTTACTTGTTTTTTTTTTTTTTTTTAATCTTACTGGTCACACCTTTGTTTCTTTGTTGGTTTAACACTTAGCTTAAATACAAAGAGAGACAATACTGCAAATCACTCTAGTAAAGGAGGGTATATTCTTATCCAATTTCAGGTTGTGAGTTTCTCAAATCTTTCACTTGTTTCAGGGATACTTTCAATTTTCCTATTGGGGGCCCAAGTTTTGAAAGGCAGAGTCCAAGAGGAGATACTTTCTCTCTGTTCTTTTTGAGTGTTAATTTTTATTGTGTTGTATTTTTAAATTTATTTTTCTAATACTCTCCCTTGAGACAGTGAATGCTGAACTCCTGTAATTGAAAATGATCAGACTGGTCTGGGTGAAAATGATCACATTTTACTTTGGACAGAAAATGAGATTTGAAGTGGTACCTCTATAAAGAAATCGTTATCGGGGTGCCTGGGTGGCTCAGTGGGTTAAGTGTCCAATTGCAGCTCAGGTCATGATCTTGGAGTTTATGGGTTAGATTTCTATGTAGGGTTCTCTGCTGACAGCTCAGAGCCTGGAACCTGCTTCGGATTCTTTGTTTCCCCTCTCTCTCTGCCTTTCCCCTGCTTACACTCTGTCTCTCTCCTTCTCAAAAATAAATAAACATTAAAATAAATAAATAAATAAATAAATAAAAATCATTATCAACTCTGAAATCTTTAAAACTTGTCAGAATTTTGAAGCAACTATGAAATAACAAAACACATTGCTTCAATATAAAATTGAGTGAGTCTACTGACTTCTAGAACAACTAAATCATGTTTGTTAATCTGCTATTTGTGTGTTAGCTATGTCAAAGTATAATTCTGTGTGAGAGCTCCTTCCTTTATCAACCATGGCCAATATCTTTAAGTTTTATATTACTCTGCAAAAGACAACCCACAAAATTTAGTTTCTTGGGTCCCGAGTTGGTTCAGTCAGTTAAGTGCCTGACTTTGGCTCAGGTCATGATCTCACAGTTTGTGAGTTCTAGCCCCACATCAGGCTCTCTGCTATCAATGCAGAGCCCACTTCGGATCCTCAGTCCCCTCTCTCTCTCTCTCAAAAATAAGTAACAATTAAAAAAAATAGAAAAAATTAGTCTCTTTGCACCTTTGAAAAACTCCAACATTTGATAAAATGTTTTGTTTTTATATTTTGATGAAGATGATCACAACTTATTGTGACTTTTTTGCTTTAGAGTTTGGTTTTGGTAAGTGGTAGCATCAGAGATTGCTGCCAATCCTGAAAAAATTCTTATTTATCTACAAAATGACTAAAGTCATTTGTTCACTTCAGTCAGGTCCTGCTTTTTATTTGATGATGTCTCTTGGCCATGTGCTCTTTTGAGCAGGGTCATAACGAGCAATAAAATAAATACTTTATTGTGAAAGAATACAATTAAAAATGGCAAAATCACCTGGTCACCTGGGTGGCTCAGTCAGTTAAGAAGCCTACTCTTGATTTTGGCTCAGGTTATGATCTCATGCTTTGTGAGTATGAGCCCTGCGTTGGGCTCTGTGCTTACAGTGCAGAGTCTGCTTGGGATTCTCTCTCTCTCTCTCTCTGCCTCTCCCTTGCTCTCTCTCTCTCTCTCTCAAAATAAATAAATAAACATTAAAAAATTGGCAAAGTCATTAGTAAAAAGCAACAAAGTATTATCAAGTTATTCCTACAAATAAATCTGTAGACACTAAGGAAACTATACAAATTTTTTGAATGACTTTCAGAAGTGACCATTAGTTTGCAATATGTATTATTTTTCTTTTTTCTCATGGATAGTATCAGAATGGAGACCTAGCAAAATATAGCTTCCATTGACTTGTAGACAAAGGAAGTAACATAACATAAATTCAACTTAAAAGGTCTTGGATAATTCTAGTGTTTCTTGAACACAAACATATTTTCATCCTATGTGATAACCTATAGGATGTCAGATTCTACTTCTTTTTATATATCTTTGGGAGTCAAGGTTTATAGAAAGTGTTGACACAGAAACACAATGAAAATGTTGACCTATTAGTTTGCAAAACTGACACTTGTTTGGCCATGCCAACCACAATTTATAATCTGAATATTTTATTTATGCCTCATAGCATCATCTTTTCCATTAAAAGTTTACTCTCTGTTTTAGTTGTATAATTTATGCTTATTTCATTTATTTTTAAGAAGCACTTTTTTGCACAAAAATGAAGTAACAAAGATTATTTTCATATTTCATATTCATAAAGGACATCCATTTACAATGCAATAACAGATGTATCATATGAAAATTTTATTTAAAATTTTTGAAATTATTTTTATTTTGAGGAGATGTAGGATCCATGTCTTTATCAGATATTCAAATATTCAAAGTATAAAATGAATAAATACTTATCTAGAAAATATTCAATTCAATTTGTTAGTTGAAATTATCTCCAGATGTAAAGGCACCAAACACATTGCCATTCTATTTTTCTTACTTTCTTCCCCTTTTTTTTTCTTGTATGAGATGAACTGCATCTAGAAGTACTATTGTCAATGTTTGAGAAATACTGGAAAATGGGATTGCTACCATAAAAGTAGAAATTGTTTTTGCCACAATACATAAAATGATGAGGGAGCATAAGGCAAGCTGACAGGGCGCAAACACCCCCATCCCCTAGGTGGGATATGTGTGATATTCCTCAGGTGCTCCTGGCTGCCCAAGAACAAAGGAAAGGGGAAAACAAATGGTTAAGTGATAGAGATCATAGTCCTGCAGGACCTAAGTCTCCATCACTCCTCCATAGTAATGGGGGAAACAAAGGCAGAAGGCAATGGCAGATAAAACTGAATTTCCTTATAACCTACAGCCCATTGACAAATACTTGAATCTGGCAGAGTAAAATGTTTCTCCAGGAACTCCCTGCTGTCTTAATATTAATGCTTTGCTAGAGAAAAAACAAAACAAAACAAAACAAAACACCTTAACTTGATAATAGCTAGGCCTCCACTATCCTGGGAGTCTTCTTTAGTCTATGAAAATCTTACTGAAAACTGCCCCTGGACTTTACCTCCCCCAGTCTCTCCTCATGGTCCCGGGGCAGCTCTTCCTGCCCATAGGTCCTCTCCTCATGGTCCCGGGGCAGCTCTTCCTGCCCATAGGTCCTGTCCCCGTGCTTCAATAAAATCACCTTTTTGCACCAAAGATGTCTTCAAGACTTCTTTCTTGGCCTTTGGCTCTAGACCCCATGAACCTCACTGTCACCTCCAAAAAACCTCATCATAAAATATTGCTTTTTCATAAAGTATACATTTTTAAGCTTCACATAAAACAACAAAATTCCAGAATTAATTATTATAGAGAAAGTTTTGGGAAATGCAAAAAACAAATAATGTAGTTATGCGTATTTAACATTAGTATATTAGTTTTGTAAGATTATGCTGTGAGAGCAAGCAGTTCTAAAGCCTCACTGGCTTACAATAACAAGAAAAAGATGTCTTTATCATTAAGATTACATGACAGATATAAATTGGCTGCAACCCTACTCTATGTCGTCTTCTGTTTGAGATTCAGGAAAACATAGCTTCTATCTGGACATTGCCTCTTCATGGAAAAAAGAAAAGTACAGTGGTGCAATCACATGATTGCTCTAAAAGCTTCATCTTTAAACTAGCATGTGTTACTTCTATTTCATTCGCCAAGGCAAATGATCTAAATTTAGCAAATCTAGCTAAATAAAGCAAATGTTGCTAAATCTAACAAAACTGTGTAATTTATATAGGGAACAAATATAAGAAGACTGTAAAAAGTGGAGAAGGAAGGGAGACTGGTTGGATGTCTTAGGACACAATAAATGGCATATAATAGTGAGTTCTCTGGGTTCTTTTTGCATCATATATTCTTTTTGAATCCAACACCAGACAGAGTTTGGAGAAAATGGCACCCCAGAAACATCAATGGTTGCAAATAACAACAATAAAACAGCCCTAGCAGGAGCCCACTCTCTCTAGCCAGAGGACAAAGAAAGGAAATGCTAAGCAAGATAGAAATGAAAAAATACATAACTTCTCTATTGCAACCAAACAGAAAAAAAAAATGTTGCCATACCATCACCCATATGAGCGAAGGCCAAGTGAGGAACCTAGACTTCTATCCTCACCAAACTTTGGCATGCCCCATACCCACTTGTGTGGTATCAGAGAAGGTCAAATAGGGAATCAGAATTATCCCTGCCAGGACCTAATGGCCATTAGATAAGTAATAACATAGAGGATTTTAATAATATCATCAACCATAATGTCAGGATTCAACTGACATTTATAGAACACTCTGTCCAACAACAGCAGAATATACGTTCTTTTCAAGAGCCTGCAGAGCATATGCCAAGATAACTATATCCTGGGCCATAAAAGAAACCTCAACAAACTTTAAAAAATTGAAATCATACAGAATTTAGTGTCTGGCTACAATGGAATAAGGTTAGAAATCATTAATGGCAAGATAACGATAAAATTACCAGACACTTAGAAACCCAAAGTAACACATTTCTAAATGATACATGGATCATTGAGGACATCTCAAAGGAAAAAACACTATACATCGAGCTAAATGGAAATAAAAATAAAACATAAAAAAAAAATTGTGGGACACAGTTAAAGCAGTAATAGGAGGTAAAATCATAGTACTAAAATGAATACATTAGAAAAGGGGAAAAATACTAAATCTATAATCTAAATTCCTATCTCAATCACCTACAAAAGAACAAACTAAACCCAGTTAAGCAGAAGTAAATCAATAGTAAAGATAAGAGCAAAAATCAATGAAATTTAAAAGAGAAAGCAATAGGAAAAATTAATAAAAGATCTACTTTTTCAAAAAGATAAAAAATTTTACTTCTAGCAAAACAATAAAGAAAAAAGAAGATAAAAATGTTTAATATTTGAATGAAGCAGTAGATATTGCTATAGACTTGGCAGACATAAAAAAGATCATAAAAAATCTCTACACACATGTATATATGGCATTGGAAACTGATCAATTCCTCACAAAACACAATTATATCTCACCTAATTTGAAATTGTATTCATAATTTTAAAAACTTCCAAAAAAGAAATCTCTCAACTGAGATAATTTTATTGAAGAATTTTAGCAAACATTTAAACAAGAAATTAAACCAATTCAATACAATTTCCTCCAGATAATAGAAAAGGAAAAACTTCTCAACTCATTTTGTAAAGCTAGTATTACCCTCGTACCCACATCAAAGTTGGTACAAAACTTTGAAAATAACAGACAAATACCCCTAATTGATGTGGTGGTAAGCTGATAAAGGGTCCCACAAAAGATATTCAGTCAAATCCCTGGAACTTGTGACTGTTAGCTTATTTTTTTAAAAAGTGTCTTTGTGGATGTGAATAAATTAAAGATCTTGCAATGAAGAAATAATCCTGTATTATCTGGATGGGTCCTAAATGCCCATCCTTGTAAGACTGAGACAGAGGGAGATTAGATACTCACAGAGGAAAACACAGTGTGAATATTGAGTCAAGGACTGAAGTGATTTGACCACACGCCGAACGAAGAATGTCAAGGAATGCTGGGTGGCCAGCAGAAGCTAGGAAAGCTGAATAATTTTTTTCTGTTCCAGAACCTATGGATGGAGCACAGTCTTGCCAGTAACTTGATTCCAGGCTTTTGACCTCCAGAATTGTAAGAGAATAAATTTATGGTTGTTTTAAGCAATCAGGTGTGTGGTAATTTCTGGTAACATCCCTAGAAAACTAATACAGATTTTGATACTGAGAAATGAGGTACTCTTTTAACAAACACCGAAAAGTGTGGAAGTGACTTTGCAATTGGATACTGAATAGAGGCTGGAAAGGTTTTGAGACACATGATAGAAAAAGCCTATATTGCCTTGAGGAGATTATTGGTAGAAATATGGATGCCAAAGGTGTTGCTGATAAGGTCTCAGACAGAAATTAGAAGCATTAGTAGAGAAAACTTCTATCATCTGAGAGAATACCTATCTAGTCATAAACAGAATGGTGATATGATAAAGGTGATCCTGTACCCTACTGCAATAGCTTAAAAATAGGGGTTTGTTTTACAAATAAAAATCTAGAGGTAGGTAGTTGATGGCACTGAATGAGTACTTAGCAATATCAGGGATGTGTTACATGGGATCCAAATAGACTGTTGCCTTTTGGCAAAATAAAAGATGAACCTTAAAAACAAAGTCACTTTTTGAGACAGGGCAAAAAAACACAAAAAACAAAAACCAACCAACCAAACGACAAACAAACAAACAAAAAACAAGATGAGCCTTCTACAAAAGGGTATCTGTCCGTAGAGAGACAGGTCTGAATATCATGGACACATAGAATGGAGAATTTACCACTTTCCTGCCCTTTCTATACAAAAAAGAAAGTCATTTTAATATCATTCAAGAGAAATGAGCTCCTCCGAGGCTTGATAAAGCTACAGATTTGTTTTGTGTTTCTTATGATGGTTAAAGAACTTTTTATAGGATATTTCATTAAGTTCATTTGGGAGTATGGAACACTAATCTGTCAGAATTTTTTAAGATATAATGAGTGAACTTTAGTGGGATTCCCCATAACAGTGAACTGGATCCTTACGGCATAGCTAAATAAACACAAGGATTACCCACTATACAATTTTAAGAAGGAAGCTGAAAATCACATTCACTCAGGATAGAAAATAGGATGCTCTCAGGTGTTACAATTTAGATAGCAAATGATATAATTATAACTCCAAATACTAAGTATTTGCACTTTATACTTTAGTGAGTTTGTTTTTTTTTTTCGTGATTTTCCTCTGTTTGAAATTTTTCTCCATACTTCTCCCTTTCTACCTGATGCGGGATTCCTATATATCCAATTCAACTCAACTACTAGTTTTTCTTTTCTTTTTTTTTTTTTAATTTTTATTTATTTATATTGAGAGAGAGAAAGAGCATGAGTGAGAATGTGTGCACACGAGCAGGGGAGGGGCAGAGAGAGAGAGAGAGGGAGAGAGCAAATCCCAAGTAGGCTCCATGCTCTGCACAGAGTACTACTTGGGGCTCAGTCTCACAAAAGGCAAGATCACAAGCTGAGTTGATACTGACTCAGACACTTAACTGCTTAAGCCAACCAAGTGCCCCTCAACTAACAGTTTTTCTGCCAAGTTTATCTGATCCCAACACCTATTGAGCCCTGCTGGAATTCATCTTTATCTCTCCCATCTTCCTCCAGAATATTTATAAACAATCTAGCTGCATTTATAAACAGGCTTACCTTTAGTTTTTTTTTTTTTAATTTTTAATTTTTTTTTACTTTCAGTTTTAATGACTTTGATACCTGGTTGTCTTTTTAAAAATACCATGGATATATTATTTCAGTGTAGATAATTTATCTTTGATTTCTTAACACCTCCCAGAGACATTCAGTCATTCATTTGTAACTTGTAATTCATTTAATATGTGCTGACTTTCATTTGTCACTTATAATTAATATAACACTTCCTGAATGCCTACTACCTAACTGGCAATGTGCTCAGTGCTAAGTATGTAAAGGTGAAAAAAGAATTATCAGGTTTATCTGGCACACAGTGGTGAGAGCAGTGAGACAGAAACTATAAATAATTTAAAATGTAGATGTAGGAATGTACAAGGTAAAGTAGGAGCACATATTTTGCATTAATAAATTTTTATGTAATTGTCAATGGTCACCATGTACATTATGCTCTTGGTTTTTGCAGTGTGGTATGAGAATATTCATTGCCAAAGAGTAAGAGAGAACAGACTATTGACAATCAAGGATGTCTGTGGCTTCTGATGTGACCACTGCAGAACATTTTATAAAAAAAATAAAGGAAAGAAAATGGAATTACTAGAGGTAAATTATTATTCAGTGATTTATATCTTCATTCTGCACCACCATTATAAGGTATCTCTAGATTTCCCTTATGAACTCTGCTGAAATTTTAGGAAATGCTAAATTTATAAATCAATATCTCTATCTACTATTTATCATCTATCATCTATGATTTTTCTGTATCTCTCTATAAACACCCACTCAGGTAGTATTTGGTATTCTACTGTTAGCAATGCACTTGACTATTGCTGAAAACACCATGTGGAAACGTAGCCAACTTGACATCTTCCTCTGAGAATTGTTGCATTCTTGTTTTTCATTCAATTGGAGCCGAACTGAAGGTACCAGGCCCACAAGCACTCCTTTCTCTCCTTGTATATAGTCTAGCTCTAATTTACTGACATTTTCAGGTTGGAGACATTTTAAACAATTAGTCTTTTTGGAATGCCCCATAGTATGGGTTTTGATTCAGACAAGAACAGAGTTTTAAATTCATTTTGTGTTCATCCAAGGCATCCAAGGTTGAAATCCATCAATCAATCAATCGACTTGGAAACCTCTATTGAACACCTACTCCTATTATATGCCAGGAACTAAGATGGCTACCACAGAGTACTGGGTAATTTAAATTCAGCTTTAGTGGATTCTCTAACAGGCAGATACAACTTTTATATAATTTTCATATCACCTTGGTTTTGGAATAGTCATCATGATTTAAAACCATGTTTCATTTTTCTTGATAATGAACCTGAATGTTATTTTAGCATGATCATTGTTTTGTGTTTATGTTGAAATTAATCAACAGTAGAGACCACCTCTCATAAATATACATGTAGTTAAAAACAAAAATGAAAATCTTTGGGAAGAAATACAGATTTTTGGTAGAATATAATTATCTAAATTGTAGTGAATAGAAACACTAAAGTTATAAAAGCATGTGATGTTTAAATACAAATGATAAATTTATAATTAAGAAATATCTCAGCATTACATTTTCTGAAAAATAGATAAAATTTTATTTCCCTCATATTTTCCTAGTGAAAAAAAAGACAAATTTGGCTACCTATCACACATAATTATTTTCATCAGGGACATTTCCTAAGTTCTTCAAAGTTTCAAGCACATCAATGACCAAAACATAGGTATGTTTTTTTTTAATTTTTTTTTTTTTCAACGTTTATTTATTTTTGGGACAGAGAGAGACAGAGCATGAACGGGGGAGGGGCAGAGAGAGAGGGAGACACAGAATCGGAAACAGGCTCCAGGCTCTGAGCCATCAGCCCAGAGCCCGACGCGGGGCTCGAACTCACGGACCGCGAGATCGCGACCTGGCTGAAGTCGGACGCTTAACCGACTGCGCCACCCAGGCGCCCCAAGTATGTTTTTATTTAATAAGAAACTATTCCTGTTTCTTTTAAGACAGTGTTCGTTTATTTGGTAAAACTCAATGTGTACAAGGAAGTTCAGAAAAATATAAAGATGAATAAGACAGTCTTCTTCTCTTAAGGGGCATTTCATCTAATAGACAAGGTAAAGGGATGCTCTTACAAAACAAATGAAAAAATATTTGGTAATATGATGAATTGTTATAGAAATTAGAAGATGGGAAAGAAGAACAATTATTTCCTGGTGGATGTGAAATTAAAGAGCAAAACGCTCCCTTAACTAACCTCCAGGTAACCAAATACCTTTATTTACAAAAGTTCTCCATTCTCTCCATAAATCATACTGATTAATGTCCCAAATATTCTGAACGCTAGTAACTAAGCTACTCTTCAATATGGCCAAACATATCAGCTATGATTCCAGCAGTTGAACTGCATGCTTGCCAAGAGTCAAGTGTGTGTTCTCAAACAAGTTTTTGCCAGTAGTATTTTTATTGTGATTACATAATTTATAAGGAAATATTATTGAAGAAATTGTATCTATAAAGTCCAGTTGAAATCTCTAGGAAGTCTTATCTCAAATGACTCCCCCCACCCCAATTGTTTTCAATTTAAAATTAAAAATATTAAAATATTTTATTTTAAATATTTTTAAATATTTAAAATATTTGGGAAAATTGTCTTAAATTGCTTCACAAGCATCTTTGTTCATGCTCCATTCCAAAAAGCATTATATTTAAATAGTTGCATTCTGAGTATAGTGAATAAATCAAAGATTAGAAAGTCTACATGAAGTTATACATTGTAAGTAAAGATAAAATATTAAAGATGTCTGTGGATTGTACCCTACTAATTCATATCATGCTTACACTTCTTATTTGATTCCAACAATTTTGTGCAAGAGAAAGGGCAGGTGTTATCATCTTTTTACAGATGAAAAATTAAGCTTCATGTAAATTATGACTTCCCAAAAACCACACAGCTACAATGTGGCCAAGATGGAACTTCAACCCAGGTAGTTTACAGTGGAGTCAAATGTTTGTTCCTACCTCTTTTTAACTAGAATATTTTAGGGATAAGAGTTCACTTGTTACCATGGAGTAAATCAGTTATGTGAATGTGAAATACATAGATATAAAAAAGAGTAAGAGATAAAATACCAGTACTGATACCACTACTGTAGTGGGTTGAGTGGTGTTTCTCCAAAATCTTTGTCTACCCAGAACCTTACAACCTAACTATTTGCGGGTGTAATTAGGAAGGGATCCAATTTAAGATCATTCTGGATTATACTGGCCCTATTCCAATAACAGGTGTCCTCAGACAGAAAAGGAAAAGACACACAGACAGGGCTAGCCATATGAAGATGGATGTAGAGACTGGAGTGTCGTGTCCACAAACCAAAGAATACCACGGACATCCAGAGCCACCAAAAGTTAGGAAAGAAATAGATTCTCCCTCAAAGTGTCCAGAAAGAACCAACCCTTACAACACATTGATTTCAGACTTCTGAACTCTTAAACCATGATATAACAAATTTCTGTTATTTTACACCACAAAGTTTGTGATAATTTGCTAGGGTGGCCCTAGGAAACTAATACAGCTACTAAAACACATATGTGAGAAATCACAAGTGTGTTTTTGTTGAGTATTAGCTCATTTTAGGTATCTAATTGCTAATTATTTGTGTGACATTGAAAAAATTTAGTGTTATAATGGCACTGTTCCTTTTGAAAGAAAGAAACAGACAATATCTCTACCTATTTTTCTGCTATCTCAGTTCCAGAAACAATGATTTTTTTTATTATTTAAACTGTTATTAAAAATCAGGAAAAAAATCTAATAAATACTTCCAAAAGAAAGAAAAAAAGAAACGAAGAGAGAGAGAGAGAGAGAGAGAGAGAGAGAGAGAGAGAGAAAGAAAGAAAGAAAGAAAGAAAGAAAGAAAGAAAGAAAGAAAGAAAAGAAAGACTTCTAAGTACATTTCTCCAGTAAAAGATTCCCTAGGTTGCTGTTTTTAAATAAAAAAATCTCCATGTGTCTATGTTGATTCCAAATGTCCCACATACAGCTATTTTTGCTTGCATTTAGTTGTGAAATGGTGGATTACATGAGGCCACAAATGAAATGCAGATTTTTCTTTTCCAGCTTGAACCATAAAAATTAAAAATTTAAGAGTATTATAGTGGTCCAATAAGAAATAGAAATACTTGTGTGCATTGAAAATTGTGTTTAAGTTGATTCAACGATAAATATTGAAAGGAAGTCATCATCTATAAGTTGAATAAAGTGGGTTCTTCAAAATGGATTTTTTACTCTGAAAATTACTCGAGGTAGGTGGTTAGTGCTATCAGAAAGGTGACATGGAAATAATATCCAGACCACTAGCAGCTGGTTAAGAAGGCTACATGTAAGATTCATACATGTATTAGTCACAGCTCTCCAGGGAAACAGAACTAATAAAATATTAACTAATTAGGTATAGGAACTGCCTTATGTAATTATACAGGCTGAGATGCCCCACAATTTACCATCTTCATACTGAAGAACCAAAAAAGCTACTGGTGTAATTCAATCCAAGAATCTGGAAGTTTGGGATGCTTGGCTGGCTCAGTTGGCAGAGCAAGTGACTCTTTTTTTTTTCTTTTTTTTAGTGTTTATTCATTTTTGAGAAAGAGAGAGAGAGAGAGCATGAGTGGTAGAGAGGCAGAGAGAGAGGGAGACACAGAAACTGAAGCAGGCTCCAGGCTCTGAGCTGTCAGTACAAAGTCCCATGCGGGGCTTGAACCCACAAACTGTGAGGCCATGACCTGAGCCTAAGTTGGCCGTTTAACGAACTAAGCCCCCAGGTGCCCTGCAAGTGACTCTTGATCTCAGGGTCATGAATTCAAGCCCCACATTGGGCACGGAGCCTACCTTTAAAAAATGCAAAAATCTGAAGGCTTTGGAACAAAGAACACTGATGTCTGAGAGCAGGAGAAGATGGGCATCTTAGCTCAGGTAGAGAAAGCAAATTCACCCTTCCACTGCATTTCTTTTCTATTCTGGCCCTCAACTGATTGGTTGATGCCCACCTGCATTGGTGAGGGTGAGCTTTACTCAGTGGTCTATTAATTCAAGTGCTAATCTCTTCCAGAAACACCTTTAAAGACATACCCAGAAATAAACATTTACTAGCTATCTGAGCATCCCTCAGCCCAGTCAAGTTGACACACAAAATTAACTACTACAGTAGGATACCTGAAAAGTTCTCATCTTGTACCTCTCAGCTGTACTGGAACTAGGTGCAGCATCAGATGATTTTTATACATAGCCAAAGCAGATAATTACTGAATTGGATGTTTGTTCTCCTTAGCTAATCACCCCCCACAACCCAATCCCAGGAAACATCCTGAATTTATTGGGATGGTCTGGAGTACTTTAATTTTCAGCACATAGGAAAATTTTTTTCTCCTAATATTGGTTTTCTGGAAAAATATAGACTATAATTAAAAGAATTGGTATAGGGCACCTGGGTAGCTCAGTTGGTTGAGTGTCTGACTTTGGCTCAGGGTATGATCTCACAGTTCATGAGTTCTGGCCCCATGTAAGACTCTGCGTTGACACCTCGGAACCTGGAGCCTGCTTCAGATTCTGTGTGTCCCTTTCTCCCCAGGTCCCTCCCTGCTGACATTCTGTCTCTCTCTCTCTCTCTCTCAAAAATAAATAAACATTAAAAAAAAAAGAATTTGGATACTTATAGACCTGGGAACAACGAACTCTATCTTATTCTACATATCTGAGACAGAATAGAGTACACTAAAATATTACTTGGATATAGTATATCTTTGTTTCTCAAGGAGTGATCTTAGTGCTACCTGTATTAATGAAGTTGCTTAATAAAGAAATAAATGAATGAATGAATGAATGAATGAATGAATGAATAAATAAATAACATTCCTGACCTCTTCTCCAGACTTATTGAATCAGAAATTCTGAAGTTGGGACCCAGAAAAGTATCTTCTTAAGAAGCAAACCAGGTGATTCTATGATACACCAAAGTTTGAAATATATTGGTATAAGAACTCTACACTATCTAAACATTTAAATTGCTGTCTTATAAACTGAATTTTCATATTTCATTATATGTGTAAAAGTAAAGCATGTAGTAATCTCAATCTGAGGAGGAAAAAATGAATAAAATCAATACTTGATTTTAAAAAAGGTTAAATATGTTGAAAATTGCAAATTTGTTGGCTTTGAGAAAATTCTGGGCCAAAGTCTGGGAGAAAACAAATTCAGGGCCTGCTAGTCTCCATTAATATGGAGCTTATAAAAAATTAAATCTACTCACAGACTATTGTTAGAACACATCACATTTTTAAGCAGTAAGTTTATTAACAAAAATTCTTGTGTGGATAGTTTTTGTATATGGAATCTCATCTCCTCTTCCAGTGACTTATAAACCATCTTCAAGGAAAATTAGAAAATAACAAAAAAAATCTT
Organism: Leopardus geoffroyi; assembly: GCF_018350155.1. Lineage (NCBI taxonomy): Eukaryota > Metazoa > Chordata > Mammalia > Carnivora > Felidae > Leopardus > Leopardus geoffroyi. The sequence goes on from NC_059328.1 coordinate 88,792,187, forward strand.
TAAAAGTAGAAAGATCTTCAGAGATAACATAGCTTAAATGTAAAGAGGAAAAGGAAACATGTAAGACCAAACTCCAACTAGATCCACGTCTTGCTTTTTCTATGTTGGCTATTTATCCTTTATTCTTTCCCCTCCTATTCTACCTGCTTAGAACCAATCTCCAAATTCACTTAAATCTAATTTCTAAATAGCTTATTTCAGGGCATTCTGATCAAAGTCAGTTTCTCATCTGGATGATTTAAGGTCTTCAATTTGCCATGGAAACTCCCTCCAATTCATTCTGTCCATGCTAGACCAATTATGTTTTCTAAAATATAAATACCATTGGGGCACTTGGGTGGGTCTGTTGGTTGAGTGTCCGACTTCCGCTCAGGTCATGATCTAACGGTTGGTAAGTTCAAGCCCGGAGTCCGGCTCTGTGCTGACAGCTCGGAGCCTGGAGCCTGCTTCGGATTTTGTGTCTCCCTCTCTCTGCCCCCAACCAACTCACATTCTGTCTCTGTCTCTCTCAAAAATAAATACACATTAACAAAAATTTGTTTTAAATATAAATATCATTACATTACTCTTTGGCTTGAATTTTTTCAGTGGTTTCCCATCATCCTAAAGCTAAACCTCAAGTCTTTTTCATATATTACAAGCTCTCCATGCTCTGGTTCTTGACTTCGTTTTCAGTCTTACACATGTGGAGACTTATAGAGAAATATATGAAATTTCCATGGGGTATTATCCTTCATTATAAAATCTGTGGAGGAAAGGCAGTATTACCATTTATTGGATAGGAGCAGGGGTGTTTGATATCCTTTACTGCGTAGGAAGTATCACTTAAAAAAATTCCTTGTGAGTCTCACATTCCTGACTAGATATCATGTAGATGAATAACTGGTTTTAATTATTTGAGCCAAAAATCTAAATCACTTTTATATATGAAAAAAATTATTTTGGGTATGGTATTAAGATTTGCCAATTTTTTCAGGTAGGTAACTGCTATAGAAATCAAGAGAAAAGAGCACTTTTTTGGAACTTTACTAACAATTGTTTACCATTTTGAAAAATAATGCCACTTATGCAAAGCAATAGAGACTCAGCAAAATAAATTATAGTTGGGGTTAGGGCTCTAGTTGCACCTGGAATCTGATGTTCTGGGTAAGAAAACTGACTTTTTATGATTAGCTCCAACAGATGGACACAGTTTGGGGAAAAAGTTCAGGCTGAAATTCAGCAAGCATGCATGTACCAATGACTTAGTCCAAGCATAATAGGTACTAGATTATGACAATATCCAGGTACCAGCAGTATTGAATGATAGTTTACTTATTACCTGGGACAGAAAAATCCTTATGGGAAAAACACAACTCTGAAATTCATAAGGATCAGATAAGATTAACATCGTATAGAATTATCAGGGACAGCTTCATGGAGGAATTGAGGCTTGAGTTGGCATTAGAAAATTTTATAGCATTTGGTTAGGCAGAGTAGTTGGCAAGAAGGAAATGACAAAGAAGGAGGAGGTGGGTATTAAAAATGGACAAAAAATATATAACAGCTTAGGCCAATTTTTGTAATTTGGAATCATGAAAATATATTTCCACTCAGTAAAATGGCAAAACCTAAAAAAAAATATATTTTAAATGTGAACTTTGTGCTCTACTAGAAGAATCTTTTCAGCAAAGTCATGAGCTGCCATGTTGTACAATTCCAGTGGCCAATATTTTTATTTTATTTTATGCTGCTTTCTGGAGTTGTACAGAATAGATGCCCTTTGTAGATTAATACCCTCTATATCAGGGCATGTCTTTTAAAGGGATAACTCTGTTTCAACTTTCAATGGAAAAATATGTGCCTGTCATCTCTTCATTCTCCATACATTTTGACACAGGCATATTTAAACATTTATTTCAAGCCTTAATCATTTAAAGCTTTTAAATTGATTGCAAATAGAGGTCAGGGTAGAGAGAAGATATTTCTTTATCTGTAGAATGTTAGTGTCTTTGACTGAATGTAGGAAGAACTGCAGACTTTGAGTTGCATTTGAAGAAGGGGACAATGCAGTGTTCCTTTGCTTAAATATGCTGCACATCCAGTACATCCACTTTAGAATGTTTTATGTCAATTCACTAAGAAAGAACATGTGCATCTTGTTTGGGTGTATTAGGGGGAAGGGACAGGGGAAGGAGTTAAAAAATTGCCAAGAAAAAATTCAGCAAAGACAGGAGTGGACCTGGGATTTGGGTTTCTGAGCTACTCTTGAATGTTCAGAGTAAGGAAACTCCATACAAATGTATGTCTGTCTCTTCCACAGCCACATGCTTACTTCTTTCAGGCATTTGAGGCTCAGTATAACAAGAAAACTATCTTTTATATCCCCGCCCGCCCCCCGCCCAAGAATAGCTTCTACAGTATGGGTTTTCTCAGTGATCCCCTAAAATATGAAGTTGGATGAAAATATTTATTGATAAGTTGTACTTCCCTTGACTTCCATGCATGGAGTTGAGAGTGAGGTCTGAATCAAGTTTTCAGCATAAATTGTACTAAAATTCTGATTACATAAAAGCTCAGTAGACATGTTTTTACTTCCATTGTTGAGTTGTCTGTAAACTGTTGAAGGTAATCTTCTAAACAATTTCTATCAAGCTGACAAACCCAGGTAACATTATGAATTCAGCTTATAATAGTGTGTTCCTACATCTCTTGTTGTTAATCCTGATGAGACAAATTCTATCTGAAGTTTAAACTTTTGTTTGAGACTGGTATTCTTTCTTGAATTATAAATTTAAGAAGTTGATCTTTCCTTCCCAACTCATAATATCTGCCACCCTTACACCTTGTATGCCTCCTCTCCTCCCTCCCACCTTCCACTACTTCCTATTTATATTGTTTAATAAAACATGGCAAATAAAAAAATGGGTCCTAGAGACAGACTTTCCAAGTTCAAATACCAAATGTGTTGATTACTGGGTATATGGACTTTGTAAAATCCTTGTGCCTCAGTTTCCTCATCTAAAAATGAAAGTGAAAACATGATTGATTTTATCTATTCTTTACGATAATTTAAGGAGGCAATGCATGAATGAAGTTTAGCATGGTATCTCACACTAAAAGGGACTCAACAGATATTACTATTGTTGTTGTTTTTGATGATGCTATAAATTTTACACAATTTCAGTGAACTTATTCAGTCCTAAATTTTTCTATTTGAATTTTTTACAAATCATAATTACATAGATTTTAGTATTCAAATAAACAAAACTTTTAACCTAAGTCTTCTTTCTTTAGTATTTTTTTTAGCATCATGACTAAATGTCTTTTACTGAAGACATGTTTTGCCATGTTTATTTTTATGTGAAGTGCACAAGTGGCAAACCATACTTTCCAAAAGCTTAAAGGATTATACCAATGTAGATATCTACACATAAATACAGTCTAAAGATTTATGGCTATAAAATTGTTCCATATTAAAATACCAGGCTATGGAGGGGGGGGGGTGCCTGGGTGGCTCGGTTGGTTGACTGTTCTACTCTTGGTTTTGGCTCAGATATTGATCTCAAGGTTCATGAGTTCGGGCCCTGTGACAGGCTCCCTGACAGCACACACCCTGCTTGGGATTCTCTCTCCCTCTCTCTTTGCCCCTCCCTGCTGCTCCTTTCTCTCTCTCTCTCTCTCAAAATAAATAAATAAACAAAAATATATATATCAGGTTGTGGTAGGAGAACAAGAATATATGATTTATTCCAGTAATTCTTACCTTTTTGATTTTAAGAAGTAATTTCAAAGGAACAATAAAAATCATGAATCCCTACCTGACAGTAACTTCACTTTCAGTGTTTGTTTTTTGATCAAGAAAATATGATTTTTGAAAGCTACTATAAATTAATTCTTTTAACAGAATTTATAAGTTGTTTCAAAAAAGCAGTATTTAAACACTTATAATAAGGATATGTGTGTGTCATACATGTATTCGGGCTAAAATAATGTTTGGTGGACCAAGCCTTGTAACTGTGATAGTTTCAGACTACTGATTTTACTGGCCAAGAATACCATGTCCTAAGAAACAGATGACCCTCTTTACATACAATACCTTCTTAGTCCTTTTATCCAGATTTAACTATTCTATAACCATGGGTAACTCAAGCAGAAACAACAACAAAGAAGCCAAACAAGTAAAAAATCAAGTAATAAGTAACATAAAATTTGGTCTCACATTCAAATAGCTGCTTTAGGGGGAAGAATGCATTGTATTTCATTTCGTATTTTTTTGAAAATTTGAGTATTCCAATAGAATGCTCAAATTTTCATTCCTTAAATCACACCAAACAGGCAACCACTTTAAAGTATTAATGATTGACAGCATGATCACCAATAAATTTAAGTATAAATATGTAATATATTTTTGCAAAAGAGGGAGAGAGTCCTTTAGCATTCAGTAAAATAACACAGTTATTTATAGAAAGACTCCTCTTGACTGATGCTGTTCAGACAGAAGTTACACAGGTAAGAGTTAAGTTACTATCTCCTTAGCAGGTATTTGGTAAGGCAATATTAACGTCAAAGGAGACTTTTAAGGCAAGGAGTATATTGAGAGATAGAGAAAAGTTCCATAAGGATAAAAAATATCAACTCAAGAAAAAGATAAAACAATATTTCTTATACCCTAGATAACAAAGCTTCAAAATATATAATGCAAAAATAAGCAAATGTCATAATTGCTAATTATAACTCAGCTTGGTATAAGTAATATACAATTAACTACATAATAATTAACATATGCACAATATTGCACTGAACAATTTCAGAATACATGAACTTTTAACTATCCATAGGCTATATTTTATCAAGCTTTAGTTATAAATAGATCATATGCTGGGCAATAAAGCAAACTTCAATATTTTCAAAATATAATCCTACGGATAATGTCTCTGAGCACAGAAATGATAAAAAAAAAAAACACATAAGTTTAACAGAATATACTTTTAAAATTCCCAAAAGTTCAGAATTTAAGCCTTCAAAGTAACTCTGGTGTCAAAAAAGAATCCACAACAGACACAAAGATAGACTTCATGTAAGACGTCTATCTGTCCTATGGGGAAAACAAACAAACAAACAAACAAACAAACAAACAAATATATGGAGATTGGCTCTGAGTCTACATGGAGAAGGAATCCTTTTCTCAGCTGAGCCCAGCTTTCCAGGTGTACTTGCCAAAGTACTGAGCATTTGAATGAAGCTTTGAATTCTCCACATCAGCACAGCCATAAGGTGAAAATAATGAGCCACTCTAGTCAGTCACTGGCATACTAAGTAGAAAAATTGCCAACCAACTTCTGTTTGAATCCCTGTCTCACAAAATCATAATAAATAATGAAATGTTGTTTTAAGCCAGAGACAGCCTACTGGGTCTGCTGAAGCTGCTAGAATTTTCATCCAGAAGAATATAATTTTATTTTGACACTGAAACCCAAGTTCAACCATTATATTTGCAAGGTGCTTCACCCAGGAGAAATTTGGAGAAGAGCTGTTCTAATTCTTGCTAGCACTAAAGCAATTTTATGGAGATTTTGGAAACTGTGGAGGGTCACAATGTACATACAGTTTCAGATGTCTAAGAATTGGAGAACGAAGAGAAGTAGGAACAGGAGTAGTCAGTCTCTGGGGCTAATGACCAGTTAGGCCTACAGTTTCCTGAAGGTCTCAGCCTACTGACAGTGATGCTATCTGCTAGGAATGCCTGCGTCACTTACCTGGGTCCTCACTATTTATGGCTGAGCCATTGTTTGTCACTGAAGAATCCTTGTGGTTCTCATCATGATTGCAAGACATACCTAAGCAACAACTATCAAGGAACTGGGAAAAATCAAAGTTATTACTCACATGTCCTAGACAGTACAGGCATGCCAGGGGACATACCACAAAGCTGCAGGTAGAAAGAGAGAGAAAGCATGCACCTTGGGTACTGCTTTTATTGGAATTGACGGTGGGGGCTTAGGGCTTCATGGGCTCACTCTTTAATGGCAAATTTAAAACATAAAAGTGTGTATTAGGATGCAGGGTCACTCATTTGGTCAGTTGTCTAGGTTACCCAGGACTTTCTAAAATGAAAACTTCATGCGTGGGGGGCAGCCTGGTTTTTCATCTAGTTGTTTAGCTAATAGCTGTGTCATGCACTTGTTTATTTAAGATCTATGTCTTTGAAATGGATGCCTCAGCAATCAAAAGCTTAGTGTCAGTTGCATTACAACCCAAAACGCTACACCTGGGGTTTTAGCTGAGTAAATAAGAAGTCACTGGGCATGAGGAATTTTCTGGGAGACTTGACATTCTCATGAGACACCTGAAAAACTCCTATTCATTTGTCAATTGCTGAAGCTAAATGCTCTGGGAAGGAGGAAGGTATTTGAGTTTTTCTTGTCCAACCTGCAGGGCTTAAGATATGCCTGAAGAAAAGTTGACCTATCTGAACAGTGTCATGGTGAAAAAGTCATACATACAAAGACTTGATCAACCCAAGATGCTGAACATGAGTGTCTTAGTGGTCTCCAAGAAGGTAGTTGCTGACATCTGGAGCCAGTGAGGATGGCATGTATTTAAATGATAATCAGTGATAATGATTAAGGACTACGAACCACACAACCACCAACCCTACCATCACCATCAGAGTTCCAGAGATACTATTTAACCTCCAGAGTTTAGAACAAATTCAAAAAGAATCCTGAAACTCAATGGGGGAAAAAAAAGAAGGGAAAAAAAGTCCTGTATATAACTAAAAAAAAAAAAAAAAATTAGATTGGTGACTTACCCTTGACCTGAATTGTGTTACAGTTTGACCTCTAGGTTAAATAAGGACCAGTATTAGAATTTAAATTCAGTTATAGAGAAATAAATGTGTACTGAAATTTTTTGGGTCCTTTTTTTTTAGTTTTTTTTATTATTGTACTTTTAGTAGATTTACCACTCATGGGTATGCTTTAAAGTGAGATTTAGTAAATATGCTATTTTTCCAAGTTAAGTTAGACTGCAGTTGACTGTTACCTATTTTCAGAGTCTAATACTAAAGGTCAAATTCAAAATTTGCCAAGTATTGAAGGATTTAGTGGATTTAGTTAATTTTCATAATTTTAAGTGTGATAATCTAAACATATTTTTGTTAACTGTTTCCTGAATATAAATTGTTCTTGTATATTCATTTATGAATATTCATTCATTATTTTCATGCGTAAAGACTGTTCTTAATCATCTTTCCCCAGTCCTGCTGTCACAGAGATAGAAAACAGCATAGAACATTTTCAGTCTCCACAGGTCACTTAAAATTATCAAATGACCTAGAGGTAAAACAGACTATGTCCTATTACTAAACCCCAGGAGTTGCTAATGTTTCTTTTAGCATAATGAAATAATAGAATTTACTTTTCTTGCCTAGAGTATGATAAAATTCATTTATCTGACTTAAGAGCTTTGTCTCATTTATATTTTTGTTTTCCTTGTTCCATGAGTATAAAGTGAATTCCAAAGAACAATGACTTGCGTGGAAGTAAGCTTTTTCAAACTATATGTCATATTCCTTTACTAAAAAGCCAGAGCAATGTAGTAGGCAAGGACTGGGCCCAGACTAAATAGTGCAGCAGGACAATGTCTTTATATTTCCCTTACTTTCTCTGTCCTCCTCTCCCTGATCTTATGGATCATAAAAGTGCCTTCAGACTTCCCAGTAGAGTAGCTTCTGACTCAGGAATGAAGAACCACATGGTTCTGATCTTTCCCTTTTCTCAATTTATTTTAGGGAACACGTCTTTAAGATCTGTTCAGAAACAGATCATTATTCCTAAGATATCAATGGATTAATAAAATGCCTTTCTTTGCTGAAATAATGTTTGCAGTTCAGGCTTTATTTTAAAAAGGTAGCCCATGGAAAGTTTTACAAAATGGACTTGTGCTGAAATACTTCAAGACACTCTATAAATACATGCTTGATCTTTGATTTTGGTTTGATTTTCAATTAAAGTATTATATAAAAAAAGGTACTAATGTGGAATACTAGTTAATAGCAGTCGTAATTATAAGTTGTACTTTTACTATGAAGCTGTGTGTTGCAGCTTTTTTATTTCCCAATGAGTTAGTATATCAAATGTGCTCAAACTGAGATTTACTGTTTCTTTTAAGTTTATTTATTTATTTTGAGAGAGAGAGGAAGCATGCAAGTGGGGCAGGGGCAGAGAGAGGGAGAGAGAGAGATAGAGAGAGAGAGAGGAGAGAGAGAGAGAGAGAGAGAGAATATCTCAAGCAGACTCTGCAATGTCAGCACAGAGCCTGATGTTGGGCTTGAACTCATGAGCCATAAGATAATGACCTGAGCCAAAACCAAGAATCAGAAACTTAACCAACTGAGCCACCCAGGAATCCTGAGATTTATTGCTTTTTTACACATTCAGAGCACAATCTTGGATTTTTATCATGTCAAACTGTATACTTTTAAGAAGAGACCCCACAAGTTGTACACACATCCAAAGTGTTAGAATTAAGCACAATTTTAAAGTTTGAAAAGTTATAGTTTAACATTAAACATCTGTGTTTCAAATCAGTATTTGTCAGTATTTACCAGTTGTCTGAGAAAGGTAGACCTCTAAAATTTAATTTACTCATGCCTTGCTTTTTTCACAGGCTTTATTTTTCAAGCTACTCAGGCTTAGATAGATAATGCTGCACTTAAAGAAAATAAAATCACTAACTGTGATAAACACCTATTAAAACTCCTATATTTTCTGTGGCACAGCTAGAAGATAAATAAATAAATTGGGGATAAGCAGGAAACCTGATGTATCAAGAAAAATATACAAAACTAGTAACTAAAAGATAAGTGAAAGGAAAAAATCTGATTTGCCTTTTAGATAAAATGGTACTTGTTTAATATTTAGAGGTCAGGTCAAACTTAACGTGAAAAGACATTTGATCTCCCTCTTACACTCCTACCCCACACCTGTTCCTTCTGCAGTTTCCCCATCTTAGAAAATGACACTAATTTTCACATTGTCATTCAAGACCACCTCCTTTAACTTGTTCTTGAGTACTTTCAATCACAGTGAATATTCAGTCTTGCAGCAAGCCCTGTTAGTTCCTTCTTCAAAATATCTCCTGAGTCTGCTTATTTCTCATCACCTCCAGTGATTCCGTCCTTAGCCAAACCACCGGCATTTCCCCAAGGCTATGCAATGCAGTGTCTTCCTTATAATTCTCACTGTTCAATTCTTTTCACTTTACGGACACTTTTTTACAGAGCAGCCAGACCATTTATAAATGTAAATAAGATCCATTGAGAGTCTTACCCATTGAGAGTAATGACCAAATTTCGCCTCACTTCAATGGCTCTGTGTGACTGGACTCTTGCCTACTTCTCCAACCTCGGTTCCTGTAACATTCCTATTTACTCACTTCATTTGGTCACACTCATTTCCTTGCCAATCTTTCAATAGGCTAACCTGATTCTGAATTCAAATTTTGCACTTTATTTCTTCTCTTCTTGGAATATTCTTCTCTTCTCCCAGGTCTCCATGAAGCTTGCTCTCCTATTTTATTCAGAATTCTCTTTATTGTATCACCCACGAGGAGAGATTTCCTTGATCATTCCATGTAAGGTTCTCTAGTCCTTGTCCTGCTTTGCTTCCTACGTATCAACGTAGAATTATATTTTTCTGTATTTGTCCATTTGCTTATTATGTGCTCTCTCAACTAGGACATAAACTCCATGAAGAATTTTGGCTAGAGGATACTTTTTTGTTTCCTTAGAAATAATATGTTACACAGAGTAGATGCTCATTAAATATTTATTGTCTAACTGCCCCAGTGAATAAACTGAAGGAATCATTCCCTCTCCAATGCATCACCAAGTCTCCAAGTCTACAGCCTTTCATTTCAGTACCACAGAGCAAAATTTATTTCAATGACAGTACATAATTTTATTAGATATTAATTTGCATGTCTCATCTTTAATATCAGGTATAAGACCAACATATTAATATTCATTTTAAGAAAATACATTTTGTATCTTACCATTTCAATGAAAAATGTTGATCAGTAAGAGAACGATTCATTTTAAGTTAGCTGAGAGGATGGATAATGCAGTTCTAAAGATGACAATGCTGGGTATAATATTAATATACTAGTTTCATTATTTGATAAACACAAAGTCTTAGGCTATAAATATGACAAGGTCTGCAGCACACATCCAGCAACATTGATATCAGCAGGCAAAGAAAACTCAGCTTCTCACCAGTGGTACTTGAGAGATAAATTTAAGTGTTCTTTAATAACTGGTATATTAGATGTAGTCGCAAAGAATTTAAATTTTAGAAATGCCAACCAACATATTAGATCAGCGGTTATAAATGGGGAAGGGATGACATCTGCAATGTCTGCACACACTTCTGGTTGTCACGACTTGGGGGATGGTGCCACTGGCATCTAGTGGGTAGGAGCCAGCAGGGCAGCTAAACATCCCACAGCATATGGGGTAGCCCTCCACAGTAAATTTTCCAACCCCAAATGTTAATAATGCCAAAGTTGAGAAACTGTGTCAGATAGGCAGAACTATAATTTTGAGTTTTTCTTTAGGTTAGAACACAGAATTTTGAAATTTCTTTCAAACTTTGGGTTTACTACTCCATGTTTCTGATTTCTAAGCTGCAAACCAATACCCTCTGATACCAACTCAGAGTAACTTGTCCACCTTACTTTCTGCTATGCTCCCAGAAATTCTGATAACAGATAGATCAATTATTCGTTCTGGAGACTCTGGGAGGGAAAGCTGACCATTTTTCTTTCTAGGGTGTTATTTTATTTCACTACCGACAGAGACATCTTTTCACAGAAGTGCTCATTGTCATTTTTCCAAGACAGAATATGCTCTAAAATGACTATTGTAAACTGATTTAGTAAATACTGACACAAATTTTTCCAATATATCGAGTAAACTAAGCTACGGTTATTGTGGAATTATCTGATTTCAACTTTTCATGAAATGAAGAAATATTTTCTGTTCCAATATGTTTAATACCTCTGTGTAATTGGGGGAAAAAGGCTCCTCTATTGAAAACTTCTGTCATGGCTCAGATTCAGCATTATCAGAAAACTTGTTGACTTAATCTAGCATTAATAGGAAACTCCATCTTTACAGGTAGAATTAACTCTAGCTAATTCCTTAACTTTTATTCTATCTTAGATGTACATTTCAATTAAGAATAAGTGTCTTGAGGGGCGCCTGGGTGGCGCAGTCGGTTAAGTGTCCGACTTCAGCCAGGTCACGATCTCGCGGTCCGTGAGTTCGAGCCCCGCATCGGGCTCTGGGCTGATGGCTCAGAGCGTGGAGCCTGTTTCCGATTCTGTGTCTCCCTCTCTCTCTGCCCCTCCCCTGTTCATGCTCTGTCTCTGTCCCAAAAATAAACGTTGAAAAAAAAAAGAAAAAAAAAAAAAAGAATAAGTGTCTTGATACACGGTGTTACATTAGTTTCAGGTGTACAACATAGTGATTCAACAACTCTATACATTATGCTAAGGTCACCACAAGTGTGTAGTGGCTGCATCTGATTACCATGTAATGCTATTAGAATACTACTGACTAGGGGCGCCTGGGTGGCTCAGTCGGTTAAGTGGCCGACTTCCGCTCAGGTGATGATCTCACGGTCGGTGAGTTCGAGCCCCGCGTCAGGCTCTGTGCTGACAGCTCAGAGCCTGGAGCCTGTTTCAGATTCTGTGTCTCCCTCTCTCTGACCCTCCCCCGTTCATGCTCTGTCTCTCTCTGTCTCAAAAATAAATAAACATTAAAAAGAAAATTAAAAAAAAAAAAGAATACTACTGACTATATTTTCTGTGCTGTATCTTAATCATTCCACACCTATGCTTCAATGGAAAAATTAAAATTTGTTTCAGAATAACAGAAAGAAAAGGTCTTAAAGTGCAAAAAGAGGAACTAAAATTAATTTTAAAAAGAATTAGATGCCTTGTGATTTCATATCAGTATGTTACATAGTATATTTAAGTACATTATACATATATTAGGTTTCACTTAGTAAACACAAACTAGATTTGTTTCAGACAGATCTAGATTAAATCATGCTCAAATATCTACTTCTGTGATTGTAAGCAAGTCATTTAGCTACCAGAAGCCCTAATTTCTCAATTTGATACTATTTTATGGAATATTACATAGAAAAATAAGATGTTCAATGTAAAGTATCTCACATGGTCCCTGACACTCAGGTGGTACATAATAAATAGGAGTGGATGCTATCATTCTAATATGAGATTTTGATTTTCTGATGAAATTGAAAGGATAAAAATTCTTTAGAGAATTTGATCAAGACCTTTGTACCATATTGTGGACCATGTTACCTCTTCATACAAAGGCAAACTATTCTAAGGCATTCATTCATTCAATAAATATTGTTGAGCAACTTATACGTGGTACATTTACAAAAGAACAAAAGTAGACAAAATCTTATTTCCCTATAGCTTCTATTCTAGATGGAGGAAGCAGGCAACAAAACAAAACAAAACAAAAATACAATTCAATACAAAGTAAAATATTTAGTGTGTTAGATGGGAAAAATTTAAGGAAGGTTGGGATTACTCTAGGGTTTATGTGTATACTAATCTCAATTTATTTTCTATGTATAATGTGAGGTAGGAGTCAAGGTTTGTTTGTTGTTTTTTTTCCTCATATGGATATTGGGATACTCAGGTCCTGCATACATAGATACATGTCTACATCAATTATTTCATTTAATAAATTTAATATGTGATCTATTTCTGACTTCTCTATTCTATTTGTCTTTCTTGATGTATCACAAAAGATACATAAATATGAAAGAACTTAAATTTCAAGTATGTGTGTGAGTTGTGTCACATTCATCACATGACATATCTAATTTTATTTAATTTAAAAAAATCTGATATCTAAAATATCAAAAAAGCAGTCATTATTTAAAAAAAATGTTTTTTCAACGTTTATTTATTTTTGGGACAGAGAGAGACAGAACATGAACGGGGGAGGGGCAGAGAGAGAGAGAGACACAGAATCGGAAACAGACTCCAGGCTCTGAGCCATCAGCCCAGATCCCGACGCGGGGCTCGAACTCACGGACCGCGAGATCATGACCTGGCTGAAGTCGGACGCTTAACCGACCGCGCCACCCAGGCGCCCCAAAAGCAGTCATTATTTTGATAACTGAGTATATTACAGAGGATATGAATAAAAGGAATGTGTTAGGCCTCTTTAAGATAAACACAGATTACACAAAGTTATTCTTGAATAAACATTAAGCAAATGAAAGGCTGATTGATGATACCTGAGGCAGACAATGTTTTATTTGTCATCATTTGACACGGGCCATTTGTAGCCATCAACTAAAAATGTACAAAAAAAGAAAAGATATTCTAGAATATTAGCTCCAAGAAAAGATTTTAAGAGAGGAGAAATTTCTGTCACATCTATTTGTACAAAATAGGAACACAGTAAATACATGCAGGATGAATTGATACATGCATAAATAAATGAATGTTCTTGAAATATATATTGCTCTGACCATAATCTCCAATATCATGATTGACGTAACAGGCTATTTTTATACAGTGACAAAAGTTGAGTATCCTGAGATAATAGGGCAATTTTAAGACATTTTGAAGTTTGAAATGAGGTCTGGATATGTATGATTTCTCTGTGTTTATCTTTATCTTACCTGCCACAACTATATAAGGCAGTTGTACACTCAAATTCTTTTATTTCAAATTTTTTCCCTCTCTTTTAAGGTGCCTTAAAAAAATCTGTCTCATATGGACTTATTTTTTCCCACTCACACTTGCCGAATACGCAAAAGCAACATGTGCTTTTATGTGTTCACAGTATGAAAAAATGATAATGTATTTCTCTTTTTTGAAATATGGATTCAGTTTAGACCTTGGAATGTGGAATTACAACAAAACAAATCTCATCACTGGAGGTTTGCAAGTCATAATATTTTTTACCTTTATTGTCACTGCATCTGTTTACAAATTCATAAGTACGTGAGAGTAAACATATACTACTCCCTGCAGAGTATGTCAGTACAATAGACATTTATGACAAGTAAATTGCCAAGAAAACACTTGCAATGAACATGATTTTGATGATAAGTTGTACCTTTAAAATAGAAGTAAAAATTTTCAGGGCATCTAATGTTTATATTACAGACTTCAAGACTTTTTTCATTTGAAGAATTAAGTGTGTTGATGATTGCAGATCAACAAAAGCCTACCAGCAACAATTGACTGCACTGTTGTAGAGATCAACCCTTTGGAAAATCTAGCTTTTCTTCTCTGGTTGCTAAAAGGCTTTCTAGTAGTTTAAAAAGCTCACTTACAGTGCAGATGACATCTCATGAAGACAAGTCTATATAACATCCTTAGGCAATCATCTTCAGGTACTGCAGACTTGCAGGCTAAGGAGAAAGTTAAATGTAAGATCTGTGAAGGTTGAAACCGGTGAAATTTTGAAACATAAATATCAACAATTATTTTAAGGATCTGTAAACCAGAGATAAAACTTACCATTTGAAATTTTCTAATTGGCTCAAAGTCATTTTCCTTACAACATTTTTTTGCTTAAAAACTGAGGGGAGATGAAGTTGGCATGGTGGAGTCTATTTTGGGGAGAACAATTCTTCTGAATATTAGCTAAAGTCTTGGTGAAAGAGTTTAAATCCTATGGAAGACAACATAGTTCCTTATTCCCTTATTTCCCCCAGTAGTAATCAGGAGTCATGGGGAGTTTTTCAACTGGCCATTAATTATTTTGTTCAAATGTGCATTCTGAAAAGATGCTAAAGGAAATTTAGGGCTTTCCAAGTCAAGACAACAAAACAGAAGGACATAATATGGCACATATGTACTCCCATAGTATTAAGACTTTGCATTTCTGAATACTGACCATACCTACACTCTGGAAATAAAGAAGTAGAGAGCATGTTAAATATTTCTGTAAGAATTTCTGACAAAATCTATTCATATATTTATTCACTTAAAAAAATGGTTGAGCACTGTTAAATAAGATCTTGACACTGTATAAGTTGCTGGTAAAACAGAATAAGAAAGGACACCCACCTTCAAGGAGATCACCAACTTATATAGATTCCAAATTAGTAAATGATATTTACAACACGATGTTGTAGGTACTGTAACAAAGATGATGTAAGAAGAATAAATACAATGAAGAAAATCGGATCAATCCTACTTCAATGCGAGTTGGTGGGAGCACGGCAAGTTTCACAAAGCAGAAGTTTGAATGGAATTATGAAGAAACAAAAAGATACTGCAAGATGTAATATAAAGAGAAGAAATTTGAGAATGAGGAAATGTACACAGGTACCTTCTTGACAACAATAAAAATTTAGGTTAGAAAGCTAACATTTCTTTTTGGTGTAATGTTTCTATACAGAGTGTTGATATGCAGTCTAACTTGAAATATAGTATCCTCTAAATTTAGGTGTGAGGATTATTGAAACATTTTCACATCCTTTACATGGAGCCTATTAAATATTAAGCAAACAAAAATGTAATTACATAATGTGGAACACTTTACTGATGATTTCTGTATGAGTCCTTAGAGAAGAATTTTCTTTACCCACAGGCATTAATAGTCCAATCACGGACCACAAGAAAAAAGAATCACATTTCTAACTTGTCATTGAAAGCAATTGTGGGGTAGTTTCAGACTATAATCTTCTGAAATATTGTAGGATTTCTTTGCATTAACCTGTGCACATTTGAGCTAATACATTTTGGTACTGGAATTTCACAGATCAAATTCACATAGTCATTTATTCTCTCTTCCTCCGATTTACTAATCTAACAAATGACTGGTTTGTTTTCAATCATGACACATATCCATAACTGAGTTGTTTCCAATTTGGGAAGAAAAATAATGTAGTTTTTCAAAGTATAATATTAAGGCCCTCAACTTCTAGGATTAACAGGTAAATCTTTCTTCTTCTCCAACTCCCAGACTCTGCCCTTATACGACCATGTTTCTGAGGGTGGGGGTGGAGGTCAGTATTCAAGTATCACCTTGAGGGTGGTGGACAACCAATCTGGAAGTGTGGTCCTCCATACCAGGTTCTCTGTTGCTGTTGCATGTTTAAAGTTTGGGGGTCTGGCATCACTGTTGGAGCATAAATCTCTAAAAAGATTCCCCTGTAGGAGCACCTGCGGTAGCTGATTTGAACATCTGACTCTTGATTTCAGCTCAGGTCATGATCCCAGGGTTGTGGGGTTGAACCCCCTGGCAGGCTCTGTGCTGAGCACAGAACCTGTTCAAGATTCTCTCTCTCTCCCCCACTCATGTTCTCTGTATCTGTCTCTGTCTCTGTCTCTCTAAGATTAAAAAAAAAATACTAAAATTAAAAACAAAATTCCCTTTATATTGTTCACTTTAAACAACTGTCTTCTGAGAGTCTGAAAATACTGAGCAATGTGCTCTCTTCCACTGCTTGTGCTACTTCCACTGTTGATGTGATGGACCTTTGCTCCTTCAGATGCTATTCCTATTGTGCTCTTGGTTTTTCTGAAAATATGAATGAATTTACACTTATGCATGAAGGTTTTAGTTAGTGTTGATAATTCGGCAAGGGAGTCTTCTGTTATTTATTTATTTATTTGTTTGTTTGTTTGTTTGTTTATTTATTTTAAGTAGGTTCCATGCCCAGCATGGAGCCCAACATGGGGCTTGAACTCAAGACTCTGAGATCAAGACTTGAGTTTAGATCAAGAGTCAGAAGCTTAACTGACTAAGTCACTAAGATGCCCCCATTTTTAAAAAATTTTTATGTCCTCAAAAAGCCTACTCAAGAATAAAAGTATTGACTGAGAATTCTTTTTAAATTTTTTCAATGTTTATTTATTTATTTATTTATTTATTTATTTATTTATTTAATTTATATATTTAGAGACAGAGCGAGAGCAGGGAAAGGAGAGAGGAGAGGGAGACATGGAATCTGAAGCAGGCTCCAGGCTCTGAGCTGTCAGCACAGAGCCCGATGTCGGGTCTTGACCCACCTACCATGAGATCATGACGTGAGAGAAAGTCAAATGCTTAACCAACTGAGCCACACTGCTGCCCCAAGAGAATTCTTTATATGTGACCAGAGAATAACACATGAGAGCCTTCATTTTTGGTGGTATAAGCTGGAAGGAGAAATGTTGCCCTCTGCCATGCTTCTGACAATCAGATAGAGAATTTTGGGAGTGTCAACATCCACATTTGAAGCTGTAGATTATCCCAGGCAGGTAGCTTAATTTCTTAAGTATAAAAGTAAATTAGACATAATCTATTGCACTACAGGAACTTAATAATTGAGTTAAATGTGTGGAAAAACAGCATAAAATGTGGTAAAAATACATACGTTGGGGGAGAGTAATGTGATAAGTAGAGCAAAATAAGTAACAAGTGAAAAAAAAACTGATACATGGGTATTATGTTTTGGAAGCACTGCTTTGAATTATGTTTCAGAAACATGGCACGGTGGCTGCTGTTAATGTGCTCCCAAGATCCTCTATATAGGGCAAGAACACCTACACTCAGCTATTGACTATTGGCTCATAATCTCCCCTTTGCAGGAGCACTGCCCTCACCTGGAATGAAACTGCCTCCCAGAGGACTTTACACCACAACCAGACCCCATTGCCACACAGACTCTGGGATACAAAGACCACTCCCTCACTCCTACTGCCTCCTACTGGAACCCTAGGTCTCCTCATGAGAGTATTTCTTTATCACTTCCAAAAGGGTGACCCATCTAAGGCTCTGATTTGTGAAATCCTGACCTACAATGGTGCCAAAATGATTCTTGAAAGCCGACTGTAAGAATGGAGTGGTGAAGGTGACTCACTTGTTAGCAAGATGGCAATAAATATCCCAGTAAGGTAAATAAAGTATCAGGAGGGCCTGGAATGCTGTAACACTGATGCCTCAGACTGTCACCAATTAACGAGAACAGGCCGTTGATGAAAGGGAATTCTCTAGCTGGTGTAACATTTCTAACGTTTCAGGTATAATGTATATGGTAATTATAAGGACTGTGGAATGTGATGTTTGTTGCTAAGTGTCACTGATGTATTGAAAGGAGAAAATGAGAGATCCACATCTTTGATCAGCCTTGTAGGAGGGTTGGAAAGCCTCCTGGGCAGCCCTTTTAGGGACTTATTGCCCACAGCCAGACAACAGACAAAGCTGAAGATGAGACACAGAACCTAACTGTAAACCTGGGAAATCTGTAAGGAAGATGGAATTTTAGTCTAGGCAAGTACCCTAGGCCAAAAACCGAGCCTTAATGAGAAAGGAGTGGGGTCCTGAAACTTAAGATTGGGATATCTAGATTGATGTACTTGAGATTCACCTCTTAGCTTTAATACTAGCCAACTCTACCTGCACCCCCACACCCCCACTAATGGAGAGGGCTCAAATGAGGCAGATGCCTTACAAAACAATGCTTGTCCTCCTTGGAATCTGCCTCCACTCCTACCCTCAGAGCTATGCATACTGAGAGAAAGAAGGTTAAAATGTTTGCAGTGAAATCATTTTCCTAGTTAGAGAAATGTTTGCATAAAAATAAGCATTTGAGTTAACAGTATTTATGTTTAAAATGCAAAAATCACTATGGGAAAGCAGACCCTTATTTATTATATTTGGTATGAACCATGTTAATCAGGCCAGCATTAAGCAAAACCTCACTGCGAAAGAGCTTGGCCTACTAAGGGAGGAGATGGATTATATGCCAAAGGAGCCGCAAGATCTGGCTAACATGTATCAGCAGGAAAAAAGAAAATGTGCCCAGCAGTGTATTCTGAGAGAGCTGGATCAAAGACTAAAAGCTGAAAAATGCAGTCTTTTGGTATGAGAACATTCTCTCACAACACAGGATTAACACCCTGGCAAGGGGCTTGGAAAGTATTCCTAATATACTGTTTGCATGACTCTTATAATCTTGGAAAATTAAATGGCCCATGCTAAATAAAGTACAGAAGCTAGAAATCTCTGACAGACTGGAGTCAAGGATTTAAAAAAAAAAAAAAGCAAAAAGAATTGGGTATATTAGACTGGGTCCACCATAAAATATTGGAAACCCACAAAATGACTGTTTCCCAAGATGGAAAAGGTATGTGTTTATAAGGAGGACACCAATATCACTGAGAAACTCAACTGAGGTTGTCTTCTCTCTACAGGGCTGATGGGAGGATATGCTATTACAGACACACGCTCTCTTGTATCAGTGAGATGATAGGATCCCAGCATAACAAAAGCCAGGTGGCAGCACTTCTGTGCCAGAAATAATGTGAATGTAATTACCAAAATGGGCAGGAAGGTCAGGATACCAGCCAGGGGCAGGCACTTGGCTCACCATGATCTATGGAAATGCTCATAGAACATGATGTTCCCAGGTCAGAACAAATAGGTAGCCAGCAGAAGTACTGAATATATATTTACATGTATCTATCTATCTATCTATCTATCTATCTATCTATGAATCTATCATCTATCTATCTAGATGTATATGTATATATAGATATCTATATATAGATATAAATACATATTTAAAGTAAATAAGCAGAATGCTGAAATCAGCTATCCAGTAGGAGTCAACATCCTTTGCCTAATGTCTAGAATTGAGCCTGTGATCATGTGATCAGATATAGAACTCATTGACTAAAGGAGAGGTTGGGTCTCCTTAAAGAAAGACCTTATAACAAAAGGTGGATGGAAGTATATGCTATTGGTGCCCATTCCCTGGGCCAGTGTGCCCTCTCCCCAGATACTGGGAGCAGTGGGGTTTCTAAGGGCTCATAGCTGCCCCTTGTTCACAGCATTGGCTTTGGAGAAGTGGCAGCTGTCTTGCTCAGCAGACCATTTGCCCTCTGCTCCCCAACTCCTGGGGCTGTCAAAGGCTACTGACTGACAAACAGGGTACAAAGGGCTGGCCCCTTAAGTGTGTGGTACAACTCCAAGACACAGCTAGTCTCCAACAGAGACCACATCTTGATAGGTGCCCTATTTTACTTCCCTCTCATTCTTCTCCTAAAAGTGTTCCCTTGCTGAATCACTTTCACAAGTGATTTCAAAAGTCACTATATCAGTCTCTTCTTTTAGAGAAGATAATTTTAGAACGAGGTTCAAAATGAAAACCTATCTGGTGTCAGGAGAAGAGACCTGATGGAAGGTTTTTTTGTATCTTAAGAATCCCTCTGAGTGTTTGGTACACAGTTGAGGGACAGCAAAAACAAACTTGGTTCTCCCGTTGCTAGAGTGTGCAATGATAACTCCTCTATACACTCGTTAGTTCCATCGTCTGTGAAATTGGGATGGTAATCCTGTATATAGCATAGTGTACACATTATAGGGCCTGGCTCAGAATACGTGTTCAGTGCATGGTAGCTATTTGTATTATTTTTAAATAGCTATTTGACACTATTTCTTCATAAGACACACCATAAGTTTGAATATTAATAATAGTTTCAATTTTAAATGATGCTTATCTATGTGCTGGGCACTGTCTTAAAGCATTTTACATGCATTCATATAATTTTCTCAGATACTCTATGAGATTAGTATTATTTATATTTATATTTTGCATATGAGGAAACTGAGGAATGAATGGATGTATGGCTTGCCCAAGTCCTCACAAGCTGTGAGCGGTGAAGAAGGGATGATAACCCAAAACCCTGATTAGAGAGTCTACACTCTCAGCCACTACACTTTACTGCCTCACTGTCATTAATCCTAATGATGATGAAAACAAAATTTAAGAAGTACCTAATTTGAAAGTAGATAACATTTTAAAAAAGAAAATGTATTTTGTCTCCCTTGATACCATCATCATTTTCCTTAACACCTTTTTGTGAGTATTCAATCATTTGGGTAGACTGAATTTTCAAGAAAAAAAAAATCCCAGTAAATACCTTTTATTTTTACCATTTGGTTCCTATTATGATGCAAAAGCGATTTGGATGGGAAATATGGGGCGATTATGTTTTATCAGAGGAAATGTGGAAACAGCTTGGTGCTAAATCTGCTTATATAAGTCATTTATTTTCTATATAGAATTTGAACCTTTACAGAATCTTTCTTATTGTGAAGATTAGCTTTTCAGAACTATTTTGTGTTTTGATTTGTAGGAAATTCTTTAAATAACACAGGAAAGAAAATGCCGTCTTTGATTTCTGTGTCTTTTTTTTTTAAGTTCCTTTTCATGATAGAAACTAGAAAGCTGATGGTTTAAATTATATAACTCACAATACATTTGTGGTCAATTTCATATAATCCACACATTTTCCTAGTTCTACGTAAAGTATACTTATTGAAGGCATAATTGTAATAATAGCTTAGTGTGTGCCTGCCATTATGCTAAGCAGCTAGCCTAACCCTCAGTTTACAATGAGGAAACTGGGCTCTGAGGATGCAGGAGACAGTCAAGACATTCTGAGGGGCAGCACAGAAACTCCACACAGGAACTAGAAGACATCAAAGCCCATTCTCATTGTAATCAATATGCATGCTATTTCCCTGAAGGAACAAGTCAGAATCATTTGATTTGGGGGAAATGTAAGACATGCAGGAGACATATGGAGAATTTATGAGTAGGAGAGGAAATATGTTCTGTGGTAATTATCTTATGCTGATTGACAGGACTAAGAGAATTCAGATAAATGCTTGTGATATGTGAGCAAATTCCTTTCCAGTGATTCGTTATTATAGGAGGCAACTTTATGTATGTATGTATGTATGTATGTATTTATTTATTTTCATGTTTATTTATATTTGAGGGAGAGAGAGAGACAGTGCTCAAGTGGGAGAGGGGCAGAGAGAAATGGAGACAGAATCCGAAGCAGGCTCCAGGCTCTGAGCTGTCAGCACAGAGCCTGACACAGGCTCAACCCATTAGCCATGAGATCATGACCTGAGCCAAAGTCTGGTGTTCAACTACCTGAGCCACCCAGGTGCCCCTATAGGAGGCTTTAAAAGCCCACACATATAGTCAATTCAATTAAGAAAAATCAATCAGACTGTTATTGTGTAGATTTAGAAGAAGGACTAAAGGCAGTGTGCAGAAGAATATTGCATGGAATCAGAAAGACTTGGATTTAAATTGTGACCTTTTACCTTGTGATACTTCCTAACCTACTTGTGCCTGTTTGTCCTCTTCTGTAAAATGAGGATAATATTGCCTACTACCTGTGGTTGTGGAGAGTAAGATCATGCATCAGGCACATGATAATCTTTGCCACCATGATTAGCCAGATTTCCATATCGATTTTATGACTGTACTACAAGAGTTCAGTATTTTCTTTTTCTGTGCTAATGATAATGACATTATCCAGTCATTATGATCACCAAAGTAAGTAGGTTAAAACCACTACTTAAAATAGACTTTGTTACTTTAGTGCCTAGGAAGGTATTTGCATTAGTTTCCTAGTGTTGCTGTATAAATTACCACAAACTAGGTCGTTTAATACAGCTGAAATTTTATTCTCTTATAGATCTGGAGGTCAGAAGTCTGAAATTGAGGCGTTGGCAAAATTATGCTCTCTCCAAGGACTCTCGAGGAGGATCCTTCCTTGCCCCTTCCAGGTACTGGTGTCTCCAGGCATTCCTTGGCTTGTAAATGTGTCCCTCCAATCTCACGTGCCTGTCTTCTTCTATACCTATGTCCAAATTTCCCTCTTCTTATAAGACATTAGTCACATTGGATTAACCACCTTCAGTATGACATCATATTAACTAATTACATCTGCAATGATCCTATTTCCATATAAGTTTACATGCACAGGTACGGGGGTTAAGAATTCATCATTTCTTTTAGGTGAACACCATTTAACCTTTACTAATACTCAAGAAAAAGAGTGATTTTAAAAATCGTCAAGTTAAGATTCTATTTCAATGAATCTAGCATTCTCCCTAGTCATACCAATCCTTGAATCAACCTAACATTAAATCAGTCTCACTTCTCCTTCACTTCAGACTCCCTTGGTCTTACCATTATGGCTATGGGCTTCTCTCAGACCACATGTTCTTCTGATAGCTACCTTGCATCACACATTCTCTGGATGATCCCTTTGTTTGGCATGTTCTAGGATATTTTTGTCCAAATTATTCATTCAGTGGTATGAATTACTAATGCAGTCATAGTGTTGTGTCATTTGCCAATGTCTCAGGATAGGTTATTTGTGGGTAGATTTTTATTCATCATCAAAATAGTCATTTACAGAACCTCAGATGATACAAAAATTGACTAATTTTCTGAAAATTACATGCAGACTATAGGGGATGTTATTGGTAAAAATAAAGCTCAGTAAATCATAATATTGCCACAAAGCAGTGTCTGTGCCTGTAAAATTTCCTGCTGTCCTTCATTCTTTGATATCATTTTCTTATTCGCTGTTTGTATATATTGTGGAATAGATGTACATATATTTATGGCTTCTATAAATTTTCTGTATTTATGTAACTTTAGTACAGACTGCTGAACAGTAGCACAGATAATATTTTTTTGTACTAAAACAAATTTTAAAACTAATTCTGGGGTAATTGAGATTATTGTCTCAAGTAAATAAACTATTTAGGGAAAACAATTTTTATTTTCTTATGTTCAAAGTATTTTTTTTAGTTTTTCAAGTATTTTTAGTGCCATGTAAGCATTTTTAAAAAAAAATATGTTCATCCAACAGATATTTGCACATGCACCATGGCAAGCATTTGAGTTAAATACATAAATACAAATACATAAATAAGTGTCTCGACCCCAAGGAGATTAGATTCTAAGAGGGGAAAATATGATGATATAAACTACAAGCAACAATATATTAGAAGACATAATGAAACTGATGCTATATAGAGATATAGGTACTGTAAATTAACCAGGCAGTTTCAAGTAGAAGGAAACTTTGAGACTATTTGCAGGACGAATGGAATTTCCTCCTTCCTACTTCAGGGGGAAGTGCCAGCATGAAGTCAAATATTCATTAAATTTATCAAATATCTATGAAATGGATTTTATGGGCAATAATCTTTCCTTAGTGTTAAGTTAGCTAATGAAATGAATTAGAAAAAGAACTTGCTCTTAATGAGCATTTAATCTTTACAAATATGAAACTATTCAGCTGAAATAATTATAATTAAGGAAATAATCTTTTAGGGACTGTATATCCAGTTTGGACAAAAAAAAAATTGAATTCAACAAATGGTAGTGCAATTTTCTACTTCATTTGCCTATTGTATTGCAACTTAGGTAGGACATTTTATTATTATTATTATTATTATTATTATTATTATTATTATTATTTTAGAGAGAGAGAATGCATGCAATAAAGGAGAGGGGCAAAGGGAGAGGGAGAGAGAGAACCCCTAGCAGGCTCAATGCTCAACATGGAGCCAAACATGGGGCTTGATCCCACAACCTTGAGATCACAACCTGAGCTGAAATCAAGAATTGGGCTCTCAACCACTGAGCTACCCAGGCACCCCTAGATAGGATATTTTATAATGGAAATTATTTGTTTTGACTTGTAGTGATGCTAAACAATGATGTTGTATTACTGCCAAATAGATTGCTTTATCTCTGTTTGTGGTTGAATTTATGTTCTTAAACATGGGACGCTGTGGTATGTTTAACTTTTGTGGTTTTTCTCTTTCTCCATTTTTTTAAGACTCAGCTAAGCCATTGTTCCCCAATCCCACTGTCCAGTTCATTTTTCTCTATAAATCACTTTGTTCACAAATCTGTATTATTTGATATTTTTTGCTCTATTTATTTATATATCTGTCCTTATCGGATGGTGATTTGTTATAGGATATACATTTCGTTTCATTTGACAAGAATACTTTCCAAACAGTAAAATTATGACTCTCATACAAGTAAAAAACAAATATGCATCTGGGTGCCTGGGTAGCTGTCAATTAAGCGTCTGACTTCAGCTCAGGTCACCATCTCACAGTTTGTGAGTTTGAGCCTTGCATCTGGGCTCTGCGCTGGCAGCACAGGAGCTTGCTTGGGATGCTCTCTCTCTCTCTCTCCCTCTCTCTCTGCCCCTCCCCCACTTGTGCTCGTGCTCTGTCTCTCTCTGTCTCAAAATAAATAAGCTTAAAAAATAAATAAACATGTGTCAAATGTTTTTTTTAACTCATTAGTTTAATGAGGGGACAAGTAAAAGCTAAAACTGGTTCAAAGGAGACTCAAAAATCAATATTCATATAGACCATTGGGAATATGACAATGAATTTGCTAATATATAAAAAACTGGTCACTATCTTTGGGTTGGAAATTAATCTCCATGGGCCAAATCTTATCTTTATGGACAAGAGTTATATCTATTACTATCAGTTTTTTACAATTTACAGAATTGTAAGACCCCCATGCAAGAGAAGCCTCAAGACTTCTATGGAATCAGATAACCCGAGAAGGGTCTGCCAGAAAATGCTCTGCTTTCTATTTAATCTCTTTGCCCCTTTCAAAAGTTTCAAAGGTTTTTGCAATGATGCACATACCCCCTTGTGCAGTAGCCAACTGATAATTTCATTGTTGAATAAATGTATTATGCTTGTTTAGCCTCTTTCCTAATCAGGTAATGAGAATTCTACCTAAGGCAGCTATAATGTAGTAAAAAAAGCCTTTGAACTGGTGCAAAAAGAGGTGGAAATCTGGCTGGAAGTCCCGGCTCTGTCATTATGTATTTATGTGATACCAGGAAAATCTTACCTTCTTTGAGCTATATTCATTTTGTCTATAAAGTAAGGATGAGAAAAATGAATTCTGAAAACTTACTTTAAGAATGTAAGATTAAAAATGTGAAAATGTCTAAATTGTAAAGTACTATCTGAAAGTGAATTGCTGTTTTTATGTTATTTACTACCAGGGTTTCTCTGTGGATGTACATTGCTTCTATTTTTTTTTTCTTTTTTTTATCCACTAGTGTGCTATTAACTAGATTGCTGTGAGAATGATCCCTCTCTGGGTGAAAAATCTAACAAATGCGTCTGCATTTAACTGTATTTTTAACTCCATAATAATCCGAGAATAACTATTTGCTCTTTTGGAAGTTTATCCAACCTAAACACGTGAATTAAAGCTTTAGAGATGTGTCTTCCTCTTTACAGAAGATTTCATGCTATGAACAATACTTTTAAAGATATCTAGGCTTCCAGCTCAGTTTGCACTCTAATTAGGGAGTGCTGGGATATGATTTTCATTGTGATCTACTTTGGAAACTATTTTAGTGAAAAGAATAATTTTCATACATTTATTCTTTATGCCAAGTTTAATGGAGGTCTTCACACAGCAATCATTTTGTTTTAAGAAGGAACTCGATTTTTGATCTGTTGTATACCTGCTGGTATCTGTGAAATGCTGTTTTCTCTGGTGTCCTAGTTTTATTTTTTGGCTAGTTACTAATGCGAAAGGTGTGGAGCTGATAATGTTTTAAAGATTTTAAATAAAAATTTAAAGGCTCTTGATGCAGAATATCCATGCTGGATCTGGACAAGATAGTTTTGAAGGCTTTTATCTACAAGAATCCTTTCATGGTGAGGTGATGAGTTGGAAAAAGGAAGATGATATGAAAAGAATTCAAAAGAAGATAAAACAGAAAAAATGCTGGTGAATAGCAAACACTAAATGCCTGCTTGATTAGTTCATGGGTTTACTTTTAGGTCATTATATTTTAATGCCATGGATCTCTGACTTTTCTCTTCTTGTGTTTTCCTTCATTTGTGTACTGATATCTATGCTGTTTCTCATCATTGACAAAAAAAAAGGGGAACAGGGGTCTTAAGAAGTGGAAATTTAATTTGATTGATGAGAGAGAATATCATCATAAATATTATTCCATGAGGGGCACCTGGGTGGCTCAGTCGGTTAAGCATCTGACTCTTGGTTTCTGTTCATAGGCTGGTTTGATCTCACCGTTTCATGATATCAAACCCCACACTGGCTCTGTGCTGGTGGTATGGAGCCTGCTTGGGATTCTCTCTCTCCTCCTGTCTCTGCCTCTTCCCTGCTCATGCTGTCTCTGTCTCTCTCAAAGTAAATGAATAAAATATATATATATATATTTTTATATATTTTTATATATAAATATATATATTCCATGAAAGTGTTACAACTGAGAGAAGTGATAAAAAGTCAGTGAGAAATTTAGTCACTCTCTATTCTTTCCTCTGTGGATCCGCAGTGATGTGCAATGAAAAGAAGGCTTAACTTTACCTCATGTTAGCTTAGCCCTGAGACCACTGCCTAAACTGAGTTATACTAGTAAAGTAAAGGCTCAAAAAACTGACTCTAGTAGCATGTAGCACACAATTTTCCCTTTTGGCTTCTATTTTTAGCAGATTCTCCAAAAGCCAATTCAGTAGGTGTGAAGTACCCTCACATACTGAAGTGAAAATTTAAGGTTACCTATGAAGGATGTTTAAATAAATTTTGAAACTAAGTTCTGCCACTTGAGGTTTATCACTCACCATCTGTAATAAAGGAGATGGTGTGGAATGCATTTGTGTGGTAAAGCTGTTGAGAAGATCTATGAAGAGAGTATAGGAAGCGTTCTGGGTGGTCCCCCTTTCCTTGAAGAAGGACAAGCTGGTGGAGCAAGGAAGTCAAGAGAAGCTTTGACATCAGCTAACACTCAGAAAATGTCATCAACATGTACTGGTATGCACGTGCAAAATGGCATGTGAGCTAAGGCACTACATTTGGAGCAATCATTAATTCATTATTTTTTTGCGATGATTAGTTTTTTTTGCCAAAAAGTAATTAAATAAATTCTCCTTTTTGGATTGTGTTTCTAATGGCCATGCAGGACAATACTTTTCAGCAAATAAAAATTAGTGATAAAGTTTTGTAAGTAGTTAAAAACTTATTTGAAATGTCTAGTCTATGATAAAGATTCAGTAAATATTTGTCGATTTATAAACAACATTTATCAATGTTGCAATTTAGATAGAATTGGCAAACTGATTGGATGGCCCAAGAAAGCCTATTTTCAAGGGATTGAGGAGCATCTCATGGAGGAATTTGTCCTAAGGGATGAAGGAGCCAGGGATGAAGATCGTAACTTTATAACACAATCGAAGTCCTCAGACAAAGTCCTCAGAAGCATGTTGGCTGCTATTAGAGTTCATGTAAGTTATTTTGGACCTATATCTGAATCCCGAGGAGGAAAGGGAATGTAAATAAAAACTTAAAAATAGGTTTTACTTGGTTCTGAAATGCATCAGGGGCCCTCTAAAGACTACAAACCAAAGGGAATCATATTCTTCTCAACACCACTTATCTCTCTCCTGTCCTTGCTCTGAGATGAGATGGACCAACAGGAAGCTTTAGCACTCTAAAGGAGAGATACGCTGCTGAATAACTGGACTGATGATAGCACTCATGGATGTGCACCCATGCCCCTGGAAACTCCATTAGGGAGAAAACAGGAATGTGCTTGGTGCCTTGCACGATGTTTGGAGACACTGGAACATTCCATCTAAGAGGTGCAAATTTGGGTATCAGCATGGCTTGAAGGATTTCTGGGGACTTGGAAGAGAACCAGAGACAGCAGGTGAAAGAACTTGCTTAATGTGGACACCTAGTTTAAAGTGGACTTATACATACGGCATAGACAGGTGAGGAATGAAAAAACGCTATTTACCGAGAATAAGCTAATTTATTTAGAATTAGGATATTTTCCCCACACATCTCTCAAAGATATGTAGAGGTCACTGCATTTGAGTTGACCATAGGAGAATTTATTTTAACAGCCTGAAAGTGAATAAATTAGTCATTTTGCAAGTGCCATTTTTCTACAATATTTGCATGCTCAAAATTTCATTCTATTACAATTTCTTGTTCCACAAAAGAGGATTTATAAGGCAATAAAGGCCTGAAAATGCAATCTACCCCAGCCTAATATGCCACTAGTGTTTTTAAAAAAGAAAAAAGGAAAAGGCTAAAGCAAGCACCTGTGGCTCTATGCCCAAACGTTTTATGTCCTTGAATAAAGCTGTTGGAGATCAACACCTGCATGTTTTCCAACATGATCTCATTTTATAATGGGCATGCGGTGAGTATGCTGTGGTTCCAGGTGTCATTGTCTTTCCACTGTCTAGCATTCAGAAATGTATCATTTGCGTGACAAATGATTGTACCGGTTTTGGTTTTGGCCGGGAAGGGCCATTCTGCTGTGGGAAGATATGCAGAAAGGGACCTGGAGGTGAGGCCAGTTTAACATAACTCTTATCTGCTTGACTGGCTGCTTTTGGACTTCTGCGTGTCTGTGGGGTGGAGGCCCTGAACATGTTGGTTCATACTGCAGCTGCGGCAATAAACGGTAAGCTAAGAAGTTCCTGTTACTCTCGGAGTTAAATCCACTTTTATGTTACTCATCTAGCAGCCATTTCTGCTACATAAACGGAACAGACTATTTGTGGAAAATCTCAAAGTGGGTCAGTGATGACACATCTTAATATTCCTCTAGTTCTTTTGAAGTATTCATGAAAATTGAAATACAGCCCCCCACGGAACTGCTCAAGCTTTGCACATCTATAATCCATCCGTAATACTTTCCTTTCTGCACTGCACGCTGGAAGGATAAAACAGTAAAACCAAAACCAAAACCCCTGTATCGAAATTCATCAGATAGACTCTCCTCCCTCTCCCACTTCTCTACTATTATTTGGCTTCAATGTAAATACAGAAAACAAAAATTGTGTAGAAAATATGCAAATACACTCTTGATCTTTACGTGTAAACAGAAGTGAGGGAGGAGCTGTTTGTAAGTGGTCTTTTGTATGTGAGTAGATGGACAAGAAAAAGGCCCAGCAAAATGGATGGGCACGTATATGGGTGAGAGATGGAACAAAGCCACATTTGAAATCATAAGAAAAGAAAAGAAACATCAAGTTAAAATGCTAGAGAGATGAGGGGGGTGGCTTATTCAGTCAAGCATCTGACTTAAGCTTACATCATGATCTCACAGCTCCTAAGTTGGAGCCCCCTGTCAGGTTCTATGCTGACAGCTCAGAGCCTGGAGCCTGCTTCAGATTCTCTGTCTCCCTTTCTCACTGCTGCTCCCTCACTCACGCTCTGTCTCTGTCTCTCAAAAGTAAATTAACATTAACAAAAATTTTAAAAAATGCTAGAGAGATGATAGCATTTGTAATCCTCATATACTAAGTAAATTTTATTAAACTCTGACCCAGCACAGGCTGCTCTACTGGGTGCTAGAGGTAAATTTCCTGTGCCTCAAGAGTTTATAAATTTCTTGGGGAAAGAAAAGTTCTTTCTCTCTATGAAACAGATGACGACTATGATATTATTATTATCAAAACAAAAGAGATTCTAGAATGCTCACAAAACAGGTTATATGCCTTCAAGAATTTATCTATGTTCAAATTTAACTTAATGGCCCCAAATCTGTCTTCTCAGTTTCAAATATCCAACTGCGTACTGAACATCTCCATCTGGATGTTTTAAGGGCATGTCATATTCAACATGTTGAAGAAATAATTATAATAATTATCTTCTAATGAAACCAGCTCTGTTTCAATGTCTCTTATCACACTGATCCTGCCATGCATTTGGTTGCAAAAAAAAAAAATCCTGATTTTATTTTTTATTTTATTATATCTTTATTTATTTTTCAGAGGCAGAGAGAGCACAAGAAGGGGAGGGGCAGAGAGAGAGGGAGACACAGAATCTGAAGCAGGCTTCAGACTCTGAGCCGTCAGCACAGAGCCAGACATGGGGCTCGAACTCACAAACCATGAGATCATGACCTGAGCCAAATTCAGACACTAAACCTACTGAGCCACCCAAGTGCTCCCAATATCCTGCTTCTTTGAATGAGCTATAACATTTCCTTTTTCCTCAGTCACATATAGAATTCGCTACAGTTCATGAATCTTCTGTTAAATATTTTAAATTGGAGCACGTCTCCTTCAGTACTGCCACTCTATTCCAAGCTACCATCTGTCATTTAGATTCCTCCATTGGCCTAGAAACTGATCTCTCCCCATCCTTTTTGGACTCTTCCCCATTCATTCTCCCTATTGCAGATGGGGCAATTTTTTTCAAAGTGTAATTCATGTTATCTCTCTATTTTTTGAGAGAGAGAGAGAGAAAGAGAGAGTGGAGGAGAAAGAGAGGGAGGAGCATAAGTGGGAAAGGGGCAGAGAGAGAGAGAGAGAGTGAGAGAAAGAATCCCAAGCAGGCTCCATGCTGTCAATGCAGAGCCTGACCCAGGGCTCTACATGCCCTGAGCCTAAACCAAGAGTCAGATGCTTAACTGACTGAGCCATCCTGGCACCCTTGAAGGAAATCCTTTAATGTCCGCCATGCTCATAGGATACAGATCCAACTCCTTACTAAAGCAGATCCATTGATTTCTCTTAGGAGCAAGTGGCAGAAAATGTAGCTCAAACTGGCTTCAGCAAACAGGATTTTTCAATGACATGTATTAAAAGCCTAGGAAAGTGGCTTACTTCAGGCACAACCTGAAGCCCTTGTTCTACTTCCTCCCTCCAGGAGAGCCCAGAGGAGTCTTGGGCTCTCAGGAACCCTCATTTGATGCTAATAAGAAATAATCATTTGTCATTTTAAGCCTTTAATATTTTGAGGGTTCCCCTCCCCCCAGATTAACCGAGAGAAAACTGAATATAGAATTTGATATCACTGAGGTGCTGGCAAAACAAAATACCAAAGTATGTGGCACTGGCTATAGGGGTAGAGGGAAGGCAGAGGGAAGGAACTATTATAAGAGGCTGAAAAGGGGAGACCACAACATTCTGTTGTGAAATATTTGATAAAATGACCACTTAGAAGGCAGAACATGTACCTCTAAGCTTTAGGTAAAAAGGTTTTGAGCAAAATAATGGCAGCCTGGGTTGGATCATTATTCACTCCATTTAGAAAGAAATGAGCTCAGAAAGGGAAAAAAAAATGTTTCCAAGGGAGAATACAGAAACTTAGAGACTTGCAGAGTTGAAAATGCATTTATTCTTCATCTCCAGTTGGTACATAATTCTCAAATTAAGATCAAACCTAAAGATAAAAACGAAATCAAGGGTGCAGTCATAGAAACATAACCTTGGGACAAAGACTACGTCAAAGGCATAAATGTCAAAACCTTCCTTAAGTCTGATTTTATTAAGTGGCCCTCAAAATCCTTTCGTTTGGACAAAATATCTTAATGATAACAATGCACTGTTTTGGTCTTGTGGAAGCCTGATGAACTCAAAGAACCTAAATTAAGTGTAGAGAGAAAGTGAGAGAGATGTCTCTCAGAAAGAATTAAGAGTTTGGCTCAAAAAGAGCTGACTAGAATCAGAGAGACAGGAACTAGCAAACTTTTAGAGAGAGCTGTGCTGCCAATGTGCCATGTATCTTGAATAAAAAGACTGTAAACTTTCCAGATGTAAAATTTCCCTTTGTCCCTTAAATCTCTATAGGTAGGAAAATTTGCTCAATGACAAGGAGGGCCTTCCCCAATGTCTTCTTGAGCTATGGCCAAAGAGAATATCCCCAAAGACAGCCAAATGCCTTAAAGCACAATGGACAGAGTAGTCAACTCTATAGGACAGAACTGGGACCTAATCAAGAAGCATTTCTTAGGTTAGGGAGGACTTCACATTTGCCTAGTGGGATTTCAGAATTTCTAAGAACCAGTGATGACTGCAAATATTTTTTTCCTGTTTTTATGTAAATATTCACTGTTATTACCCTGTCCTTGTTTCCTCACTGTATTTTGGGTATGTAGGGGAACAGATAACTTGTCTTTTTCATTGAGAGTTCTTCACTTCTTGAGAAGTTTCCAAAGCATCTAATTTAGATCACAAGGTCTTGGGATTTGAGCATTTTTTTTAACGTTTATTTATTATTGAGAGACAGAGAGACACAGAGTGTGAGCAGGGGAGGGGCAGAGAGAGGGGGTACACAGAATCTGAAGTAGGCTCCAGGCTCTGATCTGTCAGCACAGAGCCCAACGCCGGGCTCAAACTCACCAACCATGAGATCATGACCTGAGCCGAAGTCGGTTGCTTAACCAAATGAGCCACCTAGATGCCCCATATTTTTACTTCTAGAAAATACATTTGAGTGCTTTGGGGAAGGAATGAATATACTTTGCCTGCTATCTGGAAATAAATACTATGGTAGGTTGTATTATTGGTTCATTATTGGTTCATTATCATTCATTTCCTCCACACATTGGCCATGCTTTCTGGTGCCACTCACTTTGGGTTTGGCTATGTGGCACACTTTTGCCAATTTGATATGAATATTTGTGACTTTTGACACATCTGGACACACGATTAGCTACAACTGAAGGACTTGACTGGGGTGCTCCCCATGAGCACTTTTCCCAGATAGAAGCTCTTCCCTCAGTTTGCACTATGGATTGA
The DNA here is from genome assembly GCF_018350155.1 of Leopardus geoffroyi. Lineage (NCBI taxonomy): Eukaryota > Metazoa > Chordata > Mammalia > Carnivora > Felidae > Leopardus > Leopardus geoffroyi. The sequence goes on from NC_059328.1 coordinate 88,825,626, forward strand.
GAAGGCATATGAAGCCGAGTTTAGCTCATCCAAAAACAAAGCCCAGCAGAATCACAACGGAGCAGCAAACTTCAGGTAATGTATGAGAAATGAACAGTTGTTAAACACTGATATTAAAGAAAAAAAAGTTCTAATGCTGTATAACCCAGAAAATAAAGATTTCAAATATTTTAAGCTTTAATAAAATGAGAAAATTGTTATAAATATAATGCTAAGTAATAACAGCAGGGTGCAAATTTGTGTGTATAGAATGATCCCAATTATATAAAAAAGTATTTGTAGAGTTATATGTATTAATTACATGAGGGAAAAAAACCTAAAATGAACACCAGAATGTAAAATATTGGTTATTTTTAAATAATAGATTTAAGAGATTTGGGGCTCTGTACTCAGAAGATCTAGATTCAATTCCCTGCTCAGCCATTTGCTAGCCACGTGATTTTGAAGTTGGCAATTTAACTTGTCTTCCTTTAATTTTATCTGTATCTACCTCACTAGGATACTGAGATTAGGTAAGATATGAATGTGTAGGTATTATTATGTGTCAATAAATTAGCACAGTCCTTCAGAGTAAGCTGTATATAAAAGTTAGCTATTGTTATGATTGATATTTTGATATTGTTATTATAATTTCCCATATTTTCCATTTTTTTTATATTTGGCATGTGTTACTTTTAGTTAGAAAAAAAGTCAATATTATAAAGATAGAAAAATTAAACTGTCACTTTCTAATATCAAAACATCATAAAATTCTAACTAGCTTCTTGATGATAAGAAATGACACCTGGTCAAAAGGAAAAGTGAGCAGCTACCAGACAGCTACAGAGCAGAAGGAGCATGCTGGAACTATTTGATTAACAGTATATGGTCATTAGAGGAGCTGACTGATTAATCTCCATGTATTGTAAAGAATAAGTTGAAAGTGACCTAGAAATGAGAAAAAGGAGAGAGGAGTCACTGTAAAAGATACGTCTATCTGGAAACTTAAGAATATTCTTTGTACCCAGTGGGATGCAGTTTGGTGAAGTCCTGACTGATGTGCTAGGAAAAATAGCTCATAAAGCCTCGATGCCTGCAGAGAGGGAACAAGCTGAAATGTAAGCTTTTACACCCCTTTAATGGGAAACAACCCAGAGAATGACTTTTTGGCAGAGTTAGAGAATCTCTCAAGTATAGATACTTACAAGGTCTCAAAGATCAAAAGGGTCTTCTGAAGTCAAAGCGACCAGAAACTTGCGGGATCAGTGGTGAATAAAAGAGACCCAGGCTGTTTTTATAAGAACTAGAAGCATAAATATAAGTTATAAGAATGCTTTGAACCTAAAGATTGTGGAAGAGAAATAGACATTAATCTTCATAGATTATTTTTATAATGCAGTATATTCAAGAACAGGAAACATGTTTTTATTGATGGCCATATATACCAGGCATGGTGAAAAGAATGCTAAGTGAAGAGTCATCAAACCATTTAATGCAGCTTCTAAATAGCACCATGACTTTGTCTGTGATATTTACCATCTTGAGATTTCAGATGCTTCATTTATATAAAATTATGACTACAGTACATGATCTTTTAAGTCCCTTGTCTTTCTAACCTTCTCATATTCTTCAATTTCTTCACATCTTGATACAGAGGCATATTTCACTTAACATTAATATATATCTAGAGATAACTGATGCCTAAAAATAGGTACTTTTGAAATGGAAGTATAATGTTAATCAGAGCTTACAAATTATGTGACTGTAACTCAGTGAATTTTCACAAGTTCTCATCATATAACCATCAGTCAGATCAAGAAACAGATTACCAGCCACCCAGATGGTTCCTCTTGTCTCCTTTCAGTCACTACCTTTTCCCAAGGGCAACCACCATCTTGTGTCACAGCAGCAGAAAATATTTTTGCCTGTTGTAGAACTTTATAAACATGAAATCATACACCATGTCTTCTTTTCTGTTTGGCTTCCTTCACTCAATATTACAGCCATCACATTTTAACAAGGATATTTAAAACAACACATAGGTAATATTTTAGTTGTGATGACACAGATGGATAGAGGATGCTTAGGTCCATTGTTAAATATATAATCTAAAAGGTATCATCTTGTGGTAACTACTTTCCCACATTTATAGGAATTAACCTCAAGTGAAATAAAAATTAAGCTAAACTTCAGCTTAATGAAAATTAAGCTAAAATTTAGCTGGACCAAACAACTTAGTCCATTCTCCCAGTTTTCTTTTCTTTTCTTTTCTTTTCTTTTCTTTTCTTTTCTTTTCTTTTCTTTTCTTTTCTTTTCTTTTCTTTTCTTTTTTCTTTTCTTTCTTTTCTTTTTCTTTTCTTTCCTTTCCTTCCTTTCCTTTCCTTCTTTATCTTTTCTTTTCTTTTCTCTTCTATTCTTTTCTTTTTTTCTCTTCTCTTTTCTCTTTTTTTCTTACTTTTTTTTAGAAAAACAAAAATGATTTTTAAAAAAATTTTTAGCATTTATTTATTTTTGAGAGACAAAGACAGAGCATGAGCAGGGGAGGGGCATAGAGAGAGGGAGACACAGAATCCAAAGCAGGTTCCAGGCTCTGAGCTGTCAGCACAGAGCCCAATGCAGGGCTCAAACCCATGAACCATGAGATCATGACCTGAGGTGAATTCGGACACTTAACCGACTCAGCCACACAAGCACCCCCCAAAAAGGATTATTTTTTAATTACAAGGGAAACATTTAGAGATATATGCTTAGTATTCATTCTATATGTGATTTTTTTAAGAAACATGACATTTACAATACTTCAAGTACGTATTAGTCTTGCAACCCTATATACATCTTCATATTTATTTTTATGAAAAAGAAAACACTCACATGCAAGTTATTAATTGCGATAAAGGCTGACATTGATGGATCATATTTAAACTTTGAAAATTCATGTAGGATAATGGAAAGTTTTTTTTTGTTTTTTCCATCATAGTAAGTGTAGTCTTTTATCCTCATCACCTGTTTCACTCATCCCTCCACCCACCTTTCCTATGGCTATCATCAGTTTGTTCTCAATAATTAAGAGTCTGTTTCTTGGTTTGTTTCTCTCCCTTTCTGTCTTTTCCTTTGCTCATTTGTTTTGTTTCCTAAATTTCACATATGAATGAATGAGATCATATGGTATTTGTCTTTCTTGACTTATTTCACTTAGCACTATACTCCCCAGCTTTTTGCTGCAAATGGCAAGATTTCATTCTTTTTAAACTTAAAAAAAATTGTTCTTATTTATTTTGAGAGGGAGATAGAGAGCAAGCAGGGGAGGGGCAGAGAGAGAGGGAGACAGAATCTCAAGCAGGCTCTGCACTGTCAGTGCAGAGTCTAATATGGCGCTCAAACTCGCGGACCATGAGATCATGACCTGAGCTGAAGTCAAGAGATGGATGTTTAACCAATTGAGACACTCAGGTGCCCCAAGATTTCTTTCTTTTTATGGTTGAATAATATTCAATATATATAATATCTTCTTTATCCATTTATCTATCAGTGGACATTGGCACTGCTTTCATAGTTTAGCTATTATAAACAATGTTTCAATAAACATAGGGATGCATGTGTCTCTTTGAATTTGTGTTTTTGTATTTTGGGAGTAAATACCCGGTAGTACAAATACTGGGTCATATAGTAGTTCTATTTTTAATTTTTGGAGGAACCTCCATATTAATTCCATTCTCCCAATTTCTATAAGCAAATGTCACTGGTTTATTAATTTAAAATGTCTTCTAAGACTGTTTAAGATTAAATGTTATTCAACTCACCAAATACTTTTAGAGGTTTTGCTGTGTGGAATGTATAATATTAGGAGGCCACAAAGAAAATCAAGGTAAAGAACATATGGTTTCTACTTTTAATGTAAGCTTACAAACTATTTTAAATCAAATTCTTTTTGCCTCAGTAGGATACATGAAATGCTAATAGAGTTGCATGTTTTGGTAAAAGGTGAGGAATTAATATAAATATAAAGAAGAGATTTGATAGTCTACTGGGGAGTACAGTGAAATAGTTTCAAATTAACAGGAAGATTCAGAGAACTCCAGATAGAGAGGCACCCTGGTGCTAGAAATTGTAGATTATAATAGATTGAAAAAGGTGGGGAATGGGGGTGGGCAACAACAAGGGGTTAAACATCCAGTCAGAGGGGGCAACCTAAGCAAATAGATTTTATCAGTTATCTGTTACTTCATTACAAAACACTTTAGGGGAAAAAAATCCACCTGTGAACTGCAGCATCAGCTTCTGACCTAAGAGTTTCCAGCCTGCTGGCCTGCCATACAGATTTCAGACTTGCCAGTCCCTGTAATCACAACATCCAACTCCTTGAAAAAAATCTCTTTATATGTATATATGTGTGAATGCACCTCCTCATGATTATATGCAATTAATTATAATTGTTTACATATAAAATTAAAAAAAATATATATGATATACCTGACCCTCTCCTGACATTATTCCATGGGGGGAAAATGGGACATTGGGAAGCTTGAACTTATTTTTTGTCTAGCTAGACGGAGACACAGAATCCAAAGCAGGCTCTGGGCTCGGTGCTGTCAGCACAGAGCCTGATGCGGGGCTCGAACTCACAAACCATGAGATCATGACCTGAGCTGAAGTTGGACGCTTAACTGACTGAGCCATCAAGGTACCCCTACTTTTTGTCTCTTGCTTACATTATCTTAGTAAGTGAATAAAGACTTGTTACTTCCAAAGAAGAAAAACAAAACAAAAACAAAAATAAAAACAAAACAAAACAAAAAAACACTCCAAAATTAACACTCCAAGTTTAATTGTGGCTTAAAACCACAACAATAACTTATTTTGCTTATATATTTTGCAGTCTGGATAGGGCTTATCTGGGAGTGGCTTGCTTTTGTTTGGCTCCATAAGGTTTTAATGGCGGTAAACCCACTTTTTGTATGACTCACTCCCATGGTTAGAATGTAAGTTCTTATGGTCTTCTGGAAGCTCACTTGGGGCTGTTGACCACAGGTTTTTTTGGTGGTTGTGATCCAAGAGTGAAGATTTCAAGAGAACAAGACAAATATGTAAGGCATTTTTATGGTCTAGCCTTGGAAGTCATATAGCATCACATGCACCATGTTCTAATGGTTGAGGTAGTCACAAAAGCCCACACAACTTCAAAGAGAGATTTCCTAGACTCTACTTAATGATGAGTGAGTTTCAAATTTCTAAAAAACACATGGTGGTTGCCAAGGGGCTGAAGGGTGGGGGAATATAGGTTGGTAAAAAATTGTAAACTTTCAGTTACAAGATGAATGAGGTCTAACAATCTAATGGATTTTATGGAAGCTATAATTAATAATACTGTCTTACATAATTGAAATTGCTTAAGAGAGTAGATCTTGAGCACTCTCACAAATAAACCCCCCCCCCCAAAACAAAACAAAAGTATGTTATGTGTAGATATGTTAATTAACTTGATTGTGAGAATTCTTTCACAATAGATGCATATATCAAATCATCACGTTGTGCGCATTAAATACATTACAATATTATTTATCAGTTAATCCCCAGTAAAGCAAAAAAAGAAAGAAAAACATGTAGGATAGGAAATACTTGTGTGTTCATCTTTAAAAAATGCAGTATGCCTCTGATGCCACTATTTGTCCTCTGGCCACAGAAAATATTATTTATTTGCAAAAATATACTCACCTTTTAATCCCCCACGTTCTCATCATATTATGGGATAAGGCTCACACTTAGAGGTATATTAGTTTGATGTGTGGATGAGGTTTTTCAGGTATAGTTCCTTGACTATAGTACTATGAATGCCATTTTTTAATTTAGAAAAATTAAAAAAAAAACAGTGAACTAAAGAGATGAATTATGGCCTCTCCACACACCCAGCATACAATGGTAGAGCAGGCACAAGATTAGCAAGATGACAGTCCTACTTAAAACAAAGGGAAATGGGATGTTCCCAGCGGTCACTGGTCCATATCAATCCTAATACCCAGTTGGGCACATATCACCACTTTCTTGATTAAGGATGATTACTACTCTTTACAGCTGTTCTCTGAGCTCTTGGATCCACTATCTGAGATTTTTTTTTTAAGATTTATTTTTATTTTTGAGAGAGAGAGAGCACAAGGAGGGGAGGGACAGAGAGAGAGGGGACAAAAGATCAGAAGTGGGTTCTGCACAGACAAGAGCAAGCCTGATACAGGGCTCAAATTCACGAATCCTGAGATCATGACCTGAGCTGAAGTTGGATGCTCACCTGACTAGCCAACCAGTAGTGTCCCCCACTGTCTGAGATCTTATTTCAGCCTTTCTTTTCCATAAAAATAATCAAATGAAAGTCAGTAAAAAAGGAGATTAAAACTGAGTGACTTTTTCATCCTATTTCATGTCCATAACATGATGGGGGTTCAAAAACCTGTATTCACTTTGTATTCTGTCTGTCCTTGATAGTACAAGCTGGCAGTGCTTCTACTAACATAGTTCTCTTAAGGTGCTGTGTTTTTTTCTGTGAATATTATTGTGGTTCTCTCCACTAGACAAAAGCCACCACCTTGTGAATCTGTTGTGAGACAAAGTCATCAAAATTCTTAGAAGTTCTGTTGTTTAATACAGAGAATCTGTCTCATTCCTTTGTAATCTTTAGAGGCCATTTTTTTGAAAAGCTCTTCGAATAACAAACATATCTTTCTGGGACCTTAAAGAAGGATCTTAAATTTCCACCAAGGATTTGATCTTTAGCCTAAGGCCATTTCTTAGTATGAGAATCATTAATCCAGATTGTCTAAGGATGAGAAATGATTCTATTTTTTAATTCAGTAAATTTTGGTAACTTTATATTTAACAGTTTCCTTTTTTTTTTAAAGTTTGTGTATTTATTTTGAGACAGACATAGCATAAGTGGGGGAAGGGCAGAGAGAGAGAGAGGGAGACAGAGAGAATCTCAAGCAGACTCTGCACTATGAGCTCAGAGCTTGACGTGGGGCTTGAACTCATGAAACTGTGAGGTCAGGACCTGAGCTGAAACCAAGAGTTGGACGCTTAACTGACTGAGCCACCCAGGTGTCCCAACAGTTTCCCTTTAGCCCGACTCAACTGTCTGACATTTTGTCAGAAGCAGTAAGAAAAATATAGGGGTACATTTCAATATTTTTCCTGGAAATGTGCTTAGGTATATCATTACAATAATTAACTATATTTCCTATCCTCCACTTTCTTGCAGGTTGTGGAGTTGCCAAACTTTCTATCGTACTATGGCACAGATTTCCTTTCCTTTAATTTTCAGTATCATCTTTCTTACAGTGAGTCCTTGCCAAGAGCTTCCTTGAAGCCCTTTATTTTACTAACAGTCTAGTCAAGGTCCTTCCTGCTCCTGCCTGCCATTCAGCTTCAGAGCCAATGCCACATGTTTGAGGATTTTTAGGGTCACACCCTAGTTCCCAGTGTCAACATCTATTACAACTAGTGTTTCTGTACAACAAATGACATAAATTGTATTACCGCATAAGTTCTGTGGATTAGAAATTTTGGGAAAGCCTGGATGAAAGATTCTTGTTTGAGTCTCTCACATGGTTGTAGGCAGGCTGTGGCTGTAGCTTAACTGGAGTGGTTGAGAGCTGGTCACGCATTTCTCTCTGTTCCTGTAGTCACAAGGATTCTCCACTGGTGGGGAATTTGGGCTTTCTCTCAAAGTGGCAGCCTCAGGACTCTGCAGCAAGAGTGTTGCAGTGAGTAAGGTAAGTAATGCATAGTTTTTTTCTTACTTAGCCTTGGGGATCATGCAGCATCCCATCCACCTCCTTCTATTGGTTACACGGAAGCCATAAATCTACCCAGATTGAGGAAAGAAATTAAACTTATCCTTGAAGAAGTCAAGTTTCTAGAACAAAATTTGCCAAACTTTCTGCAAAAGGCCAAATAGTAAATATTTTAGACTTTGCAGGCCACATACAATAGTCTTCATTATTTTATAATTAAAAATGTAAAAAACAATCCTAGCTCATGGACAGTGAAAAAAAACCCAACAACCAAAAACCCCAACATGGCAGTATAAATCTAGGCTGATTTGGTTCATCGTCTGCAGTTTGTCAACTTTGGTCTAAAAGAATATATAGGATGAAGGATATTGTTGCTGTAGTCATCTTTGGAAAATACAATATGCCCCCAAAATAAAGATGAAAGGGACCCTTGGGATGTAAGATGAGCACTGAGGCTAGATATCAGAAAACATGAAATAGAGTAGAAACTTAGACTTGGTGCAAGGTATTATAAACTGTGAAGACTTAATAATGGTTTTAATTTTTATTCTACACCCTCATTGTCAGTTCTTATGCTCATGTTTATTAAATAGGTGCTAAATTCTGGGAGCTGTATTGGGAACATAAGTAAGACTAAGACATGGACCCTATATTAGAAGAATTTGCAGTCTGTTAGAGGGACATGCACATACATACATACATGATTGTACAGTGTGATCAGTAGTGTAGGAAGCATTTATGCAAAGTGCTTTTAAGAATTAGTGCATACAAGGAAAATTTTGTCTTAAGGGATGGAATCAAAGAGAAGGAGATTATTTTATGCATTGTTCTTTGAAGGATGAATTTAAGTTATTAAGCATAGAAAGGGAAAAAAGAAGTGGGAAATGCATAATAAAATTGTGAAAATGCGTAGTATATACAGTGAACTGTGAGTAGGTTAGGGTTGCAACAGTTTAGGATAAATGGTATGAGAGTAGGAAAGAAGTATATAGTTAAACCAGTTTATGGATGGACTTTAACAATATGCTAAAAAGTTGGAGGTTTTTGACCAGCATTTTTCAAACCCTTTATCTTGAATTCTTATGATTCATCAGGGGTATCCTAGGATGTAGGGACTAAGAAGATTAAGTGGGCAAAAATCTGGGCCCTCCACCCTCTCACACTCTCTTCCCTGCTTTTGTCAGAGAAACTCTCTTTTCATCTATGGATTTCATTACAGAGAAAATAATAAAGAGCCATTGCTTAAATAATGATAAAATCAGTTGATAATCACTACTCTATGCAATAAGGAGCTATCAAGTGTTTTAAAGGAGAATTGCATGCTGTTCTGGAGATCTGGTGGAGAATGTGCTGTTTGGAGGATGTAGACAAGTAAAGCAGGGACAGAAGTTAGGAGGCTGATAATTTGAAAAAAAAGCCTTGATTAAAGGCAGCAGTAGTATAGATTTTTTTTTCTTTTGAGAGAGAAGGAGAGACATTACGTACAGGGAGGGGCAGAGGGAGAAGGAGAGGGAATCTCAAGCCCGCCTAACTCAGGGCTTGATCTCACAACTGTGAGATTATGACCTGAGCTGAAATCAAGAGCCGGACACTTAACTGACTGAGCCACCCAGGCACCCCATTAGTATAGATTTTAATAAATCAATTTTTAAAGGAAATACAGAAAGCAACTGATGTGAATAAAAGTGGGAAAGTGGAGCCAAATGATGATTCATAAAATAATTGCATAATTTAATACAAATAGAATAAAGAAAACAGGTTCGGAATTTGAGGAAGATAATGAGATTCATTCTGAACACATTTGGTTTGAGGTATTATCGGAACAACAGTACTCAGTAAGCAGTTAAAAATGCATATTGGAGCATGAAATAGAAGTTAGAAAATCTTCAACAGAGAGAATCCAGTTAAAGACTTAGGAGCAGATGACATCCCTGTGAGATATATGTAACAAAAGAAAAAATGAATCAAGACTGAACTCTAGAGAGTCAATATTTAAGAGCTTGAGAAAGACAGTAAAAAGGATAATAGAGAAATGTAGAAAAATAATCAAGGAAGAGCAATCAAAGTTTCCAAATTAAAACTGTTGCCTGAGAAAAAGGTAGTCAATAGAAACAAATTCATCAGAGATGAAACAAGGTGAGATGATAATTCAAAAGAAGCCATTAGAAATTGGAGAGAGAAAGTCATTAGAGAGTTTTGCAAAAGTTTCAGTAGAGGGGCGCCTGGGTGGCTCAGTCGGTTAAGCAGCCAACTTCGGCTCAGGTCATGATCTCACGGTCCGTGAGTTTGAGCCCCGCGTCGGGCTCTGTGCTGACATCTTGGAGCCTGGAGCCTGTTTCAGATTCTGGTCTCCCTCTCTCTGACCCTCCCCCATTCATGCTCTGTCTCTCCCTGTCTCAAAAATAAATAAACTTTAAAAAAAATTAAAAAAAAAAGTTTCAGTAGAAATCTGACTTCAGGAAAAGAAGTCAGATTTGTAGCAATTATCCAACATTACTTGTTGGATCAATTTACATTGTACAAAAATTAGCTCCTTTAAGCATCCTCAAAGAAGTAAATAAAGTCATTAGCAGAGAAAAATTATGAAAATTTAAAATTTACATTCACATTGAAAACAAATTCTTGAAATTTTCAAATTTTAAAATTTTCTCATAAAAATAATTCCAAAATGAAACATTGAGATAGCATACTATATATTTGGGAAAATATACATGGAACAGTAAATACAGACATTCTTCTTTTTTTCTTTACTTTTATTTTTTATTTTTTAAAATTTACATCCAAATTAGTTAGCATATAGTGCAACAATGATTTCAGGAGTAGATTCCTTAATGCCCCTTACCCATTTAGCCCATCCCCCCTTCCCAAATCCCCCCAATAACCCTCAGTTTGTTCTCCATATTTATGAGTCTCTTCTGTTTTGTCCCCCTCCCTGTTTTTATATTATTTTTGTTTCCCTTCCCTTATGTTCATCTGTTTTGTTTCTTAAAGTCCTCATATGAGTGAAGTCACAGGATTTTTGTCTTTCTCTGACTGACTAATTTCACTTAGCATAATACCCCCCAGTTCCATCCACGTAATTGCAAATGGCAAGATTTCATTCTTTTTGATTGCCGAGTAACACTCCATTGTATATATATATGACATTTTCTTTATCCATTCATCCCTTGATGGACATTTGGGCTCTTTCCATATGGGCTATTTCCATTTGAGCTATTGTTGATAGTGCTGCTATTAACATGGGGGTGCATGTGTCCCTTTGAAACAGCACACCTGTATCTCATGGATAAATGCCTAGTAGTGCAGTAGCTGGGTCGTAGGGTAGTTCTATTTTTAGTTTTTTGAGGAACCTTCATACTGTTTTCTAGAGTGGCTGCATCAGCTTGCATTCCCACCAACAATACAAAAGAGATCCTCTTTCTCCACATCCTCACCAACATCTGTTGTTGCCTGAGTTGTTCATGTTAGCCATTCTGACAGGTGTAAGGTGGTATCTCATGGTGGTTTTGATTTATATTTCCCTGATGATGAGTGATGTTGAGCATTTTTCATGTGTGGGTTGACCATCTGGATGTCTTCTTTGGACAAGTGTCTATTCATGACTTTTACTGATTTCATCACCGGTTCTTTGTTTTTTGGGTGTTGAGTTTGATAAGTTCTTTGTAGATTTTGGATACTAACCCTTTATCTGATATGTCGTTTGCAAATATCTTCTCCCATTCTGTCGGTTGACTTTTAGTTTTGCTGATTGTTTCCTTCTCTGTGCAGAAGCTTTTTATTTTGATGAAGTCCCAGTAGTTCATTTTTACTTTTGTTTCCCTTGCCTCCAGAGATGTATTGGGTAAGAAGTTGCTGCAGCCAAGATCAAAGAGGTTTTTGCCTGCTTTCTCCTTGAGGATTTTGATGACTTCCTGTTTTATATTTAGGTCTTTCATCCAGTGTGAGTTTATTTTTGTGTATGGAGTAAGAAAGTGGTCCAGCTTCATTCTTCTGCATGTTGCTGTCCAGTTTTCCCAGCACCACTTGCTGAAGAGACTGTCTTTATTCCATTGGATATTCTTTCCTACTTTGTCAAAAATTAGTTGGCCATACATTTGTGGGTCCATTTCTGGGTTTTGAATTCTGTTCCATTGATCTGAGTGTCTGTTCTTGTGCCAGGACCATACTGTCTTGATGATTACAGCTTTGTAGTATAGCTTGAAGTCTGGGATTGTGATGCCACCTGCTTTGGTTTTCTTATTCAAGATTTCTTTGGCTATTCAGGGTCTTTTCTGGTTCCATACAAATTTTAGGATTATTTGTTCTAGCTCTGTGAAGAATGCTGGTGTTATTTTGTTAGGGATTGCATTGAATATGTAGATTGCTTTGAGCAGTACTGACATTTTAACAATATTTGTTCTTTTTCCATTTTTGTGTCTTCTTCAATTTCTTTCATAAGCTTTCTATAGTTTTCAGTGTATAGATTTTTCACCTCTTTGGTTAGATTTACCTAGGTTGTTAATGGTTTTTTGTGCAACTGTAAATGGGATAGATTCCTTGATTTCTCTTTCTGTTGCTTCATTGTTGGTGTATAGGAATGCAACCGATTTCTGTGTATTGATTTTATATCCTGCAACTTTGCTGAATTCATGAATCAATTCTTGCAGTTTTTTGATGGAATCTTTTGGGTTTTCCATATAGAGTATCATGTCATCTGTGAAGAGTGAAAGTTTGACCTCCTCCTGGCTGATTTGGATGCCTTTTATTTCTTTTTTTTTTTGTTGTCTGATTGCAGAGGCTAAGACTTCAAATACTATGTTGAATAACAGTGGCAAGAGTGGACATCCCTATCTTGTTCCTGACCTTAGGGAGAAAGTTCACAGTTTTCCCTATTGAGGATGATATTTGTGTTGGGTCATTCATATGTGGCTTTTATGATCTCGAGGTATGCTCCTTCTATCCCTATTTTGTTGAGGGTTTTTATCAAGAAAAGATGCTCTATTTTGTCAAATGCTTTCTCTGCATATATTGAGTGGATCATATGGTTCTTGTCCTTTCTTTTATTGATGTGATGAATCATGTTAATTGTTTTGCGGATATTGAACCAGCCCTGCATCCCAGGTATAAATCCCACTTGGTCGTGGTGAATAATTTTTTTAATGTATTGTTGGAGCCAGTTGGCTAATATATTGTTGAGGAATTTTGTATCCATGTTCATCAGGGAAATTGGTTTATAGTTCTCCTTTTTAGTAGGGTCTCTGTCTGGTTTTGGAATCAAGGTAATGTTGGCTTCATAGAGTTTGAAAGTTTTTCTTTCATTTCTATTTTTTGGAATAGTTTCAAGAGAATAGGTGTTAACTCTTCCTTAAATGTTTGGTAGAATTCCCCTGGAAAGCCATCTGACCCTGGACTCTTGTTTTTTGGCAGATTTTTGATTACTAATTCGATTTCCTTACTGGTTATGGGTCTGTTCAAATATTCCATTTCTTCCTGTTTCAGTTTTGGTAGTGTATATGTATCTAGGAATTTGTCCATTTCTTCCAGATTGCCTATTTCATTGGCATATAATTGCTCATAATATACTCTCATTGTTTTTTTTTTTTTTGTATTTCTGTTGTGTTGGTTGTGATCTCTCCTCATTCATTATTAATTTTATTTATTTGGGTCCTTTCCTTTTTCTTTTTGATCAAACTGGCTAGTGGTTTATCAATTTTGTTAATTCTTTCCAAGAACCAGCTTCTGGTTTCATTGATCTGTTCTACTATTTTTTGGTTTCAAGAGCATTAATTTCTGCTCTAATCTTTATTATTTCCTGTCTTCTGCTGGTTTTCGGTTTTATTTGCTGTTTTATTTTCAGCTCCTTAAGGCATAAGGTTAGGTTGTATATCTGAGATCTTTCTTCCCTCTATAGGTGGGCCTGGATTGCTATACAATTTCCTCTTTTGACTACCTTTGCAGAATCCCAAAGGTTTTGGGTTGTGGTGTTATAATTTTCATTGGCTTCCATATACTTTTTAATTTCCTTTTTAACTTCCTGGTTGTCCTATTAATTCTTCAGTAGAATGTTCTTCAGTCTCCAAGTATTTGTTACCTTTCCAAATTTTTTCTTGTGGTTGATTTCGAGTTTCACAGCATTCTTATGTGAAGATATGCATGGTATGATCTCGAACTTTTTGTACTTTCTTAGGGCTGATTTGTGTCCCAGTATATGGTCTATTCTGGAGAACATTCCATGTACACTGGAGAAGAATATAATCTGCTGCTTTAGGATGAAATGTTTTGAATGTATCTGTTAAGTCCATCTGGTCCAGTGTGTCATTGAAAACCATTGTTTCCTTGTTGATTTTTTGATTAGATGATCTGTCCATTGCTGTGAGTGGGGTGTTGAAGTCTCCCACTATTATGGTATTACTAGCAATGATTTTCTTTATGTTTGTGATTAATTGATTTATATATTTGGATGCTGCCACATTTTGGCACATAAATGTTTACAATTATTAGGTCTTCTTGGTGGATAGACCCCTTGATTATGATATAATGCCCTTCTGCATCTCTTGGTACAGTATTTTAAAGTCTAGATTGTCTGATATAAGTATGCGTATTCTGGCTTTCTTTTGTTGAACATTAGCATGATAGATGGCTCTCCATCCCCTTATTTTCAATCTGAAGGTGTCTTTAGGTCTAAAGTGGGTCTCTTGTAAACAGCATATAGATGGATCTTGTTTTCTTATCCATTCTATTACCTTATGTCTTTTGATTGGAGCATTGAGTCCACTGACATTTAGAGTGAGTACTGAAATTTATGAATTTCTTGCCATTATGAAGCTTGTGGAGTTGGAGTTTCTGGTGGTGTTCTCTGATCCTTTTTAATCTTTTGTTGTTTTTTGTATTTATTTATTTATGTATATGTATATATTTTTCATGTTTTCTCCCCTCAGAGAGTCCCCCTCAGAATTTCTTGCAGGGCTGGGTTAGTGGTCACAAACTCTTTTAATTTTTGCTTGTCTGAGAAACTTTTAATCTCTCCTTCTATTTTGAATGACAGGCTTGCTGGATAAAGAATTCTTGGCTGCATATTTTTCTGATTCAGCACACTGAATATATCCTACCACTCCTTTCTGGCCTGCCAAGTTTCTGTGGATAGGTCTGCTGCAAACCTGATCTGTCTTCCCTTGTAGGGTAGGGACTTTTTTTCCCTTGCCGCTTTCATGATTCTCTCCTTGCCTGAGTGTTTTGTGAATTTGACTATGATGTGCCTTGCTGATGGTCGGTTTTTGTTGAATCTAATGGGGGTCCTCTGTGTTTCCTGGATTTTGATGTCTGTGTCTTTCCCCAGGTAGGAAAGTTTTCCACTATGATTTGCTCATATAACCCTTCTACCCCTATTTCTCTCTCTTCCTTTCCTGGGACCCCTATGATTCTGATGTCTTTCCTTTCTAATGAGTCACTGATTTCTCTAATTCTTAAATCATGCTCTTTTGCCTCAATCTGTCTCTTTTTTGCTTCATTATTCTTTATAATTTGTCCTCTATATCGCTGATTCTCTGTTCTGCCTCATTCATCTTTGCTGCCGCCGCATCCATCCGTATTACAGCTCATTTATAGCAGTTTTAATTTCATTGTGGCTAGTTTTTACTTCTTTTATCTCTGCAGAAAGGGATTCTAATCTATTTTCAACTCCAGCTAGTACTCTTATTATCGTGATTCTAAATTCTGGTTCAGACATCTTGCTTGTATCTGTGTTGGTTAAATCCCTGGCTGTCATTTCTTCATGCTCTTTCTTTTGGGGTGAATTCCTTCATTTTGTCATTTTGAAGGGAGAAAAGGAATTAGGTAGAAAAATTAAAATAAAAAAATAAAATTAAAAAATTAAACACACACACACACACAAATTGAATCAATGATGCTAAATCCTAGGTGTGTTTTGGTCTTGGTGTTGAAAGTGGTTTGACATATTAGAGGGGGGAAAAAAGGGGTGGGGGGAGAAGAAAAGGGAAATATTTTGAGAATTTGAAAAACTGAATACACTGAAGTAGAATTAAATGAGATGATGGGAATAAAATAGAATTTGAAAAAATATACACAAAAGTAAAGAATAAAGTAGAAAAAAATTAAAGAAAATTAATAAAATTAAAAATAAAATGATTCTTTTCTTTTTCTGTACTCAAGAAAAAGAAATGAAACGAAAAAGAGAAAAAAGAATTAAAAAAGAAAAAAAGGAAATCATTACAAAATTTGAAAAAGTGAATACACTGTAGTAGACAAAAATAAAATGATGGAAGTAAATAGAATTTGAAAATATTTACATAAAAACAAAAAGCATAGTAAAAAATTAAAAATCTTTTTAATAGAAATTGAAATTAAAAATGAAGTTTTTCCCTTTCTGCATTCAAGAAAAAGAAAAGAAATGAAAAAGAAAAAAGAAAAAAAAGAAAAAAAGGAATTCGTTTGAAAATTTGTAAAGGTGATTACACTCAAGTAGACTGAAATAAAATGATGGAAGTAAAATAGAATTTGAAAACAAATTACACAAATATAAAAAATATAGTAATAAAAATTAAAGAAAAATATTTTTAATATAAATTGAAAATAACAATGAGTTTTTTTTTCTCTTTCTGCATTCAAGAAAAAGAAGTGTAAAGGAAAAAAAAGAAAGAAAGGAAATTGAATAGATGGACCTGTTAACAGATTGAAGTAGTACTGAAATTACTTTGTTTTCCCCTAGAAGTCAGTCTACGTAGCACTTTATAGTCCATAAACTAAGCTGTCAGTGAGACTTGTGGTTTTGAGAGCGAAGTTGGCCTAGTTTGGCGGGGCTCAGTGTAACGGCTCCGTTCTCCACCAGATGGCTCTACTAGTCTACTGGGGTGGATCGTTGCAGAGCTGGTAGGTGCGTATGTGCATGCGCGGGAGCGGTGCTTCAGCTTTCGTCCACTCTCCGCTTTTTCACTCTCCGTGACCAGGCCCCAGGCAGTACCTCTTTCCCGACTTTTGTCTCACATGCAGCTGTTTTTCCCAGCCCTTTAGTTCTGAAGGACTGTGGCTTTGACCTGTTTCGCACCTCTGCGGAAGGGTCTTAATGAGCAATGGCTGAATGAACAATTCTGAGTACCGGCTGCACCCAGGAACGCTTCCTGGACCTTGCTGCTGCTGGAGCCCTGAGACTGTGGCCAGGTGCCAGCCCGCCCCAGAAAAAGTTTGCGAGATAGTGTAGCAGCAGCATTTCAGGGACTATGGAAAATCACAACACACATCTGGCACCAGGCTTCACCCTTAATGACCTTGTTCCTGCACCAGTGAATGTGGTGGTTTTCTGGAGTCTGCTGGGACCAGGTGGCTTCAACAGTCTCTACCAAATGTTCTTCCAGCTGTGGAACCGCTTTTCCCCATGTGGCCTGAGATCCTTCTGGACCCCACTCTGTTCCTGGGGATTCGCTCTTCCCACCAGAGCATTGCCAGGTATGGAGCTGTGGAGTTGCAGCCTTTGTGCTCCCCTTGTTTACAGTCTTAATGGAATTTAAACCCTCTCCTTTCTCCTTTCTCCGTTTTTAGTTTAGTTCCTGTAGCTGTTTCCAATTTTTCACTTCCTCTCCAGCGGCTTTTGCGGAGGGGTGCTTTTCCCATAACCCGCCCCCCCCCGCCCTCCACCCAGTCTCCGTCCTCTCTCCACTTGCAAGAGCCCCTCCTTTCCAGCGCCTTCTCGCTCCCCAAGTTTACTTCTCTGAGCTGTGTACCTGCTGAATTCTGTGGTTCAGGTTGTGCAGGTTGTTGTGTTAATCCTCCAGTCAGTTTTCTAGGTGTGTAGGATGGATTAGTGTTGGTCAGGGTGTATTTCATGAATGTGAGACACACAAAAAACTTCCATGCTGTTCTACCATCTTGTCTCCTCCCTCTAAACACAGACATTCTGATAAAACTGGTAGATTATATATAAGGAAAATAAACTTTGGGCCTGAGGAAAAGTCACTTATAAGTTTGGAAAGTCAAATTATTATTGAATAGTTCAATAATAATAATAATCTTATGCCAGAGGACAATGAAATGATACTTTTAATACTCCAGGAAAGAAAAATGTGAGTCACTGATTTTATATCCAACCAACTGACTTTCAAATAAAAAGACTGTGCACTATTATACAAATATTTAATATTATTTAAATGATCACTTTCTCAGAAATATTATTTCCATACATACTTCCTGAGCAATCTATTAAAGAATTTGATTAAATTACCAAATGATAGAATAGATATCAATGTAAGTACTGGTGAAGAACATAAAAAATATATCTTCTAT
Source organism: Leopardus geoffroyi (assembly GCF_018350155.1). Taxonomy (NCBI): domain Eukaryota; kingdom Metazoa; phylum Chordata; class Mammalia; order Carnivora; family Felidae; genus Leopardus; species Leopardus geoffroyi. Next base: position 88,843,655 of record NC_059328.1, read on the forward strand.
CTGAACCAAACTAAATAGTGGTTATAAAAACAGGATAAGTGGTTATAATTATAGTTATAAAGGAGAGTAAATTATGCCATAGCTCTGTGTTCTGGTAATATAGAAAGAATATAATCATAAAAATATAAGAATAAGTGAGGGGATCACATGACTGGTGGTATAAACTTTTTGGTTGCTTAAGGTTATTGAGAGTAAATTTTATTATACATTAGATGCTGTGGGAAAAAGAGGGGAGGGGAAAAAATGATCAGTTGCTAATTTCCTTCTTGTTCACAGTAGGGTACCAGTCAATGCATAATGAGAGAAAAATGGGAAAGATCATTGACTTGGATAGAGTTATTTATGCAAAAGTAAATTTTAAAACAAAAAATTTCCTAAATATAAAAATAAAGATTGAGTACATAAACAACATAATGAAATACTATATAAAATGATTAGCACAGAGTGAACATCTCAATCATATTAATAAGTGCAAATGAGCTTAACTCACCAATTAAGATTTTCATATTGCTTAACAAATTAGATAAATTAGTGAAGGAACTCAGAAAGGACTAGTGGAGTAAAATATGTAACATCTAAAAATGAGACAGAGCAATATGATGGTGTGAATGCCATATAACTAGCAGCATATTATTTCTAATTCATCTGGAATAACCACCATTCTGAATCTTACATTCACTATTTTTTTTCTTTATAGTGTAATTTTATTGCAGCTATATGTGTTAATATAGAGTATAATTTTGAATTTAATTTTTAAAATTTGTATAATTATCATGCTTTAGGTATTTTTAACACTTATTTGTCACTTGTATTAATGCTAACATCTATTCATATCACAATATGTGGTTCTAATTCATTTGTTTTGACTATTTTATAATAATCGTGTGTGTGTCAATTTATTCATCGTCTTTCCATCTTTACCTCATTTAGGTTGATTCTAGGTTTTTACTATTGTTTTCCTATCTTTTTCTTTTCTTTCTTTTCTTTTCTTTTCTCTTCTTCTCTCTTTTCTTTCTTTCTTTCTTTCTTTCTTTCTTTCTTTCTTTCTTTCTTTCTTTCTTTCAAGAGACAGAGAGCATGAGTGGGTTATAGCGTCAGAGAAAGAGAGAATCTTAGGTGGTCTCTGGGCATGGAGCCAGATGTGGAGCTCAATCCCACAACCCTGGGATCATGACCTGAGTGAAAATCAAGAGCCTGATGCCCAACCAACTGAGCCATCCAGGCACCCCAAGGTTTTTGCCATTGTGAATAGTGTTACCATGGATAGATATTTGTATCCAAAGTATGGACACATTCTCATCTTTTTTTCACATGGATAATAATTTTTTTCCAACTTGTTATCATTTATTTGACCCACCCATTCTGGCTCATTTTGAGTTCCATACACGCATTGGTTATTATTGTGTGGGCACTCTGTTCTGTCCCTTTAGTCTATTTCTGTCAATATATCACTAGCTTAATTACCATGGTTTCATAAGTATACTTCTCTGTTCTAGGATCCCCTCCTCTCATCCAAGATCCGGTGTTGAATTTAAGTGTTATTTCTCAGTTTCCAACAATCTTTCAACATTTTTTCAGCCTTTCCTTGTCTTTCAGGATCTTGACAGTTTTGAAGTATGGGTAATTATTTTTCAAATTCTCTCAATTTGTTTTTTCTGATATTTTCTCATGTTGGACTGTGGTTATACATTTTGACCATTGTACTGCAGGAATGATGTGTTTTTATGAGTGCATGATATCATGGGGTTCATGATGAAGCTATGTCTTTTACTGATGATATTGTTTGATCACTTGGTTAAGATGTCTTCTGTGGGCTCCTTCTACTATAACATTACTATCTATCACTTTTTACTTAATGAATATTTTGGGGGAGATACTTTGGTATGATGCAAATCCCATTCTCCTCAAATATTAACCAGTTATCTTTAGCATTCACCAATAGATCCCACTGGCAGAAATTATTACTGTGATATTTGCTTAATGTTGATTTTCTACTTGCCTCTTTCCTTACACATTTATTAATTGGAATTCTGTTCTAAAGAAAAGCTGTCCCCTGTCTCTTAATTGAGTATGGACTTTGGATATTTCTTTAAATCTACACTCTAATCCCATTATTATCATTCATTTTGATGCTCGGAGTGTTCCAGTTTGGACCATTAGGTTGGTTCTTGTGTTCTTTTGACAAGCCTTCATCTTTCTTTGAGCACTTCCTTATTTTCTGGAACTGTATTCATGTATTTTCCCTGCCTAGTGCTAGAATTAACCACTTTTCCAGGAAGCCCCAGTTCTATTTGTTGGTGAATAATATTTAAAAGCCAAGATAAAAGTAGCCATTTGGAGGCTATTTTTAATTTTAAAATTATATCGTATATGAAAAAGTGAGGCTCACACTTAGCAAAAAAAAAAGATACTTCCACTCTTGGGAACATCATGGGAACTGAAAGTGAGAGAATAGGATTTAACTCACACATTAAGACCTGTGTTCATTGAGTGGAATTGTCCACATTATTTTAAATTTTAATTCTTTTTAATATCTTGATTAGCATAATGGATGATTTTGTCTAAGTAAAGTTTGTATGATACAACTCCACCATAGTATGAATCATTGATAAGAAAAAGCTTTTCTCATCTTGGCATTGCATCTTGACTCTTGCTTGCAATTGAGAAAAATCCAATATTAATAAAAGAAAAAATAGACCTTAAAGTGGATTTTATTTAAATTTTCATATTTCCTTGTGAAGCATGGACCTCAGGGACAAATAGAACTGGGAATTCCTTTGAACACTTGCAGGGTTCCTGTTCTATCTAACATCACAGTCTCTTTCTGTGTTGGATGAAGTTTCCAAATTGCTTTATTTTGTGAACTTGGCTTCTGGCACTCCCATGCCTCATGTAGCATAGCTTACTCATCAAAAAAGGACTGAATCTCTTTCCTCAGCCAAATCAACAAAATCATGAAGATGGACTATTTGGCATGGCTTGGACTACAGGCCTATCCCTGAACAAATCAACAATGATCAGACGATGTAAATCTATAATTAAGATCTGTCACTAGAATCATATGGTAGAAATGTGGCAGAAGTCTTTCCCCAAACGGTGGGATTTGGTCTCAGAGAAGGAGTACTCAGAATAAAAACTAGAGTCTCTAGTCTTAGGCAATAATTTAAAAGAGAAATAAGAATTCATTATGTGCGTGTGTGTGTGTGTGTGTGTGTGTGTGTGTGTATTAGGGACTATCCTGTGTAAATGAAATTAGAACCTTGAAATCAAGAAGGCACAAGAAAGCATTATGTATCAAGAGGAGACTGTGAGCAAGAATATGGAGTGCTCCAGAGGAAATGAGTTCACAAGAATTTTGCACAAAATGCTTACAAGTTTGAACTTTATCCTGGAGTTGACAAAACCTTTTTATATATTTATTTTTGTCTTACTAGGACAGCAGCATTATCAGATTGCACTTTGCACTTTGTAAAGCAATCAATTTGGCAGAGGTTATTGTATGGGTCACAGGTAGAAATTCCCCTTTGAGTAAGGAATGATAAGAGAACTTCACCTAGGGATAATAAAAAGGGGAAGAGAAAGTAAAATCAAGTCCTTCAAGCTTGTTTTAGTAGAAGGAAAATGGTAAGTCAAATTGGACAACTGTTTTTGTTTGGCCAAATGACTAAATAAGGATTGCGTTATATACAAATAGTGTGATCATCCCTCCCAGTTTGCCTAAGACATCTGAGTTTACATGCATTGTCCCAAGTCTACCTGTATTATATAGTGACCCTTTTCGTTCTCAAGTGTGTCTTACTTTGGCGATTAGATTATTTCTACACAGTAAGATTGCAGAAGTAGAAATGGATTTGAGGGAAAAAATAATAAATTCTTTTAGGGTATATCGAATTTGGCACGTTTGTGCTATACCCAATTGTAAATGATCATGTTAATCTGATTAAATATTCCAGTATGTAGTAATTAACTTAACTATGTGGATTAGATCAGTTGTTAAGCATCCTGAATAAGAGATTTAGATCCAAAGTGGAAATGTTTGCTTTACTTTGTCTCATTTCTTCTGACTGCATTGATAACCCTCACCAACAATTTTGCAAATGTACAGAATTAGACATGAGGGATTGGGGTTTGAATATATACATCAATTAGCACCAACCAATTACACTTCTTGGGAAAGAAACCTCACAAACTAAAGTCCTGTGGTGGTGATCAGTAGCTGCTTTTACATATGAAATAAAGCATGTGCAGTAAACATATTTTCTAAATCAAAACCTTAGATATTTATCCTAGTAAAACTGTTTTGTGATGCTTCTCAATACAAAATGCAGAAAATGAAGTAGACTTCAGATAGTAAAATATTATAATTTCTAGGGGTTTAATGATTTATATAGACAAATCTGGGGGAAAAAGCACATTTTTCTGAGAGTACAGTCACTGTAAGATTTTAGGATAGTTTAGGAAGTATTCCTTCCTTTTTTTAAAGTTTTTAATGTTTATTTTTGAGAGACAGAGAGAGAGAGACAGAGTGGGAGTGGGAGAGGGGCAGAGAGAGAGGGAAACAGAATCCGAAGCAGGCTTCAGGCTTTGAGCTGTCAGCACAGAGCCCAATGTGGGGCTCAAACCCACTAGCCATGAGACCATGACCTGAACTGAAGTTGGATGCTTATTTGACTGAGCCACCCAGGCGCCCCAGAAATATTCCTTTCTTTATTATCTCATTTAATTAACATCTTTCATGGAAATGATACTGATGTTCTTAATTTTATTTATGCTTTCACATTCCATCCTGGACATCTTTCACAGAATATAAAATGTAGTGCATTAATTTTAAAAATTATATATTCCTGACCCTGGATTGAATTAAAAAATATTTGCTTTGTCAGATTTCTTCCTATATCATGTATATACATTTCTTGGGGGCAAAATAACAAATTAAGCCAAAATAATATCTTGAAGAGAAATTCATTTCTCCTTCAAATGCATTACTCAGCTTCAGGATATATTCTTAAATTTCAAAAGCTATTTACCTCACTGTACCTAACCATTTATAGTTTTATAAATGCTTCTGCTGTTTTCCAACACAGCATTTGCCAAAAACAAACAAACAAAAAAGAAATTGTTTTGTTTTACAAATCACCTAAGAATTTTTAAAATGCATGTATTTAAACATTCCCTCTAATTTTTGCCATGCTACAAATGACACTCTGAAAAATCACTTTGATTGTTTCAATGAAAAAATGATAGACACCCTGAAAAATCACATTAAATATTTACCTCAACCTCCAAATTATTGTGACTTAAATAGTGAAGAGACATGGGATATATTTAGTTTTAGTTATATAAAATAAAAATAGTAGCTTTTAAGTAGTTTTAATTTTATAAAGAATGACAACAAGGTTCCCCATATGATTGATGGTGAATATCTTTGATATGGCACTGTAAGTTTAAGCTTCAAGAACCATGGAGATGGGGAAATGTTAGTCAAAGGTACTAACTTCCAGTTATAAGATGAATAACTTAATGTATAGCATAGTGTTTACAGTTAATAATATTGTATACTTGAAAATTAAGAGAGTAGATCTTAAATGTTCTCACCACAAAATAAAAAACAAAATGGTAATGGTGTGAGGTAATAGATGTGTTAACTAACTTTATTTTGGTAATCATTTTGCAATATATATGTATATAAAATCATCACATTGTAAACCATAAACTTACACAATGCTGTTTGTCAATTATATCTCAACATAGCTAGGAGAAAAAAAGAGGTGATTGAACACTCAAATTGTAAGTAATGTACATTTGCTCATTTTGTAAAGAAAGAAACCATGGAGAGAGGTTGAATTGATTTATTCTTTAAAAGGAATGAAATTTATAAGCTGAATGCATTGTGGTTCTGATAATTCTGATGAGTGGTAGTGAGCTGTTACACTGAGATAAAAAGGCATTTCAGAAAAGGAAGATTCAGAAGAGAAAGAAAAGGAATAAGAAAGTGGAGTGAGTTGGTTCACAAAAGGGAGGTAGTGAAAGCATCATATGAAAACACAGGACAGAAGGAAGGAAAAAAAAAAAAACAACAGGACAGATTTGTGTCTGGGGAAGGGTAGAAAAAACAGAAAATATTACTGAAGTGTGGCTCCTCATGATAAAGTAGTGAAAGAATCTGCTTCTCTGAAATGAAGAGAAATACTGGTTACCTTTTTAACATGGACATTCTTGCTAAGATGGTTAGGTAAGAATTTCTGAATAGCTAAAATTCCTCCAGGTAGATGATGAAATAATTGAAAACTACATTTTCCATAGAAACTAAGACACTTGCTATTATAAGAAAGGCCCGTATATGGAATACTTCCTTTTTCCATGGCAAGCCTAAGTAATACATTGTGACCCTTTTCATTATGGAGTCTGAACATGGTCTTACAACACTTGCAGTGTAGTGCTTCAGACAGCCACTGGTAACCAATGTTGGCACTTGACCAAAAATCTATTTCTCCTATCTAGTTGAATCAGTTTTTAAGCTCGTGCTAATCAAAGTAACATAATATAATCAAATCAAATAATATGGCTAGCAAGGCATCAAACAATACTGGGTTTGACTCCTGCCTACAATGATTGAATATTTGGATTAGAGCCTTCCCAAATTTTGATCTCCAACATTGTGGAACATAGAACCACTGGAAGAGATTTTGAAAAGCTGGAAAATTCTTAGGTTCAACATTTGGGTCTTTGAATGCTCTTTTCCTACTCTGAATCCACTTCCTAAGATGAGTATTATAGGCTGAATTGTGTTCCTTCCAAATTCATTTTTGAAGCCCGTATCCCTATTATCTCAGAATATGACTGTATTTAGGTATAGAGACTTCAAAGTACAAAATTTAAATGGGATCATTAGAGTGGATCCTAATCCAGTGTGACTGGTGTCTTTACAAGAAGAGAATAAAGACAGACAATACAAACTGAGGGAAAACTATGCTGAGGAAGTAGAAAGAGGACAGAAATCTTAGGCCTCAGAAAATCTGACACCTTGGTTTTAGAATTCTAGCCTCCAGAATTGTGTTATTTTTTATGGCAACTCTAGTAAACTAACACTAAACTAACACTTTACACATTTCCTAATTCAACACACCACCAGAAAGGAGATGTTAACTGGTAGATCACCCCATTTTTAAATAGGTTTGTAGATTCTGCCTTTTCCCCCCCTACAACTACAGTTTTAGAGGTATAATTGTCATGAAATCAAGCCAAACATTTACCAAAAATTTTGTTTCTAACTGAATGAGATGTCTAGCAGATGTTTTTATTGTTGGAATCTCCTGTCAATACTATATTTTGTCATTTTGACGGTGGTATATTGTGAATTAGCAAAGCATGATATCTTTTATCTCACTGTGTAGCATTTTTTTTTTACAAAAATAGAATTCCTACTTCTTTCCCTTTCATTTTATCCAAATTTTGCCAATGTAATTATCTTGCTCAAGATTTTCATTGAGTATACTTTATTTTTATACAATACTAGAACTACTTCTTGCTAATGAATATCTTTATTTTGAATTAAGTATTACTCTTTGCTGCTTCTGGTTAGTTTTGAAATCTGCCAAAGCACCTATGATGTTATTTCTATAGTTTGTGTGATTTCATATTTAACATCCATAATCTGTGCATTAGTATATAGACATCTGGTGGTATAATTGCTGTTTCTGTTCCTTTAATTATACTTTTAAATGAATTAATAAGAATGTTGTTTATTATTAGGTTTTACGATTTTTTATAGCTTGTCCCTCCCTCTGCCATGTCATTAGTGAAGTTCTATACAGTACAATTTTCATGCATGTATCTGGATATATTTCTCCCTTTAAAATAAGATCTACATATATTCTGATAAAAAATGTATTCTTTTGGGGAACCTGGGTGGCTCAGTCAGTTAAGCGTCAGACTCTTGGCTTTGGCTCAGGTCATGATCTCACAGATCCTAAGTTTGAGCCAGTTCCTAGGTTTGCACTGATTGTGCAAAGCCTGCCTGAGATTCTCTCTCTCTTTCATTCTCTTCCTGTCTCCCTATCCTGTGCACTCTCTCAAAATAAATAAATAAATAAACTCAAAAAAATGTATTCTTTCTAATAACTTTCTCAATAACTTTGGGAAGGGGCAAACTTATCCTTATTTTACAGATAGAAAATGTGAAGATAATGAGCTTATGTCAAATAACGAAATTACCCTCTCAAAAACTAGCACTAATATCACTTAAGAATGCTAAAGAAAAATAGTAAGTCAGCAAGGTACATGTGATTCAACTGGTCATATTCGTGAATCATATTCGTAAAGGCTTTTTAAAATTATTAAACTCAATATGTTTAATGACATTCACAAACAAGAACACCAGCATCTTCTAGTTTCTTTTCAAATGGGAAAAGTAACTTAACACCCAATGAGACACAGACCTGTGTGCATATTTATACATTCAGATACACTTGAACAACAAGTCTTAAATTCCATTATAGTCACACACCACTCTGATGGTAACATGTTTTGGTTTTGGAACCATGCACCATGCTTGTTTAGCTTTCAAAACTCAGATGCAGTATCATCTTTTTCTTTTTCTTTCTTTCTTTCTTTCTTTCTTTCTTTCTTTCTTTCTTTCTTTTTTTTTTTTTTTTTGAGTTGGGGAGGGGCTGAGGGGGAGAGAGAGAGAGAGAGAGAGAGAGAGAGAGAGAGAGAGAGAAAGAATCTTAAGTAGGCTTCTCACCCTGCACAGAGCCTGAATTAGGGCTCCATCTCATGGCCATCAGATCATGACCTGAGTCAAAATTAAGAGTTGGCTGCTCAACTGACTGAGCCACCCAGGCGCCCCTGGTATCATCTTTTTATAAAGCATCTTCTGACTCTCCCTGAGCAGTGGTGACCACTTCTTTCTGTGTAAAGCTTTGTATTTTTGCACATCTGATAGCCTATTGCCTGCACTTATTTTCATGACTGCATTTTTTCTAGATTTCTAAATTTCTTGAGTATAAGAATATATTCGTATTTATGTCTTCAGTATTTTGCACTATGTTTAGCAAATAAGCACTCAGTAAATGTGTGTTAAATTAAAAAAATAAATGTATGTGATGCAAAGTCTTTAGATATAAGAGCCATGTGAATATAGTTTTTTCAGGGTTCAGACGACTTCAAATAAAATGTGTTTGCATTTTTGCTCAAAGACTGAAGTATGTTAATGCTTCTTAACTGTTAAGAGATGGAGCTGGACTATTATACATAAGACTAATGAGTATAAAACATATGGACCATATCTCATTTTTGTGCCCCAGTGCCTACTACAGTAGTAGTGAGTGCAAATGAGTAATGGATAGAAAGATGATTAATGTGTTTGTTTATTGTTGAGAAAACAAGAATACTTGCAGCTTTGACTGAGATAATATGGGGTCTTAATATATTTTGAAATTGCTAAAAGAGTATTAAATAGTAAATATAGAATATGTATTCCATTGTTTTTTGTTTGTTTGTTTTTTAATCAAATCTCTGATTAGGTTGTAAGCTTGACTCTCTTCCCTCTTTCTTGGTACAATCAGTTGCATATGGTGAACGAAAAAGAATGCACTTATTCAGATACTAATTATATTTTCCTGAAATAGCTAGAGTTTTTTGCCAGGATTCAGAGGGATGGTAGCGTCATAAATAAGTTCACGTAAGGGCAGTTTAACTGAGACATCTTCTGTACTTCTGATCGATGATGGTAATCTGGTTGGCTAATCAGTGTCTGTATCCTAGCTCAGTGTTCATGAGTGTTTCTTTTGCTTTGCCACAAGGTACCAGAGGATGACTTTTCCAGGTAGAAGATAAATAGTTTTAAGTCAAGTATGTATAAAATGAAATTAAAAAGGACAGAGAAAACTTTGTCACTGTTTTAGCAAATTTGCATTTCATCATCATTTATGTGTTTCACTTTCTATATATTTCTAACTAGCAATCTCTGTTTCTGCCGTCAGGAATCCATGGCATTACAAACTCAGATTTGTGTGAAATGATGAAATTTTGCTTCCTGAATTTTAAATGCAAAATCTGTCATGTTCATTTGCATATGGGGAAATTTATGGTTGGGGCCGACAGACATGTTTCTCTTCAATGATGTTAAAAAACATATTTAGGGGCGCCTGGGTGGCGCAGTCGGTTAAGCGTCCGACTTCAGCCAGGTCACGATCTCGCGGTCCGTGAGTTCGAGCCCCGCGTCAGGCTCTGGGCTGATGGCTCAGAGCCTGGAGCCTGTTTCCGATTCTGTGTCTCCCTCTCTCTCTGACCCTCCCCTGTTCATGCTCTGTCTCTCTCTGTCCCAAAAATAAATAAACGTTGAAAAAAAAATTAAAAAAAAAACATATTTAATTATGAACAAAGAAAGTAATATTTAAACAAGTCAAATTGCATTTTTTTACACAAATCAGTTGCATTTTTGGTTATTTTCTTCTACTATTTTCTGACATTTATACTCTGTTTTAGTGAATTTTGTTTCCTTGCTAACTTTCATTGGCCATGATCATTCTTCAATGCGTGGTTCTCTCAAAATTTGGAGCACCCCCACCTCTCTTCTCTCTACTGTTCAGGTTCTCTATGTTTTTTAATATTAAAAACTCATTTTCTTCTTCCTATAGGCTTCCAGTTCCACTTTTAACATTTCAGTTCCACTTAAATTTCTGAGCTCCCTTTCTCATACCTACTGTCTCTTTCATACTGCCTCTTAATTATTTTAAATAAATATATATCTCATGTCTCTATAATAGCAATAAGACTCTTAATGACAGAGCTATGTCTAATAGTTTTTATTTTTTCCTAGTTCACTAAACCAAGTGGTAAGCACAAAATTCAAATTCAATTCAAAATATTTTTTAAACTGAAATAAATGAACTTAAAAATGCATTTTATAGTAGAAAAACTATTATCAAAAGCTTTATGAAAACTGCTTTGACTGAGGTGAAATAAAACTGACATTGTAGTATAATAGGGGCTACTAAATTAGAAGGTTCCATAGTGATCACAGAAATTGTTTACCCTGATGAAGAGGTTAATATAGAGCACACTCTCTATTTTGGTTCTCTATTGCTAGTAATAAATCCCAAAACTTAAAATAACAAGAGCCATTTATTGTTTGTCATTGTTTTGTGGTTGGTCTGAGTGAGGAGATAGTAAAACCTTGGTTTGTGAGCATAATTAGTGCTAGAAACTGCTTGTAACCCAAAGCACTTGTATATCAAAGTGAATTTTCCCATAAAAAATAATGGAAACTCAGATGATTCATTCCGTATTCCCAAAAATATTCATGTAAAAATGATTACAATACTGTAATATTATACAAAACAATAAAGAAAATACAAAATATAAAGAAAAATAAAGAAATTAACCTGCACTTACCTTTGAAAACCTCCATGGCTGGTGTGAGGGAGACAAGAAAGAGGAGGGTTATTGCATGGGATGACTTTCACTATCACTAATGGAATCACAGCTATCTATTGGTTCAATGGAATCTTTATCTGCACGGGGGCAATTTTATACTCTCTCACAGATGTTGACTACAGTACAGTATTAATAAACTCTTGTCATATACTATATTTAATGTAACTGGCAATAAAGCAGCAGAGGAAAGGGTCTATATCTGTAGGCAGCCTGACCCAGAAAGAAGCAATGCATTCCTAAGCTTACTCTTGTATGGAAAAGCAAATAGCTGTCCACAGATGCTTTGAAGTGACAAAAAATACACTAGTGCCAGTTGTGGGCACCTTTTCTGAAAAATCACTGATTTTTGCCAGACACCTCAGCCTAAGACCGAGCATCTGAGCATGGGAGACGATCACCCACAATCCTTCAGTGAGAGAGAGAGAGACAAGAACCAATGGCTCAGTTGTGATCATGTGACATTTGACATCACATACTGCTCATATTGCAAGACATTGCTCATTTATCAAGTTAAAATTTATTAGAAACGTTTGCTCATCTTGTGAAACACTTGCGAAACAAGTTACTGGCAATCCAAGGTTTTACTGTATTTGGGGGGATCTTCTGCTCTATGTTGCAATGGCCAGGGCTGCAATCACCTAAAAGCTGCTTTCAGCTGAGATATCCAGGATGGCTGACTTGTATGTCTGACAATTTGGTAACGTTTAGTAATGTTAGCTGGGAACTCTGTTGCGGCTATTAATCAAGGTGCTGTAGTTCTCATTTGAGTGGCCTCTTCCTATAGCTTCAGAGATAGTAGAGTCTCATACTCTATTAGTAGGAGGGACTTCTCCCTGTAGCTTGGGTTTTTCACAGAAAGACAGTTGGATTCCAAATTGGAGTGTTGCAAGTATGGAAAATGGAAACCACAAATCTCTTTAGGTATAGCTTCAGAAATTACATAGCATCACTCCCACCCAGATTCTGTTGGTTAAAGCAAGTAATAAGGCCAGACAAGGAAAAATAAGGAAACAGATAGGAGAAGTGGCAAAGAATTTGCTTTAATCTTTAATAAAAAAATCATCTCTGATTTTCAACAAAATCCTAAACATTCAACAAATGGCTATCTGGCATTATCTAGTTAGCTAATATTTTGAGGTTTGACTTTTCAACTATTAAAAGTTAATGTAAAGGATCAAGCAGGATTTTCTATCTTGCAATGTCAAATTGTACTCAGCTGGCTAAGACATTGTTTTTCATGAGAGATCTTTCAAAATGTAATATGCTTTATCAGATTTATTTAAAGCAAGTAAAATTACCTTTGTTCTAACACTTGTATTATCATTTATAAAACTTATTTTTTGTTCATCTTCACCTGTCCACTGAGGAAGATGAACATCTGAGATTTACAGATTGTGCATCCCAAATCGTGGTCCTAGACAACATGTCAATCATCAGCACATATCAAAAAGCTAGAATTGTTTCAGGTCATTGTCTATGTTTTTGTATCTAGTTTAGTGGATTTAGCTGACATCTTTTTTGTTTGTTGGTTTCCTGAGATTCTTAAGGAATCCACTAAGGTGGTTTAATGTTAAAAATTCTATGAGTTCCCGAAATGTAAGGATATAATCTTAGTATAGAAATCATGGAAAATGGAAAACACCATTGGAAGGTCTCAGTGCTGGACTGAGAACCTAACATATTTAACTGGAGTTCACAGTACCAAGAAAATGGTAAGTTAATTGTGGTTCTTTGTAAAAAGACTGCCTGGGTGGCTGGGCTTAGAAGAATACTATTTTTCTATCAGAAACTACAGATCAAAAACTATGATTATCTTAAAACTTTCTTTCACACTGACCTTATGATCTAAATGTAGAATTTAGAGAGAAATATGTAAATAGGTAAATTATAATACTTACATAATTATAAGATATATTTTTAGTTAGGGAAACTGAAAGTACATGATTAAAGCAGTTTGTCATTTGTACTACATTTTTATCATTTAGTTTTTTTTCTATTCTTTATTTTGAAATAAGTCCAGACTTATAAAAAGTTGCAAAAATAGACATAGGGTTCTTGTATACCTGACAGTCTCCTCAAATGTTTAAGTTTTACGTAACCACCATATGATTATCTAAACCAGGAAGTTAATATTGATATAGTACTGTTAAATAATTTACTGGCCTAATTTAAATATCATTAATTGCCCTAATATCCAATCCAAGATCACAAACTGCATTTAGTTATGTCTTTTTAGTCTCCTTTAATCTGAGACAATTTCTCAAATTGAAGTAGTTTTTATCTGTAATGAGAGAGTGAAAAAAGTTCCTGAAAGACTGTGATATTACTACTTTTAGAGTATTAATATCCTGTCATGTATTAAGATCTGAAAAAAACTTGTGAAATTGTGCCCAACTGCTTTTTCTCCCTGAAGATAGTTTCTTACAGATAGATAATATCTAAGGTAACTCAACCATTTCAAGGACATGAGTTTGGCCACTAGATGACAATAGCATCCTTTTCTATCTGGCAGAATTTCTTTTAGTCTTGCCCACGTTTTCAGTTTAAGGTCTACCACCAATGGCATCTTAATCAAAGCCTTTATAATATTCTAATACTATTTGTGCACACTTTGCTAGAAGATACAACGTTATAATATCACTTTGTCTTATTAATTATCTGTTTACATATCTATTTTCCCTACTACACTATGAAGTACTTAAGGAATCTTGTAATTTCTTGTTTATTCTTATGTTCATGGTATCCAATACTACTGCCAATATATAGTTGATTGTCAATACATGTTTAATAAATACATATATTGTATAATATCTCCACTATACCGTTAAAACCAACTTTCAAACAAAATGAGCATTAATCCTTACTAGTTACTTTATGTATACTCCATATTATTTATTGCTTTGTTTGTTACCAGAATTGAGATTTGTCTTTAAGTTTGTTCTTTACAGTTTTGTTCTTTACAGGAGTTCTCTGTTGGTCAATTGAACTGGAAAATAATACTCAGTAATTGCCTAGTCTTAATATTAAAGGGTCTTCTATATAACTAAAGCAATCTTCTTGGTCATCTTTCAGCCAATTTTGAGAATATGATCCAGGTAGACCAATTAAATATAAATAGAAGTATACTATGGGCTTCCTGTAGAGTTTTTCCTCTTTTCATATAAATGTTATCTTCTTCTCTTCCTTTATCTTTTCATTGAAATGAGAACATTGTTACTCCTTTATAATGAGCTGCTGCAGTAGGCATCTTATAATGATGGGAGGAACTCACAAGGGAGAGCGGTAGATGACAACAAGGCTATAGGCCCACTTTTATTGAGCTACTGAAATGACAATTGCCTATATCTGGAATGTTTGCATATAACTTAAATAAGGCGATGTCTGTGCCACTGTATCTGGGCTTTGTTACTTAAAGCTTGATTCATTCCAAATGTACAAAAAGTCCATAGGTAATGTGGAAGGAGAATCTGTTACTTTTTATTAGCTGGATTTTAAATTCCATGAAGTAAGCACCATGTTTATCTTTATATTAACTCTCTAGAGACTAGTAGAGGGCCTCATACCTACTAGGGGCTTGAAAAATTTTGCTTAATAAATTTAGGAAGGAATGACTTCTGTAATTCCTAGATACAGCTTGTTTTAAATTGAAGTATTCTCATTTTGACATAACAATTCTTACTAAAAAAAATTTTTTTAAGTAGAGTTTTCAGGAATTAATGAGAAATTCCAAAATTAATCAGAAGTAATATTTGTTTTTTTCATTTTTTTTCTGCACATGACCCTTAGGTTTGACACTTATTTTTTGATTTTTATGTATTCTTATTGACCTTTCCTCAGTAGATGTAATGAATCCTTCCATCAACTCTAAGGTAATAATGAGCTATACTTGATTTTGTGTCTGAATCCATGACTGTTGTAAAAGTCCAACTATCCCGGGTTTCTAAGTATTCCACTTTTTTAAGGGTGACTGAAGAAGTTTCTCCTGTTATCTTCTTTATAGAAAAGCTTGGTACCTGAGAGATTAATAAAAGAAGCAGAGATGGGAAGATTTCTGATAGTCATTTACTTTGAGATGTGTTAGGAAAATAGAAGAAGCAGCAGAAAATAAATGCTAGGAGGAGTATTTATCAGTTAGTTTTTTTCTTATTCTTTCAATATACATTTATTATATGAAATGCACTTGACTTTTTCCAGTGTCAATAAGTCAGATAAGTCACAGGGCCTTTTAAGAGATTGGGCAATACAAAGCTCCCACTGGGCCAAGATTCACCCCTTCATCCCCAAAACAGAGAGCTAAGGTGCACATAACAATGGGAACTTAGAATCATCTCAATAGCCTTCTAGTTGTTATTCAATGTTAGTAAAATCAAACTCCAGAAAGATGTGGGGAAGCTAAGAAAATGAGGCAAATATAAACTAGGGGACAAAGCTGTTGTAAAAAATAAGAACACATGAGATATGAGGTCATGGAATAGGAGGTCACAAAGATAGTTCATGAATTGGTGGTGGACAGAAATAACATTTGAACTGCTTGATGGGACTTTTTATCTGATCACCTCTGAGTTTTAAAGGGTATTTAAACCATCTAGTTGCATTTAGAGTGAATGTAATATCTTTCCTTTCTCTTTTAAGATAAACAAATTGCATCAAAATAAAACATAATGAAGATCTTTCCCAGAACTTGTCGTCCTGTTACTTAAACTTAATAATTTATTTTTTAATTAATAAACTTTAATTTTTAGAGCTGTTTCAGGTTTACAGAAAATAAAAACACAGAGTTCCCATATAACTTCTCATCCATACATGCACAGTTTCTCCTGTTACTAACATCTTACATTAGTGTGGTATATTTATTACAATTGATGTACCAGTATGGTACTTTATTAACTTTAATAACTAAAGTTCACCATTTATACTATGGTTCACTTTTTGCTTTGTACCTTCTATGAGTTTTGACAAATGCATAATGACATGTATTCACTATTACTTTATCATATGGGATAGTTTCATGCCCTGAAAATCTCTTGTACTCCGTCTGTTCATCCCTCTCCATCATTTCCTCCAAAACCCTGGCAACCACTGATTTTTTTGCTGTCCCTATAGTTTTGCCTTTCTTAGAATGTCATAGAGTTGGAACCATACAGTACATAGGCTTTTCAGATTGGCTTCTTTCACTTAGCAATATGTATTTAAGTTTCCCTCATGTCTTTTTTATGACTTGAAAGCTCTTTTTTTTTTTTCTGATGCTGAATTCTATTATATTGTCTGAATGTACCACAGTTTATCCATTTACCTACTGAAGGACATCTTTGATTGCTTCCAAGTTTATTCAATTATGAATAAAGTTAATATAAACATAGTGTGAAAGTTTTTGTGTCGACATATGTTTTGAACTCTTTTGGATAAATACTAAAGACTCTAATTGCTGGATCATGCAGTAAAAGTATATTTAGTTTTCTAAGAAACTGCCAAACTGTCTTCCAAGTGGCTGTACCATCTTGCATTCCCACCAGCACTGAATGAGAGTTTCTGTTGTTCTAAGGTCTGGCCAGCATTTGGTGCTGTCAGTACTTTGGATTTTAGCCATTCTAATAGATGTGGAGTGTTATCTCATTGTTGTTTTAATTCACAATTCCCTGATGCCATATGATGTAGAATGTCTAAACATATGTTTATTTTCCACCTATTTGCCTTCTTTGATGGGAAATCTGTTCAGAACTTTTGACCACTTCTTCTTTGGGTTGTTTGCCTTCTTATTTTTGAGTTTTAAGAGATCTTTATGTATTTTGGGTACCAGTGCTTTATCAACTGAGTATCTGCAAATATTTTCTCCCAGGCTGTGTTTTGTCTTTTTGCTCTCTTAACAATAATTTTTTTTTAAAGAAAACACAGTGGAAAACTAGCAATACAACAATTTTAAGCTGTATTTATACTTTGTTGAGATTATCTGCAGCATTAACACATTATGTGATTATAATTATTTAGATAACTAAGGAAATTTAATAAATAATATAAATAATCCCCAACTATTTCTGGGAAAATTAACTTCCATTATTTGAAATGATTTCTGAAAAAAAAATGTGTTTAGTGGTAATGTTGGCTATTGGTGTTTTTGATTAATGGAGGTAGAGGAAATAAGATGCTTTTAGGTTTTATTAGAATATAATGTTGCCACAATTGACAAATACTTTATAACTATGAGCTCTTGTTTCTAAATATGTACACAGTAAGCAGAGGCTTGCAAATTTCCCATAGTCAGTATTACAGGTGAGAGTGGATTTCATGAACTATTTATTGATAAATGGCCTATAAATTATTTAAAAAATAAGAAATCTAACAATGTAAAAAAAGTTAACTCAACTTAATTTATACTAACTGCCCAAATTGTAGGTTGATTTTTATCACATAACTGAGAATACAGCTACATTAGGCAGGATTCCCAGTTACAAGCAAACTACCTCTGGCTGTTTTAAGCAAAACAAACAAACTTATTGTAACATGCTCATAGCTCAGTGTGGCAGAGATGGATAGCTATTGACACATTTTGTACTTCCTATTCTATTGAGTAGAGTTGTTACTGAGAAATTGCTGCAAGCTATGGACTATTCCTTCCTTCACCCATGAATCCATACATGTCTGGTGTGTGGCTCTCATTAAAAATGTGAACATAAGTGATTTATATCACTTCCATGGAAAAGCTTAAAATTGGAGAACTTCTTCCATCTCTCTCTCATTCTCTCTCTCTCTCTCTTTTTCTCTTTTTCTTTAACTGGAGATACTGACAAGGTCCTAGAGGTCATAGAGCACCAAGAAAGAAACAATCTGAACCATCTACTGACCAGAACACCTTGGAAGGCAATTGAGTTGATAAGAAATGAACTTCTATGTTTTGAGTGATTTCTTAAAGCAGCCATAAGTTACTTTATCTGATATATACATGGATTTTCTGGAATTCTAGATGATCAGGGTTGGAAAATTGGCAGCAATAATGGAAAAATGAAATGCAAACCACAGTTAAACCTCACCACTGAATCCACTGGGTAAAGACGTTTATGTTTTCCCAGCTGAACACTGGAAACTGTAACTTTGATTGGCATTGGCATTGGACACTGGGTACTGCTGCTGGCTGTGCTGCTGGCACAAGATACTTAAACTTGCTGCAGTCTCTGCAGCTACCACTAGAATTTGTTTTCCAATACTATAAAATTAATTCCTGACTCAAAGTCACAAGTGAAGTTGGATTAGCTTCTGTCACATATAGGCATTCAGGCTGCAATGTTAGGTGCTGGAAGGTACTAGAAAAATGAGTGTCTGCCCTTTTTGGCCCTTATAGTGGGAGGCAATCAAGTAGAGTCCTCTGCTAGAGAGTCATCTGTTTATTAGAAGACTTTTTACATACACACAAAACTGGCATTTAACATACTAATTTTGAGAAGTGTATTAGTTATCTATTACTGTATAACAAATTAACCCCAAATATGGATAACGAAAAGAATAAATATTTGGTATCTCACAGTTTCTATGAGTTAGGGATCCATGAAAAATATAGCTGAGTGGTTATATCTCACCATCTCTCATGAGAGCCCTGTTGGGGCTGTGGAATCTGTTGGCTTGTCAGCTGCTGGAAGTTCTTCTTATAAGATGGCTCACTCACATGGCCATTGGCAGGAAACATCAATTCTGTGTAATGGAGCTCTCTTCTTAGGACTACTGTGTGTTCTTATGACATAGCAGCTGACTTCCCCCATACTGAGTGATCCAAGAGACAGTAAGAGAGGCAGGTGCCATAGTTTTCATCATGATTAAGCCTCATAAATCATACACCATCACTTCTGTCATATTTTATAGGTCACACAGGCCACCGTGCATGGTGCAGTGTGGGAGAGGACTGTTCAATGGTGGAAATATCATGAGGTGGGATCATTAGGGATCACTTTGGAGAGTGGCCACCACGGAAATAGATTTATTTTGTTACTTTACCTCTCAGTTTCCACTACAGAATTTTAATTATAGATCTGTATGTTTCAAATAAAAAGAGGTTACTTTATTGACCCAGATACTACCAAATACTGTTCTAGGTTTAATTCATTAATTGATATCTCTACCAATATCTGTGGTTCCAGTCCATTTTATACAGAGAAAAACTTGTTTTCGGCTCTCAGACATGACTGCTAATAGCATTATTGATAATTTCTATACCTTCATATTCGCAAGGCAGTATTAAGCAAATGGGATGGTAAAAATAAAGAGATGAGATGAGAAGAGAACTTGTCTGAATGATAGTTTAAACATATTACTTAGATACTGATGGCTGAGGGAGGAAAAATGTAAGAATATACTGAGAAGTCAAAAGAAATAATGAACATTCAGAACCTGGTATTACTTACTTTCCCTTGCCTAAGGGAAAGTATGTATGTCGGGAAAGTGCCAGCAAAGAAAAAGTATGTGGTCCAAGCAGAGTGGACAAGAGAAAGTATAGAATGAATAAGGCATGATAGTGAATGAGGGATCAAGTCATGTGGCATTTTATAGGTAATTATAAATACATCAGACTTCAAGTGAAGATTTTAAAGGGATGTGAGTAAATTGAAAACATTTTCAAAATACTTTAGGGAATAAGGGTGAATGCAGAGAAATAGAATAAGAAGATAATGCAATAATAAAAACAAGCCAAAAGTGGCTGCTTATCAAATATTAGATATATTGTGATGGTAGAGTTAACATAATTTGCTTCTGACTTATATGTGAGGTACGAGAGAAGGACATAAATCACAACATCAAGATGTTTGGCTTGAGATTCTGATTTTAGGAAAAACTTTTTTTAATAGCAGTAAGAATTGAGAGACTGGTTTTAAATCTGTTATGCTTTTAAGGTGCTAACCATCCAGGAAAAAGTTGGTTAGATAGTTTGATATACTAATGCTGGGCATTTTGAGGTTTACATGTTTTGGAAAATCGGAGAGGAGACTGGGAAAGGGTGTGATAAGATAGGAGAACTGAGACAGGGCAGTATTTTAAAAGCCAATTGTAGAAAATGAGTCAAGAGAATGGAATGATCAAACTGTACCAAAGGGTTGAGTATGGTGAGAACCGAACAGTGAGTACTGGGTTTAGTCACGTCATTGCCTCTAGTGACCTTGATAATCTTTGTTTTAGATGAGTAGAGACTAATCCCACCAGAGTGAGATCAAAGAAAATGGAAGAGATGAATAAGAAGTAGCTACAAACTATGCTATAAAGGAGATTAAGATAAAGAACAATGTCTGTAGAGGAATTTAGGGTCAAGGTTAAAGTTTTTTGTTTTGTTTTGTTTTGTTTTGTTTTGTTTTGTTTTGTTTTGGTTTGGTTTGTTTTGTTTCCTCAAGAGGAAGAACCCTAAGGGCATGTAAAAGTGTTTGGTGCCTAACAAATTTATAGAGTTGAGACTATTTATTCTTGCTTTGTTTTTCATAGAACAATAGTTTATACATAATTGAATTTTCATTTCAAAAAGCTGAGATAAAATAGACGATAAAGATTGATATTGTTGAAAAATCATAGGAAATCTGCAGCAGCTCTACTTAGGAAACTCAGAAATACACAATATTTGGGTAAACATTTTTTTTAAGTTTATGTATTTATTTTGGGAGAGAGTGTGTATATGCACACCTGAGTGGGAGAGGGAAAGAGAGAGAGGGAGAGAGAAATTCCCAAGCAAGCTCCATGCCATTAGTGCAGAGCCCAATGTGGGGCTTGATTCCACAAACTGTGAGATCGTGACCTGAGCCAAAATCAAGGATCAGACACTTAACTGAGACACCCCAGTGCCCCAAACATTTTTAAAGACAAGTATTAAAGGTTTCAAAGTTTTATTCATGTCAAGCAAAAATGTTCTTTCAGAGACCAGTAATAAAGGGTGAAACAAATTCAGTTGGCTTCTGGCACAGAGTTTCTCAATCTGTGAGTGTTTTGAGTAAGTGGTTCACAAAATCTAGTATAAGAATTCCATTGTTTTCAGACCAATAAATGAGTGCATTGCACTTTTAATGTATAAGACTTAAAGATATCATCCAGTTAGAAAGATTGGGAATCACAATTTAGGGCCATAAAATACACATATTTTCCCACTGGTGGGTGCCTGATTAATTTTTAAATTCATTCAACTGCACTCTTTGAGTTTCTATTTTGTATAAAGTAATGTCCACAAATAAAAAATATATTAATTTCAAACAATTATAATATGCATGTTGTGGCTTAACATAGGCTTTTAAAATTGTTTGAATAGAGTTTTGTTGGGATCTGATAACTATTTGCTGCAGGAGACAACTTAGTTTAGAGCCTATCTTGACTTACATAGCAATTACCTTTTCATTGGTTAGGAGAAATCAACAATGTACACACTTTCTCATCAGCATTATACTGGTTTTGGAGTCACTGGTGGCAGCAAGATATCCTGATCAGGAAAATTCCAGTGTTTACTATGGAGGTAACTGGCAAAGTAAGGTAAAGACATTCTTTATCTGAAAAAAATACATTCATATCAGCTTTTGTCTCACCCAGTAGAATAATGAGAAATAGATTAATTCCCTTCTCTTTGTTTCCACAGCTTTATAACTGTCTACCTACATATAATACAAAGAAGATTACTCTGTGATTACATGGACGGTGATTCATGTTATTTGGGGGATTACATTATATTTTTACAATTATATCATATTACATTTTATTGTGAAAATTTACACAGTAGTATTATGGAATAATAAAGAATGATTATCTCTTAAAGAAAGAAACCAAATAAACATTGACCTAATTCCTTGAAAATACTTTATAACAAATATTATGATTTATAGGGAGACTAGTAGTTCCTACATTTAATTTATTCTTTAACTCACTATAATCTGGACCCTTAGTATCCCACTACCTTAAACGGCTTTTAATAAAAAGTTGCCAATGATTTCTAAAATATGTCTCTTTCTCTCTGTTTTTAGCTTCATTTTTAATGTCTAGGGAATCTGGCATTTTATACTTTACTACACAATTCTTCCTTCTCAGGAATCTGTCCTCTCCTGGCTTCTGTGACATTACCTCTTCAGATTCTCCTACATTTCTGAGTCCTCTCTCAGTTTTCTTTCTTTCTTTTTTTTTTTTATTAATTTATTAATTTAACTATTTGCTGTTTGTACTCTTTCTTATCCTGATCTTTAGATATTTTTATTCTAAAGGTGTTTGCATTCAGGTGATGTCTTTTGTTTTCTTTTTTTCTTTTTTTAAACTCTACCAGTGTTTCTTAACTCTGACTTCACGTTATCATCACCTGGGGAGATTTTATAAAACTGAATTGTTAGGTCCCACCCACAGAGATGTCATTTCAAAATTTCTGGGGGTACATCCTGGGCATTTTTATTTATTTAAAAGTTCCCTGGGTAATTTTAAAGTGTAGCTGGATTTGAGAACCAGTGCTATTCACATTCTCCTGGCGTGATCTCATTCACTTGTTAGTGAACTACCTATTCTACACAGAAGATTTATAAATATGTATCAGCGGCTCTAGCTTCTCTCCTGAGCCACAGGCTTGTTATAGATAATTGCTCAGTTTGGATTCCTTCCTTCCTTCACTCATTGAATGTTTTTGAGTGTTACCAAGTGCTAGGCACTCTGCTAGACTTGGGGATTTAGAAGTGAGCTAGATATTGTTCCCCTCAGGGAATGCGAGGTTGTATGGCACAAAGACAAATAGACAACTAAATAATATGTTGTCATAACCAAGACAGAGATAACAGGAGGAGAACATAGGATATACACATAACCCAGATTATGCAGACATTTAGAATTTTCAGATATTTGTATCTCAAGTATATACAAAAGTTAAAATATGTCTAAAATGGGAGTATATTTTCCAGCTATAAAAGATATGGTGACATGGGGAAAGACAAGATTACTCAGAGGAATAGGGGCAAAGAAACTAAGATATAGTTGGGGAAGTATACATACAGGCTTCTTCTGCAGAACTTTTTTCCCTTAATGATTTTGAAGTAAAATACCTCTGTTTATTTTTATATTCATACTTCACAGAACAAACATATCTTTCAGTTAAAGGGTCTTGGTCAAAGTTTATATAAGAAAAATTTGTATGTTTGCCCTCAAAAGCACAATGCTATGTGGGAAGTTTCCAGTTATATTCCAAAACACAGTTGGTAGAATGTCAGGCTCATGTGCATCTATTTTAAAAACCACATTGAATCTCAACAATGGAAATATGTATAGCTCCACTGTACAGGTCCTGAGAGAGGCATCACCCTCTCATATCCAATCTGTGACATTCTCTGTCACTATGTACTTTGTCATTGTCCTGAATGTGTTTCAACTGTTTCTTTCATATTTAGCTTTCATTTTTGGTTAGAGTTGTATAATGAGTCTGAAAATTTTATTTAAAAAAGTTAAAAGAAAATTCATACAGAAGGTAGCAAGAGACATGGCAAAAGGGATGAAAATGGAAACAGTACAGTGCCACACAAAGACAATTACTAACAGGAATATGAACAAAGCTGCATTTTGCAATTCTTTCATGCTAGAGCATCGATACCACTGCCCTGAAGTCCTATGAAGCCATCGTGCTGTAGAGTTCTTTCAGATGCACCCAAAAATAATGGAGACTCTCAGTTCCTCTAAGTCTGATAATTTGCCTGAAATTGTACCTTTATCAATTATCTATTCATTATCATAGGCTTTTTGTTCTTTTGAGGGAGGGAGTATGCATGTACATTAGGTGGAGGAGCAGAGGGAGAAAATCTTAAGTAGGCTCCATGCTCCGCAGGGGGCCCCATCTGAGGCTCCATCTCAATCATGATCCTGAGATCATGACCTGAGCCAAAATCAGGAGTTGTACGCTCAAACGACTGAGCCACCCTGGCTTCCCTCATAACCTTTTTTAAACAACTTTATTGCTTTATAACTCACATATCATGCAATTAACCCACCTATGGTGTACAATTAAGTTGTTACTATATACGTAGAACTGTACAACCATTCACCACAATCAATTTAGAACATGTTCATTACCCCAAAAAGAAAACCATACCACTTAACCCTCAGCACCTAAGCCCTTCTCCCTTCAACCCTAGGCAACCACTAATTTACTTTTAGTTTCTATAGATTTGTTTGTTCTAGATATTTCATATAAATGGAATCATATAATATGTGGTCCTTTGTGATTGGCTTCTTTCACTTAGCATAATGTTCTCAAGTTTCATGTAGTCACATGCATCTATATACATTTCTTTTTTACATAAAAAATTTGGCTTTTTTTAGTGATCTCATAATTATTTCAGTAATATCAATTTCCATGATAATCGAATTAATTTAATTTATTGTGGTAAAATACACATAACATTTAAACCTTTTAAAGTGTGCAGTTCAGTGGCATTAAGTACATTCATGGTGTTGTGTACCCATCACCGCTATCTAGTTCCAGAACCTTTTCATCACCCAAACGAAAACCCATTACATAGCTACCCCAATTCTCTTCCTCTATAGTCCCTAAGAATTACTGATCTGCCTTCTGTCTATGAATTTGTCTATTCTGGATATTTCATATAAGTGGAATCATATAACATGGAGTCTTTTTTTTTTTAATCTGACTTTACGTGTAGTTAAGGACATTATTCTAAAGCCAGATCCTGTGACAGTGTACTGCATTGTTATTTGTGAATGGGCGAAAGAGGATCTGTAGAAAACTTTCCATTGCACAAATTGGCTTTTAGCAGTAAAACAAATGCTTATTGAGACTGTATGTGCCAGTATCAGATTTAAGTACTTTACATAATATTTTTTCTATCTTTATTGAGGCATAATTGACAAACAAAAATGTACATATTTAAGTGTTACGATTGGATGTTTTAATACATGTATATGTGGTGAAGCAATCCCCACAACCAATCTAATTAACATATCTGTTACCTCACATGGTTACCATCTTCTTTGTGTGTATGTGTGGTAAAACACTAAACATCTACCTTCTTAGTGAATTCACAAGTATGCAATTAAAGTATTGTTAGCTGTATTCACACTGATGCACATTAGATATCCAGAATTTATTAATCTTGCGTAATGGATACAAAGGATAACTCTGTGTCCTTTGACCAACTTTTCCCCATTTCCCCAACTCCTGGCAACCACCATTCTACTATTTGCTCCTATGAGTTTGACTATTTTAGATTGCACATATAAGAGAGATTGTACAGTATTTTTCTTCCTGTGTCTGGCTTATTTCATTTATCATAATATCCTATAGATTCAATCATCACAAAAGTCAGGATTTCTTTTTTTTAAAGGCTGAATAATATTAGTATTGTCCCTAAGTATACCATGTTTATTTTATCCATTCATCAGTTGATAAATATTTGAATTGTTTATACCTTTTGGCCATTATGGTTGTTTCTGTTATAAATTCCTATGTGTAGCCCACTGATTTTTGACAAAGGTATCAAGACCATTCAATGAGGAAAGAATAGTCATTTCAACAAATGATGACGGCACAACTATACATCCACTTTCAAAAGAATAAACTTAGACCTGTTCTTCACACAATATATAAAAAAATTAACTCAAAATGGATCAAAGATCTGAACTAACAGCTAAAACTAGCAAACTCTTAGGTATAAATCTTCATAATCTTGGATGAGACAAATATTTCATAAATATAACATCAAAAACACAAGCAACAAAAGAAAATATAGGTAATCCAGACTACTAAATCAAAATTAAAAACTTTCTGGCTCAAAGGACATCACCAAAAAAATGGAAAGGTAACCCACCGTAGGGGAGAAAATATTTTGAAAACCATTCAATTGATAATGCTTAGTACCCATAACATATAAACAATTCTTATAATTCAGCAATAAAGAGACAAATAACTCAAAAATGAGCAAAATACTTAAATAGACGTGTTTCCAAAAAAGATACACAAATAGCCAATAAGCGACGTGAAAAGATGCTCAACATCGTTAGTCATCAGAGAAATTAATATCTTACAGTGAGATAATTCTTTACACCCATTAGGATGGCTAGATAAAAAAAGAAAAAGGAAATTAACAAATTTTAACAGGCTATGGAGAAATTAGAATCCTCATATACTGCTGATGGGAATGTAAAATGGTACAACCACTGTGGAAAACAATTTGATAATTTCTCAAAATGTTAAAGATTGGGTTAATTCCACTTTTAGGAATTGCTACCAATATATCCAAGGTAATTGAAAACATATGTTCATATAAAAATCAGCACTATAAATTTTTGCAATCAGTGACAAACTGTGCCTGCTTCAAACCTACTTGGTTCTCCCTCCTCAACTTTTTGAAAACTTCAATTCTCTTTCTCACTTTAGGCTAAAATTTTGTTTTGCAGAATCATTTTGCTTTGGTATACAGCATTTTAAATGTATTTTTTTCTAACAAAAATTATATTCATTTATTTGTGTTTTTACCTTTCTATATTATAAATATTAATACTTATGGCCTAAGAGGCAAACAGTGAATGTTACTACATAAAAGTTAACTGCTTGTTAGCAAACATATTGATTGCTTAGCAATGAAATGGAGATATTTTCAGCATTGTGCATCCCAACATTATCAGTTGTTATAAATCTAAGCTTTTAAATATGTTTTATTTACATTTTTTGGAAGTTGGTTAGGAGTTGTAGCTTGATAACACTTGATAATTTTTCCCATTGGGAAATGGGGTCCCAGTTGGCATTTTCATATATTGTCTAATTTGAGGGAAAGGATTATAGATGTTACCTGGAGAAAGCAATATCTTTACTTGATCATGCCCAGATAACAGCTCCATGGCGGTAGCCTGTTGAGAGAATATACAGGCAGGTTTTAGATCATAATGATCTGTGTTCACCATGATAAAAAATGTTGTATAAAGAGAGCTCTGTGATATCTTCAAATAATCTTAGTGATATGAATTTATTTAAACTTAGAAAGTTTGTTCTGCTCTCAATGTTGAAACAGGGTCAAAGGGGCAACACTGCAGGTAATGAAACTGCTTAAAAGGCTGCAGCAGTGATTCATGCCAAAAAAAAAAAAAAAAATCTGAGAAACTTACAGAAACAAAGAAAAAGGATAGAAAGAAAGTGGTGGATTTTAGGGCTGTTAAGGACATAGGTTCAAATGTATAGGAGACCAACAAAGGACAATGGTAAACATAAAATATTGTGCCCAAACTGGGATAATTTTCAAAGTGAAAGAGGCCACTGTTGTTAATTATATTGGGCAAACACACAAGTATACCTTTGTTTTCACTTTACTTTGGCATTCTGTAGCCTAAGCTCAATGTGGTCCAAAGTACAGATATAGCAACTGGAGTGTAGACAAGGAAAGATCCAGAGTAGCACTCTGGTAGAGTAGTTCTGGCTTGAGGAGCCAGTGAAATCCCCATTTTTCTATTCTCTTCTTTTCTCAGTTTTCTCATATCCCTTGCTCCAAGCCATCCTGTGGTACGAGCTCTGTCAGCAGGGGTCCTGAGGAACCAAAATTCTGAGGGAGGGAATCTTCCTTTCTGATCAGTGGAACTGTGGCCCCAAGAGGGTGTGGTGAACCCCTATTAATGTTTTTCTTCTCTGCCCTTCTGCTGCTTGGTCCCAAATGCAAATGAAGCCACAGAAAGGCACAGTAGAGGAGGTACTAAAGCTATATCTTTCTGATTGGAATAATGAAAAGAGGAGTCCTAGAAACAGAAAGTACTGGATAGATTTCAGAGAAGCGGTTGCCTGGGGAAAACAAATCCCACAAAGTTGTGTATGAAGTCCTGGACTCACCTCTGGGCTGCACATGCAAAGCTCTGATCTCAGTAGAATATCAAAAGACTTGGAGAACCAGAAAAACAGGCCATCAACTCAACTCATAAGTAGAGCTTATGTGGAGGAGACCCAAATAGTCCCTCAAGACTGAAGTGATATTGGAACCACAGTCCACAAAAAATGTTTGGACCTTGTGACCTGAGAATCTTTTTATTTCAAGAGGAAAGAGAAATTCTAGTTAAAAGATAAAATAGGAACTCAGTTCTGCAAAGTACTAGATCAGAGACAAGCCTGAGATAAGCATACAAATCAATTTAGTTAACTGAATTAGTTGCCCTCTTTGGGGACAAAAAAAAGAGATTTATACTTATATCCACCATCCAAAATGAACCAGCAATTGTAGCACTGTTAGAAACATGTTTAAATAGGAATAAAACAAAACAACACATCAAACCTAATCTGTTAATATTTTTATTAGATGTTTGGAATGCTACTTTATGAAATACAATTAAAAATTAAAATCTCAGAACATCAATGCATTTTAAATTATAAGTCAGCGGCACCTGGGTGGCATAGTCAGTTAAGCATCTGACTCCTGGTCTCAGCTCAGGTCATCATCTCACAGGTTGTGAGTTCAAGCCCCACACTGGGCTCTGCCCTGATGTTGCTAAGCCTGCTTGGGATATTGTCTCTCCTTCTCTCTGCCCCTCCTCAGCTTGTGCTCTCTCTCTCTCTCTCTCAAAATAAATAAATATTTTTACAAAATTAAGGGTCAGATTAACCATATTGAGCACTTAATTCTAGAGGTTTGTGCTTTTGTATAGAAAACATACATGCAAAGGTATAAAATATGTTCACAAAAAAAAGATACATACTTTTAAAAAATATATCTTTGCTTTTGAATTGTATTTTATTCTTTAAGTGAAGTTAATGGTTACTAATTAATGGTGATCAATTTTCCCTTTTTTTCTAGGAAAATATTTTACAAAACACTAGATAATAATTTGTGAACTGAATGATTTCCCAAGGAGAATAGTTATTTATTCATGAGTAATAAAACACACAAATTATTTCTGGCATACTAGAATAGAGCTTAATTTTGAACTTCAGGTAGAGACTAATAATTTTTCCTTATGAATCTAATTATAAGTGTCATTTCAAAAGCTATTTTTACTTCTGCTTCAGCTTAGTGACATTTTAAATTTCTAATAATTGGAGTATATTTAAAGATTCCAAAGGTAAACAAGATATAGGTTTAACCTTTCTTGTTTTATAAATTAAGAATACATTTTCCTGATCCCTTTCCTCACATTTACCAAAGACAAAAAGGGAACACAATGATAATCAGTGAGGAATTAAATAAAATTGTCTTATTCTGGTGCCATATTTGGTGAGGTATATTTTAATACTGCTTTAGTTTCTTTAACTGAAGGTTTTGGGTTTTTTTTTTTTAATTTATTTTGACACAGAGAGAGAGAGATTTCATCCTCACACAAATGGAGCAGGAGCAGAGAGAAAGATCTCAAACAGACTCTCAGATCAGCACAGAGTTAGACACTGGGCTCGAACCCATGAACTATGAGATCATGACCTGAGCCAAAATCAAGAGTCAGATGTTTAACAGACTGAGCCATCCAGGAGTCCCTTAACTGAAGTTTTTTAACTTAGCCAAATTTACTATTTTTTGTGTGTACATTGATGATATCATTTAAAAAAAAACACCTCTTTATATTTTAAAACGCTTAAATTTGTACAACTGTTACATTCGAAACATAACTGTATCTGTAGATATGTCTTTTCCCATTACTAATCATTCATTAATCAGTCTCTCTGCTTAATTTTAGTCTTGAAAGTAGTTTGCCAATTTTATTTGTCTTTTCAAAATCTTTGTTTATTCTTTGTTCAACTTAATGTGTGATTTTTACCTTATTATTTGTTCCCCACCATCTTTTAATAGATTATTTTCTCACTTTTGCTTTTTGAATCCTATGTCTTCCTTCTGGCTTCACTTTTTCTTATTATGGAAGGGGTGATTTGTGACTCTGTCTCATAATGTTTATTTTACATGTACTCTATTATAATGATAATTTTACAGTACATGTAATTTTGTTATTACAGTTCTATTCTCTTAGTAATGTTCTCATGGTATCTACCTTTATTTTCCGGAGATTTGGAGTGTTTTCTTTCATTTTTCACATTCAGCAGTTTCTCTAAGATGTGTTTAAATGTTGAAAAAAAATCTGCTCTACATTCTGTTGATTTTTCACTTCGTGAAAATTTTCAACATGTGAATTCTGGTGAATTCTGAGAAATGAACACACACCACATAAACACTGTCATCTCATCAAATATCACTTGTCTCTGTTTCTTCATTAGAATATGTTGGAACTTTATGCTCCATTTTCTATGGTTTTTAGTTTCTCTTTATTATCATTCATTATTTAACTTTTCTCTAATGGATTTTTTTAAAGATTTTATTTTTAAGTAATCTCAACACCTAATGGGGGTCTCAAACGCACAACCCTGCTATCGAGAATCACATGCTGTACCGACTGAGTCAGGCAGTCATCTCTCTGCAATGCAGTTTTATAGATTTTATCCATTATATTGCAATCAGTTAATTCTTCTTCAGCTATTCCCAGTTGTTAAATTCTCTTTTAGTTGTACCAAGTCTATCCCATACATTGGCATTTTTACTGTAAATGCCAGTAAAAATTTCCAGAGTTTTAATAAAAATTTGCTTTCTTTTTAGTTTCATAACTGCCCTCTAGGGATTCTCTTTCCCTCTCTCTCTCTCTTTGTGCCCGTTCCCGCACACTCCTCCACTCAAAATAAATAAATAAACTTAAAAAAACCCCACAATATAACTATCAAAATCAGAAAACTAAATTTAAAACATTACTACATGTAATCTTCAAACCCCACTAAAATTTTGTCAATTATCCCTGTAAGGTCACTTATAACAAAAGGATTTAGGCTATTAGATTACAAGGCTATTTAGATATCAAGTCTTTATAGTCTCCATCAGAAATGGTTTCTCGGTCTTACTTTGGCCTCCATGACTTTGAACTTTGAAAATACAGATCAGCTATTTTGAGGAATGCCCCTCCATTTGGTTTACCTCATACTTTCTTATAACTAGATTTACATTGTGTTTCACCACCAAAAATATAGAAAGTGATGTGTGTTCTTGTTGCAGGTTCAGGTCATCATTAGGATTAATGTGGATTACTGTGATCCTTTCATGAACAGCCATGGCTTGTGGCTTTCTCCGTTGTGAAAGTATTCTTTTGTGCTTTGTAATTATTCTGCATTCTGTAGAAAGGTGCTTTGGAATAACTCATTACTAATCAAACTCTCAATTTATTCATTTATTTATCTCTGTGTTGGATGCATGCATCCCCATTTTATTCAGTGCATAATCTATTTTTGTATTTTATTTTTTAAGTGTTTATTTATCTTGAGAGAGCGAGAGCGCGCCCATGTGTGCAAGCGGGGGAGGGGCAGAGACGGTGGGGGGTGGGGAGGGGAGGGAGAAGCCCAAGCAGGCTCTACACTGTCAGCACAGAGCCCCAAGTGGGGCTTGAATTTAGGGACTGTGAGATTATGACCTGAGCTGAAATCAAGAGTTAGATGCTTAATTCAAAGAGCCATGCAGGCTCCCCATGATGATCTATTTTTTAATTTTTATTTTTATACCTACATTATTCAGAGTTGGCCAGTGATGGAGAACCTCTTCAGACTGGCTGCTTTGTCCTTTTGACAGGTCTCCATTCTTGTTTAAGCACTTCCAGGGTCATCTTGTAATCTTCCTGCTCTTCCCCTGGATTCAGCCATTTCTCTAGGGAGCCTTCATTCCTTTTATCAAGGAATGACATTTATAATCCAGCATGTGGGTGCTATGTTGTTCATTGCTATTGGATGTCACATTTACATGAGCTCTTGTCCTTTAACCTAAAATACCCATCTGCACACTGCCTCCTTCTTATGTCACATCTTCATCATCCTCCCTCCTTTCACTTTTAGGCATTGTTTCCTTTTCCCATTTTCTGCAAACCACTGTCATCTTGCTTTTATTCTCAGTAGTCCATTTCATAACTTAAATCAGCCTCTAGTTCCATGTTCATGTTGCAGCACTTACCATTATCAATTGTTTTTGAACAATGCATAAAATGCAAAAACCATCGCTGAAAGAATTACTATTGTTGCTAAAATTATGTGCTGTTCAAGACATCTCAAAATACCAAAAATAAATATATTCTTAGAGATATGAGAAATTTGAAACATTAAAACTTCAAATTAATGTGTCTATTTCTAGGATTAATAAAACTTTAACATTTTAAAATAATATTTCATAAATGGAGCAAAATAAAAATTGTTTTATATTATACATCACATAAATGTTAATAAGATTTGATATTAGTTATTTTTTGTAACTTTTACAAAACTATGTTGGGAAAACTCTAATTTTGATTAGCTAAAGTGCAAAATTTAACAAGTTTAATATCAATAAAATTTACTCTCATACTAAATTATAGGTGAATAAAATGGGTAACTTCTATTCATGATAAAGAAAACCTTTTGTAGTGCCTTGAAAGGCTTCAATAGAAAGTCAATCATGGGACAGTTCAAGAAAAAAAATATACAAACAATGCATTATAAATTGACAAAAATCCAAGTGCCCAAACATGATCTTACCTGTACAAATAGATGACTGACTTTATCTGGATTTTAAAGCACCTCGATTTATAACTACTTGGTGAGAATACTCAAGCGCATTTGTATTTCCCTTGTCTAAAAGACTGATCACATGCTGGCAAGGGCTAAATACTGCCTGGTTCACAGATTTAGTGTACAAATATTTGCCTGGAAGCAAGCTGTGTAACTGCGCTTCATTATAGCTGGTAATTGGATAGCTGGCAAAGAATAGATAACCCTGCAAGAAAAAGAAGCACAAAAAACTCAGGCTCTTAATCAACATGCCCTAATCCCAAGATGCAAATTTATAGCAAACTTTGGTGCTTTATTTCTAGACTAGCAAGTTAAGAATGAGTTAATTTCAACAAATATTTGTTGAGCACCTACTATGTCACTGTGTTAGGTGCTGGAATGACAAAATTGAGTAAGACACTGTTGCCCGCAAGCACTGAACTTACCTTTTAGTGAGTTTTGTGCTCAAGTCAGATACAGAGACAATACATTCCGTTGTCAGCTTTGAAAGGCTGTGATAAAGATATTTTCAGGACATCTTTTCATTGATTATGACGTCTCTCAGATAATACCCATCCTGAGACTAAGGCACTTATATACACAAATTATTTTGTGTGAAGTTTTGTTTCTTTGGTCATCAGACAAAAAGCTTTTATGTCTTAGATAAACAACTGCTCATGCAACTTGTCCATAAAGTAGATGGGTGAATTTAGGCACTAGTACTATGTCTAAAATGTGAATATGTGATAGTTTCAGTTCAGTTGTAGTTATTTGCTTTAAAATGTCTTCTCGCTTTTGAACTGTTGCAGTAGATAATCATAAGCATCTGGTCAGTCTTGATGTGGCAGGTTACATGGCCCATACCTGCCTGGCCGTTAACATTCAATCAGAGCCTCACTCAGCCGACTTTCAGATGTGAAGTCCAAGGCTCAGTGTCCCTAGTATCCTGAGGCAATTAGATATCACAAGCTCAGACACAACTGCTTTTTCTCTTGCCCAGAGAGGACAACTGGGCTCCTTTTCAACCATCTGGATGTCGCATATCTTGCCTGGAGTAATGAAATCCAGTTATTCTTTCCTCTCCTCTTTGACTAGGGAACTTTCCTAATAAGCTCTCTGGAGGATTGGGAGACAATCTTCTGTAAGCACTTTTAATCTGCTTTTTTTTATTATTAATATATTTGAAATATGTTCCAAGTGTGTCTGTATTTCCTCTTCATTGCTGTTTGTACAGGTCTTTTGTTTGCTTTTATCATTTAGAGCTTTAGTATGTTTCTTACTGTTCTGTATAAAATTTAACATTTTTATAATTTTATTGAAGCATATTTTACACATCCTATTACATGTACAAGTCAATGTTTTTTTTCAACGTTTATTTATTTTTGGGACAGAGAGAGACAGAGCATGAACGGGGGAGGGGCAGAGAGAGAGGGAGACACAGAATCGGAAACAGGCTCCAGGCTCTGAGCCATCAGCCCAGAGCCTGACGCGGGGCTCGAACTCACGGACTGCGAGATCGTGACCTGGCTGAAGTCGGACGCTTAACCGACTGTGCCACCCAGGCGCCCCAGATGTTTTTTTAAAAAAAAAACTTCCTGGGGCACCTGGGTGGCGCAGTCGGTTAAGCGTCCGACTTTGGCTCAAGTCATGATCTTGCCGTTCATGAGTTCAAGCCCCACACCAGGCTCTGTGCTGATGGCTCCGAGCCTGGAGCCTGCTTCAGATTTTGTGTCTCCCTTCCTCTCTGCCCCTCCCCACCCACTCTCTGTCTCTGTCTCTCTCTGTCTCTCAAAAATAAATAAACATTTTAAAAAATTTAAAAAATAAAAATAAACTTACCAAGTTATACAAACATCACCAGAAAACAGTATTTGAATACTTTTATCACTCCATTAAGATTCCTAATGTCCATTAACTGTTAACCTCATCTGGCCACTCATTACTCCCTACTCTAGACAACCTACTAGTTAATGCTATATCCCCTACTAATTACTAGTACACTAATCTACTTTCTGCCTATAGATTTGCCTTTTTTTGATATTTAATATATGTTAGAATCATGAAATATGTTGTATCTTTTATCTGGCTCTTTTTACTTAGCATGTATCATTAGCTCATTCCCATTCTTTTTTCACAACCGAATAGTGTTCCTTTGTACTGGTATATCTATGAATTCACCTGCTGATGGGCATCTAGGTTGTTCTCATTTTGACTTATGAATAATGCTGTTAAGAACATTCATGAGCAGGTCCTTGTGTGTGGATATGTCAGATTTAGCATATTTTGAAATTTTATTGATATCATCACTTTGATATCACTTGATATCAAAAGGCAAGTATGTTTATTTATTCATATGGCTTTTGTTATCATAAAATGAAATATAGGAAATGGAATTACTAATACCTTGTTTGCTTTTCAGATCTCTCCTTTAGGTTTAATTATAAACTGGAATTTGAGAATTTGCTTTTTATTTTTCACATTCTCCTTCACTTCTCATAATTTTCATTATTGTACCCTTCTTCTGTCTTCTGGGAAACTTTATCTGTTTTCTATTACTGTGTCTGTTAATGCCAAAAATTCTTTTCCTTTCTGTTTTCAATGTCCCCAAAATGAATCTTTTTCCATTAATCATTTTGGTTTATTTTATGTTTTTTTATTATTTCATTTAGGTCTTTTTAATAACTCTACTTTCAACTCATCTTTCCATTTCCTTATACTCTCATTTACTATTACTTTCCATTTTATTTAGCTTATCAAGTAGCTATTGTCTCAGATTTTTATTTTATTTTTTTTTGTATTTGTGCTTTCTAAGATTCTAGCCCTTCACTTATTCAACTACTCATGCCTCAATTTTCTTATCTATAATATGAGATTAATAATAATGGTACTACTAATAATAATAATAATGCTTACTGGATGGGTTCATAGTCAAGAATAATGACAATTTGCTTTCCATAGAGACTGATGAATAGAATGGAGCCTCATATAAAGTAAATGCTCATAGGAGAATAATCTAGGCAAATGCCAAGGTTTTGCCTTAGAGAATCATGCTTTATCTAAACATGGGCCTAAAATAACAAGTAGTAAAAGAGTGATTTCACTTCAGCCAGAATTTCAGATCTTACTAGGAAGGAGGGTAACTCTTTGAATATCAGGTATAACTGGACTATATTAGGCTCTTGGGATATTTTAAATAATTTAATATCAGTTCATTGTAATGCAATTTATGTGACAGTCTTTTCCCTCACTGAGGAAACAAGTTCAAAAAGATCAAGAAACTGCCTAAAAGCCACACAGCTATAAGAATATATGTATGGAACTGTTTATATAACCCAAATGTGTTAAAACATATAACCCATGTACTCTTCACTATATCACACTAACATTTATTACAATAGTTGAGGTAAAATTTATCATTAGTCAACCAGCTGACATAATCTTGCGGTTTTATTTTCTCATTTTTTTTTACGTTTTCTTTAGTTGAAAACAGATGTTGTGGGCTTCACTATGCCTTCAAAATGTGTAAAAGCACGGGATAGTGCCCTGCCCATGCTCTGCCTCTTGCATGCCAACCCAAAACCTTTCCACAGCATGCTCCAGTGACTGGTGCTTTTCTTGAGAATATTCTCTGATGGAGAGATGCTTCTACAGAGCAGTTCCATGGAAGTAGTTTCCCTGGGAGCAGCCTTCAACCATTGAATTTTTTCCCTTCAAGTGTGAAAACAGTGAAGGGTGCTCTATAATCTCTTGAAGATCCTCTGGGGGCTTGGGTCCCAGTTACAGAGTAATGATTTACTCAATATTAATTAACATTGGCTTTCTTCCTATCCGTGTGTCACCTTCCCACTATCCCACTGGTGATTCCTGGGATCAGATCCTCTCCCAAATAAACTATGTGTGCTCAAATCCATGTCTCAGGTTGGTTTCTGAGAGGATTCAAGCTAAGACAAGGAGACCCATTGGGAAAATATAAATTGTTTCAAAATTTATATAAATTTCTGGATGATGTGTAATTAATTATTCAGATAATTAAATTATCTTTGATGTATGATCTTTTATGTTTGAATGGAATCAAGATAATTGATTTATTAGAAGAAAAAACAAATCAGTGTTTCCTTGTCAGTGCTTTTTTTTTTTTTTCAACTTTTTATTTATTTATTTATTTATTTATTTTGGACACAGAGAGACAGAGCATGAACGGGGGGAGGGGCAGAGAGAGAGGGAGACACAGAATCAGAAACAGGCTCCAGGCTCTGAGCCACCAGCCCAGAGCCCGACGCGGGGCTCGAACTCACTGACCGCGAGATCGTGACCTGGCTGAAGTCGGACGCTTAACCGACTGCGCCACCCAGGCGCCCCAGTGCTTTTGTTTTTTAAAATCACATCACATAAAACTGTATAAAACTGATAATGCTGTCAACTAATTAGGCATTTGATTTCAGGTCAT
Organism: Leopardus geoffroyi; assembly: GCF_018350155.1. Taxonomy (NCBI): domain Eukaryota; kingdom Metazoa; phylum Chordata; class Mammalia; order Carnivora; family Felidae; genus Leopardus; species Leopardus geoffroyi. Next base: position 88,881,031 of record NC_059328.1, read on the forward strand.
CAAACATGTAAATAATAAGGTATGGTTTTCAAACTATGCAGAATATTTCACATTATATCTAAATATCTATTATAAATACCTTATCTATTAATATTAATTCCATTTAATGAATATTACTAGAAGAAATTTGCAACATAACATTATATTATATCATATTAACAGTTATTTCAGTATTATTAGTATAATTTTATTGCTAGATATTAAAACAATGTATATACCTCTGTACTAAACATAGTTTTTTTCTGCAGTGAATATTCTGAGTTTTTTCCTAATATGGAAATGGTAAACATCCCTTAGGTGTAAGATATCATACATTTAAACATGTAAAGGATATAATTTGACTCCAGGAGTCAGAGTCAAACATTTGTCTAATTGTGTTTTTACATATTTTGGCAGTAAAAATCACTCTGATCACCCCGAGGTTGTTGGAAATATAGAAATTATTAGCACACACCAGACACAAAAATGGAATAAACTAGGATTGCACTCTTTACTGTTTATCCTTAGAAGTTTGCATTTCTAGAGAAACATCCTGCTGCTGTAGTTACATTTTTCAGAGCTTGCTCAAATTCCATGAGGACTTCTTTTGGATCGCTTGCCACAAAGATTACATTCTCTTTGGAGTTCAGATACCATACATCAAAAAACTGGAGCTTTTGCAAGTTTTCTCTCGACAGGGGAAATATATCCCCTACAAACTAAAGACAAAGTCAAAAGAGCAGTAAACAACTTTCTAGTGCTCTTCTCCTCCTTTCCTGTATCGAAGAATATGACTACACTCTGCCCTCCTTCTAGCATGCTTCATATTTCATACTAAATCACTGTGACACAAATATTGTAAATATGTAATTACAATAGGCCAATTCTTATTGTTTGTTTGTTTTTTCTTGGTTCATGGCTTGCTTAAATATAAGCAAGAAAGAGAAGCAAGAAACACTCGTTTCTGGAACAAATACTTTCTAAACTTAATTATTGCATGTTTCAAAGTTTACTAAAATTAACCTTTCTGGAATAATATAATGCAAGACTATACCAGAAGCAAATCATGTCCATTTTCTTTAGTTTATTGTGCTCTAACCACTTATGTTTTATTTTACTTCTTCTCGAAAATAGGGAATATCTAAGTTCTGGAACTGTCTTATAACCATCCAAGTCATTATTCAGTCTACCCGATTTTGTGAGGATTGTAGTGATTATTTCCAATATAACTATTTTTACCAATTTCATTCACTTCTAATTGCAATTTTATGTTTTTATCTGCTTTTTCATTTTGCACATATAGATTTATAATTCATATCTCTTTCTTAAGCAAGACTTTTTATTACACGATGTTCTCCTTTATCCTGTTTATTGCTTTTAATCTTAAATTCCATCTTGTCTAACATCAAAATTACCACTCTTGCTTATCTTCTGTTTGAAGAAGCCTATTATCTATTTGTTAATTTCTTAATTTTAAAGTTTTATTTATTATTTATTTTGAGAGAGAGAGAGAGAGATAGACAGACAAACAAAAACATGTGAGCAGGGAAAGGGCAGAGAGAGAGAGAGAGGGAGATAGATTCCTAAGCAGGCTCTGGGCTGTCAGCACAGAGCCAATGTGGAGGTCAAACTCACAAACTGTGAGATCATGACTTTAGACAAAACTCAAGAGTTAGACGCTGAACTGAATGAGCTTCTCCATTCCAGAAGAACCCAGGTGCTTCTCCATTTCTTAATTTAAAATTTTAATTGTCACCCTGCTTAGGATGTGTTTATTGTAAGCAGCATAGGGACTATTTTTCAACTTCAGTCTGACAGTTTCTTTATTTTGATGGAAAGATTTTAGCCTGTTAATATTATATGTAATGAATGATATACTCAGTTTTATTTACTATATTTTCACGTTTATCACTTATTTTACTTTATTGGTTCCTCATTTTCACTTAATTTATCTTTGTTTCTTTGATCAAGTGTTCTTTTTCTTGATAATACAGAATTTCTACTGTTGAGATCCATCTATTAATGATTACATTTTCTTTCCCTGATCTTCTAATCAAACACTATGTTCCAATCATTTCTCCATGAAAGATGTTCAAATTCCTATTTATCTGAACACAAATAAGATAGATCTTTCCAATATTCTTATTTATAGTGCTCTAATCCCCTCTTTTGTTTTTTACCATTTCCATTCTCCATTCTGGAGTTGTAGTTATTTTATTTCTCTCTCTGTCTTCACTCACTCTCAATTTTTTGCTGTGTTGGAGACAGTCTAATTCTACCTGGAATTTCCCTTACAATAGCTCCCTTCTATCTCAAAACAATTTTTTAAACTTTTATATTCCCTATTTCTATAAAATCTATCCTTATTCATAAATATGTATCACAAGATTCTTTTATCACTTATTTTTCATTCCTCTTACTTCCTCATTTTGAAGTCTTTATTATTTTTCCTATGATGTTTGCTTAGCATCTTTTTTCAAATACTTTTCTCAAGTTTGGAATATTATGTTGATATATATACTCAGAATTTTTTCATGTTCTCAAATATCTTTCTACATTTCCTTTCCAGGAAAATTGTTTATTCTGTCTAGAAGTTTGTGATATTTTCGATCTAATAGTTTCATTAGAATTTGCATTGTTATATGTCTGTTCTGGAGCTCAAGGAAGCTTTCAGTCTATAAACCACTGTTTCTTTGGTCGATAATTTTACTTCTATTATTTGTTTAATTATTGCCTCAGCTTCATTAGTCTTTTTTTTCTTTTCATTCGTTTTTCTGAAGCTACTGTGTATTAAGTCCCCTGAATCTCTCTCTATTTTAATCTGTAGTCTCTATTTTTATCTTACATTTTCTCTCTCTCTCTCTCTCTCTCTCTCTCTCTCTCTCTCTCTTTGTTGTTGGTTTTTGGTTTTTTTACACTGTGCTTTGAAATACTTGTTACATTGGCTCTTCTGGATTGCTAACCCATGTCTCACCAGTGACTATCTGCTTCTTAAATGTATTTACCAAGATTTCAAGTGGAAAAATAATTGGTTCACTAATCATCAAATCCCTTGTGTGTGTGTGAGAGAGAGAGAGAGAGAGAGAGAGCATGTGCTGAACTTGAATATCCTTAAACTTTCTTATTTGCATAGCCAGGGCTTCAGCAGTTCTATTTCATTGGATGTATATTATTGTTCTGCCTTCCCTGATGTGGCTGCTTGAGTCTCTTGGAAAAGCTATTCTTTTGTTACTGTTTTGACTTCTCTGACTCTGGTCTAGTTATTGAAGTATTAAGACAAAAAATTTCACAGATGGAAAAGGGGTAAGGGACCTCAATCCCAGGGAATTCATGTTGTATAAACAAGGAGGCTGTCAGTTACTTGATTAAGCACTTGGGGAAAGTCTCGGCCCCCTGAACTCATCAAAGTCTGACCTTCTGGGAACAGTTTGAGCTAACCTGCTCATGTGGAAACTCCTGGTGAGTCCTCTAATCTCTGCCAAGATTGTCTTTGTTGTTGTTGTTGTTTTAATGTTTTTATTATTCATTTTTGAGAGAGAGAGAGAGACAGACAGACAGACAGAGCACAAGCAGGGAAGGTGCAGAGACAGAGGGAGACACAGATTCTGAAGCAGGATCCAGGCTCTGAGCTGTCAGTACAGAACCTGACACGGGGCCCGAACTCACGAACCGCGATATCATGACCAGAGCGGAAATCAGACACTTAACCAGCGAAGCCACCCAGGTGCCCCTTTGATTTCTTTTAATGTTTATTTATTTTTGAGAGAGAGAGAGAAAGTTGAATGCTTAACCAAATGAGTCACCCAGGTGCCCCTAGATAAAGAGTTTCAAAGTCACTAAAAAAAGATGGACAGACAGTACCCGTTATGAGGGCTGTTGCTGCATGTTACCTTCTTTGTCACATGTTCTAGGAACTGTTGTAACCATAGATTTAGAAAGAACTTTCATAGTAAAGCCAATCATCAATAAAACAGGAATCTATAAAACATTCACAGTGCTCTCTAAGTCTCTAAAATCCAAGTCCAAAGAGAATAAAATACGTTTTCATAAAGTTATGGTGAGTCCAGAATATGTACATGACTAATTTTACAGCTTTATATCTAGTTTTTTTTTTTGTAGTTACAAACACTATTATACTTCTCATTTATAATATGGAAATAAAATGTAGATTTTGGAGTGTATTATTTTTCAGGTTCTAGGGGCCTTATATACATCATCTTATATAATGTCAACTTCATAGTAAGCTTACTATGTGGCTCTGTTTTACAGATGTAAAACAGAAGCTTGTAGAAGTTACATGCTAGCCCTAAGTTTACCAATAGCTAGTGGTAGAGCTGAGCATATCCACTCAATAGAAAGAAAAGTGACAGTGGTAGATGAGAGGCCTTATCAGAACACCATTTGACTTCTGAGGGAAAGATGTGATGTAAGTTAAGAGTTACTAAAATTACATGTGCCTTTTCAACCTTACACGGATAAAAGCAACTTCTATTACTTCAAATGCCAACCTGCTTTTGGAGACACATGCTTTCTGGAACAGGATTGCTTAATGAAGTACTTGGCTACTCCATTTGTGACAAGTGCATTTGAAAATGTTGTGAAATAGCCACAGATTATGGACCTCATCACACACATGGCTATTAATGCAATGAGACATGACACAGCATGAAATGTGCAATATCCATTCACATTGAAGGCTAAGTGCCATCAGTGCATCTATGTGTGAATTAATGCTGTATAACACACTCCTGGCCATGGAACGTCACACAGTGATAGTGATAGGGATTGTAAAATGCCTTAATCAAATATTAGTTGGAAAGAACAAGTATATGCTGTCACATCGATGACAAGGTTTAAAAGTGTTGAGCTAAATAAATTATGCTGCACTATAGTCACAGCCTGTTAATCCCATCAGTTGTGTAGTTATTTTGAATTACTTTATTTGGACTACATTTTGATTCTAAAGTCTTCTGTATGAATCATAGGACATGAAAAAATAAATTAAAGCCAGCAGTTTATCTTTTTAATTCCAATTCCAGAAATATAAGCACATGCAAAAATATAAATTGGATCATATTCACTTTTATGTATTTAGGGGCAGAGCTCCATTATAATTTTCTTCATTCACTCTCATTATTTGTAATTTCTGTCTTTATTAGCTACTGCCCCACAATCTATGTATAAGCACTTCAGAAACTTATGCTTAAATTTATCTCCTTAGATCCTACAGGCCTCTTTTTTCTGCTCTTAATAGGAAACATCCTCAAATACAGTTTCCATTGACTGTCACCACTTTCCCGCCTCCCATTTCATCCTCAACTGAAAACAACCATCTGTCTACCTACTATTCTTACTCCCATCTCAAACTCCAATCATTAAACTGAAACTGTTTTAACTGAAGTCAACAATCATTTCTCAATTAATTATTATAAGTACTTCTTTTCAATTCTGATTCTCGTTTGACACCTCTTGTGTTTGACAAGTTTGATTAGTCCCTTCCTGAAAATCTCTCCTCCCTGGTTTTCATTACACTATTGATGCTAGGTCCCATTCAATTTCTTTGGTTATTTCTTCTCACCCTTCTTTCCTTCCTCTTCATACCCTAAATATTCTGTTTTCCAAGATTCTGGTTTTGTGCCCCCACCTTTTTTTTTTTTTTTTTTTTAAATCTCACTGTGTACTCACCCTGGGAAATTTTTTCCATACCCTGGGTTTCCAGTGGTTGTTATTCAAACTTGAAATCTAGCTTACCTCCACCTATGAGATCTCCAAAGTCAATATGGCCCAAAAAATTATTGTCTTCCCATTTATCAATCACTCTATTTTTCTATAATCCCCATCTTGGTGATTGATTTCACCATTAAGACATTTATCTGGGCCTAATATCTAAGGGTTATCTTGGGTTTCCCACTTTCTCCACCTCCTTCACCACAAAGGTGTCTCTACTGACTACCTAAGTAGAAGTATTCCTTCTCAAAATAATAGAAACACTAGTGGATTTTTGCTTACACTCATCAATTCATGATTTTTACTAGCCCTGGATGTCATGACTTGGGTCTTTATACCCAAGGAAATATTTTTGCAGTAGGTCATTTTTCTTTCAATGTTTTAATATATTTTAAATTTTTGGTTAGAGTCAGTACATTAAATAAATCTATTACTCTAAATTTCTAAAGTAGGCCTTTCATATAGTATCACTAAGTTCTTTATTTTAATTCATTTCTTGATTGATTATATTTTTTCAAGTATATACTTTCAAGACTGACTCAGTATTTATCAATATCTGATATTCTACCCAGTTTGAGAGTGTTATTTTGTGTGTGTGTGTGTGTGTGTGTGTGTGTATTTGGTTTTACACAATTTTATTACATGTGTAAGTTAGTATATCCACCAACGCAATCATAATACAGAACAGTTCCATCATGAAAAGGGTCTATACTTATTTATACACACATACCTCTTACCCTTTTCTATCTTCCTGTTCCTAAGCCCTAGCAATCATTGATCGATTTTTCATTTCTGTAAATTTTATCATTTCAAGTGTATTCTATAAATTGAATCATACACTATGTAAACTTTTGTGGGTTTTTTTGCTCAGAATAATTCCTTGATATTCATCCAAATTGTCTTAATAATCAATAATTTATTACTTTTTATTGTTGAATCATATTTCATGATATAAATATATGATATGTATTTTTATAATCAGAAGCTTTAAGATACATCAGATTTTCTGAGTTAATTATTATTATTATGGCTTGTTATACTATGGAAGAAAATCACCAAGACATAAAATAGAAATGTCTATCATATAAAATTAATTTTTAAATTAAAAGTAGTGTGTTTATAAGGAAATATGGGGCTGTTACAGTTAAAATACTAGTTTTCAAAACAATTTAACAATTCTTCCCCCAAATCAGTATGAGCCCAATATAAACACAAAGATAAATCTCATTTCTTAATTTTTTTGTAATAGTGAAATTCAGGTAAGAAACTGTGTTATTTTTCTAATTCTAAATAATAAGTTGTCCAAACTTGGCATTTTGAAAAAACATTCATTTATTATCACACAGTTCTGTTGGGCAGAAGTTCAAGTAGCTCACTTGGGTTCTCTGTTGCAAGTGTTAGAAGAATGAAATCAACATATCTGCTAGGCTGGGCTTTTATCTGGAGGCCCAGGTGAAGAATCCGCTTCTCAGCTCACTCAGGTTGTTGGCAGGATTCATTTCCTTGTCGTTGTAGAACTGAGATCCCATTTCCTTGATAGCTGTCACATGTTCCCCTCTCTCTCTTTCCCAAAGCACCTCCATCTCATCTCTCAGGGCCCTTTCCATCTTCTAAGTAGCAGTTGCTTGTTGAGTCCTTCTCACTCTTTGAGTCTCTCTGACTTCCTCTTCTGCTATCAAATTGACAAAATTTTGCTTTTAAAGGGACCCCAATTCCAGTTCTGTTTAGTGGCACTAACTGACAATGGGGCTAGCAGATACCTTATACTGGGTATAAGACTGTTAACCAATTTTGCTTTGGTAGGCCTGAGCCCCTGAGACATCTGTTGGGCTGTAAGGAGTTACTCTCACTTGTGAACTTATAAAATAGATCTGAGCTTCAGGACAATCAGCTGCATCTGATATGAAAGACAAGGCAATCTTTAAAAATCCTCAGACATTTTCTGGGAAAAAAAAGGAAGTTGGACAAGAAGATACTCTTGGAGTTCTGTAACAGGGCTACATGGGAAGGACAGTTGTGAGAGGCAACTGAATTAGCCATTGCCCATGCCCTTCAGAATGCATCCCAGATATGTGTCAAGCACAAAATGGATAAGTGTACTGGGAAAGGAGGACAACTCCCAGAAATGCAACAGTTAAACAGCAAGACTCCTGAGCAGCTATAGCAAAAGGCATATGCTTAATTATTTTACTTAAGAAGTGGGATATTGACTCTGTTTTTCATAATGTAGAAACGTTTCAATCTCTTTCTAGTCTGAGATTCTCCACTAATCAAAAAGGAAGCAGGGTAGGATTCCTGTTGTCCCCACTGTGGGAGAAAAGTCAGAAGCAGCTGGGTGAGGAACATAGACGTATGATGAATCTGCAGGGTGAAGCACAGAGGTAGAAAAGTCATGTCTGGATAAAAAGCAATGGGCAATACATCTTACATCTTAGAATACATGCAGAGTGAATGAATCTTTCTGAAAATACAAGTAATAAATAGCCTGACTCTATTTGGGGCAAGCATTTAGATGGAGCTAAGAATTTTTCATTAAATATAAGGATCGTAATGCATAGAAATGTTTACTTCACTTCCCCAGGAGAGAAAAATGTTAGGCTGAAAAAAAGAAATCCAGAGTATCTAGACAATATAAATGAGAAATTAAGATTTAGTAAACAGAGAAATTCTTTATGTTCACCTTGCTAAAAGTTTTAAGCAATTCCTAAGAGGAGGACATTGAAGATAGAAGAACACAAGAATTCTAGTTTTTAACCTACGGTTTTCAAAAACTGATTTTTTTAAATTATCCATATAATGACTATAGCTTGTGTTAGTCATTCTCAACTACACTAAAGCATCTATGTATATCTTTGCATAAAACAAAGCTAATAAAGAGTCCAAGCCATTCTGGAACAACATTTGTGCCATTTATCTCCACCATGATCCAGTGTAGAAGGAAGCATTTGAGACCACTGAAATTTGTTTCTACCCTTTTTTGACAATTTCAGAAGAGACAATCAGGATACCTTATAATTTACTTCATATCCTTGTTTGCTTCAGTCACCAAGAAAGGAAGACCATTTGTGTCCACACACAGGCTCCAGAAAAAACACAGAAATCATACCAATGGTTTTCAATATGAGGGATTGTTAACTAGCTACGAAGTTGTTAATGAGATAACTGAAAAGGTTAGAAGAGAGAAGAAAGGTAGCAATTATAAAAACAGTTATTAACCTTAGAGCTGAGGGAACAAAGAGAAGGGGATGGAATTGCTCTTGGTAATTTATTATTATTTTTTTAATGTTTATTTATTTTTGAGACAGAGAGAGAGAGAGAGAGAGAGAGAGAGAGAGAGAGAGAGAACATGAGCAGGGGAGGGGCAGAGAGAGAGGGAAATACAGAATCCAAAGCAGGCTCCAGGCTCTGAGCTGTCAGTGCAGAGCCTGACGCGGGGCTCGAACTCATGAGCTGTGAGATCATGACCTGAGTCGAAGTCAGATGCTTAACCACATGAGCCACTCAGGCACCCCTCTCTTGGTAATTTAAATCAATTTCCTCATCTCTAAAATGAGACTACTGGACTAAATTGTGTCTAATGTCCTATGGCTAATATTCTCCACAATCTGTGCTTTAAAATTCTGTGATTCTATAAATCATGCTCAATTAACCCTTAGGTTAATTGACAAAATAACCCTTAGGTTAATTGACAAAATAGCTAGGATTCTGTTGATATTTCAGTTAAAAGAATAACACTGGCATATTAGGATAATGCTGTCTGATGTTTAAAATAAAGCCCAAATTATAATGGCCGAAATATCACTGAATCTTATTTCTTGTTTGCTTAAAAGCCATGAAAAGATGACCCTGATTATTGGGAGATTCTCCTCTACTCAGTGACTTAAGGACTCAAGGACCATTCCATGGATGGGTCCCCTATTCCACCAATCATTATGCTCATCTACATCAAAATGGAAGGAGAAAAAATGCATAGGGTTTACACACGTGAAGTTTTTATGGTCATGCTTTGAAGTGGTGCCCATTCTCTATTCACATTCTATTGATGAGAACTCAGCCACTGTCAAGCCCAGCTGAAAGTATGATAGGAAATTTAAACTTGCTATGTCCCCAGTAGGAAAAGAAACATGTTTGTTAACCAGCTAGCAATCTCTGCCACAGCTAGCTTTATGAAAAAAAAATCCAAAGAAACAACATTTTGAGGTCTAAAATTTCCAAGTTAAGCTGTGTAATTAACCCACTTTTTCCCCAAAACATATCCAAATTACTTTATTTTTAATAATTTGATTATTATCCTTCTTAATAATTTTCCTTAGAAGTCAATATTTAAGGGGCTCCTGGATGGCTCAGTTGGTTAAGTGTCCGAGTTCAGCTCAGGTCATAATCTCACAGTTGGTGAGTTGAGCCCCGCATTGGGCTCCATGTTAACAGCTCAGAGCCTGGATCCTGCTTCCAATTCTGTGTCTCCCTCTCTCTGCCTCTCCCCTGATCATACTCTCTCTCAAAAATAAATAAACATTACAAAATAAAAAAAGAAGTCAATATTTAAAAAAATAAAATACTACATAGTACTAATTAATTTTGTCTTTTATTCAAAAGCAAAATGACTTTTTTAGTACTGAGTTACCACAATATGCTGAAATATTCTATTTATATAATCATCTCTCCCACTGCAATTTAAACCATTCTGTGCAGGAACTATATCTTTTTCATCTTATGTATCCTTAGCATCAAAAGGGCACAATAAAACTGTTTAAACTGTTGAAATATAAATTATCTCAAATGAAAATGAAGTAAATGTTTTAAATCTTCTCATGTATACATTTTATTGAATAGGTTTAAGATTGTTATAAGAGGTTTTTTTGTTGTCTTTTGTTTTTTTTGTGTTTGTTTTTTGTTGTTGTTTTTGGGAGCAGCATGAACTTGGTTTGTCTTAGAAGCTACCAGGGAAGAAAAACAGGAATCTGAATACACTTGTAGAAAATGTGTTCTTTCCCTAACCAAAGCCTGAGCCCAGTGCCAGAATTAATATAAAACACCTGCCCTCAGTCTCATACCCCAATGTAATGGTTAGTTTTATATGTCTGCTTGACTGAGCTAAAGGATACCAAGATAGCTACCCTCACAGATCTGTGAGGATCTGTGTGAGTTTTTCTGGAAGAGATTAGCATTTGAATTGGTGAACTAAGTAAAGTAGATGGCCCTCCCCAATATGGGTGTGTGTCACCCAACTCTCTGAGGGTCTGAATAGAATAAAAAGGTAAGGAGAGGGCAAATTCTCTCTGTGTTTGAGCAGAGACATCCATACCTTCCTTCCCTGGGACTCTGGGGCTCCATGTTCTCAGGTTTTGGGACACAGATTGGAATTTATGCCATAGGCTCTCCTGGTTCTCAGGCCTTCAGACAGACTCAGACTGAATTACAGCTCTTGGTTCTCAAGTTCATAGACTGCAGGCTATGGGACTTCTTGGTCTCCATGATTGCATAACCCAAGTCTCACAATAAGTTTATATATATACAGCTTATAAATTCTGTTTCTTTGGGGAGCCCTCACTAATATATCTATCCTTGGTATGAAGAAGTGTTAGCTGCCAAGAGTTACAAATGGCTTCACTAAAACTTATTTCATTAACAGAAATGAAGAATCAACATACTTAGTAGGTTTGTTGCTTCCCAAATAGGGCTCCAAAAGTAAACCCACTACCTGTTTCTAAGACCTCACCTTTACCCCCATTGTGTAGGGTCAAAAGAAGATCTGGAGTTATACTTTTTATGAAAGTGAATTAATGAGATGCTAAACATTATCAGCCAGCAGGCTCTGACCCTTGAAAAGAGGTGTAGACCATGGATTTGTCCTAAGGATGACAGTGAGGAGCAGCCGTGGCAGGCTGAGGTGGTGGAGGCAGAGTGCAGAGGCTTGAAGGATGGTTTTAGTTGAAGAGCATTATGGACTTGAGCAAAAAACCATTTTCTGCCTCAATTTCTTCATCTATAAAATGAGAAGTTTGGACTAAATGAATTCTAAGGTACTTAGAGAGTTCTAAACTCTCTAATAAGCATACTAGTTAAGAGCTTTTGCTCTGGATAAAGTTCTGGAGCTGAATATGGACTCTGGCTCTATAAGCATGGGTGAGTGATTTAATCGCTCTAAATCTTAATGTCCTCATTAACAAAATGGAGATACTAATAACACTTTCCTGATAGGTTAGCATAGTGCCTCACCTATAAAAATAGCCAAATGAAAGGTAGTTATTAAAATTTCTATTCCTGGATATCAGGCTCTCCAAAAGGAATACTCTTTCAAATACCTCATTTGTGTAAAATCTGAAAATCAATAGGATCATTATGAGAGTTAAGAGATAATGCATATGAAATGATTCTGTATAAAATAAAGAATAGACACTGTTATTAATTGCAGTGTATTTATCCTCCAAGAAATTGACCTTACTTAGTAACTATGAATTTAATCATCACTTTCTTCTCACCCTGTATATATGCTATATGTGACAGGGAGGGTTTCATAAAGATCCAATCTAACAGTTTGATTCAAAACAGTTAAATAATTTTTTTTCTTTACTGGAATTAGAGGCAAGGACCAATTGGGGGATACAAATGATTTACAGTCTTTCATTCATATGGATGAATGTTTACATGCTAAAATATATAGTTTTGAAATAATGAGAATCAGTGAAAAATGGGAAAAATTGAGTGGGCCTTTTAGGATAAGTAACACTTCCGTAATTCTAAATTTTAGCAATGCTATAATGGAATGGGGTGAGGAAAGGGAGCGGTGGTGGCATTTGGGTGTTGGGGGAACCCATGACCACAAGAAAGAGAAGAAAAGTGCAAGATACATTGAAGGAAACTTCTAAAAGTAATTGTCAGGCTGGAAATTGAAGTATTAAATTAAATGAAATCAAGTTCCCAAACTCATGATTATGAAAAATAAGTGGAGTTTTAGGGAAAGGCTTTGTGGAAAAGGTAAAAATGAGACTGGTAGACCAGTGCTGCACAGATAAATGGGCAGGGGAAAATAAGTTTATGTCCATGTGACTTCCTAGAATTAAATATGTGCTTCAGCAAAGCTTTATCTCTGAAATACTAAACTTACAACTTTTAGTTTTCCTATTGTCACATCTCAATAAATATTCACCAAACAGGAAATTAAAAAGAAATATTCTGTGTGAATTGAAATGTACTTTCAAATCTCTGTTTTTGATACCCAAATATACCTAATTTTGTTGAAGGTACCAGGTACTCTGAAGTTAGATTTCACAGGAAGTTGAGATTCTCCGTTCTTTCTTGAACTCAGTGAAATTCTTCAGCAGTGTAAATCCCTTTGAAGTCAGGTCGATATGCCAATGTTGAATCAAATTTTGTGAACTTCAAAGCTCACTCTGTTGTGGAGGATATCCTGGTGAGGCTAGATATTGCAAAAAGAAATGAGACTATGACTTGAACATTTTAACTAACTTGGTTTCTAAAGTACTATTTCAGGTTTCTTATTCTGTGAATATTCATATTTTTCATATACTTAAAATATTTAATACTATAGTATTATTACCATATTCCAAAATTTTACTTTATGCTTATTTGATCCACAGAAGTCTGATGAACTTACTTTAGATTGGAATTTTACTTTACTTTTATCTTACATGAAGGAGTTTGGGGAAGAGCAAAGAATTTAGTAGTTTAGAAGCTTCATGAAGACTTCAGCTATGTGTCCTTAAGTAAAGTGCATTCAAAAATTAATTTTAAAAATCTATATCACGAAATTTTTATTAGAATATATAATAATGTGTGTATAAATGCTTGCCATTCAATTATAGTAAATTTAAAACATTTTAGTAAAGTTAGTTTCCTTTTTTTCCCCATGAAAGACTAAAAATTTTCAGGACCACAAATGTTCAGATTAAAGTGTTTAATTAATCACTCCAAGTGGTTAATATATGGTCAATATCTCCCATTGTTATAATGAGATACTGCTATATTAAAATACTATTATAGAGTCTTCTTCAAACAAGTCAAAAGCAATTACAAAAAAGTGACATTAAGCCTTCCAATACCACTTGAGAGCAAACACTTCCTATTTAATTAAATGACCAGATCCATTCTTTATCAAATACGTATTAAGAGTAAATTCTGTTTTAGGCATTATTTTCAAAAAAAAAAAAAAAAAAAAAAAGAAACAGCTCTTCCTGTGCTGGTTAGCTATGGTGGATGTGAAGATCCTGAATCCTGAGGCTGAGGTGGCCCAAGCTCAGGCAGAACTGACAGTCAACATCAGTGTGGTCTGAGGGTCAGGATTTGCTGAGGACCAACTTGGAGCCTAAGTGAGCCATGGAGATGCTTATTTCTGGTACCAGAGACATTAAATTTACTAAATATGGTAATGTGATGCTTCATGAAATACAAATTCAACACCCAACAGCTGCCTTACAAGGCAAAGTAGCAACAGCCCAGGATGACATAACTGGTGATGACACCACTTCCAATGACCTAATCATTGACAAGTTGCTGAAACAGGCCCTCTGCATTTCTGAAGGTCTTTATCCCAGAATAACAGAAGGATTTGAAGCTGCAAAGGAAAGGCACTTCAGTTTTTAGAACAAGCCAAAGTAAACAAAGAAATGGACAGGGAAACATTTATAGATGTGGCTAGAACATCTCCTCGTACTAAAGTGCATGCTGACCTTGCTAACGTCTTAACAGAGGCTGTAGTGGACTCCATTTTCACCATTAAAAAACAAGATGAACCAATTGATCTCTCTGTTGTTGAGATCATGGAGATGAAACATAATTTTGAAACTGATACAAGTTTAATCAGAGGTCTTGTTTGAACCTTGGGGCATGGCATCCTGATGTGAAAAAAAAAGATGCATATGTCCTTACATGCAATGTGTCATTAGAATATGAAAAAATGGAAGTAAATTCTGGCTTTATTTTACAAGAGTGCACAAGAGAGAAAGAAACTTGTAAATACTGAAAGAAACTCATTGAAGATAGAGTTAAAAAATAATAGAACTGAAGGGGGCGCCTGGGTGGCACAGTCGGTTAAGCGTCCGACTTCAGCTCAGGTCACGATCTCGCAGTCCGTGAGTTGGAGCCCCGCATCAGGCTCTGGGCTGATGGCTCAGAGCCTGGAGCCTGTTTCCGATTCTGTGTCTCCCTCTCTCTCTGCCCCTCCCCCGTTCATGCTCTGTCTCTCTCTGTCCCAAAAATAAATAAACGCTGAAAAAAATCATTAAAAAAAAAAATAATAATAGAACTGAAAAAGAAAGTCTGTGGTGATTCAGATAAAAGATTTGTTGTTAACCAAAAGGGAATTGACCTCATTTCCTTAGATGCTCTAACAAAAGAAGGCATAGTAGCTCTCTGTAGAGCTAAAAGAAGAAATATGGAAAGGCTGACCCTTGCTTGCAGTGGAATTCTTTTGATGACCTAAATACTGATTGTTTGGGACATGCAGGACTTGTCTATGAGTATGCATTGGGAGAAGAGAAATTCACCTTTATGGATCAATGTAACCATCCTCACTCTGTCATTTTAGTGGTCAATGGACCAAATAAGCAAAATTCACTCAATCAAAGATGCAATAAGAGATGGCTTGACAGCTGTTAAAAATGCTACTGATTATGGCTGTGTAGTTCCAGGTGCTGGTACAGTGGACATGGCATTGGTAGAAAATATAAGCCTAGTGTATAAGGCAACACCCAGCTTCTTCACTCCAGCACTTTGATTGCCAGCAACATTCCCCTGGTTGATATCATGTGAGGTGGAATGTCTTCTCTAAAAGATGAATTGAAGATTCCCTTGTGTCTTTTGAATCATGAAGACTCTACAGAGTGATCCTAAGAATAAAGCTATGCAATTTTTGTCCAAGCTTCATATGATTTTCAAGGGAATTTTCTTTTCTCATATGAAAAAAAGAGAGAACACTGACGCTCAAATTCTGAAGTTTTGAAAATACAATTACAGATTTTTTTTTTAATTGCACTGCAGTGTCCACACATTGAGCAGTCCATTTTTACCCAATGAACAGGATAATTTGCTTTAGCTTCAGTGATATAAAAGTACCATATTAGATAAGTATATGTTATCTACCTTGTTATTAAATGTTCCTTGAAAAACATAAATAAATAGGGAGAGAGAGATAAATAATAAATAAGCAAGCAAACAAATACCTCTGTCCTTGTGGAGCTTATATTTTATAACATTTATGTGTGTAAATATATATTACATATATAAGTTATATATTTTTAATATGTAAAATTATGTATAAGGATAAATATAAAATCATTTTATTTATTATAATTTATTTTAAGTAAATTATATAACAGTAGGAATTCTTATAGAAGAAAAAAAAAAAAAAAACACAGAGCAGGATTAGGTGTTTCAGCACGGAAGGAGTCCCTTGAATGGAGGTTGAATTCTACACAAAGCTGGAAGAGCAAACATTATGAATTATTGGGGAGAGTAAAGCAGAGGCAATGACAGTGGGAAGGATCTAAGGCAGGAAGGGGTCATTTCAAGTGTTTGACCAGCATGGTTTTTTGGAAGCAAGGAGGAGACTAACAGGAAATGAGAAGGTGGGGATAATTATGTAGGGCCAATAAAGCTATTTCAGAATTTTCAATTACATCGTGAGTGAATTAGCAAGAGACATGGGTAGGATTTGTGGGGAAGATGGAATTGTTTTGGTTCATTGTTTGAAAGGACAGCTCTGACTGCAATGTTGAGAATAAACATCAGAAGGACAGGGGTGGAGCAGGACAGCAGTGAGAGGCTACTGCAGTCATCAGAGGGAAGGGTGAAAGGGGCTCCTCTGGGAGTGCCCTCAGGGTAGGAGGGGGAAAGTGGTCAGGTGCTGATCATACTCTTAAAGTGGAATCAACAGGGTTACCTGTGGGGTTATGCATGGCGCATAAGATGAAGTGAGGAGTCACAGATGACCTGTAAATTTTTCTTCCATGATGAAAAGGACTAAGTATATTTAAAAGACAGACATCTGGGGTGCATCTGGATAGCTCAGTCAGTTGAACAGATGACTTTTTTTTAATGTTTATTTATTTTAGGGGGAGGAGATGCAGACACAGAGAAAGGGGGACAGAAGATCAAAAGAGGGTTCTGAGCTCACAGCAGTGAGCCCCATGCAGGGCTTGAACTCATGAACTGTGAGATCATGACCTGAGCCAATATCTGGCACTTAACTGACTGAGCCACCCAGGTGCCCCTAGCAGCTGACTCCCCCAAGTGTCTGACTCTTGATATGGGCTCAAGTCTTGATATCTTGGTGGGATCAAGCCCCCACCCCCACACAGTACACTTGGGATTTTCTCTCTCCCTCTCTCTGCCCCTCCCCTACTCCCACACACACTTTGTGTCTCTCAAAAACAAACAAAAAAACAAACAAACAAAAAAGACAGACATATTGGTGGTAATTTAGGTAGGCAACCATCATGATTCTTATAATTTGGTCTGGCCCAGGTCACAGCGTTGCATTTCTGGGATCATAGAGTATGAGTTAACCTACAACAAGAAGCTTAGGGGGACCAATATTTTCATATATATCTTGGCACAAAGTATAATTTCTGATACCTCAAATTGAATGAAACCCTGCCAAGCAAATTCAAAGAAAATATTATCCCCCAGGTTTTTAGTCTTAATAGCTGGTTTTTAATAAAATGGATAGGTTTTAGAGAAAGAATTAAATGTATTGGAAAAAATGAATTGCCAGAACCAGTGGAGTTTTAATTATTTAGATAATTAAAGTTGTCTTTTGAAAGGTATTGTATGGAATGAGTAAAATAAAATATCAAAAACAATTACTTTTAGAGGCAGTTAACACTAAAACCAGAATCTTACAAATTACCCAAAGCAATTTAGTTTATAGTGGGTGAAGGAATGGTTAAAGTGTTTTTGCAACTAAATAGATTTTGGTTAAAATACAAATATCCAATATACTTAGCTATTTTTAGCTTCCTTCTCTTCTCAACAAATGAGATAATAATAATCACCTTATAGAATTGGTATATGATGATATATGCAAATACTTGCAATAAAATTGCCTGTAATTATGTATAAAATATATACAAATTACTTAGCACAGTATTTAAATGTCTAGAATGTAGGCACCCACATAGCCAACATTCTTTTTCCTTAAAAAATTAAATTCTCATTTTCTTTTGGAAGAGAACCTCCTTGCCATTGAATAGGATCTATTGAGACTATAGTCTGGAATGGTGTCAATTAGGGCTGCTAAACTGTTATAAAAAAAAACATAAACACAAAAATATGGATAGTTCCAATATAGTAGAATTGTTATTTGTCATTTACATATGAGTTAAGGATAGGTGTTACAGGATGTGGGAAGCTCTCCTCTGGATAGGGATTTGGAGATTTATGATAGATCTCATTTGATGACTTTACCAACCCCTAAAGCTTGTTGGACCTCTGTATTCAGTCAGCAGAAGGGTAGAACATGGAGGAATGTTGTCTACTTCTTAAAAGACTACGGCTTTTGGGGTGGCTCAGTCAGTTAATCATCCAACTCTTTGATTTCAGTTCAGGTCATGATTTTGAGGCTTGTGGGTTCAAGCCCCCTGTGGGACTCCGTGCTGACAGTGTGGAACCTACTTGGGATTCTCTCTCTCTCCCTCTCTCTCTGCCTCACACCCACTCTCTCTCTCAAAATAAATACATAAACTTAAAAAAAAGAGAGATTAGAGCTTTTTGTGTATAGTTCATTGACAAAAATTAGTCCTATGGCCATACCTAACAGAAAAGGGAAGCTGAAAAATAGACTCCTCAGCTTAAGCTATTTCTCAGCTCTAATTTTATATACTGTAAAAATGAAAAAGGAATTTTGGTGGATGTTATCCAGTCATTGAACTATACCCTAGGTCAAATGTAGCACCTGAACGAGTATTAACCAAATATACATTATCTTCTTTTTAACTATATGTTTTTAGAGTTGTTTTCTTAGTGGTTGATCTATGAATTATAGAATATATCTCAATTTATCAAAATCTACCTCATATTTATACATACAATTTCAGTGAAATATAGACAAATTTTTTCACTATAGTTCCCTTCACTTCCTTTGTGCTATTATTGTCAAATATGTTACATCTATATATGTTACTAATCCAACAATATAGTGTTATAATCATGGCTTTATATAATTTTAAGTCTCCTGAAGGAACTAAGATAAAAAAAGAAAAATATATTTATAACTGTTTTTTTTTTTTTTTTTAATTTACTTTCTTATTTACCATTTCTGGTATTCTTCATCTTTTACTGTGGAGTAGAGTTAATATCTGATGTCAATTCTTTGCTACACAAGAGCTTACTCCTCCCTCCCCTAATTTGTGCTGTTATTGTCAAAGAAGATATGTGCCTATATGCTATAGGGCTAACAATTTGATTTCATAGATATTGTTTATGGTGTTATTTTTAAAAATCAATAAAGACTAGAAAGGAGAAGAAATATGTAGTCACACTGTCTTTTTGCTACAAAATTACCTTTATGGCAAAATTTATATCAATTAGAATAACTGTCTGGTGATGCTTGCCTTTAGCCTGAATAACTTCCTTTAGTGTTTCTTGTAAGGCATGTCCACTAGCAACAAATTCTCTGTTTATTTCACACTTGCCTTCATTTTGAGATAGTTTTGCTGTGTATAGGATTCTTAATTGACAGCTCTTTTTTTAAAGAACCTTGAATAGGTTATCCCACCACCTTCTGGCCTCTATTGTTTCTGATGAGAAATCAATGGTTGATCTTATAGGTATTCTCTTGTATATGATGAATTGTTTCCTCTTGCTGCTTTTAAGATTTTCTCTTTGTCATTAGCTTTCAACATTTTGACTATGTTTATGACTAGTTATGGATCTTCTAAAATTTATCCTACTTGGGATCTTTTGAGTTTCATGAATGTAAAAATCAATGTTTTTAATCATATGTGATGTTTTCAGCCATTATTTCTTTGAACAATTTTTATGCTTTTTCCTCTTCCTTCTTTACTTCTGGTACTCACATTAGGCATGTTTTGATACTTTCAACGATGTCCTAAATGTCTCTGATGTACCATTAATTTTCCTGCATTCTTTTTTTTCTTTCAATTCTCTGTTTTATATGTTCTGATCATCTATCTTCAAGTTTGTTTATTCTTTCTTTTGCCAGCTTATGTCTGCCCTTTTAGAGAATTTTTCATTTCCACTGTAATTTCCAATTAGTCTATCATACCTAATATATCTAACAGTACTAATATTTTCTAGGGAAAAAAATCTTAACACTCTTTCACCTAGTAATAAAATTTCATTCGAATCCAGGTTTTTCACCATTACAATCTAGGTAGGCAAAAATTAACAATATTCTGTATCATGATCTCACCTTCTATCATTTTCAACCATCAAAAATACTGCAGTGTGGTGCAGTGGTAAAGAAGTGAGATAAACCTTCAGAAATAGTAAGTTAAAACGTTAAAGCTACTGCTTACATGATAAATCAGAAAACTACAAAGCCGGTTCAAAACTCAGTTCTTCAGATGGTGATAATGTGTGCCTTCAATTCTTCAAAATATTATAAAAATAGAATAACTTCATACATACTAAAACTTTATAAACCATAAAAATACACATAAATATTTAATTTTATTAAAATAACTAGAATAAAATATTTGTGTAATAAAATTCCACAGTGCAACAAATAATACATGTAATATTATGTAACATATTTTATGTAACATTTGACATACTTATCAAATTAAGATAAAGTGCAAACTATATGAACTCATGGTTAAATATACCTACTCAGTTGGCAGTGTTACTCAGAAGGATAATGATATTTATTGCAAGGTAAAAATTTATCTGGGCTACTAAGAGAAATAAATGTCATAAGGTCAGTGATTCAGAGGAGTATATTCAGAGGTCAAAAATCATTATGGAGATACAGCAAACATTAGGAAAGAGAGACTACAGAATTTGTCATTTTAGTTGCCCAAAAGTGAGGGTCTTAAGAACAGGGGATACATTGTGACCAGATTAAGCTTAGGTTAAACTGTGTATACCCTGAGATGGCATTCCTCCATCAAGTTAATATTAAAATAAGAAAAAAGCCCATGTAAAACTTTAAATTAGACATTCCTGCACATTCCTCCTTTAAATGAGATAGTTTGCCAGTAATATTGCAAAATAAGCTAAGTATATTTTAATATGCCTGTGCTCTCTGGAGAAATGCTGGTGAAGTGTATATGAAAGGTCAAAGACCAGGCAACGATTGAATAGAAAACAACTATAAAATAAAACTCGAGAACTAAAGTGGGAGTGAAAATAAGTTATGACTATAACTTTCCCAAGTGAGATTCACTGTAATTCAAAATGATGAATTAACACTTCAGTAAAAAGTGCTTTCAACAAATGGCCACTATAAAATGGGGATGTTGGGGAACATCAAGTATTTGAATACAATTTTGGAAATATAATATTTATTCTCAGAATATTTTTACTAAAAGAGTTTACCTCTCTTTTATCCATCCATTTGTCAATTTAACAAATATTTATTAATTTGTACTCTATTAAGTTATGGCGATACAAAGAAGACAGCCCACTCTTTACACTCTTAACTCATGTGTAAACACTTGCCCAGTAAAAAGACATTTAGAAACAAATATAATTCCACAAGAACACACTGTATATTATACATTACTATTTTTGGTGGATTTGAATCAAAAGTTAGCCTTAATGCATGAGTATTTTCTATCAAAATTTTGAATCCTTATAACACTCACAATTTTGGGATACTATTTTATTCGTTGACATTCATTCACCCAATCATATTTGTATAACACAATCTTTTTTTCTTTCCTTTTTTATTCTTTAAAAAAAGAAGAAAGTATGAAAATATGCCAAAATTTTAATGCCAAAGCAAAGAAATTTAAGTGATGGAAGTTGTATGAATTGTTTATAAGTAAACATTTTATATAATTATTCCTTTTTCTAAGTCTTTTACTCCATGTGGCTCACTTCCTTGAAATGAAAAACATATATTTTTTGCATGTATTTGTCCCTACAGACATGCATCTTCTTAAACAAGTTTTATTCAATAAAATATTTTGTACCCCTAAAACTTTCCTTATTTTACTAGATTGTAAATCTGTGAAAGCACAATGCTTTTTAATTCCACGGATTGTCAATTAATTGCCTGCTGAGATTCTGCCCTTGTAGCCAGCTGAACCACCACTGCTCTGAAAATTGAATGGAGCTATTTGCTCCAGTTGTAAGTTATACCCCTATGCCAGATAATCCACAAATGATTAATTCTTAAGTTATACAAGAAAGGTTTTGCATTTCTTTTGTGGAATTGATTTTCACTGTTGGCTACTGAGAATATTATTACAAAGCGCCATTTATAATGTTTTTTAATATAATGCGGTGAATTTACCTTCCTATTCTCAGGGACCTGAAATTTGAAGTTGATTGAGCAGCTCTTGTCATTGTTTTTTTAACAAAAGATTATATTATTTGAGAAAAAAAAAATGGTAGTCATTGCTTTCAGATTACTGTGTGACTAGGAAAAAACACATTTTGGAAAGTGATAGGATGTGTTTATTAAGAACAGCAGGGGCGCCTGGGTGGCGCAGTCGGTTAAGCGTCCGACTTCAGCCAGGTCACGATCTCGCGGTCCGTGAGTTCGAGCCCCGCATCAGGCTCTGGGCGATGGCTCAGAGCCTGGAGCCTGTTTCCGATTCTGTGTCTCCCTCTCTCTCTGCCCCTCCCCCGTTCATGCTCTGTCTCTCTCTGTCCCAAAAATAAATAAAAAAAAAAAACGTAAAAAAAAAAAAAAAAAGAACAGCAGCCTCTCTTTAAATCCACTATTTTTACCTTACATGTTAGTTAAAGCAATGTGCATACTTCAACAGATTGACTCATTGCAGAAGTAGACAGCTATTGTCAGATACACACAGTATTTGAGCCGTAGGCCCTTTCTTGCCAGCAGACCTATAACTCCTTAGGCATTAAGTGTGACGGCAACACCTGCTTCTTTCTTCATAATTGTCCTTTCCTTAATAATGTATTCATTTGCAATATTGCACCATATAACACTTTGTGCCCAGTAAAACATGGAGTTGACGAAAAAAAAATATAATGATGATGGAGTTTTGTGCTACTATAAACCGTTTAATAGAGTATGAAAGTGAGGTGAATCTCCGTTCTGATTTTTATCGCACAGATTACTTAACTCATGACATGATTTCAAAGGTTTAGAGGCAATAAACCTGACCTTGTCTTAAGTGTGCAAAAATACATAAGCAGCACATATTCATACTTATAGCCAAGGGCATAGGAGGCAAAGACACTACAACTCATTTCCATGTCTTGCTTAAATAATTATCTGTTAACCAATTTAGATCATACAACCAATAAAAGTGAACACAAAGACAATCCCTCAGTGTGTGGAGTTACTAGATTGAAACTGAGAGAGAAAAAAACCAGTGCCCTTAGCCTTTCATGTATTCAAACAGAAAACTGAAGAACACACTCCTAAGAAGGAGTCTTCCTATTTCATAAAGTCAGCCAGGATTTGTATTCACTCTGTGTTAGGTGCTGTAAAAAGCAAGGAGATAGAGTTCATTCATCCAGACATCCAGTTACCCATTTTTAAATTAATTTAAACCAGACATTGATGTTCTTAAGATCCCATGTGAACAAAGCAGAAAAATCCCTGCCCTCAACTTGCTTATAAGATTAAGCAGAGGATGAACAGGAGCCAAATTTTAAAAGGCCTATCATGCTGAATTGAGGGGATTAGAGTTTATAAAGAAGTTGATGAACAGTCATTGTAGGCTTTCAAGCAAGGAGTAACATAATTAGATTTTCTTTAGAGAAAGATAAAACTTTGTACCTGGCCTGTAGATGATAAATAGTCATTAAACTATTTTAAAGAAGACATTACCATAATCACATTTGCATTGAAATAAAACAACTTACTGAGAAGTGATTTGGAGAATGGGAGAAAAGCAAAATTGGAAGATGAGGAGGGATTATATTTATACTGTTAGAGTATCAAAGAACCCAACAGCATAGTAAATTGGGGGTTTGAGAGAAATTATTTGATTTGTATAGTATTAAGGAGGTATTAACAACACGGATTAGGAACTGATAGCACCTATAATACGGTAAGGAGGTAGGCCAGGGTAATATGATGGGGGTGGGAGAAGCTTGGGAATTAATGACAAGATAATTTTATACATGGTATCTCACATTGCAAACAATGTTACAGATCTTTCTTGACTTATGATAGGGTTACATCCTGATAAACCCATCCTAAACTGAGAATATCTTAAGTTGAGAAAGCATTTAATTCACCTAACTATATCATAGCCTACCTTAAACATGTTTGGAATGCTAACATTAGCCAATAACTCGACAAAATCATGTAACACAAACCTATTTGATAGTACAATGTTGAATATCTCATGTAATTTATTGGATATTGTACAGAAAATGAAGAGTGGAATAATTGTATGGGTAATGAATGGTTGTAAGTATATTGGTTGTTTACCATCGTGATTGTGCCACTGCCCACCACAGAGTATCTTACTACATATCCCTAGCTTGGAAAAAGATCAAAATTCAGAATTTGAAGTATCGTTCTACTGAATGCATATTGCTTTTGTGCCATCATAAAGTCAAAAAATTCTAAGTTGAACCATTGTACATCGGGAAACATCTGTAATTCTAAACATCTGTAATTGAAACAGCTACCACTTTTCACTGGCCCCTTTGCAACAGATTACTGAAAATAATGACCTTTGCTACCTCCAGTTCCTCCTTTTCCATCCTATCTAATACCATCTAATCAAACTTTCACAACAAACCATTACTAAAACTATACTTATCAACATAATTAATGATTTCCAAGCTGCTAAATTCAGTGGTCAAGTCTCTCTTCATTTTGCTTGGCCAATGAGTAGCATTTAACATAGCAGACCATTGCTTCTGTTTCAAAAGTATTTCTTCATTTGGCTTCCAGGGATCTATATTCTCTAAGTTTTCTCCTATCTCACTTCCTTTCTCACTCTTTCTCATTTCCTTTATTGGTTTCTTCTCTTTCCACCTCCTAATGTTAGTGCTGCTCAAGGCTTGTTCTTTGTCCTTGTCTCACTTTATATTTACATTATTGATTACTTCCTCTGGGCTCATGGATTTAAGTATCATCTACATGGTACTTATTACCAATTAATATTTCCAATCCAAATGCCTTTTTGAACCCGAGACACATATTCAACTGCTTACTTAATATCTCTACGTGGATGTTTAACAGCCTTTTTTAATTCAAAATTTTCAGAATGTAATTCCTGCTCTTTCCCCTTCCCAACCACCCACTATCACTTCAGGCTGTTTCAATTACAGCTTTCCTTCATCTTAGTTGATGTCATTGAAATTCTCAGTGGCCCAGACCAAAAAATTGAAGCCATTCTTAAATCCATTCTAGTTCTCATACTTCACAGGTCATCAGGAATCCTGTCAGTTCTGCCTTCAAAATGTTTCTAGAATCCTAGAATATATCTCACCCTTTCCACTGCTACATTTGTAGTGGAAAGATCTTTATCCCTCATCTGCATTGTTGCAGTTGCACCCTACCTGGAATCCTTGCTTTCACTCTGCCTCTGTAAAATCTCCTCTTTAAAAAAAGGCAAAGTGAACCTTTATTTTTTTAATTTTTATTTTTTTTCAAAGTGAACCTTTGATATAAGTAAGTCAGTTATGTAATTCCTCTGGTCAAAAATCTTCAGCAGTTCCTTATTCCACTCAAAGTCAAAGACTTACATAGCAAACAAAGCTCTAAAAAAATATGGTATTCCTAGGGACCCTCTGCCTTCATCTTCTACAATTCTTTCCCATGTTGAGTCAGTTTCAGCAACACATATATTTGCTATTCCCTGAAAATATAGATCTACTTCTGTCTTAGAGACTTTGCTCTAATTGTTTCTTCCTGAAATCTTCTCCCTATAGATACCTTCTTAGCTAGCATCCTTACCTTGTTTATGGCTTTGTTCAGATTTTATCTTCTCAATGAAGCCCATCTTGACAACCATAAAGCAACCTGCCTGACAAGAAGCAGAGGGGAGAGAAGAAAGGCCAGGAGTGTAAGATGCCAAAAAAACCTTACCGAGAGATCTTTTTTTTTTTTTTTTTTTTTTTAATTAGTAAGGAATTGAGAGTGAGAAAAACACCAGATCATATAAGAGCTAAATGGATCAGTTGGGTTTAATAGAAAGACCTTGCTTGTGATCTTAGCAAGAATAGTTGATTTGGATTGACAGGGGAGAAAGCCAGAGTATATAGGATACTTTGCCGTGGGATATATATAATCAGTTAACGTAAAACAACCTGAAATACCCCAAAATTCACGGACTAGCTTGTCTCCACCTATTCCACTCCCATTTTCTCTTCAGGAAAGGATGGTGAAATCCTTCTTCCTTATTCATATCATGAGCATAATAATACCTGACTGATACCTGATTGTAGAATCTTATGTGGAGTCTTAATTTGGAAGCCACTCCTCTTCTACCAGACTGTTGTGCTATTATATTTTGCAGGAGGAAAACAGACTCTGGGCCAAATAAGGTAACTAAAAGCAAAATAAGCCTGCCATCCTTTGAAAAGTCTACTTAAATTTCCATTATTTG
The DNA here is from genome assembly GCF_018350155.1 of Leopardus geoffroyi. Taxonomy (NCBI): domain Eukaryota; kingdom Metazoa; phylum Chordata; class Mammalia; order Carnivora; family Felidae; genus Leopardus; species Leopardus geoffroyi. The sequence continues at coordinate 88,907,430 of NC_059328.1, forward strand.
AAATGATAGCAAGGTGATGTCTTTGAAGACCAAATATGTCATTTTATAGATTGATAAACCAACAGAATATATTCCAATGTGCCATTGTTTGAGGCATTCGTGCATATGTTCAAAATATGGATGATCTAACCAATGTGGGAGTGACAGTTCTTTTAATAAAAGGTACAAAAAGTCAGTAGCTGTACCCAGCAGGTCCCTTAGCTTTGGGTTCAGCCTGCTGTTCCTTCAAATTGAGGGACCATCTCTAATTGTTATACCTCTGTGGACTGTTTTGTTTTGTTTTGTTTTTTCCTCTCTCTCCCTACTGACAATGTTATGTTGAAATAGTGTTGCAGAATGCTTTGGAAGTATTACTCATATGTTTCTTATGGAAAAGACACATAGGGAAAGCAAAAGTCACACTGGAAAAACAACCTCTAAGAGTTTATGTTACAGCATCCATTGTTAATATATCCACAACCTGTCTTTTTAATGTAATACCCTTGAAGTTTTAATTCCCAAATTTACCTGTCCATTTAAAATTTAATTTTTTCCTACTTCTTATACCAGAGAATGCCCCAAATAAAGATGTTTGATGAGGATACTCAGTAATCAATGTTCACTATGTCTTAATAAACTTGGTTTTGCAAGGTCAATGATAGGGCTTAAGATTTGAACACTTGCACTAAGTTGTTTTAAATACAAGACATCAGAAATCCAATATTTTAGCTCTTTATTTCATTAAAAGTATACCCTTAATTAATAATAGCGTGAAGTATTTAACTGCCTGCCTATTACCAAGTAAAACAAAAAAAAGGGACTGACTTTAGAACACTTTTAAAGAAATATAACCACCTGAGTACAAGTTAACAACTTCCAATTTATCAGCCATCTGGCTGCAACATCTGTTGCCAGTAGATTGCCAGCGTTCATTTGCAAGGTCTGGATTACCAGGTGGGGTAAAGAAGAATTTCCTCAGTAGAAGAGGATCATTCCTTGGGCAAGAGTATACATATAACAGTGCCTCTCCTGATTAGAAGCTCATAATTTATTGCTACATTTAATTATTTTCTGTTTGGAGCAATGATCTGTCCTATTGCTCTTGTCCCAGTTTGGGTTAGAAGACCAGCTTTGACCTGCACCAAGTGAATTGATATGCCATTGCTGAATCACTTATCAATACACAACATTTGAGCTCTGCAAACTCTTGAGCAGTACTGTAAAAGGAGACATTGGGTATGCAGAAATGAATACCGGTTCATTCTGTTAGGGATAGCGACAATAATCAAAGTACAAGACAGACTGTAGAAGAAGAAGGAAAGTGGAAATGAGCTGGGCCAGAGCATTGCTTTGATATGGAGCCTGTTTTTGTTTGTTTGTTTGTTTGTTTTTTGTTTGTTTGTTTTTGTTGTTTTTTCGTTAAGGTAACAAATACAGAAAGCAATTTAGTAGGACAGTGCCTTGAATGTGACACAGATATAGAGTTTAAAATGTTAAGTGATAGGACATAGGGAAAGAAGCTAATAATTACCATAATAATCCAAGGTAGAGCTGTGCCTGTCATCCTGGAATCTGGATGTTGGATTCTTAACCTGTATTTCTGCCTTTTCTCATTATTTCTCTGCCAAACGATGACTTCTTTTTCTCCATATGTTTACCTAACACTTGGCTACAGAGCTCTGCACATTTTCCCACTTACCTCTGGTTGAGGCCAGGGGAAACTACCACCTTTCTAGGGCTTCTTTATGTTTTATTTCATTTTAATTTTTAAAATACCTGTTACCAACATTAAGATACAATTTTTTTTCCACTTTTTCTCTTATAAGTTAAATCCTCCTTGTTAGAACTTCCCATGTTCTCTACCTCAGTTCTCAATCCTAAATAAATTCCCAGCACTTGACCTAGTTTCCCTCACCCCTGTTTATAATAACTGATGTTTGTCCCAGAAAAATTTCTCTTTCTCTACAGCCCACTTGACTTTTAATTTGAATGGTTGCCTAGAATATTCAGCTTCAGATGGATCCCTGGTCAACTACAGTTTTCAGTATCTTAGCTGATGTTCCTCACTCCAGCATTAACTTTCTGATCCCCATATCTGGTTGATTTTTGTATGCTGTTGAGCTGCCCCAGGTTTTACTCCACACTGTGTTACCGTCCATGTCCTTACCATGAAAATGTCTTGTCTGTGATCCTATAAAAGGAATTTTTTTATTAAGAATAAACCCTTAAATCATAACTTAGCCATTGTAGTGTAGAGCTTTCCTCAGGCATGCTTCTATTTTCTTCTTACCCCCAAGATCAGCTCTTGCATAGCTATTTTCATAAAGCTCCATTTAGGTTCCCAACATATTTAATTTAATGATTTTGCTCTTTCAAGGATAATAAACTTAAATTACTTTAGAAAGGTTACATACTTATGTGAAGCCCTGATACATAAGTTGATGAATGAAGAATGTGTATTTCTTCTGTATATTCAAATACAATAACAACAAAATGTCCCTCTAACAACCACATAGTAATTTCTCTCAACTAAAATGTCCCCTGAGTACAAGCAGAAAATCAGGAAAAATAGTTTTCAAAATCTATTTAAAAGTATTGTCAAACTACCAAGGCAGCAAGACACTGTGGATCCAAGATTCTGAGGAAAGAAAAACACAGGAGCTGAGTGAGGTATTGACACCATTTTTCACCTGTGGAGTGTGCTGTTTCATAGTGCAGCTGCAAAGATGAGAAGTTAAGAACTTAATCAGTTTCACTGGGCCCAGTGGACAAAAGTTGGAATTTAGGGCTTGACAAGGAGAAGAAGCTCTGATAAAGATACCAGGCCTTTGGCTAAAACCCTGCAGGCAGTATCCTAGGAATAAGGAGACCATACTTTAAGTGTTTATTCCCTGATTGGATCTATGTGATCCAATCCCAGCCTATTTGTTTTTCAGGAAAAAAAGATAAATACCTTTGGAGGAAGTAACATCATCTAAATAATCAAATTTTCTTTTCACTATTTCAACTATAATGTCCATTATTCAACTAAAAAGAAAATAGTAATGAGGCATAAAAGAAAGCAAAAGACTGACCAAATAGCAATAGAAAAAAGAAGAGAAAATGAAAATAGACCTAAAGGGATTCAGATATTAAAATAATCAGGTAATGACTTCTAAAAATGTGTGGTTCATAAAATGAAAAATAGCAAATAATTAGAAAACATAAGAAATAAGTACATGAGAACACTAAAGTTAAGAAACACAATAACCAAAATAAAGAATTAAACAGAGTTCAACAGCAGATGAGAGATACTAGAAGAAAAAAAATTGTTGAACTGTAATATAGGTCAGAAGAAAATTACCTGACTGAAACAGAGAGATAAAATGATGGACATCTACAAAGGAGTTAGATATATTAAGAATATGCTGGAAAAAAATGAAAACAACAACAACAACAACAACAACAACAACAACAACAAAACACTTACATAATTGGAGTTGAAGGAAGAAAGAAAAGATTAAGGAGAGAAGACTGAATATTTGAAGTGATAATGCCTGAGATATTTTCCAAACTGTCCAGTCACAGATTCATGAAACTATATGGGCCTCAACTAGAAAAAAACAAAACAAAACAGTCTACTCATATAAATTGTAAAAGTCTGAAAACAAAATATAAAGGGAAAAATCTTAAAAGCATGTATGAGTAAAGGCATACTGGTTTCAAAGACTGACAACTGACTTCTTAACACAAACAGTGGACAATAGCTATTTTTGTGGGTTAACTTTAAAAAAATGTATTAATACTGTATCTATGAAACCTCAGATCTTCTGACTCTAAAAACAAATATTCTTTCTACCAAGACATTATAGCATTAAAATTCATTCATCTGTAATCTCTGGTGAAAACATTTATTTAACCCAAATTTTCTCATTTATGACCTTATACATCTTAAATAAATATTGTTAAGTCCCTGTATTATATTTCTTAGTAGACACTGTAAAGGGAAAGCTTTAAGTGGTGGGTGCACTAACATCTGTGAAATGTCTATGGTGAAATTTATTATTTGTTAGTTACTGATTTTTCTGTTAATAGTATCTAATAGAAAAAGTTTGAATTTTGGAGCTGACAAAATGGAAAATTAACACCTTGAGGTTTTTGTCTATGTGTATGATTCAAGGCATTCTATTTGTTATTTAGGAGTTTTAGCTTCCTTGTCTTAAAATGAAAATTTCTTAGAAGATAAAATGTAGGTATAATTTAAAAAAGTTTTATTTTCCCTATGAAATGTAAAGCAATATTCCATTAACAAAATAGTTGCTTTGTTTATAAAATTCTACTTCTATTACTTGCCTAAATTTGGACTGAAATTGTTTTGTTTATTGGTTTCTCTGTCATATATAAACAATGCATTTTATTGTAAAATGTGCACAATACACAAAGATGAAAATGAGGACAATTTTCCCTTATTTTACCTTAATTTTACCACACATGCAAACAATTCTATATTTTTTCTGCATATGTTCATACATATTAATATATATATATACATATGTCTATGACATGTACATACTAATATACATATATAGATATGTCTATACATTGTATATATGTGTGTGTATATATATAAAATTGTATACACTTAATTCTGGTTGATCCAATAAAATATGTCTTTATATTAAATTTTCCATCTTGTGATTTCTCCTACAATTATTTTTCCTAGGTGAATATTGAGAAGACTAGTTTTCAACCTGAACATACAGGTCTATTCTCAGGGCCAATTTCTATACTGTACCAATTCTAAAATATTTGTTGCTTTCAGATTAATGTATCCATATAATACTGCATTGTAATGCTGTCTCTATACAAAACTAGACTATCCTATAATAAATTTCCTAACCATTTTTAATCTCAGTTTCTACATTTATGAAATTAGGATTAGTAATACCTATCTTTCTATGTTATTGTGTGCGTTATATATAGGTTACATAAGTTACTGAAATCTTTAGTACTCATTTATTAAGTATCTATATTGTTATTGTTGTTCCTTGTGGGACATTTTTTCTGTTGTACTCCAATGGAAAACAGTGTGATGCATAGCGACATTTCCAAGAATTCCCTCTTAACGCACTTGTGTTTCAGCTCAAGGCTCAGCTAGACCCTGTGCTGGTTTCCCACCCACTAAAATAGATTTAATTAAACAAACACAAACTATCAACAGAAAAGAACAAGTGTTGGCAAAGATGTGGAGTCATTGGAACCCTTATGCTTTGCTGTTGACAATGTAAAATGGTGCAGTCACTGTTTAAAACACTTTGCTCCTCAAAAAGTGAAACGGCAGTTCCAAATCTAGGTATATACTGAAGAAGATTGAAAAACTTGTGTTTACATAAAAACTTGTACATGAATGCTCATAGCAACATTATTCATTATAGACAAAAGTGGAAACAATCCCAGTGTTCATCAGCAGATGAACGGTTAAACAAAAATTAGTATATCAATATAATAGAATGTTACTCAGCCATATAAAGGAATGATGTGCTAATACATGCTACAATACGGATGATCCTTGAAAACATTATTTTAAATGAAAGAATTCAGACACAAAAGGCCATATATTATATGATTCTATTAATGTTAAATGTACAGATTATGTAAATCCATAGGACCAGAAAATAGATTAGTGGTTGCCAGGGGCTGGGGGTGTGGAGAAGAAATTGAGAGTGACTGTTAACAAGTCAGGGGTTTCTTTGGGAGTGATAAAATATTCTGGAACTAAATGTACATCTCTAGGAATATACTAAAACCACTAAATTGTACATGTCAAAGCCTGACTTTTATATGTAATTAAATAGTTGTAGCTTTTTTTTTTTAAAAAAAGAAAGAGTTAAGGCTGAAAAACAGGAGATTGTTCAATAATAAAATCTTTATGGCCACACTAAGGAGTGAGAATTTATTCTGTTGGTATTAAGTTCTCCATAAAGCGTTTTAAGCAGGAAGGTAACAAAGTTTCATATTTAGCTAGAGTGCATTATCATTACTTAGGAGATCTAGAACAAGATGTACAGGTAATTGGGATAGAGAACAACATAGGAAATAGCAGGGACCCACATAAAATATAGACGAATTAGGAATTAGAAGGTCGATTTAAGTAAAAAATGGATAAACCAATGGTTTATAAATCAACTGTGTTGAGTAGGTGATATGTCACTAATTCACAATAAATGATTATAAATAATTCAGTGTTTTTTGAATTATGTAGAGTAATTCACATTTGATAAAATTAGCAGATGACAAAATGTCAAATTTTAAAAATATGTTTTAACAGGTGGTTCTCAATTGAAACACAATAAATGATCAATATGTATTTATCATAGATAATTATAAAAAGATATTTTCTTCAATGTTAGCAAACAAACAGGTATCACATTTCAAAGAATTACAGAGGAGCCGCTATTTACTTGAAATTAGTTCTCATAAATATTTAAATGATACCTGATTCTGAATTCTGTGAAGCCAGAGACCATGTATGTTTGACTTGGAATGCACTTCCAGTACCCAGTCATTAGCCTGGTGCATCAAAGGTGTTTTATTTATGTGTGTTGAATTAAAAATAATATATATAACATATTAAATATGTATATACAAATGTTAAGCTGAAGTTCTAATAACTAACATTTATCTAGCACTGTCTATGGCTTGGATGTTGTAAGAAGGACACTGAAAACATGATCTCATTTATTTCCTTCAAATATACCATGGCATTTACTGGGAATATAATTAATATTCATTTTACAATGAGGTAATAGAAGCCTCAAGAAATGAGGTAACATGGGCAGTGTCACACTGCTAGTGAGTAGGGAATCCTGGAAAAGACTTTGGGGCCAGGACTGAGATTTGGGTAGGACAAGTGAGGCAGAGTTGTTCAAATTCAGGGCAAGTTTCTGTCTTCATTTAAAAGTTTGATATTTTAAGGGTGCCTGGGTAGCTCAGTCGGTTAAGCGCCCGACTTCGGCTCAGGTCATGATCTCACAGTCAGTGTGTTTGAATCCCTCATAGGGCCCTGTGCTGACAGCTCAAAGCCTGGAGCCTGCTTCAGATTCTGTGTCTCCCTCTCTCTCTCTGCTCCTCTCCCATTCACTCTCTGTCTCTCTGTCTCTCAAAGATGAATAAGTGTTAAAAAAATTTGTTTTTTAAGTTTGGTATTTTGTTCACTGTAGGCTTTGGGGCCATAATTTCTATTTTTAAAATGTTACAGTATATGGCATTATTTTGATTACATGACTTTTGACACCCTCTTAAATTTTGTGCCTGAGATAAGTGCTTTGTTCCCCTAATCCTTGTCACAGCCCTGCCCTGGTCTGGAATATTTAAGTGTTCTCAGTGAGTAACCATTAAAATATTAGGTAGACATGGGCACTGAGGTAGCTCAATTGGTTGAGCATCTAACTTCGCCTCAGGTCATGATCTCACAGTTCATGAGTTCAAGCCCCACATCAGGCTTGCTATTGTCAGAGTAGAGTCCATTGGGATCCTCTTTCCCTCTCTCTCTGTCCTTCCCCTGCTTGAGAGCGTGCTATCTTTCTCTCAAAAATAAATGTTAAAAAAAATTAGTTAGATCTCATGGATCATTTAGACAGCCAGGAGAGTTTAACTGATTGGAAAATTGAGATTTTTAAGGAGGTTTTGTATTGGAAGAGAGTCAGGAGCAGAATATTTCACATAAAGTCATCACATCTTGCCCCTATTCTCACCCCCAAAACTGCACCCAATGAAAGTACACTTTAGTTTGCAAGATATTTTCTCTTCGAATGTGTGTGTTTGCTATATGATGATCATTATTTTTAAGGTAAAACATTTATAAATGCAAGAAATTGCCACCGTTATATTCCAAAACTTATTTTCTATTTTGCTACTTTTAATGTAAAATTCAGTTTTCTGTAACCCTTTTATATTGATTTTGTTTAGCCTTAGGCTTATAGGAGATTTATTTCTACCAACAGAGACCTTCCCAAATAGTTTGAGAGTATATATATATATATATATTATTTTGTCATAGCACAAATATATATTTTCTTGTAATAGCAAACTCCTAAAATGTTCAGAATGTTACAGACCAACTTGATCTCTAGTTTAGCTGGCATGCATCTTTCCTTCTTAGACTTCTGGTGGGTGACTATATGCCCTTTGAACAAAAAAAATTTTCATTAAATGATAGAGATAAGAGCAGAAAAATTGTGTAAATGTAAGCAAATTGTATGAAAATGTATTTGCAGTAATCTAATTACTACTCTGGATGAATGTATCAATTGGTAAATTATTATGATCACAACTTCCATTTATCTTTAACAAAACGGTAATATTACCAAGCTCAATTTCAGCTGGTATATTTATTTAATCCATTATTCTGACTTCTAGAAAGTAAATTATTTGAGAATCATTGCTTATTTGGGGCTGTATCCATACAAATAAATCAGTCTGATAAAATCTTTTGAAACTAAGGTTTGAACTCAACAGACCAATACAAATGTGTGTGTGAGAGAGAGAGAGAGAGACAGAGAGACAGAGGCAGAGGGGGAGAATGGACTACTCTGATACCTTCATCCCTTTTATTTCTGTTCACTTTCACTGCTGGTAGGGAGGAGGTCTTTATAACAATAACTTATTATGTTCTTCTGTAGGGGTTTTATGTATCATGAATGTTCTTCTCTAATTATAAGAATCTACCACAATCTTCCAAAGATGGAGTCAGGAACAATTTTTATCAAACTAGGAAGTAAGGGGCTATGGGTCCTGTTAATCAGAAGGAGGTCAAATGCTGTGTGAGAGGCATAGGCTTAGAAAAGGAAAGAAGGAGGGAAACAGATGATCCAGCCATCATACTCCATTCTCTTGGCTTCAGTAACTGACTCCAGGCTAGGCACATAATTGACATTAACCCATTATAAGCTTCACAAAATGTTAATATGGGGATCATAGGATGGAGGGTCCTTTCCGTCCCTTTAGGATCATAGGAGTATATACGGTTAACATATATTCCAAATTTCCAAGGAATTCTCCACCTGGTTTACACTTTTCTTAGCATAATTATAATAGTATCTTTTTCATCTCAAAGGCATTTTGGTTTGGATAATAATTAGTATAGTTATTCTTGCTCAAAGGGTTAAGTAAACTTGGAGCTGTTGGTGTCCATCTCTCCTGATCAAATGAACACAACTATGGGCAGAATAAAATCGGTCTCTGAAAGATTACCAGGCAGAGAGATTTGGAAACCAGAATTGCAAGGTTATCTACAACGTCTGAATTGACTTATGTTTCAGGCTTTAACAACCTCTGGTTTGAGCCAATTACTTGAGCAAATAAATTCCCTTTAGTCCTTAAACTGGCCACTTACAACCAGAAAGATAATACATTATTTATTCCCCACCCCCATTTTTGATTTGGATCAAGTCACCTTTAGCTGGTTTTCCATATTGTGCAACTCCTGTGTCAAATTTCATATTACACTGTATTGCCACTATGTTTACTTATCTTACTTGCCTGATAGACTATGAACTCCTTTAAATAGACTATGTCGTATTTGTCTTTTTATTTTCACCTCCTAATAAAAAATATTTAAAACTATGTAAGTGATCAGTAAATATTGTTGAAGAAGTACAAAAATCAATGAGTGAATGAGTGGATGAGTGAATTGTTGATGTGTTCATTAGGGGACCAACAAAATATAATGTCCAATTGTTTCCATGATCGATTGGTCCAATGATGGAAACTTAGCATCTGCATAAGATCCATATGTGTCTAGATCCTGAAAGCTCAAAGACTACATTTGAGCAATGGTAATTTCTCTCCTCTGCCTCTTGACCAAATCCACTAGTGTAGTACTTCCACCATCTTATGAAGAAATTTTCTATAGGTTCTCTCCATTTATCTATACCTTTTGCAAGGAGAGGCACTGAAACTTTTGTTCTAGACTATCCTTTCAAGGATGTTGCAGACTAGACATCCTTAGAAAATAGGATCTGTCTTTTTCTGGAGCAGAGGGCAGTTTTGTTTAATAACAAGTATAAGAATAATCTCTCCCTACAGCACAAAGGTTAGACATATTTGCTTATATTCCCTTAATTTAAATAAGCTAAAATTAAATATTAAAGAATGTGTGTATTAGTTTGGGCTGCCATAACAAAATACCACACATTGGGTGCCCTAAATAATAGATATTTATTTTGTAACAGTTCTAGAGGCTACTAGTCCATGATCAAGGTGCAAGTAAGTTTGGTTTCTGGTGATAGCTCTCCTCCTGGTTTGTAGATGGCCATCTTCTCACTGGGACTGCACATGGTTTTACTTCTGTATACACTGGGAGGGAAATCTAGTATCTCCCTCTACTTTTCAGGACACTTCATTTAACTTTAGTTACTCCGCTGAAGGTTCTGTCTCCAAATAGAGTCACATTGGGGTTAGTGCTTCAACATATGACTTTGGGGGAGGGGACACAATTCAGTCCATAACACTGGGGTTCCCTAAACTTGGAATTCCTTAGATGATGCAAACCTGCTGTTTGTGCAGTGTCTACTTGGGGTCCTGTCTAATGCTTGTGTGGGTTACATGAGATAAAGGGGACCTGCATACATGTAAAGTTCGTGCCACTTTCTGCTTGCTATGCAATGAGTGGTAATATCCTTTGTCCTCTTGATCAATGAATTCTGTGTCTTCTGCCATCATCCATGAAACTAACTCAGGTCCATTATAGTTATTGACTCACTTCACTTCAAAGTCCCTCCCACTCATATCTAAAAGTCCCTGGGAAAGTCTCCTGAATGCTCAGAAACAAGCCCTCACATCCCCACCTACTGCTAAGATTTTCAAGATTTTCGGTTGCGTGGTGATGCTCACTACTGCTATCAGTAGTAAAACCCTGCTCTGCTACATGCATAGGGCCACCTCTGCTTCTGCAACCACCGAATATCTCACTATCTTTATAGCAACATCGACACCTATGGCCCACTGAACTGACTCGTATTAGTGTCCCAGGCATTGATCACACATTAATTGCTGGTTTATACACCTGACAGAAAAGATTGTTATGGGAAAAGAGGTAAAATCCAATTTTTAACTTTTAAGCTCCTCTCTCTTTAGGATTCAAATGCCTGTCAACGTATGTATAAGTAAAATCAATGCAACAGGTTATATGAAGATCTTCTCTCCTACATTTTAATTATTGTTGTTGGTAGAAGCTTATATTTCAGAATCTCTCTTACTTTAGGATTTTTTCACTGTGGGAACTTTAATTCTTGCGAGAATTAGATACCTGCTGTCCTCACCAGTGCCTCAATACATCTGCATTCTGGTGTTGATCAAAGTTTTGACCCATGCATGGACTTCCTGCTGACAAATACAACATATCTACAATTAGACGTAATTGTCAAAAAATGTGGCAATAGCAAGTGCTGTTGAGCACTGAAGAAATATTTCAATACATTTTTAACTGTAACTTAAAGTTTTTTCATTTTAATTAGAAGAGTGTTTTATTTTTTTTTTTCCATTCATTTAACCAATGAGGCATTTTAAAATTATTTTAGAGGGGCGCCTGGGTGGCGCAGTCGGTTAAGCGTCCGACTTCAGCCAGGTCACGATCTCGCGGTCCGGGAGTTCGAGCCCCGCGTCGGGCTCTGAGCTGATAGCTCAGAGCCTGGAGCCTGTTTCCGATTCTGTGTCTCCCTCTCTCTCTGCCCCTCCCCTGTTCCTGCTCTGTCTCTCTCTGTCCCAAAAATAAATAAACGTTGAAAAAAAAATTTAAAAAAAAAAAATTATTTTAGATAGAATTGAGATATTGGCTAAATTTTGTGTTTTCCTATCACAGTTTGAGAGAGGATTTATTTACTCTTTGGATTTTTATTCTTTTCATAAACATATCAGTTGGTTATTTCACCATATGAATAATCACCTGGTGGCAAATTTTTAATCCCCAAATAAGTATTTACTGTGTGCCTACTAAGCATTAGGCATTATTCTAAACCTGTTTTGAGTTTCTCCTGATTCATTTTCATTACAAATTTAAATATTAATACTCTGAATGCTATCTGAATTATATGCAGTAAAGTTTAATTATTTGTGGTTGATGTCTTTATGCAGAACTGACAACCATATCATGCCATATGTTTTTGAAATATTCAAATGCAATTAGGCACCATGGTAGCTATGACACGTCACTTTGAAATATACAAGATTTTAGAAAACAATAAAGCTCCAATTTACACTATTTTAAATATTGTTTTAATTTTAATGACCCGAGTTAGTATTTTTTTGTCTTGTATTTTTTAGTATTGTATTGATTTTTATTTTTTTTTAATTTTTAAAAAATTTTTTAAAATTTACATCCAGATTAGTAGGCATATAGCACAACAATGATTTCAGGAGTAGATTCCTTAATGCCCCTTACCCTTTTAGCCCATCCACCCTCCCACAACCCCTCCAGTAACCCTCTGTTTGTTCTCCATATTTAAGAGTCTCTTATGTTTTGTCCCTCTCCCTGTTTTTGTATTATTTTTGTTTCCCTTCCCTTATGTTCATCTGTTTTTATCTTAAAGTCCTCATATGAGTTAAGTCATATGATTTTTGTCTTTCTCTGAATGACTAATTTCGCTTAGCATAATACCCCCCAGGTCCATCCACGTAGTTGCAAATAGCAAGATTTCATTCTTTTTGATTGCCAAGTAATACTCCACTGTATGTATGTATGTGTGTGTGTGTATATATATATATATATATATATATATATATATATATATATGACATCTTCTTTATCCAATCATCCCTTGATAGACATTTGGGCTCTTTCCAACATTTGGCTATTGTTGATAGTGCTGCTATAAATATGGGGGTGCATGTGTCCCTTCGAAACAGCACACCTGTATCCCTTGGATAAATGCCTGGTAGTACAATTACTGGGTTGTAGGGTAGTTTTATTTTTAGTTTTTTGAGGAACCTCCATACTGTTTTCCAGAGTGACTGCACCAGCTTGCAGTCCCACCAGCGGTGCAAAGGAGATCCTCTTTCTCCGCATCCTCACCAATGTCTGTTGTTGCTTGAGTTGTTAATGTTAGCCATTCTGACAGGTGTAAGGTGGTATCTCATTGTAGTTTTGATTTGTATTTCCCTGATGATGAGTGATGTTGAGCTTTTTTTCATGTGTCAGTTGGCCATCTGGATGTCTTCTTTGGAGAAGTGTCAATTCATGTCTTTTGCCCATTTCTTCACTGGATTCTTTGTTTTTTGGTTGTTGAGTTTGATCAGTTCTTTATAGATTTTGGATACTAACCTTTTATCTGATATGTCATTTGCAAATATCTTCTCCCATTCTGTCGGTTGCCTTTTAGTTTTGCTGATTGTTTCCTTCTCTGTGCAGAAGCTTTTTATTTTGATGAGGTCCCAGTAGTTCATTTTTGCTTTTGTTTCCCTTGCCTTCGGAGACGTGTTGAGTAAGAAGTTGCTGCAGCCAAGATCAAAGAGGTTTTTGCCTGCTTTCTCCTTGAGGATTCTGATGGTTTCCTATCTCATATTCAGGTCTTTCATCCAGTTTGAGTTTATTTTTGTGTATGATGTAAGAAAGTGGTCCAGGTTCATGCTTATGCATGTCGCTGTCCAGTTTTCCCAACACCTCTTGCTGAAGAGACTGTCTTTATTCCATTGGATATTCGTTCCTGCTTTGGCAAAGATTAGTTGGCCATACATTTGTGGGTCCATTTCTGGGTTTTGTATTCTGTTCCATTGATCTGAGTGTCTGTTCTTGTGCCAGAACCATACTGTCTTGATGGTTACAGCTTTGTAGTATAGCTTGAAGTCTGGGATTGTGATGCCTCCTGCTTTGGTTTTCTTTCTCAAGATTGCTTTGGCTATTTGGGGTCTTTTCTGGTTCCATACAAATTTTAGGATTATTTGTTCTAGCTCTGTGAAGAATGCTAGTGTTATTTTGATAGGGATTACATTGAATATGTAGATTGCTTTGGGTAGTATCAACATTTTAACAATATTTGTTCTTCCTCTCTAGGAGCATAGAATCTTTTTCCATTTTTTTGTCTTCTTCAATTTCTTTCATAAGCTTTCTATAGTTTTCAGCATATAGATTTTTCACCCCTTTGGTTAGATTTATTCCTAGGTATTTTATGCTTTTTGGTGCAACTGTAAATGGGATCGATTCCTTGATTTTTATTTCTGTTGCTTCATTGTTGGTGTATAGGAATGCAACTGATTTCTGTGCATTGATTTTATATCCTACCACTTTGCTGAATTCAGGAATCAGTTCTAGAAGTTTTTTTGTGGAATCTTTTGGGTTTTCCATATAGAGTATCATGTCATCTGAGAAGGGTGAAAGTTTGACCTCCTCCTGGCCGATTTGGATGCCTTTTATGTTTTTGTGCTGCCTGATTGCACAGGCTAAGACTTCCAATACTATGTTGAATAACAGTGGGGAGAGTGGACATCCCTGTCTTCCTGACCTTAGGGGGAAAGCTGTCAGTTTTTCCCCATTGAGAATGATATTAGCATTAGGTTGTTCATATATGGCTTTTATGATCTCGAGGTATGCTCCTTCTATCCCTACTTTCTTGAGGGTTTTTGTCAAGAAAGGATGCTGTATTTTGTCAAATGCTTTCTCTGCATCTATTGAGAGGATCCTATGGTTCTTGTCCTATTGTTTATTGATGTGATGAATTACGTTCATTGTTTTGTGGATACTGAACCAGCCCTGCATCCCAGGTATAAATCCCACTTGGTCGTGGTGAATAATTTTTTTAATGTATTCTTGAATAATATCTTGTTGAGGATTTTTGCATCCGTGTTCATCGGGGAAATTTGTCCATAGTTCTCCTTTTTAGTGGGGTCTCTGTCTGGTTTTGGAATCAAGGTAATGCTGGCTTCATAGAAAGAGTTTGGAAGTTTTCCTTTCGTTTCTATTTTTTGGAACAGTTTCAAGAGAATAGGTGTAGGGGCGCCTGGGTGGCGCAGTCGGTTAAGCGTCCGACTTCAGCCAGGTCACGATCTCGCGGTCCGTGAGTTCAAGCCCCGCGTCGGGCTCTGGGCTGATGGCTCAGAGCCTGGAGCCTGTTTCCGATTCTGTGCCTCCCTCTCTCTCTGCCCCTCCCCCGTTCATGCTTTGTCTCTCTCTGTCCCAAAAATAAATAAACGTTGAAAAAAAAAAAATTTAAGAGAATAGGTGTTAACTCTTCCTTAAATGTTTGGTAGAATTCCCTGGAAAGCCATCTGACCCTGGACTCTTGTTTTTTGGCAGATTTTTGTTTAGTAATTCAATTTCCTTACTGGTTATGGGTCTGTTCAAATTTTCTGTTTCTTCCTGTTTCAGTTTTGATAGTGTATATGTTTCCAGGAATTTGTCCATTTCTTCCAGATTGCCCATTTTATTGGTATATAACTGCTCATAATATTCACTTATTATTGTTTTTGTTCCTGCTGTGTTGGTTGTGATTTCTCCTCTTTCATTCTTGATTTTATTTATTTGGGTCCTTTCATTTCTCTTTTTGATCAAACTGGCTAGTTGTTTATCTATTTTGTTAATTTTTTCAAAGAACCAGCTTCTGGTTTCTGTTCGTCTGTTCTATTGTTTGTTTGTTTTTTGTTTGTTTGTTTCAATAGCATTAATTTCTGCTCTAATCTTTATTACTTCCTATCTTCTGCTGGTTTGGTGTTTTATTTGCTGTTCTTTTTCCAGCTCTTCAAGGCATAAGGGTACGTTGTGTATCTGAGATCTTTCTTCCTTCTTTAGGAAGGCCTGAATTGCTATATGCTTTCCTCTTATGACTGCCTTTCCTGCATCCCAGAGGTTTTGGGTTGTGGTGTTATCATTTTCATTGGCTTCCATGAACTTTTTAATTTCCTCTTTAACTTCTTGGTTAACCCATTCATTCCTTAGCAGGATGTTCTTTAGTCTCCTAGTATTTGGTACCTTTCCAAATTTTTTCTTGTGGTTGATTTTGAGTTTCATAGCATTGTGGCCTGAAAATATGCATGGTATTTTCTCGATCTTTTTTTACTTACTTAGGGCTGATTTGTGTTCCAGTATGTGGTCTATTCTGGAGAATGATCCATGTGCACCGGAGAAGAATGAATATTCCGCTGCTTCAGGATGAAATGTTCTGAATATATCTGTTAAGTCCATGTGGTCCAGTGTGTCATTCAAAGCCATTATTTCTTTGTTGATTTTTTGATTAGGTGATCTGTCCATTGCTGTGAATGGGGTGTTGATGTCTCCTACTATTATGGTATTACCATCAATGAGTTTCTTTATGTTTGTGATTAATTGATTTATGTATTTGGATGCTACCACATTTGGCACATAAATGTTTACAATTTTTAAGTCTTCTTGGTGGATTTTGATTTTGATATAATGCCCTTCTGCATATCTTGATACTGTCTTTATTTTAAAGTCTAGATTGTCTTATAGAACTATGGCTATTCTGGCTTTCTTTTGTTGACCATTATCATGATAGATTGTTGTCCATCCCCTTACTTTAAATCTGTAAGTGTCTTTAGGTCTAAAGTGGGTCTCTTGTAAACAGCATATAGATGGGTCTTACTTTCTTATCCATTCTGTTACCCTATGTCTTTTGATTGAAGCATTTATTCCATTGACATTTAGAGTGAGTACTGAAAGATATGAGTTTATTGCCATTATGTTTCTTTCCATCTTTTCTCCCCTCAGAGAGCCCCCCCTTAAAATTTCTTGCAGGGCTGGTTTAGTGGTCACAAACTCCTTTAATTTTTGTTTGTCTGGGAAACTTTTTATCTCTCCTTCTATTTTGAATGACAGCCTTGCTGGATAAAGAATTCTTGGCTGCATATTTTTCTGATTCAGCACACTGAATATATCCTGCCACTCCTTCCTTTCTGGCCTGCCAAGTTTCTGTGGATAGGTCTGCTGCAAACCTGATATTTCTTCTCTTGTAGGTTAGGGACTTTTTTTCCCTTGCTGCTTTCATGATTCTCTCCTTGTCTCAGTATTTTGTGAATTTCACTATGATGTGCCTTGTTGATGGTCGGTTTTTGTTGAATCTAATGGGGGTCCTCTGTGCTTCCTGGATTTTGATGTCTGTGTCTTTCCCCAGGTTAGGGAAGTTTTCTGCTATGATTTGCTCACATAACCATTCTACCCCTATTTTTCTCTTTTCCTCTTCTGGAATCCCTGTGTTTCTGATGTTCCTTTTCAATGAGTCACTGATTTCTCTATTTCTTAAATTGTACTCTTTTGCCTTAATCACCCTCTTTTTTTCTGCTTCATTATTCTCCATAAGTTTGTCCTCTATATCGCTGCTTCTCTGTTCTGCCTCATCCATCCTTGTCGCTGCAGTATCCATTCGAGGTTTCAGCATGGTTATAGCATTTTTTATTTCATCCTGACTGCCTTTTACTTCTTTTATCTCTGCAGAAAGAGATTCTAATCTATTTGCAACTCCAGCTAGTATTCTCGTTATCGTGATTTTAAATTGTGGTTCAGACATCATGCTTGTATCTGTGCTGGTTAAGTCCCTGGCTGTCGTTTGGTCCTGCTCTTTCTTTTGTGGTTAATTCCTTTGTTTTATCATTTAGAATGGAGAAAAGGAATTAATGAGGTAGAAAAAATTAAAATTAAAAAAAAATTAAAATTAAACAAGTACTAAAATTAAAAAAAAATTAAAGACAAACACACACACACATACAAAAATGAAATAAATGATGCTAGATCCTAGTTGTGTTTTGGTCTGGGTGTTGAAGGTGGGTTGATAGATTAGAGAAAAAATGGGAAAAAAAGAAAAAAAAGGAAATCATTTGAAAACTTGAAAATGAATACACTAAAGTAGACTAAAATGAAACGATGGAAGTAAAATAGAATTTGAAAAAAATGTACACAAAATTTAAAAATACAGTAGAGGGGCGCCTGGGTGGCGCAGTCGGTTAAGCGTCCGACTTCAGCTAGGTCATGATCTCGCGGTCCGGGAGTTCGAGCCCCGCATCAGGCTCGGGGCTGATGGCTCAGAGCCTGGAGCCTGTTTCCGATTCTGTGTCTCCCTCTCTCTGCCCCTCCCCCGTTCATGCTGTGTCTCTCTCTATCCCAAAAATAAATAAACGTTGAAAAAAAAAATTAAAAAAAAAATAAAAATACAGTAGAAAAAATTAAAAATATTTTTAATACAAATGGAAAATAATGAATATTTTTCTTTCTGTATTCAAGAAAAAGAAAAGAAAAAGAGACAAAGAAAAAAGAATGAAAGACAATTGAATGGTTGGACCAGCTAACAGACTGAAATATTACTGAAATTACTTTGTTTTCCCCTAGAAGTCAAATTATGAACTGCTTTATAGTCCTTAGACTAAGCAGGTGAAGAGCAAGGTTGACCCAATTGGTCAGGTCTTAGTGTAATGGCTCCATTCTCCACTAGATGGCACTGTTAGCCTACTGGGGTGGATTGTTGTGGCACTCGTAGGTGCATATGTGCATGCGTGAGAGCAATGAAAATGGCATCACCCACCTACCCAGTCTCTAGTATAGGAACTGTGTTCTCCCCAATCATGAATCGTGCACCTGTCCTTCGTCTTCAGCTTCTGTCCACTCCCCACTTCCACACTGTCCATGACCAAGCCCCAGGCAGCTCCTCCCTCCTGAGTTTTGTCTCAGATGCGGCTGCCTTCCCCAGCCCCCCACTTCTGAGGGACTGCGGCTTTGACATGCGCCACGGGTCTCACTGAGCAATGGCCAGGTGCTGCCTGCACCCAGGACCGCTTGTGGGACCGTGCTGCTACTGATGCCCAGAGACTGCAGCCAGGTACCAGCCCACCGCAGAAAACATTCATGAGACAGTGTAGCAGCAGCTCCTCAGGGGTTACGGAAAATCACAACATAATTCCGGCAACAGGCTTCACCCCTAATGACCTTGCTCCAGCATCAGTGAATATGGCTGTTCTCTGGGGTCTGCTGCGACCAGTTGGCCTCACAGCCTCTACCAAATGTCCTTCCAGCAGGGTAACTGCCTCTCCCTGTGTGGCCTGAAGAAACACGGACTCCACTCTGCTCCTGGAGATTCTCCCCTCCCACCAGAGCACTGCCATGTATTGTGCTGCGGAGTTTTAGACTCTGTACTCCCCCTGTTTACAGTCTTAATGGAATTTAAACCCTCTTTCTCCTTTCTCTTTTCTCCCTTTTTAGTTTAGTTCCTGAAGCTTTTTCCAATTTTCCACTTTCTCCCCAGCTGCTTTTGGGGAGGAGTGCTTTTCCTGTATTCTCCCTCTCCATCTGCATCCTTTCTCCACCCACAAAAGTGGCTCCCTGACCTCCGCAGCTTCTCTCTCCCCAAGTTCACCTCTCCATGCCGAGTACCTGCTGAATTCTGTGGTTCAGGTTGTGCGAATTGTTATGTTAATCCTCATATCAGTTTTCTAGGTGTGTAGGCTGTATTTCATGGACACGAGACACACAAAAAACTTCCATGCTGTTCCGCCATCTTCTCCATAAACCCCAAGTTAGTATTTTTTAATGGGAGAATATCTAATATCCAAACAGACTTTCTACAATTGTTGACAAAAACCGTCTTTGAGTTTTACTTTCGATGTATTTTTTTTCTTTTTTTAAGGAAATCTTGAATGTACTATCTAATTAAGTAGAGGAAAAAATAATAATTACAGTGCCCATATGTTAAACTCTGATACATATTTTATATGATGTAAAATAGCCTAATATGCTCAAAACATGCAATTATTGACCTAAAGAATCTAGAAATATGATCAATATGTAACAAAGTTTTAAAGAAAATACTAAAAATTGAACACACAATTTACATTCTCTTTCATTTCTCTTAACTGTCTACATGGTTCTCTTGACAGAAGCACTTTTCAACAATCAGCACTGAAAAGCTTTAGCCTAGGTAGTGGATATATGGATTAAAGCACCTTTTTCTCTGAAACTGCCCTGAATACTCTAGTTTGGGGCACAATTCCTCTTGAGATACATGTGATAGAAGATAAAACGTTATTAACTCTTCCTACACTCCAGTTAGTCTATCTAGGCCCTATCTTTTTTTATCCTTAAACTTTGCTTAGAGCCTCATGCATGCAGGATGACTGTAACATACATTCAGGAGTCTGATTTTGTGTTCTGGGTTAAAAATCACTATTTCACACCTCTGTACACATTCTCCCATTCATGTCAATCCAAACAGAGGGAACTTTTCACCAATTCCTTTCCTTGAAACCACTCTATAAGAACTAGGCAGTTAAGGGGCGCCTGGGTGGCGCAGTCGGTTAAGTGCCCGACTTCAGCCAGGTCACGATCTCGCGGTCCGGGAGTTCGAGCCCCGCGTCAGGCTCTGGGCTGATGGCTCGGAGCCTGGAGCCTGTTTCCGATTCTGTGTCTCCCTCTCTCTCTGCCCCTACCCCGTTCATGCTCTGTCTCTCTCTGTCCCAAAAATAAATAAACATTGAAAAAAAAATTTAAAAAAAAGAACTAGGCAGTTAATATTACTTGGTAATTTTCCCTAAAAACCCAGGCAGAAAAGAGAAGCCCTAAATATTATTGGCTTTACTTCTCTACTCTATTTATGGAAATGCATCTAATATATCAGGATTTTATATATCAAGTTAAGCTTGGCCTTGGAGACCAATATAAAAGTAATTTTTCAGTCATATAGTATATGAATCAACAAGGACTCTCTTTGACCACTGATCATTAGAGACTTGGTTTCTTCCCCTCATAGCCTCCCTCCTTTCTTTTAACTCTTGAGTTTACATATTATTAAATCATCAGTGCTATTGTCTTGAGTGTTCTTAATAACGTCTACACATTCTGTTATTGCTTAGCCTATTTTACTTGGGTAAGACATTTTATTTATTTTGAGAAAGGGAGAGAGAGAGAGAGAGAGAGAGAGAGAGAGAGAGAGAGAGAGCAGGGGAGGGGCAGGCAGAGAGAGAGAGAGAGAGAGAGAATCCCAAGCATCAAACAGAGTGAACCTCCGTTCAGCACAGAGCCTGATCATGAGATCATGACCTGAGCTGAAATCAAGAATCAGACACTTAACCAACTGAGCCACCCAGTTGCCACAGGTAGGACATTTTCTGAAAACACTCAGAATATTCATTGTAGGTATTAGTATAAGATAATTTTACAGATCAAAATCCTAACAAGTAAAAAGAAAATTAGGTAATTGTAATCAAACTGGTTTATACTAATCTGCTTCAGTTTTTCTTTCCTGTTTTTCTCTTACCATGTCACTTGCTCCCCATATCCTTTGGCTTCTGAATCTAATGTGTGTTCTTTCTGAAGTATTTAGCCTGCCCCGTGATCTTTTTCTCTAAGCACTAAACACTGTCCTCTCTAACTGCTATTCTTGCCTCTATTCACATAATCCTGCTCTCTCTGCTTCATATCCCATATTCTCTTTCTTTTCTGAAGTGTATTATAATCTGCCTGCTTCTTCTATTCCCTATAAGTGTCTGCTCACTGGTATTTACTTCCTGAAATGTCATCTTTTCTTCTTCCCTACTACTTGTTGTATTTCATCTTTGCCTACTTGCTTTTCAATTGCAATTCTTTCTTGTTTCCCTTGTTTTTCTCCTCGTTGCTCCTTTACCTTCTGTTGCTCTCTACTCGTTTTTGTACTTGCTTTGCCTCTAATTTCTTCAACTCATTACCCATGTTTTTAGTGCTGTGTAACCAACCAGCCCAAAACTCAGTCATGCAACAACCAGCATGACTTTTCTTACTTATGGCTCTGCTTCAGCTTATGGGCAGAGTTCAGGTCTGCTCCACCTGATTCCATCTGGCCATGGACTAGTAGGATAAATTAAGCATATCCTTCTCATCATGATTCTACAGAAAAAAAGAAGTCAAATCAAAATCTCTGGTAACAGCATGTTCACTCACACTCCACAGGCCAAAGCAGTAGGCCAGGGATCTATAGTTCACTCCCCCAAAGGAAGGGAATTATCATTTAACAATAATCCAACACTTCACACTATCCTTTCTTTCTCCTGTATTGCTCATTATCTGTCCATCTGATCTAGTTGATTTTTCTTTTTTTTCTTTTTTTTTTAAATTTTTTTAATGTTTTATTTATTTTTGAGACAAGGAGAGACAGAGCATGAACGGGGGAGGGGCAGAGAGAGAGGGAGACACAGAATCGGAAGCAGGCTCCGGGCTCTGAGCCACCAGCCCAGAGCCCGACGCGGGGCTTGAACTCAGGGACCCCGAGATCGTGACCTGAGCTGAAGTCGGCTGCTTAACCGACTGAGCCACCCAGGCGCCCCTAGTTGATTTTTCAACATCAATGCTCAAACAGTGCTATTGCCTCAGGTCCCTACCCCATCCAGCTTCCTCCAGCCCTGCTAAGTTTTGCCTTTGCAAATGTCTTGTTTGTGAGTAATTGGTTTCTTTTTTTTTAATATGAAATTTATTGTCAAATTGGTTTCCATACAATACCCAGTGCTCATCCCAACAGGTGCCCCCCTCAATGCCCATCACCCACCATCCCCTCCCTTCCACTCCCCATCAACCCTCAGTTTGTTTTCAGTTTAAGAGTCTCTTATGTTTTGGCTCCCTCCTCTCTAACCTTTTTTTTTGTTTTTCCTCCCCCTCCCCCATGGTCTTCTGTTAAGTTTCTCAGGATCCACATAAGAGTGAAAACATATGGTATCTTTCTTCTCTGTATGACTTATTTCACTTAGCACAACACTCTCCAGTTCCATCCACGTTGCTACAAAAGGCCATATTTCATTCTTTCTCGTTGCCAAGTAGTATTCCATTGTATATATAAACCACAATTTCTTTATCCATTCATCAATTGATGGACATTTAGGCTTTTTCCATAATTTGGCTATTGTTGAGAGTGCTGCTCTAAACATTGGGGTACAAGTGCCCCTATGCATCAGTACTCCTGTATCCCTTGGGTAAATTCCTAGCAGTGCTATTGCTGGGTCATAGGGTAGATCTATTTTTAATTTTTTGAGGAACCTCCACACTGTTTTCCAGAGTGGCTGCATCAACCGGCACATGAAAAGATGCTCAACATCACTCCTCATCAGGGAAATACAAATCCAAACCACACTCAGATACCGCATCATGCCAGTTGGAGAGTAATTGGTTTCTGTGTAACTAACTTGACAATGAGAACTTCATTAGCTAATGTAATTCAAAGAATAGTTAACAGCCAAGGAAAGGGTGCAATTGATCTGTGAGAACAAGGGGATCCAGTAACTCAATGCTGCCAGGAATGTATCTGTTTCTCTTCTTTGCTTCTTTTGGTGAGTTTCATTCTTTCTCACAGCTTACTGGCTTAGATCACATAATTGGGAACATGGGAAATACCAGATTTCACGTTTTGTATTTTCTTACCCTAGATAGGATCTGCATTTTTCCCCTCCATTCCAGTTTAAACAAATCAGAAAGCCTTGTTGAAACAGGTGGCCACTTCTAAACCTAGCTACCATGTGCAGTGTGTAAGGACAAGACAGCTTCCGTGTGGATAAAGAGGGATTCTCTTGTGAGAAAAGGAGATGTGTGCATGAATCTCTCAACATCTCTCACATTCCTTACAGTATTTTTCTCCCCATTTTATCTGATATATAAGTATAGTGCCAGCTCTGATTCTAGCACAGCTGTTCTTGGCTTGGTAATGAATGTTGTTTACCCATGGTGGATGCTGCTGTAGATAAGCATAATTGGGTTAACAAAAATCCATCATCAGTGCATAGTTTGTGTGTGTATGTGTGTGTATACACTTATCTATATGATAGATACAATCTATGTTATATAAAAAGCCATTATTAAATAACTTTGAAGATAATACTATAGAATAAGTTACCAAAATACAGTACTAATTTTTAAGAGAATATAAAATTTTATATGAGGTCTGAGATGTCATGCAAGTCTCCTTGACAGGAGAGCTGCTCTATTCAATAAAAACTGAATGATGTTCCTTCTGTAAATATAGATATCACACTTTAGGGAGAAAATATAAATCACACCATCAACTCTAGAACAGCATGACCCTAAAACTGTGAGTCTATCTCATTTGTTATATTGCACGTGTGAGAATTATATATTAATCTGACTACTATTACCAGTGATAACCTCAATAATAGGTGCCTGAAAAGGGGGAATGGCAAGTACTTTGAATGAGCTACAGAAAGCCTGTTAAGTGGTAAAGTATGCCTAAAATACACCAAGGGAAAAATATAATCCTCAAAAAACCAGAGGAGTTCCTTATAGGCAGTAAAATAAAATCCTCTGTGGCCACTTTTGCTTTATGTTATAACCTGAATGTTATGAATAAATGTAACACCAAGTGGAAATAATTTCCCATCTGGTGGCTGACCGTACTGTCTTTTCCTTTTGTTGTAAGTGCAGCTTATGACTATTTTGAAACGTAAATGAAGAATTTTTCAGACATGTTGCAAAGGAGAGTCTTACTTAACCAAACTTGAAAGAGCTACACTAAATATACCCTGAGTGTTATACTGTTGTCAAAAAACTCAAGAAAATTAGACATCATTAAAGCTACTAGCTGTATATGTGTGTATTTCTACTCATATTTACTAGCTTACATATTTGATTATATTGGGAAAATGTGAATGATCACCCTGTAGCAGTGTCTTAAGGAATCCTCAAATGATAAAATTAAAAAAAAAGCACTCACAAATTAATTTCTAAGGTGAAATATTTCATTGGTTGATGTCCAGGTGTCATTATGTGTATTTACTTAATAATGTGATTTAGTATTTATTTAATACATACTATTATTTGTGCAGTGTTGTGCAGAAGAGGACTTAAAAGTGGTTTAATTTCTAGCTCAGAAAGCTTCACACTTTTCATATGAATATTAGGTTAGTGTCAAGTTTTTTTTATACACAGCAGACCATGTGCTATCATACAATAAGTCTTTATACACAGACCATAAAGATTAGGAACAGCTGAAGATCACAACTAATTGGGAACATCAGAGAAAGCTTCTTGGAGGAAATGTTTAAAAGGAAGATTCAAGAATGGTTAGTACTTTGATAAATAGGTATGAAAACAAAATAATTACAAGAGATTTATCTGACATATAATCACTACCTAATAAATGCTAATTCAGTCTTAATTCAGGTTTTTGGACAACATAAGTAAAAACATGGAGTTAGTAAAGAGAAACCAAGCTCGAGAAGTGGTCAGTAGCACAAATTTTTTGGATCACAGCGTTCATGTAAGAAAAATCTCAAGTATTAGACTGGAGAAAAGTGAGAAGTCACAGTGTCGAAAGCCTCAGAGATATCATAATTTGTTAAATATACAGAAGAGAACTTTGAAGTTTTCTGGGGAAGAAAAAAATGGTCATAGTTATAATTTAAGAAGATAAACTGACCATAGACTGTACAGTGGATTCTGGAGGAGAAATATGGAGTCAGAAAGATCAATTAGGAAGCTTTTGCAATAGTCCTTTTGATAGACGGGGTGTTCACAAATATGCTTCTCTCTCTCTCCTCTGAACACATGGTAAGATTCCACTTCTTGTTCAGCTGAAGTTATAGCTGCCACGTGACTCCTCAATAAAAATTATGTGGTAGAAAATTTTAGAATCAGGACATATTTTGCCACTTCTCATTACCTCTGCCATTTCACAATGACTGCCCTACCAGTATCAATTCTGGTGTAAAGATGACATTCATGCAAAATAGTGCCCTCCAGTTGGCAAATGACATGTGGTATCAGTGAGAAATGTCTTTAAAAAAATTAAACCACTGAGATTTGAAGGTTGTTTTTTTTAGTCCTCCACAACTTGGACTATACTGACTGGTTTAATGGAAGATAATCAGAATTTGGACTAGCATTGAGTTAAGCAAAGAGAAATGTAAAAACATTACTTTGTAGGCATGACATTGCTTAGACTGTTTTGAATTGATCCTCTGGCATTCTCTTTTTCTCTAATTTTACAACACCTCTCTCTAAGGCCTTCCCAGGTTTCCATTAGATATCATTTTACATAATACCATGTAATACTTGGAAACTTAAAATCATGTAACATTTAGAAAAGACATGAAAGCCATAAAAATCAAAGAAAACTTGGAACAATTGAAAAGCACGATTTTTTAAAAAAGATTTTAATTCCAATATACTTAACATGCAGTGTTATATTAGTTTCAGATGTACAATACAGTGTGATTCAACACTTCCCATACTACTCAGTGCTCGTTAAGTGTACTCTAATCTTCTTCACCTATTTCACCCATCCCCTCACCCAAAGAGTCATTTTTGGTCTCTTTTTTTCCCCTTTGTTCACTGATTTGTTTCTTAAATTCCACATACGAGTAAAATCATATGGTATTTGTTTTTCTCTGCTTGTTTCACTTAACATTATACTCTTTAGACCCATAAGGGTTTTTGCAAATGACAAGATTTCATTCAAAAAGCATGATTTTTAAGGATTACATTTTTCCTAAAACTTTTCTGACCCCCTACTGTTAATTTTATATTTTTATTTAAATGTTATTCCTTATAGAAATTTTCTACTGAAATATATTTGGCATATACTATTATGTTAATTTAGGTGTTGACTTGATACATTTATATATTGGATATCATTGCCATTGCAGCAATAGTTAGCACTTCTATTACATCACATAATTGCAATTTCTTTTTTGTGGTTGGAATAACTAAGATCTAGTCTTTTCACAAGTTCGAATATTGTAATACAATATTGTCATTTATATTCACTATTCTTTGCATTAGATCTCTAGGATTTATTTACTATGAGTTGCAAGTTTGTACCCTTAAATAACATCTCTCTTATTCCCCCACACCCCCCAATCCTGTGAACCATTATTTTGCCCTCTCTTTCTACAAGCTGGGTTTTTTTAGATTTCATATGTAAGTGATACCATACAGTATTTGTCTCTCTCTGTTTGACCCATCTCACTCAGTATAATGTCCTCAGGCTATATCCGTGTTGTCACAAATGGTAGGATTTCCTTCTTTCTCATGACCGAATAATGTTCCATTGTGTATATATGCCACCTCTTTATCCATTCATCTGTCAACAGGCATTTAGGTTGTTTTCATATCTTGGCTATTGTGAGTAATGCTACAATAAATGTAGGAGTCCAGAAATCTCTTTGATATCCTGTTTTTAATTTTGTTTGGGTATATACCCAGAAGTGGAATTAGTGGATCATATGGTAGTTCTGTTTTTAGTTTTATTGAGAATGTTCCATACTGTTTTCTATAGTGCTGAACCAATTTACACTCCCACCATCAGTGTGTGTAGTTCCCTTTCTTCATATCCTTGACAGTACTTATGATCTCTTGTCCTCTTGATGATAGTCATTAGAACATGTGTGAGGGATATCTTGTTGTGGCTCTGATTTGCATTTACCTGATGATTAGCAGTGTTGAACATCTTTTCATGTACCTGTTGGCCATTTCGATGTATTTCTTAGAAAAGTGTCTATTGAGTCTCTTTAGTCATTTTTAATGTATTGTTTTTTAATAAGTGGATTAGGGTACCAGCTTCACCAGTATTAGCTGGAGTCTTAACAGAAATGCAAATTCCTGAGCCCCAGCACAGCTGTAATATGATCTCTGGTGGTAGAGCCTGAGAATCTGTACTCTACATTAAAATCTCAGAGAGCTGTAATGCCACACTAAATTTTAAGGACCACCACTAGTGTGTTTTTTGTTTTTGTTTTTGTTTATAACTTATTGTCAAATTGGTTTCCATACAACACCCAGTGCTCATCCCAATGGGTGCCCTCCTCAATACCCATCACCCACCACTAGTGTCAACATGACCTCCCTCTTTAAACGTTTAACGTTTTTCCTTGGTTTTTCTTTCTTCAATTATTACAACCCTGAACATGGTCTACCTAATTGCTAGTAATTTGTGTATCTTGTATTTTTCAGTGTGTATGCTCCCGGGAGTCATGAACTGTCTTTACATCTTTTATTCTCAATAGAGTATGGTAGTTGTCTCATAGTAGAAATTCAAAGAAAAGTGCTCTATATATGGGTCCTTGATCTTAGTCACAAAAAATAGAGAAGCAGAAATTTCTGAAAGGGTATTGGATATCTCATGGAAACCTGGGAAGGCCTGAGAGGCAGAGAGCTAGAGACAACACGCAGTCAACACCTCAAAGTTCCTCCAAAGAAACATTATGATCTTTGTCACTGCTATGATCCCTGACATTTATGGCAGGGCATCTGCAAACTTCACCTCTGAAAAAACGGTGCTTTCAATAGTGTATTTGACAGACAAATTCTGGAAAAAAAACTACCAACTTTTTTCTTTGCTGCCCTCAACATTCAAGTCTTTCATGAATGACTATGAATAGAGGAACCTAGGTCATATGCCTGGATTCCCGGTAAGGGAGGCATATACCCTAGCAATGCAGGACTCATAATGTGGGAAAATTTCAAAATGAAGGTTATTTGGTGATTTAATCTGATAACATATTCCCAGAAATATCATAAGCCTGGGGTGTGATAGATATTTTTGAAGCATTATCTCTCTTTCCTTTTTGTGATATCCTTTATATTCAAATTTCTGCTTCCCCTTGCCTCTTTTCCTTAGCAACTATAAGCCCTTTGTCTGGGTCATCTATAAATGTGTTATGTAGCCCATTATTTGAGACTGTAGACTTCAATAACTTTTTCCTGTTGCTTGTTGGTTGTAGGTTTACCTTTTGACCTTATGTGATGTTTCATGTGATACCAAATCAGCCATTTGGCGAGAGGGTTAGTGACCTCATTGACAGTATAAAATGGCCAAACATGTTCCCTGTAACTTCTAGTGAGCAGGATAAAAAAGGAACAAATGCATAAAATGGCAGTGTTAACCATTTCTTTTAAGGAACATGGGAAGCCATCAGCATAAATAAAAGCCTTTTCTAGCATTAGGGTTTATGTATTCCTATTTTAATATATATTTTTGTTATGACATTAGTTGCTAGAGCAATTGTCCACTTTCTAGTCACTAAAATAAAGGAGAGGGACAAACCCTAGATGAAATTTTCTGTGATAATATATATTAAATGGAAATGATTAAATAATTGATAATTCAATATTGGTAGAATGAAATATCAAAGAAGGAGATGACAGTCTCTAATGAAATAATGATACCTAATGAGATATCTAGCTACTCATCTTCACTTTCTAGATGAAATACATATTTTAAACTATTACTGTCATAATTTTCCAGCAGCTGGTTCTTCATTCTATCTATGGCTATTTTCTCTCACTTAACCTGAATATGCAACTATTACAGTTCAGATCAATTTCAGGTGAACTTTCATCCCACATGTGCATGTCTAAGACACTTCTACCCTCTTTCCATCCCATCATGCACCAACTAACCTATACCCTCCATGGACCCATCTCTCATGAACTTATGACCTCTCTTCTATCCCAATTTGTTCTTCTAACTATATAATATAAAGATGCTTAGGTTTATTTTATATTCCCATCTCATCTCTTTCTCAAAATTTAAATTCCAAGTATATAGTCTTTTTTATTTCTCCTTAGTGCTTGTTCCTCACACAAAATGTGGTATAAATGTGTGACTAAATGGGCATGAATCCAAGACCTGTCCCCTCAGCATTTTACTGATATCGGAAATTTTACTTCTGACAAATTTTTAGTTGTATCTTAAATATTTACTTCTCCAGTTAGCCTCTCTTAGCATAGTTTCCTGTACTGGAAGGGGTAATACAATAATCCAAATGTACCTTATTGTGAATAAGTTTGATTGGCAACTTTATCTCATGTCAAAAGCCTAAGTTTTGATAGAACATGGCAATGTGGGTAAGTGGCTCTGAATATAAGGGGCACAAAAGCCCCGTGTGGAGACAGAGGAGCACTTTCTATATAAGGAGCGTTCAGGGATTTGGTTGAAAAGAGACATTATGAGACTTGTCTTGAAGGTGCATTTCATTTTAATTGGCTTGTTTGTGTACAGAGGATGGTTTGGGGCAAGGTCTGCTAGAGACTTTAAGGAGTTCAAGTTCCTTCAAAGCCAACCTTGGTATGGCTGTTGTAAAGGCAAATGCTGAGGAGTTAGGTACTGGTTCTGGTCCATCCAGGTTTTTTGTTTAGTCAGCAAATATATAATTGGTATCAAATATTGTTTTAGGTGTTAATGATCCAGTAAAAAAATGAAACAGTATTTTTTTTAACATTTATTCATTTTTGAGAGACAGAGAGAGACAGAGCATGAGTGGGGAAGGGCCAGAGAGAGAGGGAGACAAAGAATCCAAAGCAGGCTCCAGGTTCCAAGCTCTCAGCACAGAGTCCGAGGTAGGGCTCGAACTCACAAACATGAGATCATGACCTGAGCCCAAGTCAGACACTTAACAAACTGAGCCACACAGGCGCCCCAATGAAACAGTATTTCTAATCAATCCATAGAACTGAATTTTAGCTCTTGTGACATGGTTATCATATCGCTTTCAAAGCCATGTGGAATGTTTCTTTCCTTATAACATTTCTGAAAATTAATACAGTCATTCAGTCTCCCTTTTCATGAGAGGTGTATTAGATAATAAAATAATATTGAAACAGTAAATCTTCCCAGTAAAAATCAAGCCCAACGGCTACTCCATCACGATGAACTGCTCTTCTCCTCATCAGAAGCACTGCCCTTGGGAGAAATAGGAAATAATCCCAAATTTTCTGGGGTTCTGATGTGTCCTTCTAGGGATGGGGTTCAGAGGTAAATGGTGAGGAGTGAATTTAAAGCACAGAAACGATTAGTAAGAAAATGTTTCCATAAGGAGAAATACCAAAAATACAGATAAGGCTGATTGTGGGCCATCTTCACATAAAAAACTTATGAAATCCTCTTAACATGTCACAGACTCATTTTTACATCAAGAGCACCTCAGACTTCCCCATTCTAAGATGTACAAAGAGCAAACCACTACTTTGGGGCAGATGGTCACAGTTTGGTTAAATTTTTCCTAAGAAACACATGAGTTTGTTTTGAACAAAGTACTGGTTTAAAAGCAAAAGACAAATTATCCTCAAAGACAATTTGTGTCTTTATTAGACCAAATATTTACCAAGAAGATAAACTCTGCATGACCAGCAAAAGAGTCTCCCTTCACTAATCCCCCGATTTTACTTTCGAGAAAATAAGTTTATTATCTGTGACCATGTTAGAAAAAGTAACTTAAATTTCAAAATATAGTATTCATAAAAAGAAGTTTAATGTGTAACATTTCAAAGAACAGGGACACCTGGGTAGCTCAGCTGGTTGAGCATAGGACTTTTTTTTTTAACATTTATTTATTTTTGAGAGAGAGACAGACAGAGAGAGGCAGAGTGCAAGCAGGGGAGGGGCAGAGAGAGATGGAGACACAGAATCCTAAACAAGCTCCAGGCTCTGAGCTGTCAGCACAGAGCCCGATGCAGGGCTTGAACTCACGGACTGCAAGATCATGACCTGAGCCGAACTCGGACGCTTAACCAACTGAGCCAACCAGGTGTCCCAATGGATAAAATATTTTAAAGAACAAATAATTATAGTAGAAAAATGAAATTATTACCACCACCTTAGTAACTCCAAATAACACATATTTATTATCTCATAGTTTCTGTGGGTCAGGAGTCTGGGCAAAACACCTGAGTTCTTTGCTTTAGGACCTTTGCTTCAGGTCTCACAAGGTTGCAACAAGGTGTCAGCCAGGGCTTCAGTCTCACCTCAAGTTTCTGTTGAGGAAGGATCCACTTCTAAGCACCTGTTGTTATTGTTGGTAGAATTCAATTCCTTGCGTTTAAAATGAGTGAGTGTCTCATTTTCTTCCTGGCTGTTGGATAGAAGCTTCCTTTATTTCCTTGGCATGTGGGTCTCTCTATAGAACAGCTCAAAACATAACAGCTTCCTTCATCAGATCCAGCAAGAGAGAGAGTCCACTAGCACGATGGACTATAATCTTATGTAATATAATCTTATGTAATTATGCAAGTGTTATCCCATTACCTCTGCAGTATCCTATTGATTAGAAATAACTTATAAGATTGGCCCACACTACAGAAGAGGGAATTATGCAAGATGTGATACAAGGAGGTATAATTGGGGGTTATCCTAGAGCCTGTCCACCTATATGATTCCTAATTATTCATGTCCCCTCCGTCTGAACAATACATTCACCTTCTCTCAAAGTCTCCAAGTATCTCAATCCATCACAACATCTGCTCAAAGTCAAGATTATCACCATCTGAATCAGATACAAATGTGGATGAAGCTTCTTGGGTGTGGTTCCTCTTGATCTACAGATGTGTAAAATTAAAAGACAAGTTTTTTCCCCCCCCACACATAGGAAAATGGCCACAGCTGTTCCTGTTAAAAAATGTGGACATGAAAGATACAAAGGAGTCATTGGTCTATAATCATTTTGAAATACAGCTGGACAAAAGTTGGATATTCCTTAATTAGGTTTTAAAGGTTTTTTAAATGGGAATAATTCTCCCTGTCATGGTTTCATCCTCTGAATCATTTTTTTTTCCATAAAGAGTAACGTTCATTTGCAACTGAGTGGTTTCATCAATCTACCTTTGACAATAGAATTTTAGGGTCCAGCAGACTCTTTTCATCATGTATTCTGTCTTTCTTTTTCAGTCCAAATCTTCAGTCTTGTTGTTGTTGCTGTTGTTTTGTTTTGTTTTGGGTTGAAATAACTTTCTCAAAAACTTTGTGGATCGTCTGTGGATTTCACTCTATTAGACAAGAGCTCTTAGAGGTCAGCCCTTCTTTACCTTGACCTGCTGCTAAGAGGGCTGAGAAACAATGGGATTATTTTTCCTACAGTCCCTCTTGATGGATTGAGAAGATCCATTTATCTCTTTTATCTCTTTAATGGGTCCTCTGTGTAACTGAATACTCTGATCTTTTGAGCTTTCTAAGATTTTCACAAAACATATAGTCACTTCCTTGGCTTTTTCTCTCAACTTGGGCTGATCTCAATTCTGCTTTCCTTATTAATGTTTGGAAACCATTTCTTGACTTTAAGCTCGTTTGCTGTATGGGGAAGCTGAGAATTTTCAAAATAGTCAAGCCATGTTTCCTTTGTGTTAAATAGTTATTCCCTCAATTTATGTCTTCCCTTTCACAGTTTCTGTTAAGTGGGAAGAAACCACTTTGCTTGGAAATCTTAGCTGGATAACCAAGTCCATCACTTACATGTTCTAATTTCCACATGACTACAAGATAGAATTTTGGGAAGTTTTCTGCCATACATGACCAGGATCTCTCCTTCCTTGAGTTTCAATAACAAGTTCCTCACTCTCTTTTGAGCCCTCACCAGCACTGTCCTTAAAGTGCAGATCTCTGTTAACCATCTGTTAGGCACTTTAGGCTGACTCTCTCACCGATGCAATTGAAGTTAGAAACATGGAAGTGACGGCCACCTGCTAATGCAGCAACTTGTGCCCTCTGTTCCTACTCATGCTTTCACCCAGATGTACCATTTCCATCTTGTAATGAATTGTTTTGGGGCTCATTCTACTCTATGACTTGATGTGTCCAATAAAACAAGTTCACAAATAATCAGCTCTGCACACATTTTCACATAGTGCTCTATGTTCAAACATTCTGT
This sequence comes from Leopardus geoffroyi, assembly GCF_018350155.1. NCBI lineage: Eukaryota > Metazoa > Chordata > Mammalia > Carnivora > Felidae > Leopardus > Leopardus geoffroyi. The sequence continues at coordinate 88,940,985 of NC_059328.1, forward strand.
ACCTACAAGGATCACATGACATAGAGCATATGTTTATCTACAAGTACATACTTCTCGGGGCACCTGGGTGGTTCAGTTGGTTGTGTCTGACTTTGGCTCAGGTCATGATCTTGCATGTCAGGCTCTGTGCTGACAACTCAGAGCTTGGAGCCTGCTCCATATTCTGTGTCTCCTTTTCTCTCTGCCCTTCTCCTGCTCATGCTCTGCCTCTCTCTCTCAAAAATAAATAAACATTAAAAAAAACAAAGTACATACTTCTTTAATGAATACACCTAAGAGTCTGTGTGTGATTCTCCCACTGGGGCATGTTTTCATGCTTCCCCCTGCATCATTTGCTACCACTGACACCTTCAGTGTCATGGAGCCTGACAAACTGTAGGGTCCATGTGGCAGGGATGTTTGCACTGCCATGTGGACCTGCTGCAGAAACCTTTCTTGATTCAGGCCCCATGTAGAGCTGGAAGTCTTCCACTAGCTAGCCAGTGTGTCGGTCAGATTTATTATTCCTAGGTGCAACCCAAAGAGGTCTAGCAGTTGCTGTTCTTCCTTTTTTTTGTGGTAGGGGATGAAATATGCAGCAACTTGGTTTTGACTCTGCAGGAAATGTGCTGGCATGCTCTTGACTACCTGATGTCTAAAAATGAACCAAAGTCATAGGTCCCTGAATTTTCATAGGGTTTGCCTCTCACTGTCTGGAGCACACATATCTTCCCAAGGTTTCTATCATATCAGCCACCTCTAATTCTTTGTAATCATCATGATGTCATCAATTAGTATGTAATAGATTAATATTAGTTATTAACATTATTAGTATTCAGTAAGCTGCCCAGGCCGTTAAGATCTTTTCAGACTACATTATAACAGAGGGTGGTAGATTTAACATGACTTTGGACAAAACTAAATGAGAGTCTTCCATCCCATACAGGTGCAAACTCTTTCTGATTCTCTTATCTAATTATAATCTAAAAGGAATACATTTGCAAAATATCTGTGTAAGATTTATTAATCTGCCTTAGCGATGATAGCTCATCTGTTAGTCTAGCTGCAGCTGAGAAGTCCTGGGATACTCTATAGTCGTTCTCCAATATCTCTATTTTCTGCAGAAACTAAACTGGGGATGTAAATGATAGAGAAATGAAAGGACCCACCACCCGTACATACTTTAGGTCCTTAATGGTGGCACTAACTTCCTCCATCCCTTTAGGGATTCAATATTGTTTTTAATTTACCATCTTGGTCAGGGGTTGGGGCAGTTTCAGAGATTTCTACTTAGTCTTCCCCATTTATGATAGTTCTTACCCCATAGGCCAAGGGCCCAATATGGAGATTCCTCCAACTGCCAAGTATATCAAATCAAATTATAGTTTGAGACTGAAGACATTACCAGTAGTTGGATCTCTGGACCTAAGGAGTCCTCTATAAGCTAAGTTTCAGCAAGAAGTGCACTTAATAATTTTTCTCCTTAGTTAAGCCTTAACTTTAATGCGCAGGGGGAGTTGTGAAGACACTTTGAGGCTGTGGGTAGCAATGCCAACTCAATCCCTGGAAAGTTCTGACCATTTTCCTTTACCCAATATTCAGTCATTTCAGTAACGTCTACATGTTTTTAAGGAAAGAACTGGAGGAATCATTAAAGCTTATACCTGCCACAGTGATGCAGGATACTTCCTCCTAGGAATCTGACTACCATTTTAGTCAATGGGATCTGAAGCTAAAATCTGGCTAATATTTAGGAATTGAGCAAGAGATAATAATTTGGGGTAACAACTACCTTTAGTATCCTGATTCCTCACTCTTATTCTTTTTTCCGGTTATACATATTCCTCAGCTGCTTTGTAGACTCTACCATGTGGCCCCATAGTATACTAAGTCTATGCAGTTTCTTGCAGGTCAGGGGCCCTTGGTTGTTCCTCTGACCTTACACATTGCTAAGAGTAATTGTGGTTTTTGGCTTCTGGAGGTTATGCATCAAACCTGGCCTCTATTACTTTGGGGCCACATATCTCCATTGGTATTAATATAACCAGGTCTGTGGTCACTACTTCTCTTTTCATCTCTAGCCTGTAGAAGAGAGCCATCACTTTTTATTGCTGCTGGTGTGCCTTTCACCAGCCCATTTCCGATGACCTTGGAAGATGGCGTGTCCTCCGGACATAATCCTTTAGAATATGATCCTCTAATAGATCTACTTACCCTGCATAATATATCTAATATATCCATTCCAGATTTTAGGATACTGGGTTTTCCTCATCAGAATACTGATGTTAGTGTAATAGATTGCCTTGGTTGGAGTGTCTAGAAATCTGTGGCTATAACATAACTATAAGATTCTGTGTTTCTTGCTCAGCTACAACAACTCTTCCACTGCAGGAGACAATTGCCTTTTGTAAGCTGTAAGGCGCCCCCTCTCTCTTATACTTCTCTGTCTTTCATACTGGGTTTCTTATTATCCTTCTGTGGGTCATCAATGCTACTTACTAAGCTAGGACACTATCATTATAAGCATTGTTCCTTACCATAGTTTTAGAATGCTTAACTATGATAAACTGGCACAGATGCTTATCCCCACTGGGATATTTTCAGAGGTCATTATTTCAGTGAAATATTTACAATTGGGACCTAATCTTATGTGAGGCACTAGGACAAGAATGGGTTTTTTGTTCTCAGGATAGCTGCCCATTGCAAGTTTTGCTTATCTCCTAAAAATTTGGCCTTCAAAAATTCCTTTACATTTGATCCAGCTCAGTCATTGAAGATTTCTTTAATGGATCGGTTTTTCTGAACCTCTTGTCTGTTATACATTTGGGAACTAAATCTTATGGGCATGGTTACATTTATGGGAATGTGAAGATATATTTCCCCTTTATTCTTGCCTTCTTTATTTTTCTCTTCCTTGTTATGACAAAGAGTGACAAGTGAGATGTCTTGTTAGGTTAATAATGCATTGATAATAGGCTATACTAGAGGGTCTTTATAAGCATGAAAACATTTTTCATGCTTTTTGAATGCTAGAGGACTTAAGCTTCCTCATTCTTGTCCTTCCAGAATTTATGACTCTTAGTGAGGAGGTATATACAACTGATAACCTTATGACATATGTAAATATCATAGTATATTTCCTTTTTGATAACTAAAAAAGATACAGATATATTTTTCTAGATAATATTATTGTAATAATATATTTTGTAGTTTATAAGTACCCATACTTTGATTTGTAAAAGTTTATGTGAAATCAAAAAGAATTTCTTGTGTTAGTTTTCTATTGATGCATAATTAACTATCCCAAAATTTCATGGCTAGAAACAACAAGCATTATTTTTACTGTCTCCATCAATTGGGAATGTTGACATGGCTTATCAGGATACCTGTAGCTCAGGGTCTCTCATTAGGTATCAGTCACTGCCAGTTGGTTTGCTTTGATGGGAGACTAGGGGAGGACCTGCTTCTAATGTCATGTGGATGTTGGCAGGATTCAGTGTCTCATGAGCACCAAATTCTAGTGTGAGAGCCTCAGGCTATAGAACTGTGAACCTCTGTTTCTCACTGTTGCCCAGAGCCTCTCTCAATAAGCCTGCTACATCAGTTTCTCTCCAGAGGACCTCAGAACAGAGAGGTTGGCTCTCTTAAGAGTGAATGAATCTGGGGTACCTGGGTGGCTTAGTCGGTAAAGTGTGACTTTGGCTCAAGTCATGATCTCATGGTTCGTGAATTTGGGCCCTGCATCAGGCACATTTGGAATCCTCTGCTGTCAGCACAGAGCCCATTTGGGATCCTCTGTCCCTCTCTCTGCACCTCCCCAGCTCATTCTCTCTCTCAAAATACATAAACTTAAAAAAAAAAAAGAGCAAATGCATATAAGAATAGGTGGGGATGAGCACCCAAAATGGAAGCCACAGTTTCCATAATCTAATCTCTGATGTGCCATCCCATTACTTCTGCTGTGTTCTAGACATTATAAGAGTCAATACATCTGTCCCACACTCAGGGGAGGGGATAACACAGGAGATAACATCAAGTGTTGGAGATTATTTGGGGTCATTTAGAGGCTGCTTACCACATTTCTCCTAGAACAATTTTGGTATAATTTCTCTTATATTTTTATAGTGATGTACTGCATAATACAAAGCACATTATAATCACTTAAGACTTTCTGGGTTTTTCCATCATTTATACTGCTTGCTAGCAGTGTGATTTTTGACAAATTAATCTTGGGGTACCTCATTTCCTTCTGGAAAATATGGTATAATAATGTGTCTTTCCCATACCATACCACAGGTCACAGTTATAATTTTGTCTCAGAATGGTCCTTAGTGTGGATTCAATATCTACATTTGTTAAAATAAAATACAAAAGATGGCTATTAATAATGCTTTTTTTTGCATGAAGTAATTATTCTCTGCATAGATACCAGTCCTGTGACCTTGCAAATAAGAGTTGTCTTTTTTTTCTTTAAACTCAAGTGCAACTGAAACTTTATTAGTAAATATACACAATAGGAGGTTTTTAAAAAATTATGATTTACCATTTCAGCGGGAACTAACATCATACTTAGATGAAGTGAAAAATTGGTTCTGGCTGGTTTCCGCTCTTGGCTTTACTGAATTATAAAACAAGTAGAGTGCGTCAGGCAGGCCCAGCTCTCATGGCTCTCCCACGACAACCCATCCCCTTTGCAATATTAGGGACCACTGACCGGAGACTATGTGAGACCTCTCAAGGTCTCTTCTTTTATTTGTAACGTGACGGGGTGGACTAGGCGATTGGAGAGATCCCAGTGAGGGCTTGTTGATTTCCTGGAAAGCTATTATAGGCTGCACCTATTTTCACAGAAACCATTTTCCAAAGCCGATCCCTATAAAGAGAAATGCTTAGCTTATACTACTGACTGCACATAAGGATTAATCCTTTACTACTGACTGCACATAAGGATTTTCCTTAGTCTATTTCAGGAATTACTTTACATTGATATGTTAGTAGACGTTTCAGCAATGATAAACAAATTTCATGGAGTATTCTGTGTATATTATTAAATTTATTCTTTCACATGGCAAAAATAATTGAAGCCATCTGCATAATCTGGAAGAAAAGTGCCAGGATTTATGAATATATTTTCATTAGCTTTTAATGTATTTTCTTACTGTTTTATGCTATATTTTTATATTCTATAATAAATTTCATTAATAATTGTGTGGGGTAAAAAACATATTATATATTAGGTCAAAATACATATTGGTTTTCTCCATATTTTTAAATGTTACTTTATTTCATTTAAATGAAAATGTATTTTCATTTAGGCAAAAATCTAGTTATAAAGGTCTTTTTGTTTTATAGTAGAAATGGTAGTAGAAATAAGATTTTTGTAATGCATTCTCCATTTGTGTTTTTTTGTGATTTTGTAAATGCTGCTGCCATTCCTTTAGAAATGTGATCCTGAAGTATCTTTGGCAATGTCCTGTGGGGCAAATATAGAGAATAATATAATCTGACACTTAAATAACCATAAATGACTAAATAAATGTCCAAGTCACTAGAGGAAAGAGAAGGTCATAGAATCTGTATTTCAGCTGGCAGAGCAAGAATAAATTTTGCCCTGGAGAATTCAGCTGTGTTCAAGAAGGCAGAGCATTACCTATGTTAACATATTGACAGAGGACAAAGAAAGGTTTAATGAACTCAGTAGTTAACCTTAGAAGTTTAAAAGAATCTACAACTAGAGAAGTATCATCAAATCCATTATCTCTTGACAGAAAGGGTTACTCATTTGTGCAACAGATATGGAACACCAACTATGTGACATGCTTTCATGGGGTTTGCAATCTAACTGAAGAAATTAAAATTAATAAAATTATTAAACAGATAATTGTGTAATTATAGAGATAGATATATGCATAGCATTATGTGCCATGAAGACATTTCAGAGGGAATGTGAATCAGTCTTTGGAGGTCAGGAAAGGTGACCTAAAGAAGTGACTCTAGTTGACAGCTGATAGTTGAGGTCACTTACTGGCTAATAAAGAAGGGAGGAGAGGGAGGAGAAAGGACTTGGACAGAGAGAATAATAGGGTCGTGGCCTTATGGTAACTGTTGCATGTATTGCTATTTAGTAGCAACCGAAACCTAGTGCTGTTGGAGAGGGGGAGGAAAGAAAATAAAAATAGACATACCCATTTGTATTAAGATCTTTAGAGGGCCTAAACTCTGAAGATATTATAATATCTGATTTTCTCAAATATTTCACCAAATACAGCAATTCATAAACAAGAGTTATAAAAATGTAATTCTCTCTAAGAGGCTAGATAGGTATAATTTTTTAAATATGAGGATCTTTGAAAATTCATTTCTGGTGCCACTGCTTTAGGGTTTCCTGAGAACAAGCTACCTAGTGGGAATGCCAACACTGAGTAGGGCTCTGCTCTGATCATGCAGAGCACTGTAGACAATGTTAAATATTTTGGTGTTTGCTGTAATAAAAGGGGAACTCCAAATATATACATCAATTAATCACAAACATAAAGAAACTCATTGATAATAATACCATAATAGTAGGAGACTTCAACACCCCACTCACAGCAATGGGCGGATCATCTAAACAGAAAATCAACAAGGAAACAATGGCTTTGAATGACACACTGGACCAAATGGACTTAGTAGATATATTCAGAACATTTCATCCTAAAGCAGTGGAAAACGCATTCTTCTCCAGTGCATATGGAACATTCTCCAGAATAGATCACATACTGGGACACAAATCAGTCCTTAACAAGTACAGAAAGATCAAGATCATACCATGCATATTTTCAGAACACAACACTACGAAACTTGAAATCAACCACAAGAAAAAGTTTAGAAAGATAACAAATACCTGGAGACTAAAGAACATCCTACTGAAGAATGAATGGGCTAACCAAGAAGTTAAAGAGGAAATTAAAAAGTACATGGAAGCCAATGAAAATGATGACTCCACAGTCCAAAATATCTGGGACGCAGCAAGAGCAGTCATAAGAGGGAAGCAAATAGCAATCCAGGCCTTCCTAAAGAAGGAAGAAAGGTCTCAGATACACAACCTAACCTTACGCCTTAAAGAGCTGGGAAAAGAACAGCAAATAAAACCCAAAACCAGCAGAAGACATGGCATAATGAAGATTAGAGCAGAAATCAATGCTATTGAAACCAAAAAAACAGTAGAACAGACCAATGAAACCAGAAGCTGGTTCTTTGAAAGAATTAACAAAATTGATAAGCCCCTAGCCAGTTTGATCAAAAACCAAAAGGAAGGACCCAAATAAATAAAATCAAGAATGAAAGAGAAGCAATCACAACCAACAGAATACAACAACCAGGGAGAAATACAAACAATAACAAGAGAATATTGTGAGTAATTATACACCATAAAATGGGCAATCTGGAAGAAATGGACAAATTCCTAGAAACACATAAACTACCAAAACTGAAACACAAAGAAATAGAAAACTTGAACAGACATATAAACAGTAAAGAAATTGAATTTGTAATAAAAAATTTTCCAAAAAACAAGAGTCCAGGGCTGGATGGCTTTCCAGGGGAATTCTACCAAACATTTGGAGAAGAGTCAACACCTATTGTTTTGAAGTTGTTTCAAATAATAAAAATGGAAGGAAAACTTCCAAAGTCTTTCTATGAAGCCAGAATTACCTTGATTCCAAACCAGACAAAGATCCCACTACAAAGAACTACAAACCAATTCCCCTGATGAACATGGATGCAAAAATCCTCAACAAGATACTAGCCACCAGATCCAACAATACATTAAAAGAATTATTCACCACAACTAAGAGAGATTTATATCTGGGATTCAGGGCTGGTTCAATATCCGCAAAACAATCAATGTGATACATCACATCAATAGAAGAAAGGACAAGAAGCACATGATTCTCTCAATAGATGCAAAGAAAACATTTGACAAAGTATAGCATCCTTTCTTGATAAAAACCCTCAAGAAAGTAGGGATAGAAGTATCATACCTCAAGATCATAAAGCTGTATATGAAAGACCACAGCTAATATCATCCTTAATGGGGAAAACCTGAGGACTTTCCCCCTAAGGTCAGGAACACGACAGAGATGTCCACTGTTGCCACTGTCATTCAACATAGTATTGGAAGTTAGCCTCAGCAATCAGACAGAACAAAGGAATAAAATGCCTCCAAATGGGCCATGAGGAGTTCAAACTTTCACTCATTGCAGATGACATGATACTCTATATGGAAAACCCAAAAGATTCCACCAAAAACTGCTAGAACTCATCCATGAATTTAGCAAAGTTACAGGATACAAAATCAATGCACAGAAATCAGTTGCATTCCTATACACCAGTAATGAAGCAACCAAAAGAGAAATTGAGGAATCAATCCCATTTACAATTGCACCAAAAACCATAAAATACTTAGGAATAAATCTTACCAAAAAGGTGAAAAATCTATACACTGAAACTGTAGAAAGCTTATGAAAGAAATTGAAGAAGACACAAAAAAAATGGAAAAAGATTCCATGCTCCTGGATAGGAAGAAATAGTATTGCTAAAATGTCAACACTACCCAAATCAATCTACATATTCAACGCAATCCTTATCAAAATAACGCCAGCGTCCTTCACAGAGCTAGAACGAACAATACTAAAATTTGTATGGAACCAGAAAAGACCCCGAATAGCCAAAGCAATCTTGAAAAAGAAAACTGAAGCTGGAGACATCACAATCCCGGACTTCATGCTGTATTACAAAGCTGTAATCATCAAGACACTATGGTACTAGCACAAGAACAGACACTCAGATCAATGGAACAGAATATAAAACCCAGAAATGGACCCATAAATGTATGGCCAACTAATCTTTGACATAGCGGGAAAGAATATCCAATGTAATAAACAGTTTCTTCAGCAAGTGGTGCTGGGAAAACTGGACAGCGACATGCAGAAGAATGAACCTGGACCACTTTCTTACACCATACCCAAAAATAAACTCAAAGTGGATGAAAGACCTAAATGTAGGACAAGGAGCCATCAAAATCCTCGAGGAGAAAGCAGGCAAAAACCTCTTTGATCTTGGCTGCAGCAACTTCTTACTCAACACGTCTCCGGAGGCAAGGGAAACAAAAGCAGAAATGAACTACTGGGACCTCATCAAAATAAAAATCTTCTGCACAGCAAAGGAAACAATCAGCAACACTAAAAGGCAACCAACAGAATGGGAGAAGATATTTGCAAATGACATATCAGATAAAGGGTTAGTATCAAAAATCTACAAAGAACTTATCAAACTCAATACCCAAAAAACAAAGAATCCAGTGAAGAAATGGGGAAAAGACATGAATTGACACTTCTCCAAAGAAGACTCCAGATGGCCAACCAACACATGAAAAACTGCTCAACATCACTCATCATCAGGGAAATACAAATCAAAACCACAATGAGATACCACCTTACACCTGTCAGAATGGCTAACATTAACAACTCAGACAACAACAGATGTTGGCGAGGATGCAGAGAAAGAGGATCTCTTTTGCAGTGCTGGTGGGAATGCAAACTAGTGCAGCCACTCTGGGAAATAGTATGGAGGTTCCTCAAAATATTAAAAATAGAACTACCCTGTGACCCAGTAATTGCACCACCAGGTATTTATACAAGGGATACAGGTGTGCTGTTTTTAAGGGACACATGCACCCCAATGTTTACAGCAGCACTATTGACAACTGACAAAGTATGGAAAGAGCCAAAATGTCCATTGATTCATGAATGGATACAGAAGATGTGGTATATACAATGGAGTATTACTTGGTATTACTCTGCAATCAGAAAGAACGAAATCTTGCCATTTGCAACTATGTGGATGGAACTGGAGGTTATTATGCTAAGCGAAATTAGTCAGAGGAAGAAAAATATCATATGATTTCACTCATATGAGGAATAAGAGATATAAAACAGATGAACATAAGGGAAGGGAAGCAAAAATACTATAAAACATAAAAGATGCTTAAGTACGGAGAACAAACAGAAGGTAACTGGAGGGGTTGTGGGAGGAAGGATGGGCTAAATAGGTAAGGAACATTAAGGAATCTACTCCTGAAGTTACTGTTGCCCTATATGCTAACTAACTTGGATGTCAGTCAAAAAATAAATTAATCTAAAAAAAAAAGAAAAAGAAAAAGAAAAAGAAAAAGAAAAGGTGAGCAACTCTGGCTGCAGAGGGCCAAATTGTTTGGAGAGAGGAGGGATTGTGGCATGTCCTGATCCGAAGTCATGCAGTAAGATATTCCAAAGCTATTACATTGAAAAGAAGCATGTGAGAGAAAAGAGGATTGATTGATGCATCATTAGAAGGTAAAATTAACATTAGGATATTGTATCTTCTAATTTCCTTGCTTACACGGATTCTATTCATTAAGTTTTTGAATACTGGAGAAAAATCAAAGGGTTTCTTTTGTGGGGTGAGTGCTGTGATTACAGGTCTGTGTGCAATTTTGAAGCAGCCTTGAGGAATCCAAGTTGAAATATTTGAAAGTTGCATGCAGAGGTCTAGAATCAGAGGAGGGCTCTGGGCCAGGAATACTGTTTTAAGGGCCATCGAACTGAAGATAAGGCAACGCCTAGAGGAATTATTGTGTTCACTCTTCAAGTAGCTGAAGAAGAATTTGAAAAGGAGACCAAGAAGAATTAGCCAGGAGTGTATGACTATAATCAGTACAAGGTGATAAAAGGTAAGCTTTGAATAAAGGAGAAATATAAGGAAACCAAACCCAAAGTGTCAATTCAGTCTTCAAAGAGACAAACAAACAAAACAAACAATAAATAAATAAATAACAAGGAGAACCCATAGAGAATTTCCAGAGAATGCTAAATCTCTGGACATACAAATCAATGTGCATAAATGTCTGTGAGTTGTGCCTTTTATGTTCTGGTTTGTTAAAAGAGATTTAATAGGTAAAACCTTTAAAAGCCCTGTTCGATGCAATAACTAATTATGATTGCATATTATGAAATGGGATTGAGGGGGGCAGAGGGGAAGACAGGGGAGCGGACAGTGGATGGGAGGGAGGCGAATAAGGAGAGGGAGAGGGATAAAAAGGGAGGGAGACAAACCTTTTTTGTTTTGTTTTCATGGAGCTTATATTCATTCTAGCAACAATAAATCAGCCAATGTTTTAGGAAGGAAAATGTTGTATTATATCAGATGCTAGGGAAAATCTTTTGATACAGTAACATTTGAGCCCTGAATGAGGGGAAGGTTGAGCCCTTGGAGTATCTGCTTGCAGAGGGAAAGGTAGATGAATGTACTTTGGAGGGGGAAGTGCTTGGCATGTCTGAAAAACTGCAAATGAGGCCAAAGAACCTAGAAAGGAGTAGCCACGGGGATACCTGGTGGCCTTTTAATTTACGAAAATGATAATAGTTTGGTTTTATTTTGAGTGAAATAAAATGACTTAGAAGTGCCTGAGTAGAAACATTACATGACTTCTGTTTTTAAAGGAATATCAGAGTCATTTTGGCTTCTGTGGAGAGAACAGGTGTAGGGGAGCAGAGTTTGAAATAGGAAGGAAAGTTGAGACACTTTCAGAGTAGTCTAGGATACCGAAAATCACTGTTAGACTGAGGCATTAGCAGTAAAGGCAGTGAAAGGGATAGTAGACAATAAATGTAGACACATTTGTTAAATAATTTTATTGAATGTAAGAATGGAGGATTGGGGAGGTAGATGGAAAAGAACGTGAGGTCAGAAGTGTGTGTGTGTGTGTGTGTGTTTCATTCAGGAGTGTGTTAGCATATGCTGTGTATGGATGGGAATAATCCAGAAGGAATAAAAAAAGCAAAGTGAAAAATATTGCTGGAATTATATACGTAAGCAGTGAGCCTTTTAAAAAGTACTTTTGCTTAAGATTTATTTAATACGTTAGTTGTTTATACTTTAGATAGACACAGTACGTACATGTGTTTAAAGTGTGTGGTATCTATATGACTTGCTGTTGGGCTATGCAAAAACTTTCAACATCAGAATGAACATTTTGAGATAGAATAAGTGATGTGGTGAAACAAGCTCTGATTGGATGCTCTGTATTTCTGTAGTAACTATTAAAATACAGAGTGGAATGTTCTACCTCTAACTAAGGGTAAAGAGTCGACAAAATATTATTGAAGTCAAAATCACTTTTGCATTCTTTTATTCACCATGACTTTCAAGAGCAAAGATCCTAAAACAAAAATCCTGATAGCTGGTGTATTTAAATGAACAGCAGGGGGACGGAAACAATCTGCTTAAGTTCTACATACAAATCCCAGGAAAAACTCAAAGGGAAGTCTGACTTTGTTATGTCACACTACAAATCATTCCTAATCAACATCCATACTATATTTTTTCTTGTTCAATAATAATAAACTTTCCGAAAAGATATATTTTATTCTATTTCTCACTTTTTCCTGATTAGCAATATCATTTGATACATACACACATATTACTAAACTACCACTTGGTAAGTGAAAGCTTTACTTTCTGCAGGAAAACAGCATGTGCAGTGATTGTGCAATGTAAACAAAATGCTGTCGTGGGCCCAGGACACAGTGCATCAACTGTCACACTGATCGGTCAGATGGTTTCAGATGTTTAAGAGTCAAAAAATGAGAAGGGGACAGCAACAGCCCTGTAAGTATAGCTATTATGTTATTTAGATAGAGATAATGTAATTGAAGAATATTGAAGTACATTTGAATGAACATCAGTGCAAACGTGGACAATGTGAGTTATAATATGGTAAATACATTCATTCATGTGCAGAATAATGTGTACTGCTCTCCTCAAAATCTGAACAGGTTAAAAAAATGATTCAGAAAAAAATATATGGGTAACAAAAATTAATTCCTACTCTGCTTCCAGATTTCCAATATAAATTACCTTTTAGGGTTTATTGTATTCATTAATTTCTCTAACTCTGTTATTAAATTTGCCATCATTATGATGCCAGCCTGCCTGGGGGACTATGGAAAAAAATCCTCCAATCCAAGATTAAATTTAATTCTACAAATATCTATCAGCTTCTATCTGCACTAACTCTAATTTCACACAGACTACTACCAATGGCTGTCACATAAATATATGCTAGAAAATATTTTTTAAAAGTGTCATATTGCATGTAAATTCAGTTTATTGTGTTTCAGTAAGTTACTTTATATTTTCTTTGATTTTATGGCCTTGGAGTCATTCTTAATTACTGTCTCACACCTAATATGATAGGAAATTCTGTTAACTCTCTATTCAAAATATAAAATGATCATTTCCCACCAATTCTTCTGATTCCATGCTCACCCAAGCCACCATCATCTCTGACCTGGACAACTGGAATCGCCTCTTGGAAAGTCATGTCTTTCTGATGATCTGTTCAATAGAGCTAACAAAATGATACGGTGTGAATAGAAATTAAATCATATCATTCTGCTCATGACTCTCTAGTGGCTCTCTTTCTTACCTCAAATACAATCTGAAGTCCCCCTTGTAAGGACCTTACAAACAAATCTCCTTATCATTCTTTGCATCTCTGACTTTATCATCTACCCATTTCCTACTTGGTTATTCTCTCCCAGACATGTCATCTTGTGGTTTTGTGTATTGTATGATGTTTGGTTGCATCTCTTACCTCTATCCACTAGAGGTCAGCAGCACACCTTGCCCCAGTTAAGGAAACAAAAAATGTCTGCAGACATTGTCAAATGTTCCTTAGGGGGTAAAGTCACAACTCCCTTTGTCAAGAACCACTGATTTAGAAACCTAGGATTCATAGTCACCATGTCCTTGAATTCATTTTCATTTTCAGGTACTTTATATAATTTATAACTGACTGGCTACCCACTTTCCCAACAAAGTCTTGGATGTTCTGTAAACAATACATTTTCTTTTCGAGGAAAGATATAAAAGTAAAACTTGGCTACACTACATATCATGTAATAGACAAGTTGTGTTCTCTTTAAAATACTACAGAAACTAACCCATGTATAATAAAAAATTATTACTGCACCTTTACCATCACAATGGAACTATTTTCTGAACACTGAAAATGTGCTTCCAAAGAGAAATCATAATTATTAAAAAAAAAAGATCTCTACTTAATTTTTCTCACATAAACATTTTTATATAAAGTATATCAGACATTGTTATATTTTAAAAAACGCTCCAATAAAACAGCAAGCATTTATTTAAATGCATAAAAAACAATAAACATCTATTTGGTTCACAAGTTTACAACTCAGCTGGGAGGTTCTGCTGACCAGAGAAAGATGGGTTCCGCTAACATCAGGGAGCAAGCTTTTGTTCGTATCTGTGGTCAACCACAAGTCAGCTAGGCAGTTTTGCTGATGTTGGCTAGACTATCACACATGGTTAAGCCATGGCTGGGTTAACTAAAGCAAGTTGTCTCCACTGCACAGAGTGCCTCATTTTCTAAAAGGTTGACTTGGGCTTGTTCTCATGGCAAAGGCTGAGTTCCAAAAGAGAATGAAATCCCACAGCGCCTTTTGAGGCTCAGGTTCAGAAATGTCATGCCATAATCTCTGTGGTGTCCTGTTGGTCAGGAGAAATCACAAGGACAGCTCAGATTCAGGGCTTAGCAAGGAGGGCTCCTCTTATTGGTGGGAGGAGTCAAAGTCTCTTTACAAAAGGAAAAGGATATCTGGAAACCAGTGATGATATCATTACCATGCACCACATGAATATTTTTTTTAAATGTTTGAAAATTCCCACCTACATTCTCCTTTCTTCAGGTCCTTAGGGTTTCAAATTTAAGGGCAGTATAAATCGGTTTTGTTCAAGCAGGTAAACACTGGACTTCCTGCTTAATTGGACATTTGGTGGCATACTCAGCATAGTAGAGTTCAATGGCCAAAAGAAGTAGGACTTCAACTTTGCTTGGAAGTCATCAGTGATCTTCTCAGATATTTATACTCCTGTAAAAGGCATATTTTACAAAGTAAATTTGAACATTAATGTCTACTTTGAATAACAAATGTTTATTCAAAAACAATTATCAATGTAACACAAAAAGAGAAAATCTAAAATCACTCCCAAGAAAATAATTTTAATTACTTTTCATAACTTAATGTTTGCTTTTTGAGGGATTATAAGCCTCTTCAAACATCTGGCATTTGTGTTTATGCAGAGAATTCTTATTTGGGCGTTACTTAATTAGAATCAAACAATTCCATTTTTTCAATAGTGCTTGGAAAATAATAATCCGTGCCAACTGAGTACAGAGTCAAAACACTTTAAACATTAACTTGTAAATATTTGCAACCATAGTAATTTTTTCCTTAAAGATATAAAATTTCAAAGGAGTCCTTTATTTTCATACAAAAAATAATAATTTAATTTTTCTCTATTTAAATTTTATATAAAATTTGAAAGGTGAATGCTATGGATTAGAAGGAGAGTTTATGATCTTGTCCTTAATTCATGTATTTCATACTATAGATACAGTAGCGACTCCTCTCTTAACTAGCAACATATCCTGAAAATATGACTAAGCTTTGACAAAATTGCATTTACTTCATTCTTCATTATAAATGTATCATATATAAAACGTGTGGTATACAAATGCAATAATATTATAAAAATCCATACAAATATGTTAGAAAAGTACATTGAGGACTTTAACAAATTTGGAAAAAAGTGCTAAAACATGTCACTAATTACCTTCTTTTTATTTTTTATTATCCATTTTGATTTTTCCCCAATAAAGTTGTTTTATTTCATAATCAGAAATAAATAACAAACAGATCATTTAACAAACTAAACAAAATCAGCAGATGCTCTTTTCACTTGACATATGATTACTCATTTTGGCACATGAGACCTGTCATATTTATACACATGAACAAGTGTTTCCTAGTTCTCAATTATAAGAATAATAATAACACAAAGAACAACAACTATAGCAGCTAATGTGTATTGACTGCATTCTACTTATCTAATACTATTCTAAGCAGTTTACATGTATCTGCTCATTTAATTCTCACAACAATATAAGGTACAATTATTATTCCCATTTTATAGATGAGAAAACTGAGATAAAAGAGATAATTTAACTTACCCAAGGTCACAACCAGGAGTGGTGAGAAAAGAAAAGTACTTCTGAACTAATCAGTGTTTTTTCTAATGCCTTCTTGGTTGCTATATGCATATTTTGGAAAATATCTCTAAGGAAGACACATTACTGTACACTATATGATTTTCTTGGACCTGTTCATTAAAGTTTGACAGAAACACTAATAGAAGTCCCTTTATTTGAATTCAGAGCACCTGCAATATGAATCTCAGACAAACATTAGAAAGGATTTTAGTGTATATTAAATGTTTGTGCTAATTAATACATTATATTTAAGAATAAAGTAATTTGTGGCACAAAAACAGACACATAGACCAATGGAATAGAATATAAACCCCAGAACTAGACCCACAAACGTATGGCCAACTCATCTTTGACAAAGCAGGAAAGAACATCCAATGGAAAAAAGACAGCCTCTTTAACAAATGGTGCTGGGAGAACTGGACAGCAACATGCAGAAGGTTGAAACTAGACCACTTTCTGACACCATTCACAAAAATAAACTCAAAATGGATAAAGGACCTGAATGTGAGACAGGAAACCATCAAAACCTTAGAGGAGAAAGCAGGAAAAGACCTCTCTGACCTCAGCCGTAGCAATCTCTTACTCGACACATCCCCAAAGACAAGGGAATTCAAAGCAAAAGTGAATTACTGGGACCTTATGAAGATAAAAAGCTTCTGCCCAGCAAAGGAAACAACCAACAAAACTAAAAGGCAACCAACAGAATGGGAAAAGATATTTGCAATGACATATCGGACAAAGGGCTAGTATCCAAAATCTATAAAGAGCTCACCAAACTCCACACCCGAAAAACAAATAACCCAGTGAAGAAATGGGCAGAAAACATGAATAGACACTTCTCTAAAGAAGACATCCGGATGGCCAACAGGCACATGAAAAGATGTTCAGCGTCGCTCCTTATCAGGGAAATACAAATCAAAACCACACTCAGGTATCACCTCACGCCAGTCAGAGTGGCCAAAATGAACAAATCAGGAGACTCTAGATGCTGGAGAGGATGTGGAGAAACGGGAACCCTCTTGCACTGTTGGTGGGAATGCAAATTGGTGCAGCCACTCTGGAAAGCAGTGTGGAGGTTCCTCAGAAAATTAAAAATAGACCTACCCTATGACCCAGCAATAGCACTGCTAGGAATTTATCCAAGGGATACAGGAGTACTGATGCGTAGGGGCACTTGTACCCCAATGTTCATAGCAGCACTCTCAACAATAGCCAAATTATGGAAAGAGCCTAAATGTCCATCAATTGATGAATGGATAAAGAAATTGTGGTTTATATACACAATGGAATACTACGTGGCAATGAGAAAAAATGAAATATGGCCTTTTGTAGCAACGTGGATGGAACTGGAGAGTGTGATGCTAAGTGAAATAAGCCATACAGAGAAAGACAGATACCATATGGTTTCACTCTTATGTGGATCCTGAGAAACTTAACAGGAACCCATGGGGGAGGGGGAGGAAAGAAGAAAAAAAAAAAAAAAAAAAGAGGTTAGAGTGGGAGAGAGCCAAAGCATAAGAGATTGTTAAAAACTGAGAACAAACTGAGGGTTGATGGGGGGTGGGAGGGAGGAGAGGGTGGGTGATGGGTATTGAGGAGGGCACTTTTTGGGATGAGCACTGGGTGTTGTATGGAAACCAATTTGACAATAAATTTCATATATTAAAAAAAATAAATAAAAAAAAAAAGAAAAAAAAAACAGAACAAACTGAGGGTTGATGAGGGGTGGGAGGGAGGAGAGGGTGGGTGATGGGTATTGAGGAGGGCACCTTTTGGGATGAGCACTGGGTGTTGTATGGAAACCAATTTGACAATAAATTTCATATATTAAAAAAAAATAAAAAATAAATAAATAAATAAAATTGTTTTTCAAATGTGATTTTATGAATAAATGAAAGAATGAGACCTTAGGCCTAGAAGTATTCAGTTTTAAGTGTGTTACCCCAACATAGTATTGATCTAAAGACAGACTCCATTTCATAAAGAAAAAGATTAAGGGCAATAAGAGTAGTAATTTATGTTTAGAGATAAGAGATAAAGAATATAGCAGTTATAAGTTCATATCTGGCGGTTGGTAAAAAGTTCACAGATTTAAAAGGGAACTACTCATTTTCCATTTTGCTTTGTGTTCTCTGCCCAGGTAATGATCATCAGACTGGAAAGGCTAATACAAAGACTCTCTTTAAGCCTTAGTTAAGAGAGGATATTATGAGAACCCCTGACTGCCAGAAACACAGACATAATTGTGCCACTATCTATAATCACTGTGATCAAGAAGATAGGTGTTAGATAAGGGCAAATGGTCTCCTGTTTTTCAAACAGAGGAAGATCATGGATAATAGAAAGATATTTTATTGCATTTATTTAGCAAAATGTTATTGAGAACCTTGTTATGTAATAAGCACTGTGCTAAGTACTGGGGGTAAAAAGAAATAAGACATGATTCCTAAAGAAGGAAGATACTTAACTAATATAAGAAACATTTGGAAAGTACAATGATATTGGTTTGCACAGGATACCATCAGGTGACCAGAACTGTAGTTAAGATCATAGACTTAAAGGATACCTGGGTGGCTCAGTTGGTTGAGCATCTGACTCTTGGTTTCAGCTCAGATCACGATCCCAGGGGTTGTGGGATCAAGCCCTGCATTGGGCCCTGCACTGAGTTTAGAGCCTGCTTGAGATTCTCTGTCTCCCTCACTCTCTGCCCCTCCCCCACTCACACCTGCACATGCCTGCGCGCTCTCTCTCTCTCTCAAAAATAAATAAATGACCATTAAAAAAAAGAAGTGAACATAGTGTTAGTAGCTTTTCACAAAGCACACATCAAAGTCCCCTGTACTACTCCATGAGAAATTTGGGAAAAGTAGGTTAAGCCAGGTGATGGTACAGCTAGATGGATTTTGCTTGTGGTTGATGACTCTTACCAAAGAGTGATATAAACCTGAAGAGAAGTGTATATGGCCATTGTTTTGCCCTTCCAGTTCAATATTTTATGAACGAATTTAAAAAGACCCTTGATGGTAGTCTGACAAAATATGACTTCTCATTAGAAGAGATAAGTAATATGTTTCATGATGGGTTCAGGACCCCAAAGGAGCCCTCTCCATAGACCAGAAAAACAGATCTAGGATCCTTAAATTTTTTGCCTATGTGTAATCTTCAAAATAGTCATGATTGTTGTAGACTCCATGGTCTGATTCATAGAAAAAACAATAAATCTTAAGTACTCTACTACAGACTAAAAGCAAGGAAAATGTTAAACTACCCATCTCACATTACATTAGAGATGTATTCCTTCTACACAAAGACCGTGCTGCAACTCCTACACTATGTCACTATGTTATACTAATATGCATGTGATATAATAAGAATTTAACTCATAATAAGAATTTCTTGATGTCCCAGTTTTATCACTTTGGTAAATAACTAAAGCTACATTTTGGTAACAAAATATAAGTTTTGTCTTTGAATTTTTTGATAATCTTTGAAATTATACATAGACTTTACCCTCAAAATTAAAAGTATTTCTCCTAAACCAGTTGATTACTCAAACTTTGCCTTTAGTGTTTAATAAAATTGACATGGATGATTGCATAGCATTATGCCTTAAACAAAAATGTCTTTGATTCTGTTTTCATGAAGACAGGTTATGCTGAGCTGAAAATATATGTTGTCTCAATGGAGAATATAGGGTGTACTTCAGTGAGGCAGATACTTGCTACAATCTTTCTACTCTTGGAATCTCGATAAAAGCCATTATAAACATGAAAAAGCCAAGTGAATCTACACAATAATCTATGCATGAACAATCCTTACAGTGGGTTTAACCTTCTGAAGGAAAAGTAACTGTTGAGGTGGTGGTCCAGGCCTGTTGGTTCAAAGCCAGTAGTGATCAGCTTTTGTGTGCTCACATGAAAGTTGTAATGGGTGGAATAATGACCTCCCCCCACCCACCCACCCACCCAAATTCATGTCTCTCCCAAAATCTCAGAATGTGGCCTTATCTAGAAAAAGCATCTTTACAGATATAATTAGTTAAGATGAGGTCATATTAGAGTAGGGTGGGCTCTAAATTCAAGCTAACTGATGGTCTTCTAAGAAGAGAAGAGACACAGACATGCACACAGAGGGAAGATGATGTGAAGACAGAGACACACAAGGAGGAAGCCACATGATGACAGAGGCAGAGATTGGAGCGATGCATCTATAAGCCAAGGAATGCCAAGGATTGCTATAATTATCAGATGCTAGGAGTGGCAGGGATTCTCCTAAAGGCCTAGACAGAGCCTGGCCCTGCCATCACCTTAATCTCAGACTTCTGGCCTCCAGAAATGTGAGAGAATAAATTTCTATTGTCTTTAAAAAAAAAAAAAGAATAAAGTGATTTGAATGTGACTTTATGCCTATATTACATTACTAAATAATACTGTATGGATATGAATATAGACACAGATATAGATATAGATATATAGTGTTTTGGGATAACAGGTTATGCAAAAAAAACTGTTTTTATGACCAGTGTAGTACCTAGAAATTAAGCAAAACTAATACAATTAAGTAAATTAAGTAAAGTAAATAAAAACAGATGTGTATTATGCTGTATAATTTACTTGTTTAATCATTTCAACACTTTGATAGGTATTGTATTAGTTATCCACTGATGCTTAACAAACGACCGTAAAATTTAGCACTTGAAACAATATATATTACATCATAGTTTCTATAGATCAGGAATCTGGGCACAGTTCACGGTTTAGCTATCTGCCTCTCAGTGAGGATCTCTCACAGAGCTGTAATGTAGCTGTGGAACATGGCTACAGTCATCTCAAGGCTCAGCTAGAGGAGAACTGGCTTTGATCATTGACAGGTCTCAGGTCTTTGCTGGCTGTGGAACATCAGCTTCTTGCTATGCTGCCCCTTCTCAGGCAGTTCACCATGGAGTACTATTTGCTTCACTCAGAGTGAGCGAGGAAGACAAGAAGAGAGTAAAAAAGAACAATAAGCTAGAAGCCACAGTCACTTTAAGAATATTTTCAGAAGTGACATCCTATTACTTTTTTCATATTTTCTCCTTTGAAGCAAGTCACCTGATCCAACCAAGGAGCTTCTCAAGAGTGTGAATGGAAGGAGGCGGAATCATTAGGGGCAGTTTCAGAGGCTGCTCATTATAGGGCATTTTCTACACAGGTGGAGAAAGTGATTCTTATTTAAATACTGAGAAACGGGTAGAGCTGAGATTTATGCACAAGTCTGACTCCATAACCATGACTACATGGTATTACCCCAATTATTGATTATATCTAGAGATAAGAGAGATACAAAACTTACCATAATAAAAGAGAGAATAAAATTAATATATTAAGAGCAGTGTAAATAGAATGTCTTTAGGTTTCTATGACAATATACTGGATCTGGCATAGTCAACTGAAAGAGGAGGAAATCTCGAGCCTAGTTTGAGGTCAACTTGGAATGTGATTTTAAGCAAAAGTGGAAAATGGCTGCATTAGAGATACACTCAGTGGAGGCCTCAAAGAAAATCTCATCAGGTGCAGCTGCATGCAAGGTATCTACTTTGTATGGAGGGAAAAGTGGTGCATTGTGAGAATTGCTGGTCAGGGGTCTATGAATAGAAGGATTAGAAAACCTGAAACAAGGAGGTCTGCTATGTGTGTGTATGAACACATATATGGGAGTAGGCATGGATGTACAGATTTTTGAGTTAAATGTTAATGCCACCAGAAAGCAATCATGATGGAGGGAACAATGAACAAAGCCACCCCAGAAATGGCATGGAGGGTAAATGCATGGAATGATTAGAGTGGTGGAGAAAAAA
This sequence comes from Leopardus geoffroyi, assembly GCF_018350155.1. Taxonomy (NCBI): domain Eukaryota; kingdom Metazoa; phylum Chordata; class Mammalia; order Carnivora; family Felidae; genus Leopardus; species Leopardus geoffroyi. The sequence goes on from NC_059328.1 coordinate 88,962,959, forward strand.
AGCCACCTATGATGCCAACAGCATAGATTTATACTTACCAAAGCTAATGTTGTTACTACTGCCATCAAATGTACAACCTGACAATCTCAGAGACAAATTCTGAGCCCCTGATTTGGTTTTATTCCTCCAGGAGTGCATCCTGCTACCTGGTGGCAAGTTGACCATATTGGGTTTCCTTTATCCTAGAGGACTAGCAGTTAGTTCTTCCCAGGATAGAAATATATTACAGATACAGGATTTTGTTCTTCACTCACATAGTCTCAGCCAGCAACACTATCCCAGAGCTTATGAATTGCCTGACACACAGGTATTGAATCACACACAGCCTAGAGGCTGACAAAAAGACCCACTTCACAGTGAAAAAGTATGAGGATGGGCTAATATCATGGGATCTGCTGATAACATCCCATGCTGCACCAGCCATAGGGGGTAGGCCTAAGAGAATTGGCTAGCCTTATGAAAGGCAAGCTGAAGTTCCAGCTCAGGAGCAAAATACCCTGCAACTGTTTGTTGTCATCCTTCAGGACACAGCATATGCACCAAACCAGAGACCTCTATATGGCTCTATGTCCCCCAAAAGAAGGACATATGAGTTAAGGAACAAGCAGTAGAGGTAGGAGTGTCTTACATATCATTGTCCCTGAAGTTTCAGGTGAGGACTTCTAAGTTCTATCAGGTTAGAAGTCATGGTCACCATAGGGGCACATTTTTTTTAATGTTTATATATTTATTTTGAGAGACAGAGAGAGCATGAGCTGGGGAGGGACAGAAAGGGAGTGAGACACAGAATCTGAAGCAGGCTCCAGGCTCTGAGCTGCCAGCACAGAGCCCAAGAAGGGCGCAAACCATGAAATCATGGACACTTAACTTACTGAGTCACCCAGGCACCCCATACAGGGGCACATTCTTGAGGGGGGACACAGATAGGATCCCATTGAAATACAAGCTCAGGCTGCTGCCAATATCATTTGGAATCCTTGTGTTCTGGAAAAGAAGATTCATAGATCAGCAGAAGGAATTGACCCTGGTGAAGAGTTGGCCTTAGAACCAGCCATCCATACCTTTACCTGAGACTCCTCTAATGAGCTTTGTTTGGGGGCTGCCCATCCTCCTGGTGAAAACTTTCTTATAGCTACACTGTAATCTGAATCTCTCTATGGCTTTCATCTTTCACTATATTTTTAAATAGTCATGAGATCTGCACTATAGTCTAAGTCTCTTCCTGCTTATTCCTGCCTCCTTTCCCCTTTATTCTTTAAGGTGATTTCTTCAGTAATCATGCAAGTCCGATTCTGTCTTGGAATCTTCTAGAGGGCCTGAATACACATAGTTGGATAGGTAAGTTGAGGTTGAACTGGGATGAAAACCTAGCTTTATCTTAGTTAAATCCCATGCTTTTATCATCAAATCATAGTGTTAATTGCTAACTTACTTTTCCTGAAATGAACAGCTGATTATGTTCATTCATATACCTCCCAATATAACAGGTAGTCAAGATCAGCCAAAATTCTGAAACACATACACAAGTACACACACAACTTATGGAACAACGTAAATATTATAAATGAATTTTTCAAATTATTTGAGCACTTCAAAGGTCTTAAAATTTTAAAATATCATTATCAGAGAATATGGCAATTTATGTATAGTGCAAAGCTCCTGTCCAAACTTAATTTTGGAATAAATAATTTAAATGGGCTTTGTGATAAAAGTATTTAGTGCAAGTATACTCATTGATCACAAGAATACTTCTTTTTTTTTAATTAAAAGAATTTTTTTTTTCAGAGAAAGATAGTGCACGAGCAAGGGAGAGTTGCAGAGGGAGAAAGAATCTTAAGCAGACTCCATGCTCAGTGCAGAGCCCAATGTGGGGCTCAATCCCATGACCCTGGGATCATGACTTGAAATCAAGAGTAGGACACTCAATTGACTGAGCCACCCAGGTGCCCTGATCACAAGAATACTTCTAATCTCTTCACATTATTCACAAAAATAAGTTACAAGTTGTCTAAATTAAGAAAATGTATACAAACAAAACTATAAGGTATTAGAAGGACATTTAATAAAATATTTTGTGTGTTTAAATCTCTGCCTGGCCACCCAGCAGCTCTTAGAAGATGGGCAAGTTCTTTCATCCTTTTGTGTCTCAGTTTCTTCATATATAAAATGAGATTATAAATCAATTCTTTAGTATACGTTGTATCAAGGATTAAAGGAGTTAATGCATATACAATTACTGAACATAACAATGAATATATTTTAACTCAATATTATTTTAAAAGGTCCAGAAATTTAGTATTTAATTATACTCTATTCAAATGAAAATTTCTGTGTCACAGAAAAAAAATCACAAAAACATTAAAAGATAAGTAACAGAGTTTCCAAATGCCTATAAAAAAAGCCTGACCAAAAAAAAAAAAAAACATACACAAATAATAATAGTGGTCTCCTTATTTCAAGGAGAGTGAGAAAAAGCCCTTGATTGGTGTTTTTTTTTTTTTTTTCCAAGACAACATCCATCCTATTTCTATGTTTTTCTTTCCCTTAAAAATTTAATTTATTTTGAAAAAGTAATATACACGTAAGACAATAAATAGAAAAAGTATACAGTTTTAAAAATTGACAGGCACAAGATATATCCAACTTTTCCAATATTGAATATATCCAAATTATGTGTGTGTGTATGTGTGTGTGTGTGTGTGTGTGTGTGTGTGTGTGTGTGTATGCCTTGAAAATCTTTCCCTATCAGAAATTGCTGGGTTGGGGTGCCTGGGTGGCTCAGTCAGTTGAGCATCTGATGTCGGCTCAGGTCATGATCTCACAGTTTGTGGGTTCGAGCCCTGCATCAGGCTCTGTGCTGACCTCTTGCTCAGAGCCTGGAGCCTACTTCAGATTCTGTGTCTCCTTCTCTCTCTGCCCCCCTCCCCTGCTCACACTTTGTTTCACTCTGTTTCTCAAAAATAAATACATGTAATAAAAAAAAATTAAAAAAAAAGAAATTGCTGGGTTGAAGGACATATACATTCTTAATTTAAGAGTTATAGTCAAGATGACTCAATGGATATTACACATATCTCTGCTCCAGTCAGTCAGTGCTTGTTACTTTTCTCTGTTTATGAATGAAATAGAGCACTTTTTTAATCTGTTTATGACATAGATTCCTGATTCCTGCGTCTAAACGCTGCACATTCTTCAGGTAAAATACTTCCATTCTTTAGAAGGTTATGCTGTTGAACACAAAAGCATCACAGATGTTAGACAAATATATCAAACTTCAATTAATTATTCATATAATTAAAGAGAATTGCAATACATGTCATCATGAAAACTTTACTCCCTACTTTAGTATAGGGAGTTCATTTTTGTGGTATATACTTTTCAGCCTTAAAGTCCAAGAGAATATCCTTAAAGTGTGATATACCCAGGTCTTAGAACATACGTAAAGATAGCAATAGGCTTCCTAAGTCCATTGTCTTTCCAGACCTCCCTATGTCAGTTCCAGAAATGCTTTGTTTATTCCCTAATCTTCTGCTATATAAAAAATTAATTAATTAAGGACATGCTCACATCATATATTTCCCAAAGACAAATGTTAACTCAGAGACAGTATAATCTAAATCCCTAAACAGAAATAGGAAATATCTTTCTAATATTTGTAAACTCATTTTTATAGTGTGAGTAGCATTGGATATTTCTTTATGTAGCTCAGTTATTTTTTTTCTTTCCCATTAATTAGACCTTTGTAAATTATAGATACCTAAAGGAAACATACAGTCCCTATCTATCATCTATCTATCTATCTATCTATCTATCTATCTATCTATCATCTACCATCCATAATCTACTTCTCTATTGAATTTCATTTGTGTTTATAAAATTGGGAAATTCAAATGATGGGTATGATTAAAGATGACAAGATACAATCTTCATAAATGTCATTGAGATTGTTTATGTCTCAGTTTTTTTTTTTTTTCTTTTGCTGTTGCTTTTCCTGTTCAGCTTATTCTTAGGCTCCCTTCTTTATCAGGGCTATAGGGTCATTGAAATTCCCAAACCTGTATCATCTTTACAGGTCAGAATCTTAAATGAGAAATAACAAAGCAAAACAAAAAACTTCAGGAATAATAAGGGAGAAAGGTCAGTATTTTGTTTTCATACAGCTCCAGAAAAGTTCTTAAGAATATCCCTTATTATTTCTACTTGGATTGCATTGATTTATAAACCAATTGCTATGTCTGAGGCCTTGACTTCTTAGATTAGGTAATTCTATTTTTTATGCCTCTGAGGCAGGAAAAGGGAGGCCAGCCCCACCAAATGGTGGAATTGGGGTAAGCTTTGAGATGAGGCAGGTTTCAAAAGGATTTACTGCTAAGCAGACCAAAAATCCCCATCTACTTAGTTAGCTTTTTTGAAACTTCACTTTTGCTTTCAGATCTTGTCCTTATATAAGTGCTAGAAAGAAGAAAAATTCAAATCCATTATTGATTCAAATTAATTTGTAATAACTGGTTTCTTTGTTACAAAGACCCCAGCTTCTTTAAATTACTGCTTGTAAATATTTGGTAATTAGTCAAAGGTCTGCAGTTTCTGATGGTGGGAAGAGAATGCAGTCATTTTTCCATTTGTAGTTATGTATATATTTTTGCTTCTTGTGATACATACACAAACATCTACAAATGTGCCTATTAAAACAAACACACAGGGGCGCCTGGGTGGCTCAGTCAGTTGGGCGTCCGATTTCAGCTCAGGTCATGATCCCACAGTTCGTGGGTTCAAGCCCTGTGTCCGGCTCTGTACTGACAGCTCAGAGCCTGGAGCCTGCTTCCGATTCTGTGTCTCCCTCTATCTGCCCCTCCCCTTCTTGCTGTTTCTCTCTCTCTCAAAAATAAATAAACATCAAAAAATAAAAATAAATAAAAAAGGAAGCACACACATACATACATACCAGGTATAAATGGATTTTGGGTATTTTCACAAATTGTATTTATGTACATGCATATCTGAGTACATATGTGAAATAATTCATAAAATATGAACAGATTAATCTGATCTGGATTTAATTTAGGGATTATTTTAAGTCTTACACATTTTATTTTTTTGAGACAAAACAAAATATAGACTTACCAAATCATGCTGTATTAGAGCTTCTTTAAATTACACTGTTAATCTTAGAAAAAAGTATGATTATTCCTCTCTAATATAGGTTTTGTAGAGCACTCTGGAAAATACATTCAGGTTATACTCTTTTATAAATTTTCTCTGCTACTTTATAACAAAGCCTTCGATTAGTTTAAAATAATATAGATAGATTTGCAAAAGTTTCTCCAGGTTTATTTTTTTTTTACTCCCAAAGGAAATCATATTTTTAAATGTTTAATAAAGCTTTTTAGATGTGTAGTCACAAATGTTATTTCTGAAGCCTGAATTTAATTTCTGCCTGATCTGAAAAATTGTGTTTTTTATGCAAAGGCACATCAAGAGAAAAAACTATGCAAATATAAGACAGAGATTACTGTAGATGCAAGCAATATAGCAGAAAATGTGGTTTTTCAGTAATTGAAAAGGCAAAATAGCACATGCTAAAAAAAGAAAGCATCATATAACAAATTCATAACAGGTACAAATACAGTGACCTTGATATAATCCTCACCTTGTAATCAGTTTTGACTTCTGGTTTCCTTGCCTTGAAGTACATGCATAATTTGAGTTATAATATGGATGTACATAAATACATTTGGTGACAAAACCTAGTGTAACTATAAAAATACATTTAAGTTGTGTTGGATGATGTTCCAAATAGATCTAAAACAGCAAAAACTGAAAAAGTTAAAACATATCTACAAAGAATTAGTGAGGATGCTTCAACTGCTTACCTATATAATAATGCAATTTTAAACTTAAATGTAAATAAATTTTCCATTATTAAGATCAAAAGACCTGTTGACTAACACATAAATAAAAGACATTCTTACTGTGAGTAAAACCTAATGTTATTGTTTTTCAATTTATGAATTTAACATTTAAAATATCAGTGTGAACACCCATAGCAGGTACTAAGTAAATATTAGCTTCTGTTTCTTATGGGGAAAAAAAATCCTTTTAAAGATTGTGTTTTAAAGAATGCTAGTCATCTAGAAAAACAGAAATAGTATTGTTGGTGACATTAAGGCAAAGAATTATAATAATACAATTGTGAATGTCTATGTTTAGTAGACTTTCTTACAACAAAAGAAATTTTTGTTGACAGACAGGGTGATTACTATGATCCTAAAACTTTATGATTCTTTGAGGACTTTTAAAATATAGGATAGGAACTGATGTATCTGTTAATTTCATGAATTTTTCTTTTGACTATATTTAAATTGCATCATTATAAATAAATAGAGTACATTTAGCCTTTGGTATTTTTTGAAAAATACATCAATTCTTTATATGAATGTGTGGCTTTATAAATATCCCTAGAATTCTGTATTGCTGGATGTTTATTGAACTATCTATTGATTACGGTGAAGCAACAAAGCAGAGTGACTAATAGCATAAAATTTAAAGTCAGGAAGGCAAAATTTAACCAGTTTGGTAAACTTGAATGAATTACATAATCTCTGATCAGGGTATTTGGACAAATTCTTAATCTATCTGTGGTTCAGTTTCTCATCAGGAAATGAAAATAGTGAATAACACTACCATACAGGAAGATTATCACAGGATGAAGTGAGATAATATGCACAGGGTTCTTAGCACAGTGTTTGCATGTACTAAGTGCCCCAACATGGTTAGCTGTTACCAGACTGCAAAACTAAATATCAAGTCATGTATCAGTTGTTAAGGATTCAGGGTAGATAAGATTCTTAAAGATCCAAATTTCTAATCCCTAGCTGGAGTGTCTGTCCTCATTTAATTTATTAGAAAATGTGAACACAATTCATTTTGAGCATATTTGCCATAAATTTTGCAAAGAAAAACATGACTTGTGGCAGCATGTCATGGGCACATGTAGAGGCAGATGGGCCCCTACCCAAGGTTTGGTTTGGATGTTGAGACTGATGAAGCAACACATACCAAAAAGGTATAAAACATTTTATACTGAATGTCTCAGGGCAGAGCAGGGAAGTCTTCACAAGTTGGCCCTAAATTATTTGAGCCAGCAAAAAAAGGAAATTGGTCTGGGTTTTCATCATGGTTGAGAGGTGGGTCAGGTGAGAGAGTTTAAGCACAGCTGGAATTTAAGTACCTAACCCTCACCATGCTGAGGGAGGGGATACCTAGACTTTCTTCCCAGTGTCCAGATGTGAGACACAAGGGGAACAGAGAGAGGCGAGGCTTAAAAACTGTCAGCAGTGATATATCAGGGAAAAAAATGTAGTCAGGCTTCTCATTATATAGGAAAAAAAAGAATGTGAATTTCTTTGGTACTCCTTTATATTCATCTTAAGAATTAAAGTCATAGAATGCACTGATCAACTTAAGTAATATTCCTGGCAGTCCCAGGGAAGTTTTAGTGCTGGTCAACCTTCTGCAATTGTCTTCCTGCTCTCCTTTCTTATTATCCCTTTGTTCCTTCCTTCCTTCCTTCCTTCCTTCCTTCCTTCCTTCCTTCCTCTCCGTTCATTCGTTCGTTCCTTCCTTCTCTCCTTTCTCCCTTCCTTTGGTCATTCTTCTTTTTATTATTTTTTCTGTTGCTCCTTTTGTTACAAATAAATTTACTTTTTTCATAGTGATGTAGTAGAAATGATAGTAAAATATTTGTTTAGGGAGTTCACATTAAACATGCTTGATCAGTTGTGAAGTAAGCACTAAGGAAATTTTTTTCTTTTTCTTTTTTTTTTTTTTTTTTTTTTTTTTGCTGCTGCTACCTTATGTCTTGTCATCTTATTTAGAATAGTCTTTGGTGGGTTGAAGGAATATAATTTATTGATGACACTCATTTCTTGTACTTATTTTTTTTATTGAAGATAAAACTTGAAATGGTATCATCTAGCACTGTAAAAAATATCTGCAATATGAAAAGGTGTTTATCTTTGGTGACAGTCATCTTGTTCTATACCTAACAAATTTTATGAGAACAAATTCTGACTATTGTTATATTATTCTGATTCTCATTTTCAGTTTTATATCATAAGGAGCCTTTAGGCATATTCTTCATAGATTATTTTTAATTTTAATTTTTAAATACATGAAAAAGTTGTTGGTGGCTATATTACAGGATTATTTTCTTCTTCCTTAATAAAACATAAATATATTATGCAAACTAGTTTATATTCTGTCAGTTCAATTCAACAAACAATTTTTGAATGCATATTTTGGGGTCACTGTAATTTCATAAGAGTAGAGAGAGTAAGGCAGAGTGGGAGAGAGAGAGAGAGATCATATTTGTTTTTGCACCTAAAGTAATTATTAATACATTGGGAAATATAATATTTATGCAGATTTAAAAAATTTAGAAAAGAAATGGCATAGTACAAACCATGAGCTAACTAAAAATGTTAATGACAAAGTTATGCTATTTATAAATGGTTTTATATTTCTTGACTGAACTATTTTTTTCACTCCATCTAATAAAGCAGTAGTTGTGTATAAGATGTTCAGTTATTGTTTCTCATAGTGGATTAATGAATAATAAAGATGGTAATCATGAACAGTGAGTAAAATGAAGAATGACTATTAGCTAATTATAATGAAAAAGGGTTAATAAAAGATTTGAAGGTTAATAAAAGATAGACAGGGTCAAGAAAGGAGTAGGTTTGAGTGTTTTCCCAGACTAATCATCATAAACAAAGTCATAACTGCATAGGAGAGATGACCTTGATATATAAGAATAGATAGTGAAAATTAAAGTAGAAAGTTAAAGTAGAAGACATTGCTATAAAATAGTGGATTTTGAAGTTGACTTCCAAAACAAGGCACCAGACTACGAGAACCTCAGTTTTAGTGAAGGAATTTGAATACAATCTTCTAAACAGTGAAGAATTAATATAAATAATTAAACAAAGGAAATCCATAATCAAAATAGTATTCTGATGAATATTCTTACTTATTATATGGATAATATTAGGAGAGTTGGAATTGTGGAGAAAACAGTGAAAATTGAACAATGTTGCAAGTTGCCATGTCTAGAACACAGACTCCTGAAATTCTGTAATAGAAAGTTTAGTGAGACAAACTATGGTCCTGTCTGTTGCTGTTCTCAAAGCTGCAATAGATCCTAATTATTAACCTTCTCTTTATCCATTCTAGATTGCTTTCTAGCTGGCACCTGTGCTGCTCTGGATAGCTTATCTGGTGTCATAAATTTGAGCTCTATGCCTGCAGGGTCTGAGATTCTTCAGTTGTCCTTTACTATCAAAATTGGCCAAGGAATATCAAAATAAGCTCAAAACATCACTATGGTACAAAAAATATTGCTTTTTGTGCCCATTATATAATAGCAACTGACCAAGATAGCCTTAACATTTCCATCAGCTTGACTAAATTTTAGACAGGTTTCTTTCTGGCTGTAACCTTCAATCTCGCTTTTCTTATAACATTTAATTTAGAAAACTTGCAATTACATTTTCTTTCTCTGCCCATTTGAAATATATGTAGCTATTCTCCCAGCTTCTTGCCAATATTGTAATATTGTAAACTATGCCTTTGTAAAGAACCTGAGAAAAATCTCTTTGAAATATAAACATCAGAAGATATGGCATCCTTATCTCCCAGTGTCTGTGGGAGTGTAGGAGCATAACTTCCAATAGGTGCCAATTAGTAAATACAACTGGTCTAATCACAGATAAAAACATTTGCAAACTCAAGAATAACTCAGTGTGCTAGGCACATCCCATTGATCCATCTCTCCCCTGCAAAGTCCTCTAGTACTTTTCCACTAGCTCATTCCAGTGCTTAAAATTTCTCCTGCCTTTCATTTTAGTGGAGTTTAGAGAGTTCAGTCTCTCTCTTTCCCATCATAATATTAAATAAAGTCTTTCTTGCCTCTGTAATATGAGCACTGAATACTACCTACTGATTTTAGCAGGGAATACCATTGTGACATTTACAAATGCAATGTCAGTGAAGTGGAAGGTGAAAACCTGACCAGTGTGGTTCAAGAGAGAAGAGGGTGAAATAAGTAGAGATATAGACATGAGAAATTCTTTGTAGATTTTGTGTGTATGTATATGTGAAAAGAAATAAGGCAATGGGATAGTAACTGGAGGAGAAAGTGGGGTCAAGACCGAGTCTTTTACAGATAATAACCACATGCTTGAATGTTGATTATAATAATCAGAAGAAAAGAATAAACGTTGATGATTCAGGACCATGTGGGCACAGTTTCAGAAACAAAGCCCTTGCAAATATAATAGAGGATGGATCCAGAGTGAAGTAAGGATATGGTCCTAGGTAAGATGAAAGACAGTTAATTCATGGTAATAGAATGGAGGTAGGATACACATACAGATAGGCAGATGTGTGAAAATCATATTGCCTGTGTTCTCTTCTAAATAATTCTGGTCTTCTAGTGAACTAGGAACTGAAAATGAGCATGGTAGGTGGTATGGGACATTTGAAGAGAGACAGGATATTTGAAATAATCAAGGAGAATAGGAGTGCGAAAAAAATGAGGAAATAGGATAGGACTGCCAGGCAGTCTTGAGGAACAATCTGAGATTAGACCACCATGTATTCAAAGTCAGAGCAGTCAGCATGTTTGTATTTTTCCCTCATAGGCAGAGTTAACTATATAAGCATAAGTGTAGGGAAATGGTAATTAACACATATTGGGTTTCTGTCAAGTGAGTACAAAGTGGGGTCAGGAGCACTGGAGTTGAGGATAGGTGTTTCAGTGTATGAGGGAAACAGGATGAACAAAAATTAGTACAATATAAAAATTGGTAGATCACTGGAATATAGATCCTGGTAAAGTTGAAGAATTGTTGGAGTTAGGCTACAAGAAAGTGTAAAAATGGAAGCATAGGAGATGGTAACTTATGTATCAAATACTTAAAACTGATATGTTGAAGGGGTTGTAGTTATCGGTAGTCATGAGGTCTAGCATATGGGCATTGGAATGAATGAGTACGGAAAGGTGAGAAAAGGTTGACTGGAAGAGATTAAGTATCTGAGAAGACAGTGTATTAAGTGATTATCTATGCAATTATCAAAATAACCAAGGACTTTTATAGAATACTACCAGAGAGAGGTTATTGGTGACTGAATAAAGAGTTAATGAGGACTAGAGTCCAATGATGTGAATAAATAGCTTTGGAAGGGATATATTTGTCAAAATACTTTTCTAAATATTTAGTAATTACTCCTGTGAAAAACTTTTAGAGGTTTTAGGAACTTTATCACCTAATTAAAATATTCTAATAAGTTATACTAAACTTATAAAAATGTCTTTGTATATTTTGGAAATTTGGATGGTTTTTGTGTGTTTTGGTTCTTAGGCTTTTCATGTTCTTTTTAAGAAACAATCATTATATTTATAATAAAAATTATGAGTTTTTGAAGTTATGGTAAAAGTATTTAACCTAAAGATTAAACTTTTAACATTTTAAATATATCATTTAAAAGAGAATTAGGAACTTTTAATTGTTAACATATCTCAGGAAAATAATCTATCCATGATGTACATTATAGTTCAAATTAATAATTATGTTTATCATGAATTTCATCAGTTTTAAAGAAAATTACATATTGCCATCATCCATAAGTAAATTATCATTTTTCTACAACTGTCATTATATTTCTATCCAGAAATTACATCAGAGTATATGCAAGTAGGAAGATCAGTTTGTAAAATTAAAGAGTCAATAGCTTGTGTAATACAATTATGGATGTAATTTAGGAACATCATAATTTAGGCAAAATATACAATATATACATAGAAAATAAATTTAGAAATAAGTTTGTGAATTGAGAAGCCTAGCTTATGAACTAGAGAACTTGAAGGTTTTTAAGTGGATCAATAATGTCAAACATTTCAAAATCCTAGGTAATTATTAAAAATACTGTCACCTGACTCCATTTCCAGAGGTTATGGTTTAATCAGAATATAATATATATATATATATATATATATATATATATATATATATATATATATATATTTCCTTAGTCAGTTTCTTCTAATGTGTAGTCCTGGTTGAGAACCATTCCAGTAAGCAGTCAAGGTTTCAAAGAGAAAAGATTTATGTGCAAACTTCTCTGTAGTCCTATGCCTACCTTTATATCATTCTAAGAATCCTAGAAATCCCTCAATTAGTGGTTGCTATTCCTCAAAATTAGCAAATGCAGATGAAAGTGAATACTTAAGGGAAGGGAGTGATATTTTTAATCATTTAAGAAAATAAAGAATGCCTGAAAGAATTTTTTTCCCAAAAACTTTTTATGAAGGGTCTAAAATTTATAAGTCATAGAAATAGTAAGATGCTGCTAGGAGTAAATGTATAGATTGATATCCAAAATGTCTTAATGCTAAGTCACTTAGAAGTAAACTACAGGAAAGAAAGAAAAAGACCACTGAACCTGTAGCCAGAAGGGGATAACCTGGGCTGATTTTCCACCTTATTAGTCTTACTCATTGCAATATAATTTAGTATGGCCTGAACTAAGCAGAAGTAGAGGTTAGCCTTGGGGTAAAGAAAATGCAATTACTTGCTGTTGTGATTATTCTTTTTAAAATCCTCCAGCCATCCTACCTCATTCTCCAATCTATGTTTGCCCTTCTATGGTTTGCTCTGTGACTGGGAAACTTGGCCTCTGTGGAATACACAATCTGGGCTCTCCTGCCTGCCAGCTTCTGGGATTTTGAAAGAACAAGATTTGCAGACTTGGCGACAGTGTTTTCTGTGGGACAGTTATGAAGAAAGACCTTTTGGAAAAGGCACAAAGCCTGAAGTTATTTGGTCCAATGTGAATGCATACCAGAGGGAGCTGTCAGTGATTAGGTAGCTATTTTATAGCTGTCAGTCAGGATCTTTCTTTAATCAACTTGGTGCTTGATCAAAGACTCATGTACAGAATGACCATTGCAACAGGCATGGTAGAGGCAAAGTATGCATTTGAAAACCTCAACTTCCTCTCATCCAGGCTAATATAGCTACTAGATCTGCCGCATGCTTAGCCTTCAGAGGTCAGTGAAATAGCATTACTCCTGGAGAGGACCGGAAAGCTAAAGCCAAGATAGTTATATTGGGCCTCTTCAAGAAGGGGATAGTCACTTTATAGATATGTATTTAAAAAATCCTGTCTGCAACAATCCTGTCAATAATATCATGTGTTTACAAATTGTCCTATTCATAGTCATGGTGCTCTATGCAACTTCATTTTAGACCAAGAGACTCAGTTTAAGGCCCATGGACTTCAGTTGTCTTAACATGTACTCCATTGCTGGGAAGAGACTGAAATGATAACATGATAGAATGGCTTATTAGATGTTTAATAGTGATCCTGTATGAGATCCGAATATTGTATCTCCTTTTAATCAATAGTCAACATACAGTGCTGGGTTGTTATTGTTTTTCCATACACAAAACATGAATATTCTGGGAGCTCCTCCTTTTATTATTATACTTAAAAATTCCTTGTGGAATGGTTGTTTCTCCTCTCTGCAAACTGGAGCTTGGTTGGTTTGGGTGTCCTTGTTCTCAGAGAATAGCACATCAGTGATGACACAGCTATTTAGAAGCTGAGATTGTCCACAAGTCAAGAACATCTCCTATCTTTAAACCAACCATCATAAAAAGGAATTATTATGCAAAGTTGGGTGATTTGTTTCAATTATCTAGAGTAAATTGAGTGGATACTCCCCACTGAAGGCAATAAGAACTATGTCTAGAACTCTGAGGCTTCAGTACGGCCCTGCTTAATATTTCATGTTTAACAAACTCATTGGAAGACTGTGACTACTTCATAAAGACAGGATCTCTAAAGACCTTTAGGTAATCTTTCTGGTAAAATCCTAGCTGGTGAGGTGCTTGTTCAGGAACCCTGGATGTATATGGAAGAAGGAGCTTATAATTCTCATCCTAACCTCAAATATGTTACAGAAACTTGGAATATGGCAACTATGCACATTTTATGTTGGTGTGGAAACGTGACTGGATTGGCATTATCTGTGATGACATAGTTGCTGAAGGGTTTTCGGTCTTCTCCATGTTCTGAAAAGAAATAATTCAGATGAAAGGAAAAAAGAAGTGATGCCAAGTTATAAAAATGGTAAGCTGAGTTGGGTATTTCATGTTTACCCTCTGACGTGTTCTTCATCCTTCTCTGCCCTACTATGTGCCCAGGAAAGTTGCAACCTATAGATTTTGCCATCTATGTTCTCTAGCTTACTGTTAACCTTTAAGAGATACTAACCTTGGGGCGCCTGGGTGGCTCAGTGGGTTAAGCATCTGACTTTGGCTCAGGTCATGATCTCACTGTTAGTGAGTTCGAGCCCTGCATCAGGTTCTGTGCTGACAGCTCAGAGCCTGGAGCCTGCTTGGGATTCTGTGTCTCCCTCTCTCTCTGCCCCTCCCCTGCTCATGTTGTGTCTCTGCCTCTCAAAAATAAATAAATATTAAAATAAAAAAAAAGAGATACTAACTCTGACACTTCTCATGACTTCTCCTACATTTGGTACCTGAGTTCTCAACGTAATATATATTAATTTCCTCATTAAAGAGTTAGAACTGAAGAGACATCTTTGGCAGTGTTTTAGTAAGGGCCTATTAGAAAACACAAAACAAAGTCTTTAGAATTTTGAGACAGGTCCTTCAATATGTGGTTTGTTCCATTTAAATACATGCTTTTAAGAATGAAGCAACAAAGGAGAAGGAAAAATGAAAGATTTAAGGAAAACATGTTAGATAGGTCCAGGGGAATCATGTGCTATGGTTATAACCAAGATACATTCCCGGCTCACTTAAAAAAGGAAGCATTGATAAAAGGGACTATTAATAGAAGTGTTGGCAGTGTTTGGTAAAATATGTCTTATTAAGGTGAAAGACATATTTTAGTGTAATGATTCTTGAGATCTTGATGGTCACTAGGAAAAATGAAAACAGATAATGGGAACCTTAAATTTCGGTTAAGAAGATTGACCTCAATGTTACAGATAATGGATATTTAATTTAAGTTGTTGAACAGGGAAATGAAAAGGTATTCTGAGGGCTATTCATCTGGTGACATTTTGTAGGCAGAATGAATAGAAAGGGTAACCGGGTAGATAAGCTAGCAGACTGTGGAATTTGGCAACATACAGTACAGCACAGTGGAAAGGACTCTGAACTAGAACTTGATAAATGAAGATAAGAGGGTCTGTGTGGAACACTTCATAAGATGGTTGCAACCATTAAATAGAATACTGTGTGAAAATGCTTTGACAATTGTAAAATGTTGCGCAGTATGTTACTATTTACCCTCTATTAAGTTTGATATCTGGTGGCACTGGAGTAGCATGGTGGCAATAAAAGTAGATAAGAAGGTATGGATTGGAACGTTTCCAAGTAGGAATAATTGATAAAACATAGTGACATTGAATATGGAGATAACAAAGAAGAAGTGAATGCTGTTACCATGTTTGGATCAATGCCTGAGGCAATAACGTGCTAAAAGAAATGTAAATGGAGGAAAGAGGCTGACTTTGCTGAAAATGTTCCTTTCAGTTTAGAAATACAGCAGTCAATGTAGACATGCAAAATTTTAACTAAAGGAATAGGTTTAGCCCAGCTATATCTAGAGAACGTAGAAGCATTTTGATTAATACTTAATGAGAATCTATGATATACAAGATATTGTGGTACATGATTGTATGAGTTATCTCTTGCCATAATTCTCTAAAACCAACCACCTCAAAATTTAGGGGGTTAGAACAGTCATTCATTTAGCTCCTGAATCTGTAGATTGGCTGAGTAGCTCTTTTAATATGGGTGGGGCTCACTCATATATTTGCAATTGGCTACAGAGCAACCTCTGTTGACCTTGACTGGACTCTCATATTTCTAGCAATTAAATGGTTGTTGCCTGGTCTAAGGTGGCCGTAGCCAGGACAACTGGGGAGACACATCTTTGCTCCATGTGATTCACCCTTCAGCAGCCTAGTCTGGGCATGTCCTTATGGCAAAGCTGCATGGACAAAATCAATCAAGTAGAAAGTCACGCAGTCTCTTGAGACCTAGGCTTAGAACTGGCACAGTGAGTCCTACATTTTATTGGCCAAAGTATATTAAAGATCAGTCCAAAGTCAAAGGGAGGGAAATAAACCCTGTCTCATCAATAAGAAGCATTAAATCACATGAAAATGGTATAAATAGAGGGGAGACTGAAGAAATTAGACCATTAATGAAATAAATCTGCCACAGTGATGTTATTAATTAATTAATTAATTAATTTACAGAAAATATTCTTTGAGTGTCAACTCTAGGTACTAGGATAAAGCAATAAACAGAAGAGAAAAGATCTTTGCTTAATAGAGTTTATATGTTAGTAATTAAACTCAGTAAAAAAATAAACAACAAAATATCAGTAATAAATGCTGTAAGATATACAACAGATTAGTATGACAGAAACTGAGTGAGTGGTATGTTAGATCAGATGGTTTTCTGAGGCGCTGGTATTTGAACGAATGCAAGAATTAAAAGAAGAAGACTTTTGAAGATAAGGAGAAAGAACTTTGAAGATAGCATCAAGAACCCATGAAAAGGCCATAACGTATTAAAGATACTGGCTTATTTGAAGATTGGAAAGTGAGATTACAGCATTAAGCAAGAAACAGAACATGTTAAGCTTTGAAGTTATTGTTTAGGGTCTCAGATTTTATTCTGATGAAAGGAGACACCGTGAAGAGTTTGATGCACAGGAGTATCTTTCAGTTATTGTACATTAATGCTATCATTCTGGATTTCTGGTTTCCAGTTGGCATGCAAGGATCTCGGAAGTAAACAGCTGAGAAAACTGAGAAAAACAATTAAACAAACAAATAAAAACTCTTAGATTTTGGAAAAAATTGAGGTCACAGGGAAAACCACTGCTCCTCAAACTAGAGAGACAGACAGGTAGGTGTAGAAATTCACAAATTGTCAGGGTTGAGAGCCACAGGCAGAGGCCTGTGTGGGAACCAGTCCTGAAGTAGGAAAACCTGATCTACAATTGAATTTCTGGGGTGTCAGTGCAGACAAGTCTCAGAGTTGGGAATTATAGGAGCCCAGTTATTAGGGAAAGGCAAGCACACTCTTGAGTTTTACCTCCTGGATTTCTACTATAGTCTCATGCTCTGGCAGAGGGAGAGGGAAACTAGCTAATCTGAACCCCCCGAGAGCTTTCTGTTCTTGTTAACAAGAAATGCCCTAAAGAGAAACTATGTTAACAGAGCCTATGTTATTGGAGTTTAATCAGCGCTGAACTGACCTGAGGGAAGCTCCAGCTGGATCCAGATTTCCAAGTGGAGGAAAAGAAATACACAACTCAAGCTTCTCTCACCATTCTGTCCCACCTAAAGGGACAAAAATCTGAGCAGCACTTGTGAAATTTACAGTCTAGGGATATAGACTCTCTAAAATACAGAGACCTAATCACAGGCTATGGAAAACTTCCCATCTAACACCTTATTACCACAGTATCAAATGCCTATTTAGTGCAGTTTATTTTACCCAATACCTAATGTCTGATTTCCAACAAAAAAATTATAAGACATACTAAGAGGCAAAAATCAACAGTTTGAGGTAACAAAGCAAGCATCAGAACTAGTCATATCCAGCAGACATTTTGGAATTATCAGATCAAGATTTTAAAATAACTATGATTAACAGGTTAAGGTATCTAATGGACAAAGTAGACAACATGCAATAATAGATAAATATTATAAGCAGAGAGATAGAATATAAGAAGGAATCCATCAAAAGAAATACTAAAAGTTAACAAGAAATGTAACAGAAATGAAGAAAGCCTTTTAGTGGGCTCATTGGTAAGTTGAATATAGCTGAGGAAAGAATGTCTGAGATTGAGGATAGGTAGAGAGAAACTTTCAAAACTGAAAAGCAAACAGAACACAGAGTAGGGGAAAAAAGGAACAACATAGATTTGAAGGTGATCTAGCTGTGACATTTGTCACCCATTGATCACCAAGATTGATTTGGCTGATCTGGCTGGCTAGGTGGGCATCCCCTTCCTCCCTCACTACCTCATATGTGTCCCTTCCAAAAGCTGCATGCTTCATCAAAGAGGATCACCCTCCCTGGTAGAGGAAGACTCTTTTTTGGCAAGAGTATATGAGGCGCTGCGTTCTTCTGCTAGAACCTCCAAATAAGCTCCCTAGCTCCATTTGTAGGAGAATGTAGGTTAGCCAAGCTTCCAAGACTCCAGAAACATCCAAATGAGGTGCTGCATGTGGCAGTCTGCCATTCTTAAAAAAAGAAAAAAAATACAAAAAACAAAAAACACAAGAATTGTGGGACAACCACAAACAAAAAAAAATGTAACATATGTATAATGGGAATAGCAGAAGGAGAAAAAGAGAGAAAGGAATAGAAGAAATATTTTAAATAAAAACAACTGAGAATCACCCCAAAATTAATGTCAGACACCAAATCCCAGATAAAAGAAGCTCAGAGTGTACCAAGCAGGACACATGTGAAAAAACAACAACACCTAGGCATATCATATTTAAACTCCAGAAAACCAAAGGTAAAGAAAAACTCTTGAAAGAAGGCAAAGGAAAAAAGAAACATATTACCTATAGAGGACCTAAGATAGGAACTACATCCAGCTTCTCTTCAAAGCCATGACTGCAAGAAGAGAGTAGAATAGAATATTTAAAAAGTGAGAGAAAAAAAATCACCAATATAGAATTCTGTACCCTATGAAATTATCCTTCAGAAATGAAGGAAAAAAAAAACTTTCTCAGGCAAAGAAAAATTGAGGGTATTTATCACCAGGAAAGCTGATTTATAAGAGATATTAAAATAATTTCTTCAGAGAGAAATAAAATGATATGGGTCAGAAACTCAGACCCACATAAAGAGAAGAAGACCCACATAAAGAAGAAGTATCAGAAAATAAATGAAAGTAAATTAAAACTTTTATTTTTTTTATTCTTCATTGATCCAGTGATACAGTTTGCTATAAATAAAAATAGCAATGATATATTTGGATATGTGTTGTTTTTAATTTTTAAAATATTTATTTATTTTTGAGAGAGAGAGACAGAAAACAAGCAGGGGAGAGGCAGAGAGAGAGGGAGACACAGAATCTGAAGCAGGCTCCATGGTCCAAGCTGTTAGCCCAGAGCCAGACGTGGAGCTCGAACCCCCAAATCATGAGATCCTGACCTGAGCTGAAGTCAGACGCTCAACCGACTGAGCCACCCAGACACCCCGGATATGTATTATGTTTATATATGAGAGAAATGAACAACAGCAATGATAAATGGTACTGGAGGGTAAATTAGAAATGCTTTGTTATTATAAGGTACTTGCACTACCTGTGAAGTGGTATAATGTTATTTGAAAGTAGACTTGGATTATTTGCAAATATATATTGAAAGCTCTAGGGTAAACACCAAAAAAAAAAAAAAAGGTTGTTTTTTTTTTTTTTAAAGTAGAGTTGATATACTAACACAGGAGAGAAAATGGAGTCATATGAAAGATTCCATTATAACCACAAAAGGCAGGAAAAGAATGGACGACAAAAATAAGACCAAAGAACAAGGGTAACAAATAGAAAACAGTTACAACACAGTGGGTAGATATTAATCCAACAGCATCAATTATCACTTTAAATGTCAATTGACTGAACACAAATTAACAGACTGAATTTGTCAGAGTAGATTAAAAAACCAAGATCCAATTGTATGCTGTTTATAAGAAAACCACTTTAAAAATAAAAACACATAGATTAAAAGTAAGGGAATGGAGAAAGATATACCATATTAATGCTAATAGAAAGCTGGAGTGGTTATATTAATTTCAGAGACAACAAACTTCTGAGCAAGGAAAATAATTTGGGGTAAATAAGGGTATTAAATAATGATAAAGGACTCAATTCTCTAAGAATACATAGCAATCTTTAACGTGTATGTGCTAAACAACAGTAAGTCAAACCATGTGAGGTAAAATTTATAGAACTTTAAGAAGAAATAGATAAATCCACTATTATAGACGGAGAATTCAACACCCCTCTTTCAGAAATGAACAAATCCATTAAGCAGAAAATCAGCAAGGCCATAGTTGAACGCAGCCACATTAATCAACTGAATATAAAGGCATTTATGAACTACTTCATCCAACAACAGTAGAATACTTGTTTTTCTCAAGCTCACATCAAATATTCACCGATAGAAGCACCTGTATGGTTCAGTCAATTAAGCATTTGACTCTTGATTTCAGATCAGGTCATGATCTCATGGTTCATGAATTCAAGCTCCACACTGGGTTCCATACTGACAGTAAGAAGCCTCCTTGGGATTCTCTCTCTCTTCCTCACTCTCTGCCCCTCACCTGCTCGTGCTCTCTCTCTCTCTAAAAATAAATAAACTTCAAAAAAATTCACTGATAGACCACATACTGTCTAATAAAAGAAACCTTAATTTAAAAGAATATAAACCATATAATATGTGCTCTTAGACCACAATGGAATAAAAAAATAATTAACAGAAAAATACCTGGAAAACCCAAAGTATTTAGAAATTAAACATACGCTTCTAAGTAATGCATGGGTCAATAAGGAATCTTAAGATAAATTTAAAAACATTTTGAACTAAATGTAAATTAAAATACAGTTTATCAAAATCTGTGGGGTTCAGCAAAAGCAGTGCATAGAGAGGAGTTTATAGCATTGAACGTATGTATATGAAGAAAGATCTAAAAACAGTAAGCTACTATCATAAGACTCTAGGAAAACAACAAATTTAATCCAAAGAAAGAATAAAAAAAGAAAGAAGAAAAATTAGAGCAGAATTCAATTAAATTGAAAACAGGGAGTCAATAGAGAAAAATCAATGAAACCAAAAGTTGTTTTTTTTGAAAAGATTAATAAAATCAATAAGCCTTTAGACAGGCTAACTAATACAGAGAACACAAATTACTAGCATCAGAAATGAAAGAGGGATATCACTACAGAGCCCATGGACATTAAAAAGATAATAAAGAGGTGCTATGAACAAATCGAGGACCAATTCTTTGAAAGACACAATCTCTCAAAACTCACAGAAGAAATAGACAATCTGAATGAGTCCAAGTCTATTAAAGAAAGCAAAACAAAATAATCACCTTCAAAAACAGAAAGTACAAGGCTCAAAAGGAGTCACAGGTGAATTCTACCATTCAAAGAAGAAATATGACCAATTATCCATAATCTCTTACATAAGATAGAAACAGAGGACGTAGTTCATAACTCATTCTATGAAGCCAGTGTTATCCTAATATTAAACCTCAAAAAGACATCATAAGAAAACTAGAGAATAATATCTCTCATAAACATGGATGCAAAATCCTCAGCAAAATATTAGCAAATTCAATCCAACAATATATTTTAAAATTAGACATCACAACCAAGTGAGATTTATTCCAGTTATGAAAGTTGGTTTAATATTTAAAAATCAATTAATTTAATTCATTATATCAATAGCCTAAAGGCGAAAAAATTGCATGATCTTATCAATAGGTGCAGAAAAGCATTTAAGAAAATCTCAAACCTATTCATGATAAGATCTCTCAGCAAGCTAGGAATAGAGGGGGATTTTCTCAACTTGGTAAAGAACATCTACAAACACCTCAGTTAACATCATACCTTAAATAGGGAGAAACTAGAAGCCATTCCACTAATATCAGGAATAAGGCAAGGATCTCCCCTTTCAACATTCCTTTACAACATTGTACTGGAAGTCTTGGTTAATGCAATAAGACAGGAAAAAAGAAGCAAAAGCTACACAAAGTGGGGAGACACAAAACTATCTTCACAGATGACATGTGTGCCTATGTAGAAAATCTGCATGAATAAGCAACAATAAAAATCCTAAAACTGGTAAGTGATTATACTATGTTGTAGAATACAAGGTCAATATAGTCAATCACTTTCCTATATACCATCAATGAACAATTGAAATTTAAAATTTAAAACACAGTACGATTTATATTAGCATCCTCAAAAATAAAATACAGGGTACGCTTAACCAACTGAGCCTGGGTGACTTAGTCAGTTAAGAGTTTGACTCTTGGTCATGATCTCACAGTTCATGGGATTGAGCCCCGTGTCAGGCTCCATGCTGACAGTGCCAAGCCTATTTAGGATTCTCTCTCTCTTTCTCTCTGTCCCCCCGCTCATGTTTTCTCCCTCAAAATGAATAAACTTAAAAAAAATGAAATAAAATAAGATACAATACAATACAATGCACTGCAATGCAATACTTAGGTGTAAATCTAACAAAATATGTACAAGATCTCTGTGAGAAAAGCTACAAAACTCTGAGGAACGAAATAAAAGAACTAAGTAAATGAGAGATATTTCATGTTCACAGTAAGAAGACTCAATATTGTCAAAATGTCAGTTCTTCCCAACTTGATCTATAGATTCAATGTAATCCCAATCAAAATCTAAGCAAGTTATTTTGTGAATATGACCAAACTGATTCTAAAGTTTACATGGAGAGGCAAAAAGCCAGGAATAGTCAACACAATATTGAGAGAGAAAAAATAAAGTTAGAGGACTGATGCCACCCAACCTCAAGACTTACTTTTAAACTGCAGTATCCAGGCAGTGTGGTATTGGTGGGAGAACAGACAAATAGAATAATTGAACAGAACAGAGAATCCAGATATAGACCACAGAAAAATACTCAACTGATCTTTGACAAAGAAGAAAACATACACAAGACAAGACAACACGATGTAAAAAAGTCTTTTCAACAAGTGGCTCGGATCCACCAGACATCCACATACAGGAAAAAAAAAAAAAAAGAAGAAGAAGAAGAAGAAGGGGAAGGGAAAGGGAAAGGGGAAGGGGAATGGAAAAGGGAAGGGGAAGGAGGAGGAGAAGGAGAAGAAGAAAAGGAGAAGGAGAAGGAGGGGAAGAATCTAGACATAGAGCTTGCACCCTTTGCAAAAATTAATCCAAAACTGATCATAGACCTACATGCAAAATGCAAAGCTACAAAAATCCTAAAAATAACTTAGGATAAAATCTAGTTGACCTTGAGTTTGCTGTGCTTTTAGATACAGCACCAAAGGCAAAATCTGTCAAAGAAAGAATGAAAAAATTAGGCCTCATTAAATTAAATCTTCTGCTCTGGGAAAAATGATATCAAGAGAATGAAAAGAAGCTTATGAAAGTAATTGAAGAAGATATAAAGAAATGGAAAGACATTCCCTGCTCATGGATTGGAAGAATAAATATTGTCAAAATGTCAATACTACCCAAAGCTATCTACACATTCAATGCAATCCCGATCAAAATTGCACCAGCATTCTTCTTGAAACTAGAACAAGCGATCCTAAAATTCATATGGAACCACAAAAGGCCCCGAATAGCCAAAGTAATTTTGAAGAAGAAGACCAAAGCGGGAGGCATCACAATCCCAGACTTTAGCCTCTACTACAAAGCTGTCATCAAGACAGCATGGTATTGGCACAAAAACAGACACATAGACCAATGGAATAGAATAGAAACCCCAGAACTAGACCCACAAACGTATGGCCAACTAATCTTTGACAAAGCAGGAAAGAATATCCAATGGAAAAAAGACAGTCTCTTTAACAAATGGTTCTAGGAGAACTGGACAGCAACATGCAGAAGATTGAAACTAGACCACTTTCTCACACCATTCACAAAAATAAACTCAAAATGGATAAAGGACCTGAATGTGAGACAGGAAACCATCAAAACCCTAGAGGAGAAAGCAGGAAAAGACCTCTCTGACCTCAGCCGTAGCAATCTCTTACTCGACACATCCCCAAAGGCAAGCGAATTAAAAGCAAAAATGAACTACTGGGACCTTATGAAGATAAAAAGCTTCTGCACAGCAAAGAAAACAACCAACAAAACTAAAAGGCAACCAACGGAATGGGAAAAGATATTTGCAAATGACATATCGGACAAAGGGCTAGTATCCAAAATCTATAAAGAGCTCACCAAACTCCACACCCCAAAAACAAATAACCCAGTGAAGAAATGGGCAGAAAACATGAATAGACACTTCTGTAAAGAAGACATCCGGATGGCCAACAGGCACATGAAAAGATGCTCAACGTCGCTCCTCATCAGGGAAATACAATTCAAAACCACACTCAGATATCACCTCACGCCAGTCAGAGTGGCCAAAATGAACAAATCAGGAGACTATAGATGCTGGAGAGGATGTGGGGAAACGGGAACCCTCTTGCACTGTTGGTGGGAATGCAAATTGGTGCAGCCACTCTGGAAAACAGTGTGGAGGTTCCTCAGAAAATTAAAAATAGACCTACCCTATGACCCAGCAATAGCACTGCTAGGAATTTACCCAAGGGATACAGGAGTACTGATGCATAGGGGCACTTGTACCCCAATGCTTATAGCAGCACTCTCAACAATAGCCAAATTATGGAAAGAGCCTAAATGCCCATCAACTGATGAAAGGATAAAGAAATTGTGGCTTATATACACAATGGAGTACTACGTGGCAATGAGAAAGAATGAAATATGGGCCTTTGTAGCAACGTGGATGGAACTGGAGAGTGTTATGCTAAGTGAAATAAGCCATGCAGAGAAAGACAGATACCATATGTTTTCCCTCTTACGTGGATCCTGAGAAACTTAACAGAAGTCCAAGAGGGAGGGGAAGAAAAAAAAAAGAGGTTAGAGTGGGAGACAGCCAAAGCATAAGAGACTCTTAAAAACTGAGAACAAGCTGAGGGTTGATGGGGGGTGGGAGGGAGCGGAGGGTGGGTGATGGGTATTGAGGAGGGCACCTTTTGGGATGAGCACTGGGTGTTGTATGGAAACCAATTTGACAATAAATTTCATATATTGAAAAAAAATTTGAGAACCACATTAAAATCACACACACACACAAAAAAGAGAATGAAAAGATAGGCCACGGACTGAGAGAAAATATTTACAAGAGAAATATTTAATAAAAGACTTATTCAAATTTCTTAAAGTTTCTTAAAACTTAACAGTAATAAAATGAACAGCTCAATTTATATTTTAATGTTTATTTATTTATTTTGAGAGAGGGAGAGAGAAAGAAAGAGAGAGTCAGTGGGGGAATGGCAGAGAGAGAGGGAGAAAGAGAATCCCAACCAGGCTGTGCACTGTCAGCACAGAGCCAGACATGGAGCTCAATCTTGCAAACCATGAGATTATGACTCCAGCCAAAATTAGAAATTGGATGCTTAACTGATGGAGGCACCCAGTCACTCCACAGCCTAATTTAAAAATAGGCAAATGGCCTGAACAGAGACATCACCAAGAATACTTACAAATAACCAATAAGCATGTGAAAAGATGTTCAACATCTTTTGATCTCATTAAGGAATTGCAAATTAAAAAACAAGAAGATAACATTATTGTAGGTTATTAGATAACCTATTACAATTGCTAAATTCCAAAATACTGACAACACCAAAACTTGACAATAATATGGGATAACAGGAATGTTCATTCATTGATGGTGAGAATGAAAAATGGTACAGCCAGTTTGGAAGACAGTATGGCAGCTTCTTAAGCATACTCTTACCATAACATACAGCAGTCACCTCCTTGGTATTTATCCAAATGGATCAATGATTTGTGTCCATACAAAAACCTGCACATGAGTGTTTATAGCAGCTTAATTCATAATTTCAAAAACTTGGAAGCAACCAGATGTCCTTCAGCAAAGAGATGGATAAATAAACTTTGGAGCATCCAAGTAATGAAATGTTATTCAGTAATGAAAAAAAAAAATGAGCTATGAAGCCATGAAAAGACATGGAAGAAACTTAGATGGATATTTTAGAAAGCTAATCTTCAAAGGCTACATACTATAGGATTTCAACTATATGACATGGTGGAAAGGCAAAACTATGGAGACAGTAAAAAGATCAGTGGTTGTCACAGGTTTGGGGGGATGAATAAACTGGCTACTGAGAATTTTTAGGTAAGACTATTTTTGTATTATACTGTAAATGTGTATCATTACACATTTGTCAAAACTGATAGTACAATACCAAAAGTGAACCCTAATGTAAACTATGACCTTTGGGTGACAAGGATGTATCAATGTAGTTTCGTAGATTGTAACAAATGTCCCACTCATGTGGGATGTGGGTGGGGAGATGCTGTGTGTGAGAGGAGCAGGGAATATGTGGGAATGTGCTGTACTTCTAGTTTTGCAGTGAATCTGAAAATGTTCTAAAAAATAAAATCTATTTTAAAAACATTCTGAATGCTGTATGAATAATGGATGTAAAATAGTCATAGATGATAAACCCTACTATCTTTGAATACATGAGACAGATACAGAGATATACATAAATAAAATAATTAAAAATCAAATTAATATAAATGCTGAACCAGGACACATGTGGGATGCTGAGTGAAGCCAGAGGAGAGAGGAATTCATTTTGACAGGAGCTTCAATGAAGACTTCATAGCGATAATAGCACTTTCACTAGACATAGAATAATGAATAGAAATTCAATATGATGAAAAGGATGTATAAGATATTCAAAGCATGAGGAGACAGTAATAGATAAAGGATTGAAGTTTAAAATGCATTTTGTGTCCAGGTGTTATTTAGAATTTGTAAACAAATTCTGAACGTATATAAGCATGTAAGTAATGTTTTATTTGTGGCAGAAATGGTAAATTGTCAAGCACAAACTTAGCATTTTGTTTTTAGACTTTTTTGTTGTCCAACTTTGTGGTTCATTTTTAAAGTGCTATTATTTTTTTCCTAGCTACAGTGTTACAATTGTTCATCCATAAAAATTTCAAGGAAATATCCAGCTAGTTACAATTACCAAACTATACATAACTGTAATATAGACCAAAGAATAAATGCTAAAAGTGACAAAAACATGTCTGTGCATGAGGATGATATAATACAAGTGTAATACAAAAAGGTCATACTTAAGACATCGAGAGCAAGAGAAATCATGATTTCAGTGATTTGGCATACTCTATAAAGAGACCCAAAATATCTCAAAGGAAATTGAAATGTGTATTTTCTAATAGGAACATTCTGTTAAATCAGGATTGCTTTGTCTATTTATATATTTTGAATTTACTTTTCCCCTTTCCTTCCTTCCTTCCTTCCTTCCTTCCTTCCTTCCTTCCTTCCTTCCTTCTTTTTCCCTCCTTCTTCCCACTGCTCTTCCCCTCCTCCTTCTTCCATTACGAGAAATCTCCTACCCTTAAGTACACTTGTTTAAACAGCATTCTATTCTCATTAGTATTTGACAATCATCAGAGTTCAAATGTTATGATTACCTTTATTGTTTCATAAATTCCTGTTCTAGTAGAATAATTCTTCCCAATATTCTTCAGTAAATACTGAAGTTTAACAGAGTCAGAAAATTTAACATTAAGTTTAAAACTCAAAGAATATATATATTGGTATCCATGTGAATGGAATCACAACATATTTTATTTTGTATATCTGTGCAAATATCCCTTTCTCTGATAACTAATGATTTTGCTAAATTTTATACAGGTTTGCTGGCTATTTATTACTTCTTTTGTAAAGTGCCTTCTCAAATATTTTACCTATTTTCAAATACACTTTTCTGAGTTTTTGCCATTGATTCACAGAATTTTTTGTTTATTTTGGATATAAATCTTGTGTTAGGTATAAGTACTGTGAATATGTTCTCCAAATCTATGGTCTAGGTTTTTTTTATTTTTTATTTAAAAAAATTTTTTTAACGTTTATTTATTTTTGAGACAGAGAGAGACAGAGCATGAACGGGGGAGGGTCAGAGAGAGGGAGACACAGAATCTGAAACAGGCTCCAGGCTCTGAGCTGTCAGCACAGAGCCCGACACGGGGCTCGAACTCACAGGCCGTGAGATCATGACCTGAGCAGAAGTCGGCTGCTTAACCGAATGAGCCACCCAGGCGCCCCTCTATGGTCTAGTTTTAATAGCATTCAGCTTATCAAATATTTGTTTGTTGTGTAGTTGTTCTTTCCCTAGCCATAGGTATTTGTTCTCACCTGTCCAAACTGATCAGTACTTGGCTAAATACTTGTGGGGGTCTCTGTAGATCTCTGGAGTTCTCTTTCTCTGCAGCTCTCTTCTCCATTAGTCTGTCATGCTAACTCTGGTCTACTCTAGCTGCTTTGGTCTCCTCAGACAGCTCCATCTTCATTCAAGGAGTTCACTGGGCTAGGAATAGATTCCTCCTCCATGTGCGGTGGCCTGGAAAATCAAGGCAGTGAGTTTGGGGCAATTACAGGCTTCATCGAGATTGCTTCTCTCAGGGATCACTGCTTTGATGCTTGATGTTGAAAATCAGTGTTTTATATATTTTGCTACTGCTTTTAGTTGTTTTAGATGGGAAATAAATCTAGTCCCTGTTTTTTCTGCTTGGCCCAAAGCAGGAGCAAAAGAACCAGAAATCTCTCTCTCTCATCTATTTCTTTCCCTCATTGTGTGTGTGTGTTTATCATACACATACACGTAAAAATATGTAACAATACATATGTGTATAATATACATGCACATGTATATATATTTTTTATACATACACATCTTCAGCACATGTATTTCTTGCCTTACACATGCTAAAAGGTAAAGATATAGACTTTGGGGACGTTCGTTCTTGTACTAGGAATGGGAGAATGGAGAAAAACTATCTTGAATTGGGTCCTCATGTATTTGCTATTTCTAATACATAGAATTATTTCAGCATTGGAGCTAAGAGTGCCCAGAGGAACTCATCACATGGATGGGGAAGGATTTTAGCATGCCTCCTTGTCCAGGGTCACCCAGATGTCTCAGAAAGGCCTTCTGGAACATTTTATTTGGTATTTTTGCATTTTTTTCCAGTTAATAAATCTTATACACAAACAGCAGACACTTACTTTTTGTAGAGATAAATTAGTTATGTATTTTCTTTTATCCTATAGGTCTCTACTGACTTGCATTTCAAATTTGTCGTCCAAATCTTGCATTCCATCCAGTCATATTTCCTAGGATCCTTCTACATTAATTCTCTGCCACACAGAACGGAGCCTTTGGCTAATGCTTCTCCAGTTACTGAATCACGCTTATTTTTTAACCCTTAGAACCTAAGTGTGGCCTACTCCTTGAAGCCTGCCTTGATTAATTCGTATGTGATCCCTATAATACCTTGGAGATACTTGTTTTATAAATAAAAATTAATACATAAAATTTTAATAGAACTATGGACAAACAAAAAACATTTCTTATCAAACAGTATGTAGACTTATAGTAGGAAGAAATATGTCTTTTTTTAAAGTTGCTTTGACAAGCCTATATTCATATGGAACTGAATCAATTGATTTGTTGATTTGTTCTAGAAAGTGAGGATCAGACTCACTGACACATCATGGTAGAAGTGTGAGAAAAAGAGAGGATATTCAGAGGAACACTGACCTTCTTTCAAATTCTACATTTGCAGGAGATTAGATGTGGCTAGGGAAGATTTTAAAGTTGGTCACATTGGGGTGTGTCATCATAAACTACACTTGCATATTCTGATGATGTGACAAGTTCTTTCTTTTATTTATATTCACCAAGGCAGGAAATATGTCAGATATTTGTTGAAATTCTTTTAGACAACTATAGCTATTGAAGTACATTTTTTTGGAGAGGAAGAAAAAGTCTGATTTCTGGTTGAAGATACCTGGGTTCGGTTCTCATTCTGGCAAGATATATCTGTATTGTAATATAAAAATATTGGTCATCTCTATATGTCTATTGGTGACAAGCCTATATCTATAATTGAAGGAGATGCCAAATTGAAGGAAATATTTTTCTTCAAGACCCAATTAATACAACATTTCCCTTAAATAGCTAGCTGTTGAAAGGAAGGGCTTGTTGAAATAAAAAAGGGAGGTTGGGAAGGTGACCTTTCTTGATTTAGGGAAATACCAGAGGCTGTGTGTGTGTGTGTGCGCGCGCGCGCATGTGTGTGTGGTAGTGGTGGTGGTGATGTTACCCAAATTTTATAGAAATTAGCTTTTTCCCTTTTGCAGTTAATTGGCAACTATTGTTTCTATTATCTTCAAAGTGTTAGCAATTAAGAGATCTAAACTTGAAGTAGATAGGTGGATGATAGGTATAGATATAAGTAATATAGTATATATATATATATATATATATATATATATATAGAGAGAGAGAGAGAGAGAGAGAGAGAGAGAGAGAGAAATATACATCAGGAAGAAAAAATTGGCTATAAACTCAACAAAATCAGACCTTTCCAGACAAACTGGACAATAGTCACATTGTGGATAATAGTAAAAATTATAGGGACTAGTATTTTCTTTGAATACCCAGTCTCACTGAAGAAATAAAATATCTTGTCTTTCATTCTTTTTATCTTGATAAATTTATGCATTCACAGCTGCCACCATAGATCCAAACACTAGATATTGCTATGTTTGTTAGTTTAATGTTTTTACCTTTTTTTTAATATTACTTTTCTTCTTACCGTTTGAACATGCTTGCTTTGAGCAGTGATTTTTTTTTTTTTTTTTCTGAAGCAGCATGTTCTTTTGCACTGCATTCAAGGTCACAGTCTCTCTACCCTTGCCTGCTGTACACAGGCAGAGCAATAAAACAGGTAATACTCTTACTCAATTGAGGTGCGGATCTCATTTCTGCTGAACATCTGTGCAGTATGAATCTTCATATTATACCCTAAACACCAATTTTTTGGTAATATTATCGACTTTGCCTCTTTGCATTTTTATTTACATTGATATGACTCAACTGGGATATGCTGTTGTTGGAGCATGCATAATTTTAATGACATAAAATGTAGGAAAAACCATACTACTATTAGGAAAATGTCAGTTTTAAGCAATACAATTTCTAATAAGAAACAACTTAGAGAGGCATTAAATATTAGAGAATAAGATGCTTCACTATTTAGAGAATGATACTTAGGGAAAAATTGGATCATCACGTCATAAATGAAAATAGATCATTTTCTGTGATAATACTTGAACTGTGCTTCCTTTTCAGTTTTTATTCCATCCTACCCAAAGATTTAATTTACTGCAATGTCGATTTCTAAAATAGACAAATTAGAAGTATATAAATCAAAGGCAATGAACATAAATGGTTATAAAAAGTAGCAAGCTTAGCAGTATGTATACTATAATGTTCAGAATGATAAATATTTAATTTTTTGAATTTGAGCTTTTCTATAATCAATTATAGAACATTTAGATAAACATGAGAGTGGAACACCTCTAATTCATTTGTGTTTTCTTTCCTGATGATGAGTTTGAGTAAACATATTTGTAGTAGGTTCAGGGAAACATAAATGAAGTAGTTAAATGTGTCAAATTTCCAGAATATTTGGTGCTTTATTAAATCCCACTGCCCCACTTACGGGATAGTCTACTGATTCCTTGATTATTTATCTAGGAGTACAAAAAAGTGTACCAGGGTCTCAGTCTAAAGCCACTGTTCTTGTGATACTAGGTATACAACCTATTTATGGTCCATAAAGAAAAAATAATTTTCTTAGATCTCTTTTTCAATAATATTTTTTTTGTTTGAATACACACACATAAAATCAGAAAAAAGAGAAGTTCTATTTTAAGGGAATTTCACTCAAACAAAGATACGCCACTTTAAATTCACTGATACTTTTCCTTTAAGATAGCACTTTGTGTAACTCTTTGCAAACGCTTACAGAATGCATTGGTGTCCCTCTCTGCTCCCAACAATTCCTAATGGTAGTTTTACATAAACCTTATGACAATTAGACATTGTATGTTCTCCTTCATTCACAAATTGTGAGCTCCTTACAGAAATGGACAGAATACTTGGTACCTAGCAGCAACCAAACTTGATACGTGCTTTCACAATAAGTCACCTGGATCCATGTTACACAATGGAGAGAGATATGAAAACTTCATAATGACAGTATGATGATGACATCACTGTGCTGTATTTAGTTTAGCATCTGCAGCTTGACTGAGCTGTGTAAGACTTCGACAGAGAAAAGCACTAACGATAATTATAAAATTAGAAACAAAATTCCTATGAGAAAAGCCTAATGTAATTAGCAACTGTGTTTTAGTGGGGATAACTACAAATGTGTGTGAGGGCAAGGTACTTAATAATAATCAAATCTGTGAACGTGAAGTAAGCCCTTAGAGACAATGCCACATGTTTCCATTATATATTTTCTTGGACCCTTGTGAGAAATAAATCAGTGTTAAATAACAATTATCCAGGATAGTTATTTTCATCAATCAAATTAAGCCATTGTTTGTTAGATTTCCATTTAATTTAAGCTATAAATCTATAGATCGTAGTATATCTTATGCTATTCAACTTATGTCTTAATTTAAAAAGACTATCTTTTGCCTCTCTTTGAAACAAAGCTTATGGGATGCAAAATGATCTCTTTTTTTCCTATCATAAAAGCTTCTGATTATCATTGTTCCATGAACTGCTTTTTATGGTTACAACTTAAAAGCTATTTAAAATATATCCATACAAGGAAAGAAGAACCTTAACTGTTTCTGTCAAAGACATCGAGTAAGACAGTGAGATAGGCTACCTACTCATCAATTGGTATCCTCCTGAAAGTGTGGTGGTCAAAACAAGCAAACAAAATAACAGCAAAAATAATCAACCAAATAAATCCTAAGATTTACTGACACAGTATGTTAAAAATGAGAATTAAAGGAATATTCGCTATAGATTTTATTTGCCTTCACAAAAATAGCTAACTCAGTTGTGGTCACTGACATTTTTCAATGTTACAAGCTATTTTCCCATGCTAATGAAAGGGTTGGGATCTTCTGAGCAGAGATATTTGCAGATTTTATGGAATAGTAAAATATCCCATGAATAGGTTTTAAAGTACTTGATACAATTTTAGAGGCATATAAATACCAAGAGATGTAGTCTATTGGGAAGAGGAAAAATGCATGTGCATGTATGCACACCCTCACACTCTAGCAGCATCATTGGTCTTTTTTTTGGGGGGGGGGGTGGCGCAGGGAGTGGAGCAAGCAGAAGAAGGGACAAAAGAGCAAGGGAAAATATAGACATGATCCTTGGAAGCAGTTAGGACCTTTTCTGAGGAACAGAATTCACTACCATTTTTTTTCTCCAAGTAACTAACGCACCACGAATTCTTCTGACAACTCGTCTGTATTGTAAATATTAAATAATTGAAGCTACTATTTAACATTTTTTTAAATGAGAACATGATTTTAAAGCTGCAAGCCATTATTATAAAATTCTCATTCACTCTGGTTTTTTAAATCTATTCTACTGGCATTAATTTTATCTGAGACACATTGTCTATCATCTTTCCTCATGTTTTTTTTTTTTTAATGTAATTTACCAGAAATGACTCGTACCAATTGAGTGAAAATCTATGGCTTATTCTTGTATTTATGTAAATAATATTACAACATAGAAATGGCTGAAGTTTCCATCTAATGCCAAAAATACATATTTAAAGTGCAGAGAAAACCGCCCAAGGAGCAGGAGATTGGAAGGTACTTTGCAAAGCGTACTGTCAGAAGGGTGGCAGACAGGTCCTTTGAAGCTAATGTACTCAAATTTCCTGGGGCTGCTGCTGTCTTCCACAGGAGCAGCCTCTGAATGAGAAATATTTCTGTCTAATCCTGCTGAAGACAGATAAGTCTGCCAATTGAAACTGGAAAGTCCTGACAGCCAACAGCATTGGTTTTGTAATAGCAAAAGACTGATGCTGAAATATCAGAAATGGAATAGCATTCTCTGACAGCAAGAAGCTAACATGTTTGACAAGCAATTGGAACCATGATCATTTCTAGTCAAACAAGATGTCTGTTCATTCAAAGCATCAAATTTACCTTCCTTGTCAAAGTTCAAGATTCATTTCATTACTGACATATTTTTTTCCTTCCCCCTTATCAAGTTAAAAAACTTACAGAGGCACATGTGTTTGATATATTTTTACCAGGTAACAGCCTTTGCTATTTTCCTTCTAATGAGGATCATAATAAAAAGAACAGTGTTTTCCCACTGTGTTCAATCACATCACCACACTCATTTATAAAAGCTACTCCATTTAAACAAGTCTGCACATTTCAGATTTTAAAGTTTTTATTCCAACATCTATCAAATTGGAACTCCTTTCAGATCCTTTCCCCTCCCTTCTATCTCAATCCATCCAGTTGTTACCCATTGGCTTTAAACACCTTTGTGATAGATTAGACTACCTGGATTGGCCTGATATAAATTGGAAAAGAAATGTCACCATTTTGAAATATGATACCAGAAAATTAACCAAACTATAGTGGTTGGGAAAAAGAGGAATGAACTTATCTACTATTCCCCTAGATATTAAATATAGATAATACTTAATTTACTGATTTGGGGTAACCCTCTTGGATATTTTTCTCCAAGTTTTAGAAGTCTGCTTAATAATTTATCAAAACCAAAGTACCACTCTTTGGAGCAGAATTTTGTCCAGGTGGTGATAACCTGAGAAAACAAAAGAGCCAGTTATTTTACCAGCAAAATGAGTTTATTTGGAGATGGCAGAGAATTGAATTTCAGGACAAGCAAACTATGGCAAACCGTAGGTAAATCTGGAGAACAGAGGATAGGAACTTGCTTTTATGGAAGAAAGGAGGAAATTGGGAAAGGCTGTTACAGAGTTCAGGACGGTGACAGCTTCTCATTGGCCTAGTGTAGCAGTTTCTCATTGGTTGAGCTGTTGCTGGGCAAGGAGAAATTCTTCCTCTGGCTAAATTGTGTAAAGCAACCTTCCTCTTGTTTGGGATTGAGTAGTAGAAATGTGTGAGTGCACACCCTTTAGGACTTCCTGATCCCATTTTTAATGAGGTTTCCTTTATTCATTTTCATGATACAAAGGTTAGAGATTCTCTCCATGAGTTTTAAGAATAAATATTAAAAAATGCCAAATGGATAGCAAACTTCATTTTATATATTAAATTATTTTTGCATATAGGGCATGCTTCTTTTAATATTATTATAATCAATGCCATTTTTCTGTTTTTAGTTTGTCAAATATCTCTCAAAAGCAATCTAAAACATCTTATCAAGACAGTTTAAAACATATCCCAGTTAACTACACTCTTAATAGTTCTTAAAAATGAATTAAACTCTGATAAATCCAATATGTTGTAGATGGTAATAAAAGTTATCAGCATACACACACATATTGGCAGAGTACAAATTTATAATATAATTTAAATCTAATTTAAATAGGACTTTAACATAGTTTGCATGTTGTTTTGAATTGTGGCAGTTTGCTACATTATATAACAAAATGGAAACATGAACAATTGACTCAAAATTGTATCTTTTCCTAATTACTGATGTCAGTTCATTACATTCCATCATGGGCATAATTTGTATGATAAATCCTATTGCATAAAAGCAGGATTTCTAAAATGGTTTCATACCCTGGAACTTAGATAATTTACACTCAGCTTATATTCTTTATGACTTAGTGCTACTTGTCAACAGAGTTGCTAGGTTTATGGTTTGAGAAAAAAAATCAGGAAAGTTTTAAGTCACTATAAATTGGGTATATTTTAGAATATTGTTTAGTTCTAAATGCATGTATTCTGTTGACAAAACTTGTGCTTTGATGTCAGCAAGTATAACTGAAAATCAAATCTCCACAATTTTATTTGTTATCTGGCTCTCTATAAGTAGCAACTCTTCTGAATTTGATTTTCCCCATCTGCAAACTGCATGTGCTGAGAATTTCATCTTGAGCCAAAACTAGTCACTACTGGGATTTCCACAGGTATGGAGACGTAGCATAGGGAAAAATATAGGACAGATTGTAGAAGGACATTAGACACCTGGACTTGTTTAGTTACAATTGTTACAACCAGAAAATGGTGGGTTTGACATCTTTGTTATTTTTACCCTGGTCTTCTTGTCTAGCTCCCTTACATGGTCCTGATCATTCTAGTGATTGGTTTTAAGAAAATAGGAAAGATCTGAGCCATATACAGATTGCTAAATCACTCTAAGCATAAAATGGCATAACTTTGGGACAAAGAGTCAGGTAAAAGATTCTTGAACTTTATTTAAACTATTTCAGTTATCACAAATTTGGTCAGCTCATTCAGGAAAAAATATTCAGATTTTTTTTTTCCACTCCACAATTTATTACTGCATGCCTGCTGGAAGCCAGGCAATGTGCTTGGTATTAAGATTAACACAATTGAATAAAATACAGGACATGATTTTTAATAAACCTGTCAATAATAGCTCTTGATTTAAAATTCTTTATAATGAGTACTTTATTTTCATTCCTACTAGTACCAGTCACTACCTGTATATCAGGACCACAATTGCTACTGATATTATTTTAATAATAGGAATTACTTTAACAAAATTTTTATTGGGCCATTCTTCTTTGCTAAGGCCTCACAGCTCATGATTCACCTAAAGATTTGTCCACTGGTGTTTCTGGTTTGCTATAACCACTGATTCCCAATATTGTATCACCTGCTTGAGCTCCAGAGACATGTTTCAGGCTATGCACTGGTTACCATGTGGATGTACCACAGGCATCTTAGACATGTCCCAAGTTGGACAGATTATTCATCATGCTCTAGTTAGCCATATTCAATTCTGTCACATAATTTTGTCAAGTGTATTTTTAAATATATACATTTTACTATCTTCTTTTCATTCTTTTATATTTATGTAACTTCAGACTTTATCAAATTTACCTCAGCTATTACAATATTTTTTCATTTACTTCAATTATTCTGAAAAACTCAGTTTTCTAATCCCTATATGGCTAATTCTCTTTTGTGATCTTGTCTCCCAGGGTGCAATATGAGGTCTCCTCACTTGTAATCTTGCATCATCACACCATATCACCTACTAGCATTCTGATAGCATTATTTCTGACTAAGTGACCAGGACTTCCCTTCATTCCATGAAGATTTTAGTAGCTGGCTCTGTATTTATCTCTGATACCAAACTTGCCATAATTCTCAATTTCAATATCCAGGCACATCATTTTCTTTACTCATTGTCCTAGTTACATAACCTGCTTGAGTTACTCAGTCCTATCTATAATGATGTCCTAAATTGGTCATTAAAATATTTGCACTGTTCCATAATCTCAGTTTCTGGCACACAAATTTTTATCCACTATCTCACCAGGTGACCATCTTCCTCTCATACTCTGACTCCTTACTACTTCAGCAACTTCCTATCCAGGTGAGTACCCAAATGTTTACAGTGACCTATACCATCTAGCTCCTGCTTACTTCTGTGCTGCTACCTACCTCCATTCTCTCTGAACTTCACTTACTCTTTAAAATGTTTCCTCCCATGTTACCCTTTCAATGAGACCTTCCCTGACCATAGTTTTGGAAACTTCAGACTTACCCACAGCAGCACTCTATACTTCTCTTCTCTGCATATTTTATGTTATTTATTTATTTATTTATTTATTTATTTATTTATGTCACATTTTATGTCATTGCCGTCTGATTAACTGTATATTTTGCTTCTGGGTTTGTTATGCATTTCATCCCCAACTTCACTTCCTACCTCCCATTTAGAACACAAACTCTCTAACGGCAGGGATTTTTGTTTTCTTTGCTCATGTCTAAAACAATGTCCATACACACTCACTTACCATTTATTTAATAAATACATTAATGAAATGAATGAATAGATGAGAATGCTGAAGAAAAAAATAGAGCATTCTCTTAATTTGTGAAAATATCACACATTAACCTAAGAATTAAGATTGCTTTCCTTTCCCCTACTGGAGAATGAATTAGAGGGCCATGTTAATCCCAAGGTTTGGAGATAAGAAAGAAGCATGTAGCAGCACTGCTAAATTGACCTGAAGAGACTAAGAATTGAGTCGTAAGAAGCTACTGAGAGGACAATTTAACTACCACCACCCACCTTGCTTTGGAAGACATCTTAAATATTGATTATAGTACTGCATGTAAAATAGTGGATTTTCTTACTTTATTTTGGGTGTTTTAAAAAATCTAACTGCAGACTGGAGACTAGGTGTTAGATATTTTCAGGGGATGGATGCTTTTATCTATGGCTCAAAATGATCTTTTCTCCCTTTTGTTAATTAATAGAAGACTTACAGTTAGACTTGTAGTTCATCTTCTGCAAGTATATAGCACTTCAGAAGTCCATTTCATGTATATCTAATTCACATGGGATTAATTTAAGAACTAAAGCAATGACGATAGTAACACTTTTTAAATACACATAAACAGTTCTTTAATCGTTGAGCAAAATTGGGGGGGGGGATCTCATGGTGACCATGAGTTCAGCCATCCTCCCTAGTGATAACACAAAAACTACATGATACAATGGATTCACTACCCACTAATTACATAAATGTTCCAAGTGTTCAATATAATGAAGAAAAAAATAAGTAATGCTGGTACACTACAGGGGTAAGAAGGTCAGACTAAGACACTGTGGGTTTCTGGGGAAGCATGGTATAGATTTCCGATTTTGAACATGAGGGGATACTTGTACCAGATTTCAGACTCTGTTTCTAAATTCTAAAATTTCAGATGCTCAGAAGAGCATCAAAAGTTTGATGACTCTAAGAGCTATGTTTAGCAATTAGCAGAAACTCTGAGACATGTTTGGAGAATGGAAGATTGTCTCCAGTATGGGAGACAAACAGAGACATAAGGAATATGGCCACCTAGTGCAAGAGAGCTTTGGGACTGATGAATAAGGAAAGGCCAAGTACAAAAAATAAATATGGGTCCACTCAATTTATATTACGTTCAAGACAACTTGGGTTCCTCATCTATCTTAAGTTTAGATTTATTAAACTCCTATTTGCCAGGAGACAGTTTATGAGCACATGAATTTAGGGGAGATTGGCAGAATCCCAACACTTTTTTCCAGTCTTATAATTGTCTCTAGTTTGTATTTAAAAACATAACCTGTACGTTTTAATGAGGATAAATACATTTAGAAACAGCATTTTAAACAAACACAAGAATGTTTCAAATCCAAATGTTCCTAACAAAATTATATCTCCATACACAGAGACTGTGGAGCAGAATTTCAATCACCCATAGAAAGGATTTCAGTTCACTGCACTCCTCACTCTATCTTTCTGTCTCCCATGAACACCTCCATATGTTGAATTTTTTAAGATTTATTTTAATTTGGTGATAGACTATTAGTAGCTTAACTTGTGAAAAGATCACACATATCATGGTTGAAATCATCAAAGTGACAAAATACTACATTTTTGTTTTAAAAAACAGATTTTCCTCAAAATCAGGGTGCAAAGTAAAAGACCATTTGTTATAATCAGTGTAGCTTTTTCAGCCAATCTGATGCCTGAGCTTTTGCTGCTGACTCGAAACACTCGTGATGGATTCTGGGCATCTACCTCACTGTATGTCACTTTCTGATTTCTTTGGTTTTTCAATGTGTGGACAATATCATCACTTCAGAATCTATAACCTAGACTGTGACCCAATTATAGACAGTCAGAATCCAGACCTGTATTTGTAGGGCCCAGGGCAAGAGTGCCAATAAAGATCCTCATCCTATATTTCCAAATATTAAAAAGTTCTGATCTGACCTTGGCAAGTAGCTCCTTAGAACATCTAAAAGAAGTCCAGGTTAAAATGCAGAATTTGACTCCTGTGTTTTCCTCACTAGTATGCTATTGCATGGAGGGAGCCAGTTCCCTACCCAAGTCTGCCACTCTTGTCTTCCAACTCCTCACTCCATCTTGATCTTGATGTACATATTTATACTCATGTGCATATCTATGGCTACGTTGTTTCTGCAGTCCAAGCTCTATCAATACCCATGCAAGTAACTACACCTTGTTTGGCTTTTATGCTTAGTGATTTGAACATGGGAAGTGGGCAGGTCCTGGAAGTAGGCTTGGGGTCATTTGGACAAGCAATTAAGGGAGCCTAGATACTTTGGACATGGCCTAAAGTGGGAGTATGGTATCCAGGTGAAAATTCCCTTGGCTCTTGAGACTCTTTTCTCTACGAGGAGTCAAATATTCAGAGCAGGGCCTGAGTGGGTTCCTCAGGCCTTTGTCCATGTATCAGCATGTTACTCTTTAGGTCCATATATCTTAGAATTACTGGTAGAGGTAAGGTAACAGCAGGATTGAAATTAGATTAAGTTATAAGATACTGAATTCTAATTTTTTATTAATTAGACTTTTATTGCTACTCATTATTACTGCTGCTATTACTATATTATAACTACTCGATATAGTACTGAAATGTACATGCGTTTTTTTATCTATCTTTTTTAACAGCTTTATTGAGGTATAATTAATATAAGAAAGTCACATGTTTAATGTATATAATTTGATGAGTTTAGGCATATACATATATCCACGTTGTGCCAAAAAATCTTTAAGAAAATATACTTATTATCTATCATATATGGCATAGATATATAAAATGTATATCAATATTGTAGCTCTTCATTATTATTCCCCTTTTAGCTTTCCCTTTCCCCAAATTCCTAAGATTCTTCTCTTGTAGAGATGCCACTGAGTGAGAGATATTGGTAGGACATTCATGAAATGTGACTGGTAGAGAAATTGAATTCACATGATTCGTTTAACTAGTAAAAAAAAAAAAAGCTATAATAGTTGCTGTAGGGACTTATAGATGTTTTTTTCCTGCACCAGTGCTGGATTTGGTTACTTCATATAAAAGAATATGTAGAGTTATTATATGACCTAATATTAAGGAAAAAAGAAATTCCTTTTGATCTCAATGGTTGAATTACTTCTCAAAAGTAACAGCTGTAAGAGATGTTTTGATGATAACAGAAAACTTAGAAATTTCACTAAAATTATGAAAAATCTAAAAATTAGATTCACAGAATCTAAATTTAGTTCTCTTGCCATTCACATTCACTTGTTAAATTTCTCATGACAGTAGAACACTAGTTTTGATTTAGCAAGATTACATGAAGTTATCGAAGTATTTTAAACAATTAACTTTTTCTTCCCAGAAGTGACTTATGTCTTTTGCTTTGTTCAAAGTCGGATCAGTGTGGTTTTACCCAGCATGTTACAGTGTTATGTAGCTCATGATTTGTTCATTCTGAGTAAATTCTCTAAGTTATAATATAATATCAAATTATATAATTGTAGTATATATAATTTTTCAGCTTTATTGAAATATAATTGACATACAGCACTATGTAAGTTTAACACGTACAGCATAATGACCTAACTTTTATGTGCTGCAAAGTGATTAGCACAATAAGTTTATTTATCTCATATAGACACAAAAAACAACACAAGAGAAAATATGTAATTTTTATATAAAAAATAAGATGTTCCCCGCATCAATATTCAAGGCAAAAACTATGCAGAATTCAGTGTATGTGTATGTATCATAAAAGAGGAAAACACAAATGAAATAATCAAAGTGTAAAGATTGCAATCATTTGTTTTAGGACATTTATTTGTGTCTCTACGGCCATACAGAGATACGTTGTGGGAAACACAAGTTACAAAACTCTTCCTGTGTACCAGGCATACTTTGGATGTTATCAAGAGAAAATGTATTTTCACAGCACTGCAAGAATTAAATGACAATATCAATAAACAAGTATCAACCATGTAGACATTCCAGGTAGTAAATAAGAAAAACATGAAGACCAACTATTCTAAGACAAAAGGAAATGCCAATTATGCTTGACAGCTTTGTTTAATAGAAACAGCAAAACAGGGTGTTAGCTATAATTTTGGATAATTCTTGGTACAAAAAGGGTAGAGAAGTACATACTCAGGGAGACAGGTTTGTATCTAGATTTCTCTCCTAATTAGTATCTCTTATCAAGATTCTCTGGATAAGTTGTAATGAAAATATGGAGTTAAGTGCTGTAAGGTTACAAAATTGTGGTCAGGATTGTAGAGCTGATATATGAGGTGTCAATAACCAAGTGTGGGTAGGAGAGAGGCCAGGAAGCCATGGGACTCTAAGACTACTATATTAAATGTGCTAGCCACTCATTTATCACAGGGGTTCTCAACTCTGCCTGTATGTCGCAAGTTACTGAGAACTAAAAAAAAATTAAAAAATAAAATAATAAAAGTCAACATTTTAGTCCCACCCAGATCAATTTCATCAGACTCTTTAGACTTTTTTAGTAGTGGTTTCTGGGCAATTCTATTCGTGTTTTAAAACCCAATGGGCGCCTGTGTGGCTCCGCTGGTTGAGCAGCTGACTTTGGCTCAGGTCATAATCTCACAGCTCATGGGTTTGTGCCCCGAGTTGGGCGCTGTGCTGACAGCTCAGAGCCTGGAGCCTGAGCTTCAGATTCTGTGTCTCCCTCTCTCTGCCCCTCCTCCTCTCCTGCGCACGCACGCTCTCTCTCTCTCTATCAAAATTAAATGAACATTAAAAAAATAAAAATAAAAATAAAATACAACTTCATGTAGCCAGTGTTGAAAACCATAGGTTTGGAATCATGATAAAACTGGGTGTAGGAGCCTTGACACTGAAAAAGGTGACTAAGTCTTCAAAAAAAAGTGCAAATGTTACTATGATACAGTTAATGAAATATTATATACCTGGTAACTGATAATTAAGTGGAATAAAAGCAGTATACAAAATGTTGCATATTCTATGATTACAGCCGTAAATATAAATACATACTAATTTACTTTTATATATAAAAAGGTGGACATTTATTTAATTAGTGGTAGGTGTGTGGGATAAAGAAATTTTGTTTTATTTTATGTTACTATAATGGTACTTTAATAAACATGTTTTTGAAAATAAAATTTAAGATGTTACTTTAAAAATGGTTTATCAGCATGAGGAACATCTGCATTTAGCTTTTTGTCATGGAACCAAAGTCATGGAAAGGAAGCAAAGTCATAGTTATTTCTGTAGGGAACAACCCCGTTTTCTCATATAAAGAAAACCTGATCAGATTTCCATTACTTCCTCTGGGAAATGCCAGTGTTATTGCTACATGTGCTCATCAGGCAAAGTCTGCTCTCCAATTCCTCTCTCCTCCCACCCCCTGGGTGGAATTCTTCCTGTACTTGTACCTCTCATTGAAATCATGGCAGAATGCAACTTTATTTAATTAGCAAGTTTTTGACCAGCCATTTCTCCTCCTGTATTCTGGACATTTTTGAAGATGTTAAAGATATCAAGACTAAGATCAGTATCATAGGGTTATGAAAAGCATAGATTAGGGACCAATATAAGCCTGGGTTCAAATGTTATTTCTATCTTAAATTGCAAACGTGGCAACAAACACCACTCACACTGTTTGACTTTCCTTACCCAGCATTACTCACTTCATTTGGTTAATAGACATTAACCAATCAGTAATCAGACCAATTAGTAATCAGACCTCCTGATCACTAAAGCATATGCTACATTTTGACAAGAACTTTTATTCCTTTGTTCATTTGTTATTCCTAGTGTCTAGAACATCTAGCTTATAATGGGCTCATAAAAGGTGCTCAATAATATTTATTAAATGAGGAAATTCAGAAACAGCTCACCAATGACATTCAGCAGCCTAATCACTTCCCTTTGTAGAGTTTTGCCTAAGGTCACAGAGTTGCAGTGACAGAATTTGAACACAAGGTTGCCTGAGTTCAAATTCTATGCAAGTCTTATTGGTTTTAAGCAGCAAGACATGTTTGCATCTCAAGGCTTTTGCATTTGCCACTTCTTCAACTTGAAATGCTTTTCAGACAGATAACAGGATATCTTTTTTTTTTTCTTCTCACTCCCCTCAGCTCTTTACTCAAATGCCAGAAAATCAAGATCATCATGATTAAGACAGAGTGACTGGACAAGCTTTTTCTCTGAGAGGAGGTCATTGTAACAAAGAATGAGATTACTTGGCTTATTTTTAATAGGATTACTTTGTGTAAACTATCACAACGAGGCCAAAGCAGGGAATGGTAGGAACCATATCAGAAATTACTGAATTAATCCAGGAGAGAAATGACTGTGGCTTCAACAAGAATCATGCCATACATGTGAAGGGCTTGGAGCCTGCTTATATATTGATTATACAGCCAATGGGTTTTACTGTAAGAACAGGTATGGCATAAGATGGAAAATAAGTCATGAGTGATTCTTGGGCTTTTGGCTTGAGGAACTGGAAGAATAGGTCGTCACTCTCTTTGGTCCAGAAAAGTACAGAGGAATTGCTTTGGAGTGGAGGAAAGATGAGAAGTTCAGTTCTGCTCATGTTAAGTTTGAAATGCCTATTAAATATCCAAATGGTAATGGTGAGTAAGCAGTAGGATACGCGAGTGTAGAGTTCAGATATTTAAATGTGGAAGACATCAGCATAGAGGGCATATTTAAAAAGACTAAGTGAGGGCAAGGGTGGAGGGATGGGTGAAGTAGGTGATGTGGATTAAAGAGTACACTTATCTTGATGAGCACTGAGGAATGTAAAGAATTGTTGAATCACTATATTTTACCCCGGAAACTAATATAACACTGTAT
Source organism: Leopardus geoffroyi (assembly GCF_018350155.1). Lineage (NCBI taxonomy): Eukaryota > Metazoa > Chordata > Mammalia > Carnivora > Felidae > Leopardus > Leopardus geoffroyi. The sequence continues at coordinate 89,007,579 of NC_059328.1, forward strand.
GTTAACTATATTGGAGTTAAAATTTTTAAAAACTTAATAAAAACTAAAGTGACCGAGTGATGTTACTGAAGGAGTGAATATAAATGGAGAAGAAAAGATGTATTAGAACTGAACATGGGGAATCAATGTTTGGACATTGAAGAGATGAGAAAAAGCCAGCAGGAAAACTCAGAATGGACCAGCTAGAGTAGAAGTAAAACCAGGAATATGAGATGTTTTGAAAGCCAAGTTCCAAGGAGGAGGGAATAATGAACTACATCACAAATGCCTATAAATCAGGAAAAAGTATAAACTGAGAACTGAGTATTGGATCACATTCTATGTCTTTCTACACAATGGCTAAATTTCTCATACTGATATCCTTCATATATCTGGAAACATAGTCATTAAGAATGTCCTATATTTCATAATTTTTCTATCATGGGGACTAAAAACGTTCTCATGCTTTAGTTCAAAAGCTTCTGAGGAAGATGCCCACTTTCAGGTATATAAACTTTGGCCCAAGATCCTTTCTCCATGGCTACTTCATACCATAATTTATAAAGGCTGAAGGAGAATTTTAAAAACAAAATTATAGATTTCTACTGTAATAGTTTATTACTAATAAGAATTTATCATGTACATAGACATTTATTTTCTTATTCTCTCAGAAGAAATACTATAAATAAGGTAGTTTTATGTTAGTGCTTCTGTTAGGCATGTAAGTAATCCTTCTGAGTACACACGTCTTTGAGACTGTACTGCACTTTAAATGCCTAAATAATTCTTTTTTTTTTTTTTTCAACGTTTATTTATTTTTGGGACAGAGAAAGACAGAGCATGAACGGGGGAGGGGCAGAGAGAGAGGGAGACACAGAATCGGAAACAGGCTCCATGCTCTGAGCCATCAGCCCAGAGCCTGACGCGGGGCTCGAACTCATGGACCGCGAGATCGTGACCTGGCTGAAGTCAGACGCTTAACTGGCTGCGCCACCCAGGTGCCCCAATAATTCTTGATGTCTCTCACCTAGGATAAAAAAAACAAAAACAAAAAAACCCCACCTTATTATCAAGAAAACTTCTAACTTCTCTGTTCCTTCTATTTAATTTAAACTTTCATTTTTAGGGGTACCTAGGTGGCTCAGTCGGTTAAGCGTCTGACTCTTGGTTTCAGTTCAGGTCATGATCTCATGGTTTGTGGGTTTGAGCCCTGCATTGGGCTTCATGCTGGCAGTGAAAAGTCTGCTTTGGATTCTCTCTCTCCCTCCGCCCCTCTCTGCTCACCACCCCTCCCCTGCTGCGTGCTCATGCTCTCTCTCAAAATAAATAAATACACTCTAATTTTTAATTTTTTTTAAATAAACTTACATTTTAGTTCAAAAAATCTGTAAAGGAGATATCGTTTCCACTAAATTACAAACAAATTAACAAGCATATGCCAAAATGCAAAAACCAAAAAACAAAACAAAAAAAAAACCCCAAAAAACAAAAAACACCAAACTTTGTAAAGCTAAGCAACTTAACTAAAGTCATATAGCTAATAAGTGTTAGTATGTAAATGTAGGTCTGTTTATAAAAAGTGTATGCTGGTCTCAGCCTTGACACATTTCTTATTTTGTTAACATACTTATTTTTTTTAATCTTGTTTGACTCACTAAAGTATGTGGTACACTATTCTAATGTTAACATGTAGTATTGTCTCTCTTTGGCAAAACTTATTTCTTCATGTTTTTGGCTAATGTGGGATTGAGATCTAATGTCAGCCATGTACAGAGTCATAAGAGATTTTATGATATAGGGGAAAAGCGATTTTTGAATGAGACAGACCTGATTCAAATCTTGACAACTATTTCATAGCTGGATGTAATTAGGCACAATATTTAATCTCCACACCCCCAGTGCCCTCATTTGTCAAATGAGTATATTATTTTACCAGCATCATGAAGTTGGGTATTAAATGAAATAGCATGTAAAGTATCATAGGATAGTTCTTAACATACAAAGAGTGCCAAAAAAGCACCAATCTCAAGACCGGCCAAAAGGACAGGGAGAGGCTAGGGCTGTGTAAGGACTGGACACCTGACTAGAACTGAACGGCTTATTATGAGAGAAGAACTTAGAAGACCGAACGTTTAGGTTCTTAAAGAATTATCATTATCATCCAAGTGGTCTAAGTAAACTCCAGGGCCAGAGATGGAAGAGAAGATAAATTGGATGACTATCGAGATCCTTGATACAGCATCAGTTCTTGGCAAAAGGCAGTTTGTGTGCTCATAGTAACACTGAAAACAAGGGTTAGTACCTTTGTGTACTGAGAGCTGGTAGCAATCAGGCATAGGATAGAGCTATAGACAAATCTCTCTGGTTATTCAGCAGGACTCCAGTCTTAGTATGTACATAGAGTAGAAATTGGTGCTTTATATTAAGAGGCAGTTATCTAGATTGGCCTTTGACTGTGGGAGGTTTGGAAAATCAGCTTTGCTTTCAGGATTATGTGAAATCCATTGGTCTATATTCACACTTGATCAAAAGGTAGCAAATTATTTCTAGCTCTCACTAACCTGTATATTACACTGGAATTTCTTGGCTCTGGATCTGAAATAGATTGAGCCTAAAGTTACCAGATTAATTTTCTTCATGATGGGGCAAGCTAGAGGAAACAGGGAAAGGCCTAATAGCCATTCATCTTGGATTCCATCATTCATGTTCATAGACACATCAGAGAATTTCTTGATGAAGTATGGAATAAATTGCATAATATGAGGAAAGTTAAATTTCAGGAGCATGAATTGAAATATGCTGCTATAAACAAAATTATTTGATATACATGATTGACTGCATTAAAACTGAATTGCTTTTGGATTGTCTGGAAATTATAAGTCTCTTGGGTTTATGTACATTAATAGCAGAGAGTATGAGTGTCCTGATTTTCTGCTGATCATGAAAGATTCAAAATAGTGAAAGGATGCTGCAGACATTTTACTCATTTCATTTCTGCTTCCATGCACCAGAGTCAAGCTCGATGAATTAATTTTTCTCTGTTCATGATAACTTCAATTAAAAATAAAGCTAAATATCTTGTATTATCAGCTAGAGGGGCGCCTGGGTGGCGCAGTCGGTTAAGCGTCCGACTTCAGCCAGGTCACGATCTCGCAGTCCGTGAGTTCCAGCCCCGCGTCGGGCTCTGGGCTGATGGCTCGGAGCCTGGAGCCTGTTTCCGATTCTGTGTCTCTCTCTCTCTCTGCCCCTCCCCCGTTCATGCTCTGTCTCTCTCTGTCCCAAAAATAAATAAACGTTGAAAAAAAATTAAAAAAAAAAAAAATATCTTGTATTATCAGCTAGAGATCATATATACGGCCAGGGACTATTAATGTAAGATTTTGCTCTCTGAAAAATTTAACTGCTTATAATTTTGAATATTTTGTTTCTAGAATCACCAAGGTGTTTAGTGTTCATATTTCTTAGAATAAATTATATTAGGAGTTTCAATTAAACACAACAGACTGTGGGTATTATTTCTAAAATCAGATAAATTATATTTTCAGTTGATAGTTATTTTAATGATATAAAATTATTTTCAATAGACAACCATAATATGAAACTAGCATGACTCCCAATTTATTAAAATGCATCATCCAGAGTAAAAGGCATCATCAGATATTTTAATTCCAAACAGATTAAAATTAATATCTTTGGTTACTAGAAATAATTCTGAAGATCAGTGAGAATTTATTAGAGTAGGATTCAGCAAATGAAATTAATTTGGTGCACTGTGCCATTTTAAGTAGGATAAGTTCAGCTACACTGAACATCTGAATAATGATAAAACCCACAAAAATAAACTAACATAATTGGGAGCTGAGATAAATACAAATTGAACACATACTGAGTTGTTGAAATGTGCAATAAAAAGCAAATTCTAGGGAGACCTGATTCTGGTAATAGAAATAGCTTGCATCACACTAATTTTTCCATAACAAAAAATTACAAACTATGGGAAAAAAATGTGTTTGATGGCAGTGGAGAGTAGGCAAATACAGTTAGAAACTGGGAAGGATCCAATCCATATAAAAGGAAAACATACTGGGTGATACTCACATTTTTGTAGCTTTCTTCCTGAGGGCATTGCCTTGTCTACAAGGAATTGGATAGCTAGAGCTTAAGCAGTAAAACACAATCTTTTTGGCTTGAAGTGTCAGAGGACAAACTTTGAGATTTTCTGGGTAGCAGGAAATTGAAAGATAGGGAATAAAGTAAGGAGGAAATCACACAAGTGGAGAGCCCAAAATCTGCACAAAAATGCATCCCGAATCCTTGAGTGACTTCTGAACTACACATGAAAGAGAGAAGCTCCAAAGAACCTGGTGGAAAGAAACATTTGGGAGGCAGAAAATACTTTGGAGAGATACCATTTTTTTTCCCATTGGAAGAAGCAGAGTTTGGAATTTGAGCTCCCTAGTTGAAAGAGCTTGGTGAACATCTTAAGCTGTCTAAAAATTGACACCATCAAAAATTAAAAGTAAACATTTATTAATTTAACTGCCTATTAAAATAAAAATTTGTACCTTGGAAAAAGATATCATAATTGAAAATGTCTAACATACTTTATTCATAGTGTTTGCTACAAGTAAAAGTTATTTGAAATGGAAAGAAATAGGAGATATTTAATCATATTTAAGAGAAAAAATCAAAAGAAACGTACATACAGATGGCTTAGATATTGGATTTGCAGACAAGAATTTTAAAGTACCTGTTAATTATGTTCAAGGTTTAAAGAAAAAAACGGAACCAATGGAGAAACTCAGAAAAGAATTGGAATGTATTAAAAAAAATAGAAATTTGAAAACTGAAAAGTGCAATGTCTAAAATGAAAATGTCACTTTGAGGGGTTTACAGCAGATTAGAGATGACAGAAGACAGCGACAGCGAGCTTGAAGTGATCAAATAAGCTCTGGGGTAATATCAAATGGTATAATATCTGAGTAATTTGAGTCTCAGAAAGAAAAGAGAGAGAGAATAAGTGAGAAAAATATTGTGGAGAAAAGAAAAGCTGTAAAAATATCCTCAATTTGGTGAAAAGCATGAGTTGACAGCACCAAAGAAGCATGGAAACTCCAAAAACATAAGTGCAAAGAAAAGCACACTCGGACACATTTAGTCTAGCTGCTTAAAATTAAAGACATGGGAGGGGCGCCTGGGTGGCACACTGGTTAAGTGACCAACTCTTGATTTTGGCTCAGGTCATCATCTCAGAGTTCGTGAGTTCAAGTGCCCATCAGCATGGAGCCCATGCTTGGGATTCTGTCCCCTCCCTCTCTCTCTGCCTCTGTCTTTGCCCCTCCCACATTCATGCACACCCCTGCTCTCTCTCTCTCTCTCTCACTTTCTCTCTCTCTCTCTCAAAATAAATAAATAAGCTTAAAAAAACAACTATATAGGAAAACACTTTGAAAGAAGGAGAAAAAGAACATATTCAAACAGGGGTACAATAACACAAATGAAAAGTGTTGGTAAATGCATACTTCAGCTCTTTTAATATAAGAAAACCTGACAGCTTAAAGCAAAAGTTATAACCTTGTATTGTTGGATTTATAGCATTCATAGATGTGAAATATATGACAACAAAGGCATAAAATGGTGGGTAAAGAAGTGGAAATATATTATGACAGGGTTCTTACATTTTAATTGAAGTGATAAAATATTAACTATAAGGAAAATATGAAAGATAAGGATGGATATTTTAATTCTGAGAATTGCCACCAAATACTGTAAGAAGATTTACTTGAAACCTACTGGAGCAAAATGTGCAATGATAGAAATATATAATTAACTAAAAACTTCTGCTTATGAGAAGTTGTTAATAAAATGAAAATGCAATGCAAAGATGCAGAAAAACCATTTATAATACATATTTACTGAAACATATAAAACACTGCTAAAAATTAATAATAAACATAATGTCTGGCACTTTCTTAAAAATTTAGCACGCACTTACCCAATGAGCTAGTAGTTCCACTTCAAAGTATTTACCCAAGAGAACTGAAAGCATATTTACACTAGAAATCTGGCATATGTATGTTTATAGCTTCATTCATAGTAGTTACACATTCTAGAATAATGCAAATTCCATCATAAGGAGATGGATAAACCAATTGTGGTATATTTATTCAGTAGAATACTATTTTAAAATAATAATAACAATAACAATAATAATAATAATATACCACTAGTACAACATTGTGAATACATTGAAAAATTATGTTTAGCAAATTAAGGTAATCACAGAAGAGTTAATATCCTTTGACTCCATGTAAATGAAACTCAAAAAAGGTAAAAGAAATCTTAAGCAAAAGTATTTGGAAAGTGGATGGATTTGGGAGTGGAAATAGGCTATATGGGGAAATATGAATTTTATGGGGTTATGTTAATTTTTTTTCTTTTGATAAGAGTTTTGGCTACAAAAGTATATATATATAGTAAGACTCATTAAATTGTAAAGTTAAGATTCATTATTCACCATATGCAAATTTCCCCCTCAATAAATAAACAAATAAATAAGTAGATAAGTAAATATTGCAATTTTATTTGACTCCTTAAAGTTTTCTTCAAAGTTTTTTTTCTTGCTAATATTCCTGTTGGGTCAAATAATTTTTAAAGTTGTTTTTCATCATCTTAGAAGTAGATAGTCTCATACATTTTTATTTCATTATTATCACTTTCATTTATTATTTATAAAGCATGAATAATAAATGTTATAGTCTCCAAATAAAGTTCACACATCAAAGACCTTTGCAATTCAAAAATGAGAGATAAATTGAAACCAAAGAATGCCATCTTATAAATATAAGGAAACATAAGATTGGTTTACATCTGTTTTCCTGGTTCTTTATCTTCTGCTTCTCTCCCTGTATTTTTTCCTATTATATTATGGAAAAAAAATAGAAATTGCTATTTTAAAGGCCTTAAGAAGAAAATTCACAGATAACTTAAGAGATACACATAGTTCTGCAATCTGGAGGATTTCAAAGTCTATTTCAACAGAAAAATTAAAGACAGTGGATCCAACTGGCAGAAGTCTTTACATTAATACACTAAAAGGTAGTAGTGGGAAATTCATTTTAACATTTGTTCTTCTATTTCCTCCAAATGGTGTGCTCTGTCTATCTGTCTGTCTCTCTCCCTCTCTCACTGTATATATAAACTCACACACATATATATGTGTATGTATGTAATACATACACATATTATACACACACACACACACACACACACACACACACACACACACTGTTCACCCCTGAACAGCCCTAGGGTTAGGGATGTTGACCCTCATGCCATCAAAACCCTATGTATAACTTTTGACTCCCCACTGGAGGCCTTACTGATAACAGAAACATTAGATTAACACATATTTGTATGTTATATGTATATACTGTATTCTTACAATAAGGTAAGCTGGAGGAAAGAAAATGTTATTAAGAAAATCATAAGTAAGAGAAAACACATTTATAGTACTGTACTGTATTCACTTAAAAAAAATCCTCATATGAGTGGACTGGTGTACTTCAAAGCCATGTTGTTCAAGGGTCAAGTGTCGATATATACACTTATAGTTTCTATTCAATATTCTCTCAATTAATATTTTATTAGGTGGCTTCCATCTCCACAGTTTTCACTGAGTGAATTTGAATTTTAAATTTATTTAATATTTGCAAAGTTAGTTATTAAAATCTCTCTTCTCACATTTTTCATGTTTATAATGAGGATAATGATAGAAAATATAGTGTTACTATTTACACATTTCGAGAAGAGGGACTGACACATTACTCTATACCAGTTTTCCATTATTTTTCAGATTATTGAGTTTATCTTCAATTTTCAACAGTATTGCTGTTTTTCAAGTAAGTTTGTTGCTTATGTGAACAGTTTATACTTTTTCTTATTGTTTGCAGCCTAGGAGCTTAAAAAGAAGGCTTTTAAACCAAATTCATGTTTATAACCATGGGAATGATTCAATCTATGTAACAGTAAACTTAAAAGAAAATTAAAGGAGTGGGGCAAAAAAAGAATTGCTTTGTTTGGTAGTGTGCTTTTAATCTAAGAAACAATGTTTTCTCTTTTTGTTATGAGTTCAAGAGAAAGAATAGAATAGAAACCGATAGGGTAAGATGAGAAAACATCATAACTTGGAGTTTCAATAATTTATTTATTATGCAAGTTCTTTAAGAAAAAAATAACTTAGTCAACATACGTCTACAGTAGATTAAAACTAGGTGAGACACCGATGGAGGTGACATAAGTAAATATGAGAACTTATTTATTCTCTTTTTTTTAATTTATTTAAGTATCTCTATCTCACTTATTTCTACAAAGAGAGCAAAGAGCCTGTGGAAAATTTAGCCCAGAAGATACATTGTATAAATCATAAAGCATCCCTTGCAAGAACAGGCCCTTTGATTACCTGTGTCTCTAAGCCAGTTCTGGCATCAAAGCAGGTTTCCATTATGTTTGAACACCTCAAGGCCAGATAATTCTCTTTTTGTTCTACATAGTTGTAAGCATGGTCTACATGCTCATCACCCTTGTGGGAAGAACTGTTCCTTTTCCTTTTTGTCTCCTAGTGATAACATCATTTTGTGCAGGTTGCATTTATTTTTTGAGCATCTACCATTAGGCATAGACCTGGGCATTAAGGATACATCAGTGAAAAACATGGTCTCTTCCTTCACAAACGTCACATTTTGGGGGTAGCAGAAAGCAGACCTCCAAAAGGGTATGTGCACAATACTATGCTATGTGCTAATATAAACATATGTACCAGGTGCTATTGAGTACATAGGAAGTTCACATGATATGACATATTAGATGAAATAACATTCAAGAAATATTTATTAAATTTTATTTTTCCTCTAAGAGGGCAAGTGAACAAGTGGGCTGATTATTAGAAAATACATATTTATTTTCAGATGAAGAGGAAAGGCGATTGGCATTAGATACATAGGAACAGCATGTGCTAGAGTCAAGAGAGTACAATGTATGCTTTGGAAACTGTATGCAAATCATTGAGTATGTCAGGGACATACTAGCAGTTTGAGACAGAGAGATAGCCAGAGACCATAAGGTAAAATGTCTTGAATGTCATTCTAAAAAGTTCAAAAAGACAAATAGGATACTAACTTTAATCAAGGAGTGACAAGATAGTAGAAAGACTACTCTGGCAGGTTTGTGCATATATCTGAAGCAGATAAGATGAAAAGCAGAAAGATTTCTAGTGTTATGGATAATACATTTTAATTCATAAGCTAAGATGGTATTATGATTATACAAAGAATGGGATATTTAGACCATTGCAAAAGCTTTGTGATAAAATGAAGGTATGAGATCAGGAAGAGGGAACAAGTTTCTGACTGATGAATACCCTGTGAAATTTTCATTTGCCAATGTTAAAAAACAACGAGAGAGGTGAATACATGGGGAATAAGATGGTAATTCCAGGTAGTTCATTTATTCAACAGAAATTTATTGAGCATTTACTATGTGACAGAAACCTAACCCTCTAGGAGGATTCCTAATGGCAGAAATAGGCTAGATATATATTTGATGGTGGTAAGTGAAATGACTAAAAGTAGGCAAGGAAGATCAGGAGTGTAATATAGGTTGCAGTTCTAGATGATATTGTCAGGAGGCCTCACGATGAAGAAAATATTAGAGGAAAATCCTAGGGCAGGTAAAAGAACAAGATGGAGGCTATCTGAGCTGGTACTGAGAGGGAGAGTTCTAAGTTGAAGGGGCGGCCACTTAAAGTCCCTGTTGTGGGACACCTGGGTGGCTCAGTCAATTAAGCATCTAACTTTGGCCCAGGTAATGATCTTGTGGTTTGTGTTTGAGCCCCACGTTGGGCTCTGTGCTGACAGCTCCGAACCTGGAGCCTGCTTTGGATTCTGTGTCTCCCTCTCTCTCTCTCTCTGCCCCTCCTGCTTGTGCTCTGTCTCTCTCTCTCAAAAATAAATAAACATTTTTAAAAAGGAGAAAAAGAATGATAAAGTCCCTGTTGTAAGAAAATACCCTGGAAGTTGGTGTCCACTCAGGGAGGCCAGTATGGCTGTTGTCAAATGAACAAGGCATAAAATATTAGGAAAAGAGAGTGTTTGAGAGGGTGGAGTTAATGGATCACAGAGTTTTGTGGGTCAACATTAGAACTTTATTGTGTAATGAGATGGGATGAAGAGTGATATGATCTACTTATGCTAACAAAGAAAAGAAAAGAAAAGAAAAGAAAAGAAAAGAAAAGAAAAGAAAAGATCTTTAGGGTTACCATGTTGAGAACAGAGAAGTAAATGGTGGAAGGAAAGAGATCCATTTTCATTGATTTACAATGATCTGGTCAAGTAATGATTATAGTTTAGGCCATAGTGATAGAAGTAGAGGTGATAAGAAATTGCCAGAGTCTGAAAAAAATGTAAAATCACAGGCACAGAACTTGGAATACAAAAGATAAAAATACTAAATGACTGTAAGATTTTACTTAAACAAGTAGTAGAATGAAACATCCAGGAACTGAGCTGTGGAAAACTGAAGAAGACATACTTTGATGTGAGAGTTCAATTTTGAACAATTTTGAACATATTAAACTTTAGATATCCCTAAGATGCATAGGGGAGGAAAAACTAAATATGCCAATCAAGAATTTGCTGAATGTACCAGATGTGAGATGTGTACTGTGGAGACATTAATGTGTGCATAGTCTCATGGTTAATTTTATGTGTGAATTTGACTGGATCACAGGGTACCCAGATATTTGGTTAAACAATAGCTTTGAGTGTGTCTGTAACAGTGTTTCAGGATGATATTTGAATCAGTAGACTAAGTATGTGGGTGGGCTTTATCCAATCCACTGATGGACTGAATAGAACAAAAAAGGGGAGGAGGGGAGAATTTGCTTTTTTTCCCTTTACTGCAGGAGCTGAGACTTCATTTTCTCCTGCCCTGGGACCGACTTATGCCAACAGTGTTCCTGGTTCTCGGCCTCAGGACTCAGACTGGTATTTACACCATTGGCATTTGTGGGTCTCCAGCTTGTAGATAGCAGCTTTGGAACTTCTGTTTCCATAACCACATAAGGACTAAGCTCTATGTTTTGAAGTCTGGAAAGTAAGGAAGAGCCAGCAAAGGAATTGAGAAGTAATTGCCTAGATAGAAAAACAAACAGAAGTATGTGGCATTTTAAAAGTCAAATGAAGAAAGTGATTCAAATGGGGAGTGGGGGTAAGCAATTTCCAATGCTGTTAGTAACTCAAGATGAAGGCTATGGGCTAGTTTTAGACATATTACACTTGATTTGTCTCAGGTTTTAGTTGAACATGAGTGGATTATGGAATACACACACACACACACACACACACCCACACACACACACACACACATATATTATTTGTGGTATTTGAAGTCACAGACATGAGAAGAATTTCCCAAGAAGATAACTAATCATGATGTGAAATCAAGAAAAGGAATAAGTTAATCAAACTGATGCATTAAGAGGGAGAGAGAGCAAAATAGGAAAGTGGGGCTTGAAAAACATTCCCAGATATATTGTTGTGTTCCTTGCTCTTTTCTTAACTCAAGGATGGCCTCTCTGGTTTGGATGGCTTTTATTTCTTCTTTTGTAATTGCTCTGGTTTGGATTTCCAGTACTATATTGCTAGAAGTGGTGAGAGTGGGCATTCTTGGCTCCTTCCCATCCTTAGGAAAAGGTTTTAGTTTTTCACTGTTGAGCATGGTGCTAGCTGTAGACTTGTCATATATGGCCTTTATTATGTTGAGGTACATTCCTTCCAGACTTAATTTGTTGAATATTTTATAATGAAAGAAGGTTTTATTTTGTCAAATTATTTTTTGTCTCCTGAAATGAATATATGATTTTTTATCTTTAATTCTCTTAATATGGTGTATCACATTTACAGATCTGTTTTATGTTGAACCATCCTTGCATCCCAGAGGTAATTCCACTTGATCATGGTTTATGATTCTTTTAACGTGCTATTGGATTTAGGCTGCTAGAATTTCATTGAGGATTTTTCTATGTTGATCAGGGATATTGGACTATATATATATTTTTTTTCTTACAGTTTCTTTATCTGGTTTTGGTATCAGAATAATGTTGGCCTCATAAAATAAGTTTACAAGCGTTCCCTCTTTGAATTTTTGGAAGAGTTTGAAAAGGAATGGTATTAATTTTTAAATACTTTGCACAATTCACCTGTGAAGCCACCTGGTTCTTCCCTTTCTATTGTCGGGAGGTTTTTGATTACAAATTTAATCTCCATACTAATTATTGGTCTGTTCATATTTTCTATTTCTTCATGATTTGGGCTTTCCAGCTATATCTCTTTTTTCATTATTGTTAGCATCTTCTCTAGGAAGAACAATAAAAATCTTTAATTTATCTCTGTATGCTTATTTAATATTGAATTACTTCAGAGAATATATAGGAACCTTCTAATTTTGTTTCCATCTACCTCACACCTTCACATTTAGTGTTATCATTTGACCTTTCTTTCTTTCTTTCTTTCTTTCTTTCTTTCTTTCTTTCTTTCTTTCTTTCTTCTTTCTTTCTTTCTCTTTCTTTTCTGTTTCTTTCCCATCTGGAATTCTCAATCCTTGTGTGTTGGACTGTATCCTATTGTTCTACAAGTCTCTGAGATTCTGCTAGTTTTTCTTTAATCTTTTTCCTCTCTGTTCTTTGGATTGATTTCTATTAATGTTTTGTAAAATTGTGTTTCTTTTATCTGTCATCTCCCCTTTAAATTTGACCTGTCTGCTGCATTTCTGTTCCAGTTGTTTTACTTTTCAGCTGCAGCATTTCAGTTTTTAAGTTTTAAAATTCTGCTTATGAAATGTATTCATTAACATATTTTCATTTTATTCTTTAAACGTATATCTACTTAACTCTTTTGTGATAGCTCTTTTGAATTCTTTATCAGCCAAACCTAGTATCAAGCCCTCTCACGATGTATTGATATTGATTTCCTTTTTTCTGAGTGTGGTTTATACTTTAAGAAAGAAAACTTAGTTAAAACTGGACATTGTAGATAATATGTTGTTGTAAATCTGCCATCATGCTCTTCGGCAGAATTTCATTCTAGAAGACAGTTAAATTGCCCACATTCAAACTGTGAAATTTTTCTCACTTGCAGTGTTAATGTTATCTTTTCTTGTAGTTTCACACTGCTAGTTTTTTTTTTAACGTGCCTTCCAAGGGCCTCTCTTGTACTTCTGTAATTTTGATATTTAGACAAGAATTTAGATAAAGATGATATTTACCGTCTCCGTAGATCTTATCCCTAGGGATCCCTCTGCTTTTCAGATGCTGTGCAAGCTTCGAAATCTGTTTTTGATGCTTCAAATATGTAAGTCTTTAGCTCTTCACTGCCTAAGCTGAATACGGCTGGAGTATGCACTCATTTTGAAAGAGGATCCACACATCTTTTCCTATACACCTTTGTGTATCAGAAGTGGATTTCTCTTTGCTGTCTGCCTGCTTTTCTCTTAGGTTTCTTGGATTCTACCCCACAGTACCAGTCAGGCAGTCAGACAGAGTTTATATTCAAATCTTTGGGCCCCAGCTCTATAATTTCCTGGTGCCAAAATTCTTGCTTATACTCTGAGCCGAGTCTTGAGTCCTAGACTCTGTAATCCCTAGTAATTTTAGCAGGTAAGTCTGTGGCTTCTGAGACTTTTTCTACTGCCATGGCCTTGGGAGTTTGAAGGACTGCCTACAGTTCAGAAGGTCATAAACTCATAATCTTTATCTCTTGCAATTGTAGTTTCATGAGATTAAATTCTTTAGCGTCTATTTGATTTTGGACTTTTCCCAGTGTTTTTAAATAGCTTTTACAAAATCAATTAAAAAAAATTTTTTTTAATCTATGGGAGAGATTATGTAACTACTTCAGTCCTCTGCATTACTGACAATTCTCCTGTAAACATAATTTAAATGACAACATATTATTAGTCAGAATAAAATAAAAATAAATTTCTTACTGTTGTCCATAAGATCCTGCATGATTTGGCATCATGATACATTCTCTTACTATTCTTTACTTCTCACTCTGCTCAAGACACTGTGGCTCACTCACTAACCTTTGGAGAATCAACGTTTACCAATTTTCATATTTGTTGTTTCCTTTATCTAGAATGAGACATTACCTCAAGGCTTCCAGGTGTCTGCTCAAAAATGATATTATCAGAGGGGCATTTTGTTTCCACAGATTCACACTTTTTTATTTTCTTCAAAGCAATTGTCATTTGTTGCCACATTAAGTATTTATTTTACTCTGTGTTGTCTGTCTTTGGCCCCTAGAATAGAAAGTCTAAGAGAGCATGGACTTTGTCTGTTTACATTGTCCAATGTCCTGGTTACATTCTATTGCCAATGACTAGAACAATGCCAGGCACTAATTTGTTACTCAAGAAATTCTTATTGATTGAATAAATAATTTGTTGAATTGATAAATGCTACACATTTAGCATACTTGATATCTTAGAGAGATATATTGTATGTATGGTATATTGTAGATATATATTTTCTCTTCTACATAATTTTAGGATTCATTTATAATATATGAAATAATTTACTTGTGATTTTAATTCCTTGCTTATTAACTATTTTATTTTAGGACTGACTATTAAAATATTTCAAAGATTTTCCAGCATAACTGAAGTGATAACATTTTTATTTTACTCCAATCCTTTGTTGAAATGAAAGAAATTAATGGAATTTCCAGTGTTAACCATACATAGTTGCATTTTCGGTGGCTTTCTGTAATGTGGGAATCTTTGATTATACAACTTGATTTTATTTACTAATATTTTATTGATGATTTTTGAATCATTTTTAGTATATAAAATTATTCTATGTTTTTATGCTTTATTCTTAGCGCTATCAAATTCTGAAATTGGACTTACACAATCTTTATACACTGTGTTGGGAAGTTTTTATCTGCTTCTATACCTTACAATTTTGTTTAAATGTTGACATTTGTGCTTTCAAAATAGAACTTCCTAATATAAAAGTCTTTGCTTAGTGATTTTTTCAATGAAATACTTCAGAAATATACAATATCAGAGATTAGAATGAGTATCTTTATATCTACCACCTAATAGTATATAACTTTACAGAAATTAATCAGAGCCCCTTTGGTAGCTCTATTTGATCTAATTCCTTTCCCTTTCCCCTCAGAGAAAAACTATTATGGGAATTTATGATCATTTCCATGCAAGTTGTTTTCCTTTACCCATAGCATATATCAATAACCAATATAAAAATGTTTATATGCATTAACATTTTGTACAGATAGCACCTGTGTTATATGTCCTTCTGCACTTGTTTTTTGCTTTATTTGATATATTTTTAAATTTCCAGAATGTAATATGCAGTTCTAAAACATGAGTTTTATCTACTCTGTAGCATTACATTGAATATACACATATCACAATGTATCTGTCACTTCTTTGTTCCTGAGCATTCCATTGTTTCTAGTTTTTCTACAAAGAAAATTACCCACTATAACCAATTGTTTAGATTCCTTTTGTGCAACTCTGCAAACAATTCTAAGGTTATTTGCGCAGGAGTGGAATTATTGAATTATGATGTGTGAGCATATTCAATTCTTTCGCCAAATTCTCTTTAAGTGGTTCCAGTTTGTACTCCACACAATGGTATACATGAGTTCACATTGCCTCCTATAATATTGCCAACATTAGTTATTTCCACACATTTTCATTTTGCCAATCTCTTAGAGGTGAAATGAAATTCCTTGTGATTTTCAATTGTATTTTGCTGATTGCCTGTGAGACTGGGCTTTTTTTCCACACATTTTTTCACACATTTTTTTTCATGCATTTTTGTTGTTGTTATTCATTGGCCATTCAAATGTCCTATATTGTGAATTACCTATTAACTCTTCTGCCCATTTTTCTGTTAGGTGTTACTTTTACATTTTGAACACTGATTGATATTTTGAAGTTTTATACATTGGCAAATATCTTTTTCTATTTTTAAATATTTTCTGTTTCACATTGCTTACAGGGACTTTTAAAAAAATAAATATTGAAAAAGTTAACAGCTTTATTGAGTTATAATTTGCATACCATACAACTTGAAGATTTTAAATAATATATACACTTGTGCAATCATCACCACAATCCACTTGTCTGAACATTTTATTGCCCACCCCAACTTTCCTTGTTCCTGTTTTTAGTGACTACCCTTTCTCATCGCTAAGCTCAGACAACCACTAATTTGATTTCTATCTCTATATATTTGCCTCTCCTAGAAACCTTTATTATATAATACATTCTCTTTGTGTCTGGTTTCTTTAACTTAGCATATTGTGTTTCAGGTTTATCCATATGGTTGCAAGCATCAGCAGTTTATTCCATTTTGTATGGATATACTACATCGTGTTTATGCATTCAGCAGTTAGTAGACATTTGGGTAGATTCTAGTTTTGAACTACTGGAAATAAAGTTGCTATGAACACAAAAATCTTTGTGTGACCATGTGTTTTCATTTCTCTTGAGTAGATACTTAGAAGAATAATACTGGGTCATATGAAAAGTATATGTTTAACGTTTTAAGAAACTGTCAAACTATTTTCAAAATATTGAATCATTTCCATCGTCATTAATATTGTATGAGTCTCAGCTGTGCAAGCAAGGTCATGGTCAGGATTTTAAATTTTGGAGATTATATTCAGTGTGTAGTGACTTATTATTAATGCATTTCACTAGTGACTGATGTTGAGCATTTATTGATATGCTTATTAGCTACATCTATGTATATGTATATATAAATTTGGTTAAATGTTTTGAAATATTTTGTCAAATATGTAGTACATTTTAATGTATATATTTTTCATTTAATATATTTCATTTAAAATATTTAATGTGTATCAATTACTGTATCTTGGCACCTAATTAAACATATTGTCTTTTACTTTGAAATCCTTAATTTGACATTGATTTCTGTATCTGGTACAAGTCTTATACTAATTATTTCTTGTACAATCTTATATTAATTATTTCTGATATGGCTAAGATTTTTCTATGTTTTTCCCAATGACTGGTGATGCCAGCTCTGATATAAATCAAATTTTATACATATAGGCTTGTTTATAGGTTTCTAATTCCTCTATTCTCTCAATAACTTAGTCTTGGTATATAGAAAACTACTATATACCTACTTAATGTTGTTAAAAGTACATAACTGTATATTACATCTTCTATCATCAATCTATCTATATTAGAAAACTTCATATATCATAAAGAAAATCTCTCCATATATACATTTCAAAATTGTTATTCTGGGCTCCTGCTGTTCTATATAAATTAGAGCATTGGCTTTTAAATTTCCATGAAAAAGACTTTTGATATTTTAATCAGTTATAAAGAATGAATGATTTTTTTAAACTTTTTTTTATATGAAATTTATTGTCAAATTGGTTTCCACACAACACCCAGTGCTCATCCCAACAGGTGCCCTCCTCAATGCCCATCACCCATCCTCCCCTCCCTCCTACCCCCCCATCAACCCTCAGTTTATTCTCGGTTTTTAAGAGTCTCTTATGGTTTGCCTCCCTCTCCCTCTAACTTTTTTTTTCCCTTTCCCTTCCCCCATGGTCTTCTGTTAAATTTCTCAGGATCCACATAAGAGTGAAAACATATGGTATCTGTCTTTCTCTGTATGACTTATTCACTTAGCACAACACTCTCCAGTTCCATCCACATTGCTACAAAAGGCCATATTTCATTATTTCTCATTGCCAAGTAGTATTCCATTGTATATATAAACCACAACTTCTTTTTCCATTCATCAGTTGATGGACATTTAGTCTCTTACCATAATTTGGCTATCATTGAAAGTGCTGCTATAAGCATTGTGGTACAAGTGCCCCTATGCATCAGCACTACTGTATCCCTTGGGTAAGTTCCTAGCAGTGCTATTGCTGGGTCATAAGGTAGATCTATTTTTAATTTTTTAAGGAACATCCACACTGTTTTCCAGAGTGGCTACACCAGTTTTCATTCCCACTAACAGTGCAAGAGGGTTCCCAATCTCCACATCCTTGCCAGCATCTATAGTCTCCTGATTTGTTCATTTTAGCCACCCTGACTGGCGTGAAGTGATATCTCAGTGTGGTTTTGATTTGTATTTCCCTGATAAGGAGTGACGTTGAGCATCTTTTCATGTGCCTGCTGGTGAAATTTTGATTGGGATTGCATTGAATGTGTAGATTTCTTTGGGTAGTATTGACGTTTTAACAATATTTATTCTTCCAATCCATGAGCACAGAATGTTTTTCCATTTCTTGGTACCTTCTTCAGTTTCCTTCATAAGGTTTCTATAGTTTTCAGCATACCGATCTTTTACATCTTTGGTTAGGTTTATTCCTAGGTATTTTATGATTCTTGGTGCAATTGTGAATGGGATCAGTAGGAATGAATGAATTAAATGCATAGCTTGAATTAGGAGAACACTGTCATCTTTATAATATTTTGGTTTCCAAGTCGTGAATATGACTTTCTCAATGAGTTTGAATAATATTTTATTACATCCATAATATTTTTGTACATTATATTGAGTTTAAGCCTAAATTCCTTTTGATTCTTGTTGCTATTGTAAATGGTATTCCTTATTTCCCCTACAGTCATACTATTTCAAGTGTTACATGTCAGTATATAAGAAAAGGCATTAACTTTTATATATAATATATTGATTTTACTATTGCTAACCTCACATTTTAGTTCTTATAAATTCCCAGTAAAAGCTTTTGTATTTTCAATGTAGACAAGTATATCTTCTGAAAATGATTGCTTTATTTCTTATATTTGGATACACACAAATTATTATTATTATTACTACTTTTTCTTTGTCTTTTTTTTAAGTTTACTTATTTATTTTGAGAGAGAGGAGAGAGAGAGAGCAGGAAAGGGGAAGAGAGAGATGGAAAGAGAGAATCCCCCAAACAGGCTCCTGCTGTCAGTGCAGGGTCCAATATGAGGCTCCATCCCTCAAACCATAAGATCATGGCCTGAGCCTCGTTTGCTGAACCCACTGAGCCACCCAGGCACCCCTACTTTTCCCTTGTCTTAATGTATTACCTAAAGTTTTCAGAACAACCTTATTAAAAACAATGACTACTAACCTTCTCTTTCCTAGTATCTGACTTATAAGAATGACTCCCTAGTGTCTTAATTGGGAACAGGTTTATAATTGTCATTTCATGTCTTCCTACTGCTTCTTCCATTTCTTTTCTCCTTCCTCTCACTTCTTCTCCTTCTCTACCTGTTTCTTCTCTTTTTCCTCCTTCTTATTCTTTGTTCTCTTCCTTCTCTTTCTTCACCCTCTTGCTCTTCCTTTCAAAGTTTTTGGTCAATTTAAAACTTTTCATTGGGTATCATATAGAGAAATATGTGCATAATGGAAAAACTCAGAAATATGTGCATAATGGAAAATTTTTATATTCTTAGACTATTTGGTGGCAATTTCATTAAATGTTTTTTCACTAGAGTTGTTCTTTTAATTTAGTTTTCAAAGTTGATGGGTATAAATTTTTACATAGTATCCCCTTAAAATTAAAACATTTAATTTTTCCATCTCTTTTCCCCCCAGATCTCTTCTGTCAGATATGTGTTTCCCTTTTGTGTCATTTTTATTTGGGTTTTCTTTCCGTTTGTCTCAATAACTTGCAATGTTTGGTGATTTTACTTTTCAAAGAAACTGGCTTTTTATTTCTATAAATAAGTCCCATTTAATTTTTTTTTTCAATTTTATTAACTACTATTTTTTAGTTACTAATATATCCATTCAATTCACTTTGGACTTATATTTTTTCTTATTTGTAATTTCTTTCTCCTTTTATTTCTCTGGTCATTTCTGGTTACAGTACATAGTTATTAGCCAGTATTTCTAGGATCTATGTCCCTGAAGGTTAACTGAAAATATAGCTAAGTAGAGAAGGACACTGGGTGGTTTTTTTTCCAAAATTTATTCACTAAATTAATTCATCCAGAATTTATTCACTAAATTTATTCACTAAATTCAAGGCATTTGGAGAATCTGTCAAATATATGGCACAAAAATACATGATCTTTGTCTTTTAAGATCATATTGCTTAGTGGAGAAGATTGATTTCTAAGAAAGAGATCATAATTTAAATGTCTATAATAGAGGTTAAGTATGATATGAGGAGGCTGTGAATGAGCATTACACATAAAGGTAACCTTTGTGCTTGAGTAAAGGGTTGGGTATTTTGGTCAGAACTGTGAAGAAATTTGAGGTAAGAACAGATTTTCTAGGTCCGGTTTAGATGGTAAATGGGAGGAGGAAGAAATGAATGATGAAGCTATATCTTAGTAAGAAGTGATTCACTTAATAAATGTGGGGCTGGCAGAGAAAATAAAGCCAAAGGAAATGAAAGCACCTACAGAGAACACCACTTTCTGAAAATAAGCAGTGCAACTCTGAATATTGTATATCTTCTTGACTGTCCTGAATATTTCAGAAAGTAACACAATTATGTAGTCAAAATTCAGCAGCTATTACAATTCTCACATCCTAGCAAATCACACTAAGTGATAATAAAGCCACTATGGCTAAGTAATGCTTCTATGCGTTGGGAAAAAAATGATCATATGTAGAGCTTAAGTGGAGAAAATATATCTGAATTTAGATGCTGAAGGCTTTCTTTATAGCAAAGACTGCTTCTAACATCAAAACCTGTCAGTGGGGGCACCTGGGTGGCTCAGTCGGTTGAGCGTCTGACTTCGGCTCAGGTCATGATCTTGCAGTATGTGAGTTCGAGCCCCGTGTCGGGCTCTGTGCTGACAGTTCTGAGCCTGGAGCCTGCTTCGGATTCTGGGTCTCCCTCTCTTTCTGCCCCTTCCCCGCATGCTCTGTGTCTCTCTCTCTCTGCAAAATAAACATTAAAAAAAAAAATTAAACCTGTCAGTGATTACTGGGGATTTTCTTCTTTGAAACAATTCTCTGTGTCTCAGTATCTCTCACTTGTTCTCTCTCTCTCTCTCTCTCTCTCTCTCTCTCTCTCTCTCTCTCAAGCCCCTCTCTGAATTTCACTGTCATGGCCCCCATATTTGCAGTCTGGGATTTCATTTTCCTTTATTTTTTTTCCTTTTTTTTTATTGTGATAGCAAGTCTTTTGGTATTTAACAGTAGTTCCTTGTGCTAAAGAGTAGATATCTCTGCACTAGAGAATTCCAGATTCTCCTTTTTTTTTTCATATTATGAGCAAAAGACAAGCTATCATATTCATTACTTTCTCAGACAATTTAAAATTAATATCTGATATATTAAGTCAGTAGGAGAATCTAATAAATTCCATTATTAAAATCAGCAAATTTCTGTGGGCTTTCCAATGATTTCATGTTACACTAATCACTATATTCATATTCAACCATATAGTATGGCTTCAGTTGTAAATATTCTTTAAATAATGAAGAATTTTACATACAATTGAGATAATATTGTAAAAAGAGAATATGTGTATTTTGTGAAAATCACAAAAAATATTATATAAAGGCACTTTTCCTTCTGAACTTAAAGATAGGTCCTTATTCTAATTCAGATTACTATCATACGTCTTTATTGTGAAATGAGAAATCTTGGGGATGTTTATATTGTTTATATATGTTTTTACTGAGTGCCTACTTTGTGCTGAGAAGTTGGCCAACCATGTTTAGAAGAACAGATTGTATTATCTCTTTTCTATAGTACAATTAACTAATCGTATTATCCCCTTTGCCTAAAAGGATATGTAGTTGTTTTAAAAGTTAAACGGAATAGAATGAATGAATTCCATCAATATATATATAAGTATAAATAGAGATATATAAAATGAGTGGGGGTTCATTTTGTAGTAGACACTGTGATGGGCATTCCTAATGGAATGAGATGTATTTCCTGCCGCCATGGGTGGTAAAGCTGTGTGTACATGTAAAGGGATTATAGAGAAATGGGTCTCTAACTGCATGGTGGAAGATATCAGTAGAGATTTCAGGAAGGGGTTGATATTTAAAATTGTGTAAAAGATGAGGGCTACTTTCTCCATATAAATAACATTACTGATACTGATACTGAACAGTGCTACTGATGTTACTTTGGCTTATTTAAAATAGGATGTTTTGGGGTACCTGGATGGCTCAGTTGGTTAAGCTTCCGACTTTGGCTCAGGTCATGATCTTTGGGACCATGGGTTCAAGCCCCATGTCAGGCTCTGTGCTGACAGCTCAGAACCTGAAGCCTGCTTTGGATTCTGTGTCTCCCTCTCTCTCTCTCTGACTCTCTTTCTCTCTCTCAAAAATAAATAAACATTAAAAAAAATTTACTGTTATTTATTTTTGAGAGACAGAGAGACAGAGTGAGAGCGGGATAGGGGCATAGAGCAAGACACAGAATCTGACGCAGGCTTCAGGCTCTGGGCTGTCAGCCCAGAGCCCGACATGGGGCTCAAACCCATGAACTGTGAGATCATGACCCAAGCCAAAGTTGGACGCTCAACCTACTGAGCCACCCAGGCACCCCTAAAAAAATTTTTTTTAAATAAAATAGTATGTCTTGACACTTGGTTTCCAAGAAACATCTAAATCCTTATCTCGGATACAGTTAAATGAATAATTTGTCCTTGATGAGCTTGAAGTTCTATCTGTAAATAAGAGATCTAAACAAGTGAAACCACCATAGAAACGTAAGGGTGGAAGGTAATTAAGATGGACACACTAATGCTTCAGTATCAATGTTGATACTTAGTAATGAGGAGACTGGAATGGCACGCCAGCACTAGTCATGAGACTACCCTGAAGACATGATGAACATGATGGACATACCAGATTCCTATTGAAACAGCCAAGATGCTGTAATTTCCTATAAGCCCACTCAGCTTTTGAGCTTGCATTCTTGGAGGTATTGGCCTGATGCAGCCTCCTTTGCCCAGCAAAGGAATAAAGTATCTTCTTTCTTTACACCTGAACTCTGTCTTCATGTTACTTATTTCAGCTCAGGAGCACATAGGTTGGTTTTTGTTAACATAAGGAAGAAGCTAAAACTTATTTCATCTTTACAGTTCAATTAGATCCTTTGAATTTTTTGGTGTGTGTTACATACTACCATGTCACCTTAATTCTCTATTTTAAACTCTCTTTATAACCACCTGCTTTCCAGAAATAGCTAGAACCTACTCTAAGAGCAGAGTAACCAAAAGCCCCAAATAAAGCTAGAATTAGTCTTAGTGGTTATGTAATAAATTCCCTGTTGGAATCTAGGGCAGTGTCAATCTTGACACTTGAAACTAGATAATTCTTTGCTGTAGGTGGGGCTGTCTTGTTCTTTGGAATATGTTTAGAAGTATCCCTGGCCTCTAACTGCAAGATGACCTCCCCAGTGGTGACAAGATTGTCTTAGGACATGTCAAATGTCCTCTGTAAACTGTAGGATCGCCAGTTAAAATGCATGATACTCTCTTAAATTTGAATTTCAGATAACCAAAAAAATACACGTTTTGTTTTTCCATTTAGGCATGTCCCCAATACTGCAGAGATCAGAGTTATACTAAAAAATGTTGTTTATCTGAAATTCAAATTTAACTCTATATTTTTATTTTAAATCTGGCAATTCTACTTGAGTTTGAGGGAAGCATGTGTGTGAAGGGGGAAACAGTTGTTCTGGTTGAGAACCACTAATCTAAGGTTATATTAAAAAATAAAATATAAATAAAGTGTTATAAGCATAATTTTGGCATTGCCATGTATTTAATGCATTTAGCTAAGTGGGTTATTGTTACTATTAATATATTATTTTGGTATGTTCTCTTGTCTTCAATAATGGAAAAGAAAATATAATGTACCATCTAGTTTCATTATGGGGTCTCAGTTCTTGAGGAATTTAGTACTTTGACTGATAGCTTTAAAGACAAGTGGCTCCATTGACTTCAGTTTTCTGCAGCATTCATTAAGCTGGAGGCAGGCTTTCTTCAGATATAAAAATGATGGATGGAATTCAGGACCTGAGAGTTATTCTCATGATACCATAGACATCAGGAATATGTGTTTGCCCTATGAGTAAAGCCTACACGTTCTGCCACGTAAACCCCCAAGTGCATAGACATTGAACCATTTAATCTGCTCTGGGCCCATGTCGCCTAATCCTGCAGTTGATATAATCATCTTCAGACACTTACAGGTCTCTAGACGACACAGCTAAAGAAGATAAAAAGACAAGGTGAACTTGTGTTTGCCCTCTCATTAAATTTTGCAAGCTGCTATGTTTAAGTTTCTATTTTATGGACCACTTAGGCAACTATTAACCTTTAAAAATACATTAGCATTTTTATTCAGACTTTCAAGAAGACACCGATGAAAATAGAAATTAACGATAGTGGGGAGTTCTGACTTACAAATTGATATTCAAATGTTTGAATCATGTTTTTCCTCTACCATATAAAGAAAATATTCCAAATAATCTGCCTATTCTAGTTCTCCTTTAAAACTGGCTATATCTTTTGTTGGTACAAATTATGGTATAATGGCAGTAAGCATATCAAGGTTTATTGAAATACAGTGTTAGAGAAGAATTACTGATGTTCAATTACTTTAAATTGAAAGATGATGAAGACTTAAATGAGCAGAGAGAGACTCATTTAAACAATAAAACTAAATCTATTTGCTTTATAAGATGATAATTAAATAAAATTTTATTAGAGCTTTTAAAATTCCATTTTAAAATTTGCATTGGCTAGAAATCGTCTTCTATAATGTGGATAATTTAGGCAGATAATGATTAAAAAACCTAAAATACTATGATTTGTTTTACCATCATTAGTTATCAAAATGTTTCTTCTTTTTGCTGGCAGGATGGAGAAAATATGGTATTTTTAATATTAGTCTTAGAGCATTTTAAAAGTGTTTTAAAAATATACAAATACTATTCTTAATATTCATAATATAAATTATTAATATTTAATAATATTATATAATCAATAACATTACATAATATTAATATATTACATATTAATATATTGTATTAATATTAATATAATTGCAATATATGATATAATTATATAATATTTATAATATTATTCTTAATAGGTGCATTTTTGGCCTCATGATTATTTACTTTATTTTTGCAAATTTGGAGCCAATCTATTAGACTTTGGATACGAAAACAGTCAGCCATTCACAGCTTTGAAAAGGCCCTTATAAAACTTTGAAGTTTAGCATTAAGAATCTGTAGTACACCAGGCTAACTAGACATGGAGCACGAATGACAACTGTTTTTCTGTGTACCCTTCTTACCCAGCACTTTCAGGCAAGTTATAAGGAGAATCTAATGCAACTTCAAATTTACAAATAAAATTCCTGGGGTGCCTGCGTGGCTCCGTTGGTTAAGCATCCAAATCTTGGTTTTGGCTCAGGTCATGGTCTCATGGTTGGTGAGTGTGAGCCCCACACAGGGCTCTGTGCTAGAGGCACGGAGACTGCTTGAGATTCTCTGTCTCCCTGTCTCTCTGTCCTTCCCTTGCTCGTGCTCTCTCTCAGAATAAATAAACATGAAAAAAAATTTTTAATGTTTAAAAATAAAATTCCTAAACATGCCTGCTTACAATGAACATGATCTGTTCTATGTGCTTATGATACAACGATGATTAAAACAGGGACCTATCAGCTGAAAGGGTTGGAAAAGAGAAAAGAAATTTTCTTCACTTCCTTCTTTTATCTATTAATGTGTACTTGGAATGAACACAAGGCAATTTGTTGCATGCATATGGTTATAGATTCTGTTTTCTTAAGATGTAAGAAAGCTGGAGCTCTTTCCTCTTTGAGCTACTTTCTCCATTAGGAAATTGAATGGCAAAATATGAGACATTGCTGAACCCCATGGTTAAAGCAAAAAGGAGAGTAAGGAATAGACACCAAGCAGTGTTTGTGATGAAAAAGCACTAACCCTGAAATAAGAAAAAATCAGGTATTTAAGATAGTAAACAAGGTAAAGGTTTAGGGGTGGGAGAGGTACCCAAGACTGTTTTACAGCTTAGCTGCAGAAGGAGCCTGTATTAAGGAAAACGTCAACTGAAAGAACCATTTTCCAGATGTATTGTAAGAAGCTAAGAGCCCGATAACTGACAATCATGAAGATTGGACACTAGCTTAGGTGGAGCATGAACCTCCTGTCTCCATCCTTCACTGCTCTACATTCAAGCTAAATGGTTGTGGGAGACAAATTAAAACATGGCCTCAGACATGCCAGTGTTAAGTGGCAAATGACAACTTGGTAACAGTTAATGAAGTTTGGAGACTTATAGAATAAATGCCTAAAATTATAAGGTGGAAAATTATAGTAATGACATTTTGGATCAATGTGAGGTATTTTATGTACTTTCTGGAAGCAGAAGACTGGGTTAGTATAATTTAGAGAATGGATAATAATTTCTAGCTGTGATATTCTTATCTTTACAATATTGTACCCCTAGATACTAACAATTTGTCTGGTCATTTTACTTAATTTATATCAAATTTAGAAGACCATTGTGCTAAACTGATGCATACTGAATCTATTTTTCCTAATAATATTAATACAATATCAACTTTAGAAACTTTTTTTTTAATTTTAGGGAGAAAGAGCATGAGCAGGGGAGCGGGACAGAGAGTGAGAGAGAATCTTATGGAAAGGGAGAGAGAGAGAGACAGAGACAGAGAGACAGAGAGAGAGAGAGAGAGAAAGAGAGAATCTTAAGGGAAGGGAGAGAGGGAGAGAGACAGAGAGAATCTTAAGCAGGCTCCATGCTCAGTGTGGAGCCCTATGCAGGGCTAGATCCCATGACCCTGACATTATGACCTGAGCTGAAATCAAGAGTCAGCTGCTCAATGTGACTGAGCCACCCGGGAACCCCATATCAACTTAGATGAGTCAAAAGACAGATAAAATCACCACCTATCTTAAATTTAGCAGAAATCCAAGTTTCTTTTGATTTAGAAAACATGTCAGAAAAAAATTGTGAACTTTATTTTCTTATGTTTAAATATCTGATTTTGAATCCTTAGAGTTTTCCTTAGTTTGTTGGATGCTGTCACATAAGAAATGAAAGCCAGGCAGGGTGGGTTTATGAGGTGATGTATTTTCTCCCTGGAAACTTTTAAGCCTTGAACACAAAAATGTTCTGAAAATTCATCATTGTTTACTTTTGGTGCAAACCATTCAATATGGCTTTAATTAGCTTTCAAAGTCTCCAGCACAAAATAGAGTGGTGGCAGAAATAAATTGTTTAAAGGAAAAATACAGACTGTGCTAAAATGCACAGCCTAATCTTCAAGAAATACTATATTCTAAGCACAACATAGTGTTTCCTTCATATTGCCTTTGCCTCATTTTGATTTAAAAATGTGTTTCTTCCATTTTCCATAGAATATAAATAGCTTGAGAAATTTAAAGTTAACTTTGAAAATTGTAGCCAACAGTGCTTTTTCTGCAAGAGTTCACATTTGTTATTTAAAGGAACAGTGAACTCATAAAAGTTTCTTTATCACTTATCACATTCTTTGAGGTGGTATTTATTCACAAATTATTGAAAATGGAATACAAAGATGTGAATCCCAAATGGGAAACAGTGCTATTGAGAGGACTGTTAGTCGTCTTCACACGAGCTCTAAGGTTGCGTCCAACTTAAAGTTTCTATGCTGGAAAGGGCAAATGACGCCTGGGTAGGAGGAACGTTAGTGAAATATAAAATCAAACAGTTGCTTAGTGGGGACATTTGTAATAGTCTTTGGAAAACTACAAGTTTTGAATGTATTTTCCCTGGAAATTGATCCTACAGTAATTCTCCCAAATTGAGCTTGGGATTATAAATCTATATGAATTATTTCCCAACTGATTATAATGAAAGATATCTTACATTTTATCAATATATTAATTTTTATTCCCAGAAAATTCTGTAACTATTATCTCATTTTCATTTAATGGAACTTCTTCCAAAAACCGGGCAGTTGTTTTTTACCACTTGAAACAGAAAAAGACATATAAAAATATATCAATTGGCTTGTTTCCACTGAAAGAAGCAGAGATACTTTCTATTCTTTCTTTTTTGTTTTGTGCATGTAAAAACTTAGTTTTACAAGATGTCAAAAACAACAAAAAATGTCTAGATATGGCGATATAGATTCTGTTTTTTTCTCAGTCTGAAGGGTGCTTTTCCATGGAAACTGCATCATTTTCATTACCCAGGCAATATCTGCTCCCTCTAGCCTATACAGTTTAAAGATTTCAGCTTCCAAGAACAGGACCCAACAACCATTCTGGTTTATTATGCTGTCAAGTTGTACAACCAAAACATATGATATTCTAGCCTGAACCCCTCCATCCCAGCAATGCTAGCTAGCTACCTGACCTTGGGCCAATTATTTCTGTCTTTCCCATTTCTCACCACTAAAATAATACTTACCCCCATAGAGAGCTGAAAGAACTAAGTGAGTTAGCTCATACAACATTTTTAGAACCTGGTAAGAGGTCAATAAATAAAAGTTATCATAATTTTATTATCAGCATATTAATTTGTAAGCATTACAATCATCTTTAAGAACAATCAGAATAGTAACTGTAATTTTTGTTTCACACATTTACAGGAATTATGTTATGGAACTATCATAACAGTAACTACTAATCCTAACCCCATTTTACAAGTAAGAACACTGAGATCATGGGAAGGTTCATTAAAATCACTCACACAACTAGTAAATGGTAGAGTTTGTACTATAAATCCATGGAGTTTGACTGCAGAGCCATGATCCTTAAGAGTCATAATAGATGATGGTTTATATACCTCAGATCAGATTCTCTCTCCTCTTGACTTCCAGATGCATACTAAGATTATTTTTCTCACATAAATTGTTAATGGTACTTGCATTAATTGAGAGAAAATCTAGTCAGTAGTTTTATATGAGAATATCTCTCTGATCTTTTTGCATTATTCCTAAGTTTGTGAAGAGGCGAGAATGCCAACAAACCCGAGTTAGATTGGATTATTTTGTGGCCATAGGAATATCAGGCAGCCAGCTGGGTAAGTCAGGTTAGGGCAGAAACACAGAAATCAGGGTCTCTCCTATTGGGAAACTCAATTCTTTAATCACTCATAAGGAAAGTTCTCTGGCTGTTTTGCCACTTTTATCCTCAAGTACACATTTGTCCTCTTAGACATAGAAAGGTGTGTACCACGACCTCCCATTGTCCCTATTTACTGAAGGATCTGTTTGACAGTCATGTCATAGTATTATAAGTTCTCCATTTTTGTAATTTAGTAAATTCGATATGCTATACAACTTGAGAGCTTCTATTCAGTCCTGATTTTTTAAGTCCAAGTATTAGTATTAGTATATATTGGTGAAATTATAATGTGGCATGCTTACTCTTTTTAATGTCAGATTGTCTGTGATCATGACTAAGGGAAAGTAACCATGACTAAGGAAATCATTAGTGTGCACTTCTTTTATTATTACCTGCACTTAAACCCAGGATGAAATCTTAATATGTCCCTGGAAGAGTGTTTGATCTCACTTAATGCGTAAAGGGCAAAACACATTCCCTTAGAACAGGGAAGCAAAAAGATAAAGCTGCTTCATATCATCTCTTACATTAGAAGGGAAAGATAGCTTCAATAATTTAACATTCTTTTCCTAACTTTAAAACAAAATGGGGTGATGATGCCAGAAAATTGTATTTAAAACCCTATTTACATAACATATGCTAAGCATATATTTTGAGTTTTATGAATTTACTTCATTAGAATTCCTGTTTTTGGAATTTTTATTAGATTATCAGAGTGTTCAATTTCTTCTGCCCACTTGGCTAACTGATGGGTCCCATAAATATTGAACCCCATGAATTGTACTGATTATAGTCTCTGTGCTCAGAATTCTTACTCTTAATTAAGTGGTGACGCTCATAAATTTCAGACCGTGAATTGTCCTGGGAGCTACAGTTAGAATGTTTATCAGCCAATCAGATCTCTTAATTCTCTCTCTTGTTTTATGAAATGAAATGTGGCTTCTATATAACATTGGATGTGATGGATACAGAGTGGTTATTAGATTGGCCTTCTTTCTTTTTGTAAGCACTAATATTTTAGAAGATAAATAGTACTTGACGCTTCATTTACTTTGATTGTTTTTAATCTCAAGATACTTTGGAAAATTTATTATGCTATAAAGCTTGAGTTAGCTACAGCTTTTCTGTTCTGATCCAAATAAGCAATAGTCATCAAAACTTCAGTAATTCAGAAACATTGTGTCATGGTTATAGCAACAAAACCATTTCAGAATGAAACTAATTATTGATTATCCCCAGGGCTTCTGAGATCAAGTATGCCTCAGTATAGTTAATTATGCCCTCAGCCTGGCAGAGTTTTTGCAATGGCAGGTTCAATTTACTTAGCAAAAGTATTGCTTTGTAAGATTTGCAGATGAGTCAATTAGACAGTCATTAATTGGGTGGCAATTGGAAATATGGTGTTGCCCAGTTGGGAAATGGGCTACTCCAATAATTAATGTATACTAATGCCAGCATTAATGACCTTGAGCTTTTCCCCATGTATCCAAGGAAAAACAAATCAAAGAACCATTCAAGGAAAAATAGATTTTGCTGAACTGGTATGTTTTTGAGACAGAGATTCAGACTGCTTTACTGAATGCACCAAAAACCTCAAAATTTCAGGCTAACAGTAGCTGTCCTCAACTGAATAAAAAACTAAGTATTGGGAAGCTCATAATTTTCATAGTATTGTATTTTCAATATTATTTATTAAGTAGCTGGTTTCTGTCTCTTTAAGGAAGAATTTTTTCATTGTTAATAGACTTCAAAATATAGCAATTATAACATTCCCCATTTTAAATGAATTATATAGAGTATTAAGGAACTTATTGAAACATAATATCCAATTTCTCAAAGGTTAACTGAAAAATTTTTAATATTCACTTTCCTTCTTGGAGCACAAGATAATTGCAATAATAGAATTAGGCTATGTTCTTATTTATGAAACATCCCAAATTGTTAATATACTTTGCTGAGTAAATTGTAATATCTACATTATCACTATTCATTTGAGGCTGTGTGGAGGTCGCATAAATCTGATTTTCAGGAAAAATCTTTGTAATTTATATAGTCACATTCTAAAAGAAATGTAAAATCAAAACCTGTGTTAGACAAAGAGAATACATCTGGCTACAAATTGGCTTGTAATGTATATAAGAATGGACATAATCTTTTTCAAAATACCACACTTCATATTTTGAAAACTATATTTTAATTTCTTTGTGGATGCAAAAGAAATGATCTTGATATATGTGATCTAGTGATCTAATACAAATTTAGTATAAATTATGTACACGCATGGGTGAAATTTTAGAAAGTGTAGACAGCAATGTATAATTAGGTCAACATAAATATCACATAAATATATATCTAGGCTGAAAGGGCACAAAATAGAGATTCAGTCTCCCTACACAAAGTCACAATTCTGCAGAATTGGTCTGAAAATTGTCCCTAGGGCACCTGGTTGGCTCACTCTGTTAAACATCTGACTGTTGATTTCAGCTCAGGTCATAATCTCAGGGTTTGTGAGATGGAGCCCTACAATGGGCTCTGTGCTGGCAGTGTGGAGCCTGCTTGGGATTGTTTCTCTCCTTCTCTCTTTTCCCCTCACCTGCTTGTATGCCTGTGCACTCAAGCTCTCTTATTTTCTCTCAAAATAAATAAGCAGTTAAAAAAAAAAAAAAAAAAGATTGTCCCTAATCATCTTTCACAGTTTCTCAGAGATTAATTTTTTTTCTGTTATCGATGCTATTCATGGCTATAGATTTATAGAAACCCTGGTAAGTTAGTCAGCAATATTTCCTAAAGTATTTCTATTGAAAACTATTTTCAATTTTGAAAAATGATGGAATAACTGTGGTTAAATAATCTGAGAAATGCTAAAATAAACAAATTTTTAAAAATGTACTTACTGAAGGACTTTCTAGGGCTATGCAGGTACATATTAAGAATCTTTAACAAGAAGATATTACAAGGAGTCTATCAAAAAATGATTTGGCCGTGTAACTTTTTGTTTTTACTACAGTACATCTCCTTATGCAAGTATTCCTGGGAAACTCTTGGAGAAAGCTAAAGATTAATTTGAAGGTCTAATTTTAACTGAATGTATAGAACTCAATTCAGGACATTGGATTAAGTATCTCTAAGATGTTTAATATTTTAAATCATGTGTAATTATATAATATTTGTTACATCTTAAGTCATAGAAACAAAGTATAAGGTGAGTTATGAAATGTAATAATACAGTGAACGTCTATGAATCCACCAGCATGGTTTTGAATGAGAACATTGCCAACATTCTATATCTCACAGTGTGTACCATTCCTAGCCCATCCTCTGCCTAAACATGGTGATAGCTATCTCCCTAAATCTAGTGCCAACATTCTTTTTCTTCTTAAAATACTTTTGCTATGTATGTAGATACCTCCCCAAGTGATCTATTTTGTTTGTATTTTTTTGTTTTATAAAAAGTATATTGCATATGAATGTTTATAACTTAATTTTTCACTTATTTCTAAGATACATCTATGTTGCTGTTGCCTATCTACAAAACATTCATTTTCATTGCTATACAGATTCCATTGTGACAATAACTTTACTTATTTATCAATACTTATATCTTCAAATCATGAGTTATCCACGAATCTTTTAAGAATATTAAAGTCAGGATTATGTTTTGATTCATTTTGTATTTTCCAATGTTTTAGAAATGATTTCTTGAGTACAATACAAGATGGGATATCAAAGATACCCTTCTTCAAGGATCCTATAATCTTGTGGGAAGTATAAATATGCAGATCATCAGTGGGATACAATGGGGTATTATCCTACCTGAAGGAAGACTGACTTATTCTGATTTAGAAAGATAATAAGCGCTATATAAAACAAAACAAAAGTAAAACAGGACAAAGGAGACCAGAAGTCCAGGAAGGGGATGTGATTTCTGATAGAATGGTCCAAATACCATCATTGAGAAGTATTTGAACAAAGACTTGAAGGGGGTATGGAACTTAATGATTCATACAGATAGAGGATGGATATTCCAGGCAGTACAAAAGCCAGTGCAAAATGCCTAAAGGAAAGGTGTGTCTGACATGTATATAAGCCCATCAGACTTGTGAGACAATAAAGGACCAAGAAGACTAATAGATGAAACCACTGAGGTGATGGCTGAAGATCACACAGGGCATTTAGGCCATTGTAATGACTTTGGCTTTTACTTGGTGAGCAATAGGATGCATTTGGAAGGTTTAATCAGAGCAATGCCATGATCTGACCTATTTTGAAATGAACTCCGTGGCTGTTAATTGTGAATGCTGAGATCAAAACAGGTAGCAACAAGGATAAAAAATTTATTGCAGTAATCTCACTCTCCAGGTGAGCGTTGTTGGTGGGTCAAATCAGGATGGCAGCGGAGGTAGAAATGAGTAGTGGTTAGATTCTGAATAGATTTTTCATGAATCGTTCCATTTTACTCTTTAACTTCTGTCTTATACTTTTATTATTTTTATTGGTTTTAATAGAAATTAGAATATACGTCCTGATTTATTAAAATCTATAAATTAATACTTTTACCACCACCTAGTCTTAGAACAAGGATTAGAACCCTTTACTTTCATATATTCCCTCCCATGCTCACCTTACTGTACTCATGCATTTTAATTTCACATGTATTTTAAATGTCTCAAAATATTGAGGTTGTTTTAATGAATGCTACTTCTTATTTACCTATATGTCTCCTTTTTAGTAGTCTTCCCTTCCTGCATTGTTGTAGTTTCATCTAGGATAATTTTGCTTGTGTCTTAAGAATTACTTGATATTTCTTTTGTTTAAGACTGTAGGCAAACCTGTCTCCCAGTTTTGCTCATCTATAAACATCTTTACATAGCTATCATTTTGAAGGATATTTCTAAGATACTCGGAATCTAAGTTGGCAGGTATTTTCTTTCAGGTCTTTAAAGAACTCATTCGATTTTCTTTCCATTTCTATTGTTCCTATTGAAAAGTTAGCTCTCAGTTTTACTCTGTTATGCCCAGAATTCGTGATCCCCAAAGACCACCAGGGAGCCGAGTCTGATGCAAAAGCAAAAGAGCCTTTATTGGAGCTAGCTCGAGCTCAATCCCCTACCTGCACCAACGCAGCAGTGAGATGCTGGGGAGAGAGAGCGAGTTTCAAAAGCACAAAGGTTTTATAGGGGTCTAGGGGCAGTTGATGAGGTAATGGCTATGGCCTCAGCTGATTGGCTGGGGAAGGGTCAGAGTCCTGTTAGCAGGTGGGGGGGGGGGCGTGTTTTGATTTGGAAGTTTGAATGGGTGAGCGGGAGGTTACTTAAGGGGAGGAAGCGCGGTCTGAGGTTTCTGTGATTTTCCCGGAAAGGGGGCATGTCAGGGACATAGTCACTCAAGGTGGAGGACACAGAACAAGATGGAGTCGGCCGGCGTAGGTCTGCTCTTTCAACTCTTTCTGTTTAACAGTATTATGCTTTTATTTTTCTTTTGGCTTTTAGATTTCTTGTTTGTTGCTGGGTTTCAACAGTTTTATTATATGTAACTAGGCACAGTTTTTGGCTTGTTTTGTTTTGTTTAATATCTTGCTTCTGGAGAGCTTACTGAACTTAAAGTTGGATTTTTTTTTTTTTTTTTTTTTGCCAATTGTAAGAATTTTCTATTACTTTTCTTGTATTGCCTCTGCCCCTTCTTCTCTCATTCATCCCGTTCAAAGACTGAAATTACACATATGTTACAAAATTTACCCGTGTCTCATAAAATGGGTGTTTCTCATACTTTTTTTTTTTTTTTTCTGCCTGTGTTTTACATTAAACATTTCTACTCACCTAAAGGCCAGTTACCAGTTTGATATGTGAAAGGGCGGGCCTACACCAGCCAACTCCATCTTGTTCTGTGTCCTTCACCTTGACCACGCCTCCTCGCCTTGAGTAACCTCCCGCTCACCCTTTCAAACTTCCCTATCAAAACACACCCTGCGACCTGCGTAACAGGACTCCGACCCTTCCCCAGTCAATTGGCTGAGGCCACAGCCATTACCTCACCAACTGCCCCTAGGCCCCAATAAAATCTTTGTCCTTTTGAAACTCGCTCTCTCTCCCCAGCATCTCACCGCTGCGTAGTTACAGGTAGGGGATTGAGCTCGAGCTAGCTCGAATAAAGGCTCTTTTGCTTTTGCATCGGACTCGGCTCCCTGGTGGTCTTTGGGGATCACGAATTCTGGGCATAACAATATGTATCAAATGTGTGTTAAATCTATCTGGTAAGTTACTTATTATAAATATTGTCATTTTCTGTACCAGAATATGCATTTAACTTTTAGTACAGATTCCATTCCTGATGAAATTCTCTGTCCTGTTTTATACTTTACTCAACACATTAATTACATAATAGGAGACTTTTTTTTTTTTTAATTTTTTTTCAACGTTTATTTATTTTTGGGACAGAGAGAGACAGAGCATGAACGGGGAGGGGCAGACAGAGAGGGAGACACAGAATCGGAAACAGGCTCCAGGCTCTGAGCCATCAGCCCAGAGCCTGACGCGGGGCTCGAACTCATGGACCGCGAGATCGTGACCTGGCTGAAGTCGGACGCTTAACCGACTGCGCCACCCAGGCGCCCCAATAGGAGACTTTTTTAATCACAATAAATTTTAAGTCTGTGTATAACTTCAATATTGGAACGACCTAGAAACCTATTTTCAGTGTCGATATTTTCTCTTAGATTTGTCTATTTGTTCCTGCTTTTTTTCTTTTTTTTTACTTGCTTTGTATGTGTGTGTTTGTCTGTGTGTGTGTATGTGTGTGTGTGTGTTGGTATACCTGTTAAATTTTGGCTAAATTCTGGACATCACGTTTGAAAAATTGCAGAGATTCAGGATGAAACTGATGAGGAAGCATAAGGTAGGCTGAGGGCAAAATACAAGCTAGCCACCCCCACACCCCCAGATGTGATATGTGTGATATTCCTTATGAACTGCTGGCTGCCCAAGAACAAAGGAAAGGAAAGATGACAAATTGCTAACTGATAGAAATCATAGTCATACAGGACATGGGTCTCCATGTGTTTACAAAGATCTTAGTAATTGCAAGAAAAAGGCAATCTTATCAATAGCCCAATCTCCAGAAACCTATAGACTCCATTTCCTGGAGCCCCAACATCACCTTCTCTTCCACAGTCATGTGGAGAACAAAGGCAAGAAGGAAATGGCAGGTAAAATTCAATTGCCTTATAACCTGCAGCCCATTGACAAATACTTGAGGCTGCAGAGTTAAACATTTCTTCAGGAACTCTTTACTGTCTTGATGTTAATGATTTGCTAGAGGGAAAAGTAACCTTAGCTTGACAATAGCAAGGCCTCAGGTATCTTAGGAGTCCTCTCAAGCATACAAAAGTACCTCTGGAGGCCTCCTTTTTGACTTTACCTCCCGCAACTTCACAATATATAAGGAGCCACTCCTCACAAACCCAGTGAAGCTCTTTCTGCCCATGGTTCCTGTCCCCATGCTTTAACTTAATCACTTGTTTCACCAAAGACATCTCTAAGAATTCTTTCTTGGCCCTCGGCTCCAAACCCCCCATCACTCCAAAATTTCAACACTGTCTTCCTCAAAAATAGATGTAATGTCAAGAATTTCTATCTTTGATACAAGAAGATTTGATATGATTTGAGGCTGAATTTCAGTCATCCTGAAGAGCTCGTCTTTCCAATTTACTTTTACTCCTTGAGTTCCTTCGGGACTTTCATATAACAATATAATGTTTCTAAACTATCTCCTAATTGGTGAGTCCCCCAGAAGTTTTTTTTCTCTTCCTTAGGCCCATGAAATTGCCAACTTCCTGTTTGTTACATTAGCCCCTGGTTGATTATAAATTGACAAATTCCATGAGTGAAGATGTAATGCCTCTTTCTTTCTTGGGATCTTTGTTTCCCCAGCAGATTCTAGCTTATCCTCCACTGCACACAAAAGTGGTGTGTGTGTTGTATTTTGTTCAGTTTTTAGTTGTCCTTATAGGGAGGGTTGTTTTTTGATATAGGCTATCTCTTTAGAGATGGAAGGAAACATTTGGGGCCTATTTTTAGGGTAAATAAAACAAAGATTCACATCAATTTGGAAGAAAAATATGAGGAAAAATGAAATCTTAGATCACCAAGATTTTTCTTGAGCCACTTCTAAGTGATGGATTTGTCATTAAATACGTGTGCTGCAAGTTTTGAGGACAGACCTAGTTATAATAACTGAAGCTTAAGAATGGGAACTGGACAAGAAATGTGAATATAGGAGTCACTAGCCTAGAGAGAACTGAAAACCAAGAGGCTGACAGTAGCCTCTTTGCTCTCCAGCTCACGTTTGTCTCACAAGCCTTTTACATCTCTGGGACTTGCTGTTTATTATTCTTTATATTTTTTCACTCTCTCAGTTCCTCATGACCTTCTTTCCCTCCTTACCCCATTGATATTCCATAGTCTAGTATCACAATCATTGCCCCAGATATAGTCCCTATTTCTTTATATTATCACTCTCTATCATACTCCACAGGAAAAAAATCTCATCCCTGATTAAGTCCAACTTTACTAGCTTTCACCTACACCCTAGAAGCTTAGGTCTAGCCACAGAAAACACACAACCATAATGCTTGATACATTTTCAATTCTTGACAATTAAACAGATGTGGAAACTTACGTTTGCCCAGTGATGCTCTTATACTTCCCATGCCATTTCACTCTCAGTCTCTGAGACAACTATTTCCTTACTTTGCTTTCCTTAAACATGCCATCAACCATGGCTTCTTTCCTCCTCACATTTAGTTCATGATCTTGCTTCCTGTTGCATTGGGAGAAGTAGTAGAAATTAGAGCATTTCTATGATCTGCCAGCATTCTCAATCGG
This sequence comes from Leopardus geoffroyi, assembly GCF_018350155.1. NCBI lineage: Eukaryota > Metazoa > Chordata > Mammalia > Carnivora > Felidae > Leopardus > Leopardus geoffroyi. The sequence continues at coordinate 89,045,604 of NC_059328.1, forward strand.
CATCTGTGCCATTGTGATTTACACTCCCTCATTTCCACTGATGAATTTCCCCTTGCTCCAAAATATGGAGAACCCTTATTTGTGTATTGGATCCATGCACTTTTTTGTCTACTCAAAAATATTCCTAGAATTTTGTCTCATTAATATCTCTACATCATCAGGGTTTTATTTTTCTCTCACAACTTGTTTATTCTCACCATTACTCAAATAATATATTTCTCATCTTAAAGAAAAATCATCCCTTGACCCTTACCCCCTGCAATCGCTGTTCAAAGTGTCTGCTTTTCTTTACATAAAAGCATCTTGACAGAGTTCTTACACTCATTGTCTACATTTCTCCTCCCATTCTCTCCTAAATGGCTTCTTGCCTCCAGCACTCCACCATAAGGCTTTCGCAAAGATCAGCAATAACTTAGATTTTGCAGGATTCAATGATTAATGCTCAGTCAATGGGTTATTGACCTATCTGCAACATAAGTCCCAATTTCTTTATCTTTACTTGGTCTCCAGAATCTCATTCTCTTCCTTATCCTCCTACTTCATTGGCTGATGATCACAGGTCTGTCTTTTCAATGGTTCTTCCTAATTTCTAATGCAATGCCCTGGGTTTACTGCTTCTTCTTATCTTTTACAGTCCCGCCTCAGTCACCACATATATCAAGATGTTAAGATCAGGGGTGTTGCATTTCATGTGATGCCAATGACAATATTGAACTCACTGTCCCTGACAGCCGGCTTAGCACACACTGCTTTATTCCTGTTAAGCCTGTTATACAAGACTTTAGGTGGCCTGGATATGCTGTTTGTCTCATTTGGGAAGCAGTTACATTTTCCACTGTTTCCAAAACCTTTTCTGAAAGAGAGTTAGACTAGAACAAAGAGTGAACTAAAGACATGAAAGGAGAAAATGAGTTAACTCCCTTGCTGTCTGAATTTTTATTTTGTTTTACTGAACCATTAAAAATGAATATATGAAAAGAATGTAAAGTGGTAAGGTGAATTGAAAGCTCTAGTTAAGGTTCTGAATTATGGCACTTTTCTTTGGAAACTTAGAAACATGAGTGTTCTTTCTGGTTGCACCATTTTGTTGGTAGGGTGGTATGTATACATTACAAGTGAATGTGAAATAGCTTTCAGGAAATCTTCTAGGGGAATGATAATTTGGATACCTTAGTCTCACAGTGGTTAATGTGGCAGTTAGTTTTTTATTTTTATTTTTTGTCATTGTGCTTATTGTGATCCAGCTTAAAATATCCAAACTTACCTGTTCTCCTACTGGATTTTTTTCTACCTAACCTAAAATCTTATATGCAATCCTTAATTCTGCAGTGACTTTCCATGCTTTTTCTGCATATGGGATATCTGACATTGCAAATAATTTTATTCAACTGTTAGACATTTTCATTTTTTGACATAATCCTTATTTAACCATGTATACATGACAGATGTTTGGATGAAATCTGTCTATTTCTGTTATTTTGCTGTTTTCCTTAGCAATGCATTTATCTTTTTCTTTTGCTGTGTCTTTCCTGGTTTTATAACAACAAGTGCATCTGCACAAGCACGATCATACACACACTATACGCCAATGAAGGTAAAAGCTTTTCACAGCACACATGCCCAAATTGTGCTAGTTTCGGTTAGATAGATTTGGCTATTGATGCCACAGGTCACAATGCAATTTAGAAGCAATTAAAAGGTAATGAATGTGCTGAACTGAAACCTCTGCCTAGAAGGCTTTTTCTGGAGAAAATAGATAGATTTGTGTGTCTTTATAGTCCCCTGCAGTAATGTCTTTGGGCAAAATGGCAATTTCAAGGACTATGGGCAAATAGTAAGGTATAATCTTGATTTTTTTTTCCTGCGATGTTTATAGAGAGTTATGAATACTTCATTGATACAACAGCATGAATCATCCTATAGTAGTTATTAGACATCAACTAATTTAAAAGAAAAATTACTATTATGAATAGCTTTCTTTTATGTTTATTTATTTTTGAGAGACAGAGGTGCAAGTGGGGGAGGGATAGAGAGAGAAGGAATCTGAAGCAGGCTCCAAGCTCTGAGCTGTCAGCACAGAGCCCAAGGCAGGGCTCCAACTCACAAACCAGGCTCTGCACACGACCTGAGCCAAAGTGGGACGCTTAACCGACTGAGCCACCCAGGCAGCCCATTAATATGTTTTTAAAAGCACATTTAATGAAATAGGTTTCATAGTATTGAATAATGATAGTTTTTAATGGTCTGTGAAGAAGTGCACTGGCAGTATGGATTGGATGCTTGGGCATTTTCACAGGCTCCTGCAGTTATCTGTAGGATGAATATCCTAACTATTGAGTCAGGATAGTCTATGTGCCTGGTTAATGTCAATATGCACCAAACACTAACAAAATAAAAAGTTACAGTTATAATTTTAGACATAAAAACATCAGATAGTTTTGTTCACATTGCAAAGATGTGGCTAAAGCAGTACATTGCCTTTACACTATTTTAATAAAATGAATAGATTTTTCTTCCAACAATAATTTTCTGATTAACCCAATTTCTGTGTATGCAGTCCCTTATTTGGGATGTGGTTTGTTGGGCTTGTTCTATAACCGAAAGGGATTTTAAATATGACTAAAATAACATAATAATTATGTTACAAAATCCAGAACTGTCAGCATAACATCTAGCCCATGCCTCTCATATTTTTATTTTCATTATCTTGTATTCCTGGTAGCCTTAAGATTAGAAGTTCTAGATAATATTCTGGTCAAGAAAGGATAGATTTGTCCTGAAAAAAAAATATTATACTATTTTAGGTGAGTTGTTTTAGAAAGTAAACAAGAAAATAACATAAAAGAGCCATTTAAAGGCCACCTCACTGACAAATGCCTTACTTAGAATGGAGAGTATCCTAAACTATCATGGTTCTCCAAGTCCTACTCTAATTTTATTCTATGACTTTGTCACTAGCATTGGGACTGCCACTGAGGAATCATTATAGACCAAAAAAAAAAAAAAAAGTAAAAATATTGGTGCCTATTGATCTATTACTGTTACTTAAAATGGCCCCTAGAGGGGCGCCTGTGCAGCTCAGTCGGTGAAGTCTGGCTCTCTCAGTCTGGCTCTTGACTTCAACTCAGGTCATGGTCTCATGGTTTGTGAGATCAAGCGCCACATCAGGCTCTGCACTGACGGTATGGAGTCTGCTTGTGATTCTCTCTTTCTGCCTCTCTCTCTGTCCTTCCCCCACTTGTGTTCTCTTTCTCTCTAAAAATAAGTAAATAAACATGTATGTATAAATAAATAAATAAATAAATAAATAAATAAATAAATAAATAAAATGTCCCCTAGAACACCTGGATTGATTGTTGTATTCTCTCTCACTTCAGTGTCTGTATTCTTCATATTTTTGTGACAATTTTTTTTTATATATGCCTCACAAATGTTCACTTTGAGTAGACAGTAGTTATTCAGCAAACAAGTATGTATAGAGAAACTACTACATGTCTACTATGTGTTAGAGGTACAAATAAGGATTGCACCAATCCATATCTTTGAGGAGCAGGAGGTTAGCAGGAAATACTTAAGTAACATTTTAACTCTATTTGCCAATACTCTGGTTTCTCTTCAGATCGCATAAATCTTTCCCCTTTTAACTCCATTTGCCTTCTTTGAAATTGTGCATAAAATCTGGATAAAAAAATCATGTAAATCTAAAATTCAGGGTTTTTTAGTAAATTAATACATTTTTGTTGAATTTATTGAATTTTATGAAAGTTTAGTGTCAAGCAAATATATTCTAAATCCCACAGCAGAATTTGCCTTTAATTATCTGAGTAATAGGAGAAAAGACCTGCTTTTATAAATGCCAAAAGAGTATATAGTGTTGTTTTACAGACCAGGCAAATAGTTCTTCAAATTTGAGTAAGCTATAAAGCATGACTACCAGGTGTCAAGTCTTCCTGTGTTTCATTTTTGAACAATTAGCAGATACTAATAGTCAAAAAACAATCTCATAACCTCATTTATGATGAATATAGCTATGAGATAATTGTCTTTTTTCACTATTGCCAATGGGTTATTCTGGTATATGTTCATGGCTGACCTCACTCTGCTTTAGTCAAGGCAGAACCATATCCTTTAGGTTCATACATTTATCCACATTTAATGTACATGGTGTTTTGTTGTTTTGAATATTTGCAAAGTATCTTCCCCATCCCCCTGCCCAGAGAACTTTGAAAAATGAAAACAAACAACATACTTAGCAGTCCCAAAGTGGATTAAATAAGGGCCAAGGGAAGAAAAACAAGAAAAGATAATAAGAAAATTATAATAGTCAACAAAAAGAAGTAACAATCAAACAGGATATATACATATACAGGAACAGCAGAATTCACAGCATGGTTGAAGTAAAAAGGAATGTGTCAAGAGGAAGGACTGGACACGCAAAAGGAAATTTCCTGGGCTGAGAAATGTTGGGATACTCAACCATTCATTAAAAAAAAAGTTTTCAGCCTTCCCTCTTAAAGTGTGTATCCTTTGTTGGCTATATGGATTGCCATATAGAAAAGAATGCTGAGTTAATTTTTTTTGTTTTTGCTTTTGATAAGAACATGGATAGAATACAGTGATAAAGAGCATTAAAATGTATGATTCTGAGAGAAATTAATTCATATTTCAAATATTTAAATTCCCCAGATTTCTTCATATGAAAAATACCGACAATAATACTTATAGCCATTAAGGTTGTAGAATTAGAAGAGAAAATGTTAATAAATCACTTAGTTTGTGCCTGATAACTACTATTGTTTCTTTGCTCTTATTATTGTCTATCTAGAAAAATAGGGCACTGGAAAACTTCTTTTTTATACTTGATGCTTCGTATCTCCTTGCATAAAAATATTATTCTCTAAGACAAAGTACTATACAAGTGTTAAGGATGTAGTTTCAGATTCAGTGAAAGAGTCATTTTTCATATATCTCATTTAATCTCAGTTTTGAATGTGCATGCCTACAAAATCAAGTGTGGGGAGAAAAGGTCTTTACCAGCTGACTTCTCTCAAGCCTTCTTGGAGGATATATATTTGTCTTGGTAATATGTGCCTAAGGGTATCTAACAATATTTTATACGTAGTTTCCATAGTTCAAATTACAAGCCCATCAACTGGTTTCCATGTAGACTTACAAGAAAATATATAGGCCCAGTATCCCAACTTTTATAGTTTGTTGGGCTAGTTTAATAAAAGCATACTTACTTATGATTTAAAGATAAGTAAGGTACTTAACTTTGGAACTAGTAATACAGAGAAAGCTGATTCAATTAATAGAAAAAAGAGCCTACATCAATTCTCACCAGAATACTGACCATTCAAGAAATAGTAAAAACAGAATCTTTTTCCAATTAATTTTGGAAAATATTATATAGTTTATTCCTGCTATAGTTTTACAAGGTAAAATAGCATATTAAAACCTTTGAAAAGGCCTAATGTATAGAAAGCTTCTTTTAACCTTGATTAATATCCTTGATAACTCGAGATGGCTTGTTCGGGGGATATTGATCTGCATTAAATAATTTAGCTGTGCCTAAATTCTTTTATCCCTAACACCAAACATTCCTCAATTCATGTTGTCATGACTTTGTTAAATGAACATTTATTAAGTAGAGCCCAGTTGGGGTGTTGGACAGCAAAGGGGAAGTTAAATAGAGAAGTTGATACTCACAGGCCCTAGAGGAGATACTCACACAACTGGAGAGACCATGTGATGAGGTCAAGGCTGAGTGCAGACAGAGGGTGGGCCAGAGCCTGCAGCACATGACTGCATTAGGGTTCATGTGTAGAGTGCCTAGGAGTCACTAAGGCTAAGGCTAGATTTGTCAATTCAAACAAAAAATAGTGGGGTTTTAGTAAGCCTCCTAAGAAGGTTTTCTAAGGGGCTCATAAGGGAAAGCCTGGGGAGGATGCTCATCATAAGGGCATTGTTGGGAAAGTCAGTACCAGGAATCTACTTTTACTTGTGAAATTGTGGCTGTTGTCTAGATCATGGCTCAAAGGAGAAGCTGGTGTCAGTTCAAGGCCCCTGTAGGTCACTAGGTTGCACAGAATGGATTCTGCCAAGACAGCACTACTGTAGTTTAACTAATATTCAACAGATGTCTTTTACTGAAGTCTCTCAAATTATTATTTATATACCTCTCACTTAAGATACTATGTCTCTTGAGGATGTCCGTTAAATACAAGTTTCAGCAAGCATTATTATTGTTTCTTTTAGCAAGCATTATTATTATTGTTACTATTTTTTAGAAGAGAACAAAGCCATCTGAGAGTAACACACAAGACATAAAATATTGACACATTTACTTTTCCAAGCTGGAAATCTGGGGTTTATATACAAGTTTTTTTTCCCATCATATACTGCATTCTATCAACCTCTACTTTTTATTGATTGTACCTCAGAAATATTTAGTGCTGTGTTGGAGCTGGCTGGTGTGTGCTCAGGAGAACTGATTATGTGAACTTCTTCCCAATTCTGCATTCAGTGATAATTCAGTCTGAAGTTGATAAGGTAATTCTAAATTGGCCATGCTGGGGGCATTTGTATACCACAGAAGCTGCCAGATGGTCCAAATCAGGCATTGTTGTGAGCTAGTTCATCATTTACCAGCATACCACTATAAATATCTTTGTGCTCTGCTCATCCTTTGCATTTTTAGAGCTCAGTGCAAGTTCAGGCCTCCTCATGTCTTACCTAGAATATTGCAACATGGGCCTCATCATTTAAGTTTATTCTCTATGTGACTATCCTATGCTCCTTCTTAAAAAAATAAAATTAATTAATGAGTAAATGAAACATTTCTTCATATTTTTTTCTGTTTAATTCCTTAGCCTGCTATCTATAGGTGATATCTAAACTCCTTAGCAGGTCTGAAAAGGCCCATTATAATTTGGTAACTCCTTCATTTTCAGTTTTGTAATTTTCTTTAATGACTGAACTTTTTATCGTTCCTGAAATGGTTCTGCTTATCCAGTCAAAATGCTCTCTCATTCATCTGTCCAAGTGGTAGGAGGCTCATCTTTCAAAACATTTGAAATATGATTATCATTTCTGCTCTGCTAAGTGTTTCCTGAATAGCCTGACTTGTTAAATATTCCTACCTGTCTTCATCCACAATTTCATATCATTTTAAAATCTCATATAGAACTAATTAAACTGATTATAATGATCTGTTAATATGGCTGTCCTCTCCATTAGATTCTGAGTTTACTTACACCTTGATAGGTAGATACCTCTTGAACTGATGGATCCAAAGCCAAATATTCTCACTACTGATGGTAGTAAGTTGGAGGAACAGAGAAGGAATATTAAGGACAAACTTGACAGACCTTCTCTACAACTTTGTCTAGTACCAACTCTTTATAGCATATGATGAAACACAGAGAATTTGGACCATCACACATTCCTTCATAAAATAAGCAATCTCATTTAAGACATAGGCATTTAAACTGGGCTTATGAGAGAATGTGAAGTAAGGGTGATAAATGCAGAACCAAATTACTTTAGAGCAGGCAAAACAGTGGATGCTTATAATGGATTCTTCTAGTCATATGTCATTTGAAAAGCTCATATTTTCAAGAAGAGAACAGAAAGTGGGTTGAAGGGAAAATCAGAAAAGGATTTCTCTTTTTAATCTAGGATTAATTCTTTTATAGGGTGAGGGTATATATGGTGGATATTGATTCATAACTCCATTCAATGTGATATGACACACATGTTTAAAAGCAATTTCTTTTAGCCGCTTCCAAAAGCTGCCTGAAATCCTATTAAGGAAAGAATCTCTGAAGAAATACATCTTACTTGCTGTAAAGCGTTTACAAATACAGGTATCTCAGAATAATCCTGCCTCTACAACAAATGTTATCTCTAATGCAATGTTATGCTGAATAGTCATAAGCTGCTTTACCTCCAATTCTACAGAAAATATATTTGGAAGAACACAGTATATCTGTGCCTATGATACTTTTGACTAAATTGAAAACCGTGTATAGAAGAGAAGGAAGATCATTATCTAAAGTGATGCTCATTCATCCAGAAAATATTTACTCAACATCCCTGTTAGGCCAGATACTGTTTCAGGCCTTTAGGATAAAATGATGATGACAAAGAGGCAGAATTGTTACTCTCTCTGGCAGACAGATATTAAATAATAAAGATGCACTATGAAGGAAAACTATGACCCTTTGAGGGCATCAATAGATGAAAGTGTCATAAGGACTGAAACTATTATTACAATTTGGTGGCTTTTTTTTAAAGTTTATTTATTTATCTTCGAGGGAGAGAGAGAGAGAAAGAGAGACTGAGCACAGGCAAAGGTCAGAGAGAGATGGAGAGAGAGAATCCCAAGCAGGCTCTGCACTGCCAGCACAGACCCTGATGTGGGGCTTGAACTCACAAACTGTGAGATCATGCCTTGAGCCGAAATCAAGAATGGGATGCTTAACCGATTGAACCACTTAGGCACACCACAATATGGTGGCCTTTTTTAAAAAATGAGGCAAAGTATAGTCTCATGCAAAGTAAACTGGAAGAAATCCCAGAAAGTAAGAAATTCTGATGCTTCAATTTTATTAATATTGTTATGCCCAGAATTCGTGATCCCCAAAGACCACCAGGGAGCCGAGTCCGATGCAAAAGCAAAAGAGCCTTTATTCGAGCTAGCTCGAGCTCAATCCCCTACCTGCACCTACACAGCGGTGAGATGCTGGGGAGAGAGAGCGAGTTTCAAAAGGACAAAGGTTTTATTGGGGCCTAGGGGCAGTTGGTGAGGTAATGGCTGTGGCCTCAGCCAATTGACTGGGGAAGGGTCGGAGTCCTGTTACGCAGGTCGCAGGGTGTGTTTTGATAGAGAAGTTTGAAAGGGTGAGCGGGAGGTTACTCAAGGCGAGGAGGCGTGGTCAAGGTGAAGGACACAGAACAAGATGGAGTTGGCTGGTGTAGGCCCTCCCTTTCAATATCACCATTCACCTCTGCTCAAGTGTATGTGACAAAACAAGCTGATTTACAGAGTATTATTCCAGAGGACCAGGCACAGTATCTGAAAGAGTATGTCTGATATTATAGAAGACTCTTGATCTGAAATGAGAGAAAAGAATGTGTAGTAGTTAATTGATAGTGTAAGGACAGGGTAAAGAGAGGCGGGATAAACATTCCAGAATGCATAGCTCAGTCAGTGGCACTATGTCATTTGAGAACACGATACCTTCTGGGAACTAAAGATTGGATAATTTGACCAGATCATAGAAAGTAGAGGGACAAGGGTGTCCAAGAAGCTGGGAAATTGGTAGTAGCTAAAACATAGCCACACTAAATTATGTCATCATTTCCATCCACCATCCTACCCTCTATAACTTTGTTTAAAAATATAAGTAGTTCAGGTATTGAGTAATTAGGATATCTCCTTATGTGGGAGATAGTCTTGACTATCACTGGGATTTAAGTCCCATGGTTATCTACTTTTTTGCTTCTCCTTTCTTCAATCCAAGAATGTGGAGCTGTTTGAAATGTTTTTAACAATTTTTTAATGTTTTATTTTATTTTATTGAGAGACACAGCATGAGCAGGGGAGGGGCAGAGAAAGAGAGAGACACAGAATCCAAAGCAGTCTCCAGGCTCTGGGCCGTCAACTCAGAGCCTGATGAGGGGCTTGAACCCACGAACGCGAGATCATGACCTGAGTGAGCAAAAGTCTGATGATCAACTAACTGAGCCACCCAGGTGCCCCGAATGTGGACTTGTTTGAATTGCATTATTCTGTTTTATTCCCATGTTTCATTAAAAAAAAATTTTTAATGTTTATTTGGAGAGAGAGGGGGTGGGGGGCAGAGCATGAGTTGGGGAGGGGCAGAGAGAGTGAGACACAGAATCCAAAGCAGCCTCCAGTCTCTGAGCTCTCAGCACAAAGTCCGATGCGGGGCTTGAACTCAAGAGCCGTGAGATCATGACCTGAGCCAAAGTTGGATGCTTAACTGAATGAGCCACCCAGGAACCCTTCCTATGTTTTATTTAAGGAAGTGTGTGTGTGTGTGTGTGTGTGTGTGTATGTATGTAATATCTCTATATTAATTTGGTTTGTATTTTTGGGAGAACCCTTTCCTTTCCAGATCAGTGATTCTGATGCTCATATTTTCCTATTTTTATCAGAGTTAATGGAGTGTCATTTTCATGCTGCAAGTTTCAGAAAAGTGGAGCATGGTCTTCAATGACAGAACTCCAAGCATTCTGCTGTGTCCATGTAACCACATCAAACAACAAAAATTCAACGGGGTAGATTTAAAGATCTAATTGGCTTTATTAACTAATTCGTGAATGGGGCAGCATCCCATCTGGCAAGTAGGGAGGTGCTCCCAAGAGTTATACAAAACAGGTTTTTATAGGTAGGAAGGTAGTGTGAGGAGTTATTAGCAAAAGAAGAGAAAGAATTTTTTCAGGCAGTGGCATATTCCCTTAGGGGAAATGCATGGAGTCTCATCAGGAAGTTTACTTCATCTTCCTTTGGGGGAGGGAGGTGTTAGATAAGAGGACCCACGTGACAGATTACCTCATTGGTGCTTACCAGAAAATTTCTGACTGACTAGTTAAGACTACACTTTTGGGAAGGTTGAAATTGCACTTCGGTATCAAACCCCATTTTGGAGACTTGTTTAAGTGACACCATTTTGGATCCCTGGTTTTCTTAACACCCCCTAAGCATTAACATTTAGTGGGGGAGAAATATATAGTTTGTCTTTTCCTGTAGTATTGATTTTAAAGTCAGATGATTTTGTTTTATATTTTTAAGAGATAGGCTTTAACTGTGACATCAATATTACTATTTTTTGTTTATTCAACTCTTAAATGTGAGTACTTATAGCTACCAAAACCTAAAAAGATTTTTGTAAGCTTCAATGGAACTAAACTATTCATTCATTCACTGGTTCATTCATTCTATATGTATTGTAAACTTACAAATTTTCTTCTTACTGTATTATATTGAATCTAATGCAAAACATACCATTATTTCATATGTCAACAAAAAAATAAATACTTACAATTATAATTTAAGATTTTGCTAAGTATGAGATGCATTGGGGTTTTAGATATATTAAAAATATAGTTTAGAATAGATAAAATATTAGAGTATTGACATCTAGGATATGCAGACAAACTACTCCCGTTTCTGATAAGTGCATGGCAACATCCTAGTTCCAAATTGAGCCACCTTTTTCCTTCAAAGCCAGAGACGTAAAAAAGAGATTGAAAACAATTAAACATTAAAAAAAAAAAAGCATTAAAAAAAACACTTCTGTTTTCCACCTCCTGTGTATCTCCTTTACTATTCATACAGAACACTTCACTTCTTGTCATCAAATATGTAGGCAGTTTTCCCCACACCAAGCAATTCTCTGACAGCAGCTGGGTATTCTAACAATTCAACTCAGTTCTAACACTATCCACCTGGAGATAATACCAGCTCCCACTGTTCAAGGTCTCAGTCCCATAAAGTGGTAGAGCCCCTCCCTAAGGAATGTGGTAGAGGCCTCTTCCGAACAAAGGAAGGCAACAGGCAATGTGGCCCAATCAACTCCAATACACATATGCATACCTCTGACTCAACTCTGTAACTTGGACTATGTCCAATCAGAGTATATGTCACCATATAGGGGAGACATAGCGCTACACCCTGATGCGCTCAAGGCTCAGTTTTGTGGGTACAAACCTACTGAGCCCGTGCCAGCATGATGAATAAAGTTGCTTCCTGGATAGAAAAGCCTCGGTGTCCCAACTCTCTGGGCGAGAATCCTGCTACATTTCTTGGGGGCTTGTCTCCAGGATTCAGAGATGGTGTGTTTCCACCTCCTTTGTCCTGGGGTGAGAAACTCTGAGCACCAGGAGAAGTGATCTTGCCTGATTCCAGTGGACCACTTGATCCTTAGGAGACTAGCCCCTCCCAGCATGCTGGGAGGAGGGCCTCAGATGCACAAAGAAACCCAGCCAGGCCCAGGAACCAGCTCAGGGAGCACTGCCTGTCAGACAGGTAAGAACCTGGGTTTGTTTTGGTAGACCTGGTAATAACTACACCTTCATCACCTGGGTTATGAGAGATTCCCTGACATGTGTTTTTTCAATATAACTGATAATTCTCACAGACTTAGAACTGATATATGACATTTGGGCATAATTGGACAAAGTCAGGGTCTCTCACTGATTGTTTGACTGGTTTGGAAATTGAAGACATTATTTTAAGATGCCATCTTATTGGGCAGTATAATCTTTACTTTGTGTTTTTCTCTTTGTGTTTGCCAATGTGTGTGCTGCCTCATGCCTGCCAGCCTCCTGTAGAACCATACTGTAGGTCACTTGACCAACTTTTGGGTAGACTCTAACTGCTGTACCCCAAAACTGTCCCTTATCAGCTTGAAGAAGCCAGAAGGGTCATCATCCCTATTCCCTAACAGAAGTTAGGGGCCCTATTCCAGGGGGAGGAATGAATAGGGAAAGGGTTAACATTAGGCAGGGAGAAATAAGGGAACTTCAGGCAGGCAGACTGCAGCTGCAAGTGGGAGGCTGAAGAAGCAGATGGGGTTCTCCCCTTATGGAATCCCTTATGGGTGCTCTCCCCCATTACCAAGGGCAAAAGGGGGATCTAAATGAGATAGGCAGTCTAGCCCTAAGGCAACAGATACAGGCCCTTGGCTCTACCCTAACCACCTTACACCATTGGGTTAGAGAGCGATTACCTATGAGTCTGACCGCAAAGTCTCACCCCTTTAAACCAGGAGATGCTGTATGGGCGAAATAATGGAATATCCAACCCCTAAAACTCCTATGGAGGGGCCCATTCACTGGCAATTTGTCCACCCCTACTGCTGTAAAAGTAGCCGAGGTGGGTTCCTGGATTCACCACAACAGAGTAAAGCTGGTAGCTCAAAACTGGGAGTGCATTCCTGATCCTTTAATGCTGTGCAAGCTGACCATATGGAAGAAGCAGTCTACGACTCCAGAGGCTCTGGGAGACTGACTAATCTATGCATAGCAGAAGCTTAAAAAATCGACAGTCTGGTGGAACAAATAGACTGTCCTTATTTTCTCTATGTTTCCTTACTGTGATGTATTATCACTCATTGTTTTTTGCCGTTATTGTGATTCTTGCTCTACTTTTTGCCATAGGATTGGCAGAGGCCATCCCAGCTAGCAAGGAATGTGGTGAGAGGTTTCTGTTAGCATTCACCTTCTTTTTGTGGATAGGATGGTTTGTTGGTATTGGTTACTTCTAATTTGGATCCCTTCTGTAAACATAGATTCCTCATCATGTGACCCATGTATTCACATAACCACATAAGGCCAGGGAGTTGCTTGGACCTTACTAAACCATACCCACTTCTCAGGCCAGCGAAAGATCCTGGGGACCTGAAAACACAATAAGACCACTTATTCTATCTGCCAATGCGAGAGGTCTGCCACACTACTCCCCAACAGAGGAATGGCTAGAGGTCCAGAGTCTCTCCAAGACTGGCACTGCGAGTGTGGGCTGACTAATTAACAAAACTATAATTACCAATCCAAACTGGCCGGTGTCTATATTCTTTGATGTATATACAGCCATAGGTGACACATAACCATATGGTTTGCCATGTGGAGGTCAGACATGGGAACGAGAGTACTGACTCAATGATAAATATATGTGTGAGGAGTCTGGTACATATGGTTCCTGGCCCCAGGCACCTGAATTCTTCTGTCCTTATTGGGGCTGTGTCACATGGACCACCTGGCAGACTAAATACAAAACAGCACTCCTCCAAAAGGGTGCTGTTGAGTCAAACTGCCAGTTGGGAAGCTGTAACTCCATTAATTTTACCATCCTTGACCCAGGAGTCTCAAAATGGAAAATAAAAAACAACCAGATTGGTATATTTATCTATGGGAGGGGCAGAGACCGAGGAACCATGTTGTATTTCAAGAGAGTTACTGTCACACATAAGGCCATGACCCACCAGGTCTTTCATTCCTTTTATAAAGAAAAGGAAAAGGGTCTTCCTGTCTCTTTCACAATGAAAAATCTGTTTCTAGCCCCAGTAGAGACTATAACCCAGACTCTAAAGATCTCTTTTTGTTATGTATGCAGGGGAACCAACATGGGGGATCAACGGCCATGGGAGGCTAGACAATTAGATCCCCAGAAACTTTATACTGGAACAGAATAAAGGGGTTTGGCTCCTCCAAACATCAATTATTGGAAAAAAAACTGCCTTGCCTGGTGGGAAAGGAAGCTCATAGTCTCTGTTGGAAGCTTAACATGCCTAGGCCAAAGATTCTAGAACTCAGTCACCCAAGAAACCCAATGGTGGGGGTCCCCAGAACACCTTGAGCCAGATCCCCACCACTTATCTAATTTCTCTCATCTCTGAGAGGCCTTGGACAATGTCAATGAAGCCATTGAATGGCGGGCCCCAGGTGGAATGTACTGGATATGTGGAAGGACAGCGTATACTTCCTTCAGGCTGGTCAGGGTCATGTATACTGGGAACTATTCGTCCATCTTTCTTCCTGTTTCCACCTGCCAGAGGGGAACATTTGGGAGTCCAAGTGTATGGGGACAGGGAGACTCAAAGGAAAAGATGTGCCCTACAAATTGGCAATTGGAAAGATGATGAATGGTCTCTAGAGTGTATAATCCAATATTATGGCCCTGCCACCTAGCAGAGGATGGGTCCTGGGGCTACTGCACTCCCATTTACATGCTAAACTGCATAATCAGACTGCAAGCGGTTGTAGAAATTGTAACCAATGAAACTGCCAGAGCTCTTAACTTACTAGCCAAGCAGTAAACCAAAATGCACAATGCTATGTATCAAAATTGCTTGGCCTTAGATTACTCGCTTGCTTCTGAGGGAGGAGTTTGTGGAATGCTTAATCTGAGCAACTGTTGCCTACAGATAGGTGATGAGGAGAGATGAGGGGATCACAGATCCAATGAGAAAGGTTGCTCATATCCCAGTCCAGACCTGGGGAAGGTTGGAAACCTGGGGAGTTACTAGGAGGATGTTTGTTTGTTTGTTTGTTTTTTATAAAACCCTCGTAGGTATTATTCTCTTGATTTGGGGAGCTTGCTTAATACTACCTTGCCTAGCGCCCCCTGGTTACATGGTCTGTCTCCAGCTTCATTGAAGCAATGGTCTAAAGAAAAATGGCCATGCATGTGATGATGTTTGGGATATATAAACCTCTAAACCAAGATGATACTCTTTGACCCAAAATAGGGAGTCCAAGCATCAAAGGGGTAATGTGGTAGAGCCCCTCCCTAAGGAATGTGGTGGAGGCCTCCTCAGAACAAAGGAAGGAAACTGGCCCAGACAACTTCTATACACGTATGTGCAGCTCTGACATGACTCTAACTTGAACTGTGTCCAATCACACTATATGTCATCATATAGGGGAGACAAAGAAGTAGAAATTGTATAAAAGGCTACACCTAGCTGCTCTCAGGGCTCAGTTTTTCGGGTACGAACCCACTGAGCCTGTGCCAGCATGATAAATAAAGTTGCTTCCTAGACAGAAAAGCCTTGGTGTCCCATCTCTCTGTGTGAGAATCCTGGGACACTAAGACTGTCCCCCACCTTACTTCAGATGACAATCCCAAGTCTAGTTTTCCACCTATGTTTCTGACTGAGGGACTATAAACCAGAGATTCCCAATACTCTCTCCTCTACTCTCTCCTCAGGTTTGATTAATTTGCTAGAAAGGCTCACAGAATTCAGGGAAAAATGTACTTACATTGACTGGCTTATTAAAGGACATGATCAAGGATAAAGACAAACAGCCAGATGAAGAGATACATAAGGCAAGGTCGAAGGTTCCAGGGCACAGGAGCTTCTGTCCCTGTGGCATTGGGGTGCATCAGCCTTCCATTGTGGATGTGTTCAACAAGCTGGAAGCTCTCTGACCCCCAGACTTTTGCAATTTTTATGGGGGTTTCCTCATGTAGGCATGATCCGTCATTAACTTCATTTCCAGCTCCTCTCCGATCTCTGGAAAACCAGGATAGGAGCGAAATTTCCAGGCTTCTAATCATGGTTTGATCTTTTTGGTGGCCAGCCCCCATCCAGGGGCCCACCCACAGTCATCTCATTAGAACAAAGGGAATTCCTGTCACTAAGGAAATTCTAAGGGATTTAGGGGACCCGTGTCAGGGAGCAGGCTCAAAGACTGAACATTAGGAGAACAGTTGCTCCTAGGGCTCTTATCACTTAGGAAATTACAAGGGTTTTAGAAGCTCCATGCATGGAACCAGGGGCAGAGACCAATGTACAGGATATATATTTCCTATTATCACACATAACCCATTTTTTTGTTTTTTGTTTTTTTTTTTAAACCCAACAGCTAACAAATACACATACATGGCATGTACATGGCCAAGAATACCTAAATACAGCAGAATTGCCAAAGAATCCTAAAGAGGTAGATTCAGTGGGACTGGATAGGACATTAGGCAGATCTTAGAAATTATATCAAATATTCACGTCCAGTAGGACATGGCCCAACCTTGAGTGTGAATTGCTTTTGAACAGGTTTGACCACAAACAGGCAGGGATGTAGATATCGTAAGCAGAAAGAATTAGGGGTCCCCAGAAAAAGAAAGAGAAATCGTCTAAAGCCCCCAGCTATTTTCCATGACCTGTGTCTTACAGGTACTTGCCCAAGCATACCTCTTGGCAGAATTTCCTAGGAAGTATCAGAATTACAAAGAGATGCAAAATGCTTTTAAAAGAATAAAGGGAATGCAAAACTAACAGTCCCTAATAGGTCTGGAAATAGCCTAACCATATCAGAGACAATAATCAGTGGTAAAATTACTAGTGCTATTTCAAAAGTAAGCAAGACCCTGCATTCCTCACCTAAGATAAGGAGACCAAGACCCCATCCAGTTTATACTGGCTCTTGGAGCATGCCCTTAGTCCCTTCTTGTCCAACAGTTGCTTCTGCTTCACTATAATGTTAAAGTCTTCACACCAGGAGGAGAACAAGCTTCATTAACAGAACATAAGATACAGGTACAGATACCTGTGCAACCTTATGCCCACCTTTACATGCCAAGACAAAACTCCCCTTTCTAAATATTCGTTCTCAGCCTAAATAAACAGAACCCCTCACCCCTGTTCAGTGAGTCACAGCTTTGAAGTTATTCCCCCTGATCTCCTTATGTGTTGCAAATAAAGTTTCTTTCATGTGACAACTCCACCTGGTGTAGTCTCTATCTGTAACCCACTGAGGAGCAAACTCATGTTAGTTTGGTTACAGTATCAGGTAAACAAAGGAGAGACGGAAATAAAGTAGAGCTAGAGAGAGTGGGAACAAATACACAAAGTGCCCAGGAAGCATATGGGTGGCATATTTAGGAAGGTACTTTTTATAAAAGAGAGAATTTCCTCCTTTTTTTCCTAAGTTTATCTATTTTGAGAGAGAGACAGAGAGCATGGGATAGAGAGAGAGAGGGAGAGAGGGAATTACAATCAAGCTCTGCACAGCCAGCCACTGGGATGGGGCCCTCAGTGGTGTTGGCAGTTGTCTGGAACAGTCCTTGGAACCCGGTTCTGTGGAGGGGAGGGCAGGTATGCCGCCTGCATGGGGGTGGGGTGGGGCAGCCAGCAGAGGGATGGGTGTAAAACACACAGACACACCCAAATCACCTCGATCAAGTTCAGCAAAATATGGCCTGCTTGCCAATTCAGACCCTTCACCTATGTTTGTAAATAGCTTTACTGGAATATCTGTGTACCTACTGCTTGCATTTCTTTTTGCACTGCAACAGCAGAGTTGAATATTTGTGACCGACATTGTCTGACACACAAAACCTAAAGTATTTACTATCCAACTTTTACAAAAAAAAAACATTGCTGATCTCTGATCTACACAAATAGTTTCACACCAGAATTAGGAGTCTGTAAAGTGAGTTGAAATTCTTGAAAATATTGAATCCTTGAAAATATTGTTTATGCAATAATTCTATTGTTGATAATTTTGAACAACCACAGTGTTAGCTACGAGGCCATAACAGTTTCTACTTTATTAGTTTATGTGCATGAGCAGAATATTATTTTTTCTTAGAAGACTTAAGACCAATTAGTTATATTACATTATTAAAATGGGGGCACCTGGCTGGCTCAGTCCAATGGGTATGCAAATCTTGATCTCAAGGTCATGAGTTCGAGCCCCCCTTTGGGTGTAGAGATTACTTAAATAAATAAATGTTAAAAATAAAATAAAATAGGGATGTCTGAGTGGCTCAGTCGGTTAAGCATCTGACTTCGGCTCAGATCATGATCTCGCGGTTCATGAGTTCAAGTTCTGTGCTGAGAACTCAGAGCCTGGAGTCTGCTTCAGGTTCTGTGTCTCCCTCTCTCTCTGCCCCTCCCCTGCTCATGCTCTTTCTCTCAAAAATAAACGTTAAAAAATTTTTTTTAATAAAATATAAAATAAAATATTAAAAGGTGTGTTTTACCACAATCAGATAGAATGGCATCAATTCCTTGAAATGTAAACTTCGTAAGCCCCCTTTCTAAGTCTCTAAATGGGCCAGGTAGCTGTTGCCGAATGATGGAAAGCAATTCTTTTTTACACTTCAACCAATTGCAGGACAAAGAACAAAACTTCTGCAGCATGTTCCTCACCTGCTTTCTCAGGAATGGAGAATAGGTTTTTACTAAATATCTCCCACCCAAGCTACTTTCCACCAGTATCAGCCTGCTGAATCTGCTTCAAGAATGTATATTTTATCCAGCCCTTGAATTATGTCTCCGCAACAGTATATAAGCAATAATTTAACTTTCCAAAATAAATATCTTGAGCATATCTCAATGCCACATTTTCTTCTTATTTTTCTTTCATGTTCGTGATATAGCTACAGAAAAGTAAGCTACCGTCTCCTGTTCAAAACCTAGTATTCTTCTATATCTGATTGTAATACATAAAACACCTAAGGTGTTAGTATCTCACATTGAAAAAGCAGGCTTTAAGAACACAAGCAAAAGATGTGAAGAGAGCCAAAGAAGTTTCTAACCTAATAGAATAAATTTGGAACTTCCACAGAAAGTAGGAATTTCTGGATAAAATCTAGGGAAGTTTATCTTCCGGAATTTCGGTAAAGATGAGTTCTGGTTTTCCTTTACAGTGGCCTTTGTGTTTTTGTTTTAAGTATATGTGGCTACTTGTGCTATGGAATTATTATTCAATTTCTTTTTTTATTTAACAATTTTTTTTAATGTTTATTTACTTTTGAGAGAGAGAGAGAGGGAGAGAGAGAGAGAGAATGAGACAGAGCACAAGTAGGGGAAGGGCAGAGAGAGAGGGCGACACAGAATCTAAAGCAGGCTCCAGGCTCTGAGCTGTTTGCACAGATCTTGATGCGGGGCTTGAACCAGAGAGCCATGAGATCATGACTTGAGCTGAAGTTGGAAACTTAACTGACTGAGCCACCCAGGCGCCCCTTGTTTAACTTCTTAAGATTACATATAAAAATAATTTTAAATGCTTTTCTGTAAGTTTTTAAGACGATCTTACATGCAAATTACATCATTCTATTTAGAAATCTAGCTATATTTAACAAATATCTTGATTTTTTAAGTCAATTAAATTTTCTCATACATTTTAAACTATATTAAATATTTAAGTACTGATAAACCTTGGTCCTTTTTGAAGTCATTATAAATGAGAGTGACAGAAAAACCAACATTTCTTGAGTTCCATTTAAGTCCTTGCCTACTTCTTGGGTAACTTCTTTCAATTTTATGTTCTGTGTGAACATGTAAAACTGCTTTTATTTATTTATTTTTTATTTTTTAATTTTATTTATTTATTTTTTTTTTAAATTTACATCCAAGTTAATTAGCATATAGTGCAATAATGATTTCAGGAATAGATTCCAGTAATTTATCCCCTATGTGTAACACCCAGTGCTTATCCCAAGAATTTCCCTCCTTAATGCCCCTTACCCATTTAGCCCATCTCCCCATGCACAACACCTCCAGCAACCCTCAGTTTGTTCTCTGTATTTAAGAGTCTCTTATGTTTTGTCTCCCTCCTTGTAAAACTGCTTTTATTAATTAACAAAAAGACATAGTGCTGAAAAACCATGTTTTCTAAAATTATAGATGGTTAGAAACTTGACTAAAATCCAATCTGTAAGAACAGAATATCTGACTCTTGTCTGAAGGATTTGAGCTACTTTGACAGAGATACACCCAATTTCTAAACCATGTTTACAACTTTCAAAAGAGATTTTAGGACACAATATTTCACAACTTGGTAATTTTATATTGAGTCTACTTTTCAGCTGAGTCTCATGGTAACCACGTTCATACAGCTTAATCTTGCTTTGAGACATCAAAATATTCCTCTTTATAAATTTTACCTGAACCTCTTCCCCCAAATTCTATGAGGTGATCTCTTCATTTGTAAGTGAAAATGGAAGGCATTCCATGATTCCTCTTAATGGGATTTTTAAAAGATGAATTTCTGTGATATCTTTCCTGATCACTTCATCACTTAATTGAGCTCAACTGTATTTAAATTTGATAAGTTTTTGGATTGTTAAAAATCCGGGGGAACAGTACAATGCTCACTGATATTTAGATTATATGGAATTGTATTATGGTCATTCTAAAATGAGTTTTCTGTAATGAACTTAACAAATTCATTTATCATTTGTTACTTAACATAGATTTGAAACTACAGAAAGCACAATTGTACATACTTCAGATATATTAGAATAGTAATCATTTCATAAAATGTTACTGGAACAAAGAAATACATTTTAACTTGTAAATATAAATGTGATATATGCTAAAATTATTAAGATAAACTTCTATGAAAGAAAATAATCTTAATTATATTCTTTAGTATAGCAAAGTGATAGTAGCTTCAGTATCAAAGAAAAGGATATATTTAAGTACAAATTACTATTAAATCATGGAACTTATATAAGAAAAACTGGCACGCAGATATACAACATTCTCATTCATTTATTCATATATTTATTCTGGATAATACACCACCAAGCCTAAACTCAGCATAATATTTTCAGAAAAACTCACTTTTTAAGTCATTGCATAGTACAAATAACTAATGAAAATTACTGAGATAATAAATTCAAATCTATGTTCATTTCAATTTAGTGCCACCACCAGTTATTTAGAGTTTAAAATGATCCTTTGTTGGAAAATTATAACTGCCTGATAATAATTACTAGAAACCCAAAAACAAGAATACTATTTCAACAGAGAAATAAGTAAACTCATGAAAATTGCTCAAACATAGTCATGAGGTAAAATAATTACTTTTTACTATATATTTTAGGTAACATTACCAGATACTTGAGAGGTGGTCATTTAATGCTGTTATAGAAAAATGCAATGCTCCGAAAACAGTATCTGTGTTCCAGGCACAAGAGTTAACCTGGTATGGGAGCTGCCACAGGCTGACTCAAGTTGAAGAGTCCAAGCTGCCAGGTCCTCTGCTTGCTGGAATTGGAACATAACACGGGATAAATGGTGAAGTCTCCATTCATCAAACATCCCTCCACCCCTTTGTCTAAAACTGTGGGCACGTATTTTAATGTCCTCTCTATCTTGCCCTGTAAACTGCAGGCATCTTTTCATGGCATGCTAGAAGCCTGTGAAGCACCGCTCTAACTCCTGAGGTGAGAAAATTGTGTACAGAATTATACTTGGTTCTCTGTGCTACATTTCCCACTAACCTTAGGGAAAGAGAAGAAGTTAATTGTATACAAGCCTCTGGAGTAATTAGGTATTAGTACTACAACAAGGTGAACCTCCTGAGACAGAAAGGAACATATAGCTATGAAACAGAAGCATCTGCCTTTCCTTCTCTTGGCTTTAAATTTATGCTCAAGATATTTGTATTAAAGTTAGAAAACTATCCGTAGGCATCATTTAAAATATGCTATGCCAAATTCCTGGATTTTTTTTAGATTATTTTATAACATCTGACATCATTTTTTCCTCTAATTTCAGCTTGATTCTTATTAAAAATATATCTGTACATGACATAGTTCTCATTCAAACATTTAACTTAATAAGGGTCATTATTTCCTTTTTCAGCTGAATCTCAATACCATGCAGCTCTTCAGAGGGGATTTTGTCTAGCACATTACTTTCCTAGAGCAAGACAACCCTGTAATATCCCTTAACAATCAATTAGATCTGAAACAAAGTCTGATATGGTGTTAATGGTTTCAGACTCTTAGATACTTTGAGTGAACAAGAACCTTAAAGATTTTTCCAGTAGGTATTAAATTTGAAAGGCACAGAAGATTCTTACATCTAAATGCATTTTAAAAGGATGGTAAGGCTTTTTGCTAAGTGAAGAATAGGATTAGAATTTATATTTTTCATAATTTTCACTATTAGACATGTTTTACATACTTAGTTCATAATTAAAAGAAATGATATCCTCAGGATGCCTGGGTGGCTCAGTTGGATATGCATCTGACTCGATTTTGACTCAGATCATGCATGATCTCATGATTCGTGGGGTAGAGTCCCATGTGGAATTCTGCACTGACAGTGTGGAGCCTGCTTGGGATTCTCTCTCTCTTCCTCTCTCTCTGCCCCTCCCCTGCACATGCTCTCTTTCTCTCTCTCTCTCCCTCTCCCTCTCTCTCTCTCTCTCTCTCTCAAAATAAATAAATAAGCATTTAAAAACATAAAAAATAATTATATTCTCATGTAGTGTACTTAGAATAACACATTTAGAGCATTTTGTAGAAACTGAAAAAATGAGGATGATTAAAAAATTTTAAAGGAATAAGGAATTTAAAAAGTTGAACATGTGTCCAACCAAAGTGCCATCAATTCCCCAAAGCAAGAATTGTGTTTATATTCCTTAGCCTTGTTCTTTGTTCTCTTCCACTGTCATTTATCAGTTTTCATATCTCAGTGCTGATTATTGATTCAGTTCCCAAATTATTACCCAGAAGACCCTGACTATACTATTATAATATGATGGAAAAGACCAAAAATAACATTTAATGAGTATCTTTTAATGACATTTACTGCTTGGTGCCTTATACACATTATCCTATAAAAACCTCAGAGCCTCACAACCATTCTATGAGGTAGAGAAATAGCATATACCCTGCTTGTAAGATGAGAGGCAACTTTGCATAGTCATGGAACAGAGAAAATGCATAAATGCCTTGGGCAAAGAAAACAAATGCATGCATATCAGAGAATGAGGTTGAAGAGGTAGACAGGGCCAAATAGTAGAGAAGACTATAGTACATGTAAATAATTTTGGAACTTTATCTAAAAACAATGAGAAACCATTTGGAGAGTTTTATACTTGCTTGAAATTTTTGGATTTGCTTGCTTAAAACATAACTCTAGTTAAAATGTGTAGAAAGAATATGGTGGGGACAGAATAAAATGCAAAAATCCAATTTAATATCTTAGATAAGTCATAGTTTTCATGGAGAAATAATGGTATCAGTAAACAGAGAAAAGAGTTCATGTGTCTAAGATATATTTGGGAAACATGGACATTCTTTAGGATACTCTGTATTATAACTACCTATTTACATGTCCATTTACCCTTAAAAAATGAGATTTACTTATCGTTAAACACCTAATACCCAGCATGCTTCCTGGCACATTGTAGCTTCTCATGAATGATTTAACCCATGTCATGGACCAGCAAGCAGAGAGCCACAAAAGAGCCAATGTAATGCCCCCTGATGAACCCCGCTGGATCACGTGGTCCTTAGGTGGCTCCCGCAATGGGACCTGATCCTGTTTGCAAGTCCTCAAGGTTGTAGGGATTAGTATTTTCACTTAATGTGCTCATTCTGACTTCAACTTTATTTTAGGAGCCAAAAAAGATCTTCTATCCCTCAATCTATTGATCTCGAGTTTGGATTAAAGCAGAAAGAGTGGTGAGCCCAAAATATGACTTGTATTGAAAACTATGTACAACTTAGTTGTAAATAATTAGGTTGAAAATTATTTCAATAAAAAAAACCCTAAATATTAAGAAAAAAATTAGGATAGTAAATGGATTTAAAATGATCCCACCTACTCTTTATTTTTTTATTTTTTTATTTTTTTTTTGGGGACAGAGAGAGAGACAGAGCATGAACGGGGGAGGGGCAGAGAGAGAGGGAGACACAGAATCCGAAACAGGCTCCAGGCTCTGAGCCATCAGCCCAGAACCTGACGCGGGGCTCGAACTCACGGACCGCGAGATCGTGACCTGGCTGAAGTCGGACGCTTAACCGACTGCGCCACCCAGGCGCCCCCCCACCTACTCTTTAGATAGATTACTGAACTAATTTAGCACAAGTTGTTTCAATCATTTTTCATATCACCACGAGGAAAGTTTGTTAGAAATGACATTGCTACTAAAGGCTGTTAGTAATAACAAAAACACAAATTTAGACCAAAAAACCTCTCATGATTAATATTTTTCAACAATTTTCTTTGGCTCTATAACATTGGCTAAAAGACATAATTAAAAGGAATTTGAGCAACTGCACAGAAATAGGCCTTCCAATTGGTTCTACCAGTATACAAATTCCATCACCTCTGCAACTGAAAAGCAGAGTGTCTCTGGGATTCTGGGTGGCTCAGTCAGTTAAGCATCTGACTCTTGATTTGAGCTCAGGTTGTGATCTCACGGTTTGTGGGATTGAGCCCCGTGTCAGACTCTGTGTAGACTCTCTGCTGACAATATATATATATATATATATATATATATATATATATATATATATATATTCTTATTCCTTTGAGGGCTATTACTTTCACTAGTAACTGATTGAATATAACTTAACATTCACTTTTCACTTTTTTTTTTTTTTTGAGTGTTTGTTATGAGTCAGAGACTATGCTCATGGTAGCCAACACATGATTCCTGTTCTTTTGGAACTGACTGTTCAGTAGAAGGCAATATGCAAACCAATATTTACAACATAATATAAAAGCAACAATAGAAATGTCTGCGACCTGGCAAACATCCACCTTCAGTGGGCCCGGAAGTCATGTAAAATTTGTTACAGAATGTTAGCCATTTGGCTTTAACTTTTAACATAGGATCCATTCCAAATAGAAACTACATCCTATAAAAATTATAGTCTTTTCAACTCTATTAATTAGTAACAGAAAGCCCATGAATTTATCATGACAAAGTCACACTTTTTCTACCCCTCATCAGACTTTCTGTTCCCTACTTACTAGACAATGGTACCATGTCAATCTCTCACTGGTGTAGCAGAATCACAAATGTATACAAAAAAAGGAAAAATACCATAGTAGTTTTAAGTGTTGGCAACGGATTTGAACAAAACTGATATGCTCGCTGGTATTGAATCTGATGAAAGCATCAATGTATTTTGTTGTATTAACAAGTTAAGATGGATGTGTATGATGTGGGACATGCCAAAACCACCCAACACATTCCATGTTGTCATAACAATACTAGACTTAGTTGGTACTCCCTACCTTCTCCTGAAGATAAATGTTGTTTCTTCTTGGTTTGACTTAACTGGATCATGTCCTCATATCATGCCTTCTAAATTGTGTAAAGTCTTAAATATGTGCAAATGCTTATATGTATATATAAGACAGTGAGAGAGAAAGACATGAGAATTTTCATACAAAATCTAGGAATAGCAAAACACTATATGATTAGAGAAAATAACCTCTACCCTATAATTTGCTTTTTGTTTTTTATTAGTTCATATTTTTTAACCTGTGATAAAAATTACATTTTAGAAGAAATTATGTATAAAAAGGGAATATGTCTATTTCATTAGAAAACTTATACTGTGAAAATAGTTTAGTAATGTCTAATTTTTTTGTTTTGTGTCCTGAATTTAAATGCTTTTTTAAACATTCAAGTAATGTTTGTTCAACAGTTTATTCTTTGATTCTTTCATTAAAATAAGGTGTTTTCTTACGGTACTGTGCAGTGAGCAGCAACTAAAAAAAAAAAAAAAGTATAACAGATGAGCCTGTGGAATTGAGTGAAGCCCCAGTTATTGTGCTGTGGATAGAACTTCATAATAAAAGTAAAATGCCAGGGAGGCTTTAGAGAACAACTTCATTACTGAATGTGGAAGAGAAAATTCAACCTTAGTAGTTGAGAATTATTTTCAGAACTACAGATGGCCATCATGCAGCAAATGTCACTCATTTTTGTTGTTTATACATGCCTTCAAAAATTTCCATGAAACCCCATTAATTATTCCTATACCCAGTATTTGATTTATTTATAAACTTAAGAGTATTTTATACTTATTAGTTTGATTTTGGCCTGACAAAATATGTGCATATTATATTTATATATATTTATGTAGCATATAGTAGAATATAAAGTGTGTATATGTATTCACATGCATATATATTTCAGATTTCTGACTTCTATTTTATTGGTTTTATCTTCCTTCTTGGAAGGAAGGAATCTTGATCCGGGTTGGCAGCAGTTTTGGTGTTTCATCAAAGGATGTTGATGTGTCTTTTCTTATTTGACAGAGATTACAACTCTTATCTTCCTCATCCAGAATTCCATGAGCACTCCACAAAAGCAGTGAAAGGCTGAAAGTTGTCATTGTTGTAACTCTGCCTTTGTGTTTTGGCACTTTTGCTCTCAAATGTTATCAAATCAATGCAATCTAATGAAAGTACATTGCTAGTATGATCATGGTCATAGATAACTTGGCACTATGCACCACCAGATAACAGTGTGATTTATTTTGGAATACTGAAGAGTATGGTATGTGTCTGTACAGTGCCTTTTATACATCTGCAAAGTTGATTTGTGTCTATATAAAAGAATTAGCCAAGAAACCTTCATTCTCCAAAATAAAAAAACATTTATACCTTCAACATGTGAGTTCTGTTTCTTGGCTTCCTATGGTTCAGAGTATAACCTCATTATACTTACTAGCATGGATAAAAAGTAATTTATTTTCTTAAAGTCATTAATTATGTTAACACTAAGAACAGTCTAAACATGAGATTCACTGTCATATTTTTTGAAGTCAAATCAATTATTAAAATGATGGGTTTATGTATGTTTTGATTAGGTAAGAAGTTTAAAAAACAGAATCATAGATACAATTATAGCTGACCCTATTATTTTAAAAATTTGGTATTTATTATTTCATATGTAATCTGATATATGTAACATATACCTACATAATTTTTCTCTCTAAATAGTTTCAAACTATTCAAACTTTTTTCAATTGTCTTTCATTCAACAATACAATGTGTTCATTTTTCTAGGTCTATAAATAATGTTTTTAAATTATCATAGAGCCCCTACAATATTCTCCATGGAGAAGTGAAATAATAGCCATGATTGCAAAAAATATATTTGTAATATAAATATTGGCTCTATTAGTTTCTTCCTTCTTCTCTTCCCTCTTTTGCTTTTTTTTTTCTATTTTATTGACTTATAAAAACATGAGCACAGCATAAAAGTCAAAAGGAACAAAAGAGTAAACAATGAGAACTCTGCTTCATATGCGTTTCCCTCACCCCTTAGTTCTCCTCCCCAGGGTTGTTACTCTTCAAACTTTCTATCTGTCCTTTCATACATAGTAGAAGCAGTCACAAACATCAATGTATAAAAAAGGGAAGTCCTCTTATTTGGGTATAATAGTATAAAAATTAAGAACATGGATTAGAGAATAAGACTGGCTAGATTTAAAGTCAAGATTGGCCACCTCAGCTTTTTAAACTTTGGGTCTGTATGAAGTTTATATAACAGTCTGGGTCATCTTCGAATCTATAATTGGATATTATAGAGGCAAATATAGAGCAAAGCAGTATAGAAGTTTATCAGGCAGTCAATGTATATTTTTAATATATTATTTTCTAAGTTTTGGAATCCCTTACCAGCATTTTAAAATTTATATATTGTGGATTATTTACTTATTTTAATAAACTGTTCAGGGTTGAAAACTCCTTTTTATTCATAATTTTATATTATCTTTTTTTAAGCCCCTCAGATTGTATGAGTTTCTCATCCTACAGTTCTTGATTTGTCCCTGACTATAGGGTATTCAAGCTCTGAGTTTGCACTTATTAACTCCCAATTCTTAGATCCACATTTGTAACTTCTCCAGATAATCTATATTAAGATCTATATAGGCAAGTTTAAATCTCCCAGAAGCATAGAACAAAGAAAGCAATATGGAAATCTATATGCTGCTCAAAGACTTTTTTTTTTTTTTTTTGGACTCACATTCTTCACATATCTCCTTCTTCTCCAGAATGACTGGAGATTTAAGATCTCATTTAAAAAACATTTTTTTAATGTTTATTTATTTTTGAGAAAGAGAGAGACAGAGCACAAGCAGGGGAGGGGCAGAGAGAGAGGGAGACAGAATTTGAAGCAGGCTCCAGGTTCTGAGCTGTCAGCCCAGAGCCCTATGCAGGGATTGAACTCATGAACCATGAGATCATGACCTGAGCCAAAGTGGACGCCCAACTGACTGAGCCACCCAGGTGCCCCTAAGATCTCATTTTTAAAAAAATTTCCCCAAGTGAGACAGATGCAAGTGCTTCAATGTTTGTTCCATAAATGCTGACCTAGGAATTCCTTGCCTGTACTATAGGTCACTGAATCTCTTTGTCACTAATGGGATCTTGAGGCTCCTGCTTGACCCAAGATCTAGGTGATTGTACTTTCTCTTCTCAACTCTCTAATACTTATTGAGAAGCTACTATTACTGGATACTGTGCAAGGAAATTTTATCATTATTTTCCTCAGATCCTTACTCCAATTCTGTTATGGGTTGAATTGTGTCCTTCCCGCTCCCCGCCCCCCGCAAGAATATGTTGAAGTTCTAAGCCCTACTCTCTTAAAATGTGACCTTATTTGGCAATAGGATTGTTGCAAATGTAATTAGTTAGGATGAGGTCATACTGGAGTAGGGTGGGCCCTTGATTCAATGGGACTGGTGTTCTTATTGGAAGAGAAGAGACAGATAGAGACACACAGGGAGAGTGTCATGTGATAGCAGAGACAAAATTAGAGTGATACAACCATAAGTCAAGGAATACCAACAATCCTGGCAAACCACCAGAAGCTAGGAAAGAGGCAAGGAAGGATTCTCCCCAACATGTTTCAGAGAGAGAGTGGTAATGCTGACACCTTGACTTACTACCTCCAGCCTCCAGAACTAAAACACTAAATGTCAGTTGTGCTAAGCCATCCAGTTTGTAGTACTTTGTTATGGCAGCCCTAGGAAATAAATACATTTTTTTTGTGATGGAATTTTATTTTCATTTTACCAAGGAGAAATTGGGACTCTGAAAGCCTAACGGGGGCACCTGGGTGGCTCAGTTGATTAAGCTTCCGATTCAGCTCAGGTCATGATATTACGGTTTGTGAGTTTGAGCCTCACATCAGGCTCTGTGCTGTCAGCTCAGAGCCTGGAGCCTGCTTCAGTTTCCATGTCTCCCTACCTCTCTGCCCCTCCCCTGCTCACACTCTGTCTCTCTCTTTCTCTCTCAAAAATAAATAAAACATTTAAAAAAATTTTAAGAAAGCTTAACATAATTATTCACATTTACCATACTGATGGTAAATAGCATTGTCTGATGCCAAATCTAGTGGAAGTATTTCTTACTTCTAAAAATATTTTTTCAAAAATCTTTATATAACTCCTGCAATCTACTGTGATAAAATATGATAAAAAAGATATGCTATAAAACCTTTGAGTGGAATCTTAGATGCATTCTTCTCTCAACAATAAATAGAATTAGAGTGGTTTTTATATGAGTGAGAGAGAAAGTGCTAACATTCTCTGGTGTCTCTAATTGGATGCCATATGTTGAACTCTGTCAACCCAGTACGTCCCGCTGCCCTCTGTGACACCCGTTGAAATCAATGAGAATGCTAAAATTAAATCAGACTATATGTGCAGAGAGAATCATAAAAGCTGTATAATCCAAATACTCTGGTTAATGACTGAACACATGAAAAGCACAGTAGAACCCTATTTATAAAAATCAATACCAGTCCTCATTTGTAGAGGCAACCTTTAATGTCTTTTGTGTTAACATCAGTTTTGAGGAAATGTTTTATATGCATCATTTTTAGAAACACTCCAGCTGCAGGTTTGAAATAGAAATCAAAACACTCACGGGATTGTTTTGCTATGTATGAATGCAGATATAAAATCATATTTACAAAGTAAAAAATGAAAGTATATAGTTTAACAAAATGAGTTTCAAAGAACACTCTATTTCACTAGATTCATGCAGCAAAACTCATTTGTGAGATAGACACCCCTAAAATGGGACTACTTTTGATGATACGCTGATGTCAATAATGTTACAATAAAATGTCTATATATGAAAAATGCTTAATTAAAAGTGGCAACATTCAAATATTCCTGGTTTAATTTTACTTTATTTAATCTTGACATATTTCATAGAGTAAATTGGACACATAATTTTGCAGTATTAGTAATCTGTATCCTGGACAGTCCACTGCATATTGAAAGCTTCCTAAAATAACCCGAATATATAATAGTGCCTTGATCACATATCATCTTCTGAAAGAAAGTGAAGTCCTATAGATAATGTAATCATCAAAAGAAAATTTTGTGATGCAATTGCATCATTTTAATTTCATTTTCTGATAGATTCCTAACTTTTCAGTAAAAACTTTGCATCTTCTAGAAATGAATCTTACCAATTTTTATTTAATAGATTCTAAAATGAAAAAGGAAAGTGATTAGAAACAACACAAACTCAGCTGTGAGTGCACATAGATCATTTGCACTGAGGGAGTTTTTGGTCAATTGGCTTAACTATACGCCGTATGTGAGTACGCTCAAGTTATGTTCAGCCTTATTTTCCTACCCAGTTTCTTACTGGGTAAGAATGATAACATATTTAAACTAAAACTAGTCCAATTACTGTTAAAACTAGAGAACATAATTTAATGGATTGTATCCTGTTAATTGAAGGGAAGAAATAATGTAATATAATTATATGTTATAATCTTATGGAATATGGATGGAATATGACACAATTACAGACCTGTTTCATAGCACATTATCTAATGAAACAAATACATTTTTTCCCTTGTGAGTTTTGAATACATACATACTGATATATATCCTTTTTGGGTGTATATCTTTTGCATTGCTTGTTTTCTGTTTGGTTCTTAAACTAGAGTTAAAACAACCTTTAATTGTACCCAAGCATTCATTTTCAAATTCTTTGGACCTGGACCAGCCCTTTATTGTCTAACCTACCTTATGTAACATATCTTTAATTCAACATTTGTTCAGTGACCTCAGGTCAAGCTGAGAGTCATGTTGATTTCAGCTGTGTGGGCAAAACTCTTGGCCTCACTGGTTGAGGTTGATTCTAAATTTGAAGGATGTTTTTGCATTTATAAATTAGTAGACATCTGTTTATGTGGAGCTATATGTAATATGTTAAAAGAGTATCTAAATTCTCATAAGATATAAATTTAATCTTTAAATTTTTTTTATTATTTTACATTTACTTATTTTTGAGAGACAGAGCACTAGTGGGGGAGGGGCAGAGAGAGAGAGAGAGAGAAAGAGAGAGAGAGAGAGAGAAAGAGAGAGAGAGAGAGAGACAGAATCCAAAGCAGGCTCCAGGCTCTGAGCTGTCAGCACAGAGCCCGATGCGCAGCTCGAACTCACAAACCATGAGATCATGACCTGAGCTGAAGTTTGGAGCTCAACTGACTGAACCACCCAGGTGCCCCTTATGAATTTAATCTTGGATATCGGGAATTATTTTGGAAATGTCTGCAGTTTAAAAGGTTATTAAAGGGAAGACATCTTTGTCAGTAGGTTCCCTTAAAAGGATCCACCTATTTGGCGTATTTGTGAGTAAATGGTTTGGCTTAAGCTCTAAGTATTGCTAGAAATTGGGAGCAACTGAACTGAGCCTAGGGTCAAGTTTACCATGGCTAGGATCCTCTATTACCATATTCAATGGTGATTATGCTTGAAGGAGAGGACATAGATGCATCTGCATCAGAGGGTGTAGAGGATTTCTACTGTAAAATAAATTTTTGCTAACTTCTGTTGCCACTTGGTCCATTTCCTAACTGTAAATTGGTGATAAGGAAGGGGATGTTTTAGGAATGGTATGGAAACAAGGCTTTTTGTTGTTATTTTTTCTTTATTTAATAATTTTCATTTTTCATTTTCATTTCTATTCATATTCTTTGTACTTCCTCATTTATATTTGTATTCAAGTTTCTTAGCTTCCCTATATAAGTCAAAATAAGTAGCCTAATAAAGCTTTGTCACCATACTGCCAATGAACTCAAGTGTATTTCTGAAAGTCACATTTTATCTATGTCAAGTTTCCTTAACAAAGGTAACAATTTACTCATAATCATTGGTCAAAAATGTCACCTTTCAAGAGATGCTCATTTTAGTGGTGATACTGCAAGTACGTAATGTATCCATAACTTTTGCTAGTGCTCCAGTATCTGAATTCACGCATTCAAACAAGCTATGACTTCCACATTGAATTATTTTTGACATTGAAGTAATAGTGACATAAAAGCATTTTTAAAAATGTCAGTTCAGCTAGAGTTCTTAAAGTCTACTTTTTGTTTTTAACAGTGATCATTGTATATGGCTAACCCATTGTATATGGCTAACTCTAGATAACTACAAGTTTTATATGCTTGGGTAAGGGCATGGACATTAAAGGCAAAGTACTTGGGATGAAATCTCAGTTCTATTCACAGCTTGAGTGATCTTGGGAAGTCACATAACTTCATTGTGTTTCAGTTTAGGTATGAAGTGAGGTTATTAATGGTACCTTTTTATAGTGCTATATAAATGCTAAATTTTCTTACTAGAATGAGATGATGACAAAATAGTTTCCTCTCTAAACTTCCACCAATTCCTACAATTCCTACGTATTTCTTATGTTTTTGATTGTTTCTTTTATTCTCTTAATATTTCTAAATAACATGTGGAATATGCTATATATTAATTGTAGGTTTTTGTTGTTGTTGTTGTTGTGTTGTTTTGTTTTGTTTTGTTTTGTTTGTGAGAGAGCATGAGTGGGGAGAGAGAAAATCTTAAGCAGGCTCCACACTCAGTATTGAGCCCAATGCAGGGCTCAATTCCATGATCCTGGCATTAAGACCTGACTCAAAATCAAGAGTAGGACGCTCAACTGACTGAGCTATCCAGGCATCCTGGGTTTGGAATTTTACAAATTCACTTCCTATTGGGAAAGAGGAGGATTTTATCCCTTTTTTGATCTCTCTGCTACACACACACACACACACACACACACACACACACGCACGCACACATACACACACTTGACCACATGTAACACAGCTCTACCATAAATTGGTTTAAATCAACAACCAATGTAATTATATTGTAAATATTCAGAGTTCAGTCCTGTGGCAAATAAGATTACATTTCTTCTTCTATGCAAGTTGCTCTTTTGCTTGGAACAAATGGTTATCTTTTTGTTTGTTTTCTTTTCTTTTTTTCTTTTTTTCCATTTGCTGAGTTTCTAAGTGATTAATTTATGCAAAACTTTCTGCTAGAAAATACTTACAAATATACTAACAAATATAGAATTACCAACTATATGATTGCTCACTTTAGGTTTGATGTGCAGGTGATTCTTTACCCATTTTTGAAGCATGGGGCTTCTTTTTCTCTTCTTTTTCTCCTCTTTGATTCATCTGTTTTCTGGATGATGCTTTGTTTTAAGTCTTCATTTCGATAAAGTATTTCCAGTAGTCTCTGAGAGATTATGAATGGGAAATAAATTTGTGGAGACCATGCATATCTGAAAAAGTCTTTAAAGTCTTTACCCCAATATTTGATTGATAGACTATGGGATTCCATGTGAGAAAGAAGACTGAAAAAAACAAATAAAATAAAACATTGCTTTCTGGCTTCCAGTTTAGCTATTTAGAGTTACAATTGCTTTCAGTCTCCTAATGTTTTATAAATGCCATATTTTTATTTTACATATTTTGGAAGTTTTTGAGTATTATCAATTTCTCATTTCTGTTTCATCCAATATTTTAGATACTCTATGGTCAATTAAGTTTTGAGAAGTTTTCTTATACTATGTTATGTTGATTTCCTTACCATCCATTTATCTAGTCTAGCTTTTGGGAACTTTTATTATTTATTTATTTATTTATTTACTTATTTATTATTTTAAAATTTTTTTAATGCTTATTTATTTTTGAGAGAGAGAGAAAGAGAGAGAGAACGTGAGTGGGGGAGGAGCAGAGAGGAGATACAGAATTTGAAGCAGAATTCAGGCTCTGAGCTGTCTGCACAGAGCCTGACACAAGGCTTGAACTCATGAGGCGTAAGATCATGATCTGAACCGAAGTCAGATTCTTAACCGACTGAGCCACCCAGGCACCCTTGGAACTTTTATTATTTGGGTGCTTATTTCCCTGAATTCTCTCAAATTTCCTTGATTTATCTCTGATATTTTTCCTTTTATTTTGTTTCATTTTTATTTGTTGTTTTATGCTGTTTACTGTGAGAATTTTCTCAAATTTATATCCAATTTTGCAGTTGAATTATATCATATGAAAGCACATTTTTGCTCTCTTTTTGTTAATTTATATGGCATCCTGTTTTTATGTCATGAATATAACTTCTCTTATCATATGTGTGTTCAGAATTCTTTTTTGTTAGAGGTTTCATTAAATTCTTCTCTGAAATATCAGTGTGAGCACGCTCAAAAACTGAGGGTTGGTTTTTATATTAAGGGGCTTATTTAATTTATTAGTGGATACCAAAATATCAGTATGTGTCAATTTATGTTTCTGTTATTTGTCAATATCCCCACAGAGTGGTTTTCTGGTATTTTTTGTTACAGCAGATTCAAAAATTTTATGGTATTATAGTTTGAAGAATAAAGGGGATTGGAGTTTTTTTTTTTTGAAATTTTGATCTTAATTTCATGATTTTCAGTGTGTGATTGGGGCCCTGTACATGAATTGAGTCTTCTTCAAGTACTCTACAGGTTCTGGATATGCAGAGTGAAGGACAGACCTTGGAGGTCCAACAGAGTTCATGCAGACTTTTAGTGTATACTCTGCATTCTCACTTTTGGGACATTTGCACTTTTTGAAAAATTGCTTAACATTTTGACAATTTAGGGACTCAAGGTGAAAATTGGCCTAGGTCTATGATTTGTTTACAATGCAGGTATTTACTTTCATAGATCTCTGCTCTGTAAATTCAATTGCTCATCATCTTTATGCTTTCTATTTTATTCATTGATAAACCTTTTAATTAAAGTATAATATAAAGATAGAAAAAGATACTATCAAAACTCTATAGCTCTATGAATTTCCATTAAGTAAAAACATTCATGTATCCTTTTTCAAACATATCAAGGAAAGATAATACTGACATCCTTTGTGCTCCTGTTCCACTAACTTAATCTCTGGTTTTTTTGTTTGTTTGTTTTGATTGTTTTCAATAAACTTTCTTAGAGCAGTTTTTGATTTATAGAAAAATTGTGAAAATAGTACAGAGAGCTCCCATATGCCTTAAACACCTTAAAGTAGTATGGGGCATTTGTTACAATTAATGAATCAATGATGATACCTTATTATTATTAACTAAAGACCACACTTTATTCATATTTCCTTTAGTTCTACTAAATGGCCTTTTTTATTCAGGATCCTATTCAAGATACCACATAATATATAGTTGTCCTGTCTCTTCAAGCTCTTTTTGTATGTGGCAGTTTCTTAAGAAACTTTTCTTTTGGGGCGCCTGGGTGGCACAGTCAGTTAAGCGTCCGACTTCAGCCAGGTCATGATCTCGCGGTCCGTGAGTTCGAGCCCCGCGTCGGGCTCTGGGCTGATGGCTCAGAGCCTGGAGCCTGTTTCTGATTCTGTGTCTCCCTCTCTCTCTGCCCCTCCCCCGTTCATGCTCTGTCTCTCTCTGTCCCCCCAAAAATAAATAAACGTTGAAAAAAAATAAAAAAAAAAAAGAAACTTTTCTTTCTTTTTCTTTTCTTAATGATCTCAACAGTTTTGAAAAGTACTTGTCAGGCATTTTGTAGAAAGTCTTTCAATTGGGAATTATATGATGTTTTACTGATGATTAGAATTGAGTTACATACTTTTTGGGGGAAGATCACAGAGGTGAAGTGCCATTCTCATTACATCGTGTCAAGGGCACATGCTAACAACAAGACATGTCTGGCTGAAGTAGTGTTTTTCAGATTTTCCAATGTGTATTTGCCACACTGTACTTTTTGGAAGGAAGTCACAATGCACAACCCATGCCTAAGGAGTGGGGAAATATGATCCACCCAGTTGAGGGCATACTATCTACAGGAATTATTCAGAATTCTTCTGCATGAGAGATTTGACTCTTCTCCGCAGTCATGTGGTCATTCATATGTTTATCAGTATGAACTCACGAATATTGTTTCAGTTTTAGCTACCGAGATTTCTTACAGTGGCTGCTGTGTCCTTTGGACATACTCCATCATTGTTTTTGTTTAGCACAGCCTTATTTTTTCAGCACTAAAAGATGTCCCAGGCTCATCTTGTATACTTCTCCACCCCCATTCTAGAATCAGCCATTTTTCCTTGAACTCTGGTTCCTTTAATTAGAGAAAGGCATCGGAAACTAAGTTCTGGGTACTTGTGTATCACTGGAGTGTCATTGCTTCTAGGTCCTTTCAGCTGACAAAGAAAGGTATACCAGCTGACAAAGAAAGGTGTGTATATAACACATGTGTAAATATTTCTGAGCATTACCAATTTACATGAAGCAAAAGTTGAATTCATACTGATGCTTCTGACTCTAATCCATCACTACATGGATTGTTTCACTCTCTTCCTCCCTGCTTATCTGTAACATCCAATTCTAATAGAAATCTAACTACCACTTATTTACTTAATTGTCTGATTCCATGTATAGCAGTATTAGAATTATTAATTCAGCTCCCATGAGAAATGACTTTACTAACTAGAGTATATATAGTTTCTTTTGCCTTTAGGCTTACAAATTCTACACATTTTGAAAAGTTACCGTATCCTTCAACCTTCTTCAATGGAGTTGTTTCTTATATTTGTACTGTAGTTACATTGTCATATTCTGCATTCCACACTAGATGGTCAGATCTCCTGAAAGATATTTTAAAATTAGCACTCATTAAGGTTCACTTTTTTCAATGGATTTTGACAAGTGCATGGTATCACGTATTCAAAATGACTGAAAAAGAATTCGTTATATTTCACTAACTCAGTTCTTCCTTCCCACCCCAAGCCCCTGATCTTTTTATGGTTGCTATTGTTTTGTTTTCCAGAATTTCATATAATTGGAGTTGTCTAGTGTATAACTTTTCAAATTGGTTCCTGTCACTTTCCCACATGCATTTGACAAGAACCATATTGTTTTATTCTTAGTATCTCATCCTTTTTAATGCTGAATAGTATTCCATTCTATGGCTAGACTACAGTTTATCCCAGTCACCAGTTGAAGAACATCTTGGTTGATTTCAGATTTTAGTGATTTCAATAAAGCTTCTATAAACATTTATATTTGTCTGTGAACATAAGTTTTCAAAATAGGTGAGTAAATACACAGATGTATAATTGTTGGGTCATATGGTAGACTTGCAAGAAACTGTAACAGTGTTTTCCAAAGTGGCTGTATGATTTTGCAGTCCCACCGGTAGAGTGAGAGTTCCTGTAACTCCACATTCTCACCAACATTTGGTATAGCCAATGTTTTGTACGTTTGCCTTTCTAGTAGATATGTTTGGCATCTTACTGCTGTTTTGATTTTCAGTTCCGTAATGACAAATGATGTGGAGCATCTTTTCATATACTCATTTGCCATTTTGTGTCTTCTTTAGTGAAGTGTTCTTTCAGATCTTTTGTCCATTTCTAAATTATGTTATTTCCTCACTTAGAATTTAAATTTTTTTTAATGTTTGTTTGTTTACTTATTTATTTATTTATTTTTGGGGGGAGAGAGACACAGAGCGCGGGAAAGGAGAAGAGCAGAAAGAGAGGAAGACAGAATCTGAAACAGGCTCCTGAATCTGAGCTGTCAGCACAGAGCCCCACACGGGGCTCGAACTCACCAAGGGTGAGATCATGACCTGAGCCGAAGTCCAACGCTTAACTAACTGAGCCACCCGGGCACTCCCTCATTTACAGTTTTGAAGTTATTTGTATATTTTGGATCCAATTCCTTCCTCAAATATATATCTTCTATAAATATTTTCTCCTGTTTTGTGGCTTATTTATTTTCTTAACAGTCTTTCACAGAGAGCAGAAGTTTTGAATTTTAATAAATTCCAATTTAATGTTTTTTTCTGTGTCATCTTTTTGTGTTTTATTGAAAAGTTCACTGCCAAGGTCACAGTCACATAGGTTCTTCTATGTTTTCCTCTGGAATTTTTATAATTTTGAATTTTACATTTAAGTGTATTATCCATTTTAAGTTAATTTCAGTGATGGATACATCTATGTCTGTGTCTAGATTCATTTCATGTGCATGTGTGTGTGTATGTATTGCATATGGATGTCTAGTTTTCCAACACTATTTATTGGAACAACATTCCTTTCTCCATCGGATTACTTTTACTTCTTTGTCCCGAAGGAGGTTGACTAGAAATGTGTGGATCTACTTCTGGGATCTCTATTTTTTTCCACGGATACATTTGTCTATTCTTAGGCCAATACCACACTGTCTCAATTATTGTGTTTTGTAGAAAGTCTTGACATCAGGAAGTACTTGTCTTCCAAGTTTGTTCATCAGCATTTTCTTGGCTATCGTGAATTATATGTCTTTCTATATAAACTTTAGAATCAGATTGTCAATATCCACAAAATAGGTTGATGTGACTTTAACTGGATTGTATTGATCTATACAGCAAACTGGAAATAATTGACATCTTAGCAATAATGAGTTTCCCATGCAATGAACACAAACAGTTCTTTAGTTTTAAGGTCTTTGGTTTCTGTCATCAGTTTTGTAATCTTCCACATATAGATTCTGTACATATTGTGTTAAACTTACACCTAAGCATTTCATTTTTTGGTCCTATTGGAAATAATCTTGTGTTTTTAATGTCAAGTTCTAAGTTTTCATTACTGGTATATAGCAAAGTAATTCATTTAAAGAAATTTTTTTGTACATTACTCCACTCTTTCTTTGCTTGAGTGGTTTCTTATAAGAAATCCAATGTAATTCTCATTCTCGTGTCTTTATAGTCAGGTGTTTATTTTCTTTTTTTCCCCTTCTGTTTTAAGATTTTCTCTTTGTTTTTATTTTATTTTTTTTTTTTTTCAGTTTGAAGGTAATGTACCTAGATTTCCTTTTTTTGGTATTTATTGATATTATGTATTTTTCCTTTTTTATGTTTTTGGAGTTTTCAAGGTCTGTAGTTTCTTGTTCATCATTAATATTAGAAACCTCTTAGCAATAATTGTTTCAAATAATATTTCAGCTGCATTCTTTCTTATTCTGGTTCATTTAGAAGAGTATTTCACCTTTACATTGTCCTGCAGGTCTTGAATAGTCTGTTCTGTTCCTTTCATTCCTTCTCTCTCTTTGCCTTTGCTGTGACTTATCTAGAAGTTCATTGATTCTGATTCTATCCTCAAGTGTGTCCAGGCTATTGATAAGCCAATCAAAGGAATTCTTCATGTCTCTTACAGTTTTATTATTATTATTTCTAGTATTTCTTTTAGATCCTTCCTTACAGTTTTTTTATTTCTCTGTCTACATTTCTCATTATTTGTACATGTTGTCTATTTTTTTGGTTAGAACTCTACATATAAATCATAGATATTTAAAATTCTTTGTCTGGTAATTCCATAATTCATGACTGAAATTCCAATGTCAGTTGGAATTATCTTAGTCAGTTTCTGATGTTTGTGTTGTCCCCTCAGACTGTATATTTCTTTGCTTTTCAGCATGTAATTTTTTTGTAATTTTGTTGTTGTTGTTGTTAAAAGCTGGAAAGATGCATTTGGTAATAGGAACTGAGGCAAGCAGAATTTTACTGTCTAACTGGGTCGTAATTGGGTAAAACTTGGGCTATGTTTAATGTTTGCTGTAGTTGTAGATGGCAGAGACTTCAATTGCCTTTGGTGACCTTGTTTATGTCTCCCATGTGAATTTTGGTTTTATCTAAGAGCTCCTTCTTTAATAGAGTATATGCCTTATAGCTTTGTCAGCTGTAATCTGCAATTATTATACAGGAGACCTTTTGGTGTGGTGGCAAAGTGTTGGAGAGGGAAAGGATACCATAATCTTAAGATTAAACCTTAGTGCTTTAGGGGTCTCTGTCCATGGGATATGACATTCACAAGTATTTCTTAACTTTTTTCTTCCCTTCAGGTGAGAGAGGAGGTCTAGTATTTGGAGGTGGACAACGGTCCTTCCTCCAGGTCTGAGACAGTTCTAGTAAAATCTTTTCCTTTGGAGGGTAGGCTTTTGTTATGAAGATCTTACTAGGCATATTTTAAAATGGGTACATTCCTCTTCACCTTGGCTGGAATATGAAAGGATTTTCCTTATATCTTCCCTATGAGGACCTGGTGGGACTCCTGGTGGTAAAGCCAACAAAAATGTAGCAGACTGGGCTCCAGACTATGTCATATCTGAGTTTGTTTCTGATGATTGCATTGTTCCTTCAGATGGAATTTTTTCTTCTTTTTTTTTAGCATACCATGTAATTTTTTTTTTTTTTGAAAATAGAAGTATTGAGTAATAGAAGCTGATGCGAACATACCTATAGTGTGAAGTCTGACTAGAGTTGAGCTATGTTAAATATCTGCCAAAGCCGTAGCCTCCAGTGGCTTCAGTTTCCCCTGCCATCTTCGATTTTGTCTCTTCTTTTGACTTTGTTCTTCCCTAAATACTCTTGCTTAGAGAAAGTCCACCTCTTACATCTCTTTCAGCTGTGATCTATGCTGTTACATGGAACTGTTGGTGCGGTGCTAAGGTGTGAGGTGGGGAAGCACTCTACAATCCTTTGATTAAATCTCAGTCTTTTAGTGGATGGACCTGTGTTTCTGGTCTTTCACATGTGTCTCTCCCCTTTCCCCATGCAGAGGAAGGAACATTAGAGGGGGCTGAAGTGTGAGGAAATTCCTTCCCCAACTGGAGTAAAGCTCTGATAAAGTTTTTCTTTTAGATAGTAGGCCTTTTCAACAGAGCACATTCTGGGCATACTTCACAATGTTTACTTTTACTGTCTCCCTTGTTCTGGGTCTTCACTGAGAGAACCTGGCAAGTTTCCTATATCCAGTAATTTATCCACATGACCATTTTACTGTTTCTATTAGTTTGTAGCTCCAGTGGCTTCTGCTCTAGGTAATCAAATCTTGGCTGTGACCCTGAATTTGTCTGTTTCTTCCAAATTTCATGGTGGCAATTTGCCTCTTCAACCTCAGTTTTCTGGTGGTCCATGAAAGGTAATTGATATTTTTGCTTGTTCAAAGCTTTATTTTTGTAACAATAAAAGGGAAGACTTCCAGGGTCTTTACAATCAGAATTGAAAAGAAAAGTCTCTTTTGACATATTGTTTCTTATTATTTCATGTTCTTTTCTTTCTATGCTTTATTCTGCAATTTTTTCTTTTTATATATTCTCTCTTCTAATTTGTCTAATCTGCCACTTAAGTATATTTTGTATTTGATGATAGCTTGTGTTTTAGTCTTCCTCACTGGGAGAGATGATCTTAGATAAGCTATTCTTCCATTGCCAGGAGCAGAAATTCTTCAATAATTTGCACAAGCTGTGTGCTTAACAGTTTTATTCAGTTAAAAAATACACATAAATAAATTAATATGCAAAGTGGTTGTGGAAAAAATTATCGAATGTAGTAAAAATAATGGATTTTGAAAAGAGAAAGTTATACAACATAAATGTCAATAGAGAAAAAAAGTTGTTTAACATGTTATCAGGCTTTGAGGTCCACAAACGCCTGAAGTATCCAACTGTCGGTAAGCTTCACTGACAATACTCATATTGTTAATGTGGAAGTTATGTAAGAACTAGGACACCACTATTGTTAAGCAGCGCAAAAATACTTTTAGAGGATTTGGATGTGACTCTAACAATTCACCTTACTTTTTTTGTAACTTGGACATTTTCATTTTTCTAGGACATTTTATCATTTGATTTTCAAAGCAACTATGATCCCTTCTTATAAATTTTTCCTGGAAATAATAGTTCTATCGAATACCTAAGTTCCAAGAATACCTAATCAAACTGTTCAAAAAATGAAGGCAATTAGCTTCCCTTAATGTAAATGTTTGCATATGACATATTTTTATTTTTTTTAGAACTGTTTAAGCCATTAGGTTTGCAACAATATATCCTGAAGACTATAATCTCATCTCTAGTTTTCACCCAATGTAAATGATGGTAATGACAGTGTGAATGACAGTACGATCACTATTACAGAAGTCAGAGTGGGCTCCTAACATCTCAAAGCTCTTTTCCCCACTGTTCTGACGCCAGTGTGCATCATTTTGAGAACAAAGTAGATATTTTTTCTTGGCTAATGCCTAAATATTAAACCACAAAATGAGTGTAAATGCCCTGTTAGCATATGGTATTATGTGACTAGTTTCTATAATGTATGAAAAATTTTGACCATGGCATTGATTTTTGTCATTTCCTCTGTTTCTTTTTCCTTGAACAATCCCCTGGCCATTTACTTACCATTCTCAATGATAGTAAGTTGTTTTTGATGCTTTAAGCAAAGGTAACATTGGTCCTCATTGGGAGGGTTATTCATGTTCTTTCTCTTTGACTATCCAACTGACAAGTGTTCATCTCAGAGGACTGATATTACAGCAATATGCCAAATTGATTTCATGACACCAAACATATAGCTCTTCCTAATTTGCAGTAGTTTTCACTTGTTATTGCCAGTTAGCAGTCTTCTGCTCATATCTATGCACATAACTTCTATCTTTTATTTTAATTAATATATTAAACCAAAAAAGTCTACTTGGTATAAAATGCAAGATATTTTTTGTACCTCCCTACCCAGTTAACTACAATTCATTGTGAACGCAGAAATAGCAATCATTGTGTTACTTTAACAAGCTATGTAGCCCATATAATTCTACAGAAGTGTTTATATAACTTGTAAAAGTTATAGATACAACAAACCAAAAAGTCACAGTGAAAATTAAAATTTGTGAACTAAATATCAAAATGAAAAGAGAGGAGAATAAAAATGTAAATTTACTTGAACAATTATGCTCAGAAAATAGAATTTATTCTGAATTTGTTAGCAGCCAAACACGAGACTAAAATACAGTGTTCTGTAGAGTTTTAATTATTTGACAAAAATCATACTTCTGTATGTATGTACTTTTTTATGTATACTTCATTTTTTTTCCAGCTGAATTCTAAGAGAATATGATGACCTACTTTGTATTCTGAACAACAAACCATATATAAAAATGATCCATATTAGCTATTTTGTTTACAAAAAACACTGAAATTTTATGTACATGGCAATGTTTAAATAAACCTCCATTAAATGTTGAATGTGTAATATTATCATAATCCTGTATGGTTAATAATGGAAATTAGAAGCTTATTTTCACTATCCAAGAGTGTAGTTTTGTAATGATTTAATATTGAAGTATGACAACATATGTCTAAATACTGACATGTAACTATTTCTTCTGATAGATAACACACAATACAAACAATACAAAACTGAGGTCCCAAAGGAGACTTGATGGACAGATATTATGGTTCTTTAAATGAAAGGGAATATATAATAGATACACCGGGGGAAAATAATATTTTAAAAAATTCCAGCTTCTGGACGCTGTAAAAGCTATCATTTCACTAACAGAATGCAATACCCCAGAGATGAGGAGTTACAGTGATACCTGTGGGCATGAACATTTTTTTTTTCTAAAAACTCTGCTCGGAGAGCATGATATATTTTTGTACAGTCATGATATTCCAAATCTTGCATTTAATTTAATTTGTTACACTGTGGGTTCTTTTAGACTTTTGGCATATGAAGCTACACTAGCTTTTATGGCTTTTTCCCTCCAACTCCTGGCCCTGAAGTGCAACTGGCAGAAAACCAAGAATCATGAGCTAATTTTATAAGAAACTGACACTTCTGAATTTCTTCCAATAATAGTTCTTTCAGTTCTGAATAAAGAACTGTAGTATTCTAATCTTTCAGCGATTTCTGTCTTGCCTCCTTCAGTAGAAGGTTTTTGGATTTAGAATGAGAATGTAGGAGAAATTTCTTTAGTTGCCACAAAGAAAGAAGGAGGAAAACTGTGGGAAGCCAGAAGAGAAATGTCTACGAGTTCAGGACTTGCTTAAACAGTGGCAAGAAGTTTTGTCCTATTTAGCCTTAAAGGCTGTGGTAGGTCTTAGGAGCCTGAAATCCAAGAATGGAATTTAGGAGCTGTCTTGCAAGGACAAGCAATACTAAAGATAGTGAAATGCAGTTACATGTTTGGAGTTCAGTTAACTTGAAGTCAGAGAGGGATCGGAACATCATAAGCACTGGAGGTCTAAAATTTACAGTTAGGTGTGAGGAGAGGTTTCTTATTAAAACAAACAAAAAGGCCAAGGTTAGGTCAAGAGCAAAATACTATATTGGAGAGCTTGTAGGAACATTTTTTGAACTAA
This sequence comes from Leopardus geoffroyi, assembly GCF_018350155.1. NCBI lineage: Eukaryota > Metazoa > Chordata > Mammalia > Carnivora > Felidae > Leopardus > Leopardus geoffroyi. Next base: position 89,090,332 of record NC_059328.1, read on the forward strand.
GGTCAGAATGTAAGACAGGGGAGACAAAATTAAGGAAATACTAAGACATTTGCAGTCCACACTTCAAATACCTGCAGGCATTTATTGGGTACCAGCAAGGGGATCCATAACATCCCTAACTCTGATGTTGGCCTGCCAGAGTCTGCATTTTCCTTCTCCATCTCTGAGTCCTTTTTATTATTAGTTGCTAGTCTCCATTACTATTGGACTGAGAAGTAAAGTTCCTGTAATGTTGGTTAGACTCCTATAGTTTTTGACAATTTCAATCTTAGGTTATTGCTTCAGTGCTATGACTATGGCACCTGGGGGTGGCTGGAGTTTTCTGACATATTTAAATTCTAAGCCTGAGACTTTTTTTAATCTTCTTTGTCCCTTTTCCCTGTCATTTATCAATTAATAACAAATCTCTTTCTATTCTAAGTTGATCGCATCTAGGTTATGATATTAATGAACATAAGGACTATTACATGATTTATTCCAACACTGCAGCTTCCTGTGCTCCACAGGGAAAGCATCTTTGGGTGAAGTTCTTTGCAAATCTGCTTTTTTCTGTCACCAGTTTTTAATGTTAAACAATAAAACATTTGGACTGAGCACTTCCTCTACATTTCCTTCTACAGCTTAGTAAAATCATAGAAATTTTTGCCTGGAATTCATGGCAAGTTGATATTATCACACCAATAATTGAAGATTGCTTTAAAATGAGCACTTTGACTCATTGTCATTGAAGACTTCTTTAAAGAAGAACTATTGTTCTAATTACAATTATTTTAATTATATTCATCTTGACTTTTGTTAAGTGTATTTATTTCTTTGAGAGAGAGAGAGAAAGAGAGCAGTCAGGGGAGGGGCAGAGAGAAGGAGAGAGAGAATCCCAAGCAGGCTCCACATTGTCAGCGTGAAGCCTGACAAGGGGCTCAATCTCACCAACTCTGAGATCATGACCTGAGCCAAAATCAAGCTTAGTCGACTGAACCACCCAGGTGCCGCTATATCATTCATCTTGACTTTTTAAAATACTAGTTGAATAATATTGAAGCTAAAAGTTATTTTAACAGTCGTGTTTTAATGTGTATTAATTTTCAGATAGAGAGAGATTGCACGACTGTGAGATCATGACCTGATCTCAAATTAAATCAAACCTTGATTTGAGCTCAGGTTGGACACTTAACTGACTGACCACCCAGGTACCCCTTAACATTCATATTTTTAAAAGATAAGCTGGAAATACCAAAGCTTGCTTTTATTTTTTTAGAACTTTCAGTTAAGATTTGGAAATTTTTTTGTATTATATCTTTAACTCAAAGTGTTCCAAATTGTAGAGATATATCTTGAATTGATAGATGATAGATTTTGACGTTTTACCTCTCAATGCATATATGATATTAAGTATTTCGCTATTTATACATTTTTTGTAAAAGTGTCATTAAATCAAATGGATGTTATTCTAACTGCTCTTCCTTTTCACTGCTCTTGACTACTTTTTTTTGATATGTCACATATGCATACAGGACTAAGGGATGTCTCCCAACCTCAAGCAAAAGCAAAAAAGCTCTCTTAGACACTTAATAATTTTCAAGTTGACATTACCTTAGTAAAAAGTACAAAAATTGATATCACCTTAGTACCTAAAGTACTCTGGGAAATCACCATTTTACAGGTAACGGATTCTAACATTTTTGTCACTTACATCTGTGATAAGGCTTATTCTTGTTCACCAGTATTGAAAAAGATGTTGACAACAAGGGTACAATTACTGCAATGGTAATGCTTTTCATTCATAAAACCAACTAGATCTGCTGACACTCATTTGTTCTATTGTGTTGATAATTTATAAGATATTGTGACATTGTGGCATACTGTCAATAGATAGAGGCCTAGAGCAATTTTCTCATATTTATATGAATGCTGCCTGTTCTATTTTACCTGTAAGGACTGTATAATTGATAAGTTTCTTCATTTTTAACTCATTTTAATACTTTTAATATGAAGTTGCCTTTGACATAGATTTCCAATTCTTCTGGAACTTGCTTTAAAAATAACCAAAAGAATTAATGACTTCTTGTAGCTTTTACCAAGCAGAGTGTCACTGGTGCTAGGCATCTTTCCAAGATGATTAAAACAAATTATGGTTCTACAAAGAAATGATGAAGCAAACAAAAAATGAAATAAAAGATTGCTTTAAAGAAACAATAATTTACCATTTTGATGAGTATCTTAGGTCATAGAAAATAAGAAACAAGTATCCGTTCTAATAATATTCTAGATACTTTTCTTATTTTACTGATTTCCATGAAAAGAACATTTTATCTGAAAAATTTTGATAAAAATTTTGATAAAATCTGGTAAATTTTGAGTCATGTTGATTATAGCTTGCAATCATATTATTCTTTTACTTAAAATACTTTGGGGCACCTGGGTGGCTGAGTCGGTTAAGCATTGGGCTTCAGCTCAGGTAATGATCTCGCAGTTAAGTTTAAGCCCCATGTTGGGCTCTGTCCTGACAGCTCAGAGCCTAGAGCCTGCTTGGGATTCTGTCTCCCTCTCCCTCTGTTCATCCCCTGCTCATGCCTTGTCTCTCAAAAATAAATAATCCTTGGGGGCACCTGGGTCGATCAGTCAGTTAGGCATAGACTTTTGCTCAGGTCCTGATCTCACAGTTTGTGAGTTTGAGCCCCGAGTTGGGCTCTGTGCTGACATCTAGGAGCCTGGAGCCTGCTTAGGATTCTGTGTCTCATTCTCTCTCTGCTCCTCCCCACTTGTGCTCTGTTTCTGTCTCTCAAAAATATATAAATGTAAAAAAAAAAAAAGAAAAAATAAAGGTTAAATTAATAAAATACTTCCACATGTTCCTTTTTATTGCATCCTCTTTTCTAGACTCCTTTAGCACTCTAGTATAATGAGACTGTGAAACGTGAATCACCTTGTTTTAATTATTTGAACTACTAAAAAAGACATTTTAAAAACTACTCATAATAGCAAAGGTATGTGTTTATAAATTGTTCACTATATAACAGTTGGCTGTGCTATGACAACAAAGAGGATGTCAAGGAGTTCACATCCTTGTCGACATAACCATATAGAAATTTGCAAGGATATGGGGATACCTGGGTAGCTAAGTCCTTTAGGCATCTGAGTCTTGGTTTCGGCTCAGGTCATGATCTCATGGTCTGTGAGTTGTGAGATCAAGCCCTGTGTTGTGCTGGGATCTGCACTGACATTGTGGGACCTTCTTGAGATTCTCTCTTTCTTCTCTCTCTGCCCCTCCCCACTTATGTGCATGCTCTCTCTCTCTCCAAATAAATAAATAAACTTAAAAAAAATAAATTAACAAGGATAAGTAAACCCAATTTACCTGAGACTTACCTGTTCACTATAAATAACTGTATGTATTTCAGTTTTCTTAAATAACTTCTGATCACGGACTTTCCTGATTAATCAATGCCTTATTTGTTTTGTAAGGCATATTTAAAACAAACACTCATTAAAAGATATGTTTGTGAATATTCGGCTATTCTTTACCCTAATAAATTCATATATAATTGATTCAGCCATTTTAATTTTATGCTTACCTAGTTGTCCTTGTTTTTAAGCTGTTTATCTTGGTTGTTCTTTTTATACAATTATTTCATATATATTTTCTATATAAAATATATGTTATATTTATATATCATATCCTATGATATATCGATTTATTATGTTAATTCTAGTTGAAACTTTGTCCTGTTAAATTATGCAGCTGCTCAGTCACTGTAACTGAGACTAGACATGGTTGATCTACTTGTTTCATGAAATTGCATATTAGAGTAAACTTCTAAAACTTTTAATGTTTTGGAAATGCTCACAGCTATTCTCATAGTTCTTCCATAATTTTGCTAAAAGACATTTGATATATTTACTCAGTGAAGTTTTGTCTTGTAGGAAGTAAATTGGATTGTTTCATATAAAACATAGAACTTTGTGTTTGTGTATATGTGTATATTTGCATTCATATATGTGCAGATATTGTCCACCTATATCCACTTATATGTTTTACATAAGACAGTTTGCTGATAATGGTATAGTGATAGATACAATAAGTATTAAGAGGGAAAATTAGGTATGAATTGCTAAAGTCTCAGGAAAAATAGCCTTATATTTAGATTAAAATATATTTTATTTTCAGTCAAGTCCAGTGTTTAAACCTCATGTATTTATTGTGAATCAGTATGGTAATTTAGATCTAAATTTAAAATGTAATTTTATGCACATTTTATGTATCTTCTAAGAACCAACATTTTGCTGGGTGTTTGGATTATAGGTAGATGGTTCATGGGTCCTCCCTTGAGGTGCTGATAATTGTACTGAAGAAGATACACATGCAAAGTTATAACAATGCATGAAATATGTTAAAATAATAAAAGGCTGTACAATGTATTTATGGCAGTATTTTGCACAAGCTATGGAAAATTCTGCCCAGTTACTTGTATAGTTTTTGAGTGTTTTCTCTTGTTTTAAACTATATCTTTTTTTCAGATACATTAAAATGCAAAAAATAATGTGAAAATTGGGGAAAATGAAGATTGTATTGAAAAAATGCAAATTAATGTTTTTTTAAATATTTATTTATTTTGAGAGAGAGAGAGAGAGAGAGCGCACAAGCAGGGGAACAGCAGAGTGAGAGGGACAGGTTCCCAAGCAGGCTTGGCGCTGTCACTGTGGAGCCAGAAGCAAGGCTCAATCTCATGACCGCGAGATCATGACCTGAGCTGAAATCAGGAGTCAGAAGCTTAATTGACTGAGCCACCCAGGTGCCCCACAAATTTAAAGTTTTAATACATACATTATTTACCATAGAGAAATAAAAGATCTATGAAATTAGGTCTACAATCAGCAAGTTAAATTTGCTGCATTCTGTATTAAATAACTTTGTTCACCTGTATATTATTAAATTAGTTTTATTTCAGAAACAACAGCTACCTAGGAGTTTTAAATTTTAACAGAAAAAGCTAAGGCAGATTTTATAAAATAAGTTATATTCCTTAACTTTTATTCATAGTAGTGTATATATTACTATGCACCTCAAGTAAATAGTCACACAATACCAACATTGTTCCCTGATTAACATATGCAACTTAATATTGTATATAGAATAAAACATAAGTTTAAGGACATTGGATTAAGTGTTCAGTAATATGTTCAATGCACCAAAAAGTTAATACCAAAATATACGTTCTAATGTGATATAATTTGTCCTCATTGTTAAATGTATAATTCTGGGCAAAGTGGTTAATACTTGAGCTCATAATGTATTGCAGTAAATTCTGAATTAATAAAATAACATCTTTCTCCATATTACCTTTGAATATATTGAATAAATCTCTCCTTTACTGTTGTTTCCACTGGGACATTTTCATTGACCATATTCTATTATAATGTTTGATTTATTATTAGCTTTAACTGTTCCAAAAAAATCCTGGTGAAAGCTGAAACATTCTGTTAAACTAAATAAAGCCTTTACTGAAAAAGCATTAGAAATTTATGGAGCAGTCCAAACAAAATGACTCTGATTCTAGGCTTGCTTTTACAATGGAATCCTTATTTAAAGAATTCTTTCTTCTTTTTATGTAAAGACATGTTTCAAAATATCATTAAATCATTTTCAATCACAGATAATACCATAATATGCATTTTAATTTTGCATGTCTAGCCTATATTTCTGAAAAAGCTTCTGTAGTCCACGCCCATGTCTGAAAAGAATTATCTAGAAAGTTTTCAGCAACTAGTTCACTGTTTATTCATTTCATTGTCTCTTTCAGAAGAAATTTTAAGGACAGTTTATCTAGAAACAGACTAGCTCATAAAGTATTGGAAAGGGTGATGAAATGAGCATGAGAATCAGATGATGCTCCATTTTATTTCTAGTAATTTCCTTAATGACAATGGGAATCATGCTATATATTTTAGGTTGAATAAAAATATTTAAATGTAGGAAATATTATGTTTATATAATTTAGCATCTCTACAAGTAATTATATGCACAAATTCACATATATTATTTATTACATTTGTCATCTGAAAATGTGCCTGAATATCCTATATCCTTTGAAGTCTGCATGCATTTGCTTCACTGTGGCTTAATCCTATATTAATTTTTCCTCCTTCTCTTTCCATTCAATACATTTCTCAATGTTCACCTCAGATATCAACCCCATCTGAAGTTTCCACTGACTTCTAAACAATATTAATTTTTCCATTTGACTCAATTCGTCCTGAATTTTTAAAATATCTCTATCACAGAAATTACATTGCTCTTGTTTCAGTAGCCTGTTTTCCTTACCATATTTAATACTGAAGTCAAAGACCACAGTAACATACAATAGACACTGAATAAATATTTGTTGGAATTAAATCAAACCAATACTCTTCTCCTTTTTGCAGATAAAAAGCTAAATCCCAAAGGCATGCAATTGATTTGTGGCTTAACTAGGAACAGAAATAGAACTTAGGGGTGTTAGCCTGGTATTCATCATTTTTTGTTGTTGTTACACCGGGGACAAGAAACGTATTTGCTTTGTTATCAGTATATCCCGTTTGAAAATAAAGTTTAATAGAATAAATGCTTTATCTCAAAAAGTATTCAAATTGAGATTCTATATCCATAGACTTTGCTTGTATCATATCAGAACTATAATGTTGAAGTGTGTTAGCAATAAAATTAATAATTGACCAATGAATAGAGAGCATAACTTGTATTGGGATCAAGTTTACTTATCTCTCTAAAGAAGAGAAGTCATATAATTTGATCTGGAGAATTTCAGAATATCTCTGCCCTTCTTTGCCTCTAGTCTTGCTTTACTGGACTGCCATTAACACCTCTGATCAATGTTCATTGAACCAAGCAGGATGAATAATCAAAGCAGATTAAATCAGTTTTCTCTCCTAGGTATTTGGAAATGTAAGAGATAGGTTGAATTACTATGCTAGGTCAGGTTCCATAGAAGAGACAGAGATTTACATGCACATAATTTATTGAGAGTTGAATTACTGGAAAAGGGGGTGAGGGAATTAAACAAATTTATAATTTCAGTTGCACTAAGTCCAGCTTCATTAGGATCTGATAGTGAATTCTGGAAGAAAAATTGTACTCTTGAACAAGAGGACTGTCCTTTCCACACCTGTGTCAGTCAGTCATTAGTTGTAGGCCCCCCTGGGCGGTATGTTGTACCTCCTGGGTGAGGGAGCTTCCATTCAATTAGTGACAATTTTTCAGAGAAGGGACCATCTGTGAACTATTAAGAGGCCAGTACAAACAGAATCTGATCCTAAGTGCAGTGGCTGGCCAAAGGGAATATGTGTAGGGCCCTATCAGCATGTGATATTTTGCTTGGTTTTGAATATTTGAACATAATATTTGGATCCTTGATAATATATCATTGTTTAATTGAGAGAATGTTCAGAAATATTAGTATTACTTCATTTATATATGTATACTTCTATAAGTGCTTTTCTTAGATCTGAGAAATAAATTTTTTTGCACATTTTCCAAGTGGCAGAAGTATTTCACAGTAGCTTAAGCTTAAAGTAGTGCTGGATTACGGATTTTTTTGGTGATGTTTCCACCTTTAAAGATATATTACATTTATGTATCTATTTATTTGTTTATTGTGCCATTAATTCTACTAAATGTATTTAATTTACTGACTTACTGTTTAATTCCTTTTTTAATAATTTTTTCTGCTTTATTTTTAAGTTTGAGAGGAAGAGAGAGAGAGAGAGCAGGGGAGGGGAAGAGAAAGAGGGAGAGAGAGAATCCTAAGCAGGCTCCAGGCTGTTAGCAGAGCCCAATGTGGGACTCAATCCCACAAACTGTGAGATCATGAACTGAACTGAAATCAAGAGCCAGATTCTCAACTGACTGAACCACCCCAATAATTATTTTACTTTTTGTAATCTTTAGTAGAAATAATTTGGTCCTCAGGTAATACTGATGAATGCTGAAAGGATAGGAATCATTTTTTTTTTATTGTTCAGATTTATGAGGGGAAATAGAAAATTAAGAAAATGCATTCATTTATCAGTTAAATACCTACCATCTTCAAACATTCTAAACCTAATATCACTTTATAAGCTTCAGGCTTCTAGATTTAAACTTAATCTACATGTAACAAACAGAATCAGCCTGTCAAATTGATCAAGGTTGGTATCAAGTTTCAGGATGAAGTTCTGATTTTGACCACGATGGATTTGATGATTTGAATTTATGTAAGCAGATACATGTATTATGCATTATGTAACTATGACAAAGATAATTTGAAAGCTCAAATGCAATGAAAAATTGTCAGTAGAATAAGGAATGACCGGATGAAAACTGAAGAAAAAGTGGAACCTGGAAAGGTAAGTGAACAAAGGAAATATTTGAATTGAAGAACTTCTCCAGTACTAGCTCAGCTCTCCAAAACGATCAAAGAAACTCATGAATTTGCAGTTCTTTTCTCTCAAATAAATGGAATGGCATTTTCACTGCTCCATACACTCCAGTGAAAATTTGAATCCAATTGTTATTAGTGTATAGAAATTCAACTGATTTTTGTGTATTGATTTTGTATCTTTCAACTTTGCTAAATTTGTTTATTAGTTCTAACAGTTTTTTTTTGTAGAGTTTCTAGTGTTCTATATATAATATCATGTCATCTGAAAATAGAGGCAGCTTTATTTCTTTCTTTCTGATTTGGATGCCTTTTATTTCTTTTTCTTGCCTGATTGCTCTGATTAGGATGTGACCCTTGAGTTTTGTTGACTGTGCACTCTTAGTTCTCCCATACCCCCTTTCTTTTAACCACTGTGTTTCCTTTTGCTAATCCTTCATTCTGCTGTAAGTTCTCCCATTTCAGCCCACATATTCTTTCACATGTCACTCCTATTCATGTTACTAGACACAAGCCTTATGCTGATGACTGTATTCCAATTTCCAGCCCTGAATTGCCAACTCTGTATAGATATCTACATCTGTGTGTCTCACCATCATCTTACACTTATTATTTCAGAGTGTTTGAACTTACACTAATGATGGCAATTTGAATCTTCCCCCATAGTAAATCCTTTCTTAAATTCATTATTTCAAATAGTTAATTAATTTCACTTTGATATTGGACTGTGTATGGAGCATTTATGATTTTTCTTGACCAGTCTCTTTCTCCATGTATCGAACTCCCTTCATATTCTTACCAAGGGGTGAATAAATGAGCTAAGAGAAATCTTTTCCAGGATTTAAAAAAAAAAACTGGATATGGGAAGGAAAAGTGGTTTTTTTCTTCATTTATTGAATGAAAGTCCAGAAAAAAAATTGAGCTCAGTGCTTTTGGTACAAGCTAACTCACAGAGTGAGAGGCTGAGGTGAAACAGGGGAGAGAGAGAAAGTTTAAGTCTCTGGTTCCAGAACTTCCTTGGGCCACTAACTGGCCTCTCTCATTTTGGGTTTCATGAGTAAAATACTCTATCTTTACAATAAAGCAATTGTGAATAGGGTGTTTTTTTTTTGTGGAAAAGAATAATACTCTAAAACAATAAAAAGTCCCAAATAATAAAGTTTGAGAATCTGCCTCTCTTCTGAAACAACTCTCTATGCATACCTATGAATATTGTTATATAATGTTACAACCACTGCCTTTCAAATTAAGCCCTCTTAAATAATGCCTATCCTTCATACCAATCCTACAATGAAATATGATGCATGCATTTGGTGATGCCATAGAGGCTAGACCACTTTGTTAAATAATATTTATGAAGCTGCAACTTTGTACTTGTTACTATGCTAGGAATGACACAATGATTTATATGGAGTTATAAATAAGTAAAAATTTGGCTAGCATTCTCAGGGACAGTTTGGTTATTTTTTTCCAGAAATTATATTGGCATTTTCATTGATGAAGCACTAAATCCTAAGTTTCCAGGTGTCACTCTAAATAGAAACTGCCAGAATCCTGGCAGTGCATTAGTTTATGAATTTGGAGCCAATTTTCTTTTCAGAGACAATGGAGCCCGTGTGGTAAGTTTAGAGAGAAAGAGATCTGCAATATCTCAAAGTCATAGCTACCATACTGCAGAGAATATTGGGAAAAAGAAAGCTTCTCATCCAATTGGTTCTTCAACCAATTTATAGCCTTGGTATGCACGCACCAACTTTGAGCATGTGCATGTCCAAAGATTAAGATGGATTTTCAATGTCCCTAAATGTAAAAAGCAGATACCATGGCATAAAGCAGAACTAGTAGAAATAGGGGGGAATGGGAAAGGGGTGTGTGTGTGTGTGTGTGTGTGTGTGTGTGTGTGTGTATGCCCTCACACGTGTGTGTGAGTGTGTGTTTGAAATTGCTTAGAACAATGTTTTTATCTTTACTATGGAGATTGTCACATATTTCTCATGAGGAAACCAGAGAAGTCTATCAGAGAACAAATTCCATACTCTAAAACATACAAATGTAGAGTGAATAAGCCTTATTTTATTAGCTTTTATTACAGAGTATAGGTTTAATTGTGGACAACAAATCCTTTTATTTCCTTAACAAGTCTCAAGTTTAAAAATCCCACAGTAGATATTTCCATCTCTGATCCTAGCAAATCCAAATTATTAAATTTTAGTGCCTTGAATCAGAAAAATCAGGTAAATAATTTCCATTTTCTATTTTAACAGGGATTTTTTGTAAGTGTAATAACTAGTGTTTTGAAAGCACACACATAAAATGGAATATCTCAGCAACCATATCAGAAGAGAGGACTCTAATTTGTTCTTACGTCTGTTTTATCAAGATATAGATCAGTCTGATAAAAGTGCTGCATTTTGAATGTTGATGCGCCTCAAAGCACTTTTAAAAGGCAGAACTAAATAGATGGCATATCCAGGCTGATTATCAACAGAAATGCAATAAACAAGACATGTGAGCAATAATATTACCATTGTTCCTTTTGTGGCGACACTGGGGATGTTTTAAAGGGGGCTTGGCTTTTGAACAATTTTAATAGGTTTCCTCAGAGCTTTAATTAGCTAGAGATCCAAGTAGTAGCTGACAGCTAGCAGAATCTCTTTTTTTTTTTAGTTAAAGTCAAACTAATTAAATTCCAGAAGGAAACATTTTCTTTCTAGTATCCTTAATCAGTCACCCTTGCTTAGCAAAAATTAAAAACTAAATGTGGACTCTGATGGCCTGACACTAATATAAACAGGAAAATTTGTAGCTGTAAACAATGATGAACCAATTATTCAACAGGGAAATTTTGAATTTCTCAGCCAATCACCATAAGGTATATACAATTTTACTTTAACAGTATCCATTTTAGTGAGGAAAAGCTCAAAGAATTCATAATTATTGATATGTCCTTGAGCATTAAGTTTACACGAACATACAAATACCAATTTTCTTGATTTCTTTTAAAACACCAGAATCAAATATTATGGCTCAGATTCATATTAATTATAATATTCAATAAAACACTACATAGCTACCTCATAAGATTCCAAGTAAAATTTTCTTAAACAATGGGATTCAATTTTTTTCAGCTAATCACTTTAAATAATCACTTATTTATAAAAAGAAAATGCTCTTTTGTTTAATACTTGAAGTTATAAAAATAGGGATAATTGCAAAATAGTATTTTGCTGTGTCTTTGGCAATCATTTTCTTCCTATTCTTTTATTTTCTTTTTAGAGAAATGCCAAAGTCTTCGGGGATTCTGCACTTCTCAGCGGTGCTGAGCAGGAATCAGGATATTCCTGATTGCTGTAGCCACATTGCTATAGCCACATTTTGGCCAAGACTTGCTATCTTGTCAGTTAGGATTTGTAGCTCAGTCTCTCAAATTGTGAGCTTGAACCAGAAGTTGATATACAACTTGATCTATGAAAGTTACATTGGGCTATTGCAAGGAAAAACAAAATCAATAACAGCATCTGCAGATGACTAGAAGAATGATACAGGCATGTGAATCAAATAGAAATTAGAGAATGGTGGTAAGAGGAGAGACAAAGAGTAAGAGAAAGAGAAAATCACATTATTATTATTAGTAGTAGTATTTTGCACTTCTACTTGATACACTTTCTATCATCTATCTACCTATGATCTATCATCTCTATCTATCTATCTATCTAATCATCTATCATCTACCCATATCTATCTACTTATCTACTTATTTATATCTTAGTTTTTATACTCTTCTAATTTCTGCTCTGTACAGAAAAAAAATTAAGGGCATGTAGACAATCTTTTTGTTGTTGTTTCCACTCTAGTCAGACTAAATGGTCTCTTCAATATTTGTTTCCCCTGTGGTCAATAATTTTGAGTATTTGGAAATGAACAACGGTTAGGTATCACCATATACCAGAAATTGAGATAAAAACTATAAACATAATGGTAAATAAGACATTCTATCCCTTTTTCAGTTTGGATTTTCCCCGTACTAGAACCTGACACAATGACTGAGTTGCAGGTGGTTTATTTGCAAGATAATTCCAGAGATAGAGTAGGAAGTTGGCAGAGTGATACAGAGAAAAGCAATAATGGTGCACTATTGAAATATTTGCTCTGAATAGTTAGGGTTAAAAATTTCTGGGATCATAAAGATGTGCATAAAATCATCTCCTACATTGTCTTTCCCAAACACAAGAGGCTGGGACATTCATCCACCAGGCACTTTTGCTCATTGATTGAGGGTTACCCCAGCACTGTTATCTTTCCCCATTAATTCTGGGCTTCTCTTGGGTAATGGATGAATGGTATCCTGTGGTTTTGGAGAAGGCCCTGAGGAAAAAATTGGAAAAGTCCATTGTGCTCATTTTAGTTTGGAAAAACCCAGGATTACAGGATCAGCTGCAACTGCAGCTAAACTCACTGGTAAGCTGATGTTACACGCACACCTGCCGTAGTCCGTGCTTCCATGAACAAATCTCTCATTTGGCCTTCAAGATGCAGGAATCTCTCAGAGGCAAATTTAATTACCAGGTTTATTGGAACAACTATAATCATTGTTATTGCAACTAATCTTAAAGCCCTATTAAGTACTCATCATCTCTTTCTTGGAATTTAATTGTTCTAGTACTTCAGCTAGACTAAGCTATATTGTCCAAACTCCTGGTTACCTTGTCCATGCCAGGTCATTATTATCACCAGGAAAAGAGGAATGGAGACACCTCTTTTTGTTTTGTTTCTTTTCTTTTCTTTTCTTTTCTTTTCTTTTCTTTTCTTTTCTTTTTTCTTTTCTCTTCTTTTCTTCTCTTTTCTTTTCCTTTCTTTTATCTTTTTCTTTTTCTTTTCTCTTTTCTTTCTTTTCTTTCATTTTCTTTTTTCTTTTTCTTTTCTCTTTTCTTTCTTCTTTCCTTTTCCTTTTCTTTCTGTTCTTTTCTACTCTATTTTTTCTTTGGTATTTTAAAAATATTACTTTATTATCTTCTTCCATTGTTTCTAGAAAGAAACCTATCAGCATTATGCCATTATGTACATAGAAACAAGTTCTAGACCTACTCATCCTAGTCCGCATTATGTAGCAGCAGCCCTAGCTGTATATCAGAATAATTTAGTAGAATAATTCTTCTCTTCTCTTGGTATGCTGGTCCATTAGTGCCAGATATATGTTAAGTAATTAGTTAGTTAATAATTTCAGGTTCACTGGAACTTACTGTGTCCTTAAGGCTCCCCTGAAGAATATAGCCTGTCTCAGGACCTTAAATAATCATCACTGAGAGTAATGATGGGAGGGGGTTAATCCTGGGTCAGCCTATTTCTCCCAAATTTGTGTATTCTAGGTATTAGAAATGCAGCGTCATGTATTTGTTGTTTCTTCCACACATAAGCTGTGTTCTGAGGACAGCACCCTAATCTTACAGGGTGGCATACCTAAACTGGAACTTAAGCTGAGTCTTTAGGCTGCTCTGATGCTCTCTATTAGGATGTGCAGAGTAACGGATGCTGTGGTCAAGCACAGTTATGAATCTCCATCTTAAAATGTGTCTCCTTGGGATGCCAGGGTGGCTTAGTCAGTTAAGCGTCCAACTTTGGCTCAGGTCATGATCTCACAGCTTGTGAGTTCAAGCCCCGCGTCAGGCTTTGTGCTGACATCTCAGGGCCTGGAGCCTGCTTTGGATTCTGTGTCTCTGGCTCTCTCTGCCCCTCCCCTGCTTGTTCTCTCTCTCTCTCTCTCTCTCTCTGTTTCGCTCTCTCTCAAAAATAAATACACATTAAAATGTGTTCCCTTAGTTGTGATATTATCATATAGAATCTCATGAAGGTAAGTCAGGCATTCTGTAAGCCTTAATGATTTTGATGTAGGCTGTAGGACCATATCTAGAGGAAGTGTCAATATCATAAATATGAATCACTGACACCTCCAGGGTTGAAGGAGACAAATGTAATTAACTTTCCACTAAATCACAGGCCGGTGTTTTCACAAGATGGTATCTTATGAAGAAATTGGCTTTATTCATTGCCACTGACAAGGTGAACACTCAACAACAGAAGTAGTTAAATCAGTCTTGGTGTCAGTGAAGCCACTCTGTTGAACACTTAAATGGCCTCTGTCCTTGCTACCATGCTACTCCATTTGTGGCCCTTTGCAAAACGTCATCATACCCAAGAGCAAAGGTTAACTGAGGGCTCCTGAGAAATGGATCTTGCCTACCTGATTGCTGAGTGCTTCTACAACGGATGCTCCTGGAGGGGGTTGGCAGTGAGACAAAAAGATCCACAGACTTTTTACTCACTTCCATAGGTCCATTCAGTTGTTTTTTACCCAGAACCCTTTGTATATGATCTTCTAGTTATGTGCTTTTTTAGATGCCTAATCAACCAGTCTAGCTCTTTATTAACTGTCCTGGAATTTGTTTATTTTGTTGTCTCAGACAACTTCCAACTCCAGACAAAGTGGAAGTACCACATGTACTTCTTGTATTTCTGTCCATTTGAATGTTTTTCACCTACCACTGTCCTTTTGAAGTTAAATTGTAGTGTGGTAATATTTTATTTTTAGCACACACCTACATTTCAAGAAAACATATCTGAACCAGAATTGTGCTTTCTTTTCCCTTCCTGCAAACTGGTCATATATAAAACCTTCCACCAGGCTAAAAGCATTGAGTTGAAGAAGAGACATTGGTACAAAGAGGTAAGTAAAATGGGTGTGGGGTCCACCTCTTTGTGCAATTTAATTGTGCTATCTGGTATTAGTTGGGACCAGTGCCAAATATACTTACCACTGTGAAGTGGTATTTTCTGTATGTATTAAACCTTATGATTTATTGGTTCTGAAAACACCCAACTTAAGAAAGCCACTCAATTTTATAGTTAATCAATGTCCTCTATCTAGGTTCCAGTTTCTTAGGGATCCAGAAGCATACCAGGAACTGATATTTATTTATTTATTTATTTATTTATTTATTTATTTATTCATTCATTCATTCATTCATTCGGGGGGGGGGGAGAGAGAGAGAGAGAGAGAGAGAGAGAGAGAGAGAGAGAGAGCATGATGCCAGAGCAGAGTTTGATGTGGGACATCACCCAACAAACCCTGAAATCATGACCTGAGCCTAAATCAAGAGTCAGATCCTGAACTGACTGAGCTGCCCAGGTGCCCCAAAACTATTTAAATAGTAGTTTCTGTAACTATTATGCATTCCTCCAGCAACCTTGGATCTTCTAAGTCACAACCCTGAATGGGAACAGCAAGGACTCTTACATCACAGTCTAGAGCAGTTGTAAAATTGTTATATTTTGATCTTGCAGCCTCTTCGATCTTGCAGCCTTCCAAGTCAGTCAATAAAGGAGCTGGAGGAGTATCATGAGCTATGTTTTCTGCTGTCTCCAAAATTCAGAGGCCCACCTAGCTTTGTTTCTGCTGTTTTTACAGGTTGCTTTAGAGTGCATAGTATACATTTTTTATTAATCTATTTTCCAAATATACTATACCACTTTACATATAATGTAAGAACCACACATTAGTTTCCATTTCTCCCTCTTGACCTTTATGCAACTGTTGTCACATATTTTGTTTACCCATGTGACCCAAACTCTAACACACTGTTATTGTTTTTGCTTAAAATGTCAGTTATCTTTAAAAAATAAATATTGAGGAAAATATCATATATTTACAAATACGATTACCACTTGTTCTTCTTACTTTTGTGTAGATCCATATTTCTATCTGATGGCATATTCCTTTTGCTTGGAAAATTTTAACTTTTCTTGCAAGGAAAGTCTGCTGGTGATGAATTCTTTAAGCTTTTTGAATGTCTTTATTTTGAAGATGTTTTTATTTTATCTTTGCATTTAGAAGACACTTCCCTGGATGTAGAATTCTATTTGACATTTTTCCCCCTGTACTTTAAAGATGTTACTCTATTACCTTCCAGCTTGCTTTGTTTCCAGGAAGGAATCTCCAGCCATCTTTATTTGTTTCTTTGCACATAAAGTGCCTTTTTTCTGGCTCTATTAAAGTTTTTTTATTACTGTTTTGAGCTTTATGGTTTTGATGTGTCTTTATGATGTGTCTTTGTGTTTCTGATGCTGGGGGTCCACTGGGTTTCTTGAATTTTTATCAAATTTGGAAAAACCTAATTATTTATTCAAATATTATTTCTGTTTCTCTCCTCTCTCCTGTCCTGCAAGGACTGTATTACATATGAATTAAGCCTCTCGAAATAGTCTCACAAGTTATGGATGAGCTGTCCTTATTTTTATTATTATGCATTTTTCCTGCTCTATATTCCATATGTGATAGTTTCTACTGCTATGTTTTTAAGGTCACTTATCTTTTCTTCTGCAATGTCTAATCTAATATTAACCCCATCTTATATAATTTTTATCTCTTGCATTATATATTTTAATATTTATTTATTTTTGAGAGAGAGAGAGAGAGAGAGAGAGAGAGAGAGGGAGAGACAATGCAAGCAGGGAATGGTCAGAGAGAGAGGGAGAGACAGAGTCCAAAGCAGGTTCCAGGCTCTGAGCTGTCAGCACAGAGCCCAATGAGGGGCTCGAACCCACGAACCACAAGATCATGACCCAAACTGAAGTTGGACGCTGAACCAACTAAGCCACCCACGTGTCCCATCGTGCATTATATTTTTTATCTCTAAAAGTTTGATTTGGATTTTTTAAATATATCACAAGTCTCTACTTAACTTGTTTGAACATATGGACTAGAGCTGTAATAACTATTTTAACATCCTTCTCAATTAATCGTAACATCTGTGTCAATTTAAAGTCGATTCTGAATGACTTTTTTCCTTATATGGGACTTATTAATTAATTAACTTTTTTGGATTTTTTTTCTTTGAATAGTTGACACACAATGTTACATTAGTTCCAGGAGTACAACTTAGTGATTTGACAAGTTTTTATATTATACTATGTTCACCACAAGTGTAGCTACCATCTGTCCTGTTACATTGCTACTACAATAACAAGAGTATTCCTTATGTTGTGTCTTTTATTCCTGTGACTTACTGATTCCATAACTGGAAGCTCTATCTCTCTCTCTTTTATCCCACCTCATTTCGTACCTGGTTATCCTGGATTCGATGTCCCTTTACCTTGTTGGTTTCTAGATATATATATATTTTTTCTTATGTATCTTCATGAGCTTTGTTTAATGACACAGTTAAATCATTTGGAAATGCTTTTATTCTCTTGAAACATATAGTGTAAATTTTGTTAGCTGGTTCCAGGAGAGTGCTTAGTGTAGGGGCGCTAAGAGAGGCAATCCTCTCTTGAATTCTTTACAACATGTTGTAGATTAGAAGATATCCTTGGCTGGCGCATGGGAACAGGCACTGTTCCCTCTTTTCCTTGTTAGTGGTTCATTTCTTGGCCTGAGGTAGTTTCCTTATTTGCACGTACTGCTCAGTACTCTACTGCATAATCAAGAAGACCCTCCGCAGGTCTTTGGGCTTCTCTCTGTGTACGGTTCTTTTCTGTTATTTACTTCTAGGAACTCTAGCTTTCTTGGTCTCCCCAGACTTACATCCATCTCCTTAACTTGGGAAAGTCTGTTGAGCTCTTTTTCAGTTTCCCTTTTCCTGTGTCATGGTCTACAAACTCTTTGGATGCCACTGGGAAATTGCTAAGCTCACATTTGTTTCCCCATTTCTTAATGATCACTGTTTTTCATGGCTTGATGTCTAGTGAATCAAAAATTATCATTCTTGGGGCGCCTGGGTGGCGCAGTCGGTTAAGCGTCCGACTTCAGCCAGGTCACGATCTCGCGGTCTGTGAGTTCGAGCCCCGCGTCGGGCTCTGGGCTGATGGCTCAGAGCCTGGAGCCTGTTTCCGATTCTGTGTCTCCCCCTCTCTCTGCCCCTCCCGCATTCATGCTCTGTCTCTCTCTGTCCCCAAAATAAAAATAAACATTGAAAAAAATATTAAAAAAAAAATTATCATTCTTTGTAATCTTTCTGTTTTGTTGCTGTTGTTACTGTTTCAGACAGGGAGGTAAATGAAATTCCTTTTACTACATCATTGCCAATGGAGTGAATCTTCCTATGGTCTTTTAAAGATTTTTGTTGTAGTTGTCATTCTTGGATTTTAGCTTTAACAATATGAGGTGCATACAGATGGTTTTCGTTGTATCATTTCTGCTTATGTTTCTTAGTGCTTATTGAATATACAGTTTGATTTTTTTCAGTTTTATAGAAGTTTCAGGTATTTCATTCTCAAATATTGCTTTCTCAGTCTGTTTTTCCTTTTCCCCATGTCTCTGTCTTTCTCTATATCTTTCTTGTTTTCTCCCCCTTTCAAGACTTCAATTATACATATTAGAACATGTTTATTTCCTATATTCATAATTTATACAATCTATTTTCTTTTTTTTTTAATTTTTTTTAACATTTATTTATTTTTGAGACAGAGAGAGAGCATGAATGGGGAAGAGTCAGAGAGAGAGGGAGACACAGAATCTGAAACAGGCTCCAGGCTCTGAGCAGTCAGCACAGAGCCCGATGCAGGGCTTGAACTCACAGACCGCAAGATCATGACCTGAGCCTAAGTCGGACGCTTAACCGACTGAGCCACCCAGGCGCCCCTACAATCTATTTTCTATATACCTCACTTTTAAAAATATTCACCATACTTCATGGTAAACATTTTAATCTGACACCAAAACCAGTGTATTAGTTTTCTTTTCCACTGCATTGATACTACTATTAAACCCAACCACTGAGCCATTACTTTATTTAATTTTTTTTTCTCTTTAGCTACATTTGGTGACCCTAATAAGTGGAGGAGTTCCAATATTCGGGTGATGAGAAGTGAGAAAGCAATTACTCTTCTACTTTATCTTAAGGTCTAATTTATTCTGACAGCCCCAAGGGAACCTTTCTTCCTAAGAGTGTATGCTAGACATAGGGATGTTAATGATAATTGTCTCATATATTCAGCTGACTCAGTTTCATAATCAGATTTACAGTTCTATGCTATAATTTCTCCTCCCTCCTCTCAGATAACTTTATTCTATAATTATCCCAAACTTAAATAATTTCCTTTTCACAAATTACCTTCCTCCCAAATATTTTCAGTACTCATAACGACTACCGATAACCTAATTATATTTGCCTTCTAATTATACCTGTGAAGATAGATAGATACATAGATAAATAGATAGATGATAGATACACAGATAGATAGATAGATAGATGATACATACATACATACATGCATACATACACACCTAAAGAAAATCTTCACTTTGTGGAATAAAAAAGTGATGAGGGTCAAAATAACAAGTTCTACATCTTTTAGTTCCCCACAGTATGTAAAGTAGTTTTCTGCTCAAAGCAATACATGGTGGGTCAAATATAAACTAATTATAATTAAAGATTAAGGATAATTGTATCAATGCTTTGTCTAAAAGTGTTGTTATTCAATGTTCATTCTAAACTATATGCTTATCAATTATTATCTCTTTTTGATAGGTCTTTTTCATATTTCCATAAATATATATGAATATATATTGTTGCATGTGTGCATGTGCTCCTTTTCTAGCCTAGCTTAACTTTTATTCACTGCCCCTACTGCTTTTAATTTATTTTACTCTCTTGTGCTCAATGACATCTTAATTAATGGGCCTTACTTGTTTAAAGGAATTTCCTGAAACATGAATGATGAGATTCATTTAAAGTACTTAGGCATTACTACTACCTGTTTTTTTTAAGTGATTATGGCTCCCCACCCTTTTCTTTAGGTCAAGTTATTGCCCAAACTTTTTAATCTAGGTTTTAAAAAGATCTGCATGCTCCATTTTTCCTATGTTCTATATGGTATGCACCCTTTCTAATACAATACTTTATTTTTATTATATATGAAAAATGGGAGTGACACCAGTCATTATTCCCCTTACTGACCTACCAGCAAGAGTTTTTGCTTTCTATTCCTACAACACTAAGCTCTACTTACTAGCCCATAGGTTTTTCTCCAAAGAGAGCAAGGATTCTACCACGGAACACAGCAATGATTCCTTTGAACTAGACCTTAAGACTTTGGCCCACCCATGTTGGACTCCTCCTGGTTCCAAATCAAGAGGCAGAGAAGGGGGTTATTGTATTGGTTGGGTAATTAATATTGACTACCAAGGGGAATTTGGACTACTGTTCTATAATGGAAGTAAAGAAGAGTGTATCTAAAGTATAGGAAACACCTTAGAGCTTCTCTAAGAGCACCTTTTAGTTTTATCTTGCACTATAATTAAGGTAAGAGAAAAACTACAACCACTCAGTCCAGGAGGACTACTAATTACTTAGACCCATCAGGATGAATGTTTTGGTTATCCTACCAGGTTAAGAACTATGGTTAGCTTTATATATGTATATATAAGATCTTTATTATAAAATGATTTTATATACTTATATATAAATATATAGTTTAATATTTATATAATATATATAATTTTTATATGTGTTATATAATATATTATACAAATTATCATAAAATATCTTTATTTTAATATAGGTAACAAATATCTTTATTTTTACCCTTAATCTTTATCATGTAACAGAGAGTGTATTGACTTTACATTGCAATATTTAAGTTATGTGACATCAAGGAGAAGAGTTACATCATTCAAGGTTTTGTCTTCTGTGGAAAAGGGATTAGTACATTTTCAGGTGTATGCTGGATAGTTGTATCATGTTAGGCAGAATTATGGCCTTATTATTGTCTTTACTTGGTGATTAAGTATGGTTAAGGGGACATGGGTTAAACTTGTGATGGCTCATTTTATGTCAAGTCCACTAGCCACAGGTGTCCAGACACTGGCCAACATTCTGAGTATGTCTTTGAGGGCGTTTCTGCATGAGATTAACACTTGAATCAGTAGAGTAAAGCAGATTGTCTTCCATGGGTGAGTTTCATCCATCAATAGAAGATCCAAATGGAACAGAAAGGCTACATAGGAACTCCTGGTATCTGGCTGCTGAGTTAGGACATTGGTCTTCTTTGGCCTCAGATTCAGACTGAAATATCAGCTATTCTTCAGTCTCAATCCTGATGGCTTCCAGACTAGAATTTATACTATCAGCTCTTCTGGTTCTTAGGCCTTCAGACTTGTACTAGAACTAACTATCAGTGTTCCTGGGTCTTTGGCTTGTCGACTACAGATCTTATGACTTATCCCCCATAATCATGTAAGGTTATTCCTTATAATAAATCTTTCTCATTCTTTCTCTTTTTCTTTCTCTCTGTCTGTCTCTGTCTCTGTCTCTCTCTCACACACACACACTCACACATCCCATATTAGCTCTGTTTCTCTGGAGAACACTAACACATTATTTTTAAAATAGTGTTTGATATAAAAAATTGCATATAATTTATGATTGGCAATTGCCAGTATATACCCTCAAATTAATTGTATTTCTAATATCCATGTATTTAACTATTATTGGTGTATTGCTTCATTTTGTAGGCTTTGGAGCTAAATTGCTGGGTTTAGTTTTTGATCCACTGCTTATTAGTCTCTTGAGTGTGTGTGTGTGTGTGTGTGTGTGTGTGTGTGTTTGGTGTGTTTTCATTACTTCTTTTGTAAATATGGATGAATTAGCATCTATCTAAGGTTATTGTGAAGATTATTGTGAGAATTATTAAGTACAATGTTCATTTAAAAAGTGCTTGGCACAAAATAAGCACTCAATCAGTATTATCTATTTATTATTGTTTCCTCAAACCATAGGCATTATGTAACTCTTTCCATCAGACGTTCCTTTCTTTTCTTTGGTCAAAGATTGTTTAATATCTCCCATTCCTTTATTACATCAGACCACTTCAGCAAGGTTTATTCTTCAAGGATTTTTTCTTTGTTAATCCTTTAAAATAATTATTAGTTTGATTTATCTTTCCCATATTCTATCATAAGAAGTCAATATATTAATGACAATATGCAAGTTAATTGATTTATTTTTAAGGGTAATACCCTATAACACAGACATAAGTATTTTAAATTCTAGCTATAAAGCAAAAATAAATATTAATTTATATTCACTTTCTTATCATATAAAGACACTGGACATGTAGAGATAAATAAGAAAAGATCCTTGACAGTCAGTAATTCAACATGTAGTGGGAAAGACAAAGACATTAAAGAGAATATAATGTAGTCCAAGTTCTTCTCTTCCCCGTGTCAGCATTATCAACCATCAGGATTAAGCAGACAGTTTTGTTTGCTGCTTGTCTTGAACTTTTACTCTCTGAAGCATTTTTGCTGGCTCAGGTGTCCCCCTCCCACGGCCCGGCTCTGATGTGTATTATATCATTAGAACCTGGAGCATCGCTTAATGTGGCAGAAGGATGCCCTCTCTCAGTGTGAAACAGCAAAGAGCTAAAGTAAAACAGACCTCTCTCCCTCTTTCTCCTTACACCTCTTCCCCAGAGGTTATCAGACAGTCTATTTATATAAATAAATACTTTCATACAAGGTTTGGAGACCATTTCAGGAGGGAATGAAACATTTGATAGATTTTGGATTCTGAGCTTTGGTCTTGAGAGACAGAGAGAATATTGTCAATGGGTTTCTGTTTGTTTTATTGTCCCTTCCTGACTCAGCTTTTTGAAAGATTAGCCAGTGATCACACACTTTATGCCTGTTGTTTTATATTTTTCTCCCAGCTTGGGGCAATGTGATGTCTCCACCATTTGGGGACAGTCCTTTAGTAGAGAGTTATTAGCATTCACAGTGCCACAACCTATGAACAGTTATAACCCTTTCTGGCCAAAATTCTCTATAATATTTGACACTATTGAGCTATCCCCCCTTTGTTAAAACTCTTTCCTCTTTCACTCCTGTAATGTCTTTTTTCTCTTATGTCATCCTTTCTCTATGATTATTTATTCTATGACTGTGAGCTCTTGCTTTCCTCCTGCCCACTAAAATGTGTGCTTTCAGGAATCTACCTTTGTCTTATTGCTTTCTTTTGTTTCTCATTCTTATTTCAGTAACTAATTTTTCTGCCTATGCTTCCATAGAAATCTGAGCACGTGTCTTTCTTTACTGAACTGAATTAATATGTGTACATGACTATATTTCTCACTAGAATGCGTGGGTTTTTTTTGGGGGGGGGCAGGGACTTCATTATAGTCATTGTTGTATCCGTATCACTTAGCATGTCGTTAGGTACACAGAAAGGGATGATAAAATCTTGTGGAAGTGAACTGAATTATCAGTAGGGGTAATCCAGAGAGCGAAAATGTCATCATTTAAAAATTCTCTATAGGAAAGGGATGGATTGTTTACAAAACAAATTTTAAAAAGCTAAAAATATTTTGGGAGACAAAAGAGGAAAATAATGGGACCGATGTGATTTGTGCATACATGGGATGGGAATAGAAGAACCTGAATGTGCAGAATTGTTTTCATCCATAGTGAAATTTACTAAAATGCTTTTTACCTTGGTTATTTTGTTCTTTCTAATGTCACATTCTCCTTTTTCAATTCTTAGTGAATTAGGTTTAAAAACAAAAGACTTGGGTAAAGCCAGGGTTTCCAGTGTATGGAAATTTAAATAGACACAATTTCAAGGTTTCTAGGCATGCATTACAGTGGGAATGGAATATTGGCTTGCAGCTAGAGCATAATAGATCAGGTTGGCCGTGGAAAACTATTTAGTGAATTTACACAAGTGAATTTTACCAAGTGAGATTTTGGGTGGTGAAAATATGGGGAAATGGAGCCAAATTCTCAGTATCTGTTTCAGGATATTTAACATTAATTATACTGCAGATAAATAAGAATATTAAGATTATTCTTTTAGGCTAAATTGAAGTAAATGAATAAATAAGCAAGTTTTCCCTATGTCTTAAGTACCTTTCTGAAATTATAGAATTTGCAGATAGAAATAAATTTAAAAGACAGGGCCTCCTGGCCTTCATTATAAAAGAACTGAGTAAATTAACTGGGAACACAGCAGGATTTTATTACCAAGGAAGAAATTAGTTCAACATCTTTTAAAACACAATTTTGGAAACTGTGAGTTCACTGGAAGGCAGAGTGAGAAATATATTTGACTGTCAAAGAGAAGCATTCATTAGTTCTATCATATGTTCTTTCGTTTCTTTTTTTCTTTCTTTCTTCCTTTCTTTCTTTCTTTCTTTCTTTCTTTCTTTCTTTCTTTCTTCTCCTGTTCTCTCTTCCATGGCACTGAGTCCTAGTATTTTCTACTTAGTACAAAGGGTTAGGAATATAGTAGCCATGCAGAATCATAAAAGATTAAAAGTAGCTATTTGTTCAAAAGACAATTAACCAGCATGTGAACTGGTTAATTTGTAGTCTTTTACCATTTCATTTGCATTTTCTTTCTCTCCCCAGTTTTACCCATTCTACAGAAACAAATAAGACAAGGTATTTTTTGGCAAGGTGCCCATGATGCCTACTATAGTAGCCTCTACCTGTAAGACCGTCTTCAAGAATCATGTGAAGTTTTAAAATATAGACACTCAGAGACATATTGAACCAAAATCTCTACGGGAGGGGCTGAATGTTTACATTTTCTGAACAAATTCACAGTTAATTTTAACATCTACCAAGGAATGGGAATGGCTAACACCTGAAGCAAACAAATAACACCCCGTGGATTGTGAATGGTGTAATAGTAGTATGATAGGGCGTTTCTGACTGCTAGTATTGTGTGAAAGATTGGGTGCCTGAACTGAATCCTTGTTTAGGTGCTTCAGCAATTACCAAAGTGAACATGTGTGTATCTGTGGATACCTATGCGGCTTCCTTTCACTGGGGATTGAATGAATTACACCTCAGTAAGACTACTTTGTCAAATGTGTGCACATTATATCACTAAATTAAGAACACCTTACAATAGAGGATACATGGAATTCCAGAAAATTCCATGAAGTAGTCCACATACTTTTCTGTTGTATGTATGTATGTATGTATGTATTTTTAGTTATTGTATGCTTAATCCTATTTTAGGTATTAGGGAATTAGCTGTGAACAAAGTAGACAAACTCTCTAACTTCCAGAAGCTGACATTTTAGTAGAGGCAGAAAATAATTTTATGAACAACTGAATAAATATGTTAATTATAGTCCAATAATTGGAAGAAGATAGAATGGATGAAGTTAGAATATATCATCATAGAAAATGAAGGAGGAAAGGCATTTTAACTAAAATGGTCAGAGATTATACATAAATTAATCACAACAATCAAAAGAAGGTACTATGTGGGGATGAGAGAGAAAATAATTCTGGCAGAAGAAAAAGCAGGTCTAAAGGCCTAAAGATGGAAAAGAGCTTGGTGTGTTCAATTAGCTGAGGGTAGTAAGAGCTCACCACCTTCAAATATGTATAATCTAATTCATGTCAAATATTTCATGTCAAATGTATGACTAAAGCAAACAATGCTATTTTAGCATAAAATAGCAATTAACCAAACTTTATTTAGATAACTTTTAATATAAAAATTGCATGTCTTCCTTTACTTATTATTTTAAATATAAGAGGTGATTGTTTTTTACCATTGCTTTAACTAAAGAAGAGCAGCTATTAAAATACATTTTCTATTGTAGCATTTACTCTGGCTATAAATTTTCTGGTACACCTATCTCACTAAACATATATTTGGGATTAATTTATTTTATACAACTGAATATATGAATTTTTATTTTAAATATCTATGCAACATTCATAAAAAGTGGTCACATGAAACAAAATTTCTCAAAAGGGGCTATAATGATAGCTTGCCATTTTTAGGAGGCCATTATTTTATTTTAATCTCGTATGAAAGATTTACATTTTAATTTGTCTGTTTTTAATAAAGCCATATTTAATATTAAAACATTTTTGCAAATACTGAGCATACAAAAAATCATATTTTCTAATCAGATTTATAAAACCAGAAATCTTACCTTCCCTCAAGGTTTAGTAATGATTTAAAGGATTGAAGCAATTATAAAGCTCAGACAGAGTAGTGAAGGATCTGGAAAACCTTGAAGTCACTTTCTTGGATTAGTCAATTATTCTTTGCCCCTACTAACATGCTTATTACCAGATTTGTCCTAGCATTGTCCTAATTAATTCACAAGCATTATCTCACTTAATTCTTCTCATGGTCCTGTGAGATACAGATGATTTTTCATACACAGAAGTTTTAAATCTATTTTACTGTTTATATTCACTTGGTTGCTCTAAAAATGTATTTTCAAAACAACAAATATTTGTAAAATGTTAAAGTCTTTATGTTACAAAGCTTCAGATGCATTTTCCTTCTAAGCGTCACTCTTGTAGGAAATATATTTCTTTTAAATAGTATGAAACATTTTGATAATGTTGTTTTCATTAAATGTTGTTTGAAATAATTTTTACTCACATAAAGATATCAAAGATAGGTTTAAAAATAGCTTTACCAGGGGTGCCTGAGTGGCTCAGTTGGTTAAGGATCTGACTTCAGCTCAGTTCATGATCTCTCGTTCATGGATGTGAGGCCTGCATCAGGCTCTCTGCTGTCAGCACAGAGCTCACTTTGGATCCTCTGTCCCCCCACCCCCTCCCCTTTCTTTCTTGTGTTCTATCTCTCTCTCTCTCAAAAGTAAGTAAAATAAACATTATAAAAAATAAAATAAATAAAAACAGCTTTGCCTGTATACTGTTTTCATAGTCACATGCAGTGTGCAATCAATCCCAAACAGGCATAGATAGAGTCCAATTTTCTTTGCATCTATGGAAATAATCTCATATCAGTTTTTATGCAAATACTTCTGTACTCTCATGATAGCAATAAAGTCATCTAATTAAAATATAGATTTAAGAATGTTAAGTATGTGCTTAAGTAAGGGTATATTTATGTTTTGGTGAATGAGAAACATGATGTTTGGCCTTTGTACTGAAACAAACTTGATATGGGACTTCAAGTAAGATTAGCATTTGTAGATTGCATTTAAAAAAATTAATTTAAATTTTAGTTAACATATAGTGCAATATTGGTTTCAGGAGTAGAATTTAGTGATTCATCAATTACATTGTAGATTTCATTTTAATAATCTTACTTTACCATCTCTGTCATTGTATAATCCCAATGTAATAAGGGCTAGAATAACTCTTTTTTGATCATCTAATCCATATCTACATTTTCATCAATGAGTAAACCGAAAACCATACAACCTGAATAAGTTCCCTGGGCAACATAGTTGAAAGCCAATCTAATCCCAGGATTTAGCTATTTCACTTTAGGGCTCTTTATACTTGTTCTTGGTCCCTCAAGTGTGTGAATGTTGCAGTGAAAATTCATCCTACCCTTATGACAACAACTCAAGTACATGCAAAAAATGAAGTGAATGCATTCTGCAATTAAAAAGCATAGGAAAATATATCCCAACATAATTATAAAACAGAATAATCTAGCAGTAATAGAATAGCCAGTACCAGAAGACATGAAAACTAACTGAAAAATTACGTGACTATTTTTATTTATAAATACAACACTATGCAATGGATCCAATGAATAAATATTTCAACTCATTTTTGTACACAGGTAAAAATAGAAATTCAAAATATGGAAATTAAAAACTCTATTTTCCTCTGCAGTCAATTATTCCTCTATGTAAGACTACATTTCATGATTTTCTTCTTTGTGATGTTGGCATCGATTCACATTCCTGTTAAGCATATGTATAAATTATAATGTAATGTTCTTTAAGAAAAATTAGTGTCAGGGTGGTTGCTTTTGTGCCTGGAGTAATATGACAATCATATGGCCAAATAGGCTGAACAAACAAGAAATTAAAACCATGGATAAATCTGAGCAAGAGCAATTTTAGAAGAGATTTTAATATATTTTAGGGAGTTATACATGAGTGCAAGTATAATAAGGTTCCTAATACATAAAGAATGGTTGAAAAAAATTACAATTAAACCCTCTCTATGCATTCTATAAAATGCATGCCATTACAATTGGAAAAAAAAAAAAAAAAAAGGTCTCTTCAAGGTCACCTCTAGCCTGTAATAAACAATTGTTAAGGAGTTGGTTAAGGTGTTTAATATTGGTCTGATTTTCAAATAAGCAAAAACTTCATTAAACTAAAGGCAATTAATTTTAAAATGCTTCAAATTGCAACTAATGAGTTTACAGGACTCATTACCAGTGAAGGTCACAGAACTAACTAGATTCCTGAGTTTATCTCTAGTTGTAGGACTCAGTTGAGTATTGTGAGGCCTATCGACTATTGTGAGGTAGTCGATCAGACTACCACCCAGCAGTAGGGCTACAGCAAGGCACCCTGATAAGAAGGTCAGACTGGATTCTGTGGACTATGTGTATCATATTAACATCCCATTTCTTTTTTTGAATGATTTAACTCTAATTTTGTTTAAAAATTCCCTTAAATATTGAAGTGTCTCATGCTTCTTAACATAAGAAAAGAAATAAACACCTTCTATCTTAGCTAACACATTTCTGTATTCTTTTTAAAATCTACTGGGAATAAAATATTTTATTTTTATGAATAAACAAAGTACCCAAAGCAGCTTACTGTTATGGATGGTATAAGTGAAATGTGCCATATTGAAATCAGTGAAATGTACCAGCCATGTACACCATCTTTTGAACCACAGTGGCTGGGATGACATTGAAAAGTGTTTTCTAATCACATTTTTGCATTCGTTTGCTGTTCTCTCATTAATATTCACATTGATTTATTTACCCTATTCATTTTTTGAACAATTATCTGCTAAGTAACGACACAACAGTCAGTATGGTATAGGTGGTGGGAATAAGGAAATAAATATAAGATGTGACTTTCTCTAAAGAAATTTAGACTTTGGTGAATAGAGTAAGGTAAAAATTCCAAGTACAAAATAGTATCATTATAGCTGCTATCATAGAAGCTCTTCCAGAACACCATCGGACCACTAATGAACACTTGATCATTGTGACTAATCCTTATAAAAATGTGATTTTTAAAATGTGTCCTTCTTTTCTAGTAGTTTTCTGCTGAGGTATTATTGATCTCTGAGCTACTAGGCCTTACCTGAAATTGAAAGTCTATAAATTATGTGTGTGTGTGTTTATGTGTATGTGTGTGTATGTATGTGTATGTTCAATATTTTTCTGTCCACACTGTATAACATGACATTTGGAAGTTATATGACAAAACATAGGAAAACTAATTTAAAGCCTATTAAATAATATTGGCAATCTATTATAACTCTCTAGATTAAGTCATCAGTATTATTAACGGAAAGGACAGGGTTTGTACAACAGTGTAAGAGAAGAATAGTTAAGACTTATGGCTTATTGGATGTTAGAGTTGAAGGAGAAGAAGGTTTTTGGCTTGGATATTTAGACTCTATCACTTAAAATAAGGAAAACAGATTTGAAAAAAACTTATTTGAGGAAGAAACCAATAAATAAGATGGAGGGCATATTGATTATTATATGCCTGGATGACTTCTAACAGAAGATTTTAAGTAGCCCAATGGGTACATGGGAATGGAGCTCATGTAAGGATATTTGGTCAGTATTTTAATCTTCAGTTAGAGGGAAAAATATTAGTTGTGTGAATTTCAAATAATAAATTTGTAATTATATGGGCTCCTAACTCTAGAGAACAAACTGAGGGGAGGTGGGTGTGAAGATGAGTTAAACAGGTTTTGGAAATTAAGGAGCACACTTGTGATGAGCACCAGGTTATGTATGGAAGCGTTGAATCACTGTATTATACACCTGAAACTAATATTACACTGTATGGTAATTAACTGGAACTTAAATAACAACTTAAAAATTAAATAAAAGATATCACAAGAAAAAATAAATAAATTGGCCACTTGAGTTGGCCCTTGGAAAAAATACATTTGTAATTATATGTTTTTTGTTTCAGTGAATATCTGACACCTTCATTCAGAGTAACTGAAAAAGCTAAAATTTTATTATTTAAAATTCGTAAAACTCAATGAGTATAAAGAAGTGTAAATAATTAAATTCTCAAGTAATTTTTCTTTTCAGTTTATAGCATTTAAAATTCTAAAATTATTAAAGCTTAAAATTGAACTCAGATTTATGAGCAGCATCTGTAAAAATGTGGTCCGAAAAGAGAATATGTAATGTATAAGATTCAGAGAAAGGAGCAAAGATCAAGGAAGATCAGCTTCAGAGAGGCCAAAGAAAACAATTTCAAGAAGTAAGTAGTTGGCAGTTTCAAATGCTTTATATTGGTCAAATAATAGGACCGAGCGATTCAGTGCTTTTTTATATCAAGCAGAAACCATCATTTTATTTAAATGCAAGTAAACAAATTCCCAATGTTTAGGGTACAATAGCAGTGAGAAAGTGAACACAGATGGTAATTTATACCATTGAGAAACTGGCTAAAAAGGGAAGGTGATTGGGGAGTAGCTAGAAAAGTTCATGGTCAAGTAATGTACTTTGCCTATTTATTTTTAGTTTTAATTATATTTCAAATATCAGTAAGTTTTCTAGCTGGCAACAAAGAACCCAGTGAAGAGGGAGAGATTGCTAATACAGAAGAGAAGAGAAAGAAATGGTTGCACAAAATCCTGGAGTAAATGGAAGTGATCAAATCAGGACCTAGGATAAAGAACAGACTCTTACAAGTAGATTAGACTGGCAAATATGACAGATTTAAGCTACAGAGACAAAACTTTCAGCTATTATCTGCTTAAGGAATTACCTTTTAAAGTCATTTTTTTTGCATCTTCTATTTGCCTATTGGATATGGCATAGAATTAAGAATCATCTAAATTCAAGTTCTAGCTACTACTTACTTACTAGCTAAGTGACCTAAAACAAATAATGTCTCTGAAAATTGGTTCTCTCATTTGACACATTGAGACTATAATTTCTATCTTAAATAGTTCCTGTGATAATTAAATAGACAACACAAAAATATTTAGTAGAGCCTGTCGCATAATGAAAGGTGATAAGCAAATGTTTGTTCTCCTTCTAGTAGGACACACAAGTGAACAATGTGCTTTAATTTTTCAATGAATTGAATTTAAATTGCTAAAGGAAACACCTGCGAGGACTTTCATTATAATATACTCTTTTACTTATGTATTCAAAATTGAAAAACAAATTCTGTCCCCCTTTTAGCAACTCTCCTAGATTAATTTAATGGAACGAGAAGTTACATAAAATAACATGTTTTTAATTACTTATTTTTCCTATACTTCATACCTATGATGGATGGTGCAACACAAGAATGCCTTCCAAATTACACATAAATTAATATTAGAAGAAATTTTGTTGCATTAATCTTTTTCAAAAATAGCTGGTTACCCCTCTCCCAAATTTCCCCTTATATTTCAGTCTTACTTAAAGCAAGACTAACGTGAAGGAGAAAAACCACAGCTGTGCCTTTGGCAGGATTTTCAAATGCTGGCTACAAAGAATAAATTTTAATTTTCTGAATATTCCTTGTTTAAACCACATACATCTATAGTTCTCTTGCGAGTGTTAGGAACACTGTCTATGCATGCTGCTTCTCCCTCAGAACGTCTGGAAATAAATTCTACATGAAACCAGAAGTCTTTACCCTTCTATCTGGCAGACACTTCCAAAACAAGGATAGAGAAAAAAATTCAATTATGAAAAAAATTAAATAATGAAGTTAGTAAAGGCTGAATATTTCATCAAATAACTATGTTTGAAGTACACATTTATCTTTACAACTTCATTTAAATGTATATCCATCATATCCAATGTATATCTTCTGTATTTCTCCATCATCCAACTCCTCTAGCCCTCAAATAAATGAAAACCACAAAGCCAAACAATTAAAAATATCTACTTTTCTTTGATTCCTTGTCCTGGTCAAAATATCTCTATTTACCTAGTCACTTGCAGTTTGGAGTATCCTTTTCATCACCCCCTATGCCAATATCCATGTCCTCCAAATCACACATTAAGCTCTTGATTTCCTTCCTTATGAACAAATTTTAGGATCTTTTTCTATATTCTCCAATCACACAATATTAGAATACTCAGAATAGTTTTCACCTGGCCTGCTGCACCAGCTCTCTAACTTACTCACTTAGAATCTTGTCTCCTATCATTGTCCACATCACTGGTAGTAATCACCTTTCTAAAATCCTCCAATCTCTTCTCACTGATCATTAAATAAGATATATATTTCCTGGTATTATATGTTAGGACATTCAGGATCAATATCTCCTAACTATTTTTTGGACCTCTGTCATTGCCATGTCTCACCTATATCATTACACTTTGGCAATGTGGAAGTATTTGCTATGTTCCAAATTTGTTCTGCTCTCTCTTATAACCCTTCCCTGGACATCAGGTTCATTCTTATTTGAAATGTCCTCTACTTATTGCTGCTTGCTCTTCCAGCTCCCTACAGGGAAATGAAATTTTTTAGGCAGAAATTTTATCTATTTTTTTTTTATTATATACAGGGCAGTGTTCTTTTTTTTTTTTTTATCAAGTTTTTATTTAAATTCTAGTTAGTTAACAGTTAGTGTAATATTGGTTTCATGGGTAGAATTTAGTGATTCATCACTCACATATAACATCCAGTTCTCATCACAAGTGCCTTCCTTAAAGTCCATCACCCATTTAACCCTTCCCCTGCCCACCTCCCCTCCAGCAACCTTCAGTTTGCTATCAGTAGTCTTTTATGCCTTGCCTCCCTCTCTTTCTTTTACCCAGCCATAAAAAAGAATGAAATTTTGCCATTTTCAAGGACCTGGATGGAGCTAGAGTGTATTATGCTAAGTGAAATAAGTCAGTCAGAGAAAGACAAATACCATATGATATCACTCATATGTGGAATTTAAGAAACAAAATTTAAAAAGCCATAAGTAGTCTCTTTTTGTTTTATTCTTTATAGCCTCTGCCACACAGTTAACAGTTAAAAATTATTGAATTTTTGCTAAATTCATGAAGTAATGGAGGCGTGCAAAACTTTTATGAATGGATAAAAGAAATCCAACATTCAAGGATGGAGTAAATTTACACTATACTATATCATATTAGATCATGGCTTTCATGTTCTATTTTTGCTTAGCTAGAACTTTTTCTTAGCTAGTACTCTTATCATGAACTTATCTAAAATCATAACTTCATTTATTAAATATTCATAATTTCAATCAGAAATAACTTTCCATTTATTTTATCATCAAAATTTTCTATAGTTCCACAGGCAATAACCTATTCTGTGTCCTCTTTTGGAGGGAGTGCAAAATGCCTACAGATCTCATCAAGAAAGTAGCCCATTCTAGTCAGCACATCTCCTAAAGTACAATCTGCTGTCAGATCCCAAACACTTTGTTTCTTTAACAAATATAATGATTATAATTTTATATATGTATACATATACATATATATAATTACTTTTATACATATATATACATATATATATATATATATATAATTATTTTTCCCTCTTTTCCATTTTTCCCACCTTTTTCCTATACACACCAGTGGTGTCA
Organism: Leopardus geoffroyi; assembly: GCF_018350155.1. Classification (NCBI taxonomy): domain Eukaryota; kingdom Metazoa; phylum Chordata; class Mammalia; order Carnivora; family Felidae; genus Leopardus; species Leopardus geoffroyi. The sequence continues at coordinate 89,124,247 of NC_059328.1, forward strand.
CCTACCTTCAGTGGCGTCTGAATGCTGAGGGGACGCGGTTCTAGTGAGGAAGCAGGGCAGGCAAACATGTTTCGGTTTAACCTTTTTAAATCCCTTTTCATTTCTGTGAAATACCCCAAATAATTTGAAACTACACTAACATCCAATAATACGAAATTTTATACTGTAGGAAAAAAAACATGCAACCACTTAACCATTAATTTACTACTCAAAAAGTACAAAATATAAAATATAAAATTTTGTTTATGCTATGTTAGTGTTTCAGGATCTTTCCCACAAACTATGAAATCTATAAGTTAGACAATGACCTCTTTTAGAAAAATGGAAGTCCAGACCCCAAATAGTAGCAGAGGAGATCACTGTGCTAAATGCTACATGACTCATTAATGCTCTTTAGTTGTTTTACCCTTTCCAAAAGCTATTAGTATTCCATTACTTTGTAACTCATCAGCATCTCCAAATCATGTAATAATGAATCCACAAGTATAAACTATGAAGTTGACTTGTGATTAATTTTGGAAACATAGAATATTCATGAGTTGTTCCATTGCTATTCTTATGTATTTAAAACTCTCTTAATAACTACTTTTGGAAAAATAATTGACTCGGTCATTTGGTCTGAACATGCATTTGATGGTTATTAAACTCAGACACATGTCTACAGAATTCAAATATCTAATCTCCATTAAGATTAAAATATGAAATCAACTTCCTATTCATAACATAATTGTTCTGTGTTTTGACAAGTGTGTCATCACAATCTGAGCATCGGGTGTGAATGTGCAACTGTTTTTCAATAGCTAGGAACATGTTTGTCCCTTTATCATATAACTTGCTTACTACAAATGTCCTATGTGCCTATAATGAAAAATGCTCTAATAAGATCAAAGAAATTCCAAAATAACTCGTGAACTCAAAACTGAATATGCAATATTTTTTAAATGCTTAAGATACTCCCCATGGGTGAGACTACTGCTAGTGTATTGATCAGTGTTCGATGACATGACATAGGGCACAGAACAAGGACATATATGTTAAAATAAGGGTTCTCACTTTACAACCCACCACCCTGCTATCATAAAAGGATCATAGGGATGAGGATGTAACTGGAAAAGTGTCTTTCCTCTTATTTATTAATATTAAAACACTAAGTTCCCTGTGAGGAATTAACTTACAATGAAATAATTTGCTAATTTGTTCATTCACTCAAGAAATATTTTTTCTACCTATTTATATATAAACACAGTGATAGATCACATGAATACAGAAATAGATAAGTAAAAAATGATCCATGCCTTACGGCCTTAATTCCAAAGGGGGGAGACCCAAGAAATAGTTATTAAATAATTAATTACACTGTGATAAGAAAAAAATGAAAAAGTACAGAAAGCTGTGACAGCATTACAAAAGAGCCCTGAGATAGTCTGTGAAGTAAGAAGAGGTTTCTTTGTGGTAAGATCACTCAATCTGACATCTAAATAGTGATTAAATTCGAGCTAAGACATGGATATGAGGAGGAGAGAGTTACAGGCACAGGAACATCTCATATAAGGTCTTCGAGATTAGATGAAATAAAGGAAAAATAGCACAAATAGTCTGTGTGGCTGGATCACCGACATGTGGAAAGAGTAGTTAGATATTAGGCTCTGAGAAAGGCAGAAGCCAGATAACATATTTTTTGACAGCTGTGTTGAGCATTCTGAACTGTAATCTAAAAATTTTAAATGTTTCAATAAAGTCTACCTATCAGTCATAAAATATATAAGACAAATTGTCTTTTTTTTTTCTTCCACTGTAGTAAATTAAGTTCCTTGCCCAGAGCAGTGTTGATGGACTGCCAGAGCAGTGTTCACTAAATTTAAGGTTGGAAATCTTGCAGCGTTTAGAAGGCAGTACAATCTAGAACAACTGTCTACATCGGTGCAAATAAACCTCTGCCCACATTGATGAAAAGGATGGAAAGATTCCTATATAATCATTTTCCACTAGGGGGATGACTGGTTCTCAGGTTTATGGTACTGGAGAATGAGCGGTGGCAGTAACCAGGTCAGTTGTGGTAAGAGAAAGGCTACGTTGTTGAGACTCTACCTAGTCTTCAGCTCTGCAACCAGGATCTCTTTTCTGTTAAACTGGGGAATAATGCTGACCTACATCACAAAATGAATAATTTTGCCCATACTGTCATATTACAAGTCTCTTCCACTCTGAGAGCTTTTGCTGACCCACCACCCGAGAATCAAATATTCTTATATTCTGCTCACAAATCAGAAGGTCCATTAATATAGATATTCCCAGACTTTTTAAATCCATCCATTCATTATATTTCTCCTAATTTCTTCTGATTATCCTATGAAAGCATTATGCATAGATACCTCAAACCATGCCTCCTTTCCTTTCAAGTCAAATTAAAAATGTGATTGTGCCAATTGAAGTTCTGGCTACTGAGAGGTGTTACTTTCTTCACCACAGTTTAGAATTATGCAAAAGTGTGATTTTAATGCTGCTGTAGTGTACTTTTTGCTGGCGCAAGTAAATAGTATAGTGTTATCTATAAGCCAGACTTATATATGTTTTTTTCATCTGACTAGTGGTCATAGAAATTACTGATGATGTCATACATGTGTTCTGAGGTGAGACATTGAGGGACAGCACAGTAAAGCTGTGAATAAATCAACTACTAACACAAATTGCTTGTACTTGTCTGGACATGCTTGAAATAATCTCATATGTACCAATTTTATTCACGATAGAACACTGCTAAGGGAATGTCTAAATTTATTGCTTATGGGATTGTAATAACTCCTAAGTCACCACGTGGAATTCAGGTTGGACAATCATCTCGTCCCATGTTAAGAATTTTAGTTTATATCATGGTATAGGGGAACAGGAAAAAAAACAATTTCTCAAAAAAATAATAAAGGTGGCACATCTTTTCTCCCCAGTCCTTGGAGGACATCACTATGAATTTTTTTTCCTTATTAAGTATAGTTGAACAGTGTTACATTAGTTTTAGGTGTACAAACAACATAGTGATTCAACATTTCTGTACTATGCTGTGCTCTTCACATATGTAGGTACCCTCTGTCACCATACAAGGTTATTACAATATCATTGATTATATTCCCTATGCTATGCCTTGTATTCCTTTGACTTACTGGTTCCATTCCTGGAAACCTGTACCTCCCGCTCCCCTTCACCCATTTTTCCCAACCCAACACTTCCCTCTGGCAAACATCAGTTTGTGCACTGTATTTATGGGTCTGATTCTGCTTTTTGGTTTGTTTGTCTATTCAGTTGTTGTATTTTTTAGATTCCACATATGAGTGAAATTATATGTTATTTGTCTTTCTCTGTCTGACTTATTTCATTTAGCATAATACCCTCTAGGTCCATCCATGTCACACATGGCAAGATCTCATTCTTTTTTATGGCCGCATAATATCCCCTTGTTCTTCTGTCAACAAAATGAAAAAAGCAACCTACTAAATAGGAAGAGATATTTGTAAATGATATATCTGATGAGGTATTAATATCCAAACATTCAACACTAAAGAATTATAAATAATTTATAAAACTCTACACTAAAAACCAGTCTGATTAAAAAATGGGTACACATTTTTCCAAAGAAGTTATACAGATGGTCAACAGACACATGAAAAGATGCTCATCGCTGATCTTCAGGGAAATGCAAATCAAAACCATAGTGAGCTATCACCTTACACCTGTCAGATGACTAGAATCCAAAAGACAAGAAAAGCAAGTGTTGGTGAGGATGTGGAGAAAAAGGAAGTGCACTATTTTTGGTGGGCATACAAATTGATAGAGCCATTGTAGTATAGGATGGAGATTCCTCCAAAATTTAAAATTTGGAATACCACAGGATCCAATAATTCCATTACTGGATATTACCTAAAGAAAAGGAAAACACTAATTCAAAAGGATATATGTACCTCCATATTTATTGCAGCATTACTTACAATAGCCAAGGATGGAAGCAACTTAAGTGTCCATTGATAGATGAATGGATACACACACACACACACACACACACACACACACACAATATATATATATATACACACACTATATATATATATATACACTATATATACTATATATACTATACTATATATACTATACTATACTATATATACTATGTATACTATATATACACTATATATATATACACACACACACATCTGGGATAGAGCTTATTGTTTTGTTTTGTTTTTTAATTTTTTAAATGTTTTTTTTTTAATTTATTTTTGACTGAGAGAGAGAGAGAGAGAGAGAGCATGAGCGGGGGAGGGGCAGAGAGAGAGGGAGACACAGAATCCGAAGCAGCCTCCAGGCTCTGAGCTGTTGCACACAGCCCGACGCAGGGCTTGAACTCACAGACTGCGAGATCATGACCTGAGCAGAAGTCAGACGCGCAACCAACTGAGCCACCCAGGAGCCCCTAGCTTATTGTTTTTTAAATAAAAAAATAAGAAATAATTTATCATGCACCATTTATCCATTTTACTTATTTATCCATTTTAAAAGAACATATCTGGAATAGCAATGACAAAGTCCATTAAAGATTAAAAACATGATAATCCACTCTTATTTTCTAAGACCCTTCTGTTCCATTCTCCAGAAATAATTGATAACTAAAGGAAGGCGTGAAAGGAATTATTTCTTCAGTTTAAAATTTTAGATAGTTGAATACATTACTCTGAACTTTCCACAAAATTTGGTATTGTTTTTGATTGAGTGATTGATTAATAAAACACTAATATATAATGACTGCGTGCCAGACAATTATTATAAGTGCTCTATAAAAATATAGCATTCTATAAAGTAGATATTAAAATAAATAATTAGATATATCAAAATTAAAATCTAAAATGATTAAGATATTTGTCTAAGGTCACAAAGCTTTAGGTGGTAGAACTGTGATTTTAACCTGTGTGGCTTGATTCTAGAGTTTGTGTTCTTAATGACTACTATTTTGAAAAGTAAAAACATGCTTGTAGAAATTTCCATTTGGACTTTCTATTAGTAAACCCTACTTTTTTGGTCAAATGACAATAGGAGAATTTTTTTTTTTTAAAGTAATCTCTCCACCCAACATGGGCTCAAACTTACAACCCTGAGATAAAAAGTCACATGCTCTACTGACGAGCCAGCCAGGCTCCCCTAGGAGAACGCTTATAATTGTACTGCATACTTATTCCTGAACTATAAATATAGTAATTTGTGAAAGGATAATGAATTAGTTTTAGAATCAAAGTAGGCTTACCATGAGGTGAATTTCGTTCAAGACTTCATTCATTATTGGGTGCTTTGGTCTCCACTATAATTAAGGAAAGAAAAACAGGTCTTAGTCCCCAGATTAATGAAAATTTATAGTCACTGTTGACAAATACTAAAAAGATCTAAGTGTTTCACTTTCTGATTGTGTAGCTATTCCTTTGTCTTTGGAGAAGGCTAGAAAGAAGATTCTGAGAATGTATCTTATTATTTTAGGTCTTTCTGAATCTGTGAATTAAATTAGGAATTAATTCAGCAGTCATGATTCTATTATTTTAAATCAAGCCTCCATTACCTCAGCCTAATTTTATTTTACTTTAAAAATTGTTAATAAGTGGAATATTAGCAAATTGCCAATCATGTGATCTTATAAGCTGCTACTACAGACTCTGTATGTGAGATAGATCTCATAAATACTTGGACCCCCTGTTGAAAATACTCACTTTGCTCCTGGTCATTTTTCCCCTCACAGGATTGTGCCATGCCCACTAAAATCAATGAGCCATTTTTAACTGAAGTGGATTTCAAGAGTATCATTATATTAAGGGATTTATGGCATATGTATTTATCATTGGCCACTACTGAAATCCAGCCTCAGACAATCAACCAAGCAAATAATTGATATTTTATTCTGATAATGGACCAGAAACCAACAATGGGAGGGGGGAGGATAATATACAGGTACAGATGCAGGGAGAAGATGTTAGAGTGGATTTATGATTTGAAAATCATCCATTTTGTATCTGTATCTTCTTATAGGACAGTTAAGACATCTACTTAATCAAAACTTTGAGAAATTCATTAGTAAGTAATGTGTCAGCATCTTTGAAAAAGATTTTCATAGCTTTGGAAAATATTTTTACATGGGTGAAGAAAGCTCTGTAGTGTATTGATTAAGAGGATAAACTCTGAATCATAACGGCCTGTTTCAGACTATTAGTTTGGCAAATTGTGTAAACACTGTATGTCTTTTTATCTTCACTTGTAAAGTAAAGATGACACTAATAACAATCTAACAGAACTGCTGTTAGTGTTACCTGACAAATAGAGAAGTCCTCCACCTTCTGCAATCTGAAACCCTTAATTGGTTTCCTAAAGCTTGGCTGTCAGTGAGGGCCACTCACTGCTAATCATATAAAGAGCTTGAATGCTCTATTGTTCCTACTTTGGGGATTTCACCACTAATGCCAGATTCAAAATCTCTGTGTTTCTTGTTTTGTTTCTTTTTTCTTTTCTTTTCTTTTCTTTTCTTTTCTTTTCTTTTCTTTTCTTTTTTCTTTCTCTTTAGTGTCTGGTTACATGGGCCTTAGACCCATGGCCCTCTACTAAATGCCAAGGTAACTGATTAAATGAATTATCTAGTCTTTCCATCTGGTATACTGAAAATACAATACTTCAAGAATCCTATGACACTTGAAGGTTACGTAAGATAAACTTTAGAAGGCTTAGATGATTGGAAGATAAGAAAATGATACAAATCTGCTTGAAAGGTAGCTCATACAACTAACTGTAATACTAAAGGAACCTTCTGATTATATTTATCTCCTCTGATTCATCAGCCTACAAAAAGAGAATTTGTTAGTCAGATAGAAATAGGTATTCCATTCTGCATGGCAATTAAAGATGATTGTTAAATTTGCTAATGTGATGCCATCCAAAATTTTAAAAATTATGAACTGTAGTAAAAAGTCAGTGAAAATATCTTTATAATGGCTTTCAATTTTTTTCTCTTTGATGTCTATTTAAATACAAAACATACTGTTCTCTCAAAGTAGCAATAGTAGCTGTCCTCTCAATATAACAAATAGTTATCTATAACTATTTATAGACAGAGCAGACATAAGCAAAATACATAGCAGTGTATGCCATGTAATAACCCAATAAATTCATACAAATAAAATGTTATGAATTATGTATATTGCACTTGCCTTATGAGTGGAAAGATTTTGCTATTTTCTAGCTTGAGAATTATTAACTTTTTGTTATAATAGGCCAGACAATAGTTTTGAAGTCAAATTTTAAAGTTTAAATTAATTGTCCAGATGTGTTTTCACGTATCCATGGTCTTGCAGCAGATGAATTGAAAGGTGTTCAATTCATATTTGAGGATATTTAGCCACAATTTAAGTGGCCCATATAGAATTCTGTGTTGTAATTAAAGAATATTTCTCTACAGAAAATAACTATCTTCCAATACATTTGATCAGTAAATTGTAATTTTGTTATTTTTGAAAAAGAATCACCTCTGCTTTTTCTTTGGTATTTCTTCTCATATCACTATATAGCTATAACAAAAAACATCTGCGATGCATAGATAAATCTACTGTCTGGAGAACAGTACAGTTACCAAACTCATATCTCCATTTCAATTTGTGACTGAATCTTATCAACCATATAGTGGCAAATTTAAGCTTTCAAAATGTAAATCAGATCACATTGTTTCTGTTCAATCATCTTTCTCTTGAAATTAGAATCAAATCCCAATGATCTGCTATGACCCTAATTTTCAAATCGACCCTAGTTCATTTGCAACTAGACTTTCATAATTTTCCATATTTTTAGCTCCCTACATCCACCTTGTGCCATTGTCCTTGCCTTTTGTATACACCTATCAAATTATTCACCTGTTAGTTAGGATATTAAGCATCATTTGGACTGAGAATCTTTGCACATTTCATTCCTTTTACCCAGATAAAAGGAATAAACAGATGTTGTTTATTGAATAAATGGAATGGATGAATGGGATTTCATGATTCAACTTACTCATTTGTGTGTGTGTGTGCATATATATGGATATATGCATTATTATTACTCTTGTTTTAGTTGTTTGATCATAGTGTCAATAACTATAGCTAGAGACCTCACAAATTTGTTAAATAACAGACCCACTCAGCATTTTCAATGGTTTTAAAAATCTACAAGGAGGGAACTATCCTGAAAAATTGTGCTATTTCTTCAATGACAGAAGATATGTATTTAAATTTTATATTAATGTGTATGTATATAGACATGTAATGATATATATGCAGAGAGAAAGAGAGATACAGAGAAGAAAAGATTTAGACTTCATTTACATATATGCAGATAATTTGCATATTATTTGCGGATAATGGTTGAAGGTATATTCTAAAGCTCTATTTTATTATATTCATAGCATTAGTTTAAGGATACAAAATGATTTAATAATATTAAAATAAGAATATATAATTTGTCATGAACACAAATATACATACAGCCAAATGATATGTGCTTTTTCCTTTGATCTGCTCTGTGTAGGGGAGACACACAAGTAAAACATTTATATTGCAATATTACAAATGCTATACTAGTGATTTAGAGGGAATACAAAAGAAAAGAGTATCAGGAAAGACTTGCTGAGAAAAACTGTAGTTGAACCTTGAAATATAAATAGGAGTTGGTCATGGGTTGGAAGACTTAATATTGTTAAAATGTTCATACTCCCTAAAGTCATCTACAGATTCAATGCAATCCTTATCAAAATCCCAATGGCATTTTTTATGTAAAAGAAAAACAATACTAAATTTCAATCGGACCCATTAAAGACTGAATAGCTAAAGCAATCCTTAGAAAGAAGAACAAAGATGGACACATCACCCTTTCTGATTTCAAAATATATTACAACTAAAGTAATTACAACTGTATGATACTGGCATAAGGATAGACATATCGACAGAGCATAGACTAAAATCAGAAGTAAACTCATGCATATATGGTAAACTGCTCTTGGACATGTGTGCCAATGGGGGAAGGATAATGTCTTCAACTGATAGTGCTAGCAAAACTAGATAGTCATGTGTGAAGGAATGAAATTAGACCTTTATCTTACACCACTCACACAAATAAACTCAAAAGGAATAAAGATTTAAACATAAGACTTAAAACTGTAAAACCCCTGGGAGAAAATTTAAGGGAAGACATCATGACTGTCTTGATTTCTTGGATAGGACAGCAAAAGCATGGGCAACAAAAGCAAAAATGTAGAAATGAGAAATCAAGTAAAGGAAAGCGTTTCTAGAGTGCAGAATAATAAACAGAGTGAAAAGAAAACCTAAGGAATGGAGGGAAATATTTGCAAACCATATATATAACACGCAGTTAATATCCAAACTATATAAGGGACCTCATGCATCTCCATATAAACAGCAACAACAGCAACATACAACCTGATTTAACAATGGGCAGGGGCACCAGCTGGCTCTGTCAGTTAAGCATCTGACTTCAGCTCAGGTCATGATCTCGTGGTTGGTGAGTTCGAGCCCCGCTCTGTGCTAACAGCTCAGAGCCTGGAGCCTGCATCAGGTTCTGTATGTGTGTCTCTCTCTCTGCCCCTCTCCTGCTCATGCTCTGTCTTTCACTCTCTCAAAAATAAATATTAAAAAAAATTTAAAAAAAAACAATGAGCAAAGGACTTGAATAGACATCTCTCCAAAGAAGATATACAAATGAACAACAGGTATATGGAAAGATGTTCAACATCACTAATCATCTGGGAAATGCAAATCAAAACTACAATGAAATATCATTTCACATCTGTTAGGATGTGTGTGTGTGTGTGTGTGTGTGTGCGTGTGGTGTGTGGTGTGTTGGTAAGGAAGTGGAGAAATTGAAACCATCACACAGTGTTGATGGGAATGTAAATTGGTAGAGCTTCTATGGGAAACAGTTTGAAAAGTCCTCAGAAAATTAAAAATATAGCTATCATATGATCCAGAAATCCCATTTCGGGTTATATATCTACAAGAATTGAAATCAACTTCTTAAAAAGATATCTTTAATCTCATATTCATTGCAGCATATTTACAAAATATACAAGATCTAGAAATAACTCAAAAATCTGTCATCAGTGGATGAATAATCAAGAAAAATGGGAATATATTTAAAAAAAGAAGGGGGGCGCCTGGGTGGCTCAGTTGGTTAAGCGTCCGAATTCGGCTCAGGTCATGATCTCACGGTTTGTGGGTTCGAGCCCCTCGCCCGGCTCTGTGCAACACACTCAGTGTCTGGAGCCTGCTTCTGATTCTGTCTTTCTCTCTCTCTGCCCTCCCCTGCTCTCACTCTGTCTCTCTCGAAAATAAAATAAAACATTAAAAAAATAAATATAAAAAATAATAAAAAAAAAGAAGGACATCCTGCCATTTGTGACAAAATGGATGAGCCTGGAGAATATTACGTTAAGTGAAATAAGCCAGTCACAGAAGAACAAATACTGCATGATTTCACATATATGAGATACTAAAATAGTGAGACTCATAGAAACAGAGAGGTTGCTAGAAAGTGGGGGGAAGGGGGAAAATGGGGAGTTGCTGCTGAATGCATATAAAGTTTCAGTTACATAAATTCTAGAGATCTGCTATTTAACATTGTGTCTTTAATTAATAATATTATATCATACACTTACAGATTTGCTAAAAGGGTATATTTCATATTAAGTATTTTTACCATAATGAAATAACTACATACATACATACATACATACAAATAGGGTTTGATCATGTTAAAAATATGAAAGAATTACTCTGAGCACCATGTGTAAAGAACAAAAGAAAGGAAAGGCAAATATGTTGGGGCTCACCAAACTGTTTGGCAGTGTCCTATTTATTACATAATGTTTGTGTAGAATGAGCGGACACAAATAAACCTTTACTTTTAAAATATTTCTTTTTAAACTACTTGCGTCATAATCATTACAGTGATGTTTCTTAAACTTTGGATTATTCCCCTATTCTATCACATTTTAAATGTTCAAGAGTGTTAAAAGTTAAGTGGAACAGATTATTACTCCTAGTTTACATACAGGGAAAATAAAAGTAAATAGAAAATTCACAAACATCTTGACAGTTTGAGTAGCAGTTGAAATAGCACCCTTTATTACTTTTTAAAAGTCATTCAAAAACAAAACCACTTTCCCTTAAAACCCCAGTAAAATGTTGATCTAAAACAATTTTACATTTAAAAAAGGACAAATGAATAAGCATTCCGTTCAATTCAAGTTTCAATAGAAAAACCTGCAACATATGAAGAAACATAATTTACCTTGACACAACATCATTATTTGTTAAGATAAATTAATAAACAGCACCTTTGGGTGCAACCAATCTATTCAATTGCTGTCAGTGTTGATTAGAATATGTCTAAACTGTAATAAACTGTGAATGTATTAATATATGATAGTGTCCTTTGTTTATTTAATGTGAAGCAATTACCACTTATTCATTCCACCAATCACAATTTTCCATGAGTGATTCTGCCTCTTCTTACAGTGTTCAAATGAACAAGGCCATAAGTCACATTTTATTGTTGCCCAAAGCTATTATTTACTCTGAGTTAGAGATACTGTGGTGATTTAAATAGGTAATATGCAACCTCACTAATCAGGTTTGTTCAAGAGATATATGATTAGTAACATCCGAAAGAGAAAGATATCACAAATGAGAACAACATAAATTGAATCTCAGTATATATATTGGTTAATTGCAACAATATTCAATTCAAATCTTCCATGAATGTTTTTCTACTAAATAGTACAATATTCCTTATATATTAATATTTAGTTTTTGTAAGAACTTCTTTACAAAAGTTATGATCAAGCTAATTGAAAGTTAATTGTATCAATAAGGTATCACATTAATTATACAAATTATTTCTCTTTAATTTCCAATTATGACTTTAAATAATTTATTGTCTTTAATATTTTTGTTTTGCTATTATTTATCTTTGTTTCCCAAAGACTAGGTATTTTAATATTTATGAAATAATTATACCTACTCTGACTAAATTTTCCCATATTCATTTTTTCATGAATAACTTTGAATTTCGTAATTGTCTGGTTTTGCTTTGTTTCAGATTTTAGATTGACATTTTGTATTTTCTTCATACGTTATGTGTTTCTTTCATTCCATAACTATGAAGGGTTTCAAATATTTCTCTAATATACAGACATACCTTCTTTTATTATGCCTTGTTTCATTGTACTTTGAAGATACTGTGTTTTTTACACATTGAAGGTTTGTGGTAACACTCACTCGAACAAATCAATTGACATAATTTTTTCAAAAGTATTTTTTCACTTTGTGACTCTGTGCCACATTTTGATAATTCCTAGAATATGTCAAACTTTTTCATTATTGTTAGATTTGCTACAGGGATCTATATTAGGATCTTTGATGCCATTATTGTAATTGTTTTGGAGTGCCACCAACCACACCTGTATAAGATGGCAAACAATTGACAAATGTTGAATGTGTTGTCACTGCTCCACCAGCTGGCTGTTTGCTTATCTTCTCTGTCTTCTTGGGCCTCCTCTTCCCCTGAGGCCCATGGAAATATTGAAATTAGACCAATTATCAACCCTGCGATGGCCTCTAAGTATCAATAAGGAAGAGTTGAAAGTCTCTCACTTGAAATCAAAAGCTAGAAATGATTAAGCACGGAGAGGAAGGCATGTCAAAGCCAAGATAGGCCAAACCTTAGGCCTCTTTTGCCAAATGGCTAGCCAAGTTGTGAAAGCAAAGGAAAAGCTCCTGAAGGAAATTAAAAGTAGTACTCTATTGAACACATGAATAATAAGAAAGTGAAACAAACCTATTGCTGATATGGAGAAAGTTTTAGTGGTCTAGGTAGAAGATCAAACCAGCCATCACATTTCCTTAAGCCAAAGCCTAATCCAGAGTAAGGTCCTAACTCTTCGATTCTATGATGGCTGAGAGAGGTGAGGAAGCTGCAGAACAAAAGCTGGAAGCTAGCAGAGATTAGTTTGTGAGATTTAAGAAAAGAGCCATCTCCATAATATCAAAGTGCAAGGTGAAGCAGTAAATGCTGATATAAGAGCTGAGGCAAGTTATACAGAAGATCTAGCCAAGATAATTAAAGTGACTACAGTAAACACTAAATTTTCGATGTAGACAAAACTGCCTTCTCTTGGGAGAAGATGCCATCTAGGACTTTCATTGCTACAGAGGAGAAGTAAATGCCTGGCCTAAAACTTCAAAGAATAGGTTGACTCTTTTTGGGAACTAATGCAGCAGATGATTTGAAGTGCAAGCCAATGCTCATTTACCATTCTGAAAACCCCAGGGGCCTAAAGAATTCTGCTAAATCTACTTTGCCTGTGCTCTGTAAATGGACAACAAAGCCCGAGACAGCACATCTGTTTACAACACAGTTCACCAAATAGTTAAGGCCTGCTATTGAGACTTACTGCTCAGAAAAAAAGATTCTTTTAAATCTTACTGTTCATTGACAATGTACCTGGTCACCTAAGAATTCTGATAGAGATGTACAACAAGGTTCATGTTGGTTTTGTGCCTGCCAACACAACATCCATTTTGCAGCCCATGAGTCATGAATTCATTTTGACTTTCAAATCTTATTATTTAAGATTTTACATTTTATAAAGCTATAGTTGCCATAGAGAGAGATTCTTCTGATGGATCTGGGCAAAGTAAATTGAAAACTTTCTGGAAACGATTCACCATGGTAGATGCCAATAAGAACATTCATGATTCATGGGAAGAAGTCAAAATATAAACATTAACAGGAGTTTGAAAGAGGTTGACCATAACCTTCATAGATGACTTTGGGGGTTTAAAAATTCAGTGGAGGAAGTAACTTCAGGTGTGGCGGAAAGAGCAAGAGAATTAGAGGGGAAGCCTAAAGATGGGGCTGAATGGCTGCAATCTCATGATAAAATTTTAATGGATGAGGAGCTGCTTCTTATGGATGACCAAAAAAAAGAATTTCTTGAGATAGAATCTACTCTGGTGAAGATGCTGTGAAGATTGTTAAAATGACAAGAAAGTACTTAGACTATTGGGTAAACTTAGTTAATAAAGCAGTGGCAGGGGAGAGAGAATTGACCAGTTTTGATAGGAGATCTAGTGTGGGTAAAAAGCTATCAAACAGCATCACATGCTACAATGAAAACATTTGTGAGAGAAAGAGTTAATTGATGCAGCAGAATTCACTATTGCCTGTTTTAAGAAATTGCCACAGGCCATCCCAGTCTTCAGCAACCACCACCCTGGTCAGTCAGCGGCCGTCAACATCGAGGCAAGACCCTCCATCTTCAAAAAGATTACAACTCACTGAAAGCTCAGATGATGGTTTGATTTTTTTTTTAGCAATAAAGTACTTCTTTTTAATGTTTATTTGTTTTTGAGAGAGAGCAAGCATAAGTTGGGGAGGGGCAGAGAGAGGGGGACAGAGGATCCTATGTGGGCTTTGCGCTGACAGCAGAGAGCCCAGTGCAGGGCTCAAACTCAGGAATCATGAGATCATGGACCTGAGCTGTAGTCAGATGTTCAGCTGATTGAGCCACCCAGACACCCCAGGAATAAAGTATTTTTGAATTCAGGTATCTATATTGTTTTTTTTAGACATAACGCTATTGTACACTTAATCGACTACAGTATAGTACAAATTTTTATATGCACTGGGAAGACAAAAAATTCATTTTGAATAGCTTTATTGCAATATTCACTTTCTCACAGTGGTTTGGAACTGAACCAGCAATATCCCCGAGGTATACCTGTGTGTGGAACAGTTATTACCACAGGAGGAAACATGCTGCAGTGGAGTTAAAGATTTTGCTTGCTTAGAGTAATAGTCAATTTCCTCAGTTGTATTTTCTCCAATGCATTCAGAAAACTCAGCTTGTCATTAAAATGCTTTTAACCTTTTGGGCAACAGTATCAAGTCAAATAAAAATTTTTTGAAACACTGATATGTAGAATACTAAATTTTTAGGTATGCGACCACCAGTAACATACTACACGTTATATCATAGCAAAATATATGTGGGTTCTGTAAGAAATAAACTGCATTGGGGGCTCCTGGGTGGCTCAGTCTGTTAAGCGGCCGACTTCGGCTCAGGTCATGATCTCACGGTCCGTGAGTTCGAGCCCCGCGTCGGGCTCTGTGCTGACCGTTCAGAGCCTGGAGCCTGTTTCAGATTCTGTGTCTCCCTCTCTCTGACCCTCCCCCATTCATGCTCTGTCTCTCTCTGTCTCAAAAATAAATAAGCGTTAAAAAAAAAAAAAGAAATAAACTGCATTGTATAGAAATATAGTTCTCAAAAATATTTGCCTTTTGGGGCACCTGGGTAGCTCAGTCCATGAAGCATCCAACTTAGGCTCAGGTCATGATCTCTCAGTCTGTGAGTTCAAGCTGACAGCTCAGAGCCTGGAGCCTGTTTCAGATTCTGTCTCCCTCTCTCTCTGCCCCTCCCCCACCCACATTCTGTCTGTCTCTGCCTCTCTCTCTCTCTCTCAAAAATAAATAAACATTAAAAAATTGGAAAAAAAATTTTGCTTTTTGCCAAGTATTAAAATCAAATGTAAGTACAATAGTTCTGCTCTTGAAGCAACTCTAGAATTATCTACAGAGCACAAATTAGTAAGAAATGGGAAAACAGTTTCATTGAAACTATTATATTTTGTATACATTTTCTCTCTATATTAGAGTTACAATGTCCTGAAACTTGTGATTTGAACATGGTGCTCACAGAAATAAAAATTCAGTAGTATTTTTTGAATCTTATCAAGACCCTTACCGTATATTACTATTACTTACAGAAGACTTTTGTGTGTGCAGATAACATTCAATATTAAAGAGTACTTTAAATATACAAGTCTGTAAAGGGAACAAAAGATGAACACCATAATGAATTATAACATACATTTCTGAAGCTGCATTTGTTAGAACATATTTGCAGTGAAATTTTTATTAGGTGAGGTAAATATTTTGTCAGTGATTATTATTGTTTTAATCTGCTGGTTCTTAAGTATGAATTATAGTACAATGACTATTAGTTTTTCATTATGAGCAATATATTTTCACTTATCTTCACTCATGCACCCACAAACCTTTTCATTATTAAATGTAGCATCACATGTTTGTGATTTAACTTGCTTGGTTGTGTCAATACTGTCTTGAGATTGTTTATGACTGTATGAAAGATCAATTAATGGTATGTCACTAGTTCATATATATTGGATTTAAACCATAACTTGAATTTAAAATCTTAAATTACACTTAATTTTAATAGTAAGCATTGATAACTTTATTGATTTCTATGTTTCCCTCAATTCATTTTGGTTTTGACTGCATTATCACCTCACACTTTGAGCTTCATATTCCTTTTTTAAAATTTTGCTTCCTAAAAAAGGTCAATTGAAAACAAGTATACTTACAGCAAGAGTACTATGTGGGTTTGAACTTGCTTTTGAAAATAATCCAGACATGAATTATCTTACAAAGAGAAGGTATTATGACCATTACAGGTCCAGAATCATCAGGCAGCCTAATAAACATACAACTTATTTTCCCACAAATCTTGATCTTGACATATTACCTAAGAACATATTAACATAAATACTGTTTTAAGATAAATATTGCACATATATGGAAGTGCAGTTTAATTTCATATCCTATTTAAAACATCAAAAGAAGTAAAAAAAGAAAAAATATTAGACAATGTTTTCATGAAGCTATAAGTTAGATTTCCAATTAAGTATTCATACCCTCAAGAAAAAACAATGCAATGTATTACAGAATATTCAAATTTACAATGTCCTGAACATGCTATTTATTTACTCTACATTCTTCAGGCAATCACTTCACGAAATGAAGCATACTGAAATTTTAAATTATATATTCCTCCAAGGTCTACTAAGAAAATCATATAAAGTGTGGAGCAAATTTGAAAAATAATTATAATATTATAATAGTCTGACTTAATTTGGGACCTTCAGAACTCAGCTTTTTTATTTTTAAAGATTTTTTTTACATTTATTTATTTTTGATAGAGACAGAGCACAAGTGGGGGTGGGGCAGAGAGAGAAGGAGACACAGAATCCAAAGCAGGCTCCAGACTCTGAGCTGTCCGCACAGAACCTGACGCTGGCTTGAACTCACAAACTGCGAGATCATGACTTCGGAGATCATGACCTGAGCTGAAGTCAGACTCTTCACCATCTGAGCCACCCAGGCGCCCCAGCTCAGCTTTTTTATTAAGAATAATTTACTGTGGACCATGACTAGATTACAAGAGAGTTGACTAAAAGCAATCAAGAGAGATTCACATGGCCCTGGTTCCATCACTCCTTTCTGCCTCCACACAATCATCAGTGGAGAAAACACAGTTTGCCTACCAAGTCTTTCATAGTCTTATGTTCCTTTCAGTGCTGCAACTATAGAGGAGTCCTTGTACAATCACTATCTCTAAGTGATAAAACCTTCTTCATCTCCATTCTGCAGAAATCTCAGAACCTTGCAGAAATCTCAGAACCTTGCCACAAAGAAATCATCAAGAATATTCTTGACATACTAGATATTCCTACTTATATACTTACATCTAGTCATCAAAAGAAGCACAAGACTCAGCTGTTATGCTTTATTACCTGGCTTCTCATTTCCGTATTGCCCTGTGATTCTCCTATTCTGATTGAATCATATACTCCACCCCACTATGGGAACACTTTTTCTGTCCTTTTTTTTTAAAAAAATATAATTTATATTCTGTCTTGAATGCACAGTTACTAACAAAATCTCCCGCATCTAATATTTCTCTGAATTTTCCATCCTCCATTTTGTTCTAATTAAAATTTAATGGTGCCCTGAGAACATTTGTGACATAGTTTATTCTTCTGTACCTTATATCTCAGAAGCTGGAAATGGAGTAACTGTCTTCATCTGGCCTCCAGAGTACCATTGTCTGTTTTTCTCTCAGGATCTATTTTCTTCTTTATTTACTTGCATCCGCTCAATATTTTAATCTAGTACACTGGCTTTAAATATGAAAACTGAAGACTCCTAATCTTTTACCTCCAGCCCAGTGTCTCCTTGAGCTGCAGTCTCTTAAATTCAACTGTCTCCTTATCAATTCCTTCCACGTGAATATCCAATTAATTTGTCCAAAATGAAAACATTAATTTCTCTGGTACTCAAATTATTTGTTATCCAGTATTCCACAATTTAATTTAATTTTACATTTCTATTTTGGCAGAATCATCCTCTTTCTCTCACACTTTACGTCTAGTAAATTCTGAGTTGATGCTAGTATTTAAATATACACATAACCTGTAGTTGTGTGTACTTTTGATAAAGAATCATTTTGTTTTCTCCTTTACTGAGACAACTTTGGAAAAAAAGAATCTATAATGCATCAGTTTTATAATAGGGATTCCCTGGTATATAGAGTTGATTGTAGTTATGGAATAATTTTATACGAAGTGGTATTAATTGCACAAAATTCAGTAAACTTAAAGTAGTAGTAAATTAAAACAGTAGTAAATTAAAGATATATCCACTTGTGGAAATATAGATTGACATAAAAAGTCTATTTTGAAAATTTTATAATTTTACAAATTAATATTTTACTTTCTTTAGTGTTATGAAACCAAATTGGTCTATTAAAGACCAAATGCAACTTGCATAGACTACCTAAGAATGAAAACCTTTCTCTTAATATCCAAAGCTTCATAAAGACAGTGGATATTGAGTGAAATTCCTTCTCTCTTTTTCTCTCAGGGTTTCTGAAATAGGGTATTTGGTATTGATATTTAAGACAGGAAACATCTTTGTTCTGAAATATACTGGCAGGCCATACAGCAACTCTGACCCTCAAGGCACTATCAATAATATTACTGTCATTTTGATACCAAAAAATGTACTTGAAGATTTCAAGATGCCTCCAAAGAAGAATACTACTGTCTGAATTACTCACAATTAGACAAAGTTTCTATTTATAAATATAATGGTGGCCAGCACTTACCAAAGCACTATATTGTGCAGAGAATATTAAACAAGCTAATGTATGGTGAGGCAATGGGTTCGTCATTGAGTGATATAAAAATATAGACCTTTATTCTTCAGCATGAGCTCTCAAGACCTAACTTATTTTTTAATTTGTCTAGTCTGCTTACTTGATATTACAGCTTTCATCTACATAGGAAATGAAACTGGAAACATTCCTGAGTATACTAGAATTGGAAGAGTCACTGTCTTTGCCAGCTTTGTAATTTGACAATCAGAAGCAACATTCCTTCTTCACTGGAAGCTGGTGAGAAGTAAGATGGGATAAATACAGATTTTTTTTCTTATTAATTTAAGAAGTAAATAATGATGGCGTGCCTGGGTGACTCATTTGGCTAGGTGTAATGATGTCAGGGTCATGAGATTGAGCCTTGTGTCCAACTACATGCTGAGCTTGGAGCCGGCTTATGATTTTCTCTCCCTCTCCCACTGCCCCTCCCCGCCACTCTCTCTCTCTCTCTCTCTCTCTCTCAAAATAATAATAATAAATAAAATAAAAAGTGAATAATGACTATTTATATCATTTTAGTGTGTACTGACTTCGATGGATAATGCTAATCAAGAGAGTCATTTTTCTAATTGAGGTTTTTGAATAAAAAATAGAAATAATTATATAGAATTACAGTAGAGTATTAAAAGTGTTATTATATGGGGAAAGTGGGTATCTACACATTTACAAGGCTTCTTAATGTGTTTACTAATGTCTGAATAATGTTGAAGAGTTAACCATGTGAGGGGAGGAATAATAGAAAATAATTTTTACACAGATGGAGTAACTATGTTGTGATCTGGAGGTTAGAGAGTACTTCCAACTAAACAAATGCTGATAACCAAACTTATATGTATATCACCATAAGTTATATAACATAAATTATATATATCACTATGTATATATTTATGCACACATATTTATACACATGTATCTGGAAAATTCACAATATTATGGAAATTACACAACACGCTCTTAAACAACCAATGGATAAAATAAGAAATCACAAGGGAAATTAGAAAACACTACAGATTAAACTGAAAATAAAAACACAACCTATGAAAATTTATGACACATACTAAAAGCAGTGTTAAAAGAAATTTGCAACTATGAACGCTTACATTAAACAGTTAAGAAATACCTCAAATCGGAAACCTAACTTTATAACTTAAGGAATGTGAAAAAAAGGAACTAAACCCACAGCTAGCAGAAGGAAGGAAATAATAAAGATTAGGGCAGAGATAAATGGAATAGAGAATTAAAAAAATATAGTAAAGAAAAAACAATGGAATCAAAATTGATTCTCCTAAAAGATCAACAAAGCTGAAAAACTTTTAACTGGATGGACTAAGAAAAAAAAAAAGAGAAAAGGATCACATTACTAAAATCAGAAATGAAAGTGGAGACATTACTACTGGTTCTACAGAAATAGAAGGGGTTATAAATGAGTATTGTAGAAAGTTGAATGCCAACAAATTGTATAAACTAGATAAAATGAATGAATTCCTAGAGGTACAAATCCTACCAAGATGAAACCACAAAGAAACAGAAAATGTGAAAAGAAATATTATACTGTATATTAACTAACTGGAATTTAAATAAAAACTTAAAAAAGAAAATATGAATAGATGTATGACTAGTAAGGAGATTTAATTGGTAGTCCAAAATCTCCTAACAACAA
This sequence comes from Leopardus geoffroyi, assembly GCF_018350155.1. Lineage (NCBI taxonomy): Eukaryota > Metazoa > Chordata > Mammalia > Carnivora > Felidae > Leopardus > Leopardus geoffroyi. The sequence continues at coordinate 89,145,045 of NC_059328.1, forward strand.
CAATAAAACAAAACAAAAAAGCAAAACAAACAAACACCTGAACCAGATGGTTTCACTGGAGAATTTTACCAAATATTTAAAATACTAACACCAATCTTTATCAAACTTTAACAAAATATTGAAATGGAGGGAATACTCCCGAACTTATTCTACAAGGCCCGTAATACCCTGATACTGAAGACAAAGATACCAAAAGAAAAAAATCTACAGATCAGTGTAGATGAAAATTGATGTAAAAACCCTTTACAAAATACTAGCAAACTGAATTCAGCAGCATATTTAAAGGAGTATACAGCATGAGAATTAGTCCTGGATTGAAAAGATAGTTCAACATAGGAAAATTGATCAATGTAATACACAAGTTAAAGAATAAATGAATAAAAAGCACATGCTTATCTGAACTGATGCAGAAAAATTATTTGACAGAATTCAACATCTTTTATAATAATAAGAACACTCAAAAATTAGTAATAGAGGGAAAACGCCTCAACATAATAAAAGCCAACAGTAAACATTATAGTCAATAATGGAAGACTGAAAGTTTTTCTTCTAAGATCAGGAACAAGGCAAGGATGTCCACTTTTGCAACTTCCATCCAGAATAGTACTGAAAGTCCTAGCTCGAATTAAACAGGAATAAGAAAAATTCTTTCTATTTGTAGATGATATAATCTTATAATGTAGAAAATCTTAAAGAATTCACACAAAATGGTGTTTGAATAAACCCAGCAAAAGAGTACACTCAAAAAGTCAACACACAAAAATCAGTTGCATCTCTATACACAAAGCAAAAATGAATAATCTGAAAAGGAAAATTTACAAATGATTCAATTTATAATAAAATAAAAAAATACTTAGGAAATTGACTTAATGAAGGAAGAGAAAGATTTCAATAATAAAACTACAAAACATTACTGAAAGAATTTAACGAAAACACCAATAAATTGAAAAACATCCTGTGTTCATGGATTGTAAAACTTAACATTGTTAAGACACCAATACTAGCCAAAGTGATCTACAGATTTAATGCAATCCCTATCAAAATTTCAATGACTATTCATTGCATAAATAAAAAAAAACTCATCCTAAAATTCATATGGAATCTCAAGCATTCCCAAATAAGCAATATAATTCTTGAACACAGCTAGATGACTCATACTTCTTGACTTCAAAACTTACTATAAAGCTAAAGTAATCAAAACAATGTGGTATTTGCATAAAGGCATATATATAGACCAACACTATCAAGAATCTAGAAATAAACTCTTGAATATATGATGTAATGATTTTCAATAAGACTGCCAAGGCCAATGGAGAAGAGACGGTCTTTTCAATAAACAATGCTGGAAAACTGGATATCAACATGCAAAAAAAAAAGTTGAACACTTACGTAAAATCATATGCAAAAAATTAACTCCGAATCAATCTGTGACCTAAATGTAAGACCTGAAACCACAAAATTCTTAGAATAAAGAATAGAGCAAAAGCTACATGTCTTTAAAGACATACCCAAGGGGCGCCTGGGTGGCGCAGTCGGTTAAGCGTCCGACTTCAGCCAGGTCACGATCTCGCGGTCCGTGAGTTCGAGCCCCGCGTCGGGCTCTGGGCTGATGGCTCAGAGCCTGGAGCCTGTTTCCGATTCTGTGTCTCCCTCTCTCTCTGCCCCTCCCCCGTTCATGCTCTGTCTCTCTCTGTCCCAAAAATAAATAAACGTTGAAAAAAAATTAAAAAAAAAAAAAGACATACCCAATAAGCACATGAAAATATGCTCAACATCACTAATCATTACGAAAATGCAATTGAAAACAACGAGACCACCTCATACTCATTAGGATGACCCCTGTCAAAACTAAACTAAACTAAACTAAACTAAACTAAACTAAAAAACAATTGTTGGCAAGAATGTGAGGAAATTGGAATCTTTGTGCACCAGTGTTGCAAATATAAACTGGTAGGGTCACTGTGGAAAATAGTATGGAGATTTCTCTAAGAATTTAAAGTAAAATTACCATATGACCCAGCAATTCCACCTCTGAGTATATACTCAACAAAACTGAAAGAAGGACCTTAAAGAAATATTTGTATACCTATGTTCATAGCAGTATTTTTCAAACAACTGAAACGTGGGAGCAATACAACTAACTGATTATGGAAGAATGGATAAGCAAAAGTAGTATACACATACAAAACAATATCATTCACCCTTTCAAAGAAGAAAATTTTAACATATGCTACAACATGGATGAACCTTGAGGACATTGCACTAAGTGAAATAAGTCAGTTACTAAAAGATAAATATTGTATGATTCCACTTATACGAGGTACTTAGATTAATCAACATCACAGAGACAAAAGTAGAATGGTAGTTGTCAGGGGATAAAGGGAAGGGGGAAAAGAGAGCTATTGCCAAATGGGCACAGAGTTTTAGTTTTACAAGATAAAAACAAGTTCTTGAGATGGATAGTGGTGATAGTTACCCAACACTATGAATGTACTTAATGTTACTGAACTGTACACTTAAAATACTTTTAGGATAATATGCAATGTATATGTTACCACGATCAAAAAAATAGAAAAAGTTAATATATGCTCAGTACTGTGTTGGGTGGTTCTCATTTTTTCTTTGATATTCTTCATCTTTATTATCCTGTGCTGCATTTCAGATAACCTTTTCAGGTGCAAACCCTAGTTCACTTGTCTTTTTTCTCTCTTTCTAATAAACTCTTCATTTATCATACTATTTTCTTGTTGATTCTATTTAAAATGCTACTTCTGGAAATGCTTAAATAATAGAAACCACATTTACCTTCCCTCTTTGCACAGTTATAAAATGAGAACAAATATAGGAAACCAAGGTTTGCATCCATTAGTCCAGAGTCAGGGAATGACAGTGAGAGAAGGGCAACAAATGAGGTGGATGCAGTGAGTCCAATCTCACCGACTGCAGTTTCCAGCCCACAACACGGAAAGCTGCAAACCTTGCCAAGCTTGGCAGTTTTGTTGATTTGAGGACAGTTTAGAGTTCTGGGAAGACTAAGTTGTTAGAATTTGTGGAGTAGAAAAGCAAAGTGGAGAGAAGTGTAGAGAGAAAGCTAAAATCAAACAAACAAAAAACACACACAAAAAAAACCCCACTTGATACTGGTGTCCTTCTATCTCTTGCTAAGTTTTTTTGTGTCTGCATAGGAGAAAATTATTAGAGGTGGGGAGGAAATACCAGAAAGAAGTAAGGCAATCTCTGAAGCCAAACAGGACTGAAAAGTGTGTTTTCTCCAGAGTGAAAAAACATCTTAATACACAAGATATGAAATAGAGTCATCTAAAAGATATTACCTCAAGTGGGATTACATTAACCCTATATTGAGAGCTACATTAGCCCTAAATTGAGAGCTCCTCTCAGCCTGCCTAAAAGCCTATGTGGCGCCTGGGTGGCGCAGTCGGTTAAGCGTCCGACTTCAGCCAGGTCGCGATCTCGCGGTCCGTGAGTTCGAGCCCCGCGTCGGGCTCTGGGCTGATGGCTCAGAGCCTGGAGCCTGTTTCCGATTCTGTGTCTCCCTCTCTCTCTGCCCCTCCCCCGTTCATGCTCTGTCTCTCTCTGTCCCAAAAATAAATAAACGTTGAAAAAAAAAAAATTAAAAAAAAAAAAAAGCCTAACGACAGCAACAAAAAAATTCCTAAGCATACCAAAACCCAAAATACCAATGCCCATATTCTGGAGAAAAATCAATCAATACAAATATATCCAGATTCATAGATGGAAGAATTAATTGACAAGGACATAAAAACAAAACAAAACAGAACAAAAACTGTTACAAATACACCTGGATGTACAAGAAAGTAGAGGAAAGAACAAGTATGTCAGGGCAATAAAGACAATATCCTTATTCAATTACTAAAAATATTTGATAGAGGAAAAAATTTAAGCCTCTGGAGAAAAAATACACATTGTAGACAGAGGAAGAAATAGGAAATTTACAAATGTTTTCTCAGAAACACTATAATCTACAAGATATTAGAAAATATCTAAAATTGCTGAAAGGAAAACAAAGGCAAACTAAGATTCTATATCCATTAAAAAATTATTTCAGAAATAAAGGCAAGCCACTTGGGTGGCTCAGTCGGTCGAGCTCCTACTCTTGATCTAGGCTGAGGTCATGGTCTCACGTTCATGAGAGTGAGTCCCACGTGGGGCTCTGTGCTGACAGTGTGGCGCCTGCTTGGGATTTTCTGTCTCCCTCTCTCTCTCCCTCTCTCTTTGCTTCTCCCTTGCTTGTGCACACGTTCCTTCTCTCTCTCTAAAAAGTAAATAAACATTTTAAAAAAATAAAGGAAAAGTACTTTTTTTTAGATGTACAAAAGCTCAGAGAATTTATTGCTAGCAAAACAGCATTAAAGGACATGACACAGGGGAAACATTTCTGGATGAAGGAAAATGATACTAGATGAAAATTTGGATTTAGAATAGAGAATAATATGACTGGAAATGGCAAAAATTGAGATAATTACAAATACTTGCTTCTTATATTTTAAATCTCTGTAAAGAAAACTGGCAAGCTATTGTAAAAGACAACTAACAATGTATGGTAACATATGTAGAATTAAACTATATGACAACACAACCACAAACTGGAAGAGACAAATGGGAGTATATTGTTGTAAAGATTTAACAGTTTTCTGATGTGTTAACTGTTATTTGAAGTCATATTGTGTAGGTAAAATATGACCACTGTAACCTTTAAAAAAACAGAATAAAGATGGATAGCAAATTAACCAATTAGGGAAATTAAGTATAAATACTTATAGATATGAAAAGAGACAACAGAAAAAGGAAACAAAGAATTGACAGGACCATTAGAAAACAAAAAGCAACATGTCAGATTGAAACCCAAACATTTTGATAACTGCATTAAATTTAAATTAAATTAAAAACAAGAACTTGTCAAATTGGATAAAAATGTAAGAAACAACTGTATGTCGTTCATAAGAAATCATCTTTTAATATAAAAACAAAAGGATGCATTGTGTTCACATGAATCAACAGAGCACTGGAACAGCTTTGAAATAGCAAAGTACAGAGCACCTGGGTGGCTCAGTCGGTGAAGCATCCGACTTCGGCTCAGGTCATGATCTCACAGTTCGTGGGTTTGAGTCCATATCGGGCTCTGTGCTGACAGCTCGGAGCCAGGACCCTGCTTCGGATTCGGTGTCTCCCTTTCTTCCTGCCGTCTCCCATTTGCACTCTGTCTCTCTCTCTCAAAAATAAATAAAACATTAAATTTTTTTAAAAAATATCAAAGTACGTTTCAAAGCAAGCAATAGTACATGAAAGAAATAAGTTCTTTCATAAAGATAAACATGTTGATTAATCAATAGGACCTAATGATCCTAAACCTTTATGTATCTAATTCATAGAGCCTCAAAATGCATGACACAAAATGTGAAGAAAGTACAAGGAGAAAGGGATGCATTGAAAATTACAATTGGAGATTTTAGTAATTGATGTGATAATGAAATCATTAAGATTATAGAAACCTTGAACAACGATATCCATCTACTTGACCTAGCAGATATATATTAATCAGTCCACCCAATAATAGGAGAATACATAAGAATTAAAAAGAAAACAGAACATTTGCTAAAATTAACCATATCATGGGTCCTGGAATGAAGAGGATCAAATGGAATTAAATTAGTTATCAACAAAAAAAAAGGCATCTGAAAATACCAATATATGGAAATTAAGAAAACACTTCTTATTAAGCTATGGGTTTAAAGAAGATATCATGAGAAAAAATTCAAACTAAAATAATCAATGAAAATTAAAACAAAAAATGTCAAGATTTGTGGAATGCAAATTCAGAGCTCTTAGTGTGGAATTTATTTCATTAAATGCTCATATTAAGAAAGATTAGTGATTGAATCAATGATGAATGTCTCTATCTTATGAAGTTAGAAAAAGGAGCAACAAATAGAGTCTAAAGCAGAGAAAAAGTAATACAGAGCAGAAATAAATGTGTGTGCAAAGAGTAAAACAATATAGAAATCGATGAAAACAACTGGATTTTTATATGATCAATAAAACTGATAAAGTTTATCAAGATCAATCAGTCAAGAAGAAGAAACAGAAATCCCCAGTATCATAATGATAGAAGAGACATCTCTGTAGAAATTGCAGACATTAAGTGGATAATAAGGAATATTCTGGATGATTTGTCAAAAATTCTGCAATTTAAGATGCAATTAACAAATTCCCACACAAATTACCAAACTCATAAAAAATTAAATTCAGTTGTGTAGCCTTCAGCAATTTACCCAAACGCTCTGTGCCTCATTTCTTTATTCATAAAACATATCAATAGCTCATAAATTACAAAACTCTAAGGATACATGGATAATTTTTAATATAGTGTTTGTTACATAATATGCACCATGCATGTTTTAGCAATAATGATTACTGTTATTATTATTGTTATTAATTTCTTAGATTTAACTTTTTGCCTTTGGCTCAGGATTTTTTTCCTGCTTTTTGTCACCTAAGCCTTCATTTTAGAAAGTTTTGTACAGTGTTTAATCCAGCTTGTTTTATTTTTACCAGAACATAAACTCTCATTATCTCATTTATTTTTCAAAAAACAAGTCATAATAATAGACTAAAGGTATCACTAGCTAGCTCATAGTGCTGACTTTATGTAATCTATGGTTGATTAATTCCTAAGCTTTTGGACTTTTAGGAAATCTTTAATTTAAATTTTTTTAATGTGTATTCATTTTTGAGAGAGAGAGAGAGAGAGAGAGAGCATAAAAGGGGGAGGGGCAGAAAGAGAGGGAGACACAGAATCCGAAGCAGGCTCCAGGTTCTGAGTTGTCAGCACAGAGCCTGACGCGGGGTTCAAACTCACAAACCGTGAGATCACGACCTGAGCTGAAGTCGGACGCTTAACAGACTGAGCCACCCAGGTGCCCCAGGAAATCTTTAATTTTAAAATAATTTATCAAACTTCACTTGATGATATTTGTGCTTTTAATATCTGTTCTTTGCAAAATATACAGTGATAGAAAGCTACTTTGAATTTAGTAACTTTAAAAAAACAAATTTTATCATTATAATCCAGTCTTTATATAAAGACATAAAAATTATACATGATATAGATCCTGTCTAATTATCATATTCATAATATTATTCTTTTACATAATATAAGAAGATGATAAAGTAAGCTTATTGATGATGATGCGTTTAATGGTCAGCTATGGTGAATTGAGTAATGTTTAAAACCCATGTTGTCTTCCTCATTAAATGAAGCCCTTGGCCATCAGGATATTACTTAGGGTCTTGCAATGTAATTTGTCAAATGATCCTTAGCAGTAAACTTATAGTATGTAAGTCGATATTTGAAGGTAGGGCATCATTAGCTATGCATTATAACAGCTCAAACCCACTGGCATCTTTTTCTAAAAATATTCTACATAACTCCAAGCCTTTGCTTTCCTTTTGTTGTTGCAATATATATACCTATTAGAATCTACTTATTAGTTATTTCCCCCTTTTAAACAAAAGGAAAATTATTGTGGCTTGTTCACCTTTATGTTGTAATATATCAAGTTGGTGCATTAACCTGCTAATAGTGTCCTTTCCCTTTATTAAACACTAAAGTATTTAAACTTCTATTCAGTGGGGGAAAAATGCTTATATAATCCAGTCAAGGAGACACTATATCGACCCTCTATGTAATCATATATGTAAATTTATACCTTCCATTATGAACTACATATATATAAAGATGTGTAAAATGTTAACAACATACTACTGTTGTGAGTCTGTATTTTAAATTGCCAGAGTTTTGCCGGTTGATAAATAGTTACCCAATGAAACAGAAATATAGCTATAAGTTCTCATAAATACAGTGTCTCCTTTACAGGGGACATTGTGAGATTTATCTTTAAAAGCACTGTATGTTAGTGCTAGTGATAAGCAGTAACTTACCAAGAATAGGTGTAGTTGGTTATATGCCAGTAGTTTTTTATTTTATTGACTTTTTTGATCTTAACATCTAATGCTAGCTATAATACTAGATATATGGCTTTAAGGAAAATATTGAACTCTTTTGTAATGTTTTATTGAATGGATAGAGTTTTACATTCTAGAGTGATATACACTATCCATTTTTTAGTATGTTTAGTTGTAGACCATACTATTATTTACACGTGCAATTATAAAATTCAGACTACTTTATCCATTTTCTCTTTTTCTATTGTTAAAAATAAATAATAGTTAAATCAAAGAATTTTTCAATCTAGCAACCTCAGTATAGATGTTGCTAAGGATAAATAGATGAAGGCTTTAGAGTTAACGTTATATAAGCCTTTATGTTCATTGTGCTAGTTTAAACAAAGACATATAAATCACATATTGTTGAAATTTTATTGTTGTTTATTACAATATCATAATCGTTTTTGAAAATATATCATGTCAGAATATAGTATTAAAACAAGACAATAAATACAATTTTTTTATTCTCAGCAAAACAGTTCATTTTTTGTATCACTTAATTTATTATTTCACTTGTTATCCTATAAAAAGTAGATGTCACTAATTGCATTTATTATTACTATTGCATTTGGATCAGTTTCATATTCATATTTTTGCTTTGAAGGGTGTCTAATTTTCATATTTTAGCATAAGTAGTTTTCTGCTTGAAAAAGAATATCGAGTAGACAGATATTTCTCTTTCTTCTTTTTAAAAAAGATTTTAGCATACAATGAATATTATAGAATTAAAAATATATAAACAATTTTAGATGTATAGAAATATACGTTTTTATAGATATGAAAATATAGAAGTTTATTTTATAATAGAGCAAAATGTAACATTCTGAAATGTATTTTTCCCCATAGACCAGTGCATTAGCTTGGAAGAAGGGTCTATAAAAACATTGAATGTCAGTAGTTTCACCTAATAAGCTCATTTAGTAAGCCAACAATTTAACAAATGCCATAATACAGCAACCTTTAAAAATCTCTGAAACTGTTAAAAGTTCATTAACACATAATGAGAAGCAAGGAAAAGTTTTGCTTAAAAATTCTGGGCTGTCCCTAACAAAAGTTACTAGCTAATTTTCGAGGGGAGAGGAAAAAAAGTATATGTGTGTTCATGTGTATTCACATGCATATGTACATACATACATATATTTGGAAGAGTTAAAATATTATATTTATATAATATTTTTGAAGGCTTTGAAAACAAACTCAAATTCTCATGGAAACAATGCCTTTGTGAGTATTGTTAAGTTATATTTTAATTTTTTCTAGTGTATTAGTTTATTTGTGTTTTCTAATTCTCTACTAGATATATTTTCTTAGAAAATTTCTCATTTCAAAGATAATATTATTCAGCATAAAAATTAGTCATAATATTTTAATGATTTCAATCATAATAATAGTGTGATTTTTTTTTTTTATTTTACCAACATCACCAATTGGTTTTTCATTCTTGTTTAGAAATATTTTTTCTTGGTTAGATCTGAGTTTCTAACCTTTATCATTTTCCTTTTCCTTGAAGAACTTATTTTGTTTTTTCCTGAAGGGCATATCTACTGGTTATGAGTTCTCTAAGATTTTGTTTATCCAAGAAAGTCTTTATATCCCCTTCATTCTTAAAGGATAATTTTTCCAGTTATAGAATTCTAGGTATTTTTATTATTTAACACTTTAAATATTTTGATCAAATTTCCTCTTGCTTGCTTTGTTTCTAATCAATTCATTGCAATTCCTACCCATATCCCTCTATATTTAAATTAAAAAAAATCTTGCTTCTTTCACAATTTTCTCTTTGTCTTTTGTTGTCTGCTTGAATAATACATACTCAGATGTATACATTTTGGTATTTATTCTGCATTGTGTTCCCTCAGCTTCCTAGATCAGTAGTTTTATTCTCTCTCTCTCTCTCTCCAAATACATATGTGGAGTGTGTGTGTGTGTGTGTGTGTGTGTGTATGTGTGCGCATGTGTGTGTGTGTGTGTGTGTGTGTGTGTGTGTAATGTTTCAGTGTTGAATGCTAATGAATATTTAAGGAGAAATGATACATATTTGCTATAATCTCTTCTAGAAATAGAAGAAAAAATACGTTCTATTCTTTCTTTGAGGTCATCATTATCCTAATGGCAAAACTAGATAAAGACATTATAAAATAGGAAAATTATAGTCCAATAACTCTCACAAATACAGATAGAAAACTCCTCAACAAAATGTTAGCACATTAAATCCAACAATGTTTGTTTATTCATTTACTTATAATGTTTACTTATTTTTCGAGAGACAGAGAGCATGAGCAGAGGAGGGGCAGAGAAAGAGGGAGAGAGAGAATCCCAAGCAGGCTCCACGCTGTCAGCACATGGAGCCCGACACAGGGCTCAAACCCATGAACCGTGAGACCATGACCTGAGCCAAAATCAGTAGTCACATGCTTAACTGCCTGTGCCACCCAGGTGATCCCAACAATAAATATTTAAAAAACAAAACAGCAAACAAAGTGGAAATTATTCCAGGTATACAAGGCTATTTCAGCATTTCAAAATCACTCAATGTAATTCATCATATCAACAAGCTAAAGAAAAAAATTCTATAACTATGTCAATTAATGCAGAAAGTACATTTGAAAAAATTCTAATGCTCTTTCCTGATAAAACTACCGACTATGAGATAGCAATGTACAATAAGATTACAAAAGAATAAAAGACATACAGACTGGGTAAAAAGAAATAAAATAGTCTCTGTCCACAGGTAAGATGATTGCCTATTCAGAAAACTCAAAATATTTAATGAAAAGTCTCCTGGAACTAAGATGAGAACATAGCAAACACACAAGATACAAAATTAATGTATGAAGTCAATTGCTTTTCTGTGTATCAGCAATGGGCAATTGTAATTTGAAATTAAAATTTAATAATATCATTTATAATACCAACAACATGGAATACTTATGTATAAATCAAAATATGTATAGAGTCTATGTGCAGAGAACTACAAAATTCTGATGGAATAAATCTTAAAGATCTAAATAAATGCAGAGATTTTCTGTGGTCACGGATTGGAAGACTCAATATTGTGAAGATGTAATTTCTTTAGAAATTTTTAAAAAATTTTTTTAATGTTTATTTATTTTTGAGAGAGACAGAGACAGAGTGCAAGCGGGGTAGGGGCAGAGAGAGGGGGAGACAAAGAGTCCAAAGTAGGCTCCAGACTCTGAGCTGTCAGCACAGAGCCTGATGTGGGGTTCGAACTCACAAACGGTGAGATCATGACCTGAAGCTGAAGTCAGATGCCTAACCAACTGAGCTGCCCAGGTGCCCCACATTTCTTTAGAATTTGATCTGTAGATTCAATAAAACTCCAGACAAAATATCAGCAAGCTATTCTGTAGATATTGACAAACTTATTATAAAATTTATATGAAGGGATGCCTGGGCAGCTCAGTCAGTCAAACGTCCAACTCTTGAATTGGCTCAGGTCCTGATCTCATAGTTTGTGGGTTCTAGCACCATATCTACCTCTGCACTGACAGTACAGAGGCTGCTTAGGATTCTCTCTCTCCTTCTGTCTCTGCCCCTCCCCTGATCTCTCTCTCTCCCAAAATAAATAAATGAACTTAAAAAAATAAAATGAAATGTATATGGAAAAGCAAAAATCTACAAAATATTGACATGAAGAAAAAAGTTTAGGACTTAACACAGGCCATTATGATTTATTATAAAGCTACAGTAATGAAGAAACAGACATATAAATCAATGAAGCAGAATGGGGAGCCCAGACACAGACTCCAAACAAATATAATTAACCATTTTTCATAAAAGGGAAAAGGTAATTTAATGGATAAAGCTTAGTTTTTTTCAATAAATGACATTAGAAAAATTGTCTAATAAGGATAATAATCATAATAACTTAGGCATGGACTTTGCATTTGTTAGCACTAAAATTTACTCAAAGTGGTTTATTGACTGAAATTTAAACTCAAACAATAAAACTTTTAAAGAAAACATAAGTCTTAACTTAGGTGACCTTGTTTGGTGATGAGTTTTTAACACCAAAAAAAATTCATAATACAAAAAAAAAATTATGTGGACTGTATTAAAATTAAAATTTTCCACTCTGTGAAAAACACTGGTAAGACCATCTAAGAGAAGTCACAGACTAGAAGGAAGTATTTATTTTTTTTTACTTAAAAAAATTTTCTTAATGTTTATTTTTGAGAGAGAGAGAGAGAGAGAGAGAGAGGCAGAACACTAGTTGGGGTGGAGCAGAGAGAGAGGGAGACACAGAATCTGAGGCAGGGTCCAGACTCCAGGCTCTGAGCTGTCAGCACAGAGCCTGACGGGGGGCTCAAACTCTCGAACTACGAGATCATGACCTGAGCCTCAAACTCACAAACCGCGAGATCATGACCTGAGCCGAAGTTGGGTGCTTAACCCACTAAGCCACGCAGGTGCCCCTGGAAGGAAGTATTTTCAAAACTTATATGTAATAAAGACTTTTCTCACAATATACAAAGAACTCTTAAAACTCCACATTAAGAAATGAAATTACCCACATTATTTATTATTATTATTATCGTTATTTTTAATGATGTATCACTACACATCTAATAAAAGTATTAAAATCCAAAGAAACTGACAGTATTAATTTTTGGCAAGGGCATGGAGCAACAGAAACTCTCATTTATTGCTGGTAGAAATATAATATATACCATATTGGGATACAGTGTGGCCATGTCTCTTATAAAGTTAAAAATAATTTTATCATAGGATGTAGCAATAATGTTCCTGGATATTTACCCAAGCGATTTAAAAACTTATGTCCACACAAAAACCTGCATGGGAATTCTTATAGCATCTTTATTTATAATTTCCACAAACTAGCAACTAAGGTGTCCGCTAACAGTGAAAGGATAAAAAATCTCACATGTCCCTACATAGCAATATTATTCAGTGAATAAAAGGAATGGGTTATCAAGCTATCCACAGACATGGATGAATCTTTAATGCATATTTCTAGTAAAAGAAGCCAGTTTGAAGTCCATACTATACAATTCCAACTGTATGATATTCTGGAAAGCAAAACTATAGCAAGGGTTCAAAGATCAGTTGTTGCCAGGTATTTGGGGTAGAGAAAGGAGCATTGAATAGGGACATACACTGAACACCAACGAGCAGTCAAACTGTTTTATTGGATACTAAAATTATGGATACATGACCCTATGCATTTGTCAAAATTTATACAACTTTACAGCACAGAGTAAATCTTAATGCATACAAATAAAAAAAGAGAAAAAAAGTTCCTAAAAGGTCAGAGTAATCCTGAGATAGAATGCAGAATTTACAAAACAATCTAACTATATTGCATATGATGTAAGCTCACTGAAGGAGGTGAGAGGGAAAGGTGCTGATCTAAAGAACACTGGAAACAAGTAGAATCCGTAAAACTATAAGTAGGTACTGTAGTCTAGTTGATAAATTTACATCCCAACTGCAGTATGGACTGACAATTTTGATATTGTCATACATATATACTGAAATTGAACAGTTATGTAAATGGTTGATAGAAGCTGGTTTTCTCCCTATTTATCTGTTAGCTTACAGATAAACAGGATAGCAGGCTAGAATGATCCATGTTATAATGAATTAGATTTGGAGATATCAGTATAAACTTATGTTTAGCTTTATATGGATACAGATGGTTAACAAAGATGTATTTATGGTTATGTGTTTATACACAGTTTATTATACACTCAATATGTTTCTTCTTCTGTCCACTGAGATTGCCTAGAAGCACTGAAACCTCAGTAAAATTAAGCACACCTAATACCCATTTCTTAGATTCTAATATAATTATCCAATAAAAGAAACCAGAGGTTCTTTGAGAAATATCTGATTCTAGGAATCAGGGATTGTGTGACAGAACTATACAAGATGAGCCTGGAGCATCCTATTGTGCCAGAATATAAGAAAGTGATCAGAAAGAAAAGCAAACACCTAAGGCATGATCCATGAAAACAATAACCAGTAAGCTGGAATTGATTAAAATTAAAATCTGCTCTGTGAAAGACAATATCAAGATAATTAGATAAACCACAGCCTGGTAGAATATATTTGAAAAAGACCATATGATAAAGGAATGTTATCTAAAATATACAGATAATTCATAAAACTCAATAATAAACATACAAACCTCCTGATTTTTAAAAGGGCCAAAGACATTAACAGACACCTCACTGAAGAACATATACAGATGGCAAATAAGCATATGAAAAGATATTCCACATCATATATAATCAGGGAACTGCAAATTAAAACAATAATCAGATATCACTACACATCTTTGAGAGTTGATGAAGTGTTGGGGTGATGGTGGGGTGATCCGGAGTTGACGACCAAGAAAGAATTCTTGAAGATGTCTTTGGTGCAAAAAGTGATTTTATTAAAGCATGGGGACAAGACCCGTGGGCAGAAGAGCTGCAGTGGAATTGTGCCGGGTAACTTATTATATACCTCAGGTTGGGAGGGGGTCAGGGATAGAGTAAGTCTCTGAGGAATTTTGGAAGCAAGGTTTCCAAGACATTGATGGGCTACCAGTTGCTAGGAAACACCATTTATTACCATTTAATAAAACCTCAGTCAACTGCCAAAGGACTTATATTTGGGCTAATCTTTCTAGTTATTCTAATTATGTTTTGCTGTTTTCTCCCATGTCTCTCTACCTGGTATCAAGACTCCATCACTGCAAGAACTTCAAGCCAACATATGATTCTTTCTACTCAAAAAGGTCCATACATATTGTCCACCTTGGATTCAGCTGCCTCCACCTTAACTCCCCTATATGTTCCCTGACTGACCAATATTGACGTGTATAGGTAGGGATATCTCTACATCCCTACTCAGCAAGAAGAAGATACAGAAGATGAGACCTTCCATCTTAAGCAACCTTAAAGATTGAATGGTCAAAATTGTTCAGCGGGCATATGATGAGGGACCATAGGGCAAGCTGAGGACAAAATACAGGCTGGCACCCCTCCGCCCATCCCTCCCCTGGGTGGAATATGTGTGATATTCCTTGGCACTCCTGACTACACAATAACAAAGGAAAGGGGCTTAAGTGCTTGCTGTGGTAATGTGGGAAACTAAAGCAAATGAAAAATTAAATTCCTTCACTGACAAGTCCTTGAAACCAGCAGAGTGACCTCCTTCTAGGAGCTCAGCTCAATGATGACACTTTGCTAGAGGCAAAGGAGAATCTTAGCTTAACATTATGCCAACCTCAAGCATCCTGTAAGTCTACTTCCTTTATCTCAACTGCCCCAAGATATATGATGGCAATCATACTCCAAGCTTATGCCCACTCCCCATATGCATCTGAGGGGGTCTCATGACTGAAGATTTATTAAATGGTAATAAATGGCATTTCCCTAGCAACAGCTAGCCCTTCAATGTCCAGGAAACCTTACTTCCAAAATACCTTAGAGACTTACTCTATGCCTGACCCCCTCCCAACCTGGGGGTATATAATGAATTACCTGTCATGACCCCAGTGCAGCTCTTCCTGCCCACGGGTCTTGTCCCCATGCTTTAATAAAATCACTTTTGCACCAAAGACGTCTTCAAGAATTCTTTCTTGGCCGTCGGCTCCAGACCCAATGAACACCCCCATCACCGCAAAACTTCATCAAGAGTGACCAAAATAAAAACAAAACAAAACACTGCAAATGTTTTGGCAAGAATTTGGAGCAACCCAAACTCTCATTCTTTGATGATGTAAATGCAAAATGTCACTGCCATATTGGAAGACAGTTTGGCAGCTTTTCTCAAAATCATTCTTACCAAACAAACCAACAATCCCACTCCTTGGCATTTGCCCAAAGGAGTTGAAAAGTAATGTCCACGCAAAAACCTGTACATGGATGTTTATAATAGCAGCTTTATTCATAATTGCCAAAATTTGAAGCAACCAAGATATCCTTCAGTAGGCAAATTGAAAAGTGAACTGTGGTACAGGTAGACAATGGAATATTCAGTGCTAAAAAAATGCGCTATCAAGCCATCAGAAGACATAGAGGTAATCTAAATGTGTATTACTAAGTGAAAGAAGGCGATCTGAAAAGGCTATGTGATTGTATTATTCCAACTGCATGACATTCTGGAAAAGGCAAAACTATGGATATGATAACAAGATCAGTGGTTGCCTAGAGTGAAGAGAGAGATAAAAAGAGCACAGAGGACTTCTAGGAGAGTGAAATACCCTGTAAGATATAATGATAAATATCTATCACTATACATTTATCCAAATGCATATAATGTATAACACCAAGAGTGAAACCTGATGTAGACCATGAACTTTGGGTGAATATGATATATGAATGTAGGCTCATCCTTGGTAAAAATTGCTAGTCTGGTAACCAGTGCTGACAATGGGGAAGGCTGTGCATGTATGGGAATAGGGAGTAAAGGGGGGAAATCTCTGTACCTTCCTTTCAATTTTGTTGTAAACCTAAAAATCTTCTAAAAGAATCTTAAAACAGAAAAAAAAAGAAAAAGAAGGAAAGAAAATCAACCCCCAAATCATGAATTATGTCAAAGAAATACGGGCACCAAGTGAAAGAGCTTTCAATGACCAAAACTGGAAATTTTGAACAACAAAATAAAGTAATATTTGATTACAACACAAATTTAAAATAGGTATCCATGAGTCCATACTGATAAAACTAAATGAATAAATGAACAAATGGAGAAAAAGAGATAAGGTTCCCATGCAGAAGAATTCGACATATTTATTTAGTAACTCCACTCAAGGAGGTGGAAAACTCCCCAGGTTTTTTTTAGTGTTTTTAATGTTTATTCATTTTTGAGAGACAGAGAGGCACAGAGCGTGAGTGGAGGAGGGCCAGAGAGAGAGGGAGACACAGAATCCGAAGCAGGCTCAAGGCTCCAACCCATCAGCACAGAGCCCAGTTCAGGGATCAAACTCACGGGCCGTGAGATCTTGACCTGAGCCTAAGTTGGATGCTTAACCGACTGAGCCACCCAGGAGCCCCTGAAAATTCCCCAGTTTTAAATGTGGATTGTTCAAAATGACATTTTCCCAAAGAGTACAATATGGGAAAAGGAGAGGAAGTAGTAACTTTACAGTGAATAAATTTCATAACACCTCACCTAGTGATTAAGGTTTACATTAACATGATAAACTCTGTATGTACCCTTGATATGATGTGACAAAAACCTTTTGCCTGTGATTTTATTCCTTAAAACACATCCCCTTACACTAATCATGAGAAAAACATTAGAAAAGTTTCAGTAGTGAAACTATCTACAAAATTACTAAGCAATAATACTAAAAACTGTCCATGTCATCCAAATAAAAATTTAAAAATATCTTAGATTAGGGGCACCTGGGTGACTCAGTCAGTTAAGCATCCAGCTCTTGGTCATGACCTCATGGTTTGTGAGGTCTAGCCTTGTGATGAGCTCTGCACTGATAGTGTGAGCCTGTTTGGGATTCTCATTCCCTTCTCTCTCTGTCCCTCTCCTCTACTCTCTCTCTCAAAATAAACAAATAAACATTAAAAAATAAAAATATCTTAGAAAATGTCATAATCAAAAGAAGCCTAAGGAGACAGGATGACTATAAATGCAATGTTATCCTGGGGGGATTCTGAAACATGAAAAAGATGTTATGTAAAAACAAGGGAATCTGAAAGAGTTTGGATTTTAGATAATAACAATGTGTCCCTATTGGTTATTGATTATAAAAATGTATTATACTAAGGTATGATATTAATGATAGGAGAACTTGGGTACAAGATATATGAAAACTCTGTAAAGTCTGTGAAATTGTTCTGTAATTTGAAAACTGTTCTAAAAAGCAAAGTATATGAAAAAATACAAACCCAAGGTTATTATTAGAGTAATTAGTAATGAAATAAAATTTCAATAAATACAATTAGACACATCTCAAATAGAAAAAATAAAGGATCCTAATAATTGTATATATTGTTTATGATTGCATTTGTAGAGTCTATTAATTAGAGAATCACTATTACACTTAATAACTTTGTCATTCTGCACTGTATCTAAACACAATGATTAATATAAGTGAAATTGTAATTTCCATATTAAACACCTATACTCACACTTTGAACAATTGATATTTAAGAATTTAATGTGACAAAAGGCACTTTTTTTAGGCAGCTACACTTACTCAACCTAGCTGTGGTAACTTTTCTCTTAACAAGTTCTATTTTTTTGCACCCTTCAAACTTACCTGTCATTGGAAACCAAATCACATTTTTTTCTTTGAATGGAGTATAATAATCATTAAAAATATCAGACAAATAAGCAAGCTCAGCTGTCCAATTCTCATGTTTAGAAGTTGAGATTGAGTTGGTTTATCTGTTTTTTAATGCTAACGTCTTGTTCCAAACTTCATTCTCCCAAAATGTTTCACCTCCATAATCACTGTCCCTTGGATTTAATAACATTTGTGCATTACCAGCTTCCTTATTATTACACACTACAGAAAATCACAAGTTTAAAGCTTTCACTTTCACATAGTTTCTGGTTTTACTATGTCACTAACCATATAGTTTGGTTTAGCTATAGCAAAACTTTTCCGTGAAGGAAGCAGTACACTTAATTCATATACTGGCACATTCCCTTTGATCTGGGTAATCATTCCAGAATATATTCCCATCACTGAAGTTTATCATCAGAACCTACTTTATCCAAAAGTTAAATTCCAAATCACATATATATTGACAAGGTAATCATTCATAATGTTATACAATCTATTTTACTTGTTGACAATGAAGCTAAAAATATAATTATTTCTCTATGTCACCCTAATGTTTGAATTACATCTTTACTAAAGGAATTACAAAGCTGAATACTTTGAGAGTTTTACTTTCCTATAACTGGGTTTTCATATCATCAGCTAGTTCCTGAACCCGTCATGCTAGGGGCAGCACTAGAAAACAGAACTCAACTGCCTTTATTGCCATAGATTCACCTAACATTCCCAAGCAAACATCTCTCTTTCAGTCTTTTATTATTGTCTCAGTATTGTATATACATTTTTAGTGATAGTAAACCGAATAATAGTACATTTTCTCAGTTTCTATTCACTTTAAGTGACAGTTGAAAAGGTGTTATAATGAGTTACCTTACTGATTCAAAATAAGAGCTTAAAAAAAATACTTTGAATCATCTATGCCCTATTGTAAAGACAGGTTGACCATGCATTTCAATGTCATTACAATGGTAAATACTTATAAAATATTTTAATTCTTATTCTCAATCACTGTACTTATCTTGTAACTACATTATCAATAATAGCATTTTGTTGCCTGGACCCAGTAGCAGGACTAGCACTGCCGTAGAGGAATAAAAATTTAACACCTATAACTGTGTGTAACTTCTTTTCAGGCAACAGATTATTCAGTGCCTCATTGAGCATCAGCAACATTTCAGGTATGTAATAAATCAAATATTGACAGTATTTCTGCTCAGTAGTTTTATAATAAAACAGAAAGGGAGATAAGCAGAAGAAAAGATATAATTATATGCCTTTAACAGTGAGGAGAGCAAAAAAAGAAAAAGGAAAATTTTCAGGTAAGGATGTGCCCTTCATTATTCCTTTTTTATATTTGTCATATTAAAGTCTTTCAGCTAAAACCTATTTACAAATGAGCAGTAAACAAATTAACTACTAGGCATTTTACATGCAAATAATACATTGAGCATATGGCTCTGGGTAGTTTTCTGTTATTCCCAATATGAGAAAATCTATCTTGCTAACATCCAAAGGGATTTGTAGGCATATGAATATTTTATAACCTTTAGGATTTTCTAATTGAACCACATATTATCAATACAATAAGTAAATAAGTAGAAAATACCTTGCAATTAGCATCGTGCCATAGTGATAACTATTCTGATAATATTTTATTATACAAAATTATGATTAGGACAAGTTCTTTTATTTTGGGGGCCTATTTTTTTGGTATTGTAATCTATGAAACAAAATATTTAAAATTTTATCATAATGTCTACTTTTCTAGAAAAAAAACAATGTATTTATTGAACTTAAGTGTCAAAAATACTATGTCCAACTAGCAAAGTTATGACCTTTAAGATAATATCCAGTAACTTTAAGCTTTTTAATATTTTATTTGTCTTAATGACATAATTTGTTTCCATTAATTAATAAATTTTCCTCTATAGGTGAACTGTGTCCTTTGATAATTGATTGGTTTATTTAATAAATATAATACACAAATTACCTGAAGTTATTTATTATTAAACACGGATCACACTTATTTTGTTATTCATTTCCCTCATTTAGTCACACTGTAGCATATTTCTATTTCTATGAAAAAAATAATAAATATTTAAGATAAATGAGAACTTGGGGCGCCTGGGTGGCGCAGTCGGTTGAGCGTCCGGCTTCAGCCAGGTCACGATCTCGCAGTCCATGAGTTCGAGCCCCGCGTCGGGCTCTGGGCTGATGGCTCAGAGCCTGGAGCCTGTTTCCGATTCTGTGTCTCCCTCTCTCTCTGCCCCTCCCCCGTTCATGCTCTGTCTCTCTCTGTCCCAAAAATAAATAAACGTTGAAAAAAAATTTCAAAAAAAAAAAAAAAAAAAGATAAATGAGAACAGGGACTAAGGAATTAGGACAATAGTTGGCATATAATATTCACCCAATGAATATTTTCTTTTTTCAACGTTTATTTATTTTTGGGACAGAGAGAGACAGAGCATGAACGGGGGAGGGGCAGAGAGGAAGGGAGACACAGAATCGGAAACAGGCTCCAGGCTCTGAGCCATCAGCCCAGAGCCCGACGCGGGGCTTGAACTCACGGACCGCGAGATCGTGACCTGGCTGAAGTCAGACGCTTAACCGACTGCGCCACCCAGGCGCCCCCACCCAATGAATATTTGTTGAGTGATTGAATGAAGGAGTTTGAATGTTGGCTCTGTTGCTAACTAGGAATAATAATATGTCTTATTAAAATGCTATAAGAAGGTCTTGTTGGGATGCCTCGGTGGCTCAGGTTATGTGTCTGACTTCGGCTTAGGTCATGATCTCACGGTTTGTGAGTTCAAGCCCTGCATCAGGCTCTGTGCTGACAGCTCAGAGCCTGGAACTTGCTTTGGATTCTGTGTCTCCCTGTCGCTCTGATCCTCCCCTGTTTGGGCTTGGTCTCTGTCTCCCTCTCAGAAATAAATAAACAATAAAAAAAGAAGGTCTCAAATATGTAATACAAGCTATCGTTCTCCCTCAAGTCTTTCTCTTGACAGTTCCTATGGGCTTATTTTTCCAGCCAAAGATTCTCTGTTTTGCCATTAACCATCATACCCTTGGTTATTCACCATTGTCTAGATCTATGCACTGAAGACCTCTAGATTGATATTGCAATGCCCTTCAAGGAGGTCTCTTTGGGTTTGATGTCCAGTTAATTCAAGGACATACAGTTTAGGATCCCATACTTCATTTCACTTACTATATATTTTGGACTTTACTGATTGAGGAAAAATGTAGATTGAAGGACAATAACAACAAGGGTATAGAAATATTAATTTTGCTGTAGTTAAATATCCCATTTATGCACCAATAGGCATATTGATGATCTCAGTGTATCAAGAAAGCACTGCAAAGATTTTTCCCTGAACAATAGGAAGAGTGGAATTGCCATTTATGAAGACTGAGAATACTATGAGAAAAGCAGATTTCCAAGAGAA
This sequence comes from Leopardus geoffroyi, assembly GCF_018350155.1. Lineage (NCBI taxonomy): Eukaryota > Metazoa > Chordata > Mammalia > Carnivora > Felidae > Leopardus > Leopardus geoffroyi. The sequence goes on from NC_059328.1 coordinate 89,166,822, forward strand.
AGATACAAATTTGGTGTTAGATGTTTTCGTTTAAGATACTCTAGACATCTGGATATCTAGATATCTAGAAATCAAGCAGAAAGATGTTATATTATTTGTTCTTAGAGAGTTCTATGCTGGAAATATAAATTCTGGAAACATCAAATTATACATGACATTTAAATTTACAGGAATGGATGAAATTATAACCTATAAAGGAGAAATAATTGATAAGGAGGAATAACAGAACTAAGAAAGAAATTCTAGGGAAGGAGAGAAAGAACCAAAAGAAGTGACATATAAGACCAAATAAAGAAAAATATTTTTTCTACAGGAAGAAGTGACCTATATAGTGGAAATTGATAATTGGACCTATCAACTTGGATATTATTGGTGACCTTGACCAGTGCAGTTTTGATGGACTTATGGATATGGCTATAAAGAGTTTGAGAAGAACAAAATAACATAGTGACACTGAACTGAAAGAACATAGTGATTACTGAACATACACAATTCCTTGAAGACCTTTTGTTATATAGAAGAATGGGGAACTGGGTGAAAAGCAGGAGGGAAAGTGAGGTCACTAGATAAGAAATATCATGGAATATTTCCATACTTATGGCAATGATTCATTTGAGATGGCAAAGATGTTAATGCAGAAGATGCAGTAGACAATTGCAGAATTGCAGATTTTTGATATAACAATTTATTATTAGAAATTGATATTTTAAAATCCCATATTAGAATATGATCAATAATTAAAGGCAAAATCAGACTTGGCAGTAACTCTCTGTTTCTCTTCTCATTTTGAATAAAAATAAAAAGGGGATGGATAGAAATGTCTGAGGAAAAAAATGTGTTCCCTAAAACATATATGCATTACTGTGGTTAAAGATTAACAATCAGTCTGCAAGGCTACTAAAGAGACACAGATATTAACATAAAAAAATTACCCTTTATTTTTCTAAAAATCTTAAATTCATACCATGTCATAAAATCATTTAATCTCTGCAGCCTCCAATTCTAAGCATTCAAAACCAAGAATATTTTACATCCACTTTATACTGGAACTTTTTAAGAAATATACCCAACATGTGAAGCAAACAGTAAAGATTTATGTCACCCAGGGGCATTACGTGAGCCAGATTGACATTTTTATCAGTTAAAGTTTGTACAACAATTCAGTTTTCAGTTTTTAGTGAACTTTTGTGTCAGAGACACTTATGTAATTCACATCTATTAGAAGTACCTGGTAGAGAAGTAAAAAAGGAATTAGGTCCATCACAATTTCATATTGCAAGGTTTCTTTTAATTTCTCTAATTTTATCTTGATGTGTAGTAACTAAGACAGAGCTTTCATTATATGTCCAAGCTCTCCACTAAAGGCTTTTCATGGATCACCTCAATTTAGAAAGGAAAAAAAAAAAAAAGTACTTACTCTTACTAACTACTGAGGTTATATTTCTAGTTTATAGCAGACTTGCAATTTGAACCCAAGAATCTTTTCCTCAAAAACCTGAATATCCAATCTGTTCCTCATGAAGTAAACTACAGAAGAAAAGAATGGAGGAAGTCTTCAAATATGCTTAAGAGAGGGAACAAAAAGTCATGTCTTTAAAGTTAATTCCAGTTATGTACTACAAAGAAACATATAGGTAGACAAAATTACTTAATTACCTTAGACAGTATTCTATTTTCAGAGTAGAAGCTGTTTTCTGCATAAGAAAGTGCAATAGGAGGCAATGGGAGGAAATGATTAAATTTGGGAGAACAACCAGGAAAACAAATGGCAACAAGGTAACTCTGATCCTGATTGGAGGCTGCACTGAGAACAAAATTTTATAGATTCTATCTACCCACGTCTCACTTTGCATTCTTTTCCCTGTAGGAAAATGTCCTTTTTCCAGCGCCATGGCTCCAAACACATTATTTTAATAAATGTTAATTGAAAACCTATTATATGCCAGGCACTCTGCTATATACTGGGCATACAAATAAGATTGACATAGTAATTTTTCTACTGAGAAAACACAACATATATTTTACTCAGAGTATATACTTTCTAACGAAGAAAACACACCACCACCAAGAACCAATAAAAAGAACAATATCAACAAATATGTGTGATTTAAGGATAAAGATGTTAATTTGATTACAGTGTGACCTGTTTGGATGATCACAGATGGATGAGACAATTAGAAATTTTGATGAAAACAAAATTAAAGATTTCTTTTCAATGAGGAGTGTCTTGGGCAAAGGGAATAAATACAGTAGATGTAATAGGAACACATAAATCAGCAAAAACACACAACCAAAAGCCAAATATCAGATATTCCAGTTAGGAAATTAGGTGAAGGATGTGATGAGATAGAGGATAGAGACTAGAGAGCGACTCAAATTCTAACCAGCTTATAAAGTGATCTTCAATCTCATTTTTTATTAAAGAAATAAAAAAATTGAAACAAAACCAAGTATTACTTTAGGGCAATCAGAAAGACCAAATTAAAAAACCATTTAATTTGAATATTTGCCTAGGATCTACCTGTTGAGGAACCCTCACACGCTGTTCTTATGAGTGTTCATAGAGCAGTCATTCTGGATGGCAGACTGCCACTGTGGATACTCAGCGAAGTTTGGTACCAAAAACCAATATGACCTAGCAATTTGCTCCTGAGATTGTACTTCAAGATTTCTCACACATGAGGAGCAGATGTGGGGATGTTCATTTCAGTACTAACTCTGGTAATAAGAAATTATAGGCAAATGGGGTGTTTATTGCTTAAAGTGAATAAATAGTATATATATTAAGCATCATGGAGAACCACAGACAATTAAAAGCAACATAACAAATGTACACATAGAAAAGCAAATGCACTTAAAAGTATGCTATTGATTAAAAAAGAGCAGAAGGAGATATGCAACCAAAGAACATTCATAAAAATTGAAAATAATGTTAGACATATTGGAATCATTGCCTGTGGTGGAGGAGACAAATTGGAGTGAGAAACTGGGATAAATTGGAATAAGTAAATAAGTGGATAAGAACAGTACTTACGTTCCTTCATCTGGGGTAATACCACAACCCCCGTTTCTAAGGCCCTCATAAAGAAAGGGAAAAAAAGATTAAATGAATAATATAATGTACTGTGGCAGGTATAGTTTGTGATCTTTGTAGAATGAATTGTATGATGTTACATAGGGTATCTATCCTCAAAAAATTCAACCTAAGATACTTAAATATTAGGAAGTCTACAAACAGAACATCTAGTCAGTTTACAGTCACACACAATCACACAAGAAATAAATCAGTGCTGAGATACAGTCATTTCTAGACCCCTGAATACTGTACAGTTAGTCTGCCTCAATGATTTTAAATGTCCACAGTTGCTAATTTCCTTATAGTGATCTGTTTTCTTTAGTCTCATATTCCTGGACTGTGTCTTGTATGAAAAATATAATACAGGCATACACTCTTTTTGAGAATGCATGTCAATATTCAAGGGGACAAAATATTGCACCAAATTGTGAGATGGAGCTAGTCCAAAAGAGTGGAAATTATTTCAAGATTTTTACTTTACAGAGGACTGCCTGTTGAATTGTAATAGGTTAATCATCTTAGGAAAACTACTTTCAAATATTAAAAATTATAAATTCTACCATGAATCAAAGCCCATTGTGGCTGAATTATAAGGTCATGGGTGACCCTGACCTGGCATCTCCAGGCACACCAAGTGCACATTAATTCAATGTTTTCTAATATTATAGTTATAGCAGAAATGAAAGCACATAGCTAGAATACTCCCAAGGCTTATATATTATGCAGGCAGCACAGAACAATGATTATAAATCTCCTTCCAGACATAGCAAATCTGACCTTACAAATCTGCCCTTACTTTAGGTAGCAGAGAGGTTAAGGATATGATAAGAAATTTTCCTAAATAACTTCCCAATGCCTTGATAAATGATGTCATCCATCACCACTAATGTGGATGAACTGAATGGAATTAATTATTTTGCAATCATGATCTGGTACAGAGATCAAGGTCACAGTATTACATCAACAGAACATTGACCAGTTGTGAATTATTTTTGATGAGACAGACAATTTTTAAATCTTGAGCTGGTAACCACAGGAGGCCTATTAACAATTATAGATTATAAGGTATTTTATACAATACCGTTATTCACAGCTCCTACACACTGCCTCTGTGAATTATAATAATGAACAAGGCATAGGAAACTAACCTCTAAAGAAGATTAAGCATTTGTGTGGCAGATTAAAAGAAATGATCTCTGTTATTATTTAGATATACTTGAGTATTTGGTATTTATAATCTTTATAATAATGCTTCCCTATGTCTTGAAATATCACAACACAGTCTATGCCCACTGCTTTGTTTTCATGTGCAAGTGAACTTCGGTTGATATAAATATTAGATAAAATTAAATTAATTCCTGTTAATTTCCAATATATGAACACAAAGTCACCTGGAGATGTCATTTTCTTTCTTATGGTCCAGTAATAAGGCTTTGTGGATCTGAGCATTAAAAATCATGTGAAACATCGGGATAAGTCATCCCCAAGGTGAATCAGTATTCCACCAAACCAACCTAATATGATCTGAGAATTCTAAAAGTTTTTTTTTTTCTAACTCCAACAAAAAAAAATGTGATACCAATAAATATCTGATTGGATCAATAAACTACCAAAATATAGCTACTGTAAATTTAGTCACTAGACTGCGTGTTTTTTAAAGACAAGGTTTATGTTTTTTTCTTAGATAAGGAATTACTAGCATCTATAATTGTGTCAGTGTATAGCTGCTCTTTAGTACTTGCTTAATAGATGATTAAATTAGGATATCTACTTTTCAAAATTTCTTGTATTTAATAATTATATTGAATCTGCTTATAGAGAACCTTGCCAAGTTTTACTAGGGCAATATTTTTCTTTATCATTTCAAATATTATACCATGGAACCCAGGACTGTCATTAAAGAAATTATTACAGAACCTTTTGAAAAGAACTATTACATATAAGTTGCAAACCATAAACTTTAAGTTTGTATTATATAAAATATTGAAACATATTTTAAGTAAATTGGGAATCCTACATGTATGAATTATAATGTATGCTTATAGTCATGTCTCTATTGCTACAAACATCTTAAATGCCTATTTTGAAGGGTCAGTATAAAGTTGGAGAACATCATAAAAATATATGTATATATGCAATAATATGGGTATATTAGAGACAGAGAAGCAGAGAAAATATAATTTAATATTGCATGTTCTGAGGAGAAAGCTAAATTATCAGGAACAATGGTGGCACTGTAAAGAAACACAAATGTAAAATAAAATACTCTGCGGCTCCTGGGTGGCTTAGTAGATTAAACACCCAACTCTTCATTCGGTTTAGGTCATGACCTCACTGTTCGTGAGCCCTGCTTAGGGCTCCATGTTGTCAGCCTGGGATTGTCTCTCTCCCTCTCTCTCTGCCACTTCCCCATGCGCGCGCGCGCGCACACACACACACACACACACACACACACACGCACTCTCTCTCTCTCTCTCTTTCAAAAATAAAGGAAAATTTAAAAAAAATATTCTTTAAAATCCTTAATTTAAATGTATAAGAAAACTGAAAATATGGTGATAAATTAGTAGGCCTAAGTGTAAGTTTAAAAAAAAACCAGTATGTGGCAATCTAGGAAAAGTCATTTGGTTTCGAGGGACTTTCTGAGAAAAGTGCACACAATACAAAGGTGGGACTTGATTTATCTCAATCCCTGATTGGATCCAGGTGCCCTATTCATATTCTGCTTCCAGATAGAAAATTAAATCATTTCTTGAGGCTGTTAATATTGTCCAGGATCTTTACAGTCATATACAATGTGTACCATGCAGTAAAATAGTAAAAGGCATGCCAGAAACAGGGCCAAATGACCAAAAACCAAGAGACGATATAGAAAATAGAAACTTCCATGGGTCATCCAGATGTTGAAATTATAGACATTTCTATAAAAAAACTATAATTAATATGCCCTCTCAAAGATAACAAGATATAAATATTCACAAAAGAGCTATAAAGAAGGATAAATAAGAATTCTGGAACTGAGAAATGAAACAAGTCAATATAGTGTAATAGCAGCTTAGAACAAGAGAAAGAAACATTGCAATAAGGTCTAGTTGGATACAAAGTATACAAATCCAAGCTTGGAAAAGACAAAGAACACAAAAATAATAGAAAATTGTTTAGAAGGCATAGGAAGAATAAATCTGAAGTTTAACTTATGTCATTGTATTCCTATAAGAAAAGTCATATGTGATATTTGGAAACAAATACTGACTGAAAACTTTTGATGAAAAATATTAGCATTGGTTCCTCTATCAGTGACATTTGGGTGGCTTTCCTATTTTGGCTATTGTAAATAATGGTGCAATAAACATAGGGACATAGTGGGGCATATACCTGTGTAAATTAGTGTTTTTGTATGCTTTGGGTAAATACCAAGTGGTGGAATACTGGACCATATGGTAATTCAATTTTTATTGTTTTGAAGAAGCGCCATGCTGTTTTCCACAGTGACGTACCAGTTTGCATTCCCATCAATAATGATGGAGGGTTCTTTTTTCTCTACATCCTCAGCAACAGTTTTCTCATGTTTTTGGATGAATATTACTCAGGCATTAAAAAGAATGAAATTTCAAAAAAAAAGAGGTTAGAGAGGGAGAGAGCCAAAGCATAAGAGACTCTTAAAAACTGAGAACAAACTCAGGGTTGATGGGGGGTGGGAGGGAGGGGAGAGTGGGTGATGGGTATTGAGGAGGGCATCTTTTGGGATGAGCACTGGGTGTTGTATGGAAACCAATTTGACAATAAATTTCATATATTAAAAAAACAAAAATAAAAATAAATAAATAAAAAGAATGAAATCTTCTATTTGCAAAAACATGGTTGGATCTAGAGGGTATTATGCTAAGTGAAATAAGTTAGTCAGAGAAAAAATGCCATATTATTTCACTCATATGTGGAATTTAAGAAAGGAAACTAGTGAACAGAGTAAAAAAGGAAACAGTAAAGAAAAAAAAAACCAGACTCTTAAACATAGAGAACAAACTGGTGGTTACCAGAGGGAAGGTGGTTGGGGTACAGACACACTTATCATGGTGAACACTGAATTATGTATCAAATTATTGAATCAGGGGTACCTGGCTGGCTCAATTAGTAGATCATGTGACTAGTGATCTCAGAGCTGTGAGTTTGAGCCCCACGTTAGGTGTACAGATTACTTAAAAATAAAATCTTTAAAAGAAAAGAATTTTGAATCACTATATTGTACACCTGACACTAATATAACACTGTGTGCTAATCATACTAGAATTAAAAATTAGTTAATTAATTAAAAAATATTAACATCAAGCCCCAGGCTCAAGAACTCTGATACCCAAGCAATGTAAAATGCAAATAAAACCACGTAAATAAATAGACACTTGAAAACTTAAAAGAAAATGGGCACATGGGTGGCTCAGTGGGTTGAGCTTCTGACTTCAGCTCAGGTCATGATCTCACAGTCCTTGGTTTGAGCCTCTGGTAGGGCTCTGTGCTGACACCTCAGAACCTGGAGCCTGCTTCATACTCTGTGTCTCCCTCCTCTCTGCCACTCCCCTGCTCATGCTCACTCTCTCTCTCTCTCAAAAATAAATAAACATTAAAAATTTTTTAAAGAACACAAAACAAAAATATTCAAATATGGCAGGGGGAAAAACTTTATGGTATTCTTTGTATATGAGGGTCTTATTATATCAGATGTAATTTCACTCCTGACTAAATATTCCACCATTCCTCAGAAATAAACACACTATGATACATGTTTAAAAATATTGTTAGCCCTAAATTGGAATTAATTTATTAATATGGAAGTATATTTAATTAGAATATAACACACTGCAAAAATGTTCAAAGAAAAATGTTTTGTAAAAACTGTATTAACTGAAAGAAGCCAAGCCAGACATACAGGAAAAAGTTACAAAAGGTGTAATTCTATTTACATAAAATTTTAAAGCAAGTCAAAATCTAACAAAAGACTAGGAATGATTATATTCTAAAGAAAGTAGAGAGATATGACCAAAAAGGAACAAAAGATGGACTTTATGGGGCCCTAACAATGTTACATTTCTTTACCTGATTAGTGGTAACTCTATCTTTATAATTAATTGTTAAATTATGCATTTATATTTTACACACTATATTTGTGAGTGTCTGTGTTGAATTTCAAAATGAAAATAAAATTTAAAAAATCTAGAAACTCTATTAGTTTTATATTGCTGCCACAACAAATTATCATAAACTTCTTGACCTAAAATGACAGAAAAATATAATCTTACAGTTCTGTAGGGTAAAAATCTGACACAGGTCTTATTGGTCTAAAATCCAGATGTCAGGAGACTTGTGTTTCTTTCTGGAGGCTCTCAGAGAAAATTCATTTCCCTGTTTTTTCTAACTTCCATGGGCCTCTTATATTCCTCCTTTCTGGGCTCCTTCCTCCATCTATAAAGCTGGCAATGTAGCATCTCTCTGACCATTCTGTGTTCAGGTCTCCATCTTCCACTTTTAAGGATGTTTGTAGTTACGTTGATCTCACCTGGATAATTTAGGTTACTATCCTTACGTTAAGGTCTACTGATTAGCAGCCTTAATTCCACCTACAACCTTAATTCCTCCTTGCCACATAAACTAACATATTCACAGGTTCTGAGAGATTAGAATGCGTACATCTTTGGGAAGTTATTTTCTATATACAACAACTCTAAACAACTTTGCGCAGTATTTAAAGAGACAATGTTTTTTTTCTGCTATATAATGATGTTGTCCCCACCGATGGTCAATGAGCAAGGCTTTTGAATTTTTTTTTTCAAGTTTGGTGAAGTATTTGTCACTATGAAATGATTTGTTACAGTAAAATGAGGGTAGTTAATTTCCCCCACTCATCTCTTGAGTCTTCTGAATTCTATTGACACTAAAATTTTACCAATTTAATTTTTTAAAATAAATTTAAAGCATTATTTCTCACAAGATGATAGCGTTTAACTGATATATCTCCAGAGTATTTCAAAATATAGTACCTTAGTTTTTGTATATTAAATTAAAATATTTCATATATATTTTTGTAAATACATATTTTTACAGCATGCAATACCATTCCTTTGATGTCTAAAAAATAGGATTTTCAATAAATACTGGCTTGAGGTTTGTAGGAATAATTTTAACTTATTTGGAAGAATAAGAGTTTTATTAATTCTTTATATTCCTATTATCCTTCTAAATACAAGTATCAGAAAATTGTTCAAATAGTTTTGGGGGTTCTACCTTGAATTCATATTTCCTGTCACGTATTTTTACGTATTTGAAATTTATGAGATATTTACAGATTATTCTATAACTTGTAACCATTACTAATTTATACAGAATCACTCTTGAGTTAATTTATTTTATTAATTTATTATTTTTTTAAATTTTTATTTATTTTTGAGACAGAGAGAGATAGAGCATGAGCAGGGAAGGGGCAGAGAGAGAGGGAGACACAGAATCCAAAGCAGGCTCCAGGCTCCGAGCTGTCAGCACAGAGCCTGACACGGGGCTTGAACTCACGGACTGTGATATCATGACCTGAGCTGAAGTCAGACACTTAACCGAGACACCCAGGCACCCCACTCTTGAGTTAATTTAAACTTGATATATAGTGTTTTGTTTTTCTGTTGTCAGATGTATTTATCTCTCAATACAGTATATCTCTTTGCAATCATTCCTTTTTCTCTCATATCTTTTAATTTTGTGTCTATTTCCCATTCTATGTTCATAAATCTTCTCTTCATCTTTAATTATTTTGTGTATATCAGGTTTTCTGCTTTTAGTCAACTCTTCCTTATTTTTTTGTTACAATAAATAAGATACAAGAGCCCACGGCTAGAGCCCCTTGCGCTCATCACAGTAAAACTGTGCAAATGAGTTCATACAGATCTTTTCAGAGGAGCATCCCAAATTTCTGATGTTTATGCAAATTTTAGCCTAATTATCCAAAAGTTTTTAGAATGATGACCCCAGGAGTCTGACCCTTCTCCATAAACATCTTCCTATACTAATAGACTCTGGAAGCCCTCTTCCTCCTTTCCTCCCATGTAAATGGAAATTGCTGAACTTATGTGCATTTTAATGTTATTAAAAGCCAGAACCAGTGGGGAGTCGTAGCAGAGGCTGATGAAATATTTCCAAACTGTTGAATAAGGGAAAATGTCTAGGACATTATCACCTCCATGTTGCACTTAATAGAGACTTTGCCAAAAGAGGAGAATCACCCATTTGCTTTAAGAGGTAGTACGTGTCCTTTATGTGACCCTTAAGAGATTCACAGAATAAAAGCCAGTCTTTAGCATCATTTCAGAGGAGCTGGTTACTGCAATATGCCTTTGTATTTCAAGAAAGTATTTTTTACCAGAATATTTCAGAAATAAATATGAACATAATTAGAATATATGTGCCTAGAATATAGTTTGGAAAACCAAATTTCATTTGAGAAGCTTAGTGCCTCTCCATTTTTACAAAACTTATAAATCTATTTTACTATGCTATTAAATATTCCACAATTATTTATGCAAAAGTATACTTGTGATGCATGTATCCCTTTATGACATTGAATATTTGAAAAATAAATATCACTAAAAACAAGGGCAAGTAAGAATGCATTTTTCTTTAAGGAATTCTAAATTTTAGTATTAATGTATTCCTGGATGTATTTTATCATGTTGTAAATAAGATTTTATATGTTTATTATTTCTTATCTTAGCACTAGGCAAATTCAATTAGAGATATAGACATGAGTTTTAAAATTTATTTAGGTTTTTATTAAAGAAAAACCAAAGGCTGAAATTGCTGGCTACAGTGGATATGCTTTACTGATTTACTGTTGAATTGGAACAAAAATAGAAAAAAACAAAAAAAAAATGAAACTTGACTTTGAATGTCAATTATTAAAATTAGCCATGTTTATCAAACCTTTGAGTTGGATGAGACATGAATAACATACAATTAAGTGATCATTATCAAAACCAATTCTCCCATTCACTGAATTTGAGAGGCATATATGTCAAATAAATGTGAAAAAAGGGTTCATTTTTATTGTGAGTACAATTATTCTTTACAATGTCAAAATATAACAACCAATCATTTGATTCCATCTTCATTGAATCCAAGCTTTATAAATTAGCATAAAACTTTGCAGGTTTCCTAAAGTTGTTTCTCTAACAGTAGAGATTTAAAAACCCTCTGTGGAAGTATAAGTTGGAAATTGCCTGTTCAAAGAAATTTATGATTTTATTACAGCTGCATATTGACTATTCCTCTAGTAACCCACAGGCAGAAAGTAACAGTTTATTTATTCAAACTGCAAATGAAATTGGGCAAGAAAAGTAATTAGCAAGCAACAAAAAATAATGGAAAAGCACCCATAAAAGTAGTTCAGAATTTATGCGGGTTGTCAGATCGTTAGAAAAATAACACTTTAATTTTAAAAAGGTAGAAAACTATATATACAAATATTTTTCTTCAACAAATTGCCTAAACATATGTATAGAATTTTCACACAAAGGCAATGCTGAGAAATACCAGCATTGTTTCTTTAACTTTTCAAAACATTTAAAATTCTGCTTAATACAAAAAAATAAAAAAATAAAAAATAAAAATAAAATTCTGCTTAATATAATGTTAACTATTCTGTTTAAAATAGAAACTTAATAATAAATTATCAGTTTATTTTTTTTGATACAGAGATAGGGCATTTTTGATCATCCTGTTTTCTGAAATGTCACTGATGGGTTTTTTATAACTAACAGATCTCAATAACATTGCACAAACCACAGAGATAATACCTATATTTAGGCAAAAAAAATCAACAGTAATTACATCTATATGAGTGCAAGTAGCAAGATGATAGTGGTGTTATTTTCTGGGTTGCAGTTATTTTGTGAAATGAAAAAATTTCTGCATCCGCCAGAAGAGAAGTCATATATTATTGAAAAGTAATATATATTGAAAAGATAATTCTTGTTAAAGTAGTACATACATTAGCCACTGAATGGTCAACACAAAAACACTTAGTCAAAAGAAAACAAAAAAATTCTTTAATGCTTAATGCATTATTTACTAGGGATATCACATTTTAACACTAAGGAAATTAAAAGATTCTCTAACCTCCTGGATTATGGGCAAGATCAATGGCACGGCTAGCTCAGTTTATTATAAGCTATTTTATCCCATATCTCTTTCCCTCAAAATGTTCAATAACATTAGAAATTCCTAAGAAAGCCTTCATAAAAATGTCAAAATTTCTTGGCCTGGTAGTCAGAATCTAACTCTGACTTAGGCAATCTCTAAGCCTAGTTCCTATATATCATCATCATTGAAGTGTAGTTGACATATGGTGTTATATTCATTTCAGGTGTACAGGATAGCGATTTGAAAATTCTATACATTACTCAGTGTTCACCCTGATAAGCATAGTCACCATCTGTAACCATACGACATTCTTACAATACTATTTACGATATTCTCTATGCTGTAACTTGAAGTTCCCATAAAACATTTGATTATCTTCTACCTAAATGCCATTTGAGAATTGATCTAGATCCCATACATCTGTGAAGCTTTTTGGTTATTCTCGGACCCACAACTATTATCTTCGTTTGTTCAGTGAGCATAATGGTTACATATGGTTTTTACATAATTGAAATGAATGAATGAAATTAGATCTCTACCTCTACATGAGTGCACAGGTTAGTAGAAGTTGGTGGGAGAAAACAGATGTGTAAAACATAATTAAAATGCATTAATAAAGGTGATATAATAGAATTGTGTGCAAAATACTTTAGAGTCACTTAAGAGAGAGTATCTAATTGCATATGGGCAAATATAGAGACATTTCAAAAGAGTTTGAATACTTACTCAATTACCAGAAACCCTTCAAATTATCTACTCATCAACAGATTCTCCTATTGATTTCCCAGCTGAAATCACTTCTTACTCTGCACATTCATGGTGCTTTAAACATATTTGTTGAAAGAATCACAGCTTGTAGGAGTTTATGAATTATAACATAATTTCTGAATTTGTCTTATCCACAATGCAAAACTGTCCAAACAACTCTGCATTTTTGAAGTTCTTCAGCTCCCATTCTTTGCCATCTGTCTCATGCTCTTTAGAAGTCAGAACAAGTCTTAAAAGAAAAAAGCAGAATGCGGTACTCAGTTCATTGTGTCTCCCTTTTCACTGCCATACTAGTTTAAATATCTTACATGCATGCTCATTGTCTTGCGTTGGGTAACGGATCTGAAAATGGCCTGAACGAAAAAGTAACTGCAGAATTTCGTTCACATCTTTGAGTGCCTTCCCATCCCCTTCTCCAAGATTCTGTGCCCTACTCATCAGTTTTCCAGTGCTGTTTGGTTGTTTCTTTTTTTCCTCTTTCTGTTTCTTTATTTTTTATTTCTTATGGTGAAATTTCATTATGCTTAGTTCTTAGTAGAAGTCCATTGGTCTGATTTTCACTACTCTATCAGAAATAGAATAGAAAGTCCAAGAGAGTATTGACTTTGAAGTCAAATAGACATGGATTCACAGTCTATTAACTTCTTATTGGGAAAGTAACCAACTTTTTTAAAGACTGATATCCTTCATCTATAATGTGCAAAATTTAATTCAAAATTAAGTTATTTCACTCATATATGTGAAATATGCATTACATGTGGCTCAGCAAAAAAAAATTCTAATAAATATCAAGTTTTCTTTTGAATAAAATATTGAATAAAATATAGAAAAATCATATAATAATATTTTAAATGAAACAATTTTAGATAAGGAAAATGAATTAAACAATCTAGCACAATTCTAAGCACAATACAGGATATACAAGTAATTTTTTTAATATGGCTTTTATAAAGTCAAATGATTCCAAGTACCCAATGTTTGAACTAAAGAAGCTGATGTAGAATTTTATGTTTTCTATTACCATGCTATTTTCCAAATGACAGATAAAATAATAATAATAATTCAGGGAAAAGACACAAGTTACGTATACAGCCCATTCCATTACTCTTCAACTTTTCTGAAAATGATCTGTAATCTTATCAGTATTAACAGCCTATTGAGACACTATTCATTTTTCACTGAAAATATAATAACCATGTTTGAGTTTCATGCTATTTCGGTGAGAAATGAATCTGAACAATATTGAAATATGCCATAAAAATCTCTTAACATGTGTATGTTCAAGGGCCTTCCTTCTACTTTAGCTAAAATTAGACAAAAGCATTGTTGGGTAAGACATGATTCGATCTTTTTCTGTTTATATGATAATGTCACTGCTCACATGATACATACAAACAAATATACAGCTGACACAAAGACAAATAAAAGAGAGACTTTTTCTTTAGATTTGGAATACAAAGTTAGCATACTCCAAATCACTTTTATTTTGAATAAGCATTATAAAATCAGTTAGACATTCTTTCATGGTGCTGACAAAGAAAATGTATTCATTTAAATCATCATGCAATAAATAAGTAACTTAGAGAAAGAACTTAATTCATTGAAAACACTTGATATCATTGAATACTTGTGGGTATTGAAAGTCTAGTATGTAATTTAATATTCTTTTGCACAATTATCCAACTGATAACCAAAGATCTCATGCCAGCAATACGAAGCAATTTTACTAAAGTAAAATAAAGATATTTTTATAATATAATATAGATGAGGTAACTATCAAAATGGCTTTTCATTTTGTATTTTTCCCTTTGTGTGTAATAAACATTGGAGTATGAGATTTAGATTTAAAGCACATTATAATTTAAATAATTTGGAGAGCAAATAATTATTCTTTTAATCTAGATTCGTATCTAAGCACTACTACATCCCTCTTTAAATATTTTAAACTGCATCTTTTAAAATATGACTGCCCTTCACATAGTTCATAAATTAATGTATAATTGCCACAGGGGAAAAAATTAAAAAATAGAAGCCACTCTATGCCATCTCATTTTCTCTGTCCTCAGTGCTGAACCTTTTCTGTTTTGGTGTATGCTTTCCCACAGCCATCTCTAGGTACCACTACTGAGCTAATGAGCTTGATTTTCTTGCCTTCACTCTTACTGGCATTTCCCTTTTCAACTTGGTTGTCACTCTCTGTGGAGAGGAACAACCATACCCTTACAATGTGTGTGTGTGTGTGTGTGTGTGTGTGTGTGTGTGCATGCATGCACACACCCATTTATTTATTTATTCATATTTAAAGAAATAAGCACCTGGAATGGATGGAAGTTTGAGAACTTGCACACCACTTAGAGTATCAAGAAAGCTAGCTCATCACTGATCGCATGACCTATGTCGATTGCCTTCTTCTGAGTTTTCCTTTATTCTCATGGAAAGATAACTTGTAAGAACCTTCTGTCTTTATCATGACATAAATTACAATATAGTTAGCTCTGTTTATGAAATTAGTTTGTGGTCCTTTCTCAGTCATTTCACTGGTGAGGGAAAACTAAAGAAATAAATACAACACGATCTTTTTGAAAATCATCTCCTTTTCTCTTCTTGTCATGTACTTCTAATTAACTTCTGAATCCAGGCCAATCTATAGTTTAGGCTAATTCATGGACTTATAGTTTGGAGGGAGCTACTATTCTAATGCTATAGGGATTTTAGTAACTGAAAGAAATGTCTCTATATTTTAATTTTAATTGCATATTTAATCAAGGGTCATTCTATAGATCTAGCTATTCATGATTCCGAATACAGTAAATATTGCACAGTGGCAGTAACCTTTCCTGCAGGAGATTCTCATCAATACATTTAATATCATGCCTCTCTTACCATGATTTTGTTAGGGGTTCATAAGATTTGTTGTGTTTTGATGAGCAGATAAAGCCTTTTAGGGTGTGTAGTGCCCAAGAGGCTCTTCCTGCCACTACTTCTGCCATTTCCTTACTTACATTAATCATGTTCTCCTGTTCAAACAAATTGATATGTGTAAATGGTAAAGCTCTGAAGCAGTAGGACATTTATTCTGTTGAGAACTGCATCTTTAGCACCTAGAAGAGTACCTATTTTGTAGTAGAAACTTAAGGAGTAATTCCCGGATGAACCAATAAAAGAAAAATAATTGTTGCATTGGTGAACTGAGAATGAATTCTCTTATGAAAAACCTTCCAGTGATATTTTAGAAGAGATTTTGCCTAGCATTTCAAATGACATGAAATGGTTAACTAATTCACCTTTTCCACAGCTGGAACATCAGAGAGGAATTACAATAGTCACCCAAATCAACTGTAATACGTACAATGCTTGGCTTGTGTGTATTTAGTTTTAGAGAATCGGTGGGGTACACTTGGGAATTTCTGACACCAAATTATATTCACTCCAATCATTGTAATGGGTCATTTAGTTTAGTTCATTACACAAAAATTTGAGCCTGTGGAGTTTTCAATTAGCTCAAGTTTCTGTCTGCAACGTGTTGGTCTGAAAACATATCAAACCACGTCAGCTGGAAAGTTTTCTCCAAATTATTTTAGACTTTCTAGAATTCTAAGGTCACTGTTTTAAACAGTATTAGGAAAGCAAGTTGGAAAACACAAAGGAAGGAGATTTCAGTGTTTCTTTTGATTTTTGTGGTTTTGAAAAAGAAAAAGGGAATGGGTCAAAGGAAAAAAGAAATGTCATCTTGAGGTGACTCTGGTTTTTAAAATGAGATAAAACCAGCTATCCCCCAAATGACATGGTCTCTTTACACTAAAATAAGATCCAAATAGCTGAGGTCAGAGTAGAGCTTAAAAAGGCAACAGACATAAGCTTTTCCTTGTGTTGCAAGTACTTAGATTAGGGGAGGCTATAGCAGCTGAGTTGTCGATAGTACTTTAAACTGAAATAAAAAAAAAAAAGTTAAAAATCACTTGCATGTGTTTGCATGTGTGTTGAGTGTGGTTAGTATCTCTTGCACAATATTCCAGTCCGTGCAACACCACAGAATGTCTTTGCTTCTAAGAGAGTTAACCCTATTTTTCAGACTCTACAACATATAAAAAGTCTTTGTCCCTTTAGGCAGAAAAAAATGTCCACTTAACTAACTCTGTCACCTTACTTTTACAGTAATAGTTTCCTTATTTTCTTTGGTGTTTATCAAGGCTGTATTAGGTTTTCTTTCATTCCACCTCTCCTAGATTTTATAAATATCTTTAGTCCCACCCATGCCTTCAAAATATTACTTTCTTTTCCCTTTCTTTACTCTTTTCCTGTCAATTTCCCTTTCTTCTCTTTTCTTTCTTTTTTCTTTTTTTAATTTTTATTTTATTTTTTGAGAAAGAGACAGAGTGCGAGCGGGGGAGGGGAAGAGAGCTAAGGAGACACAAAATCCAAAGCAGGCTCCGGGCACTGAGCTGTCACCACAAAGCCTGATGTGGGGCCCAAACCCACGAACCATGAGATCATGACCTGAGCCAAAGTAGGACGCTTAACTGACTGAGGTACTCAGGCACCCCGCCTTTCCCCGTCTTTTCATTTTTCTTTCAAAATTTCCCAGATTTCATCATATTTATTTTTTGA
Organism: Leopardus geoffroyi; assembly: GCF_018350155.1. Taxonomy (NCBI): domain Eukaryota; kingdom Metazoa; phylum Chordata; class Mammalia; order Carnivora; family Felidae; genus Leopardus; species Leopardus geoffroyi. Next base: position 89,184,448 of record NC_059328.1, read on the forward strand.
AATTTCTATTTTATTATTTTTGTCTCTCACCTAGCTAAGTAAGCACTCAAAAGTATCAGATAAATAAAGGCAGGATGGGAAGGAGGGTGCTGGGTGGCTCAATCTGACTCACAGCGTCTGACTTTTGATTTTGTCACAGATCATGGTCTCACAGTTGGTTACATCAAGACCCACCCCTCCCACCCCCCCAACCCCCCCCCCCCCACCGCCCCAGGCTCTGCACTGACAATGCAGATCATGCTTGGGATTCTCTTTCTTTCTCTCTCTCTGCTCCTCCCTTGCTTGTGCTCTCTCTCTCTCACTCTCTCAAAAATAAGTAAACATTTTTAAAAAATAGAGGCAGAACATATTATGTGCATTTTATAGAGAAGAAACAAACTGTTGAATAAGAAAGTGGTTGAATTCAGCAGTGAACGTATGAAGGATGCAAAACCACAAGTAGACAAACACTGCATCCTCTCCTTTCCTCAGCATCTTGGCATCCCTGCCTTAATCAGGCCCAACAATGATTCTGAATCCTTTTAACTTGTCAAATGTCATTTGGCAATTGAATACAAATCTGAGACTTTATATATTTATGTCTTTCATCCCAAGAATACACTCTATATGGCTGAAGAGGTATTTATAACTTTGTTTTTTATGCAGACAAATTATATGGTTTATTTTAATTTTATTTTTTAAATTTTTATTTATTTAAAAAAAAATTTTTTTTTCAACGTTTATTTATTTTTGGGACAGAGAGAGACAAAGTATGAACGGGGGAGGGGCAGAGAGAGAGGGAGACACAGAATCGGAAACAGGCTCCAGGCTCTGAGCCATCAGCCCAGAGCCTGACGTGGGGCTCAAACTCGAATTTTTATTTATTTTTGAAGGGGAGAGAGACAGAGCATGAGCAGGGGAGGGGCAGAGAGAGAGGGAGACACAGAATCGGAAACAGGCTCCAGGCTCTGAGCCATCAGCCCAGAGCCTGACGTGGGGCTCAAACTCGAATTTTTATTTATTTTTGAAGGGGAGAGAGACAGAGCATGAGCAGGGGAGGGGCAGAGAGAGAGGGAGACACAGAATCGGAAGCAGGCTCTAGGCTCTGAGCTGTCAGCACAGAGCCCAACACAGGGTTCGAACTCATGAACCATGAGATCATGACTTGAGCTGAAGTTGACGATTAACCGACTGAGCCACCCAGGAGCCCCATTCAAATTTTGTGGTTTAAATCACCAAAATGAAACTTGAGTCAGATGGATCCTTATTTCTTTAGAATGTAGATTTACTTATTCAAATGCCCTTTGCCAAACAATTCTTAATTTTTTTTCATGTTTATTTATTTTGGGAGAGAGAGACGGAGCATGAGCAGGAAGGAGAGGGGCAGACAGAGAGGAAGAGAGAGAATCCCAAGCAGACTCTGCACTGACAGTGCCTGAACCCATGAACCACGAGATCATGACCTGAGCCAAAATCAAGAGTCAGATGCTTAACTGACTGAGCCACCCAAGCCCCCCTGCAAAAGAATTCTTTATTTCAAGAAAATTGCTGGGGCACCTGGGTGGCTCAGTCGCTTAAGCGTCGGACTTCAGCTCAGGTCATGATCTCACGGTCAGGTCCGTGAGTTTCAGCCCTGCGTCAGACTCTGTGCTGACAGCTCAGAGCCTGGAGGCTCCTTCAGATTCTGTGCCTCCCTCTCTCTTTCTTCCCTTCCCACTCATGCTCTCTACCACTCATACTCTGTCTCTGTCTCAAAAATAAATAAACATTAAAAGAATTTAAAAAAAAGAAAATTGCTTACCCTTGGTCTTCTATCCTTCTATCCTGTAATTACTCACTTCCTTCATACATGGATTACAACTATTCTATTCCTTTGCAAACACTCCTGAATGGTCTGTATTTTTTCTTTCTCCTTTATATTCAACTAAGGAAGAAGCAGCACAACCACCGTGGTCAGACTCACTTATCAAATCACTCTACACACCTGCATTCATGGGGCTGAACTTACTGAACAAGGAATTTATAGCTTTAATAGTTGGATATATTTTAATGTTATGAGCACAACTTCTAAAATAAACACAAAATTGACATGAAATCTTATTACACTCTCAGAGTTTGTTGGCTCTTCCACTCACTGAGAGTATGTTCCTCTTTCTTAAATACCATTAATACTCCATACTCTCCTACTCCTTAGCAAAAATGTTGCTTCTCTACTTCCGCCAATTAATGTGGGTTCTTCATCACCACGTGCTGCCTAGTCATACTCAATTTACTTACAGTTTAGACCAGAAAGGATAGTCTGAAATTATCTCATTTACCTGTTTGCTTAATTATAATTGCCTGTGTCCTTCTCAGCTATTAGGCACACTCTGCACTAAGTGTGTGTGTGTGTGTGTGTGTGTGTGTAAATGTATGTGTGTGTGTGTGTGTGTGTGTGTGTGTGTGTGACAGAGAGAGATCTCTTTCAAGCCTCAGAATAGCCACTTGATCTTTTATTATCCCCATTTTCCAGGTGAAGAAAAGGACCCGTAAGATCAGAGACAGGATTTAAAGCCAGCACTGTCTTTATAACATTTTAATATGCTGCAGGTTTTCTTCCCAGACAACATAGCTAATGAATTTCAGTGTCCTAAAGTTTCTATATCCAGTAATAATAAAACATATGACTTCTACTACTAAGTAATTTTATCATCACATGATATTATTAAAAGACAGCACATTACAGAGACATTATTTCTGTTTAAGTTATAAAACATAAGCTAACTACAAAATGTCCTTGAAAATTTCTGACATTGTAACAAAGCTAATTCAAAATATGATAGGCTCTTTGAAGAAAACTGATGAAAAATATTGAGAAAAATATTATATGTGAATACCTAAGGGAGAGAGCAGATTGAGAAAGGGGGCTTGGAACTTAAATTTGAGTAGCTCCCACATTTAGGAAGATAAAGGATGAATGAATAATGGAAATAATCCATCAGGACAAGGTAGTTATTTTATTTTTTTATTTTCTGCAGAGAATTCAAGGACAAAAATAATATAAATCTTTAAACTGTAGTTACAAACCTGATGGATTTTAATAATTTTTCCAAAGGTTTTTTTTTTCTTTTAGCAAATTCACTAAATCAAAAATCATTCTATAATGCATTGCCTAAGTATATGTTATTAAAACATAGTTACAGGGCTGAATGAAGTGTCTCAGTATTATTCAAGAATTGTTTAAAATCCATGTTAAGGAAGATTTTTAATCTAGAACATTAAAATAAAGAAAAACCTTTCAAATAACATACACTTAAATCAGGAATTCAGTAATCTCCCATTCCAAAAGTTGTAGAATTAAGGTATTTTTGGAGTAAATCACTATTTTAGCATATAATATCCCTCATATTTAATAATCTTTCATAAATCTTATAGTTGTAGGTTCATCTAAATTCATTTAAAAATCATGACATGAAATTAATTTCATTTAATTTCAAATGACAAGGTTTTGAAATGGACACAATGACTAAATACATAAATATAGCTAAATTACTCAATCTCTCTGGGCTTCTTTTTCCTCATTGGTAGAGTCAAACTAAATACTTACTAATTATTTTTCCAAGTTTGTATTTAAATTCTAGTTAGTTAACATACACTGGAATATTAGTTTCAGGTATAGAATTTAGTGATTCAACACTTACATGCAACACCGTGTATTCAGTCACCATAAGTGCCCTCCTTAATTCTCATCACCTATATAACCCATCCCTCTCCCAGACCTCCTCTTTGGTACCATCAGTTTGTTCTCTATAGTTAATAATTAATACTACTGGGCTTCCTGGGTGGCTCAGTCAGTTGAGCATCTGACTCTTGAATTTGCCTCAGGTCATGATCCTAGTGTTGTGGGATTGAGCCCCTTGTTAGGCTCCATGCTGAACACGGAGCCTGCTTAAGATTCTCACCCTCTGCCCCTCCCCTGCACGCATGCTCTCTCTCTCTCTTTCACTCTCTCTCTCTCTCTCTTTCTCCAAAAAAAAAAAAAAAAGGAAAAGGAAAAAAAATGATACCTACTTTATAGAGATGGGAAAATAAGATAAGATAGTACTTGTGAGAGCAACCAGCAATGAGCCAGACTCATGTAAGAAGACTAGTACCTTGAAAGCTCTTATGATAAATTTTCTCAGCTGTCTATATAGTTGAAATCTATCAATATTTTTAAAGCAGTTTTCCTTCCATTTGCGGATTGCTGCTGGGAAGGTATGAAACATATTGTTAACCATTTTAAAGAATATGCAGAGCCTATTATATTTGTAATCACCTTAATAAAGTCTTGTACCTTATGAGCAAATTCTGCAGTGTCTGGCTTCTATCTGGGATCGAATGTTGTGGCAAAACAAATTCAAAACAGTGAGTGTTTAATGTTGAAGGGAGAAAAATCAAGCCTAAAGGTAGAGTGTTGTGTAAATACTAAAGTATACAAGACTGCTGGATTTAATTAACTTTGAAAGTCTCACTTTGATCTAAAGTGCCCCGTACAGACTGAGAAGGCTGATTGGATCAATCGTGGCTTTTACTTTTGATTAAATTTAACTTCTCTACATAGATGCAACTGAAAAAAATCAATGCAGGTAAAATAGGGGGCAATTAACACACAGGTGACCAAAGTTTCTGCTTATACACAAAGATATATAATATTACGCACCTTGATAATAAATTAAGCCTATAGCTTGAATTTATAACTTGCATATTTTATATGGCAATAAAAGGAACATTCACAACAGACATAAATTTTAGTAACAGAAAATCATCTTAGAAACAAACTCCACTATAATGGACACAAATAGGATTAGCTGCCTAGCACCCATTTTTTAAAGACCTTCTTTTCCTCTTATCTGTATACTTCCTAAGGAGTCATCAGTGCTAGTACAAGTTGATTAAGGACTCTCTTCTAGGTGTGGAAAGTAGGTAGTGGGGAGTAGTTTCCTGGACTCAAACTAAGCCACTCAGTATACCTTTACCTGAATGTTTACTAAGAAACGGAGAGAATTTGGTCATTGTCTCTAGATTGGCTCAGCCTGGTTTTGATCCTTTAGTCAGGTTAAGCTACATTATGCTGAGCAACAAATTCCAAAATCTTAACAAAATAAAGATATAATCTTCACTTACACCAAAGTCATTGTTGCTAAGTGGTTGTGGCTCAGGAAGCAGACAACTTTCATACTGCTACATGTAGCATACAGAATTTTCCTAGCCTTCCACCTTTCCTCCTTCCTAGAATCTTTCGGGTGTATTTTTAAGGTTGCGCTGGTGGCATCCTGCTGATAGCTGGATGTAAAGTGAGAAGGACTTTGAAGAAGATACTCCCATAATTAACTGTCTCAGCTTTGATGCTATGTCTGACTGGTGCTCATAGGCCAATGATGAGAACTAGGCACATGACCTTACCAAGATCTAAGAGAGGCTAGAAAATGTTTAATGTGAGGCAGGGAGAGGAAAAGGTTTGCTGAATACACCATTTCTACCACAAGATATATCAATTGAATGCTTTTGGTGGATATGTCTCCCACGAGGTGTTAAATAGATAAAACTGACATATTGCAAAGTTAGGGAACGGTTCAAAAAGACTGCTCTCTCTTCTCACACTAATTGCAAATGTGGGGTACCCTAGACCACCCTTAGGTTTAATAATTCTCACAAAGACTTGAAGTACTCACTGAAAGCTGTTACACTCATAGTTAAGGTTTATTACAGCTAAAATAGAAGGATTAAAGTCACCAAGAGAAGAGAAAGATAGGGCAGAATCCAAGAAAGTTCCAAATATGTATCTTCCCATTGTTTTCTCCCTGTGGTGTCATGGACAATGTTATGTTTCTGGTGTTGATGTAGGATATTATGTACAGAGTATTGCTCACCAGGGAAGCTTACCTGAGCCTTGAGTCTAGGTCTTTATTGGGACTCCATCACGTAGACTCCCAAAGTGACTGATCTCAGACTCCAGTCCTTCAAGAGGCCAAGTTTTTACCCTGTGACCAAAGCCCTTACCTTAAATCATATTGTTAAATTATCTAGTGTGGTCAGTTCCATCCTAAATTGCATTGTTAAAATGCCTAGGTGATCCAAACCCCCAAGGAAACAAAATAACAAACAAGCATGGCATCCCAAAGGCTTAGTTATAACTAGTTATAGTTATAACTGCAATTTGGGCAAGATTAAATTCTTTACTGTACACATATAACCATAGCCATGGTATTAGAAAGAAAGATATTAGTAACAGTATTTGAGCCCCTGTTTCCAAATATTCCTGAAACCAAAATTTCTTTCTGCAGTTCATTTCAACCTTTCTTTTAAATTGGTTATGCCATAAATTCTTTCATTTTGCCATATTTGCACACTTCAAACTAGATATTGTATATGTCTTACATATGCGCCCATATTTACCAATATATTTTGTATTAATTATAGTCATAAAAATAAGTGGTTGCTGTAACATCAGCTTTAATGATTCAAGTATATGACATGCTACCCAAAATAATAACAGGAAAAAAGTAATTCCCAAGGAATGGGATGGATGGAAGGAAATGAAACTGATTGTAAGAAAGCTTTAACACTTCAAGGAAGGAAAGAGAGACTTTTGTAAAACTTCCTCTCTATTTAGAGAATTTTATATAAAATTATTTTATTTAGTATTCACAACATCCACAACCTTCTAATACCATTATTTAACGGGGAAAACATTGATCATATTCTGGAAACTTGCATAAGCCACTGAATAAATTAGTAAGCAATAGATGTATTTTAAACAATGTTCTGATTGGCTAATAAATCCTGTTATATTTCTATGTCACATTGTTTTTGAAGAAACAACTACTGTCCAGCTTATAACTTCATTTTTAAATTCAAAATGATAAAGATGGAAAATATTTAAAAGTCATGTTTTTCAATCCAGAAACAATGAACAGAAACCTTAAATTTAAACAAAAGCAACTAAGAATATTGCAAATTTCATACTTTTTCTTAACAAGGGTGGTATTTATTTCTTGGGGTCGTCACCATATTTGTATAATGGGAGATTTACTTTTAGTGTTATTTGGAGCATCAAATGAGTTAAAATATGTAAAGTACTTATAAAAGTTCTAATCACATAGTAAGCTTTATATTGTGATTAATCACTATTATAACTATTATCATTGTGGTGTGATCTTTTTTTTTAATGTATTTATTTATTTATTTATTTATTTTAACGTTTATTTATTTTTGAGACAGAGAGAGACAGAGCATGAACAGGGGAGGGGCAGAGAGAGTGGGAGACACAGAATCCGAAGCAGGCTCCAGGCTCTGAGCCATCAGCCCAGAGCCCAATGCGGAGCTCGAACTCACGGACCGCGAGATCGTGACCTGAGTTGAAGTCGGACGCCTAACCGACTGAGACACCCAGGCGCCCCTGTTTTTATTTATTTTTGAGAGAGAGAGAGAGACACAGGGTGAACAGAGGAGGGGCAGAGAGGGAGAAACAGAATCCAAAGCAGGCTCCAGGCTCTGAGCTGTCAGCACACAGCCTGATGCGGGTCTCAAACCCATGAACTGTGAGATCATGACATGATCCGAAGTCGGGTGCTCAACTGACTGAGCCACCCAGGGGCCCTTGGTGTGATCTTTTAAAATTTATCTCAATACAATTTCCAGAGTATCTAAATTTTTCCTATTTTTGATGAACGTCTTAGTTTCTACATCTAAATTTGTGGGTTAATTGTATTTTCTGACAAGTTATTGATCACAAAGTGTTAAAATTCACAAATAGTATTTTGAGAATCGAGCTGGTATATCTCATAAAATCATTAACAATCACGTTTTAAATAATGATTTAAATTTCTATGACCAGTTTGACTTCATATTAAAACACAAACATAAAATCTAGAGGAAATTTTTTAGAATGTAATAAAGTATAATGTCCATAATAATGAAAGGAGTGCCTCAAAATAAATAGACCAATTAAACTGTGGAAAAATTCAATAATGTTTATCTCTGTTAGACTAAGTCCTTTTTACAACACATGATGGAACTCTAAAAAGTAGGACATAGTTGAATAAATTTGCAAAAATGAAAATAGAAGTCATGAAGATAATGTTCAAATTGTATGAAAAGGATAGACTGAAACAGATTTAATCTTGTGATTGAGATGTCAGTGGAAGCTGATAATAAAAGGCAATATAATTTTTAAATAAATTGGATATAATAAGAAAGTATTAATTGGTAATGAGCTGATCTTTTTGAAGGCACTAAAAATTAAGGTAGGTTTGGAGACTTTTTATTTTTGTTTTTCTTCAAGGTTGAAATATATAACTCTGAATTAAAAATTTTTTTAATATATTTTTTATCTGAACAACTCAGAAAACTTTACCATACTTATATTAACCACTCATCAGTTCTAATGTAAAGGAAATAACTGCTTGTCATAATTATTTAGAATATTTTCATGTAAATTAGTTCAACTTTGCATACTTATTTTTCAAGAAATGACACATATTGAATAGAAATTGTATATAGAAAATCTGTTACTGCGTTTTAACTAAGCTAACAAATAACTTCTGAGCTCAAGTCACCAGGTTGTATTAGGGTAAACCCGCTGTTCAACAAAGATCACAGATTGAGTCTTGGTATAGCTAATCAGGATGAAAATCAAACGTCAGGAATACTGATCTCCCTGGTGTTACAGGGCCTGTTCTTAAGAAAATATTGACTCCAGGGAAATGCTTAGAAATACAGAAAATGAGAATGGAAAGAAATAGATTAGGAAGGGAAAACTATAAACAAAGAGCTAGAAACAACAGTTTGCTTCACAATAATCTAAAGAAAATGCAATTAGGCATAGTAAGGTTATTTTGAATTTAGAGTTAATCAGGAGTAATTTTTTTTTTTAAATCATTGCAAAGTACAATATTGAATAATAGTAGAAAAAAGTATTAAATATAGATATGTATATATATGTATATATGTATATATGTAATATATATATATACATATATTTACACATACATTCTTCTCTCTCCTATCATGACTTAAATATACAGATAATTATTTAGAATTAATTCAGTATTACTGGTGCTTCCGTTACATTAGAATAGAATATCAGAAACTTTGTCAGCTTGTGCTAAAATTTGAAATACTAAAAGGAAAATTGTGACATTCCACCTCTGATTTCCAGCCATAATTGTTTATGACCAGTCATAACTGGTCAATTGTTTATTGACCAGTCATAACTGGGTCAATCACCTGTTTAGCCAGATAATGAATTTTAAAAGACACATATTCCATAAGAAAATAAGAGATGCAAAGAAGAACCTATAGGAAGAAGGAGAAAATAAAAGAAATGGAAAGAAGTCCCCTTATGCATTTTGTTAAAATGACAACAGAGTTCATTATTTATAACACTGGTAAGATTTGTCCAAGAAATTTTGCACCAGGCAAGTTAAACACGCAGTGAAGATATCATTTAAGACTGTCACAATGGGGGATAGAGATTGAACTCAATTCCACTGAAACAAAAGGTGAGAGAGCTTTTAAGCATGGGGGTGAACTAGTGGCACGTGCTGGAGAACATTGGGGGAGAAGTGGGTCAATGTGATTAATCCTTTTGTGTTTGCTAATTGGAACTTCCTGGAGTTAGGTTCCAACTTCCAGAAGAGACTAAAAGAGACTGTCATTATTTTTCTTGATTATATTTCAAAGGCATGGCTCTCAGAACCTTGGGTTGTTAAACTGGCAAGAGTCTGGAAGAAGATTTACATCTCAAAGGAGCAAAGAATTTTATAACTGTAGGCTTAAAAGCTCAAAGAAGACAAGTTCAGGGAGCTGTAGTAAGAGGACACCTGTCCAAAGTCTACTCAGGCTCAGGAGAATGTCAAGGCTCTTGTGGTCACAGTTACAACTTTTTACCACTATCGCTATATCTCATTAAATAATTCCACTCTCTTTGTGTTAACTTTTCTTCCCCCACTGTCATCTGGTTTTTGCTTGCCCTCAAGTTGTTCATTCCTACCATTTCTTTTTTTTTTTTTTAGTGTCTTTGTTTCCTTTTCTAACTTCTTCCCCTTAAACTAGTGTTCCATCGTTGCTTAGTTGGCCCCAATACTAATCTCTATTAGTCAAGTAGCTGGTGGCTGTTTCTCTTGCTATTAAACTTATTAATTGCTTCACTTAGAATGAATCTCTTATTTGAACTTTCATACAGATTAATATAATACAATCAAAGGCATTGAAACAGTATTAAAGGACAAAGACATAAAAAGTAATAAAATTACAACTGAGTCAGAACCCAAAATCTTACTGAATATCATCTTTTCTCTGACAGACATCAGATATTTCACATTCTGAAATATAGTTTTAACTGCTTGGTTTTCCCTACTAAAATTTTTCATAAGGATCCCACACAAAAATATTGTGGACATTAAAGTACTTTTCAAATATATCAACTTTTAGGCAAAATTTTGTTTTAAGTATATGTATTAAGTAATAAACATAATGAAGCGCCTGGGTGGCTCAGTCAGTTGTGCATCTGACTTCGGCTCAGGTCATGATCTCACAGTTTGTGCGTTCAAGCCCTGCATCAGGCTCTGTGCTGACAACTCAGAGCCTGGAGCCTACTTCAGATTCTGTGTCTCCCTCTCTCTGTGCCCCTCTGCTGCTCGTGCTCTGTCTCTCTCTCAAAAATAAATAAATATTAAAAATGATAATAAGCATAAAAGTTTATATACCAACATTCAATCATCTATGCGTTAAAAATATAAACTTAGCATGCATTTTGTAACACATACTTGTATATTACCACTAACTGGTAATATATATACATGTTAGTTTGTTAACACACATGTTCATTTACAAACAGCAAATGAAAATGATATGAAGAGTATATAACAATCTTAAGATTCTATAAAAAGAAAAAAACAAAGCATATACATCATATTTAATCCCTCCCATATTAATTCCCTATATATTTTTATAAAAATTGATAAAAGAACATAATATTAATGATTAGGAAAGAACAAAAATCAAAAGGCAATTTAAAATAATTCTAAGTTACACTGTGAAAAACTGTAAGTTAAATAATGTCATATTTATTTACATCTATTTATAGCATATGAGGAAGATGATAGGTATAATTATATGCAATGCATTTTATAAGTATAATTATAAGCTCTCTCTGTTATTAAGACAGATGGTATTATCCAAATAATTCCTTTGTTCCATTAATTGTGCTTATCTATTGGAGATATTTTGAAATAATTCAAAAATTATTGTATATCAATAATAGACTCAGTGAAACTTCTACCAACCACATTTTTACTTATTGAGCAATAAGGGAGGGGGACATCTTATATGTCCATGTCTCCTGAGGCATCTCAAAAAGGTTACAGTCTATTTTTGTTATTGAAGTTTTGTGGAGATAAATACCTGTGCTCCTTTCAAAGCCCTAGATAGATAAATATGTCTGTCAAATTCTAGTCAGAATCTGGCAGAATAAAGCATGACACATTCTTTCAATGTATGCCCTCTATTTTTTTTTCCTATGGCATTCTTTATGTGAAGTCTAGTTGTAAACTCTCTAGACATTCTAAACTATTGATGGAAGTCAAATTGCCAGTAACAGAGCAATGAACCATTTTGCTCTCTGATATTTGCATACATTTAGTAAAGCAAGCTTTTCTTTCAAAACTTCTGATTCTAGAGCAATGGATCTCAAAATATTGTCTATGACTAATTGTATAATAACCAACTTGTATTTATATTAAAAATATAGATTATAAGGTCCTACTAGAGTCTTACTGAATCTTGGGAATAGGGCACAGGAATTAGAATTTCCCATTTTAGAAGCGCTGCAGAATTTTGTTGCTGTTGTCATTTTATTTATTTTATTTATTTTATTTTCATTTTTTTATTTTTTAATGTTTATTTTATTTTTGAGAGAGAAACAGAACACGAGCAGGGGAAGGGCAAAGAGATAGAGAGAGAGATACAGAATGCGAAGCAGACTCCAGGCTCTGAGATGTCAGCACAGAGCCCGATGTAGGCCTCCAACTCACAAACCACGAGATCATGCATGACCTGAGCCGAAGTTGGATGTTTAACAGACTGAGCCACCCAGGTGGCCCTATTTATTTTATTTTTAAATTGTATTTTGATTGTATACAAATTTACATATATTTATTAAATCTGATTTCTCCAAAACATTTATTATATATTAACCCCTTCCTGTGGCAGATCATTACAAATCCATTACATGCAATCAGTAAATAGTGATTGACACTATTTGCTGAATGAAATTTATTTCCAAACTAAGTGGACCCTGGTTTAAAGGCTTTTTGTTTTTCTTAAGTTGCTCTAGTTGAAAAATCTCATTTTGAAACTTGGCAAACAATGAGACTAAATATCAGTTCTTCCTATTCCAATTTGAACTTGTGCAATCCACTGAACCTCTTTAAACTTCAACGTCCTTATTTCTGAAGTGGATATTAATGGTATTAATATACCATTATTGAACAGATTACAGCATATTTAATGAATAGCAGAGATGGTGATAGATAAAGACATATATTAATAACTCAGTATTTTTATTCACAGAGGAATGAAAGTTGTTCCCGTTTTTCTAAATTTTATGATTCATGGTAGAGTTCAAAGAAGGACATAGAAAGTTGCACACCAAGGTGTATACACAAAAAAACTGTTCTCTGCTGCTAGAAAATTCCATGGGAGGGTAGGGAGGAAGTGGAGTAATAACGATATATTTTACATAAGTAAGTCACATATGACATAACAATTAAAGTTGATATTTGAGCCAGGCCTTAGGGCTTTGATAGATATGAACAATGGGAAGGATGAGAGTAAGAAAGGATAATATAAGCTAAGCCACAAGGAGGACACAAATACATAATATTAAGGAAAAAAGCCAAGTAATTCCGTGTAACTGGAAAATAAGGCCTGTTAAGGAGTGGTAGAAAACACTAAAAAGAATATCACATTCTAGGGATTTTTAGCTAGGAATTTGTTTTGAATGATTTTATGCCTGGAAGCTTAAATATCAGTAGTGTTTTAGAACTCCTGCCACTGTGGTAGTAGTGGGAAAGAAGGTATGCTGTGGGAAAGACCAAAAGCAGATGTGCAGCCTGAAACTAAGTTCTGGAGGTTTACTGTGGAGGTGTGGCTGTTGGTGTCTGGAGGAGTGTGAGGGTGAAGCATGATTAATTTTATACACATAAATAATTCTAGCAGCAGCAGAGCAATTACTGGAGAAGGAAAGAGTGGAAGCAGATGTATCCATCAAAACCTTTCATGGCTTCCTGTTGCTCTTTAATTTGGTCTACGATAGGTGTAAATGAGTTGACCCCATGTAACTTTTCAGCCTTGTCGCCTTGTCTTCGCCAATCTGAAGAATCTGTCTCTCATTTAAGTCTTCAGTTTCCTCTTCACTTATTCCAGCCTCTTCTCCACGTTCTAGTTTTTCTGACTTTTTAGTTTCCTGAGAACCCCTTTCTACCACAGAGCATTTATATCCATGATATTGCTTTGTCCAAGGACTATTTCCCATCCTCTCTTAACTTAATTGACTTCAGTTTTATTGCTCATATCTCAGCTAAAATTTCTCGTTCAGGAAAGTCCTCATTGTCCTCCCTCACTATATTAAATGCTCCATTATAAATGTTAATATCAACATATATTTCTCCTTTGTATACTTCCTTTATTGGCTTTCCCATTCATGTATATAATCTATCACCTACACTAAACTATAAACTGCTTGAGAATTGTTTTTAGTTACTTCTGTATATCAGAACTAACATGGTGCCTGCCACCCCAGTAGGCATTAATAAACAATTATTGAATTATGGAAGGACGATGGCTGTGAACACAATTTTGAGGAGACAGTATGGAAATTGTAGGATGGCTGGAAGCTTAAGATATAAGGCAGGATAGGTAGGTGGTTGCTGTATCTTTCTTGAGTTAAGGAAGCCTAGACCAATCAAATGCCTGAGGTAATAAAGAGCAGAAGATACTATATTCATTGAAGAGGTAGCATTTATAGCACTTGATTACAAAATTAGATCCAAACCATAAAAGTGAAGAAGGTAGGAATGGCTTTAAATGTCAGTTATTTTCTCTCCAAAGAGAAAAACTGCCAAATGGTCTTTCCAATCAGTGGCCCTTTCATAATGTTATCCTTTCCTGGTTCTATTATCTCTTCTACCAGCTCCTCCTTATCTACATCCCTTACTCTAGTCAGAATGAAGTATGCCATACCCTTCCATGGGTTCAAAACTGTTATCACCTCTGCTTGTAATATCCTTCTTATTTTTCCTTAGTGCTATCTCCTCCATTAAGTTAACATATTATTTTATGGGGAAGATTTACCGGAATTTTATTTTGACATACATTTTATTACTCTACTTTTATAATGTCCTGTAACTACCACTGCAATAGCACTTATATTATAATTGAATCACTGACTTAACATTTCTCTGCTGTCTTTGCAAAAGATTTGTCTTTTTTTTTAAATATTTTGCCAATGTTTGCCACACTGTAGGCACAGAAAGATACATATGAAATGATTTAACTGTCTGAAAATAATGCAATGAATATAATGAATATGTTTGAGAATGACTGTACAAGTTGAGACATAAACGCAAAGGGTTAGAAATAAAATATTGCTAAGCAAGCAATATTTGGGATTAGAATACATCTAAGAATGAGCCAATGGAAGTAGGTGTTCGATATTATGATAGCATGTGAAATATGAATGTTTCTTTAAAAAGAAGAGGTAAAAAAATTAAAATGACCTGTATTCCAAATGGAACGTTACAGGGAAACAAATAAACCTGATATTTATGTTGAAAGATAAGTCTGATCTTTGAACACAGAGACTTTCACATTAGATAGAAGAGTCGGATCCTTCATTTATTAATGCTTCCTTTCGATGGGTATTTGTTCCATGACTGACACTCTGCTTGATAATGGAAAAAACAAACAGAACTAGGCTCAAGCTTTCTTCTTCAGAGTGTTTCCAGCTTAGTGAAAAGTCAGACATCAATCCAATAATCACAAAAATAAATAAATAGAAATAAGAACATAAGTATTATAAAGAAAATGTTTAGTACTATAAGATTATGGAACAAGATAACGTAAGGGTAGTAGGGGAGGTTTCCTGGACAGCAACATTGGGTTCAGACCTTCAAGAACAACAACAACAACAACAACAACAACAACAACAATAAAACCAGCAACAATCACACAAAAGAAGTAACAACCATTTTTAGGAAACCAAATACAACTATAAAGAAGTGAATTGATGTCTAAGGAAGAGTACTGTGTTTACTTATTTCCAAATTAGACCATGGCAGCTTGTTATAGAATAACAATATTAAGGTACCAGAGATTTATAATCCTTTGATTTGCTTCTGTTTTTTTAAGGCTATTTAAAAATAAATTTTAGTATCTTTGATCAAAAGATCATACCACTCCAAAATCAGCTCCAAAACCAATTGTCAGAGAATGATTCAAAACTTGAATAAGCCTTACTCAGAACACTGTATGAGATCCCTTTTGTATAGTTTCTTATAATACAACTTCTTATAGGAAAGTTATTGATTTATTTTCTGTATAGGGTTTCATAAAACTACACCACATAATAAAGGTGAAAAATAATTTCTTAAGCTCCTCAAAAACATAAAATTATGGAATTAATTTGCATCAGGAGCTTTTAAATACAAACTCAATATCTTGCTCTGTAGCATTCATAGGTCTCAAAAATAATACCAAATGCTAGATTTGACATTTTACAAGCAACCACAAAACTAGGAAAAAAAAACTAAATAATAAATTGTAGGGAATAGGACAGAGAAGGACACAATGAAATGCTATTTTTTGGTTTATTATCAAAAAACAATTTTCAAATTTTATTTATAAAATATCACAGTAGTCCAATGATGTACCTTTTCACTGTATATTGGATTTGATAGCATCATGCTTTGAAAAGAGGCAAAAGGGCAATTCTTATAGCTGAAGGTGACCTTTATTACATCCTTTTATGAGTGACTTCTTGCACAATTTCTAGGCCAAAAAGAAAAAAATTAGGAGGCAATAGCTGGCAGAATTGTGCTCTTTTTCTTTGCTTTCCTACACTAAATAAAATTGATTTCTATGCATTTGCCCAATTGATTTTTTTAATGATATGCAAAGAAACGTAATTCTCAAGTGTTCATTCTGTCATGGTGACTAATCAGATTTTCTGTGTCCTGTATTTTACAGCTTAGGGAAAATGCTATGTCAGTGATAATTTTCATTAACACATGCAGCACATGTCAAATGTTCCACATTAATGGTCAGATAAACCTTATAAATGGAAACAGTTCCATTGAGTCACTTAATAAAAAACAATAATCAATGAAAAAAAAGTACATAAAAAATGTTTCCTTTGAAAAACAAGTCTCTCCTGTATAGAAAATGCAAATGTAAACTTTTTTGATTGCTGTAAGATGAATTACCCAGTAAACACCTATTTAAGATCCTTTGGATTTATTTATATCAGTCACTTTAATGTGTTTAAAATATGACTGTAAAAATCCCAGCCTGTGAATTAACTATAATGTTTTCACTGGGTAAGTTGAATAAGGCTTTTGTATAATACAGATATAAAAGTCAGTAAGGAGGTATTAGAGATAGTGCAGTGTGAGACTTATACTAAAAATAACTAGATGTGTGATGAGTGTTTACATAGATCATTACCTATTTTCAAAGAAAATATTCAAAGAAAGATAGGTTGGAGCACTGGAAATTAAGCTCACTATTCCAAATGTGATAAATCATTTTAGCAAAAATTTCTTGAGCATTCTATTAATTACAGTTGTGTTACATTCCTGTCAGCACAACTGAACTAGAAAGTCTAGGAAAAGCAAAAATGGAAAAGTGGCAGGTGAGATTTCATATGTTAAATGATATGAATTCAGTGTTGTTCAAAATCCTTCCCATGTTTCAGATACAAAGATTTGTTGTCTGCTTTATTGACTTAACCCACATCCACACACTTAAGTGTGTGCTTGAAATGCATGATGGACCATGAACTTCAATCAAGTGAGTTGTGTCAGTTTGCTTTTGGTTACACCCACTTCTCCAAATACAGATGAATAAGAATAAAATGTGGGAAAAAAAGCAACTTTTACTTAAACCCAAAAAACTATGTATATCAGAGTTATAAAAACAAAAACGAAGCAAACTAAAATCATGTTTTTTTATGGGTTCTAGTCGTCAATGAGGCAAGAACAGCCAAAAGATCAATGGTTCAAATAATGAGAATTAAAATTCCTTCCTCTGTCTTAAGTCAAAGGAAGCAACGGATCTTTTTCATAATCCCAGTAATAAAAGAAACGTGAGAAAAGGCCTAGCTGCTGATAATTATTTCAGGAAATTGGAAAACTATGCAGACACAATTTGAAATTAAACCATTTCTGTACATTTGGTGGCTGAATGCCCAATGTCATATCACAGTAATTCTTCTGTATTGGGGTTCTAAAGATCCAGTAGAAGTTATTGTGTAAATGAGAATGATTTTCAGAACAGTGAGATGAAAGAACAGAGAAAGAGATAGAGAAGTTGAATTGAAATATGTAAACAATAGAGAAAACCTCTAGCAAGAAGAAATACAGTTCAAAAAAAAGCAAGTTAAAATTCAAAAAGCAACATGATAGTATTTGCACATTATCAAGCTTGCATTTATTTATTTATATTTATATTTATATTTATATTTATATTTATATATATTTATTTATAAAGCTTGCATATAGTCAAGATTATATACGGTCTTTTGTTTTAAACCATTGATAAAAATCACAGTTGTTGCATAAGGTAATTTTTAAATGACATTTTTAGTAATAATCACAATTACTTAGAACATGTGACAGAAAAAATATATGCCATTTATATACCATATATACCAAATATATATCTTTAAATATAAATCTTTAAAACACACGCAAAATCTATATGAAGGAAATTTTAAAATAAAATAAATTGTAAAATATAGGGGCGCCTGGGTAGTTCAGTCGGTTGGGCGTCCGACTTCGGCTCAGGTCATGATCTCAGGGTTTGTGAGTTCGAGCCCTGCGTCAGGCTCTGTGCTGACAGCTTGGAGCCCGGAGCCTGCTTCGACTTCTGTGTCTCCCTCTCTCTCTGCCCCTCTCCTGCTTGTGCTCTGTCTCTCTCTCTCAAAAATGAATAAACATTAATTTTTTTTTAATTTTTAAAATATAATAATAAAAAAGGTGGATGAAAGTCACGTACATAACTTGGACAGGGAATAACAAGAATAACATTTGTCATCTCACATAAAACAACTGAAAAACCAGAAAAAATATATTAAATAATGATTTTCAAGATATTGGATATGAAAGTCAACATACCAAATGAAAAAGACACTTGTGAATCACCAAATGTCTAACAATGGAATGGTAGAGAGAAGTACTAAGAAAAATTTAAGTAATTTAAAACAGACTTGCATTATTCTATACCAATTGGGTTGGGACTTAGGGTAAATTTGGGGAATTAATAGATGCAACTGTAGATCATTGTAAATATTAGAGCTGGGTAGAATAAGGCAGATCCAATATTGCTTATATCACAAAAAATGGAGTTTGCACAAGTAAGATGGTTAACATTTTATACATTTTATTATTTATTTATATTTATTTATTTATGTATTTATTTATTTATTTATTTTTATTTTTATTTTTATTTTTATTTTTATTTTTGAGAGACAGAGGGAGTGAGACAGAATGCGAGCAGGGGAAGGGTCAGAAAAAGAGGGAGACACAGAATCCAAAGCAGGCTCCAGGCTCTGAGCTGTCAGCCCAGAGCCCCATGAGGGGCTCAAATTCATGAACTGCGAGATCATGACCTGAGCCAAAGCTGGATGCTTAGCTGACTGAGCTACCCAGGTGCCCCCATTTTCTTTTTAAAAATTTCAATGTCTATGTGACACTTTTGTCGTGAAATTTACACAATAAAGGTATAGCAGGAATACATCTAGATTTTCTCTTAAGTCTAGAATATAGAAGCAGGGAGTTTGAAAAAACAAATTGTTTAACTCCTTCCAAACTCAGATACCTCCCACCAGCACACACACTTTTATCAATTAAAACATACAATTTTTCTGTTGACCCAAAATACATAGAATTTGTTGATGCTTCACTAACTCTTTTTATTTTTTTCAATGTTCAGAATTACATATTAACATAGTCTTGAGGCGAAAATTTTAAAATGGGCATAAAATATAAAAAAATTATATGCACTTAGCAAACATATTGTCACATATTATTTATTCAAGTAAAAATGGCATATACTAAAATACTTATATACCCTACATACTAACAACTGTAAGGACATTAATTACATCTATTTCTGTCGTTAATCTTGTACTATGTCAGAACACCTGTGTATCTTCGTGTTATGATTTTCCCTGTCCTTATGTGTTGATGTATTTATGTTATATATTTTCAACCAGGCTATAAAATCTTCTTAAAATTATGAATGTCATATATTAAACCTGTAGAAGAGAAATAGTTTTTCTGAAAGAACAAACAAATCCTGAATTCAGTATAGAGCACATTCCTTGGAATCAGAAAAAATTTGAACCTAAACTCTTTAAGCATGTTTTCATCTGCTAAAATGGGGCTAATGATAATATATTAAAGAGCTTTTGAAAAATATAGATGAGATCATTATTTCATTAACAAATATTTATTGAGTCCTCACTCTATAGAAGAGATGATATTTGTATCTGTGGATGCAAAGATAAACAAGATCTTGGGGTTATAGACATTGAACAAGTAATTATTAAATTGCATCAGTGATAATTGCAATAAATGAAAAATATATGATGTCAAGAGTGTGTGTTATGATTTAGTTTGGATATCTGGAAAGACCTGTCTGAAGAACCACTGTTTAGAAGAATAGTTGTAAAATTCTTAAAGGTATAACTTATAATCAAGCACCCAGAAAAATGCTTGGCATGTAATAGGCATTCTGTAAATATTTTTTGCATAAATACATGAATTAAAAAAAATATGATCACTCATTCTATGCTAATTTAAATAACTTGTATACAGTTTTAATGCCCAGATGATTGATCTAGGATAGGATAGAATTTTCTGTCACTGATAAAATAGACTTTGGATCAAGAAGGATGGATCCTACAATATTGGCAATATTGTTGTTACAATTAAGGGAAAAAAAAAAACAGGAAAAAAATGCATTTACTATGTACTTCACAATAAAATAGATAAGGTAGAAGACTGAGATAAGAATTAGAAATAAACAGATAAAAAAGAGTCAGGATATCTGGAAACTAGGTTTGTTTTCCTCAAATGTCAAAACAATGTGGAACAAACAATAGGTCCAGTATTTTCCTAGAGAGATTACTTTAATCAGTTAAATCTTCTGGCTAATGCCTCTCTTTTAAATCAGGTGACAGCAGGATTCATTAGGAACACATCTCATCTCACCCTTCATTGCCTTGAATGTCTGTCCTTAGAATTAGAGAACTAAAGACAAGAGCATATAGGAAAACAAATGTACCTTATTTCAAAAAATCTCAAGTTAGAAATAAAGCTAAGAGCATATATGTTCTGTCCCCTACTTTTATAAATAAATAAATTTCAGAGGAAGAAAATAAAATATACATGTAAAACTCTATCTTTTATATAATGAGCCCACAAAGAAAACAATGTTTAGAAAAAAGTGTTTAGCACCTCTCAGAAATGATACATTTTTAGGGAAGGACTCGTTGGACTCACACTATCTTACAGAAGAGATTTGAGAATGTAATTAAATCAGTTATATGCATACCTCTGCCTTTATCCTCCTGTCACGACAAAGCAGTTTACTTCCAATATTGGCAGCACACAACTCAGAAATCTTCCCATTTTGAGTATTTAAGGCACAACATATAGAGAAGTTTTTTTCTGGTTGTATTAGTCATAAGAAAAGATATTTAGGGTCATGTGCTGCTCCGGGGAAAAACCAAGTCCTGGAAACTAATGTGCATATATATTTTTAGTATACATATTGTTTTGGATGTTTTGTGTAATGTGTGGCCCTCCAGGGCTTGGGACTTAGGTCCCAGACTCTCTTGCCTATGCTAAGAGCACTGCTTTTCCACCACATGAGCACACACTGGTCTTAGCATAAACTGTCTTCCGAACAGAGAAGGAACCAATATTTCATTTAGAAGGATCACTTGTGTTAAGAATTACTTACATACTAACAGGTAACGAGTCTTACATGCATTAATGTTCGTTAGTAACTTCCATACTAATGAATATTTGTTGAATGAGTTGGCAGTATCCTATAAAATATATAGTTCCTATGGTTCCTTAATTTAGCCTATAGTTTCTTAATTTCACAAAGCTAAGTAATAATTCTATAGAGTGTTGATACTGATCATCTCTTACCTGTGTTGTTATTCTATATTTCCTTTACCACACTGTAGTATTGGATAACTGTATATGTAACCTCGATAACTGTTGCACACTCTGCACTTGTATAATAGTGCATGTCTAACACCCACGTTTATGAAAAGAAATCATTCACATATAGTCTGTCAATATCTGTTGTGTACTAATCCTATCATAGACCATTTCAAATTCCCAGTGTAATGTCCCTAAATGTCTGTTGTGTAATAATTCTATTATAGACTGTTTCAACTTCCCAATGCAATGTCCCTAAATGTCTATTGTGTAATAATCCCATCATAGACCATTGTAAGTTCCCAGTGTAATATCCCTAAATAAGGACTAGGGAAGAGATGCTAAAAAAATGGCTCTTGACAGCTGGTACAAGTCAGCTCCAGCACAACACTACTTTATCCATCCTGTATAATATTACCAGGAAAATTCCATCATCTGTTTCACTTGGAAATACATTCTGCTTCTTATAACAGCATGTTGGTCTCATAGTAACTTTCCAGAATAACTGCTGGCCTGTAGAGCAAATGGAAAACTTTGTAGGTGGAAAGTATGATATTCTTCTACTAAGATGGGCCAAGTTCTGAGATGTGGCAAGTAATTCATCTATCACACTGTAAGGCAGTGTTCTGAGGTGGAATGAGCTGAGATTTTAAAGACAGAGTTAGGTTGAAATACTGATTCTGACTCTTCTTTGAATATGTTTTTATCATCTGGAAAATAACAAGTTTCTAATTAGAAAATTAGAGTTGTGGAAAGTAAATTTAATTCTACCTTGTATTATGAGATGCAGGTGTTAAAAGGATGTCCACATCAACTGGTTAAATTCTGTCTTTAGGCATGAATGACGTTGCAAAGGAATAACCATAATTGTCAAACCTAATTGGAAATAAAGGGAATTCAGGGGTTATCTATTCGTAGGCAGGTACAACAAGATGATTAGAAAAGGAAAAGTTAAATGACTCAGCAGTATTTTCAATCTATAAGTCAGCATTTGAGAGAGCTGTTAGAAGGTAGACCCATAGTTGCTGGGCCAGGTTTCTAGGGAAGAACTCTAGTCATAGAAATATGCATGGATATAATAAGGCAAGTAGAATACAAAGGACATGGATTAGTAGAGAATTTACTAAGAGAAAAATGAATCTACGCACACTACACAACAATTTTATTACCAAAACTAAAGACATGGAGGAGCCCAAATACTAGAAAAATAGCAAAAGATCAGGGGCAGAGCTACTTTGAATTTATCTATCAGCTAAACTGGAAATGACAAAGAATGAAAGAATAAGAAGTAAAGAAAGAAAATGAGAAAAAGAAAAAGAAAAAAGAAAAAGAGACAATGAAAGGAAGAAAGAAAAACAAAAAAGAAAAAGAAAGAACAAAGAAATAAATACAGCAAGAAAGAAGAAAGAAAGAAAAAAAGAAAAAGAAAGAAAAAGAAAAAAAAAACTAAGTTCAAAATTGTAGGCCTACATTTGCAACGACACGGATGGAGCTAGAGAGTAACGTAGAAGAGCTATTCCATTAAATTTAAATTAAATGCTTAGTTATGTGCGTTTAGAATGTGTTATTGTTAATTGTTTATGCTGACTCCAGTCATTATATGTATTGCTGGCTCTGGATTGTCCCCCATGCTGGAAAATGCAGCTGGGCTGGCTGTTTTCTTTTTGAAGATGGATAGGGAACAGTGATTGAAAATGTTAATGATATAGAATCAGTTCTGGCTCAGTAGAAGCATTCTTTCATGATGAAGCTTTTGATGAGCTGTGTTACAAAGTAACTAAATATGCCCAAATATCTATTAGGACTTAAATTTCCTGATGTACAATAAAACACTATTATCATCTGTTTCGATCCCGTCTCCTTTTTCTCATGTTTCAGTAGCTAACATAGCATTCAATGTTGTACTGCAAAATGCATATCATACCTTTGCTTGAAACCATTCACTAGCTATCTAGCACTTTAAGGCTATCTGATAGCTTTGCCTCTTGCTTCCCTCCCTACAAAAATGGATTCATATTTTCTTCACCTGCTGCTATCCTCTTCAAACTAAACACTCCATTAGTTTTGAATTTGCCATTTACATTTCCTTTCACTCTTCCTGCTCCATTTCATTCAAGATTTTTCACATGATATTCTGTTTTACTCCCCATTTTATATGACTAACTCTCTCACTTTAGTTCTTGTTTTTAAAGTCATTTACTCTGAAATATTTCAATTTTTTTCCCAGTTGAATACATTAGGTGTTCAGTCTATGTACTTCCGACAATACTTCATATTGCCTTCATTACAGAATATATTATACATTATTATAATCAAATGTTAGTTGTATTTATTTCCTACTAAATTATAAATGCCACAAAATCTTGGAAAGAGACAAAAATCCCATCCTAGTGTTTGGAACAAAACGTAGGCTCAAAATAAACAATAGACTTCTGATGCAGATGAGATGACATAGATTCATCACCCCACTGCTTCACCCTGCTAAGTTTACCTGTAAACCCTGGGCTATAAACAACCAAAGACAAATTCGGACAGGTGTATATATGAAGACATATTTCTTAGGGACCCCAGGATTGGGGAAAAAAATAGGACAAGGTTTCTTACAACTCCCCACCCAACAGAAAAGTTTGACTGGGTCTGGCATTTCTTGATTCCCAAACCAGCAACAGAAGGCAATCCAAGTAGACCCAACTCCCACCTCCCGCCAACATCAAACAGGAGTCCAGTTGACAACGCCTAGCAAGCTCTACAGAACTGGCAAAAAGGATCAACTGGAGAGCACACTAACAATAGGCCACCAGAAGAAATGTTCCTTTTCCCCATTGAGTTTCACTTCCCTCCCCCGACTGGAAACACAGCACAGCTCAAGTGCACTCACAAGGGGGATTCTGCCTCAGCAATGCCTTGTCCAGAAACTGTTCTTTGTCCCCAGGAACTAGAGATTCTCTTCCCTCACCTAGGAGCACCAGATAGCCCATGTTAGTGAAGCTTCTTCCATCCCCTCGAGTGGAACTAACAGTAAATTATGAACTCCACTAGCATGAGATAAACAGACCAAATAGTACCTCAAAGACTGAAAATTACATCTTCATTGGAATAACAACCCACAAAATTGGCCAAAACTTAAACTGGGTGACTTCCTGGTAAATAAAATCTTCAATAAAACCAAGAGTCTCCTATCATAATAGACAAAACATCTAGGACACAATCAAAAGCATCTGTCCAAAAAAGAACCAAAATCAAAAACTTAAGTGACAAAAAACAATTAAGTCATGCCAACACTACAATAAATTACACGTTGGCATTGCCTAACAAGGATTTTAAAGCATCCATCATAAATATGATTCAATTCAAATTCTCTTAACAACCTTGGAGCATCAGAAAAGAAGAAAAAAATGGAAAGAATACAAATATGATTAACTAAAATAGACTATCCGTCTCCCCAGCCATCTGATACTCATAACAATAATATTTCGAAGGAAGGCAGAAAAAGCAACCTAAATAGAAATAAGGTTTCCTCACTTTACTTGAAGTAATAAAATGTTGATACCAGCAGACTGATAATTATGTGTATTGAAATATTTAGTGTCCCACTAAGAAAACTATGGAAAGTAATACATTCAAGCACATAAAAATCAATATAAATTTTTTTAAATGTACAAGTAATGCACATGAAGACAAGGAAAGAGAAGCAGAGAAAACAAACAAAAATAATACAGCGCAGAAGTAAGCCCTAATATGTCAATACATACCTTTAATGTAAATGGTCTAAAAGTAACAACTATAAAGCAGAGATTCAGAGTCAACAAACTGTAGATCCCAACTATATGGCATTTTTAGGAAGTACATCTAAAATTCAGTGTTATAGGTAGGTGAAAATAGAAATATGGGGAAAAGTACACCATGCAAGATATTACTTCAAAAAGCACAAGTGGCTATATTCACATCAGATAAAGTAGACTTCAGATCAAAGAAATTTACTAGAGACAAGGAGGAATATTATAGAGCAATAAATAAAAAAAATGCACCAGGAATATGTGACAATCCTAAATTTTTACACATTAAACAACAGAGCCTCAAGATATGAGACAAATACTGACAAATTTGAAATGATAAGTAAACAAATTAACAGTTATAGTTAATAGAACTCATAGAACTAATAGAAAATATGGATGGTTATAGATCTGAACAAAACAATAAACCAAAGGATCTACTTAGCATATTTAGAACTTTACACTAAACAGCGGAATTAATATCTTTTTCAAGCATCCATGGAACATTTACTAAGACTGATAAACTAGTAATAACACAAATCTTAACAAATTTAAAAGAACTAAATCATACAAAGTATGTCTCTGATCCTAATGAAATCAAATTATAAATCAAAAATAGGAAGACAATAGGCAACTCTCAAGTCATTTGGTACTTAAATAGCACATTGATAAATAATTGGTCTAGAGGACAACTATAAATGAAAAGTACATAGATCAGAATTATAATAAAAATACAACATATCAAAATATTTGAGATGTGGCTAAAGCAGTGCTAAGAAATAAATTTATAGCACTAAGTGTTTACATTAGGAAAGAGGAAAAGTAATCTAATCTAAGTTCCAACCTGCAAGAAATTAGAAAAAGAAGAAAGAGCAAAAAAAAAAAAAAAAAAAAAAAAAAATCCAAAGCAAGCAGAGGAAAGAAATAATAATGATAAGAGCAGAAATAAAGTGAAAAAAGCATAGAGACACTCAATGAAATGCAAAACTGGTCCTTCAAAACTTTTAGCTAAATTGAAAAACACACAAAGAGAGAAGACACATCCCCAATAGGAGGAATAAAACATATCTCGTAGTCATTAAAAAAGTAAAAATGAATTCTGTGAGCAGCTGTCTGTTCACTGAAACTCAGAAGAAATGGGCCAAATTCCCAAAAACTACAAACTACCAAAACTCAAGTATAATGAGGACCTGGATAGTTCTATAACTATTAGTGACATTTGATTCATAATATAAACCTCCCAAGAAGAAATATCCAGATTCAGATGACTCCACTAGGGAATTCTACTAAATATTTAAACAAGAACTAATATCCATTTTACACAATCAATTCTAGAAAATGGAAAGGGGAGGAAACAAAACTATTCAACTAAAATTCTATACTCAGGGAAATATCCTACAAAAATGAAAACAAAATAAATGACAGGCTTCATTTCTAGCTGACCTATGATATAAGAACAACAAACAGTTCTTGGGGATAAAAAGAAATATTTCAGATCAAAACAGGGTCTGTAAGGAGAGAAGAGTATGGAAAAAAATGTAAGTGTATGAGTAAATATAAAAAGACATTTTCAAATATTTGCTTTAAAATATCTGTGTATACATAAACTGACATATATTTTTCTTCAAAAGATTATTTACATCAAAAATAATAATGTACATTAGGGCTTCAAATGCATATAAAAGTTTTTAAAAACTAAAATGCAGACTATAGTAGAAAAGAAAAAGAATTATACTCTTGTAATGTTTTACATTATTTGTGGAAAAGAATATTATTTAAAGGTAGGTTATGAAAATGTAAGCATGTATATTGTAATATCTCATGCAATTAGTAAAAAAAGGTAGAGCAAAGCAGTTAATAAAGAAGATAAAACAGAATACAAAAACTAAAAACCACTCACTTCACCCAAAGCAAGACCGGAAAGAGAGAAAAAGACAACAAATAAGGCAGATAGAGAACAAATAGCAAGATGACATGTGTAAAACTGAGAATTTCAACACTTAGTATCAAATGTAAATGGACTAAACAGTCCATGTAAAAGGGAGAGATCGTTAGACAGGATGTAAACACAAGACAACTATGTATTGTTTATTCCAAACACACTTAAATAGGACAGCAAAAAGAGATTGAAAATAAGAATGGGGAAAATGCCACATAATTGCCAAGCATAAGGAAAAGATAAAATATGGGATTATGGGAAAGTGGAAATTTAAAGGTAAAATTACTAAATTTATGTACTGTGACGACATGGAAGAAATGTTGACATGGAGGAAAGCTTAAAAAATAAAGTGTTACAAAGTGTTATGGAGAAGGTCTTAAACTTATATTACACAATAACATAAATATATAAACTTGGATTCTATTTGTTTTTATTTTATTTATTTTGTAATGTTTATTTATTTTTGAGAGAGAGAGAGAGAGAGAGAGACAAAGCATGAGTGGGGGAAGGGCAGAGAGAGAGAGACTCACACACAGAATCTGCAACAGGCTCCAGGCTCTGAGCTGTCAGCACAGAGCCCAACGTGGGATTTGAACCCACAAACCATGAGATCATGACCTCAGCTGAAGTCATATGCTTAACCAACTGAGCCACCCAGGCACCCCTATTTGTTTTCATTTTAAAATTAACTAAAGAAAAAAATACCTATCTTTTACACATCCTTACAAAATATTTTGTTCTGGATTTTATGATATTTATTTTGTGAACTGAGTATGATTCATTAAAAAAAGATCACACATTTCTGTCCAAGACAAAATGGTTGGCTCACAACCATTTGTACAGTACATATATTTGATATTTTTAACATTATTTGAATTTTCTCTCTCATGAGATTTTCAGAGCTCTGACTTAAAACCCCCTTGATACCATGATCACTTTTTTTTTTATTATATGAAATTTATTGTCAAATTGGTTTCCATACAACACCCAGTGCTCATCCCAAAAGGTGCCCTCCTCAATACCCATCACCCACTCTCTCCTCCCTCCCACCCCCCATCAACCCTCAGTTTGTTCTCAGTTTTTGTTTTTTTTTTTTTTTAAACTTTTATTTTTTTTTTCAACGTTTATTTATTTTTGGGACAGAGAGAGACAGAGCATGAACGGGGGAGGGGCAGAGAGAGAGGGAGACACAGAATCGGAAACAGGCTCCAGGCTCTGAGCCATCAGCCCAGAGCCTGACGCGGGGCTCGAACTCACGGACCGCGAGATCGTGACCTGGCTGAAGTCGGACGCTTAACCGACTGCGCCACCCAGGCGCCCCTGTTCTCAGTTTTTAACAGTCTCTTATGCTTTGGCTCTCTCCCACTGAAACCTTTTTTTTTTTTTTTTTTTTTCTTTTTTCCTCCCCCTCCCCCATGGGTTCCTGTTAAGTTTCTCAGGATCCACATAAGAGTGAAACCATATGGTATCTGTCTTTCTCTGTACGGCTTATTTCACTTAGCATCACACTCTCCAGTTCCATCCACGTTGCTACAAAAGGCCATATTTCATTTTTTCTCATTGCCACGTAGTATTCCATTGTGTATATAAACCACAATTTCTTTATCCATTCATCAATTGATGGACATTTAGGCTCTTTCCATAATTTGGCTATTGTTGAGAGTGCTGCTATGAACATTGGGGTACAAGTGCCCCTATGCATCAGTACTCCTGTATCCCTTGGAAATTCCTAGCAGTGCTATTGCTGGGTCATAGGGTAGGTCTATTTTTAATTTTCTGAGGAACCTCCACACTGCTTTCCAGAGCGGCTGCACCAATTTGCATTCCCACCAACAGTGCAAGAGGGTTCCCATTTCTCCACATCCTCTCCAGCATCTATAGTCTCCTGATTTGTTCATTTTGGCCACTCTGACTGGCGTGAGGTGATACCTGAGTGTGGTTTTGATTTGTATTTCCCTGATAAGGAGCGACGCTGAACATCTTTTCATGTGCCTGTTGGCCACCCGGATGTCTTCTTTAGAGAAGTGTCTATTCATGTTTTCTGCCCATTTCTTCACTGGGTTATTTGTTTTTCGGGTGTGGAGTTTGGTGAGCTCTTTATAGATTTTGGATACTAGCCCTTTGTCCAATATGTCATTTGCAAATATCTTTTCCCATTCCGTTGGTTGCCTTTTAGTTTTGTTGATTGTTTCCTTTGCTGTGCAGAAGCTTTTTATCTTCATAAGGTCCCAGTAATTCACTTTTGCTTTTAATTCCCTTGCCTTTGGGGATGTGTCGAGTAAGAGATTGCTACGGCTGAGGTCAGAG
The DNA here is from genome assembly GCF_018350155.1 of Leopardus geoffroyi. NCBI lineage: Eukaryota > Metazoa > Chordata > Mammalia > Carnivora > Felidae > Leopardus > Leopardus geoffroyi. Next base: position 89,213,925 of record NC_059328.1, read on the forward strand.
AGGTCTTTTCCTGCTTTCTCCTCTAAGGTTTTGATGGTTTCCTGTCTCACATTCAGGTCCTTTATCCATTTTGAGTTTATTTTTGTGAATGGTGTCAGAAAGTGGTCTAGTTTCAACCTTCTGCATGTTGCTGTCCAGTTCTCCCAGCACCATTTGTTAAAGAGGCTGTCTTTTTTCCATTGGATGTTCTTTCCTGCTTTGTCAAAGATGAGTTGGCCATACGTTTGTGGGTCTAGTTCTGGGGTTTCTATTCTATTCCATTGGTCTATGTGTCTGTTTTTGTGCCAATACCATGCTGTCTTGATGATAACAGCTTTGTAGTAGAGGCTAAAGTCTGGGATTGTGATGCCTCCTGCTTTGGTCTTCTTCAAAATTCCTTTGGCTATTCGGGGCCTTTTGTGGTTCCATATGAATTTTAGGATTGCTTGTTCTAGTTTCGAGAAGAATGCAGGTGCAATTTTGATTGGGATTGCACTGAATGTGTAGATAGCTTTGGGTAGTATTGACAGTTTGACAATATTTATTTTTCCAATCCATGAGCAGGGAATGTCTTTCCATTTCTTTAAATCTTCTTCAATTTCCTTCATAAGCTTTCTATAGTTTTCAGCATACAGATCCTTTACATCTTTGGTTAGATTTATTCCTAGGTATTTTATGCTTCTTGGTGCAATTGTGAATGGGATCAGTTTCTTTATTTGTCTTTCTGTTGCTTCATTGTTAGTGTGTAAGAATGCAACTGATTTCTGTACATTGATTTTGTATCCTGCAACTTTGCTGAATTCATGTATCAATTCCAGCAGACTTTTGGTGGAGTCTATCGGATTTTCCATGTATAATATCATGTCATCTGCAAAAAGCGAAAGCTTGATTTCATCTTTGCCAATTTTGATGCCTTTGATTTCCTTTTGTTGTCTGATTGCTGATGCTAGAACTTCCAGCACTATGTTAAACAACAGCGGTGAGAGTGGGCATCCCTGTCGTGTTCCTGATCTCAGCGAAAAAGCTCTCAGTTTTTCCCCGTTGAGGATGATGTTAGCTGTGGGCTTTTCATAAATGGCTTTTATGATCTTTAAGTATGTTCTTTCTATCCCGACTTTCTCAAAGTTTTTTCTCAAAGTTTTTATTAAGAAAGGTGCTGGATTTTGTCAAAGGCCTTTTCTGCATCGATTGACAGGATCATATGGTTCTTCTCTTTTTTTTTGTTAATGTGATGTATCACGTTGATTGATTTGCGAATGTTGAACCAGCCCTGCATCCCAGGAATGAATCCCACTTGATCATGGTGAATAATTCTTTTTATATGCCGTTGAATTCGATTTGCTAGTATCTTATTGAGAATTTTTGCATCCATATTCGTCAGGGATATTGGCCGGTAGTTCTCTTTTTTTACTGGGTCTCTGTCTGGTTTAGGAATCAAAGTAATACTGGCTTCATAGAATGAGTCTGGAAGTTTTCCTTCCCTTTCTATTTCTTGGAATAGCTTGAGAAGGATAGGTATTATCTCTGCTTTAAACGTCTGGTAGAACTCCCCTGGGAAGCCATCTGGTCCTGGACTCTTATTTGTTGGGAGATTTTTGATAACCGATTCAATTTCTTCGCTGGTTATGGGTCTGTTCAGCTTTCTTTTTCCTCCTGATTGAGTTTTGTAAGAGTGTGGGTGTTCAGGAATTTGTCCATTTCTTCCAGGTTGTCCAATTTGTTGGCATATAATTTTTCATAGTATTCCCTGATAATTGTTTGTATCTCTGAGGGATTGGTTGTAATAATTCCATTTTCATTCATGATTTTATCTATTTGGATCATCTCCCTTTTCTTTTTGAGAAGCCTGGCTAGAGGTTTGTCAATTTTGTTTATTTTTTCAAAAAACCAACTCTTGGTTTCGTTGATCTGCTCTACAGTTTTTTTAGATTCTATATTGTTTATTTCTGCTCTGATCTTTATTATTTCTCTTCTTCTGCTGGGTTTGGGGTGTCTTTGCTGTTCTGCTTCTATTTCCTTTAGGTGTGCTGTTAGATTTTGTATTTGGGATTTTTCTTGTTTCTTGAGATAGGCCTGGATTGCAATGTATTTTCCTCTCAGGACTGCCTTCGCTGCGTCCCAAAGCGTTTGGATTGTTGTATTTTCATTTTCGTTTGTTTCCATATATTTTTTAATTTCTTCTCTAATTGCCTGGTTGACCCACTCATTCGTTAGTAGGGTGTTCTTTAACCTCCATGCTTTTGGAGGTTTTCCAGACTTTTTTCTGTGGTTGATTTCAAGCTTCATAGCATTGTGGTATGAAAGTATGCATGGTATAATTTCAATTCTGGTAAACTTATGAAGGGCTGTTTTGTGACCCAGTATATGATCTATCTTGGAGAATGTTCCATGTGCACTCAAGAAGAAAGTATATTCTGTTGCTTTGGGATGCAGAGTTCTAAATATATCTGTCAAGTCCATCTGATCCAATGTCTCATTCAGGGCCCTTGTTTCTTTATTGACCGTGTGTCTAGATGATCTATCCATTTCTGTAAGTGGGGTGTTAAAGTCCCCTGCAATTACCACGTTCTTCTCAATAAGGTTGCTTATGTTTATGAGTTGTTGTTTTATATATTTGGGGGCTCCGGTATTTGGCGCATAGACATTTATAATTGTTAGCTCTTCCTGATGGATAGACCCTGTAACTATTATATAATGTCCTTCTTCATCTCTTGTTACAGCCTTTAATTTAAAGTCTAGTTTGTCTGATATAAGTATGGCTACTCCAGCTTTCTTTTGGCTTCCAGTAGCATGATAAATAGTTCTCCATCCCCTCACTCTCAATCTAAAGGTGCCCTCAGGTCTAAAATGAGTCTCTTGTAGACAGCAAATAGATGGGTCTTGTTTTTTTATCCATTCTGATACCCTATGTCTTTTGGTTGGCGCATTTAATCCATTTACATTCAGTGTTATTATAGAAAGATACGGGTTTAGAGTCATTGTGATGTCTGTATGTTTTATGCTTGTAATGTTGTCTCTGGTACTTTGTCTCACAGGGTCCCCCTTAGGATCTCTTGTAGGGCTGGTTTAGTGGTGACAAATTCCTCCAGTTTTTGTTTGTTTGGGAAGACCTTTATCTCTCCTTCTATTCTAAATGACAGACTTGCTGGATAAAGGATTCTCGGCTGCATATTTTTTCTGTCTAGCACACTGAAAATCTCGTGCCAATTCTTTCTGGCCTGCCAAGTTTCAAAAGAGAGATCCGTCACGAGTCTTATAGGTCTCCCTTTATATGTGAGGGCACGTTTACCCCTTGTTGCTTTCAGAATTTTCTCTTTATCTTTGTATTTTGCCAGTTTCACTATGATATGTCGTGCAGAAGATCGATTCAAGTTACGTCTGAAGGGAGTTCTCTGTGCCTCTTGGATTTCAATGCCTTTTTCCTTCCCCAGTTCAGGGAAGTTCTCAGCTATTATTTCTTCAAGTACCCCTTCAGCACCTTTCCCTCTCTCTTCCTCCTCTGGGATACCAATTATGCGTATATTATTTCTTTTTAGTGTATCACTTAGTTCTCTAATTTTCCCCTCATACTCCTGGATTTTTTTATCTCTCTTTTTCTCAGCTTCCTCTTTTTCCATAACTTTATCTTCTAGTTCACCTATTCTCTCCTCTGCCTCTTCAATCCGAGACGTGGTGGTTTCCATTTTGTTTTGCATTTCATTTAAAGCGTTTTTCAGCTCCTCGTGACTGTTCCTTAGTCCCTTGATCTCTGTAGCAAGAGATTCTCTGCTGTCCTCTATACTGTTTTCAAGCCCAGCGATTAATTTTATGACTATTATTCTAAATTCACTTTCTGTTATATTATTTAAATCCTTTTTGATCAGCTCATTAGCTGTTGTTATTTCCTGGAGATTCTTCTGAGGGGAATTCTGCCGTTTGGTCATTTTGGATAGTCCCTGGAGTGGTGAGGACCTGCAGGGCACTTCCCCTGTGCTGTGGTGTATAACTGGAGGTGGTGGGCGGGGCCGCAGTCCGACCTGATGTCTGCCCCCAGCCCACCGCTGGGGCCACAGTCAGACTGGTGTGTGCCTTCTCTTCCCCTCTCCTAGGGGTGGGATTCACTGTGGGGTGGCGTGGCCCGTCTGGGCTACTTGCACACTGCCAGGCTTGTGATGCTGGGGATCTGGCGTATTAGCTGGGGTGGGTAGGCAAGGTGCACAGGGGCAGGAGGGACAGGCTTAGCTCGCTTCTCCTTAGGTGATCCACTTCAGGAGGGGCCCTGTGGCAGTGGTAGGGAGTCAGATCTGCTGCCGGAGTTTTGGCTCCGCAGAAGCACAGAGTTGGGTGTTTGCGCAGAGCGAGCAAGTTCTCTGCCAGGAACTGGTTCCCTTTGGGATTTTGGCTGGGGGATTGGCGGGGGAGATGGCGCTGGCGAGCGCCTTTGTTCCCCACCAAACTGAGCTCTGTCGTCCGGGGGCTCAGCAGCTCTCCCTCCCTTTGTCCTCCAGCCTTCCCGCTTTCCGAGCAGAGCTGTTAACTTATGACCTCCCAGACGCGCTAAGTCGCGCTTGCTGTCGGAACACAGTCCGTCAGGCCCCTCCGCTTTTGCCCGCCAGACTCGGGGGCTCTGCTTGGCCGGCGAGCCGCCCCTCCGCCCCGGCTCCCTCCCGCCAGTCCATGGAGCGCGCACCGCCTTGCCACCCTTCCTACCCTCTTCCGTGGGCCTCTCGTCTGCGCTTGGCTCCGGCGACTCCGTTCTGCTAATCCTCTGGCGGTTTTCTGGGTTATTTAGGCAGGTGTAGGTGGAATCTAATTGATCAGCAGGACGCGCGGTGAGCCCAGCGTCCTCCTACGCCGCCATCTTCCCTCCCCATGATCACTTTTTAAATTAAAAAAAAAACAACAATATATTAGGTTTTTCTGGTTTATAATATAAAGTCAACTAAATTGTCATTTAATCAAATAGAAGCCATGATTTTGTGGCTTTAGTAAAAATAGTTCCCAAGTTAACGCTAGTGAATGCCAAACATAATCTTTTCCCTGTGAAAAATAACAGTAGGAACAGTACAACGAATATTATAGGATAATGGTTGAACGATTTTTAAGCTTTTTTGGGGAGTTCCAGTAATGCAATTTTAGTAACATTGAAAAATGCTTTTATTCTTTATATTCCAGCTATGATTTCTTATGTCTAAACTTCTTGTTGAGAGAAGCAAACATTTGTATATGTCCCCAAACTGGGTAATTTCTATATTTTGCTATGCTCTTTTTAAAAAGCTAGCAATTAAATGGGGCACCTGGGTGGCTCAGTCAGTTAGGCAACCCACTTTGGCTCAGGTCATGATCTCACAGTTTGTGGGTTCAAGCCCCACATCAGGCTCTGTGATGACAGCTCAGAGCCTGGAGCTTGCTTCAGATTCTGTGTCTCCCGATCTCTCTGCTCCGGGTGCATGTGCATGTGCTCGCTCTCTCTCTCAATCTCTCTCTCTCTCAAACATAAATAAAACCATTAAAAAAAGTAAAAAAAAAAAAAAAAACAATTTGGAATTAAATGGAAAAGTCAGCAATATAAGCAGGACAGCAAGGGAGATAAAATGTTTACCACTGTTCCCTAGAATTTGTCCCTCTAAATAGCCCCACCAGTTTATAAATTTTTGTCAAGATTTTGAACATTCATATGTTTACTATTCAGCATTATTTCAGAAGATGGTAATTGAATTAATATCATGAGTATGATTTTCAATAGTATTTTTTTTCTTCAGAATCTTTTGCAAAGGTTTGTTAAAACAGTGCCTGTTTAGTTTCTGACTTCCTGAGCAACTCAGATACTCTCAAAACTATTTCAAAAAACAAAAATATCTGTCAGTAAATATTTGCTAACAGTTATTTTTATTAAATTTATTTGAATTATATAAGTCCTGTATTACAGTTGAGACAATTTAAAAGTATTTATTAATTATAAACATAGTGTGAATAAAACCCTCTTTCAACTGCAATAAAATTTGGTTATGATCTTTTATCAGTGTTAAAATTGGTAGCAATAAAATATGGAACAGTTGTAATTGAAAGACAAAAAGAAGGATCAAGAATCAAGGGAACCATAACAATGAATGATTGTTTCCTACCTATATTAAGTTCCCACAAGACAAATGACCACATACAGAGATCTCATTATATTTGTTATACTTTTACAGTAGTAATTATTAAACGGTTAACTGATTGACCTAAAAGAGTATAAGACTCATCTAAGGCTAAAATACTACCTCTACCTTGTTTGCTTGTTTGTTTGTTTGTTTGTTTTATGGTGCTGATTAACACAGAGTTTGAGCAGATACTATTCTTTGTATGCATTGCATCATTAAAGAAAACAAATACATATTTGTTTAGACAGAGTATTTCTTTAAAACAATTTTTTTTACATTTATTTATTTTTGAGAGACAGAGCACAAGTTGGGGAGGGGCAGAGAGAGAAAGAGACACAGAATCTGAAGCAGGCTCCAGGCTCTGAGCAGTCAACACAGAGCCCAATGCTCGAACTCACAAACTGTGAGATCATGACCTGAACTGAAGTCACCTAGACACCCCTAGACAGAGTATTTCTTGAACAGTTATAATTTCATTCCACAGTGCTTTCTTTATATGCCAATAGAAGTAGAGAATGTATTTGGCTTTTGTAGAATTTTTTTTTAAGTTGAGAGAGAGAGAGAGAGAGAGAGAGAGAGAGAGAGAGAGAGAACAAGTCAGGGAGAGAGACAGAAAGAGAGAGAGAAGAGAGAATTCCAAGCAGGCTCCATGCTCCACACAGAACCTGATATGGGGCCTGATCCTATGACCCTGGGATCATGACCTGAGCCAAAATCAAGAGTCGGGCACTCAACCTACTGAGCAAGTGACATTAAAGCACAACTGCATAAAGTACACTAAAGCAGCAAAAGCGGTAGCCCACAATGACAGCCCTTTCAAATGTTTTTTTATCATTTTTAAGGAGTTTTTAAGGTATTAATTTTGTCTTTCCTTTTATACTGACAGAATTTCCTATTTCCTTATTATTTTCTATAAATTTTCTTTCAAAATAATGAAATGATTGATTAAAGTTTTAGACATTTTATATATTTCCACCATTGTTCTTTGGAATACCATAAAATAGAGGTATATGTATAAAAGTCCATTTTAGCCATAACCTAACGCATACACACACACATACACACATGCACACACACACACGCACACGCACACACACACACACACACACACACACACACACCCGAAACTGTCATGGAAGAAAGCTAATGAAAGAAGTTAAAGAAGTGTATATACTACGACCCTACCAATATAATTAATTACAAGTAGGAAATTGAGAAGGAGGTAACTTGCATCTAATTTTTAATGCTTCATTGAGATATGAGTTACATACTGTAAAATTAACAATTTTAATCATGCAATTCAATGATTTTTAATAAAAGTACAAATTTGTGCTGCTCTTCTCATAAGCTGAATTTGGAATCTTTCCATATCCCCAAAAGAAATGTGACGTCCATTGACAGTCACCCCCGATTCCCACCTCAGTTTAGGCCACCATTAGTCACTCTCTGTTCTATAGATTTGTCTTTTCTGGACATTTCATGTATAAGTCACCATACAATATATGATTTTTTGGGACATGCCTATTTCACTTATCTTAATGTTGGTAAGATTCTTCCATTTTGATATGTACCAGTAATTTCACTAATTTAACTGTCAAGTATAAATCCAAATAAATGTGGATAAGTCACATGATATTTACCCATTTACTAAATGATGTACATTTGAATCATTTGTACCTTGGGTTATTATGAACAGTACTGCTATGAACTATTATAGTGCTCTATCTTCTGAGACATACATTTCTATTTCTCTTGGGTAGACACCACAGGGGGTGTTAAAGCTTTATGGTGACATTTTAACACATTAAAAGAAAGCCAAAACTGTTTCAAAAATGGCTGCACCATTTTACACCCCTACCAACAATGTATGAAAGTTCAGTTTCTTCTCGTTTTCACCAACATTGGTTGCCTCTTTTTAATATAACCATTCTAAGGAATGTGAAGCAATTCTGAAAATGTAGCCAATGGAATTAAGAGTTAGTAAACTATATAATTTCAAACTATATTGTCTGTCACTAGTTCTATTCAATAACTTGCATTACCTTTTAAGATGCAAAGCAAAACAATTTTTATCCAGGCTTACTGCTCCCACCCTTAAATGATATATACTGTTTTCCAGAGATAAATGTCAAACAGTATGCTTTGCTTGCTTTACTTTGACTATTTGGTAACTACACATGAGGCCACTAATCTCTCTTATGCTGCTATGAAAATACACGGGCTGCATTCTGACCAAATGACAGTACATTAGAGTCAGGATAGCACTCAAGGGGACATATGCTGTTCATAAGGAAATACAGGTAATTACGTTGCGAGAGAAGTATTTTAAACAGCTGGAGTGGAGCCTCTGCTGTTTTTCCAAACTGGAAGCCCAAAGTTTCACATATCAAAACCTTAACCTTTAAAGTCTTCCAGTAGCTATATAAAAGTTGGTTTTACTAGAGGAATTGAGCAATTTCCATACTCATTAAATGCTGGCAATGACACTTTTTCATTGGTTATCTGTGCATCCTGTATATAAAGTTGCTTATTAGTACCGCCTAAGCACTTTACAGATAGTTGATGGGCAAATCTGTATCATTTACCTTTTATTTGTCTTTGGATTCTCACACCTTTAACACAACTATATGTATCAAAAGAGAGACTGAAGCTAGTTTGTCGACATAATTAGATCACTCTAACATTATCCATGCTATCTTATTATGTTCTTAAAGGAAACAAAAGGAGTTTGAATTCTTTCTCAACTCTGATATCCTAGTACTCTTGTATAGGTACAGCTACAGAGTAATGTTTTATTATAATTCTACTCTGTCAACCAGTTGAGTACCTACTATGTGTCAGATACTGTCCTAAATACTCAGACATAAGTACTGTCTTCATATTGCTTACATAGCAATGCTGCTTTTGTGAAGGTATTTGAGTACTTTATGCATGAGATAGTGTGGCTGGTATAAGGGTGGTAAAATTGGAGATGTTAGTGATGTTCAGATTAGAGATATGTTTCATACTGACCAAATGCTCGATAATTACTGAAGTTGACATTTGGGAAAAGTCAAGCCAAATTTGTAGAAAGATACATGCGTGCATATATATATATATATATATATATATATATATATGTTAATATATATTAAACACACAAAGATAGTTATTATCTACTTAGGGAGACTAAGGAGCAGTAATGAGTCCTGCAAAGTAAGATAATATTTTTTAATTGATACTAAAATCAGTGACAAGTTAGGAATAGATCTATGGCTTACTATAAATGAGATATTTTTGGAAATTATCGAAGTTATAGAAAATTTCCAACAATCAGTATATAAATATGTCTGATTTTGTAAATCCTGGGCTTTATTTGTAAGGCAATAACCACTACAATGAAAAATCTGATGGTTTACTTTTCTTAGCAATCAGTTTATGATGTAGTTACTTCAGAACTATAATATTCTGTTTCACTTATGAAAATTAGGAAAATGGCCTTTAACTGGTTTTGAACAATAAATAGCAACCGCTTTCAAAAAGAGAAAAATGATCCTCTTACAACTACTAAGCTATAGACTTCTTAAAGTTAAAATGTGTGCTATATTTGTCTTTTCATATCCAAATCTAAAATTTCTTGGTATATTTTAAAAATCTGATGAGTATTTTACTGATTTATAAAAATCTGAAACTTTTATTTAATTATTCATACGTTCACCATCTCCTAGCACCTATTATATATATCAGTTTAATATCAAGGAGGAAACCTAAATGATGCAACATATGAAGACCATTTATCAATACTCTCCAGTGTGTCCCATGGAGGTTATCAGTCTATCTATCTATCATCTATCTATCTAATCTATATCTATCTATTTATCTTTTGAATTTATATTGCCATTTTAGGTCACATAATTTCATAATCTCAAATATTTCCTCATTCAGCAGGCCACTCTTCATAGTTTTCATTAGGTAAAATATATTCTTTTGAATGTTAGATTCACAGATACAAATACGAACCTCCAATTTTAAAGAAAATTGATGAAGATCATACTGTAAGGCACTTTGTTTCTGACAAGAAAAGCAACTTAAACACCTCAAAGAAGATGCAGAAGTCAAAAGTTAATGATAACCAATGTGCATATCATGGTCCAGTAGTTGTTGGTACTTAATTTCAACAAAATCATGTTCCTGCTGCAACCTTTCCAGTGTGGCTGTGTAAACTTGACAGTAACTTTAAATCTTGTTGACAGCTACTTCCTTTCCCTTTCAGCAGGCAGTCAGTTGCAGTTCAAATGGTATCACACAGAAAGGTAATTCTCAATTTCATTCTGTTCTCTAAACTCAAATGTAGTCATTGGGACAACACCGAAACTGGGTCAGAAGTGCTAAAGCTTCCCAAAAAGATATACAATCCACTGAACAATTAGAAATGCAGTAGAAAACAGTGAATCAGTTTCATTTTAACATAAAAATCACCTTGACTTCTAAATTGCTCCAGACATTAATGTTTGGTAGTGGGGGCGAAGGAATTGTTTCTGTGATAGAAGAGTAGACTGAGATTACACACTCAAAACCAAAATGAAGACAAATGACTCACCCTAGGTAAAGGTTTACTCAAAGAATGGATGTGCCATGTGATTTTTAATATTCAGAGAATTCCCTCTTGCTATTATTTTGCAAGGACTTCCAGCAGCCAAAGTGAAAATGTCTAGAATAGCCTCTTTACTGAGGTACATAATTACCTGAATTGTGTGTGTACCTAATTTCAATATTTAAAAAATTCAATATTTTGGTCAGCTGTAAAAAATAGACATAGCTTAATATTCTCATTAAAAGAATGGCTTTGAGTCCTGGATCTCCAATTCATTCGATGAAAAGTCTTGGTTAATTTTCTTAAACATTCTGAACTTGGGATGTCTTGTCTGTAAAATGAGGATCGGTACTCCCGATACTTCAAATTGTGTAAATCACACATAAAGGGCCCAGTATAGTCCAAACACAAGTCTAATGATACAGCACTGCCAACAGCTCCCATTCCAGGTATCTATACCTTTTCTCAAGTGGTTTCATCATCTGCATGATATATTTTTCCTTCTCAGTCTTAAATTTCCCAGAAATATTTTTTTGTGTGTCTTTAAATTATCCTCTGGGAAAGATTCACATCCCCTATGCTCCCATAGCACCCCACAGGGATCTATTATTACACCACTTACCATTTTGCACTGAAATTGTCCATTAATGTGTCACTCTTAAACTGGATTTAGAACATCTTAAAATCATATACATGTTCCATTCACATTTTTATTTCCAGCTTTTGACACTGAAATCTAGCACACTCTAGGTGCTCATTAAATGTTGATAAATCAAGATTCTAGGCTTGGAACTAGAGCCAGAGTAAAAAGATTTAAGCAATAATGCAATCATCTTACTTGCTTTTATTTCTTTTTATCATTTCCCTCTGGAACTACATTTTTCAAGAATGAGATTTGGAAAGGCACACTTAAGAACTAAATTAATTACTTACTTCACTGATGAAGCTTTAGGGAAGACATAGCAAAGTCTAGAGAAAAATATTCAAAGAACTGTTTTTAGGAGACAAAGGGATTTGGAAACTTGAGATCACAATTCTCTTTACTAATAACAAGTAGAGAGATCTTTAGGATAAATTGTTGAGGAAAAATATGTATTATAATTACTTTCTAGATTTTCCTATGTGAAAAAAAGCTGAGCACCAACATTTACTTTAGAAATTATGTACACTATCCTTATTACTTATAAACATTTTTCATTTTCTTTTTCAAACAATCTTAAATAATTATTGCCCCTAGTCTACAGATAAAGAGATTCTTTAAATAAAGTTTATAAAGATGCTAAATGACAGAGTCAGGATATGAATCTGATTCCAATGTTTATACTTTTTTTTTTCCATTATGGGCTCTCAAAGCCGTCTTTTAACCTAAGAGGTAGATATATTTTATGGTGAGTGACCATGTTATGAGTCAAATTCAGCAAATGGATAAAATGTAATTCCTTATGCTATATGTAGTTTTAGTGATCGCTACCATACGATCTTTTTTTTTTAATTTTTTTTCTTACATTTATTTACTTTTGAGAGACAGAGTGAGACAAAGTGAGGGGGGAGGGGCAGAGAGAGAGGGAGGCACAGGATTGGAAGCAGGCTCCAGGCTCTGAGCCGTCAGCACAGAGCCCAACGCGGGGCTCGAACCCACAGACTGTGAGATCATGACCTGAGCTGAAGTCGGACGCTGAACCGACTGAGCCACCCAGGCGCCCCTACCATATGATCTTATATTCAAATTATTTTTATTTGGACACAGTGTAGAATATTTGACTAATGCTAATAATTTTTAATAAATTATTTAGTTGAGACCAATATTAACAGTTTACTTTCTTGGGTTTAGACTACTCTTTTACATACTTTAAAATACATGTAAAATGGGGCGCCTGGGTGGCGCAGTCGGTTAAGCGTCCGACTTCAGCCAGGTCACGAACTCGCGGTCCGTGAGTTCGAGCCCCGCGTCAGGCTCTGGGCTGATGGCTCAGAGCCTGGAGCCTGTTTCCGATTCTGTGTCTCCCTCTCTCTCTGCCCCTCCCCCGTTCATGCTCTGTCTCTCTCTGTCCCAAAAAAAAAAAAAATAATAATAATAATAAACGTTGAAAATAAAATACATGTAAAAGAGTATGGAGGGTCCTCAAAAAGTGAAAAATAGAACTACTCTATGATCCAGCAATTATACTACTAGGTATTTACCCAAAGCATACAAAAATACTAATTCAAAGGGATACATCCACTCTAATGTTTATAGTAGCATTATCTACAATAGCCAAACTATGGAAACAGCCCAAGTGTCCATCAACTGATGAATGAGTAAAGAAGATGTGAGGTGTATATATATATATATATATATATATATATACACACACAATACACACACACACACACACACATATATATACACACACACATATATGTACACACACACACACACAATGGAATATTACTCAGCAATAAAAAGTATTAAATCTTGCCATTGACAATGACATGGATGGAACTAGAGAATGTTATGCTAAGCAAAATAAGTTAGAGAAAGAAAAATACCATATCATTTCCCTCATATGTGGAATTTAAGAAACAAAACAAATGAGCAAAATGGAAAAAAAAGAAAGAGGTAAACCAAGAAATAGACTCTAGACTATAGAGAACAAACTGATGGCTACCAGAGGGGAAGTGGGTGGGGAGATGGGTTAAATAGGGGATAGGGATTAAGGAGCACACTTGTGATGAGCACTGGGTGCTGTATGGAAGTTTTGAATCACTACATTGTACACCTGAAACTAATATTACACTGTATGTTGACTAATTGGAATTTAAATAAAAACTTAAAAATAAATAAATAAAATGCATGCAAAAGACACAAAAATGTCAAATCCATACCATAGATGATCTGGTTTCCTTTGATATCTCAGACCTGCTGAGTTCTAACATTCAGACTTATTGAATAAGGTTTAGGATCTAGCAGAATAAAACGTCCATAAGCTTCTTTAGGGAGGACATTTTTATTTGAAAAACTGGCACATTCTTAATTGTATTGCATGTCCTGGCAAAAGAATCCTAGTTTATATGGGGAACTTTGGCATTATTCACTGGAATTTCTTAAACTAAATCAAGAAGTCGGCATTGGCAATTAGATTACTGGAACAGTTTGCTTTTTCTAAATATGACAGTGTGTAAACCAGAGGCCACATAAAACAAATAGATGAAGCAGGTGTGAGACAGACTCAGAATTGGAAGACAGCCAACTGATCAGCTCCACCAAGGTTTTATTATCTAACCAGAAACACATTTTGTTGATATTTAGATTTTCTCCCCCTAGATTAACTTCTGCCAACTGGATACAGTTCAGTGAACATAATGGCTATAACTATTCTGGACTCAGGTAACTGATTGGCATTATATTCTATGATGTACCCAAGATTTTTCCCTGCCCGCATACAAAGACATTGATTTAACCATGCAACTTCAGCCATTTCTCAGGCTCTTTATGGAGACCAATCTAGAAATGTATGCTTGTACTTGCTTCACATTGGAGCATGCTTTAACAAGTAATTGATATAATAATCAAAGAAACAAAATCTAATCAACAAATTGAGTCTCCCAAATTGATGAGTCAAATTGAGGAGTTTATGAAATTAAATCCATGAAAAAGTCATAGATTGTGAAACAGATGACAGGTGTGGAAAGGACAGAAAATATATCTACCCAAGAAATAATACAACTAGGTTGGCCGTGATCATTTATATCTCTGAATTAGATGTGGTCAAAATTGTAGGCTGTCTTGGCTCTTTATCTCATTATATATTCAACAGATGTATTCTAATATTTATATTCATGCTTCTCTTCCAGGTCATAACAACACTTATGCTACCTCTCATTTTCAAAGATCACCTGATTTACTCACAATACTGGAACATTTTACTATTTTTTTTCTTCCAAGTAATATAGATAGATTTATACAAATTTGTTTTTGAACAACAAAGAGAAATATAAATAGTAGAAAGGGAAGTAAATGTGTGGTAAGAAATAATAAATTTGGAAATATATTTTTGTCATATATGGCAGATGATGAATTGACACTTCTATAGTCATTTTTTAAAGTAACTATTGAATAAAAATAGCATTAAATAATACAATTATTCTAATTCTGTACTAATCTTTCATTTCTGCTTCTTGCCTATTGCATTTGTAAGGACCTCCAGTAGAATGCTCACTGGAAATGGTGAGAGAAGATATTCTTGCCTCATTTCTAATTTTGGGAATAAATCTTTTAGCCTTTTATCACTAAGTTGTTATATTAGCTACTGGTTGTTCAAAGATATATTGTAGGTGGTTGAGGATGTGCTCTTATATTTCTACTTTCTTGGGAGATTTTCCTCAAGTATGAATATTGAAATTTGTTTTCTTCTTTTGCATCTATTGAAATGAACATATAACTTTTCGTTTTTAGTTTGTGAATGAGGTAAATTACATTTTTTAATATTAAACCAACTATGCAAATAAACCTACACCAATTGTAGTTATGTATTATCTTTTTAATACATTGCTGGATTCCATTGATTAAAATTTGGTTGAAAAGTTTTGCATCTATATAAATGAAATATATTAGTCTGTAAATCCCTTTTTTTTGGTAACAGCTGCATCTTGTTTTGCTGTTGGAGTAATATTGACCTTTGAAAATTAATTGTATTGTGTTTTCTCTTCTGAAAGAATTTATATAAAATTGGCATTATATCTTCTTCAAATATTTAATATAATTCTCCAGTGAAGCTATGTGTACCTAAAGTTTATCTTTTGAGAAGATACTGAATACATAATTCAATTAATTAATTATCTTAAGCTTATTCAGATTTTCCATCTCAGTTTTGGTAACTTGTAAATTTCATAGAATCTGTCCATTTCCTCTAAGTTTTAAAATATATAGGCATACAATTTGTTCATGATGTTCTTATCTTTTTGATATCTTTCATAAATATGATTAAATCTTCATTTTAATTCCTGATAATGATAATTGGGATTTCCTCTTCTTTCTCATGACTGGTAAATCTAGACTTTTGTCAATTTTATTGAACCTTCATAAAAAGCCACTTTTTTGTTTCATTGATTTTGTTTTAGTCCATTTTATGTTCCTTGTAAACATATAATGTATCTAATGAACACATATTTTTCCTCTCATATGGGGACATAATAAATAATTCTGAAGAAAGTGTCAAAAGCTTCTGCTTCTAGTGTCAAAAATTTTAAGAGTCTTTCAGAATTGCTAAGAAAGAAAAAATTGAATATGCCATCCTTAACTGCCTACCTAGAATGACTCAGAGTACTGCCTATCAAATCATGCCTAGTTGGTGCTCTGTGTCTACATGGACTCTGGAATAATCTTATACAATTAGATCTTCTGAAGGAATTTCCTTTAGTTTTGTAAAATTCTGTTCTTTAGTGCCCCTTTCATCTAATACAGTCCATTGCTCAAACATACATAAATAGTTGCTTTCATGGAGGATGTATTAGTTACGGTTCTCCAGAGACACAGAACAAATAGGACACACACACACACACACACACACACACACACAGAATTGGCTTACACAATTATGGAGGCTGGCAAGTCAAAAATCTGTGGAACCAATGTCCTCATTCAAAGATAATCAAGCAGGAGAATTCTCTCTTACTTAGGGGACAGTTATTTTTTTGTTCTATTCAGGCCTTCAACTGACTGGATGAGGCTCACCACACTGGGGAGAGTGATCTGGTTTACTCAGTCTAGTATTTAAATGTTAGTCTCATTCAAAAGCATCCTCCTAGAAACACCAGAATGTAAACCAAATATCTGTGGCCCAGTAAATTTAATACATAAAATTAACTATCACAGGGTCAAAGATATAAGTGAAAATAAAATTCTGCTCTTAATTAGCTTATGTCTTTAATGCAACAAATTACAGTATTTACCTCTGTATTCTCCACATATAGTATTATATCAGCCAAATACATCTGGTTAATTATTGGTGGATAATCCATAATACAATCTGAAGGGGTTGTACTCTGATAACACAGCAGAATGGTTAAAAAGCTGGGATTTGAAGGAAAATCTAACCGAAATTCAATTGTGTTCCTGTGACCTAATGTGTAACCTCTCTGACTCATCTGTAGACCCCTTCCATTATACCTATCTTGCAAGGATGCTAAAAGTGTTTTATAAGTGCTTGGTATAATGCTTCTCATATTGTGGGCTACTTGAAAATAACAGGAAGAATTTCTTTACTAGTCTTACGCATTCATCTAAGCCTCTCAACAAGCCATTCTCCAAAACACAGGCACAGTAGTTTTTCTAAGACACACATCAGATCAGACCACTCTGATCCCATCCAATGACTTCCATCAGAATAAACTCAAACACCTTGGCCTGGGTTGTAAAATGCAGTGTTATCTGGTCTTGGACTAATTCTCCAGACTTATAAGGCTTTACTCCTGTGCCCACTATATTCTAGCCATCCTGGCCTTCTTCCTATTTCTTGAAAAACTCAAGTTTTTCCACCAAGAGCCTTTCAAGTAGTTGTCTCAGCTTGGCATATTCTTCCCCTGTTTCTGGGTGGCTGCCTCTTTTTTGTCACTCAGATCTCATCTCTAAATGCCATCTCCTCAAAAGGACTTCTTTCATCATGATTCAAAAAGAGCATGTATCACTGCCAGATGTTCTTCCCTAATTTTTCAGTCCAGCTCACTACAGCGTTCTCCAGTCATTAAAACTGTGTTTGGCCCAGAGAAGGCATTCAATAAATATTTTTGAATAAAGGAATGAGCTATTTCAGATCACCTGAAACTCCACCTTACTGTCATGCTTACCTCCTCCAGCTCCATTAATGTTCATATTTACATGATCACAAAGTTCTGTTGATTCAAATTGCTAAATAAAAGTAAGTTTACTTTAATTTTAAAATCTCTAGTTCTTAAGAATAACTTGTAGAACTATTGAGTCCAATTATCTTAAGAGAATGCAACTAAATTGGCCTGTATTATAGTTTCAAATTACTGGTTTAACTACCTCTAGCCGTTTGGTTGAATTATAATGTTTTCTTTTCTATAGTTTTTTTCTTTGTTCTGATAAATGGCTACACACATGTATATCTCTTAATTTAGACACTTAGCTTCAGACACTGTAATCAATCAATTGCCATAAACAGTTCCCTAAAAGTTTCTTTTTCTTGCTTCAGTGGGTATTTAAGTTTCCTAATGGAAATTACCGGGGTAAAAAGCTAGCAAGTATCTTAGTAATTTCAGAAGGTTATATGAATAACAATTTCATATTTTAAAATGTAGAATAAAGATAAAGACAAAATAGTTAACCAAAAAGTTACTTTTTGTGGTGTAAAACTTGGAACTTAAATTGGAAATGGAGAATAGCTTTTGAGCCAGCATTCTTATTTTTCTTGCCCCCAGGAGAAAAGAGCTCAGTCCTATTTTAAATTAATTCTGTGATACAATTTCCCATGAGGATTTTTCAAGTTTGACTTTTTCTAAAACTTCTTCTTTGCTCTGGTGGTTATATTTTCCTAATCATGATGAGAAATAAAAATATATTTCCACTAGGTCTTTAATCCATTAGCTCAGGTCTTTAACTGAGAGAGACTTTCCATGTGAACCAAAAATACTATGTCTGGTCACTGATTGATGATAGAATGCTAAGAAAAGTTCTTATGATAATTACTTCTAATCAAAGCAACCAGTACTGGAGGTAAATTAGAAAATTATAATCATTGGTTTTATGTCAAAGTTCTTAATCTCTAGCAGGATAATCCTGTATCCTGTAATTTAAAATTTAGGAGGTAGTGGTTATCAGAATAACTTTTCAACATTTGAGTATTTACAGAGTGTAGAGATAATAAACTTGTTTCTAAGCCAGAATTACGTGATACAACCATTTATTTTCTGTCTGCAAATTGCAGCCATATAATCCTTTCCAAACCCAATATACATGGATCCATTTAACACCCTTTTTCCTCTCTATAAAACACATTGTTTTCCTCCAGTCTCCATAAAAGAATGTTTGGAAAAGCATAAAGAAAATTAAAATCACCTATAATTGAAGGTGATATGTCTTGGTGTATTTTATGTCATTGTCTTTCTATGTTTAACTCATAATTTTGCTGCCTCTTAGCAGTTACTCTATCTTCCCACCAATGTGTGCAGGGGACACCTGTTTAACTCCCTGGAATGTCCTTAGAATGATTCCACCAACAATATTATTAAGCAAAGTAGATTTTTATTATTTTAAAAGGGAAGAGAAAGTCAAGTTTTTACATCACTGAGCCCATGCCATTTGACCATATACGTTTTATTTTTAACATTTAACATTTCTTTTTTCCTAAGTTTATCTGGGGGAATGGATCCAGAAGATTTCAAAGGTCAGAGATCTTAATGATACAACCTCATACTGATAAGAACAGCAATCCTTGTTCTTCCCTTTATAGATTACAAATTCTTCACCAATATAGGTATATTCTGCAGAAGATGAGTTAGTTGAGATATCAATTTAGATTGTATTTTTAATGTTTGGAAGCACTTAAACACTTGTTTTGTATTTTGTATCAGTGAAGTTTCCAGAACTTTTAATCAATGATTGTGCATTGTGGATTTAGAAGAGGGACATATACTACACAGAATGTGGCAAAATAATTCCTTCATATATAATTTACTAAGCAGAAACTTTATTCAAATATTCTGTAAGGCTAGTGTTTCATGAAAATAGCTTTGCGGATCCCCGGCCTCAAAGATTTTTCTCTTTAAAATATATTCTATAAAATGTGTTACTTTATCTTGATGCAATAATTTTGCATATTAATAGATACAGGGGAGTAATGATAATTGCAGCACTTACTGATAACAGACATAGTAAACAATCTAAATAACTAACAACAAAGAATCTGTAAAAGTAATTATATGTCCATGAAATGCAATACTATGCTGTCATTAAAATTTAAGATCTAAAAAAAGTATCTTATAACTTCATGTGCATGTTAAGATCCCATATCTCAAACATAAAACATACATTTATTAATATTACAAATATTTTTGAGCATATAATATGTGTTAAGTGTTGTTTAATTTACTGTTGAAGAAGACAATTGGGACACTGCGATAGTTAATTTTACGTGTCAAACTGACAGGGCCACGAGGTGTCCAGATATTTTGTTAAACACTATTTTGGGGTGTGTCTGTAAGAGTGTTTCTGGATGAGAATTGGGTTTAAATCAGCAGACTGAGTAAAGTAGATTGCCCTCCCCAATGTAAGTGGCCAATATCCAAACCTTTCATGGTTTGAAGGAAACAAGAAAGTGGTCTCTGGCTAACCACTTGAGCTGATACAGGGGCCTTCTCCTGCACTCAGACGGGGACTTTAACATTAGCTCTCCAAGTTCTCAGTCCCTCAGATATGGACTAAAACTATACCACCAGCTTTTCTGTGTTTTCAGGTTGCACATGGCAGATCATGGGGCTTCTCAGGCTGTGTAACCACATAAGCCTTATTATACGGGTGTGTGTGTGTGTGTGTGTGTGTGTGTGTGTGTATGTACTATAAGTTGTATTATCTGGAGAATTCTGACCAATTCAGGAACTCTGTAGTCAGAAACTTCTTCATATAAAAATTGAGTGAAGAATACATACCAAGATGTTTACAGTGGATAACTATGGATGGTGAGTTTGTAATTTTTCCCCTTTCTTTTATTTTTAAATCTTAGATTTTCTGTTATGAAATGATACTAACATTTCTAGTATAGGGCCTTCTTAGAATGGATGATTGTAATAAATTATTAAACTAGGTTTGCTAGATTTGGTTTTATAATTTAATTTTTTTTTTTTTTTTTTTTTTTTACATTTTGTTTTTATTTTTGGGACAGAGAGAGACAGAGTATGAACGGGGGAGGGGCAGAGAGAGAGGGAGACACAGAATCGGAAACAGGCTCCACGCTCTGAGCCATCAGCCCAGAGCCTACGCGGGGCTCGAACTCACGAACCGCGAGATCGTGACCTGGCTGAAGTCGGACGCTTAACCGACTGCGCCACCCAGGCGCCCCTATAATTTAATTTTTTAAGTTTATTTATTTATTTTGAAAGAGAGAGTTTGGGGGGGTGGAGGAGGGGCAGGGCAAGAAGGGGAGAGAGAGAAGCCCAAGCAGACTCCACACTGTCAGCATAGTGCCCAATGTGGAGTTTGAACCTATGAACCATGAGATCATGACCTGAGCCGAGATCAAGAGTTGGACGTTTGACTGAGCCACCCAGGTACTCCTGGTTTTACAAATTTAGATATTCATATATCTATATGTAAATAAAAATGAGTTATTTATTTACTTACAACTATTACACCATTTATCACTATCAGATTTGTATTTAGTGGTTATGATAATAAAACTAGGAGGCCCTGAGGGAGAAATTGACAATATTTATTTAACTCTCTTTAAATCAAGTAATACATACTTTGTACCTACATTTGTGAGATTTATTGTGTACTTGCAGAAAATGCATGACCAAGCTTACTGTTCTTGCTTTAATCCTTGGCTATAACCCTCAAAAGGAACAAGAATTCATACTCAATACCTCCCATGACATCCTCCCTGCCCTTTTCATAAAAGACTATTTTACCTTTTATTCCCTCTCTTTAAACACCTAATACTTTCTTCCCCAGTCTCACTCTTAGCTGTTAACTAGCATCCCATGTCAATAAAACAAACAGAATTTCCATAAAAGTTACCAACATCACTTGTACTCTCCTGCAAGAATCTTCAATTCTCTGCCTTTTCTTCTGTTAAGATACATTATGCACATTACTATTCAGATACTTCCTCTACTTAGACACTAGAATCCCATAACCTATTCAAGGATATAAATCCTTAAATATTTATCTCTCTCTCTCTCTCTCCATTGAATTTTGTCTATTTTTAATAATTCTCGGAGCAGCTCTTCCTGACCATGGGTCCTGTTCCGGTGCTTTAATAAAATCACCCTTTTTGTGTCAAAGCTGTCTTCAAAAATTCTTTCTTGGCCATCAGCTCCAAACCACCCTCTGCCACCCCACACAGTCTAAAACTCATCATTTGGCATCCAACAAGGAGCTTGGAGTCTTTTCATCTGAACCCTTGGTGCAAACTTGGTGAGTACTTTCTCTTTTCTTCTTTTACTCTTATTTCAGGGGCTTTTCAAGAAGTATGGTCTTATTGGAACACTTCACTGTGGATTGCTCAGGCTACAATCCTCTAGCCTATGGCTACTCAATGGGGAGGAGAAAGCCTGCCTTTTGAATGAAAGTTAGTACCCTAGCTGGAATGGTAATAAGCCCCAGAAACTTGAAGCCCTCTCTTTATTCCTGTCCTTATACAAAGTTGTTGGTCTTGGGTGTGGATTAGTCACCTAAGTCAATCTTAAGACTCCTGTATGAGTTTTCCTCCTCATTAGTCTAACATGTCCCCTTCCCTCCTGGTCTAGCTGCTTCCCTCCTGGTCTAGCTGGTCTAGACTCGGGACCTCCACTGGGAGCCAGCCAAAACCAGTACCCAATTGAATAAAAACCTAACCGGGGACTGTTTTCTATGGAATTGGCTATAAAGACTTTATGTGTTGGAATGTCACTTAGATCATGATGGATTTCTAGCTTTACTGTTTTCTGTCAATGTCCTCTACTAACTACATAAATTATAAAATTGGGCAATTCACCCTTGTAAAATTTTTCCAGTGTTTTTCATGGGTTAAAAGTGGCAGTGACACCTCAGGAACCTCTGACATATCCTGTGTGTGGGACACCACCCAGGAATGGGGGGGTGGATTTTCATGGTAATGAACCTTCTCTACTTTTTCTCTCTCAGAAGAGTATGGGAGCTTCTCTTCAGTTCCCAAGGACTCTCCCTTGGGATGCCTTTTTAACTCACTGGAAACAATTTGGATTGCAAAATTTAAGAAAGGACTAATCTCCTGTAATGCTGCATGGCCTTGATAGGATCTAGCAATTAGATCTCTTCTGCAGGTAACAGGGCAAATGGACAGAGGTACCCTAGGTCGAGGCCTTCATGGCTCTAGATCAGGATCTGGACCAAAAGGCCTCTTGCAAGATGTGTTTGCCCAAATGTATTTAGCTAGTAAGCTGTCTCTTGACATATTGGATATCTAAACAGGCTTTCTCCCGACAGAACTCAGTCACTGGAGGTAACACAAGCCATCCCTAATGAAAGGGATGCTGACTCTCTCTTACTGTTCCTTCTTTTTCATTTAAAAAAAAATTTAATGTTTATTTTTGAGAGAGAGAGAGAGAGAGAGAGAGCACAAGTGGGTGAGGGGTGGAGAAACAGGGAGACACAGAATCTGAAGCAGGCTCCAGACTCTGAGCTGTCAGCACAGAGCATGACGGAGGCTCAAACTCATGAACCGTGAGATGGTGACCTGAGCCCAAGTCAGACTTTCAACCGACTGAGCCACCCAGGTGTTCCTCTCTTACTGTACCTTCTAATAAATGTAAGGGCTTCTCCCTCATTCATTTCCCAGGTTAATGGCTGTGACAATTGGAGCCAACTGTGGTTAGTCTACCTGAAGATGGTGGAGACTTTAAGGAAAATTCCCAAGCAGCTGCCAAAACTCCCTTTGTTTTGGGGAAATTCCCTGTCTTCTCTTGGCTGACAAGGGCTGTCTAATTCCAGTAGTTGGTGGAAAACAAAACAAACCTGACATCTACTCCTCTGTCTGAGATGACAAGGTTTGGAACCAGGAATACTTTCTCCACCTCCTGCTGGCACTTTGACTCTTCTGCCTTCCCCCCCCCCCCCTTCTCCTGTTTCTGCACCACCTGGGTACGTCCCCCATAACTGGTTCCTTTACCATCCTCAGGCATCATTGGATCCTCCTCCCACCCTTGACATCTAGGAGCAAAGAGCACTCACTGGGACCACCCACTTCAGATTCTCCCATTGGTGTCCCAGGTAAAAACTAACAATGGGGAAGAAATTGATCGTCTTTTAAATGGATGCAGGTGGAACATATTTCATGTTTAAACTAATTTAAGTTTGATGGCTTAGTTAATATAGACCTGTCTTTAGAGTTATCAGCATTAAATGTGAAACTTATATTCTACCAGGGTTTACTGAATGTCGGGTAAACTCATGTTATCTCTGTTGCAATTTGTTAGCAAAAAGATGACTTAAAATAATGGTTAACCATTATTTTTGTCTATCTCAAAGTTTTCAGCAGTAATTGTTAGGATAGCTTTCAAAGTCTTTGGTAACCTGAGACTTTAAAGTTTTGCTTACATAATAAATGGGACTGAATTCATTGGACATCTAGGTCTTTCCCAAATAGGATGGAGTGCTAAAGCCATTGATTACTAAACAAGATTTTTCTGCTTTTGGCTTCTTACTGCAGAGAAATTAAAAATATTTTGGGTCTGTCAGAAAACATGCTTTGTGCTTGATTAATTCATAAATTTTCTATCTGAAAAATTCTGATGTAACAGTAATTGGTTACTACTTAGTTTTCACTGGAGACTAAGAGTTTCTAAGAGTTAAAATTCTGCTAAATGTAATTAAGACTGATGGAGATAAGAAAAGCAACTCTGTAAAAAAGTAGGAGATAAGTAAAAACTATATAAGGAATGGAAATGCATTTTTTGATGAAGTTAAAAAAGTTTTGTCTTAAATGAGACTGGTAACTTAGAAATGTCTTGGGACAAAATATGAATGCAAAGGAAAGTCGTAGAAGGTGTAGAAGTTTCATACAGCGAAATCTTTGGAAAGGAATTTTATGTATGGTCATTTCATTCCAGTGAAATGAATGAATTTTTTAAATATACTCATATAAGGTTGAAGTTATGGTTTTCTCTCTGTTCAAAAGACAAAATTTTCTTGGATTGTTTATCTGCTCCTGATAATAAAATGCAAACAAAGTTTGTTGTTGTTGTTGTTTTCCTCTTTAGTCTGCCAGGAAAACCAAAGCTTTTGTCTTTATTGAGTCTTTGATCACTTAGTTAAAACTTCTCAATGGTAAGGAGCTAAGTTTTTCTAAGAACTATATAACCCTACATATTTGCTTTTGAAATTTCTTATAGCCTTCTTGGCTAATAAAGTTTTAAGATTTGTAATGATCTGTAATCCTATTAGGATGTGCTCTATAACTTTCTAAGGTTTTAAACATCTTCCCAGGATTGAAATTGTAAATGAAGTCTTTTTGACCAAATAGGCCTTTCTATTTGGTATGTTACTTATAAAGCCCTGTCAAACAAATAATGGTAAACCTTAGGTTGTATTGCTTGGGTAATGCTATAACTGCTCAAATATATATATGCAATTCCTAAAGTTTTAATATGTCTTACTAATAAGGTCATCATTTGATATTTTGATTATCAAAATGCTTTGTGTTACAGAAATAACTGAATTTCCTTTTCAATTGCATCATAATTAATTTTCACATCAGATTATTAATCATGTCAATTTTTGAGTCTCTTGTCATTTATAGTTATTGTTCTGATGCTCTAACAAAACGTGTTTCATCTTTAAGAAGGTTCATAAAGAGGACTTTTAGGACAAATACAGATATTTGACAACTTTAAAAACCATAAAACTAAAATGGGTAAGAATCTGCAGAAGTAAAAAACCTCATACAAATTGAACAAGAATTAGGAACATGGGACTAAATGAACTGAGGAAGATTATAGTTGTGACTCTTGTTTTAAAATATTGCTGATTATCTAATGTTTGCTCTTCCAGATTATGGAAACTTTCTCTTAAGACATCTATGACATTCAGAAATATGATAAAATATTCATTTGTAAACAACTGAAGCATTTAACTTTTCTCTCAACCTGAATCCTCTGAAATTCAAAAAGTCTCAGTGGGCATTCTTTCTTCCATGGCAATCATACTTATTTGCATAAGTTCAATAAGAATCTTCTCCTTGTAACAGGACACCGTTGGAAATATTGGTATTCTACCCAGGCTTCGACTGGAATGTCCTATTTGAGAGATATGCATAGACTCAGATATGACCAAACAGCTTTAGGGAACTAAGGTTGACTTTACGAAGCATGGAGCCATAAAGCCCCTTGTAAATGTTGTCCTGATACCTTGCTTACCAAGTTCCCAGCATCCTTACCATGTCAGTAAAGAATGTCACCTCTTAGCAGGTGCAGGAACCTCAGGATATCTTGGGAACCTCGTGAAGAGGAATTCACCCAAATCTACAGGTATTACAGGCAGATCTGATGGAAAGTACTTAGCTTGAAGAGACTACTAACCATTCAATCTAGATTCCTTATAAAAAGTTCCAGGAAAGCAAATTTATTTATTTATTTATTTGTGCATATAATGAAAACTTTTTATTTTTTTCTATATTTCAAAGTATTATTTTTAATATGAAATTTATTATCAAATTGGTTTCCATACAACACCCAGTTCTCATCCCAACAGGTGCCCTCCTTAATGCCCATCACCCACCCTCCTCACCCTCCCACCCCTCATAAACCCTCAGATTGTTCTCAGTTTTTAAGAGTCTCTTATGGTTTGGCAACGTCCCTCTCTATCTTTTTTTTCCCCTTCCCCTCCCCCATGGTCCTCTGTTAAGTTTCTCATGATCCACATAAGAGTGAAAATATATGGTATCTTTCTCTGTATGACTTATTTCACTTAGCATAACACTCTCCAGTTCCATCCATGTTGCTACAAAAGGCCATATTTCATTCTTTCTCATTGCCACGTAGTATTCCATTGTGTATATAAACCACAATTTCTTTATCCATTCGTCAGTTGATGGACATTTAGGCTATTTCCATAATTTGGCTATTGTTGAGAGTGCTGCTATAAACATTGGGGTATAAATGTTCCTATGCATCAGCACTCCTGTATCCCTTGGGTAAGTCCTAGCAGTGTTATTGCTAGGTCATAGGGTAGATCTATTTTTAACTTTTTGAGGAACCTCCACACTGTTTTCCAGAGTGGCTGCACCAGTTTGCATTCCCACCAACAGTGCAAAAGGGTTCCCATTTCTCCACATGCTCACCAGCATCTATAGTCTCCTGATTTGTTCATTTTAGCCACTCTGACTGGCATGAGGTGGTATCTGAGTGTGGGTTTGATCTGTATTTCCCTGATGAGGAGTCACATTGAGCATCTTTTCATGTGCCTGTTGGCCATCTGGATGTCTTCTTTAGAGAAGTGTCTATTCATGTCTTCTGCCCATTTCTTCACTGGATTATTTGTTTTTTTGAGTGTGGAGTTTGGTGAGCTCTTTATAGATTTTGGATACTAGCTCTTTGTCTGATATGCCATTTTCAAATATCTTTTCCCATTCTGTTGGTTACCTTCTAGTTTTGTTGATTGTTTCCTTTGCAGTGCAGAAGTTTTTTATCTTCATGAGGTCCCAATAGTTCATTTTTGCTCCAGCAAAGCAAATTTAAAAGACCTATATGATCAATCACTATTCTTTCTGAGCTTATGTAAATAATTAGGCTAAGTTCGTTAAAACTGGATTTGTTTTACAAGCAAATTAGTCTCAACTTGTCTCCCTCTGGAAATGAGGGTTATTAGAGAGGAAAATTATGTTTAAATAATGCACCTTTATGGGTGTTGAATTCTAGTTCTGATTGTCTTTAAATGTTTGTTTTTCACCTAAACTAGATAACCTGCAGTAAATTTCAGAAAAATTGTCTCAATTTCACAGGTATGGACAATCTTTGTGCTTGTTTTTCTGTGGGGATAGTAACAGGACCCCATGGACATACGATTATTTGAACAACTGGAAAATGGAATGGACTCCCCAAACTGTATATGAAAAGTCTTTTCTCACTATAGATCTATCAATCTATAGATTGATAAAGACTTTATTTTAAAAAAGTATTTTATTAAATTATTCACTTGAGACAAGGTTAATTCATAAATTTCTAAATGAATATGCAAACCATACCCTCCCTAAGTTTGATCTGACAGTTACTAGAAACCCACTCCATATAAACCCAGGAGACATAGTTTATTTAAAGTATCGGAGGTCCGGGGCGCCTGGGTGGCGCAGTCGGTTAAGCGTCCGACTTCAGCCAGGTCACGATCTCGCGGTCTGTGGGTTCGAGCCCCGCGTCGGGCTCTGGGCAGATGGCTCAGAGCCTGGAGCCTGTTTCCGATTCTGTGTCTCCCTCTCTCTCTGCCCCTCCCCTGTTCATGCTCTGTCTCTCTCTGTCCCAAAAATAAATAAATGTTGAAAAAAAAAATTAAAAAAAAAAAATAATAAAGTATCGGAGGTCCAATACAGCAGGAGATTTAACTGCAAAATGGAAGGGCCCCTATGGGGTCACATTATATATTCCCACTTCAATAAAGTTAGAGGGGCATTCCCCATGGACTCACATATCAGGAATTAAACTTGTACCTCCTTCATAAGAAACAAGTGAGCAAACTAATGTGCTTTCTTATTCCTATGAACCAGAGGAAGACCTCAAATTTCTCTTCAAACAATAAAGGACTGGAGGAAAATTATGAAAGTTTTTCTTTTTTTTAATTTAGGTTTCTCTTTCCCATAACATTAATCTTATTTTGTTGTATTTTCCATTGTCTCCCTGCCTGGTGCCAAGACTCTTTCAATACCATAACTTCTAGCTGACAGATGAACCTTTCTACTCAAGAAAGCTCATCTACGTTGTTTACCTTGGACTGGCTGCCCCTGCCTTTGGTAACTCCTATATATAAATACCCCAACTGACCAAAGTTGACCTACAGATAGGGACATCTCTATGCCCCTATTCAGCATGAAGGATTTACAAAAGAGAAGACCTTCCACCCTCAGCAACCTTAAAGATTTTAAGGGTCAAAAATGTTCCAGGGCGGGGGGCAGGGGGGATGAGCAGGAAATTAAGGCAGAAAGAAATGGCAGATAAAATTAAGTTCTTATGAGTTTCTTATAATCTTCAGCCCATTGACAAATAACTTGAGGCTGGCAGTGTAGAACATTCCTCCAGGAACTCCTTTCTATCTTAGTGTTAATGCTTTGCTGGGGGGGGGGGTGTGTGGGGGGGAACACCTTAGCTTGACAATAGCTAGGCCTCCAGTATCCTGTGAATCTCCTTTACCATATGAAAATCCCTTTGGAAACTTCCCCTTGACTTTACATTTGACAACTCCCAAGTATATAATCAGTCTCACTTCATGGTCTCAGAGAAGCTCTTCCTGCCCATGGGTCCTGTCCCCTTGCTTTAATGAAATCACATTTTTTGCACCAAATATGTCTTCAAGAGTTCTTTGTTGGCTATCAGCTCTAGACCCCCACCACCATTCCAAAAAACTCATCACAACCTATCATGAAATCTTGTTTTCTCTAACTCCATAATATATTCAGAATATCATATTTTCCTACCATTTCCATAGGTAGTTTTCTTCTTTGAATCCCAATCTTCATCTCATGCCTAGATTATTATAATACAGCTAAAATGGAAGTGATAAAATTCTCCTCTATCCTTTCCTAATCTATTTTATCAAAAAACAAATAATCTTTTAAAAATACAAATAATACAGTGGAATATTACTCGGCCATTAAAAAGAATGAAGTCTTGCCATTTGGATGTGGATGGAACTAGAGTGTATTATGCTAAGCAAAATAAATCACTCAGAGACAGACAAATACCATATGATTTCACTCATATGTGAAATTTAAAAAGCAAAACAGATGAACATAGGGGAAGGGAAGGAAAAATAAAATAAGATAAAAACAGAGAGGGAGGCAAACCATAAGAGACTCTTAATTATAGAGAACAAATTGAGTGTTTCCAAAAGAGAGGTGGGTGGGGAATAGGCTAAATGGGTGATGGGCATTATGGAGGGCACTTGTGATGAGCACTGGGTATTATATGTAAGGGAAGAATCACTAAATTCTACTCATGAAACCAATACTGCACTGTATGTTAGTTAACTTGAATTTAAATAAAATCTTGGAACAAAAAAACAAAACAAAACAAAGTATCATGGTACTCTCATGCCCCAAGCCATCAAATAGTTTCCCATTTCAGTGAGAATGAATATCAAAATTCTAAAATATTGACATCCTTAATTTCATCTTTTTCTTGATTCATTTAATCTAAATGAAATATTTTATTGGGATTTTCTGCTCAAAGCCTGTTTAGATGCCATAACTTACAATTTGGGAACTAAAAGCACCTCATTTTGAACCTTAAAAGACCCCAAATTCTAGATTTCTCTATGTATTTCTTGCAAATCAGCCAGTTAGTTATTTTAATTCATCTCCTTTTACAATATCTTTCTAAATGTAGGCAAAGCTAATTAACTCACAATATGAATTTTCTGTTTTCCAGTCTAAGCTTCTAATCTTCATCCCCTAGGCTGAAGAGACACATGATCTGCTATCCAAAATACAGCAGGCAGTAATTTTGCAAGTTATTTTGCTACTACATGACATAGGTATCAGGCTATCAATACTGTTATATCTAATAATTCTAATTGTTTATTAGATGTATTATATTTAATACATCTAATATCTAATTTATTCTAACATATTTTATATTTTTGTTACAATGTATTAAATGCTATATATTGATCAATATACATTAAACTATGCTGCAGTAACAAATACTACAGAACAATATTCAAAATCTCAATGTAAATAAAATAAATTTCTAACTCATACCAAAGTCCTACTTGGGTCAGGCCACTCTCCTTGGCAGCTTTTATCCAAGAGTTAACTTAGGGTATTCTTATCTGGAACATTTTGCCTTCTCATTTTGCAGGCTGTAGTAAATATGTGCAATTCTATTTAGCTGTCCAACATCTGAAGCTTCTCCCTAATTGAGTATGATCTTCTTTTTGAGTGTTCAGAGATAATGTTATGTTTCACTGTAATTTAAGAAAATGATAAATACCCTTCTTTTCCCCAGCCTTCCTTGAAACAAGTGTATGAGCATTTGACCTAGAATCCAGCAATAATCAGCAGGTGCACTCACACATGTATATTGAGGCAGAGAATAAGGAATGCAAATAATATCTGGGGATGGTGCTAGCTGCAACAAAAAAGTAGTGCATAGGCAATAATGACAGGTGTACCAGCTATGATATTCAGGCTTTCATGCTAACAGTGTCAAGTGGTTCAAAAACATTGCTAGCACTTGGAGAAGGCCGTAGCAGCTTACTCTGGACCAGTTCTGAGTATGCATTTGAACATCTTTCCTTGTCTCTATGCCTGTTCTACAGCCCTTTGGGTGACTTAATAACCTGCTCCGTATCCTTTGAGTGAATTCCTTTTGTACTAAAATCAATCATATATATTAAGAGCCATAAACGTATGTATATATGGCTGCTAACTAAACTCTGATTGATATATGGTTTTAGCAAGAATCTAACCACTTTAAACTGATTCTTATCTCAGATGTGAATAAGTGAGCATCAGAACATAAAACTCTTATGTATCAACACTGCTGTATCCTTTGGATAAATCCCTAGTAGTGAAATTGCTGGGTCATAGGGTAATTCTATTTTTAATTTTTTGAGGATCCTCCACACTGTTTTCCAGAGTGGCTACACCAGTTTGCATTCCCACCAACAGGCAAGAGAGTTCCCCTTTCTCCACATCCTTGCCAACATCTCTTGTTTCCTGAGTTGTTCATTTTAGCCACTCTGGTGTGTGCTGATTTGAAGGGGCACATGCCCCCCAATGTTTATAGCAGCACTATCAACAATAGCCGAATTATGGAAAGAACCCAAATGTCCATCAACTGATGATTATTAAATTAAGAAGATATGGCATATATATACAATGGAATACTATTCAACAATGAAAAAAGAATGAAATATTGCCATTTGCAGCAACCTGGATACAACTGGAGTGATTATGCTAAGTGAAAAAAGTCAGAGAAAGATAGATATCACATGATTTCACTCATTTGTGGAATTTGAGAAACTCAATTATAGGGGAAGAGAAGGGAAAAAAGAAGATAAAAACAGAGAGGGAAGCAAACCATAAGTGACTCTTAAATGCAAAGAACAAACTGAGGGTTGATGGGGGGAGGGGAAATGGGTGATGGGCATTAAGGAGGGCATTTGTTGGGATACGCACTGGGTGTTAGATGTTAAGTGATAAATCACTGTATTCTGCTGAAGCCAAGACTACACTGTATGTTAACTAACTTGAGAATGAAACACAACAAAACAAAACAACAAAACAAAACAAAGCAAAACCTCTCATGTAAAGTTAGGTAGTTAAATTGTGTTGTGATGGTAACATTGTTTTCTTTTTTTTCCAGAGTTATTTATTGAGGATTACTTTCTTCTGTTATATTCAGACTCATTTATGGAAACTTCCCTGATTTTAAGACTAAGCAAAGAGATTGAAGGTTTTAGTAAAAGGAAGGACTATATCCTGTGTCCTCTTCAACTTCCATTTTGCTGCAAATGGGCTTCTATTTAAGAGGATAGATGTCATGAATATGTAAATTAATGGGTTCTATGAAGGTTAAGAATGAAGTCATAAGTGAGTTACCCAAGCCCAAAACTATTCTGGAACACAATATTCTTTTGTTTATTTTTCCTGTGGAAATAAATATATTATTGACCATATATTCATTGCAATGAATTTAAAAGATTGATATCAAAGTTTCTAGGAATTAAAATGTGTGGAAGAATTTGGTGATAACAATAAAAAGTAGTTACGAATTTAACTCAAGAAAATTTATGTAAAGAAAGATGCAACTTGCTGGGTAAATATACATATTAATCTCACTGAGAGTATATTTAAAGTAGAATATTTTTTACATGTTGAACAGAATAAACATATATCACTAATCAGATATAATAAAAGATCCAGAAGCAGAGGATAAGAGAATATTTTAGAAGAAAATAGTACAAAAGTTCCAAATATAATAGTTTAAAAATTAGTTCAGAATTAGTTTGAAGTGGACTGTATCCTTGCTATCTTCCTTCATTTAAATGAAATGAGCTTGTACAAACTACACATGTCCCAGGCAGTAATCACAGGAGCAGCAAGAGAATGAATGATTGTGGTGAGGACATGTTTTCTGTGTATGTTTTTGTTTATTTTTTAAGTTTATTTGAGATAAAGAGAGGGAGAGAATGCGAGTAGTGGAGGGGCAGAGAGAGAGAAAGAGAGAGAAAATCCCAAGCGGGTTCCTCACCTTCAGGGCGGAGCCCAACATGGGGCTCAAACCCACAAACAACCAAGATCTTGACCTGAGCTGAAATGAAGAGCCTGATGGTTAAGCAGTTGAGCTACCCAGCAAACACCTCAGTAATTTTAGTGTACCATTTTATACCTATAAAATCTTCATACTAATGTGTATCATTAAGGTTAACATTGATCTATCAAAATACTAGGTTTAAACATTTATCTTATGAAAATGCATATAACATATTATCCCAGTTACTATAAATTGGCAGGAAAATAAATTATCCATTTTACAATCAGAAAATAGTATCATTATAATAAATTAAAATTTTATTTCTTAAATTGTTGCACAGAAATATTCAAAGCCAAGTCGGAGAAATTTCACAAGATACTGTCTCTCTTCCTGGAGGATATCTGTAGACAGAGCTACACAAAAGTTAAACAATAAGACCTCACTTTATGTTTGTCACACAACATTGTATGTGTTTTTTGTTTGTTTGTTTGTTTCTTTCTTTCTTTCCTTCACAGATACTATGCTATAAATAGTGGATAGTTTACTACGATCATCCCTAGAGACCTAACCTGAAGAAACTGATAGATACTTTTACCCTTATACAAATACAGAATTAATTTGGATTATTTTCAAAATATAAGAAACTAAATCCCATTATTAACTGTAACCTCTTTAGTTTTTAGATATTTCTCCGGTTAGTTACCCAGAAAGAAAACAAATTTGACTACAGCTAGCATAGAAAGCTGAATATTATCATTGTTTCTATTATGATATTTGTTTTTATATGAAAATAAAAGTACTTCTTCATCATTTTTAATTCCACCTAATGGTTATATATAGTAAAATGCTATGCAATTATTTGAGATTGGTTTCTCTTTAAAACAGAAACAGTTGAAATATTTAGACATTATTTTTTTGGGGATGTTCCAAGTGCATTCTATAATATGGACTCTTTATAGTAACTTTGCCTTGTGTGGCATACAACATTTAATTCATTCAAGATTAAATTTTTAAAAGGTTGATTTTATGGTATTCTTATTTATACACTTCTGCATGGTTAAAATGATATTAAAAAATAATTTGTTCTCATGGCTTTCTGGCTTTAGAGACAGAATTACTTGGGTCTGACTCTCAGTTCCATTACTTGGATTTTTAATCTGAGCATGTCATTTAGCCTTCTTTAATTTTTATATCTGTAAAATGAAGATTTATTTACTTTCTAATATTATTTTGGAGGATTAAGTGAGGAAATGTAGGTAGATATAAAATCCACTAATAATTAGCATCAGCTTTTTAAAGTGCTTTATAGTTTACATACTATACTTTTCTATGTATATTAGAATTATTCTTGCATGAACTTTCCAAGGTAGATATTATAAACTATACAGGTGGGAATATGGAGACCAAAAAAGGCTAAGTGACTAAGATAATTAATAGTGACTGAAGGATACAATGCAAATCTTTCACTTCCCTTTTCAATGATGTCTCCAGAATATTTAGATTGGTAGAATTGACAAAGCATATATATAGAAACTCAAAAATGTGATATATAGAAGTTAACATTTTTTGAGTTGCTATGTTTGGTTTAAGGAATGAGGGAAATGGACATGATCAACAATATACATGCCTGAATGCTCTTAATATATGTGCCTTTGTATCTGTTATGTTTAAAAAACAATTCTATAGAGTATCTTAATATATATATTTATATATATTTAAGACTATATATAAGACTATATTTAAGATATATATCATATCATATCATATATGATCATATATCATATGTATATATCACAAAAGAATATTAATGCTTCTTAATCTGATATAGTGTCTTTGGGGACACAATGTTTCTAACATTATCATATGAGTACTCAAAATCTCATATATATGTTTATAATTTTACATAGGAACAAATTCTGCAATTACATATAATGAGGTATAAATAATGGGCATTTCTTATTTTTAATATAATAAATGTTTTACCTAAATGTCCATCAAATGATGAATGGATAAAGAAATTGTGGTTTATATATACAATGGAATACTACTTGGCAATGAGAAAGAATGAAATATGGCCTTTTGTAGCAATGTGGATGGAACTGGAGAGTGTTGTGCTAAGTGAAATAAGTCATACAGAGAAAGACAGATACCATATGATTTCATTCTTATGTGGATCCTGAGAAACTTAACAGAAGACCATGGAGGAGGGGAAGGAAAAAAAAGTTAGAGAGGGAGAGAGCCAAACCATAAGAGACTCTTAAAAACTGAGAATAAACTGAGGGTTGATGGGGAGTGGGTGGGAGGGGAGGGTGGGTGATGGGCATTGAGGAGGGCACCTGTTGGGAGGAGCACTGGGTGTTGTAGGGAAACCAATTTGACAATAAATTTCATATTAAAATTAAAAAAATAAAAAAAAACCATGAGTGATATTTTTGCAATCCAATTACTTCATTCAACTTAGCTGTCTTGGATTATCGCAATCAACTGCTCAAAAATAACATTTCAGAACATTTCTAAACCATAACGATTCTGTATTCAATTTTTTTAAAAAAAATCTGGCATTTCCACTAAAGAAAAAAACACATAAACAAAAATATTGCAAATTGAATGTCACAACAAAAAGCAAAGGTATTTAGAGTCATTTTGTTTAAACTAAAAATTCAAGATCACTGAATAAGAGCTCCATTGTGCTAAATATTGTCCTTTGTAATTATAAATTCAGCTGATTTGCCATCTGCAGATATAAAGTAAGGCTACTGCAAATGATTATAAATATGGAGTAGTTTGAATTGCATACGTGGGCCAGCAGATGTCACTCTTGTTAAAAGACTGTCTGTATAATCTTTTATGAAGGGTAATTGTCGGCTGTGGTTGTGGGCAGATTTTCAACATGTGAAGAATTTAGCCTTGACCCTCTTTTCACCTTACCACCTACTTTGCACTAATGACAACAGAATCAGTAAATTAAAAGTGTCAGCTGCCCTGCCATCAGTTTCCAAAGCTATTTGGTCTAACTGTAATTTATGGTCAATGGTTACATAAGCAGCATTGCCAAATCTCTGTAATTATTACAGAGATGTAACCAGGCACAGAGAATAAATGTTGCTGCAAGCTAAACCAAGCCCTGACATTACTATAATGAGGTGAATGATTCATGCCATTTGCTCCTCTTAGAAGAGATCTAGAGTAGTCAAAAAAATTAAGTGGTGGGGCGCCTGGGTGGCGCAGTCGGTTAAGCGTCCGACTTCAGCCAGGTCACGATCTCGCGGTCCATGAGTTCGAGCCCCGCATCGGGCTCTGGGCTGATGGCTCAGAGCCTGGAGCCTGTTTCCGATTCTGTGTCTCCCTCTCTCTCTGCCCCTCCCCCGTTCATGCTCTGTCTCTCTCTGTCCCAAAAATAAATAAACGTTGAAAAAAAAATTAAAAAAAAAAATTAAGTGGCAATTTTTGAACTTAAGCATTTTCTGTGTGTGTGTGTGTGTGTGTGTGTGTGTGTGTGTGTTTCCTTTTATTAAACTAAAATTTGGCCACTTAAGAATGGACAAGTCCAGGGACAGCTGGGTGGCTCAGTCAGTTGAGCATCTGACTTGGGCTCAGGTCATGATCTCACAGTTTGTGAGTTTGAGCTGTCGGCACAGAGCCTGCTTTGGATCCTCTTCTTCCTGTATCTCTGCCTCCCTCTCTCTCTCTTTCTCACTCTCTCTCTCTCTCTTTCAACCATAAGTAAACATTAAAAAAAAAGAATGGACAAGGTCTGTTCATACTTCACCCTTGATTCCTCAATATCTTGGAGTGTGTCCTGGAAAGGTCACGTCACTGGTGTGAGATATTTATGAGGTTAACAGAATTTTAAAAATAAATTTCCAGAACAAGGACAATATCTGGAATACACATTCATTTAATATTTCCAAACTGAAAT
Organism: Leopardus geoffroyi; assembly: GCF_018350155.1. Classification (NCBI taxonomy): domain Eukaryota; kingdom Metazoa; phylum Chordata; class Mammalia; order Carnivora; family Felidae; genus Leopardus; species Leopardus geoffroyi. The sequence goes on from NC_059328.1 coordinate 89,250,652, forward strand.
CAAAATAATTAGATGTGATGTGCGTGTTTTTATGTGTGCACCTGTGCACACATGAGTGCGAACCTGCTCACGTGTGTGGTATTCTCTGTCAGAAGAAAATACCAGATTTTTGTTATTCCTTAGGGTATGGAGCACACATTAGCTGCCATATAGTAACTCTGTAGTATCCCATCAGAATTATTTTCAAGGTAAAGTCATGACGATAAATGATTTCTTATATTAATAAGAATGACCACAGCTTGTATGGCCAAAACTATGAATGATGCTAAAAAAAATAACAAAAAACAAAAACACTTGAGCAATCCTGGTTCAAATACAAGCTCTTTCAGTTAGTAGGCTCGTGGGCTTGAAAAATTATTTAACTTCTCTTTGTGTTGTTTTTTCATTTGAAAATAAGACAATACCAGTATCTCACAACTGTGTGTGAATCAAATACAATAATGTAAATAAAATAATTTCTACAGTACTTGGTCCTTTTAGGAACTCAGGGGGCATATTAGCTCTCATATTAAGTAAGTGGAGCACCCACTAAGACTGCTAATATGACCAAATGTGTTACAGCTTGTTCATCAAATAAATTGTCCAGTTGGAAGATGTACTCAAGATTATTTATTCTGTTGCCCCACCCAATGCAGCATTATTTACTTTAATATTGAGAAAATGAAATTCAGACACTACCTGAGTATTTCCAGCTGACTGCCTTACAAAATAGCTCATTCCACTTTGACCAGCTATACCTATACTAATAATACTGACTTAAAGTCTGCTTTCCAATTGCCATTTCAATCTGGCTCCAGACCTGGACTCAGTAGATATACAAAATAAATTTTCCACATCAAAACACTTTAACATTTATGACAGCAATCATTTTATGGCAATAGATTTTCAGTTCTTTCAATATTTCTCTATATTAATATTAAGATATATTTACTATTACCATTTGCTTGGAAGATTTAATAAAATGTGGCTTGTAAAATTGTAACCCAGTGCCTCACATATAATAAATATGCCATAAATCTACATTATTTTTGCCATATTCATCATTTTATGTACTAGCTCCTAAGGATACACCACATTTCATCATTCTGCATCTTATAATATTGTGCTTAAACCTGGTTATAGTATCTCAGATGTGGAATTGTCCCTCATGTTCTAATAATTAATTTCAATTTTTTATTATTCTTTTGGGAGATTGCATCATAACACTGACTCGGGTTGAATTGTCCTAAACAAAAATTCTTACATACTTTAGCACTATGGCTTTCCCCTGCTATCCAAAAGCATAGCATTCTTATGAAGCCTTTTGTAAGCTGAAATGGCATAAATCAAAGAAACCATTACCAATTTGTAAAAGCAACAGTCGTCTTCAGATTTCTTTCAGTTAGGAAAACAGGTCTTTCATAAAAGCAGAGTGGCTTAAAATAAACTTTTGGGTAGTAAAGGAACACTTCTGTATTTTGTGTTCAATTAACAGAAAATCCAAATGGCTTTAAAAATACAGATTTTTTAAATTATTAGTTTAACTAAAATGTAAAGGAAGTATCTTCATGTCTAACAGCATTAGTTTCTAGCTAGTAATGTAAATGAACATACAGTAAGCTATTGAACCAATCCATCACAGAAGCTAACTATTTTTTAGGATAAATTATAATGATTTACATGGAAGTAAACACTAAGTTATATTTATTTTTCCAGGATTTGAGTTCCTGATTAAAATCAGTATATTGTAGGGGCACCTGGGTAGTTCAGTAGGTAAGCATCCAACTCTTGATCTTGGCTCAGGTCATGATCTCACAGTTCGTGAGATTGAGCCCTGCATCAGACTCTGTACTGACAGTATGGAACCTTCTTAGGATTCTCTCTCTGCCTCTTTCTCTCTGCTCCTCCCATGCTCTCTCTCTCTCACTAAAAATATATAACTAAACTTAAAAAAATCAGTATATTAAAGGACACAAGGATGGTATCTATAGGTGATGGTGCAGTTAAGTCAAATTGACATCCTAAGGAGGTGGGTGTTCCAGTGATTACAAATGGAAATGGTCCATTGTCATCAACTTGCTGTCAGATTATGTCAGAGCTTCTTAGTAAATAAAACCATGTTTAGATGAGTCATTGGTCTGTGCTATCAACAGACTGGGAGTTCAACAATAGTGACAACCAGGTAATTCTTGGTAAGGTGAAGTTCATGCAGTTGAGCTCAGGCATAGTCTTCATCACTTTATATACTTGGCCATTAAGTAAGCACTATTCCTTCTCTCTTTGCTTTATAAAGGCAACATTTTTAGCAGAGGTTGAATCTCTCCTGGGGTTCAACTGCCTATAAGACAACCCACTTCTCTATAAACCAAGCTCCAGCTAAGAAGCACTGTCACATCACAGCTTCAACTGGGTAACACCAAATCCTGGAGACTGATAATGCTATCTTTTCCTTTTTCTTTCCAGGCTAAGGCACAGTGGGAGCTTGCTTCTGTTTTTTTTTAAGTTGCCACATGTCTTCAAGCAACAATTTCTGATAATTATAATCAGAAGCTGATTGCAATAGGGGTGCCTGAGTGGCTCAGTTGGTTAAGTGTCAGACTTTGGCTGGGGTCATGATCTCATTGCTCCTTAGTTCAAGCCCCTGTCAGGCTCTGTGCTGACAACTAACAGCTCAGATCTCAGAGCCTGGAGCCTGCTTCAGATTCTGTCTCTGTCTCTCTGCCCCTTTCCCACTCAAACTTGGTCTCTCTCTCTCTCTCTCTCTCTCTCTGTCTCTCTGTCTCTCTCTCTCAAATATAAATAAACACTAAAAAATAAAAAATAGAAATTAATTGCAATATGCCCAAGTCTACCTTGGGACCATTTCCCTAGTCCATGGTGATTGATTCAGAAAACCAAAGGTATTACTCATGTGATCTTTATGATATCACATGAGATTTACAAGCTTTGATAAAATCTATCTCAGGTGGTCCACGATTCTGCAGGTTGAGTACCAAAGTATATTATCTTAGTAGTCATCCAATATGAGCAAGAACCAGTCATACTACCCAAAGTATCATTTTCTTTTACAATGAGTGCTATTTCAACAGAAGTCTTATGTCTAAGGAAAGAAATGTACATAAAAACTGCTTCTTCTGAAAAATTTGTTTAAGGAGAGTGTTCATCAAGAAACTTGTAATTTCACCCTTATTACTTTTGCAATTTCAACTTAGTTTTATAAGAAGTTGCAGATAGTGAATTTATACAAATTTCCTGCTTACCTGTAAAACGTTGTATCATTAATTGCCTCTTGATTATATTTTTCATATATATTCATTAATAAATGATATATGTATGAAAATGCATACATATGTGTGTATAATTTTATTTCCCCTATATGTAATAAGACTGACATTTTAATAATAACTATGCTCCTTCTGAGTTAGGTAATTTACACTTACATATGTGTAGCCTCAACTATTTTGTAGAAAAATGATATAAGGAATATATTATTATTATTAACCTATTACCGAAGACATTAAAATACTTAGATATGGGTTATTTTATTTACCTAGTTATAGATGCTGTATGATATACAAGATATTTTATTTTCTAATTTGGAAGCTAATATTAAGAGGGCAGGAACTGTCACTCAATGTATAAAGGGTTTTGCCTTAAATTATATTGTTATGCCCTATTATGTCAACTTCTTTGGATAAGGAACCATGGGAAATACCAAAGTTCAATATTAAAGAACTAATTAATTATTATTTCAAATGTACAATGTAACAGAGATGTACCAGTACTTATATTCTGCCCAAGGCATTTTTCAAGTATTGAAATTCATGCTTCTTTAAAAAACAAAAGTTGAAAGATAACTTTGGATAAAATAACACTGGGGCAGAAGGAAGAATAGAACATTATCCTTGATATAAAGAGTTGTTTGGAAGACAGCAGTAAAGGAAGGCTGCTTTTGATAGGACTGCAATACGCTAAGACATATTTTGCAAAACCACCTTGAATCTTCTCAAATTCCTCTTTAAGAACAAACAACAGGGTGCCTGGGTGGCTCAGTGGGTTAAGCTCAGGTCATGATCTCACAGTTCATGAGTCTGAGCCCCACATCGGGCTCTCTGTTGTCAGCTGGGAGCCTGGAGCCTGCTTTGGATTCTGTGTCTCCTGTTCTCTCTACCCCTCCCCCACTCTCTCTTTCTCTCTCAAAAATAAATAAACAATAAAAAAACACAAACAAGACATAAAATGGGAGGAACAAAAACAGTCAAGACATGGAAATAATTTGTCATATACATTGACAAATACATCCTTCATGAGAACATATTTCCCAAATTATGAGAATTATTATTTTGAGACAGGTATTTAAGAACAAGTAATAATTTGTTTAATATCAAACTTTTTATTTGTTTCCCAGGTCCAAAAATTATTATGATGAATTTGTTTATCTTTGTTTGCATGAACAAATACACCTACTATTAAAGACTGCTAAGTTTGATTGAATTACATGGGTAGTCTATGGAGAATTACCTATGTCTTCCTAAAATTAGGCAAAAAAAAAAAAAAGTCATTGCATTTTATTCTTTAACATTTTTTAATTAGTCACAAAAAATAAGTTATTTGCTTTAAATTAAATAAAGTATGATAAAAAATTGTATTGTTTTAAATTATATAACAAAATACTTGGCTGTTGTTATTTATGTAGAAAACAGATTTTAATGAGAATATTTTATTTTATGCAATTTCACATAGTTATTGTCTATTGAGACATCAGTGCTTTAAAATAAACGCACTTAAATATTTTATTTATATTAAAACAAAATAAAACACAAATCCAGGAACATAAAAATTATGGTCTTTATTGGTTAATATTGAATAATGCTTTGGAATTCATAGCAAACTTGATGAATGAGAAAGTGTCATGTGATGATTTAATTTTTTCTTAAAGAAAAGGACAGAAAATAAACAGAAGGTACATGCGGTGACCTGTTCATTTATTAAGAGCTTCCATTTATTACACACATATTATAGGACTGATACTCTGCTATGCAATTTTTTCAACTTCTTGATTATAAATAATTTCAAATTTACAGAAAGTTTTCAGGAATTATGCAATCATACCCTTTCCCCAGACTCACCAACTGTCTATGTTTTGCCTAATTTGCTTTCTGTTTCTTCTCTTCTCTCCTACTCCAGGGTGAGAGAATAGTAAAGTCTGAAAGCTTATGTTGTTTACTTCTTTATTCAAATAAATAGGCAACTTTTCCCTTCAAAATGTTTATTTGGAATGTTTAATACAGTTGAAACGCATGGGAAGATTATGCATTCAATGATTCTTTCAGTCAATGACTACTAATAGATACAGAGTACTGTACCAGAATCTAGATATACAATGGTAAGCAGAAATGGACATGGTCCCTGATCTCATTGAACCTAAATTCCAGTGAAAATGACAGGCATCAGAAAATGACCACACAAATTTCTATAAAACTTCCAACCATCATAAGTGCTATGAATAAAAATTACAAGCCACCATTATATGAGGAAATGATGTTTGTACTGAAATCCAAAAGAAGGAGGAGTCTGCTGTCTAGAGAGTATGAGACAAACAACACTGCATGTGTGGAGGGGCAGGGCAGGAGGGAGCCCCTCAGGATCCCTCAGCAGGCTAGCAGCTCGATGTGTAAAGGGGAATGGCAAAAATGGCAGGAGGTGAGGTTTCAAGAGGACACACAGGGCAGATGTGGGACTTAATTACTCATGCGATGGAAAGCTGTCTCTATTTTTTAAAGGATAAAGTAATGAAAGCTTTTAATTAAGGCTGTATCATAATCACATTTATGTTTTTAATTATTATTTTGGCTCCAATAATGATAATAGACTTTTGAAAATAATAAAATGGTTATAGGTAGGTGAATTAAAAAGTATTTCAGAAGTTCACTCTGGATAACGGTGATTTTGGTAAAAAAATCAAAGCACTACATGGACTTGAGATATGCTTATGAGGCCAATAAAATATGCTGTGGTGATGGACTTAATAGGACTCTCCCTGTTATTCAAGTTTGTCTAGAATTTTTTCAACGACACATTATTGAACACCTATTATGTGGCAGAGTTGAACTGTAGTCCTGAGTGAGATGAATTCTTTGTTTTCAAAGACTGAACAGTCTAGGAGACCAAACAGAAATGGCTAGTATATATATAAATGCAGCTAAATCAGCTTTCTCTTCAATAGTTGTAGATAGTCCCAAATTAGCAATTAATTATGTTGACATCTAGAAATGTAGATATTTATAAGAACTAATCCAAAACCTACCCATATGTATCAAGTTTAAAACCTTAGTTGTTAGGGTGCCTTATTTCCAGCAACACTCCAGTTGGGAACATTTGCTAATATTTCTCATTTAGCTAAGGTGATAAAGCATCTTCAAGCTCTGCGGGGCCAGAGGTATGTAACTCATAGAGATTGCTCCAGTGTTTGTGAAAACACCTTACACTCTCACTATGAACTCTTCCCAGTAAGTAGATAAATAAGAATTCAGCAAGCAATCTAGACCCATTATCTCATCTCTCTTCTATTCCATCAAAACCACACTTTGCAGTTTGGGCACTGAGCCAGAAGCCTATAAGATATCTATTACAGACTGTGCTCAGCCTCTTTATGACACTCTAAATCAGGCCCTTCAAATGAGAAACATCATTGTCATAATATTCAAACTTACTGTTGAGGGCAAGCAGAGTCTAGCACTTTAGAAATAGTGAATGCAAAAAACAGAAAGCAATTCATACTAAATTAAAAAAGGAATTCACAGGAAGGATTTTGGATCTCACCACAGACTGACACAGTGACAGCAAAGCTCCAGAGGGTCATGGAGCAGGAAGTAGAATACAGCATTTGCCTATTGAGGACAGCCTCATGAGCATGACGCTGTCGGCAATGAGAACAACAGCGCAGCCACCATGCCACCACTAGATCTGCTCTTCGGGCAGAACTGACCAAGACTGACAAGTGACCACTATGGGAGGCTGCCTGCAATCTTAATGGCCCAGAGTGGCCAGAATCCTTAGAATGCCAGTGCCTAGATATATTTTGTTGAATTTCAGGGCTTGATTTTAGACTTCACACAAATTCTAGATATCTGTGGAAAGTTGCGTAGATACAGGGGAAGAACACTCACTAACCAAGTCAGGAATGACAATGTGTGCCCTGGGGTTACTTTGGAAGCTGTGTGGAAGATGTCACAAGCTAGCAGCACTGGCTTTGCCACCAAGCAGCCTGTGGTTCCAATCCAGCCCATCACTTCCTAATCATGTTGTCTTGAGAAAGTTCCTTGGCTTCTATTCTCAGTGCCCTCACGAGTAAATTGGAGATGGAGCAATGAGAAGATAAAATAGACTATATGCACTAAAGTCTTAGCTCAAGGTTGGGAAATTCTAAGTGCTAAATTAGTCATTTTTTTGTTGTTTTACTAATACCGTAGTCATTGTCAACTTCATCATGTCATACAACATGAGAACAATGACTTAGAAATTCACTTACGGGATTAAATTATACATCAGAAAAAAATTGGCAGTAGTTCATCTGATAAAAGAGTAACACCTGTGCAAGGAAAGTTATTTGTAATTACAAAAAATATACATTTCCTGATAGAAAAAATCTACGTAAGTAGAAAACGGCTACTTATGTCAAAAGGACAAAGATCTAGGGGCACCTGGGTGGCTCAGTCAGTTAAGCATCCAACTCTTTATCTCAGCTCAGGTCTTGATCTCAAGGTTGTGAGTTTGAGCCTCACATTGGGCTCTGTCTTGGGTATGAAGCTTACTTTTAAAAAAGGACAAAGATTTAGTTGTCTAGAAATTTAAGAATTTTCTTTCAGATCTTCTGGAGAAATAGATTTCAGAAGGCATATTAAGATGTTTGTTAGAAATTTAGGACTTTTCATTTATGAATTCCTTCCTTCATATGGTATATGTGGGTGCAATGGAGTCATGGGTGTTACATTACATTGGTTAAGAATTTGAAATCTGAAGTCAGACTGCCTGCTTCAAAGCTATACTTTAGCTATCTAGCTGTTTAATATTTTAATGCACATCTCCCAGAGTTTTTTTTTTTACAATTAAACTATTATTTTTTACTTTAGAAAGAGAGAGAGAGAGCATGCACAAGTGGGGGAGTGGGGAGAGACAGAGAGAGAGAGAGAGAGAGAGACAGAGAGAGAGACAGAGAGAATGTTAAGCAGGCTCCACACTCAGCAAAGAGCCCAATGCAGGTCTCAATCCCACAACCCTGGGATCATGACCTGAGCTGAAATCAAGAGTTGAAAACTCAACAGACTGAGCTACCCAGGCACCCCTACCTTCCCTCACTAAAAAAAAAAAAAAAAAAAAAAATGACGGAATAGTTGGGAATAAAATTGAATAAATGAGATTATGAAGAGAAGTTTTGTTCTCTTCTCTGTTTCATAAAGTGATGTTTAATAAATTGTGGCTTTATGATGAGTAATATTATTCTGTCCATGTGAGGATAGTATCAACAAAAAAAACTGTATTTGTTTCAATATATACACTAGAATTAATTTTATTAGATGAAATCCCTCTACTGCTTTCATAATTTATCCTGTGTCATTTCCCCACCACTCCCCCCCACCCCAAATTCAAGTCTTGAAATAAATTCAGATTATTTACAGGTTCTTATTAGGATTTGTTTATTCAGACAATCCTTTCTTAAAATAAGAGAAATCTTTCTAAGAAATAGTAATTAAACAAACAGGTTCACGGAGCATTTAAAGTGCAGCATGCTCAACTGGGCCAGAGATTACATTATAATTTATCTCTCTTTGGCTTAGGGTTGTGTCTTTCTTCTTTTTCATTCTGCATAGTCTTTTTTTTTTCCTGTTCTGCTTACATATGGCCCATCATAACTGTCCAAAAGATAGTGTATTTAACCCTAAAACTGGCACATGTATTCAGTCTTCAGATTTTTTACCAGGCAAGCAAGTCACAGACCTCATCAACTTTGTTATGTTGATTGGGCAGGTGTAATTTTATGCTTGCCCAAAAAAGATAAAGTAGAACAAAGTCAGTGAATATAAATGGCTAATTTAGTTCCAGCCACGCATATAGTAAGTACAAACTTGAGAATCAATTCTAGGTCCTTAAAACTTAAAATCAGAGCCTTCTCATTATCTCACCTTGTTCATAATGATGGTGGTGGTGAGGATGTAGGTCAACAGTAAATAGTTTGTTCAGAGATGTCTAGTTGGATGAAATAAATGCTATTTTTTAGTGAGAAGAAGTGGACAAAGGTTTTTTATCCTACAAAAATATTTGAACATTCTAACTAAATATATGAAATGTTGACTACATGACTGCTATCTGACAAAAAAAAATGTTTTCTAATGACACATTTCAACATATAACTTAAATGATAGCTACAGATTTTGAACCTTTTAAAATCTTATTTGGAAACAATTTTTTTTTCTTTCTTTTTTTTTTTAAGAGCAAATAGTTATTTAAACTGTGGAAAACTGCTGTTTCACCCATTTAAAACTATAAGACTATGTGACTGTTTTTTAACACTCTGATAAAACCGAAAAGTGTCATTTAATTTTAACAGAATAGTAACTGGATTTATAATATTTTTATGCACAGTATATTCTAGTAATTCAAAGAAAAGTTACGTATGGAACTTAGCTCCAAAATTTAAAAAGGCAAACTGGTATAGGCATTTTATCCTGCGTTTTTTTTAGTCTTTCATTTGTGTTCATTCATTATTTCTCTCCTTAAATAATTTATTTTGAAATCTCAGAAGATATTACAAGTGAATCCAAATTATATTTTCTTTAAAAATGAATTTATATTACCAACACAATAATCAATTATCTATTGATTTTGATCTCTCATTCTCTTGCATTATTCATAATATAAATTTGTTTTCATTTCAACTCGGAATTTTATATTCTCACAAATCTTATCTACAAAACAAGCTTGCAAAGTGAGACATAGAAAGAGTGGCATTTTATGTACCAACTGATTACCAATTATTTGCTAATTGCATTAATAAAATTGAAAATTTGCACGTACAGACTAATCAGCCAGTTATCTTAGGGCAAGCCATGCCTCTCTTCTGTGGTTCAACAAAAAGTTCAAATACAAAGCAACATATTATGAATATTAGCTAGTGAATTAAAAGTCTATGGGCAAGTATTTGCAGTAACAAATAGTAGTAACAATATGGTAAGTGTAACAAATCCCCAAGTACTATAGATATCCATGCTGCTGAGGTAACATAACTAATAGTGAATGTTCTTTTTTTTTTAACTTTTACATAAATAATAGTGAATTCATTCTGAACCAGCTTCTCATTTATCTATGAGTATCATCTCTTTGATCTTGCTCGTTCAGTGATCCAGAAGTGCTAGAGAATGGAAACCAATCATTATTCATTTTTTCCATGGCAATTTTATTGAGTTCTCATATGTAACATATTCCTGACCCATCTTAGAAAATTTGATTGGGAACTTTATTCACTTTTACTTTTAGGACACATGATTCCTCATGTGGACTTGTAGAGCTGAATAGGAGTTCAGTTTTCTAATCAGTGTTACAGTTAAATTCTTAGTCTATTGTCTTTGCCTTCCCTTCTATATTTCCCTGTATAGTTTTTACCTTTATTGGTACTGACTACCAATAATTAGAACTACCCCACCTCATGCATCATATCCACTTTGAAGTTTCTTTCTGTGTTCATTCATATTGAATTGGCAATCCAAGTATTAAAGGTATCCTACAGATGTTAATTCCTTCATCCATTAAGCCATCAAGTAATATAAGAGGAGAGGAAGAAAAGAAGGAAGGTAGGAAGGAAGGAAAAAAAGAAGAAAGGAAGAAAAACAAGAGCTCCTAATTATGTATTTGACATTGTCATCCGTCAGTATATAACCTCCAAGTCTCTCACTCATGCAAACATCCAGACATTATTTAGGGAAAGCTCTATGGAGAAATTGATTATATTAATCACTTAAATGGCTATTTCAGGACATAGTATTTTATTTTATTTTATTTTATTATTTTTTAATGTTTATTTATTTTTAAGAGCAAGAGATAGAGACAGAAGGTGGGGAAGGGGCAGAGAGAGAGAGGGAGACAGAATCCGAAGCAGGCTCTAGGCTCTGAGCTGTCAGCACAGAGCCCGACTGGGACTCAAACCTATGAAATGTGAGATCACGACCTGAGCGGAAGTAGGACGCCTAATCTACTGAGCCACCCAGGCACCCCAGGACACAATATTTTAAGTGAAATAAGTTAAAACATATTGATAGTGATAGAGAATTTGAAGTAAAAATATAGCATTCAAGTTCGAATTCTGATTCTTCTATATCATCAACTAAGTTGTCCTGAGTAAATGACCCACCTGAACACTGATTTCCTCATAAGTGAATAATAATGCCAATGATCTTATATTTAAATGTTTAATTCAGTGATTAATTTAAATAAAATTTTCATCTCAAAACACTAAAATTTAAAGCAAAATGTAAATATGGTGATATTTTATTAAATAAGTCTGAAAATATCAGTAGGTTGAGAGCAGTTAATGTAACCAAACAAAAACTGAAGAAACAACCCTCCATCATTGTTGGTTAAAATATATTATATATGAAACACTGATTTATAGAAGAAACTTGGCAAAATAAGGGAGAACCTGAAGAATCTTAAAACTTCTATGCTACACCCAGTTCCATTCTATGAGCAATTCTGTAAAAACAATAGGGCCAAATGGATGGAACCAATACGACAATCTCCTTCCTCCAAAGTAAATGACAAGTAGAATGAAATGTTGAGCAAATGGAGAAAGCACTGGATAATTAGGTCTGACATTCACTAACACCTTTAACTCAATAATCCTCAATAATTTATTGCTCCTTGGAAATACAGACAAATATATCAAGTAGAAGAGATATTTTGAGAAACTCTGGATATGGAAAAGTTACTACAGAATGTAAAATAGTTGTACAGCTAGATACCAAGAAAGAACATTTAGCTATATGCTTTCCAGTATATTGAATGGCCTCAAACTGAGTATAGCTCCACTGGATCTTCTCAAGGAAAGCAGTCACTGGCAATTCCTTGAGCATGGCTGCTGTATAACTGAATACCTCCAAGTTTTGAACAATACACTGCAACCTAGTGCAGCGGACATCAGTATTTTATTAGTTTCAGGTGTACAACATTATGGTTCAACAGTCTCATGTATTACTCAGTGCACATTGAGATAAGTGTGCTCTTAATCCCCTTCACCTACTTTCTTGTACTTTGAATGGATCCTTTGCTGATGCATAATATTGTAACACAATGAAGAAGTTTCTGAAAACATTGGTTCACTGAGAAATGCAGATTTTTCAAAAGGTAACACATTTTATTATATGATGTCAAGATACCAAATGTCATCAACTATTTCTGTGGGCATTGGGAGACTGTCAACCTGAAGGGGTAGACAGAAATTTTCCAAATTCTAATTTTCTCTTGTGTCTTAGTTTGGACTGCCATAGCAAAGTAGCACAGACTGGGTGGTTTATAAACAACACATATGTGTTTTCTCAAAGTTCTGGAGACTGGAAGCCTGAAATCAGGTTGCTAGGCATCACGATCAAGTTCTGGTGGGAAACTGACCACAGACTTCTTGTATCTTCACGTGGGGAGAGTAATAAACTCTCTGACACTTGTAAAGGCACTGATTACATTTAGAAGGGTTCCACCCTAATGATATCATCTGTTCCTAATTATTTCCCAAAGACCCGTCTCCTAATAACATCACATTGAGGGGTAGGATTCCAACATATGGATTTGGAGAGAGACACAAAAATTCAGTCCATAACATCTTGAAAACTCAAATATTATAACTGGTGACCATCACTCTTTGTTCTCCTTGAAGTGGTAGTCTTACTTCATTCATTTTCAAGAAAATATATGATAGATACTCAAGTCTGAGAAATTATTTGTCTGTCAGTCATTACTTCAAGTAAAAGGAATGGTCTATGAAAAAGCTTCAAATTCAGGTTACAACTCAATTGCACAAGAAATCTTTCCCTCAAAATAATTATTATGAATTAGAATACAACACATTGTTTTATAAATAATTTCTCCACTTTGTCAATTAAAAAAAATAATGTTTATTCATTTTGAGGCAGAGAGAGACAGAGAGTGAGTGGGGGAGGGGAATAGAGAGAGGGAGACACAGAATCTGAAGCAGGATCCAGGCTCTTAGCTGTCAGCACAGAGCCCAACATGGGGCTTGAACTCACAAACTGTGAGATCATGACTTGAGCCGAAGTTGGCTGCTCAACTGACTGAGCCACCCAGGAGACCCTGTCAATTTTTTTTAATTATGAACTCAGAGCTTGAGATTTAATAATATTGATAATGATTACTGCTTTTCAAGGACATTTTCAAGTGAAACTGGAATTTTTTTTTAGTTAAGAAAGTGTAGATAAGGGAGAATGGGAAGTGAGCACCAATGGGTATGGGGTTTCTTTTGGGGATAAAGAAAATGTTCTATAGTTAGATAGTGGTGATGGTAGCCCACCTTCATGAATATACTAAAAACCATTTAATTGTGCACTTATGGTATATTGATTATATCTCATAGCTGTTAAAAAAAAGAGTTGCTATAGAGAGTACTATACTACAGTGTAGTATATACTATAGAGTACTATAGAGAGTACCATGTAGTTAGTATGATAGTTTGTTGTTGCCACTACTTTGATTTATACTGTGGCACTAGCGGTTTTACACATCATTGCTTTTGCACCGCCATTGCAAATGGCAATACAGTGAAGAAGGGAAATGAAATCCCAGTATTGTTATGGCAATTGTTTTAAATTTGCAGACTCCCTGAAAGCCTATCTGGGACCATTGGTACTCCATAGACCACACTGTAAGAACTGCTGGCCTAATGGGAGTTCACTTCCAAATAAAAGTTTTCTAAATGGGTCTACATAAAGGATCAAATAGCTCATCCAGATATGATAGTTAAAGGAATTTGAAAGAGAAGAGCAGAAGGGAAAACAGAGGTAAGACAATAAACAGAGGACATGAGAGAGTGGCGGCATAACAGAGAGAGGAGACTAGAGTGCAGAAAGTTGGTGATGGACAGATGCAGAGAGAGGCAGAGAGGAAAGGAACTGAGTCAGTGTGATGTCAGGTCACCAACGAGGAATGTTAGTGTTAGTACTGATGTTATGGATTTCTATAAACCTAAACTATTAAATCACTAAGAAAAATATCTTAGTTCCCTAATTAGTCTTACAAGTAAGCAGTATTTAGTTACAAATAGTCCTATAACAGATCTTCATCACCTGAGGTAACATTTATTTACGTTTCTATTTTTTGAAACAGAAAAATTTTGATGAAATAAGCATTGGTCATTATAGCAAACTGTAATTATTCCTTTATGTGATATTTATCAGAAAGTAAATCTATGGTATCAGTGGGAACTTCATCAGGTTCCATTAAGGAACCAAATGGATCAAGACCATGATTCAGAAAGATATGCATGGGTCAGCCAAAGAAAGAGAACACAAACTCGGAGGTTGGTTACAGATACATAACAACAACAACAATAGTAATAATAATCATATGAACAAAATATGTTCTTTCTCTTTTTTTCTTATTGAAACAAGAGTGAAAAAAAATAAGATCATGTTTGGAGACCAAATATACAGAGCAAAGATCTCAAAAAAGGCCAGCAGTCACACGCCATTCTTAATTGTCTTTACCAAAGGATAACTTGCTGCATATATGAAAAATACAATAAACAGTAATCACTGGCAAGAGCAACTAATTACTCTTCGGGGAGAAAAGTAGGAAGAGCTCAAAAGGAAATTCACAGTGCATAAAAAGAGATTTTGAAAGATTGACTTGGGGTTTTAGGTAGGATCAATTTTATTATGTTTCATTGCTCAGGAAATGCTTACATATTGCAAAACTTTCGAACCTCTCACTAGCATGTTCATGCATGATATAAACTATATGTTTATGCATTTTAGTAGCCACTGATATCCTTTTGTGGCTTTTTCTGTGTGGGGAGCAATGGCAGGGGCAAAGTTTCCCAAAGAAGTGGTTTTAGGAAATCCATCGAATTGTTTTTTTAGGGTTATGCCATATCTTGATGTTTAAGAAAATTTAAACCCACCCAGACATGTAGGTTAAGGAAGTGAGTCAAAAGTTGCAAAATATTTGTC
Source organism: Leopardus geoffroyi (assembly GCF_018350155.1). Classification (NCBI taxonomy): domain Eukaryota; kingdom Metazoa; phylum Chordata; class Mammalia; order Carnivora; family Felidae; genus Leopardus; species Leopardus geoffroyi. Next base: position 89,265,861 of record NC_059328.1, read on the forward strand.
CATCATGATTCATTACTTAGAGACATTATAGTCAGCACTGACTATAAGAAAGATAGAGGTTATTTCTTTTCTTTTGGTTCAGTTAAAAATACAGCATAATATTTTCTTGGAAATGAAAGGAAAACGGTCAAAGTTCAAATTAAGGTCATACTGGCCAACACAGTTTTGAAAAAGAGTAATGATAGTGGTTTACCTTCCAGATATTAAAATAGTAATTATATGTTTTTTGCTGCGTATTTATTTTATGATATAGTTTTTGTCTCCTCGGTTCTATAAGTATGATATATTTCATAATTAAAATGAAAAATAGAGTGTTAACATTAAAACTATATATAAACCAATGGTTCAGAACAGTTTAGATTGAGATTACACAAAAATTCAGTATTGGATAAAGGTAGTATCATAATTGTTAATGAGATATATTATTATTCAATACCTGTCACTCGCACAACTGGGTAAATACTTAAGGAAGCATATAATTTGACATTTACTCCCAGAAAATTTCTAAAAGGATAAGCAAATTGTATGTGAACAGACACCAACAATAACTATCTTCATTTATATATACAGCATACAATCCAATTAAATGTGCATCTCAGAAGCTAAAGAAGTTACATGAAGAAGCTACATGAGAAGTGGTTCTATCTGAGGATCTGAGAATGGATTCCCAATATTGGGGGGAGCTTGCTGCAGTCTTCTGCTATCTAAAGGTGATTTTTGAATTTTCTTTCTATTATGGAATAATTCCTTTTTTTTTTTTTTTTGAGACATTTCTGTATTGAAATTCCACAGTAAAAAAAAAAAAAAAAACCCAGAAAACAAAAACAAAAAAAACTCTGTTTTAGAGTGGAAAGATTCAAAAAAAGGGAAAACACATCTTTTATGCCTAATAATATAAATGGTTCTGGCTAAGGAAACATGGTTCTGGCTAAGGAAAATTTGTATAAATGGTTATAAATTTGTATAAATGGTTATTTGTATAAATGGTTATAAATATAAATGGTTCTGGCTAAGGAAAATTTGTTAACAAGGAATATAAACTTAAATAGTGAAGGGAAGGGAAAAAAATGTATATATTTAATTCTCACTGAGCCTAAAAATACTGGAACAGGTATTAGATTTTTGGAAGTTAATATGTGGTCAAGATAAACCTGTGTTTTAAAATAACAGCAAAGACAGGGACAAGAAAAATATTAAGTGACAAACACTGTGGAGGAAGCTAATATTAAAGACCCTGGCAACAGTCACATCCATAGGTATGAATCAATTTTATTTCTGCTTTGTCATGTTTTCTTTTTTTTTTTAAGTGTATTTATGTTGAGAAAGAGAAAGAGAGAGGGAACATGCATGAGAAGGGAGGAACAGAGAGGGAGAGAGGGAGAGAACCCCAAGCAGGTTCTTTACGTCAGTGAGGAGCCCAATGCAGGACTTGAATTCTTGAACCATGATGTCATGACCTAAGCCAAAATCAAGAGTCAGACACTTAACTGACTCATCCACCCAGGTGCCCCTGTCATGTTTTCTGTTATATACAAATCATTGTAAGTCATTTTGAACCTTAATATTCAATTTATTTTTTTTTTATCTGGAGGATTAACAAAGGCCTAATTGACATATGGGAAAAAAAGTATATAGAAGTGGGCAGCATCAGCCACGGGTCTGATACAAATACAAGATATGAGGTGTTGTTTTTCCGCAGAGCACAGAATTGCCTTTTATAAAGATTTAATCTTTATAGATTAAGATTTATAATATATAAATATTTATTTATATTTATATAAATTTATAATTTATATAATTTATAAATTTATTATATAAATTTATAAATTTTATATAAATTATATAATATATTATATTATAATCTAGAAAGAACTAAATAACAAAGAAGATGAATTTATGAAACCTGTAACCATTTCTTCTGACTGGAAGAAAAACCACAGGAAAAGAATTGATAGAATATAGCCTTTCCTGTCCTTGAATAACATGGAGTCTGTTTTTACTGCATTTGATCTTTAAAGGGAGTGAATACCCTTTTTTGGTAAAATATAGTAAGTGATGACAGGCTGAAATGCCTGCTGCCATAGCTAAAAAAAAAAATCTAAATTAATTACAAAGATTGTATTATGAAAGGCATCAGGAAGCATCATGTAAACAATGAGGTGCAGATGATCAAAACTCTGGAGAGGAAAGAATCATTTTGATGTGAGCTGATAACATCCAGCTAGTTGTTCATTCTGCCCCTTCTTGGGCATATGTCAGTTTTTACCAAGGAACGTTTACTAAGTTCAAGGTCTATTTTGGGAGACAGGAAAGCTAGGCCAAACGTGTCCAAAAGGCAGAGTAAAATCTTTCACAGACTGATACTTGGAAACAAAGACCTGGTAGGGAAGGTGCTGCCTCCAAAACATGCCCGTTTTCTGCCCTAAAAATTGAAACTACATAAGGCTAAGGGCTAAAGAGCTGAGGTGGAAACATTAGGCATCCCCTATGCTGAGGAGGTAACTCCCTGAATTAAAGGCCTCACTGGGAAAATCTGAGAAACAAGGGTCAGATGAGAGAAACAGACTTTGCTAAAAAAGCATCTCAGCCCTAATGCAGCTCAATCCCTCTCAGGATCAAGGATTTGCTTCCATATTATCTTTCTGTCGGAGAAAGGGAGACTATTTCTGATGGAACAGAACACCATCTGGAGTCTCTACACAATGTTAACATACCGTAAAACACATTTTATGTCTGTGTTAACACGCATGTTATACATGTTAGAATAAAACTGTAAATTACTATACATACAAAGAGGACAGACTATATGACCAGTAATCAAGGAAAAAATCCAAGGACACAAGATGCAAATAGCATGCAGGTGTTAGAGTTGACAGACAAAGACATAAAAGTTACCATTAATACACACATTCAAGAAAATAGGGTAGACCAGAAAAATAGACAAAAACATGGGGAAGTTTGCCATTGAACTCCCATCTATAAAAACATAACTAATGTGTATCCTAGAAATGTTTGAAAAAAAACATTAAAAAATAAACATTAAATTTGAAACTAGGAAATCAATGTATTTTTTACCAGTATATTAGCCACAGAAGAAATAAAGAGGGACACGGGAGACAGATCAATAAAAAAATATCCAAAGGAGACCACGAGGAAAAATACCATTTACTAAAGGATGTGTGTGGGAAAAATGTGAGACACACATTATATGTGCACTTTTCACTATGTATGTTATATTTAAGTGAAACTGCTTTTTATTTACTTAAAAGTAATTTTTTTCTGGCTGGTTTTCTTCTTTAATACTCCACATATTCTTTGAGGATATTTTATCAATTAAAAAAACTACACTGACTTTGTAACTAATTGATTGTAACTTATTGTAACTTATGAATTATTTTATAAAGGACTGTCATTTTTACAAGCCCCATCCAGACACTTACCACATCACAATTATATCACGTCACTTATTCATTCTTTATATATTCTCATTTAACTTCCGTATACTGTAACATTTTTATTATTCTGCTCCTGGAGATTTCTAACTAAGCTTAATTTTGAGTATATTTTAATTATTCTTGTAACTATTTTGAATATGATATTTTATACTGTTTTTCTCAAGGGGTTTTCATGATAGTTAGAAAAGAGAAGCTATTGGTTGCAATGTACTTATTTTGTTTTCTTATTACTATACCCCAGGTAGAAAAGTCAGGTAATATGTACATCTTAAGAATTCATATCTGTCATTTTCATTATTGATATCTTTAATTTTAAATTCTTTTAAAATCATGTATGGTGGAAAATGATAGTTGTTAGCAAGTGTCACTGACTTACCCCTCGTTCACTAGTACTACTACCAAAGTAGTGATTCTTCCCGAGAGTGTTTTCATAGCACATATGATGGAACTGCCTTCAGGAATAAACATATCCTGTGCCTAATGACATACATAGAATGAAAATTCAGTAAATATTTTTAAATATGGATGAACAGATAGGCAAAATTATTCTCTCGTGTTGTAAGAGCTTTTCACTTTCACTATTTTGAATCTTCTTTTCCTAAACTGAAAGAACTTTTATCTTCTTTTTTCCCCCATATATCATACATATCCCAGATTATACATCATATTATATGACTATCACACAAATCAATCACATATTAGATCATAATACTTCTGAAGAATTTGGAATATTCAAAATCCAATATATGGTTACCCACTCTTATTCCCTTTGATAAATGTGAGGCCATATAGTCTATACAAGTTAATTTGTATTTGAGACAAAGAGTCTACATCTATAAGGATTCTATAAGGCTTTTCTGTATTTCAGTGTATTGACAACAATGTTATTATTTTATAAATGTAGAAATGTTTCACCCAGTTGTGGGTATCTATATATCTACATCTGTCCTACCTATCCATGTGAATTGTGATAATTTCACTAAGAGTTAATTTTTTTTTGTAAATTGGCTCCCATTTATATGTAGTTTCTGTCAGAAAATTCCCACATAATTTATTTGTAAAAGGACTCTATGACAATGATATTTATATACTATGCTATAATATGAAACATGCCTATTAAGTATATACTTACTACTGCTAACATCCATAGGCATTTTCTTATTTATATCCTGAGATGCTAAATGGTCCAAGTTTTTCTTTTCAAGTCAGACCACACAATGAATAGGAACCCAACTATTTTTTTTAATGTTTTGTGTGTTTGTTTGTTTGTTTGTTTGTTTGTTTTTGAGAGAGAGAATCTCAAGCAGGCTCCCCCCTTTCAGTGCAGAGCTCGATGTGGGGCTCCATCTCATGAACCATGCGATCATGACCTGAGCTGAAACCAAAAGTTGGACGCTTAACTGACTGGGCTACCCAGGCGCCCTGGGACCCAACTACTAACTGTAGCTAGAGGTACTGTGTGGTGAAACAAAATAAAACAAAGGATAACAACCTACAGCTGTGCTTGTAAAGATAGAAAACAAAAATAATATTTATAGGAAACACCTATTGCATGCATCAGGCTGTCTTCTACACACACACACATACACACACACACATATTTAGTATATTTAAACTTTTGACATAAATACAATTGCTATCCATATGTTAGAAATGAAGAAAGTGAAGCACAGAAAAATTAAGGAACTTTATTAAGGTTATAGAGTATTTTCAACAATGTTACACAGTGGTAAGAAGTATAGTTATGATTTAAACCCAAGTGTATATTTCATAATCCCTCATTTTAACCAACATGTTGAATCTTCTGTTTCTTCTTAAGTAGAAACTAAGAATATATAGACATCATGACCTATATTTCTAATTCATCATGTTTATAAAACATATAGCACCATGTTTAACATGTACACTCAACTAATGCTCCCTTCACCTTTATCTCTATTGTATGAAAAAGTAGTATCTGCTCCGTGTTCAGATACACTTTCTTTAAGTTAACAATACCATGTACGCTAGACTATCCAACAAAAATATTAGTGGACATATTAAAAACTTTGCAAGTGATTTTGATTTTTAACCTCAGTGGAGTAACATGAGAGAATGATCACAGCTATTTGCCCAGGATGTCCAAGTTTGCAATTGTTACTGTTATGATTATTAATAGCACTGATTCCTTGCTCAAAAATGTATTGCAATTTGTAGGGTAAATTTTATGGCAGCCCTACATATGAATTATATACCCAGTATTGTTGACTGAATTGTGTTTTCCCATAAGCCCCATTGTGATGGTATTTGGAAATGGAGTCTTTGGGAGGTAATGAGATTTAGATGAGCTCATTGAAGGTGGAGTCCTCACAAGAAGAGACACCAGGAGCTTGTAGGAGGCTCAGTTGGTTGAGCTTCTGACTTTGGCTCAAGTCATGATATCACTTTTTGTGAGTTCAAGCCCCACATCATACTTGCTGCCGTAGGCACAGAGTCCCTTTTGGAACTTCTGTCCCTCTCTCTCTGCCCCTCCTGCTTGGGGTGTCTCTCTCTCAAAAATAAACATAAAAAAAAAAAAAGAAGAGACACCAAAGAGCATGCTTTCTCCACCATACGAGGATACAGACAGAAGGTGTACAAGGCAAGAGGAGAAACTTCACTAGAACCTAGCTATGCTGGCACCATGATATCAACTTTTCAGGCACTAAAACTGCCAGAAAATAAGTTTCTGTTGTTTGAGTCTATGGTATTTCGTTATGGAAGCCTGCACTGACATACACATGGCATCAAAATGTTGTTCAATGCGTTGTATTAGATAGAAATAACTTACAAACTAATTAAATTATATGCATATAACATCTAACTTGCTTTATTTGAACAACTAGGAAAAAAAAACCATGTCTGGCCCTAAGTTATGCATCCTAAACTCTGATTTTCGTTAAGTATAAATTTAAAATTTCTCAATCTAAGAGCAACATAAGAAATTGATATTATAGTAATTTTTTAAAGTATTGCTGCATTTCTATTATGGCAAAAATATTTACTTGATTTTCATTGTCATTGATATCAGCAATCAAAGTTCAGATCCAAATTTTTTACATTTAATTCCTAAATAACTTCTCAGTTGTTAATTAACGGAAAAAATAAGCAGATTAAGTCACAGAGTTTTGTGTTAGACATATTTTAATTTTTATCTTACATCAACCTCAATTCTTCAAATCTTTGAAAATGTGTGTTCCACACTTTAAGAGGGAAGAGAGGATCTGTCTAATATGAATTGAAAGGTTGGTTGACATCAATATACCAAATAAATACCCTAAATTCTACTGTAAATGTTAACTTGTACTCAAAATTCTTTACCATCCAGGTTGGTGAGATATTTATTTGCTTGTATTGTGACCATTTGGGTCCCTTGAAGTTTCAGCAAGCCCATTGCTATTTCCAAGTTTATAAAGCTCGTTCGGGTCTCTGTGGCATATCTATTCATATTTTGTTGACTTCACTTGTGTTATTCATCATCACTTGTGTTATTATGTCATAATATATTGAATAGACAATCATATACACATAAATATAGCTTCTTTCATATACAATGTAATGACTGGGGAAATGTGTAGGTGTGCTTGTGAGAAGCAAACAAGTTTTAGGCTATTAAGTTTTGATAAGAATCTTGTTTCCTTCAGAAAAAAATAGGAGGGTTCATAAATCATAATTTATATTGTTTATAGGTAATCAAATGTGTCTATATATATATAATTTAAATATGCATCACCTTTGCTTCCTAGAAATTCCAAAAATAATTGTGAAGTCACCTCATACTTTGATTAAGAATGTCATTCACATTTAAAGAGTATAAAGGATTCTTTTTCTTCTTTCATAAGTATAAGAGTAATATCGTCCCATCAATCTCTTAGACAATATAATCAGTGAGAATGTGCCTGGATATAATTTTACTTTGGTAGTTCTGCCATGTATGCTATAATTCAATTAAGATATTGGAGGAATATATAAACTCAAGAGTTATATCAGCTTCATCAATAATCCCAAGAACAAAGAATTAAGTTATCATTAGAGCCAAAAATATCCAAACTTCTAAAATGCCTTTTAAAATATTTGTTAATATTTGACCTCCCAGCACATTGACTTTATACCACAAAACTTGATATTTTATTTATTTCATAGACATATATGTGTTTTGTTGGGCTACAAAGAAGCATAATGGGGAAAAGAACAAAATGTGTACATATAGTGGCAATCAGATTTCACATTAAGAATTCTTTTTTTTTTAATGTTAATTTATTTTTGAGAGACAGTGAGAGGCAGAGTGCGAGCAGGGGAGGGGCAGAGAGAGGGACACAGAATCTGAAGCAGGCTCCAGGCCTGAGCTTTCAGCACAGAGCCTGATGCGGAGCTCAAACTCGAACCCATGAGATCATGGCCTGAGCCGAAGTCGGACATGCAATCGACTGAGCCACCCGGGCTCCCCATCATGTTAATAATTCTGATGCTAATATGAAAAGATGGACTGTTTGATTAAAAACCAAGTAAAGTCAATAATAATTTTATCATAGAAACATATGGCATTGGACATAGTAACATTTATTACATAGCTCATTTTTTATCATTTGTATTTTATTGCTGCTTTTGAATAAAAGTGATTTTACTTGGATATATTCTTCCCTGTGTTAATCTGGTTTTTATTTTTGTTGTTAAATTCAGTAAATAGCAGGTAGTAAAAATGAAAATAATTATATTTACCATTTAATAAGTATTGTCTATGAACTAGCACAGTACTATTTTACTCAGGACCTTATGTTTACAAATGACCACCTCACTATAATTTCATCTTAATGCACATTTAAAAATGCCACTAAAATCTTGGTAATGATATTTTGTTATAGGAAGAAAAATAAACCCAAGCAGCTACAAATAAAACTAGCAGTTTATAATTATTAAATTAGTAGTTCTTCTGTGGTTATTTGAACTGCCACACACTATTTATTATAAACATATTCACATAATAGCATTTTAGAGAATTAAAAAAATCTAATATTTAACATAAACACATACATAATTTGGAAAATGTAGCCATCAGAACATGCTAAATTTCTTTTAGGCAATTTATATACCTAGCATCAGTTAAATGTGGAGATTTATTCATGAGTAGATATACGGAGGCCTGATAGTATTTTTAGTTTCAGATAAGATTGATTTTCATACAGATTTTGAGTAAAATGAAATACACACAACAGTCTTTAATCTGTTCCTCCCTTCCCCTGCCTCTCTGCTAGGGATCTGACATTATGGATAAAATTGGCTAGATTCTACTGATAGAGGTTTCAAATTATTTTGGGATTTTCCTTCTGCTTTTTCCAATAAAGTGTCTTAAAATACCACTACTTCTCCTCCTTTCCCCTTACCTCTAGAAGAAGTTTCCCTGATACCTAACTTTTAGTTAATTTGAAATCTTCAAAACGACATGTTGAATTTTTGATGGGAAGTGTCAGCTTTGTATATTAGAAGTCATGGACCAACAAAAGATAAGACCAACCCCTGAACATTATATAACCTTATAATGCCTCTCACTGCCTCTTTGTTATGTATAGGGTGATGTGGGACAGTCCCCAGTTATGTCTGCCACCACAGTACAGTAATGTTCCTTCCCTTTTGTTCTTAAATGTGTCCCAGTTCAGAAGGTAAATTATATGATCGTCTATTTATGTGCAATATAATACAGATGGGAATTGAAGCAATTCAGAGGAACCTGGGAAAAGTATTTAATATTAGACCATAGAAGCTCTTACAAAATATACCTCTTAGAGTTAAGCTTCAACAGGGCATTTTTTGATTTCCCATGCACAGTGAAGAACGTATAGTCAATATTAACTGTCAGGATGTTATGAGCAAAAAAAAAAAAAAAAAAAAAAAAACTACAGTTCTTTATTATCTTATGACTCTAGGGAATCACCGTAGTAACTTGGCTCCTGAAATAGTGAGAGAGGAATTTAAAATTTTTCTTTTGTACAATCAAATCACACTTATATATTTAAATTAAATTGAGTAATGTTAAATAGTACACAATCACTTTAAGATCCCCAATGTAGCACCACAATTCAGTAACTACAAACAGGTAAATTGGCATAACTATATAACATTAGAATCAGTGGATGGAGATGGGCTCCTTCCAAAGCAGAGAGAGGACTGAGATTCTCATTTAGTAGGTGTGGGAAGGAATTTCAGAATGTGTACTGAACAGGTCAAAAACAAAAAATAAATTCATACAGATAAGAATTTTTCCACAGGTCTAGAAACACCACTCTAGCTATAATTCACTTTGTAATATTATTTGTTAGAATCTTTCATACATGAGATATTCTGCAGGGCACCACATAGATTGGTGGACACAAATATGATTGCTGTCATTTCTAAGACTGCAGTATATTTGGGAAGGCAGGCAATATGAGTAAGCAAAATGGGGCACCTGGGTGGTTCAGTTGATTCAGCATCTGACTTCGACTCTGGTCATGATCTCATGGTTCATGAGTCTGAGCCCTACATCAGGCTCTATGCTGACAGCTCAGAGCCTGGACCCTGCTTCAGATTCTGTGTCTCCCTCTCTCTCTGCCCCTCCCCTGTTCATACTCTGTCTCTCTCTCTCTCTCTTTCTCAAAAATAAATAACATTAATTTTTTTTTAAATATGAGTAAACAAACTAATAGTTACATACCCAGAAACCATAAATATAATCAAGGAGAAGAGCAGGAAGCTATTTGTAAAAGATGACAGGGAAAGGAGTTCTTTTGGCTGGTAGTGGAGAGCTCCAACTTGATTGTTGTCATTATTATGCTCCAAATTGGGGTTGTCCTTATTATAAAGCCGCCTCACCTGCCTCATGAGTACTCCTGTGACTTAGATTGCCAACTAAATTTCTATCTTTTAACAACAATATTTCTTCAGCAATGGACACATGACCTAAGGAAGAGAAATAGTCTGTCTGGGAAATTTACTACTTATTGGGAAAGAGTGGCCACCTTTACCCTGAATTCACTACTGCAAGGATGGCTCAGCCTTGATCAACCAGTGGGCATATTTACTACCATGAAGAAAACCTTCCTATCCTGTGATGCCAGCATGTAAGAGGATAAAGGTTAGAAAGGAAGAGACAGAGCGCTGGTGGCATAGTTTTTAGTATGCTTGTTTCTCTACATACAGCCTGGTTTCTTGAACACAACTTTACTCCTTGGACTTCCCCCATTGTATGTTTCAGTGATTCTTCATTTGGCTTATACTAGCTGGACAGTTGAACTTCTGTCACTGGAGAATACTGACATTTTTCTGAGTCACAAGAAGACAGACTCTAGCTTCTTGTTTAACTTCGGAGATAGTTCTTCATTTTTTTTTTCATTTTAAATACTCATATATTTATATCTCATTATTCTTAGGAGTGTGGGGAAAGATGTTTTTTTCTTCTTCTTTTTTAATTTTGGGACCACTTCAAAACCTCAATTCCATCTAAGAAAAACAGCATGAATTGAATTTTTTTAAAAAGCCTGTAGATTTTCTTGTCTGAGGAACTTGTAAGGATCTTTTAAACTGCACCCCAGTACTGAAAAAAGTACTAAATCAGAAATGGAAAAGTCTCTTAATTCTTAAGGAAATGGAGTTGAACTTATGGTGTGTAGGACATTGAAACTTCCAGGGGAGTTGAAGGACACTTGAATTGGTGAAAAGTGAGATCCCTAAATGGCCAGATGGTGAGAGTAAATTAACTTTCAATAATAGAAAATTCACAGAAGAGAAAGCTTCCAGAGGGATGAACAGAAGTCTCTTTGGAGTAAAAGGTGGTAACTAACTTAAGTGCCTATCACTTTAATTTTTTTTTTCAACGTTTATTTTATTTTTGGGACAGAGAGAGACAGAGCATGAACGGGGGAGGGGCAGAGAGAGAGGGAGACACAGAATCGGAAACAGGCTCCAGGCTCCGAGCCATCAGCCCAGAGCCTGACGCGGGGCTCGAACTCACGGACCACGAGATCGTGACCTGGCTGAAGTCGGAGGCTTAACCGACTGCGCCACCCAGGCGCCCCAAGTGCCTATCACTTTAAAAGGAGATCCTTCTCCCTAAGTAAAACAACAAATTCAAATAAATAATAATAATTTTAAAAAATCAAGAGGTCAGCCCACACATCATCCCCAGAGCTTTGGCAATGGCATACCACTGGGGAGTTAGGGAAGGAGGCTATCCAGGTGGAGTATTTCATCACTGACCTTGCTTAGCATTGTTGAACATTATGGTGATCAAAGTAGGCCAATTTTCAGTATGTTTTATTTCTATTTTACAAAATTCTCTTCAAACTATGTACTGCATTTTTGCCTTCTTTGGGAACAGACTGTTCCAAGTGCCCACACCCTTGGCTTACCATCAGCTTAGGTAATGCTGGCAAAACTGTAATCACCGATCAGGTGACATGGACTCAATACTCTTCACTAGTACATAGAACTCTAGGAGAGTAGTTACTTTGGATGACTAGTAGAAGAGACAATTACCAAGTAAAACACTTGACCATCAGAGAGAAAGCACAACTACAAAATATTGCCATACACCCATATGTAAATCCTCTCTGTTCATTAACATAACTGCACAGGAAAAAAAAAAACAGTCCTTACCACCACAGGAAAGTAACAGACCAAGGAGTACTTCCTACAATCCAAAGACTATAGGTCATGGTGGCAATTTTGCTATTCTAATCTGTGTATATAAATCCTGAAAATCTGCTTTCTTCATACTGCATTCTTAAATTAGGTGACTACACATTACACATGGCAGCTATGGCTTTTCAGAAGCCTTTTTCCCCTGTACATCTGGATAGGAAGTCTAGCCTAGATGAATGAGAAAGTCTGCCAAAATAACCCAAGACCTTGCTGCTATAAGCATTCCCTAAAAATTCACCTAACACAATAAAAACGATGGCCATGACTTTTTGAGTGCTTAGACTGTTCTAGTTAGTGCTCTAAGAGTTAAAGTATTTTCTGATGCTTATAAAATGTGATGGGAATATTATAATTATCCCCATTTTAAAATTATGACAGTGAATCGGTGAGAGAATAAGAAATTTATTAGGTCACAGGTAGTATATGATTTTCCTAAGACTTCCATAACAAATTATCACAAACTGAGTGGCTAAAGAGCAACTGAAATGTATTGTCTCATAGCTGTGGGAGACAGAAGTCTGAAATCAAGGTGTGGGCAGGATTGTTTCCTTAGGGAGGCTTTAATGGAGAATCAATTCCATGCCTCTCTCCTAGCCTCTGATGTCAGCTGGCAATCTTTGGCATTCCTGGGCTAGTGGCTGCCTTCCAATATCTGCCTTGTCTTCACATGACCTTTTCTTTGATGTCTCTGTATACCTAATCTCCCTCTTCTTCCCCTCATAAGGACACCAGTCATTGGATTTAGGGCTGGGACCCATATGTTCTCATCTTGAGATCCTTACCTTAATTACATCTGCAAAGATGTTTAATGCCAAGTTTGGTCATATATCGAGGTTCCAGGTGAACATGAGCTCAGGCAATCTAGCTCCAGAATGTGCCTTTCAATTACAATGTTAATCTGTTATCAAATATCTTCTGTTGAAGCTTTTTGATAGTCTCTAATGGAATCCTACATTAGATTTCATAAAGCTATCTTTTGCAGAGTATCTCAGCAAACTAAAGATATGAAAGTAAAGCTCTGGAAAACAATTTTGCAGGAGCAAGATAGCAGGGCCCAGGCATGCAGCTTATAGGATCCTTTGACATAATCAAAGGAAAAGAGATAGTAAATCTCTAGGAGTGGATTGTTTGTATGTTCAATCTTTTGTAATTATTACTTCTCTCACATAGAATGAAGATGAAGAATGTTTTCACCTGTCAGCTGTTTATATTTCATCTTTAGCAAAATGCTAATTGTGTGCTTTATTTTCTTTTTAAGTTATACAGCTTCTTTCTCTCTCTTTCTTTTGTATAACTTATTTAAATATTATAGAAGTTAACCCATTGCAAAATATCTTCAATTCTTTGCCTTTTAAATTTATTGTGATATTTTAAAACTTTTTTTCCATTTAGGTATAGCTATTTTTCAAAATCGGTTTTATAGGGAGATAGGTGTATATTTGCTTTCATTGTTTCTGTGTTTTCTGATTTTACATTTAAATATTTGTGCACAGTTTGTAAAAATCTAAATTTGTCTTTTCTACATTACTGCAAATCATTAAGTAATTAATTATTCTTTTCCAATGAGTTTAATTTTCATAAAACATTAAACCATAATTGAGCATAGTAAGGATTTTATATGCTATTAAATTGGGTTGAATTTATAAATCCAATTTTAGGTTCTCTGAGAGTAGGAAGTATTTTAAACTGCTTGGGTTTATCCAATTCATTTAAAAAGTACTAATGATATATTACATTGAATAGAAAACATTTATCTGGACATTGTCTCATTTATTTTACTAGATGAAACTTAGAATATTTTTATTTGAATTCTAATAGCCCTAATCCAAAAGATGTAGGTTGGAATTAAAATGTTATCATCTTTTATTAGAATTTTGTGGAAATTATAACTTATTATAAAGAAATGTGTATCTTCATATAGAAGATGCTAGGTCATTTCATCCACTTCTGTTTGTTTTGTTGTATTTCAGGACATATAAAAGTTCAGTGTACAAATAAGTTATAATAATACAAATTCTATACCCCTGCTAAATTAATACTAGATAATTCCTACTTCCATTGTAATTGTGAATAGACCTTTCCATTCTAGTACACTGATTTTGGCTAACAATACCACTAATATTTCTTCAGTTAGTTGGTAAGCAGAAGATTTTGCAATAATTATGCCATTTATACAAATAGCGGTAATTGTCTAACTGAATTGACCAGAGTTACAATAGATAATATTGCTGACATTAAGCATCCTTGTTTTTCTTTTGATTTTAATAGGAATTCCTTTTAGCATTTACTGTCAAATATGATACTGGCTATTGGTGAACTATTTTACTATTAATTCAAATTTGGTTAATAGAACAACTAAATTATGTCATTAGGCAATTTTAAGACTCTGAAATGCATTATTAATATTCATATTTTTCTCTTTGACTTATTAGTAAGAAGGCTTATTATGAGATCCTATTGTCGAATTTTTTTTCTAAAATAAACCTTGTATAATTTATAAAATAAACCTTGGATATTTATATCATTCTTATAATGTGCTTCAGATTTTAATTTACTAACTTTTATTTTACATGTAATTTACTTTTCAGTAATATTAAAAACAGAGTATTTTAGGTGCTTTTGTAGTTGGATTTTGGTGAATAGTTTATATTAACATTCTGAAATTAATGAGGGATATTTCTTCCTTATGCTTTGGAACAATTAGACTAATACAGGTAGTATTAATTTTTGAATGTTCAAACAAACTTCTCTGTGTAGATGGCTGGAACTAGTGTTCTTTAAAGGGGCTTAACATTTGACAAACTTCATGCTATCACATGATTATTAATTTATTTAGGTTTCCTACAACTTCTTGTAATGCATGTCTCCCTTCAAAAATGTATGCTGATTTTTTAAGTTGCTACCCTGTTTTTTGTTTTGTTTTGTTTTGTTTTTACAAAGCTAATTATCTTTTAATTACTTCAGTTTTCTTTCTGTGGTGCTATATTCTTCATGCACAATTTATAATTTGATCTCTTTTCTTCATCACATTTTAATAATTCTATTTCCAAAAGATTAGTTAAAAAACGTTGTATGTTTTTAAAATTAATAGCAGGAAATTTTCTCAGTGCAATTTTTCTGCATCTCTTTTTACAACTGGTTTGAATGGATTCTATTTCTTGCAAACAAATTATTTCTAAGACAAACTGATTTTATTAATGTATTAGGTTAGCAGATAATTGACCATCTTTTATTTAAATTTATAGTCATATTTGTAGAAAACTTTATAGTATATTTAAATTCAGAAATAATCTTTTAACTTAATATGGTCATTTTATATTTTACTTATTTATTTTGTTTTGAGAGAGAAAGAAAGAGAGCGAGAGCAGGAGGGACAGAGAGAGAGGGAGAAAAGAAAGAATCCCAAGCAAGCTCTGCACCATCAGTGTAGACAGAGACCAATGTGGGGCTTGAAATCAGGAACCGCGAGATCATGATGTGACCTGAAACCAAGAGTCGGTCGCTTAACCAACTGAGCCACCCAAGCGTCCCAATATGGCCACATTAAATAGGCATGTTTGTCTCATTTACATGTATTTCTTAATTGATTTATTCTCATATTTATAATCTTATTTAATATTTTTTGTTTTAATGTTTTTCTTCTCTTTATTATTGCATTTGTCAGCTACAGAATTTGTTTCCCTCTATCATTTCAGTTGAAACACAAGTTATTTTCAAGCATTTATAGAACAGGCATGAACTTTAAAAATCTAGTGTAACTATGTACAGAAAATAATTTGAGGAGCCGTGTTAGAATTATACAACCTTTTAAGGGCTTCTAGGACAGAGCTACCAAGATTGTCTCAGAAATTTCAAATATCGGTAGTGATGAGCCATGTTAATGTGAAGTAGGCCTCTCAAAGCAATTTCTGTGAATCTCTACATGTAAGATATTCATTGCCTTTGTTTCTGGTAGGACACACAGCTCCTGATCCTATTTTGGGCCAGGTCTCCACTGGTGTAACATGTCCATGACCTTCAAGTCACAGAAGGATATTCTCACTCTGTTCATCCCTGTTCTGCATCATCATTCTTACCCTCATGACTGGCTTATTTTCATCAGCGTAAAAACATACTTTGATATCACTCATGTTGAAAAATTTCACAAACAGGCAAAACCCCTTGTCACTATGGTCTTCTAACAAGTACTGCATTTCCTCTGTCTAGTTTCCAAAAAAAAAAAAAAAATTCACCATTGTACCCCCAGAATTTAGAACAGTTCCTGGCACATAGTAGGAGTCTAACCTATTTTTAATGATTAGATAGATAAACTGAAGATGCCTGATTTCTTGACAAATGCTGAAAATACTCAGAAATGATATCCAAAAAATGTGTCTTCCCTTCCTGGTCAGAATCATTTCTGTATGTCAGCTTTGTTAATGAAGAAAGAAGCCTATTAACAGTTTTTTCCACCTCTCACAGATCCAGTTTTCTAATTAGAGCCAGCAGTTTGTTACTGATAATCATTTTTAAAGATCATAATGTGTATGTGTTTTCATGTTTTTAACATATGTTATGACTCTAAATTACTCATAACTAAGTTTTTTATGTGTTTTATATCAAAACAACTTTAATACTAATTCACACACGCATATTTATAAATATATGCTTATGATGACAACTTTTATTTCGTTTTTGTTTTTTTCATAAACGGATCTGTGCAGAAATTTTCCTTTTCATTACATCATTAAATTTTTTTCTATTTGTTTTATTTGCCTCTTAAGACATATAAATATCTATGTAATATCTTTGTTGTCCAAATTATGGAGGTATCAGCTCTCTGTCTTTATTTCTAATATTTTTTCAGCAGATTATAAGATTTTTTTGAGTTTACACTTTACAACCCTGATTGATGTTTGACAGAGCTCACTGTGTTTTTTGTAGAATATAATTTTACTCACATTATGATTCATTTGTATCCCAACACTCTTTTCTTTGACAACAGATTTTTCATCTAATTTTGTAATGGCCTTTGCAAGAAATGAGTTGAGCTTTTCCTTTCTCACTCTCTTGCCTACACCCCAGGTAACTCACTTAACAGTCTCCAAAATAAGCATTTCCCAAAATAATAAATTCTTTCATTTTCCCTTTAAAGTACAAAAATAATATTAAAAACTGTGGCCTTCTGGGGCACCTGGGCAGCTCAGTCAGTTGAGCATCTGACTTCAGCTCAGGTCATGATCTCGTGGTTTGTGAGTTCAAGCCCCACATAGGGCTCTCTGCTCTCAGCACAGAGCCTGCTTCAGATCCTCTGCCCCCCTCTCTCTGCCCCTCCACTACCTGTGCTCTCTCAGAAATAAATAAAACATTAAAAACAAAACAAAACAAAAAACTGTGGCCTTCTCAGATTATCTTTTGTTTTCCAACTCTTAGTAGTGTCATGAATATTGTGTCTTTTATAAGATATATATCAGTGAAAGTGCTGTCATAAATGGCCAATGATAATCACTCTTAGCACCAGGAGACAATAAATATGCAAATAAGAAAATGGATACCCAATAAAAGAGACCTGATCTTACTTTTCAAGAAAAGAACCCAATTTTGGGGCACCTGGGTGGCTCAGTTGGTTAAGCGTCTGACTTTAGACTTCAGCCCAGGTCATGATCTCACGGTCTGTGAGTTCGAGCCCCACATGGGGCTCTGAGCTGGCAGCACAGAGCCTGCTTGGGATTCTATCCCTCCCTCTCCCTCTGACTGTCCCCTGTTTGTGCTCGCTCTCTCTCAAAATAAATAAAATTTTTTAAAAAAGAACACAATTTACATGTTTATGTTAATTCTATAATTCTTTAGTATTGGTTCGATTTCTTTAATAAAAAAAATCACTGTGTAACATTTGTCCATGGGGGCATCAATGTGTGAGCTTTCTATTAAGACACAGGTAGAGAATTTCTCCATATACTTAAGATTTTCTGGAAGGGAGGATCAGGAATTGAGATATTATAACTCAAGATCTTTATTTGTCTCATGGAAAAAAAGGGAGTACATCCACTTTAAGCACACATACAACTGTTTTTAAATTTGAATATAATTGACCCATGATGCTACATTAGTTTCAGGTGTACAACATAGTGATTCAATAACTCTGTATGTTACCCTACGCTCACCGCAAGTGTAGCTACCATCTGTTACTACGCAATGCATTTACAATACCACTGACTATACTCTCTGTTACCTTCTTTATTAAGACCTATATGTTATCAAGTATGTCCAAAATAACTCACTTGTACCCCGATGTTTATACCAGCACTCTCAACAATAGCCAAATTATGGAAAGAGCCTAAATGTCCACCAACTGATGAATGGATAAAGAAATTGTGGTTAATATACACAATGGAGTACTACATGGCAATGAGATATAATGAAATATGGCCCTTTGTAGCAATGTGGATGGAACTGGAGAGTGTTATGGCTAAGTGAAATAAGCCATACAGAGAAAGACAGACACCATATGTTTTCACTCTTATGTGGATCCTGAGAAACTTAACAGAAACCCACGGGGGAGGGGGAGGGGAAAAAAAAAAGAGGCTAGGGTGGGAGAGAACCAAAGTATAAGAGACTCTTAAAAACTGAGAACAAACTGAGGGTTGATGGGGGGTGGGAGGGAGGAGAGGGTGGGTGATGGGTATTGAAGAGGGCATCTTTTGGGATGAGCACTGGGTGTTGTATGGAAACCAATTTGACAATAAATTTCATATATTAAAAAAAACTCACTTGTATTTACTGTAGTGTTGGAGCACTTAATACATGAAAACACCTGAGGACAGGAGTTATATCTAAACATTCTATGTGTTTCTATGTATAAAGCATAATTTTTTTATAAAAACATATTTAATGTAATTTTAATGGGTAATTTGGAGTATACAATTGACTATTTCCATAACAGTTTACAAAATATAGGCAAAACAGTTCGCTAATTTACACCTCAGTAATTTTGTCAGTGCAAATAAATATAAGGGTAGATCTGCTTACAGCTCAGATATCATCATGACTAATAGGGTTGTAATTTTTAAAAGCTGACATTCTGTAGAAAACCTACTTTATAAATGTATAAATATCATTTTGACTAATAGGAAATCAGTTGCCATGGCAGCTTTTTAGGAAATATAATCATTGTCCTCAAAGCATGCTACTTACTGAGGTGTTTTCAAAATGTAGGTCATGTGAAACTGGTGATATTAGACCCCAGTATATCTACTTGCTTTTATATAAGATTTATTTGAGGTATGGAATTCACTCAGGTATGGGGAATGTTTTGTGCATTGAATCTCTTAAAGCCTCCAGAAGTGCCTTTTATTGTTAAAACCTACATTGTAAAATGTACACATCAGACTAAGAATTCTAGCAGGTAGATTTATAATAAAGATGATAAATGCCCATTCTAAATAGCTTTTGGAATGACATAGGCAATAAACTAACCATTAGATATGAGTTAGATAAGCTATGCTTTTCTCAACCTTTGGATCCAATCTGAATGTGTATGTACATAATACTTTTATTTCCTTACAGTAGTCGGAGGTTCAACAGAGCAATAGCCATAGTTTTCTCTGATTAAAAAAGGAACATCACATCTTCTGTATTGACAACACAGCTGGTAGCTACTATACATTAAATATATAAACTATTTATAGTTTTTCAAAGTAGTTTTTCAAAGTAGCAGGTATTTCACAACTAATAATGTGGTGTTCTTACTTTGTATTCCTCTTCTATAGTTAAGGGTAGAAAGCAACTGAACAAGAAAAGCTTTAAAGCCACAGAAGTGTTGCTTTTTTAGCATAACATATTTACTTGTTAAAAAGAAATCCAAGTTATTCAGTACCAGCACCTATGTGACACGCACCATGCTGGGTATTAAGGTTATTATTTAATCACCCCCTACATTAGGAGTACACAGTTGATAAATAAGAAGAAAATTTCAATATAGGCCCAAAGTGCAATTTGATACTAATATTGAGTGTTTCAAAAATAACACAGAAATATCATATGGTTGAATCTTGAATAGATATTATCTAGGAATACTTCCCTGATATAACTTGTGACTAGCATAATTTAAGGATTAGAGGTATTACTGGCCTGGAATTGGGGGTAGAAAAAAATTGGGAGAGACATAAAGTTGTAGGTAGAAGGAGGGAAAAATCATTCCAGGAAAAAGGAATAACATATGCACAGGGTAAATTGTAAGAGAAGTAAGAAAAAGTGGTATATCTATATATAATGGAGTGGTGTTCATGGTTCAGTCTATCTAGTACAAGAATGTTCTCTTCGAGAAAGGAAGTCAGAAGTCAAACTCTGACACAAGTTTTGAACTTTTTTTGTTTCTTCCCAGAGTCTTGATTTGAAATGCCTTTATCGATTCTGCTAATATTTTAGTTTATTCTGTGTTTCTCAATGAATGTTTTGCTGAAAGTCATGATTCGTTCATTTCTGTTTATCTGATTCAGTCTGACCAAAGTCTCACAGTTGGTGAGGGTGTTCTCAGATCTGACACCACATTACTTATATCATTCCATGCACTTTCTTGCCTAGAAAAAGCTATTCCAATTTTCTTCCAAGAATCTGATGAGGGCTTTTCTCCCACAATAGGGTGCTAGAGATGGCTTTCTCTATGCATGCGTGTGTGTGTGTGCGCTTGTACATGTGCGTGTGTGTGTGTGTGTGTGAGAGAGAGAGAGAGAGAGAAAGAGAGAGAGAGAAAGAGAGAGAGAAAGAGAGACAAATACCTATTTGGATCATTGCAGAAAATAACAGATTGAAAGCAATATTGCCAGAAAACAGTGCCAAAGCAATTAGGAAGAAGAATATTGAACTCCTCTTTCCAGACCAAGGATTAGGAGAGGCATATAGAGAGACATGAAAGAAATGGGTAATTAGTGGCTACCTATAATAATGTGGAATATTAATAAGTCCATAATGAAATCCCAAAACTGAAAATGCAATTATAACTTGCATTTAGCCAGGAATCTTGCATTTAATAGATTTTTAATAATTAGGCCCTGAAATAGATGTATCAAGATCAGCTTTATATTTATGATATTCAGGAAGAAGGACCTGTTTTGCTGAGCAAGTTATTATTTACAGGATGTGAGAGTTAATTTTAAACATGTAAAAAATTATGTACCTCACTCTTTCCCTTCATACATTATAATGATTACCGTACCGATAATTCAATATTATGTTAGCTTGTGCTTATTCTATTAAGTTGTTTGAAAGTGAAATGTGACAAGAATAAGCCTATATTTTGTCAATGAAGGTGTTGTTGATTATATGAGTTACCAAATTTTTCTAAACTTGAGAAATTTTTAATTTTAAAAACTTGGTTCCATTTCACATAATCCTGCTAATACCTTTGCATGACTATTTCTGAATCCAGGGGGGTTGTGAATATGATAAATATTTAAACTATATCTTTAAGTATTTTTTTTAAATATTGAAACAGCAGTGTATATGCTTACAAAATTTATGTGAATGACTATATGAGATAATATTTTATATATTTATGGAAGGTAAAATAAAATTTCCACCATAAAGAAATATTTTCCTAACTGTAAATATTGCCAGCTAACCAACAGGGATTGAACACCATGTTGGAACAAAAATAGTCCAGAACCACACTTTCAAAGTTGAGCACCTGCTGTAAAATAACCATCTGTGATTAACTGTAATTTAATTATGAATTCATTCCTTTTGTGTACACTGGAAGGATCTCATAGGTCTTCCCCAGTTGGTCAACAATCAACCTCTGGCATTTTGTTAAGGAAACTTGCATATTCTCTCAATAGCACCTGCTAACTCTATCTCATTGCAAATTTTGTAAAGAGCTTCTGGGATTTTATGGCGGCATTGATAGGCAAATAAATTATTAAACTTGGAATCAAAAGCTCCATTAATTAATCATCTGCCTTAGAAAGCTGATGCCCTCAGCTTTAGGATAAAGTTGGTGTTTACCTTCAAGTCATATGGTAACTTCAGATATTTAATGGAATAATTCAGGTAGTCAAATACTTGTGACCCATTTTAATATTTTATAAGAAGGATTTTCATCCTTTAATCCACAACTATTTACTTAATCGTGGTCTCCCTTTACAGGAATTAGATTGTGATAAAATTAAGGTGCTACATATTTAATCTTTGTATTGATTACTGATTGCCCTTTTTACTGCATATTTTTAAAATATCATATTCTTGGGGCGCCTGGGTGGCGCAGTCGGTTAAGCGTCCGACTTCAGCCAGGTCACGATCTCACGGTCCGTGAGTTCGAGCCCCGCGTCAGGCTCTGAGCTGATGGCTCGGAGCCTGGAGCCTGTTTCCGATTCTGTGTCTCCCTCTCTCTCTGCCCCTCCCCCGTTCATGCTCTGTCTCTCTCTGTCCCAAAAATAAATAAACGTTGAAAAAAAAAATTTTTTAAATATCATATTCTTATATTACAAAGTGTCTTCATTAAAATATTACTGGCCCAGGGGCACCTGGATGGCTCAGTGGGTTGAGCGTCTGACTTCGGCTCAGTTCATGATCTCATGGTTTGTGAGTTCAAGCCCTGTGTCAGGCTCTGTGCTGACAGCTCGGAGGACTGGAGCCTGCTTCCGATTCTGTGTCTCCCTCCCTCTATGCTCCTCCCCTGCTCATGCTCTGTCTCTGTCTCTCAAAAATAAATGTTGAAAAAAAATTTAAATATTACTGGCCCAAAGTTTTCTATCTTCACAATAACCACGAGGTAAAATCAACTTTCCTCTGACCCAGATCACCTTCTGTAATGGCAGAGTGAAAAACTGTGCGAACTCCCTCTAAAACAAGACAATATGGTAAAAGAATTGCAATTACAGTTTCAGAAATCAAAATCCCATCTCTATTTCTAGGTAATCTGAATAGATCTATAACGAGCAAGGAGATTCAACTAGTACAAGAGAAAGAGTGTGTCCGAGAAGAGAGAGTGAGAGAGAAATCCAGGCCCGGATGAGTTCACCAATAAATTCCTCCAAATATTTTTTAAAAGACTTGATAGCGGGGCACCTGGGAGCCTCAGTCGGTTAAGCGGTTAAGCGTCTGATTTCAGCTCAGGTCATGATCTCACAGTCTGTGAGTTCGAGATCCACATTGGGCTCTGTGCTGACAGCTCGGAGCCTGGAACCTGCTTCGGATTCTGTGTCTGCCTCTCTCTTGGCCCTTCCCCTGCTCATGCTCTGTCTCTCTCTGTCTCAAAAATAAATAAAAACATTAAAAAAAAAAAAAAAAGACTTAATAGGAATCCTTCACAAACTCTTCCAAAAAATAGATAACACTTCCCAACTTATTCTATCAGGCCACTATTACTGTGATATGCAAACCACACAAAACTACTACAAGAAAACTACATTTCACTGACTGGCAGAGAGACCTGCACAGAAAGTGGAGTGCCAGGGCTGCGGCAGAAAGAAGAGGAGCATGAGGGCAAGGAGGGTGGGAAGGGGGTGGGTCGCGGAGAGTGAAAGGGGGCGGGGCAAGGAAGGGTGGGGCGCAGGGCTCTGACAGTGGAAAGGGTCAGGGGCTGGTCTGGAGGCCTGGGCTGCAGTCCTGCAGCGTGGCCTTGGCCTATGTGAGTAGGCATCACAAGCAAGGGCTCTGTCTAGAGAGGATCCAAGATGACCAAGGAGGAACCTCCCCCAAAAGGTTTGAATGAAACATACTTCAAAGTTATGGCACTTGATGAGTTAATTCTAAGATGGAAACAATATGAAGCCTAGGTCCAGACTCTGGAGGGCAAATACACAGATCTTAATTCTAATGATGTAACTGGCTTAAGGGAGTCTGAAGAAAACCTGAAGCTCACTGGGAAAACATCCTTGTAATGAGACTACCAACCAAGAAGAGAGATAGATGCAGGAGTGTACTACTCAAATCCAGTACCTCAAGCAAGCCCAGAAACCTAGCGATGCCCAACTGGGATCAACAAGGGTAGACCCAGGGATGAACTTGTTTTTTTCCTAAAAATGAAAAGTGAACTGTAATAGACTGAAGACAAACTGGAACAAGCCCAAAATGAACTGAGTACCTAGAAATGCACACCTGACAGGTAAACAAATCATACTCCCCTGTCAGGATTTGGCTGAAAACCCCCAAGGAGAAAGCTGTGGTAGGACAGCCAAATACTGGTTTCCACACCAAGACTCAGATTTCTTGAGCCAAAAAAAAGCCACATTCTTATGCTATCCAGCTTGAAATGGTTAATATAAAACTGACCAAATGAACCTTGTGTTTGAGCTTTTTTCTCTATCCTCTCCCCTTGCTTCTGAGGCCTGATGGCATGGGACTATTCTGAAGAAATCACCACCTCTGAAAACCCCCCCTTCTAGGACATGTAGACACCTGAGAAATGTACTGTTTGAAGAAAATAGAGGAAGAAACCGAAGTTTTAGGTCTGTGGCACACTGTATCTTCAATTGAAAGGAAAGAAACATAGAGATTTAAAATCATGAATTGAACATGTAAAATTCTGGTAAAATGTAAAAATGGGATATGCATCACTCTTAACCTTGAGCATAGTGACTTAGAGACGCTGTGTATCAGTTTTTCCAATAAGACTGTGGACTTTGTGATTCAAGTTGACTTCTGGGTCAAAACTCAAAAGAGGTGAATTTTGCCTTAAAAGCGTATATTTGCGGGGCACCTGGATGGCTCAGTCAGTCCACTGTCTGGGTTCAGCTCAGGTCATGATCTTGAGGTTCCTGGGTTCAAACCCTGCGTCAGTCTCTGTGCTGTCAGCTCAGAGCCTGGGCCTGCTTTGGATTCTGTGTCTCTGTCTCTCTCTGCCCCTCCCTAGCTGGCTCTCCCTCTCTCTCTCTCTCTCTCTCTCTCTCTCTCTCCCTCATTCAAAAATAAGTAAGCATAAAAAAATTTAAAAGAAAGGGTTTATTTGCTAAGAACAAATGTTAATAGTCATGAATCAAATAATAGATGTCAGTGCAAATAGTTTATATATTTAACCATTTAGTTTGGAGCTCCATATTACTTTATTGAGCCTTAAGTCAATGTCGTTTTAATCAATGATTTGTTCTTTGAATGGTTGCTAATGTTGTAGACAATCTTATTGAGGACTGTATGAACATATAGATGTGGTGTCAAACTTCAGGTTGAAACTGTTTGAAGCATTATAAAAATTCATTTCACTACTAGATTGTGTAAGGATACTGGCTGTGATGAGACTGTTTCTTCTTTTTTTTTTTTTTTTTTCTGTAGTGAAATTAGATCCTCATTCCATTCAACAGGCACATTTTGAAAGAGCATTGTTGTTGCTGTTAATGGGAGAATGGGTTTCCTTCATTGTATTTGGGCTTTTGTATTGCATTCTTGATATTAAATTAAATATGCTTTGAAAAAATACAAGAAACTACAAGACAAATATCCTTTATTATTACAAATACAGATTATCATCAGTAAAATACTGACAGACTGAATCTAGCAACATATAAAAAGGATTATACACAGTGATTAAGTGGAGCGTATCTGAGAAATGCAAAGTAGATTTAAGATACAAAAATCAATCAATGTAATCCTATATATTAATAGAACACATGATAAAAGCTATGTGATCATCTCAACAGATATGGGAAAAGCATTTTAAAAGTTCTGTGCCTTTTCATGATAAAACTATTTAACAACTAGGAATACATTTGAATCCTCCAAGTCTGAGAAAGTAATTTGTAAGACATTCACAACTAACAGGGTATTTAATGAAGAAAGGCTGAATGTTTCCTCTTAAAATAAGAAAAAGAAAAATGATGCCCATTTTTACCTCTTCCACTTAACATTTTACTGAAGATTCTAGCCATGGCAATTAGGTAAGAAAAAAAAAATAAAACGCATCCAGATTATAAAGAAAGAAATAAAACTATTTTTATTGGTGGGTGACCCAATCTTGGATATACAAAATCCAAAGGAATGCACACACACACACACACACACACACACACACACAAATTATCTGAACTATTAATGCAGTTCAGCAAAGTGGCAGGATCCAAGATTGATTTACAAAAATCAGCTGTTTTTTATATGCCAGCAATTAACAATTTGAACATGAAATAAGGAAACAATTCAATTAATAACAGCAACAAAAAATGAATAACTAGGAATAATTTTAACAGGAGAAATGCAAGGCTCACACACTGAAAATTTCAAAGCATAGTGAGAAAAATTAAAGATATAAACAAGTAGAAAGACATCCTATGTTTCAAGTTTTAACACTTAAATGGCAGTTCCCCCAAACTGATTTATAAATTCAATGCAATTCCTATGTAATTCCTGCTAATGTTTTGCACAATTGAAAAATTGATCCTAAAGTTTGTATATAAATTCAAAGGACCCAGAAAAACCAAAATTATCTTGAAAAAAAAAAAGAAAAATTTGGAGGACGCACATTCAATTGATACTATGAAGTTACTATAACCAAGAAAGCATTGTACTGGCAAAAGGACAGACATATAGATCGTGAAGTAGAATTAAGAGTCAAGAAATACACCCTATATTTATGGTCAATTGATTTTTTTTAACTTTTTTTTAACGTTTATTTATTTTGAGACAGAGAGAGATAGAGCATGAACAGGGGAGGGTCAGAGAGAGAGGGAGACACAGAATCTGAAACAGGCTCCAGGCTCTGAGCTGTCAGCACAGAGCCCGACACGGGGCTCGAACCCACGAACTGCGAGATCGTGACCTGAGCTGAAGTCGGATGCTTAGCCGACTGAGCCACCCAGGCACCCCTATGGTCAATTGATTTTTGACAGAGGTGCCAAGACAATTGAATGGGGAAAATAGTTTGTTCAACAAATGGTGATGGACAACCAGATATCTACATGCAAAATAATGAATTTGGACTCATGCTTCACACAATACACAAAAATGAGCTCAAAATGAATCCTAGACCTCAATGTAACCGTTAAATATGAAAAAAAAAATTAAAGTAAGCATAGAAGAAAACATCTGTGATTTTGAGTTAGGCAATAGTTTCTTATGTGTGCCACCAACTGCAAAAGTGTCAAAAGAAAAACATAGGTAAGGAATTCTTACCAGTCAATAATAAAAGACAAATTACCCATGGCACCTGGGTGGGTCAGTTGGTTGAGCATCAGACTTCAGCTCAGGTCATGATTTCATGTTTCATGAGTTTGAGCCCTACATTGGGCTCTGTACTGACAGCTCAGAACCTGAAGCCTGCTTCAGATTCTGTGTCTCCCTCTCTCTGCCCCCCAACTTGACTCTGTCTATCTCTCTCTCAAAAATAAATAAAACATTAAAAAAGACCAGTGACCCAATTCTGAAATGGACGAAGGATTTGAATCAATAATTCTCCAAATAAAATATATAAGTAGCTTATTTCATTTACCATAATGTCTCTAAGGTCCAACCAGGCAGCACATGTTAGAATGTCTTTCATTTTTGAAGATGAATAATATCCCACTGTGTGTATATACCATGTTGTTTTTTCATCCATCTCTTGAATGGATGAATCACTTGCGTTACGTCCATCTTTTATGTATTTTGAATTATTCTGCTATGAATAAGAGTGTATAAATATCTGTCAAGACCCTGCTTTCAATTTTTGGAGGTATGTAACCAAGTATCTGTCAAGATCCCACTTTCAATTTTGGGAGTATATAGTCTGTTCAGAAAGCTGTAACAAAAGACCATAAACTGGGTGGCTTAAATAAGTCATTTATTTCTTGCAATTCTGGAAGCTAAATCCAAAATCAAGACTCCGGACAATTTGGTGTCTGATAAGGGTCAGCTCCCTAGTTCATAGCTGGCTGTCTTTTCATTGCGTCCTCATATGACAAAAGGGACAAGACAGCTCTCTGGAGTCTCTTTTATAAGGCACTAGTCACGTTTATGAGGGCTCTGTAAACATTCATTGAACAATCCATGTTAAAAACGATCTTATACTATAACAGTTGTGGAAACTTTTTAAAAAAATATGTGTCTATAAAGGCATAGAAGTTGAATTATATGGAAAGGGAACTATATAGAAATTTTAACAGAGATAGTAAATAATAGTGATGATGATGAAGGTGATGATGGTCATGATGATATAGCTTCCAGTGATTTAAAGCTTAGATTTTTTGATAAAACACATTGCATGTTTAAAAGCAGGGATGCCTGGAATGCTCAGTCATTGAGTGTCCAACTCTTGATTTCAGCTCAGGTCATGATTTGTGGGATCAAGCCCTGCATCTGTCTCCATGCTGAGCATGGAGTCTGCTTAAGATTCTCTCTCTCTCTCTCTCTCTCTCTCTCTCTGTTGCTCTGCCCCTCTCCCCTGCTCACATGCTCTTTCTCTAAAATAAAAAAAAAAATAGAATAAATAAAAATAAAAGCAAAGGGAAGTAAATATAATCAATTCACTTACCACCAGTAGCATTTTGATATTTGTTATTCTACATAAATTAAAGAGAAGAGACAAATGTATATCTTGGAGATTTAATTTAAAATGGAAGTTGCTACTGGACCTTTCTGGAGACTGAATACCTGAGCATGATATACTATATGTTCTTTGTTCTTTGGATATCCTATAATGAATTAGATGCTTTATATACGTCCAACCAAGTCATCAAGGTAAGTGTATGCAACATAAAGCATCATGTGGAAGTCGTAATCATTAGATACATCTCAGCAGGTGATGAAGGCACTGGTGGTATGAATAGATTGCTTGTACAGTGTATTTACTCTATGTGTATTGCTAACTCACCCTCACCTGACCACACAAGAAAATATTTGAATCAAGTACCCATAGATTGCAACAGCATCTACCAAGAGTGTATTGTTGCTTTATTACATCCTTATTCAAGGAAAAGAGATTCTTCCAACTGGAGAAGATTTTGAGTGGTACATCTAGGCTCTCAGTTTGATAGGAGGAAGAGATGGTCTCAGGACACTGATACTGATCCTCATGCTTTTTACTGTATACAGATGTTCAAGCACCTAGAAATGGTCAAATTGGAGGAGTGGTGAAAATACATCTATCAGCTCATCGGGATTAGATTCTTAGAAAAATGTCTTGAATTAAGGAGTTTTAAATATATATTAAAAAAAGGAACCAAACATGAAAACTAACCAACCAAACAAACAAAAAACCTGGCTTTGTGGCATTAAGATGTTCTTGCTATTCAAGTAGACAAGGTGACAATTATGTGGATGTCAGTTAAGTTCTTTTTGCAGCTGAAGTGCCAATTGAGAGAAAAGAGAAAACGGAGAGGATAATGGAAAACATTATAAATATCAGGCATAATTCTGTAATAGCTATCCAAATTTTTCTAACATATATGCATTCCAATTTTTCCCTTTCTTTCTTTTATCACTTTATATAAGAATTACATTGGTGGTAGCTTTATAATTTACACTTAAGTTGGATGATTATCAAAGAGAAATTGTAACTAAATGGAAGAATAAACTTCATTCATATATGGAATGATTAGTCAATATCTTTGAAGGTCTTTCCATCTTGTAAGGGGATAATAAACTTTCCATTATTTAAATATTTATTTTATTTCATTTAAGTTTATGTATTTTGATAGAGAGAGAGAGAGTGTGTGTGAGCAAGGGAGGGGCAGAAATACAGAGAGAGAGAGAGAGAAAGAGAGAGAGAGAGAGAAAGAGAGAGAGAGACAGAGGATCTCAAGCAGGCTCCATGTTCTGTGTAGAGCCTGACACAGGGCTCAATCTCACCAACCATGAGATCACTACCTGAGCCAAAATTAAGAGTCAGTCTCCCAACTGAGCCACCCAGGCACTCCAATTTATTTTTATTTTAGAGCATGCAAATGGGGTATGGAGCAGAGGGAGAGAGAGAGAAAGAGAGAGAGAGAGAGAGAGAAAATCCAAAGCAGGCTCCACACTTATTGTGGAGCCTGACAAGGGGTTTGATCCAGTGACCTTGGTATCATGACTTGAGTCAAAATCAAGAGTTGGACACTCACTCAACTGAGCCACCCAGGTGCCCCTAATCTTTTCATTTTTAAGAGATATAGTTGCTCATGCTAGCTAAAAACATGTTATTGTCTTGAAATTTGAGGATAGATATTGAGAACCTGAACAGATGGACTATGTTGGGTATGATGAACTGGCACTAAGCCTCTTTCTAGTAGTTTAGTGGACCTTTCTATAAGTAGACTGCAAACTTGGAAACCACTTCCCAACTCCTTTTTCATTTGAGTTCATGATGTGAATTGTGTTCTGCCAATTAAGTTGAAAGCCAACATTTTAAAGCTAGGTTTTCATTTACTTCCCCAGTGAAATTTCCCCAATATTCCTAGTTAATGGAAACCAAAGTCATAATATTGAGTGGCATGAGAAAGGAAGATACAGAACATGTCTCCCTCTCCTTCTGCCTCAAGCTATGTCTCTTACAGCTAATACAACTTCTTTATGCCTCCCCTCCAAAGTGGAATGCCCACCATGGTTCCTGGATAATTATGGGCTCTGAAGTCCGGTGACATTTTCTCCTTGTTTTCTTTTCTTAATAGGACTAACCATGTTTCTTGGTCTTTAATTTTGGGAGATGGGGAAGGGATCACTATTCACCCTTGGCTTCTCAGAAAACAAATCATCTTCATTAAATCCTCTCTGTTTTTAAATTCTTAAGTTGGCTTTTGTGTTCCTGGTAGCTCTGGCTGAAGTACTCTGGACATTTTTGCTCTCCAACAAAGTCTTATAGATTGAATTATAGGTAGAAGTTGCTGCACTAGATTCAGTGTTCAGTGTCCAGTCAAAGCTTCATTTATATCACGAATCTGTGGAGCTGGCTGGCCTTAGCATTCTAGGTGTCTAGTCACCATTTTGTTGATGTTGGGGTACAGTTGTGACAGTGGTTTCTTAATTCCAATTTTTAGAGAGACAGTACAGTTAAGAGATTGTGCTCAAACTGACTATTTTCAGAGGTGATCTCTGATTTCATAACATTTCCATTTTCTGCTAAAAATGCCAAAAAACAAAAACCTAAATAGACTGTCTTCCTGTACAGAACCTTAACTGATACAACCTGAGTGTTTAAAATGTAAAATTAGTTTAGGTTAAGATATTACATTTTTTACATTTTAAAACATTTTACATTTATATCTGATCCATTTTGAGCTATAATTTATGAAAGAACTAGTGTTCACATTTTACTAAATTTATGAAAAGCATTTTTCTTACAACATTAAATATTCTTTTCTTCTTTAAAAAAAATGTTTCTAGCTATTTATAGGCCATCAAGAGTTTCATAAAGCTTGGATTGATTAAACAAATAAAAACTAAACCCCAACTTGAAAACCAATTTCAAGTGGTTATGTTGTCATGAATTTAAAATTATATTGTTAAAACAACTTTTCTCAAGGGTATCCAATAACCTGAAATATCTACCAACATGAAAAGTTTAAAGTTAAAAGAAATCAAATTTATTTTGGAAAGTTTTTTCCCCCTGGTTGTGTGGGATCCCAGAATTAAAATGTAAATACATATTATCATATTTTCATTTGTATTTTAATACAGTGAACATTTTTTTAATCACATTGGTGTTACCAATAGTACTATGTGATCTGGAAAATTGAGCTGTCTTGTTGATCTGAATTAATAAATTTTCTTAATGCTAATTACTACCCTTTACCAGTACATTGCAAACACACACAGCATATTTTACTAATCAGAAAATACTGAAGAACAAGATTACAACATATAGAAAATAAAAATGAGACATGGCTTGTAAGAGAAGGATTTAAACTCTAAAGCTTCTTTATATGATACACACACATACAAGGAGGGGGAGAGGGAGATGGATAGAGAAAGTCAGGTACTCTCTATATATAAAGAGAGATTTATATCTATATATTTGGATAGATATAGATTGATACAGAATAAAGATACAAATATAGATATAGAGAGACCCTTTGCTATTCTTACAGTGTGCATTTTAATGTAAACTTAGTAATTCAAAGCATGTATTTACTCCATTGTAATAAGTCAGTTGGCATTTTCACAAAAAATGGTAAATTTTAATTACTAAAGCAATTAAGAGGATCTTAGAAAATACTTATAATGAGCTGAAGTCATATGTTTTTTGTCACCCTGGAGCTTTAAGACACCTGCCATATGTTGCCTTTAATAATTGCTACTTTGCCTTCTCTATGCAACAGAAGTACTTACTAAGTTATAGTGGTTCATGGGATATATTCAATTGTAACTAATATGTATTTGAAAAATGCCTCTGTTTTTCTTTTTCATTTCATTTGAAGATACTTCTCCTTTAGGAAAAAAAAGATCAGAAAGATAGTCAAAGAAAGTCATATGGGAAATAAGGTAAGCAAACAAAAACAACCATACTAAAGTGGTGATCAGAAAACCTGCATGTTAAAAGCCTTTATCGCTGTGGTTTGTGATTTGGGAAATAACATTTAACCTGTTTCAAACTGTTTCTTTCTTTAGTTCAAGCAGATTAACAGAGATGATTTCTTCTCATATACATCATAAGCATGAATTGTAGTGAAAAAGTGGAAGATGAAAAAAAAAGACTACATGTAAAAATATATATAAAGTATAAAATATAAGTTTAAAGCATTCTATTACTCTTCTTCCAAGATAGTTTTGAAAGCAAATAGATATTAACAATTTGCATGATGCCTCTCATGGTCAAGAGAAATACCAAGAACTTCTCTTACAGAGCGTCAGAAGGACGTCAGATGGAGAAAAAGGAAGACATTCACTGCTTTTGCTCTCAAATTCCTTTGGCTAGGACATGAAGAGACAACATCCATCTTCTGTCCTTGCTTCTGAACTTACCTCAGGCCCTAATGCTTTTAGGAGACAGAAACCTGTTTTTATTGTAGACATTTAGTAAAGCTAATTGGTGCAATATTATATTATATACACCCACCATACACACAGTAAACGTTAAGCCTTCTCAAAACATGCACTGTCTTATTTATCTTTGTATATATAGAATTTAAAAATAGGGCCCAGTTTATAAAACATGCCAGATAGGTGTTTTTCAAGGAGCCCAGCAATTGGGGAGTAAAATTTACAGATCAGATATTCCAGTTGTTAGGATAGTGCTATTGATTTTATTTCTTCACTTATTTAATATTGTCCTAGTATATTTTCCTACAAGGGAAAGTGGTAGGTATAAAAGTAAGAAAAAATTTTAAGGGTCTGAATATATTTTTTCTCCATAAAGCCTGTATTGTATGGAAGTATACAAAAGTGTCTATTCCCACATACATTCATCAATGTTGGTTATCAGTATTGCTTTTTATTATAAAAATCTGCAAAGCAAAATCTTGTTTGCACTTGTTTGGTTTGCAATTGTTTTGTTATTGGAAAAGTTAAGTATTTTATTGGTATATATATTGATATGTTGTGTTTCTTATTTCATAGCTTGCCAAATAACATTTTTTAAGTTTATTTATTTATTTATTTATTTTGAGAGAGAAAGTTCATGTGTGAGTGAGGGGAGGGGCATGGAGAGAGAAAGAGAGAGAGAGAATTCTAAGCAGGCTCCACATTGTCAGTGCGGAACCTGATGCTGGGCTTGATGTCAGACTCGAGCTCAGGAACCACAAAGCCATGACCTGAGCCAAAATCAAAAGTCAGATGGGATGCTTAACTGACTGAGCCCCCCACACACCCTGCCTAATAACGCTTTATTATATTAAATTAATAATATTTTATATTCTAACTCCTATTACTGTTATCTTCATATATTAAGATATAAAACTGTTTTGTCTCTCAACTGCAGCCTGATGAGAAACCCCAAACCAAAACTCTACGCCACTCCTGGATTCCTGACACCATGAAAACATATGAGACAAACAGTCCTCATTTTGCGTGGTTCTAATATTCACAAATATCAGTTACTGCTGTTTAGTTAAATAACGCTAGTCCCCCCCAACACCACAGTTCAAATTACAGTTACCAAAACACACTAAATATGACCAGATGCAGAATGTGTAAACTTTATTGCTCGCTCTTCAGTGCATAACTCTCTATGCAAACACAAAGGATGCTATCACTTTCATGATTAATCGTCATTTTTTTTTCAAAGTCTGTCACTGACTAGTCACTGCATAGCTATTACTCAGTCATTCAAGGATAGCAAAGCAGGGAACTGTGTTGGGTTTTGTGTGTGTGTGCGTGTGTGTGTGTGTCCTAGGTGATAAAACTACATGTTAATTTATAAATATTGGTAATCAGAAGAGGGAATGACCCAACAAAGATGAAAGTGCAACAAATAAAAAAAATTAAATATTTGATGTGCTTTGGGAATAACTGCAGGATTCAAACCAAAAGTAAATGGAATTTTAGAAAAGAAAGAAGAAATCACAGAATGAGTCCCACATTTGCTTTAATGACCTTCTGTCACTGTTTTGAAATCCTTAATAATTTTTTTCTTTGAACTTCTGCTTTGCTAATGAAGTCTCATGGGACAATGAAGCATGCAGGTGACCAGAGGAGATTCACACAATATGTGTGCCTGCCATTTCTTGCTGCACTATTTGCAAACAGCCTTCACCATGTCCCCTGCATGGAGAATCAAGGTGGATCCTCCAAGGGTGGGAGTTCAGCAAGACTCAAATAAGTAAAAGTTAAGTATATATTTCTGAGATTGAGCAAGTGGGGGTGCTGATAGCCCAGAGAGGCCAAATTTTTTTGTTTGAACCAGAACTTCTTTTGAATGCAGAAAGAAGGCAATGGTGTTTTAAGATATTGAAACAATGAAGGAACTCTGTGGTAGCCTTTCTCACTACTGTTAATTCCCTGTCTTCACTTATGCTGAGATAATGACATGGATGGAAAGAGAAAGATACTGCAACTCATACATTCTTCTCCTTTCAGTCCTTCCTTACTCATCAATAAGCTAAGGATAAAGGGGTGCCTGAGTGGCTCAGCTGGTTAGGCGTCCGACTTCGGCTCATGTCATGATCTCACAGTTTGTGGGTTCAAGCCCTGCATCAGGCTCTGTGCTGACAGCTCAGAGCTTGGAGCCTGCTTCAGATTCTGTGTATGTGTCTCTCTCTCTGTCCCCCCTCTACTGGAGCTCTCTCTCTCTCTCTCTCTCTCAAAAATGAATAAACATTAAAAAAATAAGCTAAGGATAAACAGTATGGATACATGAGTGCATATCAAGAAGTGAAATATGGGGCGCCTGGGTGGCGCAGTTGGTTAAGCGTCCGACTTCAGCCAGGTCACGATCTCGCGGTCCGTGAGTTCGAGCCCCGCGTCAGGCTCTGGGCTGATGGCTCAGAGCCTGGAGCCTGTTTCCGATTCTGTGTCTCCCTCTCTCTCTGCCCCTCGCCCGTTCATGCTCTGTCTCTCTCTGTCCCAAAAATAAATAAACGTTGAAAAAAAAAAAAAAAAAAAAAAAGAAGTGAAATAAAGAACAGTTGAATTAGTTTGTAGAAGTTCTTCAGTAAGAATGAAATAGATATCCATGTAAAAACTATGAAATATGAATTGTAGAACTTCTGCTACTGCTTATGGTCATTAAATGACCTCATGTATGTTTTTCAACTAGTATTGAACAAAATAAACATGGAGAGTAAAATTCATTTAATAATTAAAATTATTTTCTTTACTTAGAAAGATATTAATCAGCAAATACAAAAACACGGCAATAAGTTGAGAGAGATAGAAAAAGAAAGAGAAATACTTTATATATTATTACCTTTAATACTACATCTTTCCTTCTTTTGAGCACACCCTTTATCCCTGCCCTCCCCACATATTTTCATTTTACACTGGACCCCACAAATGAAGTACAGTCACATGGCTACAGAATGCAATCAAGTCTAGGACCATTTGGGTATTCTTGTGCCCCAGACAAACTGGAGATGAGATTTTAGTTAAGAAATAGCATTTACTTTTAGGAGCACCTGAATTGCTCAGTCAGTTAAGCATCTGACGCTTGACTTCTGCTCAGGTCATGATCTCACGATTTCTGACTTTGAGCCCCGCATGGGGCTCTGTGCTGTCAGCAGAGAGATTCTGTCTCCCTCTCTCTTTCTCTGCCCTTCCCCTCCTCTCTCTCTTCTCTCTCAAAATAAATAAAAATAAACTTTGGGGGAAAAAAAAGAAAAGAAATAGCATTCACTTTCAGAGTGGGTCATTAAAAAGAGGTTGGTAAATTCATCCTTAAAAGTCACATGCTTTCCACAAGAGGCCTCTTTTACTTTTCTCTGGAAATATAGAATATTAAAAGTTAATAATCGGACAGATTGAGTAGTGATACCCTCAGTTCCTAGAATGTTTATCACAATAATATTATGCTAATCTACCCTGTTTCCCCTTCCATAGGCAATGAAAGAGGAAGCAGGCTATTGTAAACCTGTGTTTACAATACCAGTGTAAATGCAAATGGGATGCATGGGGGAAAAATCAGACTTCCATATGTTTTATGCCATTAGAGCAGTTTTGTGTATAGGCTGTATAATGAAGAATCTCAGTAGCAGCATCATTCAAACTAAATGCTAAAGACTATTTTCCAATCCACATTCACATACTCCATCCAAGCCAGTACCAGAGTCATCCTAAATCAAGTGTCATGCTTTTTTTTATATATCTTTTTTTCCCTTAAAAAATCAGTTTTCACACATAGAAAAATTCCTAGCAACTTACTGAGTTTTTACTATCAGGTGCTATTTTCCAGGTGTCTCAGTTTTTGAACAAAGTTGACCTCAAATAAAAAAAGGGGGGGGGGGGCTGAGGGGGATGAAAAAATAAAACGTCCAAAGAAATGAGTGTCTTATATAAGCATTCACTTATACACATGTGTAGTAGGTGCAGAACTTCACGTTTATTGAAGAATGCAGAGTTTTTATCTTCTTTATACTATGGTGTGATTTAAATTATTCTTTTAGCCTGATATTATAAGAGACATTCCAATTCCCAAAGCTTTGACACCTGTGCTCTTTGCAAACCTTTGCCCAATGTTTTTATTAACTCAATTTAATGGAACCTTTTTTATGGTGACCTTAAGAATTTAATAACTCCTCAATGCAAGGACAATACCACCTGCAGGCTTCACTGGGATTAAACCGTGGTAGTTCAATATGTCTGCTGGAACACATTAAAGAGAAGAAAAGGGCGGGGGTGAAGGGGGAGAGCAGCAACACAAATCAGGCACTTCCCTCCAAATGACAAGTTTCGCTACTGTTCATGATGGTCAGTCTGTTCCAGACACGTGTCGAAAATTTCTGTGGTTGCTAAGGCAATATGCAGTTCACTTGCAACTCCTTAATAATATTAATCTAACTTTGATCATGTCAGATAGGCTAGCGATCTTCAATTCCAAACTGTCTCTTCCTGACAGGCACTCTGCATATCTTATAGATACGATCAATATGTTATTAGTCAACAACCTGATGCTAGCCCATGAATTAATCCCTTTCTGTCAACCTAGCAGTTTCCAGTCTTTGTAACCTCATCCTCTCAGTATGGATGGGACCTGGCTTAATCCAATTAAGGTAAAATTAACTTTTTTTCCTTGTGGTACTCTCCATCTATGTTAATTCAAATCCCCGAGGACAGCTGCTCCAAGCAAATAATTTTATGCTTGACCTTTTATGTGCAAGATTAAAGTGGTATAGATGTATGCAAGGGAAGTCAATGAGCTGTCGCTCTATTTTCACCTCCTTTAACTTCCTAGTAGTGCTAAAAAAAAATTCAACTGAACACACAGGATTGCTAAATGACAGTGATATATTTATTTGCGTTGCAAAAAGGACTCTGTCACTTTAGCTGTGTGTTTAGTATTTACGGTACCTTTGTCTTTTTGAAAGGTAAATTAATAAGCGGCGACAGTACTCTGGGCAGTATTGTAGATTTGACAAGCCGAGAATGTTCATAGTCTGTGATATGCAAAACTAATCATTTATAGTCCTGGTACTTATGTGATATAGTGACGCTACCCGCTAAGTAAAAAAAAAAGAAAAAAGAAAAAAGAAAAAAAAGCACTGATTGGAAAGATTACTTCTTTCTGAGTCAAGGCATGAATGCTAGGCTTTCTCTATCATTTGACCAATACACAGATTATATTGGGATAGTATGGCAGGATTTATTCTTAAGAACCTAGCATGCTCAGCTTTGAGGCTCAGTGGTTACCATGCTTTAAAGGTTGAAGATCTAGTCTCAGGCCAACACTTGAAAGGAGTTTGTCTCCTGGGCAAAATTGTTTCCATTTTATATCCCTTCCTTCCTCTTCCAGCCCATCCCCACCTTCACCCCTTAGCTGGCTTTGGTCTCTATCTAACCTCCTTTGAGGCATTTAGGGAAATCTTGCTTTCTTCTGCAAATAAAATCTGTTCTGAGGAGATGATATATGACAAGTCATTTCCACTTCTGGGTGAATTTAAAGAAATATATTGTCTCCTCACAGCTCCGTGAGAATAAAACTCTTTGACCCTGCTACAGAGAAGTGAAATATTGATAAGGAAGAAATGGAAATATTTTTACTTCAGGGAACTCCAAATATTGTTTTTTGTGTATAAGTGATTGTTGTTAGGAAGAACTATAAGAAGCAAAGATTCTACAAATAAAGAGCAAGGCGAATGGTCAGAGCTAAGACTAATGAAATACTGAATTGATATTACATTTCTTATCAGCCACAAAAGCCCTTTGTGTATATAACCTGTATGTTTATTATAAAGTTTTTTTATTGAAGTAAATTAACATACAGTGTTAATTTCAGGTGTACAATATAATGAGTCAATAGTTCTATACATTATGTATATTTATATATATATATCCTATACATTATATATTTATATATTTATACATTAATATACAATGTTTTGATGAAATAACAAATGCTTATAGATTTGTCTCTCTAAATCTTCACAAAGATCATTTGCCTTTTTTTTTTAAATTTTTATTTTTGAGAGAGAGTGTGCGTGCACAGGGGAGGGGCAGAGAGAGAGAGGGAGACAGGAACCAAAGCAGGCTTTATGCTGACAGCAGAGCACCTGATGCAGGGCTTGAACTCCTGAACCGTGAGATCGTGACCTAAGCCACAGTTGGATGCTTAACCGACTGAGCCACCCAGGTGCCCCAGGGTCATGTGCTTTTATTTATTCTACTTTCGGACCACTGGGATGTCCAAGTATTAGACATTTTCTCATCAATTCTGGAATGGTTTGCAATTTTCCCTGTGGACAAAGACTCCCCATACTCTCGCTCTTTTCTCTGAAATTCCAAGCAGATGTGTTGAGTATTTGCACTCTACCAGGTCCTTTGGTTTCTTTTTTCTCCTTTTGGGCTCTAGACACACTCTCTGTAACTTTTAAACTCATATGGACAATTTTTGTGGCATTTTGTTGCTTTCTCATACTTTATCTCATATGACTATATTTTGTTTCTTTAAACAAGATAACTATATTTACTTCATATAGTATATCTGAGAAATTGCAATATCTCAAGTATTTGTGTATTTGTTGAGTTTTGTTCTGGTGGCTAACATTCACTGTTCTTTGTTGTCTTGTGTGCTTTGTGATTTTAAAGCTCACGGGACTGTGGGATCTATATTTTGATTATTGTACTAAAGAATGGTTCTTATATAAAAATTATTTTTGCTCCTCCAGAAATAAATTTTTGTTTCATTCAGTTTAGATTACAAATTCAAATGAGCATCATAAAATTATGAATCCTCAGCAAAGACTTCCCTCCACCTTTCAAATGCCCAGGTTGAGACAGAGGCATTGTTACTATTTCTTCTGTATGTCACATGTATTTTTATTTCATCCTTGCAAACAGAATGTAACATTTGGATCCCAACAAAATGCATGTTTCCTATTAGATTCCTCACCAAGTTCGTTCAAGACTTTAACTTTTCTGTCCCTTGAATCCCATAGGGCCCTCAAAAATTGTAATTTGTGCAGGTATAGGATTAATCTCAGTGAATCTGTTGTAAATTCATGCTTGCTTGCAGTGGTGCTTGGAACCTTGGTGTGACACTTGGTCAAAATGAATAAATTGTTCTAATGATTAGTGTAAGTCCTATGCAAGGATATGAGACAGATCAGGAGGAAACTCGCATCACCTTATGAGCCCTGTTTATGGGAAATGAGCAGATTAATGGTCTGTTCCTGATTTCTGTTTTGTTTCTCTTGGTTTCTGCTATTAAGCATAGTGATGCAGACTGGTTTTGGCTACATTAACAGAGGAGTATAAAAGTTCTTCCTCCATCAATGAGGCAGAAGTGCCCCCGAGACCTAGGTATTACCCACCCTGACCCCGTTCCCCATGTGGTAATTAACAATCTGAAGACAAAGTATGAGTTGTGCACCAAGAAAGGACTCTGGAAGTTGTGTATTTAAGTCTTGGGCCTGTCTGATGTTTTGCTTGTGTTTTTCTTTCTCTTGCCGTATCATAAATTTTACCTTATGTGAGTATACCCAGTGGAGTATTGTGAGTCCTCTCAATTATCTGACCCCATGTAATTGCTGTTCAAGCATTTGACAGATACCCTCAGGGCAAAGCCCTTCAGAACATGCTTGCTTCCTGCCTAAGTCCCATGTTTCCTGCTTTCTTTGTTTTTAGCTTCTTAGAATTTCTTATTTTCTTGCCAGATCAGCTTCCGTTTTAAAATATTTTCAAAATATTTTATTGAGCGGTTGTAGGTGCTTTCAGTGAGAAGGTCGTTTAGGATGTCTACTATGTCATACTGCCTGGGATGAAAGTTAGTGAAAATTAATAGAGAAAAAAAGAAAGTAGAACTAAAGGAGACACTGCTTATTACTTTCTCATTAGTATATTAAGACAGTTTTTACTGAAATAAATAGCCAAATGCTCATCTTGCATACCACTGCTGCCATCGTTATCATACACGTACATGCATGCACATACCCAGAACTTCTTAGCATTGTGTCTGTGTATGTATACGATTTATATACACAATAAATGAGTAATTCTTAAATGTTGGGGGATTTACACTTCCAAAATATTCTTCTCAACTCTGTTACTGTTGTCAGATAGCCCATCATTAAATATGCCTGACTTGAGCCTTAGATATTATGTCACACAAAATGACACATTATCATAAGGGACATTAAGCCTTAAGCATGATTTTCACCCTGAAGTGAATGGATGAATATATCACTTTTTTTTTTTTTACTGATAACAGGTTGTAATGAAAAAGAAAGGGAAAAAAGATGAGTGTGTTGGTAAACTGGAAGAAGTCTTAAGAGAAAAGAGGTATATGCCAGCTCAGAAAGGGGTGAAATAAGAGTGCAGGGGACCAAAGGCAAAATTGATCACGTGTGTTTGGCTCAGGCCCCATATCCCCGGTAACCTGTAAAGAAGCATCATAGTTCAACCTAACCTGCTTTCGTTGGCCAGGTTGTGTCTATTTGGCAACTAAAGAGAGATACTTCATTGCCCATGTGGGTCCTACCTGCTTGGCTTCCTTTTAATTGGCACCTGCCCCTTGTCTGCGAGGTGGGTGGCGGTGCCTCAGTGTGTGCTCTGCAGAGCTAAGCAGGGGTGATGAGCCAGCCTCCTTCAAAAAGATTCTAAGCTTTATTTCCAAGCTTAGCAGATTTTAGTTGGTTTCGTTTGTAGAAAACCTGCAAGTAAACCTTTCACCTGAATAAAGATGAAAGACATTTCACATAGAGAAATCATCCGGGGACCCAAAAAGGAGACAGCTGGAGACAGACTATTTAAAAATCTTTTCTGCTCGTTCTGATAATGTAAAAGAAGGATAAAAATTCCTGTATAGAGCTCAGAGAGGGTGAAATAATGCACACAGTCTGGCGACTTCTTTCCCTTGGTCTTGGGCACTTCTAGTTAGCTGAAGAAGCTATTTTCTTCCTTAAGAAACACATTACTGTGAGCTTAACTTAAAAAAAATAAATAATAGTGTTTCAGTATTTAAAAAATAGCTATTCATTATTAAAATGGGAAATGCCTCAATTAAACATCTGTTAAAATAGTAGGTCTGCCACAATATTTTTGAGGTTTAAACAAAACCAGATATTTTTTAATTTAAAATAGAAAACCATATCCTGTTTCCAGTTTAAGTTTAGTGACAAAGCGGGAATGCTGTCTATTCATGGAAATTTACAAATAACAGCTATTTCTAGACTCTTCTTATAATCTCGATAAAAAATATCCATAGTCATAACGATGATAGTAGCTCACCTTCATTCAGACAAGAGCTAAATTGACTAACTACTATCCAAAGCCATTCCTATTTATTACACCACAAGTGATAATTTCCTTGTAAGCTGAAAATTTTAAGCACTTTTTTTTTTTGAGAGAGAGAGAGATAGCAAGTGTGAGTGGTAAAGGGAAAGGGATAGAATCTTAAGCAGATTCCACACCTAATGGAGCTCCACACACTAGGTATGGAGCCTGATGTGGGGCTCATTGAGGGGATTAATATGGGACTCGATCCCACAACCTTGGGATCATGACCTGAGCCAAAATTAAGAGTCAGATACTCAACAGACTGAGCCACCCAGATGCACCCAAAATTATAAGCTCTTTTTAAATGAGTTTTGTGAAACAAGATGATTGAATGCATGTATGCCCTGATACAGAAATGAATTCTTGAAAAATCTCCTAACTACTCATTCCATTTTTTTCCCTTTGGCTGTGGGTGGCATAGGAACATCAGAGCATTATTATTTCACATTCAAATATATTCTCATCCCATGCCCCTGTAACAGTTCTACATCTCAATAAAGTGCACATCTTCTGAAGGCTAAGTATTCACATGATCCACCCACTAGCTCTGCAATGACACCTGAAGCAAGGTATTTAGCTTTTATGAGTCTTATGCTTTCCATCTGTGAAATAGAGACAGTCATTAATTGTGAAAAATTAAATGAGTTCATGTAACATAATTAGAGTGGCTGGTATAATTTAATTCTTAATACCACTAAAATTATTAACAATAGTTATTATTAAAATACAGGGAGAACTATTAATCTGGTGATGAATTGATAAAGAAACTCAGAACATTAAACATATGTTCTCATAAACCTCTGCCTTTGAGAAAAAAAAAATAATTTACTCTGACTAGGGGAAACTCAGAAGAATTTCTGAAAATCCTGGGGAAAAAAGGCAAATCTCTTATTTTGTTTCCAGACATAGTCAAAGTATTTATTTTATTACTTACTTGGGTTAAGGGACACTGAAGACAAATAAATTTTTAGGTTTACTTATTTATTTTGACAGAGAGAGAGAAAGAGAGAACAGGGGAAAGACAGAGAGAGAAAAAGAGAGAGAATCCCAAGCATGCTCCATCCTGACGTGGGGCTCGATATCACAAACTGTGAGATCATGACCTGAGCCTAAATCAAGAATCAGACCCTTAACCAACTGAGCCACCCAGTAGCCCCTGAAGAAAAATAACTTTTAAAGGGCAACTTGGAAAATAGTGCATAGTGACTATATTACTATAGGGATACAAATGTGTAATAGTAAAAAGTTTATAAGGTTGCTACTATTAGTTTCTACTGTATAGATTTTTAATCATATAGGTCAAGAAAATATTTGTTCTTGTTTTAAAAGGGACAAATTATAATTGTAAAATTCAGTGATATTATACATAAATATCTTAGTAGAGCATCTACTGCATATTAAACATTTTTAAAAAGATGTCAATGTTACTATCATCTTTATCATTATTACTATTAATCCAAGCATATTTGAAAACTCGGTTCCTGCTTATTTTCTTTGAAACAACACTTCAATAAGAAACCAAGATAATAAGAAATAAAGTACCCAGGAATGGGTCACCCATGTAATGCTGACATTAAGCAACATTTTTGCAGCCTTTTATTCCACGCATGTATGCAAAGACATAAAGTTGTTTTTCATAAAGTAAGAATTGGGTAGTTCTCTTTTTTACTTTATTGCTAGTTTGTTTAAATAAACCGTGTGGAATGTTCCCAGAAATTCTGTTTTGAAATGTCATCCTTAAAGGTACAAATAAGTAAATCTATCTGTCAGTAAAGATTACTCCCTCTCCTGTGTGTGTATATGGTCATGCTTACTGTGAATTGTTGAAAAAATCATAGGCATATTGCTAGACAATGTTACAATACACAAGGTAGTCCTTTTTGCTTGCACTGAACACAAAGTTGAAGATACAAATTTATTTTATTTTATTTTATTTTATTTTATTTTATTTATTTTTTTTTTCAACGTTTATTT
This sequence comes from Leopardus geoffroyi, assembly GCF_018350155.1. Lineage (NCBI taxonomy): Eukaryota > Metazoa > Chordata > Mammalia > Carnivora > Felidae > Leopardus > Leopardus geoffroyi. The sequence continues at coordinate 89,310,194 of NC_059328.1, forward strand.
ATTTTTGGGACAGAGAGAGACAGAGCATGAACGGGGGAGGGGCAGAGAGAGAGGGAGACACAGAATCGGAAACAGGCTCCAGGCTCTGAGCCATCAGCCCAGAGCCTGACGCGGGGCTCGAACTCATGGACCGCGAGATCGTGACCTGGCTGAAGTCGGACGCTTAACCGACTGCGCCACCCAGGCGCCCCGAAGATACAAATTTAAAAAGACAAGAAACTGCAAACGATGTGAGGTCAAATACAAATAAAATAGCATAAAATACTCTCTTCCCCTTCCCCCAAAAGAGTTTGTAGTGATGAGAAACTATAGTAAGCAGTGAGAATGCATCAGCTATTGGGAAAGATGTCTTAGCATTTGTCACTGTCTAGTTCGTAACACTTGTTCAGATTACTTTAAATGTGAACTTCAAAACTTTAAGAATTTAACTTCCTCAACACATATCCAGAGAGACTGAAATACCTTTTGACTTATTTATAATTAAATGCTTATATATATATATATATATATATATATATATATATATATTCTTTAAATTATTAACATCCAACTTGAAAATCTTACTTTTAGTTTGGCCACATGTTCAATAATTCCATTCCTTTCAAAGCATGTATGCTTATTTCTACTCTTCTCATACGAATATGCTAGAAGTTAGTTAACAGCTGGGTTCTTTGCCAAAGATGGCATAGAAGCCCCTAGCAAGTGTCATACCCCATTCCCTTTGTATCAAGAGGCCACCATGAGCGCCAAGAGGAGCACTTTGTACAATCCTCCAGGTTACAAAGTTATCTACATCTTCCATTCCTCATGTAAATGTGTCAAATCTGTGCAGCATTTTCAGCTTGTGCGGTAAATTTTTCAAGGAGGTGAATGAAAGATTTGTACGAGGAAACTATAATACATTACATGAAAGAAATTGAAGAAAGCACAAATAAATGGAAAGTAATCATGTTCACAGATTAGAAGAATTAATATATTTTTAAAATCTTTTCGTGTTTATTTATGTTTTGAGACAGAGAGAGAGAGAGAGAGAGAAAGAGAGAGAGAGAGAAAGAGAGAGAGAGAGAGCATGAGCGGGGGAGGAGCAGAGAGAGAGGGAGACACAGAATCCGTAGCAGGCTCCAAGTTCTGAGCTGTCAGCACAGAGCCCGACATGGTACTCAAACCCATGAACCATGAGATCATGACCTGAGTTAAAGCCAGACGCAACCCACTGAGCCACCCAGGCACCCCTGGAAGGATTAATATTATTAAAATGTTCATACTACCTAAAATAATTTATGGATCCAATGCAATAACTATCAAAATTCTAACAACAGTTTTTGCAGATATAGAAAAAAAAATCCCAAAATTCATGTGGAATCCCAAAAGACCCCAAATAGTTTAAAACATTTTTAGAAAGAACAAAACTGGGGGCACCACACTTCTTAATTTCAAATCATATTACAAAACTATATTAATCAAAACAGTATGAAGGTGGCACAGAAACAGTCACATAAACCAGTGGAAAAGAATTGAGAACCCAAAATAAATCCATGCATATATGGTCAACTAGTCTTTGACAAAGTAGTCAAGAATAATCAATGGAGTAAAGATAATCTCTTCAATAAATAATGCTGGAAACAGTGGGTATGCACATGTAAAAGAATGAAAGTAGATTCTTATCTCACACTACTCACAAAATGTACTCAAAATAGAGCTTAGTCTTTTTTTAGTATTTAGTTTTTAATATTTATGGATTTTTGAAAGAGAGAGTGTGATCAGGGGAGGGGCAGAGAGAGAGAGGGAGGGAGCCAGAGAATTCAAGGCAGGCTTCATGCTGTCAGCCCAAAGCCCAATGTGGGGTCCGAACCCACTAACTGTGAGAAAATGACCTGAGCTGAAGTTGGATGCTCAACTGACTGAGCCACCCAGGGTTTAGTCTTAACTGTAAGATATTAAACCATAAAAGTCCTGAAAGAAAACAGAGGAAAAGATCCTTGGCATTGGTCTTGGCAAAGATTTTTTTGCATAGGACACCAAAAGCACAAACAACAAAAGCAAAAATAAACAAGTGGAATTACATTAAACTAAAATGCTGCATAGCAAAAGAAACAATCAACAAAATGAAAAGGCAACTTACAGAATACAAGCAGAATTGCAAAGCATCCACCTCATAAGGGATTGATATCCAAAAAATATATAAGGAACTTATACAACTCAACAGTAAAAAATGAATCATATGAGTAAAAAAAAGACAAGGAACATAAATAGGCATTTTCCCAAAGAAGATATAAAATGGCCAACAATACATGAAAAGACATTCACCATCATGAGTCATCAGGAAAATGCAAACCAAAACCACAAGGAGATACCATGTTACACCTGTTGGGATGGCTATTATAAAAAGGATAAGAGATAATAGTTAGTAAGCGGTGACAAGGGAAACCAGGTGCACTGTTGGTAGAGATATAAATTGGGGCAGCTACTATGGAAAACAGTAAGAAGACACCTCAAAATGTAAAAAAAAACTACCATGTGATCTAGCAGTTCCACTTCTGCATGTATATCTGATAGAAATGAAATCACTATCTTGAAGAGCTATCTGCATTCCTGTTTATTGTGGCATCATTCACAATAGCCCAAACATGAAAACAACCTAAGAGTCACTTGATGAATAAATGGATAAAGAAAATGTGTATATATACCCAGTAGAATATTATTTAACCATAAAAAAGAAGGAAATTCTGCCATTTGTAACATGGTTGAACTTTGAAGGTATCGTTACGTGAAAAGAATCAGGAGAGAAGGACGAATACTCTATAATCTCACTTCTATGTGGAATTTTAAAAAATGAGTTCTATGAACTCATAGAAACAACAGACTGGTGGTTACCAGGGACTAAGGGTAGATGGAGGAAATGAGCAGTTTTTTGGTTCTAAGATGAATAAGTTCTGGAGATCTAATGTACAGCAAGATGGCTATAGTTATACTGTGTTGTATACATGAAATTTGTTAAGACAGTAGATCTTAAATATTCTCACTCTCTCTCTCTCACACACACAGGTAACTATGTGATGTTACCTTAATGGATGTGTTAAATAACCTTCTTATGATAATCATTTCACAATATAAAAGTATATAAAACTGTCACAATATACACATGAACTTACACAATGTTATTTTTCAAGTATATCTCAAACCTGGAAAAATAAAGTGATAATCTTCACAAAAAGAAAAAAAGATTGACTCAATTGAGATCAGATATAACTAAAGGTCTAGCATCAAAGATTGGTAATTAAGAAGGCAATTACAATGTAGTTTTGCTTTGGAAGTGTTTAGGGCCACTAACATTAGATCATTCAGGTTTTAAATTGCTGAATATAAATCAAGGTAAAATCTCACTCTTGTGAATTAGACGAACATGAAGTTAATTTTGGAGTATATGCAGATCAGTGGACACTCAGATATTCAGAGGTCTCTCTGAATGCATAGATACCAGGCTTATAGAAATTAGACTTATTTGGGATTGCACTGGAAATGTAATATCCTCATTGCTTTGCTCATGTCACTCAACACTTCAGATAACCATTAGTAATTAAAAATGTGTACAACTTGAAACAGAAAGAATTAGCACAACCATAGGTGACTGAGATTCATGAACAGAATTCTATATCTTAGAAGGATGGAGTGTAGAAATCAGTCCCCTAATGGTAAAAATCAGTTAGGAGCCCTCTGAATCTGACTTTTTAGGGTTGGCCTAAATTCTAATCACTTGCAATTTGCTGGAGTTGTAGCAGGCAAATATCAGAAGGGGGCAGCAAAGAGCTATCTGGTCTGAAGAAAGCATAACCGTTTGAAAAGTGGAGAAAGAACAGGAAGTTAATTCAACGTGGATTAAGTTACATGAAAAATGCTATTCCAAATGGGTGTCAAATCACATCAGAGTTAGAGATCCAAGATGACCTGTGACCTTTGGATGTTATTTTACCCTGGTGTTCTCCCTATCTGAAAAGTTCTCAGTTTTCTTGCCTGGATCATTTCTTCTCCATGCATCTCTTAAATATTTGTTTTCCAAAGTCCTGGCCTTGTCCTGCTTTATTCCTACTTTCCATATTCTCTATTTTATTTTAATCTATACTCTTTCGTCCCCTCCCACAGTAATAATTGCTCTCAATATACAGGACCTCCATGAGCATGTAAGACAGCCTTAGTGCCAATTAAAAAATTGTACCATTTCTTGGCACGTGGATTCCAGGTAGCTACCAGGCTGATTAATTCACACTAGGGTTAATAATGTCTCAGATAAACCAATGGCTGTTTTTATTCTTTCGTATCCCCTCAGCCAAGCCACATGTTGCAAATTGTGTAAACCAGCCTGATATGCTAGGAATTCACAAATCTCTATCACTAACCACTCTTTCAACACCTGGACTTTATAGCTATCTTCAAACCAGATATTTCCACCAACACATGTGGTTAACATGTCAAAAAAAACCCTCATTATCTTTCACCAAAAATACATGTTTTCTTCCATACTTGCTTTCCTGGTTAATCATGATTCCTTATACCCCGTCTGTCAAGGTCGAATGTGTTCATTCACTATTTCTTATTAATTTTATCTTATAAACGACATCTCAACTTAGAAATCTACTAGTTTCATTTCTCAAGACTTCAATGATATTGAACTTGGAGGATAACCAATTGGTAATGAAAAATGGATAGAACTAGAAAGAGAAGACATTTTCCTTTTGATAATATCCATAGAGTAGTTTACACTCCATTCTTCACACAACAATGAGTCTTCAAACCATTGTCAGGTGGGTTTCAGCCTCACTCTGTATAGGAAACTGCATTCTCTTCTCTTTGTGATGCCTAATGCACACTTTCTAGTTCTTACCTTGTCTTTTCAACATTTGAAAATGCTCCTCACAATGTTTTATGTCAGCTTTAGGAAAATGTTCTATCCTGTTAGTTTCTTTTACTACTTCTTTTCAGCATGTGTGTGTGTGTGTGTGTGAGTGTGTGTGTGTTCAGGATAGGTCAGTCTTTCTCTCTTTGCATTTTCTACATAGATGCTATGGTTACATCCATGGCTTCAACAGCTATCTATATATTGAAGACTTCCCAGATTTGTACTTATATCCAAACATATGATGTCTTCACTTAAAGGTCCCTTGGGCACCTAAAAATAAACATAAGTAAAATATAATGTGATTTCTTCCCTAACCATGATATTTCTTGGGCTGTATACACATCTGTTAGTAATAAAATCACTTACCCACTTGCACAAGCCTGAATATTGAAAGTCTTTCATGATTCCTTGCTCTACCTCCCTGTCCTTCATCCCACACAAAAAGTCAATCCTCCTCTTTCATTTATCTTCCAAAATGCCAATACCTTCTCTCAATCCACTCTATTGCTGTTAGAATTATTGTTTCTCCCTTAGATTGCTATAATAAAACTCCTAATAATCAGTTTTACTCTATTTTTATCTATTCTATCACAGCTTTCTACAATGTAAATCAGATCAAATCACTACTTCATAATATTTGCCTTTTGATGCTCCACAGAATCTGCAAAAATATACAAAATTCTTAAAGTCCGTTATTTGCTGTTTAACTATTATTCTAACTGAAGCTGTCATCTCTCTGCTCCCGAGGTACCCCTCTCCCACTACAGTAATAAAAACAATTTCAATAAAAATAAGAAAATAATACTGGCAAATATTTACTGAACATTTACTATGTGCCAAATATTGCGGTTTCCTGAGTATATCAAGTTCTCTCTCGCTCCCTGTGTAATGCTGGCTGTATCTCCTCTCTGGAATGTTCTCTCACACTGTGTACTTACCGGCTCCTGTCTTTCAAGACAGGTGCCAGCTGTCTCCAGGTAGGATGCCCTTCTTTGTGTTCTCGTGATATGTGACACATATTATGTGTTAAACCCACCAAACTACACAGTAGTTTCTCTTATCTGTAGTTTCACTTTTCATGGTTCCAGTTATCCACAGTCCACTTCAGTCTGGAAGCGAATGATACCCCTTCTGAGGAATCCTCAGAAGTTCATTTGTAGCCTGACCCTATGTCACAGTGTTTACATTATTCACTTCACTTCATCTCATCATGTAGGCATTTTATCATCTTATGTCATCACAAGAAGAAGGGTGAGAGACCAAATTCAAATAACTTTTATTACCACATATGGTCAAAAGTGCTATATTTTATCATTAGTTATTGTTGTTAGTCTCTTATTGTATCTAATTTATAAATTAAACCTTATTATAGGTATGGATATATGGGGAAAAACACAGTATAGAGATTTCTATACTATCTTCAGTTTTAGGTATCCCCTGTGAGTCTTGGAACATATCTGCTGAAGATAAGGGGGGGGTGGCAACTGGAGTAACCAAAACATGAGATAGAATTCAAAATGGGAGCAAAACTCAAGGTATGAAGTTAAGTAGTCAATATGCCAATTTACTCAATGCAAGATTTGGATATACGGCATTTACATTTGGCATACACGTGTATATAATGTAAGGGCCTCCAAATATAATTGCAACATATATATATATATGTATATATATATATTTATATTTATATTTATATTTATATTTATATTTATATTTATATTTATATTTATATTTATATATATATATAATTAAGGAGAAATTGAGTTTTTGTCCTTTAGATGCTTATCCTTAGTTATCTTTATGTTTCTTCCAACAATGTAGTAATACATACTACATTTAACATTATGATAAAATTAGATATGTATTCAATGTATATATTATTATCAGGGGATTATTGACATCTTGAGATCAGGCATTATCAGAATATTAGTTTCATGAGTCTATAGTTGTCTTGACTACATACTGTCACTAAGCATTTTTAAAATGAAATGTAAATCCTAGCTTTCTCTGTAGTCAGCTTTATTTTAAATGTCAAATTATATTTAAAGTGATGAATTCAATTCTTAAGCATGTGATTCAGATATCATCCTAGCATGAAATACAATGGGCAGATTTTCTCAGCTTCTTATGGAGAAAAGATAAATGAGACCTCATTGCCCTGAATTTCTTCAGCACTGCAACACACAGTGGCCAAAACAAAGACAGTTGTTATTAACTATATTCATTTTGAAAGCAAAACGTTGGATATGGAAGTGTCTCCAAATTTTCTTTATATGATTTAAATCTTTAATATTATGCAATTCAGTTGCTAACAGGTTCAAGCCACTCCGGAACATGCTTTCAACAGTTGTATTCTCTCTTGTGAAAAGGTAATCTAAGTATCTGACTGTGTGTCACAAAGTACACCAGAAGTCATCCAAAAGGGGGAGGCTGGTTGGCTAGGTCAGAGGAGCATGTGACTCTTGATCCCAGGGTTGTGATTTCGAGCCCCATGTTGGGTGTAGAGATTAGTAATAAATAAATAAACTTAAAAAAAAGATCACCCAAAGGAACAAAAGAAACTTAGCCTCTGTTCCATCAATGGTATTTAAGCTCCTACTGCTACTTTGTAGTCTTCTAGAGCTCTTATCTATGTTATTATTTTGTTTTATTGTGGTCAAAGCATCTAACACAAAATTCACCATCTTAACCGTCTTTAGGTATACCATACTGCAGTGTTAACTATATGAACATTGTTGTGCAACATCTAGGACTTTTTTATCCTGCAAAATTGAAATTCTGTATGCACTGACCAACACCCTTTTCTCCCCAAGCTTCTGGTAAACACCATTGTATTTTCTGTTTCTTTGAGTGTGACGATTTTAGATAGCTCCTATCAGCGGAATCATGCAGTACTTGTCTTTTTGTGACTGGCTGATTTCACTTTGCATGGTGCCCTCACGTTGCATCCATGTTGTAACAGGCTGAGATTTGTCTTCATGCTGACTTGCCAATGGTTTTCCTGATTTCATATAGCTGTCCATCTGTGTTGTCTGGTAGTGCTTTCAAATTCCTATTTCTTTCCCTGGTTTTAGGCTTATATATTCTTTTTTTTCACTGCATCCTGTCTGGTGGTCTTTTCCTGAATATATTTCTGACATGATTATTTGTTAGGTTTTTATTCTGTGATTTGGTTCAGCATCCCAGTACTATCCTTAACCTCGATTCATATACCATTTTACGTCAAATTTCTAAACGATCTTTTACTCACCATTCAGAAATTAAAGGAATAATCCTTCAGGTCACACTTACCAGAACTAGGAGTATAGAGATCAACCTTGTCAACAAAATTTATTAGGAATGTATCCGCATTTATTTTTTAAGAGATAATATTGAAAATGAAAAATCACACTAAAGGCATGAGTAGATTAAATCCATTCTTTCCAATAGCAAGAACTAATGAGTGACTTCAGAAAAGAATTTACATTGCATTTCCTTTAAAAAGAAGATCTAAATCAAGAAGAGGAGAAAGTCAGCAAGACCTGTGGGAGTCCAAGGGCTCAGAATGAATGTGCAGAAAAGCCAAGCTGAGGAAGGCAGAAGCAGGCCAAGAGGTGCATTTGATCTGAGCTAGCCTAGGTCAGATGTAGTAATATTTAAAAATACAAAGAGCCAACCATGGGGAATTGCTGAAGAAGGCTACACAGGTTCAGAAAAGGATTTGAGGGTCCTTTCGTTTTACGTCCAAAACATACTGTGTCTTTCATTCTCTTTCATTTCAAATTTTATATTGAAATTGTATGTTGAAATGGCAGTATCTTTTACTAGTTTACAGGCATGGGAAATATGTTTTTGTCTGTTTGTTTTTAATGTATCATTAGCATCTAGCTCATGGTTTGGCATGTAGCAGGTTGTAAAGATAGGTTAAAGAATGAATGGTGGAGAAGAGGCATTGAAAACATGTGAGTCCAACTAAGGATTACCTATATTAGACTAAATATGTCAGCCTAGCAAGGGATTCAGCAAACATTTGGGCATAAAGTTTATGTGATATTTAATAATCAAAGTCCTGGTCCCATCTGACATTAACCTATATAAATGGTAACAAAGATAGTTCATATTATTTTTTGTGATTGAAAGACTTTATTTGGTTTCTGTTAAATTAAAAAAAATCACTGCACCATCTTGCTAACCATATGAATAAAACCTTTATGAAAATTCAATACGAAGATCCTTTTATAGATATATATTCTTTAATATACACAAGATCACTAAGAGAAAGGAACAAGCAACAGAATTTTAAATGACTTAAATGTAAAAATAACACATTTCCCCATGAACTCACTGAATTCACTTCATTTGTGCATTTAGTGTCTGTATAGAATAGTTGCTACTCCTTATACCATTCAGTCTGTAGCTCGATTTTTTTATTCAATGAAACAATATTTTAATGGTTACTTATTATATATGTTATTGTAGCAATTACATTATGTCCATTTTGGGTTGGATTATTGAAAAGACTTCTGTGTCTACACAATATATACTCAAACCAGTCTTTAATAAAGGCAATGAGTAAGATAGAGCAGAAGAAAGAGAACATTAGGCAAACATCATAGAGGTTTCAGAGATCCAGACAAAAGTTTTCAGGGTGTTCTCTCATTTTCTCAAGACTTGTCTCATCTCCAGATTACAAACCATGAAGATGTATGTGATATGTCTTGGCATCATGGAAGCTGAGGCTAAAGCTTACGGGGTGTTTGTTTGTTAGTTTTAATACTCCATTGGTCACATAGCAAAATTGGTGTGCTACGGGTTAAACTAAGAGAACTCTCAACCTACACACTTTTTTTAAAAATATCTTTTTTTAACATTTATTTATTTTTGAGACACAGACACAGAGCTGAGCAGGGGAGGGACAGAGAGAGAGGGAGACACAAAATCTGAACTGGCTCCAGGCTCTGAGCTGTCAGCACAGAGCCCAACACAGGGCTCAAACCCACGAACCACTAAGTCATGACCTGAGCTGAAATCGGATGTTCAACTTACCGAGCCATCCAGGTGCCCCTCAATCTACACACTTCTATAAGCAATGTTGTAATGAATCCAGGGGAGTTTTAGGACTCTAAGGAGAACAAAATAAATCACTAATATAATACTGCATCCGTATCTTGACCAAGAGTTAGTAAAATGGAACTACAGATCATAGAGACACCACAGATCAGCTGTAAGTCATATATTTTTACATACTCTTCTTGCCTTGAAAATTAAAGGTTGAACTGTACTTTAATATTTTCTATGTGTAAGCCCCAGAGGACTAATCAGGGTGAAAGTATAGGCTCTACTTTGATTCCTGAGGAGATAGAGTGCCACAGTAGAGTCAAGGCAAGCAGTTTGATACATGCTACTTTCATCTGGTTAAGATGATTTTGACCCTTCCAAAGCCACTTTCCATTACCCACCCTGTTCTACCTGCTGGTGCTGGTCTCTTTGGACTGCAGTAGTGGGGTCCCTAGTCATCTGACTTCTAATGGAGTTTGGCCAAAGAGAGTAATGAGAATAAAACAGGTGAGTTAGAGAGTGTGAGATTGAGTGCTTAGCTCCTAGATCAACCCGTAAGGAATGGAAATATATTGGCTCTATCATTGATCTGGGTGATGTCAGGTCCTGTTTGGCCCCATTCACCATGTACTTACTTTTTTCTCCTTTTTTCCTCTTCCTCCTAGAGGAGGGGTTAGTTGTTTGCTACTAGTCCTAGTTTACTACACAATTCATGTAGCTTTTCTTAAACACTGCTATCATTTAAGAACATTGGAAAAGATTCTTAAACAGAAAAGTGAATTACTAATTAAAAGTTTCCAAAAAAGGAAACTTATCTCCCATAATTTAACAATCTTCCTCATCTTTGTGGTTACACAACAGATTATACATCACATCACAATGTTTAGAACACTATACATTTTTTTATTTTTGTTTTTTGTCTAACCCATTAAAATGTGCCTCAATGAGAGAAATATATGTTTTATGTATCTATTATTTCTTCAATAACTCATATCTGTGTCTAGAACATGGTGAACACTAAATAAATACTTGTCGAATTGAATAATTAACTAAAGGGTAAATAAAATTGTAGAAGATATTCATTTGATTTTCATATCCACTGGTTTAAACACACTGGGAACCCTTTAAGGACCTGAAATATTGGAATGTTAGGCACAAATTTGAGGCTATCATATATCATGCTTTCTACTAGTTCACTAGCAAAGACTAATTAATATGTTACATTTCATTGCAATACGTCTCAAGTTTAGGTTTTCTTCTCTTCTTACTTGATTTTCTCCCGATCGTGGATCACCTCTGTGACTTGAATTATCATTTACAAGCTCATTTCTACTATTATGAGCTTAACACTTTATACCTTGCCCCTTTGATATCCTCCTCCATGTGAAGGAACTTTCTGTTGAGCAATCTTTTGGTTCTTTCTGCCCCAAACAGGAGAACAAATAACTTATATGATTGATAATTTTGGAAAAATGCACACTGGGTTTGCATTGCCTCCTTTTCTTTGGGAGCTGCTTATTCAAAGAAGAAATATATTCTAATATCATTTGATCCATGTGGTAAGCTTACTAGGGCAAGTGTTCATGGGGGAGACTATGAACTTCAAATACCACCAAAGAATGAAGACCATGTGTGTCTATTTTTTTTAATTCATTATTCAAATGACCATTGTAAGCTGCACATTTAGGCAATATCCTCCTTTCTTTCTTTCTTTCTTTTTTTTTTTTTTTTTTACCAGTTTAAAAAAAAAGTGATATTTTGGTCACCATCTGACTCTTTCCTTCAATTGGTTCTAAATTTAGGCAGAAAATACAGCATTTATTTGTTCAGACTCTTAAAAGCTCCAAGAATTTCCACAATTATATCACCAGCCTAGATCTCTCCCCAGAGCTTCATACCCCCCCACACACAACTGAGAACTCAATCATTCCTTTCAGATATTTCAGAGACCAATAAAACTCAAACTTAAAAATTTGTATAGCTCTATACTTCATAGTGCATACAGCATTCATTAAAAGGAGGATGTTAAGCTAAATATTTGATATGTAGCAAGATAAATAACAACCAATGACTGACTCATTTATGGTCTTTCTGTCTTCTGATTCTTTTTCCACTGTGCTGACATATTCTGAATTGTAAGTGATAGCGTTAACACAATGAATCTGATTGGTTCTTCACTGTAATCTTAACAGATAAAGACAACTTTTGAAGGATTTAAAATGTCTTGTGGTCTGACTCTTATCTCTCCTACTTCATCCCTCAACCCTTCCACTTTACCCTCCACATTCTATCCACATAGATCTTTCTATTCCTGGAAAAGCCATGAACTGTATCATCCACAGGACTTTTTAAAAACATTTTTTTAAATGTTTGTTTATTTTTTAAGAGAGAGATACACACATACACACACAGAGAGAGAGAGAGAGAGAGAGAGAGAGGGAGGGAGAGAGAACATGCATGAGTGGGGGAAGTGCAAGGAGATATGGGGACAGAGGATCCAAAGTGGGCTCTGTGCTGACAGCAAAGAGCCCAATGCTGGGCTCAAACTCTCAAGCTGTGAGATCATGACCTGATCTGAAGCTGGCTTCTTAACTGACTGAGCCAACCAGGTGCCCCCATCCACAGGACTTTGCATTTGATATTTCCTGTGCCTGAAATTCTTCTCCCCACTTCTATGCCTAATTCCTATTGACTTTTAGAATTAGCATGTTTACTGCATTCTTCTTGGAATATTCCTTTATCTCTGCTTTTGATAGCAACTGCTCCCACCCCCAAACTTTCAATACACTCTGTTTTAAACTTCTTGATGCACTAATTTTATTAAAATGTAATTTCCCTATTTTTAAATCTGTGTCCCTCTTCATTATTAATGATAAGGACTGTATCTTCTTTAATATTCTATTCCTAGGTCTTAACATTATTTCTATCATATGTAAAGGTCAATAGTTAGTAAAGAGTAACCAAGTAATTTTTTAGAAAGTCTCTCTTAAATTCCCCAACTTAAAGTTTATTAATAATTACCTTGAAGTGTTAGAATCAAGAAACATGAATTTCATTATTCTCTAATTAGCTTTTATTTTTATGTTGGCAATTTCTTTCTTATTTTAAAAATGAAGACCATGTGTCTGGTCTCAGAGAAAGCACTGATGGGTAAACAAAATAAATAGCCACATACAAGTTACAATTTGAGTGACAAAAATATCTCTATAATCAATATTTTTTAAAGGGCATATTGATATTAAGATTAACACAGAGTGAACATTAGATCTTTGAAAAGTGCAGACAATACTATTTAAAACTTAGCAAAGGAGTTATGATTCCTTCCTAGAAAGAAGGTTACTGAGCTAAAATATAAATGGAAAAAAAATAAGGTACAGGGCATTATGAAATGGCTGTCCAGTAGAAATGACAAGTGATAGGAAATTTTGATCTTACTGACAATTATAGGGCATTGTAAAAGTTTAATCAAATAATTTCTGAGCAGGTATCTGGAACAGGTCAAGGAAAATAAATATTCCCTACCAATGATAAGAATCCTCTAGTCACTTATTTTCTCATAGAATGGGCATAATATAAAAGGATCTATTGTAGTAGATAGATAGACACTATTATAGTAGTAGATAGATAGATAGAAAATTTCACAGAATCATCTCCGTTCCTTTGCTTCAATCTCATGCTCACTGAATCCAGTGAATTACTAATTGGGTTCTTAAGCCACTAAATAAGGAAGCAGATGTCTTCCAAGTTGAATCTATGGAAAGGAGTGTATCTAACAAAATTAATCTTAGTGCCCAAATACCCTTCTGTATTACAGATCAACTTGATTATTCCTAGGTGAACTATTAAACTTGAGTCCATGACCTCCCTCCTGCTGTCTCCCAAAGAATCTGTCTGAGCAGCTGAAAGCCTGCTTTTACATGTCAATATTTTAACAACACTGCATATGAGCAGAAATAATATTATCTTAACTTGAAGGGTGTTTCAGTCTGTAAGTTGATAGTCTTGCTCATATTTCAAATCCTTGTTATAAAAAACAAAACTATGCAATTCAAAGGAAATAATCTGTAATTTCAAATTTCATATAAATATTTTCTAAAAACCCACAGGAAACAAATTTAGAAGATTAATGCAAAAGTGCCACAAGTAAAGTAGAAAGGATATTGCATTGTAGATCCTTTATATCATTTATGTATTTTGGAACACAGTTATATCCATGAAAAGCCTTTATTTCCTTTCCAGAATTCTTTAGTGCAAAATGTGTTGTGACCATTTGTAGTTTTATAACTGAAATGATTTCTCTATGAAGTAATATATATTTCTGCATTTGAATTAAAATAAAGTATTTTATGACAGCTACAAACTAAAATAACACATAATCGAAATTAATCATAGTAATGTTAGAAATTAAATATGTTGGTGGCAGATGTTCATATAAAACAAGTTTTGGTGCTGGTATCTTGCAGAATATTAAGCAAAATGCAATGTTATGATTAGAAAAAAACTTTCCAGGATGTACTAAATTTTACAAAATAAAACATTTTATATAGCTTCTTTTTAGTAGCTTTGTATGTTTCTAATTTGAAACTTTTATAAGATCATATATCTGCTTAACCAAGTAAAAATTTTGCCACATTCTCCTTAATTTTAGAGTCATAGCTCTCCTCATTAGATTTTTTCTTGTCCATCAGGAAAATAACCCATGATTCCCTATGAGCCACTAAAAATGGGACTCTTGTTAGAAGCTTACAACTACTCCATAAATAACTTCATGAAGTGAAAAAAAAAAAAAAACCTGTAAAAATCTGTTGGTTTCTCAGTGTGGAGACAAAAATGTATACTACAGCCAGCAAAGGAAGGAATCTTTCATGTACTACCAAAGGACACACTTTGCCTGTTTTTCTACAAGTCAAATTACCAAGACGTGGAAAATAATATTATTAATTTTAAGAAAATGACAAACTTTTTTTCCTGCAAAATTATATTTATTTAAGTCATGACATTAAGTCATGGTACAATTATAAATAATGATTTTATGAGGAGACAAACAGAACTTTGTAACATAGACACTGACAAGTAGGTGACTGTGACTAATATTTGTGTTTTAAATTGTTTTAAGACAAGTCATCCCCTAAATTATTCTGCGCTTACAATATGTGCTATAGTTCTTTTCTTGCCTGCTGGTGTTCATAGAGTTTTGATGATGGCAATGAGAGATTTATTTTTTAAAGTCCTTTGACATATGAGGATGCAAAGGGAAAGGAAGGATGCTATTGTGTCTCACATGGGACACAAAGTTGAAAGATTCAAATTGTATTAATATTCATGAAGCAAAACAACCAACTCTTATTTTTGAAATATTGACTGTAAGGATGTTCCATTTTCCATTTCAAAGAGATTATTAGCTAAGTGATTAATTCACTATGAATGCATTCAGATTTAGAACAATGGCCAAGAGAAGGTTGTCATTTGAGTTAAGAAAAGACCCACTGACACTTGAACATAGGCCAGTGTTGCTAGAAAAGTACAGCTCCTTTGGGTGTCTTCTCTTGAAGGGAATTAAAAAGCTGCAGTCTTAGGCTTTCCTTTCTCTTTGGGAATTAATTTGATATACATTTTTAAAATGGTAGACATTTGTAGTATCACGCTCAGATATTTTGCCCAAATTTTCATTTGTTTTGGTCCCCTGGTCAATTTTCCCAGTGACACTCCCATGCCTACACACTGTCCTCCTCCACATTTCAGATCAGGCACAGATTGCATAATTCTACATCTGTCAGACCAAATTCTGTGTGAAACACTTCTTCTGCCTTGATTCTAGTCATTTTGAAATCATCAACTACATCTTTCATCACATGCTTGTTGTTTCTGCCTGTGTGCAACCTCATCCATCCTTCTTGCTTCTTCAACTCTTCCCTGACCAGCCATCTGAATAGCAGCACACCTTATCCATTAACTCTGTAGCACCTGAATATACTCTATGCCTTTTAATCCCTGATTTACTTATCTCTTTTTATCCCAGATTATAAACTCCTTGACAACAAATTTCCTCAGAAATGAGCATGATGCCTTGTATGTAGCATGTGCTCACAAAATGACTCACTGAAATGCCTTTATTTTCCATTTGCTTCTTCGAATTTTATCTCTCCTACCAGAACCACATAGCCACCTGTATGAATTTGTTGCCAAGAAAAACCTCCATACACAAACTGTCTCTTTTAAGTCATTCAATTCCTGAATAGGTTAGTATATCAAACCATGAAAGAATACTTATATAGTATTAGTAGAACTGGTCCTAAAATTCAACAATGCCATAAACACCAGGCCATGTGAAAAAATATGGTGGATATTTACTATATTACTTTTAAATCATTACAAGCCTTGATTACCTAATTACTAAAAATGTTAAAACACAAGGTTAGGCTGAATTTCTAAGCAGACACAAAATAACATATATTCTAGGGGAGCCTGGATTGCCCAGTAGGTTAAGTGTCTGACTCTCAATTTGGGTTCAGGTAATGATCCCAGCATCATGGGATCTAGCCCCATGTCGAGCCCTGCGTTGGGCTCCATACTGAGAGTGGAGCCTGCTTAAGATTCTGTCTCCCTCTACACCTCTCCCCTGCTCGCACTCTCTCTCTAAAATAAAAACAAAAATTCTTAAAACAAAAACTTTAAAATACCAAAATAACGCATATTCTATAATGTAGTTCCCTATGATCATTTAAAAAATTTGAACCTTGTATTTAAAAGAGTTTGAATTTCATTATATTTCTTTCCTAAAATTTTGAGGCTACATGTTCTGAAGGTGACATATGTAACCATCCCATTTATAAAGTAAGGATAATAATGTATTTCTCATTGAAAGTAAGAATATGGGATTTGCTTTACAATTCTTCAGTAAAAATTGTGAGGGAAGGCAGATAAATGCAACAAGATTGGCAATGTATTCTTAATTATTAAGCTAGGTTATAGGTACATTAGGGCTCATCATGCCATTCTATTTTTATGTTTTAATATATCTATAATAAAGAGTATTTTTAAAAGTAAAAAAAAATATGGCAAGTGTATGTGTATTCATTTGAGTTTAGATTTGTGTTTTCACTATTTTCCCAGTGACTAGAATTCTAGATATTCTCTCAGCCACACAATAGAAAATGAAGTCTTTTTTCTTTTTTTCTAACACAACTTTAAATGTTATCAGGGCCACCTCTTTAACATCAGATTTAATCAAAATGCTAAAAGAAACAAATATTTCTAGTTTGTGTAATTAAAGAGTCAAATATTAAACCTAGGGACATGACTATATGCATGAAGTTCACCAAATTCCTGGGTCTATAAGCTGTCTTTGACTTTGAGATAAAGACCAAAGGTGTTATCAATATCAATATATAAGACCATCTGTTAATCCACATGCCTCTCACCTGCAGTATATTTTGCATATATCACTGCAACATATCACAAGGGCAATGTGGTCTTCTAGGAGTATCTCACATGGAGAATCTATTGCCTCATTCTGCGATGGTGCAGAATAGAGGATGATTATAAATGTAGTACTTAAGGGGTGCCTGGATGGCTCAGTCGGCTAAGCGTCCAACTCTTGATTTCTGCTCAGGTGGTGAGCTCACGGTCATGAGCTTCAGCCTCGCATCAGGCTCTGTGCTGGGTGCAGAGCCTACTTAAGATATTCTCTCTCTGTCTCTGTCTCTGTCTCTGTCTCTGTCTCTCTCTCTCCCTGCCCTTCTCTCTATCAAAAAATAAAAATAAAGAAAAGTAAAGAAGGAAAGAAACATAGTGCTTAAATTTTGGAAACTTCTTTAAAATGAATTTCTCACTTCTTTGGACATTGTTTAAGCTTTTTAAAAATTTAGTACTTATAACACTTAAAACTTGAAATAAAAAAGCTAACTAACAATTAGGGGATTGTAGAAAAAGCTTAACCTTACAAAATAAACACCCACCCCCAAATAACTTTTATTTAACTAATTCTGTTTATTCTAATGTTTCATAATATGTTTTATCATCCATAAAATAAAAGTGTAAGGCTTTTTTTAACTGTACACAGGAAAAGGGCACAAATGCAATAAGAAAAAGTAATTTAAATGCAATTAGCCATTTGTCATTAATACGAAATTCAAAAATTCTAGAATATTATTGTAAAAGCTCAAAAATAAAAACAATTTGAAAACAACCACCATGTGAAAACCATATCTGTACTAAATATTTCGTGAAACATTTGCAGAAGCTGTAATGATTAAATATAAATGGTTCAGGGCTAAATCAGTAATAAGTATCACCAGTTTAAAGAATTGTGTGTCACTAAACCACATTTTGAGAATCATTATTACTTCATCTTGTAAGCAAATCGTCTTTGTGTCTCAGAGACCATTCTATTCCTTCTCTAATATTAAGGACGTCAAAGAAAATATCATTAATTGTCAACACTTTCATGTATTGTACATTGAAGATATCAGAGGGTAGACTGTGACACGCCATTGCCTAGCAAAGATGTCTATATCCTAATCCCCAGAACCTACAGATATGTTACCTTACATGACAAAAAGAGCTTTGTGGATGTGATAAGGTTAAGGATCTTGAGAAGGGACCATTGCTCTGGATTATCTGAGAGGGCCCAATCTGATCACAAGGGCCCTTATAAAAGGACAGTAGGAGGATCATAGATACAGACGGCATTGTAATAATAGAAACAGCGTACTAATTTGAAGATACCATGTTTCTAGCTTTGAAGATGGATAAAGAGACCATGAGACATGGAATATAGGTTGCCTGTATAAGCTAGAAACTGTAAGAAAACCAATTCTCCCCTAGAACCTCCAGGAAAAAAAAAATGTGACCCTTGTGACCCATTTTAGGACTTCTCATCTTGAGAACTGTAAAAGAATAAACTTTTTAAGCTTACAAGTTTTAAGCTACTAAATGTGTGGTAATTTGTAATAGCAACAATAAGAAACTAGTGCATTTTCCCTGTGCTAAAGATTACTTCCAACAATTCTCCAGTTGTTGATGCTAAAGGCTAAGGCTATGTTGTGGGTTCAGTTATGCTCCTGATTCAAATTTCCCTCTCAAAATTCATTTCCTAGGAAATATGACCTAAGCTAGTAGTGGTCTGAGAAAACCAAATTTAACACAGAGGACATCATAAATGTGCACAGGGATATATTCCTCATTACTTCCACAATGATAGCTACAACCCCGTATTTAGTTAACCATGCATTGGAGAAAGAAGCATATCCAGATATTTCAAGGACACAGGATCCAACTTTACATTGGTATCTATGGATTCAAAGCATTTTCAAGTCCTCTCATATAGATGGGGGATGCATGGGGACCAGATAATTAACGGAGATTTGGTTCAGTTACAACTCACAGTGGGTCCACTTGCGACACAAACTCTAAATGTATAATTGGCATAGATATATTTGATGATTATCATAACTCCCATATTGGTTCCTTGGCCAGGGAAGAAAGAGTTGGCACAGTAGAGATTGGCAAGTAAAAGCTTTTGTTACTGCAACTTTGGCCAAGATAATGCAATAAAGCCAATATTATATTTGGTGAGAAATAATTCTCCATGAATCTCTCATCTTTCTTTGTGCCTAAAGATTTGCACCCAATTCTCAGATTCATTTACCTTTCAGAGGATAGAGAATGTCTCTTCCTTTCCCAGAGAATATCTTTTTACATTAAAGTATAACAAGGATAATGTCTCTCTCTGAAGAGAAAGATAGGCAGTTTTGCCAGCAGCTCTCTTCTAAGCTTACCATTCCTTAATTGTGATGCAGGCCCACTGTGTGCACAGCATCCACCTGGGCCCCCACCCACATTGCCCCAGTGAGATTTGTAGGTCAAAGGGAACCTATGTCACCTGCTACAACATGAGTAATGAATGAAGTATCTAAAATTTTTTGAACTGGTCTCCTTACCACCTGAATCTCTAGAAGTATGACTAGCCAACTTAGCAGCTGCCACCACACTCTTCCTTAGGGACTGTATAATTGCTTTATAGGAGTGTAACACATTTTCCACTAATGGTTTGTCTTTCCTGTCCACAAGACTTTAGACAGCACCATTAACCAAAGTCCAACAGAAAGCTTTATCCATTAATGTAGAATCCCTCATGACATTCCCAATTACAGATATCCCTCATAATATAAAGATCTATTTTATAGCAAAAAAACAAAAAAACAAAAAACAAAACAAAACAAAAAACCCTGTAGCCATAGATACATGACTCTGGGATCTGTTGGTTCAAACATGTTCAGCACACCCCAGAATATCAGCCTGATAGAGTAAGAAAATGCTTTTTTTTTTAATGGCCTTTTTAAGGTTCAACTGTGCTGCCCTGTTAGAGACAATACCATGCAGCAGTGAAGTGCTGTCCTCCAGGACACGGTGTGCCCCCTTAATTAATGATCATGATGTGATGTTGTTTTTCTAGGGTATAGGGACCAAGGGAAGGAGTAGGAGTGTCTCCATTAACCAATTTGACAATAAATTGCATATTAAAAAAAGGGAGTGTCTCCATTTATCATCATACTCAGTGATTCATTTCAGAGAATTTGTGCTTTATTTCACAACACTGAACTCCAAAGGATTACAGATTCCAGTCCCAGATAGAGAATTCACCAGGGGCACAGGAAGTGTCCCCCTATACTTAAAGCTGCCATTTGATAACTTCAAGCAAAGTTTAAAGAAAAATCACCATCCTGGCAGGCAAGCTATTGTTACAGGCAGGCTACATCAGGGGCAGGGAAAAATTAGTACCCTAATTATGTACTTACTGATCTCTTGGAACTGCTTTGCCTTATTTTCATGGTAAATTTGCAAGCGCCTCAGCCTTGGACTGAGAAAGGCTTAGGGATCAGAGGTTCAGACCAATCAGGGGAGAGATTCTGGGTCATGCTGTTAAAGAAGTCACCAAAATCAGCAGAAATGCTAGCTGAGGGTAAAGAGATTTTAGAATGGATAACATAAGAGGCAAATGATGAATATCAACTGTGTCTTTAAGAACAGGTTTAGAGGCATGGGTTATAGTTAGTCTCACTCATCCTCCCTTCGTAGGTTTGTTGAGGAAAAGAGATTGACCAGAATATTGGAAGAGAGGTTTCCAGAACTCCTTGTATGAAGCAAATGAATCCATGAGTCACAAAAGGTGGACTGCAGTCAATGGACTCAGAACCTCCCTTTGGGACTGAGATATTCATTCCCCCAGCTCTTGGGAGTGAGTGCTGCTAATATCTCTTAGCTGAGTCCTTCTTCAGATACTGTGTTCAGTAGAAGGGGGCTGATTTACCCAAAGTTACACTCCCACTTTAGGAGCCACCTACATCCAAAGATTAGTCCACGTAGCACAGAAAGCCTAGAATGATTCCTTTGGGGATGGAGAACTATGAAAAACCATACCAGTTCTAGAATTGCCTATGCCATCAATGAGGTCTTCGTTGTAATGCATCACTGCTCCACTATCTACCTAATTTTCCCTCTTTGGTAACTCCACATGTGTTGATCCCAAGAGAATTTCCAATAGAGTTTCTACATACAAATCCTCATCTCTGGACATAATGTAAGAAATGTGACCCAAGAGAAATATGAGGAACAAGTGAAAGCCATGGGATATTTTGTCAGAATATCAAATGGGATTTATTACAAACTTTGGGTGTATGTTCCCTATTTCACTTACTCTTAATGATGACATATAAGTAAATGAATATACATAAATACATATGTATATATATGAGACTCTTGTTTGAAGCATTTATGGTTTTCTGAATTAGCCATTAGTATGACAAGTACTGCTACAGATTACACTGTTCCCCTGAGCAAATTACCTGTCCTTTTATAGCAGCAGCCACAGAATTGAAGTGTGAAACTGACAACCCAATTTTTCAAATGAATTTGCAGAGACTTCAGCCAAAAGTAAGACAGAAGTAGAAGGAGTATGGCTCACACAAGAGAGAAATAGATTTTCTGCTTTGACTGCTTACAAGAACTTGAGTTGATAAATGAACTGATAACAATAGTATCTCCTATTTACAGGGAAAATGTCTTCATGTTTCATTTATCTGGTTATCAAAATACACAGACTATTTGAATAGTATTCAAGGATACACTTGAAAAAATATTGGTAATGTGTCCTCCCTCCTATCTATATTCCACAGATAATAGATGATGTTATACAGATTCTCAGAAACACATTTTGTGTTTAATTACAGACACTGTTTTATCCTTTATTTTGACATATTTTTCTTTACATTCATTTTCCTTATAGGATTATTTATTTTTATTTTTCTGATTTCATTTGTCCTCATGTTAATTGTTTTGCATATGCAACTAGTTGTTTGTATTTATAAGATTCATAATATCCTTTCTTCTGGTCTAAAGAATAATCTAAGCCTCTTAATAAAGAAGACAAGAACTTTTTAAATTGGGCCATGGCATTTCATTTAACACCAATGACTTTGTTTCCCGACTACTTCACACATCTATCTGCACACTATTGAAGTTCCATGCTTTTGTTCACTTAAAATCATTTTGAAACTTTTCTTTACTGGACTTTAAATTTATACCTTTTCAAGTACAACTTCTCTCCCAAGAACTTACTGACGGATCTAAATTATATGCTTTATGAAAAGAACAAATTCTCTTTTTGGCATCTTTGCACCAACATGTTTATAATTATACATTTTTTGTAATAGTTTTTATTTTCTAAAATCATAAAATTAGAACAGATATTAAAAGACTGCTTATATTTTCCTTTATAATTTCTATCACTTTCAGTTTCCAACACCTCCTCATCCTAGCATCTGAGACATACAGCATTTATTTTAATTGTATTTGCTTATTTGTTTTAAAATATAATCTTTAATCAAATTGAAATTTATTTTTCTTGAATGGTGTAAAATAATTTTTTAAGTTAATTCATCTTCTCAAATTTCCAGTCAGTATTTCTAATATTATTTAATAAATATTACCTTTCACTCTCTTTAATCTGGAATTTCTACTTTATTATTTGTTCATTTTTTATAACTTGAAATCTGTTTGGGGAAGATTATCTGTTCAATTCCTGCTTGTCCATGTTATCAACAATTCTTTTAAATAATGTGCCTAAAACCCAAATCACCTCAAAGTTGAAACTCGAATGACTTTAATCATCTAATTAGCATAACTAAGCTTTCTTTTTCTTAAAATGAGATAACAAAATTTATGATTAAATCCTACCGTAAGGATGAAATGTAAGTTTATATTAGGTCCACCACCAGAACCAGGAAATAATAATCCCTTACTGTTTACCCATTCATGCATATATTTAACAGAATATGAATTTATTTAGTTCATATTTTATTTCAGACACTCTGCTGGGCATTGGGATATACTAGTGAAAGCAATTTTTGAAAAAAGTAGCCTCTGCTCCCAAAGATGTCAGAGTGTTTTGACAGGGGAGAACAAACACACATTACTGCTTGATTCATGCAAAATACGTGTATATTCATGTGCTAACTTAATGGAAAGGAGTCCAAATAACCCAATTTGTGGATCTCAAGAGGTTGTGTCCTAAAAGAGGTGATGCTTGGGTTGATACATATATATTCTGATCAGTATTACACTGTTAACCCAAGAGGATCTAATTCTAAGGCATGCTGCCAACACACTGATAGGAAATCCTAGGAGCATTCATGTGAAAAACAATTTTGAGATTATTTTTACAAGCATCTTGGTTTTTAAATGAATTTCACTTTTAAATGTATAGCTTCACAATTGTTCTTAGATCTGTTAATTAACCGCGTCCTTTTTTACTACCCTCAGTTACTCTTCCAGGCTACCATTTCTACTAGCTGTAGACAGCATCTCTTTCTGGCCATTGCACTGAAAATATCTGCTAGACACAGTTAGATGACCAGTATCCCATCAGGTTTTGACAGTTTGGCAGGATAGTAAGAAATATATTTTTTAATAAATTTCTTTCCTATCTACCTTTATTCTTTTTCTATTTGCATTCACTACTAGTTGTTTCAAGTTAAAATTAATATCCAACACGAAGTTTTGTTGGAGTTGCAGTAATCTCTGAACAGTTTAGCATGAGGTGATATCTTTATAATGTTCAGTTGTCTCATTCCAGAAATCTCTTTATTGTTTTACTTAAGTCTTTTATATTTTCCAGGGAACATTTGTGGGTTGATTATTTGAGTACCATATATTTTATATTATGATCTTTTCCAAATACTTACGGTTTTTCATTGTTATTGTGGACAGAATGTGTTTCATCATAATATGCTTGCTGATGGCTACTGGTTATAAATAATGTTTAATGTGAGCTCATTCTTAGTTCCATTTATATTTTTTTTCAATTCCTTAAAGTCTCTTTAATGAAAGGAAACTTCAAAAGCCTACAACTTTAGAAGTATCATCAGCTTGGTCCAATGTTTTGTATTAATTCCTTGCTTCGGGATAGCAGAACCAGGAAGATGGTACATCTTGGAACTACACAATTATAGTCACCATTATTTAACTCTCAACAGAATTATCCCCCAAATAATAGTTATTTGCACTTCTTGAGAGGCATGTTCCTGAGAGTCTCACCACTCCCACAGCAAGATGTGAGTTCTATGTATTCTCCCCTTGAGGCTGGGTGAACTTTTGTGACTTCCTTAATGATAATGTGGCTGATGCAACATTTCCTAATTGTTGAGTCTAGGTCATCACAAAAACAAAAACAAAAACAAAAACAAAAACAAAAACAAAAAAAACAGGAGTGCCTGGGTGGTTCAGTTAAACAACGGACTTCTGGTTATGGCTCAGATTATGATCTCACAGTTTGTGAGACTGAGCCCTGCGTTGGGCTCTGTGCTGACAGTGTGGAGCCCATTTAGGATTCTTTCTTTCCCTCTCTCTGCCCCTTCTCCTCTCTGTCACTGTCTCTGTCTCTCTCTCTCAAAATAGATAGATAGATAGATAGATAAACTTTTCACCTGGCTTCTCTAGCATACACCACATGCTTTGGAAACCCTAAGCCAACATCTAAGAAGTTCAGTTACCCTAAAGCCTCTCAGCAAAAAGGATCACATAGAGAGACTCAGAGAGTTAGTGAAAGATGTCCAAAAATACATTTATTCCAGATCCTAAACTGGTCTTTCCTGACCATATATGAGACATATGATAGCAAATACCTTGGAATGGCCAACATTGCAATATTTCTCCAAGAAAACAACAACAAAAAAAATTATATTCAAAATACAGCATTCTAAAATATAGGCACAATGTTCTACAGCAGATGCCTATAACTTATTCATCTTGCATAAGTGGAATAGTTTATCCTTTGAACAGCAACTCCACATTGACCTACCCTCCCAACTTCTGGTAACCACCATTCTAGTCTCTGATTTTGTGAATTTGACTATTTTAGATACCTCCTGTAAAGGATATCATATAGTATTTGCCCATCAATGGCAGGCTTATTTCACTTAGCATAATGTCTTCCAGTTTCATCCATGTTGTCACATATGGCAGTATGTCCTTCTTTTTAAAAGCTTAAAAGTATTCCATTGTATGTAATATATTTTCTTTATCTACCGTCAATAGACTTTTAAGTTGCTCCCATATCTTAGCTATTATGAATAATGCTACAATGAACATAGGTATGCAAAAGTTCTTCAAGATCCTGATTTCAATTTTTTGGATATGTACTCAGCAATGGGATTGCTGGATAATATGGTAGTTCTACTTTTAATTTTTCCAGGAACCATAACACTGTTTTCCTTAGAAGCTATACCATTTTATATTGCTACCAACAGTGTACAGGGTTCCAATTTCTCTACATTCTTGATGATACTTTCTGTCTCTTGTTATTTGATAATAGTCATTCTAACAAGTTAGAGATGGTATCTCATCATGGTTTTGATTTGCATTTTCCTGATTAGTGCTGATAAGCAGCTTTGTATGTGCCTTATCTCTTTATCATTATAATTCTTTCTAAATTAGTCTTTATTCTTAAAACTTAGTCTTAAGCATAAACAATCCTTAGTCTTTATAGATCAATAGTAGAGATCTCCATGTAGAGAACTAGTAAATTGTTAAATGAGGGATGATATAGTTGATTTCATCATTGTTTCTGCCTTGTAATGTCAGCAACTTCACTTGCTTCAGCCCAAGTGCATCTTAATCATTATATTCAAAGACAATTGCTTGACTCTCCACCCCTAAAGCATTCTTGGCTTCCCTCCATTTTGTTTAATAGTGTTAGATTTTTTCCCATACCCTCTTGGGTAAAAACCTGTAGTTAATATGCAGAGCATCTCACTTTGTAATCAGTACTTTTGAAAGGTTGTTACCAATGTTCTCTAAGGACCTTACAAATCCTGAATCAGGAGGAAACACCACACCAATCTAATTATTCTTTGCCCTCAACCTCACATCAATGACAAAATTATACATGTACTATCAGTGTGTTCACTGATAGGTTACTAAAAAATTTATTATTTTGTTTAAGATAGTACACTGGCATTCACACATACACATATATGTATATACTTTGCATACACACATATTGACATATTACACTTAAACATATACTATATTCAGTTCTATCAGCTTGTTTAGTTATACATGATCCTCAAGGAGATGCTGCATTTCATTAAGTAGCCCTTCTGGAACAGTCTATCCTTATACTTTTTTCCTCTAAAGAGTTGTGAGCCTGATATCTCTGTAATAAGTACAAGATGCTTCATATTATTTAAAATACTATCACAGGGAAGTACAAGCTGTTCAAAATCCTTTGTGTCCTATTTCAGTCATTAATGTGGTTCATTTTTAAGGGAACATTAAAACCAGAGGGGAAGAGTAGAAATATATTGATGGAGGAAATTTCTAAACTCTTGGGAATTTACAGTTCCTTCTATTTAGGCTAAAAGTCCAGGAGTGTTATAAAAGCATAGCTTCCTTATAAAAAGTGTTTCATTGGGTGCCTGGGTGGCTCAGTCATTTAAGAGTCCAACTTTGATTTCGGCTCAGGTCATGATCTCATAGTTCATGAGTTTGAGCCCCACATCGGGCTCCTGCTGACAGTGAAGAGCCTTCTTCAGATCCTCTGTCCCCTCTCTTTCTGCCTCCCCCTCAAAAATAAATAAACATTAACTTTAAAAAAACTGTTTCATAACAGGCTATTTAGGAATTGAAGACTATAAAATTTAAAAATGTAGAAGTTTTAAGTGACTCATAAATTTGACTCAACCTATAGTGTTATGTAAGTTAAATTTGAAAGAAAAACAAGAAAAAAGTGTTTCCATGTTTGAATAAATTTGTAATAGTTTCTGTCTCAAAAAAAAATCTAGATTCTATACTATGGGTTATTTAATATGCTATTTGCCCTACATGTGTTATACTGCTTTGTGGTGTCTTGTGCTAGTATTTAGTAGGTAGAGGTAAAAGTGTTTTATACAAGTTGATGGCATTCCTATACTGTATTTCATACTTTGCAAAAAATGACTACATAAATAAATAAGCACCATGATAAATCTAAGTGCTATATACAGAGGAAAAACCCACTTGAGAGGCAAAAAGATAGATTATCAGTTATAAAAGGCCAAGAGGTTAACTCAGTTCATAACAGCAACAGTGCAAGTAACCAGTCATCATACCATAATTAAAGGAAATAGAGCACATCATTGGGCTAGAAGGGAAAAAGGGATTGAAAACTAATCATGCTTGGCATTAATGGTTTCCATGCTCTCAAAGAGTATAAATCTCATGAGCTGAAAATGAAAGATCCAACTTTAAGCAAATAAATATTTAGGTGCAAAGTTAGGATTCTTTTTCTTTTCTCTTTTTTGTCAAACATTTAGCTTCTTATCATTGAACAAACAAAACATGCATTATTAAATCACTAAGTGGAATTCTTACACCATTAAAGTTATTGTATAATAAGCTAATTATATTCCAATTGACCAAGTAGAAATCTGCTTTTGATATAATAAAATCATTAATTATGTTTGATTTTATAAACTATTTCTTTACAAACTGATGTCTACTAGAAAATAAATTTGCTTAAGATTCAGAACTCTCCTGAAAGTGGAAAAGTGGAAACAGCCACAGGGACTGAACTTAAAAGGGAGAAAGGAGAAAGGAAAGGGTTTAAAATCCACTAAGACTATAAACAGGGGGAGCACAGAGTCTGAAACTCCACAGCACAATACCTGGTGGTGCTCTGGTGGGAAGGGTGAATCCCCAGGAGCAGAGTGGAATCCGGACAGTGAGAGGCGGTTCCTCTGCTGGAGGGACACCTGGTAGAGGCTGTGTAGGTCACCCAAAGGCAAGGCCCCAGTGGACCCAGGAGAACAACCACATTCACTGGTGCTGGAACAAGGTTGTTAAGGGTGAAGCCTGGTGCCAGATGTGTGTTGTGATTTTCCATAATCCCTTTAATGCTGCTGCTACACTATCTTGCAAACTTTTTCTGGGGCAGGCTGGCACCTGGCTGCAGCCTCTGGGATCAACAGCAGCATGGTCCTGCAAAAACGTTCCTGGGCGTGGCCGGCACGTGGCCATTGTTTGGTGAGACCCTCCTGCCAAGGGGCAAAACGGGTCAAAGCCACAGTCCCTCAGAAGTAAGAGGTCGGAAAAACAGCCGCATCTGAGACGAAACTCAGGAGGAAGGTGCTGCCTGGGGCTTGGTCACAGACTGTGTAAAAGCGGGCAGTGCATGTAAGCCAAAAACAAAGGATGGGTGTGTAACTGCTGATTGGGGAGAACAGAGTTCAGAGACTGGGTATCTCGGTGACACCATTTTCACCGCTCCTGCGCATGCACATAGGCACCTACAGGCCCCCCAAAAATCCACCTCAGTAAGGTAAGCAACGCCATCTAGTGGAGAATGGAACCATTACACTAAGCCCTGCCCAACTGGGCCAACCTTGCTCTTCAGGAACATAAGTCTCTCCACCTGCTTAGCTTATAGACTATAAACCACTTCACCATTTTCTAAGGAAAATGAAGTAATTTCAGTCGTATTTCAGTCTGTTCACTGGTCCATCTACTCAATTTTCTTTCTTTTTTAAAAATTTTTTCATTTCTTTTCTTTTTCTTGAATACAGAAAGAGAAAAAATCATTTTTATTTTCAATTGTTATTAAAAATATTTTCTTAGCCTGCTTCGGATTCTGTGTCTCCCTCTCTCTCTGCCCCTTCCCTGCTCATGCTCTGTCTCTCTCTAACTAAACATTAAAAAAAATTTTTTTTTTAATAAAAAAATACTTTTTTCTTTAATTTTTTTCTACTATATTTTTTTTTACTTTTGTGTAAATTTTTTCAAATTCTATTTTACTTCCATCATTTCATTTTAGTCTACTTCAGTGTATTCATTTCTTCAAATATTCAAATGATTTCCTTTTTTTTTTTTTTCTTTTTTCCTTTTTTCTCTAATATATCAAGCCCTTTTCAACACCCAGACTAAAACACACCTAGAATCTAGCATCATTTATTTGATTTTGTGTGTGTGTGTGTTTGTTTTTAGTTTTTTTAATTTTAATATTTTTTAATTTTAATTTTTTTTACCCCATTAATTCCTTTTCTCCCTTCAAAAGGATGAAACAAAGGAATTCATCCCAAAAGAAAGAGCAGGAAGAAATGACAGCCAGGGACTTAACCAATACAGATACAGGCAAGATGTCTGAACCAGAATTCAGAATCATGATAATAAGAATACTAGCTGGAATCAAAAATAGATCAGAATCCCTTTCTGCAGAGATAAAAGAAGTAAAAGCTAGTCAGGATGAAATTAAAAACTGCTATAACTGAGCTGCAGTCTCGAGTGAATGCTATGGAGGCAAGGATGGATGAGGCAGAACAGAGAATCAGCGATATAGAGGACAAACTTATGGAGGATAATGAAGCAGGGGAAAAAAAGGGTGATTAAGGCAAAAGAGCACAATGTAGGAATTAGAGAAATCAGTGACTTATTAAAAAGGAACAGCATCAGAATCATAGGGGTCCTAGAAGAAGAGAGAGAAATAGGGGTAGAAGGGTTATGTGAGCAAATCATAGCAGAAAATTTTCCTAACCTGGGGAAAGACACAGACATCAAAATCCAGGAAGCACAGATGATCCCCATTAGATTTAAAAAAACCCCGACCATCAACAAGGCATATCATAGTCAAATTCACAAAATACTCAGGCAAGGAGAGAATCATGAAAGCAGCAAGGGAAAAAAAGTCTCTAACCTACAAGGGAAGACAGATCAGGTTTGCAGCAGACCTATCCACAGAAACTTGGCAGGCCAGAAAGGAGTGGCAGGATATATTCAATGTGCTGAATTGGAAGAATATGCAACCAAGAATTCTTTATCCAGTGAGGCTGTCATTCAAAGTAGAAGGAGAGATAAAAAGTTTCCCAGAATGGGGCGCCTGGGTGGCGCAGTCGGTTAAGCGTCCGACTTCAGCCAGGTCACGATCTCGTGGTCCATGAGTTCGAGCCCCGCGTCGGGCTCTGGGCTGATGGCTCAGAGCCTGGAGCCTGTTTCCGATTCTGTGTCTCCCTCTCTCTCTGCGCCTTCCCCTGTTCATGCTCTGTCTCTCTCTGTCCCAAAAATAAATAAACGTTGAAAAATAAATAAATAAATAAATAAAAATTAAAAAAAAAAAAAAAAGTTTCCCAGAAAAACAAAAATTAAAGGAGTTTATGACCACTAAACCAGCCTTGCAAGAAATTTTAAGGGGGATTCTCTGAGGGAAGAAAAGATGGAAAAAAAAAAACTAAAACAAATAAATAAAGACCAAAAGCAACAAAGACTAGAAAGGACCAGAGAACATCACCAAAAACTCCAACTCTACAGATCAGATATCAGAGTTGAAAAACAAATGCTTATTTTCTTCAATTACCTTTCCCCCCTACTAATACTTGTTTTATTAAATACCTTTCTTATATGTTTTCAAAGCATTTCTATAATTTCCTTTGACTCATCCCCTTATATGGCAATCATTGATTTTCACCTTTAATTAGTGATGTTTTTGATTGCATAGAATCATACCTTATTCGTATTTGCTTGTATTGTTGAATGAGCAGAATGAATACATAAATAAGGTCAATGCTTTAAAAATCTGAATATCAGGGGTGCTTAGGTGACTCAGTTAGTCAAGTGTCCAACTCTTGGTTTTGGCTCAGGTTATGATTTCAAGTTTCGTGAGTTTGAGTTCCACATCAGGTTCTGTGCTGGCAGCATGGAGCCTGCTTCGGATTCTCTCTCTCGACTTCTCTCTGTGCTCCTCCCCAACTTTCACTGTCTCTGTCTCTCTCAAAATAAATAAATAAATAAACTAACTAACTAAAAAAATACCTCTTTAAAAAATCTGAATTTCAGTCAGACCTATAAATTAATTCAAGGAGTGAGAAATCAGAGTACATTGTTAATTTAAAACAAAATATGTAATGAGCCCATTTTACTGAAAAAATCAATGTACATTTATATATCCAAACACAGAAGGGGTTGTCCTTTATGAAGCAAAAATAAGTAGCAATTTTTGAATAGCTCTTTGCAGATAATTAAGAAATAGATGCATAAATGGATGAATCAATCCTAACAATAATCCAAACCTGATTTGCCTTTGAACTTCATCTCCACTTGTATGTTAATAGGCAATTCATACTCAGCATGAAGAGAAGGATTCTAGATTTCCTCTCAAAACTTGTAAGTTCATTTCTTAATTTCTCCTAACTCAAGAATGGCACCATGATTCATTTAACTGCTCTCAGTTAAAAGTGCTAGCAGTTTTATAGGTATCTGGTTTTAACTCTCATATACAATTTCAATAAATAATTTTGGACTATGACCTGTATAATTTATTATGCTGTGATTGGAGATAGACAAAAAACTCAATAATTAATCTCAACTTCCAGGGTGCAATGGCATAATAAGGACTAAACCAGAAGAAGGTGCCAAGTGGTCTGGAAGTACAGAGGAAATCAAAGAATTGATGTGATCAGATCCATATGGAAATTGCTTTGGAAGGACCACAAGCTAGAGAATGTTAAATTAGTGCAGAGCTAATCATAATTATTCAAGCATGAGAGTAAAATAATTAAATTAAGGAGGAAGGCCCTTTTCAATAGGTTGATTTAATGTCAAATTGAGACATTAGTCAATGCTAAGAACACTTGCAATGGTGAAGTAGAATAACAGTGTCCTTGAAGTTCTATGTCAGGAAGATGAAAATCCTAAGATGGACAAGTCAGGTATTCTTATAATTAAAGTGACCTAAAACAAACAAAAAACAAACCCAGAATGCTGTGATTCTGAGTCTTTGAGGGAAGGCCTAGAGATTACCACTGAAGTCTCAACTCTTTATGTCTTAGCACTTAAAAAGTCTTCTGGAAGGTGGAATACAGAAAAAAAAAAAAAAAAGAAGAAGAAGAAGAAGAAAGCTTAACAATTATGATTCAGGCCTGGTGTAGATAAATGTGTGTGTGTGTGTGTGTGTGTGTGTGTGTGTGTGTGTGTGTAATATATGTTGTATACACTTACTGGGTAATATATAAGGGATGTTTGAATTTGCAATGGATACAGTGTAATATTTAAGAAGAAAGGTACTCATGCAATTGCTAATTTTATATGGTGGGTTATGTAATCTGAGGAAAGATTACTATATTATGGAAATGGTAAGATTCTGATTTCAGAAAATATGAGCACAGGTTAAATACTGAACTTCTCAACTTAAAACACAAATTCAATTTTTTAAATTTCAATTTCAGGAGAATGCATTCCAGCTTCTTGTGGTGCATTGGATCCTTCATTTGAAACTATTTCACAATACATTATAGCTGTACGTTCTTGCCAATTAATGGAGATTCCACATTGACAGAAAGTCAGCTGATCTACAGTTATTTGAATATGTACTTGATAATATGGGGCCAGCAGTTTCTACAAAATGCAGTTATTTAGATCTATGAAAACTTACATTGGCAGTTTTCAGAAATTATAACATTGATAATGGAACAGATTTTGCCCATACCATCTGCTATTATTCAGAGACTTGAATTTCACCAGTTAAAAGCTAGGTGATAAAATCATCAAAGCTAAGACTGCTGAAAGTTATCTCTTCTCCAAACATTATGATTTATTTGTTTTCTCAACAATATGTTCTTGATTATCTCAGCTATAGAATAAGACACAATGTATTTTACTGCCATTTCCTTACTGAACCTAATTTACCATTTGCCATCACTTAGCAAAAAGGATATAACAGGCAAATCAACCTAATCACTCACTAAGGAAATTTGCATCATGGCAACAGAAAGAAATGCCTTTTGTTCCAATAATACAATAAGAAAGATAATTGCCACAAAACATACATAATGCAAGGAAAATGTTCTCTAAATATTATTGGAAAAGACCCAGATTATATATGAGTTGCTGCCAAACTGAGGTTTTGCTATTTAATATTATTCCTCTCTCATAATAACTCCTTTTATCATTATCAATGTGATCAACGTCTGTAGTTTATTTGATTCAATCACTAAGCCACATGAAGCAACAGATTGATGGTTCCTTTTGCAGCCAGTGTATTATGTCCTTTCGACATGGTTCTGATTGTACAATCATATTTTTAGGGTATAGAACGAATACCCAGAGATAGGATGGTAGATTTTTAGTGAATGATTTAAGTACCACAGGTTATTTTGTCTATTTATTTTATGTTGTGAGCTATAAAATATCAAAATCAATACAAATTGGACTTTGAAATTGAATTTCTCTGCATACAAATCTTGATTCTATCACTAGGCATAAGCTTTTTGAATCTTGGTGTCTTCATCTGGAAAATGGAGATAATAATCCCCATTTTCAGATTTTTTTTTCTTAGGATAAAGTGAAATAATGTGTGAAGAATATTTCTTGCTAAAAGGATTACCTCAGCATCATGAATAAGAACTTTGTCCCCATAGTCACCCAGACCCCACTCTGCCACAAGCTGTTGTCATGCTTCGGCCAAATCAGTTGATACCTTTAATCATATGTTTGCTGATGCATAAAATGAAAATTATTCCTTCAATATTTATTGGGCACTCACAATGTTCTCATGGAGTTATAATCTAGTAGGGAAATAATACTACCTAACATTTAGGGTTATTTTGAATATTAAAAGAAGCAATGCATATACTATACTTAGCCACTAATAATTATTTTATATAATTGTTGGCTATTGTCATTATTACATAGGAGAAACCTAAAAGTGTGAGGATTTAAGTGATAAAAGTAGTAGATGTCACTTAGTGAAAGAAGATGCCTTAGTGAGGGAGTGAAATAGAAAACAGAGAAGGAGACAGGAGTGGATGGGTGGAGTGGGGTGTGAGGGGTGCTGTCTCTAACTAAAATTAGTTAGAAGTTAGTTAGAAGACCCACAGGAGAAGGTCTGTTTAGAAAACAATGGGGGGAAAAGGTTTGAAGTGACTGCACTTTACGCAGGGCGTTAAGGAAGTTATGCTTTATAGTCAACAGGGATTCGTGGTGCCTTCTGATGTGAATAATATTGTTATGCGAGAAAGAAAGTGAGTGGCCAATTAGATTTCATTGCCCTCTTCCTACAGAATGTGAAATTCTTTAGACCCCCTCAAGGCCATATGATTTTAGGGGATGCATATTTAAAAATATAATGAATTAGTCCTATCACCATGTTACATATTATAATAGATTTGTGGTCGTCTGATAGATCCCTCTTAGAAGAAAATAGCCTTGAACAAAGTTAGACCCTTCCTGCATAGTAAACTGTTGTTTACTTCTCCCTGTCTCTTTTATCTTATCTGAAAATATAAAGCTGGAGCTTCAAAGTCATTAGGAATAGAGAGTCTGTCCTACACTTGAATATCCTTCATATGAAGTGCACTCCAGAGGAAGAATTTAATGATTATAGTAACAGACTGATGCTCTCAACACCCCTGAAATTCTGGCATGAAGGTCATTCTACAAGGAGTTCTTAGAAGCAGAGGCACACAGCTCTGCTCAAAACTCAGAGTAAGCTCCTCAATAGGTTACTTCCAGAGGTGAATCTGATCCTTAGTCTTGTTTCGTTGTCAGGCAAACATCTCCCCAGTTCTATTTTGAATTTAGGACTGTTGCAAACAGCAAAAGAGAGAAGTTTAGATATAAATCTCTTCTTCCTGGAGGAAATACACCACGGTTTCCTTACTGAGCTAGACACTGGATTTTTAATTTCAACCTGGCAATTAATTTTGGAAGTTGAATGCTCTCACCGCAATAACTCGCATCCTTTCTCTCCAGTGTAAGCACAAAAAAGCATACTAACTGCTTATTGTGCAAACATAGGATGAGTGCCTGTGTTGTAAACAAATGTGCTCTTCCAAGCTTCAATGAAGATATAGTTATTATACTCTTATATTTTGTTCTTTCTTCCCAGAGTACAAAGAAGCGATTAGTTGCCCTATGGTATATTTTTTAAATCTTTCCAATAATAATGTTTTTAACCCATCATCTAAGTCAGCTAAGTGGGAGAAGCATTAGCTATAGTGAAAAGAGATTAAAGAGAAATATGAGCATCCTGGGAGAAAAAGAATAGCAGACAAAATTAATCAGGAGAGACTAAATTTTACTAGAAAGATTAGAACACTATCCCAAGGCAAGCAGCGAATGACCTGAGGACATAAGAAAAATACATCAAGAGAAAGAAATCTTCCTAAACCCTGCCATTATCAGTAACATTCGATTAATAACTACAAGTAAATTTTCAGTTTTACTGTTTAGTTCTGACTTGAAATGTTTGGATTTGTGAAGAACATACCCAAGCCCATGGTAAAGCAACTGTTAAACACTAGATGCACAAGCTTCTGAAAAGTGGAATCTTTCCCAATTTCTTCTGCGGTGAACAATTACCTTGTGATTCTATTCCTCGTGTTACATTGTAGCCTAAGTCACTGCAGTTAGGCTCACAGAACTGAGCCACCATGAAAGTGGTAAGCTTCTGAGAAAATTTAACAAGGAAAATAATTCCATTTTCTTTCCAAAATATTATCTAGGTGATTTAGAAGAATATAAGAATCCATGTGTTATAAGCAGGAAATCACCAAAACCTAATTTCTTCCCCATAATCATATACTAAAAATAGGAAGCAAATTTTTTGTAATTAAAAAAAAAAACCTTGGCTGAATTAGTACAATAATATGAATCCTGAATCTTAAAAATGTATAATATTTTTAAGGGTGTTAAATGGTATTTGAGGACATATACAAATTTGAAGATCTGATAAAAACTATGTAATACCAGATGCTTCCCTGCAGTGGGTGAATACAGCTGATTGAGATCTCTGGAGTTTGATCCCAAGAATATTATGTACATCCACAGTTCTTTTATATTTACTTCTATCTACTTATTTTATTACCACTAAATAGCACGAAACCAGCTATTATTAAGCATTACTAATACAGGTATATTTAATAAATAATTTAGCACTTTGCACACCCATATATTCACTACAATCCTATTATTCCTAGTCACTGTGTCATCAAAATAAAAGAATGTAATCTCAGAATTTCATGCACAGATTTCTACAATAGGGTTAAATATTAATAAGGTAATAATGAGTTTCACATTTGTTTTTAAAGCCATTACCTGCTGGCCTTTAACACTATAATTATTACTTTAAGCAGTGTTTGTTAACATTCAAGATGTCTGTTAACACATGTAAGCATCTCCTTTTCACAAGTCTGGAGTCTGTTTATTAATGAGTTAACCATATATACTGAAATTCAGATGAGATCATCTCTCTGTGATCTTTACCAAATGATTTTAACCTCTAAGAAATCCAGTTTCCTTACCTATAAAATGGAGAAATTGGTACTGTTCACTTAGGGAAGACTTACTGAGATAATAGTATGAACAGACTATTCTATTGCCTGCTAAATAAATAATAGGTGCCTAACAAATACATATGTATTTTCAGAAAAATACTTCCGTATCTCTGTATAATTGTAGGTATCATTGACTTCCTTTATTAGTAATGTATAGGAAGACTGTGTATATATACTAAGTATACATATATAAAATAAGTAGTATATAGGAAGTCTCGCAGAATTTGTCCATCAAAATTTACTTCTTGATCCAGTTTTATCTTCTGTCATATTTTATAAAACATTCTATCTCTAGAGGCTTATGTAAAAGCAGATTATATTTTACTTAAGTAATATAAAATCATATATCACTCCTTATTAATAGAGGAGAAAATATTTTCTATAGCCAATAAAAAAGATTTTAACTAAGATTTCTTTTTAGTCAAATTGTAGTATAATTCTGAGCTTCCAATTTTAAACTATCTCCCAATTTATATTGTTGTTAAGTGAGCTCTACTGGTCTCTCTAGATAATGTTCTATTCAGAATTTACATTATAAGTTCTGATTAAGCAAAATTCAGTAAGGATACTTCTTATTTATTTTGTCTAATAACTTATCTTAGAAGGCAGTTGGCATAGAGACTAAGAACGTAACTTCTAGGTCCAGACTTCCTGGTTTGAATGCTGGCACTGCTGATGTTATTTTGATGTTCTTGAGTAATTATTTAATGATGCCCACCTTCCTTAATTTTGTCTTTTTAAAATAAGGGTATTAATAGAACCTACTTCATGAAATTATTTGAAAGATTAAATAAGTTAAAATATATCATGGTAATAAGCAAAACATTAATGTTACCTACTGTCATTACATTGCTCCAGTATCCAAAAGTGTCAAAAGAACCTTTTGAGAAGGTTCCAGCCTCTTTCATCTAAATTTGTTCTGACCACTTTCACCCCCTAATTAGGATAAATGTCATATTTTAAAGTGTTACTTTTAAAAATATATAACTAAATAACAACAGCTCTTTATCAAAGGCTATGCAAAGGCATATCTTGAAGGTTTTTTTAAATAATGATAAAAAGATTTTTGCTTAAATGAACACAAGTTAATAGATTCAGAATTTTGTTAATTAAAACTCATTTCTGGTAACCAAATATATCTTCTAATGGATTAAGATTAAATGATGCAAGGCTTCTGGCTTCTATCTTGGATGGAAAAGCTGGAAGAACTGTCACATCTAATCTAACAACAAGAACAAGTCAAATAATATACTAAATCATGAATCCAGAAAACAGGAGTCGCAGAATAACCAACCAGACTAGAATTGAAAGAAAGTATACAGTTTCAAAGGAAATATGGGATATTTAGCATTAACTACTCTGTGGCATAGGAGATAGACAAAGATCTCCATACAAGTAGGAAGAATTCAGCAATTCTTTTATTGAATTACTAAAGGCCGAGTGAAAAATAGCATGAGGGTATAGAATCTCAAAATGTTGTAGACACAAGGGGAGTTTGCACTCATTTACGAGCTCTTTTCTATAGAACACACTGGGTCTGGATTGTCACAAAGACTAGACAAGGCAGTATACAAGACAATGCTTTTCTTGGTGATGCAGAGCTGTATGAGTGGAGGGACCACTGTTACCCTACTTGATAGCAAAGAGAAGAGCAGAAAATGCTTTTGCCTAGGAACACATGTGGTAACTCACTGCATCTAGAAGAAAGATAGGGGCACATGGGTGGCTCAGTTGGTTAAGTGTCTGACTCTTGATTTTGGCTCAGGTCACTATCTCACAGTTCATGAGTTCAAGCCTCGCCAGGGCTGTGCTGACAGCACGGAGCCTGCCTGGGATTCTCTGTCTTCCTCTCTCTGTACCCTTCCTATGCTCTTTCTCTCTCAAAAATAATTAAATCAACACTTATAAAACAGTTTAAAAATTTTAAAAAAGATAAAAGAAAAAGACCCTTTACCCCTGGAGGAGGGGCAGGAAACTCTCCTGAGCCCAGACTACAGGGGATCTCTTGCTGAAGTCCTGTGTGTCGACCTGAGACCAAGTCAAAAAATACTTGTTACATTGTATCCATTGTTTGTACATCAAAGGAATCCAGAAATATTCAGTGTCTGATGAATTTTCTTTTCCAACTTCAGGCCATTGAAGAATTATAGAGGTAGGCTGTGCCTTTTTTTCTTTCTGCTGACCCTTGTATTCTACTAGTTATCCACTAGCTGAAAAGTCTAGGTATCAGCAATATGTATGCTCATTCCCATTGAAGTTAGAGAGAAAACTAGAAATGGGGTTATTGTAAGCCTAGAAAGGTGACTGAGGGGGCACTGGGGTGGTTCAGTCGGTTAAGCGTCCAACTTCTGATCAGGTCATGATTTCATGGTTCCTGAGTTCAAGCCCTGGCTGGGCTCTGTGCTGACAGATCAGACCCTGGAGGCTGCTTCAGATACTGTGTCTCCCTCTCTCCCTGCCCCTCCCCTGCTCTTGCTCTGTCTCTCTCTGCCTCTCAAAAAAAAACATTAAAAAAATTTTAGAAAGGTGACTTAGAGCTCTAAATAAGTATTCAGGCACATCCATGCTTCTCTGTGGCATTTGCCATGCATATCTTTTCTTAAAATGTATCATTCTTTTGGAATAAATTAATTCCAAGGAGTGAGATTTTAAGAACATTGTTTTTTTTTATGGCTTTTAGCAATATATAAATGTACTAACTTCATAGCAAACTCACCAGGATTTAGTGTTTAAAAAAAGTCAAATATTTTTAAAGTCTACGAATATAACCGTGAAGAGTTTTTGTGGACAATAATCTGGCGTACTTATTTAAAATTAAGTTTTGTGATCTTTTAAAGGGGAAAATGCCAAAATGAACTCACAGTAAACCAGTAACACTAGACTAAACTACTTCTCTATTTCTCTGCTCATCACTCTCTTCATTTTTTTCGTCCTTGCCTATAAATATTAGATTCTATGATGTAACACTCCCTTACAAACATTATTAACACTTTTCACACTTGCTAATCAATCACATCAAGTTGACAAAGCCCTAACTTCAGTTAAGCCCACAATCTACTCTCAAGAAGTTATCTATTACCTGAAACCATCTCAAAGCAGCATTAGTTGCTCTCTTTAAACTCATGACCGTTAGCATCATATTGGTGTTCAGCACTAATCAATTATAGCATCACATTTCCTTAATAGATTTGGTTTAACATTTTCCATTCCCCAAACCACTTCCCAATAGACTCTCAGTTCTGTTTTCTGAGGATAGTATCACCTCTGATGATGGACAAATCCAAATGATATTGGAGGATCATTCCCTTTCCCTTTTGACAGCTCAACAGTTTTATCAGCTGAACAGCAGAGAAGACCTTTGGCTGATGTCAGCGTTCCTGGCTGACCAGTGTTTTGCCAGAATCTGGTATGCAAAATGTGGACCTCCTTCCCATTGTACTCCAAGTTTCCTTGAACTATTTCTTGTTACTTAGAGGAAATGTAGGTTTTCTGTAGTCCAGCTTAAGCTAACCAATAAGTACATAATAGTGAGACAGGCTTGTTCACGCTGTCATAGGTACATCTGCAGCCCACACAGTTTCCTCCCTGCTGCAACCTTGGCCTTGCTGGGTATGAGACCTCTTTGCCCAGGCTGTGCTGTGGAATAATGAGATTTCTGGGGGTTGAGTGCACTCTAACACTATGAATGTTAGGTTATAACTGCTCTTTAAGCCAATGTGTTTATGATGCTCTTGAATGACACTGAGACATGACCTAGAAAATAGAAACAATCTTTGGGAAACTCATTTATCTTTTCTCCACTAAATCTGCCAGAAGATGCAGTTTAGCATAGCGCTTAATAAAGTCTTTTCTGGAGCCTACCTGATGGAGTTTGAATGCCAGCCCCCAGTCATTAGTTGTGTGACCTTGAGCAATTTGTTTTTCTTTTCTGTGCCTCAGGTTTTGTTTTTGTTTTTGTCTGAATAGAATTAATACAGCTTTGTAGGGTTGTAGTGAGAATTCAGTTAATATATGTATACTGCTTAAAATAGGCTTTAATATATAATAAACTAGTATTATTGTTTGTTCAGTGAACGATGCCTATCTGTAACTAAAATGACATTCCCTGTGTTTCCTGCTATTACAATGGAGGATGGAAAAAGTGATCTTAAAGGCCAACTTCACCTGTTGGTTCTGGACCAGATCCCATTTAATTTATAAGAATTTCATTCTTGCGTGCATTGTGTATGCTATCATCAATTTTTCTAACTCTTCTGGATCATTCTGACTAGCATGAAAATAATCTTTATTATCCCTCAAATTAATAAGAATGTTCCCTTACCCTTTATCTTCTCCATCTACCAACTTGCTTATCTTCCCTCCTTGACAGCAAATTCATAGAAAGAGATTAGTTGTGGCAGATTACATATTCTTAAAATGTCTGTAGCAATATTTCTAGTTCCACTCCAAAATGTCATTGGTCCCATCGAAGAGATGGTTTGTTTCCCCTCTCTTTGAACTTAGGGGGATTTTGTTACTACCTCTATAAATAGAATGTAAGAAGTGATGTTACTCAGGCCATAGGTAATAAAAGATAATATGCGTTCACCTGACTCTCTTGGAATACTTACTTCTGTGGTCCAGTCATCCTGCAATGAAGAAGCCCTGGCTATATGAGAACGTCAGGTTTAGGCTCTCTGTTCAGCAGCTCCAACTAATATCAGTCTCCAACCAGCTTCATCCCCCAAACATGTGAATGAGTAAGTCTCTAGATAATTTCAGCCCCAACCTTTGGAATCTTCCAGTTCAAAGTCCCACATATTATGGAGCAGAGACAATCTACCCCTGTTATGATCTGTTCAAATTCCTGACCCACAAAATCCATGAGTACAATAAATAATTGTTTTACGCCACTGAGTCGTGGAATAATTTGTTATGCAGCTATAATAACTGGATCATTTGTTTATAATAAGAGAGTGACTACATTAGGGCTCAGCAATTTTCACAAAGAAATGCCAAATTGCTGGAGATAAGGAAATTATAAGAAAAATATTAAAATAAATGAAGAAATCATTCAGAAATTCTGAAATCCATCTAACAGAATTTCTAGGAAATGATTATGAAAAATGCAATTAAGAAATAAATAAATC
This sequence comes from Leopardus geoffroyi, assembly GCF_018350155.1. Taxonomy (NCBI): domain Eukaryota; kingdom Metazoa; phylum Chordata; class Mammalia; order Carnivora; family Felidae; genus Leopardus; species Leopardus geoffroyi. The sequence continues at coordinate 89,352,109 of NC_059328.1, forward strand.
AAAGAAGGAATCCTCTAAAGATGAAGAAAGACTCTTCATTTTCCTTGCACATACAGGTTTGTCCATTGTTATACTCCTAAATCAGCCAACTTATATAATCAGAAAATATATTGGTGATAATTTTCTTCTTCCTACTTTTTATTTAAACAGTTATTTTAAACTTTTTCAATATCAGGGTGTATTAAGCATATAAGATAAATTAAAATAAAAATTCAAAGCAAGCATAAAATGTTTTAAAACGGTTATGTCAGAGTTGTATATAAAATTTCTTTTCCTTGTAACATTGCCTTTTTAGATTGCTATGAATCTAAAAGAAACAATAAAACTAAACAACATTTCCTATAGGATTCATGACATTTGATATATTTATTATTTACATTGACAAGAAAATTAATTTTAGCTTTCAGAAAGTAGGATATTGTCTATTCATAATTTGAAAACACACTGTAATGCAATTTTTTTAAAGATTGCCCACCTTAGAGCAAATGTTGATGAATTGGTATAATTTTCTATTTTCTTTAAATAATACCTTTTTAACAAAATTTCACTTAACATTTTGGATGGGATGCTAGAAATTACATACTTTTCTGCTAGTTACAGATATGTGCTTAGTCATTACTTTTACCTCCATACAATTTTACAAATAAATGAAATTAGATACATCTTCCTACCTTGACATATGAACCATTTCAAGATTGGTATCATCCTAATCTTTGTCATTATCAACAAGAGCACCACCTACAGATTGGTGATTTTTAATATTCCTGTTTGTACACAGCTACATTTGTTTGTCCAGTTCCCTTTTGTTAATAACTATGTAACAATTCATTGACTTCCTGGGGACTTTCGATCCATCCACTTTGATCATGGTATTTTTTTTTCCCCTCTCATCCCTTCACACCCTTTGTTCTCTCTCATGTATTCATGTTTCATGAATATTGTCACTTTCTTGCATACTTTTACCTCTCCGGCTTCTTTATTCTTCCATTAATCACACCAGGCAAATACCTCCTACTTAGTAATTTGAAATCTGTGCCAACTTTATGTCTACACATGAAGAACAAGCTCAATATGGCTAGGAAAAAATCAAACACCCAAACATGATGGCTGATCTCATTTTATAAGTTAACCACATCAGGGGCACCTGGGTGGCTCAGTCAGTTAAGCATCCAACTTTGGCTCAGGTCATGATCTCAGGGTCCATGACTTCTAGTCCTACATCATGCTCTGTGCTGACAGCTCAGAGCCTGCAGCCTGCTTCAGATTCTGTCTCTCTCTCTGCCCCTCCCCCTCTCGTGCTCTGTCTCCTCTCTCTCTCTCTCCTTCAAAAAATAAATAAACATTAAAAAGAAAAAAAAAAATTTAAAGTTAACCACATCTCTCAGTGGCTCTCAGAAATTTCCACAAACCTTACTCCATTGCCCAATATAATCTATCATCAAATACTGTCAGCATTTTCACACATGTTCATCTTTACTCAAACTTCGATGTCCCCTCTCTTCTTTTCATTTTCAGTTATGATATAACTTACTTATTCACTGAAAACTTAGGCAGAGGATAAGATTCTCATCTTCACACCAACCGGTAATAACAACTGTTTGTATCTCTATTCAAAGTCTCCGTCTTCTCTCATATCACAATGAGCAGTCTCCTTCCCTTTTAGAAGTCAAGTTTTCCAACTATGTACTAAATTTCTCCTCTTTGCCCTCCCTACTTGTGGAATTTTTGTTCTGCACTCATTTCTTTTCTCTTCTGTTAGATTTCTGTACTGGATCATAATCACATAAACAAATATAAATCTCTTTTTTTTTCCTAAAAAAATCCCTTCTTTGGCCAGATGTAAAACCCCAACTATTGAAATGTTCCCCAGTTTCTTTATAGATCATAAACTTCAAAGTAGTTGGCTATATTTACAGTTTTCACTTCCTCATCTCTGTATTTATTTTGAATATACCACCAATTCCACAAAAATGACCCTTTCAAGATTGACAATAATGATTATGCTTCCTATATGGAAAATTCTCATTACTCACATAAGATGAGCAGCGGCTTTTGAAGAATTGGTTACATCCTCCTTCTAGACACACTTCTTTCACTTGATTGACAGGACACCAGCCTCTCCAAATGTTCTGTTTATTTGGCATATATTTAACAGCTCTGTGTATGAAATAAAGATAAGTTCAAACAAAAATATTTCCTATTCAATTAAAACATTTATAATCACTGCTTTCTTTTGCATTTTAGTTTACTCCTCTCAAGTTGTAAACTATTTACTAGATTATGAAATAATCTAGTCTTCTGCACAACACTATTCAAGAATATAAAATGTAAATTATGCTCATGTTTGAATATTTACAGTTTGATAATTGTTAAATTTGTCTGACTTTATTCTGACTTTAAAAAAATAATAACAATATGTCAAATAGTATGCTTTGTCATTGACGTTGTTGTTTTTATTATTTATTTTTGAAAGAAAATTGCATGTTTAACAAAGAAGATATAAGAGCATTTTTAAATTTCCAAATAAGGTTTCTACTCAAGCCCACTGTATTCAAATGATTTAGAATCCACTTGACTTTCATCTGTAATATGAAAGAGGCTTTTTTTTCTATAATTCAAACAAATTTGGCAAGCAGGCATGAAAGTCACATCCTTAGATTGCTCTCCACCTCTCCTTTTTTTCTTTTGCAAGGATTCAGATAGCAAGAAAATAATTCAATAGTGTCAAGAATCAATTTTTTTAAGTCTTCAGATTCAGTAGATTCTGCCAGATTTTCTGGTAGATTTATTCTCTCTGCTTCCTTTGTGCATAACCCTTATTACTCCTCAATGAAAATGTACTCGGCATGTATACACAATTCTGTTGCCTCTATGTTTATTATTATTATTACCAGTATTACATTTTTTTCTTTAGGATTGACTCATGAAACCACTTTGTAGATGTATATCCTTCTCAGGAGTTGGGGTAGGTGTCTTAAGAGGAACAAGAACCATGAATGGACACTAAAAATGTGAATATGAGAATAAACTAATAAAGAAGCATTCTACCTTAAGGATTTTGTATTTTAAAATAAGGAAAATCTGAAAATAAATGGGTTAATGATTCAACTTAGGAAAAAGTATCAAATAAAAAATAGAAGTCAGGAATTGATAATAAACAATCTGAATATAATGCATGAAAACAATAAAATCTTAGTTTAAAAACAGCAAAGAGATTTTCAAAATTTGTGTAACACTAAAACATACAAAAACCTAGAAAATATAAGTAAAAAATAAAAACATGGCATTTTAAATAAAAATGGGAAAAACTCAGATACTGAAAATATCTAAGACATTTAGTGTATCATTAATATTCCAGCCTGAACTTTGAAAATCTAGACAAATTAGATAATTTTCCAGCAAAGTATAAAATGTCAAAATTGGCCCAATTAAAAGTATTAAGTCTGAATAATAAAATAGTCTAAATAGATGGTCAAATGCAGAAGGCAGTAGATTCAGTTTCTAAACATTAAGTCAATGATATTTGATATTTCCTCAGATCTTAAAACAAAAGTTGACTTAAAAAATATGCAAACTTCTCCTAATATCTTTATTAAGATCACTTAACCTTAGCAGTGGAACCTGATCAAGATGGTAAAACATATATATATTCAAACTGGGGGATGATTTTTATGTGTAACTATAGAAGTTATAGTTCTAAATAAAAGAATAGCTAATTGAATTCAGCACTGTGTCAAAAGGATAATATATGGATGGTCAGAGAGATTATATTCTAGTATTATAAAGATTTTTCCACATTTAGAATTCTACAAGCATAATTTAAGAAACTATAATTTAGTTCAGAATTTACTTAGAACCAAAATCCTATAGGAAACTATAATTTAAACTATAAATCTAATTAAATAGCTTCAGAAGCTATAAAATTTCAATAAGGGACAGGAAACAAAACCTGGATATTGATTAAAAAAGTCAATCACCTCAGGGTGCCTCGGTGGCTCAGGCTCAGTCAGTTGAGCATCCAACTTTTGCTCAGGTCATGATCTCGCGGTCTATGGGATCGAGCCCCACATTGGGCTCTGTGCTGACAGCTCAGAGCCTGGAGCTTGCTTTGGGTTCTGTGTCTCCCTCTCTCTCTGCCCCTCCCCTGCTCATGCTTTGTCTCTCTCTGTGTCAAAAATAAATAAACATTAAAAAAAAATAAATCATCTCATTAAAATATCAATCACAAAAAAAACCATGATTTCAGTGCAACTTTTTTTTGGGTAAAATTATTTCAAATTTCTCATAGAAAGATAATTGTCTTAGTAGCTAAGAATTCATGGTTGAATTCCAAGAATTACATAGAGTGAACTGCACCAAATGAATTCCTAAATGCAGTGAACACCAGTAACAGCTAGACAGTCTTGGTTTTTTTGACAAATCACATACGCATATTCTACTGCAACACAGCATAAGGGTGGTGGCCTCCAAATAAAATTGTGGATGCTCTTTGGAAGAGGAAATTAGGAAAACCAATGGTTGATATACAACTACCAATGACCATTTGCCATGTTAAATGTTACATTTCCTTTTTTTTAATTTTTAATTAATTTTTTTTTCTCTTTTATTTTTTTATTTTTTATAATATATGAAATTTATTGTCCAAATTGGTTTCCATAAAACACCCAGTGCTCATCCCAAAAGGTGCCCTCCTCAATACCCATCACCCACCCTCTCCTCCCTCCCACCCCCCATCAACCCTCAGTTTGTTCTCAGTTTTTAACAGTCTCTTATGCTTTGGCTCTCTCCCACTCTAACCTCTTTTTTTTTTTTTTTTTTTTCCTTTTTTCCTCCCCCTCCCCCATGGGTTCCTGTTACGTTTCTCAGGATCCACATAAGAGTGAAACCATATGGTATCTGTCTTTCTCTGTATGGCTTATTTCACTTAGCATCACACTCTCCAGTTCCATCCACGTTGCTACAAAAGGCCATATTTCATTTTTTCTCATTGCCACGTAGTATTCCATTGTGTATATAAACCACAATTTCTTTATCCATTCATCAGTTGATGGACATTTAGGCTCTTTCCATAATTTGGCTATTGTTGAGAGTGCTGCTATGAACATTGGGGTACAAGTGCCCCTATGCATCAGTACTCCTGTATCCCTTGGATAAATTCCCAGCAGTGCTATTGCTGGGTCATAGGGTAGGTCTATTTTTAATTTTCTGAGGAACCTCCACACTGTTTTCCAGAGCGGCTGCACCAATTTGCATTCCCACCAACAGTGCAAGAGGGTTCCCGTTTCTCCACATCCTCGCCAGCATCTATAGTCTCCTGATTTGTTCATTTTGGCCACTCTGACTGGCGTGAGGTGATACCTGAGTGTGGTTTTGATTTGTATTTCCCTGATAAGGAGCGACGCTGAACATCTTTTCATGTGCCTGTTGGCCATCCGGATGTCTTCTTTAGAGAAGTGTCTATTCATGTTTTCTGCCCATTTCTTCACTGGGTTATTTGTTTTTCGGGTGTGGAGTTTGGTGAGCTCTTTATAGATTCTGGATACTAGCCCTTTGTCCGATATGTCATTTGCAAATATCTTTTCCCATTCCGTTGGTTGCCTTTTAGTTTTGTTGGTTGTTTCCTTTGCTGTGCAGAAGCTTTTTATCTTCATAAGGTCCCAGTAATTCACTTTTGCTTTTAATTCCCTTGCCTTTGGGGATGTGTCGAGTAAGAGATTGCTACGGCTGAGGTCAGAGAGGTCTTTTCCTGCTTTCTCCTCTAAGGTTTTGATGGTTTCCTGTCTCACATTCAGGTCCTTTATCCATTTTGAGTTTATTTTTGTGAATGGTGTGAGAAAGTGGTCTAGTTTCAACCTTCTGCATGTTGCTGTCCAGTTCTCCCAGCACCATTTGTTAAAGAGGCTGTCTTTTTTCCATTGGATGTTCTTTCCTGCTTTGTCAAAGATGAGTTGACCATATGTTTGTGGGTCTAGTTCTGGGGTTTCTATTCTATTCCATTGGTCTATGTGTCTGTTTTTGTGCCAATACCATGCTGTCTTGATGATGACAGCTTTGTAGTAGAGGCTAAAGTCTGGGATTGTGATGCCTCCTGCTTTGGTCTTCTTCTTCAAAATTCCTTTGGCTATTCGGGACCTTTTGTGGTTCCATATGAATTTTAGGATTGCTTGTTCTAGTTTCGAGAAGAATGCTGGTGCAATTTTGATTGGGATTGCATTGAATGTGTAGATAGCTTTGGGTAGTATTGACATTTTGACAATATTTATTTTTCCAATCCATGAGCAGGGAATGTCTTTCCATTTCTTTAAATCTTCTTCAATTTCCTTCGTAAGCTTTCTATAGTTTTCAGCATACAGATCCTTTACATCTTTGGTTAGATTTATTCCTAGGTATTTTATGCTTCTTGGTGCAATTGTGAATGGGATCAGTTTCTTTATTTGTCTTTCTGTTGCTTCATTGTTAGTGTATAAGAATGCAACTGATTTCTGTACATTGATTTTGTATCCTGCAACTTTGCTGAATTCATGTATCAATTCTAGCAGACTTTTGGTGGAGTCTATCGGATTTTCCATGTATAATATCATGTCATCTGCAAAGAGCGAAAGCTTGACTTCATCTTTGCCAATTTTGATGCCTTTGATTTCCTTTTGTTGTCTGATTGCTGATGCTAGAACTTCCAGCACTATGTTAAACAACAGCGGTGAGAGTGGGCATCCCTGTCATGTTCCTGATCTCAGGGGAAAAGTTCTCAGTTTTTCCCCGTTGAGGATGATGTTAGCTGTGGGCTTTTCATAAATGGCTTTTATGATCTTTAAGTATGTTCCTTCTATCCCGACTTTCTCAAGGGTTTTTATTAAGAAAGGGTGCTGGATTTTGTCAAAGGCCTTTTCTGCATCGATTGACAGGATCATATGGTTCTTCTCTTTTTTTTTGTTAATGTGATGGATCACGTTGATTGATTTGCGAATGTTGAACCAGCCCTGCATCCCAGGAATGAATCCCACTTGATCATGGTGAATAATTCTTTTTATATGCCGTTGAATTCGATTTGCTAGTATCTTATTGAGAATTTTTGCATCCGTATTCATCAGGGATATTGGCCGGTAGTTCTCTTTTTTTACTGGGTCTCTATCTGGTTTAGGAATCAAAGTAATACTGGCTTCATAGAATGAGTCTGGAAGTTTTCCTTCCCTTTCTATTTCTTGGAATAGCTTGAGAAGGATAGGTATTATCTCTGCTTTAAACGTCTGGTAGAACTCCCCTGGGAAGCCATCTGGTCCTGGACTCTTATTTGTTGGGAGATTTTTGATAACCGATTCAATTTCTTCGCTGGTTATGGGTCTGTTCAAGCTTTCTATTTCCTCCTGGTTGAGTTTTGGAAGAGTGTGGGTGTTCAGGAATTTGTCCATTTCTTCCAGGTTGTCCAATTTGTTGGCATATAATTTTTCATAGTATTCCCTGATAATTGTTTGTATCTCTGAGGGATTGGTTGTAATAATTCCATTTTCATTCATGATTTTATCTATTTGGGTCATCTCCCTTTTCTTTTTGAGAAGCCTGGCTAGAGGTTTGTCAATTTTGTTTATTTTTTCAAAAAACCAACTCTTGATTTCGTTGATCTGCTCTACAGTTTTTTTAGACTCTATATTGTTTATTTCTGCTCTGATCTTTATTATTTCTCTTCTTCTGCTGGGTTTAGGCTGCCTTTGCTGTTCTGCTTCCATTTCCTTTAGGTGTGCTGTTAGATTTTGTATTTGGGATTTTTCTTGTTTCTTGAGATAGGCCTGGATTGCAATGTATTTTCCTCTCAGGACTGCCTTCGCTGCGTCCCAAAGCGTTTGGATTGTTGTATTTTCATTTTCGTTTGTTTCCATATATTTTTTTATTTCTTCTCTAATTGCCTGGTTGACCCACTCATTCGTTAGTAGGGTGTTCTTTAACCTCCATGTTTTTGGAGGTTTTCCAGACTTTTTTCTGTGGTTGATTTCAAGCTTCATAGCATTGTGGTCTGAAAGTATGCATGGTATAATTTCAATTCTGGTAAACTTATGGAGGGCTGTTTTGTGACCCAGTATATGATCTATCTTGGAGAATGTTCCATGTGCACTCGAGAAGAAAGTATATTCTGTTGCTTTGGGATGCAGAGTTCTAAATATATCTGTCAAGTCCATCTGATCCAATGTCTCATTCAGGGCCCTTGTTTCTTTATTGACCGTGTGTCTAGATGATCTATCCATTTCTGTAAGTGGGGTGTTAAAGTCCCCTGCAATTACCACATTCTTATCAATAAGGTTGCTTATGTTTATGAGTAGTTGTTTTATATATTTGGGGGCTCCGGTATTCGGCGCATAGACATTTATAATTGTTAGCTCTTCCTGATGGATAGACCCTGTAACTATTATATAATGTCCTTCTTCATCTCTTGTTACAGCCTTTAATTTAAAGTCTAGTTTGTCTGATATAAGTATGGCTACTCCAGCTTTCTTTTGGCTTCCAGTAGCATGATAAATAGTTCTCCATCCCCTCACTCTCAATCTAAAGGTGTCCTCAGGTCTAAAATGAGTCTCTTGTAGACAGCAAATAGATGGGTCTTGTTTTTTTATCCATTCTGATACCCTATGTCTTTTGGTTGGCGCATTTAATCCATTTACATTCAGTGTTATTATAGAAAGATATGGGTTTAGAGTCATTGTGATGTCTGTATGTTTTATGCTTGTAGTGATGTCTCTGGTATTTTGTCTCACAGGGTCCCCCTTAGGATCTCTTGTAGGGCTGGTTTAGTGGTGACAAATTCCTTCAGTTTTTGTTTGTTTGGGAAGACCTTTATCTCTCCTTCTATTCTAAATGACAGACTTGCTGGATAAAGGATTCTCGGCTGCATATTTTTTCTGTCTAGCACACTGAAAATCTCGTGCCAATTCTTTCTGGCCTGCCAAGTTTCAAAAGAGAGATCCGTCACGAGTCTTATAGGTCTCCCTTTATATGTGAGGGCACGTTTACCCCTTGCTGCTTTCAGAATTTTCTCTTTATCCTTGTATTTTGCCAGTTTCACTATGATATGTCGTGCAGAAGATCGATTCAAGTTACGTCTGAAGGGAGTTCTCTGTGCCTCTTGGATTTCAATGCCTTTTTCTTTCCCCAGTTCAGGGAAGTTCTCAGCTATTATTTCTTCAAGTACCCCTTCAGCACCTTTCCCTCTCTCTTCCTCCTCTGGGATACCAATTATGCGTATATTATTTCTTTTTAGTGTATCACTTAGTTCTCTAATTTTCCCCTCATACTCCTGGATTTTTTTATCTCTCTTTTTCTCAGCTTCCTCTTTTTCCATAACTTTATCTTCTAGTTCACCTATTCTCTCCTCTGCCTCTTCAATCCGAGCCGTGGTGGTTTCCATTTTGTTTTGTATTTCATTTAAAGCGTTTTTCAGCTCCTCGTGACTGTTCCTTAGTCCCTTGATCTCTGTAGCAAGAGATTGTCTGCTGTCCTGTATACTGTTTTCAAGCCCGGCGATTAATTTTATGACTATTATTCTAAATTCACTTTCTGTTATATTATTTAAATCCTTTTTGATCAGCTCATTAGCTGTTGTTATTTCCTGGAGATTCTTCTGAGGGGAATTCTTCCGCTTGGTCATTTTGGATAGTCCCTGGAGTGGTGAGGACCTGCAGGGCACTTCCCCTGTGCTGTGGTGTATAACTGGAGTTGGTGGGCGGAGTCGCAGTCAGACCTGATGTCTGCCCCCGGCCCACCGCTGGGGCCACAGTCAAACTGGTGTGTGCCTTCTCTTCCCCTCTCCTAGGGGCGGGATTCACTGTGGGGTGGCGTGGCCCGTCTGGGCTACTTGCACACTGCCAGGCTTGTGATGCTGGGGATCTGGTGTATTAGCTGGGGTGGGTAGGCAAGGTGCACAGGGGCTGGAGGGGCAAGCTTAGCTCGCTTCTCCTTAGGTGATCCACTTCAGGAGGGGCCCTGTGGCAGCGGGAGGGAGTCAGATCCGCTGCCGGAGGTTTGGCTCCGCAGAAGCACAGAGTTGGGTGTTTGCGTGGAGCGAGCAAGTTCCCTGGCAGGAACTGGTTCTCTTTGGGATTTTGGCTGGGGGATGGGCGGGGGAGATGGCGCTGGCGAGCGCCTTTGTTCCCCACCAAACTGAGCTCTGTCGTCCGGGGGCTCAGCAGCTCTCCCTCCCTTTGTCCTCCAGCCTTCCCGCTTTCTGAGCAGAGCTGTTAACTTATGACCTCCCAGACGCTAAGTCGCGCTTGCTGTCGGAACACAGTCCGTCAGGCCCCTCCGCTTTTGCAGGCCAGACTCCGGGGCTCTGCTTGGCCGGCGAGCCGCCCCTCCGCCCAGGCTCCCTCCCGCCAGTCCGTGGAGCATGCACCGCCTCGCCGCCCTTCCTACTTCTTCTGTGGGCCTCTCGTCTGCGCTTTGCTCCGGCGACTCCGTTCTGCTAATCCTCTGGCGGTTTTCTGGGTTATTTAGGCAGGTGTAGGTGGAATCTAATTGATCAGCAGGACGCGCGGTGAGCCCAGCGTCCTCCTACGCCGCCATCTTCCTGGAATGTGCCCCTTAATTAATTTTTTTTAATTTACATACAAATTAGTTAGCATAGAGTGCAACAATGATTTCAGGAGTAGAATCCTTAGTGCCCCTTACCCATTTAGCCCATCCACCCTCCCATACCCCCTCCAGTAACCCTCTGTTTCTTCTCCATATTTATGAGTCTCTTCTGTTTTGTCCCCCTCCCTGTTTTTTATATTATTTTTGTTTCCCTTCCCTTATGTTCATCTGTTTTGCCTCTTAAAGTCCTCATATGAGTGAAGTCATATGATTTTTATTTTTCTCTGACTGACTAATTTCACTTAGCATCATACCCTCCAGTTCCATCCATGTAGTTGCAAATGGCAAGATTTCATTCTTTTTAATGGCTGAGTAATACTCCATTGTATATATATACCACATCTTCTTTATCCATTCATCCATTGATGGACATTTGGGCTCTTTCCATACTCTGGCTATTGTTGATAGTCTTGCTATAAACACGGGGGTGCATGTGTCCCTTCAAAACAGCATATCTGTATCCCTTGGATAAATACCTGGTAGTGCAATTGCTGGGTCGTAGGGTAGTTCTATTTTTAGTTTTTTGAGTAACCTCCACATTTCTATGGATTAAAAATCCACATATAAAATGTAAAACAAGAGAGTGATAAATACTAGGTATAAATGTAAGAGAGTTGTTGAATAAACTTGTGGTTTTAGAGATCTTCCTAGTATTTCTTTGCAATCACTTTTTTCTAGTTACACACTGAAAATACATAAATAATTCCTTTCTTACTTGCTGATTATGAATTTCACATTTAAATGTTTCTGTTGGATCATCATTATCTCTTTCAAGAAAAAAACATGAATGACAGTTGATTTCTTTTATCTGAAACAGACTAATTCTGTTAATATTTTTTATTGTGTGTATTTGGATATCTGGCTGGATATTTTGGTTACTGACAAATAATGAATTTAAAACAATTTAAAAATTAAAAAAGATAGCCCCCAAAATAAATGCATAAATATGCTGTATTATCAATTTTATCAATTTGTTTTTAAATTTTTAGCATTTTAAAAATCAGAATGGGTTTTTAATCAGTGATGTATCATATTTGAATTAGGAGAATGGTGTCCTTTCACTATAGAAGCCTAAATGGTATGTCCTACAATTGATAACATCTTTACTGATAGCTAAAATTTGGATATTTTGTAAAACATCAAGAAGACCATCAGAAGTTCTATAGAATGACACTCTGATTTGTAAAGATTAACATTTATTAAGAAATAAGTTAATTAAGGTAGACACAGAATTCCATATGCATGCATAAGTAAAGCTTGTTGATTTTATTGTTACTTTTTCTGCATATTTTCTGATTGTTTTCGGCTCAACTTATCAATAGATGAAAAAGTGTATTAAAGTGGTACACAATGATGCTGGATTTTTAGTTATTTCCTATAACATCCTATATCCTTATATTAATTAGTTTTATATTTTTAGATGTGTATACTTTAAAGTCATTAGAGCTCTTTGACAAATTCAATTTTTTCTCAAAAGATTCTTACCAGGTCCTTGTTGATGCTTTTTATCTAAGTTATTAGTTTAGAAGTTACACAGCTTTATCTATATTTATGCCTCAGTATATATTACAATACTGAGCTAATCATTAAAATTTCAGATATTTTTGCTAAAGAAAAATTTGACTTATTAGTTGTCTTTATTTTTTAATGTTTATTTATTTATTTATTTATTTTTAATTTTTTTTCAACGTTTTTTTATTTATTTTTGGGACAGAGAGAGACAGAGCATGAATGGGGGAGGGGCAGAGAGAGACGGAGACACAGAATCGGAAACAGGCTCCAGGCTCTGAGCCATCAGCCCAGAGCCTGATGCGGGGCTCGAACTCACGGACCGTGAGATCGTGACCTGGCTGAAGTCGGACGCCTAACCGACTGTGCCACCCAGGCGCCCCTGTTTATTTATTTTTGATAAAGGGAGAGACAGAGCGTGAGTGGAGGAGGGGAAAAAAGAGAGGGAGACACAGAATCTGAAGCAGGTTCCAGACGCTGAGCTGTCAGCACAGCTGAACTCAATATAAGATAACCACTATCTTTCAAGATGACATATCAAGGTGTCACAGTAATGAAACAGCCATTAGTAATTAGTCTGAATTATCTCTTTCTCTTTCCTTCTTTCTTTCTCTCTCTCTCTCGCTCTCTCTCTTTTTTTTAGAGAGAGAAAGAGAGGGAGCAAGAGAGAGGGAGCAGGAGAGAGGGGCAGAATGAGAGACAGAGAATCCCAAACAGGCTCCATACTGAGCAAGGAGCTGACACAGGGCTCGATCCCACAGCCCTGGGATCACTACCTAGGCTGAAATCAAGAGTCAGGTGCTCAACTGACTGAGCCACACAGGTGCTGCTGGATACCTTTAAACCTTACTATCTGCGATGTCAGGCACTATTATAGGATTTGGATTTTGATTTCTTGCTTTGTTATCAGCTTCTTTTCCTCTAGCCTCTGTAACTGATCTTTTGGGTGCTAACTTGATATATTTTTAGGATGTTCTATTTAAGGACTCCAAACTGAGATTTTCTAGATTGTCCACCATGATCTAATTTTGTCCTCTTGGCTCCACTCTACAACCTTGTACTGCTTCTTGTCTTGTCTACACATGCTTGTTTTGCTGGTAAATCCCCATACAGAGAAAATATCCAGTTAGTTCCCTGCTGCCATCTCTTGGATCCTGAACATTACAATTAGAGTAAGTTGAAGTGATTATATATATATATATATATATATATATATATATATATATATGTATATATGTATATATACTAGTTACAGACAGGTTACTCATTTGTAACCAAGACTTTAAAGTGGGCCACTATAAAATGAAAATGCTTGTTGGTAGCACAGGTTTTACTGGTAGCTAATATTTCTTGAAGTGTTGCTAAATTATCTTGTTGGCTATAAATGTGTGGAAGTTTAAAATTTTCCATTATATTCAAAATACATAAAGATTAAGTAATTATATCTTAGCCATAATTGAAATACAAAACTAACAACAGAAATGAAGTTTTCAGACTTTTTTTTATTATTTTTTTAATTTTTTTAACGTTTATTTATTTTTGAGACAGAGAGAGATAGAACATGAATTGGGGAGGGGCAGAGAGAGAGGGAGACACAGAATCTGAAACAGGCTCCAGGCTCTGAGCTGTCAGCACAGAGCCTGACGCGGGGCTCGAACCCACGAACTGCGAGATCGTGACCTGAGCTGAAGTCGGACACTTAACCGACTGAGCCACCCAGGTGCCCCTCAGACTTTTTTTTAAAATAAAGGATATTTCATGCCATATAGATTCTGTAGATATGTATCAAGTTTAACAGAAGTCAAATATATTTAGATTTTATATATTTTATCAAACTATAAACTTTAAATTAATGTTCAATTTATGCAAAATATGATTGCATCCTGTGAAAGGACAGAGGAAATTAGGGATGTGGAGGTTCACAAAATAATTATATTTTTAGTTAAATTAATTTTATTTATGTATAATTTATGTATCATAAATAGTACACATTTACATACACTGCCTGAAGATTTTTATCAAATCTTTTAGAAAAGATTTTGCATATATCTGTGAGGTCATTTTAGGGCAACCTGGATTTTATTAAAGACGTAGCACATTTCTTAGAACTGAAAATCAGAAGAAAATTTAATGGAGCTTAGGATATACCCACCACATAATCATTTTTAAGCATCATACAACTGCTTGAAACATGCTTTCTTTGCTAAGAATTAAGACCAATATGGGGTAGGTTATAAAATGGATATCAGTGTTTCATATTCAGCAGACCCAGGGCATATCACAATAAGAAAAGGTTAACTGAAGGAGTCATTTTACTTTTTAAATTAGAACCTATTTCATTTACACTTAAGATAAAATGAATTAACAAAGAAAGTAACGTTTGTACTACCTCACTAATTAAAGTTTGGAATCAATATGCTCTCAATGCAGAGTTGTTTAGAAGATTGGTTCTGATATTCTCTTTTGTTCACACATAAATTGTAAATAGAGGTAAATAGGCGGAGTCCAATAACTTCATCACCTGCTTCTGATTCAGTGGAGATGAAGCACATCTTTTTTTTTCTTTTAACTGAAAGTTTTCTATTTTTCAAGTAGCTTTCGTAGACAATGTGTTTGAAGTTTTAAAATTTATTTTTGAAAGAGAAAAAGGGATACAGCGCTACAGCGGGGGGAGGGACAGAGAGAGAGGGAAGCAGAGGATCTGAAGCCAGATCTGGGCTGAGAGCAGAGAGCTTGATGCAGGACTCAAACCCAGGAACCATGATCTAAGCCAAAGGAGGACGCTTAACTGACTGAGCCACCCAGGCATCCGAAGCACAGGTATCCTTAAATTAAATCTTGCCCAGGTAATAAAGATGCAGAGGGTTCCAAGACTATTCTTGAGAAATAAATAATAGGTAGAGAATGTTCTCCTATGAGTGGTCACATTTCAAAATTAGGTAAAACCTCAGAATTTAAATAATAAAAAGATATACACTAAGAAACGAGATAAATAGCAATTTAACGGAGTGAGCTTTGCTTCTTAATATTTTCAGACCATCGTGGTGATGCTGCTAGGTTTATTTTAATTTGCTTTGCTGGGCAATGAGCTTTGGATAAAAGCTTGCTTATTCTTAACTGATACAAATGTTTCACTTGAAAAATCTTTCAAAATAACTTTCACATAAGCAATGATAGCTAGTCACTATTTGTATGAGTCTGAGACTGATTTGCGACACTGTCCTAAATGTAAGTATCACTTATGTCCATCATCAATCCTCTAAGCTCTACAGGCCTTTGAGAAAATATTTTGCTTTTTCCAGTGTATGGTTAATAAGAAAAGGACAGCTATTGAATGTGTGTTTAACAGGATGAAGAGGAGATCTGGTATTAGAGAAAGTGTAATTGAAATGTAAGTAATTGAAGCATAACAAAAATTACTGTTGAAGGCTTTTTATCACTTCAGTGAAGAGTTCAGTCTAGCCTTCAATTGCTTCCTATAATTTCTGTATATAAGACTTCGCTTACTCTCTTGCTCTCTCCCAGGAAACATTTGTGATGTCAGAATTACAACCTGAGGTTATAGCACTGTGACACTTTCAAGCTCTTCAAGGTTTATCAAACACAGTTAATTATATTTACTAGAAGTCTCTCACCTCTCATACTCATGCACCTTAATCATACACACAGTGGAAATCTATAAAGACCTTAGAATAAAAGGAGCACGTTTAAACACTGCCTTTAGAACACAAAGATATATCTGTGATTTTGAAAATAAGGTAATTTGAACAGATAATTTTATGTCTTCATTTTCTTTTAAGCTAGCATGGAAACTAATAGTGTTTTTTTTTACCTAAATTGCTATAGTTCAAAAAATCTATTTAAAGGCTCTAATTATTAAACACATTTAAGTTGAATGACGAAAACTTTCTAAATCCCATTTTGAAATATTGTATATTTTCTGTAACTGAAACGATCAAAAAGATATTTATAGTGGTCACAAATAGAGAATTAGAAGTACTTCTAATTGAAATTTGTGAAGCTTCCAATGTAAAAGGTGCTGCTTAGAAATATTTTGAAACTTGTATCTCTGAAATTTTGTTGTGCCAATTAGAAAATAATATTTAATAAAATTTTATGGTTATTTTATTAAAAACTATATGTTTTGAATGATGTGCACATTGGGACTATAAAAATTTGAAGGCAATGTTGCATATGAATCTTCTGTTCATGACAAGAAAAATACGAGAATTTATAAAGCAAACATCAATTAAGTGACTATTTAGTCATTTTGTAAACATTACTTGCAAAAATACAATAAAATCATATACAAAGATATACAAAAATATAATTTAGAACTCAAGCATTTGGGAAAGCAATTCTAAACATTTATTTTATTGTATGCTTTATTTTAAGTGAACAAAGATAACACATAATGAAGATAAGAATCCACCAATATAGAATTATAATTTTAAAATGTTAATAATATAAAGTAAATATTTTTTGCTCTGTGAAAGACTGTTAAGAAAATGAAAAGACAAGGGGATCATGGGTGGCTCAGTCTGTTAAGCATCCAACTTTGGTTCAGGTCATGATCTCACGGTTTGTGAGTTCAAGCCCCACATCGGGCTCTGTGCTGAAAGCTCAGAGCCTAGAGCCCTGCCTTGGATTCTGTGTCTCCCCCTTTCTCTGCCTCTTCCATGCTCATGCTCTGTCCCTTTCTGTATCTCAATAATAAATAAACATTAAAAAAAAAAAAGAAAATGAAAAGACAAGGCACAGACTAAGAGATAATATTTGCAAAATATTTACAAAACATACATAAGTGATAAAGGATTGTATCCAAAATACACAAAGAATGCCTAAAACTCAACAAAGAAAAAAAAATACAATAAATAACAGTCAAAATGTCTGAAAAGATACTTTACCAAAGAAGATATACAGACGGAAAATAGGCATATGAGAAGATACTCAACATCATTTGTCATTACCAAGATCTCCTTCAGAGAATGGTAAACAAACTGATAACTGTAGTACATCCATACAATGGAGTATTATTAAGCCATAAAAAGAAGTGAACTTTCAAGGCACAAAAAGATACGCATGGATAAATTTTAAGTGCATAATGCTAAGCGAAAGGAGTCAGTATGAAAAGGTTATATGCTACATGGTTCAAGTTATATGGCATTCTGGAAAAGACAAAGTGATCAAGACAATTAATAGATTGTAGTTGGAGGGGTACAAGCTGGCCTCATCTGACACCTCAAGATGCCTTACTCACACCAACTGTTCTCTGTCCAGGAGACAAGCAGTTTTAAACTTTCAGGGTTTCCTTTCTCCTGTAAATTTTGGGCCAAAGTTTTGTTTCATGTCTGCATCTACTGCTGGGGCCCCAGAAAGTGGGACCCTGGCTCCTGAGTCTTAACTGTCTTCTGTATAATATCCTGCTCTCATGGGTCCAGAGGGCTCCCCTGAGAGCAGACCCCATGCTGGCCAGCTCCTCCCTCCTTTGGGCACAGACCCATGTTGGGGTGGAACAAGGATATAAAAATTTATAATTTTTTTGTGCTTGTTGTAAAACAAGGGGCAGCAAGTGTGTGTTTTTTTTTTTTTATAAAGATGACACAGATGTATATTTTGATAATTGCAATTACAGGTTCAGAATTGTGATGGGGAGCATGGCACATTTCACCGCCCATCCCAACAGTTTGTAATCCAGAAAGAACCGAATTAAAGCAATTTTAAAACAACAACAACAACAACAACAACAAAAATAGATCATAGTTGCCTAGGGTTGCAGGTGGGGTTTGAATAGATGAAGCATACATGATTTTTAGGGTGACAAAATGATTCTGTATAACACCATAATGATGGATTCATGAGGCTTTGCATGTCAAACCCATTGAATTTTACATCACAAAGAGTGAATCTTAATGTATGCAAATTTTAAAAATCATTTAAATGTATGGAATGCAGACTGTGATAGAGGAATTTAAATGTATTATAAATGCATGAAATAACCAAACTTAAGGGAGTAGTAACTGAAAATGAATGAAGACTATAAGACTTCAAATAAATGAAACTACACACAGTCATTGTATCATATTTGGTAAAGTTGTTTTACTATGGGGATTTGTGTTAATTGTTCTGAAACCATCATATCTACCATACATACATAGTAGAATTCGACAATGAAATAAATGGATGGCAGATGTTGGGAGCCAGGTTTCTCACCGTTGGAGTGGGAAGCTTCAGACAAGCAAGGTGAGAAAGCTAGAATGATCCATATGTTAATGGATTAGAGTTGAAGATAATGTGAACTCATGGTTAGCTTAGTGCCGACACAGATGGATACATACAGAAATATTTATTTCTACCTTGGAAACAACCCTGGCAGAGAAAACGATATTAGATAAAAAAAATTAAGGACATCTGAAAAAAGCATGAAGCTTAGTCAATAATAATGTATCAATACATTATTGTGCAATGTATCAATACATCAATTCATCAGTTGTGCCAAATTACCATAGTAATGTAATATGTTAATACAGAAAAAAGTAGATGTGGGATATATGTGAAATATGTGTACTATTATTATAATTTTTTCATAAAGATAAAACAAAAGGTTATTCTTAAAAAAAAATAATCTCTACTTCACCCTGCAAATGTCACTTCCTGTGAATAGCAGATGTTCAAATTTTGGTGCGTTCTTCCACACATTCTTTTTCCATTTCATATAAATTTAAGCAAATATCAATACTTAATTCTTTTCAGGAAAAAGTGCATTTTGAGACCATAAATATATCAATTGTGAAGTCGGTATTTTCACAGTCTAAGCAATTTCATACTGTTTTCTTAAATACGCTTAGGCACAGAGTGTTAGTGGATGCATTTCCCACACTCAAAATTTTATTAATTTTGTTTCAAAATTCGAGTATTTCAGTACTTTGGTGTAAAAGTTACACTGTTTTTGCATTATTTGCACAGGCGTTTTGCTTATTTGGCAATTGTGTACTCATTATTTTCAAGACATGAAACAGAGATAACTCCTTCACTTTGAGCTTTATGCTCAAAAACAGTAGAGCTCTACCTAACAGTAAATTTTTCACCTGGGATACAATTACTGGGAGCACAATCTAATATGACTCAGAGATCATCTACCTCCCCACAATAGTTGATACCGTCATTATGTTCGAAATTAGTTTATATTTGGTAGGTGAATAATATGCATAATGGCATCATTAGCTGAGGAGAAAATCAAGGTGAATTAGTTTGCTCAATTAAATTCAATCATTTATATGGGAACATGTAAGAAAGCCAAAAAAAATCAAAAGTCAAAGACATGACAGATATGAGAGACTGAAGAGAATCATAGCCAAAGGTATAAATAACACCTGATTCAAGACTAGAGGATAATGAAATATAGGGACACATATAATAGTTAAATTATCTAAATGGTATAGAAAGGCAGTTTGTACTTAAAATTTCCTTACCTGGGAAAAGAAAAATAAAACAAAACAAGCAAACCAAAAAGCATAAGCAGCCTAATTTTTTTTAACAAAAGGAGAAGGAAGAAGTTATTTAATCTTTAAGTAACTAGCACACATAAATGCTTCATTTATTCATCCCCCATTAAAGAAACTTTATTATACTCCTGCTTTCCCATTTAATAAAATTTCTAAATTTCTTAGCCGAATTTGTTTGTTAACATGTGATTGACATTTTTTTTTCCTGAAAATATTTCTGTCTGGATCCTGCCCTTCTCAGACATAAAGAGAAAAATATACTCCAAATGGAAAATTGTACGAAGTTGCAGATCCCACTTTTAGATGAATTTTAAGTCTATGAAAATGAGGAAATCATCCTCATAGACGCAAAACTCCCCAGAGAGACTGATATCCTATGCAAGGCTGTATAGAAATTGATACAACACTTTGCCAGTATTTGTATCACTTTATTTATTTTGTCATTGTAATAAATATAGACCACGGATACATGTCTTAACTACTGTGTTTACTGTTTTTGTTTGTTTTTTTTCCTGGTCAGTGATTAACTGGGACTGGGATGATAGTGGGATGTATTTCATTAGGATCTAAAAGGACCTTTGGGAACATTGAAAATATTCTCTATCTTGATTCTGGTAGTGGATGCCGTAATGTATACATCTGCCAAAACTAATCAGTGCATTTTTATATGTAAATTTTGTATGTAAATAAAGTTGATAAACAAAAATATTATAAAAATAGAATAATCATGCCATAAAGTGGTAATTATCATTAGCTGATAATTAGTAAAACTGAGGGAGGAGGAAGAAATTATGCTCTAGGTGCTGCTGAAATTCTTTCATGTGACTCTCTTAACTCGAATTGGAGTATAATTTAAGGATATACGAAAGTCTGTAAATTAGGGATCATCTATCACCTATTTTGTGTATGCCTACTGTTAATTAATCTCTAGTTTCCAGGAATAGTCATCAATGATGCTCTCTTGCTTTGATATTGGTTTTTTTCCCAAAGTGTGTTTTTTTATTAGATAAACAGATATGATGGTGACACCATATACTGTTTTTTGCTTGCTCATAAAGACAGAGATAGATCATGTATTCCACTGTCAAATAAACTTGGAAAATAATTATTTAAATTATTTATAATAGAATTTTCAACTGTGGAACTTAAGTCTTTAATATGCCCATATATCTCACGATTCATTTAAAAAAATAGACTATGCAGTGTTCCCATTTTTTTTTTAAATAATTTTTTATAGCATTTGGTTTTGTGTTTGGTAAAGTAAGTTTGGGCAAAACTTATATGAATATTTCCATTCCCCAAAGGCACAGTCATGTTTCTATTATTTTTCATTACTGCTGAGGAATGCAGTAAAATTGCCCAGTGGCAATTGCTTCTCCCACTTTAAACACTACTCTTTGGTTAAAGAGAACAAAATGTGGTAAGTGATTTATCAGCCTTAGAAGAGTTCCCACTCTGGTTTCACAAATGATAGTTTATATAAGTTAAAATAGCTTGCAGGCAAAGCCCCAGCTCTATTAACTACTCTTTAAAAGTAATTGTTAGGGGCACCTGGGTGGCTCAACTGGTTGAACATCCGACTCTTGATTTCCCCTCAAGTCGTGGTCCCAGGGTCGTGGGATCAAGCCTCATATCGGGATTGTGTTGAGCATGAAGTCTTCTTGAGATTCTCAATCTCTCTCTCTTTCTCTCTCCCTCTCTCTGTCTTTCTGCCCTTCTCCCCTACTTACATTCTCTCTCTCTCTATAAAATTAAAATAATAACAATAATAATAAAATGAAAAGTAATTGTTATATGTACTATAATTATCCTTCTAGGTGAACTTCTCCCTTTCCCTATGCATGCAAGCAATAACTTCCTGCTTCCTCCTGCTTCTCATCTTTCTATAGGCAAGGCTATCTCCGTTTTCTCTGAACTAAGACACAGAAGCACTGTTGTTTTAGTTTAATAGGATCAGTACTTTTATATGTTTTTCTGGATACATGTGTTTCTATCTAACCTTTGTATATTATTATAAGTCCTTCCAAGAGCATTACCATGAGTAACACCTATTTATTCTATTATCGTTTGTTTCTCTATCATTAGCACCCTACCACAATGTCTCACTACATACTAAACACATATGTGCTTCAAAAAATACTTGCATTGTTAGAAACTGTGTTATTAATCCTTTTGTGTTTTAGTAAGTGTGGGGTAGGTCATTGAGAAACATGACCACCAGTTGACCCAGGAGCTGGACTGACTCATTCTATTTCATTTTTTTTAATTCCCCAAAATCTGATGTTTTGGCATAATGTTATCAGTCATAATTTAAAAAGGTATGTTGCAGAAATAACCAAATTCCCTTGTCAACTGCATTTTAATAAACTCTCATAGTATCTTTAGTACCTTTGTAGACAGCTATTATCTTACTCTGATGCTTTGGCAAAAAGTTTCTGCCAAAGTGGTTCATCTTCAACAAGAATCATGAAAAAGACTTTGACCAGTACTGGTTTCTAATAACTAAGATCAATCTGCCATCTTGTGGGAGGGACAATAATGAACCTTTTAAGTGATTCCCCTAGACTACCTGCACAGTGCCACAATATACCAGGGGATGGTAGCCTGAGATCTGTCCCTATTCTCCTTCCCCACATCAGTAAAATGGGTCCCTTACACTGATGACATAATGTTAACATGTGAAGACTTGGCATCTGCTGCAGGACACTCTGCAGATTTTGTTGGAACATCTGTGAAGAATCATATGGGCAGGGAACCCACAGAAAATTTAAGGCCCAGACATTGCCATAAGGTTTGGGGAGTCATTCTGTCAGGCAAGACATATGTTGTCCCAGAAGCTGTATTGGATAAATGTAAGCTTATCCAACCTCAAAAATGTAACGAAATACAAGCCTTTGTGGAGATTCTGGGGGTTTTAGAGAATTTTTATCCTCCACCTGGCATGGTGCCTCCACCCGTATGCTGCCTGGTAAAGAGAGGGCATTTGTGGGACTGGGGATGAGAACAGCAAGCCACCTTTGAGAAGGCAAAATTACTAGTAAAAGAGATTCAAGCTCTAGACATCTCAAGCAGGGCTACCATTTGAATGAGTTGTGTCTGTGACTCTGGGAGGCATGGGTTGGGCACTGTGGCAGAGACAACAGAAGGGGAGAGTGACCCTAGGACTTTGGCCCCAGCTCTGGAAGGAAGCAGAAATGTGATATACTATCATTGAACAACAGTTCCTAGCAATGTACAGTGCTCCTCTAGATGGACCCTGTCAGGAAGGAATGAACCACAGCAGCCAAAGGGATGAACGCAGAGCAGTCTGGTTGGTGATCACTTATGATTTCTGGCCATTAACCGTTTGCACTGACAGTTGGGTTGTTCTAATGAGATTAACCTGAAGTCCTGGACAATTAGAAGCTGAGGGGTATATAATTCATGAGTGGGCCCTTGTGGGGTCAGGATGTATGAAGGGACATTGGGTTCATCTGCAAGAGCCTGAGGTAATCCTCACTGTCTTCTACATCCTGCCTCATAAGGCATTGATACCCCCTGACAATCAGGAAGTTGCTGTTCTAGCTCAGATACAATCCCTAGCAACTGGCCTGTCAGTAGATAAAGCAGATTGGGTGCATTTAAAAAAGCGGCCACCACAGTACCCTGGAGAGATGGCATATTGCCAAGGATGACAGATTGCCTTTGAAATACAGTAACTTGGTTAATGCAGTAATAGCAGGTTATAGGTTATGTGTGTTCTAAACAAATACCCAAGGTAACTATCAAAAGAGTTAGGGCTATGCATTAAAGTTCCCAACTAGGGAGGGATTGGTAAATTGATTATATTCACCTTCTCCCTCTGAATGAGGGTTCTAAATATGGATGGATACCCTTGTTAAATGGAGAGTGATCTAGGGTCACATTTCAAAAGTCATGATATGTAAGACTAGTCAAAAAAATGTGACATTTGAATGGAGGTTCCATCTTCCCTTTAATCCACAAGCACCAGGGTTGGTATAAAGGAAAAACTAAATTACTAATAGGTAAAACCATGTTGGCCAGATGGACTAAAGTACAGTCCCAGATTTTAATATATTTGAATGCTCAGCCAACAGAACCTGTTGCCTCATATACCAAATTGGGGACCCCTGCTGAGGCACCCAACACCATAAAGGTACAGAAGTTGCAGGAAACACCCTTTTCTCAGACGTTCACCAAGGATCAACATTCTATGCTGCTGAGAACACCAAGCCCTATCATGTAAGGGAAAGGCATTATCTACTGGAATTTACAATGGGATATTTGACTGGGATGGGTGAACTACTTCACACCCTGTGGTGAGGGGGCACTACTCAATCTCCACTGAGATCCTATTGTCCTGCTACAAGTCTGACCTGTTAAAATGCACTATGCCTACAATGGAGCATGCACCATTAAAAGAGGGGAGAAAGTGAAGGTTCTGGTCTGCCATATCTTGCCCCATCTCCTCATACCTGCCAGTGCCACTTCCCCAGCCAACATGCATGGTATGTACAACCAGATCAGGGTTCCTAAAGCTGCCAGCCTTCCTCTCCTCTTCAGGAGGATGGGCATGTTGCATTTCTCACTGGTACAATCATTTAGCTGCTCTCTCTGTTCCATCCATCGGTCTAGAGGACCTTACTAAATTCACCCCGCAAGCATTGAGTAACAGCCAACAGAGTCTATCCTCACTGAACACAGAAATGTCTCTAATAAGAAAAGCTGTCCTCCAATATAGAATGGCCTTGGCCATTATTACAGCCTGTCAAGGAGGCACCTATGCTTTATCCAATCAGAATGGTGTGTGTTCATACATGATGAGTCTGTTAATGTGTGGTCACATTAAATTGCATGAGGGCACAAGTGAGTGCCCTGAGTGATCCAACTCCCAGCTTAAGGGACATAGTAAATGAACATTTCCAGTAATTTTCCATTTTTTGTGGAAAAAGTTGTCACTAATTTAACTAATTATTATTATTTTTATTTTTTTTAAGTTTATTTATTTTTGAGAGAGAGAAAGAGAGAGACAGAGCATAAGCAGGGGAGGGGCAGAGAGAGAGGGAGACAGAATCCGAAGCAGGCTCGAGTCTCTAAGCTGTCAGCACAGAGCCCAATGCGGGGCTTGAACTTGCAAACCATGAGATCATGACCTGAGCCAAAGTTGGATGCTCAACTGACTGAGCCACCCGGGTGCCCCTAATTTGGCTAATTATTGTCTTAACCCGTGTTTCCTCTTGCATGTGTCTTTTGTTGTTGTGGCATCTGTCTCTAGTGTAGCTACAGAGCAGCCAAAGGTGCCTCCTCCATGCTAGTGCAACCCCTTACTGATTGCTCAGGGCACACAGCAGAAAAAAGGGAGAGCCTGTGAGACTGTAAGAGCCTGTCACACTGGGTGCAGTGGGTGGAGTGTGGGAGGAGGTCATCAGGAGGTTGTTGGAGGAACCTAGGAAATGGGAGGCTCCTCATCCTCTCTCCTGTCCTTGAATTATGTTCTCTGCTTGCCTTCCCTGCTCCCAGAAGCTGCCACAAGGACAGAGCCTTGAAATGGAAATGTGGTGTCGAGACCCTCTGGACAGTGTACATAACGGTCTCGACTAAGGCCTCAGTATAAACTTTTAGGATTTGGCAGGTGGGTGTGGAAATGTACTGGACTTGCAGACCCCCAAGACAAGCCTTGTAAATTCCCGTGTTCATTATAACTGCCACCTACCAATCTGCAGTGTCCTGCCTCTTTCTTCCATCTCTATCCTCCCTCTGCATACAATAGCAGGTTTCAGATTATACCAGGGAGGCTCCCAAGGAGTTTGTAAACCAACAGTGAGGGAATTATACACAACTAATGAGGTTTTTCTCCTTGTATTTATTCTCTCAAAGGACATTTTGTTCTTTGAGGATGATAAAATTATATGTTTGGGTTTGGAAAATGTTTGCTTGAAATTTAGCTATGTAGTGTAATACCTTTCATGATTTTAGTTTCATATATATAATGAAATATATACATTGAAAAGAGGAAAAGGACAAGTATTAAGTATTTTAATCATAGGAGTAGGACACAAGCAAGAAATAACGGATGTGACAACATTTTGACGGTGAGAGTCAAATGGTTCTATCATTTTCTACTTTAAAAAAAAAAAATGAAAGAAAAAGAATTCATCCTCCCACATGGTCAGTGACCCATTATTCTCCAGATTCCTAAACCTACTGATTTAAAAAAATAAAAGGAAAAAGCCTAACCAATGATCAAAATATAGCTGCTTTAGTTTAGCATATTTGCAGTAATAAGATAAAGGCTGCAAAGTTAAATATTCATGGGAATTTGAGATTAATATATATATATATGTACTGCAATGGCATGCTGGACACCTGAAACAATATGACTTACGCTTTTAAAAAAGAGGTCAAAAAATCTCATTGCTCTTTTGAGCATATTCAGACAGTATGTAGAAAGGTATTACTGTTTTAGATTAATATTTGCATTTCCATATAATGAACTATGTAGAAAGTAAATGATACATGCCTTTTACCTATCTCCAAAAATTAATGTAAATTTGTCCTTTATCACCATATGCACTTGGGAATAAACCCATTTATACCATATTAATTTTTTTCAATAAGAAGCTCTTTATATGCATTGTGTAGAAATATTCTCAAAGTAATTTCTCTAGTTAAATATGTTCCCATGAGCTTAAGTAAAAATGTCTAGCTCTTATTTATGAGAAGAAATGGATCTCCTTAGCAAGGTTAACTGATTATAATGTGATTGCAATTCTAGAATGTACAATGTTACATTTATACGTGTATATGTATGGGCGTTTTGCCCTTAAAATATTTCATTCGTGAATAAGGCAAATTTTAAAATAATACTAACATATAAAAACGAAAATGTACTGCTAATTATTTGACTACATATTTAAGATAAAATCTTTCCCAAGGAAGCTTGCAATAGGCTATAGAATTTACTTGCAATAAATTAAATAAAATTTGTCATATAATCATATATTATAATATGATTTAAGACTTTATATTTTCATAACACTTATATGTGCATGGATGTAAATATATTTGGGTTTTATTTATTATCCATTGAGATGAATATTGTTAACATTGCTTTACAGAAGCAATGAAACTAACTTACGAAAGGTGTGGGTAGTTGTCCCTGCTAAGTGCACATAGGTTCCACTCCATTGTGTGTTTTCCATATATTTTCATTTGTAGAATTTAAAGTGTTTATGCTGTGATATAATATTAATATTGGTTACTGAGTGCTTATTCTGTTCCAGGAACTATTCTAAATTCTCTTCCAGGTAGCAACATTATGGAGTAGGAACTATTATTTCCATATCATGGATGAGATAATTGATGGCTAAAAGGATTAAATAATTTGCTGAAATTCTCACAACAGCTCACTAATAGAATAAGGATTTCCCCCACACATCCTACACTTGGAAGTGAGTCTAGATAATACTACAATTCTGCTTCAGAATGATTTCTAGACTGGTGTGAGGACTTTGTTCACCTACCTCATACTTGCAAGTTGAGAATTTATACTTCGTGGTGTTTAGTTTTATGTTTCAACGTGGCGACTTATAGTTGCAGAGATAGTACAGACAATTACCCAATATCCTGTACCAGTGTCTTCTATAGTTAACATCTTACAATGCCACAGAAGACTTGTCAAAAGTAAGAAATTGAAATTGGTATATGCACCAGCTAGGTGGCAATCGCAAGGCTTTGGAACACTCTCCATATGCATAAGCTCTAAACATGTATCCTATATACGGTGCTCGTTTTTCCATAGCCAGGGTTTTGTGACCCAGTACTCAAGAGGTGAAAATGGGAGCGGTGATGCTCGCCATTATTTCTTGTGAACCACTAGCAAAAATTTTGTTTCTTGTCCCTGCAACCTTTTATTCTTCTGGTCGAGAGGTCTTAGTTTCAATGGAAAGAATGCTTCCATCAAGAGACACACAATGACTCCGCTGAACTGGTGATTAAGATAGCCACCTGGCCACTTTGGGCTCCTCATGTCTCTGAATCAGGATTAGAAGGGAGTGACACTGTCTTGGGTGATTGGCCTTGACTATCAAGATGAAATTGGGCTGCTACTACACAACGGATGTAAAGAGGAGTAAGTCTGGTATATAAGAGATCACTTAGGGCATGTCTTAGTACTACCATGCTCTCTAATGAGAGGCAATGGAAAACTCTGGCAATCCAATCCAGGCGGGACAACTAATGCCCCACACCCTTCAGAAATGAAGGTTTAGGTCCCTATACTAAGCAAAGAGCCATGATCAGCTGAGTGGCTTGTTGGGGACAAAGTAAATATGGGATGGGTAGTAGAAGAAGGTAGTTATAAATACCAGCTACAATGTTGTGACCAATAGAAGAAACATGGATTGTCATTCTGTAATTGTTATAAGTAGGTCTTCTTTATTTTATTATGGATACGTGGGTGTATAATATTTATTTACCAAATATTTTTATTCCATCTCTTTTCTCCTTATCATTAAAATAGTATGTATTAATAACAATTTCATATCGCATTTTTTAAGTTATGGAATTATCCAGGAGAAGAGCAAATATTATCCAATGACTTTTGTCTTTTTCTGGAGAAAAAGTTAACAGTTTTTGGCTGTATACAGGATAAGTATGTCATAGTAAGTACAAGTGTGACTTTGTCATTGTCTTTGGAGATTAAGTATGTTTTAAGGACATGTGTATGAGTGCCAAGTTGACAAGGAGTGAAATGTGGTGGATAGTTTCATGTGTCAACTTGGTTAAACTATAGTATGAGGTTATTTAACTAAACATTAATCTAGTTGTTGTGAAGAAATTTGGGAACGTAAATGATATCTACAATTGATTAGCTTCAAGTAGATTATCTTCGATAACTCTTGTGGGCCTCATCTAATCAGTTGAAAGCACTTAGAACAAAACAGGGGTTTCCCTGGGGAAGAATAGAACTGATTTTTCCTCATTGAAGAACTCACCAGGATGGGAAAATATTCAGCTATTAGAATTCCCAAGGCCTTGGTCAAATTTGTGACCACTTACAGACCATTTTGGCTCATAGCAAATGAGAGACATGAAAGAGAAAGAGAAGGAATGTGAGAAGAAACTACTAATGAGGGAAATTTTTGGCAACATTAACAAAGCTTACTGTACCACATTCATAATCTAGTAACACTCCCTATCCAGCCCTGGAGTCCTGAATATCCCTTTGGAAGGTTTTTGCTTTTTTGTGTTTTTTTTTTTTTTTTTTTTTTTTTTTTTTAGTTTACTTATTTAAGTAATCTCTACACCTAATGTGGGCCTCGAACTCATGACCCTGAGATCAAGAATCACATGCTCCTCCAACTGAGCCAGCCAGGCACCCCTGAAAAGTATTGATACATATTTGAATTAAACTCAAAATTTTTAAAAATAAGCCCTAATTAAAAATAATTTCTTCTTCCTTAAGACTGAAATAGCAGCTCCTGGCCAAGAATCTAGCTTGCCTTATAGATTGTGGACTTGCCACCCCTGAACCCTTAACCCCCACAATTCTATATCCCTCTGCTACTGTTTCTCTGAAGAATTGTAACTTCAAGTTTAATGTACACTTGAAGGAAAAAAAAAAAAGCAATAGGAAGACGATTAGTTTATTAGTTGGGTCTCATGGCAAAAATGGAGAAGAAATAAGTTGCCAGTTTCCCTTCCTTCTAACCCTTATTCCCTATTAGAATTTAATCATGTTTCAGATGTTCTTGTTCAGTGTATATTTCCTTGGACTATAGCATGACCATACCCATTTTTAGTTTATTTATAGGTTATTTCAAGGAAAACCTCTGGGTACAGCTTATTATCAAAAAGCAGTATCTAAATAAGCAAAATATTGTCTATAGCTCTCCCTCTACAGACTAGGTCTTAGATGTGTGTGTGTGTGTGTGTGTGTGTGTGTGTGTGTGTGTGTATCTCCTCTTCTGTGAATCAGAATCACACTGTTTCTGACTGGTGCATCTCCAGTAAAGCTGTTAATAGTAGACATTCAGCTGACTTTTCACTGACTAATTTACTCCCAGGTTGGAGACCAACTCAACTAATTATGTCTTTTATAAGAATCAAATATTCTTTTTGAACAGGACTCACTCAGTGAACAACAGAATGGTATGTTAGCTATTGTACCATTTCATTCAGAAACTGACTAAATAGCCTCTATTTTTCTTAGAAAATGAATCATATCATTAATCTCTAGCAACTTTTTAGACCACAGACTAACACCTAACTTCTTGTACTTGTGCACCTTCTAGCAAACAAAAATTCTCTATTACAAGCTACAATTCTCAGTTTTCTTATCTTAAAGGTTGTAATAATATTTTTGAAATTGACTGCTATTAATAGTAGTAATGTTATTGGTAAAGTGTTTTAAAAATGCCTTCCTTATATACCAATAACTATCATGAAGGGAAATTATTTTTTTTTTTTTTTTATAAATTTTTTTTTTTTTTCAACGTTTATTTATTTTTGGGACAGAGAGAGACAGAGCATGAACGGGGGAGGGGCAGAGAGAGAGGGAGACACAGAATCGGAAACAGGCTCCAGGCTCTGAGCCATCAGCCCAGAGCCCGACGCGGGGCTCGAACTCCCGGACCGCGAGATCGTGACCTGGCTGAAGTCGGACGCTTAACCGACTGCGCCACCCAGGCGCCCTGAAGGGAAATTATATAAACAAGCATAACAATACAGCACTACATGAAATAATAGTTGACTGAATAATGCTAATGAAGCATGATGCATTTGAGCTGTATTTAGCAAAGTTTAATAGCAAATAGTAACAATAACAATAGAAAAGACAAATTTTAAGATACTTCAAAATATTTTATAAATACAGCCTCACAGTAGTAAGTTAATTATTTAAAGCTATGTAAGTGGATTAATTAGGAAGGAGAGTATCAGGACATAAGTGTCAAAGAGAGTGACTGGAGACATGTGCATTGAGTTGCCAAAAGACAACTGGCTAAAACTCGAAGGACTAATTAAAATTTCAGCCCTATATAAAAATGAGACTACAGTGGAACATTAGTCAACCATGGTGAGACCCTCCAAAAACAAACATAGATAAACAAAAAAATAGAGTGCCCTTGGCCTCTTGTTCTTCACTTAACTAAGAATAAAGTGTTCCTAAGGGAAATGTATTGACTAAATATGACCCAACCTTTTCATAAGTCAATCTTTCTATGATGTTAATCTACCAGAACAAGATAAAATAAACACATGTATGTCTTTGTAAATGAACACTAATGCTGATGAATATAGTGAAAATTGTAAGCTTTTCTCTCAAAGGAATGGTGCTTGTGGAAATAATATTCACCAATATTATTTGTAACTGAAACATGGCAGAAAGGTCAGATTGTGATTAATATAATACCAACAGGTCATTTATCTGAGGAAAATGCAGTATTTTGAAATACTGTAAGTCAAATTAATTGTTGAGAGAAAGAGAGAATGGGGGAGAGGAGCAGAGAGGGAGAGAAGGAATCTCAAGCAGGCTCCATGCCCAGCATGGAGCCCGACATGGGGCTGGATCCTACAACCCTGGGATCATGACCTGAACCGAAATCAAGAGTCAGATGCTTGAATGACTGATTAAATATTTTGGGGAAGATAATTTGGAAATAAAATGTGTTTGTAATACACAGAATTACATAAAAATGGCCACAAATAATGGTCATGTCTTTGCATTTTTATATAGCTTTTGTAGTGCACATAATTCAAGTGATGCATACAGTTCTTAAAAATAAGCAACCCATGGGGCACCTGGGTGGTTCAGTGGGTTAAGCATCTGACTGTGTTTTGGCTCAGGTGATGATATCACGGTTAGTGAGTTCAAGCCCCATGTCAGGATCTGTGCTGACAGCACAGAGCCTGCTTGGGATTCTCTCTCCCTCTCTCTCTCTTTCTCTTTCTCTGCCCCTGCCTTGCTCATATTCTCTCTCTCCCTCTCTCTCTCTCTCAAAATAAATACATAAACTTCATAAAAAAAGAACTAAAAAAAAATAAGCAATCTACAAACTCGTTTAGGAAGAATTTACATAAAGCTGATTTGTGGTGACAATTCTAGTGCTACTAGTGACAATTAACTAAGGGGTTGAATATTGTGAAGTTTAATTAATTTAATAGCATTAAAATTTGAAAGGTGACTGGTGACTAGGACCAAAGAAAAAAAGGCATAATTAAAGCAGTTAGAGGTTTTGGTTATGGTCAATGATCATATATTTACCTGATTGATAGAAGGATACTTGTAATCAAATTATGTGCACACAACATATTGATTTCTAATTTCATATCTATTTAGAAAGAATATGTCTCTTTCCTAAAGTATTAAATGTCATTAAAATAAGCTAGGCAAAGAAAGAATACAAATCTGATCTGGGTAGGTACAGTTATACTTAATGATGACAAGGTTCAGCTTATGCTATTAGAGAAAACATTGTTATATATTATGGAATCTATAATATTATCTATTTTAAGACATTTTTAGTACCATTAATAAAGGGAAAAAAGTTTTCAATTAAAATTACACATATTCACAAGTTTTTGTTGTTTTTTTTTTTATTTTTTTTTTTAACGTTTTTATTTATGTTTGAGACAGAGAGAGACAGAGCATGAACGGGGGAGGGTCAGAGAGAGAGGGAGATACAGAATCGGAAGCAGGCTCCAGGCTCTGAGCCATCAGCCCAGAGCCTGACGCGGGGCTCGAACTCACGGACAGCGAGATCGTGACCTGGCTGAAGTCGGACGCTTAACCGACTGCGCCACCCAGGCGCCCCTATTCACAAGTTTTAATATGCATCATGATTAAGATATTTTAAAATGTGAAAAAAGTGTGTCTTAGAATTGATAAAATGCTGTTTTTGTATCACAAATAAATTACATATATTTTTTACAAATGAATTAGTAATAGATCTTTATAAAGAAATTTGAGAGTCATTGGGGCCCATAAGCCCCCATAATCTAACGAGTATGTTTGTGTTTCTTTTCCTATTTATTTTCTCACAGTTCGTACACATTCACTTTTACTATTGGTGTCAAAGTCCCTACGTGTTACAGGTTGAATTGCGTCCACCTAAAGACATTGACATTCCAGCCCACCAATATCTATGAGCGTGACCTTTTCTTGAAATAAGGTCTTTGCACGTGATCAAGTTAAGATGAAGTCACTAGGGTGGGCCCTAATCGAACATGACTGCATCTTTGTAAAAAAAGAGGAAAACTTGGACACTAAAATATATGCACGCAGAAAGAACGCCAGGTGAAGATAAGATTGGACTGACGTATCTACATATCAAGGAGTGACACAGATTCCCAGCAAACCACCAAAACTAAGAGAAAGGCATGGAACTAATTCTACCACACAGCTCTCAGAAGTAAGCAACCCTGCTGACACTGATTTCAGACATCTGTCCTCCAGAACTCTCAGTCAATTGTTTAAGCCACCCAGTTGTGGTGCTTTGTTATGGCAGCCCTAGAAAATGAGCACATTAGCAATGAAAGAATGAAATCTGGCCATTTGCAGCAACGTGGATGGAACTGGAAGGTATTATGCTAAGTGAAATAAGTCAGTCACAGAAAGACAGATACCATATGTTTTCACCCATAGGTGGATCTTAAGAAACTTTACAGAAGACCATGGGGAGGAAAAAAAGTTACAGAGAAGGAGGGAGGCAAACCATAAGAGACTCTTGGATACTGAAAACAAACTGAGGGTTGATGGGGGGTGGGGGAGAGGGGAAGGTGGGTGATGGGCGTTTAGGAGGGCACTTGTTGGGATGAGCACTGGGTGTTGTATGGAAACCAATTTGTCAATAAATTATATTTTAAAAAAAGAAAGAAAATGAGCACATTAGGATAATTTCTGGATACTTTAGCAAAATATTTTTCAGTGTTGTAACAAATGACAGGAATGATTACAATTTGTTTCTTATTATTCTTCAGTTAGGCAAGTAACTTAATCAGAACCCCATTACCAGCATTTTTGTATTTTGCCCACTATTGACTGCTATTTTCCTCCTGTAGTGAGATTATGTATTTAAAAAGTTGTGAATAAAGAATATGAGAATGAAATATTTGCTACTTTGAAGCAGATAAAACTCTAAAATCAAGTGTTTTCTTAAATTTACTATTTGTTGTAGTGAAGTTTTTCAGAGATACCTCATGCTACACACTGGAATAATCTTATTTCTTTTAATATGTACGTGTCTGTGTACACATGTGCCTGAAACCATGTGTGTGTTTATGACTGTGTGTGTCGAAGAGGGTGGGGAGGGCTAGATTTTCACATATCCTTCCAACGCATCTTTCTGTTTGGTTTGATTTGGTTTTGGCTTTAGTTTCCTTCACAGGGTCTACTCTTCAGATCTTCCTAATAGTTAGTGTTTAAGAAAATCACATGTAGATTAGTAATTGTTAGACACTTGTGCATCTAAAAAGAACAGCTATGATTTAACCTGAGCATTAATCTTCATACACAGAGGGTGCAGGGGAGGAAAGACTTCCTCTACCCTCTTAGCTTCTGTAAGGGAGGGAAAACGATTTCCCTCTACCTTTTGGAGTTTTTCCTGAAACTCATAACAAAAGATAGGTGACCAAGAGGAAAACAAACAAGTTCATTAGCATGTTTACTCCAAGTATATGTGGGAGATACCCAGGGAAAATGAGCAACTCAGAGATGGCTTAGAATTCCAGATTACATAGCATCTTCAACAAAGAATAATACACTTGTGGAGAAAGGACAGGACACAGGAAATCTGTTTGGGGCCTCCAAGGAATGAGCTAGAGGCAAATTAGTAAAGTTTGTTGTATAGATTCCTTTGATACCTTCTTCAGGCTGATAGTGTCTAACTTTTGGGGTGATTAACTTTTTTTCTTCCTGGTAGAGAGGGGTGGAGGGAGATCTTTGAAAATTTATGTCTTGCTTTTAAGCTAATAAGGAGAGGGGCATTTCTTATATCTTCTCAATTGCCTTCAGTGCAAAGTATCTGTACCCCAAAATCACATATTTTGGGGTGGCATATTCTGTTTTCCTTCAGTTTAATAACTGGGTCTATGAAACTAGCGAAAAAGCAAATTAACAGGAGAAAAGATACACAAATTGATTAATTTTTAGTATTACATGCATGGGGTATCACAGGAAAAAACAGTGAATACCCAAAATAATGGTGAGATTTGAGAGCTTATATATCATCTCAATAAGGGAAGAGGAAGAGGAATGTAACCAACTTAGAAGACAGTGAAGGGTGTTTAGGTAAAATGAATGGGCCTTTTCTAAGGCTTTTTTTTTTTTTTCTTTTTTTTTTTTTTCTTTTCTTCAGAAAGTTTTATTGTTTTCATTTGACCCAGGTCTTGAGCAAGGGCTTCAGGGAGAGGCTCAGACAGAAGACCGGACACCACAGGGGATGATGCCAGAGGGCCCCTCAAAATCTTGTGGGCTCCCGAGGCTCCTAGTCACGCTTGAGGGTGAACCTTCCGGGGAGACCCTCCTCTAGCCCAGCCCGAAAAGTCTCACCTCCTCCTCTAGGAAGTGGTTCTCCAGGAAGTCACAGAGATGGCTCTCTCCACGCGCACGCAGATCCCGAAGGGCTTGGTTCAGGATCTTCCCCAGAACCTTGGCGGCTTCCTTGGCCTCCGGGGTTTTACCCCCACTCCTCTCGCGACGGCTTCTGTACTTTCCCGAAAAGGGCACGCAGCCGCCCCCTCCCCCACGCTGTTTTTGCATTTTTAAGGGACGCTGGGTGATCTCGCTTCTCCTCGCCAACGGGCAGAAGTGGCCCACGCCCTGCAGAGCCACACCCTCCAGGCCAGATAGAAGCCCAGAGAAAGGTAAGTATAGGAGGCCTACAAATGCAGGTTGGCCAGCTAGTTGAGTGCAGGTAGTTCTGAGAAATCTGGGAGCTCCTGGTTGGTGGGCAGCAAAAAATTAAGCGCAAATAAACAAAGTGGTTTGGTCAACGGCAGATGATAGCAGAAAAGATGGTCTGGGAGGCTGTGACTGGACAGGAGGTTAGAGGTTGGTCAGAGGCTAGAAGAAGGGGAGTCTCGGCCTCTGTTACCTGGGAGCATTGCCGGAGCAAGAGGGAGCATTGTCGAAGCAAGAGACAAACCCCCGGCTGGCGGAGTGCTGCGGGTTTTTTTTTTTGTTTGTTTGTTTTTTTTGTTTTTTTTTTTTTTTAACAAACCATTTTATTAAGCTGGGTGGACGAGAGCCTGTAAGGAGAGTGGGGGACAGGTGGCAGTGCGGCATTGGAGCGCCCAGAGGGGTGAAGGGAGGAATCAGCCGTGGCTCTGTGTGCCAGACCGGGGAGGGCCAGCTTGGGGCTCTCTTTTGGGGGAATGGGAAAAGGAGGAAGAGGCCAGACAGCCACTTTCCTCTCCTGTCACACACACCCGCGGCATTAAGTAAGAAGCAACTCCATACGGCGCAGAATATATGGGGAAGTCCTTCCCCTGAGCCCTGGACGCTGCAGGGCGGGAGGGGCCGTTCTGGAGGACTGTGTTGAGGCCTCCAGCTTTGGACTGCTCCTCAAACCCCTCCCCAACACCGTTCGGTCAGGCAGCTTTGAAAAGGAAACTAAACCCTAACTTCCCCTGAAATCCTAGGCAGACAAGTACATCTGTGTGAGGGACTCCTGGGTTCAAATATTTTCTGGTCCTCTCACATATGGACCTTTGTCAAGGATAGCTGCCCTGAGCTTCTCCAGCAGATGGAAGGTATGATGGTTTGTGACTAAGTTTGTCTGGGTGCTGTGTGCGCTTCTAGTCCCCTCTCCTGAGAGAAGGGGTTCATCTGGCTAGATGATACTCTTGGGGAGGGGATTTCAGACAATTGAGTTCCCTTTGGAGGATCTGGTTTTCAGGCAGATCAGGGGAGTTCAGAGAAAGGCTCTTCCTGCATTTACTGCTTTTCAAGTGTGTTTAGCTCCAAATTACCAACCTATCACAGGGGCATATTTGGGGATGGCATGTTGAACTACTTCAGGGTGATACAATTCTAGAGAAAGTACCTGTGATAAACTAAGTCAAATCAACATGTGGAAAATAACAAGAATGTTATAGAAGACCATTTCCATCATATAGGACTACTATCATAATCCCAACAGGTGTTGTGTTTTTTTTAATATTAACATCAATATTTTCAAAGCCCATACTAAAAATATCAAGATTTTGGTGCAAGTAGTTCATTTCAGAAATGAATTTGAAGCAATAGAAATGCCTGTCAGATGCCTCACTGATTAATTGAAAGATTATGTTTCTTTTTTCCTTGATAAGCACACTCATATATGTTTATACTATGCGTTCAAAATGTGCCATGTCAAAAAATATACTATAATTTGAGCCATATTTTTGAGCATTTAAATTTTTGTTATAAAACTTAGAAACTCTTTCAAACTTTGTGGTATTTTTCAGAATTACAAATAATTAGTGTCCTGTGATAAAAATGGCTTTGGAGGGAGCTCTACTCCAGAACAGCTGTGTGAGGAGCTCTATGGCCTTTATCTTAGCAGAATAACCATAACAGATAAAAATTACAAAATAAGTGACCTTGTAAAGTTTCTGCAAATTTTCCTAAGAACATGGAAAAAAATGAAGAAACTGTTTTCCAAAAAAAAAAAAAAAAAAATCTACTAGACCTCATGGCCCTTGGGGCCTATGTCTTCTCCCAGCTCCTAGTTAAGGGCTGTGGTATCTCTCTGAGACGGTCAGATATTTTCCATCCTTCCCCACCGTTGGCTAACTGCAGAAGGATGAAATTGCACAGGGTGAACTTCAGTCAACTGCAGCTGATAAATTGGGGGCCACTTTCTCCCGCCCTACCCCAATTTGTAGGGTGAGCGTCTTACCCAGGTGTGGCAGGGGCAAATACTTTGGCCCCAATTTCCCTCACCCCAGCTCACTTACAGTGTACAGGTTCCACCTTGAGAGATGCAGGAGGAGAAGACCAGGCTTAACCACCTCTGTATAACACCCAATCATTCCAAGAGAAGTGAGCCACTGTCCCTACCCTCAGCTCCAGAACAGAAACTCAGAGATTTTTTTTGCTCAGAGAAAGAGGCAAGCTAGAAGAACAGAGAACACCAGAACTCTCCTCCAGGGAACTGTATTTTTGGGACATAGTTTGGGAAAGTTCAAGCATAAGGATGTTATAAAGAAAAGGGGGAAAAACGTGTAGATTTTGACGATAAGCCATGAAGATAAAGCTGCTAGTTTCATGACAGCAACAAATTAATCACAAGCTACTAGTGTACCAAAAGAGAACTAGGAAAAGAGACAGCTAAAAAGACGCCCCCTGTGGTCAGAAGAAAAATTGACCTCAAAATACACATGCAAAGGCACCTATTTTAACCTGAGTCCAAATTATGTCAAAAACAGTAGAGTGCTCAGCTGGCAATTAGCGGAGTCTTAACAGTTGGATGTGATACCAACAGAAGTAGACAACATAACAGAAAGATCAAGGAAAGAGACAACACTCTGCTAAAAACACTATCCATTCCATGGTTAGTGTGAAAAGACTGTCCTCTGTGACGATTGGCATCAGAGGTTTCACACCGTGGGGAAAAATAGACTTCACTAAATTAAGTTCATCCAAGTCAATAAATAAATAACAAGCACCAACCACAGCAACTGCCAAAGAGAAAGGGATCGGTATCCAGAGTCAGAAACTAGTCATTGCAACTGCTCATATGAGACATTTGATTCCCACTTGGCACTAGACTGCTAATGCCCGACCCCCAGTGATGCTGCCACACTTAAATACCATGCTTCCATTATGAATAATTTCTGCACCCAGTTTTTACCTACCTGTTTCCTAAGGTACTAGAGTTGGTCAAACATGTTTTAAATGTCATAATATGTTTAAAATATGTATTTATCAAGTGATCTATTACCTATGATAAATTTATCAACTTGAGGTTGAAGATAAGCAAAACATTTCAATATATTAACCATTATTCCCTCATTTAAATATAACAAGTTCTTTATAAGCACTGCTGATGATGGAACATGTCTCTTTTCATTAAAAAAATATAATTTTAGGGGTGCCTGGGTGGCTCAGTCGGTTGGGCGTCTGACTCCTGATTTTGGCTCAGGTCATGATCTCACGGTTCGTGGGTTTGAGCCCCGTGTCCCACACTGACAGTGCTAACCCTGTTTGGGATTCTCTCCCTCCCTCTCTTTCTGCCCCTCCCCTACTCACTGTTGATCTCAAAAAAAAAAAAAAACACAACAAACTTTAATGTATATATATTATATATGTATATACATTATGTATGTATATATATAATATATCTAATTTTAATATTTAATTATATTAATATTATTATACATTATACATTAATTATATATAATTTTAATATTTAGTTACAAACTCTAAAATGTTGCTAGCTACTACATCATGCAGCAAAAGGATGGCACAGTCCGTAGAAACTATGAAAAAAAAGGTTTAAGAACACAATAGGAAACTTTGCATTTACATTCAGTATCTCAATACCTAAAGACAATTGTGAGAGTAGAAGACAGCAACTGCATATTGGAACTATGATTTGTAGCCATAAGAGAATTGGGAGTATTTAAAGATATCAAATCTTTGGGAGAATCTTTTATTTTTTATCATTTTATTTTTGAAGCTCTTTCTTCAGGCACCAATACCAAAGGATAAAGAAACACAGTTCAGATGACAGCCACTTCACAAGGCTTTGTAAAACGTGTGAAAAATACATTTCAAAAGAAAGAAAAACTCAAGTTTTTCCCAAAAGTATATACCACTGGGTTCTGTTGTTATTTTTCTTGTTTCCTCAAGTGAGAAATTTAAGAAGGGAGCCTGACAGAGGTACTAGCTTGGGTATAATTCAAGGGGATTTATAACAAAAATTAAATGGGATTAGAATTTTTAAGTACAAGTTATAAGGCTCTCAAGCAAATGCCTGTATTACTAAAGTAGAAATTTTAAAAATGATTACTGTTTCTAACACTCAAAATGTAAACCCTTTTTTCTTTTATATCATTTCATCTTCTTAACCTCAAATGAGTAAGATATTTTGAGATTTTTTTTGTTATACATATTTTTTCATGTACAACTTTATTATTTGATAATTTTCTTCTTTTTATAAGTGTTGCCATAAGTATCATATGGCAACATATAAACTTTTAAGTGTATTTATTCTAGAAATTAATGAAAGCAATAAGGATCTTGTTTTTAGGATTATAAGAAAACAGTAAATTTAATCCCAACACATTAGAAAGGACATTAGCTTGATTAATTCATTTTATAAAATTGAAAATATCTACTGAGATTAAATATTATTTTTTCCAAGTTCAGTTTTTATTTTAGCTCCCATTGTGGATTTTCATTTATTAAACAGCTTTAACTCTCAGTCAGATGTTTTGGTTTTCTAATATTTGTTCCAAAATCTTGCAAACATACCTTTATTAATTATAGTTGGGCAGTCTAAAGTGAGTAAAATGGGTTAAATTATTCCCTTTTCAGCCATGACCTGTTATGTATTTATAACAGATACCCTGTAGTTTCAGTTTAAGCTAATCTTAACCAATGATGAAAGATGTGTTCACTTCCCTGTAATGTTGGCTTAGTTTAGTGTCAAAAGCACCAGGACAGCAAATTCTCAAGTCTTCACATATCAGAAAGAGAGAAACTTTTGAAATAGTTTTCAGAAGTCAGACAGGACATCTATATAACCTTGCCCTATATACTTGGCTTGCATACCAAACACTGAGTGAAAGATTTGACTTGTGTTTTTCAATTCCTTCAATTCTTTTGCATAACAGCCCTTGTCACTAGTAATATAACAAAGACTTCCAAAATGAATCTGTTTAAACTACATAGTCTCACATAAGAAATAACTTTTAAAAAGTTACAGTACGTGTTCTTTCTAATGAGTTTTTCATAGGACCAGACTATATACCTTTGTTTTTTAAAGTAACAAGTTGTGAACTACTTTATATTTTTTGAAGTGACAATATGTAACAGGTGTTCACCATATGTAGAAAGGTGATCAAAATGAATTAAGATAGTTAGGTGTTAAAAAACATGATAGTGTTACATATCTTACTTTTTTCCACTCTACTGAAATATAATTGACATATAATGTTGTGTAAATTTAAGGTGTATGACATAATGATTTGATATAGGTATATAGTGCTAAATGATTACCTAACATAGTTAACGGTTTTTTTTTTCCTTGTGACAAGAATTTCAAGATCTACTGTCTTAGCAACTTTCAAACATACAACATAGTATTGTTAACTATAGTCATATGTTTTACTGTATTACATACACAGAATTAATTTATCTTATAACTGGAAGTTTGTACCTATTCACCACTTTCAACTAGTTCTCTCATCCCCCTGTCCCCACCTCTGGCAACCACAAATATGAGCTCTGTCTCTATGATTTTGTTGGTGATATTTTTTTCAGATTCCACATAACTCTGTATACTAATACTCAAGGAATGAGGTACCCAAAAACAGTGATAGGTAAGAATTAGCCCTAGGAAAAATTGGGATATTAGTCAAGTGTTTGTTTCTTCTTTCCTTTTATCTTTTTTCAGTTCATCTCTTCCATGACATCTGTTTTGCCATTTTGCTCCATAGCTATTCAAGACTTTCAAGCACTGCTCTGTATGGTGGGTGGATATAATTTTGCCTTTTTTGCAATAACCCCCATAAATACATACCTACCTGGCATCTATTTCCTCAGGTCCCTTAATGTTTCTAAAGTTCATTAATATAAAAAAATAGTCTGGAAAAATATGTTAATGGATATTAATGGCTTACAATTTCCTCTTCCAAAACAATACAGTTGCTTTTTAAATAGGTTCTCCTATGAATACGTAGCATTAAATATAAAGAATAATTATAGCAGCAAAAATTTAACACAGTTAGATAAATGGAATTTATTTTTGGTAAGCTGAGCCTTTTAGCACCTACTCTGATGACACATACTTTGGAAAGTCCTATAAAATACACCTCTGGTATTCAAAATGTAACCTGATGATTTTTCAATCATATCTCAAACTTGGAGACAGTATTTTAAAACTTTGGTCTATATCAGATGAATGTTCTGGGTTAGGGACCCAGAGATCTGTAGCAATATAATGAAAGTTCTCTTTCATATAGAAAGTAGAGGAAGACTTGAGATTTATTGCATACATATAAGAGAATTATATACAGTTTTCCCCCATCTTAAGCTTAATGCTATATAACACATTAATATCATATGTGCTGAGTTTCTTATATTTTATAATTTATTCTCAACATAATTAAATACTTAAACAGTGGTGCCAAAAGTAAGTTTATTGTCCTTTTCTACTCTCATTTTTTGGTGTCTCTTAAACTTGTTTCTAGACTTTTTTCTGCATTTTTAAAATTAAAATGGTTCCTTTATTGTGTCATGTCTTTTTTATTAGTTCACTTTAGTCACATCCTTCTATTCTGAATTCAAAGATCAAGCTTTTAAAATATAGCCATTGTTAATTTATTTGTATAATTTTCTTTAGCTCTTCCTAGAGATTTCCTCTGCTTCAGATGCAGTGATGAGAATGTCTGCCTCTGTGCTTCTTCAGTGACAATGACACACCCATAACACCCCCTGAGCTCCACCCTGCTTTCAGTAGCTGCCTCTGCATGTTACCTCACTTCTGTGTTCTTCCATAGTTTTTCTGATGATGAAACAGTGGAGTGATTACTTTCCATCCTATACATCTCAATTAGGTCTTGGTTAAAAATAGATTTTCCCTTGCAAGAAACATGAATGTAATGGTGCCTTTTGTGTCACACTATTAAATATCTTCCCTGGAAGAACCATCTCAGGCATCTATGCTTTAACATTTTCATGGTCACAGTTATTCATGCTATCCTTGTCTTTTAGAGATATAAAGAGGCATTTTAAATGCAATAAGCATCAGTGAATTTCAGATTCAGTCTGTCCAGTTAACGCTAAAACAATTAAGTAAAAATATATACATATGTACATTTATACATACATAAAAATAACTAAAATATAACAAGAAAACCCATATAGAAGATCACATGGCTATGAATTATTCTTTTTCACTCTCCCAGTAATTGTCAAGATTTTCAAAAAGAAAACATGCTCCAAACATTTCCATATACTTTAATATGAAATATAATTTATAAATACCCTGATATATGTAGCTATGGACAGTACAGATACAGACACAGATATAGATCAGTCAAGGTTTCTTCAAGAATGCAGAAGACTATATATTACAAAAATAGCAAAGGTGAGAGGAGTCACTTACCAACAATTTCAGCCAGCGGTATGAAGACAGGTGGTTCTTAATAACTCTCTAAAAAGTTGCTGCAATTTACAAGGGTCTTTGGGAAGTCTTCACAAATTTTGTGGTTTGGGCCACAAAAGTGAACAGTTATCCAGATAACCAACTGTGAACTTAATATCGGTATCTGCCTGAGACACCTCTTTCTTCCTCGTGTACAAATCTTGTTAGATTACTTCTCATTGATAAATTCTGGAAGAGCGCAAAGTGATGGTGAACTTCCAAGAGACCACCCAGGACAAACACACATACAGAAAAATCGAAGAAAATTGAAATGTCCATACAGCTGAGCAGTAAATTATAAAGCAACCACCAATGGAAGTACCGATCAGATAAAAAAAATAAAACAAAAGTGACATTGCCAGCATCCATGAAGGTGATCTCATTCTTCTTCCTAACTATCTTCTTTGTACCCAAGAAGTGATCTCACTTACAATATTTATAATCATTTTTCCTTACATTTCTTTATTGTTTTACAACAGACACAGTAATTTTTAAATACAATAGTTTACATTGCCTACTTTGATCATTATATAATTGGAATCTTTATGTGTTGCTGGCTTGCTTAATTTACTAAGCAGTAAGTTTGTGAGGTTTATTCATGTTGCTTTGGGTAGAAGATATTCCAGACAAACTTTTTTTGTTGTAAACACACACATCACCTAAAATATACCATCTTGACCATTTTTTAAAATGTTTATTTATTTTGAAAGAGAGAGAGAGCACATGAGAGAGAGCAAGGGAGAGACAGAGAGAGGGAGACAGAGAATCCCAAGCAGCCTCTGCGCTGTCAACACAGAGCCCGTCGCGGGCTCAAACCCATGAACCCATGAACTGTGGGATCATAACCTGAGCCTAAAGCAGGAGTCAGCGCTTAACCAACTGAACCACCTAGGTGCGTCCCCCACCACCATCTTGACCATTTTTAAGTGTACAGTCAATGGTACTATGCATTCACAGTGTTGTGCTACCAACACCACCACCCATTTCCATAGTATTTTTACCTTATAAAATTGAACCTCTGTACCATTAAACAATAACTCCCTATTTCTCCTCTCCCTAGTCTCTGGAAACGACCCTTATATTTTCTGTCTCTATGATTCTGACTACTCTTAAGTACCTCATATAGTGGAATCATATAGTGTTTGCCTTTTTGTGACTGGCTTATTTCCCTTAGCATTATGTCCTCAAGTTTCATCCATGTTGTAACATATTGCAGAACATTCTTCATTTTCAAAGCTGAATAATATTCCACTGTGGAATAATATTCCATTGTGGAATAATATTCCATTCCATACATATATACATGTGTGTATATACACACATATATGTACATATACATATATACATATATATGTGTACATATATATGTATTATGTGTATATATATGTGTGTGTATATATATCTATGTAATATGTATGTATATATATAGCATTCTCTTATAGAACCATCCACCAATGGACACGTGGGTTGCTTCCACATTTTAGCTTTCGTGAATAATGGTCCTATAAACACGAGTATACATATATCTCTTTGAGATCCCACTTTCAATTCTATTTGGTACATACCCTAAGGTGGAAATGCTGAATCATATGGCTATTCTATTTTAATTCTTGAGGAACTACCATACTGTTTTCCACAGTGGTTGTACCATTGTACATCCTACCAACAGTGCACAGGGGTTTCAATTTCTACACATCCTCACCAATATTTGTTGTTCTTTGTTTTGTTTTGTTTTTGTTTGTTTTCCCAGGAACTATCTTATTGGGTGTGAGGTAATAATCTCATTCTAGTTTTGACTTGCATTTCCTTATATTCAGTGATGTTGAACATCCTATTGTGCTTATTGGCCTCTTTCGAGAAGTTTTTATTCAATTTCTTTGCCATTTTTTTAATAGAGTGATCTGTTTTTTGTTTGTTTGTTTGGTTGGTTGGTTGGTTGGTTTTTGGTATTGCT
The DNA here is from genome assembly GCF_018350155.1 of Leopardus geoffroyi. NCBI lineage: Eukaryota > Metazoa > Chordata > Mammalia > Carnivora > Felidae > Leopardus > Leopardus geoffroyi. The sequence goes on from NC_059328.1 coordinate 89,397,048, forward strand.
GAGTTTTGGTAGTTCTCTATATATCCTGGATTTTAATCCTTTACCAAATATACGATTTGCAAATATTTTCTACCCTTGTGGGGTCTGCCTTTTTATTTTGTAGATAGTGTATTTTAATGCATAATTAAAAAAATTTTTCATAAAGTTCAATCTATTTTATTTTAATGCTTATGCCTTTTATGTCATATCCAAGAAAGCAATGCCAATACCAATCTCATGAAATTTTGCCCTATATTTTCTTCTAAGAGTTTATAGTTTTAGGTCTTATGTCTTTGACCCACTTGGAGTTTATTTTTGTATGTGTTGTTAGATAAGAGTACTGCTTCATTTTTTTGCATGTGGATATCCAGTATTCCCAGAACCATTTATTGAAAAAACTGTCCTTTCCTCATTGAATGGTCTTAGCATCCTTGTCAAAACTCATTTCACTGTATATTTGAGAGTTTATTTCTGGGTTTTCTATTCTGTTCTATTGGTAATTATGTATATGTTTATGCCAGTACCACACTGTTTTGGTTACTATAGTTTTGTAGTAAGTTTTGAAATCAAGAAGCGTGGGCCCTCCAGGTTTGTTCTTTTTTAAGATAGTTTAGGCCATGCAGGATCACTTGAGATTCCATATGAATTTTATGGTAGGAGTTTTTATTTCTGAAAAAATCATCATTGGGATTTTGATAGGGATTGTATTGAATTTGCAGATTGTTTTAGTAGTATTGACATCTTAGTAATATTAAGTCTTCCAATCCGTGAACATGAGATATGTTTCCATTTATTTGGGTCTTCAGTCTCTTTTAGCAATGTTTGGTGGTTATCACTGTACAAGTCTTTTACCTCCTTGATAAATTCTTAAGTACTTATTCTTTTTGATACTATTCTGAATTGAGCTTTTTTTAAATTTTTTTTTCAAATTGTTTATTCTTGGTGTATAGAAATGCAACTAGTTTTTTGTGTTGATTTTGAGTCCTGCTACTTTACTACTTCACTGAATTCATTTGTTCTGACAGTTTTCTTTTTTTTTTTTGGTGAAATCTTTAAGGGTTTCAACATATAATACCTACAATACTCTGCAAACAGAGATAATTGTATATCTTTCCTTTCAATTTTGATGTCTTTTATTTCTTTTTCTTGCCAAATTGCTCAGGATAGAACTTGTAGAACTGTATTGAATAGAAGCAGTGACAGTGGGCATCCTTATCTTATCCTTGCCTTATATAAAAGCTTTCAGTTCTTCAGCATTAAAGTTCTTCAGCTTTTCATGTATGGCTTTTATTATATTGACCTAGTTTTCTTCTATTCCTAGTCTATTGAGTGTTTTTATTATAAAAGGATGTTAAATTTTGTTAAATACTTTTTCTGTATCAATTGAGATGGTATGTGTGTATACACACACACACACACACACACATATATGTATATATGTACGTATATATATGTACATATATATACGTACATATATACATATGTACGTATATATATACACATATATACATATATGTATGTACATATATGTGTATATATGTATACACGCATATATACATATATGTATACACACATATATACACACATATGTACGTATATATACACACATATATACATATACATGTATATATACACACATATACGTGTATATATACACACATATGTGTGCATATATATACATATATACATATATACACATATATATGTGTATACATATATATATACACATATATATGTACATACATATATGTATATATGTGTATATGTGTGTATACATATGTGTATATGTGTGTATACATATGTGTATACATATGTGTGTATATGTGTGTATACATGTGTGTATATGTGTATACATATATGTGTATATATGTATATATACATATATACACATATATACATATACGTGTATATATACACACATACGTGTATATATACACACATATATACACACATATATGTGTGTATATACACACATATATACACACATATGTACGTATATATATACACATATATACATATATGTATGTACATATATGTATACACACATATACATATATGTATACACACATATATACACACATATATACATATGTGTACATATGTGTATATATACATATATGTATATGTACATATATGTATATATGTACATGTATGTATATATGTATATATGTACATATATGTATATATATGTATATGTGTGTGTGTGTGTGTGTGTATATATATATATATATATATATATATATATATGAAGAGGAAGTGGAGGAGGGGCAGAGAAAGAGGGAGACAGAGGATCCAAAGCAGGCTCTGTGCTGACAGCTGCGAGCCTGATGTGGGGCTCAAACTCACAAACTGAAATCATGACCTGAGTTGAAGTCAGATGCTTGACTGACTCAGCCACCCAGGTGTCCTGAGATGGTTTATTCTAAGATCATTGTAGATACACATACAATTTGTAGGGAATAAGAGATCTTGCATATCTTCTACCTAGTTTACTCTAACAGTAATATCTTGCAACTTGAATAATATTTTAAATATATCATTGTGTTTTTATCTTCCATATTTTGTGTACATATTTTTGCCATTAATTAAGATGTCTGTCTGCTTTGGAATCAGGGAGAGAGAAATGGAGGGAGGTAGAGAAGCCAGTAGAATTGTTAAACTGGAAATAAAAAGAAGTAATAAAAAGTAATTAACACAGCACTAACTTTATAAATAGAACTATGAAGCAAGACATGATCTTTAAAGTTTTTACCTGAAAGATGAATTTAATCACTAATTGTGATTAATATATTAGGGTCAACTTTGATGACCTAACATGAAATTAATACAAGAAAGTTCCTCAGAATACGGGAACTGGGAGGGAGCTATTGTGCCCATTCTCACCAAAGGAACTGTGGGGGGAAAAACAGATAGAGAACTAGTAAAGACAGATTGATGTGTTTTGTCTCTTCACTCTCTTGCTTTTGGTTGAAGGAAAGTTTTAGGTGAAATGATGGGAATATAGAGAACATGAAAATTTTGCCTCAGTGTAATTTGACTCTATGAAGAAATAACATTTCATTCTTACTGGTGACCTGGGATAGGTTCTTTATAGTTATCTCAAAGTTAACTTGGCAGTATAGAATCATTATGTAGAGTGAAGGCAACTACTAAATCATTTTTAGGAATCACCATCAAATTCTTTGGCATGAATAAGACCCAAAGTTTCCCAAATGCTTCCAATTAATAATACAGAAAATAGCAGAAATCAAAACCACCAGAAGTGCATGAGGCCAGCTAAGACAAGGATCATATGAAGGAGCCTAGGCTAGGAGACCGGAAGCAGTGACTGCCTACAACATGGGAAAGAGCTGGCTAATGCCTAGAACATGTGACAACTAAAGCAAGACCCAGTCAGCCATGGATTGCATTAGTCCTGTGTAAAGTTACAAACCCACAGATTTCAATATTCACAGATTCAGCAGAAAACCCCTGGAAAGGGCTTGTGATCAAGACCATTTATGTCTTAGTGGCTACCAGTTCACAGAGTAGATCAGACCAGTGACTCCACAGCAGAGATCAGGCAACAAAGACTCTGTGAGGTTTTCAGGTACTCTTTCTCTTCTGCTGTTAATAGCACAGAGAAGTCAATATTCCACATCACCTTGGAGAGGAGCAGAGAGAGATAGAACTCAAGAGAATACACATTGCTTTGACCAACCTTTAAAATAAATGTATTTAAGGCACTAGAGTAAAATTACATATTCCCACTGCCTTGAAGTTGTCCTTAAAGATCAAACCAGTTACACATAATATAAAGGTACTTTTTATCTGCAGATGTATTACTTCATGAGTACATCTTTAATCCCATTATGTGCCTATTGATCTTTATTTTCTCTACTCCACAGCTCATATGTCCCAAACTAGTTCCTTCACTGACTTCCTCATGTACCCATTAATTATTTTCTACATTTACTGATACAGTACTTCCCTGATCTTTACTTATGCAAATCACCATATGTTCTACAAAATCAAATGCCTCTCTGCTCCACAAAGATGTCGCCACTGACTTCAATCCATAAAAATTTTCCACTTCTCTAAAATTGTTTGTGATTACTATCACTCAGTTTAACATACAATTATAAAAAGCCTCATATATTTCATTGTTCTTTCTTTCCTCCTGTTTATCTCATATAAAGTATATGTAATCTGGTAACTGGTAAGGAAACAACAATTTTAGAAAGAAGTATTTCCTCATGAAAGACAGTGTCCATTGTCATGTCTCTGAGATTTTCTGAGTTTTCCATTATGTCTATTAGGCTCACTCTACCTAAATTAAGTAAACATCTTTATGTCTTATATATTTTTCATAAGTTAATTTTTACCTAATTTCACAGCATTTTGGAGAACTGTGACATGTATACAACGTGTGAAAAGTCTAAAACTAGGAATTGCTACACAAAACCTGACATGCTGTTACATTTATTTACTGTTGTAACATTAATATTGTCATTATGAACACTCAAAAGATGCATGTTATTTGATTACACAGCCATATTATAAAATTATTCCTTTAAAAATATTACAAAGTAAGCAAAAGGAAAGATAATTAACAAATAATTGAAAAACTCAACCAATTAATGATTTTTTTTTTTTACTTCATCAACTTGATACCAAAGTAGTTAATATAAGCCTTGGCTTTTTTGTCTGTCTGATGTATTGTTGGAGTGTTTAAGTACTGTCTGGTTTCTTTGTGTAACTGAAAAACCTACAACTGTGGTTAATTCACTGTCAATCTTGTGTGTTTCTGCAAAATTAATCATAACAGCAGAAAAGATATGTGTGATTGAGAAGAGGCAGAAAATGAGGATAATGAAATTTATGATCCTTAAAATAATGCACATTTACCACATCAGTCTTTCTCCTATGTGCCTTATATTCACCTTGAAAACCAAAAATATAAAAAGATACATATTACAGCTTCATTACATACACTCTCCTTTAATACATAGAGGCACAATAACATTAGCTGAAATCATTCTATAAATGTTTACAAATGTTCTTATTACTTTTACGCCATTTTTTAAGTCAGATAATATTTTACAAGTTAAAAAAATAGAACATATGTCTTTTGAATTCTACCTTAATTACCTCACATGGGAACCATGAATTTAAAAAAGTAAAAAATTTATTGGCATGCTTTGATATGAGTCACATTCATTTTGGTTTCATTTTTAAGTAATCACACAACTTTTCTTATTTTTCACAGACATACTCATAAGAGTGAATAATATGTGCTTTCTAGGAAATACAATATTAAATTTGAATCTGCTCATATTACCATGCTGAAGAATATATTATTTAGTGTCAATTAAAACTCAAAATATTGATTTAGGCCCCAAAGTAAGGATTTTATTTCTTTATTTTTTTTAATTTATTTATTTTGAGGGAGGGAGAGAGAGAGAGAGAGAGAGAGAGAACCAGTGGGAGAGGGGCAAAGGGACAGGAGGACAGAAGATTCAAAGGGGGCTCCATGTTGACAGCAGAAAGCTCAATGTGGGGCTCGAACTTACAAACCATGAGTTCGTGACCTGAGCCAAAGTTGGACACTTAACAGACTGAGCCACGCAGGCACCACCCAAAGTAAGGATTTTAAATTAGATGCTATTATAAAATGCAAGATAGGGGCGCCTGGGTGGCGCAGTCGGTTAAGCATCCGACTTCAGCCAGGTCACGATCTCGCAGTCCGTGAGTTCGAGCCCCGCGTCGGGCTCTGGGCTGATGGCTCAGAGCCTGGAGCCTGTTTCCGATTCTGTGTCTCCCTCTCTCTCTGCCCCTCCCCCGTTCATGCTCTGTCTCTCCCTGTCCCAAAAATAAATAAACGTTGAAAAAAAAAATTAAAAAAAATAAATAAAAATAAATAAATAAATAAAATGCAAGATAATTTGCCTTCAATCAACATTTCCTTTTTTTTTTTTACCACTTTAAGTTTCATAAGAGATATATATATGTGTCATAAAATATATGCAGTATAGATATATTACATATTATATTAAGTGTCCATAATGTGTAATATATATGCACATATACACTATATTACTCTGTGGTTAGAAATATATGTATACAACTCTGGAGTTAGAAATTGGTCCCCCAAAATGAAACCCCATTGCTACCCAAGAAAAAAAGGTAAGACCTAAAAAAATCTCTATATAGTCAAAAAGCGTATCTTATTTTATGGTATTTGTTAAGCTTAATATGTCTCTTGCCATTTTATCAGCAAAACAGAATGATAATGGAAATAATCTCACTTGATGATTTCCTTGTTTTTTCCCTTTGGAAATGAGACAATATTTAAAATAGGTTTTCTTAAAGAAGGACTATAAATATTTTTAAGATAAAAATATCAGTATCTTAAATACCTCTGAGACTGTTCCGTTCAGAGAGATTAGTTCATCATAGTTGTGCATGTTCATTTACCTACACAATAATTTTTAAGAAATATGATTAGAATTTACCCAGCATAAATTATTTGTACTCACCTCATTACTTGCTACTTTTGGTGGCTGACATATCTCAATAAATCAAGTTATGTAGCTCTACAATTTCTAGTGTTTTGATTGCATGCACATGATTAATATATTTTGATTTATACACAATATTTAGATTAAATATAAACCATCTTGATTAGATATGTTTTATTAAAATAAGATGAGAAATATTAATAAGGAAGCTTAAGGAAATGCATTTGGAAAGCATGCTCACTGACATTTAAAAAGGATGTTTCCTAATATAAACACAAATAGCAGAGAATTTTAAATGCTTTTTTGGAAAGCAATACTAATAATCTGAGCTTTAATTTCTTCACCTCTGGGGCTCATGCTTTTTTGTGGAGAATACAGAGTTGATTTGAGAAAACTATTAATCCAAGTAAACAGTATGTAGAGCTGTTTTATTGTTCTTGTTTTTTTATTATGTAAAAACCAAACACTTTGGAAAACTAGGAGAAGGACGAGTCTCTGCATAATATTTTTTGGGAGTACGAAATATTACCTGACCACATTTGAATTATGCATCAGAAACCTTTATTTAGCCTTAACTACCTAATCAAGACTTTTCCCTGGAAGTAATGCTAGAAATAATCAGGGATACAAGCTAAAGTGTGTTTTAAAGGTTGTTCATCAGAGTGATATTTATGCAAAAAAAAATTCCAAAGGAAAAATAAAACTAATAGTGAACAATGTGGAAATGTTTGACTAATGTGCTGCATATATGAACTGTTACCTATTAAGTAGAAATCAAGTTTTGGTTAATATTTAATGATGAGTAAAATATTGAAGGCACAAATCAGATGAAAATGCAAAGATACAAAACTATATATATCTTCTTATTCTCAATTACATAAATAGAAATGTATTTATATAAGCATAAATATGCATATAATATGCATGTACATATATACACATGTACATATGCATTAAGGAAAACAATTCTTGGAAAGAAACATACAAAATGTTAATGGTGACCAAAATTGCTTTTTAAATTTAAAATAATCAAATGTATTAAGTGCTCATTATAGCCAGTGAATAAATTCACATTGTTTATAAACTTCTGTTATCCTGTCTATACCTGTAGCTCAATTTACATTCTTAAGATATTTATAAAGGATGCTTTAAAAGTGCTCACTATTTTAAATTCAGGTATTATTCGATTATAGTACCAACCTAGAAATTGAGGTTAAATAAATTTATATATGAAAATATAATAAGACCTATGTGATGGGGAGTTTTAATTTGAAAAGGAGATATCCACCACTTGGATTCAGAGTTCAGAAAAAAATTCTAAGACCAGCTTTTCAGAAATTAATTGATGAAGAAATTCATGGGAGAGGACTTACCATAAAAAATAGATGAACTGAGGCACAAACAAAAATTTTGGCCTTGGACAAAATGATTTTGAGGACAGGCTGTATCTTTTGTACCTGAAGGCATGCAGTGGACCTGAGGACGGAATGTAATGATGCTCATCGGTACATAATGAAGCACATTTGAAGAGCTGACATCCTGAGTTGTTATGGAGGAGGTGTCCAATAAGGTAAGTTCCAGAGAAGAAAACAAAACACATGGCTTATTCTTAATTGTTTATAATATATAAAGCATTCGTATATCTACACATTACACATTTTCTATTTTTTAGTTTGTTTCTTATTTTCAATTATATGTTTGCCTGATCCAAAATAAGGTATCTAGAAACTGTGGATATATACAAATCTGTATATTTAATCATAGCATGATTCACAGCACAGAATGGCAAAAAAGTAGAAGGCGTCACAGGAACAGTTTTGTGGAGAGGAGATTAAAGATTTTCTATTTCTTCTGATTCTTTCAATGGTACACAAAAGGAAACTGAATACATAAAAATGTGCTGAGAAAAAAAATCCCTAAAATGATTAAAAAAAATTTTTTTCCCTACGAACACACTATTCCTGTATCTCAATTCTTAGGATAGATGACTTTATGCTTATTTAGTTATCTCTAAAATCACTTCTTTTTTTTTTTTTTAGCTAAAAATCACTTTTTTTTTTAAGCTAAATCTGTGTTTGTTTTTGAAAAACTGTTCAGAGGGAGCCAAGATGTTAGGCTTAGCAGGAAACCAAAGCATCTATTATAAATATGTTCAAAGTACAAATAATATAGTACTAGTGTAATACAAAATCCTATAAATATATTCAAAGAAAACCATGTTTAAGATTTAAAGGAAAATTTGTTGACAGTGACTCAAGAAATTAATGATATCAGCAAGGGACAAAAATTATGTTAAAAAGAACCAAATGAAAATTCTAAAGTTGAAATGTTCAATACCTTAAATTAAAAAAAAATCACTATAGGGGTTCAACAGCTGATTTCAGCTGGCAAAGGAATAATGTAAACTTGAGGACAGACAAGAAGCAGTTATGCAATCTGAAGAACAGGGAAATAATTAAGCTGAATAGTTTCTCAGAAACTATGGGACACCAGGAAGCATGGCAACACACCCATAATGGATAGACTGGAAGAGGAGAAGGAGAAGGGCACAGAAATATTTGAAGAAATGATGATGGAAAACTTTCTAAATTTGAAGAAAACATTAATGTACACATCCAAGAAAATCAACAGACACCATAGAGGATGACATAAGACATCCACAGCTGGACAGCCCAAACTGTTGAAAGACAGAGACAGAAAATTTTGAAAGCAACAAAAGCAAAACAATTTGTGCTGCAGCTGACTTCTTAGAAATACTGTGGAACTTCTTTAAGTTTACTCATCTTAAATACTAAAGTAGGCATACAGATTTTGTGGTCTTCATTTAGGATAGCCCTTCAGCCAAATCTATAGAAGAAGAATGACTTGTCTGGATCTGGGTGTGAGCCAAAACTTCAGAAAATAAACAATCCAAGAATACCAAGGTTGATAACCCAAAAGGTATGGCTTGAAATGTAGCTGGTGAGCCAGAGTACCAAGGCATGGAAATAATAGGGAGGCAGAAACATGTTCTAGCACTTGGAACAAATGAATGATAAGATCATCTGGAAAGATGTGGAAAGAGCACAAATGGCCCATGATTGGATATATTTTACTAAAAATAAAGCCAGATAAACTGGCTCGTTTCTTTTTTTTTTTATTTTTTTACATTTAATATTTATTTTTTCTTTTTCTTTTTTTTAATATATGAAATTTATTGTCAGATTGGTTTCCATACAACACCCAGTGCTCATCCCAAAAGATGCCCTCTTCAATACCCATCACCTACCCTCCCCTCCCTCCCACCCCCCATCAAACCTCAGTTTGTTCTCAGTTTTTAAGAGTCTATTATGCTTTGGCTCTCTCCCACTCTAACCTCTTTTTTTTTTCCCTTCCCCTCCTCCATGGGTTTCTGTTAAGTTTCTCAGGATCCACATAAGAGTGAAAACATATGGTATCTGTCTTTCTCTGTATGGCTTATTTCACTTAGCATCACACTCTCCAGTTCCATCCACGTTGCTACAAAGGGCTATACTTCATTCTTTCTCATTGCCACGTAGTACTCCATTGTGTATATAAACACAATTTCTTTATCCATTCATCAGTTGATGGACATTTAGGCTCTTTCCACAATTTGGCTATTGTTGAGAGTGCTGCTATAAACATTAAGGTACAAGTGCCCCTATGCATCAGCACTCCTGTATCCCTTGGGTAAATTCCTAGCAGTACTACTGCTGGGTCATAGGGTAGGTCTATTTTTAATTTTTTGAGGAACCTCCACACTGTTTTCCAGAGTGGCTGCACCATAAACTGGCTCATTTCAGTGATCAGAGTTGGAGTGGTAATAAGGACCCAATCCTTTCCTAATAATAAATGCAGGGAATCAACCTAAAGGACTGGAGAATCCACATCATGTAGAGGAAAGGCAGAAGGGCAAAATAAATATTATTTTTGAAAGACTGAGATGTGCCTGCAATATCATTAAATATCAAGAAAAAGCTAAAGAATGTGAATTTTTTTTTAAATGTTGTCCATGACAAGGCGTAACCATCAAGAAAGCAATCAAAGTGCTAGGAATACAACCAAGTTTTTGAAAGAGACAGTTTTGAAAGTATAGTGAGGAGACATAGACCAAGAGTAGATAGATTTTTGATAAATTTTGGAAGACCTAAATCAATTGTAAAAGACTTACTGAAGAAGATCTTGTATGTAAGCACTTCTATGGGCTGTAAAGATGTGAGAGAGGGAAATAATTCATTGGAAGAAAATCATGAGTGAAATAGAATGCTTCTAAAAATAGTTCCAAAATATTTTTGGATTATATGGAAATGTGTTTCTTAGGAATAAGAATCTGAGACAGTAAAGTTCTGGCATGTGGTGTTATGATTTATAATACCTCCCAAAATGTACATTAATGGCTGAAAATTTTCCTCTGTATCTTATTGTTATTTTTTTTTTAATTTTTTTTTTCAACGTTTATTTATTTTTGGGGCAGAGAGAGACAGAGCATGAACGGGGGAGGGGCAGAGAGAGAGGGAGACACAGAATCAGAAACAGGCTCCAGGCTCTGAGCCATCAGCCCAGAGCCCGACGCGGGGCTCGAACTCACGGACGGCGAGATCGTGACCTGGCTGAAGTCGGACGCTTAACCGACTGCGCCACCCAGGCGCCCCTATCTTATTGTTATTTAAATTGCATTTTTCCATTCTGTAAATTATGGGCATTTACTTACGGTCTACATTCAGGTACACCCAACTTGTATTCTTTGGCCTAGAACTTTCAAATATACCATCAGAGTGGTCTTGTACTTTTGAAGTGGTGATGGGTAAGCAGGTGGAAGACTTCTGTCAAATCAAAAATCATTCCTTGGACACAGCTTCTCTGTGACACCTGCACAAAGAAGCTCAAGTGCCAGATTTGGGTCTTGAACACTGAGATGCACACTTTGCATTTCACCATCTCATTATTTTGACAGGGTGTCTGGGAGAGCTGGGATATACCAGCTGTAACGGGAGTTGTGAATGTTGGCAGCATAAGCACCCAAACACATAACTCCAGAAAACTTTCTTGGATCATATGAGTCTGAGAATTCTAGCAGGTTATGACTCATCAATTAGAGAGTTTTCCTTATAAGTAAGGAAAACAAGGTGCCAGTATGATATTGCTATTTTGGGGTAACTCTCATTATAAGCCTTATGGCTACTCATAGTTAAATATTTATGTGTGTGTGTGTGTGTGTGTGTGCGTGTGTGTAACTTCCCTTTAACAACTTACTGTGATAATATAAGCAAAAGCTGAAACCAGAGGTTGTGCCTATTTTCCCTGTTTCTTCTCTCCCAGCCCCGTGAATATAAGAATACATACCTACATAATATTTATATATTCATGTGTAGCATATAAATGTAGGTAACCACTAGAGCAAACTTGACCTTGAATACCTGAACTCCTGTGAGCACTCTGCAACTCTTAGATTTAGCCCTGTAGTAACTGGCATTTTGCAGCCATATTATTTGCTACAAACAAGGTGGGGACTATTAAAATTGTAGAGTAATGAATTCCCTTTGATTTCTGCCTCCTCTCCATGCATGCTTCCTATGCTTTGCTTGCTACCCCTTGACTTTTCTCCAAATAACAGCGGTCAAGTGCTGACTCCCTTGCCACTCTTCATCCAATGCCAGCTTTCCACAATCACCCAGCTTTATATCCAGATATAAAGCTCTTCTCCTCACCAGACTATAGTTCTAATCCTTTATCTTAACTAGTATTCATTTGATTAAACATGTCTTCACATTAAATAAAGTGAAGGCCAGTTATACACATTTTAGTAAGACCAACCTCACTGAAATAATCACAATGAAGAGCATCTTTATTCAAGGAAGGGATAAATATCTTTATAGAAACATTTCAAGTCACAGGTCAGAAAATCCATGGAGACTGTGTAATCTGCATTGGAGCAGAAGAGAAGAAGTCTGCATTTGATTTTTTTACCCATGTATGACAGCGTCGGTTTCCTGTGCAAAACATGAATGTGCAAAACATTATCTGGGTAAAAGTATCCCAATCACAATTATGAAACAGCACTGTATTCCTTTTACTGTTAATCCGACTTTCCTTCTTTGTTACATTTTCTTGGATAAGTTGTCGCCAGGGTTTATAAGCATACCCTCCTTTGTGAGGTCTTTTCTCCACTTTTCTCCACTTTCCCAAGTTGGGAAAACTGGCTTTTCCAATTCCCAAGTAGGGATATAGCCGCCTTCTATTTTGTGGCCCAGCACTTAGCAGGGTGCAGGCCACAGGAGGTGCTCTATAAATAAATATCTGCTCAGTGAAAACAGAAAACTTACAAGAGTGATACTTTTAGAATGACTTTTTAAAACCTCTGAAGAATATGTGTATAACTTTGTGAGATGCTTTGCTGAGCTGAAAAGAGCTGAATTCTCAGGTGTTCAGGTGGCTGATCAGAGAAAGAAATCTAAAATGAAAGTAACAAGCAAACCTTTAATCAATTACTTTGATAGTATAAGCAAAAGCTAAAGCCAGAGATTGTGCCTACTTGCCCTGTCCGATCTCCCCCACCCCATGAACATGAACCAGTGCACAGGTGAAAGTCAGGTGGGTCAGCACAGCTGTAGGGGTCCTCTCACTGACCAGGGAATTCTGAACAAAAGACTCCTGTAGTTTTATGGATCCTGGGATGGGGCTAAGGGACAGGAGAGGCCTTGGAGAGGGAAAGTACAGAGTACTGAATCAGAGAAGAGAACGGTATCTTCAACATTTCCTCCCCTCCCTGCATCTCACAAAGAGGCCTCTAAAGGACCCAGATAAAGAGACATAGGAATGAAACTGCATGGGTGAGGAGTGCAAATATGTGGATGTGCAAATTCACAGAAGGGCTTGTGTCCTTGATTGTGACTCTAAGAGACTCGAGTGGGTGACTGTGCACCAGATCTGGTGTGGTGATGTGCAGCTTCCCCTTGGGAAGCCTGTTTGGAAAGCCTTTGTACCAGTCTGTGGTCAGGCCTGAGAAACCTCGCATAGATTTTTAACTAGATAATCAGTCTCCTTACACTCAAAGTGAACTATTAAAAATCTGCATACGTTTCCAGGGCCTGTTTGGGGGTGTTCTTTGTTTGGGACTCATTAACTTGAGTTTCATTTGTCTTTAACCTTTCTTAGGGGTAGAAAAAATTATAATACACTGTATTTGTTGACTGTGAACAATTTCTCTACAAATACACAAGGAAGAAGACATACATCATTCTAACAAACAGTGCATATGTTTTTTGCTTATGAAACAGCTTACATAAATAGAATCCACAATCTTTTAAGATGCTTTAAGGAACCAGAGAAAACCTTGCTTAAAATAATGCAACATTCAGTGTTTTGTAGCAAACCATTTTCTTTTTTAATGGCCCTTATTTATACTAAAACACAAGCGTAGTGTTTATTTATCTAGACCTGACACGTCTCATAATAATCTCTTCTCCCTAATTTTGAAAATATAATCTTTTCTCCTTAAAAGTTAATTATATCAAAAAATAGTCCTGCAGGCCTGAAGACTAGAAGAAAGTAATTAGACAGACATGCAGTGCTTTAAATATTTTGTGGCGCATCTGGAATAAGAGATGGCTTAGTCACTCTTCACACTTTTCTGACACTCGAGATGATGGTTAGTGTGCACCTAATAAATAGTCAAGGATGCATAAATGAATGAATGAGCTTCTTCGTTTTGCTGGGCTTTGTGCCCATCATGAATCTCTCCAGGGAATGACTTTGCTCTGACATCCAGTGCCTTTATCACATAACTCTGCATGTTCTTCTCCCATTTTCTACCAGGTTGTAGTGGCAAATACAGTATTCTGGAAAAAGGAGAAAAAAAACTTGGCAGTTATACAAAAAGCTGAGAGTGTTTCTACTTAGGAGGAAGCTATTTTATAGTTGTTAAAAACATGTAAATAGAAGAAGATGGCTCTAGATTTGAGTCTCAGCTACACAGTTTCGGTTTTCCTACCAAAAAAAAAAAAGCAAAAAAAAAAAAAAAAAGGTAAACCACATATTTTTCTCCTCAAATCTTTTTGAGATGATTAAATAATTAATGAAAACAGAACTTCTGGTGAGGTCAGAATATGACATAGGTACATTCTAGTCAAAACCTCAATATGTACAGCATAGTTACTAGAGTTAATAATACTCCACTTTGTACTTGAAATTTGCCAAGAGAGTAGATCTTAAGCATTTTTACACACACAAAAAGGTAACTGTGTGAACTAATAAATGTGTTAATTTACTTGTGGTTATCATTTCACAACGAATACATAGTATATCAAATCTTCACTTGTAAGTGTTAAATACAATTTTATTTGTCAATTGTATCCCATAAAAGTTCCAAAACATAATAAGGGAATCTGGATGTATGCATGGTATTTGATAACTCTTTTTTTTTAATTTTTTTTTAATGTTTATTTATTTTTGAGCTAGGGAGAGAGACAGAGTGTGAGTGGGGGAGGGGCAGAGAGAGAGGGAGACAGAATCTGAAGCAGACTCCAGGCTCTGAGCTGTCAGCACAGAGCCCAACGCAGGGCTCGAACTCACAGACCTTGACATCATGACCTGAGCCGGAGTCAGACACTTAACCGACTGAGCCACCCAGGCGCCCCTATGATAACTCTTTTACCTCTACTTCCATGCTGATTCATCTGACTAGTGCTTGACTAGTGCAAAGTTCCATGGGGAAAAATGGCATAGGAGGAGCCTGTTCTTTGGTTTAAGGGTCTTGCCTACACCATGGCAGGAAGTGAGTAAAGGCTTAACTCTCATTTTGGCATGTTGGTTTTTTTTAAATTTTTTTTAATGTTTATTTATTTCTGAGACAGAGAGAGACAGAGCATGAACGGGGGAGGGTCAGAGAGAGAGGGAGGCACAGAATCCTAAGCAGGCTCCAGGCTCTGAGCCATCAGCCCAGAGCCTGACGCGGGGCTCGAACTCACGGACCGTGAGATCGTGACCTGAGCCAAAGTCGGACGCCTAACTGACTGAGCCAGTCAGGCGCCCCTTTGGCATGTTGTTTTAACTGACTCCTTTGATACCTGGCAATCCAGCTCTTCCAGCTCAGCTTGACTTGAATTAGAAATTGTATTGAAAACCTCCTTTGTGCCAAGTCAAAAAATATTTTATCTCATTTGATACATCTTCCTACAGAATAAGCAAGCTTTACAAGATTTATTTTACAGTTAAATCTACTGAACACCACAGGATACCCCCTAAATTCAGGACACCTGACCAATACTGGTTTTAAGACCATGTCTGTGTTATTGTACCCTCCCTAAATTGTAGCATTATAGAATCCGTAATCCTAGGCTATGGTCACAGCTTCGTTCAGCCTCTTGTTATTGCACAGGAGTCCTGTCCCAGTTTCTTGCAGTGAACCTTCATCACCTATATGCATTTCTTATTTCTTTGACAATGAAGCCATCTAGCTCTTAGCTACCTCTGTTTGCTTTGGGGCCTCAAGCTTCATTCTACTTAATTTTTGTTTTGTTTTGTTTTGTTTTGTCTGGTGAATATCTTTTTCTTGATTTTGAAAATGGTTATGTCTCTTTTTTTGTCTTTTGTGTTTTGTTTTCCTTTGGAATATATTTATATTTATTTGTCAGTATTTTTCTTAATCTTTTTGTATTTAACAGTGATGATTTTGGGGCTGCAGTTATCAGAACTGTAACCTCCATTTAATTAAAGTTTTGCTGAATTGAGAATTAGAAGCAACCAATATGCTTTACTCATAATTTTTAATGAAGAACAATTAACCAATATTTTTGACTAAAACAATTATGCCTTTTTTTCTTTTTTATTGAAGTATAATTGACACACAATATCCTATTAGTTTCAGGTGTACATCATAGTGATCTGATTTTTTTGTACATTACAAAATGATCCCCATGGAAAGTTTAGTTACCATCTGTCACCATACAAAGTTATTATAATATTGTTGACTATAATCCTTATGTTATACATCATATCACCATGAATTACTTATTGTATAACTGGAAGTTTGTACCTCTTAATCCCCTTCATCTATTTTGCTCACCCCAATTGCTCCCCACTCTGGTAACCAATAGTTCCCTGTATCTATGAATCTGTTTCAGTTTCGTTTTGTTTGTTCACTTGTTTTGTTATTTAGAGTCCACATATATGTTAAATCATAGGGCATTTGTCTTTTTCTGTTTTCTTTTACATATATCTCACATTTCCTTTATCTGTTCATTTATCAATGGACACTAGGCTTGCTTCCATATCTTGTCTGTTGTAAATAATGCTATAGTGAACATAGAGCTGCAAATACCTCTTTAAATTTGTGTTTTCATTTTCTTTGGCTAAGTACTCAGAAGCAGAATTGCTGGATCAAATGGTAGCTCTATTTGTAATTTTTTGAAGAGCCTCCATACTGTTTTCCATAGTGTCTACACCAGTTTACATTCTCATCAACAGTGCATGAGGGTTCCCTTTTCTCTGCATCCTGGCCAATACTTGTTATTTCTTATCTTTTTGATAATAGCCATTGTGACAGATGTAGTCATATCTCATTATGGTTTCAATTTGTATTTTTCTGATGATTAGTGATGTTGGGCATGTTTTCATGTGTCTATTGGACACCTGTATGTTTTTTTTTGGGGGGGGGATATATTTTGAATTCATCTACCCATATTTTAATTGGGTTATTTGGGTTTTTTGATATTAAGTTGTATAAGTTGTTTATATATTTTGGAATGCTAACCCTTTACTGTATATATGATTCATAAGTATCTTCTTTCATTTAATATGTTGCTTTCATTTTGTGTATGGTTTCCTTCACTGTACAAAAGGTTTTTAGTGTGATATAATTTCATTTGTTTATCTTTTTTGCCTTTCCTTGAGGAGATTGGTCCAAAAAACATTGCTAAGACCAATGTCAAAGAGCTTATTGCCTATGTTTTCTTCTAAGATTTTAATCATTTCAGGTCTTTAATCCATTTTGAATTTATTTGTGTATGTGGTATGAAAAGTGGCCCATTTCTTTTGCATGTAGCTGTCCAGTTTTCCCAATACCATTAATTGGAGAGACTGTCTTTTTCCTATTGTATATTCTTGCCTCCTTTATCATAGATTAATTGACAATATATGTATGGGTTTATTTCTGGGTTCTCTATTCTATTCCATTGATCTATGTGTCTGTTTTCGTGCCAGTACCATACTGTTTTGATTACTGTATCTTTGTAGTATAGTTTGAAATCAAGGATTGTGATACCAGCCTGCTTTGTTCTTTGTTTTCAAGATTGCTTTGACATTTGTGCTTTTTTTCTTACTACATAACTATAAATGCCAATTTCTCAATACCACCCACCTTCATTGTTTTCAGTCCCACCCACATACATTTCAAATAAATTAATGTTAAAAGATACCTTTTTAGGTTTTGTAACTTTAAGAGCTTACATAACAAAAGAGGAATATTTTAAGGAAATACATAATTTTATAATTAGAAGGAAACTTTATATATGTTATGGTAATAAGAACATAAGGATTATTTTATCTAATTTCTGCTCATTCTATCCTATTGATTCTCATTTTCCTAGGTTTCATTGGTCTCTAGTACACTTCAATCAAGTGTCTTAACAGCTAACTATGACTATAAGAATGTAATTAGAGAAAAAATGCATAAACTCTATTTTTAAATTTTAATGCTACACATTATTTTAAATCCCTAGAGAGATAAAACTGCATACATAAAGGATTGTAACTTTAATGTTTCTGAACTCAGTTTTTGAATATTGCTGTATGAGATATTTAAGCACAGATAATAAAAGTAAATTAACCTTCAAAAACTCTTAGAGCACTATGCTCAGTGAAAGAAGTCAGACATGAAAGAATGTATATTGCATGATTTTATTTATATGAACTGACCAGGAAAGGCAAGTCTATAGAGATAGAAAATACATGGTTACCTAGGAAGAGGAGTAGAGATGAACAAGATTTCTTTTTAGGATGATGGAGATGTTCTAAAATTTGATTTTGGTAATATGTGGTGATGCCTTTAGAATTCTATAAATACACCAAATTCAAATACGTCAAAACATGGCTATTTTGATAGAAGAAAATTGATATAAAATAGTTTGACATAAAAAGAGAACACGTGCTTTATGGCTTTAGAGTGAGGTGGACTTGAGTTCCAGTCACAGCTGCACCATCAACTGGGATCTGACCTTGAACGATTTATTTCATTTCTCTATACCTTAGTTTTCTCATCTCTAAAATCGAGGTGAGGGGAACCTGGATGGCTCAATGGGTTAAGCGTCCAACTTCAGCTCAGGTTGTGATCTCACAGTTTGGTGGGTTTGAGCCCCTTGTCGGGCTCTGTGCTGACAGCTCAGGGCCTGCAGTCTGCTTCAAATTCTGTGTCTTCCTCTCTCCCTGCCCTCCCCTGCTCACACTCTGTCTCTCTCTCTCTCTGTCAAAAATAAAATAAACATTAAAAATTAAAAAAAAACAAAACAAAATAAAATAAAATAAATAAAATAAATAAAATGTAGGTAATTGTACATACCTGCCCTGAAATGATGAATTAGAGCCCATGGAGATAAAGTAGGTAAACAGGTTGTATCTTTTCTAGCAAATAGTAACGATTCAGTTAATGGTATCAAATCTGCTTGAGATATTTGGTATGTCTTTCTCTAGGAAAATAAAACTGGCCTCTTGAACCTGCATCGTTTTTTTTTTCTGTAATAAACAAAAGGAGCTTCATCTAACTCTGCCTGTCAGATCTTGTATATTTTTCTCACTCAACACTAGAAAGTTGCCAGCATTGTTTTCTAAGTTAAAAAAAAAAAAAAGTTCTGCCCTGTGAGGATTCAATCTGTACACCAGATTGAATATTAATGAAAGAGGGGTTGAGTTTAATGTTGTTGTCCTTGTTGGCTACTGTTGAAATCTTACTTACAGAAAGGAGACAGCAATAGTATCCTATTAAAACTTGACTGCAATTTGAACCTCTCAATGCCTTCTATACCTCTTTATGAATATGTTTGATGTAAACGCTCCATGAGAAATGAAAAGTGCTGAGGCTCTAATTTAAAAAAATGTGTTTCTCTTGGGCTAACAGGCACTACAGTTAATTTCAACTATTGGCAGTAAACAACTCCAATGTGAGGGCTATGAAGTTGCAATCATTTTAAGAAAGCTTCCAGGGTGACAGAGACTATATGGTGCCAGCAACTCACTGAAAAGACTGAAGCCACAAATACTAAAAAAGCACAACTGATCTCCATGGTTTAATAATCATGCAATTCAGAGGAATGGAGCTTCATATCCTGTTTTACTGGATGTGATTTTGTTAAATATGCCATTAAATTTGAAAGCAAGGCACTAGCTAGTCTTTGTCCCTGTATCTATGTGTTTCTGAATTAAAAAAAAAAAAAAACATATTCAGTTGTAAACTCTCAGGATTTTCTAATGTGAAAAAAAAGTGATACTCTTTTCCCTTGATGTTTCCACTACTGTTTCTCTTATAAAAACCCAAAGAGATTTTGTAATACAGACACTAAATTGATTCAGATATGGTAATGCTGCATTTCAATACTTTTTATCTTTTGTGTACTCAGAAATATTAAAAATCAAACACTTCTAAGCACTTTTTTCCCCATACTCCCACAACAATACTTTAAACTGTTTGGTGGTTTCTAGGGGAGGTAATGTTGTGGCTGCTTCGTGCCATAGCCTTAGGCTGCAAATGCTCTGGGTCCTCCAATTCTATCCTTCAAAATTGTTCATACTGTCTCAGTGCTTTGTGGAACAGCAGCACTGACTTTCACATTCAGACTCAACCATGTGAGCATCCTCAAATAATTAGCAATCTTTTAACTTTTAAACAGCACGTTGCCTAGGACACTTATGATATGCAGATCTTATTTTGGGTTAAGTACAAACACTTCTGCTAAGGTTTTTCCAAAGACTGTAATGAGTCAGAAGCCAAATAACAGACAGTAAGAAGGAAATAAAGTCAAGACTGAATTCCTATCCTCAGGGATGATAGATATTATTGATTATACATTCATATGATCCTAGCAGTAACTGGTATCTGTTTGATAAATTGAAATTATCTACATTTGATCATTATTGAGATATTTTTCTGAACATATTTTGCAGAGTTCACTTTTTAGAGCATAGTTCTGGAGTATTACCTTTTGGATTTTTCTATTTCTGAGATCATTTAGAATACTGGGTTTGCATATGTACCTTAAAATAAACTCATAAGTTAGAGTTAGAAGGATTGCCTCTAACTAGGTGTGAGTATGATGGTGGCAATAAGATGATAATAGTGAGGATTTATGGTTCATTTTTAATTATATTTTAAAGACTTTATTTTTCTAGAGCAGTTTTAGGTTTATAAACAAAATTAAGAGGAAGGTACAGATTTTTCCTTTACAGCTTCTGCCCCCACAGAAGCATAGCCTCCTCTTGTTATCAACATCGTTTACCAGAATGGTACATTATTATATTTTTTTTACTGAGGATAGACCTAGATTTACATCATAATCACACCAAGCCTATAGTTTACCTTAAGGTTCACTCTTGGTGTTATATATTTTATGGATTGAACAAATGTATAATGAAACGTTATTATAATTCTATACAGAGTATTTCCACTGCTCTAAAAATCCTATTCTTTCTCTATTCATTTTCCACCCTCATCCCCAATGTTTACTTTTTACCAGACAGCAAACTATGAATTTTCGATGAACTATCTTGTTTACACCTTACGGCAAACTCCCTAGCTGCAATTCATTGGGCATGGAAGTTATCTCATCTGAGCCAGTCCAAATCAGATTCTTTCTTTTGGAAATTTGGAATTGGTTTGGGATAGATTGCAGAAATAGATGATAAAAACTAGTGGGACTGTTACCAGACACTATATTCTGCTTACATTTTTCCCATGTATAAGGGGAAGAATTACATCATAAATGCTGGGAGAAATAATAAAGTAGCAATAAAAACATAATCCTTAAAGAGAAAAAAGCTTGGGTTCTGGCTTTCTGATGATTTTCTAGTTCTTGTCATTTGTGAGACTCTATTATATTTGAATTATGAGAGATATTTCTTTTTTTTATTTATTTATTTATTTTTGAGACAGAGAGAGACAGAGAGAGACAGAGCATGAACGGGGGAGGGGCAGAGAGAGAGGGAGACACAGAATCGGAAACAGGCTCCAGGCTCTGAGCCCTCAGCCCAGAGCCCAACGCGGGGCTCGAACTCACGGACCGCGAGATCGTGACCTAGCTGAAGTCGGACGCTTAACCGACTGCGCCACCCAGGCGCCCCTATGAGAGATATTTCAATATGTTTTCCTTCCTTACCTTTGCTTGAATTCTGTTACTTATGGTCCACAAACCTTGCCTGAAGCTAATATTTTGATTATATATACATACATAACATTTCTCACATCATTTCAGATGATTGAGATTAGTATTCCAAAGTAGACTGCAGGTAATTAGTTCAACCAAGAACTATATAAAGATAACAGCAACAAAACCAGAATGGTCAATATGCCTAGAATGTATATATCATTCATTTGTTATTGCATTTGGGATCTTGAATAAGTTAACTTACTACCTTTTGTATATTAGTTTCCTAAACTACCCAAGTAGATATCAAATTATGTAAGTAGTTTCAATTGTGTTTAGACTTGTTAAAAGGTTATACAAAAGAATCTCCAGACTTGACTGAAAGGACTAAGTGGATAAGGAGAGTGAGTGGATGGAGCTCTTTTGTCATCTGAAGGGTCCTGTTTTTATACACAGACACACACACACACACACACACACACACACACACACATACACACACACACACACTACCACACAAACTTAAAATACTTACACATAAACATGTATTTGTAAATTCTATGTGAAAATAAGTGACTCCCCTGCTTCAAAATTTTTGAGCTTGTAATTTCTAGAATATTTTCTGTTATTAGCTTTTTGTGATATTCTAAGATGCAAGCAAGTGCAATATTCACATAACCCATATGATTGGGAAGAAAAGTCTCTAAGGAACTAAACAGAGGCCAGTCCTCACCAGTGGGAATCTTTTAAGTCTAAATCTCTTTGCTTCAGTTGGGAGCAGGCTTTGAAATTAGATACAGAAATCCAGGAATAGCTGGAGGGCTTGTTCAGGTCTTGAAGAAGTGTAAACTATATAAGACCAGTGACCAGGAGCAGTTCTGAAAATAAAAAGTGCCCTTTTTCTTTTCTTCAATTGGCTCCGATGCATTTTTCTTCCAACTAAGACCCAGAGTTGTTTCCCAGTCATGAAAAGGTATAATTAACTTTTTTTTCATAGGTTTTAAGAGGCAATACAAACAGTGATAAAATAAAGAACAGTAGCTGCAGAGAGTGTTTTGCAGCTAAGATAGCAAGTGTTTCTATAAAATAATTGGATACTAAACAAATAGCTAAGTGTCTTTTTTTCCCCAAACTTCATACTATTAAAAATAATTAATACAAGTAGGACAATGAGAATGGTATAGACCATTAAAAAAAATGAGTTTTTCATTAGCAAAGAAAGAAAATGAGAATATGGGAAGATAACATTGTGAAAGACAACAAATAGGAAGCCCCAGGAATCAATTCCTTCACCAAAACTATTGAGCTGGCAAGAACTGCCTGAAGAGAATTAAGAGAATGAGAAGACAAGCCACAAACTGGAAGAACATATTTGCTAAAGATGCATCTGCTACAGGACTATTAACCAAAATATACAAAAAAACTCTTACAACTCAACAATAAGAAGACAAACAACCTAATAAAAAATGGACCAAAGACCTTAACAGACACCCCACCAAAAAAAAAAGTTATACAGATATCATATAAGCATATGTAAAAATACTCTATACCATATGACATTAGAGAAATGCAAATTAGAACTAGAGATACTTACTACTACATACTGAGTAGAATGACCAAAATCTGGAACACTGACAACACCAAATGCTGGTAAGGATGTGGAGCAACAGGAATTTTGATGGAATGCAAAATGATACAACCACTTTGAAAGATAGTTTAGTAGTTTCTTAGAACACCAAATGGACTCATACCATATGATCTAATAAACACTGCCCTTGATGTTTTTATCCAAAGGACTTGAAAACATGTCCACACAGAAACCTAAACATGGATGTTTTATAGCAGGTTTATTTATAATTGCCAAAACTTGGCATTAACTGAAAGGTTATTCAGTAGGTAAAAGGAGAAATAATCTACAATGAATCCAGATGATGGAATATTACTCAGTGTTAAAAACAAAGCTGTCAATCCATAAAAATACATGGAGAAACTTTAAATGCATATTACTAAAAGAAAAAAGCAAATCTGAAAAGG
Source organism: Leopardus geoffroyi (assembly GCF_018350155.1). Classification (NCBI taxonomy): domain Eukaryota; kingdom Metazoa; phylum Chordata; class Mammalia; order Carnivora; family Felidae; genus Leopardus; species Leopardus geoffroyi. The sequence continues at coordinate 89,420,908 of NC_059328.1, forward strand.
CTGCCATACGACTCCAACTATATGACAGTCTGGAAAAGGCAAAAGTATGGAGACAGTAAAAAGACCAGTGGTAGCCAGGGGTTGGGGCTGTGTATGGGGGGAGGATAATAGGCAGAGCACAGAGATTTTTTAGGGCAGTGATAATATGAGTCATTGGTATGAGTCATACCATAATACATTATGGTATGATACACATACCATAATGATGGATACATGTCTTTATACATTTGTCCAAACTCATGGAATGTACAACATCAAGAATGAACCCTAATATAAACTATGGACTTTAGGTGATTATAATGTGTTAATATAGGTTCATCAGTTGTAACAATGTACTGTTCTTTTGGGAAATGTTGATCGTGAAAATGAACAAGTCTTTAGCCAAATTCACTAATGGAAAAAGAAAGAAAGAAAGAAAGAAAGAAAGAAAGAAAGAAAGAAAGAAAGAAAAGAAAGAAAAGACCCAAATAACTAAAACCAGAAATAAAAAAGGGAAAATTACTCTCCACCTTATAGAAACTAAAAGGATCATAAGAGAATATTATAATCAATTGTGAAACAGCAAATTATATATGCCAGATAAAATGGACACAAATCTCGATATACATCCCAGTTGCCTTTTAACAGAAATGGAAAACCCAGTAGTCAAATTCATGTGAAACTTCAATGGGCCCCAAATAGCTGAAATAATATTGAAAAAAACAAAAACAAATTTGGAGAAATTACACTTCCCAATTGCAAAACTCACAACAAAGCTGCAGTAATCAGAACAGTGTGGTACTGGCATAAGGATAGATATATAAACCAATTGAAAGGACTTGAGAGTACAGAAATAAACCCAAATACGTATGGCCAATTGATGAATACCAAGCCCATTCAATGGAGGAAGAATAGACTTATCAACATATGATGCTAGGGAAACTGGATACCTGCATGCAGAAAAATGAAGTTGAGTGCTTACCTCATTCCATATATAATAATTAATTCAAAATGCATCAACAATCTAGTATAAGAGGAAAAATTTATAAGGCTATTTGAAAGAAAAGACAAGTAAATCTTCACGACCTCAAATTTGGCAGTGAATTCTTGATTTCATAGCAAAGGCATGAGCAACAAAAGAAAAAAAAATGGATCATTTAGGCATCAAAGGATTGATAGCATTTAGAGAGATGGGCAAGGAAACAAGAGAAGTCAGAGTTGACCCCAAGACTTCAAGGGGTTCACTCTGTGTTGTAAATTCTATGTGTTTTGACATAGACATAATGACATGTATCCACCATTACAATATCATACAGAATACTTTCATTGCCCTAAAATTCCCCTGCACTCCACTTATTCATTCCTCCCTCCCTCCTCTGAAGCCCTGACAGCCTCTGTTATTTTTACTATCTCCATAGTTTTGCCCTTTCCAGAATGTCATATAACTGGAATCACACAGTATGTAGCTGTTTTGGATTCACTTTTTTCGGTTAACAGTATGCATTTAAGGTAACTCTGTATCTTCTTGGTCAATTTTAAGAGCTCTTTCTAATATTATAGTTTTAGTTCAGTGACTGTCTTTAGTACTTCAAATAATTATGTCTGTATTTTACTGATTATTTATTGGTTTTGTTTTAGTTACCTTTGGTATCTAATATATTTCAAAATATTTTTAGAGTCTGTCAGATCATGTTAACATCTAGAGTTGTCAATTTGATTAAGATTCCCAAACAATTATGTGAAATGTCTTGGAGTTTTCTAAAATTATTGTTTTTTAGCATTTGTTTAATCTAATTGAAAATTTATAAATGTAGCGACATAGAGATTGAAATTCATATTTTTCTAAATGTGGCAGGTTATCTATCACTGAATTTACTTTCTTTTTTTTTTATTTAAAAATTTTTTTTTCAACGTTTATTTATTTTTGGGACAGAGAGAGACAGAGCATGAACGGGGGGGGGGGGGCAGAGAGAGAGGGAGACACAGAATCGGAAACAGGCTCCAGGCTCTGAGCCATCAGCCCAGAGCCCGACGCGGGGCTCGAACTCACGGACCGCGAGATCGTGACCTGGCTGAAGTCGGACGCTTAACCGACTGCGCCACCCAGGCGCCCCTGAATTTACTTTCTCATTGAATTATGCCCAGCTTTATCAAATACCAAATTTATAAAAATGCAGTAAGTTATTTAAGTTATTTATGTAATTTCAATAAAAGATAAAGGCTAAACAATAAATAGCTGAAAAATACGTGGACAATTAAAAGTCAAAGAAAGGTAGAATTTGACAAATCTCCAAGTAGATAATTTTTAGACAATCAATCTGGTGAATGAATGACTCAGGTATTCTGCAATTTTACTTTCAAACATTGTAAATAGTTGACCAGATTCCCTTTGCCTTTACTAGGAAGCATTGTAACTACACATTATTTGTCTACACTGGTCTATACACAATTTCTAGTGCTATCACTGGGAAAGACTGGAGAGAAGAGATGTGGGATTGAGGAGCACAATATTATACCATTCTCATAAAGATACAAATTTATGAGTACACTTATGAAAATATTTTCCAGATGTAATTAATATGAAAAGTCTTATGATTATGTTCTACTTATAAAAAGGTATATGTTGAAGAAAAATGTAAAAATAATCAAAAGGTAATTTTGATTAGTACCATTGTTGTACCTAACTTTGCTGCATACTTTTTCAATCCTTTCCTCTCTGTGCCCGGATTTCTGGCAGCAGGAGCAAGCCAACATAGATAAATTGAACACTCTTTTACATTCCATCATGAAGAAAAAAATGAAAGCTGGTTACCTGAAACCACATTGTTAGATGAAATAAGAAAGTTCAGAGAAATGGTCATTTGGCTAGTGGACCGTTCAGCAAATTAGTACAAATTGACCAGTTACTGAAGTGGCAAGAATGAACTTAAATCGATGAAAGTTGGTCTAACAATCCCATAAACATAAACTCTTAGCACTTAAGTGGAAAGGAATTCATAGGGATGCAGAGGAGTACCACAAAATAAGACAGCCAATAAAAAAGATATTACTGTTATAAACTTCTATTCACCTAAAAGAAAGACATGAAATAGATAAACCACATCCCACAAACTGAAAGAACTACAAAAAAATCGTGATAGATTTTAAAAGAGCTCAATAGAAAACTGATAGATAAAACTGTCAGTTTTTCCAGGGATTCAAGAGGATTTTAACAACATAATGAATAAAATTAGTCTAACATATATTTTAGAACCTTTCATTCAAAAAATAGTATACATTGAACACTGATACAACAAAGCCATGAGATAGACTATAAAGTAAGATACAATTTGAAAGACATATTCTCTGACTCAGAATCCAATATAATAAGAAAGTATTAAAATCTAAATACCTCATGGATTAATAGAAAATTAGACTGGACACTGCAATATTTAGCAAATGACAAGAAAGGCATTATATGACATATAAGCTTGTGTCTTATGATGTAACAGAACTTAAAAGAAACTTTATAATTATAATTTTAATCCATCAATTAAAAAATAATATTTAAAATGAGCTCAGTTTTCAAGTCATAAAATAATTATTATTAACCTTATAAAAACAAAAGGCAGTAATAAAAATACTGAAGTGGAATAAAATAGGGACCAACAATTTCAAAAGGTGATTTTCCCAAACAAATAGATAGCTGTATAGCAAGAGTGATAAAAAATTAATAAAGAATACAAAAATAAATAAGATATTATGAGTAATATCCCCACCTACAGGCTAAAGATTAACATCCACATTTTAAAAATCTGATAAAAGATGTAAGAAAAATCTGCAACTCAATCAAAAAATGAGCAAAGGAAAAAAGTAGAAAATTTATATGGGGGATAAAAACCTTTTGGAAATAAGATCTATTGAAAATTGTGAGAGTAAATTGTTTTGAAAAAAATCACTTTACCACCTTGGAGTGTTATTTTGCAGCTGTGCAAACCCATATACACTAATTCAAATTATTAATATATGTTAGAGATATTTGATGGATTTAAATAAGGACACATAAGGATGCTCATTCCAGTTTTTTTAGTAATCATAAACTTTGAAAAGAATCTAAATATCCATTAGTATGAGACTAGTTAAATAAATTTTGGATATTCATTTATTCATTCTGGATAGTTTTGAAAGTGAATAGTGTTACATGAAAAAAAGCAAGTTATGAGAAAATACCACTTATGAGCATTTTATAAAAAATTAGATCTATTTATTCATAGACACATATAAATATTTAAATGGATTTTTACATTCAAATTCATGATGGTGGCTCTAGGGTGGATGCATAAAAGAATAGGATTATGAAGACAGTGTAGGAAAATATTTTTTATAGAAATAATATGGACTGTATGATTCATACTTCATAATATTCTGTAAAAGGTAAACCTATCTAGACCGTAAAAAGATCATTGGTTGCCAGGGATGAATAGGCAAAGCACAGAAGATTTTCAGGGCTGTGGAAATACTCTGTACCATACTGTAACAGTATAAACTATATAAACTATGCCTTTGGATGGTAATGGGATGTCAGTGTCAGTTCAAGTCTCTGTACCTTCCTCTCAGTTGTACTGTGTACCTGAAACTGCTCCAGAAAAAATAAAGTTCTTAAAAAACACCTGGGAAATGAGAACATCTGAAAAATTAGCTAGGATGATGTAAGATTTGGTTTATAATTTTGAATAGGTATGATTGGATAGACTGAAGTAGAGAGTAAAACAGCTGATTCCTTCTGGTATTGACCATTACACCCACCAAACCTTAGAAGGAGAAAAAATCTTGAGGTGCTTGACAGCAATCGTATACTCTTTGATCTTGATGATCACTAAGCTTACTGCCTGAGATGTTCTCCCAGAAAAGTAGGAGATCTGCATATAAGCATTCACCCTCATTTAGTATATCCTGCAACTGACTGTTGTTGATTCCAGCACTTGCCCACTGGCTAGGGCCCCCTTCCCTCACATCACATGCAGGTGATGAGCTTATAGTTGTGTGTTCATTGTCATGAAGCTAATCAGAGGAGAACAACCTGAGATAAAGAGCCAAGTCTGAAACATAAGTGACAGTCCTTTCCTGGGACGGACTTACTCTGATACTTGCATTATGAATTTCATAAAGATCTTAAGAAGTAGTTAGTGTTTCTGATAATGAGGCCATTGCTGGTGTGTGTGTGTGTGTGTGTGTGTGTGTGTGTGTGTGTGTAACAGTTTTGTATAGAGGTATATTACAGGCTGTGTCCAAGAAAAGTAGTGATTGCACATTTATCGGTACCTCTTTACTATCAGCCTGTTGAAGCAGCCTCTGCTTTACATTTATTTGTATTTCCCCCAAATGATGGTTATTATGCTATTTCATCATATACAAACAAACCAAAACCAAACCAAACAAATAAAAGATCCATCATAAATAAAGGTACAAGACGAAGAAATTGCCTGGGTTGTTTTCTTGGTGTATTATGGTTTTTCAGTAGTTTGTCAATAAATATGCCAATCTCCAGGATGACCCAAGACTGCAGTGGTGTGGATAAATCTGGATGTATGCAACAGGGGGAAAAAAACCCAGAAACCCACAGTAGAGAGAGGCAGAGATTATGATAGGAAGTAGAGCCAGTAGAAATTAACATGGCTTACCTTCTTCTCTTAACTAATACACTTCTCTACTGTAAATGCAGTATATCTAAATAGTATTTTTTATAATTTGCTATTTTTACATAGGTAACTTCATGTTTTTTTCTGCCTTGCCTTGAATACCTAGTTTCTGCATTACCACAAATTTTCCTGTTAAAAACCAATTACCTTCTTTTTGCTTCATATAACATTCTTCATTTGCCCTTTTAATTATTTTAATGGTCCTATAGAGTAATGCAATTATAAGAAAAATGAATAGTTTAAAATCTGAAGTTTGTCATTGGGAAACTAGTCTGAGACCCATAACAAGAGAATTCTCAGCAGGAGATCAGAGGCACTGAGGGAGGCTTCTGCTTAGCTGACAATATTTAGGTTGTTGCCTGTTTTGTAATTTAAATTCCTCCTGCAGTTCTCTAAAGGACAGTAATTTAGATGTATCATTTAAACTTCTGCTGTCACACTGTCTTCCCACAATTATTCAGGCTGATGTAAAAAATTACTCCCCAGCTATTCTTAACCTGATATTTTATCAAATAAAGGGATATATGGATTGTTCTAGGGGAGTATTTAAATAATAAATGAAAAGAATTCCAGATGAATACATTGTCCTTTAAAGTTAGAAGGGTTTGCTTCCTCAGAGGAGCAACTAAGATGGCAGAGCCTCTCCATGTTGACTTATTGGTGTCACCAAAAGGAACTAAATTGTTGTACAAATACAAAGAAAATAGACATATAGTCCTCATGTGAATTATTCATGTTCAGTAGGTGTATCACATAGTCTCGGTTGAAATGTAAAGAAGTATATCTATAGACACACACACTACCACACTCATCACATTAACAAATATTTGTACCTATAAAATATTTCGTCGTAATACAGGTGTGAATAATTAAGAGTTTAGAAATTAGGAATCCTATGAAGGACCAGTCTGGCCCTCACTGATAAGTATAGGAACTTGAAATAAAAGGAATCTATGTACTCACCTAATCCAGCAGTTAGCTCTACAGTGGATAGTTTCTGTAAGGTTTTCTCTCTCTTATGCTTGTTTTTTCTTTCTCCTCCTCTTAACATAGAATGGTTAGCAAATTAATAATAACCAAAATAAACATCGTCAATCAATTTTTTAAAATATTTGTTATTAAGTTATTATATCTCATCTTATGCCTCAGAAAACATTTATTTCCAAGAAACTTTGGAAAAGACAACAGCAGTTTCTCATCAGACTAACACAGCTCATAAGACCTGGTGATTAAATTCTACTCAGCCCTTTTTTTTTTTTTAACACACCAACTAAATTGTATGTTATAGTCATCATCAATTTCTTCAGAGACAAGGTATTCTTGAAAACAGTTCAGGCTTTGGGGCGCCTGGGTGGCGCAGTCGGTTAAGCGTCCAACTTCAGCCAGGTCACGATCTCGCGGTCTGTGAGTTCGAGCCCCGCGTCAGGCTCTGGGCTGGTGGCTCAGAGCCTGGAGCCTGTTTCTGATTCTGTGTCTCCCTCTCTCTCTCTGCCCCTCCCCCGTTCATGCTCTGTCTCTCTCTGTCCCAAAAATAAATAAACGTTGAAAACAGTTCAGGCTTTGAAATCAAGTGTATGTGGTTTAGAATCCCAGTTTCCTCAATTTCCCTCCCCATAATCCTCGGCAATAATTTCTAACCTTTAATTTCTTCAACGAGATTTTGGAGTAAAAACATTTTTTATGTTTATAATCTCATATCTTTAATTGAAGTATAATTGACATATAACACTTTTAGTTTCAGATTCAATATTTAAATACATTGCAAAATGATCACCATGATAAATCTAGTTAACATCTGTCACCTTATGTAATTACAAAAAGTTTTTTTCTTGTAATGAGAACATTTAAGATTTACTCTATTAGCAACTTTCAAATATACAATGCAGTATTATTAACTATAGTTACTATGCTGTACATTTCTTCTACATGACTTTTTTTTTTTTAACTAGAAATTTGTACTTTTTTGACCCCCTTGGCCCATTTCTTCCATTGTTCACCCTCCATCTCTGGCAACCACCAATTTTTTTCTGTATGTATGAGTCTGGGTTTGGTTTTTGGTTTTTGGTTTTTTTATTCCTTGCATTAGTGAGATCATATGGTATTTGTCTTTCTCTGTCTGACTCATTTGACTTCGGATAAGTCCCTCAAGTTCCATTCATGTTGTTGCAGATAGCAAGATTTCATTCTTTTTCAGGAATGTTAGATAGATAGGTAGAAGATAGATAGATAGATAGATAGATAGATAGATAGATAGATACCACAGTTTCTTTATCTACTCATCCATCAGTGGACACTTAGGCTATATATCTTGGCTATAGTAAATAATGCTGGGATGAACATAAGGGTGCATATATCTCTTCAAATTAGCACTTTCATTTTCTTTGTGTAAATGCCCAGAAGTGGAATTGCTGGATCAGATTGTGGCTCTACTTGTAATTTTTTAAGGAATCTCCATACTGTTTTCCATAGCAGCTGCACGTATTTACATTTTTTTTCTCCATGTCTTGCCAACACTTATTTCTTTTGTCTTTTTGAAAATAGTCATTCTAACAAGTGTGAGGTTTTATGTGATTGTGGTTCTGATTTACATTTCTCTGAGGATTGGTGATGTTGAACATCTTTTCATGTGCCTGTTGGTCCTCTGTATGTCTTCCTTGGAAAAATATCTACTTGGATCTTCTGCCCATTTTTTAATTGAGTTGTTTGTGGGGTTTTGTTGTTGTTGTTGTTATTGAGTTGTATGAGTTCTTTGTATATTTAAGTGTTAGCCCATTAGCAGGTATATACTTTACAAATGTTTTCTCCCATTCAGTAGGTTGTCTTTTCGTTTTGTTGATGGCTTTCTTTGCTGTGCAGAAGCTTTTTAGCTTGTTGTAAGCCCACTTGTTTATTTTGCTTTGTTTCTCTTGCCTTTGAAGTCAGATAAAGAAACATTACTAAGACCAATGTAAAGAAGTTTACCAGTTATGTTTTCTTCTGGGAGTTTTATGATTTTAGGTTTAACATTCAAGTCTTTAATCCATTTTGAGTTGAATTTTGTATACGGTATAAGATAGTGGTCCAATTTCATTTTTTTGCATTTGGCTGTCGAATTTTCCAAACATCATTTGTTGAAGAGACTGCCCTTTCCCCTTTGTGTATTTCTGGCTCCTTTTTCATACGTTAATTGACCGTATATGTGTGGGTAAAAAGTCTTAAGGTATTATTTAAGATTATGTGATAATTATTAGTAAAAAAATAAGTTAATCACCCACTGAAGGTAAGCACTCAAAACAGTATATAATATCATTATTGATTGCTATCTTTCTTTTTACTATTTTCATTTCAATCATTTTACCCCTATGGAGTCATTTGCTTTTTTTCATAGATGATTTCCTCAACTCATTATGACTTGTGTTCACATAATATGGTAATTGCATTACTTCCATTGCATTGAAACTAATATATCTACTTTGCCTGAAATATGATTGGCTAGCTCATCTGACTAGTTTATTGAAAATATGTTAATATGTGACTATAGATGATGTCATCTCTTTTCTAAATACTTGGATTCTTCTGTTGAAATAGAGATCTCCTGGGTCATTTAAGTGGTAGGAATTTCAGGGGTTACTTCTTTAGAGCACATATTTAAATTTCCCTTATGTAATATAAATCCTAACAAGTTTTTTTTTTTTTAATTTCCCATATTGCTGAAAAAAATACAGAAGCAGCTAGCTGGTAAAGTTCATATCTCCTACAAAGATCTCTTCCATCTCTAGGGCTGATGATACAATGGAATATAAAGATGTTTGTACATTTGCGTTACCACTAGAATGTTTAAATTTTGTCTCAAAAATCTATCTCATGAGCACTGTTCACATATTGACAGTTTGTTTGTTAAGGTCCTAAGTTGTCCCTGAAAAGTTGAGTCTAATGTATGGCAAAAATAAACACACTTGAAACACTACTATCTTTGCCTTTAAAAGAATTGATAATGCAATTGATTATTTCAGTTAGGAAGATTGTGTAATGGCATTGGATAATAAATATTCAGGCTTAAATTCAGAAATTATTAGCTTTAATTAAGTAGACTCCTTCAATTTTATTCTTCTTAAATTGTTATAGTATATGGAAATTGATAATGGTCAGTGTTAAAATATTGATTGGCTATAAGTACACCTGTAAGAAAATATATCTACTTCTCAATCCTATAAAATACAAGATGTGCTTTATAGATTTGACATCCTCATCACTGAATAGTGCTGGGATTCAAGAATAGTATCATAAATAATATTCCTAAATCTGTTGATGTAGTTCGTAGGCACATGATAGCATTTAAATTATGTCATACCAATCTTTTATATACTAAATAATTTTTGGCAGGGATGATGTGTTTTTTTAATTATAATTTTGGAATTGTGAATTTCTCATAAATGTGTGGGTTTTGTTAATATGTATTTTTTCTTTATAATTTGACTATATTTTAGTTCCATATATATTTATGACTCTTAAAATAGTACTTGTATACTCTTAGTACGAACTTCTTACTTAAAATTTTGACCTCGGTTTATTTTTTTAATATAGATCTTGAAACACAAGAATTGGGGAGGAAGTTGCTATTTTTCAGTGTGTCTCCCTCAATCCATTAATTTCCACTTACTCTGTGAAGTTATTCTTAGTTCTAACTTCAGTACATAGTTTCAAGGGAAGCTCTCTGATTTTTAATAGATCACGTGTGACTGTAGTGATTATGGGGATTGGCCCTTATTATCACCCTAAATCATGTTTTATTTGCCGTGTTTTTGTTACTTTTTTTCAATTTCTTGATTTTTCAGAATTGATAAAGTCTTTTTCATATAAACCTTTTTTCAATGGTTCATAAAACATATACTTTTGTGTATGAGAGGACCCATAGCACATTTAACATTTTAGCATAAAAATGTTCATCTCTATTTAAAATTAATTAGAATCTTTGGCCTCTTGTAGAATAAGAAAGAAAATCAAAATGGAATGATTTCTCTTTGACCTTCTGTCTCCCTTTGCAGTGTTATTTATATCTATATTTTTAATTCCGGTTTATTTTGAATAGGAAATTTGCAATTTTATTATTTTTTATTTAATATTCACTATAAATTTTAATATCTCCTGATTTGCTATGTGAATTCTTTGTTCACCATAGCTTCTCCTCCTTTTTTTATTTCTGAATTAATTTTTTTCTTTCCTTTTTTTTTTTTTTTTTGAGAGAGAGAAAGAGAGACAGAACAGGGGAGAGGGAAGCAGAAGGAGAGAGTCTCAAGCAGGCTCCACATCCCACATGGAGCAGGATTCAGGGCTCAATCTCATGACCATGAGATCATGACTAGACAAAATCAAGAGTCTGGCACTTAACTGACTGAGCAACGCAGGTGCCTCTTAATTTTTCTACTGAATTAATTTTTCATCTTAATGAATGATAGTCTTTAGTAGCCCTTTCACAGAGGCTCTAGGTAGTAAATTTCTGCATCATTTCCACAAATGTTGACAATGTATCCTTCCACCTAAATGACAGTAGAGAATAATTGCCTTCCAATTTAATGTTATTTTCCACTTCACTTTAAAGCTATGACTCCAATGTTTATTGATTCATTCCTGTTTATAAAACATCTCTATATTAATTTGATTGTCATATTTTTGCAGGAGATCTGTCTTTTCTCTTTGATTAATTTTCATATTCATCTTTATATTTGATGTTCTGTAATTTCAGTATGCAATGGCTAAGTGGTAATTTTTCTAAAATTTACTGAACTCAGCTAATGTAACTTGGTAATGCTTTTAGTTGAAGAACTCAAATATATTTGGTACTAGAAGATATTCGATCATAATATTCCTTCACCTTCAGGTAATCTCCAAATACTCCTTTCCCTTGTTATCAGTATTCCCTCCCTCAATTCTTTTAGCTCTGTGGCAGAGCGATTCATTCTAACCACAGTATCTCTGCACCATTTGTTATATATACTTTCATTTGTATCTCTACATGCTTAATTTCAGACTATTTATATTTAGTCTACAATTAACTAATTCTTTTTTCAGCTGTTTTGTATCTAGTATTTATTCTGTTCATCACCTGTGTGTTGGTGAATTTTTATTTAAATATCTGAGTGTTACCATTTCCCAAATTATTTTTTATACCTATGATTTCTTATTTATATATTTTATTTTGTTGCATAATGAATGACCAAAACTTACTAGTTTAAAACAATATACATTTTTGTCTCACAGTTTCATAAACCAAGAGTCCTGACATGGCTTAGCTGGACTGTGTTCCTGACCTTTAAGGCTATAGCCAAGGTATGGGCCAGCCTGTATTTTTTTTTCTGCTGACTTAGCTGGGGAAGAATATTCTTCCAAGTTCACTTAGGTTGTTGTCAGGATTCAATTCCTTGTGACTCTATAACTGAGTCCCTGGATTTTTCTTACTGACATTGGCCACTGTCAGGTTCTGGAGACTGCCCATAGTTTCCTGCCATGTGGTCCTCCCACAGACCCTGTCAGCACATGGAAGCTTGCTTCTTCAAAGCCATCAGGAGAATCTCTCCAGTGGCTAGAAGTCTTACACAACAAATACAGTCATGGGAGTGACATCCCATTATCTATGTCAGATTCCACCTGCACTCCAGGGAAGGGGAATGTACTAAAGTGTGGCTCACTGGGGGTCACTTACACTGTGCTCACCACATTATTTAATAAATTCCTTCATTCTTTGCATTTTCATTTTAATATCTTTTAAAATCAGAAGAAAATGAATATAATAATAATATATAACCATGAATCTAGCCTAGTTTATATTCATCTTTATACCAGCATCGTCATAATATGTAAGTTCTAATTTTTTTTTTACTAAGGAAAGCACCCACAAAAAAATGACAAGATCTCATAACAACCACACTGCTGTCCCACTGGCTTTAACCTTCTGTCTATGACTATTCATTGCTTCTTAGAGTCATTACATTAGGTACTGTCTCTCTTTCTCTCTCTCTCTCTCTCTTATTTTTTATAAGTGTGGCTGTGTGCTTTACAGTATGTTTTCAATCTCTTTTACCTAGAATTTCTTTAAATTAGGAGAAAACGTGGGTATTTATGCCTTTGCTCACTCTGCCATCTTGACAAGTAATCTCATTTGTCTTTAATTATAAAGAAACTGTGCTTTACAGTGTTGCTTGTGTCCAAAAATAGTATTGAAATCATGCTTTTAAAAGTTATTAGTGACTGGGGTGCCTGGGTGGCTCAGCCGGTTAAGCGTCCAACTTCGGCTCAGGTCATGATGTCACGGTCTATGAGTTCGAGCTCCGCATCGGGCTCTGTGCTGACAGCTCGGAGCCTGGAGCCTGCTTCGGATTCTGTGTCTTCCTCTCTCTCTGACCCTCCCCCGTTCATGCTCTGTCTATCTCTGTCTCAAAAATAAATAAACATTTAAAAAAAATTAAAAGTTATTAGTGACTTCCAAATTACCAAACTCAGTGATGTTTTCAAAGCCATTATCTTCAATGATGTTTTTACAGATTTTAATTATTGCAACTTGTACTTAGCAGATAGAAGACTCTGGATACATTTTTTTTAAGTTTATTTATTTATTTATTTATTTTTAGAGAGATAGAGTGCACACAAGCAGGGAAGGGGCAGAGAAAGAGGGAGAGAGAGAGAATACCAAGCAGACCCCACGCTGCCAGCACGGAGCTCAATATGGGGCTCAAACCCACAAACTGTGAGATCATGACCCAAGCCGAAACCAAGACCAAGAATTAGTGGCTTACCTGACTGGGCCACCCAGGCACTCCTGGATACATTTTTTTTTTTTTTTTAAATAAATGGATCAATGATAACTCACACATAGACTTTTCTTGTTTATCAAAGCATTTCTATGTTCTCTGTTTTCCCTGTCTTACCACTTAAACATAGTGTATTTTATTTTCTTTATCAGCCATCCTAAGTCCATTCACTTGTCTTGTTTTTCTGTTTTTGAGTAGGGAGCTACCCTGTGGGCCACACTGACCCTCTTGCTCCCTATCACCTGATTGGATTTATTCAATAATAGATACTAATAGACAATTGAAGGGAGGAAGTGGCCAAAGAATTTATTATCTCATTGAAGTCTCTGCCATTATAAGGATTGTTAGTGGTTCTGTTTTAAGTCATATGTTACTTTCCAGCAACCCTTGCCTCTAACTCTAGCTGTTGCTCTCTCCGTATTCTGGCAATGCCACCCTTCATTTGTCCTATCAGGCCCAAGAGTGGTAAAGACACCCCTCTAAAACCTCTCCTTTCTTTGTTGCTATACCCTTATCCTTCACATAACTTTTTAGATGGCCTCTTCATTAAACTCTTCCACTAATACCATTTGTATATGACATTTGTTTCTAGCTGGAACTCTGATCTGTATATGGAAGTTTCAACAAAGTTTTATCCCTAGGCTCTCTTAGTACGTTTGGAAGATAACAGTAATCTTCTATATATCCATGCTTCAACTGTCATGAAGAAGTGGATGACTTAATCTATCTTTACAATTCAAATGACTGTGTCTCCAGCACTTCATATGTAATATTTCTAATACTAAATTCTCATCTGTCTCTATTTATATAAAGATTTAGTCTTCCTTAATTTCTTTCTCCTTTCTTGCCAATACCATTCCTCCAAAACTACAAACTTACTATTTCTAGCTGAACGTTATAACAAAAAATGAACAAATAACCATTTTAAATTATTTTTTATTCTAAGCTAGTTTAGATTTAAAAACTATCAGATTAACCATTTTAAATTGAAGCTTAGATCAACACTTTTTTTTTTTTTAATTTTTTTTTCAACGTTTATTTATTTTTGGGACAGAGAGAGACAGAGCATGAACGGGGGAGGGGCAGAGAGAGAGAGGGAGACACAGAATCTGAAACAGGCTCCAGGCTCTGAGCCATCAGCCCAGAGCCTGACGCGGGGCTCGAACTCACGGACCGCGAGATCGTGACCTGGCTGAAGTCGGACGCTTTACCGACTGCGCCACCTAGGCGCCCCAGATCAACACTTTTTTATATGGTAGTAATTACACTCATTTAAAATGACGATGGACATTTTTAAATTTTAAAATTCATTTATACTATCACTATTTTACATTTGATAGCCATATGTGATCAGTGACTTCTGTATTGGCTGTGTATACAAATATTTCCTACATTACAGACAGTTTGACTGGCTTGGGTCACCACAGTTCTCTTTTCAAAATCAATCCATGTTTTGCCATTAGCCAGCTGATTAAATACAAATGCTTTTGTCTAGCATTCAAGGCCACCACAGTCTTTTCATAATTTGCTGATCCTAAGTAATCATTGAAATATAAGCTTAGAGGGGCGCCTGGGTGGCGCAGTCGGTTAAGCGTCCGACTTCAGCCAGGTCACGATCTCGCGGTCCGTGAGTTCGAGCCCCGCGTCGGGCTCTGGGCTGATGGCTCAGAGCCTGGAGCCTGTTTCCGATTCTGTGTCTCCCTCTCTCTCTGCCCCTCCCCCGTTCATGCTCTGTCTCTCTCTGTCCCAAAAATAAATAAACGTTGAAAAAAAAAAAAAAAAATTTAAAAAAAAAAAAAAAAAAAAAAGAAATATAAGCTTAGAATTTTATATTAAGTTGAAGAGTATGGACCTTTTATAATTGTAATAAGGAAAAGATCACCTCAAAACCATCTTTAAATTTTTTTTCTTCTTTGGTATATACTTTTACATTTGTTCAATCTGTTATATAATAGTTTATCTGTAAGGTTTTTGGGGTTCAAAGTAGTATAATACAACTTTTCTCATAGAAATTATTTAATATTTGAGTGAAGACAGATTTTGGCAGGCGATCATTTAAGCTATAGGTTAGTGATGCAATTAGAAGTAAATCACAAATGCATTCAACATTGGTACCAAATTTGTTTACTTATTTTAAACTAGATCCTTAAGGGTTTCGCTGGTCTCTCTACCACCTTATTTTGTAGGAGACAATGTTTCCAGGCTCCTTTAACCAGGAAATTTCCTTACTAGATAGTTGCTGCTGAATTGACCAATTTTCTTTGCTTCTCCGTGAAGGTCAAGGGTGACAATAGGAAGCCAAGCTCGTTTACTTAGTTGATTGGTCTCATGTATAACTTCTCCATGCTTGTTTGCATGTGTAGTAGTTCACAGAAGTTCCAGTAAGCAAAGGCTGAATCTTAGCCTGTGATAAGTTTTCTGGGAAAAACCTGTATCCAGTTCCTTTTGTATAGTCACGTGGATTAGCAAGTATAAGCCTGTGGTTGAAATGGGATGTAGGTTAAGGCTAAGAAAATATTGAAGCCTCTGGATATTGCATGTGGAAATATAAGCCCATATCTTATAGATAAGCCTAGAAATTTGACATATAGACTGGTTTCCAAGAATGCATGCCCAGTTCCATGACCTATAATTTTAGTAAGAGCTGAGTAGATGATACTGTGAGAAAAAGGATAAACTCCTTAAAGTTTCTAGTTACAGTGCTGTCTATAGAGTTAATGAATGAAACTCTTCTCTCCTAGTTGCTGATTTCTTTTATTACTAGGTCTGAATACCAGATCACAAACCTTTGGTTTTAGACTAGTTAATAGAAACTTGATCCAGAATCAATTAGAACAAAATAAAACAAAACAATGGACAAACATGCTGAATTGTTGGGGGGAAATAAAGGAATAGGTCTAAAATGAAGAGATAGGCAGAATGATTGTTATTAAATATTTCTTTTTTCATTCTGATATTCAACATTACTGAATCTACTTTGTTGGGTTTCTCAGGTGATGTCTGAGAACTATAACCATTTCAGATAACTGTAAATCCATCTTGGCTTCTAAGATATTTGCAAATATCCTCTTGCAATTCAGTCTTGATAAAAGAGTAGTGTTGCCAGTAGCATTAGAATGAGAATGTAGGAATCATTCCAGACCCTCTGGCTGTGGCAATAATATTGTTACTTAAGATGGAACAGAGTGTATTCATTAATGGTCTTAGTAGTGAATGAAATGGAAAGTCCATCATCTCCTATCTGTAGAGGTAGCCATGTATATAACATTGGCTGCTAGATATGTAGCCAATTTGTAATCTTGCTATCTCAGAAGGCAGAGGTTATTACAAATAGAGTAAGTATCTGAGAGAAAAGAAAAAATGGAAAGATAAAAGTTGTATTTTCATTACAAATTTGTTGCAAGTGAGAGTAACCACTTAGTAACCACAGCAGATATTCAGAAGACCCCAGAAGACCTAATGTCATCAAAGGAAAATAGGATTATTTCAACCTTCCTTCCCTGAGGCTACTCTTTGGTTATTAGGCCCATACCGCCATTCTTCTGAGATGGCTGATAAGGTCCACCAATGACAAGAGATCCATAAAAATGCATTCTTTTATTTTTTAATTTTTAGTGTTTATTTTTGAGAGAGAAACAGAGGCAGAGTACCAGCAGGGGAGGGGCAGAGAGAGAGACACACACAGAATCCGAAGCAGGCTCCAGGCTCTGAGCTGTCAGCCCGGGGCTTGAACTGATGGACCCTGAGAACATGACCTGAGCTGAAGTGACTGAGCCACCCAGGTGCCCCATATAAAAATGCATTCTTAACATTAATCGCAACTAGGATAAGGTTGCCTCTGTGTGTTGGTGCAAATATATTGGACTCAAGTTTATACATTTTGGTTTAAATAAATAGGAAACTAGTGCAAAATCAGAACAAATTCTATTAATTCAATTAAATTTTACCAAAATATTACTAAATAGTCGATAAAAGAGAAGGGTGTTTATGCTAAAAATATAACAGATGTGGGAAGTTGTACATAATTTTGGTTTTTGTTAATAAGGGAAATGATGAAGATTGCCTTTAATAAGACTATTTCAAAATATAATTGGCAAAATGGTTTTAAATATCTTATTCAATAATATACACCCAAACTACAGTTCTTTGAAAGTTTTGTCCTTGGGTTTTAACCCACATATATTTAAATTTTTAATTGTCCTAGGAAACAATGCAGTTATGTTTGAAAGAATTTAGCTTTACTCATCTTTTCTGCCTTGGCTGGGGAATGATGCTTTTCTTCCCGGCTAATGACCTAGCCTAGGAATCAGTTTTAACAATATCTGGGGAAAAAATACTTACTTTAAAAAACATGGGGGGATGGGGCACCTGGGTGGCTCAGTCTGCTAAGTGCTTGACTTAGGCTCAGGTCGTGATCTCACGGTTCGTGAGTTCGAGCCCTGCATCGGGCTCTGTGCTTATAGCTCGGAGCCTGGAGCCTGCTTCAGATTCTGTGTCTCCCTCTCTCTCAGGCCCTTCTCCTCTTGAGCTCTGTCTCTTTCCCTCTCTCTCAAAAATAAACACTTAAGAAAAATTTTGAAATGTGGGGGGAAATAACCATTTTTAGCATAAAAGAGTTCTTATAATGATATTTTTCTATCATGGGACTCTCATGAGAGATCCATTCTTTGACAATAGTCATGGAATGGAAGAGATTAATTCATTATGCAAAAATTAGCATCAGTCCTGCAGCAGCATTCCACCACTTAGGTCTAAATTCAAAATATCCCATCACAGGTCAAAATATTCCATTTCCATCTATCTACACTTAACAGAAATTTATAAGGTGGGAAAGACAAATAGCTCTATGTACTTAAGATGCATTTATTAGTTATTAAAGAAAATATCCTATTTGCTTGAAGTCCCAGGGATTTTCATATTCCAGAGCACAATGAGATTTGAGATGAATGAAGAATATGTCTTTCTTTTTCACCATGAGAGAAAGGTTATTGTTAGCACAAGTACAAAGATCTCGAACTGATTCCCCTGAAATTATCTTTGCCTGTACACTCTTTGAAGGTATATTTTTCAGTATATTAAAATGTTTCACAGACAAGAGTTCAACATCAGAATTTCATCATGTTTTGTCTTCCCAAAATTGAATGCAGCAGTGATTCATATTTTTTTTCATATATGTTTTTTGTTTTCAATCCAAACTATTTATTAGAGGCCTATTCATCATCATTTATATTTGTTCTCCTCTTCTCCCTCTGCCCCCTCCTCCTCTTCCTTCTCCCCCTACCTCTCCCTCCTTCCTGAGCTTTCCCTCTCACTCTCCCTCTCCCTCTCCCTTTCCCTCTCCCTCTCCTTCTCTCTCTCCTTCTTCTGATGTCTGCAGACATCTGATGTCTCCTTCTTCTGATGTCTGCAGCAGAGTTAAAACTTTGAGTGCCCTTATTCACTAACATAATTTATTTTGAGGAAAATGAAACCAAAGAGTGAAGGGGGAATGATAGACAATGCATTTCTCCTCTTCCTCTTCCTCCTCCTCCTCCTCCCCCTCCTTTTCTTCCTCTTCCTTCTCCTTTTGGCAAAAAATAAAAATAAAAAATAAAACATAAATTCAAAGTAAAGAAAAACAGACCATGACTAAAAGAATAAATATCAATTTTTTAAATTCTTGGAACTAATGAATCCTAACAATTTTTTTATATTTGCTTTATGTTTGCTCTTTTGTCAATTTTTTATTTAAATTCTAATTAGTTAGCATATAGTATAATATTGTTTTCAGGAGTAAAATTACTGATTCATAATTACATATAACACCCAGTGCTCATGACAAGTGCCCTCCTTAATTTCCATCACCCATTTAGCCATTCTCCATTCACATCCCCTCCATCACTTCTCAGTTTATTCTCTATGGTTTGCTTCACTGTCACTTTTATCCCCCCTCCCCCTGTGTTCATTTTTTTGTTACTTAAATTGCACATATGAGTGAAATCATATGGTATTTGTCTCTCTTTGACTCATTTTGCTTAGCATAATAGACTCTAGCTCCATCCACATCATTGCAAATGGCAAAAATCATTCTTTTTGATGGCTGAGTAATATTTCCCTGTATGTACCACTTCTTCTTTATCCATTCATCAGTCAATGGACATTTGGATCCTTTCCAAAATTTGGCTATTGTTGATAATACCACAAAAACATTGGGGTGCATGTGCCCTTTCAAATTCAGTATTTCTTTATCCTTTGGGTAAATACATAATAGTGCAATTACTGGGTTACAGGGTAGTTCTATTTTTAACTTTTTGAGGAACCTCCCTACTGTTTTCCACAGTGGCTACACTAGTTTGCATTCCCATCAACAATGTAAGAGGGTTCCACTTTCTCCAGATCCTTGCCAACCTCTGTTGTTTTCTGAGTTGTTAATTTCAGCCATTCTGACAGGTGTGAAGTGGAACCTCACCATGGTTTTGATTTGTATTTCCCTGATGATGAGTGATGCTGAACATTTTTTCATGTGTCTGTTGGCTATCTGGATGTCTTCTTTGGAAAAATGTGTCTTCATGTCTTCTGCCCATTTCTTAACTGGATTATTAGTTTCTCAGGTGTTGAGTTTGAAAAGTTCATTATAGATTTTGGATACTAACTCTTTACCTGATGTGTCATTTGCCAATATCTTCTCCTATTCTGTAGGCTGCCCTTTAGTTTTGTTGATTGTTTCTTTCACTATGCAGAAGCTTTGTATGGAACTTCTCAGCTGAACTCTTTATCTTTGAACTCCTATGTTATATATATTTATTTGTTTGTGACTTGTTTGAAGTATATCTCAGGTTTGAGGATATTTTCAAAACATAATTGTTTCGTATATATCAACACATCTCTGTATTTCAGTATCTACACATACATACACACACGATATCCAGGTTCATTATCCTTCATACAAGAGTTTTTTTTTTTTATTAAGATCTAACTCTATTTGTCTCATCATTTCCTGTTGTTTATGAATATTATCTTTATGTGTGCACTCACATATTCTGTCATTATTTTGATATAGAGTTGGATTTCCATATGTAAACTCATAACATCATCTTAACTAGAAATTTCAAGTTTAAATGTAGGATTTTACCCCAAGTAGAAATTTGGAAACATTTTAATACTACATGATATAGTTTCATTTAAATCTTGATAATTCCATTTTCCATTACATCTTTAATATGTTCTGAAATCCAATAGAAAAATTGCAACATATATTGTGCTTTGTGCTCATAGTAACTTAATGGGAGGCAATAAAACATGAAGATTAAGACCAAAGTTCCAAGTATAGGCTTACCTGGATTCCCACTTGGTTATTTGTGCCTTCGGGCAATTCACTAGGTATTTTTCTGCCTTGGATTCCTTACCTGAAAAGCAAGATTAATGTTTTTTTCACAAGGCTTTCCAAGGATTAATGAGCATATGCATATATAAGGCAATTAGAAGAGCTCCTGGCACATATGTATAGTAAGTGCTCAGTAAATTCAACTCTTATTAACATAGGGTTAATATTTGCAGTTCTAAGCATATGGTGGTTTAGACACTATTACCACAATTTGGATACTTGGTAGGAATATTTTCAAGAACCAGTAATCTTGTTGGTTTGATTAAAGAAATGCATTAAGACAAGTTACTTTTTTTCATATTTCTTTTTAAAAAGATAAAGGGGAGCCTGGATGACTCAGTCTGTTAAGCATCTGACTCTGGATTTCAGCTCAGGTCATGATCTCATGGTCGTGAGATTGAGCCCTGCATCAGGCTTCCACACTGGGCATGGAGCCTGCTTGATATTCTTTCTCTCCCTCTCCCTTTGCCCCTCTCCCCCACTCATGCTCTCTCTCTCTGTCTAAAAAAGTACAATTAAATTAAATTTAAGAATTAAAAAAATAAAAAGATAAAATAAGTAAAAGTTTTCACTGTAATGCCCAAACTGTTTAAACCATTCAACCAATGGCTATAGTCATGCACAGGAAAATGATATATAACATAGCAAATCTATGTTAAGTATGTTCTTCCATTACGTGATAATTAATATCAAGCAAGATTTTTCCCCAACCCCAATTAATTTTGCATACATGTTAAAATTCTCATTTACACCAAAGACTAAACACTTCCTGTCCTTACCTTTTTATTCTTTATCTGTAAATGACTGCTCTTCCTACTTCCTACATGAAGCAAATGGATCTTTGGGACTATGCATTTTAACTTATGCTTTGGCATCCCATCATCAAAGTCTTTAACTAACAATGTTCCAAAACTAGGCCAAGATTTTTCCTAATTTAATCATTTATCTTCCAAAGTCAAGTGTAGTCTAGGTCTGTTTTATGATTTAACTGTATTCAGAGACTGCCTCCTGGTCTCTCTCCCTATTCATATGGCTAAATATAGAAAGGAAGAGTAATGTGACATAACGATTCCTTTTAAGCAGGAAAAGTCTCATGGTAACATGTCTTAGGTGTATTTATTTTTAAGTGCCTCCTATGTCCACTGTTCTAAGCCCTAGAGATCTCATCTGAAAACATAGTTTATAGTCTATTGGGTGGGGGCAGGGATAAACAAATGAACCAATGCCTAAATGATATGTTATGTGATGATTTATATTTAAATTGTAAGATATGTGAGATTGCTACACAGTGAGGGAAATATTGAGGTTTTGTTCAGTTTCTTATATTTAGGTTAATAGAAAATTTAGCATTTTACAGATGGCCATTGTGTTTAAAAAAGACTGTTCTTGCAAAAAACTGCACTTTAAATTTCATGTATTAATATCAAAATACTTGTTACTAATTTACCTTGTTAGTAATGCCTATGTAGATATTAATGTAAACATTCTACAGAAGGTTGGGAGAGAGAGTTAAATAAAATTTATGCCACACATTTAAATAAATATGCTGAAAAAATGATTACATAGTAGTTTATCCACAAGTTCCTTTTTTTCCCCACAAGTTCCTTGTAAGAGAGTTACCAGAAAATCTTGAAACCGTGTATAATAATAATTACATAATATTTTTCTTGTTAGATCTGTAGATATTTAATTCATTTATATGGGTAAAAAGTGCTTATTCAGTATGTTCATCATCTACTCTCATCACCCAAACTCTGCATATGATTATAGATTGGGATACAATCTGCATTTGATGTATGTATCATCATTGCTGATGATCACCCTTTTCTGATAATTGTTAGCCAGTTAGGGTTTCTTGATACCCAAGTCATCAGAAACTTTTACCAGTTCCTTCTCAAAACTTTAATAATATACCTAAATGACCTTAGATTTTTTCTCTCCTTACCCAGCTGTCAGTTAAAAATGCCTGAGGCTGAAATAATACTCCTTGCCTGTGGCAACCCCATGCCACCTGCCCCAACTTGAACCACCTGCACTTTCTTCATCTCCCACTCTTCCATAGATTATATCATATTGTATTTGATTTTTTAGGTTGAATTTAAACTCCCGGTTAAGGTCATTTCTCCCTTTTTTAGATTTTTATTTTCTTTGCCTTTCTTCTTTTTTAGTATGTAGAAGCTAATATTTAAATTTGCAATGATTTTTTTTTTCTTCTCTGCCTTCTCAGCACTATTTCCCTTAATGAGGAATTATTTGATGACTTCTAAGACTGATGTGCTGTGATTTGTCCATTATTCCCTGTAGGAGCATAAACCCCACATAGCTCAGTTACCTTTAATTTTAAATCTATTATGGTCCCACTGAAATAAAGTCAATAATACATCCATGACAGATAAGACATCTTAATGCCGTTTTTCTCATCTGACTTAGTTATTAAATTTAATATCTTATAGGTGATTCATAAAGTATAACTTATATTAAAATAACTTAGTAAAATAAGTCTAGCCCTAAGTGATAACATCACATTACTACTTTTAAATAATGACAGTGTTAATTTATCTAGAAAGGATCCTAAGTATTGTTAAGGGAATTATAGGATTTATGTTGTGTCATTTCCATAGCGCAATTGTAATTTACAGAGGGACTGACCAAGAAACAAGGAAGGCTGTTGAATTTATTTTTCTGTATGAAAAAAGGGCTAATGTCAAAATGAGTAAAATAAATAGTAGACCCATACATACTAGGTCTTCTCATCTTCCTTTGCGGAAGCTCAAGCTACTTTTTTTCAAAACCCTCCCTGCTCCCTATAAACTAAAAAGAAGAAATGCATTACTGTATTTTAATACATGAAGTTGGAGGACTCTTTCTAAATATATTGCTATAAATTTAAAATGCTTCTAAATATGAATATCCTCTAAATATAAAACATGTAAATATAAAACATTTCTCATGAAAAGGTCATTTTATTCTTCAGCCATACTAGTTAAAAGGATATCAGTACAATTGATTTGTAATTATACATATGTGACTCATCCATTTGATTAATTGCCAAAATAATACAATTTTTTAAAAAATCCAAATCAATTTATGTCAAATATTATCATGGTGGATTCTCTCCAACATCTCATCAGTGTTTTCTAAGTGAATATTTTAAACAAATTCTAAAAAATTCCCTAAGGAATGACTTCTAGTTTCACCTATGTCTTGCATGCAAGTCTTATAATTTGAATAATTCAGCATCTATCTGTGCGAGGATATGTGCCAAATGGTGGGAAAGACAAGGTCCCTCATAGACCAATAATAAATAATCAAGGAAATATAAATCTAAAAGAAGTAAAGAATGACTTTTATGGGTATGTTTAAACTCAACCTGAAATTTATAAAGAATTAGTGATGTAATCCATGGAAGCATTGAGAAATGGAAGAAGGGGTTGTTTCAAGTTAAGGCGAGTGTCAGAGGGTTTCTATTGACATAGATGAGAAAGGAAATTTTTCCTACATGGGTCTCTTTATTCAACGCATGTTTATTGAGTATCTACTGGATACCAAACACAATTCCAGGTAAGTGGAAAACAGCAGTGTTCCAAAACTATTAATATTTCTTCTAGTCATAGAAACTATACTAGCAGTGAAAGAAAAACAAGCACAATGAATAGGTAAATAATATAGCATGCTAAAAACCACTAAGTGCTATTTTAAAAGAGCAGATGAGGGAGTACAATACAGTAAAAAAGAGATGAGAGTACTAATTTGGCCCAAACTTTCCAGTTTGGGGTGGAGTTACAAAGAAGAAAAGTTAGTTAGCCATCTAGTTATCGATGGATAGATCATTTAAGGCAGAAAGAACAACCAAAGCAAAGAAAGGTTATCAAGTCCAAGTAGATCGTGTTCAAAGACTGGAACTGGTGATAGACAATACTCAACCATATTGGTCTTGATAACTATTACAAAGATGTTGGCTTTTACTCAGAGCAAAATAAGGAAGTACTGCAGAATTTTGAGCTTAGGAGTGACGGGATCTGTGTTAAGTTTAGCATCTGTGCTGAGGATCAGTATGTGGTGGATATGTAGATGGAGGTGGATGAGGTTAGAAACAAAGAGGCATATTATAAGACTTTTTCAGTCCTCCAAATAAATGGTGATGATGGCTTAGCTCAGGTGGCAGCAGTGGAAGTGGGAGAAGTTATTGGAATTTGAGAAAGGCAGAGCTAACAGAATTTCCTGGCAAACTGAATATGACACGTGAATGGACTAACCATATAAATTATTGTCAAAACTGAGACTACTGTGAAAAAGAGGATACTAAAATTAATTATGTAATATGATTATTGTATTTGAATTAATTGAATTCTTGTATTTCTTAAATAACATAACTCACATTAATTTTCTGTTGTTGTGTACAAATTACTACAAATTTAGCCACTTAATACAAATGTTATCTCACATTTAGGTCAGGAATATGGATAGGGCTAATGAGGTCCTCTGCTCAGCATCTCACTAGGCTGACATCAAGGTTTACATGGACCATTTTCTCATTGAGGCTTGGAGTCCTCTTCCAAGCTCACTGGTTATGGGCAGAGTTCAGTTCCTCATGGTTGTATGACTGGGGTCCTACTTTCTTGAGGGTTTTAAACTGGAAGACACTTTCAGCAACTTGATTTGCCCTCAGGTCCTAGCCACATTGCCATTCCCAACATGGCAGCTAAAGTAGTTAAATCCAGCAAGATAATCGTTCCCCCAATCTTTTCTTAATGTGTTTTTATTTATTTTTTTATTGGAGTGTAGTTGACACACAGTGTTACATCAGTTTCAGGTGTACAACATAGTGATTCTACAAGTTTATACATTATGTTATGCTTACCACAAGTGTAGCTACCATCTGTCACCCTACAAAGGTATTACAATATCATTAACTATATTCCTTATGCTATGCCTTTTATTCATGTGACTCATTCATTCCATAACTGAGAGCCTGTATTTTCCACTCCTCTTCACCTATTTTGTCCATTCCACCTCCCCACTGCCAATTATCAGTTTATTCTCAGCCATCAGTATTTACAGGTCTGATTCTGCTTTTTGTTTATTTTTGTTTTGTTTTATTTTTTTGCTTTTTTATTCTTTTGTTTTTTTAAATTCAACTTTGAGTGAAATCATATGGCATTTGTCTTTCTTAATCTGATTTATTTCACTTAGCATAATACCCCCTAGGTCCATCCACGTTGCTGAAAATGTGTAATATTCCTTTGTGTATTTATACCACATCTTCCTTATCCATTTGTCTATCATGGATTCTTAGATTGCTTCCATGTCTTGGCTATTGTAAAATTGCTGCAGTAAACATAGCAGTGCATAATTTTCAAATTAGTGTTTTCATTTCTTTGGGTAGATACCCAGTAGTGGAATTACTGGATCATATGGTATTTTTATTAATTTTTTAGGAAACTCCATACTGTTTTCCACAGTAACTGTACCAACTTACTTTTCTGCCAACAATGCATGAGGCTTCCTTTTTCTCCACATCCTGACCAACCCCTGTTATTTCTTATATTTTTCACTTTAGCCATTACTACAATAGAATCTTATATAACCTCATATACCCACAGAAATGATTATCCTACCATATTCACAACATACCTCTCAGACTCTATGTGATGGAATTATCCAGGATGCATGTAACAGGGCAAGCACCTGGGCAATCATCTTAGAAATCTTTCTGCTGCAATTCGTTTTTCTTTTTTAAAAAAATTTTAATGTTTATTTATTCATTTTAAGAGAGAGAGAGAGAGAGAAAGCACAAACAGGGGAGGGCCCCAGAGGAGAGACAGAATCTCAAGCAAGCTCCACACCATCAGAGCAGAACATGTAACTGTATGATGATGACCTGAGCTGAGATAAAGAGTTGGACGCTTAACTGACTGTGCCACTCGGTTGCTCCCATGGTTCATTTTTCAATAGAGTTTTATTATTTTAATATTTTCCAAAAATTCTAGCCGATTTCTTTGGTATTACATTTAATGGTGAGTAAATTGTTGTTTATTTGCCTGGTTAGAGCAGAGCAATTTGTGACAAGTAAAGGATATTCTTAATTTTCTGACAATAGTTGAAAAAACTGATTACATAGCTGCAAATGTTTTCAGGTAGGTATGTATGATAGTGTGACTCTGTGGAAATTATAGAATTAATAATCACTGAGAATGGGTTAGACCAAGAGGTGATCCTGCTTAGTGAGGGTTGATTATATTTGGGCTAAGTTTAATAGAACAAATGTCATTTGGGTGATGAAATATATTGGCTGTCACTTCTACCTCAAAGCCAAATTCCACCTCTAATTGTCTCATAACCCAAGCCAGACCCAGAAAAGAATCACAAAGTCTTAACCAAATACTGCTGAGATTATTCTAAACATCAAAGTCACCTTAACAAGTGGAATAATTTTTCCTCAAATGAAAAGTTGGTGTGCTGTGTTCTTTCATGGAAGACACAGTGACCATCCCACAGTCACTTAGAATGGTTTTAACAGTATAGGGACATGTGATCTGCACACCCCGATTAGATTAGTAGTAGGCATTGTTTCTTTGCAATCATGGCAGACAGAGATCCCTTCACCACTCCCAACAAATTCCTACCTCCAATAAGGGAATTCCACAATTATACTTCAAAATCAGCAAAAAAACAAAGGAACTTGCCACATCTGGCTAATTACTGCTTATAGGGGAGTAAATAAAAAGTAGATGTCTGGGAAAAATATGTCATCAATGAAGCTGTAAGGAAGATGAGTAGGAAAAGAAAGGTTGATTTAATAGCACCATTTTGTCAATAAATTCTACACTTATAAATATGAAGATACAATAACAAGCTTATAGATAAAGTAATGTAGGATACATTAAGAATTTCAATTCTTAGTTAAAATTTAGTCTTGCTCAAATAGAGAAAAATAGAATGAAAATAAACAAGGAATTATAATTGCACATGCAACAATCAGAATGTCAATGTACTGAATTTTCCAAAATGCCTTTAAAAATGGTGATGTTCCAAGTTAAACCTATCCTATTTCATTTGTTTTCATTAAGGTCACACATTGCTGACTTGTTTAAGAGTCCATCTCTACTGTCCTGTGATTATGCAGGCTGTTGTAAGATAGCAAAAGAAACATAAAGTAGAGCAGAGAGAAGATCACAAGATTTTATCTAGAAGACTTAGTTTTAAGTCAAAGCACTATCACTTATTGAAAAAGTGATCTCAGTCCAATCACTTAAATTCTGGTTAGTGTTTTCCTCATTTGCAAAAAGGACATCATAGAACTTACTCTGTGAACTTCAATGTGTTAAAATGCAAACATATGAATGCCAATTATTTGAAAACTTGAAGGAGCTTTCAGTAAGACGTTCTTGTGATATTTATTACAGTCCATTCTTATTGAAAAAATGTTATGGTTAAATATTTTGTTTGTGAAATACCAGAAAAGCAATACTATCCAATTCATACTCCTATAGTAATCGTAACATATGCTTCTTAGTATGATACTGACACCTACAGAGGCATTAACAAATCTTACGCTTGCATACTAGTTCTAAATAACTCTCTTGTTACATAACATTTGAATGGGGATTTTCCAGGTTTCTTTCACAAGATTTATGAGATCTATCGCCAAAAAGGTAAAAAGTAAAAGGGAAACACTTTCACTTACTGGAAATGCGATCTAGAATTTTATACTTTGATCAGAATGATTTTTTCATTATAAATTTAGAGCATAGATCATAGCTAAATTTCAGCATTTTAGTTTTAATTCTCTGTGTGAATTCTAATTAAAACACAAGATTTTATTAATTCATTATTTATTTAGTGATATCAAATTCACAAGATTTATAAATTATGTTGTATGATTAATTAGGAAGTGGGAGTTTTGTGTTTTCTGATTCATTTATTTTCTTAATAAACTTTTTTTTCAAAATATTTTTAGATTTATAGAAAAATTAAAGATATAGTTTGAGAGCTCCCATATATCCCACAATATTTCTTCTGTTACCATCTTATATCAATATGGTACATTTGTCATGAATAAAGAATTACTATAACTAAAATCATGCTGTATTCAGATTTCCTTGTTTGTTTGTTTGTTTGTTTGTTTGTTTGTTTTGGATAGCTTATGTCTTTTTTGGTTCTAGGATCCAATCCAGGATACCACATTACATTTAGTCATGTTTCCTTAGGCTTTTCTTTTATGAAGATTACCTTGAGATCTGAGGATTACTGATAAGATATTTTACAGGGTGCATCTCTATTGACATTTGTCTGATCTTTTCTCCCCTCATTATTAAAATGAAGTTATAGTTTTGGGGGAGGAAACCACAGAAGCAAAGTGAAAATCTCATTATCTCAAATGAAGGATACATGACCTAGCATGATTTATCATAATTTATTACTGTTCATGTTAATTTTGGTCACCTGGCTGAAGCAGGACTTTTCAGTTTTCTCCACTGTGAAATTACACCTTTTGCTCCTTTCTATAATGCATTCTTTGAAAAGAAGTCACTATGCATGGCCTAAGGAGTAGGACTTTATAATCTACCTCCTTGAGGGTGGAGTTTCTACATAAATTATCAGAATTCTTCTGCATGGGAGATTTATCTTTTCTCTCCATTGATTTATTTATTTATATCAATATAGACTTAAGGAAAGTTAATTTAAATTTTGTGTTATAATCCAGTATTACCATATTTTTTATTGTTTTTTAATGTTTATATGTATTTTTGAGAGACAGAGTGCAAGTGGGGAAGGGGCAGAGAGAGAGGGAGACACAGAATCTGAAGCAGGCTCCAGGCTCTGAGCTGGCAGCACACAGCCCAATGCAGGGCTCAAACCCACGAACTGTGAGATCAGGACCTGAGCCAAAGTTGGACACTTAACTGACTGAGCCACCCAGGCCCCCCTGGTATTACTTTATATTTTTAAGTTTGAATTATTTCAGCTTTGGCTACTGGGAACTTTTTCAGTTGTCTCCTGGGTGTGCCCCGTCATTGTGTGAGTATGTGTGTATGTGTATGTGAGTGTATTTTAAGCACTTCCTTACTTTCTGACACCATGATATGTTCCGGCCAATAGTGTATATTTTATGCCTCAGTTCTAGAATCAACCAGGTAAGGAGCTCTTGTTTGTTTTATTGGAGAATAACATTAGAGACCAGAATTTGGGTCCAAGCGTGCTTGTTGCTACTAAAGTGTCTTTGTACATAGACACTGTGAGTTGACAGAGAAAGGAAATATATATGAAGGTAGTAAGCTGTGGCCTTAGACATATCTATAAATATTTTTGTATGTAGCCATCTATATGAAAGTAAGCATTAGCTCATACTAATGTCTCCAATCTAGCTCATTACCACATGGTCACTCGAGCCTTACCCACCTTGATTATCTGTAACCTCCCCCTCCAACAGTAAGAAACCTGGTTCCCATCACCTGATATCCTTTTACTTAACTGTTCAGTAAGTCCTAGGTAGAAACTATTAAAATGGGACCTTCATAAATAAGTTTGGATATATTAACTGTTATAAAGCTATACTTGCTGATTCAATGGAACCCTCAGTAATTTGGAATTTGGGGGCTTAGTTGGTTAAGTGTCCAACTCTTTTTTTGGCTCAGGTTATGATCTCATGGTTTGCAAGATGAATACCCATGTTGGGCTCTGTACTGACAGTGCAGATCCTGCTTGGGTTTTTCTCTTTCTCTCTCTCTCTCAAAATAAACTTTTTTAAAAAGAAATTTGGAATTTGTTTTGTATATATGACAGCTTGGAATCGCACCTTTCAATAGTTATACAATGTGAGCCACAAATGTGAGCCACATATATAAGGTTTTCTTAAACACATTAAAAAAGTAAAAAGAAGCAAGTGAAAATCAAAACATATATATATATTATATACATATATATATTATATACATATTATATACATAGTTTGACCAACTAGAATAAAGTGCTAATGTATGGTTTCTTTTGCCTTTAGTCTTATAGAATCCACTCATTTCCATTTACTGAAGACAACATTTTATTCCATTTTTTCAGAGAGGTTATTTTATACATATGCAATAGTTACATTATTATGTCAAATTCTAGATTTCATCTTGGAATTCCTTGACTCCTAAATGATTTTTTCATTTGAGTACATTAAGGCTGACTCTTAGTGCTAAAAATTTCTGTGTTTTCACAAAAGGATAATGTCATGTGTCCACCATTGCAGTATTACCAAGAATAATTTCACCTAGAACAATTAGAAATCCCTTGTGCTTTACCGATTAACTCTCCACCTCAAACTCCTATCACAACTCATCTGTTACTATTTCTGTAGTTTTTCTTTTCTAGAGTGTTATATAAACGTAATTAAAAAGTATGTAGTCTTTTTACACTGGCTTCTTTCACTTATTAATATTCATTTAAAATTCATTTATGTCTTTGCATGGCTTATTACTTTGTTATTGCTGAATAATATTCCTTTTTGAGGGGTATCTTGGTTAGTTCCTGTTTGAGAAATAATGAATACATTTGCCATAAATATTCATATGCAGGTTTTGTTGTTTTTAAACCAGTAAATACCTAAAAGCACAATTTCTGGAACACAAAGTAAGATTATGTTCAGTTTTGTAAGATGTAGAACTCTCTTCCAAACTGACTGTACCATTTTGCATCACACCAGCAAAGAATGAGAGTTTCTATTGCTCAACATTCTCACCATCAATTGCATTTTCCATTTTTTGGAATGAAGCCAATTTAGATATTTAGTGCTATCTCACAGTGTTGTAATTTACATTTATCTAATTACGGATGATGTTGAACATCTTTCCATATGCTATTTGCTGTTTGTGTATCTTCATTGGAAAAGCATCTGGTCAGACCCTTTTCACATTACATAGTTGGATTGTTTTGTTTTCTCATTGTTGGGTACTGGGGGTTCATTATACATTTTGTATATATGTTCTTAATGAAATAAATGTTTTGCATATATTTTCTCTCACTGTGTAGCTTGACTTCATTTTCTTAAAAGTATTTTTTACAGAAAAAAAGTTATTACTTTTTTAAGTTTATTTATTTATTTAGAGAGAGAGAGAGCTTGAGCAGGGGAGGGGCAGAAAGAGAAGGAGACAGAGAATCCCAAGCAGGATCCATCAGCATGGGCCTGACACGGAGCTTGAACTCACAAACTTCAAAATCGTGACCTGAGCTGAAATCAAGAATCAGAAGCTTAACCAACTGAGCCACCCAGGTGCCCCAAAAGTTTTTCATTTTAACAAACAGCCAACTAATTTTTTCCCTTTTATGGATCATGCTTTTGATTGTTTTCTTAAAAGTAGTGGTGAATAATAGACATCCATGCTTTGTTCATGATCTTAGATAAAAAGCATTTTGCCTTTCATCATAAAGTATAATGTTAGCTGAAAATTTTTTATTGATGTTCTTTACCAAGTTGTGGAGTCCCCTTCTATTCCTAATTTGCTGAGAGTTTTTTTTCATAAATGGATATTGGATTTTATCAAATGCCTTTTCTGTATCAATATATGAGATTATATGGCTTTTCTCCTTTAACCTGTTGATATACTGGATTACACTGATATACTCTTAAATGTTGAACCAACCTTGCATACATGAAATTAATCCCACTTGGTTTTGATTCATTTAATTTTGGTATGATAAATAAAAATATGCATTTAGCAAAATTCAGGCAAATGTAAACCTATTATAATTATTTAAGTACAACTTTACTATATTTTAAGCAATCCCTCTGAGGTACTTCATTTAATATATGGGATGTTTTAAATCTAACAGGTAGTATTACCATAAAATTCTATTACTGCAATTAAATTGATTAGGTCCATTTGAAAATTTAGAACCTTATATTTTTTGGAATATGTATTTATATATTTGACACTAAAAAGACTAGAAAATAAAGATCGTAAAAGCATTTGTGTTCCATACATTCTATTCATCCCCAATAACTAGCATCTACTGTATTATTTATGAGGAATTACTTTAAAGAATTTTTTGTTTTGTTTTGTTTTGTTTTTGTTTTTCTCTTTTTCTTTGGGAGTAAAATATAATAGAACACCACATAGAATATCCATTTTCTTTGGTTTGCTAATATTAACTAGTTTTTCCTATATTTATCAAGAAAAATACAATTCCCTGTAGTTAGAGCCATTCAAACTAACAGTAGGAATTCTTAATGTTGATGGAGCTATTGATCATACAAACATTAAAATTATGTCTCCTGTAGTAAATGTCAATAAAAGAGTTGTACATTAATCAGGAAATCAATAGATTAGTCAATAAAAAGGCTACATTTGACAAGATGATGTTGTCAGAAAACCTAGTGGCTGAGGGACCAGAAACTAAGTAATTCAGTGATTGACCTATTTATTTGACTTGAGGCTACTCTCAAATTGTATATGGAGAAATACAATGTAGAAACGAAATATAGGAAGCTCTTTATTTCTCATTCATTTAATTTGAGCAAAGGCTAGCTTAGTATTACAATAACCTCTACTTGTTTAGGTACTAAAACACTTACCTTCTATTTTGTATTATAATTCTACTAATTGTTCCAAACTGGCTGAATATTTATAAGATCATTAATCACAATTTTCTCCTTTCTTACACACCCTGCTATTATTAATTATTTTAAACTACTCGTTTCAACAATAGATGTTTGAGAATCTCTGTACTTAATTTAATCCAAATTAAACTAAGCATATAGCTGAATTAAAGCATTTAAATATTTTAGACTAACACAATCCAAAAATAATAAAAATATAATTACTACTTCAAAGAAGACTTCACATTTTCTTTCTAAATTATTTTATTTTAGATAATTAATCTTCCATTTACTTATTTTAAAGAAAATAAATATGAGAATGTGATTTTTTTTTCTTTTGCATTTTGCTGTTTGGGAGTACTTCACTTTGTTTAATTTGAAAGTCAAGAGCATTTTTATGAGCCGTAATGGTCCAAACTGTAATAGAATAATTCTTCAAAGGTTGCTTTTTCCATAATAGGAGGTGTTCTATCAAGACTTGTAGAAGGGAAAATAAGAACAACAATAAAAAACAGTGTCAAGGTTGGATTTCCTTTAAGTTTTCCCAAAAGCTCTTAAGTTCTAATTGAAATTGTTAGTGGTATTGATTTCAGTGTATGTGTGTGTGTGTGTGTGTGTGTGTGTGTGTGAGTGTTATATACACACAATGTATATATTATATACATAACCATATGACAAAACCATGCTATAACCAATGACAACATTCAACAACTGTAAACATTTTGAATTTTCAACAAATATTTACAAGACAGCCAAAGCTCACTTTTGCTAAATATTTTGTTCCAGGGGTGTAGGGTTGTCCTTTCCTCAGTCTTCTTGAGTACTGCCAGTAATAATTGGTTGAGAGCGCTATGAGTTTATAGTGTTTCTTTTAAGAAATAGTTACCTATAAATGGGAATAAAATAATGTTAACAAATTTTTGTATCCCGTGTGTAAGAATATCAGTGTAGAACTCAAGATCAAAATTTATATCATACCAAACATAAAGATTCTAAAAGAATTTGTGGAAGTAAAAAAATAATTCTTTTGCAAAAGGATGTCATAATTTGTTTTAAACAGACAAAAAATTTGTTAAAACTCCATGTACCCAGAAGTTAAACACCGCAAAGAAGCATAAGATTCATTATTTTACCCACTTACGGTAAGAAAGAAAAAAAATAATAAAAGCTATTAACACTGATATTGGCATTATTATGATTAAAAGTTTTATGGAAAGGAAATTACTTAAGGCAATTATAATTTTATGAAGGAGATCGTTTCATGTGTTCAGGATGATTTCTTGTGATTGGATCTATGTTCTCTTTCCAAATGTTTCATAGTTTAAATGTCACAGATTACAGATGGCTCAAATTAAATAATGGAAATATTTTTGGCTCCATCAATTCATACTAATTGTAAGAACTCCATATATCAGTTAGAATGTACATTTATTGTTTTGTATGTGACGGCAGTCTTCAAAACCTTTTGACGTTTTCAATTCTATTAGAAATTGCTAAAAGTATATTATGAAAAAAGTTGAAGCATGAGGAATCCAGCAGCATTCACTTTTTAATAAAAGATACTTAAGTGCTAAATATTTTCATGTAATTAAAAAGTCAGAGCATATTCTCAATTTTTTAATACTATAATACGCTTGCTTTCTTTTTACTTTAAGTGTGAAACTTAAAAGATTTTCATGGTCCGCTCACCAAAAGGATAATGGAACAACAATGTTATTAGAACTTTTTTAAGTTTATTTCTTTATTTTGAGAGAGACAGAGACAGTGCGAGTGGGGGAGGGGCAGAGAGAGAAGGAAAGAGAATTCCAAGCAGGCTCTGCACTGTCAACACTGGGCTAGAGCTCCCCAACCTTGAGATCATGACCTGAGCTGAAACCAAGAGTTGGACACTTAACCGACTACACCACTCAGGAGCCCCAGAACATTTTTTAATATTAAGATTAAAAAATACTTTTTGTGTTAAATATAACAAAGACCAGAATGTGCTTTGTGTTTAAAGATGGGTAACAGTAAAGAAAGTAAATATTCCTAAATAATAGAGCTGGAAAAGGTATAATGGTGAAGTCATTTAAGTTAAACTGTAAATTGGTTTTAATTTTACCTTAAGAAGACATAATTGGGAAGTTAAATTTATAGAAAAAAATGTACTTCAAAAGCAAAATATTAATTATTTGAGAATTATTTTTGGTTTAAATTATTAAACTTACTGTTTTCTGTGATTAACCTAGGTATCAAAAGTGACAATGATTAGATTTTTAAAAATATATACTCTGCACATATTGGTCTATTATTTTTATTAAATGCAAAAGCTGTCATTAAATCATATAAGACCAGCAAAGTTAGAATCATTCACAGTGCTAATTGCCTCTGCCAAAATTTTAACTGTTTAATTATTTTCACATTGGAGAATCTTTAATTCTAACAATATTATTCCTTCAAGCAGTTCTAATTATATGGAATTTGAAGTTGATTTTGTACATTGATTAATACCACAGCAATCAAATCCAAATGTTAAAAAAGTTTGAGTCCTAAACCATTAAAATGTATTTTAGTACAGACTCATGTAGAAACCAAAGAGATTGAATCATAATGTCTTTGTTTAGAACAACAAATAATGCAAATATTATGATTTCAAATTACTTATTTTAGCTCCTATTTTAAAACATCCTCTCTTAAAACTTAATTTTTCAAATATGAGTTTATCTCACTCAAATTTGAGAATATATATTTATCACTTTCTACATGGTTTTGGAGCTTGAGAAGAGAAGTCCTGTCTGCTCCCACTAAATGTGATATATCAGACCTTTGTATCTACCTATCGTTTATTTCCTACTTTCTGGAAGGCATTTGTCTTCCTCAGGCCCCTAGGTGCTAGGTATCTAGGTGCTAGATATTTCTTGATTATTCATATTAGTTAATATAATGTAGTGGATCAATGTGATATATTGGGATATCCAAGTTGTTGAGATCTCTTAGTACCATTAAATGATGGAAGACAGAAGAGGTGATATAGCTCTGGGGCAAAACTGTACATCTGTATTGTTACCTATTCCACGTAAATATGAAAATGTTTCTAATCCTTTGTTCTGTTAACAATAAATAATAAAAAGGAAAGCACTCACCAAATCAACAATGAATTCTTACATCTAAGACCATAATAATCTATTCTCACAAGGATCACATATCTAACACTGCAATTGGGGCTGCCCCTTGTTTGAGTTCGTAATAGATTATAGCCACCCTCTAAGATCCATCTGTTTTCTGCAAAAGCCAGAGTCGTGAATTAAGTGGAGATATCATGGGGACCATTGCCTCTGCATCCTTTGATCTTTATTAAATTATACTATGTGGCCTAGGATGACTTACTGTTTTCTATTTACTATCTTGACAGAATGGTATTTTCAGTCTTTATTTTGCCTCCTTTGTTATGAGAGATCTTACCCCACACACTAAGTAATTGATGTGATAGTTATGCCAAATATTTAGTATGCCCATAATAATTTTACATTTAGGTACTGTAAAATGACCGTTAAGAGGATTCATGGGTCCTTATAGATCCACACTAAGCTGAACTTTGGGCAGGAGTCCATTATACCAAAAGTAAACAAAAACCAAACAAAATTAGAAGCAAAATAAAACAAACAAGCAATTAGCTCACACAATCAACTGTGGAAAAGGCAGAGGTATAGATTATTTCACCCAGTACAATTCCAATAGTATTCTTTTTTATTTTTATTTGTTCCTTCCTATTTTGTTTTGTGTTTTGGTTTTATTCTGTTATGCTGACTTTTTCAACTAAACTGGAATCATGAATACCAATGACTTCTAGACTCATGTTTTTACAGCTCCACCACCAGAGAGGATGAGTTCCTTTTCCTTTAGTTTAAACTTGGAAGAATTCTGGCTGGCCTGAGTCAGATCATAGAGCCATTCAAGTGTCCAGAGATGTATATGGTTGCCAACTAATAGCTCCTATTGAAGCACTGTAGTTACAGGTGGAAAAAAATTATCCCCCTAAAAGAAGGTTTGGTGAGGAATTTGGAGGAATTCCAAAAATGATAATAAAATAGGTGTCTACTAAAATGTAGAGTAGGCTCTAGATAGTTTGCCACAATTGTTAAATGATAGGGTTCATCAACAGTATTGGAATTATAACCTTAGGGCAGATTTAAGTAAATGAAAATGAGGTGAAATATGGACAGCACACTTCAAGAAAACATTACATTCCCCTAATAGAAATGCAAAGAGTTTCTTAATCTCATTCATTTTTTTTAATGTTTTATTTATTTTTGAGAAAGCAAGAGAGAGCGTGAGCAGAGAATGGTCAGAGAGAGAGGGAGACACAAAATCTGAAGCAGGCTCTAGGCTCTGAGCTGTCAGCACAGAGCCTGATGTGGGGCTCGAACCCACAAACTGTGAGATTATGACCTGAGCGGAAGTCAGATGCTTAACCAACTGAGCCACCAAGCACCCCATTCATGTTTAAATGTTGTAGAACAATGTATCCTACTTAGGGAATGATCAAAACTAATGATTTTTTTCAACAAATAAATTATTCCCTAAATGTTCAACTAGTAATAGTAATAGCTTTCTAATTATGCTTTTCACAAATCTTCTTTCATGTAAACCCTACAGGAAATTTAACTTCAGATGACATTACTGCTTTTAGAAAGAAGAGCTGGAATATTTCCTTACCAGTGTCTGTGATAATATTGAAAAATATTGTGTATTTTCCCAAATTGGAATAAACCTATTATATAGGGAGACATTAGGGAATTTTTTTTTGTAGAACTTGATTTCCAACATTTATATTTTATAGAAAACTATTATTGTGAGGATTTAGCATCAAAATCTGAATGATTCAGAGATATATAGTTAAACTGCTTGATCTCTACAGAGACATTAAAATCCTTTTCTCTCTGAGTTACTAACATTTCATCTTACTTAACTCTCAAAACTTTCCTTTTTTTTCAAGTGATTCTTTTATTGCCATTACTCTTGTAATAATGATTATTACTTCTAGCTACCAAACTTTCAGCTGAAAAATATGCTTTCTTGCTAAACTTCAAGTAAATAATAAAATGCATTATGAATAATCAGAGTTATATATCTATGTCATTAGGTTCCAAAAATATCCTTTTTTTCCTTATTGAGAAGTGATAATTGATATTAAATATTATGTTCTCTTAAAAATGTGCCCATAACTAATGCATTTGCAATGGCATTGCAGTAATATAATTCACATTCTCTAACGGTTTTCTACCTTCTTCATTCTCCATTCATTTTATAAATATTTAGAGAGTGGGAATGGAAAATTGTTATTTCAAATAGCTCCTAATTTGCTGCATTTCACAATCTCATGTTAACAGAATATAGTTCTTAGAAGTGGGGTATATTATATTTTTTACTGATGTTCATTTTCTCCCTTAGCTAACTAGACATATGTGCAAGCAATTGAGGTAATGGACTCAAATACTTTAAGTTCCAGGAGAACAAATGTCCTATCTTCCAATTCTCCTTTCTATAACTAATACCTTGTACAATGGAGGTTCATAATACTGAATTAATGGAATGGAATTTGATAATATTAGCACAAAACATTTACTAGGACAAAGGGGACTGTATGTATTTAATTTAATTCAATTTAATAGGCATTAAATTGAGTAAATTTTAATTAATAAATAATTTTAAAATAAATGTTAATTAATAACATTAATTTCTTTTATCTGTTAATATTGCCCTGAACTGTAACCTGGTTATGAACAAAACACAGAAAGAAAAAGAAAGGAAATAAAGATTAAGAAGACACAGTATAAGCAGTACATGATCATGTTAGTCATAATCATTAGGTATTTAATATACAGTGCTGATATTTATTTATTTATTTATTTATTTATTTATTTATTTCGCCAGATATTTTTTCTAGCCATTGTGGCAGGGAATTTTGAAATAAAGAAGTATATCATGGAAAATATCTATGCAATATAACTTTAAGATACATAACGTCTAACCCAAGTGAACTTTGTGACAAATGCACATAAGAAAAACTTCCTGGAGTCTCCTTTCCCATTTATTAATAAGACCAGTGGAGAAGAGAAAGTTAAATAAATTACAATAGCTCATTTGATTGAATCCTGAAAATCAGAGACTAATATATCAAATTTATTGGAGCTACAATAGCAAAATGCAGTATAATTTTTTTTTTCAACGTTTATTTATTTTTGGGACAGAGAGAGACAGAGCATGAACGGGGGAGGGGCAGAGAGAGAGGGAGACACAGAATCAGAAACAGGCTCCAGGCTCTGAGCCATCAGCCCAGAGCCCGACGCGGGGCTCGAACTCACGGACTGCGAGATCGTGACCTGGCTGAAGTCGGACGCTTAACCGACTGCGCCACCCAGGCGCCCCAGTATAATTTTTTTAAAGTCTAAAATCACCAAAATAATCTGAGACAAAACCCTGGTTCAAATGTAGGTATTGAGGAATTAGTATTCATTGTGATGGGGTGTAGTAATTTGGGGAAGGTGTTAGCCAGGGCTGGTTTCTTATCAAGACACTTATCGGGGGAAGGGTCTTCTACCAAGCTCATTGGAGCTATTGGCAGACTTCATTTCCATCTGGCTGTAGGACTCATGGAGACTTGCTTATTCAGAATTTTAAGTAATTCTACTGAAAAGAGTATATCTTAACTAACATGATTACTTCTCATCTGTGTTACAATATAATGTAATATTATCATGGGTGTGGGGAATAAGCTTAGAAATTCCCTGGGCTTACACCAATGGGTTAACAAGGCATAAAGAATTACAAAGTCATAGGGTGTTCCCACTCAAGCTTGGGTGAACAAGACAGGACCCCAGAATAAAATATGAAGGGGCAGGGCCCCCAGAATAGAGAGGAGAGCAAAGTTCCACGATACAAAGGTATATGAGGCAAGCAAGATTAGGCATTCAGGGCAAAAATACCCTCCAATTTAGTACTATAGAAGAAAACTGCTTTCACAGGAGGGAAGGGCCAAGTTAGGTGAACAGGTATATAGGGCCATAGACCGCTG
Organism: Leopardus geoffroyi; assembly: GCF_018350155.1. Lineage (NCBI taxonomy): Eukaryota > Metazoa > Chordata > Mammalia > Carnivora > Felidae > Leopardus > Leopardus geoffroyi. The sequence continues at coordinate 89,461,346 of NC_059328.1, forward strand.
CTGTACTGCAGGTGATGCTGCCCAGAGCGGAGCTGGTTAACAAAAGAAAGGTACCTTGTTAACCCTGAGGTTATTTGCCCTATCTGTCTTATCCCCTAGACTAGCTAAGATAAACAGACACGGTGCCTCCTGTCTGCCATTAACAACCATCTGCCTATCTGCCCAGCGCCAGTATTTGTTTTATATTGACCCAAATGCCAAACACCGTTTATCTTCAAAACCCCCTTTCCCTCATGCCCATGAATTAATGTTCACTGATTCATTGTCTCTTTGTGCACGCCCATCACGTTTGTAAGCCTTCTGATCTTAATAAATACGAGGCAAAGACCCTTATTCAGGGTTCTTGTCTTTTCCCGGACATTAGCCATCTCTTGCTTTTAATCCTGAGTCTGCTCTCTTGCTGGCCAAGAGAGAACTTTAGACATAGAGTCTACCACACATGGGAGTGTTATCTGATCACCTTGGCCATGTATTTGTTAGAATAAAGTCACAAGTGTCATCCATTCTCATATGGGTGAGTTTGTATAAGAGAATGAATACCAAGTTGTGTGGATCATGGAGAGACCTTCAAGTCAGCCCAAAACACACCTCTGCAAGTAAAAGACACCAAAACAATGAGATAAAAAAATATAAAGCAACAATTCAAACCTGTTACTGAAATATAGAAAGAAAGTGAAATCTGGGTACCCCATGGTACCCAGGCAAGTTTTATACATAAAATTGATCATTACAAGTTCACTCCTTGCCATCTTGGTATCCATACACATCTCCTTAAACCATATTTAATTTTCAAATAAGAACCATGACAGGGTCAAAATTCCACCTACTAGGATACAACTATCCTACATACAGCTGAAAATGTATTTATACCTTTTCAAGGAAAAAAGGTAAAGACCTTGAGTGATGTTTTCTCTTCTCACTGATATCCCACAACTTAAATAGTATGATATAAAATTAACAATATTTAAGTACTTTGATATCTACTGCATACATCTCATGTTACATAATAAGGGAATAAGAGAGGAATGAAAACAGGGGCACCTGGGTGGCTCAGTTGATTGGGCGTCCGACTTCAGCTCAGGTCATGATCTCGCCGTCTGTGAGTTCGGGCCCCATGTCAGGCTCTGTGCTGACGGCTCAGAGCCTGCAGCCTGTTTCAGATTCTGTGTCTCCCTCTCTCTCTGCCCCTACCCCGCTTACACTCTGTCTCTCAGTCTCTGAAAAATGAATAAACCTAAAATTTTTTTTAAAACAGAGGAAAGAAAAAATATATACACATATAGATACACATATACACCTTATCATATGTCATAGATATCAAAGATGTGTATATACATACATACATACATTTATTACAAAATAAAGGAGGCAATACTCATGACAATTTCAGTCCTCTTTTCTGTCACATGATTGTAGCTGATATTTATGACTACTTTCTTCTACTGCTCATTCTGTATTTTCTATTCCTTCAGGAAGCATTTCAGCTCATCATGGTTCTTTACCTTTGGGGTGATCCAAACCTTCTTTCCTAGAGTCTGGCCCATTGGGTTGTTGTGGCTTTCAATTGACATTAATCAAAGGGTATGGTAATACTAAAAGATGCCCTAAGAGATCTCCTGTATTCCAGACATACTCTTCCTAATCTGCTGTAGAGTAGCTGTCCAATTTTTCCTTGGCAGTCGGATTCAATTACGAAAGCCAGAACCTTAATACCTTTCTTTGCCTGTTGATTTAGAGGTAGGAGGACCCCAAAGTAGCTGGGTGCAGCCTTAACTTTCTGTTTAATGGATTCATTTAGAGTTACCTGGTAGAAAATTAATTCCTCTGGAACTAAGACCTGTAGGCCAGTAAAGCATAAATTCTCAGAAACAGTAAGCAAAAATTTTGCTGGTGAGTCACTAGGAGTAATAGTGAGGAGTGCCACTCCCATTTCCACACCTTGAATCCTGGATCTGTGAATTTTGCCTATGAGAAAAACAATACCATATATTGGACACTAATTCAGAGCATACACAGTCTTCTGGAAAACCTTGCCCCCCCAGCCCTATGAGGTATTGTCACCTAGGTTGGCACTGTAACTGAGTTTTCAAAAGGCCATCACATCATTTTGTCAAGAAAGATGCTTCAAGATGATGAAGAACATGGAAAGACCATTAAATTCCTTGAGCATGGGCCCAGTGCCACAGTTTTGCTGTGAGGTGAGTTTCTTGATTGGAAGCATGCTCTGTGGAAAACTGGCTATGGATAAACCATTTTGTAAGTCCATGGATGGTAGTTTTGGCATGAGGATTATCCTTAGGGAAGGCAAATTATCTCAAGTAAATTTCTATTCCAGTAAGAACAAAATCCTTCCATGATGGAAGGATCGAATATAATCAACTGGCCATCAGGTTGCAGGCTGAAATCCCTGAGGAATAGTGCTAATAGGGATCTTAGTGTTGGTCTATGCTGCTGGCAGTCTGGGCATTCAATGGGTGGCTATAGCCAAGTCAGCCTTGTGAATGGAAATCTGTGTGGCTGGTTCCGTGCATAACTTCCGCCACTGACAACATTGCCACTTTGTTCACGAGCACATTGGGTGAGAACAAGGGTGGTTGGAGAAACAGGTTGACTGATATCCACTATCTGGCTTATCCTATTCACTTGATTATTAAAATCTTCCTCTGCAATGTCTCTCTTTGGTAAGTAAGCATTCACAAGGAACACGTGGCCGTTCAGAAAGATCTGTCCACATACCACTTCCACATATTTCCTTGTTACCAATTTTCCAATTATGTTCCTTCCAAGGCCCCGAGCAGCCACTCAAATCATTGACCACAGCTCGAGAGTCACTGTATAATTGTACATCTAGCCATTTCTTTCTCCAAGCAAAATGAAGATCCAGGTGTAGTGCTCAGAGTTCTGCACATCAGAAGAATTTCCCTTCACTGCTGTACTTTAGGGATGTCTCAGAGAGAGATGTAGTGCTATAGCTGTCTACTCTTGGGTGGTGCATACGTACCATACAGAACCATGAGTAAACACGGCTTGACTTTTCCTTTGTCAACTGAATATAGGGAACTCCCCATGAAGCCACTGGTTCAGGCTAGGAGAGAGAGACCATATATCAGGAGTGGAAACCAGATATTTAGACCACTTCACATAACTTATTTGTGCTCAGGCCAAGTCACATATCAATGATGGAGTGTTTTTGCACACACACTCTTGGTGTGCCAGATAACATCCTGTTCATGATGAACAGCTCAGGTTGCATGTGCTGGCCATGGTTAAGCATTCAGTCTCTGATCAGGCCAGTATCAAGCCAAGTACTGTTTCTCAAAAGGAGCATATTTATCTGCAGAGGATGGCAGGAGTTTGCCTTGCAGTCTTACAGTCTCCACTGAGATTCATGTATAGGAACCTGCCAAAAGCTCTGAACAGCATCCCTTTCTGCCACTGGCACTTTAAGCACCGTTGGATTTGCTGAATCATATGGCCCAAGTGGCAAAGCAGAACAGCTTGATGGCAGCCTGGACCTGTAACAGAGCCTTTCTTGTTCTGGGCCTCACATGAGGCAAGCAGCTTTTTAGGGCACTCAAAAATAGGCTAGAGTAGTGCATTCAAATGAGGAATATCTTGCATTCATAATCCAAAGACTCAATCAAATTTTATTTATTTATTTATTTATTTATTTATTTATTTATTTATTTTTGCTGTAAATGATACCATTAAGTAAGTGAAAAGACATCCTATAGACTAGGAGAAATATTTGCAAATTATATATCTAATTAGGGACTGATGTCCATTATACAGAGAGAACTCTACAACTGAATAACAAATAGAAATAGATAATAACTGAATAATAAAAAGCCAAATAATGCAATTGAAAAATGGGCAAAGAGTTTGAATAGTCATATCTACAAAGAATATTACAAATAGCTGATGGGGACATGCACATAAAAGATACTCAAAATCATTAGTCACTAGGGAAATGCAAATCAAAATTATGATGTGTTGCCATTTTATACCCAATAGGATAACTGTAATACCAAAACAGGAGATAGATAATCAATGAAAATGTGGAGAATTTGGAACCTCATAGTCTTCTGGTAAGATTGTAAAATGATGTGGCTACTTTGGAAAACAGTGTGGACTTCCTCAAAATGCTAAATAATAGAATTACTATATAACTCAGCAATTCCACTCCTAGGTATACACCCAAGTTAAATAAAAACAGAATCAAACAAAACCTTTTGCCATATTTAATCAAGTTCAAATAAAAATATATGCACATATATATAAAAAGTGTTTTATTAACTAAGACAATATTTTTATTTAAATGCCAGTGTTTTAGTGTATTCTCTGTTTTAATAAAGTATTTATTCTACATCTGGGTAGAATTCTTAACTTATCAATTTGTTGTAAAGTGATACCATTCTTTTTTTATATGTTAACTAAGTAAGTAAATTAAAAGCCACTTATGTAACTTGTTTGACTCTAACTACAATCTATGATACTTTAAAATTGTAACAAGAATTAATACCCATGGACAGTTTTTGCTAGTACTCAGGTACACTTTTAGTCTCTGGAAGAAAAAAGTTGCTTCCACTGTAAAATAGTCAGGGTTGTAAATATGTTTTTTTATTGAGTTCTAATCCTCAGTACCAATTAGCATATTTTATGACTTTATTTGGATGATCTCCAAGTACATCTGTGCCACTACACTTCATAATTGCTTTATTTAAAGAGGTTGCATCAGACCCTTGTCCCTTAGAGGTGGTCTGCTATCAACTTCTGGAATTACTACATATATTAAGCCAATGTTAACACTACAGATTTTTAATTAGTTGCAAAGGATTTGTATCATTTCCTCATATCTCCAAGTACCATAGTCATTCATTACCAGACCTCCATGTCACCATTCAAATCAGACAGAAAACATATTACAGAAAGTGGCAGCCAAGGCCAAACATGTTATTACCACCCTCTCTTAGAGCAGTAACTTGGCAATAAACACAAAAGAAAGAGAGAAACAGAGGATCTATAAAGTTATGCATTGTTATTTCATTCCCAATGAAGACAATATCAACTGTACTACAATTCTCAAAAAATGTATCTCATTTTACACTCAACTACCCCAGTGGAGAAAATCTTGCTAAATGTTAGTGTGTGAGTAGCTGAGGTGGTATAAGTAACATTGTGCATCATGAAATAGCACAGAAAACTTCCAGAAAAACAGACAGATATTTAGGATCTATATGAAAGAATTTACAAGAAGAATTTAAGATGTTTGTCATATTTGAGACCCAAGAATCTCAATTACAAAAAACCCAGATAAAACCATTTTGTATAATGATGAAGAAAGGAGGTTTTGCAGTAAGACAAGCTTGGCTTGCATCCCTGTTCTGTCCCTTGGTAGTTGTGGGACCATGGAGAAGTTATTTAACACTGCTGGGTCTCATTCATACATTCATGCATTTGAAAAATGGTAGTGAACATATACTGGATCAACACAATGTTATCTCATGGGAATAAAATCTTATAAAAGTCAAACAAAATTTTTCCTTATTGGAGCATCCATTCTTTTGGGAAAGGTATATCACATCCAATTAAAAATCAACTAATGAGGGGCGCCTGGGTGGCTTAGTCGGTTGAGCGTCCGACTTCAGCTCAGGTCATGATCTCACAGTCTGTGAGTTCCAGCCCTGCATTGGGCTCTGTGCTGACAGCTCAGAGCCTGGAGTCTGCTTCAGATTCTGTGTCTCCCTCTCTCTCTGCCCCTCCCCCACTCATGCTCTCTCTCTTTCTCTCTCTCTCTCTCTCTCTCTCTGTCAAAAATAAATAAACTGTAATAGGTCAACTTATAAGATATCAGAAAGCTTATTGTATATAAGTTTGGCTTAAACTCACCTTTCATGAATAATTGAGATAAAAACTTATGTAGTTCCCTATTAGGGTTATCAGAAATTACTAACTGCCTTATCTCACTTCTGTAACTTCATCTGCTTGCTAAATAGATAACTTTGGTTGCAAAACGCACCCCCACCCCTTTTACCAAGATCTGGCTTGGGCCAGACCAACACAAAAAGTCAAGAAGTCACTGCCCCATGGAATCTTAGGTGTCTAACTATGATTGGTCATTTTAAACCCTCTTAGGACAAAGAACTTTAAATTGATAGGTTCCCGCCAAAACTAACATCTGTGTGTCACAATATAATTGGCTACCATGAAATGCTGTAAATTGTAATTGGTTAACTAAATAATGACATATTCTGACTTGCTAAAATCCATATAAGCTCACTGCTACCTTTGTTAGGGGCATTCTCTGCACTTTTCTCCCTAAGATCAGGAGATCAGGTTTGGCCTGGCAGTGAATAAAATCTTGCCTCGCTTCTATTCGACGTCTGGTGGTTTTTTTCGACAGCACCCTGTTTCATAAACATTAAAAATTTTTTTAAAATCAATTAATGAATTCATGATAGACTTTGGTAAAAGCTTGCAAAGAGAAGATAGAGTGCCAACATAAAGAACAATGTCATGAACTATATAGAAAAGGATGTTCAGGCAAAGCCTCTTGGGGGAGTTGGAAATTTGGGTCAGACCTGAAGAGTAGAAACTACAATGTCTCTAGAATAGAGAATTTGTTGTGCACAATGATTGAAAAACAATTTATAAAGATTTTTAGCATAGTTTCTGGAACAGCATAGACTCAAAATTGGGGTATGGTAATATTATATTTGCTATTGCTATTATTATCACATTATGTCAAAACTCCTTAGGGTTTGGAGTTTTAACTGACTATTGTAAATCTAACGGAAAACCTTAAGACTTACAGAGAAACTTGAGGAATTGAATAAATTCCAGGAATCAAGTAAACTCCTTAAATTGTAAATAAATGCATTTTAAAAAGAGGTCTAATGAGGTACTAAGGGGTTGGTGGGTTTCCTGGTGTGTATATATATATATATATATATATATATATATGCAACATTTGTAAAGATTTTAAAAGTCTTCTTCAATGCCTGGCACTCAAGAAATTTAATCCAATTCTTTGAATTATTTACCTCTTTATTCATTAATTATAAACATTTACATTGTTTTATAAATTTCATGTTTATCAATTTTTATTCCAAATGGGCACATGACATGTTCAGCACCAGAGAAAAGAGTTCTTATTAAATTTCTCACAGTAAATATTGACTACCTCCATTCCTTTTTGCTCTAGTCCTTATCACTACGGCCCTGTGGTGAAAGATAGGTCAATTAACTAAGTCTAGTTCCAGACACTCCACAGTGAGAGAAGGAGAAACAATTTTTCTCTGCTTATAAAAATGGATAGGTGGGGGGCAACTGTCCCCCTCCTCCCCTGAAAGGATTTCTTCCTTATTCAAGTCCTTTTGTATGTAAATAAAATTTCTCCAGGAGCCCGATAGCCCCAGGGGTTTTGGCTTTTACAATACAGAGAAGTCTGGGTCAAATGTAAATAGCTAGGAAAATAATACTCCAGTCTCCCTGGTACCTTCTGAGCTAACCTAAGTGTCCCTCCCACACTGTAACTGTTGGACTATTAGAGGGATGAAAAAAGTCTTAAACACAGGACAACCCATTGAACCTTACAGTGTGTGAAAACAGTTCTAGGAAGAGTGAAAGTAAACATTCTCTAATTTTATAGTGTGTTTCTTTATCTTAGGAGGCTAGGCCTCTATAAAAGAACACAGAAACCCATGGAAGCTTTATTTCTCCAGGATTTGTAGACAAGAAACCAATAACGTATATAGAAAACTTTCCTAATCCTCTCACCGATTTTGCTAAAAGGAAAACAAACGAGCATTATCACATCAAAATGCAGTAAAATGTGTTCTTACTTCTTGATGTTTTATAGTGTACTCTATATTTATATTTAAAACTCAATTGTCTTACCAATTCTATGAAATTTTACTGGGATTAAATAGGAGTCCCCTTGATCTCCTAAAAAAATTAAGTTTCTAAGCCTTGTTTTGCAATGATAGAATTTAAAATGCAAATTAATTAAGAAACTTTTATTCAAGTGAAAATTTAACCTCTACTATTTTTATGTCATTGGCTCTGGAATTGCCTTTATAAAAGTAATGATTGCTTTTATGATACCAATGGTAGGCAGTATTGTACCATATTTAGTTTTAGTTCAAATTTGTGTTTACTCTCGCTGAAGTCAGGTTTTCAAATTAGTAAATGTCTCCAAATGTGTAAGAACAGTGAAACCTGCTCCCAAAGGGGCATCTGGCTCCTGGACTTCCCCTTACCCTTCACCCACACCCAAGTGTGCATCAATATGAGGAGAGAGACAGTTTCATTTTTGACCCTTCGTGATTCAGTATAATCCATAGAGTTAAGCACTAAAGATAAAAGACAAGAGGTGCTGAAAATGTATATCGATAAAAGCAATTTTCAATAATAGTCAAAATGTACAGTATTAAAAATACACACACACACACGTGTATGTGTGCATGTGTGTGTGTGTGTGTGTGTTTTAAATGCAGGTTTCTAATTTTGAAACACTGTTTGATATATAGTGAACTTTATTGTTTTTCAATTGACAGTGTCTTACATTAAAAAAAATCACCTTCTTATGAATTTTAAATTATGTCCACCCTTGAAGCAGCAAAAAATTCCAAGGGAGGAATGGCAGAGCATGATTCCAATGGCAGAAAGAGAATATTTATAGAACTCTAGAGGCCTGAGTATTTGAATTTCTGCCACTCGCCGGATCAACTAGATTTGTGGAAGAATCTTACCTTAAAAAAGAATAATAAAGTGGTGTCATAATTTAGATTAAGACCATATATCTAGTATAATATGAAACATATATCACATAATGTGTAAATGACTCATTGCACTATGAGAAAAGTTGACTAGAAGTCCTAATTCAGAAAACAAAACCAAAAGTTAACCAGATATCAGACCAATAAGAGAAAAAGAGAACTACTGACCAGATTAGAAACTAGTCATGAGATTTCTGGTCATCCTTGCTGTGAGACCACAGACATATCCTTGACTGCCATCACAATTGAGGGTTGACAAGGTGAAGATGTCTTGTTTCTAACCCTTAAAGCTATTTTTAATTTTACCAAAGCAGTATATGCACGTGTTTAAAATAGGCAGAGTCTATTCCTGGGTGTCACGATAAACAAGAATTTAACAAGTGAATCTTAAAGATACAGTAAGTAGGAATGAATGTAATTAAGGATATGAAATATTTCATTGATAATGATGAAGTTTTGGGCTGTTGGGGAGTTCATGGGGTCTGGAGCTGATGGCCAAGAAAGAATTCTTGAAGACGTTTTTGGTGCAAAGGGTGATTTTATTAAAGCATGGACACAGGACCCATGGGCAGTAAGAGCTGCACTGGGGTCGTGACAGGTAACTCATTATATATACTGTCAGGTTGGAAGGGGGTCAGGGATAGAGTAAGTCTCTAAAGTATTTTGGAAGCAAGGTTTCCAGGACCTTGAAGGGCTAGCTGTTGCTAGGGAAATGCCAGTTATTACCATTTAATAAAACCATAGTCATGAGACCCTTCAGATATATATCAGGGGGGCATAAGCTTGGAGTATGATTGCCAGCATATATCTTGGGGCAGTTGAGATAAAGGAAGTATCTAAAAACCATTCTCACATGGTTTTTAGATATAGTACATCAATTTCCACCAAAAATGAGATTTTTAAATTGGCTTTACTTTGAATTTAAATATTGTTTTGGGGAAAACCAAAAAAATTTTATAGGATATGCAAGGTTGGGACAATGTTAAGGTGAGATTCACTTTTGCTCCTAGCACAGTGTCATCATCAAGGCAGCTTGGCTTCTAGAGAGAGGTCACTCTGCCGGTTTCAAGGACTTGTCAGTGGGCTGTAGGCAGTAAGGGAATTTAATTTTTCAATTGCCTTAGTCTCCAACATCACCATGGAAAGCACTTAATCCACTTTCCTTTGTTCTTGGGTAGCCAGGAGTGTCCGAGGAATATCACACATATTCCACCTGCGGGAGGAGATGCTACCCTGTTTTTTGTCCTCATCCTGCCCCACATTCCCTCATAAGATAATGTGACAAAACCTTATGGAAAGAGATTAAAGACATCTTTAAGACATGATAGTTTATGGTCATGCCATAGAGATAAAATAGTCTAAAAATTTTTGGTTTTCCCCCAAATAATATGTAAATTCAAGGTAAAGTCAATTTAAGGATATCATTTTTGGTGGAAATTGATGTGCTATAGCACAAAAACATGGGAGAACACACACACACACACACACACACACACACACACAATTTTAAAAATTTAAAAAAAAAATGTGAGAGGGAACCCTGCGTGGCTCAGTGGGTTAAACATCCAACTCTTGATTTGAGCTCAGGTCATGATCTCATGGTTCAGTTCATGGAATTGAGCCCTGCATCGGGCTCTGGGCTGACAGTGCAGAACCTGCTTGGGATGCTCTCTCCTTCTCCCTCTGCCCCTCCCCTGCTCACAAATGCCTCTCTCATTTTCTTTCTCTCTCTCTAAAAAAATAAAATAAAAAATAAAAACCAAGGGCACCTGGGTGGCTCAATCAGTTAAGCATCCAACTTCGGCTCAGGTCATGATCTTGCAGTCCATGCATCAGGCTCTTTGCTGACAGTTCAGCATAAATAAACAAGTAAATAAATAAATAAATAAATAAATAAATAAATAAATATAAAAACCATGTGAGAACACAAAGGTTAAGGATAATCCATTGATATTGAAGTAGAATAGAAATTTGGAAATAATTGTCACTAAGATTCTAATTAATATTTTAAAATTATAATTCCATAAAAGATAGTGATATTTGCTGAGTTAGAACAAAATAATAGATTAAAGAGAAGAGCAACTGAAAGGATATATTTGCCATGCAGAAACATTAGAGGGCTATTATATTGATACATATATTGAAAAACAAAACAATGTGATAGTGAAAAAAGGTGAAATATTTTAACAGATAATTCTGAGAAAAGGAAATATCACCAGTATCAAGGTGGCAAGACCAGGAAAATGTTGAAACAAGCATTATCTGTTAAACAAGCATTATCTTTTCCAAGTTTCCCATCACACTGATTGATATTCAAGTGACTTCTCACATTAATGGTTTCAAAGAATTAACATAGTTATACCTCTTATTGCTGTCTTCATAACTACCCAATTCTCCTATCACTGTTACATTACAGGCTGAGTTTGCCTCTAGATAAAGCCAACCCTACCTGGCTTAACTTGTGTGGACAATTTGCTTTTTCCTTTCAGTTGGCTTCATGAAAGTCAGGCTGTTGATGTGTAAAATTGAAGTGGAACAATAAAAAGAACCCCACCCCAACACACACACACACACACACACACACACACACACACACACACACAATTGGGTAGGAAGATTGGACAAACTCAACATTATACATTGAGTTAGTAAAATGGTGAAAAACACTTCCTTACATTAGGATGCACAATGTGTCAAGTTAGGACTGTGCTTTTTTTTTTCTTCATTTCTAATTGATTAATTCTGTCTTCTATAAAGAAAACTGAATTACATATAACTCTTCTGATACCAAGGTAACATACTAAGAGAAGGATCAATTTCAAACTATTCCAAAAGCCAAGTCTGCCTAGTGAAATGACTCACCTCATAAAAGTCTCAGTTGACAGATTAAATTGATTGTGGATGTAATCTGATGTCTACTTCCAGTCTATGTTAGTTTCCCTTATTCTTTCTTCCCAACACAACTGATTACATCTCTCTCACAGAACTTGTGGGCTTGAGTCTCACCACCCCATGGTCTGCGGCTTAGGGGAGTGTATCTCTTATTTCAATCAAATAAGAAATTCAGTAGAATCTCTTGGGAAATTTGAGATCTGTTACTTAAAAATTAAAGAATGCAATACATGGTGCATGACTCAAGTAATTGTTGTGGAGGAAAGGGAAGTTGTTCAGTGTGATAGTCTGTACTTCCAGTGTTTCAGGGGAAAGGATGTCTATCTCTGGCTGGGGTTTAAATCCTGTCCAACAGAGTTACTTAGAGAAGCGAATTGACACTAGCCTTGAACAGCTGGTGACATAGCACTGGATACATAGGGGCTCACAAAGCTACCGACTAGATGAAATTCATTTGCCAACATTAAACAAACACCCTGAAAGTGAGAGGTACCTAAATATGAAGGTTTTCCAAAGAACCCAGGAAGGTGTCCCATGAGAGAAAGAATCAGCTTTAAACATCTGCCAGTTCTGGAAAACAATATATCAGCTCATGGAAATAGAAAACAGGCAATATATTTTCATCCCTTTATTTGTCCTCCCAGCTCCAAATTCAATCCTACAAAAACCAGGTGCAGCTTGCTAGGGAAATAGGACAGGCAGCAGAAGATCAGGACTAGAGATCTGACGCTGTGCCACCCTTTTCCAGCCTGAAGTTAGGAGCAAAAAGATTTTTTTTTAATTGAAATATAACATAAACATAAAGAAAGACACTAAAATAATAACTATATAGCTCAAATATTCTTTTATGCAGTGATTATACTTCTGTAACCACTATACAGTAAAAAAAAATATGAACAATGCACCTGACATGCCTTTCTCACAATCCCTTCCAATGATTATGTTTCATCCTTCCTTAATTTAACAAAATTTAGCCACTTCCTTGATGTCTACATCTGTATTTCAGTTTTGATTGGTTTTGAGATTTAGATGAATCAAATCATTAAGTATGTAGTTTTTGTCTTTTTATTCTATCCCTCAGCAATATATGTGTAATATGAGTCTGTGTCATTGTGAGTCAAAACTGCAGCTTTAAATTTTCATTCCTATATAGTATTTCATTGTTTAAATATGCAAAAAATGTATTTATCAGCTCTTCTTTGATGGACATCTTGGGTTCTTATAAGCATGAGCTATTATAAATAATGCTGCTATAGACTGTTTTGTGCCTTTTTTTGGTGTTTATATGCATGCATGCATTTCTATTAATTATATTCCAATAGATAAAATTCCAGAGTTAAATTTGTTACAAAATGCTTGGGAGATTCTGAAAGTATTTGTAGGAATGAAATTCCCACCATCTCTTTTTGAGAGTAACAGATGTCCTATATTCTTGACTATTGTTCATATTTTACTCATTTTTAACTTTTAATCAACGTATTTATATAAACTGATACATCATTTATTTGAAATTTCCATTTCATTTGGTTAAACACCTTATCTATTTGCTAGACTTTGGATATCATCTTTTGTGGAGTACGTATTCAAGTTTCTACATAGTTTTCCACTGAGGTGTCTGAATTTTTATTACTTATATTTAGGAATTTAAATTATATTATGGATATAATTTATAACTCTTTGATTATACAGATTGCAAATAAATTTTCCTACTCTATGGCTGCTATTTTCCTTCTCATATTAGTGTTTTAGTGAGGAAAAGATCTTAAGGTAAATCTGGTAAAAAAAATTATCAGTCTTTTCTTTTATTGAACGTGCATATTTGTCATGTATAAGAAATCATTCCCTACTCCATAGTTAAAATATAATCTCTTCACAGTACTACTTGATGAATTAGCAGAAGGTAAGCATACTCATATACTCTCCACAAATAATCAGATTTATAAAATTTTTATTCCTACTTTTGTGCTTTTCCAATCACTACCTCCCTCCTCCTCTCTAAAGGGAACTCCTATCCTTATTTCTTTAAGTTTTTATTTATTTATTTTTGAGAGAGAAAGAGAGAGAGAGAGAGAGAGAGCGGGGAAGGGACAGAGAGAGAGGGAGAGAGAGAATTCGAAGCAGCTCTGTCCTGTCAGTGCAGAACCCAACGTGGGGCTCTATCTCACAAGCCATGAGATCATGACCTGAACCGAAATCAAGAGTCGGCTGCTCAACTGACTGAGCCACCCAGGTGCCCCTATCCTTATTTCCAGTATTTCTTAATTTTGCCTGTTTTCCCTTTAAACTCTATAGAGTATTTCTTTTCTTTTTTTGCTTAGAATTTTGTTTATAAGAATCTTTCTTGGTGTTACTGGAAGTAGTACTTTGTTCCTTCCATCACTGGGTAATTCTCTCTTTATCTGAATATAGCATACTTTAAGTATCTGTTCTCATGGTTATGGATATGTGGATTGTGTCCAGATTTGGGATATTTTGAGTAATGCTGCCAAATGAGAAGGTATTTGGTGTACTTATGTATACTTCTCCCTTACGTATATACCTGGGACTGGAAATGCTATGTCATAAAGTATGCTGATGTTCAACTTGAATACATACTGCCATAGAATTTCAAAGCATTTATATCAATGTATGCTTCCATCTGCAGTGTATAAAAGCGTTAGTTACTGTATACTCTTGGCAGCATTCAGTATTGGTTTTTCTCATAAACTGTTTTATTTTATCATAAAGCTATTTTAGAAGGTAGGTCATATTATATTATCATATTAATGTAGTATATATTGACCTAATTTTAAACTTCTAAGCATAGTTTTTTATTATCTTAAGATTGTTCGGCCATTTGAATATCTTTTATATTAAGTACCTTTAAGAATTTTCCTCATTTAGAACCCTCTTGCACTGTTGGTGGGAATGCAAACTGGTGCAGCCACTCTGGAAAACACTGTGGAGGTTCCTCAAAAAATTAAAAATAGACCTACCCTATGACCCAGCAATAGCACTGCTAGGAATTTACCCAGGGGATACAGGAGTGCTGATGCATAGGGGCATTTATACCCCAATGTTTATAGCGTCATTTTCAACAATAGCCAAATTATGGAAAGAGCCTAAATGTCCATCAACTGACAAATGGATAAAGAAATTGTGGTTTATATACACAATGGAATACTACTTGGCAATGAGAAAGAATGACATATGGCCTTTTGTAGCAGTGTGGATGGAACTGGAGACTGTTATGCTGAGTGAAATAAGTCATACAAAGAAAGACAGATACCATATGTTTTCACTCTTATGTGGATCCTGAGAAGCTTAACAGAAGACCATGGGGGAGGGGAAGGAAAAAAAAAAGAGGTTAGAGAGTGAGGGAGCCAAAGCATAAGAGACTCTTAAAAACTGAGAACAAACTGAGGGTTGATGGGGGGTGGCAGGGAGGGGGGATGGGTGATGGGTATTGAGGAGAGCACCTTTTGGGATGAGCACTGGGTGTTGTATGGAAACCAATTTGACAATAAATTTCATAATTTCATATATATATATATATATATATAAGAATTTTCCTAATTTAATTTTTCCCATCTTTGTCACACAGCTTTGTATTGGTCTGTGTACATTATAAATATACATCCTTTGATTATGTATTGAAAATATATTTTGACACTGTCTTTTATCAATCTCTTAATGGGATATTTTAATTTTTATTTATTTTATTTTATTTTATTTTATTTTATTTTATTTTATTTTATTTTATTTTATTTATTTTGAGAGAGACAGAGACAATGCAAGTGGGGGAGGGCA
Organism: Leopardus geoffroyi; assembly: GCF_018350155.1. NCBI lineage: Eukaryota > Metazoa > Chordata > Mammalia > Carnivora > Felidae > Leopardus > Leopardus geoffroyi. The sequence continues at coordinate 89,476,807 of NC_059328.1, forward strand.
GAGAGAAAGGGAGAGAGAGAATCCCAAGCAGGCTCCACACTGTCAGCACGGAGCCTGACATGGGGCTGGAACTCACAAAACAGTGAGATCATGACTTTAGCCAGAACCAAGAGTCAGATGCTTAACCAACTGACCCACACAGTCACCCCTTGATGGGATATTTTAATCATTAGAAGTTTTTAACTTTGATGTAGCTTAAATTGTCAATATTGTCTTCATGGTGGTGCTTTTCATGTTCTATTTAAGAAATCTTTGTCTACAAAAAGGGCATTGTCTATTCTCCTACTTGTTTTTTTGAAGCCATGTTGTGCTTTTTTTCATACTGGAAATAAATGTTTAACTGACAGGCCATATTTTCCCCAACCACAGAGTTGCCTGAGGATCTGACTCTTGTTTGAACTATTTTCTATTTCTATTTCAACTAAGGAAAATGATGGTCTTACTGAGTTAAACATATAGAATTCATTTACAACAATGACTATATGGATGTACAGTGATTGTTGGAAATTTATGTCATAGGTAAGAACACTATATCTTTTGTATTTTATCAACATTGTCTAGTATATTTATTTGTAATTGATGAAGAGTAGCTGAACCAAAGAGTGCAAGCTTGTCACGTAACTCCAGGGGGGCTCTGTGACTAGTAAGACAGCAAAGTTGGAGAGACCCAGAACTCAGTTACCCTGTGCCAAGATGGTCTGCACCCATTTAGCCTTGTCTCTAATGGTTCTCTGGTGTGTATTTGTGTGTGCATGGATGTGCAAATGTGTGTGTCTGAAAGTTTTAGAAGTTATGCCTGGGAATTGGGAGAACTCTGATGTGATGTTGGCCTGTACCCTTTCTTAAGTTTCAGTAAACTTGGTACCAAACCAAGCCTACAATGTCTTATGAGTTTGACTGTCATTCCAAATTTATACCCCTCCCTTTTCAGTGGACATACATATATTTAGGTCTATAATCCACTGGAAATCAATTTACATGTATATTGGATAATGATAAAAATTCAATTGTATTTATTTTTTTCTTTTACGTTTATTTATTTTGTTTTTTTTTAATTTTTTTAACGTTTTTATTTATTTTTGAGACAGAGAGAGACAGAGCATGAACGGGGGAGGATCAGAGAGAGAGGGAGACACAGAATCGGAAACAGGCTCCAGGCTCTGAGCCATCAGCCCAGAGCCTGACGCGGGGCTCGAACTCACGGACCGCGAGATCGTGACCTGGCTGAAGTCGGATGCTTAACCGACTGCGCCACCCAGGCGCCCCACGTTTATTTATTTTGAAAGAGAGAGAAAGCAAGCGAGGAAGGGGCAGAAAGAGAGAATCTCAAGCAGGTTTTGCACTGCCAGTGCAGAGCCCAATGCAGGGCTTGAAGTCACAAACTGTGAGATCATGACCTGAGCCAAAATCAAAAGTCAGAGGCTTAACTGGCTGAGCCACCAAGGCGACCCTTAATTTATTAATATAGATAACCAAAGATCATATAGTATTCACTAAAAAGATTTTTCTAACTCTAGCTCTGCAATTCTTACCTTTCATAAATAAATGGCATTACTCTCTTTATCATAATAAATGGTCCATATGTATATATATATGTCTGTTTATATACATATATATATATATTTATATATATATATAAATATATATATATATATTTATATATATATATATGTCTGTTTCAGGATTCCTTGTTATTCCATTGCTTTGCTTTCATTCTTTCACCAATAATATGTTTTCCTAACAGTGCAGTTTTGTACTAGATCTTTACTTGTAGTTGTATCATCTTCAGCTTTTATCTTTATTCTCCAAAATTTTCTTGGCTAACCATAGCCTTTCTAATTTCCTTGAAAAGTCAAATGCCATTAGAAATATAGTACATCAGAGGTTCCTGGGTGGTTCAGTCGGTTAAGCGTTCAACTTTGGCTTAGGTCATGATCCCATAGTTCATGAGTTCAAGTCCTGCGTTGGGCCCTGTGCTGATAGCTCAGAGCCTGGAGCCGGCTTCAGATTTTGTGTCTCCCTCTCTCTCTGCCCCTCCCCACTCACAATCTTTCTCTGTGTTTTCTAAAAATAAATAAACATTAAAAAATAATTTTAAAAGAAAGAAAGTACATCAAAGATTGCATTAAACCTGTAGGTTAATTTTGGGAAAATTTATCTCTTGGAAATATTTAAATTTATAGTACATTAACTTTTTATCATCTTCCAATCTAAGTTAGATATAGTTGTAAACTGAACAAATAAGGAAATATGTTTTAAGTGTTCTATTATATTCAAAGTCTTATATGCTATGCTCTTTTACAATCATTATTTTAACATAATCCCATGACAGTAATTTTATTATCTTCGCTTTATAGCCAAGGATGTTGGTAATTTCTGGAATTGAATTAGTTCTTTCCTTTTCTTTCCAATATAGCACTAGAGCTGCTTTCAGAAAAGTTTTAGTTACTTTTAGTGATTTAGTTATTGAGTTTTACGTTCTCCAGTAATTTTTCCCATTAAAATATCTGTTTGTTTCCTGTTTCATTTCACTATTTTTCTGTTTTAATTATGTATAATAAAAACCTATTCTTATCACTATTATTTGTATAGTTTTTATTTTATTATCCTCTCTGTTTCACAGTTGCAATGATTTCACAGGATTATACAGTTGAAAGGACTCACAAGGTTGCGTAGACCATACTTAGTAGTGCTTTAATTAAGGTAGAGGATACAGTAAAGCTGGAGAAAGCAGAGGCAAGCGTCAAAGGCCCAGGATACACCCAGATGGAACTCTCCTTAACCACACTAAAGGTACCTCATCTTTGAATTATGAACCACTAAAAATAAGTGCATGGAATCTTTGTTTCAGGACAACTTGGACAAAAGTTTCCAGAAGGACTTCTTATGACTCACTAGTTATGTTGCCAAACTATTTATTTAACCAGTTAAACCAAGTATAAGGTAGCATCTATCTACATAACTCTAAAAATAATAAAGCAAAACAAAACAGAACTGTCCCTAGGTTCTTCCAGGTGAGTCCCAAATTTTAAACAATTTAAACTTACTGAGTAGCCCATCTTATTCTTAACTTGACCCAGTGTCAGTACCAGAGTTCTAGGCATTTTTGGAGATACACATAGATATGTCCCAATCTGTCTGTAAGATAACACCATGTTACACAATACCCCCAATGTTAGGCTATTTCTATGTTTTTCTTAGGGGCAGGGGTTATATTTAAATACTTGTTACGTCTTTAGCACTTTGGTTATCAAATTATTTGGTGTAATGCAACTTCAAGTAACAGCAGCAATGTTCATATTTTTGAATATTAAGTAAATTGTTTTCCCCCAAATTAAACAAACTTAAAAGTTTAAATTTCCCATTTAAATGTTTAAAGTTTAAATTTATTGTAGTAAATATATATGTGTATATATATATATATATATACACACACACACACACATATACATATGCATATATATGTATATATGTGTGTATGTGTGTGTGTATATATATATACACATATATACATATGTATATGTATATATATATATGTATATGTATATATATATATATATATATATATATATGCATATCAAGACCATCAATAATACTGCACAGGTGTTTATACTCCAAAGCAAAATTAAACTGAATATTTGATGATTGCTGTATAGACTCATTTATTCAAATACCTTGTGAATATGATTTCTAATATAGGTCAAGTATCACATTTTTACATACAAATAAAATTTTTGCAGAGGCATACGCAATATTCTTTTTTTTAAATTTTTTTAACATTTATTTATTTTTGAGAGAGACAGAGACAAAGCAGGGGAGGAGCAGAGAGAGAGGGAGACACAGAATCTGAAGCAGGCTTCAGGCTCTGAGCTGTCAGCACAGAGCCTGATGCAGGGTTCAAACTCACGAACAGTGAGTGAGATCACGACCTGAGCCGAAGTCGGACGTTCAACCGACCGAGCCACCCAGGCACCCCTGGTATAAACAATATTCTTAACTTTATGATTTATTCAGTGGATACATAATTATTTGTCTTAGGATTGATAAGTATTTTTTACCAAGGAAGTTGTATTTGCTAAAGTGTTGAGAACAGAAAGCAGAAAAGAAAGACACACCGTAATTGTTAAATAAGGGACCAAATGTTCACCATGATCTTAGAAGAATATTTGTTGAATTAAAAACCCAATATGACTTTAATTAACCAGTTTCAAATGTTAAAACTTGCAGCACCTGAGTGGCTCAGTTGGTTAAGCATCCAACTCTTGATTGCAGCTCAGGTCATGATCTCATGGTCTTGAGATAGAGCCCCGTGTTGGGTTCCACCCTGTGCATGGAATCTGCTTAAGATTCTCTCTCTTCCTCTCCCTCTGCCCCTCCTCTGCCCTCACATGGGCACGTGCTCTCTCTCTTAAAAAATGAAAATAGTAAGAGGTTATTAAAACTAATAAAATAATAATAATAATAATAATAATAATAATAATAATAAAATGTTAAGACTTTGGATCTTCTAAGATGGAGATTCAGGAAATTTTATCCTGGAAAAAAAAAAGAAATTTTATCCTGGAATTTGTATTATTAAATTTTTTAGAATAGTCTAAATTTTGCAGCTTCAAAAATCTACTAGTAAGTACATTATACCTATTTATAGCTATTCATTAGCACATACTCCTAAGTCAGAATATTATTCTGAAGAGGTGAGGGAATGAAACAAATACAAAAGACATAAAAAGTTTGTAGAAGTTATTAGGAAAACCAAAATACTTATGATATTTAAAAGTATTACCTCTAATTGCTGATAAGAATATGTATTAGTTTTGGAGAGAATACTAATTTTGGATAAAAAATAAGGCCACCATAGGAATTTATAGAAACCATGGACTATTGCCAGACTTTCTTAGATAGAGTTGGAGAGGAGGAATAAACAGGTATAAAAGAGAACAAGGTTTTGGAAGGACTGTAAGTAGTATTATTCACACAGTTGTGAAATACAAACACAATAAGCTTTAACATGTAGTTGAAAGAATCAGGGTATTAAAAATTTTTGAATATATATTTTGAATATAGTAAATATTGTATACAAATATCAGAATATGGAAGTTTAACTGGAATTGCATTGAGTCTGTAGATCAAAAATTAGGAAAACTAACATCTTGGCAATATAGTCTATCCATGAATATGGAGGAGCTCTATATTTATTTAGTTCTTTTATTTCTTTTATTAAAATCTGTAATTTTCTTATATACAAATCTTATACATATTTTTTGTTAGATTTGTACTTCATTGTTAGATTTGTACATAATACTGTGTCTTTCACATTCCACTTATGAATCACTTGTATAGAAAAAAGTGATTGACTTTTGTATATTAACCTTTTATCCTACAACATTACTATAAACTTACTAGTTCCAGGAGGATATATTTTTCAGTAACTATTTAAATATTTTTTTCTTTGGTGTAATCACTTGATAAAAGACCAACTGTATATCTTTTCTAAATTACTAATTTAGTTATATACCATGCTGTGATAGCTATTAAGTTAATGTTTGACTTCAAATCAAACAGAATATACTTACCAGTTTTTATAAAATCCTTGGCTACAAAGAATGTTAAACATATATTTCCGTTAGAAAATTAAAGATGTACCTGGTCATTATATGATTTGAGATCCCCTTTTCATTCTTAGAAGAAACAAGCAAATGATTACTGATATCAGGAAGAGGAAATTTTGTGAAAGATAATTGGCATTAAGTCAAAACTCTGTTGAAGTTTAGACAAAGAGGATAATGATAGCCTCATGATAGCCTTCATGATAGGCTGTGTTGGTCTGGTAGTTATTACTTCATCTGGATAGAAATACTTAAATATTTTTGGAAGTTATTATTATGTAATGAATAAAGAATACAACTGGAAATCAGAAGACATTTTGTTTTCTGGGAACCCAAGCATTAGCGTTCAGTTTTAGGAGACAATTTCAAACATGTATTTATAAATATTAAGAACCCCATAGAAATTCTTCAGAAAATTCCTAGTATATGCTCATCTTATTGTTATGTGGAAGCTTAATATGTCTTTTTTGCTAGAAATACTAGAGTATGACAATTCTGCTGTTAATTATAAATAACAGGAAAGAGATAAGGTCCTAGAAAATCAACAAAGCAACAGCTGATCCTGATAGAAATGTATATAGCCACATCTGATTAATATATAGGAATAAGTTATTGTGGTTTTAATTAGCAATTTTCTGATAACTAATGAATCTGAATATGTTTTCATAAGATAATTGGCCTCCTGGGGCGCCTGGGTGGCTCAATCGGTTAAGCATCTGAGTTTGGCTCATGTCATGATCTCATGGTTGGTGAGTTCGAGCCCCGGGCTTGGGCTCTGTGCTGACAGCTTGGAGCCTGGAACCTGCTTGGGATTCTGTGTCTCCCTCTCTCTCTGACCCTCCTCTGCTGGTGCTCTGTCTCTCTCTCAAAAATAAATAAACATTAGGGGAAAAAGAAGATTATTGGCCTTCTGGGGTGCCTGGATGGCTCAGTTGGTTAAGTGTCCAACTTCAGCTCAGGTCATGATCTCACGGTTTGGGAGTTTGAGCCCTGCATCTGGCTCTGTGCTGACAGCTCAGAGCCTGGAGCCTGCTTAGGATTCTGTGTCCCCTTCTGTCTCTGCCCCTCCCCTGCTTGTGCGCTCTCTCTTTCTCCCTCTGTTTCAAAAATAAGTAAACATTAAAAAAAAGATTATCGGCCTTTTATATATTCTCTCTTCTGATATGTCTGGACAGTCTTGAATTTTTTTAAGGTTTTATTTAACTTCTTGTTATTTTTCTTAATTGATTTATACTATGTATTTAAATGATGTGGATTTGAAACCTCTGTTGTATATATGTATTATACATAACATCTCTCATTTTGTCTTGCTTCTTCAATCTCTTAAAAGATGTTTATTGATAAATAGAGTTTCTTCATTTTATCACTTTTCATGCTGTTTGCCTAACTTCCAAGGTCATGAAAATACTTTTTTTCTCTTTTCTTTTTTCACACCATTTTATCATTTTATTTTCACATTCAGATCTGAAATATACCTGAGCTTATTTTTGTATACTATAGGGTAAGGGTCAAAATACATTTTTTTCCATGTAAGGTAACCAGCGACTCAGCACCATTTATTGAAAAGATGATACTTTCTCCACTGCAACATTGTTTTTCAAAAATCAGATAAACATATACGTGTGTGTCATTTTATGTATTCTGTTCTGTTCCACTGTTTTATTTATCTACTTTTGTAGCAGTATCATACCATTAGATTGCTATGGCTTCATAATAAATTTTGGCAACTTTATTTTTATATTCTTGGCCTTTGTATTAATATTTAGACTTTAACACTACACATTTTATAAGTCATTAGTTCATACAAATTGAAAATAAATTTCAGCACATAACTACAATAATAACTGTAGCAGTATGTCTATAGCATTACTGAGCAGAAAACAAAAAGAAGAAAATGAAAATAATCAAAATAGCCATTGATGTAAAAATGGATCAATGATTCGTGGTATATTCACAAAATGGAATATTACAGCATGAAAAAGAATGACCTCTTCTATAAGTTCTAACAAAGATAAATTTTAATATATGTTGTATGATAGGGTCTGTAAAGTTTAACAAGTAAAACTGCTTAATAGATATATAGATAGAAAGATATAACATAAAACTTCTAAGTGCATGTGTTTGTATGATTAAACATTTTTAAAGAAAGGAAACAATAAAACAATAAGTAAATAAAACCACAAATCTGTTGGGGGAAAATGGGAGAAATACATAGGTTGGTATGAGATTATTACCTAGGAAATAGGTTCTTGGATAATTATGCTTCTTGTTTGGCAGTGTTTTTACATATATACCTGAATAAATATGCTAGGTTTTTTAAAAATTAGAATTATTCTCAAGAAACTAACAGTATGCTTTATCCAAATTTGCACCCGAGATCTGAAAAAATTAGCCAATTAAATAAACACATTGGTCATACAAATATTTAATTCATTTCATGCCAAATTAATGAATATGGCCATTTTCCCCTAATTTTTTGTTACTGTTATCTGAAGGACATTTACATTTTAACTGTATTTCTATATTTTAAATCCTTCAAGCTTTTTAAATAATGAATTGATATAATGACAAAAAAATTGGGGGTTATAAAAAAAGTCACATAGAAAATTGATATTTTTTATAAGATTTAAGTAGAATAGAAACCAGTCTAGTCTAATACATTTTGAAAGTTCTAATACCTAGTTTCTTCCAAGAGGAACTTTATGTTTAACCAGATTGAAAGTTGCAGATCTGCTCATATAAATGCAAACTAGATGTGCTATACAGGAAAGGCCATTTCCTCAATCTAAATCTCTTTAAATATCTGATCTAATATTGGAAAAATTCCATCAAAAAAGTAACAACAAACTTTTCTATAAAGGCCAGGAAGTATCCAAAAGAAAATGGGAAAAATAAATAATTACAGATATAATGCGCATTAGTTACTTTTACCAATACATTCGTTCGCACATACATAGTTTATTCTCTTGCCTATACACCAACAAATCCGTCACTTTAACATAAAGACTACTCTATGCTTAAAGGAAATAACCTAAAAGTCTTACTATGTTAAACAGGTATACACTTAAAAGAATAAAGACAATTTTTCACCACTGTCAAGTGAAAAAAAGGAGACTTTGAAAATGAAGGCAATTTTTGCAAAGAATTTTTGCGTGACATTTTAAGACACCCAAGATGTGTTACATTTTTGTTCCTTTAAGCCTACAGTTCTTCATACAAAGAAAATTATTTTCTAACAATTCCAAATCTTCACATAAAAGCCTGCCAACCAGTGTCATTTCATAGTTGTGGAAGGAAGAATAGGAAGACTGTTTATCAATCAGATATTATGGGATCAACCTCATTACTTATTATTTGCTATGGTGCCTAAAATATCCCTCTCTAAACTCTGAACGGACCTCTTTTCTTCTTTCTTTCTATTCAGGTGATTGGTGATGTCATTCAAATTCAACTACCATCTACATGATGACAGCTCCTACATGTACATCCTTATCCAAGTTATCTCCTCTTAACTCTGGATTTACATACTCAATTGTTACTGTATATTTCCACTTAGGTGCCTGTAATACACTTTTCACCATTAAAGTGTCCAACACTGAGTTCTGAACATTCCCTTGAAACTGTGAATTCAATTATTTTAGTAGCACAAGTTGAATCCAGATCCCATCTTTCATACTTCCTCTCCAATTTACATTCAATCTCCCAGTACATTCTGTGGGTTCTATTGAAATATATACCAGAATTTGATCAGTTCTCAGAATTTCCATTGCTATTTTTGCCCAAGTGGCCATATTTTTATCTCATGATTTGTTGCAATACCCTAATTGGTCACCTTTTGGTCTTGCTTTATTACTTTCTCCTATCCAATGGCAACCAAGGGGAATTATTAGGAGTATAATTAAAATAATGTCATGCATGCCATTGTTCCCAACTTTTTAGAGGCTTTCCACATGACTTAGATAAAAGCAAGAGTTCTTTCAAAGTATCTCTTCTCCCATTATCTTTTTAAAATTGTTATCTACTGCTCTGCTTCTTATTAAAAGACTTCAGCTTCCTTGGTGTTTTACATACACATCAGACATTTTCCTCATAATAGGACTTTTGACCAAGGTTCACTCCTACACCACCCCTGTGTACTTCTTTAATTATCAGCTGAAATAGTAGAGATGGCAAGTCTAACATTTGCTATTGGAGATGTATTTCATTAATATATATTATGTGATATTAATATTCTACTATCTGTAATATTTATGCACTTCATTAATATATTTTTATTTCTTTGGTATAAATGGCTGAAGGTGTTATTGTCATGTTGTATGTTAGCTGTATGTTTAACTTTATAAGAAACTGTCAAATTGTTTTCCAGAATGGTTATTCCATTTTACATACTCATGAGTAATGTATGAGAGATCCATTGGCTCTGCATCCTTGTCAGTATCTTATTTGTACAAACTTTAAACTTCTAGTCTGGCTTAGGTAGTCTTTCCTGAACCTTAGGTTGTACCTTCTTTACATCTTTATTCTTCAATCCTTTTTTTGTGTGTGTGTGTGGCAGTTGAATCCATTACTCATGAATATTTGTTATATATGGTATGAAATGTATATTTATATTTACTTTCTTACATATGAATAGCATGTTTATGAGAAATATTGTTCTGTGGTTTTGTTTGCTTACAAGATGTTTTTATAGTTTTAGTATTAGGGCAGTACTAATAGGGTATTAATATAACTGTAACTCATAGAATGAGTTAGAAAGTGTTCCTTCTGCTTCTATTTCTGGTAGATCCTGTAGAGAATTGATATCATTTCTTCCTTAAATATTTGGTCAAATTCACCGTAGAAACCAACTGAACCTAATTATTTCCTTTTTGGAATTCCTCATAAAAGGATATTCCCAGTGCCTCCCTCCCATCCTTTATGGCGTTGTGGTCATTAATTTCACTTATTCATATACTGTAATCACCCTATGTATTGTTGCTATTTTACTTTAAAAACAGTTATCTTTTAGATCAATGAAGAATAAGAAAAGCAAAATATTTTATTTAACCTTTATTAATCACCTTTCTAACACTCTTCCTTTCTTTATATAGATCTGAGTTTCTGACTTACATCACTTGCTTCTACCTGAAAAAGTCCTTTTAACACTTCTTGCTCGGCATGTCTGCTAACAATGAATTCTCTAGGTTTTGGTTTGTTTACAAATACATTTATTTTTCCCTGAAATTTAAAGAAAAATTTTGCTTGATATAGAATTCTATGATCATGTTTTTCCCCTTTATTCATATTAAATATTTCACTACATTCTCTTTTCCTTGCATGGTTTCTGAAAAAAATAGAATACATTCTTACCCTTTTTCTCTATATGTGAGATACGTTTTTTTTAATGTTGTTTTTTTTTTTTTCCCCAGTCTAATTTATTTGGAAACTTTTCTCTTTGTCTTTGGTTTTCTGAAGTTTGCATATTATGATGATTAATGGGTCAACTTAACTAGCTGGTAAAACATTATTTCTGGGTGTGTCTACAGTGGTGTTTCTGGAAGAGATTAGCATTTATGTCCTTAGACTGTGGAAAGAAGATGTCTTCACCAGTGTGGTTGGAACTAAAAGGTTCTATAGAACAAAAAGATTCTATTAGAACCTAGGGAAAATTCTCTCTCTCTCTTCTTGAGTTGGGATATCTATCTTCTACCCTCAGATATCAGAGCTCCTGATTCTCAGGCCTTTGACATTTGACACTTAAACTAGCACCTCTCACTGCCCCTTCTGCCCTGCCCTTCCCCATTTTGGAGGCCTTTAGCCTTAGACAGGGAGTTATTTTTCATGAGCTCCTTTAGTTCACAGTCCTTTGGACTCACCTGAATTATACTCCTGGCTTTCCAGGTTCTCCAGATTGCAAATGGCATATTGTGAGACTTCTTTTATAATGATGTAATTTATAATATAATAATGGGTGGGACTTCACCCATAATCACATGAACCAATTCCCATAATAAATCTTTTATATGTTTGTTTCTCCAAAGAATCCTGATTAATAATACACATATGATGTACCTAGTTGTAGATTTTCTGGTATTTCCTTATACTATTCTCTCTGAGCTTAATGGAGCCATGGTTTTTGTCATCAATGATTTCTCCAAAGTTTTGGCCATTATTACTTCAAGTATATTTCTGCTCTGCTGTCTTCTTTTTCTCCTTTTTGTATTCCAATTATGCATGTTATGCCTTTTGAAGTGTCCCACAGTCTACAGATGCTCTAGTCACCTTTATTTATTTGCTTGTTTGCTTATTTATTTTTTTTCTATTTGCATTTCAGCTTGGGGAATACTGCCCAATATTCACCCCCACTGATATTGTCCTTTGGTAGGTCCAGTCTACAGCCCAACAAAGGCATACTTCATTTCTGTTTTAGTGTTTCAGATTTCTAGTATTTCCTTTTTTTCTTCCGAGTTCCCATCTCTTTGCTTACATTACCTATTCATTCTTGCATGTTTTCTACTTTTTCTACTCTAGCCCTAACTTATTAATCATAGTTGCTCTATATGTTCTGTCTTATCATTCCAAAATTTTTGTTGTATCTGAGTCTGGTTTAGATTCTTACTCTGTCTATTCAGGCAGTATTTTCTTCTTGTCTTTAACACTTTTTGTTGAAAGACAAACATAATATTTTAGGTAATTGAAACTGAAAAAAAAGACCTTTACTGTGTGCCTTTATTATAATATGGCTAAGAGTGTGTTCTGTTTCATATTTTATGGTTGTAGGTGCTAAGAGGCTTCAAATTACTCTCATGTCTAGTGGTTTCATATCCCCTGCACCTGTGGACTTTAAGCACTCCTCTTAGCGTGTGTTTCTTGCTGTCTTAAATCTCTTTCAACTATAATCCACTTATTTTAAGGAAGTTCTGTTTGTGTGGTGGCAATGTGGGGTAGAACATAAGCATTCTATAATCTTATGATTAAATCTCAGTCTTTCACAGAGCCAGCATCCCTGCATGGTAACATTCACAAGTGTTCCTTTTCTCCAACCCCTCCTCTTAGGCTAGACAAGAGAACTAAAGGAATTGGGTTTGTGTAATGCTCCTTCTCCCATGTCAGATAAGGCTCTGAAAAAATCACCTCCCCCAAGGCCTTTCTTTTGGAGAGTCCTCTGGATTTATTTCACACTGGTCATGCTTTCTCTCCCAGTGCCAGAGCTTAACACTTATTCATCCACAAACTCTAAGAGTAATACAACTTTTCTTATAATTAGGTAAAATTCCTCAAGAAAACCACTAGTTCCATTTTTAGCCCTCCAACATCCTCCAGCATTCCTTCATGTGTTTTTATGTGTTTTCTGATCCTGCTGTTTATATGGCTGGGGAAATCTTTAAATGGCTAGGGAAATCTTTCTTCATTAGGAGATGTCTTTCTTGCTTTTCTTGGGTTGAATCAGTCTTTCCAAAAACACATGTCTTCCTAAATTTCTTATGTCTTCTTGAATTATTTAATTACTTAATAATTCCTTGAGTACTCCTATTTTGGTGGAACAAATCCTTTTGTGGCCATCTGAGTAAAAATCCAAAGGAATACATTTTTGTGATTTTTAAAAACTTTTATTTATTAATTTATTTTGAGACAGTGTGTGTGAGAGAGAGTGGGGAAGGAATAGAGACCGCACAGAGGCTGCTTGGGAATCTTTCTCTGGAGAGCCTGATTTGGGGCTCAATCTCATGAACCATGAGATCGTGACCTGAGCTGAAATCAAGATTCGGACGCTTAACCAACTGAGCCACCCAGGTGTCCTCATTTTTGTGATTTCTTGAGAACTTAAGTAAATGCAAATATATTCCAACTATGTATCTGATCTCTTTCATCTTTTTTCTCTTAGTTATTTCTTTCTGTTTTAGCCTAAACATTTTTCTGTTGGAGGGTTTATAAATGAAATACTAGTATGCTATTGGGAACTTCATTGGGCATTGGTGCTCCTCACCACAGAAACAGATAGGTCAGAAAACTGGGTCTTTTATTGGAGAATCCACTAAAATCAGTATATTGTTGTTTTGTTTTGTTTTCTCTTGGCCAAATTAGTTTCCCCAGAAGGGAATTCTCAGTGCATTGACTGTAAACTTGGATTTCATTATTTTGAGAGAATTCAAAAGAGAGAACTTGGAAGCATCAGAATTCATTGTGATAATTTTCACTTAATCTACCTATTTTTAATAGGGTACTTCATCACTTTCATTCTCTTCTGTGTCTAGTGTTCATATTCTAGCACTTATCTGTTCCAGTGTTAGAGAGTAAACTATTTACTTCTGCTAATGTTTAGGTAGGACTGGGGGCCAGAGGGCTGGTCACATGATAATAAGGACTAGAACAGGGGATCTGGGGATTAATCTTCTCCTTAACCACATTTTTAATCAATCTTCCTATTTTTAGATTTTAATATTCAGATTTTAAAATTATCCAAAACTCTAATTCTCTATGCTTTCTAGGATTCTCTACAAAACACTGTTGTTTTATTTCCACCATGCAGGCAGTTAATTTTCATTTAAATTTTTAAGAAATCTGACATGCTAAGTTATTTTATTTATCTGTTTTCCTTATACTTTCCAATGTTTTACTGACACAGTCTGCTTTCATCTCCTTTCTCATTATCTTTGTTTCTTTTTTTTTAAATTTGCTTTCTAAAAAATTTTTGTGCTATAATGTTAGAAATCTATTCACTCAGGTGTTTCTTACAGTATATTCTCTGCCCTCAGTTTTGCAGAGTTAAATGAAGAACATACAGCAAAGAGAAAGAAAAATAATTAAATTATGCCCTTATATCTTACCCTTTTCATTAGAAAGATATGGCTTATAACAAAGAAAATATAAGCAAAGCAAAAAAACACAAAAATACATTTATGCCTACCTTGAAGACTTCTCCACATAAAACTTGAGGCAAGAAACTGTGGGTAACAGAGGTGAAGATTATATTTGGATCAAACAAAATGACATTAGCTTTCAATTGAGTTTTGCATCTTGAGGGATCAAGAGTTACAACCTGCTTCTATCTTTACTCTCCTTTTCATTACTAAGCCCATTACATCATAGATTAATTCTTTTCGTATGACTTCACATATCTTATTACATTTCTTATTACATTCTAAGACTGATATACTCTCAAAAGCTAGTTTAGGCTTTGAATTTCATAGGTATATAAACTTTTCAGATATCTCAGGAATACTTTAAAATTTTTATATAACAAAAATATACAGAAACACTCTTTTTTTCCACAATGCATGTATGTTATTTGTAGTCTACTCAATATATCCATACCATTGCTAATTAATAGAAAAAAAATGTTTGTATCTATTTCCATATGGAGGATGCCACAAGAATGACAAATCAAGATGCATTAGAGAAAGCATAATAGAAAAACATAGGACATTAACTGCGTCTGCAACTGCAAGGTGATACTGCCTTGTCACAATTGTCACTTAAAATAAGCTGCTGTAAATTATGATGTAATCTTCTTGGTAGTTTGGCTTCAAGATCAATTTTCTAAACACTCTAAGAGCAAAGAATCGCCACAAAGAAACAAGCAAAAAGACTGGGGAAGCATTTATTATTAACTTGTAAAAAGAGAAGTATCATCTGAAGATATATAACAATACAGTATGGTTAATTATTATTCAGCTATGTTTAAGTCTGCATGTTCTAAATTTACACTACCTTAGCTGAAAACACCATTAATATGTAGATACAGGTCTCAGTTTGGTAAATATACTATTAATGTGATTTTATAATCATATTAAATAAAAACAGTAGCTTAGGTAAAAAAAAAAAAAAAAAAACAATTTGAAAAGAAAAGACTTGAAATTATGCATGCAGCCCTGTGAAAATAGACCTGATTTGATGTGCAAATAGAAAAAGAGAAAGTAGAGTAAAAGCTATAGTCATCATATGAGACAGATTAAGGAATTGCACATCTAAACCAAAAAGAAAGAAATCATTAGTATTATGTAAGCTGGGTGCTCTGAACACACAGAATTATGCAATGCAAATCTCCAGAAAAACAAAATAAATAAATAAATTAATTAATAATAAATAAATAAGTAAAATGCAATTTATTAATTGTATATTAGTAATAATGCATTGCACTTAATTTTTTTAAATTTTTACTTATTTTTTTTTTAATTGCAATGTTTACTTTTGAGAGAGACACACTGTGAGTGTGGGAGGGGCAGAGAGAAAGGAAGACAGAATCTGAAGCAGGCTCCAGTCTCTGAGCTGTCAGCACAGAGCACAATGCCGGGCTTGAACTCACGAAGAGTGAGATCATGACCTGAGCCAAAGTCAGATGCTTAACCAACTGAGCCACCCCGGTGCCCCAAGTTTTTACTTATTTTTGGGAGAGAGAGAGAGAGAGAGAGAGATGGAGTGCAAGCAGGGGAGGGGCAGAGAAAGAGGGAGATACAGAATCCAAAGCAGACTCCAGGCTCTGAGCCCTCAGCACACAGCCCAACATGGGGCTTGAACTCACGAACTGTGAGATCATGACCTGAGCCAACACAACAGACTGAGCTACCCAGCCACCCCTAATGCGCCATACTTTAAATTAATCCTTAGGATAGAATTTATAAGCAATAAACTTGGTAATCATGCCTACCGATATTTTCTGGAATGGAAACAAATTAGTTCTTACATTGTACATGAAATTAAAGCATTTATAGCTAGTCAAGTGCATTTTATTTTAAAATTTATTTTAACATACAGTGCCATAATAATTAATACTTTTAATATAATTGTTAGATTTTTCCTAGGTAATGTCTGTGACATTACTAATTATTTGGGAAACCAATCCTGTGTTTATGGGCAGCTCTTGTCCCTAACTTTGTTTCAGTTTTCACAAATAATTTATTCTGTTAAATAATAGTATATTAAACAAGGCACAGTGGCTCAAAAGTATTTATGAAAATGATAATGAAATTATATGATCCCAAATTATACTGAAATTTGTCTTATTCTTAACAGAAAACAAGCTTCATATGTGGACCTGTAACAAAGTAGGCTTAAAAATTCTTTTATTAACATATAAAATTCTATATAACTAAATATTTGTAAAATCTCTACAATTAAACCTTGTTCTTAGGACCTAAAGTAAGTTCAGGCTTATTTAGATTTAGAACCTTCAGCATTTTTAAAATTTACTTCCTTCACTTAAAATTATTTGCCAATTCATACATATGTTAGTACCTATATCACTCAGATGGCAGGAAACAGATGGTACAATCAAACTCAGAGAATTTAATAAAGGAATTGTTTACAAAAGGAAACCAACAAGAGAGATACGGTATTCTAGAGGTCAAACTATAGGCACCATTAGGCCTCTGTGAGCCAGAGGAAGGACCAATTACTCAAACCCAGTGTAGCAGTATGGAAAGGGTCAGGAGCTGTGGGAATTAAATGGATAACTGAATGTAACCTGGCAGAAAGAGAGTGAGGAAAATCAATGCCCTAAATCCTCTTTCTTCTAATCCTCCGTTCTAAGGTATCTTCTATTGCCAAATCCAACAGTTTGATGTGCAAGGATCTCCTGAAGTAGATTCTAGGATTAGTCTCTTCAGACAAAGAGCAAGGTGGAAAAGATGGACAGTAACATTGGAGATACAGTGTGAACATCACAGACAGTAAACAGTTAATGATTTGGGAAGGAAGTCATCAATCTTTATTTTCTATAATTGAAGGACTCTGTATGTCTGAGGACCAGAATATACGGGGGTAGCAGAAACACTAGCCAGATAGACGAGAAGATCAGGAGCCCGAATATGAAAGATGTGGCACTATAAATTTGGTCTGGACTTCAAGCTATAGGAAATGATAAGAAAAGTTCTGAGAAGGATATAGCATGGTCATGTTGTGCATCAGAAAGATCATAGGGTATGTGATAGGCTATATAGAGTGATCAAAGACATGGTAGGCAATGGGCAAAGGTAACATTTGATTTCTGAATGACAAATAGGAAGCCATGGATTTCATTCACTGAGATCAAGAGATTACTGGAAGAGAAGGAATTTGAAGTCAAGGAAGGGAAGGTAATTAGCTCAATTTTGGACTTGCTGAATTTAAGTTTTCAGTGGAAGAAATAACTTAGAATTTCCAGAAAAATGTGGTATATACTTCCTTGGTGTTTAAAAAAAAATGGCAAGTTGGCAGCAATGATTTGGAAGTTATCAACCTAAAATGCTAATTAAAGCCAAAGTAGAAAAAAAAAAAAAATAAGTGCCTTGGAGGCACATATAGATTGCAAAAAGGAAAAAATACAAATTAAAGCCCCAAGATATATCAGAATGTTAAGGAATGAAGAGTTGGGGAGGTTTGTTTGTTTTTAGGATTGTTTAGTCTTGAGCATTTAATTGCTCATTAAACACACACTTAAGAAGTTGTACCCTCTTCTAGGCATTGTGCTAGATCCTTAGGACACCATCTTGAAGAAGACAAACATCAGTCCTACCTTCACAGAAATTCTTGTCATGCGTAGACAAATGAAAAACATATAAACCCACAATATCCAAGTATCAAGTATGATTAGAATTAAAGAAACAGACTTCAATGAGAATTGGTATTGGAATATACTTGGGTAAGGCCTTTAGAAAACATAGTTATTTAAACTGAAGCTGAAAGAGTCATAGCCAACAACATGAAGAGTAAAGAGTTGAGTACAAGTCATTTGAAAAGGCAATTGCAGGGCCTTTTGCTTTTACCAAGATCTTAAAGACAACTCCCATGTTTTCCTCAAAAGGCTTTATAATTTTTTTTTAACCTTGAGTCCTCTGCAATTCAGAACCTTTGCAGAACCCTCTGATGATGGAGAACTTGTATTTCTCTCAAAAATACTTTATAGTTCCTGATGTAGAAATCTTGGGCTATATAGTAATCGTTATACTATGTCTAAGTTTATCAAATCATCATTTGTATAACTTATATATACATAATTTTTTTGTAATAAAGGAACTTTTGGAGATAGTCAATATATTCATTATTTTGATTTTGGCGATGGTTTCTTAGATATATACATATAACCAAACTTATCAAATTGCATACTTTAATTATGTTCAGTTAATTGTGTGCCAATTATGCCTCTATAAAACTCTTAAATACTTAATAATAAAATGACCTTTATTCTTAGGAAGGCACCACTAAAGATTAGAAAATGAAAAACACACAATGAGAAGGGATATTTGCAATACATTTTGTATCACAAGATCTTTTTTTAAATATCACAGAATATTTTAAAAAATAATGACAATATACAATATTGATGAATGTCCTTAGTGTGGTTGTATAGGCACTTTTGTCTCATGCTGCAGAAGGACAAATTTGTATAGCTTTATTTTAAAGTGATTTATCAAAATGTACGTATATTTTAAAGCATAAAGTTGTGTATACTTTCTGAGCACAAAAGTACACCTCCAAGATTTTACCATAAAAAATATTAAAACAATTAGTCTGGAAATATATAAGTGAGTTTTACTGCAGCATTTTTATTACTAGGGGAAAAAAGGAAAATTAAATATGCTATATGACATAGTAGAGAACTGCTAAAATATATTATCATAATTTCAAACAATAGAATTAAATGTTTTGGGAATCAATGGTGATTTTAAGTACTTCAAAAGAAAAAATATTCGGAAAAGATTAAGTATTTTATTTTTGCTTATACATATAGAACATATGTATATATACAAACATATGTACAAAAAAACCCTAATTTATGATAACTAATCACGACTAATGCTGTGAAGGTCAGTTTGCATTTTTTTCCCCAAATAAAAAGCTTTTTAGAGTAAGTGGTTAATGAAATCACCCAAACCAAAAATCTACCATTGTAATAGCCTTTTGAATCAATGGGAAAGAATGAGCATGTAAAATGAAGGCAATCCCTTTACTTGATAATCTCTTGATATTAGGCCTTTAGGGAATTCATATTAAAGAAATAAACACACTACAAATCATATATATATATATATATATATATATATATATATTTTTTTTTTTTTTTTTTTTTTTTTGCTATTCAGTATGTCTTAGGTAAAGTAGAATATCTGAGTTCGAGAAGAGAGAAAAACATAGGAACATCACGGCAAAATTGAATTTGCTGCCATTATTTTCCATTTCCTAAAAATTAAAAATTACCACTTATTTGTATAATGCCTTATTCATTTCCGAAGTTTTCATTTAAAACAATAAAATTTAAACTGTTTTTGTTTAATGGAAACTTCCTTGGTAATCGGCACGAGTAGACAAAGCTCATACTAAATGAAATTATAGAGGACACGTGGGTGGCTCAGTCTGTTAAGAGTCCGACTCTTGATTTTGGACCCAGGTCACGATCTCAGTTGAGCCCTGCATCAGGGCTCTGTGCTGACAGCACAGAGCCCCTTGGAATTCCCTCTCTGTCTGTCTGTCTGTCTGTCTCTCTCTCTCTCTCTCCCCCCTCCCCCAGTCTCTCTCTCTCAAAATAAATAAATAGACATTTTAAAAATTGAAATTATAGGGAATTTCAGGCTCTTTATAAGTTTTGGAAGATCAAAAGAGCTACACTTTATTTTACAAATTTTTGGTGCATAAAAGTTTGTGGCAGTAAATGGAAAAAGATAATGTGTTTCTCTACCCACCACAGAATACTATGAATACTGTGATTTACAAAAGATCTTCTCTGTTTGAAATCCAGTGCTTTTATACTAATAGGGAGTAGAGTGCTTTGTTTTTCAATCTCAATATTTTTCATACATAAAAAGTTCTCTTATTAAAACAAAAAAAATCTTATCATGTACATGAAAATAAATATTGCCCTCATGCAATTTAGCTTGTAATAACATTTCCTAAAAGTGCCTTCTTGAAAAATATTTGAAGCATATATAGTTATTAAGTAGTCAAATATATAATTGGACTTTCCTTATCTTTCTCTTACATATGTGTATACAATGCACTATCCCCTTACAATTTATAACATTCAGGAAATACCTTTACTAGTATTTAAAACCTTTTTACTTCTACATTAAAAATCATTATAGTTTGTACTTCAGTTTTACCTAATTATAAGATCTATATTTTTGAATTGTAACTGTGCTGAAAATTGATTCCAATATGAGATCATTTTAAAAAACTTATTCCACAAGGTAAGTGATATAAAGTAATAATATATGTGTGAGAAGTAAGGATGTATAAGTCTAATTATTCAAAATATAGAATTTCTACCTTCTCTAATGTAATAAAATCACATGAATTTATAGAAGTTAGGGTTGAGGGTTTTTGTGGGGTTTTTTTTTTTGTTTTGTTTTTTTTGTAAAGTCTTTGGGATTCAGACTGTAGAGGCATTGAGGAAGTATAAAAAATCATAGGATTTGTACAGACATGCCAGTGGAAGTCTTTCTAAAGAGATTGGTATTCTGTAACGGTCATCTGGATCATGTCACTGTCTGATTTGGGAAACAGAATTAAATAGATAAAAGCTTTGAAAGGTAAGGTCCTGATACCCTGCTACTGGGTTTCATTAGTACAGGGGGATAGAAATGACGAGGGCAGATTTTAGCTGATGCAGTAGAGGAAAGAGAGGTCTGATAAATTGCTCTCTTTCCCTAAAGCTGAATGGAATAATCCAACAAAGTCCTGAAATATCAGTATACCACAGTCACAGTTCTTGCTTTAGATCACAAGATGAGCTACTGGATTTGGAGGCATTACTAACTTCCAGTGTGTTGTTTGTTTTGCTGATTAGTTGGTTTACTTTTTTTAAAATTTATTTTCAACTTTATATTGTCATTAAAAATTAAGCATATCCATTGATATGCAAAGGCAAGTGTACACACTAGAATATTACTATTTATTTTATTTATTTATTTAATCAATATTTAAACATTTTAAGTAACTTTTTTTGTTACCAGAGAAACTTCGGAAACATGCGGTTTCCTTATTCTTACCACATCTAACAAGAATTAGTTACTTCAACTAAGTTATTATAAAAAATGATTGATGGGGAGGTTGTAGATAGTTGCCTAAATATATTAATATGTGATTTTAGCTAGCAGATCTTTTTATTTATATAATTGTGCTCAATTCACATGCAGAAATGTATAGGGAAAAGATGTATGCCTAATTGTATAAATATTTAAAAAATAATTTAGTTGTACATCTTTCTGTCTTCTTTCTGCTATTTATATGTGAAGGCTTGGAGAAGACAGACTTTTGTTTATCAACATATAATCATAAAAAGTATACCCAGAATTATTTGCAATTGTGGATGCAGAAAAGATAGATCCATGTTATTTTATATTTCATAGATTCTCTTGAGTTAATTTGGAACCATGCTTCATCTGGTTCATGGACTGTGACAGAGATGATATGGGTCCTTTCTGAGAAAAGCAGTTAAGAACAACTTACCTCCTCAATCTC
Source organism: Leopardus geoffroyi (assembly GCF_018350155.1). NCBI lineage: Eukaryota > Metazoa > Chordata > Mammalia > Carnivora > Felidae > Leopardus > Leopardus geoffroyi. The sequence continues at coordinate 89,498,826 of NC_059328.1, forward strand.
TCTCATTATTTTCAGTAGTGACCATAAATTTTATGTGTTGAGATGACTGTGGGATAACATAGAAACAGTCTAGATACTAGAAGCACTGTGTTGAGGATTGCTGCTTTGGAGGCTGTACTAGCCAGCATCAGATTTTGTGTGAGAAAGGAATACAAGGAGATACATCATTGTTGTGTAATGATATTTAACATTTCAGGGCCTACTAGTTACACTGGCACTGACTAATGTAAAAAGCACAGAGATCAATTACAATGGATAGGAAGGGCTCAGAAATGAAATGATTGGAAGGTATTGGTGAAAGAGAGGGCCTGAGTTGACAGTAGTAAGCCAGGATGTAAAAGGTAGGAGGGAGGCGGATAATGATGAGTAGGAAAAAAACATCTCATGGAAGGACTTATAGATAGAATTTTAAGACTATGATACAGTCTAGAAAATACTTTTTTGTACTCTATTGCAATGTAGTATATAAAATACCTTGATTCCTAGGGGTAATGAAAGAAGTGTGGGAAACTAAAACGTTACCAGTTATTTTTGTCAACTTTAGTGGCTCTCTCTTATTCCATATGCCTTACTTTCCCTTCCTTTAAAATAACTACAGTATCAGCCAGGATCTTATTAGGGAACAGAAAGCACAAACTAATTAGGATATATAAGGAAGATATCAAAAATGAGTTATTTACAGAGCTTTGCACAACATAAAAACAGGCATGGCTAGTATTAAAGTGGCCATTATCATCCATACGGTCATGAGAGATGAAGGAAGGGTGCAGGTTACTGGAACTAAGGAGAGAGTCTTGTGGAAAAGTTACTTTGGGGCAGTGGCTTTCTTTCAAGAGGCACAGCCAGCCTAAATCTATCAAACACGGAAGGAGTTAGAGAAACTGATACCCTGATCTTACTCTCCTCTTTCCAAATATGCTAAGGATTCCTTTTGATAACATTGGACTTAACAGTATAGGTGTTATATGTAAGTGATGAATCACTAAATTCTACTCCTGAAACCATTATTACACTATAAGTTAACTACTAAAACTAAATAAAACATTTATGGGGAAAAAAACAAAAACAAAAGAAGAAGGAAAAAATGTACAGTTTTAGGATGAAAAAAAGAGTGTAGGCTAAGAGATCCTATTGATTATCTATATAGGTCAGCTTCTTGGAGTAGATGGCCGGGTGCAAAGATAATTAAGAGTAGAATGGACAGTCAAACAGAAGATATTCAACACTGTTCACACATTATACCCCTCAGCACCTGGCTTTCAGTTGGATGAAAACTTTACGTCCCCAACACACGATACAAATCAGATTAACTGCCTTATAATTTGGAGTGATATCAGTTCTCTCATATTCCCACATAAAACCTAAAATACTAGTCACTACTGCCTTTGCTTCTAAGGCTGGGTAAAGAGCTCTAAACTGGTTAGTATAGATACCTTTATCCCCTACCTGTTTCAGGTTCCCATTAACTTTTTTTTGTCTTTTATTTTTTTTATTTATTTTTTTAATATGAAATTTATTGTCAAATTGGTTTCCATACAACATGCAGAGCTCATCCCAACAGGTGCCCTCCTTCTATGAGCATTTCAGTTGTTTGTGATTCTTTCATTGATGGTGTGGCAGGAGTTGTTGGTTGTCTTACTTGTATGTGGTGTGTGTGTGTGTGTGTGTGTGTGTGTGCATATGTGTGTGTTGTTTTGACTTTATTACCTAGGAAATACCTGGCAAGGAATTACTAAGAGGCACCCTAATTAACTACAAATATAGTCCTACTTGCCCCTTGCCTTGCATTTGTAATCTACTGTTTCAAATTGTCAATTGACAAACTGGAACCAAATTGGTTCCTGTTGGAATCCAATCTGTCAATTCACCTAGCCAGTAGCATTCAGGGATCTAGTTTGAAACTTTTTGCATAGTTGTCCTTCAGAAAATGAAGATGGATGCTGCCAGGCCTCTTAAGAGTCCGCTAATAGCTGGTACTGTATTACTTCTACTTCATGCTCTTGATTAAAGCCAATCAAAAGTCCAACCCAGAATCAGAGGAAGGAAAAAGAATCTTCCTCTCTTGATGGGAGACTGGCATGCACAATTTTTTGGTGAAATTGTTAGTGACCATCTTTGGAAACAATATACCATAATTACTTTCTACCATAGGTAATCCCAATATTACTGAATTTTCTAGGCTGTACGGCCAAGGCTCAGGGAAGCTTGTGTCATAACTTGAATCTGTTGTAGGGTCCTTTCTTTCTGCCAGCCACGCTCAAAATTGACGCCCTCAAAGAAGTTGAGTAAAGGAGTTAAAGAAAAATGTGCAATGTGGTATATGTTTTCTCCAAAATCTAAAAAGACCCACATAACGTGATATAATTTTCCTTGGTAATTCATGTTTTTTTCACATTAAAGGCAATAACCTGACTGGTACCAGACCTCTGGACTCTTGATAATTTGAATGACGTGATAGTTTTCCTGAACTTTTTCAGGCATTTATCTCATAACCTCTGGTGTAGATATGTCTTGTTAAGCAATTCAGTGTTCATATTTACTATTCACCAGCTCCAACTAGCATAGCATTATCAACATAAAGGACAGGGGTAGTGATCTTTGAGGCTCACAAATTTCCTCCAGATTATGTCATGAAAGATAAAGAGTTTCTATTTCTTGAGATAAGACTTTAAGATTTGACAACATTTTGTTGCCCTCTCAAATAAAAGCAAACTACTACTTTAATGATATAAGTGGGAGGAAAGAAGTGTTTTCAGGTCAGGGACTACAAATCAGTTCATAGACTCTGTTCATGGGTTTCACCTTCATTTCTAAGAGCTGTGTTGATAGAAAATGAGCAATTTTGGAGGACCAAAATCTAGCATTTGGGTTTGCAACTGTCATTAAGAGATGAACTTTTACACTTGCAAAAAGAAAGCTACGTACATAAACCTCTTTGGATAGCTTTCGATTTTGCCCTAATTTTTTAATCTAATTAAACAATATTTTTAGTGACCAGCTTTTATTGAATCTTTTCGGTGCATATAATTTAGCTTTTGTGGAAAAAAATTTCTTTTGCCTTCATATTGTGTTGGTTCATATAATTTTAATTCAGCTTAATTAAAAATATAACTATGAAAACAAGTGCAACTAACACAAAAAGATTTTAGAAAAACATAACTAACTTTTGGTAAGGTAACATGGAATTTGTGAGACAAGACCATAACTGTGTGGGCATATTAGAGAGTAGCTGACTAGCCACAAGTATTTATCAGGATATTGGCATGTTTACATCAAGATTAGTTAAGGGACTGGTTAGTGGATGTTCAAAAAATAGAAGATACTCTGCCTAAAACTGGGGCGGGGGACCTGAGGGCCTACCCTTTCAGTCTACTGCCATCTTATTTAAAAAGAGAGAGAGAGGGGCGCCTGGGTGGCGCAGTCGGTTAAGCGTCCGACTTCAGCCAGGTCACGATCTCGCGGTCCGTGAGTTCAAGCCCCGCGTCGGGCTCTGGGCTGATGGCTCAGAGCCTGGAGCCTGTTTCCGATTCTGTGTCTCCCTCTCTCTCTGCCCCTCCCCCGTTCATACTCTGTCTCTCTCTGTCCCAAAAATAAATAAATGTTGAAAAAAAAATTTTTTAAAAAGAGAGAGAGAAAGAGATGAATTTTTTATGGGTCAAATAAGCTAGGTACATGAGATGTATTAGCAGTCTCAGATGTATAAAACAGAATGATAATATTTGGAATTTGGGTGAGATTATATGTTGACCCATCTGGATTTTGCACTGAAGAAAAAAGGTAGCTAAATGAGAATGTATTAGCAAATTTATTGTATTAGGTTTCTATTGCTGCTGCAACAAATTACCCCAAACACAGTGGCTTAAAACAGTACAATTTTGTCTCTTAGAATATTTGAGGTTAGAAGTCTCAATTTAAAGTTTTACAGAGTTGTGTTCATTCTGGGGGCTTCAGGAAAGAGTCCTGTTTCCTTGCCTTTTTTAGCTTTTACGGGCTCCTTTATTCCTTGGCTCATGGCTCCTTCTATACATCACTCTAAATTCTTTCTTATGTGCTTATATCTCCTAATACTGAGTCTGATCCTTTTGCTTCATTGGACCACCCATATAATCCAAAGTAATCACCCATTGCAGACTCTTAATCAAATCTGCAAGGTCCCTTTTATCATTCAAGGTAACATATTCATAGGTTCTGAGGATTAGGATGTGAACATCTATGGAGGTTATCATTCAGCCTATTATACTCAAGGAGAGAAATTTGAGAGATAAGTGTCACCATTCAAAATTGTGATGAACTATATGTGATATTTTCATTCTGCTCAATAGTTTTGAGTCACTCATATTCTCCATATTTTTTCTCTGCCAAAATTTTTGCACTATTGTCATATCTACTTTCTAGTTCATTAATCTCTCTCCAGCTTTTTCTAATCTACAAAGTAGAGCATACTTTTTATTTATAAACAATTCTACTTTTTTCATTCATAAAATTTCCAGTGGGTATACTTACAAAATATTTCTAGTCATTAGTAAGTTCCTCAAATTTCCATTACATATTTTATGTGCAGTTACTTTATATTCAGTATTAAATCATTTCAATATCTTATGTATGTGGTGATGTATAAATCTTTACATGTATTGTTTTTACTGAATCATGTCTGGTTGGCCATTTCCTTATTTGTTATTAATGCATATATACATAATGTATACATATGAAATTTAGCATACATATATATGTATAGAAATTTCAAAAATCCACCAGTATATAAATCTTACTTGTTGAAATAAATGAATTGTTACAAAATGAATACACTTCTCTAACCATGCCAGGTCAAACAGTAGAGATTTATTAGCACCCCCAAAATAACTTCCTATTCATAGCTTCTACCACAAAAACAGCCCTATCTTGATGTCTAACTCTACATACTATTTTGTTTCAAGGCATATGTATTTTTTTCCTTAATTTTTTCTATTCACCATTATGCTGGTATTTTTCATTCATGTTATAGTATATAGCTATAACACATATGTTGTTATATGTAATTGCATTCTATAAATATGCTACAGTTCCTTAAAATGTCAAAAAGAAATATGGGTTTCTGTTTGGGCTATTATGAATAATGTTTCTAAGAATATGTTTGTAGGTCTTTGGTGTTCATATGCAAATTTCAATTTGAGTGTATACCTGAGTATATATGGTTACAAAGGATCTGCATATTCAACCTTAGAAGATTCTGCCAAAAAACATTCATGGAGATGATTTTAAGTCATCTTTATCAATTTGTTCTTCAATCACCAGTGGTTGAGAGCTCTCATTACTCCATATCTGTGTCAAACTTAGAGTTATCAGAGTTTAAAATTCAGCAATCAAGATGGTGCTCAACCTGCCATTTTCCTAATGACTGATTTGAGTAAATGTTAATAGTTATATGTAAAATATATTTTCTTATCCTATTGGTTATCACTCTTCTCTCTTAATGTCAACTTTTATGAGGAGATTTCTTTTTATTTGTTTCTTTTGTATGATTTAATTTTAACATTTCCTTTAAGGTAATATAATTTCAATATTGTTTTTTTTAAGTTTATTTTTATTTATTTTGAGGGAGAGAGAGATAGAGAGTGAATAGGGGAGGGGCAGAGAGAGAGGGAGACAGAATCCCAAGCAGGCTTCATGCTTTCAGTGCAGAGCCTAATATCGGACTCAAACCCACAAACTGTGAGATCATGACCTGAGCTGGCATTGAGAATCAGATGCTCAACTGACTGAGCCATCCAGGGACCCCATAATTTCAATCTTATTAAAGAAACCTTTTTTATTCCAGTGCCTTCTATAAGGTAAGCATTTTTACATTTTATTTTTAAATAATCACATCATCAGGGGTTTCTTTTTGTGCGTGGTAAAATACAGAGAGCAACTGTCATTTTTCTTTTTTGTTTTTTATTTATTTTTATTTTTTATATGAACTTTACTATCAAATTGGTTTCCATACAACACCAAGTGCTCATCCCAACACGTGCCCTCCTCAATACCCATCATCCACTTTCCCCTCCCTCCAACTCCTCCATCAACCCTCAGTATGTTCTCAGTATTTAAGAGTCTATTATGGTTTGCCTCCTTCCCTCTCTGTAACCTTTTTTCTCCCTTTCCCTCCCCCCGGTCTTCTGTTGAGTTTCTCAGGATCCACGTATGAGTGAAAACATACAGTATCTGTCTTTCTCTGCCTGACTTATTTCACTTAGCATAACACTCTCCAGTTCCGTCCACGTTGCTACAAATGGCCAGATTTCATTCTTTCTCATTGCCAAGTAGTATTCCTTTGTATATATAAACCACAACTTCTTTATCCATTCGTCTCAACTGTCATTTTTGTACATGCAGATAACTAGATGAATCTATCACAATATGTTAAAAAGTCCATCCTTGATACACTGTTTTCAGAATGCCAAGTTTGTCCTAAATGAAGTGTTAAGATATACATATGTGTGGTTTTGGATTTCTATTCTGTTTTTTGTTTGTTTTTTACTTTTACACTGGTAAGACATTCTCTTCTTTTTAACACCCTTAGTAAGATATAATTGATATACAAGGAACTGCACATATTTAATATGTACAATTGGATGAGTTGAACATGTGCAAACACCTATGATACCATCACCATAATCAAGGTAATAGACTTATCCAACACCTCTCAGTTTCCTTGTGCCCCTTTTTGGTGCATTACTGACACTTCATATGCTGTCTACCCTCAACAAATTTTGAAGTGCACAATACCATGTTGTTAACTATAGGAATCATGTTGCTCAACATATTCCTGGAACTAATTGACCTATCATGACTAGAATTTTATATATATTTAACAACTCCTCATTTTCTTTAACCCCCTCTCCCCAGTTCCTGGCAACTAATATTATATTCTGTACTTTTATGAGTTTTTGATGATTTTTAGATAACTCATATAAGTAAAATCAGGCTGTATTTGTCCTTCTGTGTTGACTTATTTCACTCAGTATAATGTCCTCCATGTTTGCCCATGTTGTTGCAAATATCAGGATTTCCTTACTTTTTTTGAGGTGGAATATTATTGCATTGTAGGTACACACCACAGTTTCTTTATCAATTCATCTGCTGATGGACACTTGGGTTGTTTCCATATCCTGGCTATTTTGAATAATGCTATAATAAACTTGGGAGTGTAGACATCTCTTTGAGATACTGATTTCAGTTCTTTTGAACATATGCCCAGAAGTGGGATTTGCTTGATCACATGGCAATTAAACTAGTTGATTTTCAAATATTAAACTACCCTTTGATTCTTGGAATAAAACTGATTTATTTTATATGTTATTAGTTATATTATTAATGTTTTGTTTATAACTTGTCATCTATGGTAATAAAGATTTTCCTTTTTTGATATACAATGTCAAATTTGATATTGTTTTCTGTCATAAGACAAGTTATCTGAAAAAGTTTTCATAATAATGGCATTATACTTTTTTTTGGTTTTTGCTAGATTCCACTGTTGAAGACCAATGAGTGTTTAGTTTTATGGGAGATTTTTTATTACAGACTCAGTATTTGTAATATTTATGGGAATATTAGAATTTATAATTTTTTCTTTTGTCAGTTTTGGTAAATTATGATTTTCTGAGAATTTATGTGTCTCATCTAAATTATCAAAGTTATTCATAATATCATCTTCAGATTCAGTCTAGTAGTATCTGTAGCGCTGTCCCCTTTTGCATATTAATATGATCACTTGTGCTCTCTTCCTTTTTATCTTGGTCTGTCATGGCAGAAGTTTATCAATTTCATTTATTTTTTAATTAACTAATTTGTTTATTTTTTCTGTTTTATATTTGTATTCTAATAAAATAATTTATTTTATTTTTTCCATTTATATGTTATGGTAGATTTAATTTCTATGTATTTTTCCAGTTCTTGACACAATGTTTAGGTGATTGGCTTTTACCTTTTTATCTTTCACAATAAAATAAAGGTTTTATTAAAGACTATAGATTCCCCCCTAAGCACAGTGTTGGCTCCATTCTATAAGGTTTACATGTCATATTTTGGTATTTATTTAGTTCTAAACATTTTGTTGTTTCCATGGTGATTTCTTTTAGCCATCAATTATTTAGAAATGTTTGCTTAGTTTTTAAACACATTATGTTCTCTAGCTTAGTATGTAGCTTAGTCCCAGTAAAGACAGAGACCACACTCTATGTGATTTATTATATTTAGAAATTTGTTCACACTTGCTGCAGGCAAATTTTTGGTAAATATTCAGTGTACACTTGAAAAGAATATATACAATGCAGATATTGTATTGAGTCTTCTTCAGTGTTGATGATGATGTTTACATTATCTGTAGTCTTTACTATTTCATTCTTTCTAGGTATTTCTCTATAAATTTGTATAGGTGATATATATAATTATATTATAGCTTATATATAAGTATATATTACCTATAATTTATATATTATGGTACTATATATAATATATAGTATATAAGGTATATAAACTAAAAATTTTATTATGTATTATAATAATTTTATTTTACATAATGCCTAAGGGCAAAGTGACCTCAATCCATGGGAATATTGAAGATCTCCAAGGGCTGAGATGGGTGTGCAATTGACCCACAAGTGTCTTCCCAATTTGCCCAGAAATGAGTAAGGTAAATGAGTAAAAAGCTAGGGCTATTATTTATTCATTTTCAGTGTTGACAAATTATCTGTCAGAAGATTTCTTTAAAATCATTTTTTCAATGTTTATTTATTTATTTTGAGAGAGAAAGCATGAGACCAGAGAAGGGGCAGAAAGAGAGAGGGAGAGAGAATCCCAAGCAAGTTCCGCACTGTCAGCACAGAGCCTGATGTGGGGCTGGATCTCATGAACCGTGAGATCATGACCCGAGCTGAAATCAAGAAACAGACACTCAATTGACTGAGTCACCCAGGAGCCCCTTTAAAAACATTTTTTTTTAAATTTATTCTTCAAATGTTAAATATTTTTAAATGTTTTTAAAAATATTCTTTAAATATGAGTTTATTCTTTAAATGTGATTTTTTAAATGTGATTCCATGTATTAGTGACTCTAGCTTCAACTTCAGATATGAGCTATTTCTTTATTAAATGTCACACTGAATAGTGACTATTTTCAGGACTTAATACAATACTGTCGAACTGTTTGCTTTTGTCAAGATAGATGGGTAGATAGATAAATAGATAGACAAACATTATATTTATTCAAACTCAATGTCCATAATATATATATAATTGTATATGTTTTTTATTTACCAGTCTATTTACCGATTTATCTGTTGATTTGTTTATCAATAATATTTCATTAAATATCAAAGAATCTGTTCATGTCTATGGTTTTTAAGGATTGTGTAAAATTTTACTATTTTATTTTATTTTATTTTATTTTATTATTTATGTAGGCTCCATGCCCAGTGTAGGGCTTGAACTCATGACCCCGAGATTAAGAGTCAGGTGCTCTACCAACTGAGCCAGCCAGCGTCCCTGGACTATGTAAAATTTTAAATAACATTTTAAATAATTCTGTTTTATCTAAGATTATAGAAATACATTCACTAACAATCCTTTTTTATTTATAATATTTTGTGCTTTTCAAAGATGCTAAGCAAGATGGTAAATACAGTGACTGAGTTAGAATAAGACTGATGTGCAACAAATCCTCCCTATTTGGTCTTCTCTCTATTCTTCTTCTGTGTTGATCTCTTATTTTCTTTAAGTTTATCCATCACTTCTATAGAGACAAACATGAAAGCAATAAATCCCAACTTGGTATTTCATTTTCTTTACTCACATTTCTACATTTTTTCTATACCTTCTCCTGGAATTTTATCAAGCAACTCAGGCACAATTTATATGGATAACTTTATCAACACCTGCACAAAACTGGTTTTCTACTCTTTATTCATGATACCAACTTTTAGTTCCCACTAACCCTGTCAGATAATTACAACACTGACATTTATTGAGTACCTGAAATGTGTCACACTTTTTCAGAAACTTTTTACATGTAAAATGCGCATTTAGATAGGGTTTCTTATTATCTGTGTTTTACATATGCATAAATTAGGAGGCTATGGAACTTGCATACAGTGGTTCAGCTGTAATTTATTCACTAAGGGTCTAAACTCAAGCAATTCTGCTCAAGATGCCACCATGCAAAATTAGTATGAAATCCAGGGTCATTTGTTACTTCTCTGATTTTATATTATTCTATTAGGGGAAAAGAAATGTGTTTTCTTTATTACTCATTTTTTTTTTAATTTAAGATATTGGAAGAGTAACAAATGACTTTTGATTTCATACTAAGGTAATGCATAATGGCATCTGGAGTGGAATTGCCTGAATTTAGATCATAGACGTACAACTTATAGCTAAACAACCTGATGCAAATTTCATGGTCTCCCCTTTACTCATATGTAAAATGAGGACAATAAATCCTATTTAAAAGTGATTTGCAATGTATCACATACAGGATAATGTCTGACACATTTTAGCCATTCAATAAATATACATATATTTTCTATCCATTCCCACTTTTTCATTCTTGCAGTTTTTATTTTCTGTTATTAGTTATAATCTATTAATATATTGCATATCTTTCTACTTACTTTATTTTTTACTTGCTTTTCCCTGTTTATCTTTAGGCCAGCCACCCAAACACTTCCACAGACAGAAAATTTAGATTAATTTGAATAGCAAATCCTTCTGATTGGTTCTCTTTCATGATGAAACCATTTAAATGACTGGCTGCTTACCAATCCAACTATATTTTGTTAACTTGAAAGTCAATGTCTCTCTCTTATCTATATCCTTTCAGGTAAAGCAAAACAAAAACAAAAACAAATTGTGCCTCTGTCCTTAGCTACGATTATTGTTGTTTATGGATTAGAAAGTTTGTTCCAAAGGATTAAGAGTAACAACGCATTATAAACAAAACAAAAAGCAAAGTAATCATAAAAAAAAGGGAAAAATTCCCGATCTAAAAGGCTTGATTGTAACCTAATGGAATATGTTAGCAGAAGCAAAAATAAATGTAAAGCAAACAAATGTGAATTAGTCTATCATATAATCAGAGAATAAGAAGAGTAAGTAAAGTGAGTGATAGAATTCTCCAAACATTGTCCAGTGTAGAATGGGGCTTTGACCAAAAGACTTGGAAATTGTAGTTCTACAGGCTAGGCATTACTCAATGTAGTAATGCATACAAAAATGGTGAACACAATAAATTTGAATATTATAATCCTTAATAAAAGATGGATATATTAGACTGGCTTAGCCTGATGCCATTAAATATTTGAACGAATAATTGTGGTGTTCTGATTGCACACATTTATAGCAGGTTTTCGGAATCTGATGAAACATTTTACAGATATTCTAAAGGTGGACACTCAACTGGTAATGCAAAACAAACCAATTTGCATCTTGTTACAGTTATATATTTAGCTGTAAATGAATGACTTAGCTTTGCAATTTTATATAGTAGCCTGAGGAAATTTACTAAAGCTAAAATGCCCTTTAGATATAAAATTAAATACTGATGGTATGCCAGGAATGGGGAAAAATGTTTCCTGAGCCTACAGGCATGAGGATAAGATTTTTTTTACAGCATGAATTTAATAAAATTATGAATGACATTATAACTTTTAAGATTCTTGGTAGGAAGCAAAATTAGCAAATTCTTGCTAATTTGAGTAAAAACATGATTAATTTCAAAGATATTGAATAGGTCATAGTACATTCAGAACTTCCCCAAAGCCAGGGAAACAATGCCTCAACTCACACTATAAGTTGAAGAAGACTATACTTTCACTTTGGAAGCTGGCATCACAGTGCCCTCCAACACTGGCCCACTGAACAATGCTAGAGTAGCTACCACTACTTGCCTCTGGGCCCTAGATGCAAATCCACCATTGACTCCAACTTTGACTTCTATTTCTGCCCATGAAAACTAAATGCTACAAGAACTGCCTTTCTGCCATAAACATCTGGGAAACCAGGCAATATATGTGAAATTACAGTATCCAAATGTTGGACAACAAGCAATAAAGACTGTGATCTTGAAAGAAGGCGAAAAAAAGACAGGTGTTATATAATTTTTTTCAGCTTATTATCAGAGGCACTTTCAAGGTCACAGCGAAGGAGAGGGAACCGTAAGAGAGCCTACACAGATCAGGGAAGAGTTTGCATTGCCATCAGCCATATCAGAGGGCCCATACCTCTTTACACAGAACAATGGGGAGAATAATCAGAAAAATGCCTTAAAAAACAGGGTTAAATTAGCCCTAGATAAAGGCTACTCTGAGCATGCCTTAACAAAAAACCTTAAAACACACACACACACACACACACACACACTTTTTTTTTATTTGAATATAGCTGACAATTATATTCAAATCTATCATCTATCCACGGATAGATGATAGATAATTTCAAACGTACAACTTAGTGATTTTACAAGATTATACATGATGCTATGTTCACCACAAGTATAGCTACCATCTGTCCCATTACATCGCTATTACAATGTTTTTATTCCCATGACTTACTCATTCCATAACTGGAGGTCTGTACCTCCCTCTCCCCCTCACCCATTTTGCCCACCACCAGCCCCCTGTCCCCCTATGGCAACCATACTTTAAATGGCCTGATGATCTGTGAATAATTTACATGCCAAAACAAAAATCCAACACTATTTAAAGGAAAACAACAAAATTCTATAAGCAACAAAATAAAATTCATAGTGCCCAGAAGCCAACAGAAATTACCAGATATAAAAAACAACACGGTGAAACAGGTATATATGACTAATGATACAAGAATAAATTCAGTAAATTAAAACAGATGCAGACATGAGAGAGATGACCTATTTGCAGACAAAAAAATAAAAAAAATTAAGAAAAATATTGTAAATATTGTCAAGAATGGGAATGAAAACATAACTAAGAGAGTGAATAAAGATATAAAGCAGACTTGAATGGAGCTTTTATAAATAAAAAATGCTATGTATACAATAAGACTTCACTGGATAGATGATGTGGCAGATTAAGCTTTAGAAAGAGGTCTGTGAAATTGAAGATACAGTGATATTATCTGAAATGGCATACAAAGAGGAAAAAGGACTGAAGAGTTAAATAAGGCTTAATTGACATATTAGACAATGTCAAGCAGAAGAAAAATATTTGAAGAAATAATGTTCACAAAATTTCTAAATGTTATGAAAAGTATAAACCACAGAAACAAAATGTTCAGTGAGCCCCAAACAGAATAAAACTAAAGAAAACAGTCCCGAGTCGCATCATAATCACATTGCTGACAAACAATATTTGGGAGAATTTCTGAAAATAAATCAGAGAGGGGAAATGACAAGTATGTTATACATACTACAAAAACATAATAAACATTACATTTTCCCCAATATGAACAAAGCTATGATAACCTTCATTTTATTCCTTATATGTAAATTTTTAGAGGAAAAAATTACTGGGTTGAAAAAATGCAATATAAAAACTTTGGATACTCACAGCTTAAAATCCTTTTGAAAGTTTGCACAGGCTTATACTGCCACCATCATTATAAGCATTCCATTAACCTACATCCTTGTAAAAAAATGAATATCATGATTTGTAATAATTACTAAAAGTCTGTCTTAACTGGACTTATATGAGAAAACTCTTATATTCTTTTCATTTTTAAAAATAAGAATAGTTTCTCATAAAAGGACATTTTTAAAGCTTGACTTTTGAAGTCAATATTGACTTTTGCTCTGTATCTTTTGAGATCTTGACTTTTACTATTATTTTGAACATTTTTGGTATATTTAATACCTTAATGAATCAAGTACAGGAGATACTGTAAAGCAACAGCAAAGAGATAAAGAGATGAGAGAAAGTTAAGGCATTTGGGAGGGGGAACCAAGAGACCTGGCATTGGAATATAAAGTTTTTCCAGGAAGGGTGAAAATAAACAAATGCAGGAGAGGCAAAGCTTAAACACTAGCAGAAAATTTAAGTGCACTGAAGAAAAACCAGGATCTGTGGATTGAAAGGACTTACTGTGTTCCAGGCTGGATTGGTGAGAAAAGAAATAAGCACGAGCAACATTGTTAAATACTGATGATAAATAGAAAATTTTGTAAGCTTCTGCATATAAAGTAGAAGTTATGGGCAAAAGGAAATGTACCACAGAGTGGTGTCTGACCTCTCAACTGGAGTGTCGTAAGCATGAGGTTTGAATGATATCAACATTCTATTGAGAGAAAAGATTGAAAACTATGAAACCTTATCTGTCAGGATGAAAGAAAGATACTGGAGTATAGCAAGGAGCAGCAGTATATCAACCATGTACCACATCTGAGCCAAATTCATGGAAAAATACACCTCTCAAACAGCAATGAACCAGAACAGCAACATCAAGATGGGGAAAGATGAAGAGAATGAAAATATTGGTGAGCGATGAATCATGACTGGGGAAATGTTTGTTTGTTTTTTATGACAGTGCCCATTAATCTTGTAGAGTTATTCAATTTTCTAATTCAAAGCAGACTAAGCCTCCTATAAAACAATTACACATATATGATATAAAACAAGTATGATCTTGGGGCTAAGCACAATGAAAAATATTCTGGGAGCGTTGATCAGAAAAGAAAACATTGGGACATAGTATCAGAAAAATGGTCAGAAGACTGAACACATTTTCACAAAATGTTTACTATGTGCAGCAGTCCAACTGAGTTAGGATTTAAAGAAAATCCGAATGAGGTATTTGAACCAAAAAGAATAAAAATCAAAGGGCTTAGATGCCCAGGAGCAAGATGAGTAAAAAGAGAATTCTGCAGGGTGCCTTCAGATCTGCATGTGCATTGGCCAGTTACCTTCTCTGCTTTACCTCTACAGGGCACTGCTTCTCATTTTATAGCCCCATCCATATTGATCATAAAAGGGTCTTATTGACTAATTGGTTAGGGGAAGGGTCCCTAATAAGTCTCTTTCTGCATTTTCCCTTCCCAGTATCTATTTCTCAGCACTCCTATGGCATCTTAGACTACTGTTTCTTCTTTCCCCAAAATCTTTTCAAAACAATTATACATACAAACACAGAGATGATCACATCAGAGCCTGGTGATTTTTCTTGTTTAGGTACCCATTAAATGATGTCTGGAATATTTCAGCTGACAAAAAAATGGCCTTATAAATTTGTTCAGTTCAGACTTTCCCACTTTTTCTTATCTGTTGCTTCTACTGGAATACACATATTCCTCAAACTCATCATGCCTTTTTTCTCTGTGCTTTGCTTACACTATTCTTATAAACTAGAACTTTCTTTCTGCTTATCTATCATCTATCTATCTAATTTATCTATCTGTCTATCAAATTTAAGTCATTTTTGAAGAACTAGCCCAAGCTTTATTTATTGTCAGACTTATTTACCAACCTAGTCTAAGTTATCGATGGCATTCTAAAGAATTATGTTAAAACCTTCATATATCACTGTAGCATTTTATAGTAATTATCTGATTGCACTCAGAAAATTACACATCTCAGAAACCAAATTTTATTCATATCTATATATCCAAATTATATCACAATAACTAATATCTAGTCATTGCTCAATATATAAAATTTGAGAGAGTAAATGTGCAAGACTATACATTTTTCTCTTATTTCTTCATTAACCTAATTGTATTGTTTATATAATTGGCATTATGCATTCTGATTTTTGTTTCTTTGTTTCACTGAGGAAGAGATTACTACCAGAGCAATCTGCAGTCCACATACATTTCCTTAAAGTGGCAGTGGTGGAAAAGATTATTTACAGTTGTTGTTTATTAATTCTACCATTCTATTTGTCATGTTTTGATAAATTTTAAAAATCTGTAATAATTAAAATACTCAGCCTAATTTTCAATTATAAAGTTTTCTAGGAGAGTAGATAAATAGTTCTGACATTTAAGGCTGAATTTTGATGAGGCTGTATAATTACATACACAAACTTTCCATGTAAAAAGATAATTTGCACGTACAAATTAAACAGAGTAGTTAGATATTTTACTAAACTGTTTGCATGCATACTTTTGAAAGTAATTTCGAACTTTTTGAAAGTTGGGCCCTTTAATAAGTTGCAATGATTTTACAAAAGTTATAGAAATGGTATTCTTTTAACAAAGAAATGAAACCTAATCTCTCAAAAAGCATTATCAGCTGATGTCTTGATATCCAAACAACCAGCATTTAATATTTTTTTATATATTTAATGCAACCATTTAAATTTTGTGATGATGTACTTTCCCAAACTTAAAATGAACAACTTACCAAGAAACAAATATTTGATGAACTATGAACTGTTTCAATGGCTAGGAAAATTAAATAATGAAAAATTCTACCTTTCATATTTTTTAAATGTCTATACATCAGCAATAGTGCAGTTAAGATTTTACCAAAGTACAGATATTCAGTAAGGGCCATATAAGAACACAAAGAGACTTCTAATGGAAGACAGAGTTTGGCATTGCCTTCTTACTGACCTATGATGAACATGAGAATACATGTGACATTGATAGTATGGTTGGGTTAACTCATCTGCTTTCTGAAATCAAACAATTAAGGACCCAGTTAGCTTTGAGCAGTAAGGTCACATTCATGACCGGTGACTGAAGAAGCTATTCTTAAAGAGAAATAGCACTTATAACCTAACTGCCTTCTTCATTGGTGTACAGCCACTTCTCTCCTGTTTTCTACTTGTAAAGAAATCAAGGTAGGTCCACAAATTTAATCTCTCAAGACAAAGGGAAGACTATTGAACAAAAATCAATAAAGTGAATCTTACTCCCTCAAAAATTGTCTTTGTCTACATATCATCCTTTAGGTAAATTTTTACTGATGCTTTTTTATTTTTGTAATCTACATCATAGTTTAGCTCAAATGCACATAGTATTTTATTGAACTTTACATAATATATATCTAAAGCAAAATTCCACAGTTTAGCAAACAGCTAAACTCATTGGATGCTTAACCTACTAAGCCACCCAGGCACCCCAATAGCATCTTATTTTTAAAGTCACAATTCTGGGGCAACTGGGTGGTTCAGTTAAGCGTCTGACTCTGGATTTCACTCAGGTCACGTTCTCACGGTTCCTGGGATATGGGTCTGCTGGGGCCCCGTACTGACAGCAGGGAACCTGCTTGGGATTTTCACTCTCCCTCTCTCTCTGCCCCTCCCTAGCTCATGGTCACCCCCATTCTCTCTCCCTCTCAAAATAAATAAACGTTAAAAATAAATAAGTAAATAAAGTCATAATTCTGTGGCAAGATTCTCATGATTCAACAAAGAGAAATAAATTACACTATAGATTTATTTTAACAGTAATTTTTCATATTTTATTTCTTTGGACATTCTATAATGATAAAAGATAATTTTTGCAACTGTCCATTATATGGATTGTTTGATTTTTCTGAATACCCAATTTGTGATCAGTCAAAATAAAAGTGAATATACTTTATTAATCTAAATTATTCTCTATATTTAATATTCCATTGCTTAAGTCCTTTATTTCTTAATTAAATAAAGTTAATTAAGTTAATTTAACCTAACTTAATTTAACTTAATTAAATTAAGTTAAAATGAATAATAACATATTTTTAAAGAACTTTTACTTATTTATAATTAATATATATATTTAATGTTATTTCTATCAACCCTATTACCTGAATGTTTAATTATTGTGGGTTATAGAGACACCATACTATTAATTCTGTGGATTAGCAGAGCAGCTTATGTTCTTCAAAATAAATCTTATATATGAAAAACCTCATGTATTTATATATGGCTTGTAATTTTCCCCCAAACTGGTGTCATGAAATGATTCAAAGTAGTCACAAACCTACCTGGAAAAATCAGTGGTGTGACAAACGTTCCTAGCAGGAATAGTAGAGAAAAAAAATTAGAAGACCCTATGGGTCAGAAACCTTAGGGACTTTAGCAAGGAAGGCACATAGGATATAGGATGTTAAAATGGGGCTCTTTATGTGTTCCAAAGTTTGGTGCTAGATTGCTTTGGCAGAACTTGCTAGGAAGATGACAAAAACTAATTCAACCCATACAAAATAAAAGGATCTTTAGAGAGGAGAGTTGACTTGTCTCAGATAAAAAAAAGTACCAGTCAGATAAGACCTTCATAAGACCTTGCCTCATGCTAATTATCCCCCTAAGTTCCTTACTCCTCCCCTTTCCCACCCCCAACTCCAGCAAACCCACTCTTATGCTGGAAGTCAGAATCCTTGGTAACAAACTGGGGAGAAGAGGAAGTTTGACAGATGGAGAAATACTAGCTAAACCTGCCCCCACATCATAGTCTTTCTTCATGATTCTTGTAAGAAGTAGGACCAAGCTAGGGGAGAGAGCTGTGACCTTGTTCTGTGACCAAAAGTGTCCAAGATAATTTAATTGTCTGAGTATTGGTAAGGACAATATTATACAATTTTCTTGTTTTCTGATCTCATTGTGTTGGGTTATTCAACACAATGGTAAATACATTAGGAGAAGCAGGAATGTGTTAAGAAGGATGTTCAGTGTCATGGCCTTGATGAATACTGTGTAATCAGTGACTAGAACTGGAACAACCCAGAGGAAAAACTGTTGACAACTAAATTAGAACACACCCATTAGGTACATCATTATTTATTTCATCTACTCATACTTTGCCTGGTAAAGCAGCCTGCAGCTCATGTAATAGCAGTTGTGTTTTGTTTTATTATAATAATTAATTAGCATCCAAAATTTTGACTCACAGGACCACAATTTAGGTCTTATAAAAATAAGAGTTATGGGGCTCTTGGGTGGCTCAGTCAAGTGTCTGACTTCAGCTCAAGTCACGATCTTGCGGTTAGTGAGTTCAAGCCCCACGTTGTGCTCTGTGCTGACAGCTCAGAGCCCGGAGCCTGCTTCGGATTCTGTGTCTCCCTCTCTCTCTGCCCCTCCCTCGCTCACACCCTGTCTCTGTCTCTCAAAACCAAATAAACATTAAATAAATTTTTTTAATTAAAAAAAATAGGAGTTACCTAAAAAATGTCTTCAACCCACCATTCATATATAAAAGGATCTAATGATTCATCTTCTGCTTGACTGAATCACTACTTATATTTATCTATTACTCTACAGTTAAAATAGTCATTTTACCTAATTTCAAAATTGTGTTGCTCAACTAGCTTAATAATACATTCTCCATTGCTGTCTTCTCACTTACTAACTATATCCAGACAGGGTGCAGGTTATGATTACATGAGACTTTTAGCTTAGTACTATCTCCACATACTTGTTCAAATGTCAGGGAGTTCTGCAGAATATATCAGTCCCAATGGTAGCTTCAGAGAAGTTGCTCAGTGATTCCATTTTTTTCTATCACAATTAATGCTATTGACTTTAAAGGTAGCACTAGACAACTTGGAAAACAACTCTCCCTTAATCCTAACAACTGTTGATTCTGGTTGGGTAGCTGGAAGGCTTATCCTTGTTACAAAATGCCACTTTTTTTGTTTTGTTTTGGTTTTTTGTTTTTTGAGAAGCCATGTGCCAAAATGTAAGGTGTTGAATCAATTTGGCTAGCAGAGTAGAGATACCTTCCCAGGGCACACACCATACTCTGCTACCTTTTCACTGTGGTAGCTTAGGAGTCTTAATAGACACGGTCTTATTACCAATAATAAAAAAATGGTAAATAATTCGTTGAAATTATATCAGAAGTTCTTTTTAGGTTTTTATTAGGGATTTTCTGCTTTTTTTCAGGCAGCTGCCTTCTTAACAAGAAATATTTATAGACATGGGAACTAACAAAGAAAGGAATCACCTTCAAAAAATTATAAGAGATGAGATGTGACATGAAAAGTTTCATTGCAGCCTCTTGTCTCTATATCAGGATGGAAAGTCCTCCTGGGGTCTTTCTGGCCCTGCATCTCTCAGAGGAATTGATTTACACATGGCTGAGACTCAGTAAGCTTGACCTCTAGGAAATGATTGCTTACAATAGTTGCTGCCCCTGACAACATAAAACACTTTCAAAAAAAGAAACTCACAGATGTGAAATGTGACCAAAAAATGGTTCTTAAAACCAGTTAACAGAACATCACAAGGACACAATAGTATTACTACCTTAGAATATTGCAGAGACACAATACTCTCCTGTTATATCTCACTCCCCACCCCCCACCACGCAACAAATGGATACAAATGGAATCTGTATAATTTTTCTCTCAAACTTTTCCAAAAAAATAAAAAATAAAAAAGAACATCTTATTTGAATTTGTGTTACAGCAGCAAAGACAAAGCTGTGACAAACAGTGCTAAATGTTTTTTTTTTTTTTTTTTTACATTTACTTATTTTTGAGAGACAGAGAAAGACAAAGTACAAGTGGGGCAGGGGAAGAGAGAGAATGAGACACAGAATCCAAAGCAGGCTGCAAGCTCAGAACTGTCAGCACAGAGCCCGATGCAGGGCTCGAACTCACAAACCTTGAGACCATGATCTGAACCAAAGTCAGATGCTTAACTGAGCCACCCAGGCACCCCAACAGTGCTAAATGTTTTAAGCCACATGATATCGTTTCCAGCCCAGATTTACCTGGTAGACAATTTTTGAAAATAAGATTCATCTGTAAGTTGACAAAAATATGCCATTCATTGATATTTAGATTTAATGAAACAATAAAATCTGAAATTAGAGGTAGAAGTCCAGGTTTCAGTTTTAACTCTGGCATTTATTCAATATATTGCTTTTTTACATTTTATCTTTGGTTGCAAAAGGGGTGCTCTCCTGGATCTCTGTCATCCATTGCATTTCTAGTGTTGGTTTATATAATAAGGCTAGTTTCCTGGAGTACCTCTTTTATCTTTGGTACTCCATGGGCCTCTCCCAAATATAGAGGCAGTCAACACTGGAATTCTATGTATAGATTTCTAATATCTAATATGCAGATAATTATTGTTGCTCTACATTATGAACATGAGCACCAGAGGCGTGATATGTTTATGAGCTGCCACCTAAATGAGGAGGCTGAGAAAGAAAACTCAAATGTCCATAACTTGGTAATTCTAATGCAAAATATTAATTAAGGCAAAAATTATTTTAATCATTCTTACATTGAAGTGATTGACGATAGTGAGAGAAAAACCTGGAGTCAGATTCGAGCTGACAGGTTCTAACTACGCACAGAGTCTGGCATTGATGATGTTGTTATTAAAATTATGTATTTCTGATATTGACATAAAATCTAAATAAGAAGGCACAACATCAAATTGAAATTTTCTTAGTCTCACATTTTACGATGATAAAACTTGTTGGATGTCTTATGCACATAAAACAGCTGTTTCTTTCAGTATAAGATCCAGCTTTATAAAATATTAAATACATATTTCTGATGCAAAATAGGGCACAAATTCTTAAAAAATAGATTTTAAATTACTTTCATTATCTGGAGAGAGTTACCAAATTCTGAACAAAATTTTCTAAAATTTATTTCATTTTTAAATTTTTTATTAAATATTTATTTTAACTCCAGTATAGTTAAGATACAATATTATATCAGTTTCAGGTGTACAATATAGTGATTCAACAAATCTATACATTACTCAGTGCTCATCATCTTTAATCCCCTTCACCTATTTCACCCATCATACCCCACCTCCCCTCTGGTAACCATCTGTTTGTTATAGTCAAGTCTGTTTCTTGGTTTTTCTTTCCCCTTCTCTCTTTCTCTTTCTCTGTCCCTGTCCCTTTCTCCCTCTCTCTCTCTCTCTCTCACTCTCTCTCTGTCTTTTTCTCTTGGCTTGTTTTGTTTCTTACATTTCACATATGAATGAAATCATATGGTATTTGACTTTCTCTGACTGGCTTATTTCACTTAGCATTGTACTCTCTAGATCCATCCATATTGTTGCAAATGGCAAGGTTTCATTCTTTTTTTAATGGCTGAGTAATATTCCATTGTGTATGTTTATATATATACACGCATACATATTACATCTTTTTAATCCATTCATCTATCACTGAATACTTGGAGTGCTTCCATATTTTGAGTATTGTAAATAATGCTACAATAAACATAGGGGTGTGCATATCCTTTTGAATTAGTGCTTTTGTATTCCTTGGGTAAAAAAAAAACATTAGTAGGATTACTGGATCATAGGGTAGATCTATTATTTGTTTGTTTCAAGTTTTTATTTAAATTCCAGTTGTTAACATATAGTGTAATGTTAGTTTCAGGGGTAGAATTTAGTGATTCAACACTTACATATAACACCCAGTGCTCATCACAAGTGCCCTCCTTAATACCCATCAGCTATTTAACCCATACCCCTGTCCAACTCCCCTCCATCAACCCTTGGTTTATTCACTATGGGTTAAGAATCTGTTTTATGGTTCACCTCTCTCTTTTTCCCCTCCTCTGTTACCAGTTTTGTTTCTTAAATTCCACGTATGAGTGAAATCATATAGTATTTGTCTTTCTTGACTGATTTATTTCAGTTAGAATAATACACTCTAGCTCCATCCACATCATTGCAAATGGCAATACATTATTCTTTTTTATGGCTGGCTTATATTCCATTGTGTATATATATACCGTATTTTCTTTATCCATTCATCAGTCAATGGACATTTGGGCTCTTTCCATAATTTAGTTATTGTTGATAATGCTTCTATAAACATCAGGGTGTATGTGCCCCTTCAAATCAGTATTTTTGTGTCCTTTGATCAAATACCTAATATTGTGATTGCTGGATCATAGGGTAGTTTTATTTTTAACTTTTTGAGGAACCCCCATACTATTTTCCAAAATGGCTGCACCAGTTTGCATTCCCACCAACAGTATAAAAAGGTTACCCTTTCTCTACATCCTTGCCAACATCTGTTGTTTCCTGTATTGTTATTTTTAGCCATTCTGGCAGGTATGAGGTGGTATCTCATTTTGGTTTTGATTTGTATTTCCCTGATGATAAGTGATGTTGAGCATCTCTTCATGTGTCCATTAGCCATCTGGATGTCTTCTTTGGAAAAAAAAAATGTCTCTTTATGTCCTCTGCCCATTTCTTCACTGGATTAATTATTTTTTGAGTGTTCACTTTGATAAGTTCATTATAGATTTTGGACAGTAACCTTTAACAGATATGTCATTTGTAAATATCTTCTCCCATTCCAAAGGCTGTCTTTTAGTTTTGTTGATTGTTTTCTTAGCTCTGCAGAAGCTTTTTATCTTGATGAATTCCCAACAGCTTTTTTTGTTTTTGTTTTTGTTTTTTGTTTGTTTGTTTTTGTTTTTTTGCTTTTGTTCCCCTTGTCTTCTGGAGACATCTCTAGTAAGAGGTTGCTACAGCCAGCATCAAAGGGGTTGCTGCCTGTGTTCTCCTCTAGCATTTTGATGGTTTTGTGTTTCACATTTAGGGCTTTTATCCATTTCAAATTTATTTTTGTGTATGGGGTCCAATTTCACCTTTTGCATGTTGCTATACAGTTTTCCCAGTACCATTTGTTGAAGAGACTGTCTCTTTTCCATTGGATATTCTTTCCTGCTTTGTCAAAAATAATTTCTGCATTTTCTATTCTGCTCTATTGATCCATGTGTCTGTTTTCATGCCAGTACCATTCAGTTTTGTTGGCTACAGCTTTGTAATATAGCTTGAAGTTCAGAATTCTGATGTCTCCAGCTTCACTTTTCTTTTTC
This sequence comes from Leopardus geoffroyi, assembly GCF_018350155.1. Taxonomy (NCBI): domain Eukaryota; kingdom Metazoa; phylum Chordata; class Mammalia; order Carnivora; family Felidae; genus Leopardus; species Leopardus geoffroyi. The sequence continues at coordinate 89,522,570 of NC_059328.1, forward strand.
AAGACTGCTTTGGCTATTTGGAGTCTTTTGTGGTCCCATACAAATTTTAGGATTTTTCTAGCTCTGTGAAAAATGCTGGTGGTATTTTGATAGGGATTACATCAAATGTGTAGATTGCTTGATGTGCCTTGGCAGTTCAGTAGGTTAAGCGTCCAACTCTTGATTTCGTCTCAGGTCATGATCTCACGGTTTGTGAGTTCAAGTCCTGCATGGGGCTCTGCACTGACAGTGGTTAGCCTGGTTGGGATTTTGTTTCTCTACCTGTCTCTCTGTCCCTCCCCCACAACATTCTCTCTCCCTCAAAGTAATTAAATAAACTGTTAAAAATGTGTAGATTGCTTTGGTTATAGACATTTTATAATTATTTGTTCTTCCAACTCATGAGCATGGAATGTTTTTCCATTTCTTTGTGTCATTTTCAATTTCTTTCATAAGTTTCCTATAGTTTTTAGAATACACATCTTTTACATCTTTGGTTAGGTTTATTCCTAGGTATCTTATGATTTTGGGTGCAATTGTAAATGGGATCAATTCCTCATTTTCTGTTTTTGCTGCTTCATTATTGGTGTATACAAACACCACAGATTTCTGTATGTGATTTTGTATGCTTTGACTTTACCAAATTCATATATCAAAAAATTCATAATTTTTTTTGTGAAGTCTTTAATGTTTTCTAGAGTATCATGTCATCTGTGAAAGGTGAAAGTTTGACTTCTTCCTTGCCAGTTTGGATGCCTTTTATTTCTTTTGTTGTCTGATTTCTGAGGACTTCCAGTATTATGTTAAATAACAATGGTGAGAGTAGACATCCCTGTCTTGTTCCTGACCTCAAAGGAAAAGTTCTCAGTTTTTCCCCACTGAGGATGATATTAGCTGTGGGTGTTTCATATATGGCCTTTAAGATGTTGAGGTATGTTCGCTCTATCTGTACTTTGTTGAGGGTTTTTATCAAGAATGGATTTTATCAAAATGGGAGCATTTTGTCAAATGCTTTTTCTACATCTATTGAGAGGATCATATAGTTCTTATCCTTTATTTTATTAATGTGTTGTATCATGTTGATTGATTTGTGAATATTAAACCCCCCTTGCAACCCAGGAATAAATCCTACTTGATTGTGGTGAATGATGCCTGTTGAATTTGATTTCTTGTATCTTGTTGAGAATTTTTGGATCAATGTTCATTAGGGATATTGACCTGTAATTCTCTTTTTTGATGGGATCTTTGTCTGGTTTTGGAATAAAAGTAATTCTAGCTTCATAAAGTGAGTTTTGCAGTTTTCTTTCCTTTTTTTCTTTTTTTGTTTGTTTGTTTGTTTTTTGGAACAGTTTGAGAAGAATAGGTATAAACTCTTTTTTACATGTTTGGTAGAATTGCCCTGGAAAGCCATCTTGCCATGGACTTTTGCTTGTTGGGAGATTTTTGATTACTGATTCAATATCTTTGCTGGTTTTCAGTCTGTTCAAGTTTTCAATATCTTCCTGTTTCAGTTTTGGTAGTTTTTATGTTTCTAGGAATATCTCCATTTCTTTCAGATTACCCAATTTTTTAGCATATATCTTTTCATAATATTCACTTATCATTATTTGTATTTCTGTGGTGTTGGTTGTGATTTCTCCTCTTATTTATGATTTTTATGTTTGTCGTTTCTCTTCTCTTTTTGATTAGTCTGCCTAGTGGTTTTCTAATTTTGTTAATTCTTCCAACAAACCAGATCCTGGTTTCATCAAACTGTTCTACTGGTTTTTGTTACCATATAACTTACTTCTACTCTAATCTTTAAAATGTTTGGATGTTTATTTATTTTTGAGACAGAGAGACAGAGCATGAGTGGGGGAGGGACAAGGAGAGAGGTAACACAGAATCCAAAGCAGGCTCCAGGCTCCAAGCTGTCAGCACAGAGCCTGACACAGGACTTGAACTCACGGACCATGAGATCATGACCTGACCCAAAGTCAGACGCTTAACTGACCGAGTCACCTAGGCACCCTTCTACTCTAATCTTTACTATTTCCCTTGTTCTGCTGGCATTAGGTTTCAATTGCTGTTATTTTTCTAGCTCCTTTAAGTGTAAGGTTAGGTTACATATTTGACATTTTTCTTGTTTCTTGAGGTAGGCTTTTATTGCTATACATTTCCCTCTTATGGCAATTTTTGCTGCATCCCAAAGGTTTGGACCATCATGTTTTTATTATACTTTGTTTACATGTATTTTTTTCTTTTTTAATTTTCTGGTTGACCCATTCATTTCTTAGTAGGATGATGTTTAACCTTCATGTATTTATGGTCTTTTCAGGTTTTTTCTTGTGTGACTTCGTTTCATAGCATTGTGGTTGGAAAATATGCATGGTATGAACTCAATTCTTTTTGTACTTGTTGAGGCCTAATTTGTGACCAAGTCTGTGATCTATTCTAGAGAGGATCTCATAGGCATTCAAAAAGAATGTGTATTCTGCTGCTTTAGGATGAAATATTCTAAATATGTCTATTAAGTCTACCTGGTCCAGTGTACCACTGAAAGTCATTGTTTCCTGATTGATTTTCCACTCAGATGATCTGTTCATTGGTATAAGTGGGGTGTTAAAACCCTTTTCTATTATTGCATTATTATCAATGAATTCCTTTGTATTTGTTATTAATTGTTTTACATATTTGGCTTCTCTCAAGTTGGGGGCGTAAGTATTTATAACTTTCAGATCTTCTTTCTGGATAGACCTCTTTATTATGATATAGTGCCCTTCTTCATCTCTTTGGTTTAAATTTATATTGTCTGATATAAATATTGCTAGTCTGGCTTTCTTTTGATGTCCATTAGCATGATAAATGGTCCTCCACCTCCTCACTTTTAATCTGCAGGTGTCTTTAGGTCTAAAATGAGTTTCTTGTAGGCAGGACGTAGATGGGTCTTTTTTTTTCCCTAATGTTTATTTATTTTTGAGAGAGAGAGAGACAGAGCACAAGCAGGGGAGGGGCAGACAGAATTTGAAACAGGCTCCAAGCTCTGAGCTGTCAGCACAGAGATCAATGCGGGTCTCAAACTTCTGAATCATGAGATAATGACCAGAATCAAAGTCTGAAGCTGAACTGAATGAGCCACCCAGGCGCCCTGATGGGTCTTGACTTTTTATCCATTCTGATACCCTATGTCTTTTGATTGGAGCATTTAGTCAATTTACATTTAGAATGATTATTGATAGATATTAATTTAGTGACATTGTATTACTTGTTAAGTCATTTCTAGAGATTTTCTCTGTTCCCTTCTAGTCTTTGTCATTCTTCATCTTTCTTGCCCCCTCAAAGAGGCCTGTTTAATATTTTTTATAGGGCTAGTTTAGTGGTCACTAACTCCTTCAGGTTTTGTTTGTCTGGGAAACTCTTGATCTATCTTTCTATTTTGAATGACAGCCTTACAGGATAAAGAATTCTTGGTTGCATATTTTTTCCATTCACCACATTGAATATACCATGCCCTTCCCTTCTGGCCTGCCAAGTTTCTGTGGATATGCCAACATTATTTGTCTTCCCTTGTAAGTTAGGAATTTCTTTTCCTTTGCTGGTTTTAGGATTTTTTTTCCTTATCTCTGCATTTTACAAATTTTTCTACAATATATCTTGGTGTTGGCTTACTTTTGGCAGTTGTCTGCTTTTTGGGAGTTCTCTGTGCCTCCTGGATTTGATATCTGTTTCTTCCCCATATTTCTTTCCCCTATAATTTGCTCAAATAAATCTTTTTCCTCTTTTTTCCTCCCTTCTTATTCTGGTACTCCTAGGATATGAATATTATTGGAGCACCTGATGGGTTCAGTTAGCAGAGCATGTGACTCTTGATCTCAGAGTTGTGGGTTTGAGTCCCACATTGGGTGTAGATTACTTAAAATCTTAAAAAAACAAAACAAAACAAAAGGAAGTGTTTCTGATGTATGCTGTGTGCACTCTGTTTTAACTGCTTTTCCCCTCAGGTCAGTCCTCTGCAGAGTTTCTCCTTGCCTGAGTGTGACCTTGGTCAGAGTGTGGTAAGTTTTAACCAAGTGTGCTCTTGTCTGCTTGTTAAGAGACCTGATGCTATTTCCACTAAAACTGAAGCTTTGCAGAACTCTATGGTCAATAGACGTGGTGTATGTGAGGGATTTATGCTGGGCTTTTGGGAGAGGGGCATGCTGCACCAGTTCTCATACACACTTGCCCTAATAAAGCATCACCTGCAGAGCACAGGGGGGCCGTGCTTGGTGTAAGCAATTTAGACTGCCACTGTTGGCATGGGATGCTTCCCGAAGTTAGTTTATGCTGAGGAGTGGTGGAGGAAAATGGCACCATCCTCTCCCTCATTTCCAGAGAGGGAAGTTTGCACCCACCACTGTCCAAAAAGCCCTCACATAAGAGTGAACAATCTCCCCTCATATCTCCCAGGTGTCCCTCAGATCCTTGCCTTCACCCTGTCTGTGTCCAGGCAATCTGCCCACCCAGCAGGGCAGTGCATCTGTGCTTTATCCCAGGCAGGCTGGGTGAGTTTTAAAACTCCAAACTTTAGGAGTGTGGCATGGACCCACGCTGGTTATGTGTCATGGACCCAGAGGGTCTCGTTGTGCTGGGACTGATGCAGTTTGTCCCAGAAGGGCAGTTGCACCAAAGCACAGGAGCTTGAGTTTGGAAAAAAAGCACAGCAAAGAGCCAGTATCATTAACCCCCTCTACAGATGTCTTTGTGCCTATGCTGAGGAGCAGGGGAATGTAATGGTGTCTGCAGGGGCACCTGGGTGGCTCAGTCCATTGAGCCTCTGACTTTGGCTCAGGTCATGATCTCACAGTTTGTGGTTCCAGCCCCACATAGGGCTCTGTGCTGACAGCTCAGAGCCTGAAGCTTGCTTCGGATTCTGTGTCTTCCTCTCTCTCTCTCTGCTCCACCCCTACTCATGCTCTGTCTCTCAAGAATGAATAAAACGTTAAAAAAAATTTTTTTAAATGGTGTCTGCAGGCTCTTTTGTTCCTGGAGAGGCAAGATACTTCTCCCAGATGCACTCTAAGAAGGGGGAAACTGTCTCTTCCAGTACATCCCAGGGGATCCTCAGATCCTACCAACTGCTCTTAGGCTCTCTGTCCTCCTTCTCCACAGGAGCACTGCAGCGCTGCTGGCCTCCAGACCAATCACAATATGACCTCTAAAACTCCAGTCTTCGTGCTCTGCTGACTATAAAAACTCACAAAAATTAGCCCCTTTCAGTTTTCCAGTCAATGACTTTGGGAAAGTATTTTCCTTGTGCAATCCCCTGTGTGCTCCTTTCTCTCTCTGTCCATGATCAGCGCTCCCTCCCCTCCACAGCACTCATGACCCTTTTCTTTCCCAAATCACATCTCCACACCTCCTACTTTCCGCAGTGTGTCCTTTTCTCCCCCTCTAGTTGTGCAGTTCATGCTATCAGTCCACAGATTGATTTCTTGGGTCCTCAGAATGATTTGATATTTTTCTAGCTGTGTTTGAGGAATAAGGCAAGCCTAGGGTTCTCCTACTATGTTGCCATATTAGCTCTCCAGATAAAATTTATTTTAAATTATTTTTTTTATTTATTTATCGTTAACAATTGTTGAAAGTCAGGATAAATTTCAGAAAGTTTAACCAAGAATATAAATATTTCCATATTACATGTGTAAGAATTCTCATTTTTGCAACCTAAAAAAGCTTATACTTCTTAGAATATATCCATTTGTAATATTTAGAACTAAGTTTTCAACAGATCATTATAATTGTTAGCATATGGTACATCTTAGCTCAGATTCTTTCTTTCTTTCTTTCTTTCTTTCTTTCTTTCTTTCCTTTTTTCTTTCTTTCTTTCTTTCTTTCTTTCTTTCTTTCTTTCTTTCCTTCTTTCTTTTTTGGCAATTCCAGTCACATTTAAAACTCCATTTTAAAAATTGTATAAAGGGCGCCTGGGTGGCGCAGTCGGTTAAACGTCCGACTTCAGCCAGGTCACGATCTCGCGGTCCGTGAGTTCGAGCCCCGCGTGGGGCTCTGGGCTGATGGCTCAGAGCCTGGAGCCTGTTTCCGATTCTGTGTCTCCCTCTCTCTGCCCCTCCCCCGTTCATGCTCTGTCTCTCTCTGTCCCAAAAATAAATAAACGTTGAAAAAAAAATTAAAAAAAATAAAAATAAAAAAATAAAAATTGTATAATATTATGAAAAGTACAGGGAAAATGATACCTTTCTTTGACCCTTGGTTTCAATTTTTCATAGTATGTGTTATAGACTTTTTTTCATTGTCCATAATTCTGCTGTCAATTAACACAAACCTCATTTACTATAAAGGTGTTTTTTTTTTTTTTTTTTTTTTTTAATTTTTTTTTTTCAATGTTTATTTATTTTTGGGACAGAGAGAGACAGAGCATGAACGGGGGAGGGGCAGAGAGAGAGGGAGACACAGAATCGGAAACAGGTTCCAGGCTCTGAGCCATCAGCCCAGAGCCCGACGCGGGGCTCGAACTCACGGACCGCGAGATCGTGACCTGGCTGAAGTCGGACGCTTAACCGACTGCGCCACCCAGGCGCCCCTATAAAGGTGTTTTAAAAAAGAGTACCATAAGACTAGAACTGAAGAGAGTAAGAACAAAAATAAAGACCTTTAAATGAGCAAAAAGTTTTTCCTTGTATTGAATATTTTCTAGTATTAACTATTCATTGATTGGAGTACAGATATACAAGTTAATGAATGTGAACACTTAATAAATACGTTTTCTGCATTGCACTGGGCATGCAGTGAAGAGTTAAGTCACAGAAATTGTGGATGAAACCAGTAATGCAGTATAAAGTATCTAGTGCCATTATAGAGCTATCTAAAAGTAATTGCTAATGGGAAATTATCCTGGCTTCTCAGAGATGGTTTTAATAAGAAGATTTTCATTTCAGTCTTAAAATATTGGAAGTGTATTAAGTGGACAAAAGCAAGGCTTTTCAAACAGATGTAAGAGCATCTGCAAATGTTTACTGAAATGAAATAACATTGCATTTGAGAAACTATGCCTTGATTTGGATAGATGACAGAGGAGGATAGTATAACAATAATACAAGGAAGTAGATGAGGTCCAGTCAGAGAAGGTCTTGTTTGTCAAGTCACTGCAAAATTTGGATGATATTCTACTAAGAGGAGAACATGATAGGTATATACGTAGTGGTAAAGCATAATCAAATTTATTTTTGGGACAATTACTCAAATATTTAGGAGATAAATTAGAAGGGGAGAAAACTAGAGGTGAAGAGATCACATAAGAGACTATTACATGACAAACAGTAAATTAGGATAGCAATGTGAATGGAAGAAAGGACAGAGGAAGTGGCAGCATCGCTGATTTCATGAACATATTTGGATGTTGGACTTCAGGGAAAGGTGAACTTTGAGATGGACTCTCAGCTTCTGAGTCAGTTGGTTGACTAGGTGATGGCATCATTAACAAGAAAGAAAATACTCCTATTGTCAAAGAGAAAGATTAGATTTGCATTTGGCTCATGGAGGTAGAGAGAATGGCTTCATGAGTTTTGTCTTACAGATGACTAGATTGAGATAGATTAGTAGAATGAGGGTTGGTCAACAGACACATATCGAGTGTTTGTTCTATAAAGGGTTATAAGAAAATGATTTGGCTCATGAGAAAATTTCCAGAATGTGCATACTGATGGCCAGGAAAGACATTTTGCCTCAGAAAGTAATTTATTTATATATTAAGTGTATATCTATTTCTTTGAAGCCTTCAGGGATTTACAATAATGCTGATTTTAAATGTATACAGGTTGAATATGCATTCTCTTATTGTCAAAGGAGTATCTCACCACTCTTTAAAATTATATATTTTAAAATTATTTATGTAACCTGCCTAGCTTCTGTGTTTTAAGAGTTATAATGCCTATTGAGCATTTACCAAAGTGTTATAATATATGTAATAATAGTTACAGTTAATACTTATTATTTACAAAATTCTGATAAATTCTCACAATAACTCTTTGAGGTCTTAAAACAATTTATAAACAAAACAATAGTGAATTCTACTCACTTTTCATATTGTAACAAAAATAAAAATAACTTCTGCTAAAAGCATCTTCTAATATTGGTACAAACTAAGATTGCTCCACACTTAGGTCTCAAAATTAAAACTTTTTTTTAGGGGGTCCTGAGTAAGTCAGTTAAGTGTCATATTTCAGCTCAGGTCATGGTCTGATGGCTCATGATTTCAAGCCCTGCATCGGGCTCTGTGCTGACAGCTCAGAGCCTAGAGCCTGCTTCAGTCTCCCTCTCTCATTGTCCCTTCCCTGCTCATACTCTGTCTCTCTCTCCTTCAAAAATAAATAAACATTTTTTTTTAATTAAAAAAAAATTAAACTTTTTTCTATTAAAACAGCACTGAAAAACCTATTTTTTTTTTCCCATGGGAAGAGCAAGTGTGAGAAGCTTTAATTATGAATAAGCTGTTAAGCCAAGATTTGTTCCAGTATTTTATTGCTTTGACACATTTTTCTACTTGCCTAAACAATTTCTCATGACTTTATGGAGCTTGTATCTGTCTGCTACATACACAGAATAATCTGATTTCAAACAGAAGCTTCCACATAGAAATCATGTTCAGGGTGCTGCTTAGATGGGTCATTTTGAATCCCAAAGTGTTATTTTTATGTACTAAACTTGTCTATCTTAGAGCAACAGATAAATATCAAGCCGTGTTTTTAAAATCTTTGAACACTCGCAATACCCATTGGCTTAAAAAATCTATTAATGGAAAGAAAAATCGTTTTATATATTATTAAAATACAGCAAGCCATAAAATGGTAAATAATGGCATAGTAAAGTCATTTTATTTTGTTATCACTTATATGAAATTGCCCAATATAACTCAACTATAATATTTCTTCATGTAAGCATTTGAAAATAATATGCATTATAACCTAATAACAATCAAAGTAAAATCCGTGGTGACTAAAAGAGAAAAACTTTGATAATAATTTAAAAAGTGAGGTTTGCTTTGTAGTCCTGCAATATTGCAAGTGTGCTACTTCAATTGATTCCCTCATAATACTCAACAGTGCCTGGAACATGGTAGGTATTTCAAGAAATGTTTTTTGATTTAAAGAAAGATGAAAGAATAAATGAATAATGAACGGATACATACATGGCTATAAATAGTGCTAGATCTTACTATTATTCCAATTCCCAGAGGCAGAAAGAAATGTAAATGTAAACAGAAGGTATATTTGCTTTACCCAATACACTTAAAAAACTGGATGGAAAATGTTAGTATGTGTCAGATACAACGTGTATTCTACTCAACAAGAAACAGTGGTCTGGAGTTTGAACTGAAACTAAAACTCATGAGTTGGAATAAGCTTTACCCAGGACAAAATATACACAGCTTAAAGAAAGTATACGTTTAGAGTGGGTATCTCATGACTACCTGGCTATCCCAAAGTTGTTCTATATGCGGTACACTTATTGTCATAAGAGATGTGCCTGAGAGAGCATGGAGATAGCATCTAAGAAAGTTATCATCTCTGAGGTCACTTCAGCTTGTATACTAGCTAGCCAGGTAGCCCTTATATTGGTATGTAATTAGACCTTATTCTCTAGTTGAACTGTGTTCACAAAGTTTACTCACCAATTTTTCATTGAGAAACAACTTTGTGAGATACAGAAGCCTAATTAAATTCATAGTTAACCTCACCAAATACTTATTTAACTTACATCTGGATTAATTCTATAAATGTCTTGAGTTAGTGTTGCAATTAAGATTCAAACCTCAGGCATTACTCAGGCAAGAAATTAGGCATAAACCAGCTGTTAACTCTCTTCTTCCATGCTGTCTACAGAAACAGCTTTTGATACAGTCCCTTGACAGAGATTCTTATCAAAGTCAGCTTAGAATGTACAGACCAAACAAAACTGCATGCTGACATTAAAGTTTGAAAAATCTTTAGCAATGCCTTTGGAGATCTCCTAATTTGTACTTTTCCCACTAAATCGGTATTTGGCCATTACTGGTCAATAACAACACTGAATCATTCCCACAGTTAATTTGGCTTTTATCTTTTCATTAATCGAGGTATGACTGACATACAATAAACCACATATTTAAAGTGTACATTTGATAAATTTTGAATTTTAAAACTGTAACCACAATCATGATAATGAATATATCCATCATCCCCAAAAGTGTCCCTACCATCCTCTTTAAAACCTATCCCTTGAGGGGCGCCTGGGTGGTGCAGTCGGTTAAGCGTCCGACTTCAGCCAGGTCACGATCTCGCGGTCCGGGAGTTCGAGCCCCGCGTCGGCTCTGGGCTGATGGCTCAGAGCCTGGAGCCTGCTTCCGATTCTGTGTCTCCCTCTCTCTCTGCCCCTCCCCCGTTCATGCTCTGTCTCTCTCTTTCCCAAAAATAAATAAATGTTGAAAAAAAAAATTAAAACCTACCCCTTGAGCCAACCAACGCATTGTTTTGTTTTGTTTTATCACTATAGTATACATTTTCTAGAATTTATATTAAAATAATTATAAAGCATATTTGTTTTGGCTTGGTTTCTTTCACTCCGTGTAACTATTTTTGAAATGCATCCACATTGTAACATATATCATTCCCTTTTATTTCTGAGTAGTATTCTGCTGTCTGGATATAGCATAGGTTACTTTTTCATTCACTTGAAGATAGACATTTTGTATCATTTCCATTTTGAGGCTATTATAAATGAAGCTAAAGTGAACATTCCAGTATATGTCTTTTCATGGATATATACTTTCATTTCTCTTAGCTAAATACCTAAATGGCAAGATTGTACAGCATGTTTAAATGTTGAATTATATTAATTCAACAAGTAATATTTGAGTGCCTTTTCTGTGCCAGGCACTATTGTATATATTGTGGATACAGTCAAGATAATAAACTGCTATCTTATAGCTTATACTACAGAAACTATTGTATTACAACTGTTTTTCATTTAGTTTGTTAAGAAGGTAACGTTTATAGCAGCCCTTTCAACAATAGCCAAATTATGAAAAGAGCCTGAATGTCCATCAACTGATGAATGGATAAAGAAATTGTGGTTTATATACACAATGGAGTACTACGTGGCAATGAGAAAGAATGAAATATGGCCCTTTGTAGCAACGTGGATGGAACTGGAGACTGTTATGCTAAGTGAAATAAGTCATACAGAGAAAGACAGATACCATAGTTTTCACTCTTACTTGGATCCTGAGAAACTTAACAGAAGACCATAGGGGAGGGGAAGGAAAAAAAAAATGGTTAGAGAGGGAGGAAGCCAAGAGAATGAATCCTGCCAACAACTTCATGAGGGTAGAAGCAGATCCTGTCCCCACATGAGTGTCAGATGAGACCCAATCCTGGTTGACACTTATTTGCAACCTCGTGATAAAGTTGTGATAATAATGTATGTTGTTTTTAGTTGCTAAGTTTGCATTAATACTATTCTAGAGCAATAGATAACTAATACAGTTACCTATATGTGTGAGACCAGCCGAAGTTTCATGTTTTACAGCCAGTTCAATTTTACCAGGTTATTAATAAAAAATCCAAATTTGAAAGAAGAAATAACTATGACTAGTGGCATTATATGCCATATAAATGTATGTATACTCTTTTAAAATTTTAGATTACAGATAAGACTCTTAGTTATGTTCACACAAAAACTATGTTTAGACAATAGCAGAGACCTGTCCAATTTTATCTATCAGTCTTTTTTTTTTTCTTTTTAAATTTGTACAAACAAAACAATAAATCAAAGGTTTTCATCAATTTAAGTCTTTTTTAAAATATCAAGGGAATGGAAATAATTCTGTGTTAGATTTACATTTAAAAGGGAATGTTGGGGCGCCTGGTAGCTCAGTAAGTTAAGCATCTGACTCTTGATTTAGGCCCAGTTCATGATCTCACAGTGCGTGAGTTAGAGCCCACATCAGGTTCTGGGCTGACATCATGGAGCCTGCTTAGGATTCTCTGTCTCCTCTCTGTCTGCCCCTCCACTGCTCACGTTTTCTCCTTATCTCTCAAAACTAAATAAATAAACATTTTTTAAAGGAATGTTTCCCATTTCTCTTTTAAAAATTTAATTAAGTACATTTATCTTCAAATGGAGACATTATTCCTTAAGTGAAATATAAAATTCTTAGAAGAATGACAAACTAGGAAATTTGCTTTTAAACTAAGTACATATGTAAGATAGATAGATAGAAATATGTGTGTATGTGTGTATACATATATATTGTGTATACATATATATGTACATTTATATGCATATATATTCACACATATACACAGATACAGATAGATAGAGAGTTGGTAGATAGATAGATGCTTTTCTAGTTTTTCAGAAAGATCAATAGCATATATCAAAAGTGTATCTAAAGCATATATAGGAAAAAAATACCATTGCTTATATTATACTTGTCATTATAAACTTGACTTAGGAAAACATCATGGAGTACAGAGAAAAGAGTTTATTCTAATTAATTTGTTTGCATTTCCTTTATGTTTAGTTGATACCTCTTTGTTATAAATGTAGAACTATGGTGGATTCTTTCTTCTGTATTGTGGGTGAAATTTTCTCATGTATTTCTGTCAGATTAAATCTAAATTAGACTAACTATAGTAACACTGAGAACTAAATTTCACAGGCCCAAGTAGAGATACTTTGCCCAAGTCAAAATATTGAGCAAGCAAATTACACCTGCCTTAACAATAGATGAATGGAAAATAATAAAAAGGAATTCTATCTTCTAATGATGAAGGTCCAAGAAATATATCCTTGCTCTGGCAGGAGAATGAGAAGAGAAATCAATGTTAAATATGCCTAGATCACTTTCCATGACAAAGTTCTACTTTCCAGAGAAAGAACTGAATCAAAGTTTTAGTTTTATCCTAGATGGGGGAAGAGCATTCATCCACTCCAACCTGATCTTGACTTCCTGATTCATTAAAACGCAAAGGACATGTAGCAAACAAAGTTCAGGGAATAGGAGAAACCTATTAGGAACATTGCAAATGAAGAAGAGTAGAGTCTACAACATTAGAGAAACACTTGTGGGGTCACAGGCCTCACACACAGGATGACTAAATTATGAGATTTAATTGGAGGTTTATGGAACACTTCCCCTGTCCCAGACTTTACAACTATAAGAACAGACTTTCAATATGATAGCTGAAAGAGGTTTAAGACAGAATTTCTCTGAGAAGGAGTACTTTGAGAAACACAAAGTCAAGAGCGGAGACAAAAAGATTAGAAGCCTCTGCAACCTGTAGCCACAGTAAACATTAAATATAGCCCAAGTCAAATCAAGATTAATATATATCCTCACACTTAACATCTACTTAACTCAGTGCCTATTATCCAAGACAACATGCATACCTTTCAATAAAAGATTACTAAGCATTTCAAAAGGCAAGTTAAACACAGTCTGAAGAATCAAAATAAGCATTAGACCAAATTCATATACGGCAAAGATTTTGGAATTAAAAAGAGAATTTAAAACTATGATTAATATTTAAAATATCTAATGGAAAAAATATATAGCATATAGCAACAGATAGGTAACATAAGCAGAAAGTCTGAAACTCTTAAAAAAGTCAAAAGAAATGCTAGAACTCATAAACACCATGATAGAAATGAAGAATGCCTTTCAAGGACATGACCAATTATAGGATCAGGGAGCTTGAAGATCAGTCAATAGGAACATCCCAAACTGAAATTCAATGAATGAATAAAAAGAATGTAAAAAAGAAAAAAAAAAACTTTTCTGGGTTGCTCAGTTGGTTGAGCATCTGACTTCAGCTCAGGTCATGATTTCACGGCTCATTGAGTTCAAGCCCCATATTGGACTCCGTGCTGACAGCCCAGAGCCTGGAGCCTGCTTCGGAGTCTGTGCCTCCCCCTCTCTCTGACCCTCCCCTGCTGGGCTCTGTCCCTCTCTCTCAAAAATGAATAAACATTAAAAAAATTTTTAAATGAAAAAGAAAACACTAAACATCCAAGAATGGTGGGACAATGTTAAAAGTCGTCACATATGCATAATTGGAATATGAGAACAAGAAGAAAAAAAGAATGGAGCAGAAGAAATATTGAAAGTAATAATGGCCAAGATCTTTCCAAATTAATGACCAACACTATATCACAGATCCCAGAAGCTTAATGGATATCAGAACCAATAAATACCAAAAACAAATAAACAAACAAAATCAGCTTATCATATTTGAAGAGAAAAGTAAAGAAAAAGAAAAAATATTAAAGACAAACATTGGGGGGGAGAATCACCCTACCTATAGAATTACAGTATACTTCTCCTTAGAAACCATAAAAGCAAGAAAAAAAAAAAAGTGAAATATTTAATATGTTAAAAGGAAAAAGTCCAAAATATAAAAATATTTTAAAAATAAAAGGAAAAAGTTCATCAACTTAGTGTTGTTCGTCCAGTGAAACTATCCTTCAAAAGTGAATAAAAAATAAGAAATTTCTCAGAAAATGAAAACTGAAAGAGCTCATCCCAATAGACTTGCCCTGCAAGAAATGTTAAAAGGGGTTCCAAAGGGAAGAAAGAAAATGAAATGGGTCAAAACATTGATCTACAAAAAGAAAGAGAATTAGAGAAGGAATATATGATGGTAAAATATTTTTTTTCTTTTTTTGAATTGACCAAAATGGTGACTATTTGTTTGAGTCATAATAGCAAGAGTGTATTGTGTGATTATAGCATAAGGATAAATGAAATGATAGCAATGTTACAAAATACTGGAAGGATGGACCAGGAATACTATGTCATAAGGTACCTACACTGTAAATGGAGGGGTATGGAGTCATTCAGTTATGCACTTGAATTAGTTAAAAGTGTATATTGCAAATTCTTCAGCAAGCACTAGCTTTTTGTTTTTTGTTTTTTTTTTTTTTAAAGTATAACGATACATTAGAGAGCAGATAAAATGAAACCATGTAAAGTATTCGTTTAAAATCAGACAAGTCAGGACACCCAGGTAGCTCAGTTGGTTAAGCGTTGGACTCTGGATTTCAGCTCAGGTCATGTTCTTATGGTTGTGAGATCAATCCCCACATCAGGCTTCAGTGGAGCCTGCTTGGGATTCTTTCTCTTTCTCTCTGTTTCCCTCCCCTGCTTGCATGCATGTGCTCTCTCTGTCTCTCTCAAGATGAACATTTAAAAAAATAAAATAATAAAATCAGAGAAGGCAAAAATAATTAAATAAAATCAGAGAGGGCAGAAAAATATGGGGGAAAGAAACAAAACATTAACCTGAACTGAACAGAAATAACTGCATTAATTTCAACCCAAGCAGACTTCAGAACAAGAGAAATGATCAGTGATGAAGATGGACCAGGTTTTTTTGTTTTTTTTTGTATTTTTATGAAGACATAATAAACCTTAATGTGTATGCACCTAAAAGAATGTCAAAATACAACAAAAAAGGGAAATAGACAAATCCACTATTATTTGGAGACTTCAACATCCTTCTGTAAAAAATTGATAGATTAAGCAGGTGGAAAATCAGCAAGGACCTAGACAGCACTACCAATCAATGTGATCTAATAGACAATTATAGAATACTCCATCCAACAACAGAATACATGTTCTTCTCAAGCTCACATGGAACATTCTTCAGGATGTACAACGTTCTAGGATCTAAAACACACTGTAACAATTAGAAGAAGGGAAATCATAGAAAAAGTAAGTTCCCAGATAACGGAATAAATAAATAAATAAAGAACTGAATGATAGCTGGTATATTTGCAAATATTTGAAATAAAACACCACACTTATAAGTAATACAAAAATTTCCACTTAAATTAACATGAAAATGCAAGTCATTGAAATTTGTGAGGTGCACTAAAAACAGTACTTGAGAGAAAGATTTACATCATATGCATATATTAAAAAATAAGAAAGATCTAAAATTATCAACTTAAACTTCCACCTTAAGAAATTAGAAAAAGAAAAAAAAAATCAGAAAGAGTAAGGTTAAATAAGCCTAAGAGGTACAATAAAATTCAGAACAGATAATCAATGAAATTAAAAACAGGAAAACAATTAAGAAAATCAACAAACCAAAAGCAGATTATTTACAAAGATCAATAAAATTGATAAATCTCTAGCCAAGCAAGCTAAAAAAAATTCACAATATTTATCCACATATTTAGATCTTCTTTGATTAGTTTACCACAATCAGATCCTGTATATATTTTGATATTATATACCCTTAATACTATTAAAAAACAAATGGCATTTTAAAATAAAATATATCTAGCACTTATCTTTTATGGTCCATCTCCCCAAAACACATATCCCCAGGGTAACATGAGAAAAAAAGATCATACAAATCCGAATTGAGGAACATTTTACAACATACCTGACCAGTAACCACCAAAACTATGAAAGTCATCAAAAACAAGGAAAGTTAGTGAAAACTTTACAGCAAGAAGGAGCCTTAGGAGACTTGACCAAATATAATGTGGTCTCAGGTATGGGGCACAAAAGAGAATTTGAAACAGTTTATCATTCTACGTAATAAATATCTGTGGGACATGCAGAATAGCCTCAATACTAGAAACACTTTAAGTGTATAGAAAAAAAATACATGGCCTTCCTAATCTATAAAATGAGCATTATATCCAGTTAGGGTGGTTGGTAAGATCAAGGTGAGCTAACATATGAGTGGTTCCAGGTGGAGTAGTTGACAGTGGGCAGCTGATCAGTAACACAAGCTGTTGCTGTTGTTACTGGTTTTGTTGTTATTATCATTTTATGTAATTTCAGAATAAGTGAGTGTTTTTAAAAATAATGAACAGATTTGGTGACAATAACTCTTCATTTTATAGATGAACAGGAAGCTCAGATGAGGAGCCTACCCAAGGTGTCACAGTAAGGAGCAGAGATGAAACTGCATGTCTCTTGCTGCATTGTCCAAAATGTTATACATAATTTAAAATTAATCACATTCCTAATATAGACACATTGCTAACATATTTTCCGTGAGCTCCCATTCTTATCTCACAAGCTTAATTTTCTTTTATAAAATTATAGTAAACATGAAAACATATTTTAAACATTATAACACAACTGGCTGGTGCTGGCTCAGATGCTCATAATAATCTCAATCTGGTCTTGAAAAAATAAAATTAAAATAGGCAGCCTTATTTGATAAATTATACCATGGAACATACTGTGCTCATTTCCACTGATCTGTGATCAAGCAAGCAAGAAAATTTCACTCATATCTTTTGGAAGAGCCTTATAATCTGCCAAATAGGCCTTGCTTTAACATCAGCAGAAGAGTCATAGAGATTTATGACTCCAAAATAGATCACAGTGTGGTCCATCTGCTGTAGTAGATACAGAACTAATTACGAACTAGGCTTCCCCCACCCTACTTTCCATCCTTAAAAAAGTATATTAGACTAAATTATCAAGTTCAGATTCATTTTAGAAATGATGGTTATGTCCAACCTACTTTTATGGTTACTTAAAATCTTATTAAAATAAAGAAATACATGTTTGCAAGGTAAGTTCTAATAGTTTGAAGATGACTTAGCCTCTTATAAGCAAAGTATGGGAAAGATTAAAATACGTTAATATGGGGGCGCCTGGGTGGCGCAGTCGGTTAAGCGCCCAACTTCAGCCAGGTCACGATCTCGCGGTCCGTGAGTTCGAGCCCCGCATCGGGCTCTGGGCTGATGGCTTGGAGCCTGTTTCCGATTCTGTGTCTCCCTCTCTCTCTGCCCCTCCCCCGTTCATGCTCTGTCTCTCTCTGTCCCAAAAATAAATAAACGTTGAAAAAAAAATTTTTTTTTTAAAAATACGTTAATATGTCATCAAGCACAGGAGGAGGCTCCGTTAAATTAATGTAGATTGAGTAATTTTAAACAACTTGTATTGTAACTATATTCTTTGGAAAATATTTGGCCAGGAACAAACAGACTTCCTTCCTTCTCCATTTATCCACCCACTGAGACCTGTTAAAATGTCATGAGCTGGAAAATCTGGTTTCTAAATAGTTTTAAATTCTTAAATTGAGGATTAATAGGCAGTTTACTTTGATAACTCTTTAAAATGAACATTGTCAAAAAATGTACATTGTCTGTTATCCAACTGGGATTTAACATTAGTGGAAAATAGGACTGTGTATGTTAGAGTGTCTACATTCTGTGAATTTCAGCTAAATGATTTCTAGAAAATAGTAAATTAGGAATATTTACTTAGTTTCTATCATTTTCCACCCAGTAGTATTATGATAAAGATAATAATGAAATAAAAATTATTGAACAATTTTTGAGTAGTAGGTGCCATGTTAAGAACATCGCTTGATTATCTTATTTAATGGTCAAAACATCACTTTCACAAATTTTAAAAAGGCATAAAGGCAGAAAGAATTTGTTAAATGCAAGCCAACTCATACATTAAAAAGTAGGAATAGGATTTACACTCTTATTCTATTCTTTGGCATCTCCATTAGGTCAAGGTTCTCCAGAAAAACAGACTGAATTGGAGGGAGGGCAGAGAAAGAGAGAGAGAAAAAGAAAGAGGGTCAGTTTAAGGAATTTCTATGGTGTGTATTTGAGGTACAATTCCTTCCTTTTCAGAAAACCTCAGTGTTGCTCTTAAGGTCTTGAAATGACCCATTCACATTATGAAGAGTAATCTGATGTGCTTCAAGTCAACTGATTATAAATGTTAATCACATCTAAACCATCCCTTTACAGCAATATCTAGACTAGTGTTTGACAACATTGGGTAGCCTAGTCTAGCCAAGTTTAAATGTGAAATTAATGCTCAGAGAATGGTAGAATAATGGCAGTACTGGCCATATTAATTGTGAAACTCAAATACCCAAAGTCGGCCTGGGGTTAAAATAAGATCCCATGACATACCATCTTTCTTTGAACAGTAGTTTTGGAAATGAAGAAAGCAGATCTAAAAGAGCATTGAAAAGTATAATGCACCATACTTATATATATATTAAAAAAAAACTCTGTACATTAGCTACATTAATTAAACTTACAGAGGAAAATTTCTTTGACAAATGAGGATTTTTTTTTAAGTAATCTCTACACCCAATATGGGGCTTAAATTCACAACCCTAAGATTAAGAGTCATACTACCAACTGAGCCAGCCAGGTGCCCCAAATTAGGATATTTAAACACAGAGATAGTATCATAAGACATGGATATAAAATGTACTTACTTATTTTTAAATGTTTTTTTATTTTTGAGAAAGAGAGTGTGCAAGCAGGGGGGGGGGCAGAGAGAGAGGGGGACAGAGGATCCTAAGCAGGCTCCGTGCTGACAGCAGCGAGCCAGATGCGGGGCCCAAACTCCTGAAACTATGAGATCACAACCTGCGTCAAAGTAGGATGCTGGATGCTCAACTGGCTGAGCCACCCAGGTGCCCCGAAACTTAAAAGGAAAGAAAGGAGTGAGTGAGGGAGAAAGATTTGCCACCACTCTACTTAGAACAATGAGTCTTGTCAAACATTTTTTATGTGATTCAATTTGTAACAATATTATTTGCATACATTGTTTTGAGACTACAGATATTATATAAAATTTTATGTGTATGGATATATATTTATGGTATGTAGAGACTGTGAGAATATTTAAAAAGCATTCATTTTCTTTTACATCAGCTAATATACCTAATTTTTATTTCTTTTCAGCTGTGTTTTTATAAGTTGTCACCCTTTTAAATTACTTCTTTTTAGGTTCAATTGTGTTCAAATCTTTAGTTATTTTTATAATAGAATGATAAATTGCTTTTTCTTTTATTTTTTATATCCATTTATTCCTTTCCACTGAAATCAACCTGTTGACTATTATAAATTTCTTATATCAAAAAGAACCTACTCTACTATCCATGAATTTTTGGTGTGTTTATTGACTTAAGGATCCTAATAATGTAGAACAGTATGTGACGCAAGGTAGAAGTATATTAACTATATAAATAAATTAGATTAATGACAAAAGCAGAGTGATTTTGGAACCTATCGGTATTTTTTAATACTCCTTTACAAAAGATACATGTATTACATTATAATGCAATGTTTTATGAAAAGTTTGAAAGACAACTATAAAATTACTCATTAATCATTGATATTACATATATATATATATTTACATATAGCATTAATATGTCACTTTAGAATGTGGCTAGATACATGATGTCATGTATTTAATTCAATAAAAAAGTCTCAAAAGAAATGACATTTAAATAAGGAATAATTTTTAAATGAGCTAAAATGTTAAAATCCCTTAAAATGTGTCTGGTTATCTTTGATTATGAAACTGATTTCCTATTCATATATATGGCAACACTGCAATTTAACAATTTTAATAAACCTAATTTTGTTCTGTAGAAAATAATGCTTACATTATAATACATAATCCATTTGCATTGCAATCAGCATAAAATTTGTAATTTTAATTTTTTAAATTTATTTTTACTTATTTATTTTTGAGAGAGAGAGACCAGAGAGGGGCAGAGAGAGAGGGAGAGTGAAATCCCCAGCACGTTCTGTGCTATCAGCCCAGAGCCCTACACATGGCTCAAACTCATGAACTGTGAGATCGTGACTTGAGCCAAAATCAAGAGTTGGATGCTTAACTGACTGAGCTACCAAGGCACCCCAAAATTTGTAATTTTTAAAAATCAGTAATCCTTACTGCTGGCCAGAGTTTAATTTAAGCTTCATCTTTTTAAGTTTGACATCTTCCCATGCACAAAGTTGCTTTTTTTTTTTTTTTTGTCATTCATAGCCACGAATGTATCTGAAAGAGTCTTGTCCTTTGGTAAGTTGTTTACTCTTTAATATTCTGCTGGATAAAGAATAATCTCTTTAAAAGCATTTTTGAAAAGTGTAATTTTAAAAAATGATGTTTGGAGAATTACTATAGTTAACCAAGGAATATTAATATATCATCATTCTTTACATACATTATATCTATTTTCTAATTGCACTATTTTACTCTCATGCAACATTTGAAAAGGTCAGTTTTATTCAATTGATTCAATTTTATGAAACAAAGACTGTTGTATCTCAAAGGTTCCAAGGCAACAGGAAATGACACCTTCATATAACAGAGATGAAAATAACAATAAAAGACTGTGACAAGGCAGCTGGTATACTATCCTATGCTAAAACAGTCCTTGACCTCTGACCTGTTCTGCTAGTAGCCAGATGGTCTGGGATTTGTATGTCAGTGTGAGATACCAGATATGGGCCAACAAGGAATACGAGGTTAGATCAATCACAACTCTCCATATATGCCATTGACCCGAATTAGCAAAAAAATAAAAAGAATTAAAAAAAAATGCATCTTTCATCAGCAAAATAATTATCAGAATATGCCTAAAAATAATAAAGATAACTGTTAAATACTTTATCTTCTGGTACGTTCTTTGCTTCCAGAGAATATAACATCTTTTTGTTGTAATAGATATTTTAATAATAATGGCTTAGTCTCTTGGCACATGTGCCCATTGTATCTCACTAAGTAGGTTTTTAGAAGTTTCCATTTGTTATCCCTGGTCCTTCAGGGATGTGCTATTGCATTTTCTTGGTTTTAAAAGTAAGAAATATTTAATTAGGTTTCATCTTAAAAATCATATCTACATGTGGTTAAATGAGCAGGTGTATCCGTGAATAATTCTGTTCAATAGGTGGAGATAATTTGACCCTTACTAATATATTTGAATTTATGTTAAGGAAAAGCACACAGAAAAAAAGCACAAAAGTGTTTCTAGACATGGTTTCCTATTTCAAGATGTTTAATCTTGATTTTAACTGACAGTTACAGTGGCGCAAACCACAGTAATGCAAAAATTGGGATATTGCCACGAATGGCAGAATTTTGTTCTTTTTTAAGGCTGATTGACATTTCATTTTATGTGTATACTACATTTTCTTTATATTTTTGTTTGTTAATAAACACGAGTTGTTTCCATATCTTAGTAGTGATAATACTACTATGAACATAGGGGTGCAGATAACCCTTCAGGATCAAATTTCAGTTCTTTAGGGTATATACTCAGAAGCTCTATTTTTAACTTTTTGAGGAACCTCCATACTATTTCCCATGGCAGCTGCACCATTTTACATTTTATCACACTCTAATTTCTTCACATTCTCACCATCTTTCATTTTTTTAGTAATAGTCATTCTAACATTCTAACAGGTATAGGTGGTAACTCATTATGGTTTTGATCTGCATTTCCCTGATAATTAGTGATATTGAGCATCTATTCATATACCTATTGGGCATTTGTATGCCTTCTTTGGAGACATGTCCCGTGCTATTTTTTTTTTTATATAAAATTATGTTTATTTATTTGAGAGAGAGAGAGAGAGAAAGAGAATCTCAAACAGGCTCCACACTGCTAGTGTGGAGCCTGATGTGAGGCTCAAACTCACAAACTGCCAGGCCATGACTTGAACCTAAGTTGGACACTTAACCAACTGAGCCACCCAGGCACCCCTCCTGTGCTATTTTTTAATCAGGTTATTTGTTTTTTTCCTCTATTGAGTTGTATGAATTCCTTATACATTTTGTATATTATTCCGTTATCAGATATTTACTTTGCAAATGTTTTCTCCCCTTCTGTGGGTTGCCTTTTTACTCTCTTTGATTTTTCCTATGCTGTGCATAAGCCTTTTAGTTTGATATAGTTCCACTTGTCTAATTTTGCTTTTGTTGCTTGTGTTTTTGGTGTCATAGACAAGAGATCATCTTCAAACCAACATCCTGAAGTTTTCTCCTATGCTTTCTTGTAGAAATTTTATAGTTTCATATCTTTCATTTAAATCTTTAATCCATTTTGAGTTGATTTTTGTTTGTTGTCTAAAATAAAGGCCCAGTTTCATTCTTTTGCATGTGGCTCTCTAGTTTTCCCAACAGCATTTTTTGAAGAGACTATCTTTTCTTTCATTCTTCTTTTTCAGGATTATTTTGGCCACTGTCTTTTGTGGTTCCATAAAGATTTTATAATTGTTTTTTCTATTTCTGTGAAAAATACACTTAGGATTTTGACAGAGACTGCATTGAGCCTGTAGATTGCTTTAGGTAATATAGACAATTTAACAACACTAATTCTTCCAATCTATAATCATGGAATAGCTTTCCATTAATTTTTTTTTTTTAATTTTTTTTTCAACGTTTATTTATTTTTGGGACAGAGGGAGACAGAGCATGAACGGGGGAGGGACAGAGAGAGAGAGAGGGAGACACAGAATCGGAAACAGGCTCCAGGCTCTGAGCCATCAGCCCAGAGCCTGACGCGGGGCTCGAACTCACGGACCGCGAGATCGTGACCTGGCTGAAGTCGGACGCTTAACCGACTGCGCCACCCAGGCGCCCCTCCATTAATTTTTATCTTCAATTTCTTTCATCATTATCTTACACTTTATAGTGTACAAATCTTTCACTCCTTGGCCAAATTTATTACTATTTTATTATTTTTGAGTCTATTGTAAATGAGATTGATTGTTTTCTTAATTTCTCTTTGTAACAGTTCATTGTTGGTGTATAAAAATACATACTATATCAGTATGTATATATATATGTATATATATATGTGTATATATATATATATATATATATATATATATATATACTGATTTTGTATCCTGCAACATTAATGCAATTATTTATTAGTCTTAATATTATCTGGTGAACTCTTTGGGGCTTTTGGTATATAATACATTATCCGCAAATAAAGACAGTTTTACTCTTTCCTTTCTGATTTGGATGCCTTTTTTCCCCTGCTTAATTTCTCTTGCTAGGATTTATAATACTATGTTGAATAAGAAGCAAAGGCAGGCATCCTTCCCTTGCTCCTGTTCTTCAAGGAAAAGCTTTCAGATTTCCACTGTTAGCTGTGGGCTTTTTATATATGGTCTTTACTGTATTCAGGTATATTCTCTTAATACCTAGGTGCTTCTAGGTTTGGTGCATAAATATTTCCAAATGTTACATCTTCTTGTTGTATTGACCTCTTTATCATTATTTGAGGATTTGTCTCTTATTACAGTCTTTGTCTTAAAGTATATTTTCTCTGAAATAAGTATAGCTATCTCAGCTTTATTTTAGCTTCCATTTCCATGCAATATATTTTTTCTACCCTTCCCTTTCAGTCTATGTCTTTAAAGCTGAAGTGAGTCTCTTATCGGCTGCATATACTTGCATTCTGCTTTTTCATCCATTCGGTCACTCTATATCTTTCTATTGGAGAATTAATCCATTTACATATAAGGTAATTGTTGATTGGTATAGACTTAATATTGCCATTTAGTTCATTGTTTTCTGGCTGAGATTTATAATTCCTTTATTCCTTTCTTCCTCTCTTCCATTATGATTTGATGGGTTTCTGTAATGGTATGCTTAGATTCCTTTCTCTTTTTCTTTTGTCAATCTATTATTGGTTTTTGTTTTTTGGTTACCAGGATTCTTACATAAAAATGTCTAAGAGTGATTACAGTCTATTTTAAGATGATAATTTTGAATTCATTTTAAAGCTCTACATTTTTATTCTACTCTGCCATATTTTATATTTTAGGAAAGTTTTCACCCATTATTACTTCAAATAAGCTTTCTACCCCTTTCTCTTTTACTTCTGAGACTTCTATTATGTGAATATTGGTTATCCCATCTCAAGCTATCCTCTTTGTCATTCTTTTCCTTTTTGTTCTGATTGGATGATTTTGCCTGCCTTATCTTTAAGTTTGCTGATCCTTTTATTTGCTTCATTTAGTCTGCTACTGAATCCCTCTATTAAATTTCTCAGTGCAGTTATTGCGATTTTTAGCTCTGTGATATCCATTTGGTATTTTCTTATATTTTCTATCTTTGTTGAAATTCTCACTTTGTTCATTCATTTCTCCCAATCTCAGTGAGCATGTTTATGATCATTATTTTGAACTCTTTAATAGATAAATCACTTAGTTCTGTTTTATTAAGTTCTTTTTGATTTCTTATTGTTTCATTCAGAATATGTTCCTCTGTTTCTTCATTTTCCTTGATTTTCTGGAAATGATTCCTTGATTTTCTGGATTTCTTTCAGAAGGAGCAATGATTACATGTAGCTATTGATTCAGTGTGTCTATGTGAGAAGGTAGGTTCAGGAGGCTCCTACATTGCCATCTGGGTGAGAACTCTTTATTATTTTATTTTATTTTATTTTATTTTATTTTATTTTATTTTACAGAGAGAGAGAGAGAGAAAGAGAGAGAGAGAAATAGAGAGCAGAGGAGGGGAAGAGGGAGAGAGAGAGAAAGAGAGAGAGAATCCCATGCAGGCTCTACTTCTAGCGTGAAGCCCAATGTGGGGCTCAATCCCACCACCCTGAGACCATGACTTGAGCCAAAATTAAGAGTCATCTGCTCAACTGACTGATCCATCCAGGCACTCCTATATTTTTATTTATTATTACTACTTATCTTATAATATGATGGGAAAAGCTGTCGCTTCTAGCCAAGATGAAATAACAGGATCTGAATTTGTGCTTCTGGTTGAAATATTTTTTAAAAACAGACTAAACATGTGAAACAATAGTTTCAAGTTATTGAACATTGTTGTCACATGAAGAATAGTGTTCCCAGACAGATGGGAATCAAATGTAGCAAGATGTATAATTGTCCCTGTTTATTACCTTCAGAGAGTTTTCAGGCCACTGAGAATAAAGGGAGAAGCTGGGCAGAACTTGGAGATTGTTGAGTTGAGATTATGGAGCTGGAAGTCCAGGAAATCTGAAGTGGCTAAGTTTTGCAGGGCAGTGTAGCAGTCTAGAGAGAGATGCACAAAGAGAAAGCTCTGAAGATATGCAGAGGATCCTGGTCAAGTCTTCAACTGAATACTGGTCAACCCATGCCTATGAGGGAACTTCTAAGGGCTAATAGGGAAAGGTGGGTCTGGGACCTAAATGAATAAGAAGGATCTCCAAAGTTTATATCTGTTCATGGTTCTGATTCTGTTGTTTCAAGAATGGGCACAATTAGATCTAAAATAAATGCTTCTCTAGTTCCTTTAAACAAAACCTGAAGCAAAATCAGAATTATCAAGCTATTATGAATTAACTTCATCCTATAACAAATCTCAATAATATACATAGACAAATTACAGATAAAAAATATGCATAAAGTAAATATGGATACAAAAGAACCATCACCAACATATTCATATTGAGTGACAACTGGTCAAAAAATTACCTGCAATGCAAAGTAGCATAAAATGTGATCCATTATGAAGAGAAACGTCAATTGGTGGAAAGTGACTCTGAAATAACATATATGATAGTATTAGAAAAAATGGCATTCAATTAGCTATTACAACTCTATTCCTTGTATTCAACAAGGTACAGGAAAGACTACATGTATTAAATAAAAAATTAAATATTAGACACATGAAACTTCTGGATATGGAAATTAGTGACTGAGATGAAAGATAGACTATAGAGAAACAAGTGAGGATTAAAAAATAGTTGGAAAATTAATGAAATTGAAGACATAGCAGTAGAAAGTACATAAAATGAAACAGAGGGGTAGAAAAGACTGGAAAGAGAAAGAAGAGAGCATCAGTTAAATGTAAGACAACTTTAAAGATTCTAGCATACATATAATGTGGGTCCCAAAGAGGGGAAGAGCAGGAAATATTTGAGGAAATATGGTCAAAATTTTCCCCAAATTCATGAAAACTACAAACCCACAGCTCTAAGGTCAAACAATACCAAGGAATAAAAACATGAAACATGAAGGCAACTGAATAAAGACACATACTATAATAAAATTGCTTAAAACTGGAGAAAAAGAACAGTAGAATGAAATGGGTTTTTTAAATTTCCTTTTTATGTTTTCAGCTTCTGTCATGAGATATTTACATAATGAAAAAATGATCTTTTACATATGGCTAAATATGATAGACAACTCACAATAATTTATGATTATCTCTTTTCTGAGCACTTTTCAGATGCTTAGAACTAATTAACACCTCCCTTTCAGTGAGGCACACAGTAAAATAAGCTATAATACACTGTAATTGGCCATTACTGCCTAGTATCAGCTCACTGTGGGGGTTCATGGTTTGAGAGGCATCATGTGAGTTCATGCCCGAGAACTTGATGTGCTAGCCATTTGTGGTTTTGTTAATGTGCACAAAATCACCAAGCAGCCAGCCGCCATGATAAGTGGAAAAGGTAGGAAACTGTAAGTTGGGTATGCAAATTATGTATGCAAAATAGAGGCTGAGCCATTCTGCCTAAAGAGAGTACACATAGGAGACTAAAACCTTTTACTACAGTTTTCCAAGAAAGGTTTGATGAACATATAGCTAACTCAACGTATTTTTGGACTTTACCACCCACATCATGAAGGTGATGTCCATATCCAAATGAAAATCTTAGGACAATATTTTTCTGAAGAAGCACCTGCATTTCCTTCAAATTTAGTTGTTAATATAAGGTAACTGGACATGAAGATGATGATTTAATGCCTAAAGCTATAAGAAGAATGTTAACGAATCACTCTTTGATGTATGACTTTTCATTTATTTTGAATGTATGTTCTTCTAAATCAATTTCACTCATTTTTAATCTCAAGAAATCTTTGGAGCATACAAAAAGTAAAGCAGCTCCTAGAAAAAGGCATATAAATATTATTTATATTAAACTTACAGTCAAACAAAATGCTTTTATTTTGCAGACAGAAATATAAGAAAGGAATGAACATTAAAAAGTATTTGACAATGGTAAAATAAAGACTTTAACTATAACAAATAAAATGATTTACAAATTTATTGGAAAAATATAAAATCCAAAATTATTTTGAATCAATAAGACCATAATAGAAACACAGTTATAGTCTTATGATTGAAGTTATTTTGAATAATTGATCATTTGTATAAATTCTAGTCTTGTCTTTTGTAATACCTGTGACATTATCATATATCAAATATAATTTATCAAATATAATAGACATACACCAAATATATTATTTAAAAATCCTATACCAGTTGTGCTTCTATGATGATCATGTAATTTTAGTTTATTGGCCATTTTTTTTCCTCACCCTGAACTTTTGCAATAGCTTCCTGGAAGTTCAAATAAAATTCAATTGCATATCTAACTTAAATATTTTAAATTTAATAGCATATAATAAATCACTTTACTCAGATTTTGTTATATCTATGTTTCTGTTTCTATGCTAATGTGTATGAAAGAGTGACTATCATGGGTTCTTAATTATAAAAAACTTAATTTTGAAATTTTTGTTTATGTTTTTTATCTGATCTGGGCTCCAGAAAAATCACTATAAAAATCACTTGTTATATGTTTTTATGGAGGAATTTGGGTATCCTCCGTTTCAGAGATCATGGCATTTTTTTTTTTTTTACTTCAGAATTATATTAGGATTAAGTTTGAAGTCCTGATTTCCTATGAGATACTTTTTCCTATTCAGAGCTTTGACTGTGACAATCTTACATATCTCCTATTGGAGATAATAGGCCAAGTTTTTCAGGCATCCTTTCACTAAGGATTCTGAATTTATTAGTCTCAGTTCATGTGAGCTTGAAATATGTTATCTTTCCCTACATGGACACTAAAACCCAAACTTGCTTTCAGACTTGTATTTCCTCTGAAATAACATATTTATTCTCATAACACAGTAGTTATAAAGTAGAACTATAGAGAAAATGGTCATTTATAGGAAAATTGGCTTTCTTCATTTCACAATTAGGCTTAAATTGTTTTCAACATTTGTTTTCCAAAGTCCATACCTCCCTTTTGTTATGTTATTTTTCTGTTTTTGTTAGATGTTAATAAAAAAAATTCTATTCAAACTCTATCCAAGTGGAAAATTTGATTAATTTAAAAATTGTGCAAAAACAATGTAATTAGAGACCTAGACAGTTTCTAAATAGCTTTCAGTTCCCTCCCACACAACAGGACATAAACCAGAAAATCATTTTGACTTTGATTTATAGTCTAATCTTTCTTCTAAGAATATTAAAATTTCATTGTTTCCAAAAATCCAAATGTGTCATAGACACATAGGCACAAAATGTGATTATATGTTATATGGGCATCAATTTACACTTACGACACTAAGAGAATTATGTGTATATTATCAACTCATCACGTAAGTCAGGTTGAAGAATTCTTTGTGCTATGAGAAGGCTTTTCTCAGATCCCTGCCCCTTCTTTAAGCATTTTCTCAATTCTAAGACAATACAGATATGTTAGAAATATAAATATGTGAAAAAAGAAATGATTATTTGGAGTTAAGCTAAAGCATGCTGAGAGGGCAAGTTACCTGTCTGGACTAAATGCATCTCCCCAAAGTTCATGTCAAAATCCTACCACCACTGTGATGATATTAACAGGTGGGGCCTTAAGCGCTAATTAGGATTAGATGAGGTTATAAGGGTAGAGCCCTAGTGAATGAGATTAGTGCCTTTATAAAAGTTACTAGAAAGCTTGATTCTTACCTCTTTCTGCCCTGTGAAGATAGGAGAAGTTGGCAGTATGCAAAGATGGGCATGTTACATATTGTGTGTGTGTGTGTGTGTGTGTGTGTGTGTGTGTGTGTATGTGTGCACACATATATATGAGAGAGAGAATTAAAAGACACTTTAAACTTTATATAACTGATTATGTAATTATATAGATGTTCATAAGTGTGTATGTGTGTGAGTATATTCTAGAAAGCATGTTAAAATAGTTATATTAATTTGTGGTCTAATAATAATGATTATGGTAATCATTTGACTGTTTTCATGTGTTAAGCACTTGCTTGCAATTTCTCTAAACATTCCGAGTGTTGCATAATTTAATCTTAAAAACAACCCCAGACTCTTAACATTTCCTACCTGACCTAATATAACTTGATCACTGAGTTTGTCTTCCAATTATTGCTATATGCCAATTTTCTGGGAAGTTAACGAAGCGTAAGCTATGGGTTTCCTCACTTGTACAGCCTCCTGCCAGTGTTGTGTGGGTCTCCAGCAGTGCATTTTAACATTTTAATGTCTTTTAAAAAATAATTTGGCAAAAGAGAGATATTTTAAGAGTAGAAAGTTAGGACTACCGTCTTTTCTTCTCTGACTTTCCCTCCAAACAATTTTCCCTGCTGGTAGTGATGGAATGGCCATGGGAATTTTTGGAATTTTTGGAATATTTGACTCACCAATACTCTCGATAAAATTTGGCCGTTCCAATAATATGGCATGATACCTTGCTAATATGATGAAACTGACTGAGAAACAAGTGTACAAGTGATAAAACTCCAATAACTATCAATGAGTCAAGTATATAGTGTAATAGGAATTTGATCACACAATTCAACGTTATGTAGTCAAAATTTTAAATGCTCTTGATCATGTCTTAATATAAATTTTTGTATGTTTCATAATTATCATTTATACCAAAATTTGAATGTGAATGGAAGGAATTATCCAAATAGAAACTAAAAGCATAAACAGGCAAAAAAAGTTATCAAAAACTTCTAAATATCAAAAGTGTCTCTTTTTATAAAGCAATGGAACTAAAAAAAATCTCATGTTCAAAATTACAAAGGTAAAGGAAAACATCATGATAGTCAAGAAACTACAGATAATGAAATGATATTGAACAGCAGAAAAGTAAATGATCAGGATGCACCCAAACTGGAAAATTATAAGCAGACTGAAGATGAAAATTAATATAAAGACAGATATTAACTGGCTGATCAAGAGTACATGTGAAGGTGAAGAACTTAATTCTATGAATCCTTTGAGGTGTATAACAATTCTTTTATCATGACTATTTAAAAAAGCAATGATTTCATGGACAGCCAGTATTTTTAAAATATTATCCCACTTATATTTACAGAGAACCAAACCAAACAGCTATGTTTAAATGCATGATTTTAGTTTTTTCGTTTTTTTAATGTTTCATTTATTTTTGAGAGAGAGAAAGAGAGAGAGAGTGAATATGAGTGGGGGAGGGGAAGAGAGAGGGAGACACAGAATCCGAAGCAGGCTCCAGGCTCTGAGCTGTCAGCACAGAGCCCAACGCTGGGCTTGAACCCATGAACTGCAAGATCATGACTTGAGCCAAATTTGGAAGCCCAATTGACTGAGTCAGCCAGGCGCCTCAAATGCATGATTTTTAATAATAATAGTCAAATATATCAGCTCTTCACTAGCATTTTTTCAAAACCACGGTTTGAATATATTGTTTGGATGGCAATTTTTTTCAACAAGAAAGATATTACTTACATTTGATGGGCTTACAGACTGGATAAATGTATGAAAAATCCTAAAACATCTTGAGGATGCCACAGAGCACAAAGCTATGTTTATTTGTGTTATATGGAAAAGCATTTGTGGTATTACGAGTTTTTAAATCTAGAATATTTTTCAATCTAATTAAATATTTACTTTGCTTTTAAATTTGTTTATTTATTTGTTTGTTTGTTTGATTATTTTTGAGAGTGCCAGTAGAGGAAGGATGCCGAGGGAGGGAGAGAGAGAGAGAGAGAGAGAGAGAGAGAGAGGACGCATCCCAAGCAGGTTCCATGCTCAGTGCAGTGATGAAGAGCTCAATCCCACAACCCTCAGATCATGACCTGAGCCGAAATCAAGATTGAATGCTCAACCAATTGAGCCACCCGGGTGTCCCAATATTCATTTTCTTATGTAATTTGTTCTTATAATTTTTTTTTTTTTGCAATTCTTAAGAGAACTGCCCCAAATTATTTAATTGTTAGGCCTCATTAAACCAGGGTCTGCCCTTTCTCAGCTCTAAGCATGCTTACCATCCTTAATCACTTTTGTCAACTGCTAGTTTTCTTGCTTTTTCTCATACATGATAATCATAGTTCCACCTCAGGGAATTTACACTTGCTGTTTCCCTTTCTCCTCCACTAAGCTAATTATCTAATGGCTGTATGTACAGCTCAGTGTCCACTTTGTTTAGAGAGCTGCTCAAGCATCACTTCCTCAGAGAGGCTTTTTCTGATTGTCCAACCAAAAAAGTAGCTTCCATAACTTTCTTTTTATTTTCTCTGCATTGTTTTTCTTTACAATGTTGTTATTACTTACATATTGCATCATAATCTGTTAATTTACTTTTTAAGGCTAATATAAATTCTATATTATAAATATAATACAAATAAAATGTTAAATAAATAAAACATAAATATAAATTACATACATTTTTGTGTATTTCATTCACTCTATGAGCTTATAACAGTGCTTGGCACATAGCCACTACTCAGTAAAAATTTGTTAAACAAATGCTTGAACACATTACACTGTTGTAAAAATAGAAACTAAAGGTTAGAGTGACCTATAATTTTTTAATCTATTAATCTTACCTCCCTCTGCTTTATTTTTTATTATTAAAGTGTAATTGACACTAAAAATTATATTAGTTTCAGGTGTACAACATACTGATTCAGCAATTCTATACATTACCCAGTGTTCATTACCATTGGTCACCATACCAGGTTATTAAACTTATTACTGACTATATTCCCTATGCTGGACTTATCATCTCCATGACTTATTTATTTTATAATTCAAAGTTTCTACCTTTTAATTCTCTTTATCTATTTTTTCCGTCTCCCTACCCATCACCAATCTGGAAACCAGCAGTTTATTCTCTGTATTTATAAGTCTGTTTCTTTTTTTTTCTTTGTTGTTGATTTGTTTTATTTCTTAGATTGCACATGTAAGTGGAATCATATGGGATTATCTTTCTCTGTGTGACTTATTTCACTTAGCATAATACCCTCTAGATCCTCCATGTTGTCACAAATGGCAAGAACTCATTCTTTTTTAAGCTGATTAATATTCCATTATATATATATATAGTATATAGTGTATATATATAGTACATATATATATATAGAATAATATAGTATATATATACTATATATATACTATATACTATACATATATATATATACATATATGTATAGTATATAGTATATAGTATATATATAGTATATATATACTATATTATGTATATATATATAGTATATATATACTATATATTATGTATATATATAGTGTATATATATACATATGTATATATATGTATTATGTATATATATAGTATATATACTATATATATGCTATATATAGTGTATATATATATATGTATTCCATTATAATGGAATATATAGTGTGTGTGTGTGTGTGTATATATATATATATATATATATATATCTCACATCTTCTTTATCCATTCATCTATTTATGAGCGTTTTGGCTACTTCCATATCTTGGCTATTGTAAATAATGCTACAATAAAAATAAGGATGCATTATTTCTTTCAAATTAGTGTTTTCATTTCCCTTGGGTAAATTCTCAGTAGAAGAATTACTGGATGATATGGTATTTCTATTTTTAATTTTTTGAGGAGTCTATATACTGTTTTCAATAGTGGTTACACCAATTGACCAGTTACATTCCCAACATCAGTGTATGAAGGTATTTGTCCTCCCATATCTTGCCAATACTTGTTATTTCTTATCTTTGTTATTCTAGCCATTCTGACAGGTGTGAGGTGATATCTCCTTTTGAGTTTGATAGGAATTTCCCTGATGATTAGTTATGTTGAGCATTTTTCAAGTGTCTGTTGGCCATCTGTATGTCTTCTTTGGAAAATTGTGTATTATGGTCCTCTGACTGTAATTGGATTATTTGTATTTTGGGTGTTGAGTTGTGTAAGTTCTTTATATACTTTGTATATTAATCCATTATCAGATATATCATTTGAAGTTATATTCTCCTTTTCAGCCAGTTGCTTTTTTGTTTTGTTGATGGTTTCCTTTGCTGTCCAAAAGCTTTTTATTTTGGTGTAGTCTCACCAAATTTTGCCTTTTTTTTTTTTTTTTGCTTTTGTTTCTCTTGCACAACTTATAATTTTAAAAGCTGTTAAATGATAGAGTTAAAATTCACAGTCAGATTATTTTTTTGGACTCTTAAGATCAGTTTGTAGCCACAAAATATTTTTTTTACCTTAAAAAATCCTTTGAAAATAGGCTCAACTTTGAAAAGTGAAATACATATTGTTCCTAAATTTTTAAGGCTTGACATTTAATATTCAAGACTTAAAAGTGCAATAAAATATTAAAAGATGAAAAAGTAATTTAAAATAAAAGTTAGCTTAGGCTTTCAAGGGAAAGTCTGATATCATAGTGCAGTGGTAGTCATTTATTGCTACAGCAACCTGTGAAAAAGCCACTCTATAATGACATCTTAATTTAAAAAAGCAACTATTAAAAGGGCACAATAAATATAATGTTAAAGGTAATACAAAATCCACCAAAGAGGAAATACACTGAGCAAATGAACATATGGGAAACTTTTAACCATCTTATTAATTAAGGAAATGTAAGATTACAATGCTAAATAAAGCATTTAATGCATTAAATTAGCAGTTTATAAAAATCACATTTCCATGAACTGCTGGTATCCATGTAATAGAACTGACAATATGAACTATCTTTGATCTAATTAATCTAGAAATCATGAAAAAGAATTATCAAAGCTGTTCATGCAGAAAATGCACATTTTAATAAATAGTATATTAGTAAATACCTAAGAAAAACATAAAAGTTTGAGTCATGTTAGAAAATTAATGAAGTTATCCTATATGTGAATGAGCGTTTCAAAGACACCAAACTGCAAAATTTGTTTTAAATTTATTATAGTGCTTGCAGGTGATTGAAACAAAGCATAAGCAAATACTTTCTGAAAGAACCAAGGTTCAACCTGGACTTCAAAGTGTCCCCACAGATAAAGTTCCTGGAAAAAATGAGATCACAATTTTAAATTAAAAAAAAAACAAAAACAAAAACAGAAAAACAAAACAAAAAACACACCTCACACATAAATAAGGCACTGTCTGTGACAATCAACAGAACACATCAGGAAAAGGCTTTAGATCTTGAAATAGTCTGCCATAAAATATTGAATAAATATGTTGTCATGTTTAAAACTAGAAAGTGAGTTTGCAAACAGGAGATAATAAACTACCAAATAATTTTGGAAATAACCTGGAAATTGTTTGTATATATATTTTTAAACAAAAACTAAATGGAATCAGCAATACACATTTTAAAAATGAAGCTATACACATGATGTTATTTATAATAATATCAAAATTATTAAATATCTAGGAGTAAATATTATGATAAATGTATAAGACCTCTATATGGAAAAAATATTATTGAATAATATTGGAGAAGAAATACAAATGGAAGTATATATCATTTCCCTAGATTTGGGGACTCAATTTTTAAAGTGTTATTTCTCTGTAAATTAACTTACTGATTCACTGACATAAAAATTACAACAGGTAGCTTAACAAGCTGAAATGTATAAGGAAATACAAAGAATCAATGATAGTCACAATGCTCTTGAAAAGTAAACTAAGTTGGAGTTATTCAACAGTTACCAAGAGTACAGATATACAGTGTGTAAGTTACTGTGATTATAGGGCTAAAGGTAGAAGTATAGACCAGTGGATGAGGTGGAGTATACAAAAACAGAATGACACATATCTAATCTCTAGGCTTAAGGAAAATATATCATTGCAAACTGGAGGAAAAATGATCTCCTCAAAACAGGATGAGGGGTTAGTTGCATACTCATGTTTTACAATGTTACAGGTTGATTACAGATATAAACATTAGAGATAAAACCAATAAACCTTATAGAGTTAAAATTAAGAATTCTTGCTTAAAAGGCATCAATTACAGTGCGAAAAGGGAAGCCAAAGAATGTGAGAACATATTTGTAATATTATAAATGACAAGAGGCTTCAGTAAAAGAAAACAAAACAAAAGGACAGATAATGCAATGGAAAAATGTCAAGAAAACTAAATAGACCTTTTGCAGAGGATGTCCAAATGACTAGTAAACATACAAAAATGTGACTTAGTGTCATCATCGGGGAAATGCAAACTATAACCACATGGGACACTATTACAAATGAGACTAGATGACAAACATTCAAAAGGCTGACTGACAATGCAAGTGTTCTCAAGTATCTGAAAGACAAAAGAATGCTCAATAACCACTAGCAAAGGGTATAAATCGGTACAGTTGATACCAGTGGAGTTCTCAGTCCTTGGATTCCCCAGGAGATGATTTATAAGATTTCCATGGGGATCCATGCTGGAATAAAGACAGTCAGAAGGAAAGTAGCAAGCACAAAGCAGTTTGTTAAAGCAAAAGTACACTCTCAAGGTTGGAGAATGGGTAGGTTCCCAGAGGTGGAACCGGCCCCTAGATTGTTTTGGAATTGGAAATTAATGGGTTTCTCTGGGATGGGAAGAGCTGGGAAGTACACTGGGGTGGTCTCTAATGGAGGTTGCTTCCAATCATTTGGGTGAACTACTCCCACAAACCTATAAAGTTTGTACTGGAACCATCAAGGCAGCCTTTCTCTCTGGTGGGAGAAGGGGGCTATAACTGCAATGCAAATGTATTATAATGTAATGAGTATAGGGTTTGCCCTCGGGCAGAGGTGGAGTAGGAGAAGACAAGCTCCATAGTTATGGCTCTGGATCTGTCAGCCCCAAGGTCTTGGAAGCCTTAATGTTGGGATGTTGTGCCCAGGGGTTTTTAATGTACAGCTTATCTATCACTGTCTTTGCCTCCAGCTCATGTCTCTATAATTCCCTTTCAAGGGCTTGGGACTCTGCCTCCAGCATTCCTTCCACTCCTCAGGTCTAGTGTCTACCTAACACAATGACTTCAGAAAATTATTTGTCAATATCTGCTTTTGGGCCCAGCAAACCTTTGCTCTTAGATCTTTGCTCAAAAGAAATGTCTACCCCTTGCAGCAAAAGATGGGTACAATGCTTACCTATAATACAGAAATTCTGAAAATAAATCCCATCAATAGTAAAATGTGTTGTAGGACAGGTAAATGAGGGTGTACTTACACATGGGAAATATTATATAGCAATAAAAATAATAAACCACAGATACAAGCTAAAATGTGGATAAATCTCATAAATATTTTCACTGAAAAAAGCCTGATACAAAAATATTTTGTAAGATTCAATTTTTTTTTATACAACTTCAAAATAGTCATTTTGAAATAGTATTAAAGATGGGGAGGAAGAAGGTGAGTATATGGGAAGGGGAAGGAAAAGGACTTCTTAGTGAGGCAAAGTTAAGTGTTTCAACCTAGTTGTTAGTTGTGTCTTTTTATTCACTTTGTAATAATTTATTGAGCTGCATGCTTAGGGTTTTTTGTTTTGTTTTGTTTACTTTCTAATGTAAGTTATACTCTAATTAGTTAGCAGCTATAACAACAAAGTCAGAAAGCATATAAGTAACTGGAAATTATGTTTTAATAAATTATCCAGAATGCAGCATATAACAGTAAATGTGTATAAATTATTTAAAAAACAATATTGACTAAGATCCAAGGTTAATAATGCATTTATAGGTTAAAATAAGATTAAACTGTAGCGTCTGGGTGGCTCAGTCAGTTGAGCATATGACTCTTCATTTCAGTTCAAGTCATGATCTCACGGTTCATGGGATCAAGCCCCACTTGGTTCCACACAGTTCAGAGTCGGCTTGGATCTCTCCCTCTCTCCCTCTCTCCCTCTCTCTCTCTCTCTCTTTCTGCCCTTCCCCGACTCAGACTCTGTGTTTCTCAAAAAAAAAAAAAAAAACAAAAACAAAAAAACAAACAAACAAAAAAAAACATTAAATGTAGATAAAGTATCAAGATCCCAATTCCAGTTTGTGGAAGGGACCAACAAACAATGGTCCTGGTACCAGCTAGGCGTCCCAGAATTCAAGTCATTTCTGACTCTGTCTGACACCCTGAAATAGCATCAGATTCCAGAGGTTAAGGATTCAGTTCCACAAGACTGCCCTCACCGCACCCCCTTGCCACTTCGGACATCAGCCACAAGCCCAATCATCTGTAGATTAGAAGTTCCAACAATCCCCTCCTTGAACTTCGAAGCTAGTCAGTCACAAGTCTAGGTTGTTATCTGTACTTCTGACTGGCTATGAATCAGAGGTTACCATGGCCCTCTCTTACTGACTGATCATTTTGCTAAGGCAGCTCACAGAACTCAAGAGAAACAAGCATTTTACTTCCTAGGCCACTGGTTTATAAAGGGTGTAACTTAGGAGCAGCCAGATGGAAGAGATGCAAAGGGCAAGGCAAAAGAAGAGGATGCAGAGCTTTCTTGACCTCTCCCAGGTGTGTCACTCTCCTGGAATGTCCTTGTGTTCACAGCCCAGAAGCTCTCTGAAACCCTTCTTTGAGGTTTTTAGGGAGACTTCATTACAGAGTCACGATGGATTAAACCATTGGCCATTGAGACTTGATTCAACCTCCAAACTCTCCCCTCCTCAGAGGTCAGAGGGGTGGGACTGAAAGTTCTAACCCTCTGATCAAATGATTGATTCTCCTGGCAACCAGCCCTCCATCCTCGGTGAGGTCAAAGGTCACCTCATTAACATAACAAAAGACACTTTTGTTGGTCTCCTCTCAGGAAATTACTGGGGTTTTAGGAGCTCTGTACCAGAAAAAGAGATGAAGACCTAATATATATTTCTTATTATGAATTAAAATATCACACTAGATATGTTATAGCATCTGCATTAATCTGGAGGGGCAATTAGTTTTAACGGGCTTCAGATCGTTGTTGGTTAGAAAGAGGAAGAAACTATTTACATTTGGGCTTGGGCAGATTAATGCCTTACTTCTGGCTCACTGGAGTAATCTAAGGGAATCTCAAGAAAATATCTCATAGGCACATGCTTTCTAATAGAAATATCCTCTACGGAAACCTTTAGGGGAAGAGGGGAACACCTCAGTAAAATGGATGAATCAAAGAATGGGGTTTCTCTTCAGCAAAGTCTCACAGATGGAAACTTCAGCCTTTATCATAGGGAGTGTAGCCCAGAACAAGAACTCAGAGTTGTCCTGACCTGAGACAAAGGGACTGGAGTCTTCATACTCGCCCATCTGTCAGGAATTCGTCTAGGAATGCCCAGGTGGTTGCAAAGCCCTAGGTACTTTTGTGTCTTTCCTAGGTGCAAGGGAAGCAGTTTCCAGCAGCCCGAAGACCGTGCTCCAACAAAGAGCTGCAATTGCTCCCAATGGAAATGAAAGGCAGCAGGGACGGGGTGGATTGTGACACAAGAGCAGCTTTAGTGAGAGGATTTGGGAGAACACTGGTATTTATTACAGTCCACTCTCATCTCACCTTCCATTTGCTCCAACCTGTCACAAATTTTTCCAGGGGGCTCTTCAAAATACATTTTGTAAAATGTCAAAAGGAGGTTGGAGAGAAAAGCTGTACTACAGTTTGCTGTAGTAGTCCTCAAGGCTAAAACTGATATTCAATACCTCCCTCCTCTACCACTTTTCCTAGATTACGTCCCATCTTCACTAATACCTCTACTTTGTACATCACTCCTTACTTTCACTAGTACCAAGTGCTTTGCCTGGGGACTGACTCATAGAATCATGTGCCCTTCTCAGACTGTGGTTGCTGTAATTTCCCACTCACAGTTGAGAACAGACATGGGAATCACTGAGAGATGTCCCAGTGATTCAGTGATTCCTTTTTTTTTTTTTTTCAAGTTTACTTATTTATTTTTGAGAGACAGGGAGAGACAGCATGAGTAGGGGAGGGTCAGAGAGAGAGGGAGACACAGAATTAGAAGCAGGCTCCAGGCTCCAAGCTGTCAGCACAGAGCCCAATGTGGGGCTCGAACCCACAAACCGTGAGATCATGACCTGAGCCAAAGTCGGACACTCAATCGACTGAGCCACCCAGGCGCCCCTAATAATGACAACATTTTTAAATTAAATTAAATATTTATTTCTGCTAATATAGGCTCATTTTGGAATGTTGAATCATTTTTCTTTTAAAATATAGAAAATTTCAATTAAAAAAAACTAATGGAACAATAATAAACATTAAAAGGACATATACTTTATCTAACATTTACCTACAACTGGAGAAATTATAGATATAAGTGTAAGCCAAGTAGTATTTTTATTTATTCTAATATCTGTAGGTTTCTGGGTTTTCTCTCGTGTAATTGTGGATGCATATTTAAAAGTCTAAAATTATGTAGCTTAATTTTGTTTTCTCTTAGAGTAATGAAGCTATGATTTTTTTTGCTTTGTATAATAAATTTCATTTACATGTTAATCTGCATTTTCCAAGAAAAAAGCTGTAAACAGAAGATATAGACAATACATTTCAAGTCTAAAACAGACTAAATATACAAAATGAAGATAATTTAATTGCATTTCCAACATTCTTATGGACATTTATTAACCTTACCCATCATATTTTCTGAATAATAAATTATAGATGTGTATATAATGGTGTGAGACCATAATTCTAAACTGAATATGAATATAGCAGGACAATGAATTATCAAAGATACCTCATTTTGGCCCTTGTGTTACATAGACTTGTTACTGTTTCTCTCATTTATACAACTTCCTGAGTTACTGGCCCCATTATTCAATGAGTTATTTTTTTTTTATTTATTTTTTTTTTTTTTTAATTTTTTTTCAACGTTTATTTATTTTTGGGACAGAGAGAGACAGAGCATGAACGGGGGAGGGGCAGACAGAGAGGGAGACACAGAATCGGAAACAGGATCCAGGCTCTGAGCCATCAGCCCAGAGCCCGACGCGGGGCTCGAACTCACGGACCGCGAGATCGTGACCTGGCTGAAGTCGGACGCTTAACCGACTGCGCCACCCAGGCGCCCCATTCAATGAGTTATTAAAACGTGCATCATTATTTAACACTGCATTTTCTCAGTGAGTGATGCAGATAAAAGCATAACAGCATTCTGTCTCAGAGTAGTATCAGTACAGTAATTAAAAATTAAGGTGGTCCCCAAAGAGACAGTTTCAATCCATAATACTCTAGAAGGTCAGAAATACATAGAATCTTTAAGCTAGAGAAAAGCTTTGATGAGATCTACTGTAATAAACTCATTGAATATTGAATGGAAGATTTTAAAAAATTAAGAGAGATTGACTTCCTCAAGATTTTGTTTATAGTGTCTGAAATAGAGCTAGCACTAAAGTTTATGACAAGTAGCATCAGATAATCCTTCTACACCTAACGACAAGTTTTAGTTATTTCTAGACAGATGATTTACAAAAGTCTTGTAATTAGTTCTAAGGTTCTCTTAAAGCTACAAGTTTTTAAGTGGTCTGGGATAATACTACCAAACATAGTATATACAAGAAGAGTCAAGCTTTACCAAAAAGAAAAAAAAAAAGAAAAAAAAAGAATAGTAACACTTAATAGAAAGTAGGTTCCTACTGATATTTAACCTTACAAAAATCTAAGTTTAATCTACTATCCTATCGCTCCAGATCTGCCGTTCAGTCTTTGAAAACATTCCATCCCTATATTTTATACTGGATATTTTCATACAATAATTTTGTGAACTGTTTATTTTATTTATTCTATCAGTATTTATGAAGTCATTCACCTAATTTTAAATTACTTTTATTACATATAAGTGCATACAAAATTGCATTTACAGAATTTGTGTAAGATACATAATTACAATGAAATTAACATGTATTTATTTACTCAATATCCAGCTCAAGAAATGGAGCATTATAATAAGTTTATATCCCTTTTTGTCTCTCTTGATCCTATCATCTTCTTACCCCTCTACAGAGACAACCACTATCCTGAATTTTGTTTTTATGTTTTTCCTCTTTTAGTTTTATTTACATATGTCTTTGTAATCCATACATTATTATTTTGTGTTTTTCATACCGAAGGGTCTATTGTGAATCTATCCTTTTGCCGCATGTTTTTTATTTCCATGGGATTATATTCCTGACAATTACTCATATTAACACATAGAAATATCATTATACATTTTCACTGCAGTATAATATTCTACTCTATACGTACAATTAATTTATTACATGTGAGAACTTTACCTCAATTAATTACTATATCATTCTTAGATATTAAATAGGTCAATGTATATTTGATTATTTTAAATAGGTAAACACATTTGATGAATGCAGTGAATGGTTTTCTGAAGAACACACAGCAGTATAATGACTCTGAAAAAAAAGAATAATTAGGATTGAAGTAAAAATGCAGTGCACTTTATTCCAAAGTGCTTCTCTTATGCTATGTACTCTAAGTATTGAACCACACAACAATTCCCACAATATACTTTTTTTTTTTTTTTTTCTGGGCCTCTCCCTGTTCTGTTGTCTATGCCGTGTAAGCCATTGCCCTGGGCGTGTTCATGTGAAGATCTCCCAGTTACCTTTCATTTTATGCACAAAATTTTAATTTAACGTTTTAAATTTTTTTTTTTTATTTTTTGAGAGACAGAGAGAGACAGAGCATGAGCTGGGGAAAGGCAGAGAGAGAGAGGGCGGCACAGAATCAGAAGTAGATTCCAGGCTCCAAGCTGTCAGCACAGACCCCAACACAGGGCTCCAACTCACAAATGGTGAGATCTTGACCTGAGCCCAAGCTGGAAGCTTAACTGACTGAGCCATCCACGCGCCCCCACAAAATTTTAATTTAAGCTTTATTTTGTTTTTAATGTTTATTTATTTTGAGAGGGAGAGTGTATGCACAGGCAAGAAGGGGAGGGGCAGAGAGAGAGATAGATAGAGAGAGAGAGAGAGAGAGAGAGAGTCCCAAGCAGGCCCCATGCTGTCCCCACAGCCAAGGCAGGGCTTGAGCTCACAAACCATGGGATCGTCACTTGAGCGGAAATCAAGAGTCAGATGCCTACTCTACTAAGCCACTCAGGCACCCTTAATTTAATTTTTCAATAATTGTACTCATTTTCTAAGATTTAGCATAGCTTAGTTTGGAGCTGCACATGTCTTTTATGATAGTAATAATAAATTTTTAGTAATATTTATATTCTTAAAGAACCTTAAACAGTTCCAGTAGCAAAACAGTTAATGCATATTCTTTACTGTTTAAAAATAATCTCTGAGTACTGTGTAAGCTGTCCTGTGATAAACATCAGTATTCTCATGTGATTCCAAAATCTCTAATATCCTAAATTAGTATACTTAAGATATACTATTCATATATTTTTTCCCA
This sequence comes from Leopardus geoffroyi, assembly GCF_018350155.1. Taxonomy (NCBI): domain Eukaryota; kingdom Metazoa; phylum Chordata; class Mammalia; order Carnivora; family Felidae; genus Leopardus; species Leopardus geoffroyi. The sequence goes on from NC_059328.1 coordinate 89,565,707, forward strand.
AAATTTACCATAACATGTATCATTATTTTGACTGGAAAAAACAAAGGTTTCTTACAAATGTATAATATAGTTTCAATTGCCCTTGCTGTGTCTTAGTTTGGGGTTATTTCTTCCATTACCAGAATTTTTTGATGAATGTTCTACTTGTTAATATTTAAATTGTTTTTTCTGCTCCAGGGATGTAACACTCTTACAAATAACAAAGAGTAATAACACAAAGATAACAAGTTTATCTCAACTCTCTAACCTTTTCCTTTCTGTAATGATATCTACCCACTCTCTTGATAATTGCCCTGAAGATATTTTTATGCTGGTAAATGATAACTTTTCAAGATCCTCCTCAGAAAAAACTTTTTCAAAATTGTTTCCCCTTTCAAGTTCACTAACTCCATAATTGGCTGGTTGCTTTGACTTTGGCATTTTGCTCCACACTTACACAAAAGTTGGAAACCAATAATAATGTTTCCATTCAGTCTGACAGTTTCATATACAGACACTCTCTTTTCTTTGTTTCCTTGACTAACACTGCTTGTGGCCAATCATTTCATCTCAGTTATCTTTCTTCTAGTTTCTGTTTCTTTGTGATTTAATCTGCGATGAGGTTTGTCACTTTCCAGTCTTCAAAATCATGGTGACATTTCTTCCATCACCACATTCTCATTTTATTTATTCTTTATATTACTATAACAAAAAATCACATATTTACATGTTCTCTTCTAAATAATAGCTTGTAAAAGGTGACAGAAAAGCTCATCTCCAAAGCATCATTCAGAAAGAATTCTAGAGTTCATCCATCACTTCTTCATTGGTTATGTTCCTAGTTGGTCTTAAGGTATTACAGCATTGTTTCTCCTTCACCCTAGACAGTTGTATTATGGATTCAGAGAAGGAGAGATTATACTCCCCACTAGGAATCAAGAAGTATGTGCCCGTAGGAAACAGAGCTGACCTCTCTCAACTAGAAATCTTTTCTCTAAGAATTGCCTGCGTAACACTGTGGCTTGTTAAGCTGACTGCCATCCCTGAAATGCCTGTTCACAGAGGTTTCCAAGGATACACTAGTACAAACCTTTTCTTACATTAAATGGGAGGTAATGATATCCATGCTACAATAGCCTAAAAGCCACTGGTCTTTTAGAATATCCAACTTCCCCTGTATGAAATTACATTCCATCTGATTTTGAAATATTGTGTAGGTGTTCCTTTTTAAAGATAAATTTTCTTAGCAACTAAGTCATTCATTTTCCCCCACCCATGATTAGGGCTGAAGAGTAACAGTGAGAGAGGAGTACAGGTGACCATGTGCATGAGTCTTCATGTTCCTACTGCCACCACCAATTCCAAAGCTAAGTATCTTCACTCAGTTTCTTCACTGCTATTTTCCTTGAATCCATCAGGACTAAGATCATCATGATCTTATTCCTTGATTTTAACAATGAACGTAGCAAGTCCCTGAGTCCCAGGTCATCTTTTGCTTCTCATGCTCCCATCCTATCCCTTTGAAGCCCAGTACATCCTGATTCTGTCCCCTGCATTCACCGCACACTCAAACTTTAGTCTTGCTCTCTATGCTAATTAGTGATTTATTCTCTGAATTCCCCCTTAATTTGCCAGGTCTGTTAAAAACCTGCCCCCCTCTATCTGTATCTTCTATCAGGATGTTGTGTCCCCTGAAGCCCCCTGAAGATATGGCTGTTTCCTCTTCCTGTATCACTTGTTACAGTGGACATCAGGTGTAGTAAGTGTCCTGTTAGCTCATTTTTGCTTTCTGAATGTTGTTCTTTCTTTATTTCTAAATTATCCAGTTTTGAATCTCACATCATTAGATGATATAAGTAACTATGCCTAACTGTTCTTACGAACTAACTAACACTTGGATCATTTGTCCTTATTATTCAGGGATTTTTAGGTCCTCATTGTCACTCTCTCCAACACTACTCTCATAAAAGTGCTGGGTACTTTCCAAAGGCACAGTGTAGATAAAGCTTCCATATCCTAGATTCTTGTTTCTTACACCCCCCTCCTCCAATGATCCAGTACTCTACATCAGCCTTATAGTTCTATGCTCATAAGCTAGGCCTTTTCTTTCCAAAGATCTCAATCATTTCATAATCTACATCTCACTCCTGATAACCATCTCCTATCTTTACAATTCACCCACTTCACAAACCTAACATTTCTCCCACCACACTAGTTCTGTTATCCAAAGCCCTGTCTTCTTTTCGTGATGCCATATCCTTTGACATCCTCACCCCCTTACTTACCTAGTTTAAATTCTGTGTCCAGTAATTAAAATAATTCCCTTCCATACACTTTTGACAACGTGGCCACCTTTCACTTTCGTTGTAGTTCTTTGGCAAAATCATAACACTAGTTAATTCCAGTTAACCCCCACTAAAACAAACAAAGACAAAACTTCTCTGAGCACACTTTTGCCACCAAATAACACCCCATTTCATTACTTCCACCGATACTACTAATGTCTTTAATTGTTTTAGTCTCATTTTCCAATCAAGATTCCCTAACAGGATTTTGCTGCCACCTCTCCACTGCAACTATTTTTATTAACATAACCAGAATCCACACTGTCAGATTTAGCTTTTTGAGCACAAAACAACATTTTATCACTCCTTCAACAATGTTAAATTTCTTCTCTTACCTTGGAGGACTAGTTGGTCTTATTTTACTGATCTTTTTTGATTTTGTCTCCTCCTTCCCCCTTAGGCCTTTTTACATTGGAATATCTTGGATTTAAGTAAGTCCCTTGATTTTTTTTTTTTTCCTCCTGTCTATCTCTACACACCATCTTGGTGATTTTGCACATTCTCTTGTCCAAAGTTAGGTCTATAGTTGAGACAACTCTTATAAACCCCATAGTCAGATGTCAAGTTGTCTATCTGATATCTCCACTTGTGTATCTAATAGATTATCTAATTCAATATGTCCAAAATTAAGTGGCTTCCCATCTCCAAAACCTGAGTTCAAATTGTCTGTCTGAATCTGCCTTCGGGTTACTCAAACCTAACCTAGGAATAAATCTGATTCTCTCTTTCACAATCCATGTTCCCTTTGTCATGAAATCTTGTTGACTTTAATTATGAAATATAACCAGTTTATCCAGTCTTTTGTTTATGATTATTAATTTTTGTTTCTTGCTTAAAAACCTTTCTATATGTGGTAATGATGTTCCCCTGTTTACTTGTAGAATATTTATTCTTTTTAGGTCTATAATCCATGTGGAATTGATTTTTATGGTGTGGGAAATGTTTTCAGTTTCTATTCACCACAAGACCCATGCAGGAATGTTCATACCATAATTAGTCATAAAGGCCCAAGTCTGAATATCATTAATAAATTAACACATGATCATATATTTATGCAGTGTAATATTATTTAGCAATGACATGGATGAACCTTCCAGATATAATTTTAAAATTTAAAAATGACACAAAATGCTGGGATGAGCACTGGGTGTTGTATGTAAGCCAATTTGACAATAAATTATATTAAAAATAAAATAAAAAATATATAAATAAATACATAAATAAATAAATAAATAAATGACACAAAATAATATAAACTGTATGGTTTAGCCTACATACATATCGAAATAGGGAAAATTAATCTGTGTCAATAGATGACAAAATAGTGCCGTGATTGTTTTGAGGGGAGTGGTTTACTGGAAGAAGGAATGAAAGGGCTTTGTGAAATTCTGGAAATGTTTTACAACACAATCTAAGAGGTGTTAAGTAGATGTTTATATGTATTAAAATTCATCAAATATATATTTAAGATGACCTCCTTTACCAGATGTTTGCTATACTTGAATAAAAACTATATCTATTTCTATTTCTATTTCTATTTCTATTTCTATTTCTATTTCTATTTCTACACCTAGGCATCCATCTTTCTACTGCATCTATTTCTCCAGCTCTGGTCCTATTAGCAAACTCTTTCGTAGATAACTATGCTAGCCTTCTGTGGTAGGGAAAATAATACCCCTCCCCAAAGACATCAACTTCCTAATCCCCCAAATCTGTTCTTTTGTTACTTTCATGGCAGAAAAGACTTTGGATACCTTATTAAATTAAGGATCTTGAGATGGAGAGATCATCCTGGATTATGTGGGGAAGTCCAATGTAATCACAAGGGTTATAAGAGGCAATAGGAGGGTCAGGGTCACAGAAAGAGATGTAATAATGGAAGCAGAGGTCAGATTGATGCCGTTGCTTGTAAAAGGGCTACAAACCAAGAAATATAGCCAGACTCTAGAAGCTGGAAAAGACAAGAAATAGATTCTCCCCTAGAGCCTTCAGAAAGAATGCAGTCCTTATAATACATTGATCTTAGCCCAGTGAAACTGATTTAGAATTTTTAACCTCCAGAACTGTAACAGAATAAATTTGTGTTGTTTTAAGACACTGTTTGTATTAATATGTTACAATAGAAACTTAATATACCTTCAAAGATGGAAACATATATTTACTTTTATATCTATGAAGTTCATGTTCTTTTTTTTTTTGTTTATTTATTTATTTTGAGGGTGGTGGGGGAGAGACAGAGAGAGAGGGAGAGAGAGAAACCCAAGCAGGCTCACTTTTAGCGCAGAGCCTGATTCAGGACTTGATCTCATGAAATGTGAGATCATGACCTGAGTCAAAATCAAGAGTCAGGCATTTAATCAGCTGAGCCACCCAGCCTGCCCTGAAGTTCCTGTTCAACACAAATGTCAGAGGAGTTCTTTTTACACATAAGTAAGATCATTTCTAAGCTATGTATAAGTAAGCTTCTCAGTTGAGAATTCTGCCATTGTTTCCCATTTCACTCAGAGTAAAAGTTAAAGTCCTTAAATTATGTGATCTCTTACTTTTCTGATTTCCTCTCTTGCTATCTCTCATCCAACCACTATGAGTCCCTTCCTATTTTTCAAATACAGCAGTCACACTTTATTTAAGGGTTTGTTTTCTACTTATATTTTCTCCCTGGTACAATATGTAGATAAATACCTTATCTCCTTCAATTATTTGTTGATTTTCACCTTGTCAGTGAGAATTCTGTGGAATTGCTCCTTCCCTCACCCATTGTCTTTCCCTGATCATTCCATGCTCTAAATTTTGGTTTGTTTTATTTTTCCATTGTAATGTTTATAATATTACGGCCTAATATAACAGTATCCGTTTATTATGCTTCTTTTTCATCGTCTGTGTAGCCAGATAGAATATGAATTCCATAAAAGCAGCGACTCTTGTCTTCGAAGTAACATAAGTGCTTACAACAAATATTTGACTTACAGTAGATGCTCAACACTTTTTGATAAACAAAAACATTTATTGAGGGTTATCTTTGTGGTAGGTACTGTATCATGTGGTATATTTAAAGGAGCAAATAAAATAAGTAGAGTGTCTATCTTTACTGAAGCAAAACAGGGAAGAAAAGGCAATTAATCAAATGATATAAAATATGATATATGAGGCCAAATATATTACATGAATATATGGAAAGTCAGTTAATTGTTTTTTGGGCATCCGTGAGGATTGCCTCGAGGAGGAATATGCAACATGAAAAATGAATGGATATTTGCAAGATGAAAGATGACAGGATGAGGCAGTGGAAAGTATTTCAGGCACATCAAAAATAAGTGCATGAGAATGAAAATGAGATAAAGCATGTCTTTGAAGTCACTAAATTTGGTGAATATAGATTGAAAAGAGAGGTCACTGATGAGATATGATGAAAACATGAGGAATGTTCATACCATGTAAAAAATTTTTAGGCCGGATATAATGATTTGGGTATTTATCTAAAAGCAACAGGGACACATTGAATGGTTTTCAGCAGGGTAGTGAAATGATCAAACAGCTGTTAAAGAAAGGTAACTCTGACTACAATGTAGAGGATAAGAAATATAAAACTGGAGGCAAGGAAATTAATTAGGAAGATCTCTCTCAAGCAATTTAAGAAATAATAGTGGATTTTAGAAGCTACATGGGATTCATGGATTAATTTGACAGATTTTCAGACTTGGTTATTTTCTATAATGGGTAGAAAAAGAAGAAGGTAAGAATAATTGCTATTTCTCAGATTTGTAGTTGTTATAGCAGAAGCAGCAAATTAGAAACAAGGATGGCAGATAAACAAATTTGAAAATCATCATTTTAAGGTAAGTGGATGAATTCCAGTGTTCACTGTAAAGTGTGAGGAAAAATGAAGATGTAATGAAGAACCTGAAGACTGCCAAAATTTCAGTAAAGACAGATAAGTTCATAAAGATTCACAAAAGTTACCATGGAATGTTCAGGGAAGTAGAAAGAGTGTCAAGGGATATGATGTTTTAAAGAATTGGCCAGGGGCACCTGGGTGGCTCAGTCAGTTAAGTGGCCGACTTCAGCTCAGGTCATGATATCACAGTTCATGATTTTGAGCCATGCATCGGGCTCTGTGCTGACAGCTCAGAACCGGGAGCCTGCTTTGGATTCTGTGTCTCCCTCTCTCTCTGCCCCTCCTTTGCTCATGCTCTTTCTGTGTCTCAACATAAATAAACATTAAAAAAAATAAAAAAAAAAAAAAAAAGAACTGGCCAATTGTTTCAGTTATTGCAAAGAGCTCAAGTGAGGTGAGGTCAGATTAATGTTTATGTTTAATTATGTTTAGCAATAATGGTATCTCTGATGACCTTGGAAATAATGAAGTCAATGGAGTGATGGCCATGGATATGAAGAAAGTGAAAAATCAGTGAAAATGACTGAAGAATCCAAGAATTTGAGAGAAACAGAGATATAGCAGTTACTGAAATAGACCAGGTTTATAGGTTTGAGACCAGCTCTTTGCTTTTCTGTTTTATCTTGAGTTATTTTTGAGAGAAGACCTGAGGTTAATCAACCAAAACGGAGTAAAAGGGGACAGGTTTATTCTCCCACCTGAAACAAGAGGAAAGCAGATAATATATATAAAATGATGGTCTGCAAAACACTGAACATCAGACAACAAAGGGCAGTGATTCCTGAGAAACACAAGACAAAAATTCGAGATCTATTATTGCCTCAGGTTCCTACCTGAAGAGAATTTCCAGGAAACGCACAGGGAAAAGGAACTCAGGCAAAACCCAGCAAACTGTCTGAGTTGAAGAGGTGGAGACTCTGAGGAAAGCCAGGCAGCTACTATTTTCAGGGCAGAGTGCCAGGGAGGAGAGACCTGTACAGAGAACTCCAGAGATCTGTGGACTGGACCATTCCCTCTGATCATTCAGCAGAGTGTTGATCTATGCATATGTATGAAGAAATTACCCAAATCCAGTGAAAGAACCAAATGAGAGGATTAGAGGAAATAGAGCTCAGCACTCACATGGGGTTGAGCATGGTGACTATTTCTATCAGTCAGGCTGGAATATTTCATAATTCATGGAGTCAAGAGTAAATGTAGTCCTCATAAAGGCCTCACATCACTAGTGGAGAGTAATTAGTCTAGTTTTACTTATAGTTGTTTTTTAAAGCCGGACCCAAAAGGATCAAACTAACTATATCCAACAACATTTACAATAATATTGAATTACTGCTCAAGAACATTTATATGAATACAAATATATCCAGCATTCATCAAGGTAAAATCACAATGTATGGCATCCAATAAAAAATAGCTTGCTTCCCAAAAAAGCACTAAAAAGCCAGAATGGAGATAAACATCATTAGGGTAAACTGACTCAGAAATAACGCAGATAATAGAACTAGCAGTTGAACATTTTCAAACACTAAGTATAACTATATTAATGTGTACAAAAAGTTAGAGAAATGATAGAATATGTTAAGACAAGAAAGATATAAAAAAAGATTCAAATCAAATTTCTGGATATGAACCTACCTAATCTGACATGAAACATGAACTTGATGGGCTTAATGGCAGCTTAGACATTACAGGATAAAAGATTAGTGCATTTAAAGACATACCAATAGAGGTTATCCAAAATGATAAATGGAGATTTAAAAATGAGTAAAAAAATAAAAAGCATCACTGAGCTGTGGGGCAATTTCAAGTGTCCTAAAACATGTAATTCAAGTCCCTTACATGTGACAGGGGCTAACATTTGCAAATATAACAGGAAAAATTTTCCCAAAACTGATGAAAATGACAAACACAAATCCAAGAACTACAATGATCCCTAAACACAAGAAGCATGAAGAAAACACCATCATATCTATCACTCAAATCCAGTGATAGGTAGAAAACATTAAAAGCAGCCAGAGCAAAAGACACATTACATACAAAGGAATAAAGATAAGGATGACAACAGCTTTCTCATCAAAAATGATGCAAATGAGAAGACAGTAGATCAACAACTTTAAATATCTGTAAGGAAAAAAAAATTTTTGCCAGCCTAAATCTATTCCCAGTGAAAATATATTTCAAAACTAAATAATTTTAAGAAGGTGTTTTGTGACATACAAAAAGTAAAAGATTCATTCCTGGAAGACTCACATTATAAAAGAAAGTATAGGAAATCCAGTAGGAAGAAAGAAAATATCACCAGATGCAAAAATGGTTTTGCACAAAAAAAAGCACAGCATCAGAAATACTATCTACTTTGGTAAATGTATAATTTTTGTTATTACTTAAATCTATTTTAGGCAATATATTATTCAAAATAAAATAATGCTTACATAAAAATAACAATTCACTGTGGAGTTTAGGCCATATTTACATATAAAGTTAATAACACCCCCTCCCCAAAAAACCCATAAATATCAGGAAGTGAGAAATCAAAACATACACTTGCAAAGCTCACTATTTATACTATCTTAAAATGGTATCCTATTGGTTAGAACTGAACTGTTAGCTCAATGATGAATGCTATAATCTCTAGAGAAACTACAACATTTAAAAAAAAAGGATTATAAAATATGCCAAGAAAAAAAACTAAATAGAATTATAAAAATATTAAATTATTTCCAAAGAAGGCAGAAAAAAAGAAAAAGTGGAACAAAGAAGAGATTTCAGCAAATGATAGATTTGTACCTAACCATGTCAGTAATCACATTAAATGGAAGCAGTCTAAGCACCCCAATTAAATAAAAAAGGAAGATTTAAATATAAAGACCTACCTACTTCAAAGGTAAAGTTGGAGTTAGTATGTTAATATTCAAGCAGATTTCAGAGAAGAGCCATTTATTTACCCGAAATAAAGGAAGTCCTATCCTAATGATAAGGGGATCAATTCATCTAGAGGGATGTAACAATCCTAAATGGTCAAACATATAACAAGGAGCTTTACGATACATGAAGCAAAACTGATAGATACGCAAGGGGAAAACATTTTGCACAATGATCTACAATTATAATCATATATTTAATTTGTCATCTTGTGATGAGTTGAGTGGAAATGAAATATTCTTTGCTAAGCCCTGCCAAAATACATATTTAGGAGACAAAAAAATGTGTGCCTCTGAGTTTGAGAGTGGTTTTTGTTGTACCTGGATGTGGAAGTTTTTTAAGGACCAGGTGGTTGGGTGAAACAAGCAATATTTGGAGAGTGCTAGCAAAAGTGAAAAGAACCTCAGGAAGTCATTTAGCAGAAGCTTGGTGTTCGTAAAGAAGAGATCAGTTGGGGCTGGGGGGGGGGGGGGCAGTGCCTGGGTGACTCAGTCCCACTTCAGCTCAGGTCATGGTCTCACAGCTTGTGAGTTGGAGCCCTGCACTGGGCTCTGTGCTGACAGCTCAGAGCCTGGAGCCTGCTTCAGATTCTGTGTCTCCTCCTCTCTCTGCCTCTCCTCCACTCGTTCTTTCTCTGTCTATCTCTCAAAAATAAAAAATAAACATTTTTTTTTAAAGAAGAGATCAATAGAAGCTTAAAAGAATATGAAGAGCATGCTAATAGGGAATTGTTAGGAACTATAGAAAAAATAAACCGTATCACCTGAAAAATAGAAAATATGACTAATGACTCAGCAAATATTTCAAGGTAGAATGTTTAAATCACCACTTGAAATTTTTCACTGGCTATGATAAAATGATAGATGAGAGAGATGAGCTGAAATTTAATTATTCCATTTTTAAGTAAAATTTATAAGAAATAGAAAAACAGTACTTACAGAGTTCAAAAATAAAATTAAGTTTCACATTTCCAGGTCTTCCCATGTTTTCAAATTAAGAAAAGGCTTTAGAGCAAAGGTGAAGTGCAGAATGGGACTTTATAAAATGTCAGAAAGGCATAAGATCGTTCCTCAGGGAACTATTCTGTTAGAAAAAATATTCCCTTCAGGATCTCAAGGATTTGTCCTACAAATCGCTTCTCTTAAACAATAGACCTTCTGGGGCGCCTGGGTGGCGCAGTCGGTTAAGCGTCCGACTTCAGCCAGGTCACGATCTCACGGTCCGTGAGTTCGAGCCCCGCGTCAGGCTCTGGGCTGATGGCTCAGAGCCTGGAGCCTGTTTCTGATTCTGTGTCTCCCTCTCTCTCTGCCCCTCCCCCGTTCATGCTCTGTCTCTCTCTGTCCCAAAAATAAATAAAACGTTGAAAAAAAATTTAAAAAAAAAAAAAAAAAAACAATAGACCTTCTAAGAACATAATGTGTTGGCCTTAGCAGCTTTACAGCTTTACAAGAAGTTTAAGGGAAAGCATGGATTATGTTGATGAGATTTTTGAGTACTGGGGATAGGCCAGACTGCAGTCTGGGTCAGCTTGAAAAACTCAAGACGTAGGACACTATATATGAACCCTTGAATGGAGATCCACCCCCCCATCCCAACCCCCATCCTGAAATCAGAATAGTTTATCACTTGAAATTTTGGAAAATAACTCCTCAAATCAGATCTTTGTTTTCAAAGGATACGCAGTTTAGGGGGAAACACTTCAGAGGTTGTAATTCACAAGGCTCTGGGGTTTGGAGAGGGAAGAGAATCACATATCTTCATCTAGCCAGCCCCAATGTTTTTATCAGCTTTTCATGTTTCCAGGGCTTTCCTACAGCCCTGATTTTACTCTGGAATACACTAGCACTGGAGACTTGAGTTACTGCTAATATGGGATGTAACTCATTTTCCCACGGCAATGGATGGAAAGAAGCGAAGCAAACTCCACCAATTTCTTTCTTATCATAGCTTTTACAGCCTGCTTCCTGCCCCAGGATAAAGCCTCTACTCTGATCTCACATTCTAATTCAGAACATTTCTCAAAATTTTCTTATTTCCTCCTCGGTTGCAGAAAGGGTAGCTTATTCAGCATGCAATTAAAATTTAGATTTTCCATGTTCAATGTTCCATGAATGCAACCTTGTCCGTATGTCTTTGGTGTTGGATTTATCTGCTTCTTTATTTTACATTGAGGTAGTTGATACTGATAGGTTCTAATTGCAATTGTTGCTTTAGCATTTGAGACATTGATACTTAAACTTCCTCTAATAATTAACAGAAATATATCTCTATCTATATAGAGATATTTAGATATCAAGAATGAATCTTTTTCATCTCATAGAGCAAAATATAAGAATCTGTTAGAAAATCCATATTTTTGTTAAAGTTCTGGCAGTTAGGTTCTAACAAGATGCCTGGACTCCAGCAAAAAAGGAAATCATGGCCAACTGTAAGGAAGTCAGGGGCGTGTCCTGGCAACACTCCAAACAAAACCACAAGAAACACCATCAAAGGAGACAGGCCCAAGATGGCTGATACAGTAGGCCAAAGTTCATATTATTCCTTCATTATACTATATTAACATACAAAAATCTCCTCCCTGAAGGTGCCATGACAGGAGACCCCTCACCAAATAAGGAAGGAAAAGCGCATAACCCACATTCCTGGAAGACACACCCTGCTTCCAAGAAATCATTGCCTCATGAAATGAAAATTTCACCCCTTTGTCAACAACTGTCAATAAAAAAATAGAAGCCCAAACCCCAGTGGGCTCCGTTCCCCTTTGAGCTCACCCACTCTCATATCTCCAGAGTGTACTTTTACTTTAATAAATTTTCCTGGTTGTACTGCTTATCAACTGTGTTGTGTCTGCCCTTGAATTCTTTCTTCTGGCAAGACCAAGAACCTCTGGCAACATCTCTGAAGGGGCTGGATTGAGGCCTTAGGGCCCAAGGTCTCCTTGGTTCACCCAACAACATTTTCATTGATTACCCTTTTAAATCCTTACATAAATTACTTCTTCAAAAGAGGATAGTTTTCTACTTTATTTTGTTCTCAAATTGAAAAGAAATATTGCTGTGGAAAAAAATTTCCCTCAGCCTCACCTTCTGTGGTATTCCTCCCCTCAGTTTCCTTATGAGTTGTGAAAACTGAAAAATAGAAGCATTACCATTGAAGACATACTAAAACATTATGTTTATTCATTTTCATAAATAAGTGAAAGAGGGGTTTAATATATGCTTGACTCAGTAACAACATAGAAGTAATAAATTACTTCAATAATGATATTCCCATAACTAGATATGATCATTTCACTTCAGTTTAATTCAGACTATAGATAGATATAGGTAATATAGATATAGGATATAATAATAAAGTCTTAATTAACCTTATCAGCTCAAGAATTACGTTTCTGCTTCACATAAATTGTAACTTGAACATTATATTCTTCCTCGGTTCTGCCATTTTTGTTCAATTTATAAGGTGTTTCTATTAATTTGAATATCCTAGCTTTGCAATCCGAGTCTTCATATATGTTTCTTATTAATTTTTTTCTGTGGAGTACATGTTTAAATCTTTCTTTATTTATATTAAACTGATGCAGCCCAGTGTTAGAATTGGTTAAGCTTTACCTACTATTCAGATAAATAATGAGATATGACTACCATTGTCCCTTTGGGGAAAAAGTATGTTCCCTTTCAATGAAAAAGACTCTATGTTTCTGAAGTGATCAGTGAAAGGAACCTTCTGGGGGCTAACAATGTACAGGCAGGTGGTGCTGACAAGTAGGGCAGTTAAAAATTTAAGACAGTTCCTCAGAAGAATAAAAGAAATTAAATTTGTGAAGGTCACATCTGGACATTGTAACTTTCAGACAGATTGCACTTCTTCCCCTACCACTGGGAATCTAAATAGTATCAGAGCATAGAGCTAAATAAGCCATTTTCTTCCCGATATATTTTATGACTGCTCTACATATTAATAATTCTTCCTCCCCTCTGAAATTATGCATTCTATAGTAAGATATTTCAGTTTGAAACATTACCTTTCACTTTTTTTCCAGACTGTAAGATCAAGCTATATTATTCATGTGGGTTTTCCAGAATCTACAATTTCAGTCCCTTTTCCATGCCTGACTTCTTGTTTAGGTTGATTACAGCAATAGTTAAATGTTGACTGCTCAAGGTTTTTGTACCTACCTCCAATATTGCCAATGCTTCTCAGAGTTGCTACACCTGGAGTAGAGCTGTTCCCTAAGGGTAATGTCTACACTTTCTTGTTCCAATTTGACCAATTCTCTAGTCTAAAAAAAAAAAAAAAAAAAAACTTTTAATGTTTAATGGACAGCCGAACATTTTGACTATATTTTATTCATCTATGAATCATTTAGCTATATTATCCAAGTGTGCAAAGTTTGCATTATACTGTATATTTAACAAGTTTACAACTTTAGATTGGAAATAATTTGAGGGTTCTGCTATTCAGAGTACAGAACATTTACTGAATATTATACCCTATTTATAGAAATATTTCTTTGAATTTTCTTCTGTTGCTATAAGTGTTCTATGGCACTTGTTTCAGTCAATTGATTACCAACTCCACTTTCTGCAATTTTAAATCTTTTTCACAACGTAGGGTTCTTCTTTTCATGCAGCCCAAGCTCCAACAGAACTAATTGTGTCTAATATTAGAGACAATTGACTGCCTTCTTCAGTAAGTCACATGCCACAGAAAATCACTATTGTTGACATTGTTTCAAATATTTAATTGAGGGATTTTCCAAAATTCTATGAATTGTGAACTTTCCTTTCCAGAGAGAACAGCCATATGGAAGCATGCAGGTAATTAGGGTAACTGGATGGAAGCAGGCAGATAACTAGGGTAATGGCAGTAAAGCATCCACTTCAAATTACAGTATGAACTTAGTGCAGTAGTTTCTTATTGCTACTATAACACATTACTACACATTTCATGGCTTAAAACAACATTAATTCATAATCTTACATATATGGCCATCCAAAGTCTGAAATGGGTCTTGCTGGGCTAATCAAGGTATAGACAGAGCTGTGTTCTTCCTGGAAGCTGTGGGGGAGATTCTGTTTCCTTACCCTTTCCAACTACTGGCCCCCTCTTTAAGAGAGCAATGTAGCATCCTTACATCTGACCCTGTTATTCCCTTCTGCCTTCTTCTTCCACATTAAAGGACTTTGTGATTACATTGGGCACACACAAGTATTCCAGGATAATCTTTTTATTTTAATGTCAGTTGATTAGCAATCTTAATTTCATTTGCAACATTAGTCTCTCCCCCACCTTGTCATGTAACAAAACATATTAGAGGCTCTGGGGATTAGAACATGGACATCTTTCAGGGTGATTATTCTGTTATCATACTTTGTAAGAGTAATTGACCTTAGAGAACTTTCACATTTCTAGCCATTCTGATATATGAATACATGTAGATATATAGATAGATGATAGAGACAGATATAGATACTTATATCTATATAATCTATGAAAATTTTAGATTTATAGTAATTACAATATTTAAATAAATACATTCAAGATCTATCTACCTACCCATTGACTTTGGAAACCAAATTTGTAAGGTTTTTAATTGACCTCAACCACTGTCTATTTTACGTTAGTCATGTTGCTTAAACTCACAGAAAAATAACAGTAACACCAAAATTGCACAGTTGGCTTGAGAAATAGAAGTACTTACTATAGCAGTTCATATAAGAGCTTAATAAATGACATAGATTATTACTTGTGCTGAAAACTGATCTAAACAATATGTGATTTAAAAAAAAACTGTAAACATTTTCTTTAACTATAATATACTGTACAAAGTAGTGAACAACTCTCTGAAACTTCACAAATTGCACATACCTGTTAAATCCACATCCATAGCAAGAAACAATATTATTAACAGCACAGACCCTCATTTATACTGTATCATTTCTTAGATAATTCCTATTCTGCCCACTCAGAGTATAAATTATATTTATCTGTTTTTGTACTTCAAATGAAATGATGCCTAGATTCTCTTTTGTGTCTAACTTCTTTGGCTCAACATTATGTCTCTCAAACTCATCCATATGTTTGTGCATAGTTATG
Organism: Leopardus geoffroyi; assembly: GCF_018350155.1. Lineage (NCBI taxonomy): Eukaryota > Metazoa > Chordata > Mammalia > Carnivora > Felidae > Leopardus > Leopardus geoffroyi. The sequence goes on from NC_059328.1 coordinate 89,580,947, forward strand.
GATGTTTTCTAGTATTGTTCTATATTATTACAGCATAATATTCTATCTACATTATATTCCATTGAATATAATACAATTTTTGATACATTGTTTTCTGATAGGCATTTGAGTAGTTTGTTATTTAGGTATTACACAGTGTCATTCTCAACATTCCAGTACTTAGGTCTTTCAATTAACACATGTATGCTTTTTGCTAGTCTTAGATCCAACGCTTAAGCTAACTAGCATTGGATTTGTTAATGGATGTGTTAGAATAATGCCCCCCTAATGATGTCCACATCTTAATCCTTGGAACCTTTGTTACCTTGGAACTATATGTTACCTTAAATAGCAAACAATTTTGCAAATATGATTAAATTAAGGATCTTAATATGGGGAGGTTATCCTGGATTATCCAGATGTGTCCAACTTATTCACAAGAATTGCTAAGATATGAGAACTTTTCTTGGCTGAGTTCCAAGTGAAAGAGAAATGTGATTACAGAAGAACCGTAAAGTGGAATGCAAACTCGCTGACTTTGAAGGTGAATATAGGAATCCAAAAGCCAACAAATGAGGACAGTTTGTAGAAACTGAAAAGCACAAGGAAATGATTCTCCTCTAGATCCTCCAGAAAGGAACTGTGCACTGCTAACACCTTGATTGAGATCTGACATGGATTCTAACCTACAGAATTGTAAGATACTATATTTGTGTTATTTAAAGCCGCTACATTTTATAGAAGCAATAAAAATGAATACACTGGATGATTGAGGAGTCTCATGTTTAGCCTTTATATGTATACCTCTCAGCATATGATTAAAATGGTTGTTCAAATCACAGTTCAGCCAGATGTGTGTGAAAGTTCCAGTTTCCTCTCATCCTCACCTAAACTTACTATTTTCTTTTTTGTATTTTTATTCTGGTGAATGTGGGATGTTATCTATCATAGTTTTTAATTTGTATTACCCTAGTGATTAGTGACACTGAGAACATTTTCATATGTTTACTGGCCATGTGAATATACTCCTTTGTAAAGTGTCTTTAAGTCTGCATGATTTAAATTATTTTAAATGTGTTGAGGTTCTTTTTGTCATATTACTGTCTATTTAAAGTCTATGTTTAATAAGCAAAATACAAATAAATATTTTAACCTTTTACTTGTATTAAATCCATCCTATTTATTAAATAATTGATATTTCATTTCGCTGCCAGTTTTTTGTTTCCTATTTAACACATTTGTTGTCTTTTGTAAAAAATCTGCTTTATTGAGATATAATTTACATTTTAAAATGCATTCATTTTCAATATAGGTCTCATGAGTTCTAAAAAATGTATACACTCAGGACTATCACCAAATTAAGATGTAAAACACTTTCTTCATCCCAAGAAAGTACCATCGTGCCTTTTTGCAATCAACTTCTTATAGCCTCTGGCACCAGGAAATAATCTACTTCATATTACTATAACTTTGTTTGATCTTTTCTTGATTGTCAGATAAATAGAAACTGCAGCTTCAATTATTTTGTGTCTGGCTTCTTTTACAAAGCATAACGGTTTTGAGATGCAGTTGTATTGTTATGTAAATTAGTTTGTTATTTCTTTTTTTTTCAATATATGAAATTTATTGTCAAATTGGTTTCCATACAACACCCAGTGCTCATCCCAAAAGGTGCCCTCCTCTGTACCCATCCCCCACCCTCCCCTCCCTCCCACCCCCCATTAACCCTCAGTTTGTTCTCAGTTTTTAAGAGTCTCTTATGCTTTGGCTCTCTCCCACTCTAACCTCTTTTTTTTTTTTTTTTTCCCTTCCCCTCCCCCATGGGTTTCTGTTAAGTTTCTCAGGATCCACATAAGAGTGAAACCATATGTAGTTTGTTATTTCTTAACTCAGAGTAGAAACCTATTGTATGGATATACCACAATTTGTTTATTCATTCACCTTTTTGTTTTAATGATTATCCAGTAGAGTTAATATGAACTTTTTTACACAAGTATTTTGTGTATGAACACATTAGCATTTCTTTTGGGGAATTATCTAAGAGTAGAATAATGGTGCATATAGTAACTTTACATTTAACTTCAAAAATGACTACCAATTTACTCAGAGGTTGTTAAAATTTTGCATCCCCATCCACATTTATGAGACATTCTATTGTTTCAGGTCCCCACCAACAATTGGTATATGTAGCTTTATTTATTTATTTTTAATTCAACCATATTTGAATGGAGTAGAATATCACTTTCGTTTAAATTAACATGTTCCTAATTATGTCAAATATCTTTTTATGTATTTATTGACATGTATATAATTTCTTTTTATAAATTCTTTGTTCAAATTTTTTACCCATTTTTGGGGTTGTTTATCTTCTTGCTATTAAGTTTTAAGAGTTTTTTAGATATTCTAGATACATATTATTTGTCTGTTAAATTAATGGATTTCTAATTTTCTCCCAGCTTGACTTTAGCCTTTGTATTTTCTTAATGAAGCCTTCTGAAAAGCAGAAAACTTTGATAAAGTTTAATTTTTATTCTTTTTCATATTTGGTTAATGATTTTTGAGTCCTAAAATGATCTTCCAAAGATTGTAATGATTTGATTCCATGTGTATAAGTTTCAAATTTTAGCTTTTACTTATATCCCAGATCATTTTTGTTTTTTGTTTTTTTTAATTTTTTTTTAACATTTACTTATTTTTGAGACAGAGAGAGACAGAGCATGAACGGGGGAGGGTCAGAGAGAGGGAGACACAGAATCTGAAACAGGCTCCAGGCTCTGAGAGGTCAGCACAGAGCCCGACGCCGGGCTCGAACTCACAGACCACGAGATCATGACCTGAGCCGAAGTCGGATGCTTAACTGACTGAGCGACCCAGGCGCCCCAAATCATTTTGGATATATATATGTGTATACACACATACACACACACACACACACAATACACATAATATTTTTGGAGATATTATGTATAATGATATCTATACAGTAAATATATACTGTATAGATATTATATATACAGTATAGATATAATATATACAGTATAGATAATATATGCAGTATACTATATATATTTATAATATACATATTATAAGTATATATAATATATACAGTATATATAGTATATACAGTATATATAAGATACAGTATATATAAGATACAGTATATATAAGATACAGTATATATAATATACAGTATAATATGCAGTATATATACTGTATATATATAATATAATGTATATATAATATATAATATAATATAATATATATAATATATATAATATAATACATATATATAATATATATAATATATATAATATAATATATATAATATAATATATATAATATACAGTATAATATATAGTATATATACTGTATATATAATATAATATATATACTGTATAAATATACAGTATATATAAATATACAGTATATATAAATATACAGTATATATAATATACAGTATAATATACAGTATATAATATATACAGTACACTGTATAGATATAATATATACAGTAAATATATACATAATATATATGTACTTATATATAATATATTTTGAAGTTTTATAATTAGTTATATATAAATGCATACTGTTTTTGATTATTAAATATTCTGGTTGACTTTTATCATCATAAAATATTTTTATCTGTTGCCATTCTTTTCCTAAATATGTAGGTAATAATACAGATACTCTAGCTTTCTATAATAAGAAATTGTGGGGTGCCTGGGTGGCTCAGTCGGTTAAGCGCCAACTTCAGGTCACGTCATGATCTGTCAGTTCCTGAGTTCGAGCTCTGCATCCGGCTCTGTGCTGAGAGTGTGGAGCCTGGAACCTGCTTCAGATTCTGTGTCTTCCTCTCTCTGCCCCTCCCCCACTCACACTATGTCTCTGTCTCTCTCTCTCTCAAATAAACATTAAAACAATTCTTTTATAGTAAGAAATTGCATAGCATATATGTTTTTAATCTTTTACTTCTAACCCATCTGTGTCTTATTGACATACTTCCACACGGCATATATTTATGTCTTGTTTTTTCTTTTGTAATTTCTGTGAGACAATATCTCATTTGTAATATTATAATTAGAATATTTATTACATTTAATGTAATTATTGTGAAGTTGTGTTAAGTATATCATCCAGCTCTTTGTTTTCTTCTTATTCCATTGTATCTATAATAGTGCTCTCTTTTTGTTTTATTTCAAAATTTTTTGGTTTGAAAATTTTTTACTATTCCATCATTCACTTGACTAATTTGTAATTTGTGCATAAATATTTTTATAGGTTTATATATATATTAAATTATGGGTGCTTACAATTTTTATTCACTCATTTATTTACCTTTTTATTGGTGTATTTTAATTCCATTCTCTATTTCTATGTTCACATTTTAGATCGGTTTTTTTCCTGCCTGAAGAACTGGCTTTAATTTAAACTTTTATTTTTAACTATATCCCTATTATTGACAGCTTCCCTCAGTCTTTGTCTGCAAACATCTTTATTTCACTTTTATTTTTGTAGGATAAGAATATATTCACTTGTTATAGAATTCTAGGTTGACAGTACTTTTTCTTTGGAAATACAAAGATGTCATTCCACTGCTTTCTGACTTCCATCATTAGTGGTGAGAAGACAGCTGTCATTCTTATGGCTCATTGTTCTTTGAAGAGAAGGTATCTTTCTTCCTCTGTCTGACTTTTAGGATTTACTTTTTTATTCTTTGCTTTGCAGCAGATTTACTGTGAAGTGCCTCGTTAAACTTTCTTTTTGTATATACTGCTTAAGGTGTAATTAGATTTCTTGTACCTGTGAGTCTTACCATTTAAAAAACTTCTTAGCCATTATTCTTTTGAATACTTCTTTTAACCCAATATTTCTCTCCTCTCCTTCCAAGACTTTGATTGTAATTATAGTAGACCTTTGAAGAGTGTCCAAAATATCTCTTATGCTCTGTTCTATTTTACTTTTTTTTTTCTTACTGCTTCAGTTTGTGTATTTTGTGGACCTTCTCCTAGGTAACTGACACTTTATTCTAATGTGTCCATTTAAAACTATCCACTATTCATAATTTCAGATATCAGATTTTGTTTTCTTTTTGCAGTGTCAACTGATTCTTTTTTATTTTTGAGAGGTTCTAATACTTTAGTAAATTTCATGAACTTTTCATCTATGTTTTCACTAGGTTCTTTAACATATTATCATAGTAATTTTTAAGTACTTATTTTTGAATTCTACTATATGAATCTTTGGTGTGACTACAACTGTTCTCTGCCCTTTTCCTTGATTGTTAGTCATATTTTCTCTTATTCATATCTTGTTTAGAAGTTTTTTCTACCAGTCAGTGCAATGACATAATTCTAGAGGTTCTAGATAATACTATATTACACTTAATAAAGTTTACCTTTCCTCCTTAAGACAAATATCTGAGTAGCTAATCATCTAAACCCAATCAGAAATTAGGATGAGTTGGCCTTTGTTGTAGTCTTGATAAGACTTTGTATAACTCTGGTTTGTCTTTTTTTGTAAAAATGCCTCTCACAAGCTTTTGATTGAGAGCTTTCCAAGTGAATATCCTTTACCCCAAAAGATTACAAGAGATTCAATTCTCATTGAAAGATTATCCCCTATTCTACAGTCTTCCCTTGGTCCTGTGGCTTCACAACTGTGCACATGTCTTGCTGACAATGTTTTTAAAATAAGTGTCCACTCTGTCAAGTCTTGGGTTCATAAGTATCACAAGACTGGATGTGATTTCACTCTGCCTTTTTGAAGATTTTTTTTCTACTTTCTCAGTCTCCTGTGAAGCCAGCCATTTCTTTGTGTCCCCTCAATTTCTAGATTATCAGCTTTATCAAACTCCTAAAAAGTTTTGTTTCTTCTTTGCTATTTGCAATCCAGATTCTCTATGCTTGTCCACAATTTGAAAATTTCTCCAGTGAAAAATGACTAAATATTGTCAACTTACTTTGGGAAGTGTCTCAATTTCTTGGATTTATGGATTTTTAGCTCTCTTTTACTTTTTCCAAGAGTTTTGTTGTATTTTAAAAATATAATTAAAAAAAAGTATCCACTATGTTCTCATTGCTGTATAAATCTTTAGGGTCATGTCTTCTCGCATGGATTCCCAAATCTTCAAAATAACAGTGCTGTGTCAAATTCTTACCATGCTTCAGTTTTCTCTGACTTCCTATTCTGCAACCAAAAGGAAAAACCTGTCTGACTTAATATCTCATGTAATTAGACTAGACTCATCTGAAGAATCTCCATGTTTAGTTACTCAAAGTCAAATGATTATTAATTTTAATTACATTGGAAATATTACAAATATGACATCTTATTATAGCCACATTCCAGGGATTAGGGGATGAAAGTTAGTCCATTTTGGAATTCAGCCTTCCAAAATACCTATATTTAAAATATCAAAAAAAATCATGAATTTGCTCTCCAGATACACCAATTTAACAGGAAGCAAACCATCTAGGTGTGTAACTCATTATTTCTTGTTATTTCTTCTCTCTTTATTCTTTAGCTTCTTTTTGAGAAGGAGCCCATCTATATGAAGGTTTGCTTTGATGACAATTGGGTGCAAAGGCTATTAGCTGTGGAACGACAAAGATCTTCTAGACAAAACACTGCTTTTCCTTCTAACTCATAATTACTCAACAATTAAATAATGAGAGTCTAATTTGTGCCAGATTCTGTTCTGGGTACTGGAGATAATGCACTGAGTAGAGAAAATACCTGCCCTCACAGAACACAGTAATAACCCAAGAAAAATATATTGTTAAATATACTATTTGAATTAAATAACATCATACCAGAAATTTATGACAACCAAATTTTTTTTTTAATTTTTTTTTCAACGTTTATTTATTTTTGGGACAGAGAGAGACAGAGCATGAACGGGGGAGGGGCAGAGAGAGAGGGAGACACAGAATCGGAAACAGGCTCCAGGCTCTGAGCCATCAGCCCAGAGCCATATGCGGGGCTCGAACTCACGGACCGCAAGATCGTGACCTGGCTGAAGTCGGACGCTTAACTGACTGCGCCACCCAGGCACCCCCCAAATTTTTTAAATAAGGTAGAAATGAGGGCTAGAAAGTGTCTCAGAGAGAGACTTGATGGTTGAAATTTTTGATAAAGTGCCAGGGAAGGCCTAATTGAAAGGTAACATTTGAACAATAATGTTAAGACTAGTCCTCTTCAAATTTTTTTTTTTGCCTATTTTTCTTCCTATATTTTAAGTATTTGTCTTCCTCAGAGCTCCACCATTGATCTTTTTTAACTTTTAGGTCCATTTGTACATTTTATAATCTGTGTTTCTCAAAGTGTAATCTGAAAACAAAATATACTAGAATCAGCTGGAGTACACTTTGCCAGAGAAGTTTTTAAACTGCACACAAAAATTTGAGTCTGAAAATTGGTTATTATATTCCCTATTTTTAACAAGCACCCATTTTGATGCTTAGGCAAAACAAATTTGATAACTTTTTTTGATGAAGAAATGATTAAATCTATTTCCCATGGCTTGTCCTGGCACACATATGTTGGCAACATCTTGGCATCTCTACTGTCTGGTAACAAATATCCATTGAATAAATTAAAGCATGAAAGGTTTTGAAATAATTCCTGTACATAAATGTTACCTGTGTTCTATTCTAGTTTTAACATCATATTTTAGAGTACATCATGTGAAAATTTATTTACCAATTAAACTTTTTAACTATTTGTATTAGGTATATATTGCACACAGTGCTGTTTAATTAATCGCAAATCCTCAGTGGCATACAAGAATAAATTGACTCCCAATCACAATAATCTAGGGATAGACTGACTTGGAATGTTCACTTATGCATCTGAGGTCAGCTGAAGGCTGATTGGGTTGCTCCTGAATGTCTTAAGCATAGACAACTTGTTGCCTACGGCATCTCACCTTCCAGAAGATTTGCAGAGGGGCAAAATTTTAGAGACTGGAGAATTCATAATATAATTTGATATTATGTGTGAGCAGTATCTGAAAGGGAGAACTAATGAATAGATCTGAAATTAATCTTATAGTCATTACAGAAATTGGCCATAACAGCAGTGTTGATCTTTAGTTATGTAAAAATTATTAGTAAAATTAGGTTTTAAACAAAATTTGCAAAATACACACACTGCTTTAATTGAAAGCAAGGAAAGTTACACTTCCACAACAACAACAAGAAAGAATAAAATTTAGGAATTTAGATTTCACCTCAATATAAGGAAGAATTTTGCATCAGGGCTTCAACAAAAAGACTGCAAAAGACAAAAAAAAAAAAAAAAAAAACGCTTCATGAAGTAGTGATTTTCCCATCATTGATGGCTTTCATGAACTCTATGGTATTTACAGGAATTGATTTAGAGTGGATTTTAAAATTTGGAATAAATTGGTCTAATCTCTATGATTTTGTCCATTCATTAAATATTATTATCTGTAGAATCAAAATTAAGCTGATATGCAACAATTACAGAAGTGAGACCATAAAATAAAGTTCTATGTAAATTCAAACTACAAAATGACCTTGAAATAAATATCAATTAACATATTATGATGCAAGTTGTTATACTGGATTAGTTACTTGTCTGGGAAAGTTAAGTTTTCATCTAACTTGTGTCACACATTGTCATACACACTTTTTGTCATTTGGTATGTTACTTGATCTGTTTCCCTCAACTGTAAATGTAGAAATAGATGAACCAAGTGGCATGAAGGAGAGACTCTTGTAGATAGTTGCACTAAGAATATTTTATGGGGCACCTTGGTGGCTCAGTCAGTTAAGTGTCCGACTTTGGCTCAGGTCATGTTCTCACAGTTCGTGGTTCGAGCCCCGCATTGGGCTCTGTGCTGACAGCTCAGAGCCTGGAGCCTGCTTCAGATTCTGTGTCTTCCTTTGTCTCTGCCCTTCCCCCTGCTCATGCTCTGTCTCACTCTCTGTCTCAAAAATAAATAAAAATTAAAAAAAAAATTAAGAACATTTTAGGCAGAGGAAAAAATAGGTGCAAAGACTGTGAGGTAAAGACATGCCTGGGTTATTAAAGGAACAAAAGATTTCTGTGACTGGAGCACATGAAAGAGGAAGGCTACAAAGTTGAGAAGTAGTTCAGATCACTGCTTAGAGGACATGGCAAAGACTTTGGAGTTTTGCAGAGAAGGGCATTCAAAGCAATGACAGGACGGTTCTGTTCCAGTTGCAACACAGTGAAAAGACTGTGAATAGACAAGTGCGGAAGCAGGGAGATCACTCTTAGCTTTGACATTCCAGAAAATAGTAATGAATCTGAAATGAGATGTCAATGGTGAAATGGAATAGCATGGTTGCAAATGGACTGCACTTCACTGACAGGATTTGCTGTTGTATATTATTGGAGGAGGTCATCAAGAAGACATGACCACAAGTTGACACTCGAGTTGGACCTGAGCAATCAAGGCTCCTTACTCCAACCTCTGTTCTTGGAATGTATGGTGTCCACCATTCCTACAGTGGGAGCCACTTTCAAGGATGCAGACTTGAGAGAACAATGTGATGTTGAGAAGATCTGACAGTATTTGTGACTAAATCCACTTTTAAGATTTGGTGGGCTGGTGTAGAAAACTACTCATTTGGCACCTTGCAAAGATAAGCCTGGTAAATAAGTTCCCTTGTTCAATAAAACTGCCACCTACAAGTCTGGAGTGATCTGCTTCTTTCTTCCCTCTCTCCTTATCCTCCATGAATGGGGACTGCTTTCAGATTATATCCAGGAAGCTCACAAAGAGGTTATGAACCAATGTATATGATTAAGGGAAGTCAGTTATAACATTATTATTTTTTGTGTGTGTTTCTGGTTCCCCAATTTGACATTGGATCTCTCTTAGAGAAGGATCATGTCATAAATTTCATTATTATATTATTTATTTTATCTTATATAAATAAAATTTATTAGGCAGATATCAGATATTCAGGTAACTAAAGTTAAATTTTACATCACAATTCAATACATTTTACAGAGTATCATTTATTTTCATTCTGAAAGTGCATTGCCCAGTATTACTTTGGTACTTGCACATGAGTCACTTTGCTATTTGTCCTAGTCAACTTTTAGTATTACATCATTTACTTTCTACATCTTTTTCCTCCTCTTTGCTTCCTCTTCTTCCTCTAACAAGTGCCTCCTTCTCCTCCCCTTCCACTTCTTCCTCTTTGTTATATTCCGCCTCGTTTCTTTTTCTTCTTATCCCTTCAAGGTCCTGATGTTGTCACCAAACTACAGTTAGCAAAACATTGATTTTATTAGAAACATTAATTATCAGTAGCAGAAAACTTCCCAAGAATGCCAAATTCAGCAACATGCAAAGGACCATGCTTTACCTACCGTACTTGAGAAGCATATAAACCACCTAATAGAGTTTGCTACTATAGAAATGTTACAGTTCTGTACCACAGGTTGTCACTTTTTTTAAAAAAAGTAAAATATGATTTTCTAGTCTCTTTTTCCAAATACTGTGTAACCAGTCTTGGCTTCAGGTGAAAAACAGTTTTTAAAATAATGTGTAACTGAGATCCAAGTGTTGATTCATCTCACTATTAACAATTGGTATTTGAAATATAAGGAAACGACAAATAATGTGCCACTTAACCCTGGCTTATTGATAAGTGCTCTCATTCTATATGAAAATTATGTATTAATAATTTAGTTTCCAGTTTCTTTTTTCTTTTTTTTTTTAATTTTTTTTTCAACGTTTATTTATTTTTGGGACAGAGAGAGACAGAGCATGAACGGGGGAGGGGCAGAGAGAGAGGGAGACACAGAATCGGAAACAGGTTCCAGGCTCTGAGCCATCAGCCCAGAGCCCGACGCGGGGCTCGAACTCCCGGACTGCGAGATCGTGACCTGGCTGAAGTCGGACGCTTAACCGACTGCGCCACCCAGGCGCCCCTCCAGTTTCTTTATATAACTACTTCTATATATTTACACATTGTGACAATATATGTGTTAGATGTTAAATTCCTAAATCCATAACCAGGAGGACTCTTTTTATTTACATAAACAAGTGTATGTATTTATTAAATTAAAATAACAAATAACAATAACAAATAGATTTTGTTTATATAAACAAACATACGTTCAAAATGATGTGAACACATCACTACAATCTGTAACATGAACAGATCCATCATCACCAAAATTTTCTTCCAATCCTTTTTATTTATAATAATAATTATATATTAATATAATAATGTTATATAATAATATATTAATAATACTATTACAATTATTATAGGATAAGAACACTTAACATGAGATCTACTCTTTCAGCAAATTTTTAAGTATGCAATACAATATTGTTAACTGAAGGCGCTATGCTGTATAGTAGATCTCTAGGACTTCATCTTGCATAACTGAAACTTTGAATCCTATGACTAATACTTTCTCATTTCACCCTTCTCCTAGCCCCTGGAAATCACCATTCTACTTTCTGCCACTAGGAATTTTACTATTTTAGATTCCTCATAAAAGGGGTGTCATGTATTACTTGTCCTTCTGTGATTGGTTTATTTCATTAACATACTGTCTTCCAGGTTCATTCATGTTATCACAAATGGCAGGCTTTCCTTCTTTTGAAAGACTGCATAATATTCCATTGTATGTGTATTCCACATTTTATTCATCCATTCATCCATAAATGGACATTTAGGTTCCTTCTGTGTCTTATCTATTGTGCATAATGCTGTAATGAATATGGGAGTGAAGATATCTCTTCAAGATCCTGATTTGAATTCATTTGGCTGTATACCCAGAAGTGGAGTTGCTGGATCAAATGGGAGTTGTATTTTTAATTTTTTGAAGAATTTTCATACTGTTTTCTATAGTGGTTTTATCGATTTACATCCCCACCATCAGGATGTGGATTCCTTTTTCTCCACATCATCACCAAATATTTTGGTGATAGCCATCCTAACAGGTATGAAATGACATCTCATTGTGGTTTTGATTTGCATTTCCCTGGTAGTAAATGTGATGACTTAATAGCCAAAAGGTAAATAATTTGATTACAAAGTGGGCAAATGAGCTAAATATACATTTCTCCAAAGAAGACATATAAATGGCCAACAGGCACATGAAAAGTGATGAAATTTTTCTTTAAATTTTTTAATGTATTTATTTTTGAGAGAGAAAGAGAGAGAGAGCATGAGTGCAGAAGGGGCAGAAAGAAAGGAAGACACAGAATCCAAAGCAGCTCCAGGCTCTGAGCTGTAAGCACACAGCCTGACATGGGGCTTGAACTCACGGACCCGAGATCATGACTTGAGCCGAAGTCACACGCTTAACTGACTGAGCCACCCAGGTGCCCTGAAAAGTGCTGAAATTTTTAATTTTTCTAATGGCCAGTTATTTTCTTCTAATGAACCCAAATACCTTGTGTGACATTAAAATTTCCTTAAAAGGTATAAGCTTCAAATTCCTTATCTGTTTACATTGAGATAGATATTAATGCCAAAGATAAATGCTAGGATGTTTGGTTTGTAAAGAGCATTTCATGATGTTTTACAGGAAGTAGAGACTCTGTACGAATTGGTATTAGAGGTGGAGTAATGTCATGAGAGGCTGGTGATGATGTATTCTTGATAATAATAATAGCAATTATTATCACAATATTTATTTCCTGTTTGATGAAAATGTATTATATAGTAAGTAAATGATTTTCGTTTCTTAACTATTTTTAAGAAGAAAAGTGGAAGAAGTGTATCAGAGTTATAGGTAAGCCGATTGTCAGCTGAGTAGGCTGTTTTAGATTTATGTGGTCAACAGAAGCATGTCCCAAAACCAAAGATGTAACATAACAAACAATTTTCTCCATTGTTATTGCCATAATATTTAAAAGTTCTAATTAACAGGGCTACTAATTAAACTTCTGGAAAATTTTAGATTTATCTGGGTGTTAAAGCATTATAATATGTGTAGGAGACTATATTAGTTAACTCATATATTGATTTATATTTTTCAAATTTACTGAAAGATAGTATAAACCGTGATCAAGTATAAGACTAGACTTTTTGAATCTCACTTCTGCATTTTATGTGTTTTGTGACCTTGGGAAACTTACCTAAGTTCTCTGAGTGCCTTAATTTCCTTACTTATAAAATGACAGTTGGGGTGCCTGGGTGGCTCAGTCGGTTGAGCATCTGGCTCTTGACTTTGGTTCAGATCATGATCTCATGGTTTGTGAATTTAAGCCCCACATCAGACTCTGTGCTGGCAGTGTGGAGCCTGCTTAGGATTCTCTCTCTTTCCTTCTCTGCCCCTTCCCTGCTCATGTGCTCTGTTTCTCTCTCTCTCAAAACAAATAAACTTTAATAAAAAATAAAATAAAATAAAATAAAATAAAATAAAGTAAAGTAAAATAAAATAAAATAAAATAAAATAAAATGAGGCTCATTAAAGTAATGACCACACATGATGCTTGTAAGGATGGGCAATGTAGGAAAAGATGCTTATAATAGCTAACTGTCATCATCATAAATGAAATTCATTCCCCCTCACAATGACCCTTTGAGGTAGCAGAGTGAAGTTTGAGGGAATTCTGATCACTGGACAGCGGATTAATTCAGAACTCAGGGTCTGGCAAAGGAGGCAAGAGTATCATAGACTTGAAGTTAGTGACAGAGGAAAAACCTCTTGATCATGGAGGTGAGATATATCTCAATTTACAAGTTGCCTAGAATAAGCATTTCTCGGCATCTTTTCCTTCTAACTCCTAGAATATAAATGTCACCACCAAAAGGAAAATATCAATAAAGTGGAGGCTTGAAAATCTTCAAATTCATCCTATGAGTAAGTGCTTCAATTTTGTTTACAGAGAAATCACAATGAATATAACATAGAAATCACTTAGAAGAGTCACTGATGTCATCAACACACTGAATGTGGAAGAAAATTCCTCTGGGAAAATCTTATGTTATTGAAATATGTCACTTGAAGTGTGTACAGCAAATGCAAAATGGAAAGACAGTAAGGAATAAACCGTTTATTAATAAATACCGACAGTTAAAAATATCCTGTATTATTATATTATACCTATCAGTTCAGTAAACTGAAACACAGTACCTAAGGCTAAGATATAGTCAACTTTTATATTCATAAACAAAAAAGATCAGGTTTTTGCTTTTGATTCTCTGTGGAGTGCAATAGAATAAGCCCACATTAAACTTGTCTTCTTTAAATATTAAAATTTTGAGGTGGAAGGACATTTTATGCTTTACAAATTTCCAGCTTGTAGAGGCACACTTGACATAAACTGCAAGTATTTAAAAGGTAGAATCTGATAAGTTTTGACATATGTATACACCTGTGAAACCATAAAAAGTATTCAATTTTTACAAAACTAAATAATTTTTAAAACAAATTTAACACTTCACGGTGACCTTTTATTCATAACTTGTACACTTACAGGTATCTCTCAATGATTTTATATGCACTATTACACTATTTTTTCTTATGTACCTAAAACCGTTATCCCTTTCCATATCAATTATTTAAGGCTCAGCTCCAATACCACTTCCGTTGAAACTTTTCTGATGTCCTCTTTAGAAGAAACCTTTTCCTCTTTGAACAGCCTTTATTCTGTTTTATGGCCCATTTAATATATTACCTTCCACTGAACTTGCAGATTACTACGCCCTTTATAGATCATAGGTTTCGTGAGGCAGAGAACCTGATTTACCTTTGCACCCATTTCAAGGCCTAATACACAGTGTGTATTGAATGGAGTACAATATAGATCAATGAACAAAGATTTTCTAACCTAACTTGCAAGCGTGTTCTTCATTTACTAGTATGAAGGAGAGGAAGAAGGGAGGGAGGAGAAAGGGAAAGAGGGGAAAAGGAAGGAATGTAGAAAGAAAATGACCACCAGGAAAGATAATAGCTTTAGTTTTAGTGCTAAAGATTACAGACATATATTAAAATTTCTATCTGAAGACTATTTTAGGAATGTAGGCTCATATTGGCACTTGCAGGCATTATGGCACTCATGTAAAAATAACAATTACTAGTTATTTTGACATATTTGAAATTTAGTTGCATAATTCATGTAGAAGCTACATAGTAAAACTTAAGTATGACATAAGTTTTATTTTAGAAGTAGGAACAAAGGAATCGCTTAAATTATAAATAAGAAAAATTCATTCTCTCCCAGAAAATAAGCCTTTTTTTTCTTTAAACTTTGACCATCTAGATCCAGAAAGAGCTCAGAAACTTGCATTGAACCATATGCTTCCATGCAGCATGGCATGTGTTTAGGGACTTCCGGTAAATAATAGTCAAAGTATAATGTGAGGAAAATATATGTTTAAATTCTGTATATAAAACTTTATTTTACTTCTATCATTTGATTTTTAAACTCTTTCTTATTCCTTCATCATAAAAAAAGTATGTATCGTGAACTTGGCAAACACAGATTAGAAACTTGTGTTGCTTTAACACATACAACATATTAGGGGCTGAAGACAAGGAATTGAACAAATATAAATGGTGAGCATGGAATTGGGTTGAAAAATTGTCCTTTATCTATAAGCAAAATTTGGGGGTAGGGCTGGATATTTAAAATGCAAACTTTTTTAGAGATATTAAATCATGGATACAATATATATAAATGTACATGAATACATATACATATAAGATGTATATGAAACTCTTATATCTTCCCAGACTCCATTCTCCTCCAAAAAAAGATCAGAAAGATCAGATTATATATACTAGTTAGCACCTTCCACACCTTTCTTATATTCATGAAAGGCAGAAAATTCCTAAGACTTTCTGTGTACACCTTCAAAACACAAAACAAGCATTAAAATAATAGAAAGAAAACCAAACATAATGAACCCTGAGAAAAATTTCAAACATATTAGACTCCTGCAGTTAGATGTGACAAGTAAGTATTGCTTTTGCTTATAAGACCCCACTAAATCAAAACAATGGGGCCGATGGTGCAGGATAATTGTCTCTGATATGCTGCCGGCAGTGTTATTTATGGTTTTTTATAAAATATGCTGTCACAATAACAGGCTGCCTAGGACCTCAGTATTTATGGAGCAGCCTACCTTTAGGTGCTTCTGGTATACAAAATTTTTAAAGAAGGAATAGAAAGTATGTTTAGCTATGTCATTGTAAAATTGCCCCTTATCTTTCACAACAACATGATCAATCAAAAACTAAATGTATGAAATTTTCACAAATGAACACACATATGTAACCAGCATGTAATTTCTGTAAGGTTTTGTTTGTTTACTTTTTTGTTTTGCTTTGCGGAACCTCTTTATCAGATTAAGGATGTTCCCTATTCTTCCTGGTTTGCTGAGAAAAAAGTTGTTTTAATATGTTTTTCTTTTTTGTCAAACGCTTTTTTTGCATCTACTAAAATGGTTTCTTCCCTTAAAACTGTCAATATGGTGAAATATATTGCTTGATATTCTAATGTTAAAGCAACCATGTGAACCTGAAACAACCCATTTGGTCAAGGCACAATGTTAATTCCTTTACAATATGAGATTTGCTTATAACCGTTCACTTAGTACTTTGACCTCCTCTAAATTTAAGATAAAGATTGGCTTGTATTTCTTTCTTTTAATGTCCTTGTAAAACTGTTGTTGCCAGTGTGATAATGGTCTCATAGAATGAGTTAACTTTTCTCACATTTTCTATTTTCCCATAGAATTTATGTATAGTTTCTTTCTTCAGTGTTTGGGGAAAAATTACAATGAGACCATTTAGGCCTGGAGATTTCTTTGACAACCTGCTTTTATATGCAGACTTAAATTCTCTAATAGAACTAAATATTCATATCACCTATAATGTTTTTTTTCCTGGAAATGTATCTGATTATTTACTAATCAAATATATTGCCATAAGGATTTTCAAGATCTTTTTTTTCTTTTTTTAAATGTTTTACTTTATTTTTGAGAGAGAGACAGAGAGAGAGAGAGACAGAGAGAGAGAAAGCACGAGATGGGGAGGCACAGACAGAGAGAGGCAGACGTAGAATCCAAAGCAGGCTCTAGGCTCTGACCTGACAGCACGGAGCCCAACGCGGGGCTCAAACCCACGAATCATGAGATCATGACCTGAGCCGAAGTTGGACACTTAGCCGACTGAGCCACCTCGGTGCCCCTCAACATATCTTCCTATTGTGATTTTCAATATCTCTAAGAACTATGTATATATCCTACTTGTTGTTCCTGATATTATTACTTCAGTACATCTTAACTAACATTTCTCAATTTATAGTATAGTCTTGCTATTTCCCTCTCTAGGTTCTCTAGTATTCTTTGTTGTCTTCTTATGGATTAAACAAATATTTTTATTATTCTATTTTCCCTTGTCTTAACTTTCATTGTGTGCATGTGTGGGGTGTGTGTGGGAGTGTGTACACACGCACCCATACTCTTAGTGGTTACCCTGGAAATTACAGTATACATCCTTGAGTTACTACATTCTTACTTAAATTACTACTTTTACCACTTCTAAAACAATACTAGGATGTTAGTAGAATCAAATTGAATTAATGTCCTTTCAGGTGTTTAAATTTCTCTCATGATTTTGAACCTGCATGTTTTAAATTACATTAGACATTACTGGTTTTTGTCTACTTAACAGTTACTCAAACTTATTTACTCTTTGTAATGCTTCTAATTACTTTTTACATTCCTCTGCTTTAAGAATTTTTTTCTTTCCAATTTCCTTTTAATTCTAGTTTGCTATTTTAGCTTTTCTTTCAGCACTTAATAAATCTTATTGCTTCCTCTGGCTTACTTAATATTTGCTAAAAATTAATTATCATCCTTATTTTTGCTCCTGGCAGGTGTTTTTTTTCTCTGGTTTCTTAGAAGATCTTTTTACTTTGTTTCTTAAGCAGTTTATTAGGCTATGTTTAGGTGTTAGAAATGTTGAAGTTATAATATCTAGTAGATATTATAAATTAAGAATGCTTCTTAAGAATATCCAATGGAAAAAAGTCTCTTCAGCAAATGGTATTGGGAAAACTGGACAGCAACATGCAGAAGAATGAAACTGGGCCATTTTTTACACTATACACAAATATAAATTCAAAATGGATGAAAGACCTGAATTTAAAACAGGAAGCCATCAAAATCCTAGAGGAGGAAACAGGCAAGAACTTCTTTGACCTCGGCCAGAGCGACTTCTTACTTGACATGTCTCCAGAGGCAAGGGAAACAAAAACAAAAATGAACTTTTGGGACCTCATCAAGATAAAAAGCTTCTTCACAGCAAAGGAAAACTAAAAGGACACTGGCAAAGCTAAAAGGCAACTGGCAGAATGGGAGAAGATTGCAAATGACATATATCAGATGAAGGTTAGTATCCAAAATCTATGAAGAACTTATCAAACTCAACACCCAAAAAACAAATAATCCAGTGAAGAAATTGGCAAAAGACATGAAGAGACACTTCTCCAAAGAAGACATCCAGATGGCTAACAGACACATAAGAAAACGCTCAACATCACTCATCATCAGGGAAATACAAATCAAAACCACAATGAGATACCACCTCACACCTGTCATTCTGACAGGCTAACATTAACAAGTCAGGCAACAACAGAAGTTGACTAGGATGTAGAGAAAGAGGATCTTTTTTGCACTGCTGGTGGGAATGCAAAGTGGTGCAGCCACTCTGGAAAACAGTATGGAGTTTCCTCAAAAATTTAAAAATAGAACTGGCTTATGACCCAGCAATTGCACTACTAGGTATTTATCCAAGGGATACAGGTGTGCTGTTTCAAAGGGGCACATGTACCCCAACAATACTATCAACAATAGCCAGAGTATGGAAAAAGCCCAAATATGTCAATCGACTGATGAATGGATAAAGAAGATGTGAGATATATATATATATATATATATATATATATATATATATATATATATACATATATGTATATATATATATATATATATATATATATAAACACACACACACTGGAATATTACTTGGTGATCAAAAAGAATGAAATCTTGTCATTTGAAACAATGTGACTGGAACTAGGGTGTATTATATTAAGAGAAATACGTCAGTCGGAGAAAGACATATCACATGATTTCACTCATATGTGGAATTTAAGATACAAAACAGATGAACATAAGGGAAGGGAAGCAAAAATAATATAAAAATAGAGAGGGAGACAAACCATAAGAGACTCTTAAATACAGACAACAAACAGAGGGTTGCTGGTGGGTTATTGGGTGGGGGATGGGCTAAATGGGTGATGGACGTTAAGGAGGACACTTGCTGGGAAGAGCATGGCGTGTTATATGTAAGTGATGAATCACTAAATTCTATTCCTGACCCCCCCCAAAAAAATTAAGCATCCTTCTTGTTATTTGTAGAATAAATACCAAAAAGAAAGTAAAAACATGCACACATAGTAAGTTGATAAAGGAATATATAGATAATTATTCAACTAATTCAAAAGAAGGTTAAAAAGGGAAGAAAAAGTGATATTAAGGTAGAAGGTGTGAAATAGAAAACAAAAAAAAAGGAAACTTGTCAACTCAAATCAGTAATGATAATTATATATATATAAAATTTGGGGGCACCTGGGTGGCTCAGTCAGTTAAGCATCCGACTTCAGCTCAGGTCATGATCTCGCTGTCCATAGGTTCAAGTCCCACTTCAGGCTCTGTGCCGACAGCTCAGAGCCTGGAGCCTGCTTTGGCTCTCTCTCTCTCTGCCCCTCCCTTGCTCACACTTTGTCTCTGTCGCTCTCTCTCTCTCTCTCAATAATAAAAAAATAAACATTAAAAATTTTTTAAAATATATAAAATTTTAAAATGTAACTAAAAAGCTAAGTACATAAAACCTAATGTATGCTGTTCTCAAGGGGCTTAACTGAAAATTAAGGTAAGAGAAAGACTGTAGAAATATAGAAAAATATTAAGCATGCTAGTAGTATCCAAAAGAAAGCTGCTGTAGCTAGAGTCATATTAGACAAAGTAGATTTAGAGGCTAGCATGGCTAGACAAAACCTGGAAAATGTGTTAGTACAATGAAGGTCCAATGCAACAGGAATATACAAATTGAACTCATATGCATACAAAAATTAGGTATCAACAGATATGAAGCAAAATTGCCAAACTTAAAAAATGAAGCTACATAAGTCCATAATCATAGAAAAGAAATTTAAATGTCTCTTAATTATTCTAAAAACAGGAAAATCAGTAGGTATATAAAAATGTGAATAATACATGACATGATTAAAATATATAAACTAACAGAAGCCTCATCTCTCAAGTACACAAGGAACAACTATATATTATTATATCATATATATTTATGATATAAAATATGAATATAATATATATATATATATAACTTTATTCTTCATAAATCAAACCTCAGCTATTATGACATGATTGAAAGAATTAAAGGTATATTCTCTGGCCACAGTGGAAGTTAATAACTTAAAAATAACTACATGGATATTAACTAGATTTATTGTAGTGATCATTCTGCAAATATCCATATATCAATTATGTTTTACAACTGAAACTATTATGTCAATTATATCTCAATTAAGAAAAGATAACTAGAGGGGCGCCTGGGTGGCTCAGCTGGTAAGCGTCCGACTTCAGCTCAGGTCATGATCTCGCGGTTTGTGAGTTCGAGCCCCGCGTCAGGCTCTGGGCTGATGGCTCAGAGCCTGGAGCCTGCTTCAGATTCTGTGTCTCCCTCTCTCTCTGCTCCTCCCCCACTCACACTCTGTCTCTCTCTCAAAAATAAATAAATACTAAAAAAAAATTAAGAAAAGATAACTAAAAAATCCCCTCGGGTTTAAAAAAGTATCTAGTATTTATCTCTCTGGTAAAGTGATACTGCCTCAAACTCTTGCCACTGCTCTCTGTTTGATATCTGTGACTCGTATATTCAATTAACAAATATATTAGGAAAAGTGGCTTCTGATGTTGGGTCACCTCAGTGTTCTCCATTCTCTCCAAGAACTTGATATATTTTTTTTAATATCTATTTATTATTGAGACTGAGAGAGACAGAGCATGAGCATGGGAGGGGCAGAGAGAGGGGGAGACCCATATCTGAAGCAGGCTCCAGCTTTCAAGCTGCCAACACAGAGCCCCACATGGGGCTCGAAGCCACAAACTGCTAGATCATGACCTGAGCTGAAGTTAGACACCCAACCCACTGAGCCACCCAGGTGCCCCAAGAACTTGAGTTTTTAAATGTTGGATGCCTGATTTCTCATCAATGTTTCCAACAAAATTTTGTTTTATTTTAATCCAGCTTGTGCATTTTCTTTCCCTCACTTATAGAATTTTTCCAATTGTAAGTTTCTGTGTAATAACTTTCATGAAGGCTTCCACTAGATTTTCATGTAATAGAGAAATAAATTTCTCTATTTATTTAAGTGGCTGTTATTTTGAGTCTTTGTTACTCATGGTTGATCTTAATCCTACTAGAATATATTACTGAAATTATAGAAGGTTTCTGATATTTAAAAATATATGCAGTCATTTTAACACATAGGGCAATGCATATAAACAAATACAAATATCTCAGAAATATGAATTATTTGTGAAACTCTTTGGGTGGAAATTTATTATCAAATTTATGTGTTCAATTAATTTCTAAACAAATTTCTATGCCATGAGCATCAGTCAGAGGCATTAAGCATTAACAGATTTAAATTATTAGCTTTGATTTCAAACCAGCACCACCAAAAATGTTACATATATGATTCCATAAACAATGACTAGCTCAGATTTTTCTCAGTTAATGATACTTTTAGAAATAACCCATGCACCGTAGTGTGCTGCAAAGTTTCAGTTCTAGGGGAAATCGAATCTAACTTCATTCAGGTTTCATTTATTTTATCATTCATTTTCTTTGCTTCTGTTTTTATTTATGTTGCTTTCATTTTTCCTTTCTTTTTCCTTCTTGGATACAGGAAGAGCAATTTTTTTATTCTATTTTGTTTTCTTTAGTTTCTTTTATGCTATTTTCATTTAAAAACTTAAAAAAAATTTTTTTTTCTCTTTTTCCACTTTTTTTTTATTGTTCTCAAGTTAGTTAACATCAGTGTAGCTTTGGCTTCAGGATTAGAATCAGTGATTCATCACTTACATATAACACCCAGTGCTGATCCCAACAAGTGCCCTCTTTAATTCCCATCACCCATTTTCCACACTACACCAATCCCATCAACCCTCAGTCTTGTTCTCTGCATTTAAGAGTCTCTTATGGTTTGTCTCCTTCTCTGTTCTTATTTTTCCTTCCCTTCCCCTATGATCATCTGTTAAGTTTCTCGAATTCCATGTATGAGTGAAATCATGTTATATCTGCCTTTCTCTGACTGACTTATTTCTCTTAGCATAACATCCTCCAATTCCATCCACATTGTTGCAAATGGCAAGATTTCATTCTTTTTCATCACTGAGTAGTAGTCCATTGTATATATATACCACATCTTCTTTGTCCATTCATCAGTTGATGGACATTTGGGCTCATCTAATAATTTGGCTTTTGTTGATAGTGCTGCTCTAAACATTGGGGTATGGGGTGCATATGCCCCTTTGAATCAGCAGTCCTGTATCCTTTGGATAAATTCCTAATAGTATAATTGCTTGGTCATGGAGTAATTCTATATTTAATTTTTTGAGGAACCTCCACACTGTTTTCCAGAGTGGCTTCACTACAATAGTGCAAGAGGATTCCCCTTTCTCCACATCCTTGCCAAATCTGTTGTTTCCTGAATTGCTCATTTTAGCCACTCTGACTGGTGTGAAGTGATATCTCATCATGCTTTTGATTTGTATTTCCCTGATGGTGAGCGATGTTGATCATCTTTTCATGTGTCTGTTGGCCATCTGGATGTCTTCTTTGGAAAAGTGTCTATTCAAGTCTTCTGCCCATAGATTTTCTTCACTGGATTTTTTGTTGTACGGGTGTTGAATTTAGTAAGTTCTTTATAGATTATGGATACTAACCCTTTATCTGATTTGTCATTTGCAAATATTTTCCCCCATTCTGCTGGTTGCCTTTTAGTTTGGTTGATTGTTTCCTTTGCTTTGCAGAAGATTTTATCTTGATAAGGTCCAAATAGTTCATTTTTTATTTTATTTCCCTTTACTTCAGAGATATGTCAAGTAAGAAGTTGCTGTGACCAAGGTCAAAGAGGTTACCACCTGTTTTCTCCTCTAGGGTTTTGATGGTTTCCTGTCTCACATTTAGATCTTTTATCCATTTTGAATTTATTTTTGTGTATGGTGTAAGAAAGTGGTCCAGTTTCATTCTTTTGCATGTTTCTGTCCAGTTCTTTCAGCACAATTTGCTAAAGAGACTGTCTTTTTTCCATTGGATACTCTTTGCTGCTCTGTCAAAATTAGTTGGCCATATATTTGTGGGTCCATTTCTGTGCTCCCTATTCCTTTCCATTGATCTATGTGTCTGTTTTTGTGCCAAAACAATACTTACTTGATGATTATAGCTTTGTAATACAGGTTAAAGTCTGGGTTTGTGATGTCTCCAGCTTTCGTTTTCTTTTTCAACATTACATTGGTTATTCAGGATCTTTTGTGGTTCCATACAAATTTTAGGATTGTTTGCTCTAGTTCTGTGAAGAATGCTGGTGCTATTTTAATTGGGATTGCACTGACTGTGTAAATTGCTTTAGGTACTATTGACATTTTATTTGTATTTTAAAAAATTAGGTTTATTTATTTTTGAGAGAGAGAGAGAGAGAGAGAGAAAGCACAAGCTGGGCAGGGGCAGGGGTGGGGGGGACACAGAATGCAAAGCAAACTCCAGGCTCTAAGTTGTCAGCACAGAGCCTGATGCAGGGCTCAAATCCAAGAACCGTGAGATCATGACCTGAGCCAAAATCAGATACTCAACTGACTGAGCCACCAAGGTACCCTTAGATACTTTAACAATATTTGTTCTTCCAGTCCATGAGCATGGGATGTTTTTCCATTTCTTTGTGTCTTCTTCAGTTTCTTTCATAAGCTTTTTATAGTTTTCAGGGTGCAGATATTTACATCTTTGATTGGATTTATTCCTAGACATTTCATAACTTCTGATACAGTTGTAATTGGATCAATTCCCTAATATCTCTTTCTGTTGTTTCGTTATTTGTGTATAGAAATGCGACCAATTTCTGTACATTGATTTTATATTTGGTGACTTCACGTAATTCCTGTATCCACTCTAGAAAATACAGGTGGAGTCTTTGGGTTTTCCATGTAGAGTATCATGTCATCTGTGAAGAATGAAAGTTTGACTTCTTCTTTGCCAATTTGGATGCCTTTTATTTCATTTTGATATCTGATTGTTGAGGCTAGGATTTCCAACTCTATGTTAAACAACAGTGGTGAGAGTGGACATCCCTGTCATGTTCTTGATCTGAGGAGGAAAGCTCTCTGTTTTTCCCCATTAAGGATGATATCAGCTGTGGGCCTTTCAAATATGGCTTTATGATGTTAAGGTATGTTCCTTCTATCCTGCCTTTCTTGAGGGTTTTTAAAAAAAATTTTTTAAATGTTTTATTTATTTTTGAGACAGAGAAAGACAGAGCATGAGCAGTGGAAGGGCAGAGAGAGAGGGAGACACAGAATCCAAGGCAGGCTCCAAGCTCTGAGCTGTCAGCACAGAGCCCGACGCGACGCTCGCGCTCACAAACCGCAAGATCATGGCCTGAGCCAAAGTCGGACGGTTAACCGACTGAGCCATTCAGGCGCCCCTCTTGAGAGTTTTTATTAAGAATGGAGGCTGTATTTTGTGAAATGCTTTTTCTACATCTATTGACAGGATCATATGGTTCTTATTCTTTCTTTTATTAATGTGATGTATAACATTGATTGATTTGCAAATATTGAACCAGCCCTGGAGCCCAGGAATGAATCCCACTTGATTATGGTGAGTAATTCTTTTTAATATACTGGTGAATTCAATTTGCTACTATCTTGTTTGTTTAATCAGGCATTTTTAGTCTATACTTTTTACATCTTTTCCATATCTTTGTCTTCTTTATTGTCATTTCTCTTTCTCTGGATTAAGCTTTATAGTTCTTTTAACTCTCTGCTTGGTCTTTTCTCCTCTTTTATTTATCTCCTGGTATGGTATCAGCCTCCCCAATTCTGAACCTTTCCTTTTTTTTCCAGAGTTACTTCAGTGAACAAATCAAAGCACACCTGGTTGAAGGTCCAAACACTCCACCACTATAAGCAAAGAGGAGCTTTGCAGAGGACTTACCAGTGGGATAGAGCAGCCAAAATACCAACAGCAGAGTGCACACAACACACTGCACAAACACTTCCTAAAGTGCCAGGCCCTGTATATACAAATGAGCAAAGAAGATGTCAAACTTTCACTCTTTGTAGACAATATGATACTCTATATGGAAAACCCAAAAGTCTCCACCAAAAAACTGCTAAAACTGATACATGAATTGAGCAAAGTCACAGGATATAAAATCAACATACAGAAACTGGTTGCATTTCTATACACCAATAATAAAGTAACAGAAAGAGAAATCAGGGAATCAATCCCATTTACTATTGCACTGAAAACTATAGGAAACCTAGGATCCAAAGAGCTAAAAGATCTGTGTGCTGAAAACTATAGAAAGTGTATGAAAGAAATTGAAGACACAAAGAAATGGAAAAACACTCCATGTTCAGGGATTGGAAGAACAAATATTGTTAAAATATCTCTACTGCCCAAAGCAATCTACACATTGAATGCAATCCCTATCAACTACCCTATGACCCAGCAATAGCACTACTGAAATTTATCCAAAGGATACAAAAATTGTGATTCAAAGGGGCATATGCACCCCTATGTTTATCGCAGCACTATCAACAATAGCCAAATTATTGGAAAAGCCCAAATGTCCACTGAGTGATGAAAAGGTAAAGAAGATGTGGGATCTATAAACAATGGAATATTACTCAGTGATCAAAAAGAATTAAATCTTTCCATTTGCAACAGTGTGGATGGAACTAGAGTGTATTATGCTAAGTGAAATAAATCACTCTGAGAAAATCATGATTTCATAAATATCATGATTTCACTCATATGTGTAATTTAAGACACAAAATAGATGAGTATAAGGGAAGAGAAGGCAAACCATAAGACAGTCTTTAATACAGAGAACAAACTGAGGGGTACTGGAGGGGAGGTGGGTGGGGAGATGGGCTAATGGGTGTTGGGCATTAAGGAGGCCACTCACTGGGATGAGCACTGGGTGTTATATGTGAATGATGAATCACTAAATTTTACTCCTGAAGCCAATGCTCCACTATATGTTAACTAACTTGAATTAAAACAAAAACAAAAACAAAAACAAACAAAAAAAACCTATTAATAACCCCATTCATGGATCACTATGGGAAATCTCAAGTAATGAAGTTTAAGGAAAATTCAGATTATATTTTACACCTTAGTCATTTTTATTTTTTTTATTTTTATTTTTATTTATTTATTTTTTATAATATATGAAATTTATTGTCAAATTGGTTTCCATAAAACACCCAGTGCTCATCCCAAAAGGTGCCCTCCTCAATACCCATCACCCACCCTCTCCTCCCTCCCACCCCCCATCAACCCTCAGTTTGTTCTCAGTTTTTAACAGTCTCTTATGCTTTGGCTCTCTCCCACTCTAACCTCTTTTTTTTTTTTTTTTTCTTTTTTTCCTCCCCCCTCCCCCATGGGTTCCTGTTACGTTTCTCAGGATCCACATAAGAGTGAAACCATATGGTATCTGTCTTCTCTGTATGGCTTATTTCACTTAGCATCACACTCTCCAGTTCCATCCACGTTGCTACAAAAGGCCATATTTCATTTTTTCTCATTGCCACATAGTATTCCATTGTGTATATAAACCACAATTTCTTTATCCATTCATCAGTTGATGGACATTTAGGCTCTTTCCATAATTTGGCTATTGTTGAGAGTGCTGCTATGAACATTGGGGTACAAGTGCCCCTATGCATCAGTACTCCTGTATCCCTTGGATAAATTCCTAGCAGTGCTATTGCTGGGTCATAGGGTAGGTCTATTTTTAATTTTCTGAGGAACCTCCACACTGCTTTCCAGAGCGGCTGCACCATTTTGCATTCCCACCAACAGTGCAAGAGGGTTCCCGTTTCTCCACATCCTCGCCAGCATCTATAGTCTCCTGATTTGTTCATTTTGGCCACTCTGACTGGCGTGAGGTGATACCTGAATGTGGTTTTGATTTGTATTTCCCTGATAAGGAGTGACATTGAGCATCTTTTCATGTGCCTGTTGGCCATCCGGATGTCTTCTTTAGAGAAGTGTCTATTCATGTTTTCTGCCCATTTCTTCACTGGGTTATTTGTTTTTCGGGTGTGGAGTTTGGTGAGCTCTTTATAGATTTTGGATACTAGCCCTTTGTCGGATATGTCATTTGCAAATATCTTTTCCCATTCCGTTGGTTGCCTTTTAGTTTTGTTGGTTGTTTCCTTTGCTGTGCAGAAGCTTTTTATCTTCATAAGGTCCCAGTAGTTCACTTTTGCTTTTAATTCCCTTGCCTTTGGGGATGTGTTGAGTAAGAGATTGCTACGACTGAGGTCAGAGAGGTCTTTTCCTGCTTTCTCCTCTAAGGTTTTGATGGTTTCCTGTCTCACATTCAGGTCCTTTATCCATTTTGAGTTTATTTTTGTGAATGGTGTGAGAAAGTGGTCTAGTTTCAACCTTCTGCATGTTGCTGTCCAGTTCTCCCAGCACCATTTGTTAAAGAGGCTGTCTTTTTTCCATTGGATGTTCTTTCCTGCTTTGTCAAAGATGAGTTGGCCATACGTTTGTGGGTCTAGTTCTGGGGTTTCTATTCTATTCCATTGGTCTATGTGTCTGTTTTTGTGCCAATACCATGCTGTCTTGATGATGACAGCTTTGTAGTAGAGGCTAAAGTCTGGGATTGTGATGCCTCCTGCTTTGGTCTTCTTCTTCAAAATTCCTTTGGCTATTCGGGGCCTTTTGTGGTTCCATATGAATTTTAGGATTGCTTGTTCTAGTTTCGAGAAGAATGCTGGTGCAATTTTGATTGGGATTGCATTGAATGTGTAGATAGCTTTGGGTAGTATTGACATTTTGACAATATTTATTTTTCCAATCCATGAGCAGGGAATGTCTTTCCATTTCTTTAAATCTTCTTCAATTTCCTTCGTAAGCTTTCTATAGTTTTCAGCATACAGATCCTTTACATCTTTGGTTAGATTTATTCCTAGGTATTTTATGCTTCTTGGTGCAATTGTGAATGGGATCAGTTTCTTTATTTGTCTTTCTGTTGCTTCATTGTTAGTGTATAAGAATGCAACTGATTTCTGTACATTGATTTTGTATCCTGCAACTTTGCTGAATTCATGTATCAGTTCTAGCAGACCTTTGGTGGAGTCTATCGGATTTTCCAGTATAATATCATGTCATCTGCAAAAAGCGAAAGCTTGACTTCATCTTTGCCAATTTTGATGCCTTTGATTTCCTTTTGTTGTCTGATTGCTGATGCTAGAACTTCCAGCACTATGTTAAACAACAGCGGTGAGAGTGGGCATCCCTGTCGTGTTCCTGATCTCAGGGAAAAAGCTCTCAGTTTTTCCCTGTTGAGGATGATGTTAGCTGTGGGCTTTTAATAAATGGCTTTTATGATCTTTAAGTATGTTCCTTCTATCCCGACTTTCTCAAAGGTTTTTATTAAGAAAGGGTGCTGGATTTTGTCAAAGGCCTTTTCTGCATCGATTGACAGGATCATATGGTTCTTCTCTTTTTTTTTGTTAATGTGATGTATCACATTGATTGATTTGCGAATGTTGAACCAGCCCTGCATCCCAGGAATGAATCCCACTTGATCATGGTGAATAATTCTTTTTATATGCCATTGAATTCGATTTGCTAGTATCTTATTGAGAATTTTTGCATCCATATTCATCAGGGATATTGGCCGGTAGTTCTCTTTTTTTACTGGGTCTCTGTCTGGTTTAGGGATCAAAGTAATACTGGCTTCATAGAATGAGTCTGGAAGTTTTCCTTCCCTTTCTATTTCTTGGAATAGCTTGAGAAGGATAGGTATTATCTCTGCTTTAAACGTCTGGTAGAACTCCCCTGGGAAGCCATCTGGTCCTGGACTCTTATTTGTTGGGAGATTTTTGATAACTGATTCAATTTCTTTGCTGGTTATGGGTCTGTTCAAGCTTTCTATTTCCTCCTGATTGAGTTTTGGAAGAGTGTGGGTGTTCAGGAATTTGTCCATTTCTTCCAGGTTGTCCAATTTGTTGGCATATAATTTTTCATAGTATTCCCTGATACGCCGCCATCTTCCCTCCCTCCCTACACCTTAGTCATTTTTAAAGCTCATTAACCTTTTTTATTCTACTGAAAATTGAAACTGTATTTTTAAATACTGTAACACTTTCAGAAACTAATGGTAAAGTTGATTTCTAATAATTTTGTACATTTTGTGTTAACAATGCTTACAGCATGTTGTAGTTTGTTTTCAAAGTTATACACACAGAGAGCATACACATTTATTTATCAAAATCATTCATCCTTGTAGGTAAAGATTCTAGAAAAGCAAAATAAGACAATGCAAATGTAAATCTCCTGGGCCCTACTCCTTCCTATCAACCACTCTCACCTATTAACCATTCTTTCCCAAACCCTTCTGCAAATATAATCACAAGTTTATTTTTGGTTTCTCTCTGGTTACTTTTGTGTCCTTAAATAATAAACTTAAACATGTGTTATTGCTTTATAAACCTTAGTCAATATTTTATGAATATGATTTACTTTGCAGTAAAAAAGATTTACTATCTTACCTTATGCTCTGTCACTCTGCCCCTCCCTACACCCTAACATTTTCTTCTCTATTTAGGCTTTTTCAATATGGTGACCTCTGTTTTCTTTTATTACACTGAGATTCCTATGCTTTGTCTATAGAGTATCCAAAATTGGTAAGCTATTGAACAGTACCTTATATATATTAAATATGTAAACCATTTTAGCTATCTAATCTAAGTGTTTTCATTATTATTTTTTTCTTTAGTATCATGTCCCAACCCTTGTGGTATGTGAAATAATATTTCCGTATGTATGATTCTTTCTAATCATTTACCAGTTGTTCTAATTCTCCCATTATTTTTACTATGTTTTATATTTGGGCTGTAATTTCCTTGTTTTCTTTTTCCTCTTACATTATCAGCTGGACTTAATATATTCTTATTGATATAAAGAACACTTGCCTCCATATTTTTGGTACACCTGAAATATACTTCGATTTCTCATTCAATAATCATTCTTGAAGCTCATTACCTTCATGTTCTTTTTTGGGTTGGTTACTATATACTTGGATTATATTATTTTTATTTAGCATTTTTTTACATCATATCCTTTGCATTATGTAAGATTAACAGATCTTTTTTTCAATAAGATATTTATTTATTTATTTATTTATTTACTTATTTAACTGTTACTTTTTGTGTGTTTCTAGAGGAGATGTAATATTATACTGTCTAAAGCTGATTTGCCTAGAGTAGAAAATGTATTAAAATTTTCCACCTTCTGTAAAGCTTACATCTGAATCTAAACAGTTCCATTTGAAATTGCTCAGACTCTCTAAAAGGTCCTCTCTTTCCTAAGACTAAAAATATGTGACAGTGTACCACATATGTCATATTTAACATCTTGAAAAAGAAGCTTTTGTCAGAGGCAGATTTACCATGAACTGATATATGTCTCAGATTCCCTGTGTGAACCACTTCTAAAGCCCTCCAATATGCCTTAGAGCATTCATAGTCACATGGACATACAGTTTTATAAAATGTTCAAAAGTAAGATATTTTAGCTGCAACTTGTTAAGGCTGCTTAATTTTTATTCTCCAACTTTCTTTACATCACACATCTCCTGTTGGGAAGGGCTGTAGAAAATTTGAGGATTCACTAAGAGCAGGTTACATTGAAGATACATTTTGTTTAGATATAGCAAATTATATCTGCTCTTCTGTCAAGTCTGTGTGCAGTTAAATTACGGTTAGGCATTCCTGTGTAAGAAAAGCTTCTAGAAAAATCTTAGTGTCCTCTATACCACGCCCTATAGAATAGCAACATGTAACCAATAGTGACAATAACCAAAATGACTGATATTTATAACCAGTACAAGTGTGTTTAAACTTAATTACTAGAAAAAAGATAACTTGAAAATATTCTGAATTCCTACAGTACATATATGAAAGAAATGTTTCTCACATTTGATAGCAGTTCTGAATATTGAAATGATATTATCAGTAATATTCTTGTCACAATAATTTTCTAAATCATCATAAATAAAAAGTAAAATTTTGATTACCTATTCTACAGAAATGATAATTTACCATCTTATCCTTTCTATAAAATATTTACATTCATTGATTATTAATAGAAGATCAAGGAGTATGAAGCTATAATATGCAGATAAATGTTATAGAGGTATGTTTTCTATTATGTTATCTTTCTGGATTCTGTGATGTTTGTAGTATTTTCAGCTTTTTGAAAACTATTTACTGTAATTTTGAAATTTTGTTTCTAAATAAATATTTGCATTTATTTCTAATCTTATAATCACAAGCTTATATTATTTTTCTTCAAAACAACCCCCTAGCTATAATAAGCATTGGACCTCCTGCCTGGATGTATATTTTGTTCTGGGTCTTAGACTGTGTTGTTGTCCTCAAATGGTGTGGTCCAGGCCACATTTCTTGTCTGCCGCATTACTGAAATCCCTTTTGGTTTCTAATGTTGTAGTCTGTAGCTATGAACACAATGCTCTTTGTTTTGTTCATGTAATGCCCCTGGAGAGCACTGGCCATCTTCTCCTTGATGACTATTATGAGTTGAATTTTGTATCCCCAAAAGACATGTTGAAGCCCCAATCCCCAGAATCATGAATGTGATCTTATTTGGAAATAAGGTCTCTGTGGATGGGATCAAGTTAAACTGAGGTCATATTGCATTAGGGACTAAGGATGACCCTAATCCAATGACTACTTTCTTTACAAGAGGAGGGAGATTTGGACACAGAAACAGACACACAGGGAGAACATGTGACAACAGAGGAAGAGCAAGGAGTTTTGTGGCCACTATCAAGTGTAGTGTAAGCCCTGAGATTTGTTTTTCTTTTTTGTAAAGCAAGTACCTGACTCAAACTTTGATTGCAAGGCATACACTTCAGAGATGGCTATTGTATAAACACATTGCCAAACAAAGGACCAGATAAAGAACCAGCCTTCCCCAACCCACTCCCAACCAGGCTTCTTTGTTTTAAAGCTCTTGGTTGATTTGGATAACTCACCTTTTGGTCCACTTGTTTTGTTTTCTCTTCCTGTGCTTTAAATTTCCACTCTTATGTTTTAAATTCACCAATACAGAGTGAGTCCACGAACCCTAGAACCCCATCCTTGACCCCAATAAGTGTAGAACTCCAGGCCTGTGTTCACTTACTCTCTCTGTCTCATCCTGCAACCTGGCTGTGTGGCCCCTGGTGTGCCATTTAATTTCCAGGACTTGTAAGTAATATACATTTTTTTTTCTTGTCAAAGTTTCCTGGTGGTTATTACTGAAGGCAGCTTGCAATCACAGTGAGAACTACAAGGGCTGGTCCAGCCACACACAACACCAAGTAATGCCAAAGTTGTCTAGCAACCAACACAACTAGGAGAGAGGCATGAAATAGATTCTCCTTTGAGCCCCAAAGAAAGAGCCAATCCTGCCCACACCTTGATTTCAGATTTCCAGCCTCCAAAACTGTGAGTGAATATGTTTCTGTTGTTTTAAGCCTCCAAATTTATGGTCTTCTGTTACAGTAGCCCTCAAAAACTTATATATACTAACTCAGACTCCCTTCAGCCTTCACAGATCTGTAGAATTATCTACAGTCATCCCCTCATGGGTAGGTTCCACCATCCTCCAGCAGGAAGGCAATATTTCTCTCCCATGTGGGCTCTGTAGGAGCTAGCATCTCCTTTTCTGGGCCATGGAATGGAGTAATGCTTATAAGTGCATCCAGCTCTGGCACCTAGGTTCTGCTCAACAGTCACTTCCCAGAATAACTATTAAGGGATTCAGAGTGAGAGCTCTTTGCTCTAGCTGTTCCCTGCAGCCTAAAGATGGGCAATGGGTAGTGCACATATATGTGATTGCTTTATTATCTCACTTTTCACACTACTGCCATTTTCAATTTCAGTAAATGCATTAAAAAATTTCAGATATTAATGTTTTTATTTGATAGACTCTGTTCTGAAAGGAAAAAATGGGAAAAATACCTAATGTACAGAATCATTCTTTGAAACAAATAGTAAAATAAAAAGGAATTTTTCTACTATCAAACCATCCAAACCAATTAAACAGTGGCTCCTGGTAAATTTTTTTGATAACCAAAGTAAAAAATTATTTTAACCATCTATTTCTCAACAAGGTTTTGCCCTCATTCTTTATGCATCTTTTTTACTGAATTATTTACTATTGCAAAATCTTTTGTGATAAAAATATGATAAAAAATTTTGACTTATTCAAATTCCACAACAAATATATTTAATATTGAATCACAATGAATTTATTTACATTTGGAGTAAGTTTTGAGTCATTCTCAAAAATCATATTTAGCATAATTAATTTCAATCCATCACTAAAGAAAAAAAAACTATTATAACTATAAATTAAACAATTTTAGCACTTATTATGCATTTTATTTCACACACTTTATTTCAAATAGATACCTCAATTATAAAGCTGACTACACTCTAGAAATACACTAGTGGTATCTATTATATTCATAAATACACAGAGAGATAAATCTGTTTAATGTATTCTGAATAAATTTTATTAAGAAGATGTCTGCAAGTATAGTTACCTTTTTGTATTTTTAATATGAAAAAATTATTTTTTCTCTTAGCAAAGAATCAAAGTACAAATTTTAAAACTATATGAATATTCACCTGAATTGGGCTAAAAAATACTTCTGAATACCTAATTATGATTCTTAAATAAATATTAAAATCCTGAACACCCTGACTTACAGTCAAAATACACAACTTTTCTACAGAGAAGACATCTAATGAAGACCATGGAAAGTGCTCTCATATTACAGAAATCTAATTTTTCACTCAAGAAAGTCTTTAGGCTAATGTTTGCTTTTTTTCCTGGGTCAATCCGGTCCTGCTATATCAGGACTTCATGGCGATTAATTGATCTTTGCAGAGCCCCTTATACACTGAAAGCAAGTGTAATAGATTAGAGATTGCAATTAGAAATAAACTGACTTTTACTTTAGCTTTCTTCCATGCAGGTAGTCTAACTACCTTTGTTTTTTAAATATCAACTTAGCATAGCAGAGCTCAGATCACATATTGGACAATCTTACCGACTGATCTCACTTGAAAACAAAATTGAGAATCAAGTGTTTTAAGTGGTGTTATTCCTTTCAACAATTTACCTGGGCATATATAGATGATACTTTTATAGTCATCACAAAATGACCTTTTAGAGAGAGCACTCAACATGCTGAGTGAGTGTCCCTTTTGTTAATGGGAATCAGCGGCTAAATAATACAATTGACCTGAAAAAAAAAATGACTGAGCTGTCTAGAAATTTGCTTCTCATAGAAAAGCATCTAATTTTATTCGAGAATATATTAAGCACTTTCCCATCTATGAAATTTCAGATTACATTTGAAATCAAGCATTTTACACTTTCAGGCACATTGCAGTCTGGGACAGGTGGTATTTTTTTATGTGTATTTTATATAAGCAATTAATAGAAATTCGCCGAACAATGGATGTTTTCATTAATTTTTAGGGCTAAGTTTGATTGCCTCATTCAAGCTGAAAAATTATTTTGAAGTCAGATCTTCAAAATGTCTGTATAGATCAATACAAACCATGTCCTTGCTAATTTGTTTCATTATGTAGCCACAGACCTTTCCAATTATATACATTAGTTTTTCAGTGTAGACTCGTAACTAGAAAGATGATACAGGGTAACTGAATAATTTGTTTTGGGAAATGTAAAAATTCACCTAAACATATCAGATGAGAATACATATTAAATGAAAATGATGACAACTTAAATTAATAAAGGAATTGAGGCTATTGCTAACCTTATTATTATATTTTAAGTATAAATAAACTGTGATTCAGTGAAGTTACATGAACTAGATGTATATTACATCACACAGTTAATGTCATGCTCTCCTATGTCAGTTTTCCTACCAGGACTCTTTCCTTACACTACAGTGTTTATTCCATGTAAATACACACTTTGAAGAACAAATTGGTATTATAGATAATAGTATATTAGGTACATATGCATTTTGAGGAAATTTCTATAAGTGAGCAGTTACTTAGGGAAAATGATCCTTTGATTATTTCTATGGGGGCTGCACACATTTAGAACTTAAAAATAATTATTGATATAAAGTGTTTATAGCTATAAATCATGTGATTATAAACATCATGTTTGGAAGTATGAAATAGAAGTATGTCTTGCTCAGTTTCAAGCTGAAGAAAAGGAAGAATTCATATCTCAAAGTGTGAATTAAATCAATAATGTAGAACATTCCATTACCACAGGTCCTGGGATCAGGCCAAATTATATGAAATTTATAGAGATTGAATCCTTGTAGCTAACTGAGTATTCAGAGATGTCTACATTACCATATGCCTTTAGTTGTGTGTAACATTAGGTAATAGAAAATTCAATAAGTGTATAAAATGTGACTGGAGTAATGATTTGACATTAGCTAAAAAGTATTTGCACTGCCTGATGTTATGTGTTTTTTTACTATCTTTTCAATTATGCTAACTTTTTCTATTCCATTCACATAGTTGTTTGATACTAACGTCATGCTTTTACAAAATAGTTCACCAAGGTTGAGACATTACAAAGAACTAAGAGAAAATTGCTTACCAGCCCATTTAATCATTATATGTAGTAACTTGTTCTCAGGTAAAGAAGTTATTTCAAAATCATATGCTGAAAAGCTGTATAAATTAAAGCATCCCTATGGTGTTTACATTTTTGAAAAAAATCTGTGTAATACAACTATCATAAACTATATATTTTTCAGAAAATGAAATGAAGAATTGTCTAGGTACCGCTTCACAGGAATATTTTAATACAGAATATATCCAAAAATTTCTTGTTTATCTATTCTGATCTATTATCTTTTATTTGATCTTGAACTATTCAATCCTACCCATCATCTGTTATGGCTAAATTTACATTATAGATAATCCTAATCCCACTAAACACTTTAATATACTGCAATTTACACACATATTCAGCACATACATGGATGTATTATCTATTACAGTTTATCTTTAAAAAGTCAAGAATGTAACCAATGTGAGCTATCATATTTCATTTAGAAAGAAGCTCCTATTTTTGGCTTTATATATAAATTAATACTGCTAAACAATTGTTTTTCTCTTATACATTTAATAATTATATGCTTTTGTTTTGCTTTGTTTTTGCTGTTGTTGTTGTTGTTGTTGTTGTTAAGGGCTTTTAAAATACTATTTGTCATACTGGATCATTTTGCATTTATATACTATATCACAGACAGGGCAGGATTCTAGTTGGGGGCATCTTAACCCATCAGAACATGTCTGTGTTAGCTACGTCTCCCAGAAACACGTATGATTTGGGTTTTCCTCCATCACAGCAGCACACAAATATGAAGAAATGAAATCAGTATTGATTTACAACACAGATAATTATAGAAGAATGAGTGAGAAGGCTTTCTAATAGAATTCTGTCAATCAACTCCAGGCCCAACTTTCTCATTATGTGTTTGCTGAAACTATATGATGGAATTTGTCTGGTGACATTTCAGGGATAGTGACTTTGATTTCAAAGGAAATGTTTCAGGTTCATTTCATTACCTTAGAAAAGTAAAAGCAAATTTGCCTTATAAAAAGCAATTACTTCTTAGCTGACCAGTGCACAATAGCAATATAAGAGAGATTTCTCATTCCACTATTCAAATTCTGAACCAGCAAACCAGTGTTTGATTTTGCTTTAAGCCAATTTTACCATGTTTGAATTGCAAAAGCATTTAATCTTCATAAAGTAGGTTATTATAATGGAGATCATATTGTATTGGTATAGAATACTAGCAAAGGGACAACAGGATGGGTTATTTTTTTCTGTATTTATAGCATTTTAAAAATGATATTTAGTAGAAAACATTCATGAAAATTTTAAGAAATAAAGAGAATATATTTTAAATTGAGACATTGTGCTATTTTTTGCTTCTGCAGTTGTGCTCATATTCATTTCAAATTATAGTTCTATGAATTCTTAAGTGATGAATACCAAAAATATTTCTAGTTGACTGTAATGACTGTAATGAATAATATTGGAAAAAATCTGGTTGAATCTTAATCATGTTGTTTTCATTTTTCTTTAGTACTTTTAATTTACTCTCTATAATAAAATATATTTCATACTTTTATAAAAGTGTTTTTATTTAATTTTTTAAAGTTATTCCAGAGAAGGTGGTATTAGCAGGAAGTGGCATCACACCTTAAGTGGAGACTGAAAGAGGACCAATTCTGGGGGACCTCAAGAAAATTGTATGAATGAAGACAACCAATAAATTAAGTGAGGCAACCTGGTTCAAAAACTCTGGACTTCCTACCTCAAACCAATGGAGATTTTTATTTCTGATGTTAGAAGGGAAAAGTTAGTGAGACAACATTCTCAATCTTGATGATTTGTCTTCTAATCTCTACTGCTGAGACTTGTAGATTCATTTTATGGGTCATTAATTTCTCAAATATCTGGAATTTGTCAGTCTGTGCACATTTTTTTTTTAATTTAAAGTATACTTTATTATTTTTTTTTCAACGTTTATTTATTTTTGGGACAGAGAGAGACAGAGCATGAACGGGGGAGGGGCAGAGAGAGAGGGAGACACGGAATCGGAAACAGGCTCCAGGCTCTGAGCCATCAGCCCAGAGCCTGAGGCGGGGCTCGAACTCCTGGACCGCGAGATCGTGACCTGGCTGAAGTCGGACGCTTAACCGACTGCGCCACCCAGGCGCCCCAAAAGTATACTTTATTATTAAAAAAATAGAGATAGAGATCGGGAGCCCATTTGTATGCATAGATTTGTTATCTTTCAGTATCAAGTCTAATAAGGAGTTAGATGAAAACTACCAATCATAAAAATTGCCCTATGAATACAACGGAGTGGTAAAACCAAAAATTTGAAATTAACAAAAAGGTAAAAAAGGTATGCTTAGATTAAACAAGATTTTTACATTAGTATCAGTTAAACTTACTCTCTAAAATAAACCTCCAATGTGAAAAAGATGAAATGAGAGAAAAAGTATTAACAAATAAAAAAATTGAAATATAATAAACAAAACAAAACATTGAAATGTAGAAAAAGTTGATCTCTAAATTTAAATGAATTAAGTGTCTGCCATTAGAACTAGTAATAACCGTGGTATAAACAGATTTTAGGATTTTAAACAATAAAAATTTATATATGTATTTATCTGTGAAAATTAAAAAAAAGGAAACCACATTTAGAATGGAATCCGGAGGCCAGCAGGTGGAGCTCTCATGCCCTACCAGCTGTCATCGACTGCAGCCCCCAAAAGAAGAGACCCACCTTGCAAATCTATACTACTTTAGATACTACTTTACTACACCAGCAGAAAGAAAAATGATTTTCCTCTTCCCCCACCAATAGCTCAACGAATGAGAGGCTCATAACTCATCCAAAGAAAAGCCACTATACTTTCAACTGCCTTTTTACTCCAATGGTTTTTTTTTGTGTATAACCACCCTCCCAACTAACCCCCTTTTCCTCTGTAAAAGAGCGTTTTTGTTCTTTGTTCTCCAGACTTGCCTACAGTTTTGCCATAGCATTCTTGTCCTGGATTATAACTCTCTGCTATTCCCCAATGAAGTCATTTCTTGCAGGGACTCTTACTTTTATGGTAACATATCTACTCATAGATATTTTTTTTGTGAGTTGTCAAAATATCAAGGACAAGAAATATGAATACTCCATGTTATTTTCTGCTAAAGTGTGTTAGCATTTTTGGATGTTATTTCATAATAAAGTACTTTTTACAGTCTGATATAAGAGGTGATTTATTTATCACTACGTGTTAATAAATGGTTTAAAGTTTCAATTCAACACTACCATGCTTATACCCAATAGTCAAGCGACTTATTTTTTGTCAATGGAACTACAATAAATGTTTATGCATCGAATAAGTATCAACGAACCTTGTAGAGCTATAAAACTCTATCTTTACAATAGCAAGTCTAGCAGGTAAATTTGAGTTTTTATCTGTACAAGAACAGAAATGAAAACCTGACTACAAATGACATATGAATGTCACCATATAAATATTAAAGAACAAAAGGAAAAAAGTAAAAACCTGTGATAAAATATGTATTTGTAGGAGCAAAGAGGATGTAAATCATCTAAGTGGGGCACAGTAAGTCCAACATGATACAGGAGAATGGAAATAAGGTAGTGAAGTGTCAGTGGAAAAAATATGAGAACAGTGCATGAGTCAGAGAGTTTCATGATCAATTGGGATAAATGGGAGAGGCACATGCAACATCTTAGGTGAAAAAAACATTGTCAGTTGGCAGAAGAGACATTTACAACTGGAATTCTAAATTAAAACTCAACATTTACCATTGTACATAGAAATACTTATTATAGTCACAATATTAGAGTTTTTTTAGATACAGACTTTTTTCATGAACTTGAGAAAAACAGAATCAGTATTATGAAGTGAAAATAATTATTTTCAAGTACTTTAAAAATAGGTCTCAAATACTATTTTAAGAGTAAGTGTAGGACAGGAAAAATAATTTTCTCCCTACCCTTCTAAGTTCTTGGCTGAGACATTCCTGTAATACATGACATTAATAGGAGGGGGAAAAAAAACACAGAAACCTAGCAACACTTATAACTCCTGCATATATGGGAGATAACCAGGAAAACTGAGTAACTCTCTGAAATGGCCCAAGCCATCACCTTAAATACCATCACTAGCAAAAGACAAAAGATTTTGGGTTTGGTGGTGCCAGTCATGGGAGACTTTCTGGCAAAGTAGAGTAAACAAGTGTATGGTTGTTATGCAGATTTAAGTCCTCCCTTTCTCCATTGATAAGAGTTTCTGGAGATTTAGTCATCCTTCTCTTCCTGGTACAGACAAGGAGGCACCCTTGTGATTGGAGATTTCCTTTATAAATGTAAATGCTTCTTAAGGAACAGATAACATCTATCAGGTTTTCAGAGCTTTTCCTATATCTGTTTCTTAAAAATAATCTGCTCAAGATAATCCTTATGCCAAAAAGGCATATTTTGGGGTGGCAAATTCTGCTCCCTTCCATAATAAAATGTTCAGTTGCCACATAGTCTTATCCTGTGTCTTAATTAAGACACCTTAAGGGTCATCCACTCTCGGCAAAGCTCTTTTACTTTAATTTGGAAAAAATTAAATTACATTCCTGACAAATATCTCTCTTTTCTTTTCTTCTTTTTTTTAAAGCTTATTTATTTCTTTTGAAAGAGTGTGCACAGAAGGAGAGGCAGAGAGAGAGAGAGATAGAGAGAGAGAGAGAAGAATTCCAAGCAGGCTCCATCCACGCTGTCAGCATGAGCCCAGCTATGGTCTTGAGCTCATAAACCCAATCCAATACCAGGTGGATCTCACGAACTGTGAGATCATGATCTGAACTGAAAAAGAGTCAGATGCTTAACTAATTAAGCCATCCAGGCACCCCTCTCTTCTTTTCTTTATACAGAGATGATTTATGGTATTGTTAAAGATAATGTACCTCATGTTGTGTTGTTTGGTTGTTGAGGATTAAAAATAATATTTGTAAAGTGTGCATACAAATTCCAGTCATGATGTCTTTAACAATAGTGTACACAGTTTGATGATTACTTAAGAAATGTTTAATAGATTATTGCTTCCTTATGGCTCAATTATGAATCAATCAGCACCCCCAGATTCAACTCCATAAAACTTACACTCTGAACTTTAAATTATTCAATATTCCCTCAAATAATACACACTCTAGTGCTCTCAGGACTTTGCTCCTAATTTCCTCTTTGCTTTACATACTTTGGGATCACATACCAAATATCACTTTCTTTTCAAAAGTATGCTTGTTTTTATTGGGCAGGATTAACTTCTTCATTCACATTCTTTCAACCTTCTCTATAAGCATCTTTTGCATAAAATACTGCGTCTAACTCTCCTACATGACTGCATTTCCAAAGGGGCAAGAGTATTCTTATTCAGGGTTATATCCTGAGCATCTATCAATATTACCATATTGTGACTAATACAATAACTAAGGATGATAACCGTTAGCACAAAATAGCAGTCATGGGTAATTTCCTATGTGTCCACTGCTAGGCTCTTTACCTCAATCGTTCATTTAATTATTCAACAACTCTATAAA
This sequence comes from Leopardus geoffroyi, assembly GCF_018350155.1. Classification (NCBI taxonomy): domain Eukaryota; kingdom Metazoa; phylum Chordata; class Mammalia; order Carnivora; family Felidae; genus Leopardus; species Leopardus geoffroyi. The sequence goes on from NC_059328.1 coordinate 89,622,455, forward strand.
GTTGAAACTATTATTATCTCCTCCATGCTGTTGAGGAAATTAAGGCAAATAGAAGTAGAGCAATTTACGTATGAATGTTTAGTGACTATGGATACAGCTCACAAAGTAGTCAGATTGCTTGCGTTTCCTCTGCGTGTGGCCTTCCAGTTCTGTATAACTAAGACAACTGTATTGTTAAGTTTGAGAGGGCTCACGACAAGTGAGAGTCCCCAAGATTACTGCAGGCCCATCTGGGGAAAGATAATATTTGGAGAAAAAATGATAACCAGTTTACTAAAAGTTACCCGTGGAATAAAACTTAAACGCTGCATCTGAGCATAATTTAAAAACAGATTTGATCACAGTATGATAATGACAGAACTGTTTTTTCCCTACCCCTAGATGCCATTTCATCTGCTGCCCTGGCTGCCCCAATTGCTCTGCTAGTAAGGGAAGCAAAAAAAAAAAACGAACAAGCAAATAAAATAAAACACAGGTGCTGCTTTGCTCTGAGCACCTACAGTGGCAGAAAGATGCACTCACCTCTCTCCATCAAAAGTTGATCTAGAATTTTGCTATTTGGACCCTCAGCCTGTTTGAATATATATCTATTAGCTCCAAATCAGATCAATACGTCAAACTTCTTTCATACAGTTAGCAAGATTGGTTCCTGGATTTTTATTACTTGGTGCCACAATTCATAAATCTTCAAATGCGACATGACGAATATATTTAGATGTCTTTGGAGATTAGTGCCTTGTTCGCTTATTTTCGGTATGACAGCCAACACTTAAGAATAAAGTGTGGCACCATTCCAATAGACATTGCTTAGTTTTTCTACTGAGTGTGAAATTCTGAATCTCCTCCTAATGCTGAGTGGAAAGGAGAGTGGAGTTGATACCAGATAAACTTTTTGGATTCCAGTGCACTTAAAAAAAAAAAAAAAAAAAAAGGAGATTATTGAACTCAAGATTTTAGTGTGAAAGAGAAAATCCCACGAAGAATTACTAACTTTTAACAATAACAAACATTAAAAGATATGGAAATACAGAAAAAAATTCTCTCCTAAGGCTTTGCTGTTTTACCATTTGAGATGAAGTAATGAGATATTGCAACAATTAACAGCCACATACAATAGGAAGCTTATCAAATATGATAGTTTTATGATTTCTACAATGATGTATTTTTCAAATTTAAGATATATTCTAGAAAAACATTGTGTTCCATCTAATTGTCAATCTTTTTGAAATATTCCTTCAAGAAATATCTGCAGAATTTTTCAAATCATTCAACTTAACCAATAAGAAGTTCTAAAAATGTACTGAACTTTGCATGAAATTATATTCATTAAAAACTATAATGAAAGGTTAGGATTTGAAAAGAGGGTTTCAAGCCAGCATTATATTCACAAACTAAATTCTTTCCAACAAAAGGAGAAGCACAAATGATGCAGGGGATAAAACTCAAAGAAAATACTTTAAAACAAAGTATGATTCCATAAAAATAATTTCAAGAGAAAATTTAGTAGATAGGATGAATGATGAATTGAAGGAAACAAACCAGTATAAATTTAACATGATTTACTTTAAAGGAACATGAAGTTTCATTAATCTTGCTTTACTTAATTTTATAATTCTGATTATTGCCACAACTCAGTCACTATCAGACCATACAATCTGATTAATTTGTGTGTCTCAAAGCCAGATCATTTATTTTCTTGATTATTTCCATCACTATTTTCCTTGGCTGATGCATCTGTTCTCCTTCAATTGCAAAATGGAGTCTCTGACAGTCTCGTTTTGATTTTATATCAACTCTTCTAAAAATCAAGTGGCTCTTAGTTGGTTGGTCCTTTGCAAAATGACTTCTTTTTACTGAGTTTTTCTGGGGATGCGATTAAAAGGCATAGCATACTACAAGAATCTAAGACGGGAATGACGAGCAAAGAGCAGGGCAAGTGCAATATCCATGTCCAAGAGACCAGTAGGTAACATTAACGTGACAAACTGGCATCAGGAAGCCACAGGAGAAATTTAGGGAATGGACACTGCCAGATCTAAGACAAGCAATCATAAGCCAAGTGAATGCCGCAAGCATGCTATGAAGGCACACACTTAAGTTGTGTCTTTCCACAGGGTCAGCTTTATTCAATCATAAAGCAAGGTTAAAGTAGGTTCAGGAGTCCAAGCTCAATGACATTATACTATGCGTTTAACCTGGCTTCATACATGCCACAAAAGCAAAGCACAAAACAGTCACACAACAAACAAAAAACAACAAAGGGTAAGAAGTTAATGAACCCAATGTGAAGTCAGTTCTTGAGTTAGTTGAGATGTAGACTCAGTCTGGTCCGGGTCAGCTCTCAGCCCATGCTGCTTTTTAATGTTTCAGCAGGGGAGGATCTCTGTTCTGTTCAGAGATCAATCAGGCAGAGCCTTCTGTGGCTTTTGCCTTTTTGATGCCATCAGATGTGAAAGGTTCAGTGTCTGGAGACTTTGACAGTTTGCTGCAAAAGTTCTCTCTTTTTAAAGGGGTTTAATCCTTCTTGGACCTTTGCAGGTCTCCTGTCATTCTGCTTGCTATCAGTTGTGGGTGTTATCAGACTGTGTTGTTTTTGGCGATATCTGGACTTAGCTGCAACACTCTTGCCTGGGTACATCACTGCTCCACATGAGTCACTGCTTGACATGAGTGACTCCATCTTGCTCTCTACAGTGAACAACAATCGTAGGGGAGTTGTAACAATAAGGAAACATGTGAATACAAACATTTGCAAGCATCAAGAAGATAGTATCACCATAAAATTTACCAGAGCCTGACTAAAGAATATCTACACTTTTTAAGCAGTAAGATTCAATCTCAGAAAAGCTGATTTGGACTTTCAGTTGGGAACATTCATTTGGCCATAGTTAGGAAGTACTAGGACAATGGATCAGCAACAGCTGGTTACAAGATTCTTAAATAGATGCACATATGTTGTTACCATTTGTATTTAACAGATTCACATCATGATCCCAGAGGGAGATATCATGTTAAATCTGCCCTTTGTGACAATGAGTCTCGCTGATTATGAGTGCTAAAAGGGACTATAAAAATTATCGAGTCCAATGTCCCAGTTGTACTATTGTAAAAAGTTATTCTAAGCCAATTTAAATAGCCATCCAAAGTTTAAAGTTTAGAAAAAAAAAAAAAGTAGGCTGAAAGCCAATGTTCTTGACTTTTTTTCCCCCATGTCATCACAAACCTTCTCCACCACACTGACAATTTTTTCCTAGCCTAAAAATGAAATTACATTTCACTGCTATAGTGAAATGGATATGATAAAACTATCTTTGGTGAAAATTAATATTTTGGTTATTTCTCCAACTTAAGAATGTTCCAAATATAATAGATACCTATAAGCAACTTCTTTCTTGGCAGCTCAAATAATAAATCCATAAAATATTATGTCTATACCCTGCTGATATTGTAATAGATTTTGCTTCAATCTTCTGGCACCATTGTACAGCTTCAAAAGAACACTATCTCCTCTGATAGTGTTGAAATCAAAATAACAATTTTCTTTAGCTCCATTATTTTTCCTTTGGAGTCGAAGAAATTTAAAAGCATATTAGCATGTTTCAACTGTTAGTAAATTGCTGTTGCTTCTTTTGCAACAGAAAGTTAATGAATATGGACTAAGTCATTGAGAGGCCCTGCGGTTACAAGCCAAAGAAGATCTTAATTTACAATAGTTAAACCTGCTATTTTAGGACATCCTAAGTGGTCTACAGATCTTAAGCACAACCTGAGACTGTTTGATCTGATGTATAAATTAGAGGTAGAGTTTGAATTTTATTGCAATAAATTAATTCAACATCAAGTTAAACCTGGAACTTGCTTAGTTCATGTCACTTTCTCAACTTTCTTCAAAATATGCAATGGAAACTGTTAGGAAAAATTTGTATTGGTGCTAGAGGCAAATCTATAATGATTAAAAATATGGTTGAATTGTGGCCGAACCCTGCGAGTGGATATCTTATCATATGAATCATGTCAAGGAGAAATACACATGTGGAAGATTTATAAAAAGGGAAAGCAGTAAAGAAGGCTGGTCATATTACAGTTGATTTAAAGAATTGATATTAATACAAGAAAAAGCAGATTGATGTGCTTGTACAAGTTTGAACATTAGGAAGATAACACTATATATAAAAGGCTATCTATAGTGTAAGGGAAGTAAATGTCCCTAGGTAACTTTGGATTGCAACAACAAGCATAGAAAAACCTTTATGCAATAGCTGTGATACTTCCTACCATTTGGTATTCTCTTCTCTCTCTCACTCTCTCTTTTTTTCTTTGTAAAAACAGTGTCACCTCTGTTCTGGAATTTTAAGTAACAGCAAACATTTTTTTTTTCTCTTCTTCCATTAGATTACAAATATCTGTAGTTATTTTCTTTGTTACTAATGTACTATAAATCATAAAGACATTGAATAGATAACCCACAGAATGGGAGACGTATTTAAATTGTGCAAATAGATGAGTTTGACATGCACATATAGTTGTGAAATTATTGTCACAGATAGTGGTTATTTCTATCACTCTCAAAAGGTCCTTTGTGTCCTTTGCAATGCATTCCTCTCTACATTCTTTCCGCAGGAATGTTGATGTGTTCTATCGCTGCATATATGTTTCTATTTTTTAGGATTTTATCTAGATGGAGTCATATAGTCTGTATTCATTTTTATTTGGCTACTTTATCTTTGTAAAATTTGGTTCAGAAATTCATACATATTGTTTTATGTATCCATTGTTTGTTCTTTTTTTACTGCTGAAAAATATTCCATTAAATGTGTGTCCAACAATTTTTCTTTGTTAGTTTTGGTATCCGGGTAACACTGGCCTCACAGAATGAGTAGGGAAGTATTTTTTTATTGGAAGAGCTTGTGAAGAATTGATATTAGTTCTTAAATGTTTGATAGAATCCAGTGGTGAACCCATCCAAATCTGGGTTTTTATTTGTGGGTGGTTTTTCATTTTTTGTTTTTAATTTCAGTGTAGTTAACATACCATGTTATATTCAGGTGTACAATATAGTGATTCAACAATTACTCATGCTCATCAAAAGAAGCGTACTCCTTAATACCCTTCACCTATTTCCCACATCCACCCACCCACCTCCCCTCTGGTAACCACTTGTTTGTTCTCTGTAGTTTAGAGTCTGTGTTATGATTTGTCTCTTTTTCTTTCTTTCTTTTCTTTTCTTTCTTTCTTTCTTTCTTTCTTTCTTTCTTTCTTTCTCTTTCTTTCTTTTCTTTCTTTCTTCTTTTGTTATGTGTGTAGTTTTTTGATTACTGATTCATTTTTTTCACATTTTATAGGTCTATCAGGATTGTCAATTTTTTCACAAGTCAGCTATCATAATTTGTGTCTTGTTTAGGAATTTGTCCTTATCTATCTAAGTGATCTAATTTCATGGCATACAGTTGTCCATAGATTCCATTATGAGCCTTTACATATCTGTAGAATCAGGGGCAATGTCTCCTATTTCATTTTAGATTCTAGAAATTTGAGTCTTTTTTCTTTGGTCAATGTAGCTAAATGTTTGTCAGTTTTGTTGGTCTTTTATAGAACCGGCTTTTGGTTCCTTTAATTTTCTCTACTGTTTTCTATGCTCAATTAATTTCCATTCTAAACTCTACTATTTGTTTCCTTCTGCTTGCATTAGGTTTGGTTTGCTCTTTTTCCATCTGACATCTTAAAGAGGAAGGTTACCTTCTGGTATTTTCAATAAGCCTGTGTTGGCACACTTAATGGTGTCCTACATTTCTCTCATGCTCCACTTCAGTTTTCCTTCATTCTTTTCTTTTTTCCTTCAACTTTCATAATCTCTATTCACTAGCCTTGGGTTTGCATGTTCTTTCTTCTGCCAGCTCAAATCTACTATTAGGTCTTTCTCATAAGTTTCTTCAGTTATGGTACCTTTCAACTCCAGAATTTCCAGTAGATTCTTATTCACAATTACTATTTGTTGATATTCTTTATTTGATGTGACATCGGTATTATATCTTCCTTTACTTCTTTTTTTTTTTTTTTAATTTTTTAACGTTTATTTATTTTTGGGACAGAGAGAGACAGAGCATGAACGGGGGAGGGGCAGAGAGAGAGGGAAACACAGAATCAGAAACAGGCTCCAGGCTCTGAGCCATCAGCCCAGAGCCCGACGCGGGGCTCGAACTCACGGACCGCGAGATCGTGACCTGGCTGAAGTCGGATGCTTAATGACTGCGCCACCCAGGCGCTCCCTTCCTTTACTTCTTAAATCATGCTATCTTTTAGCTCTCTGAGCATGTTTATTATGGCTACTTTAAAGCATTTATTTTTCAGATAAAGCTGACATCTGGTCCTTCTGACAGGAAATTTTTGTTGCCTTCCTCACTCCCTCCACCCAAGTATATGAGTAATATTTTTCTATTTCTTTTCATGCATATTTTTCTAATTGGCTTCTTTATATAATATATTGCAGTGATTTGGGACTTCCCTGCCCTTTTGGATCATGTTGTCACATTTGTTTGTTTATTTGCTTAGCTACTGACTATTTCCCCATCACAATATTTAGACTCTGATATTCCTCTGGGATGTGCAGCTTTGAGCATTCCAGAGTTGCCATGGGATGGCACTGTTACTAGTAGGACTCGCTTCTCTTTTCCTTACCATACCTCCTAAACTCTACAGATTGCAGCTGGTTGCTCTTTTATTTTCAATAATATCCTGAGTGGTCTTGGTTCAAATACCACAGAATCTTGCCACTCCTACTGAATTTTCATAAATGGTTTTGAAAAGATTTTTCATTTGTTGATTACCCGAAGAGCATTTCTAGAAGACTTTTTTGATTCGATCTTTTTAAATAGTTCCTACCAGTTTTACTGGGAAGAGGCTCAGTGCATTCCCTCATGGTGTCCTGATGAAAGCTAATTCCCTTATGCGTGTGCTTTTTAGTTTTCAAATATTTGGGAATTTCCCAAGTATCATTCTGTCTTTTATTTAAAATGTAATTATTTTACCCTCAGAACACATACTATGACTGATTTCAGTGTTTAAATATATATTAATATTTGTCCCATGGTATATGTTAAGTAACTGTAGTTAAAATAAAAACTATTTATAGTAAAAAAATATTTGTTTCATGGTCCAGGATATAGTCTGTCTTATTAAATTTTTTTATGTAAACTTGAAAAGAATATCTATTTGTTTATCTGTTAGGTGAAATGTTCTATAAATACCAATTTGGTTATTAGTGTTGTTCAAGTGCTCTATATTCTTTCTGATTTTCTACTTGTGTCAATTATTGAGTGAGAAGTGTTGTGGATTTATCTATTTCTTCCTTCAGTTTTAATTTCAAGTTTTGGTTTTTTAATTAATTAATTAATTTATTTATTTATTTATTTTGAGAGAGAGAGAGAGAGAGAGAGAGAGAGGGAGAGAATCTTACGCAGGCTCCATGCTGAGCATGGAGCTTGCTGAGGGGCTTGATTTCACAACTCTGAGATCATGACCTGAAATGAAATCAGGAGTGGAATGCTTAACCTACTGAGCTACCCAGGTGCCTCTAATTTCAAGTATTTTTAAGCCTTATTATGCATACATAAACATAGGATTGCTATGCCATCTGGATGAAATGGCCTATTAATATTATGAAATGAGCTTCTTTATTCCTGGTAATATCATTTTCTTATCTACTTTTTCTGAAATTAATGTAGCCACTTATGTTTTCTTTTGACTAGAGTGAGAATGGTACATCTTTTTCAATTCTTATACATTAAAGCTATCAATGCCCTTATATGAAAAGTGGATTTCTTACAGACAGCATATAGTTGGGTCTTGCTTCTTTTTAAAATCAAGCCTGACAAACTCTACTTTTAACCACTTACATGTAGTGTCATTATTGTTATAGTTGTGTTTAAGGCTACCATGTGGCTATTATTTTCTGTTTTTTTTTCTATCTGTGCCAGCATCCTATGTGAGAGAACTTACCACATCTTAGATCCATAGGATGTTAGATGACAGATATTAGCACACATACATACATAAAGAAGCAATAATATTGCAAATTATGTTAATATGTAAAAATTGAATGGTTAAATATATATGGGTGGGAAATAAACTTTCTAAACATAACACCAAAAGTAAAACCTATAAAGAAAAAATCAATAAGTGTCTGGGAGTAAAAAAAACAAAACCATAATAAATCCTAAAACAAATGCCAGGGTGAAAATTAATTAAAATAATAAAAGTCTATAATTATATTTTCTGAAATTATTATAAACCAAAACAGAAACCTAGGCAAAATAGACATAAAATACATCATTATGTCAGCCATTGTGGTAGGCAGAATTCAAGATGGCTCCAAAGGAGTCATGTTCTTATGTAATCCCCTCCCGTTAGGTGATGGCTAAACCTGTCACTGCTTCTAACCAAAGGAATTTGTCAAAGGTAATGTGGTAGCCACTCCCTTAATTAGGTTATAAAACAAATGTGTTGGAATAATCACTCCTGAGATTCTATCTTGGCTGACTGGAGATGGATTGCTTTGCTGACTTTGAAGAAGGAAATCCTATGTTGTGACAAATCCTGTGAAGACATGGCAAGGACTGGGAGCAGCCTTTTGGAGTTAACAGTAACCCTTGCTATAAGCTTGAAAAACACAGCATGCCTGTCTTACAACTTCATCTAACTGAATTCTGACAACTACATGCGCTTGGAAGAGGACCCAAAACTTCAGAAAGGCATGCACCTTGATTTCACCTGATGAACCTTGATTTCAGTCTGGTGAGAAGAGTACCCAACTAACCCATGCCTGGATGATGGACTCACAAAAACTGTGATATAATAAATGTATGTTAACTTAATATGCTGACTTTGTGTTAATTTGTTATGCAGCAATAGAAGACTAATGCATCTATAGCAGAATAAACATCACCAAAATGTTCAAAACATCAAAAAATATATCTGAAACAATGAAAATATGTCATTGTTCTTTTAAAACATAAACTCATAGCCTGTATAAAGCATTAATACATGTATTTACATATCCTTATTTATGTTTCTGTATTTTATTATTATTGAAACTGATTTTGAAATTTTTATATTTATATTTAATGTTTCTACATGTATATGTACTATAATTTTTACATATGTTTGTAATCTCCATGTCTGTATGCATAATATCACCCCTTTTGACAAGAATGTAGAGCATCAAATATTTTCACATTCTACTGATGAAATCCACATTGGGTATACATTTACAAAATTCCTGACAAGGCTAAAAACACAGGAAATATTTGGTATTTACTACAATGTTAGCTAGCAAATACAGAAAATAAAAGGAAAATGAATTACTATTTTAAATAACACATGACAAAATCCCAGTTTTCTATTTATATAAAATATGCACTTATGACACATAATTATATAATAGATACACATATTTGTTATGGCTTTTTCTAAAATACATACAAATATACATAGAAGAATATATGTGAATTTATTTGACATTTCATTAACAGAGGTTATTTCTGGATAATGGGTATATGCATTATTTTGTGAGCAGTAATTTTTTCTTATAAATTATTTTTATTTTGGGGGTGCCTGGGTGGCTCAATCCATTAAGCGTCTGACTCTTTATTCCTGATCTCAACATTGTGAGATTGAGTCCCACATCAGGATCCACACTGAGCATGGAGCCTGCTTGGCATTCTCTCTCTCCCTCTGCCCCTCCCCTACTTGTGTGTGCTCTCTCTCTAAGCAAATTTTAAAAAATTAAATAAATAAATAAATAAATAAATAAATAATTTTCATTTTAGATGTTTTTTCAAGGTACATTTAGTTTTTTAATATGAAAATTAAAGTTTTAATTTTATTTGTATATAATCAGTTGCTATTTTATTATCTTATCTTGGTTATACAATTGTTATTTTAGTACCATTTATGGTACATTTATGGGTTATTTATGTACAAATTTCATCTCTTTTCCTTGTTTATAAGTTCACTGAAACGATGAGAGGTACAGTCATTTTTTTTAGGTGCACAGTCAATATGTGTAGAAAGAATAAGTGAATAAGTCTCATGATGGCAATGGCGTGGCTCTTTACACTTACAAATACTGTCTCTTTCAAATAACAATCTCTTTGAAAAACATTTCATTATTTTGTGTAACTACACTAATCCTCCTTGATCCATGGTTTCACTTTCCACAAGTTCAGTTACCTGGGGTCAACAGTGGTCTGGAAGCAGATAATCCTCCTGACATCATCAGAAGGTCAATCACATCAGTAGAAGGTACATCATTCATCCCATTCATCTGATCGCACAGGCATTTTATCATCTTATATCATCACAATAAGAATGGCAAGCATAGTGCAATAAGATATTTTGAGAGAGGCCATATTCAAATAAATTTTATTTCTTTTAAAATAAATATTTTTGAGAGAGAGCGCAGGAGAGTATGAGTGGGGGGGGGCAGAGAAAGAGGGGGACACAGGATCCAAAGCAGGCTCTGCACTGACAGCAGCGAGAGCCCAATGTGGGTCTTGAAGTCACAAACCAGGAGATCATGACCTGAGAAGAAGTTGGATGCTCAACTGACTGAGCCACCCAGGTGCCCCTAACATAACTTTTATTACAGTATAGTTAAAATTGTTCTATTTTATTGTTAGCTGTTGTTAATATTTTACTATGCCTGATGTATTAAACTTTATCATAGGCATGTATGTATGGGGGAATACATATATATATATATATATATATATATATATATATATGTTTCAGTACTATCTGTCGTTTCAGGCAACCACCGGTGGTCTTGGAATGTATCCCCCAAAGATAAGGGGGGGACTACTGTAGTTTGATTTCCTTTCCATGGTCTGATAATATAGTTACTTTACAAAACACCAGGGATTGATTTAGCAACTTTTTAAATTTTTTTTTTTTTTTTTTTTTTACCTTACAAAGTACCATTACCACTCAAAGGCACTAATTAAACTCAACTGAACACATGGGAGGCATTAGGCAGACAGAGTTGCAGCCTGCTGTGAGCCTAATAATCTTGGTATAAGAAATGTTGAAAAACAAAGTTCAACTGAGTAAATTGTAAAGATGTTATTGGCTTTATTCAACAATTCATGACTCCAGCAGCATCCCATCTAGCTGATAGAAAGGAACTCTGAGGAGCTATACAAAATGAAAAGCTTTTATAGGCAGAAGGGAGTGAGACAAGGAAGTCATACTAGCAAAAAACAAATTGTTTGACAAGGTCACCTTCCTTTGGGGCATTAATAGTCCCTATATCAGGCAGATTACCTCACTAGTACTGACGAGGTAATTCCTGATTGGCTGTTTAAGATTCATTCCTGGGAGAGGCCAAAACAAGTATTAAGTCTCAGTTTGGTGACATGAGGCCTAACATAAGTGACTCCATTTTAGGCCTATTGTCTTGTTTTTAACAGTATTATTAAAAAGGAAGAAGGAAGTTCATAGATTTGAAGAAAGAATCTGTTGAAGTCACTCTACACACTGCTCATTTCTTCACAAGTAAACTTTTTTGTACTTTTGCATAGTTTTCTTTAACTTTCAAAAGTTCCCTAGAGCATACTATCAATTCTAACCACAGAAATTTGAATTATCTTGGGGCACCTGGGTGACTCAGTCAGTTAAGTGTCTGACTTTGGCTCAGGTCATGATCTCAGGGTTCATGAGTTTGAGCCCTGCATCAGGCTTTGTGCTTACAGCACAGAGCCTGGAGCTGCCTTTGAGTCTGTGTCTCCCTCTCTCTCTGCCCCTCCCCTGCTCATGCTCTGCATCTCTCTCTCTCTCTCTCTCTCTCTCAAAAATAACTAAACATTTGGGGCGCCTGGGTGGCGCAGTTGGTTAAGCGTCCGACTTCAGCCAGGTCACGATCTCGCGGTCCGTGAGTTCGAGCCCCGCATCAGGCTCTGGGCTGATGGCTCAGAGCCTGGAGCCTGTTTCCGATTCTGTGTCTCCCTCTCTCTCTGCCCCTCCCCCGTTCATGCTCTGTCTCTCTCTGTCCCAAAAATAAATAAACGTTGAAAAAAAAAATTAAAAAAAATAACTAAACATTAAATTTTTTAAAATATTTTTTTTAATATTAAAAAAACTTGAACTGTCTCCAAGAATGCTAAGACTGCCACCCTAGTTGCTAAAATAGCTACTCTTTCTCTGTACAGGATAAAGAAATGTTTCTTTTTGGCTTTTATTGACAAAAGTTTTAATAGAAATCCACTAATAGAGTACTAAGAGGAACAGAAAGAGCATATCTAGAATATTACTACTGAAAGTCGTTAACAACTACTAGGTGCTTATTAAGTGCTCTAACGCTTTACATGTTTTAAGTCATTTAATATCTCCCCAGGTAAAAATATATCTTTGTTACAATTGTGGATGCCACAATGACTCTAAATTGGCTTTATTGTCCTTTGTATGACCCTTGTTTAACTATCAATAAGCCTGAAAATTAATGAGATTTGTTTCCCCTGCAAGAGCATTAATTTTAACACCTACCTATGATGTGATATAATTTAAAAGGGGGTTTTCACTTGTTTAGTGCTCATCATCCACTTGACATCCATGTGAAAGGAAATTTGATACTCATTTATGTGAATTTTTTAATTGATTTTGATATTGTCCTGGTAATTTGCTGTGACCTAGAACCTATTTCACTTAATAAAAGTGGGATTAAAAGGCAGACCATTTCACTGAATATATGCAATCATTAAAACTAAAAAAAATTTTATTTTTATTCTCAAAATCATGCATATTTGAGCAATATGTACAGTTAGAAATTTGCAAATTTTAAACACTCATACAGTCTTAAAGCAACAGTGTTTCAGAGATAGATATATATCTCCAATTGTTCACATCTGGGTAGAAACTATATTGAGAGAGTGTTTTTTAATTGATTATTCATAATTAGATTTTTTCCACAAGGATGATAAAATCAGTTTTTGGATATATAATGTTGACAGTTTTCATTACATTTATTTCTGGGAAATAATAAAAATTTAAATGTCACAATATCCCTTTCACATAGTGTCTAAATTACTTTTGTGGATTATTACCATGTCTTTAAATTAGAAAAGCTTACTTTTATACCTCCTGTATAGGGAAAAACTCAGTTTTCCCTACTGTGTGTTTTTTTCCTATGCATCTCCTTTACTACGCAAAGTAGAAGCATACTCACAGAGAGCACTTCACTCTGACACTTAGAGTCACCAAATGTGCAGAGGTTTTCTTTGTGACACCAGCTGGGTATCTTACAATCTCAGTTCTGACACCAGCTATCTGGGGATAGTGTCAGATCTCACAGGTTAAGGACTGATAGTGTCAGATCTCACAGGTTAAGGACTCAGTCACTCAAGACTGCTCCTGCCCTACTTCAAATGCCAATCTCAAATTACATCTCCAGGTTACACACAACTTCTGTCCAATTTGGCTACACACTGGAGGTTATCATGGAGGTTCCCATACTCAGGTACAATGAACTTGTTAGCGTGGTTCACAGCACTCAGGGAAATATTTACTTACATCTACTAATTTATTAAAGGACATGATAAAGGATAAAGATGAAGAGATAATAGGGGAGGTCTGGGAGGGTCCTGAGCATGGGATATTCTGTCCCAGTCAGGTTGTTTCACCTTCCTGGTATAGATGTGTTCACCTATGTGGAAGCTTTCTAAAGCCTATACTTTTGGGATTTTATGGAAGCTTCCTCATGTAGGCATGATCAATCTTTAGCCCCATTTTCAGATTTTCTCCCTTCTTAAGAATTGGGGGTATGTGGTTAAAAATTCCAATAGTGCGGGGCATCTGGGTGGCTCAGTCTGTACAGGGTCCAACCCTGGATTTTGACTCAGGTCATAACCTCACAGTTTGTGAGTTCAAGCCCCACATCAGGCTCTGCGCTAACAGTGAGGAGCCTGCTTGGGAATCCCACTCTCTCTCTCTCTCTCTCTCTCTCTCTCTCTCCCTCTTTCTCTGCCCTTCCCCCACTCTGTCTCTCCCTCTCTCTCAAAATAAATAAATAAACTAAAAAAAAAAATTCAATCGTGGTTTGTTCTTTCCAGTGACCAGCCTCATCCAGGAGCCATCTAGAAGCCCACCAAGAATCACCTCATCAGGATAAAAGACATTCCTATCACCCAGGAAATTATAAGGGTTTCAGGAGGCCTGTTCCAGGGATGGGTCAAAGACCACATATTAGACCAAGAAATGCTCCTCATGTTCTTATCACTTAAGAAAATACAGAGTTTTCAAGAACCCTGTGTCAGCAGCCATGGGCAGAGACCAATATATATTTCTTATTAAAAATAATAACATCATAATCTTAATCTGAAAATTACATACAAGCCACTTACGATTAACAATCATTTGTAAAGCTTGCAATACACACTAATTATATAGATCATAATTGTTAATCTAGTTTGTATCACATGATAAAATAGACATAGGGTACCTGATTATATATAAATATAAATTTATATTAATAAACCCAGGTTTATTAGGTTTTGTCACATGTATCACTGAGGACCATTGGATGGTTTTAAGGAGAATCATATATTTGGATCTGCACTTTAAACAAAAACAATTGCTGTTTTTTCTTTTGTAAATAGCTGTTTAAAGAAGAGCCAAAGTGGAGATGGGAAGGCCCAACCAGTTAGGGATAGTAGTACAGATGATAGCATTGGGGATGGGAAGAACTGAGGAAAGTTGATGTAGATTGGAGGACAACTCGAGAAGGACTGGTGATTAATTAGATGTAGCAAATGAGGGAGAGGGAATGCATCAAAAAAGTCCCTACATTTATTTGTAGCAGCATCAAAGTGATTTTTAAAACTTTTATTTTGTCTGTTGGCTATCTGATCCCTGTCACTGTCAAACCAAAAAAATTCAACATTTGTTAGACCAAAATTTATTTAGTTCATATTCCTCCAGAAATGGTTCCATTTGTCATGGTATAAAATCTAGTAAAGTATATTGTACTAGAATTTATTAACTATGATAGAGATATGACCCCTGAATGTGATAATAATGTGATAATTATTGAATGTGATAATGATATGTGATAATGAATGTGATTCTCTAGTCATTTAACTGCTTAGAATTAGACTCATTGCTTAAAAGACCTTGAGGCTCGAGATGGGACAAAGCTGGACATAACACCATAAGGGAGAAAAAGATCAGAGACCCAGGCTTCCAGATTTACCTGGATTCTCACAGTTCATACCTTTTCACAAAGCAAAAACTCAAGTTAAAGAAACTTACATGGTTTTTAGTAACTTTGTAAATGCCATGGATTTGAAAAGGAACCTGGGCTGATTATACTATGTGGAACTTTGAGAGCTGTAGGAAGCAACTCCTAGAGATTTAGAAATAGGTATTTGAGACATAATTTATATAATTGAGCAGCTTTATAAGCATATTCAATACTTTGGATACTATCTTATGAACAATAAGAATTAAATAAAGACCATTAGGCAAATATGTTAAGGCATTACGCAAGAAATATGTATTTAAAAATATTATGTCTGCAGAGTAGAGAATAGATAATAATATGTAGTAGATATTTAAAAAATACTACAGGATTAAAGTTTTTAAAAAATTATAGTAACCCAAGCAAACAAGGTGAATCCTTTATGTAAAAAGTATTTATGAGATTTAAGATTCAGATAACTCTAAGACATTTAAAAGATGTTTATAATAGGAATCATAGTATTCACATTTGACAAAAATTAATTTTTTTAATGTTTATTTATTTTTGAGAGACAGACCGTGCGAGCCAGGGAGGGGCAGAGAGAGAGAGAGAGAGAGAGAGACAGACAGACAGACAGAATCCCAAACAGACTCTAGGCTCCAACCTGTCAGTACAGAGCTGGACACAGGGCTCGAACTCGCAAACTGTGAGATCATGACCTTAGCCGTACTCAGATGCTTAACCAACTGAGCCACCCAGATGCCCCACATTTGACAAAAATTAAAAAAAAAAAAACCATGAATAACAAGCATTAACCATTTTTTCTTGTGATTCACTATATAAGCACTTTAAAATTTTGAACATCACAGTAGTGCTTTATATAGACATCTAATTCATAATAAGTAATTTAGTAAACTGAAATTTTTAAAAAAGTGAATAGTTTGCTGAAGTTCAGAAAGCTCTAAGTGACACAACTATGTTTTAGATTTTTGATCTGATTTTAGAGGGTAGCTATAGAACAAGAAAAATGAATCAAGGATAAAACCTGGGCTTTCTCCTCAGAGAACTGTTTAAATAGAATACCCAAATAATTGAGTATCTTAAACTGTATAATTTAGAATCGAACCTGAGCCCAAATAACCCCATGATCATATATTCTATGAGAATCTATATGAAATAACCTGAAAGTCTCTGTTTAAAGAGTCGCCTAAAGCTGACAAGTTTCCTTCTTCCCAAAAGGTCTGAATTGCTTTCTATTTCCTACACAGTTTTGGTAGAAAGTTTTAAGTACTGCTTTATTTTTTTAACTGAATAAGTTCCAAGTTTTAATATAAAGACTCATATATCTGTTCTTTTAGGGATTGGTGAATGTTTTCCCAAGACCTTGATGACACATCTTTTAGGCATGTATGCCCACAATTTCTGTTGCAACTATTGGAATCTACTCTTGACTCCTCCAAGGCATTATAGACAATATGTAAATGAATGGTGATGGCTGTGTTCCAATAAAACTTTATTTATAAATACAGGTGGCCAATTGGGTCATAGTTTGCTGACTGTGGATGAAATATGCTGAATATAAATATATAAGCAGATAAACCTGAAGAAGACAATTTTATAGTGTGAAAGTAATTTCATTTAAAATCAATGAAATAAACTATGCTCCTAAACATAATGCACATGGCAAACTTTGTTCAGACTACACACTGTCCAATCAGGGTATAGTTTTTATTAAGAAGAATCAAAGAAAATGTTGTTGTTAATAGAAACTTCCCCAAACCTGCAAATAATGCAAAAGAGAATACAACAAGTACTTCTAGTCTCATACTGTGCATTCTTGATTTTTCTATCTAAGCATTATTTAAATATCTACTTAATTATATAGGGGAATAAGATTTAGTCTCACTTTAATGTTTATTATTACTTGAATACTCTCATTCGTGAGTTTGCATAGTTACTTGTACATCTAGTCCTGCAAAAATATAATTTTTGTCAGGTAGGAAAACAATTTTGTAGATTATTGTTGTGTTTGCTGGTAGTACATTGACCACATCTGCCTCCAACTAGAAATGTGTTTTTGGATGAAATCTATAACTTCTGTTCCATCTAATACTCCTTTCACCAATATTGGTTCTCTCAATAATAAGGTGATAAATGTATTAGAAGTGTTCATTTTATATTTGTATAAAGTGCTATATTTTAACATTTAAAAATATACTTTGATAGTGTTTCACATTTAAGGCTTTATATTTTTTAATAAAATGCATGTAATATTTTGATTCTTGAATAACCTCTAACCAGTGGTTATTAATCTTCCTTTATCAGAAACCCTGAGTCAGTGGATGGAGAATAAGAAATCTCTTTCTAGAACATATATTTAATCACAATTACACAAATTGTTCATTCATGTTCTACTCCATGAATCTTATTTAAAAATTCATAGAACTGGATAGCCACATGCAGAAGAATGAAACTAGATCACTTTCTTACACCATACACAAAAATAAACTCAAAATGGATGAAAGACCTAAATGTGAGACAGGAAACCATCAACCTTAGAGGAGAAAACAGGCAACAACCTTTGACCTCAGCTGCAGCAACTTCTTGCTCGACACATCTCCAAAGTCAAGGGAATTAAAAGCAAAAATGAATGATTGAGACCTCATCAAGCTAAAAAGCTTCTGCACTGTAAGGGAAACAATCAATAAAACTAAAAGGCAACCGACGGGATGGGAAAAGATATCTGTAAATGACATATCGGATAAAGGGTTAATATCCAAAATCTATAAAGAATTTACCAAACTCAACACCCCAAATAACAAAGAATCCAGTGAAGAAATGGGCAGAAGACATGAATAGACACTTTTCCAAAGACATCCAGATGGCCAACAGATACATGAAAAGATGGTCAACATCACTCATCATCAGGGAAAGTATTGTAATGTGTTGGTAATCTGGCCATGTGCCCAAATTTCTGTTTTGCAGCAAAAGTGGAGAACTATATAAAGAAAGTAGAACAATTATTTATTTGTTTTTTAGGGGCTTTAACCAGGAAATCATCCTCTAATTGGTGTCAGGAATGTTTGCTTAATTTCCAGACTTTTTTTTTTAAACATGTGGGTTTTTGAGGCTCCTGCCTGATTAGTGCATGGTCATCCATCAACCAAGGCTGAGGCATCTCTACTGAGGTGGTTTTTGTTTTTTAAAATCATGTATTTGTTACAAAGTTATGTACTCGTTTCAACGGGAATGGTGTAAAAACTGAAAAGGCCTTATGTGATATGTATGATAATTAATAAATGAATCTTGTAAAAAAACAAAAAATAAATAAATATTCTTAAATTTATGAATAAGCTGGACTTTAGTCAATATAGATACGTATGGGGTTTATTTCATTTCCTAAAGCATGTCCTTTTAGCTTTTTAAAAAAATAAACTCAGTATTCAAAGCAATTTTGGCTACAAATACACCTCCCATGTCTATCACCTTTATGTGCTCTCTACTCTCCTCTGACAAAATTCACATTCTGTTTAATTTATCCATGTGAGGTAGAAGTAACTGCCACAGTGTTTTATCTTCTTGAAATATTGGTAATTTAACACTAAGTAAAGGCTGATATCAAAGCGTAAAAAATTGTGGAATTTTAAGGATTAGTTGGCCAAATATAAATGAGGACATATACATTTCATAGATACGTAATTCTTTGGTCTATCAATAGGATTTGAGTTGATCAATGGAGAGTAACATCTGTATATGTTGGCCTCAGACATTTATCATGAGATTGGCTGGGGCCTTTCTAGGTTTGTGTATCATTTTACTTATTAACTATGCCACATTAACTCCTGGGATTCTCCTATCCTCTTTAGGAATTCATATGCGTGCTGGGATGTGAAGCTCTCTGATTGATTTTATACACATCCACTTTAAATTCAGTTGGCACTTATATTTTACTTTTTAATCTCTAAATTATCATTTTCTTCCCATTTCATATTTGTCTGACTCATCTTTCCAATTAAATGCTACATTACATTGCATGTTGGAATTATTTTTATTCATTTCTTTCTTGTTACCTTATGGAAATCATGATAGTTTAAGGTACACATAGAAATATTAATGAAATAAAAGATTGAAGATAATAATTTCAGAAGATGTTGTGTCTACGGTGAGAGAGGAAAATGATATTGTAGTGGGAAAATGTGGTTTCCTTTCACTCAAAATGATACTTTCTCCAAGATGTGATTTTTTTACTCAAAATGAAACTTTCCCCAAATAGATTTGTTTGAGAATCTCAGTTGTAGAACAGATATATTCCCTAATGTTTACTTACTTTCTAGGGAATATGTTATAAACTTTCATATATCAGAAAAGTCAATGAATCTTATATGCTTTCCTCTTAATCTGAATTTCTCATTATTATATCAGCAGATGGCACTGTCTGAATAACCCATTTAAATTAATTTCTTTGGTACTTATGCTATTTTTAAATTATTTTAAGTGTACTCATGGGGAACAGGATGGTTTTGTTAAGAAGCATAAGGAACACTCATTCTATATTTAATGCAGAATGTAATTATTTAGTTGGCATACCCAGATTGACAATAAGCTTCTTGTCTTTAGGTTCAGAGCAGAAATTGAATGTTTCCCTTGTTATTAATGGCCAGGCCTTGAAATTTTGCTTTTGAATCAACAGGAGGTTTTCTGTTTCATTTCTTTCTAAATATGAAATTGCCTTATGTCTTGGGCTGCTATAATGAAATACCACAGACTAGATAGCTTATAAACAAAACAAATTTATTTCTCACAATTCTAGAGGCTGGAAGTCCAAGATCAGGGTACCAGCATTGTTGGGTGAGGGTACCTTTCCAGGTCAAAGACTTCTCATACATTCACACAGCAGAATGGATGAGCTAGTTCTCTGGAGCCTCTTTTATAAGGTCACTGATGCCATTCATGAGAGCTCTACCACCATGACCTAATCATTTCCCAAAGCCCAAACTCCTAATACCATCACCTTGGGGATTAGGTTTTCAACATAAAAATTTAGGGGATCGGGGTGAGGCACAGTCATTCAGACCATAGTACCTTAGGTGAGATACTATCTTGTTTCTCTAAGTCTTTCTAAGGCCTAGAATCTGTACCTAAATCCACAATTTCAATAGCTGAGCCTTCACTCTCTTCTGCCATACATCACTACACCATTACCTGCCTTAATCCTTTATTTTTTCTTTCTGATATTGCAAAGGATAGAGACTCCTTCCATGACCCCATAATTTCTATTGACCTACTAATGTGTATGTAGGATACACCTATAAGGATTTTACCACCTGCCTGAATTTTCTCTTATTGTCCCCAAGTTTCTTTCCCTTTAAATATTGTCTCTGGTCTCTATCATATGCAAGTAATTCCTTAACAATCCATTCAACTGCTGAACAATTCCCTTTACTGGCAATCAAGGAAGAAACTGCTTTTACACTCATATACTTGGGTGTTGATTTTAGTAAATGAGTTCAGGAAAGTGAAATATACTCCTGAATCCTTTTTTAAAAAGTGTATTTATTTAGTTTATGAGGGGTCAGGGCAGAGAATCCCAAGCAGGTTCCATTCTGTAAGCACAGAGCCAGGACATGGGGCTCAATCTCAGGATCTGTGAAATCATGACCTGAGCCTAAATCAAGAGTCAGATGTTTAACCAACTGGGCCACCCATGTCCCTACTCCTGAATTCTAATTTTTAGACAACTTTAATCTTTAATGGTGGCAATTGTAGGCTCAATATATTAGAAAATGAGAGGTTTTAGAACATATATAACTAGCATTGTCTGCTAGTGAGATATTATTGCAGTGAGGTATTTTCAACTATTGGATGAACTTAATAAAAAAAGTTGTTGAAATACTTTGATTGCAAAGATGTGGGGAAATGGTTATACATACTCATTTCTGTTAAGGAAGTAAATTATAAATATTTATAAAATTTTCTGATCATTACTATCTAAATTTTAAGTGTACTTAAGCTTTTATTCCATAATTATACTTTGAAGCCTATTCCCTACCAAAATAAAAGCAATATTTATAAAGATATATGGGAACGATATTTATTGCAGCGATATTTGTTTTGTCAAAACAAAACAACAAAAAAATTATTGACAACTTCAAGTTTATCACAGGGAAAGAATATGTATTTTATGGTTTAGTATCATCTTTCTACATTAAGCTATGATTTTTTAATTTTTTTAACGTTTATTTATTTTTGAGACAGAGAGAGAGAGCATGAACGGGGGAGGGTCAGAGAGAGAGGGAGACACAGAATCTGAAACAGGCTCCAGGCTCTGAGCAGTCAGCACAGACCCCGACACGGGGCTTGAACTCACATACCACGAGATCGTGACCTGAGCTGAAGTCGGACGCTTAACGACTGAGCCACCCAGGCGCCCCGCATTAAGCTATGATTTAAAGGATCAAATTATCACACTCTCCAGTTCCATCTATGTTGCTACAAAGGGCCATATTTCATTCTTTCTCATTGCCATGTAGTACTCCATTGTGTATATAAACCACAATTTCTTTATCCATTCATCAGTTGATGGACATTTAGGCTCTTTCCATAATTTGGCTATTGTTGAGAGTGCTGCTATAAACATTGGGGTACAAGTGCCCCTATGCATCAGTACTCCTGTATCCCTTGGATAAATTCCTAGCACTGCTATTGCTGGGTCTGGAGAGTGTGATGCTAAGTGAAATAAGCCATACAGAGAAAGACAGATACCATATGGTTTCAGTCTTATGTGGATCCTAAGAAACTTAACAGAAACCCGTGGGGGAAGGGAAGGAAAAAAAAAAAGAGGTTAGAGTGGGAGAGAGCCAAAACATAAGAGACTGTTAAAAACTGAGAACAAACTGAGGGTTGCTGGGGGGTGGGAGGGAGGGGAGGGTGGGTGATGGGTATTGAGGAGGGCACCTTTTGGGATGAGCACTGGGTGTTGTATGGAAACCAATTTGACAATAAATTTCATATGTTAAAAAAAAATAAAAACAAAATAAAACCTTAAAAAAAATAAAGGATCAAATTAGATCAGCAAGCATTAGATCAGAAAGAGATCTATGATATACCAAGTTTAAAATATTGCAAAATAATCAGTATGGTATTTTACAATCTCTTTATAAGAGTTTTATTTATTTATTTTGAGAGAGAGAGAGAGAGAGAGAGCACGCACACAAGCAGTGGGAGGGGTAGAGAGAGAGGAAGAGAGAGAATCCCAAGCAGGCTCCATGTTCTCAGTGCAGAGCCTGATGTGGGGCTTAAACCCATGAATTGCAAGATCATGACTTGAGCCAAAAGCAAGAGTCAGATGCTCAACTGACTGGACTCCCTCCAGTATCTTTAAAAAAGAAAATCTCTCTCTCCCTTTCTCTCTCTCTCTCTATCTCTCTCCCACCTTCCTCTGTCTCTCTTTCTTTACATACAATCACAGAAACACACATATGTATATACATATATGTGTATTTTTTCTGGATAAGTATGGAGAAATTATGAATGAATACATAACATACTTTTTTTAAACTAACAAAACATTTATATCTGAATATACATAACTTTTATAATGTATGTAATAACATTTATATCTAAATATTATATGTAAATAAGCACAGTCTAAGGAGTGGTATTGGGGGAAGTAAGAGAAAGATTATTGTTTTTTCATTTTTATACAATCTGTATTGTTTCACTTGTTACAACATCATTATATTTGAAGTTATAATACTAAAGCAATAAAACTTACTAAAAAAACAAAATAATATCTGAAAACTGGTAATATGAAAGATTACAAGAGTACAGTATTTGAAAATAAAAGATTCAAGTTACCCTTTAAAGGACTATTTTTATAGTAAATGACAAATAACAATCTTTGAATTTCTATATATAGAAATAGAATCAAAATTGCATGGGAGTTACCTTCCATTAGATAGGACATTTAAACGGACAAAAGAGGGGTGCCTGGGTGGCTCAGTCGGTTAAGTGTCCAACTCTTAATTTATGCTCAGGTCATGATATCAGGGTTCTGAGAATGGGCCTGTCTCCACTGGGCATGGAGCCTGCTTAAGATTCTCTCTCTCTCTGTCTGTCTGTCTGTCTCTCTCTCTCTCTCTCCTTCTGCTTCTCCCCCTCCCACACACACATATGTGCTCACTCTTTCTCTCTCTCAAAAAAGAAAAAAAAAGGACAAAAGGAATAAAGGGTCAGTGGATGTAGATTAGTTTAATGCTTTGGTTATAAGATGTTGAGGTAATGAACCATTTATGGACTTACTTTTTTATGAAATAAGAAGTGAGGTCATTTGCTCAGAAAAAAATACAAAAGAACCACATAATGTCTTAATTTTGAAGATCATCTTTTTTTACATTTCTTATTGGTTATTCATTTGTTTGCTTTTCTGAATTGTAAAAGCCCTTGTGTATTATATGATTATTAGTCTTTTAGCTGCTGATTATGGTGGTAGGTTTCTATTTATTTTTATTTTGGCTAGATTTGTTGTATCTATCACTCATTTTATTTATGCTTTTAAATTTGTGGGCAAAGCTGAGAAACTTGGTATTTTGCTATTGTTGTTACTTGTTTGTTTTCTTACTTAATATCTATTTCCTCTTCCTATAACAACCCCAATTAACTCTGGGGCATTGACTCTTATCTACAGTATATAGCATTTGTGATTCTATAAACTAGATGTCATGGGAGACTCAAGTTAGAATTACCAGATCATTTCCCTAGAATTCTGACTCTAAATTGGACAAATACAAGCATGGGAGGAAATGGCTGGAATGCATTTGTTCTATTGCTGGTGCCCATGCAAATAATTTCCCTAAACCCCATCCCTGACCAATGTGTTTGGATTAAGTCAACAATTATAATTACTACATTTGCACATGTTTAAATATGCATACATATTTCTCTTTCTTGCTTATATTAAAATATACATTTACATGTAAAACTAATACAAAATATTTTCTACATTTCTGCAATTTTATATAATTTACCCATTTATATTATAACCTAATTTCCCTGGCTCATTGCATGGATTAAAATTCAGGAAAGAGCAAGTCTCAGGGACGATGTGTCAAAGATGCCTGTTGTACTGACTATTTGGTATTAAAATACTGTGTTTTACATTATTAAAAGGGCTTTGTCAAAATATCTAGCACATTACAACAGTACTGTCAAAATGGCTATGACACAATGTTGTACTTTCATTGTCTAGTTGGATTTACAAAAACAGGGATAGTCTGACAGTCCTTTCAACCAGGATACAATACTTATTTTCATTAAACTATATTATTCCTTATTGTTTATGGATACATGTTTAACTACTAAAATGAGTATGACAAGAAAAATTTCCTTCAAAATTTTCTTAAAATTCATGGTCTTTGCTTATTTTATAAGTCAAAAATATGTATTATTCCTTTCCAGTTCAGAAATAATAGCCTAAGTCAGATTTGTCTCTTTTACTGCCCTATGGATAACATAAAGAAACATCAGTATAAAACCCACCTGTTTCGTATAGTCATTTCCTCTTAAAAAGTAAAACTTAAAAGAGAATATTTACAGAAATGGAGCACATATTCAATTCTCTTTTCCTGATATAATCCCTATAACATATTTTATCCAAAAGAAATCCCAACGTGTCACCTTAATTAATGAAGAAGAGTATAATTTTTATCCAATTACATGCATCTTTTAAAGAGTATAGATTCAAAGACATGCTAGTAAAATATTCAAGTGCTAACCAAATATTTTTTGTCTAGTACAAAATTATCTTTTTATCCAGCCACATGCCTCATTTTGATTCCACTGTACTGGAGAATGACACGTAATTCAACTAATATGGACCAAGCACCAGCAGCAAAATAAAAGTATAAAGCTTCATTTCTCAAAGATAATATCAAGGTATCAGAGTTTTATCTAATATAGACAGAGAGTAAAGTTTAGTAGGAACTAACTGTGCATTTAAAATCTCCACCCTAATGGATGACATATATAACAACCAACATTTGTTATGCAGTTAATATGAGATACTAACTATTCCTAGTGCTTCACATAGGTTTATTTTATTTAATCTTATCATAACCCTTTATGGTCAGTAAAATTATTATCCAATTTCTAACAGACCAAGAACTGAGGCACAGAGGTCAAGTATTATGCCCAAGGTCACACAACTATAAAACAGAAGATGGGGGATTTCGGTACAGATTATCTGGCTCTAGCCACTATGATAAACTGGCAGTCAAGGTTCAGCATACTATCAGATATAGTTGGTTTCCACTAACTACTTACTAAGAATAGTATTTTCTGACAGAAGGAGGGGTATTTTGCACATTGTAGTATAATTGCTATTAGTAGCACTGTATTTCACCTAATTGAGGTTGCCATAAAATATAATTCACACTATTATTTTATGTACCACTAAATAAGAAACTGTCAATTTAATTAATACAATCTTCTCCAAACTTTTACTTCATTACAAGAATTCTTTTGAAAGATATGACAGAATATTTAGAATGATATGACATTAAACATTAGCACATGCTGATAATCTTGACCTTTTTAGTGTATTTAATATCAATAGTATAATTTCAAGGTGCTCCGTAAACATCAGTTATAATAGCCATCTCAGTTTGAGATATTCTAAAATACGAAAAATAAATATTTTGTATCAATAAAATATAAAAGTAGCTGTAATTTATTGAAGACGTATAAAGACGGTAGCTTTGTTGTACCTGTACTTGTTGTCAACCCACTTGATGTGGGTTACATCATCAAATTTAACCAAATCTCTTTGAGATGGTGTGATGTAAACCCAATTCAAAAATGAAGGGACTTGGGATGCCTGGGTGGCTCAGTCAGTTAAGCATCTGATTCTTGATTTCGGCTCAGGTCGTGTCTAGATTGAGCCCTGTGTCGGGCCTCTGTGCTTACAGCATGGAGCTTGGGATTTTCTCTCTCCCTCTCTTTCTACCTCTCTCCCACTCAAGCTATCTCTCTCTCTCTCTCAAAATAAATAAACTTAAAACAATGAAGAGACTAAATATAAAAGATATTCAATGATTTAACTTTAATTACATATTGGATATGTAACCTAAATATTTCTTTCTTTAAAAAAAAAAAAAATTAATGTTTGGGGCGCCTGGGTGGCGCAGTCGGTTAAGCGTCCGACTTCAGCCAGGTCACGATCTCGCGGTCCGTGAGTTTGAGCCCCGCGTCGGGCTCTGGGCTGATGGCTCAGAGCCTGGAGCCTGTTTCCGATTCTGTGTCTCCCTCTCTGTCTGCCCCTCCCCCGTTTATGCTCTGTCTCTCTCTGTCCCAAAAGTAAAATAAACGTTGAAAAAAAAATTAAAAAAAAAAATTAATGTTTACTTATTTTTGAGAGAGAGAGAGAGAGAGAGAGAGAGAGAGAGAGAAGGGGAGGAGCAGAGATAGAGAGGGTGACAGAGGCTCGGAAGCAGGCTCTGTCCTGGCAGCAGAGAGCCTGACGCAGGTCTCCAACTCACAAACCATGAGATCATGACCTAAGCCGAAGTTGGAAGCTTAACCAACTGAGCCACCCAGCTGCTCCTAAATATTTCTGAAATAGAAGTTTACACTGTATTTCTTTCACTATATTACTAACCTTGTTATCTATCAACACACAACCCTGGAGCCTCATATAAGCAGTGAGCTTCCTCAAGGCACCAAGACACCTTATGAGACAAATAATAATAACCTTCCTTCAAATAAAATTACATAATTCTTACAGGTCTAAGAGAGCAAGAATATGAGCAAAATGAATAGAATAAAAAAAAAAAACAGGACTAGTAAAGAGCTGTAACGAGCCTAATGTAAAGAAAGGGCTGACAGCTATAAACTGAGTCCTATCATGCTGCATAATTGTTTCATCTGTAGCATTACTTTTTTAAAAAAAGAAATGTAACTAATAATAGTCTTTTGGGACTAAAAAATACATTCATAACCATCAACTTCCAACACACCAAACATTATGTGTTCTACTATAAGAGCGACTTGATTCCTTTAAATCATGTTTATTTATTACCCAAGTCAAAATTTAAGTGTTCTTCAATTGAGCTATGATTCATCTGAATGCCTTTTATTTTTTAGAGTACAATGTACTCTATAGCATTCAAATGTTCCTTAAAGTTACTTACAACATAAATTTAACATATACAAACTTAGTCATTTGGATATTATTAAAGACTTTTAAAGACTTACTAAAAGTATGTCATAAATTGTAATAATGTCTTAAATTACAGTTTTGATATTTTGTTTATGACTTAAAAGGTATTATAAAAGGAATATGAATGAGCAATGAAATATCAGTGGGAACATATAAGACCTTGTATAATAAAAGTTTTTCAAAATTCTGACCTCCTTTCTCAAGTTATGTCCAAAAATTTGAAGTGCTGAACCCCTCAGGCAATTGTTGAAAATTTTATATGAGCACGATATTTAAGTGGGGACTAGCTTTTTGCTTAGGCAGTAATTCCATAGTATCAAAGAAGAGGGATTCCAAGAAGCATTTTGGGGAGAATCTGATTCAAAATGCAAATAGCTGTCCAAAAAAGAATGGAACACCATGTGACTAGACAAAATTTGATTCTTCTTTGAAATGTCAATTAATCGAAAAGAAGACAAGGAAAGGAGAAAAAAGAAATAGGCAGGGGGAAGGGACAAAAACAAATAGTAAGAGATTATATTCAAATCCAACCATGTTGGTGACTACATTAAATATAAGTAGGTTAAACACACCAAATATAAGGCAGAGGTTGTCAGACTGTATTTTTTAAAAGAATCAATTATATTCTGTCTATAGGAAATGCACTTTATATAACAAGAGAAAGATGGATTAAAAGTTAAAGGACAGAATAAGGTTTTTCAGGTGGACATTAATTAAAAGGAGGACTGGTGATATTAATATCAAAAAAATTATGTTTCATTAGTGATAGAGACAGACATTTAATGATGACAAAAATGTAAATTCATCAAGAAGCCATAGCAATCTTTGAATGCAACTAAGAGAGGAAGAGAAGACTATTTATCAACATCAGAAAAAAAGAAGGGTTGTCACTATATAGATTACAGAATTTAAAAGGATAATAAAAATATGAACCAACATTATGACAGTAAATTTGATATATTATATGGGATAGATTTGAGAAAATAACCACGGGAATATTACTAATTAATTTAACAAATATATATCTACAGAGTTTTTCTTCAGTAATTTTAATAATTTGTGGTTTTCAAAGAAGTTGCCTATCCCATCAAAATTCTCTGAATTTTTCTTCAAAGACAAGATCAAGTTATTTTTAAGATGTAAATTCATCATAAATTGTTCAATACAGGAATACCTCATTTTACCATGCTTTGCTTTATTGAGCTTTGCAGATTTTTTTTTTTTTTTTTTTTTTTTTTTTTTTAGAAATTGAAGGTTTGTGGCAACTCTGTGTTGAGGAAGTCTATCAGGGCATTTTTCCAACAGCATTTGCTCACTGTGTCTCTGTGCCACATTTGGTAATTCTCACAATATTTCAAACTGTTTTATTATTATTTTACTTGTTATGATGATCCGTGAACAGTTATCTTTGATGTTACTATTGTAATTGGGGTGTCCTGAACCATGCCCATATAAAGCAGAAACTTTTAAATGTGTGTGTTCTGATTGCTCTACTGAGTACCAAAACCATATCTCTTCCTCTCTTCAAGCTTTCCTATTCCCTAAGACACAATGCTGAAATTAGGCCAATTAATAACTCTACAACAGCCTGTAAGTTTTCAAGTAATAGGAAGAGTCACACGTATCTCACTTTAAGTCAAAAGCTAGAAATGATTAAGCTTAATAAGGAAGGCATGTTGAAAGATGAGATAGGTCACAGCTAAGCCTCTTGCATCAATTAGCCAAGTTGTGATTGCAAAGGAAAAATTCTTAAAGGGAATTAAAAATTCAACCCCAGTGAACACACAAATGATTAAAAGTCAAAAAAAAAAAAAGCCTTATTGCTGATATGGAGAAAGTTTGAGTGGTCTTTATGAAAGATCAAACCAGGGCCAACATTCCTTTAAACCAAAGCCTAATCCAGAGCAAGGCCGTGACTCTGTTATTCTGTGCAGGCTGAGAGAGGTGAGGAAGCTTCAGGAGAAAACTTTGAAGCTAGCAGAGGTTGGTTTGTGAGATTTAAGGAAAGAAACCATTTCCATAACGTTAAAGTGCAAGGTGAAGTAGCAAGTACTGATGCAGCATATTGTCCAGAAGATCTAGATAATCAATGAAGATGGTTACAATAAACAAAAGATTTTCAATGTAAACAAAGAAGCCTTCTCTTGGAAGAAGATGCCATCTAAGTGTCTTTAGCAGGATCCTAAGTAGCTGGAGAAGCCAGACACATACTTACTGTCTTTCCTCTGTGGTAGAGATCTCTGGCCTCCTGCTAAAAAATGTGCCACCTTGGGAAGAACAGTGATGCTGGTAAAGCCCCTCTTACCCACTTTAATGCATCCAAACTCATAGACATGTGTACCTGAAAACCTGGCCTTCTACAGAGCTCTAGTCCATGGGTGATTGCCCAAGTAAGCCTTCTCCATGTGTTCCCAGACCTGTCCAAGAGGAGCTGGTACCACAGTCTATACAGAGGTCTGTCTGCCTGTTACCCATTGTACAGGTGGGTGATACTCCTCCCAGGTCCTTTGGTCTATGATGCTGGAATGCACACTTCCAAAGAGGCACTTTTGTTTGGGAATGGATGTCAAATTTTAGTTGTTAAAGGAGGCATGTCTTCTGTTGCCATGAATGTTGACTTCTACATTTCTTGGTTGTATTTGGTTATAAGCTGAAATCATTGATTTTTAAGACTTTTTATTCATATATGTGCCTTTTTGCCCTCAAGCTTTTATTTAAATTCCAGTTAGTTAACATATTGTGCAGGTGTAGAATTTGGTGATTCGACACTTGCCTACAACATCTGATGCTCCTCACAAGTGCCCTCCTTAATACCCATCACCTATTTAACTCATCTCACTACCCACCTCCCCTCTGGTAGTCATTGGTTTGTTCTTTATAGTTAAGAGTCTGTTTCTTGTTTTTCCTCTAAATAGTCTTTTGGGTACCACTTTAGCAGCATATATCCAGTTTTGACATGCCAATTTATTATTATTTATTTCCAAAATTTTTCTGTCCTTGCAAATTATACATTACTTAAAGTTGTTTAATTATTTGAATTTCAGGCAATCAGACTCTCTCTCTCTCTCTCTCTCTCTCTCTCTCTCTATATATATATATATATATATATATACACACATCTTTTTATTACTGTTTTCCAATTTAATTCTATAACAGTCAGGAAAAATTACTTTGTTTTATTTATTATTTCTTTAATTAATATATTTATTTTGAGAGAGAAAGAGGGAGAGAACACACAAGTCGGGGAGGGGCAGAAAGAGTGAGAGAGAGAGAATCCCAAGCAGGCTCTGCACCCCCAGCACAGAACCTGATGCGGGGCTGGAACTCATAAACTGCAAGATGATGACCTGAGTCAAAGTGTGACACAACCAACTGAGCCACCCAGGCATCCCAGGAAAAATTACTTTGAATGATTTCAGTCATTTGAAATTTTCAGAAGCTCTTCTTAGGGCCTAATTTGCTTGAGTTCATGTACACTTGATAAGTTTATTGTTTTCTTTAAGACTTCCTATATATTTATGTATTTTCCTATTTCTACTGTTAGTACTTTTATTTATCCCATTTCTTTATAAAATTTGCACTCAAGAAACATACATCATCTAAATTTATTCTCTTTCAATCCTGTTTTGTATCTTCTACACCGTTTTTATTTTCATAAAAAAATTAGAATAAACTTGCCAAATACTACAAAGATGTCTTCTTGGTTTATTTGAATCTATAGGTCTATTTGGTGAGAAAATTATTAAATGATTTTGAGTCTTCTGATCCATGTATAGTCTATAGCTGTATTTTATTTCCTGCACAATATTTTCTCTAAAATTAGTAATTCTTTTACTGAGTTTTTCTTTTTATATAACTATTGCTAATTTATCTCGACACATAAACAACATGGATCAGTTTTGAACATTTGTTCAGTTATATGGCCTTCTTCTCAGGCCACACATCTCTAAATACTAACGTAAACAAAATTTAATTCTTCATTTAAAACATTTATTATTCAAGTTTAAATCCAAATTTAAAGTAAGTGATTTCAGGGTGCCTGGGTGGCTCAGTCAGTTAAGTGTCCACCTTTGGCTGAGGTCATGATCTCACAGTTCATGAGTCCAAGCCCCGTGTTGGGCTGTGGGCTGGGGGTGCAGAGCCTCCTTGGGATTCTCTCTCTCTCTAGCTCTCTCTGCCCCTCCCTCACTTGTGTGTGAGCACTCTCTCTATCTCTCTCTCAAAGAAACAAATAAATGTTAAAAAAATAAAATAAAATAAGTGATTTCTAGATATCAACTTTTATTTGACCTATATAAAATATGTATAGAAAAAGGCAATTACTGTTCTTACTTTCAGATCTAAAAACTTTTCATTTAATTTTTAACTATCTTATCTTATACTGTCTTATCGTACCTTATTTTATTTTATTTTATTGAAAGAGAGACAGAGAGACAGACAAGACAAGAGGGGAAGGGCAGAGAGAGAGGGACACACAGAATCCAAAGCAGGCTCCAGGTTCTGAGCTGTCAACACAGAGCCCCAGGAGGGGCTCTCCCACAGATGCTGGATCCTGACCAGAGCCCAAGTCGGACCTTGAATTGACCGAGCCACCCAGGTGCCACCTAAGGTCTAAAAATTCTCACTGTAAGGATTTCCATCTGAATTTTTACCTAGCCACAGCTGAAATAGTTGCATAACTATTGTGTAGTTGTGCTAATGCTGATTACTCCTACTTAGTGCTGGGATGTCACGTGCACTACATCTACAAACCAAGATTTCCACCCCCCCCCCACCTCTTCTTTAGGAAAATAAATATTTTTAATGATTCCATGGGTATGTAGATGGAGAAAACATGGGACTACTATAGAAATAAGTGAATTAGGTGAATGAGCCACGTGCTCACATACATTGCTTATGTTTTGGGGAATTTCCCCCTGATCTTGAATATACTTCTAATGAAGAATGAAGAAGGGACGCTATTGCACACAGTCAGCTTCGTGATTTGCTAGATTAGATAACATTTAAGTGAGCAGAAGCAGGTCAGTTTGCATGGGTTCTGTTGTTCTGTGGTCTGGTGTTAGGTTCATCCAAATAACAATACAAGATCTGTTTCACAATAGGAAAATATTAAGTCTCCAAAAATCCTAGAAGCATATTTTGTGATTCTCCTTTTAGAAATTGCTTCAGTCTCCATAGAGCATCCTGATCTGTCACAGACATTTCAAACAACATTTGATCTGCTCAAGGTTAGAACTGCTTGCACCATGCCTAAGGTAATGGATAGAATTATTCTCCTCTCGGATTTTTTTCCAAAAGACATACTCCCCCCGCCCCTCCTGAGAGAGATCAGTACACACAAAGTGATATGTTTAGCATGTAGTATTCAGGGGAGACCTCAGACATTGTGCTATGATATGTACAAGAGCAGTAAATTCTCCCTCCCCCTCTCTCTCTCTCTTTTCCATTTTAGGAACAGTATCCTGACATGCTCAATACTTCAGGCTCTTCAAAACTACACTGTGGTGTAAGTCTTCAAATTTGTCAAATTTGACACTTTTCTCTCACCTCCTAACAAATATAGATATTACTGAGACTTCTATGGAACTTTTTATTCCTTCTCCTCAGGTCACATCATTTTGAAAGAGAGAGAGAAAGAGAGATTGAAAACAATAAGGAGAGGGGCAGAGAGAGAGAGAGAGAGAGAGAGAGAAAGAGAGAGAGAATCCCAAGCTGGCTCCATAATGTCAGCACAGAGCCTGATGTGGGGCTTGATCTCATGATCTGTGAGATCCTGACTTGAGCCAAAATCAAAAGCAGGATGCTTAACTGACTGAGCCACCAAGGTGCCCCTATGATAATACTTTTATTTTTACAAGATTCATCTGCCTTCTTTGCAGGTCATACAAACAAGTAAAGTAGATTTTAATGTTAGGAACATCTTCTTCTGACACACATCCCAGAGTTATGAGAATATCCAGAGGTGGTGAGTTCTCACATCTTCCTTCCCAGAGTGTACTGCAGGACACACTTGTGTCCAAATTCCATTCATTTTCTGACTTTCATTATACCCATGCAAACTGGAGGCTCATTTTGGTTTCCCACATTATAAAATATTAGTAATACCTCAAACCCAGGATACAGTCTTTACCCATATCACTCTCCCTCAAAAAAAAAAACAAAAAAAAAAAAAACAAAACAATCACTCCTATATATGTGTGCCTTTGAAGAAGACAGGGTGGAATAATTTTAGTGAAAATTTGCGGTGGTATCACTCAAGGTACTTTGGGGAAGGGCCATGGATTTTCATCATCATAATGATTCAAGCTTCTGTTTATCATATTTCAATTTTGTTGTGGCTATTGCTTTATAGATATGTTAAAGCTTTTGTTCATTGCTTATCTATATCCTTTACAGACACCTTGAAATCAATTCAATATCACTAATGGTTCTTCTGGTACAGTCTTCTGATTACCTCTCCAGTTATGCTACTTATTATAACAGCCATTCTCACTTTTATTCTGCTGGTTTGATGCTGCCATTTGGACTCTGCCACCCAATATATTTGCCCCTTTTTGATTCATGGGGCTTATTTTCCATGGCAGCTTCTCCTACACTTATCTCCAGCCTATAAATGACAGCTATGGCAGAGTTTTGAAAGAATGTTGGTGATTGCCTAATCCTAGTGCCTCGTTGAAGATTTATTTTCAGTGTTCTCTTAGATGAGAAAGGTTATGTGAACTCAGGTTATAGAAATTTCCTGTATGCCTGTTTAAATTTCTTCCTCAACATTAGGCCAAGGCATCTTTGACATCCAAATATCGTTTAGTATGAATCATGATTAAATTGAGATTTCAAACAATCAGGTGAGTCAGCGGTTGTGTAAACTAATGCACTATAGTCAGAAACTATAGTAAGAATCCTTATATCAACACATTTATGTCAAACTAAAGCTAGAATCCACAGCATGTGTTCTATCTTCACACACTAGCCATTTTTATATATGAATTAATGTATATGTTAATTTTAGACACAAACATATAAATTTTCATATTTATAGGTCAAAAATGGTCAAATATAATTTCACATGATTCAACCTAAGAAATAAACACAATCTCATTTAATTTTAAGGGACATTTGATGTTTCCTTGGATTTTCTGAGACCTGACTCTACTTACCTGTGAAAAACGAATGGGAGCAACATGAGGAAAACTCTTTTGTAAGATCACTACTTCAAGTGAGGTAATTATAGGGTTTCCAGGCAAGCCAGGTGTAGCTTGCTCAAGTAGCAGATGTGAGGCTATTTATGCTGGCAATGATGCTGGGCATTTTGTATCAACTGAATCCACCTAAATATGACAAAGAAATGTCCTATCTCTGCAACTCCAGTGATTGGAGTTTTACTGTTTCCAAATCTCAGAACAATTTTTTTCTGTAAGATACCTAGAAATATTTGTAAATTCAACTGATGCTTTAACTCAGCAACCTAGGGTATCAGATTTGCATATGATTTTAAGTATGTCTCTCCTGTGGCTGATGTCAAATAAATTATTTCAGGACAGGGATCAAATCTTTTTAGTTTCTTCATCATGTTTTAAACTAGGAATTTAAAGCTCTGAGCTTGCCTCTTTCTTGAACTTCTCCAATTCAGATAGAAACTGCCACCCTCTCCCATGTACCTTGTGTTGTTTATTTGCAACAAAATGGCCAAATACATTTGTATTTCATTCCAGGTGACTATGAATAATAATTTAACTATTTTGCTGTTGCATGAATTACCAATTTCCTATTTCCCGGTGATAATTGAGTCTCACTAAAAACCCAAAACTGTCAGATAAACAATCTCAGTTTCCCATCTTTGAGTAATATATACCCACATCTATTTCTAGTTACACAACAGATTGTCATTAAAGGTATATGTTAGGAAGATAAATTATTTTAGGTATTGCGGCAGTTATTTAAAACAGGAAAATAGATGCTTATGAGATTATTAGAAGTTTTTAAGGAGTTAGCTTCAGGCTAGGGCTTCCCAAATGATTTCTAGAAAACAAGAGAACATACCTCTGTTAAGAGTTTTTTGGGGTGCCTGGGTGGCTCAGTCATTTAAGCCTCCAACTTCAGCTCAGGTCATGATCTCACCATTTGTGAGTTCCAGCCCCGCGTGGGGCTCTGTGTTGACAGCTCAGAGCCTGGAGCCTGCTTCGAATTCTGTGACTCCCTCTCTCTCTGTCCCTCCCTGCTCGCACATGCTGTCTCTAAAAATAAATTAAAAAAAACCATTAAAAAAGAGTTATTATTTATGCCACAATTGTGAACATAGACCACAAGGTCATTGCTATGACTACTGCAGCTAAGTATGCACACTTTACTTGAAATTCGGGATTCAGAATCAGGGAATTAGTACTAGAACTTCCACACTGGAAGTACTAGACCTAGAAGTTCTAGTACTAGAACTTTCTACACTGGAAAGTGAAACCAACAGTTTTTAGCACTGCAATCAGCTAATATCCCTGGAGTGACTCATCATTGTAATATCCGCGATCTTGCTCAATAATGCAAACTAGCAGGAAGTTGGCCTCTGCTGAATTACTGTCTTTCTAATTTTATAAAACGATATAATTTGTGGAATTTATCCACATCTAGAACCTAATTAATAGCAAATGAAACTAAAACAAATGTCCTATCTCTGCAACATAGGAAAGAAAACTGGAGGAGGATAAAAATGTGTGCAGATTGCCAATTATATCCTGTCCAACTTAAAGGCCAGCATATTGAATGGGCAGAATTATTGAATTACAAAAAATGATGACCGTTCTTGGAGTGGAAAAGAGTGTGAGCTAAATTTTCAGATAATGAGAAAAATTAAACTCCACTGGTATCATGGATCAAATACATGAATTATTTTTTAGATTGGGGTTGGAAAACTATAGTTTGTGGCCTGTTTTTGTAATATATGTGAGTTAAAGATTTTTTTTTACATTTTTAAAGTGTTGGAGAAAAGTGTAAAAGAAGATGACTTATCTTCTGTGGCATGCAAACCCTAAAATATTTATTATTGCACTTTTCTCCCAACATGTCTGCTGATCCCTGTGTTAAATGAGAACAAACAGGTCAGAGAGGACATAATTCAATAGAATTTAGTATTCATGAACAGACTTTGTCTACCCTTCCTATACTCATTCCTAGTATGGTGTCTGATACCTGGTATACAGTAAGTACTTAAGTGTTGAATCAACATAATTTACAACACTACCAATCTTTAGCAGACTATAGCATGATTCCTGTGTATTGTGGGGTTTTTTGTACACACACCTTAACACTGTCATTCAGATTATGCAATAACATAAGCAATATATTACTCTAGGTTGATATGCATGTCAAAGTGGCACATCGACTCATATCCAACCACATATAAGATCAAGTCTGATTTTGAAAGAGCTTTATCACCATTCAGTTTGTATCCAACTTGGATCTCTTCTTGCTTGGGGAAATTTATCTCAAGCAATATATTCCATGTCACTGAAACCTATTAATCTAGTTTAATGGTGACTTATCCATACCTCTGTATGCATTAGAAAACAAAGACAAAAACAGAACAACAACCACAACAAAACTTTAGGAATAGATTTGCCTTTGTAACACCCAAGGGCTCATGTGCACAACAAATTCCTCTTACTACAGAGATGACAAATAATTAATTAGGAATATAGTGTGCTTTTTGTTTTGTTTTGTTTTCAGTTCAAACTCATTTCCCTTTTATTAAAGTCCACGTTACCATTACATGATTTGGTACTCAATAAAGGAAAATTTGTTCAAATAAGGTAATATGTTATCATCAGTATTTCTACGTGGTTGTTTACAGTCAAGTAACATTATGAATAAATCCTTGGGAAGCCCATCCATGGGGTTTACACTTTGATAAGACCCAGGTCCTCTGGAGTGAAGTTTCCCAGTTGGTTTCAAGTTGGCCTAAGTTCCTGGATGATATAGGGGTAGATTTCCCTGTGAGGTCCTGCTTTGTGCTTAACAGCATCTAGGATGCAAAAGCGAACTGCACTAGCAAATCATTTAGCTGTCTGCATGCCTGCAGAGCAGCATCAGTGATTTGGGGTTCTGGAACCAGATCAGAGTCAACAAGCACATTCATCCCTTTATGCAGTTCCCAGATATTAATATCTGGCTTGTTGAAGTATATCGCCCAGAAAGCATCAAATTCCTCATCTGTCTTAAGTGACCGTGGTAGCAACAGTGGACTGACTAGGCAGTGGCGGCTGGGCTGGGGGATGGAGTTTGGGGGGTGTAAGGGTGTGGGGTGATGGGTCTGAGTCCAGAGGCCTCGAAGGCTGGCACCTGAGGGGGCAGCTGCAGCTACATGGCAAATGGGGAGAGCGGGAGCTGAGCAGGATGACAAAGACAGCAATCAGTCCAAGGCTGAAGGGAAGCCTGGGGGGCTTACACCCTGGGGAGCTCCTGGGGGCCGGACTCATGCACCAGACACAAGGCGGGCAGAGCCTATAATGTGCTTTAATACCATTTTCCTATGATTTTTTCTTTTAAACACCTGAATGAACACATCTGTGGTTTTGAGAATATTTTTCTCGTATGACAATGTTGTTAAATTATCTAAAACTAATATTTCAGATTATATATTTACAAGTACACAATTTATATAATATAAGATATTCCCTAAATTCATGTATGAAAAGGTTCAAATAAAGATAAAGAACATCACAAATTCAAACAGTAAGAGGAGCATTCCAGTATTTGAATAAGTGAGAAGGACATAAAATGAAAATAGATTGTATGTAGAGAAAGAGAAGAATGGTGTCCAATAAGCTCTTTTATCTCTAGATATCTGTTATTGAAATTTCAAATGGACTTTACTAATGACAACATAATTTTCTCTTAAATATTTTGCCAGCGCAGAGAGGAATAATGATATTTGGGTGCCTGCTTCTTGAGTGAATTTTATGAAGTAATTTTTCTAAGCAAAAGCTTTCTAGCACCAAGGTTATAACCTAAGGCAGTGGAAAACTGATATTTTAATTTTTTCCATCCTTAGGGAATTGGTTAATTTTTCAAGTTAAAGTCCCTTTGAATAAATATGTTAGAACCTTTTTTTTTTTAACTGAAAAATCAAACTACCATTATAATTAACTTGCAGATAAATTCAGACTCACATTTTTCCTGAAAAATAAATTTGAACAATCATAATATCTACTTTCTGGGGAAAATAATCTTTTATTTTAAATATATTCTATTTTCTTAAATTTCTCTTTACATTCAAAGCCACATTTATAGTTATTAAATTAACAGATGATATTATATTTCTAAATATAAGGCATTCAGGGTCTAAGTAAAATTTTGAAAGATGAAACTAAAGTAAAAGTTCTCAAAATCTACCTATCTAGTTAGATAAATGCAATGCATTTAATATTTCCATAACACAGGCAAAAATAGTTTTGAAATATTGTTCACAGTTGATTTCTTTTTATACTTTATGTTATATAATTTCAAATAAATTTATACTTCTTTAAACACTCTTAAATCTGATACTTGCTATTAATGTAAGAAAGTAAATTTTGAACTATATTACTCAGGTTTTGGGATAGTTGTCCATGAGTCAACAACCAGTTTTGACCTTTAAAAATTTTATGGGTTTCTGGAATTTTTTAACTTTAATTTACAAGTGTCTGTTCCTATTTGTAATAAATTATGCCCACTGTCCATCTCTAGCCATAATAACTTAGACCAAGATGTTTCTTTCATGGAAGATTGAGAATGCATAGCTGTGGATTATTTTCCTTATGTAGTATAAATTTCACATGCACAGTAGGATGATATAGTGATTATAGTATTTCTTGTGGACTGACAGTCAACACAAATGGTTCACAAAAAACAAGAGTAAATGCACAGAGAGAAGCAGAGATGCTGTTGGAGTTCTAATGTCAGCCTGCATTCTTACCTTTGGTTTTTGTGACACACAACTCAATTTGTATAAAGCTTTCTCTAATTTATTGAACTATTAGTTATTTTCCTTCAAATTGGATTTTGTTGCCTGCAGCAAAAGAAGCACCATTAATGGAAAAGCCCTATTCTCTACATTTTTCTAGTAATGCTATATCAGTAGTTCTCCTAATCAGAAGTTCAAACTTACTAACCTGGAATTACAATTTAATACAATCTGGGTTTGTTAAAAATCTTATAAAAACTGTATGCTTCAGTTTTTAAAAAAAGTTCTGTTCTTCGTATATATTTTTTCATTTATTTATGTTTTACTTTTTAAAGACTCTTTTAAAGTTTTTATTTAAATTCCAGTTAGTTAACACACAATGTAATATTAGTTTCAGGTGTACAATATAGTGATTTAACATTTCCATAAAAAAAAGTGCCTTTCTTAATCCCCATCATATATTTAACACAACCCCCACCCACCTTCCCTCTGATAACCATCAGTCATTCATTCATTTACAAATATTTATTAAGCTACCACTGTGAAAATGACACCATGTTAAGTATCATAGAGACACATTTTCTCTCTTTTATTTTTCCTGTTTCTTCATTAAACTTTTCTTAATGTTTATTTATTTTTGAGAGAGACAGAGACAGAGCGCAAGCAGGGGAGGGGCAGAAAGAGAGGGAGACACAGAATCCGAAGCAGGCTCCAGGCTTCAAGCTGTGAGCATGGAGCCCAACATGGGGCTCAAACTCACAAACTGGGAGATCATGACCTGAGCCAAAGTTGGATGCTTAACCAACTGATGCTTAGCCACCCAGGTGCCCCAGTTTTTCCTGGTTTTGAGTTGATAATAATTGTCTTGCTTTTCTAAATAATCATGCTTTATTATTTGTAATTTTAATATGATACTGTGTGTCTAACTTATAAAATGTGATTAATGTATATTACCAATCTCCTTTTCTAGACTTCAAGATTTGTTTATACATCTTAATATATAAATATACTATAATGCATAGATAATCAAGATATTTGTTGAAGGAATGTGGGTTATTGAACTTTAACCTATTTTTATGGTTTTTATTGTTTCCTATTATATAAAAATTTCTATTTTATAAACTCTAAGTTCCTAGCTCTCTGGTTGCAGTTGTCCATGCCAGAGGAATAATTTTATTCTTCAGCTTCTTTCCTGCCTTCTGCAATGGGAATGCATTTTTGCTCATTATCCCTTAATCCATTACTCTCTTTGTATAAGATAAGCACTGATTGCCTCACTGCTTCCTGGTATTCATTTTAAACAATTATGATAATCTTAGTCTAACCCTTGATAGTCTTTCAACTATTAATTTTATAATATTTTTCAAACTTCTTAACATTTAAAACTTCTATAGTTTCATTTAACACTTCTTTGTTTATGACTGGTTAGTCTGCATCTTTTGTTATTTAGTTCTTTATTTAATTTTCTGTTCCCATTCGCTTCATAAATTCTTTGATTGACCAATTTGTACATTGAAGTACCCAGCTTTCTTACTATTACTCCTAGTGGAAGCTTCCCCTCCCTGAAATAGAACCTCTAGTCACACAAAACCTAAGGGTATGGTAAAAAAAGGCAAAATTCTTGAAGTGTCTCACTGGGAATGATGGTAAGTGGGGCCACTTAGACTTCCAAATGTTGAAATTCTACCATTTGGGGACCTATCATTTGGAGATTAAAGGCAATATAATAATTAATTTTGAGGGTAAATGGTGTCCATCCTCAAACGGTAACATCTCCAAGATAATGCACTTTCAAGACTGATGAAAAGATGGTTTACCCTTTAAGGCTGGTTCAGTAAGAGGGAAGACCAGTGGATCCATGATCATGTGCCCATTTCCATACTACCTTTGCTGTAAATTAAGTGTTTTAAAAAAGTTTTTCTTTAAATTCCAGTTAGTTAACAAACAGTGTAATATTAGTTTCAGGTGTACAATATAGTGATTCCACACTTCCACACTTGTACTGGATACAATACCCAGTGTTCATCACAAAAAGTGCAATCCTAATCTCCATCACTTATTTAACCCATCCCTTCTGGTAACCATCAGTTTGTTCTCTATAGTTAAGAGTCTGTCGCTTAGTTTGCTTCTCTCTCTCTTTTTCCCTTTGTTCATTTGTCTTGTTTCTTAAATTCCACATATGAGAGAAATCATATTGTATTTGTCTTTCTCTGACTTATTTCGCTTAGCATAATACTCTCTAGCTCCATCCATGTTTTGCAAATGGCAATATTTTATTCTTTTTTTATGGCCAAGTAATATTCCATTATATTATATATATACCACATCTTCTTTACCCACTGGTCACTTGATGGACACTTGGCTTGGACAAGTTTGGCTATTATCGATAATGCTACTATAAACATTAAGGTGCATGTATCCCTTTGAATTAGTATTTTTGTGTCCTTTGGGTAAATATCTAGTAGTGCAATTGCTGGATCATAGGGTAGTTCTATTTTTAACTTTTTCAGGAACCTCTACACTGTTTTTCAGGGTGGCTGCACCAGTTTGTAAATTAGACCTTTAGGTTTGGGGCAATGTTATATGTGACTCCTTGTCAGTGAATCAAACACTTAGTTAGCTTTCAGATAATTGCTGATTAAGGCCCTGTGGAAAGAATGATATACCCATAAACTGAAATATATGTGGATTCCAATCAAGATGAACTGTCACCCCTTCCATGAAGGAAGGGTTTGGATTCAATAATCTCAAGGTAAGTGACTAGTTGGTCTTCTCAAGGGATGGTGCTATATTAAAGACTCAACATTGATCTTTCTTGCTGACTGATTATATATTTGCTGTGGATCATCCTTAAGTATAGGATCACAGCTGTTCAGCCAATGATAAACCTACTTCCTTGCCAGCATGGGCACTCTGTGAATGAGCCTAGTGTTGGTATTGGGATGTCTCATGTAAGAACGCTTATAACATTACTCACTAAATCTTTCTGTCCAGTCATTACTTAAGGCCTTTTTGTGGTGAGTGTTAATAAGTAATACAAATATATTCACCCACTATGCACTCTCATAGAATCGTCAACATTCTTTTTTTTGTGTATGTCAGACCTCTTTATCCCTGCACTTTTTTTGTCATTCTCTAATGTACTGATTATATCCAATTAGAAACATCCAATTTCATAGTCTCTAAAATTACTAATCCTTTAGATACAAGTACCTGAGGTGTGTCTCCATTTGTGTGTTCACTTCTACCAGTATCTTATCCAAGTATGGCATCAGTAACACTTTAACAGAAGCACTGTTACTATATACTACAGTATGCTAGCAATTATTATCTCTCTATCTGACACCAGTGATGGGGTTAGACTGGCAGGTGACCTCTACTCTCAGAAAGGGGACCTCACTTTGAGAGAGAAAGTTTCCTTTAGGCAATGGTTATTCCACTTGA
Source organism: Leopardus geoffroyi (assembly GCF_018350155.1). Lineage (NCBI taxonomy): Eukaryota > Metazoa > Chordata > Mammalia > Carnivora > Felidae > Leopardus > Leopardus geoffroyi. Next base: position 89,665,271 of record NC_059328.1, read on the forward strand.
GGAAATCAGCTTTGTGCCACTAACAGTCCCCGCAGTTGGGAAAACAAGTACCTCAGCCTTGAAGAGAGGTTGTAATTAATGTGCCATTGCATTCAGGATGCTTTCAATCTTATTTTTAATCCTGGCTCATGTTCTTTTACTCTCCAATGGCCACTTTCCACATCTCACCTTGCACTTTTCTTTCAACCACCTTGCACTTTTCTTTCAATTTACTATACAAATATTTTTCAAAATAATGTTATCAAGAATCAACATTGATCATGACATTCTTCACTCAAAACCACCAACAAATGGCTGTCTTATAAGGCATTATATTCTCCTAACTTAATTTGCTATTAGAAACTTTGAAGCATCTTCTATTTGATTTGCAACCCAATTGAACTTACAGTTTCATGCCTCTTGCTTTATCCTCAATTTCATATATGTATATTTCCTTGACCTCAAAATCTTGTTGTGAAAATAATATACATTTATAAAAATGAACTGACAAAGATGCCATTTTATATTGAATTTTAAATTATTGAATTTATACTTTATACCAAAGTGTGAAATTAGTAGTGCAACTGGTAACACAGACTTGTGGAATAGTGACCACAGTTTTCACAGTTCATTTGGGAGACGTGCAGAAGGTAAAAAGGAAGGAGATGGCCTTCTAAGCATTGGAGAAGATAGAGAGATGGTTAGATGAAGTGTATATTGCCTTTTCAAAGACAATGTAGAGGACAGTCTGAACAACAACAAGAAAAAGGGTTTCATTTTGGTGACTAATGGGGGATACAAATGTAAAACAAGGATGGTTTTAGATTATTAATGACCAGAACTACCATTTCACAAAATTTGGATTTTATACCTTTTAAAGGAGTGGCATGATATAAGAGGTTTTCAGATTTATCTGAAAAAGACATATTTGCTCCAAATTTATTCAGGATTTTTCTTTGTATTAATTGGAGAATATGCCATTTTTACTTATTTCAATACAGTGCATGATTTCAAAATAATAATAATAATAATAATAATAATAATAATAATAATAACCATTGTATAGGTCTTACTTTTCTCTGGTTAAATTAAGGGGCTTATCATATAGTAAGATAACTCCATATATGAAGGAACTTTATGTGACTTCTTAACTCTGATTTAAGCAATGGAATATCTCTGGAAAAGAAATGTGGAGCAGCTGGTGGAAGGAGAAGAGGTCATCAATAACATTATTGTTATTTTTGATGGGTCATCTAACTGCAGACATTCACACTGATTGTAATTATATAAACATATGAGGAAATAACACAGTATAGAAGAAAATTGCTGGAGTGATTATCTGTGAAAATGGTCATAAGCTTAATCAAAACTAACACAGTATAAGACACTGCAATAGGTAGGTGGATGTGATGAAACGGAATTTTAGAGTTTTTCCTTTGGTTACTTCTTTTTCTTATTTTCAGTGAAATAAAATTCAAAGTTATAAGATATAAGGGAGGATGGAGAAAGAGTTGTTGGATGCCTGAGAAGAGAAAGCAATGTCTGAAACCATCACTCAGGGCAGTGGAAAGATGAATGGACTGGATGAATATAGACAAATGGTTTGGCAATGCTAGGGACATATGGAGGACGATGATAATGGACATAATGTGATCCCAGTGAAAAACTTAAGTCAAGGGATAAGCAACTTTAGTTGAAATATCCTGAAAATAAAGTAGCTTAAAAAGCTATAAATTTATTTCTGTTCCCAGTTAACAGATCTGAGGTGATTGCCCCAGGTTAGTGGGAAATTCTACTCTTGCTACTGACAATCATTGAATGACCTAGTTTCTTTCCAGACTTCATCTTGGCTTTTCTCTAGGGCCTGACTTTATCTGCATGTTCAAATATAGCTAACAAATTTATTCTGGGCTGTGAGAAAGAGAGGAAGATCATTTGCTTAATTTTTTTTATAGGTAAAAAGACAGAGGATGAAAACATCGCTTCTGCTAACATTTAATTGGTGAAAAATTAGTGATGTGGGCACAGCCTGCCATTGTGGTGTATAATGATGGAAAGTATATCCACCTGGATGTGTGTCTATTGCAAAAGAGAAAGATAATGGATTGTACTAATATTCAATGTCTCCCATATACAGCAGACATTGAAAAACATTCAGCCCATCTGTACTCAGGTGTGAAGTAAGGAAAGTATGGATATAAACAGTTTTATTTTCCAAGAGGGTACAAGGAAGGGAGAGGTGTCCAAGGAATTTGAGGGTGCAAGCAAAGATGTGATTATAATATTGGACAAAGGGATCCAAGCTTTGTGAAAGTGGAATAAAGATAAGAGATGGGGCTGCTGCTGAGGGTTACTGCAAAAATGGTGAGAAATGCAGTTTTACAGGAAGCTTGTGTGACTATGGGAAATTACTTTAAATGGGTGAAATACCTTAAATCAAGGTTTTTAACAAGTAAATAATAATGAGAAGTTCTAAGGAATAAACACAGGACTGTTTTTTTTTTTAAGTTTATTTATTTATTTTGACAGAGAGCGAATAGAGGAGGGGCAGAGAGAGAGAGAGAGAGAGAGAATGAGAATCCCAAGCAGGCTCTGAATTGTCAGCACAGAGGCTGATGTGGGGCTCAAACTCATGGCCATGAGATCATGACCTGAGCAGAAGTAGGATGCTTAACCCAATAAGCCACACAGGCACCCCATGGACTGTGTTATCAATTCATGTTGTTAGATAACATAATTGGATGAGAGAAAGTCAAGGAACTGAGAGTCTGGATTCAAAGATTCACTGAAACACTACACTGGAGAAGTTACCATCTGTAGGTCTACTTAAGTAGACCAATCATTCATCCCCTTCTCTTGGAGTAGGATCTTGGCATAACCTTTCTGTGTAAATTCTCCTTGCTTACTCTTTGATGTTACTGATGAGCCATCCCCAGTCATTACAAATGACCTCTTATGTGAAGGACTTAAAAAAACAGAAAAGAAGACACTACATTCCTAAATAAACGGGCGGAAAATGAATTCCTACTCAGTAGATTGAGACAGGGAGTCAGACAACATACCCTGTATATATCTCCGTTCTGGTTTTGATAAAATAATTCATGCTATCTGCCTGTCAAGGAATGGGTAATCCATAAAATAACACATTTTAGTGTTTTGTGCAGGAGGGCATTTAATTCTTAAGAAGAAAGACAGTTCTTCTGTTTAGTAGTCCAGTCAGGAAGCTATGTGTGTGTTTTAATCTTTAGTTGGCATAAATAACCTTGCCACTTTTCATTCAGATTGCATTGCCTCTAATTCTGCTTCCTCCTCAAGAATTCCTTTTCTACTTGTTATTTACATCTTTCAAATATTTACAGATCATTTTCATATTCCCTTAGCCCAGCTATAAATATTATGCAGCTTTAATCTCCCCCCATAAATCTGTCTTCCCTTCTCATTATTTAGTTGTTTTTTTCCACCCCCCAGACTCTTTGCAACATTACTACGCATGCCTGGTATTGAAGTGCCCCTGAATTAACACAATATTGCAGCTTCAGTCTCACCAATGATGATAGAAATTTCCATTTTGAGTATTGGATATCTCTTCATTTTGTATTTACTATTATATTCATGGATTTTTTTCTTTTTGTATACTGTGCTATATCACTTTTCTATATGAAATATTTTAATTAAACTAAGTCTTTCATATATTGGCCTTTCTAATATCCATGGATAAGTCACAATAATGGTCTCTAAAATCCATGATTTTCTTTCATGTTCGATTGTGATTTCAGTTTCCCTAGAAACTGTATTTTCAAGTCACATTAGCAACACAGTATTCATTCCCTCTTTCAGATATTTGGAAAGGTGTTAAATAAAGGACAACAAAAGTCTAATTACTGAAGGTAAGTTTATTGCCTACAGGTAAAATGTCTCCAGTATATAATTATCATTCCTTTGATGACCATATTTCATTCAGTATTTAAAGCAAGAAGAAATATTTTTATTCTCCACAAATTAGATTATGTGGAAGTAGCATTTAATGGAGTATTTTCTTATTCAAAATAGGGTTCCGAATGACCTAGCATAGTGTGCTTCCTAGGGAAATAGAAAATTTCTAAGCACCCTGAAAAATACTATATAGTTTCCAGTTGGTGCTATGACGCTCTGTCCCCAACTCCCAAAATATTATCCACATTATGATATTAATGTTCTAAGTTAAGAAGTACAACACTGTGTTTCCTGAAAAGAAAGTTACTCTCTGTATACAAATTTTCCTAATGGATTTAGCGTATCTTTTAAGACTTGAAGTACAATTGTAAGTACATCATGCACAGTGAGATATTAAGAATGTAAATTGGAAATGTATACAAGCAGAGAGGCCTAAAACAATATATTCTGGACACTTCAATTTTTGGCTGATGACAGGTTTTGGGGGGGTAAGAGAAAGTGGCTTCAACTAAAAGTCAGACAATTGGATGCTATTGGTTCCTACCCCAAATCTAATGCCTGCATTAATTTTCTTCAGGTGCCTACTCCTTTAATAGTAATTGAGGTGAAGATATCCCACATCCAGCTTCAGAGATTGTTTCTGATTAGTCATAGCCAATATATGCAGGAGAAATTGACCAAAGTCCAATATCCACTTCTGTTAAAACTTTCAGCAAACTAGGAGAGAAGTGGAATTTCTCCGGCCTGATACAGGCATCTACATCAACTCTATAGGTAGCATGATAATAGAAAATGGCTAAATGTTTTCCCCATAAAATCAGGAAAAAGATAAGTATATCCACTCACAACTTCTATTTAATATTGTGTTGGAGGTTTTAATACATGTGATAACGTATGAAAAAAATGGTATCCAGAATGGAAAGAAGAATAAAACTGTCTTAATTTGCAGACAACATGATCATCTATGTCGAAAATCTGATGGATTTACAAAAATGTTGCTAGAATATATGAATATAAAAGGGTTGCAGTATGTAATGCAAATATACAAAAATTGATGTATTTCTATACTCATAACAAACCACCTGAAATTAATATTAAAATAACATTTATAATAATATTGAATGGAGGCGCCTGGGTGGCTCAGTTGGTTGGGCGACCGACTTCGGCTCAGGTCATGATCTCGCAGTTTGTGAGTTCGAGCCCCTTGTGGGGCTCTGTGCTGACAGCTCAGAGCTTGGAGCCTGTTTCGGATTCTGTGTCTCCCTCTCACTACCCCTCCCCCGCTTGTGCTCTGTGTCTCTCTGTCTCAATAATAAATAAACGTTAAAAAATTATAATAATATTGAATATATTATAAATTTTAAAGATGTACAAGAGCTTCACACTGAGAAGTGAAAACATTGCTGATTGCTGTTAAACAATTAAAGAAGACTTAAATAAAAGGAGAGAGGTATTTTGCTTATTTCTCAGAAGTCTTAATATTATGAAGAGGTCAAATCTCCAAAATAAATGATAAATAAAATACCTATTAAAATCTCAGCAGGCTTTTTATAGAAATTGACATGCCATTTCTTTTTATTTTTTAATGTTTTTATTTATTTTTGAGACAGAGACAGAGCATGAGCAGGGGAGGGGCAGAGAGAGGAGGAGACAGAATCTGAAGCAGGCTCCAGGTTCTGAGCTGTCAGCACAGAGCCCGACGTGGGGCTCGAACTCACGGACTGTGAGATCATGACCTGAGCTGAAGTCAGACGCTTAACCGACTGAGCCACCCGGGCGCCCCCGACATGCCATTTCTAAATTCATTCAGAAATTCCGAGGACCTACAATTGCCAAATAACTTTCAAAGCATAAGGACAAAGTCAAAGGGCTGACCTGATTTCAAATCTACAGAATTATGACAGTGTGATTTTTGCATCAAGATACAGAAATAGATCAATGGAAAAGAAGAGAAAATCTGGATATAGACTGATGCATACATGGACAACTAATTTTTTGTAATAGTTTTATTGATATATAATTCAAATGCCATGCAATTCACCCACTTAAAGTGTACAATGCAATTACATTTAGTATGTTTACAGAATTGTGCAACCGTAAACACAAATTTAGAACATTTTTGTCACCTCAGAATGAAAGCCCATACTCCTTAGATCTCACCTGTGAACCCCCCAGTTTTCCCCAGCCCTAAGTAGACACTAATCTACTTTCTGTCTTTATGGATTTACCTGTTATTCTCATTTTATATAAATGAAATAATATGCCTTATGCAACTGTCTTCCTTCATTTAATTTGTTTATGAGGTGCATACATGTTGTAACATGTTATCAAGACTTTGATCTTTTTATGGCCAAATCATACTACAATTTTGTTTATCCACTCATCAGTTGATGGAAATTTGTATTATTTCCATCTTTTGGCAATTATGAATAATGCTGCTATCAACATTTATGTAAAAATTATATGCACATCTATTTTCATTTCTCTTTGGTATATATGTCAGAGGGGAATTATTGGGCCAAAAGGTTATACTATGTTTAAAATCTGAGTGACTTCCAGATTGTTTTCCAAAGTGACCACACCACTTTTATTTCAACCAACAATCTACGAGGGTTCTGTGTTTAAAGTGGAGTTTCACTGTGGTTTTGATTTGCATTTTCCTGATGACTACTTATGGTGAGTGTCTCCTTATGTGCTTAGTAGCCATTGGTCTATCTCTTTTGGAGAGATGTGTATTCAGAAACTTTGCATGTTTTTAACCAGGTTATTTGTATTTTAATGAGTTCTTTATATATTCTTATCAGATATATAATTTGCAGATATTTTCTGCCATTCTTTAGATGTCTTTTCATTTTCTTGATAATATTTTTTGATGCATAAAAGTTTTTAATGTTAATGAACTACAATTTACCTGTTTTTTCTTTCTTCTTTGTGCTTTTGTTGTCATATTGAAGAACCCCTTGCCAAATCCAAGGTCACAAATATTTACCCCTAGGTTTTCTTTTAAGAGTTTATAATTTGAGATCTTACATTTAGGTCTTCATACATAATATGAAGTAAGGTGTCTACTCCATTCTTTTGCAGGTGGATTTCCAGTTGTCTCAGCACCACTTGTGGGTAAGATTATTCTAATCCAGGTGAATGGTCTTGGTTCTTTTGTCAAAAATCAGTTGACCACAGATACGTAGGTTTATTTCTATTCCATTGATCTGTGTATCCATATGCCTGTACCACATTATCTTACTTACTGTAGCTTTGTAGTAAGTTTTGAAATGAAAAATGGCTTTCCAATTTGTTCTTCTTTCTCAAGATTGTTTTGACTTTTCAGTGTCCCTTGAGCTTCCATATGAATTTTAGAACCAGAATGTCAATTCCTATAAAGAAAGCAGCTGGGATTCTGATTGGGATTGTGCTGAATATATAGATTAGGTCAGTTTGGGCATGATGCTATATTAAAAATATTGTCTTCGGGGCGCCTGGGTGGCGCAGTCGGTTAAGCATCCGACTTCAGCCAGGTCACGATCTCGCGGTCCATGAGTTCGAGCCCCGCATCAGGCTCTGGGCTGATGGCTCAGAGCCTGGAGCTTGTTTCTGATTCTGTGTCTCCCTCTCTCTCTGCCCCTCCCCTGTTCATGCTCTGTCTCTCTCTGTCCCAAAAATAAATAAACGTTGAAAAAAAAATTAAAAAAAAAATATTGTCTTCTAATTCATGACTATGGGAAGTCTTTCCATCTGTTTACATCTTCTTTAATGTCTTTCATCAATGTCTTATATTTTTCAGAGTTTAAATTTTGCACTTCTTTTGTTAAATTTTATTCCTAAGTATTTTATTATTTTGAATATTACAAATGATATTTATTTTCAATTTTTATGTATTGTTATGACTATTTTTATATAAACACAACTGATTTTTTTGTGTGTGTTTATGTTGTATCATAAACGTTGCTGACTCTTTTTAGGTCTAAATATTTGTGTGTCTGTGTGTATGTGTATGAATTCTTTAGGGTTTTATCTATATTAAATTATGCCACCTGCAAATGAAGATGTTTTAATTTTTATTCTTTCCAATTTGGATGCTTTTTATTTCTTTTTCTAGCCTAATTGCTCCAGCTAGAACTTCCAATACAAGGTTGAACAAAAGTGTCCCATTGAGCATCCTTGCCATATTCCTCATATTAGGTTAAGATTATCAGTCTTGCATAATTGAGTAAGATATTAACTGTGGATTTTTCTTAAATGTACTTTATTGAGTTTAAGAGGTTCCTTTAATTCTTAGTTCATTAAGGACTTTTATCAATAAAGGGTGTTGAGTTTTTTCAAATGTTTTCTATATCAATTGAAATAATCACGTGCTTTATTATATTGATTTTTCGGTATGTTGAAACAACCTTGGATTCCTGGGAAAAATTCCATTTGGTCATGCTATATAACCTTTTTCAGAGAGAGAGAGAGAGAAAGAGAGAGAGAGAGAGAGAGAGAGAGAGAGAGAGAGAGAATCTTAAGTAGGCTCCAGGCTCAGCATGGAGCCCAATACAGGGCTTGATTCCATTACTATAGGATCATGACCTGCACCAAAATCAAGAGTCAGATGCTTAACTGACTGAGCCCCCCAGGTGCCCCTATAATCCTTTTAATATAATGTATGGATCAGTTAGCTTGTATTTTGTTGAGGATTTTTGCTTGTATATTCCTAAGAGATATTGGCTTGTAGCTTCTTTTTCTTGGAATTTTGTCTGGTTTTATTAGGGTAATGATGGCTTTATAAGAATAAGTTTGAAGTAGTCTTTCCTCTTCTTTTTTTGTAAGAATTTTAAATCATTATTTAATCATTAGATCATTATTAATCATTATTAAATCATTAAATCATTATTAATTCTTTTTTAAGTGACTGGTATAATTTACCAGTGAACCCATTTGGACCTGAACTTCTCTTTGTTATAACGTTTTCAAGTATGGATGTTTTTACCTGATAGTTCTGCTCAGATTTTCTTTTTTCTTTTTTTTTTTTTTGAGTCAGTTGTTAATGAGTGTTTTTCTAGGAATATGTCCATTTCATCTAGGTTTATTTAATTTGTTGTCATCCAGTTGATCATAATATTCTCTTATAATGTTTTTTATATCTGTATTATTTCCTATTTTAATATTTTGAGTATTTTATCTTTTTTCCTTAATCAATCTACCTAAAAGCTTGCCACTTTTGTTGATCTTTTCAAAGGACCAATTTTTATCTCATCAATTCTATTGTTTTTCTATTCTCTATTTCACTTATTTCTGCTGCAGTCTTTATTATTTCCTTTCTTTAGCTCACCTTGGACTCAGTTTGGTTTTCTTTTCCTAATTATTTATAGCTTAAAGTTAGGTTCTTAATTTGAAATCCTTATGTTTTTATTTTTATTTATTTATTTATTTTTAAGTTTATTTATTTGAGAGAGACAGAACCATTGTTAGTTGGGGAAGGGCAGAGAGAGAGAGGGAGAGAGATTGAGAATCCCCAGCAGGCTCTGCTCTGTGAGCACAGAACCTGATGTGGGGCTCATACTCACTAAACTGTGAGATCATGACCTGAGTCGAAACAGAGTCATACACTTACCCGACTTAGCCATCCAGGAACCCATGAAATCTTTATTTTTTTTAATATAAACTTTTTTAAATTTTTAAAAAATATTTATTTATTTTTGAGAGAGACAGAGACAGAATGTAAGTGGATTAGGGGCAGAGAGAGAAGGAGACGCAGAATCCGAAGCAGGCTCCAGGCTTCGAGCTGTCAGCACAGAGACCAACACGGGGCTCGACCTCACGAACTGTGAGATCATGACCTGAGCCAAAGTGTGAGATCATGATCTGAGCCAAAGTCGGGTGCTCAACCAACTGAGCCATCCAAACGCCCCTAATATAAACTTTTACACCTATAAGTTTCCCTGAGCACATCTGTCACTGCATCCTATACATTCTGGCATACTGTCTCTTCATTTTCAGTTATCTCACAGTATTTTCTATTTTTTCTGTTGATTTATTCTTTGATTCATTGGTTGTTTAATATGTAATGTTTTATTTTTACAAAATTGTAAAATTTCAATTCTCTTTCTGGTCTTGATTTCTAGGTTTCATTATTTTCTCATCAGAGAAGATACTTTATGTAATTTAATCCTTTTAAACTTACTAGGACTTGCTCTGTGAAATAACATATGATCTACCCTGAAGACCATTCCATGTGTGCTTGACGTAATGTGTATTCTGCTATTGTGAGTGATGTCTTCTACATATGTCTATGAGGCCTACTTGGTTTGTAGTATTATTCAAGTATTTTATTTCCTTATGGATCTGTCATGTTCTTTCCATCATTGACAGTGGGGTAAAGTAGTTTGCAATAGTTTTTGTAAAACTATCTAATTCTCTCTTCAGTCCTGTCAATTTTTGCTGATCAGTTGTAGGTGTGTATGTGTTGATAAATGTTATATCTTCTGATAGATTGGCCTTTCCTCTGTTTATAATGTCCTTTTTTATAACTTATAGTAACATTTGACTTAAATTCTACTTTTTATATATTAATGTACTATCCAGCTTTCTTTTGTTATTGTTTGAAAGGAATTTTCCCCCTTCTTTTCACTCTCAATCTGTATTAGTCAAAAGTCAGTCTTTCAGGGGCACCTGGGTGGCTCAGTTGGTTGAGCGTCCAACTTCCGCTCAGGTCATGATCTCACGGTCCGTGAGTTTGCGCCCCACGTCAGGCTCTGTGCTGACAGCTCAGAGCCTGGAGCCTGCTTCGCATTCTGTGTTTCCCTCTCTCTCTGACCATCCCCCATTCATACTCTGTCTCTGTTTCAAAAATAAATAAACGTTAAAAAAATTAAAAAAATAAAGTCAGTCTTTCATAGATAGTTTGTAGATGAATAAAGTCTTTACAAATCCATTTTGCCTATGATTTTTATTAAATAAATATTAATACATTTTTTTTCAACGTTTATTTATTTTTGGGACAGAGAGAGACAGAGCATGAACGGGGGAGGGGCAGAGAGAGAGGGAGACACAGAATCGGAAACAGGCTCCAGGCTCTGAGCCATCAGCCCAGAGCCTGAGGCGGGGCTCGAACTCCCAGACCGCGAGATCGTGACCTGGCTGAAGTCGGACGCTTAACCGACTGCGCCACCCAGGCGCCCCTATTAATACATTTTTATTTAAAGTGATTACACATAAAACATAATTGGTTTGTCATTTTTCTATTGGTTTTCTCTATGTCATATATTTTCGATTCTCATATTCTGTATTACTCTTTTTTGTTTGATTTTATTTTTGTAGTGTGGCATATTTGCTTCTTTTTAATTACTTTTTCTGTATAGTTTTTAGGTATTTTATTAGTGGTTATGTAGAGATTCTAATTAACCTCTTGTACTCATAACAAGTATATCTGTGTATGTACATGTGTACATGTGTGTATATATTTATATATATGCATATATGTTTATATATACAGCAGTTATATAAATATATATATCTATACACACACATACATATATACATATATAATGGGTTAACAGTATATTGATTTTACTTAGTAGTTCTCTATATTAAGAGGAACATAAACTCATTGCAATGTGAACATATAAATGTGTAGTAAAAGTGAAGGAAGCATAAAAATCACATTATATGCAGAGATAGAACTATATCATGTTTTAGAAATTATAATATGCTTCCATGAATTATAGATTATTTAACCAGTTCAACTATTCCATAAGCTAGATATACTTTTGTTGTGGTTGTTGATAGTCAAGATAATTGATGTAAAGAGCTCGAAGATATATAGGTAGTAAGGGATTACACTGAATCTGAAATACAGGTCTCTTTAAGCCTCTAAATTCTTTGCTTCCCACTCTTTTATAAATATTTTACAAAATAATCCATCTTTAATTATCCATATGCAAATTATCAACATCACGGTCACCAACTCATATATCAAAACTTTCTGATATGTTTTAGTTTGTTTGTTTACCTTCAATTCTAATTTCATTTATGTAAAGTTTTCATGTTTGGAAAATTAGCAAACATAATTTTTACATGACAGTAGTTTGTAATGATTATCATTCTGTTAATTTTATAAATCTAAATTAGCTGTATCTTACATTTTAGGGATAATTTTTTTCCTTCAGCTTTGTACTATACAGAATTTGTCCAAATCTATGGAGCATATCTGTATGTGAAATGAATGAAATACTGCCCAATACTTGGTAGGATTTAGGTATACCAACTTAGATGAAGAAAAGCTGTCAGGTATGACAAATATATTGATTTTTCTTGCTTGGAAATCAGTTCCCCCTCTTCCACAGTTTTTCTCAGTTCCTATTTAAATTAGTTGAATGTGAGCCAGTCCTATTCAGGTTCATTTGAACATGCAAAATGACCAAATAAAAGCATTTTCTCTGAAGTCTTACAAGAAACTGATAAAAAAAAAAAAATAACTGTTGGTAAATCATAAAACTGGTCCATGCAGATACAAACTACCTGTGAGAAGAAATCTAAAGAGGCCAACATAAAAATATAGGGAAAAAAAAGAAAGATTATTTTGGAAGCCATCAATATTTTGTTGTAGGTGTATTTTTGCCATAAATCTACCACCATATTCAATCAATGTACTGCAATCCTGTAGTATAATATTTTAATCATCAGCTGTGTTCTCTATTCTTTAAATTAATGAATACCAGAACAACTTCTCCTATTACTCTAATGAGGCAAATTTGCAATCCTTTCTGACTTGCTTACACAGTGCTATTAACCATTTCTTAGTAACTATTAATCAAAAAGTCATTTAATCTTTACCTTATTGACATGAAATCTATCTTAACTTTGTTAGCTACACAGTTCTCCAAACTCTCAACTTTCAAGTTTCCCAAATCCCATACTAATAAATGGTTTATTCACCTTTTTCCTTGCCTTAAGGCATTTTTTTTCCTACTGGTGTTATGTAACTTTTAGTATTTTAGATTTATTTTTTTTTTGTTTGACAGAGAAATAGATAAGATCTATATACCTCAGAAGAGGAAATGTTGGTGCGCTTCAGTAAAACACACAAGTGAAGAGAGAAAAAAATCTCACAAATAGAATGGATAATATTATAGAACAAGCCTAGATAAATGGTACAACCATGGTTACAGAGTACCAGAGAAGGGCATGGAGTTGTCCCCAAGCAATTGTGTGGAGTGTGTGTGTGTATGAGAGAGAGAGAAAGAGAGAGAGAGCAAGAATGGGAACTAGAGAGACTGAAAGGGAAGGAGGGAGGGAGGGAGAAAGGCAAGGGGGAGGGAAGGAGGGAGAAAGAGAAAAAGAGAGAAGGAAAAGATGAAATCTGGAAGAAAACAGAGACAGATAGGTTGGTAGGTAAGTAGAGACAGACAGATATATTCATTGATTATAATCAGATTACTATTTGTGTTCCTTATGTCTAGTTAATTTCAATGAAGAATTTTTCATTGGGTGAACTGAATATGAAAAAATTAATAAATGCATTAGTAAGCTAATTTAATCTTTCATCCTTAGGCTGGCCTTGTTAAGATGGTAGAGGTGGCGTTATCACAGCTAGGAAAATCATTATCATTTTTGTGTTTGTTCTTCTTATTGGAACGAAACAGTTTTTCTTCCAAAGTGGGCAAGCTCACTAACTGCCCTTTTTATACTTCTCTCAAACTGCCAGAATAAATACTGTTAAATAATGTCTTCCTCGTTCATAAAGGACATGATCAGTCTGAGCGAATTCAAAATGAATAGTGTTTAAGCATGCTGTGTCACCTGCATGGCCTTTCCTTTTCAATTAAAAGAATTCCACAGATTAAATCATAAGAATATATTAATGAAATATGCATAGCTTCTAATTAGGAAGAGTGGCACACTTTTATGGGCATTCTTGAATTTTTAAAGAATAAAAGGAAGTGGACCGAGTTCACAACTTAAGTATTGTGTGGCACAACAGACAACAGTACTATATAGTATATAAAAGATTCTGCCACGGTACTTTGTCTTTTTAATTAACAGCATGAAAAATTGGATCAAATTATTTTCCACCCAGCATCTTATTATGGTCCAGTCTTATGTAACATTAATTTATCTTAAACAATTTCCTAGTGTACTATCAAATTTTTTTCCAGCCAAGCAAATTCATACTTGGAATTCATATGTTAGGAAATAGAAAAATGTCATTTTTTTCATGGTTGTATAAAGATTGTAATGATTCAGTAATAATCAGTAATTAAGCATCCATCCCCAGACAGTAAAATTTCAAAATTACTAATTTAAGAAAAAAATACTGCTGAAAGTTTGTGTAATACAGCCACTTAAAATACCAATTTTAGGGGCACATGGGTGGCTCAGTCGGTTAAGTGTTGACTTAGGCTCAGGTCATGATCTCGCGGTTTGTGGGTTCAAGCCATGTGTTGGATTCTGTGCTGACAGCTCAGAGCCTGGATCCTGCTTTGCATTCTGTGTTCTCTCTCTCTGCCCTTCCCCCGCTCATGCTCTCTGTCTCTCAAAAATGAAAAACGTTAAAGAAGTTAAAATATTAATTTAAAATTTTATAAACATATACAGGTAAATTTATTTGCTATTGATTGTAACTGTCAAAAATCAAAATAGCTCTTTAGATTGGGATTTGGTCTTAAAAATTTGTGTTCTTTCGGGGTGCCTTGGTGGCTCAGTGGGCTCTGGATTTCAACTCAGGTCATGATCTCACTGTTGCAGGATAGAGTCCTGTGTTGGGCTCAGTGCTGGGCATGGAGCCTGCTTAAGATTCTCTCTCTCCCTCTCATTCTGTCTCTCTCCCCTACTCATTCTCTCTCTCTCTCTTTCTCTCTCTCAAAAAAAAAGTTAAAATAAAAATTTGTGTCCTCTCCCAGAAAACTAAGTATCTTAAGCCTAATGGTACCCAACACATATTTAATAAATTAGTAGATAATTATTTTATTATCAGATTTGCATTCAATTTACATATGTTCAGTTATTGTGGACAATGAAATTGCTCTCACTCTTACAAAATACACACGCGCAGATATTACTTCAAAATAGTATATATATATATATATATATATATATATATATATATATATGTTTGTGTGTGTATTTAGTAGAACACTAAAAAGAGATCTTAAGTATGAAGAAGAAAAATAAGCCTTTAAATGAAAAATTTAATGAGATGATATTTATAGATGCTTCTCTATTTTGAATCTTTTAAAAGGTTCAGGTTGTTCTAAAATCCTAAAAATAGTCTATCATCCGTAAAGTTTAAGAAAATGTGCAGAATTAAAGGGAATAAACACTAAAGACATTGTCCAGAAATATTTCTTCAACCAATTGTCCATATTTCTCCAGAAGAAACTGTTGACAGAAGCAGATTATATAGAATAAGAAGTTTCTTAATATGGAGTTCTTCCATACGCCAATAATGCTTGAAAGGAGAAGAAATAGAATTTTCCTATGGAGTAAATTACCCATGCACTGTATAGTTTTGGTTTTTCCTTTGCTGTGACACCCATGTCTCAAGGGTAGATAGACGAGTTCTTGTGATTCCAGTGTGACTGTAGTGAGAGAAGCTAAGTTTGTTGTCTTAGTTATATATGCTTACATCTCAGAAAACCTGGTACATGATAGGCATGAAATAAATTACAACTAAACAACAATGAGTGAATATGGGAAGAACTCTGATTTGTATTCTAGAGAATCTTGAAAAAGTTATGGTGGCTTTCTTAACAGGTTTATCCTCATGCAATTAAAATACTAGGATAGAAATCAGAGGAAAAGTGTTGTGTTAGGATATTTAACCCTTTTTATGTGAATTTGTACTTGAGTTGGTACCCTGGTTCTCTTGATACATCCTGGGGATATTTTCCAAGATACTTAACACTTTAAGGGAGCATATACATATATCATATAACATATATTTGTATGTATATTTACATACATTCATGTACATGCATATATACATACACACACATACACACACACACACACACACACACACACACACACGCAGACCAAAAAGTGAATATTTAACTTTTAAATTATACATCATATGTTTCAGATATACCTTGTATCCGTTTATATTTTGGAACTGATTTGAATCTGTTTGAGACTATCATTACAGTTAAAAGCTATGGAAATCTTGGATTAAGAGCATTTCAAAGACTTTTTGACTGGTCGAGTCAATTTTGTTTCCTAAGAGGATCTCCATATGATGCCTGGCTCACAGAAGACACTCCTGTATATTTAAGGAAGAAGTCATCAAGTCCATCCTTCCTTCCTTCTCTCTTTTTTTAAACTTTAAGTATATTAGAAGCGTAGAAGGAAACGGCAATGCACAAAAGAAAGGCTAAAAGTTGTCTCACATGCTGCAGTCTGTCACTGTCCCCAGATCTTATTTATTCTCTCCCCAAGAAAGTTCACTGATCACTATGTCCCCTGATGTTTGTGTCTTTTCTTCCTTCCTTCCTTCCTTCCTTCCTTCCTTCCTTCCTTCCTTCCTTCCTTCTTTCTTTCTTTCTTTCTTTCTTTCTTTCTTTTTCTCTTTCTCTTCTCTTTCTCTTTCTTCTTAACTTCCCTCATAGCTACCAGTATAGTCTGGAAACTCATGACCCATGTATAAATCATTAGTCATGTGAAACTTTCATAATTTTTATTTCTTTGCTTATATTTTTACTGTTAAGTGTTCTTATGTCCTAAACACTAACCCTTCACCACAACCATATTCTTTTACTATTTAGTCTTAATGCTACAATGTAATAAGTGTTCTATTAAAATGTTCTTGGGGCGCTTGGGTGGCTCAATCTGTTAAGTGTCTGACTCGATTTTGGCTCAGGTCATGATGTCATGGTTTGCACATTTAGGCCTTGCTTAGGGTTCTGTGCTGACAGTGTGGAACCTGCTAGGGATTCTCTCCCCCTCTCTGTCTGCCCCTCCCCTGCTCACTCTCTCTCTCTCTCTCAAAATAAATATGCTTTAAAAATTTTTTTAAAAATAATTTAAATAAATTTTTAAAATGTGTGTTATTTTTGGGGGGCAAAGAGGAATAATCAATAGATAGGAAGATATGGGAGGAAAAGATAAATGTCCAAGACTCAGAAAAAAAGGAAAAGAGACATGCTCCTCCATCTCCCTCTTTAATCTAAATTTTGAAATGAGCCTACTTTGCACACTCATATAGTGTGTACTGTGTACAGTCTCATAAACATAACATTTATGGGAATGTGAAAAGTCTGGTGAAGTTAGCGGGGGGGGGGGTCTAGAAAATCTCTGTGATTGTACCATGTATTCTTATCAATGTTAAAGAAAAGAAATTGGGGTTTAAGGAAATGAGTATCTGTTCACTCTGTTGAATTTTCTTCTGAGCATCCTAACACTAAGCACTTGATACATAATTACAATCAGATACTTCCTACTGGCAATTAAAAGGTTTCCTACTATTAATAGGTAAAATGCTATTCTGAGTTATTTAAAAAAATTTTTAAGATATACAGGTAAAACTTAAAAAAAACATAACTATGATGAAACATTTGTTCTTCATATCACAGATAGCGTTTTGATAACTATGTCAATTTTTGTGGCTTTTTTTACTTTGTAGTCTATCGTGACTTTTCCAGTTTGATTATATTTTATAAATAGCTGAATGTTTCTAGCAGAACGTAGTCTGAAAAAAAGCAACATATTTGCTTTCCAGAGAGTTCTGAAGCGTATTTGATTGAGAACAATCAAGCAGATGGGTTCCGATGAATCCTGTATGATTGGTCAGTATTGTTTCTACCACTCAGTTGTGAAGTTATTAAAATACTTATAAATATTGATTTTAGACATTTTGGGGAGCCTCAAATTTAAATCCTGGGTGAGTTTAAATAGGTACTGAACAAGGAGGCAGGAATCCTTGATGTTGATCCTCTCTCTGCTATGAACTGACTTTAAATCACCTTTATGATCTTGTATACATAAATTAACTTCCTCATGACTCTCTTTCCATATATTAGGTAAGAGAATTGATGAGAATATACTTAATTTTTGTGATGGCAGTGCTACCAATGTTTTAGGGGGATGGGTCTTTTCCAATCAGTCTATTCTTCTCCAGTCACTCTGTGTTGCCTTTCTTCTAACTCTCAGAAATTGTTTGGTTGGAGACTGATTATAGGTATCTTGATTCTGTGAGGTACATGCTAGAGATGCCTCACGATGCAGAAGTTTAGATAGAGTTAAGGTTGACTTTGGCCAAAAGTTATTTTAATATTATAATTGTCTGGAATTGTGTTAGAAAAGTAGACTTGGTAAGTATAAACTGGGTTGAAAATTCACAGTCTATACCCAGATGTGCAACAAAAAGGTAATTTATTTATTTCACATAGTTTATCTGATTTCCATAATAAGCTTCACCCAACGGGGTGCAAAAAAAACCTCACAACGGTCTGGTTTAAACAAACTTTTGGAGAGATGATTGTTTGAAGGGAAATACCTGTCTTCCTCTATTTTTTCTCCTTAAAGATGGCAAAATGGGAAGAACTTGATGGTGAAAAAAAAAGAAAAAAAACAAAATAGTCAATTTTACCTTTTACACTTGAAAGCTTCTGAATATTGCACACATGCTTTGTTTCTTTCAATGGCTGTATTTCTATATCCTTAGCATGTCCTTTGTTCTACTGATTGACTTCATTGCTTGGGGGTAATTTGGAATAGTATAAGTTGTAGCTCAGGACTCTCAGCAGAAAGAAGCTAGCTCAGAATTTCAGCAATACTGGAAGCCTAATTCTTAGATCCTTGCCACTACTTACCATTGTCTGGGAAAGTTTGGCATACTTCGTGGGAAACTGGGAGTAAAGCAGAGAGCCAGCATTTTGCACAACAGTATTTCAATATATTGTTTATATTGGGGAAAAAAGATGTTTAATTGGAACAGAGATGGTACAGGATTACTAAGTAATATTTTAACGATATATTAATGTATGTACCTATAGGTATACATATATTGTGCTTGTACATACATTTATTTACACAAAAACTATATTCAATTTTCCAAATTTCTGAAAGTAAATCCTTGTTACTGCCATTGGGAGACAAAGTGCAAGTAGATAATCTCTTGTGCTAATAGCTCACGAGAGAAACTGAGTTACTGTCTATGGGACTTTTTCTTCTCGCTAAACCAAAATATCTGTCTTCTGATATTGAAGATATAAATAACTGCCACAGAGCTGATCTAAGGCTGTAAAAAAAAAAAAAGGATTAAAAACTAGGAAAGCCTGTCAAATTTCACTCTTTTTGTATTATAAAATTATTTTATCCTGACTTAGAACTATATGGAATATACTTAGGAGTGAGGTCTGCTTCTAAAACACATTATTTTTTTTCTTTCCTTTTAAAATGGAGATAGAAACTCTTGAAATTATTTCTCATATAATCACCTATTTTTGCATGTATCATTTATCAGTACCTAATGTGTATGCCAAAAATGTGTTCAGTCCGTTCATTATATTAAACAATTTAATAAAAAGTGAATGCTTTTAATTATGAATATCGGATTTTACCTACATTGATTCATGATGCCATGAAGGGTAGAGAACAAGGAAACATTTAATAATCATTTTGCCACAAGTATATTGTGGATGGAGTTTAGGAGAGGATCATAGAAAATTAAACTGATAATATAAATCATATAAAAAAGGTAAATTGCCTTTGAAAAGGCCTAATTTTAGGGGCGCCTGAGTGGCTCAGTCAGTTAAGCGTCCAACTTCGGCTCAGGTCATGATCTCACGGTTTGTGAGTTTGATCCCCAAGTTGGGCTCTGTGCTGACAGCTCAGAGCCTGGAGCCTGGAGCCTGCTTAGGATTCTGTGTCTCCCTTTTTCTCTGTCCTTCTCCCACTCACACTCTCTGTCTCTTTGTTTCTCAAAAAAGGAATAAATGTTAAATTTTTTTAAATAAAAAAAATTAAAAGAAGAAAATGCCTAATTTTATTAATACATCTCATTGAGAATCTAGTTGAGAATTTATTTTAAACAGATATCCAATTTATGTAAAAGACAAATTGCAAAGAGAGATACTCAAATATAAAATCAAAACATAAAGAAAAAAACCAAAACTATGGAGATTTTTGCTAAACCCAAAAAAATTATAGATGCAGTCATCTTTTTAATTCAGAAATCCTATTTGTAATAATTTGTCAAAGATGCAATGACAAAAACATAAACTGTCATATTTGAGCATTATCTGTTATATGAAAAAATTGAAAATAAGGACATACATACAAGTAAGAACTCTGCTTTATATTTTTTGACTTTGAAATCATGGATATATTTGACATAATTCAAATGGAAACAAAATAACCTAATCAAACAATTGTTAAGATTGAAAAAAAAATGAAGTAAAACCTAACTATATATAAGTGTGGTGGCATAATTCCACTAAGAAGATTTATATTTGTGAGCTAAATATGTATTTTGACTTAGTCCTAGGGGGATAAACCCTATAGTTAAAAAGGACTTCACATAAATAATAAACGTCATGTATTAACCTCATTATTTAATTATTATTAATATTGCTGCATTGGAACATTATATAAATATGCATGTGTGGGTAGACAGAGATATAGAGAAATAGGTAAAAGAAATAATTCTGACCTTATAGTATCATATAGGGAATCAAGTTTCCAAGTGGAAAAGAGATGCAAATATAAAATCCAAGTAGTAAAATGGATTCTGTAATCTTGAATTTCAGTGTGTTTTTTCTAAAAAAAAAAAAAATACATATTTCCAACTCTGTTCATTGTAAAGGTTTAGAAGTAATGGTAATCCAGAAAAATAAGTGCCACAAATACCCAGATATTAGTTTTTAAATAGAATTCTATAAAATTCTCCCCTATTATTTCCCCAAATATTGTCTCCTTCTCCTTCTTTAACTCTGATAAGATGTGTGAAACCTTCCTTCCCCTTTGTATATTTTAATCTCTTCACTAAGCTAACTAAACTAAATACTTCACTTGAGTTTCCTGGGTCAGTGCAGGTAATGTGAATTTTAACACAGTGGCCAACTTGTGGATATAAAGTTTCAGATATTTATTTTGTTTTCACTCACTGTGCTCTGACTAGCAACAAATATTTTTCATGAAATTCTCTGAAGATACGGGATGGAGTAGATTTATTTCTGGGTCACTGTTGTAGTACTTTTAGTTTCTCTTCTTGTGGAGAGAGTGTCTTGTATTAGATTCTGCAACACATAACATACCCTTAGTACTCTCTTTTTTTCCTTCATGTTCCTCAGGTTTGTGAACACAAATCTCAAAATCACTGTATTTGTGAAATACCTTCATAAACCATTTGGTAGTCAGTGTATTGTTCTGGATTATTTCTATATTTTTGTCTGATAATTTTCAACTATATTGTCAAAATTCAGATGCTTTCAAAAGTTTTTTTGTTTTTCAACATCTCCCCAATATGTAAAGGTGTTTTTAGGGGAGTTAACATTCAAATGACTAGAACTAGAATTATAGATAAAACTACATATAAGATATGGTCAAAGTACTCTTTGAGTTTTTAGTATTAATTACTATAACTTTACCCCAAAATTCTATTTAGGTTGTTTTAGTTAGTTCTTTTTCCATGTCATGCTTTATTCCTCTTTTTTCTCAAACACATTAAATATACTTTGTTTTTACTCACCGAATGACAAATATTTATCTCATTCCTTCAGCTAATATGCATCAAAGATAGTTATAGGATCTAGGACTAGAATGTCAAAACACACACACACACACACACACACACACACACACAAATCCTTGCCCTAAGAAGTTCAAATTCTAATAATGGAGGTGAAAGACAATAAAATAATAAGTAAAATATTTGGAATATTTGAAAACAGTAAGTGTGAAGGAGAAAACCATGCATGGAAAAAGGTAATAGACATGGTCAGAGAGAATGGTATTGAAGTTTTGATACAGTGCTTGGTAGTTGAAAGATAAGATAAATGAGGAAGAAATTAGGGTAAGACATCAGAAAGACAATAATGAGCAGAACTTTTGGAATGTTTGGCCATTATAAATATTGGAAAGGCACCTGGGTGTCTCAGTTGGTTAAGCCAAGTCATGATCTCGTGGTTCATGAGTTCAAGCCCACACGGGGCTCCGTACTGATAGCTCAGAGCCTAGAGCCTGCTTCAGATACTCTGTCTCCTTCCCTTACTCTCTCTCTCTCTATCAAAAATAAACATTAAAAATAAATAACCAAATAAGTAATAAGTAAATAAGTATTGGATAATTTTGAATAAAGAGGTAATATTGAAGTCCATATAACAGAATCACCTTGAATGGTGTATTGAGAACAAACTGCAGAGGGCAAAGACAAATGCAGATACAGCAGTTAGAATGTCTTATACTGTGCTCTCAGTGACATTTGGTGGTGACTTGGATCAGGGTTGTAGTTACTGAGATGAAGAGAAGTGGTTGAATAAGGAAATATTTGTTAAAAAGCCAAATATATGGGATATACATTGGAATCAGGGTTTCTTCTGTTTTTTTCATACTGGATCACGTTCATAATTTGCCAATACTTCAATATCTATATGTCTAAAATTGTGAATGCAATCTCTCCTTCAACAATTAGAACTACACGTGTAAGGCCCTTTTTCCTCTTAGTGGTAATACATTTCTCCTAATGATCCGGGTTTGTCCCACTACATTCTTTTTTGTTCTCACATCCATGTAGATGATTAGACCCTATCTTTTGTTGACTTTACCTTCTGAAATGTTTCTGATGGCAGTTTCTTATTTTCCTTATCTAACTCTAATCAAATTTTTGGATTTATCAGGACTTACATATAAACTTTCTAACTCTAGTTTTAACCACTTGGATCATTTCTTCTTTACCCTGGCATATTACATCCTCAAAACTCTGTTTATTAACTTCAGTTTTTAATGGATCTGCATCCCTAAATCTAATCACTTAAAAAAACTATGTAAGGCCTAAAAGTTTTAGGCTGATAAAACGACTGCTTCTTGGGCTAGGTGAAAGTCACAAATTTTGTAGGGAATAGGGCAAAGAGGAGAGTGCATATCCAGTACTTATATTTATATACTATATATCTATATCTATTTCTACCTATAACATATCTCTATCTATCTCTATCTCTATCAATCTGTAGGTAAGTTTTCCACCAGATTGATAGCATAAATTGATTGAATAGGTAGATGATCTACCTGTAATTCTGTAGGCTCACTGGTCCCTGAAGCTAAGAGATTTTTTTATATCAGCTCAAGCACCTAAAATTATGATTCATTCTTTAAATGATAGTTAAAATTCAATGTTCTAATTAAAGGTTACTTTTCTAACCTCCCACAGAATTTTGTTGGTTATTATCATGTTATTGGGCTTATAGTATGATGTCTTCTATACTGTGATTTATACGTTATTACTATTTCTCTAACTGTGACAATATTCTTGGACCAAACCCATTCAACAATTGATTCACTGTCTATGTCTTCCTTCCTTCTTTCCTTCCTTCCTTCCTTCCTTTCTTTGAAATTGCATTCATTGAAAATGTATTCATATGTAATATTTGTACTAAAGTCTCATATAAAAATAACATATTTTTTCTATGATCTCAAGTATTCAAAAGGTAAAATACCATGGGGTGTTTATACACTAAATATATTTATGTAGGATTTAAATATATGGAAAAAAGTGTACTTCTAGTGCCTGTTTATTGACTCAGTCTTATAATCTGTTGGTAGAGGACGTTAATTTAATTCTGATCATTTCATGGGGGAAAAAATGGTGGCTTCTGAATTTACCTATCCTGCTTTTTATTGGAGGTAATATATCTTAACAATTAAAAATTTAGAGACTTTTCCTTTTATTTTTATTTTTATTTATTTTTTTTTAATTTTTTTTTCAACGTTTATTCATTTTTGGGACAGAGAGAGACAGAGCATGAATGGGGGAGGTGCAGAGAGAGAGAGAGAGAGACACAGAATCGGAAACAGGCTCCAGGCTCCGAGCCATCAGCCCAGAGCCCGACGCGGGGCTCGATCTCACGGACCGCGAGATTGTGACCTGGCTGAAGTCGGACGGTTAACCGACTGCGCCACCCAGGCGCCCCGAGACTTTTCCTTTTATTCCAAAATCTCTCATATTAGACCCACAGATTTAATTGTGTGACCGATTTATTCTTCCCAGATTTGCATTTCATTATGTCAAACTTGTTCTCCAAGCTACCAAATGTAGAAGCCTAAACAGAACACATTGCTCTGAGATTACTTATATTTAAAAATAAAAAACAAAACTCACTTAAGGGGTGCCTGGATGGCTCAGTTGTTTGAGCATCTAACTCTGGCTCAGGTCATGATCTCATGGTTCAAGAATTCAAGCCTGGCATGGGGCTTGCTGCTGTCAGTGCAGAGCCCTCTTCAGTTCCTCTGTCCCCCTCTCTCCCTCACTTGCGCACACACTCTGTCAATAAAGAAACATAAAAAAAAAACTCACTTAAATACCTGAAAAACATTGACTTTTTATTCTTTAATTACATATATTTTATATTGTCAGCAATTTGGTAATGAATATTCAATGCCACAGCATAGCCACTTAGTGCTAACATGAATTTATTTGGAAAAAAGATGAA
Source organism: Leopardus geoffroyi (assembly GCF_018350155.1). Taxonomy (NCBI): domain Eukaryota; kingdom Metazoa; phylum Chordata; class Mammalia; order Carnivora; family Felidae; genus Leopardus; species Leopardus geoffroyi. The sequence continues at coordinate 89,689,801 of NC_059328.1, forward strand.
ATCTCATTTTATCTAGACTTTTCTCTTGCCCCTACTTATAACTAGCACTTTTTATCTAAATAAAAAGAAATATACTTCCTATATTAGTTTGCTAGGGCTCCCATACAATATACCACAGACTGGGTAGCCTAAACAACAAACTTTGTCTTCCCACAGTCTAGAAGCTACAAGTCCAAAATCAAGGGGTTATCAGGTTTGGCTTCTTATGACACCTCTCTCCTTAGCTTCTGGGTAGCTGTTTTCCTGTTGTGTCCTCACAGGGTCTCTCCTCCATGTGCATATATCTCTGGTGTCTTCCTTTGTGTGTCCAAATATCCTGTTCTTATGAGGACCCCAGTCAAATGGGATTAAGGCCCACTCTAATGGTGTCATTTTAACTAAGTCACCTCTTTAAAGGCTCCATCTCTAAATACAGTCAGATTTGGAGACACTGGAAGCTAGGGCTTCAACATATGAATTTGGGGAGAGGCTCAATTCAGCCCAGAACTCCTCTCTTGTTTATGATTTTGACTTCTTACCCTTTGTTCAGTAATAAACTATCATTTATAAACTCACTTTCAGCAAGGGTCTCAAATACCTAAAACTTCTTACTAAAGCTTAATTTATTTGATATATTTTAATTATGTCATGTCATGTCATAAATATATACTGGTAAGTGTAAACTGAGGCTTATGGTACAAGGTGAAATAAAAGAAGGAAAAGCTAAACTTATCTGGAAAAATAAAGCGATTTAGAATAAAAGAGATACAGCTTAAATGTTCCCCATTCACTTAATTTGAGCCTTATGTTTTTAATATTTTTACTTGACAAAATCATGTACTCATACACTAATAGGCAAATTTTATTATTTGTTTGTTGATTGTAAAAGCAACCTCTAATCTTTTCAACCTTTTAAAATTGTTTAAGGCAATTAAGCCCTAGAAAACCCAGAAACAAGGCCAGAATGTGGAGTGCTCAATTTGCATATTCAAATTCCCAATTATGTGCATAGTGATATGCAAATAAGCCTTATTTTCTCTTGACTAAGAACTTTATGGTAGGAAAATTGCCTACTTGTCCTTGCAGAAAACCAGACATGAACAACAAACCTTTCCCCTAAATGATGAGACTGATGAGTTTTGTTTTTTTGAGAAGTACATATCTGTGAGATCCCAACTCTTCATATTAAACTGCAATAGGAGAAAAAAAGTGTAGCATTCTAAATATTTGTTTTGTATACATATACATTTGTGTGTGGATATACACATGCATATGCATGCACAAATATGTATGTATACGCGTGCATGTGTATGTCTGTATGTACGTTTCCATAATTTCTAGGCAGCTGAAAATATAACAAATTCTGATATACTGGACAGTCTACAGTTTCTGGGAGAGCATGATGTTGTCCTGGGATTGAATACCATGCAATAAGATACAACTACTTTTAAACATATATTCTTAAGGAATAAAGTGAATTTCCCCTATAGATATCATTTCCTACTCAGTTATTGGTAAGAACAATGTAAGATTAACTTTGAAATTATTAGAAACCTAATTGTTTTTCTGCATATTAACATCAACACAATATATAAAACCATAAAACATACAAATACACAAAACAGAACTAAAATGGATTAATTCGGAGGGCACCTGGGCAGCTCATTTGGTTAAGTGTCCTACTCTTGGTCTCTGCTCAGGTAATGGTCTAAGGGTTGTTATGGGATAGAGCCCCATATCAGGCTCTGAGCTGACAGTGCAGAACCTGCCTAGGATTCTGTCTCCCTCTCTCTCTGCCCCTTCCCTGCTCAAGTGTGCTCCCACTCTCTCTCAAAATAAATAAATCAAACTTAAAAAAAATGGATTATTTCTGATAAATGATTTGTTTTCATGTTTTCCAGCCTAAAATGATATAATGTTCTCCTTTGTAAATATTATCTAAGCACAGCCTTTATGTTTAACAATTTCATTTGTAAAGTATTTTGCTAAGTACTATGTCCTATTTTAAACTGTGTATGAATTTTATTCATTTCATTTGTTTGTATAGTGTTAAAGTCCAATTTTACCTACTGCTTCTAAAATTTATATGGATACTTTAAGAACAAAAATTTTAAATGTACTCTGTAAGGAGAAAAGTAAGATACCAAGTCATGAAGCTTTTTTAATAAAGGCATAGAAATTAAGACATTGAAGCATCACCATAGAATAGAAATAATATAGGGACTAATAGATTAGAATAGAACATGACAAAAACATAAGGAAGAGCATGGATTTCAGAATCAGATGTATTTCAATGGGAGACAATATAATGTGGTATTTGGAGATAAACTAACAAATGACAAATAAGTATCCTTGAGAAAATTAACAACTACGTAACATCCCAGTTTCTCACTTTGGCCTCCATAACATAATAGTATGGATAATAGTATGCTGTGGACTGAATATTTGTGCACCCTCATCCCCCATAAGAAGACTATATATATAAGAATACCATATATATATATACATATATAAATGTTGAGAAGCCATGGACTTGGGCCCAGCTGATTACTTAACTGTTGGCAGTCAGGTCTAAGCCATCCCTTCATAATCAGCTCTGTGACACTGTTGCTGATTCTGCACACCACATTCCCAGACTCCCTTGCCAACCATCTTCTGGTTAAGAAAGTTCTAGCAATAAAACTCACTGATGAAAGATTATAATGCAGAAGGAAGAAAGAAAGGACTCTCTTCCTGCTTTGACCTTAGGTCAGCTTCTCTCCATCAACAAAAAACAATTATATCTCTAGTCTCCAGCTTTTTGGGGCACTCCCAGGACCACTTTACCACACTTCCTCAAAGACACCAACAACATACTGCAACCCCTTAGTTATCTGAGCCGTGCATCTTGATGGTCAAATAACAAGCTAAATTTACCCCTATCTGGCTGTTAACACCTGTCAGGTCACACATACTCAAATAATTAGAAGAGGATCTCTCTCTCTCTCTCTCTCTATTTTTTAACAGTAGGGTAGGGGCAGAGAGACAGGGGAACAGAGGATCCAAAGCAAGCTCCACACTGACAGCAGCAAGCCCGATGCCACCTAGAACTCACAAACCCTGAGATCAGGACCTGAGCCACCTGAGCCAAAGTCAGATGCTTGACCAACTGAGCCACCCAAGCACCCCTAGAGCAGGATCTCTTTGGTGCCCTCCCCACTGTAGTTTACCAGCAACAGAGCAGTCAGCCGGGAGTTCAAACACCAGATGTCAGCTGCAAGGCAATGCCTTAAATAGGTGTGAACACAAACCCCATGGTGACTATTTGTCCACTCCAAGGTTTTAGTAACTCCCTCTCCTCCTCCTTCTCTTTTTTCTGCTTTTCTTTCTTCTTCCTTCCTTCCTTTCTCCCTCCCTTCCTTCTTCCTCCTCCTCTTATAATCCTCCCTTTTCTCCTTGATTCACACCTTTGATACACATCTTCTTCCTTTAATTCACACCTCCATATATTAGTATTAATTCATTTAAGATGAGTCCTGAATATTAGAGATTTAAAATATCTTCAAGTTAACCAAAAGTTTGGCCAAGGTTAAAAACTACTACACTATTTCTTGCTTTGTACCTTAGGTTCATGAATATTCATGACCATTTATTAATATCATTATCAAGAAATGATAAATAAACACAATAAAGTCATGCATGAACCAATAGTAATATTGTGTCATGCACTATGGATGTTAGTTCACGCTTTTGACTTTCAAAAATGGAACAGGAAATGGTCAAGTTTCTTTCCAACAAATTGGCACATAGCATGGAGAAACCCTTCTCATACAAATAATGACTGTGATTAATTACATTTTTAAATCATTTTAAATCAATTACGGAGCCAAGAAAAAAAATAAGAGAAATGTTCATATTCCAGAAACTACAAGAAAGGGAGAGTCTGGAGAGGTAAGTGCATCACCGAGGCTAGAATTTTCGTGCAGCTTCTTTCCATGTCGTAATTATGGTACAGAGCTGGGTTTTACTGAACTTGCTTGTGTAGGGAACGGGAGGCAACACCAAGGATCTGCTCTGAAAATTAACCCAGCATAAAAATGAAGGCCTTTAGGATTATAAGGATCTTAAAGGATTCTACACTCATGGTATAAGTAGTGATTAAAATCCCACAAAATTTCTGCACTGGACTATTTTGAGAATAATAAAATATTTTGGCTTTATCACTGCCAATTTAAAAGAAAGAGAGAGAGAGAGAGAGAGAGAGAAAAGAAAAAAGAAAAGAAAGAAGAAAGTATCTGTAAATATTTCCTCTTTTCTGATATCTAAATTTTACCCCTTTGATCCCAACAAGAGAAATTTTATAATTTCCTCCATTTTGCTGTTTCTACCTTTACTTTTATCACTTGTGTCTAATCTGGGGTTTGTATCATCCATCCAATGTGACTTTCATTACGATTATATTTTTATTTCATAAAAGTTCGATTTTTCATGTTTTTCTGCTAATTTCTCATAATTCCCTGATTTCTAAGTTTGTAATTTCATTGTTTTGTGTGTGTTTTTTTGTCTTCAGACTTTTTTTTTTTTTCATAGCCATTTGTTCACACAGTCCATGTATTGTCACTGCAGAATTTTAATAGTAGGAGGTAAGTATATCTTAAATGGGAAGTAAATATATTATTGTTTCTTTTTTTAAAAGTTTATTTACTTTGAGAGAGAAAGACAGAGCACAAGTTGGGGAGGGACAGAGAGAGAGGGAGAGAGAGATAATCCCCAGCAGGCTCCACGTTGTCAGCACAGAGCCTGATGCCAGCTCAAACTCATAACTGTGAGATCATGACCTGAACCGAAATCAAGAGTTGGAGGCTCAATTAACCAACTGAACCACCCAGGTGCCTTTTATGTTTTCTTTATTTTGGTATATATTGTTTTTCCTTCCACATATGTTTGTTGATAATGGATGTGAGGTCAAGGTCAGTTTCAATCTATAGAAACCTGATGTGTCTGCATTAATGGATATTTTCTGCAAAGGTAGTTCCTTCTATTTTGCTACATGGAGGCAGAGGTTAGTTCTTTGCAGGGCAACTACCACCTCCAAGTGGCTTCAAGTCAGAGTCAGATTCTCAAAATCAGCTATCTTCCTAATTATTTCATAAAATAACACATACACACAGAGTTCTATATTCATGTAATTTTGTACGTGCATGAATGCACAGGTGTGTGTGTGTGTGTGTGTGTGTGTGTGTAAGGAAAGGAGAAAAATATCAAAAGTAATTCTCTGGTGGTCAAATTCTGCAATTTAAGATTCCTTTCATTACTTTCTGTCAGTGAAGAGCCCTATGAGGTGCTTGATCTCATGAATGGTGAGATCATGACCTTAGCTGAAATCAAGAGTCAGATCCTCTACCAACGAAGCCACAGAGGAACCCTAGTAAATATTTAATGATTAGTTTATGCTGCTTTTATAATCAACAAATAAGTTTTATTAAATTAAACATAATTTTTTAAAGTGGAACAATTAGTCTCTAATCTTATTGTAATTATTTTTTTAATTCTCTCAGAACACTGGCTTATGAATAGTAACTTGTTACCTTTTCCTTTGTGTATTTTCTTATTCTAGAAATTTGCCTTAATTTCATCTATATGTCCTTTTAATTAATTATTTAAATGGGTTATATAAAGCTGATCTTAATCATTTATTACAGGTATTGATACTTCTAAATATTCTCATTACTACTATTTTTCTTTTATATGCTTCTTATATTTTCTAACTTTTTAAATATAATTACTGAGAGTAATTCATAATCTTTTATAATCTTCCTGTACTTAAATTACTATGATTTCACAGCATATTAAAAACAAACGAACAAAAGGACAAGAATAAAATTAAACATTTAATGTATATTACACAGATAACCAAACTTACTATATCAAATTAAAGTTTTTACAGTAGATTGGTGCTGCTGAAGATTTTTAAAATAAAAATAAGACTTTGAATTAATCACTCAATGACCGTGTCTATGTAATTATCTGTTATTTAGTTCATGTCAACAAAACTTTATTGAATGCTAAAGCACAGATATTGTGTGAATACCTTATGATTAAAAAGTTATTTATGTGGCACCTGGGTGGCTGAGTCAGTTTAGCATCCCACTTCAGCTTCGGTCATGATCTCATGGTTCGTGGGTAGGGCCCCGCATTGGGCTCTGTGCTCAGAGCTCAGAGCCTGAAGCCTGCTTCAGATTCTGTGCCTCCCTCTCTCTCTGCCCCTCCCCACTCACACTCTGTCTCTCTCTCTCTGTCTCTCTGTCTCTCGCTCTCAAAAATAAACATTAAAAAATTTTTAAGTTATTTATAAAGAATGACCCATCCCTTGTAATTTTACACTTTGATGAGAAAGGCATGCGTATAGCATATTATCTTAATAAACTATGCTTTATATTGAGATGCATATATATATAGTGATGGCTATGGGAGCTCAGAAGAGGTCACAACCCAACTGATAGGTTTGGAGAAGCTTTCTGTAAGAAATAAATCCTTAACTGTCTTGAATAAATCAAAGGCATTAAATTTTGCCTCTAGGAAATTAAACCGAATGTGGTATTTTGTGCAAATGATTTCTTCATAGAGGAGACATTTAATATTTACACATTTCAAGAGTGAAACACTACTATAAAAAAGAGATAATAATTTGGGGGGATGAAAATGTGGGTCAGTGAGCAGCAGCATGTGGCCAATTTTGTCTCCAAGCAGAAACTAAATTAACCTCTGGATGACAAAAGTGTAAGTGAATAAATGACAGGCATCACTAATGGATTTTAATGGTAAGAGAAATGCTCACATGTTGCAGAGATAACGATTTTTGGTGGACTACGTAGTTCTTTGTTAGAATAGGCAATTTTAATTCCAATAATAAAGGGAAGCATTTTGAATTTCTTGCATAGTGCCCAAAGCCAGAAATGGTGTTCTGTCAACCAAAAACTATGTAGAAAAATAATCACAACTAAAATAAATTTTGTAGTTTAAAAACAGAGGCGGATTAGCCTAAATACTTGCTATATATTAAGAAAGACCATTTACTAACTGCCACTTACTGGAACTCTGATCTAAGACAAGTTCTCAAACTTTCAACCTTATTTTCTATGAGTGTTAAATCAGAAATAAAACTCTCTGCCTCTCAGCACATAATAATTCAATAAAGCTCTGTTAAAAGGAAGAAAATTAGAATAGCATAATCAAAAGAAAATATCTCAGTTTAAAATACATATATTCACAAACAAACAGGGATGTTGGAGAAGACCAGGACCAGTCCTCAGACCTCTTTTTCATCTGCATTCCATTCCATGTAAATCTTTTCCATTACAATTGGTTTAATTACCGTATATATGCTCAATGAAAGCCCAACATTTTGATTAAACTTAATACCCAACTACCTACTCAACATCTCCTGGCATCTAAAAACCCCAAATCTGGGTTTTCTCTGAAATCTGTACCTATTTGTGTATTTTCCATCTGAACATATGTCACAATTCAATTAGTTTCTCAGGTCAGATGCTAAAATTATCTTTGATCCCTTATTTTATTTCACACCTTGCATCTTCATCATCAATTTTTATAGATTTGTCCTTAAAAATTTTTAAATATTTATTTATTTTTGAGAGAGAGAGACAGACAGACAGACCATGAGTGGGGAAGGGGCAGAGAGAGAGGGAAACAGAATCTGAAGCAGGTTCCAGGCTCTGAGCTGTCAGCACAGAGTCCAACACATGGCTTGAACCCACAAACCACGAGATCATGGCCTGAGCCAAAGTTGGACAGTTAACTGACGTAGCCACCAAGGTGCCCCTATAGATTTGTCCTTTAAAATATGGGGCACCTGGGTGGCTCAGTCGGTTAAGCATCTGACTGTAGCTCAGGTCATGATCCTGTGGTTTGAGGGTTCAAGCCAAGTGTCAGGCTCTATGCTAACAGCTCAGAGCCTGGAGCCTCCTTCAGATTCTGTGTCTTCCTCTCTCTCTGCCCCACCCCCACTCGTGTTTTGTCTCTTTCTCTCTCTCAAAAATAAATAAACATTAAAAATTTTTTTCAAACATACCATAAGTTGAACTACCTCTTCCTTTTCCAGCACCATCACCCTAGACCAGATCACTGTCATTTCACAGGTCTATAATTCAGGGTAAATCTCACAGAAATTCTGCTACCAGGCTTGCTCTCTAAAATCTTGTCTCTATAAGTCAGAAAGTATCATACATTAAAAACTAGATCATGACGAGCCCCAGGTGTTTTATGGAAGTGTTGAATCACTATATTGTACACCTGAAACCAATATTACGCTGTATGTTAACTAACTGGAATTGAAAAACTAGATCATGTCCCTCTTTTAATGGAAACGCTGTAATCTCATCCTACGTAAAGGACAAAAACACTGATGACCTTTCCATGCCTTCTAAGATCCTATATGATGTGCCTATTATCTCTTATCCTCCTTGTTCCTTGTGTTCAGGCAACACTACTCTTTGTACCTCCTCAAATAAAGATAAACATGTTCCTACCTCATGGCATTTTTATGGGCTGTTCTCCTTCCTCAGAACTATTTCTTCAGATGTTATATGGATTATTTTCTATTCTTCTGTCACATCTCGTAGTTGTCTTCTCTGACAACTTTCATTAAAATAGCAAAAAATGCCCGTGATCACTTGAACAATTTATTCTGCATTCTGTTTTACTTCCTGACTTTTTCTTACGACTTTGATTTTTAAAGCAGTTTTAGTTAAGTTCACAGCATAATTGAAAGGAAACAACCAAGATTACCCATATTGTCTTTTACCCTTACACATACATAGACTCCATCTTATCAACATCCCCTAACAGAGTAGTGCATAGTTATAATTGACAATCCTACATTGACACGTCAAAATCATGTAAAATCCATGTTTTACATTAAGGTTCATTCTTGCTGCTGTTCATTTTATATTTGGACAAATTAAAAAAAAATTTAATGTTTATTCATTTTTCAGAGATGGGGAGAGACAGAGAATGAGCGGGGGAGGGGTAGAGAGAGAGGGAGACACAAAATCTGAAACAGGCCCCAAGCTGTCAGCACAGAGCCCGATGCAGGGTTTGAACCCACAAACTGAGATCATGACCTGAGCCGAAGTCAGAAGCTTAACCGACTGAGCCACCCAGGTGCCCCTATATTTGGACAAATTTATAATGATGTGTACCCATCATTATAGTATCATACAGAGCATTTTCACTGCCCATATCTAAGGTATAGTCTTTCAAGGATCCTAGCTAAAAGTTTAGGGTGTTTTTCAAGGCTCTAAAATTTAAATTTTGTCCTGTGCCCTCCTACTATCCACTCCCCACTCACTCCCACCCACTCCAACCTCCACCATGCTCCCAAATATTGAGAAGAGCTCTACTCAGGCTCTGAACCCTTAGAAAAATTCTTTTAATACACTAAATCCACAAAAGGAAAATATGTAATGTTAATATCTCTGTACTTCCCTTATTTTTGGAATCTTGGACAACCACTCACTCATTGGGAACTCTGCAATTTCTTAAATCTTCCCTAGATATCTTTCTAGTTTTTCTCGCTCTTCTTAACTGAATGGTCTATCTAACTCCATTAGTCAACCAAGTAGAAACCACAAACTTTTGCTTTTAATTGAGTGATACTGAAACCCACTGTCAGGTAAAAGATAGTAGTAGTTTATATAATTTTCATTTTAAGAATATTATTCTGACTACCCTTTTGGAAATATATAGAGTGATTTTTTGAAGGGTCTTTCAATCATTCAAATTAGGGATGACTGTGATTTGGTCCAATGTGGTAATAATGGAGGCTGTAAGACTGATCAAATTCAGGTATAATTTGAAGTTAGAATCAGTAGAATTTGTGACAGACTAGATTCCGGAATAGGAGAAAGTCAAGGATGACTTCATATTTCCCATTTACTAAGGTGGGGAAAACTGTGAAAGGGACAGGAAGGGGAGTAAACATCAAAAATTTGGTTTGGGATATATTGTTACATACCTACTAATTATTCCAGAGGATGAGTGTAGAACAAAATAAGAAGAGGTCTAAAGGATGAAATCTTGCTTTCTGAAATTTAGAGGCTATGTAAATAGGGAGATTGAAAAATGCAAATTAATGTAGTAGAAAGAGTTACAGAACTGTGCAATATCCTAGACTTAAAAGGATGTCACTGGGCGCCTGGGTGGCTCTGTCGGTTAAGCGTCTGACTTCAGCTTGGTCATGATCTTGCAGTTCATAAGTTCCAGCCCCACACCAGGCTTTGTGCTGACAGCTCAGAGCCTGGAGCTTGCTTTGGATTCTGTGTCTCCCTTTCTCTCTGCACCTTCCTTGCTTGCACTTTGTCTCTCTCTCTCTCTCTCTCTCTCTCTCTCTCTCTCAAAAATTAATAAACATTAAAAAATTAAAAAAATAAAATAAAAAATAAAAAGATATCACTAATAGAAAGTAATAGTCAATAGTAACAAATTAAGCTACATCTTTATTGCTAATGATAATCATTTGGAAATGAAAATATTTAAAGAATGTCCATTGGCAACTTAAAGTCTAAAATAGATACTAGCTCTGAAGTCATACTTAAATTACACCATAAAACAGAGAACAGGAACAAAAGGCCCTGGTATCTTCCTTATGGCCTGTTAGGTGTTCCTGGAAATAATTTTTTTTTCATATTTTTCTTTCTGAGTTTAAAAGGTTGAATCTGCAAATATTTTCTTAAAAGTACGTATCTAAGTTCAGCAACTGGTTGTCCATAATGCAACCATAAAAGTGCATGCTACATATTACTAAGTATATTATCTGCATCTGGTTTCAGTCCAACAGTGTTCATAGGATGAATTTTATGATTATTTTACAAGGGCTACTTTAGACTAACGATTGAATGTGACCAGAGCTTTTAAGGGTACACTCTTTCCTTCCACAATACTGTGTCACCCATACACATATATCTAGACATTAATGAGACAATTAAAGTTGGCAGATTGATACCAGGGTATTTTGTTTATCTGGCTACAGAGCATTGGGTGAGCAATGGTTGATATTTGGAAACATTTTATGGAAGAACAGTAATGGTAGAAACTAATCAGAGGAAATATCAGATATAGGAAATGGATATGGCTATTCTGGTGTTCATGTGCTAATGATTAGCCCTGCATATTTGCGTAATCTTTAAATTTGAGTCTAGCTGCCAACATTTGCTAGTTTCTTAAGTTAGACAAATCAATTAACTTCTCTATATAAAAGTATAAATAGAAAAGTATTCCCAAGCTCTGAGATGGTCTATTCAAATATGTATAATTTGGAAAGGAACTATTCCCAGGCGCGTGTGGGTGGCTCAATTGGTTAAGTGCCCAACTCTTGACTTCAGCTCACATCATGATCTCAAGGTTTCTGAGTTTGAGCCCCACATAGGGCTCCATGCTGTCAGCTTGGGATTCTCTGAATCCCTTTCTCCCCCTCCCCCTTTTTTTCTCTCAAAAATAAATAAACTTAAAAAAGAAAAAGACTATTCCCTAATAATTGTCAATAGTAGGCACTAGGTTATTCTCAGAAATGTAGTAAGTCTATTTGACTAGATTATTCTTAGCTTTGACATAACAGGCATCAGAAATCCTTATAAAAACTTGAGATTGTTTATACAATGGAGTATTACTCAGCAATCAAAAAGAATGAAATCTTGCCATTTGCAACCACGTGGTTGGAACTGGAGGGTACTATGCTAAGTGAAATTAGTCAGTCCTAGAAAGACAAAAATCATATGACTTCACTCATATGAGGACTTTAAGAGACAAAACAGATGAACATAAGGGAAGGGAAACAAAAATAATATAAAAACAGGAAGGGGGACAAAACAGAAGAGACTCATAAATATGGAGAACAAACTGAGGATTGCTGGAGGGGTTGTGGGAGGGGGGATGGACCAAATGGGTAAGGGGCATTAAGGAATCTACTGAAATCATTGCTTCACTATATACTAACTCATTTGGATGTACATTTTTAAAAAATAAAAAATAAAGTTAAATGAAAAAAATCAATATAATCCACAATATCAATAAGCTAAAGAATAAAACCATATGAAAATCTTTAAAAACATGAAAAAATTATCACAGAATCTAGTAAACCCACTTATGGGTATATATCCAAAAAGAATTGAAATTGGTATTTTGAAGAGATATATGCATTCCCATGTTCATTGCAGCATTATCTGTAATAGCCAAGACATGGAAATAACCTAAATGTTCATCTACATATGAATAGGTAAAGAAAATATGGTGCATGCAAACAACGGAATATTATTCAGCCTTAAACAAGAAGGAAATCCTGCCATATGTGACAACATGGATGAACCTAGAGAATGCTATGCTAAGTAAAATAAGCCAGAATGGTAGTTGTCAGGAGCTGGGGGTTGAGGGAAATGGAGAGTTGTTGTTCAACATCTATATAGTTTCAGTTATGCAAAATGAATACATTCTAGAGATCTATCATACAACTTGGTGCCTATAATTGGCAATACTGTACTATTCACTTAAAAATTTGTCAAAAATGGTAGATCTCATGTTAAGTGTCCTTACCACAATAATTAAAAAATTAAAAACCACCAAAACTTCTTTTCAACATTTTCATAAAGTTGTCATGGGAATTCAATGATACAATTTCCATAAATCTTTGAAAAAAAATAGGGTGCAATAAAACTAAAAAAAAAATTGAGATTGTTTTGCAGGCTAGAACTACTATGCAATTTCAGGGGAAAAAAGAGAGATAGGTGGCTTGATCATTTTTTCAAATATGAAATTTTGATTATATCCTTATTTTCCACAAGATCTCTTTCAATGGTGTCATTGATTCCATTTTTCTTCTTTCTACCCTTGAGCTAAAAGCTTTGTATATGCAACAAGAACATATTCAACGGATGAACTTAATCCATATAAAGTAATGAAGTTGTAAAGTAATATCAGCTATAAACTACTGTTAAGTTCTGATTTCCAAATAATTGCAGAAAAACACATTGTCCTTGTTTAAAAATTTTAAATTTTCATTTTATTTTTTGTTTGACACTTGAAATATTCAAGACATTTATCTCATCATAAAGAAAAGTGTCTCCAAAGAAATTAAACTATATCAATCATACTGAGTAAGCCAGGCCATTACTGTATACACATATGCATGGGTATATTAACTTATAAACACACTCAAGAATAGCTTAAATAAGAGAACATACTAAAATTTCTAAATTTCCTTTGAAAAATGAAATAGATTGTTTGAATTTCCTGAAGTGATGTTTCCTCATTTTACTTTTATTTATTAATTATAGAACATATGCTTAATGGTTGGCTTATAAAACTTTAATTTATAATTAGAGATAATGCTTATAATTTGAGAATATATTTTTCATTTGTATATGTGATTTATAGATACTATTTAATTAATATTTAGTAGTATAATATACCTAATGTACATATATTGCCTACATATAACATTAAATTAAATGTGTGAACATTAAATGTTTAAAAAACATTGTGTATGAAGGTAAAATGATTAGTCTGATTTATCTAACCCTTTAATAGTTTAAAACTTAAAGCTTAATTAGCATCTAGTCCCATTTACTTCATAATTCAGAAACACTACATTCTCTAAAATGAAGTCTTTGCTGCCAGCAGTAGGCAGTATATCCATATTAAGAGTGATTGGACTCTCATTAGAAAGAAAAACAGCATTAATTAAAAGTAAGAAGAAATAAATTTCAGTCTGGTCTCCAACATTCCCTAAATTTATATACTTGAGGAATCCAATAACGTTTCTGAATTAAACTTACCAGTATTGTGAAAATAAAAGGATTATTGAGGATCAGATGAAATTATTTGAAATTTCACGGTAAACTGGATATATTCTATAATTTGGCATTATTTTCTTTATTATTTTCTTTAAGTTAATATTACTAACTTGAAATATCCTCCTTGTGACACTTGCCAGTGGTCTTAGATCTAGATATAGACTGATTAAATCTACTCTTTCTTGTATGTTCTCCCTTTTTCTCTTTGTAAGACAGTCACAAATGCCTTGTGATTTTTCCTCCTGAAAAATTTCTAATTTTTTTGAATAATTATTTAAGTGATATTGTGCTTATAGTCACGTTTCATAGGTACATTTTCTTCATGGATTATAAAGTTTTATCTGGCTGGCTGATTTGTTTGTTTTGGCAATGTGTATCTCTAATATAAATACTATGAACCATCTTTCATATTTTGAAAATTTTATCGAATCAGTAGTAATGTTATAGTAAGATAGCTTCCTTTGGAGAAAACATATTTTTTTTTAATTTTTTGTGTTTATTTATTTTTGAGAGAGTGAGAGACAGAGCACGAGCAGGGGAGGAGCAGAGAGAGAGGGAGACACAGAATCCGAAGCAGGCTCCAGGCTCCAAGCTGTCAGCACAGAGTCCGACATGGGGTTCGAACCCACGAACCATGTGAGATCATGACCTGAGCCTGAAGTTGGACTCTTAACCGACTGAGCCCCCCAGGCGCCCCCTGAAGATAACATATCTTAATAAACCAATTTACATGGTATCTTAGGCATAATTTTCAGGGGAAATTTGCAGAGAACTTTGTAAAAATGCTGCATCAACTTCTTCTTGATTCTCAGGTAGGTATCAAGAGGTTTTTTTCAACACTTGAAAGTTACACAAAGTGTTTATTTATACAAATTAAGTCTTGCATTTTCTTTTTTTTTTTTTTTCAACGTTTATTTATTTTTGGGACAGAGAGAGACAGAGCATGAATGGGGGAGGGGCAGAGAGAGAGGGAAACACAGAATCGGAAACAGGCTCCAGGCTCCGGGCCATCAGCCCAGAGCCTGACGCGGGGCTCGAACTCAAGGACCGCGAGATCGTGACCTGGCTGAAGTCGGACGCTTAACCGACTGCGCCACCCAGGCGCCCCAAGTCTTGCATTTTCAATAGAATAAAAATACAATCTTTTGCTGCATCTTTTTGCTGTAGTTTCCCTAGTTATCAGTTGATTGGTTGGAATTCATCCTCTCATTTTGCCACCAAATGGAGCTCATGGGTTATGTGGGTTATGTATATCTTTCATATTTTAAGAACAGATTTTCTGGATCTTATATTTTTGGTTTGTGTTTTTTTTTTTTCTCTAGAACACAAGTGCCCATTCAATATGTAGATTCAGCCTTCTTTGCATTTAAAAATTATAATAATTAACATTTGTTTAGTATTTATTTTGTACTTTTTGCATTTATTCAACAAGTATCATTAGGGATCTATTATGTGCCTAAAATTATCCTCACTACTGGGAATACAGGAGCAAAAAATCAGACAAAATTTCCAACCTCACTGAGCTTGCATTCTAGTCAGGGAGGATAAAAAAGAAATAACACAAATAAATAAATTGTACCAGATGTGAGAAAGTGATGAACTATTAAAAAAACAAAAAACAAAAACCAAACAAATGAAAAACAGGAGGGGTAAAAATACTCAACACAACGTTGAAGGAGAAGAACAGACTTGGAAGAGTGACACTACTTGACTTAAAAGACTTACTATAAAGTTACAGTAATGAAGACAGTGTGGTACTGGTGAAAGAAAGACTAATGATCAATGGAACAGAGCAAAGAGCCCAGGCATAGACCCATACAAATATAGCCAAATGATCTTTTTGACAGTGGAGCAAAAATAGTCTTTTCAACAAATGGTACTGGAACCACTGGATATTCACATGTAAATTTTTTTAAAAAGGAATCTGGAGACAGACTTTATATCAGTTATAAAAATTAACTCAAAACGGATTATAAATCTAATTGTAAAATGAAAAACTCCTAGAAAATAACATAGGAAAAGTAGAAATGACCTTGGAAATGGCAATAGCTTTTGAGATATAATAACAAAGGCATGATCCAGAAAGAAATAATTGATAAATTAGACTTCAGAAAAATTTAAAACTTCTCCTCTATAAAACACAATGTCAAAAGAACAAGAAGACAAGCCACAGCCCGAGTGGAAAATATTTCCAAAGACACATCTGATAAGGACTGTTATCAAGATGTACAAAGAACTCCCAACAACAGGGAAACAATGATTAACGATTAAATGATTAATGGAGATGATGGTTTAATAATGATTTTTTAAAAAAGGCCAAAGACCTTAAGAGACACCTCATCAAAGAAGACATACAGATGAACAATAAGCATATGAAAAGAGGATCCACAGAATTTATCACCATGGAAATGCAAACTGAAATAATGAGATACCAGTACACACTACAATGGCCCAAATTTGGAGCACTAACCACACCAAATGCTGACAAGAATACAGACCAACAGAAAACTTTCACTCATTTATGGTACGAATGTAAAATGCTACAGCCACTTTGAAAGACAATTAGGCAGTTTCCTAGAAAAGTAAACATACTCTTACCATAAGAATCAACAACTGCACTCCCTGGTATTTATCCAAAGGAATTATAACCATATGCCCATATGAAAACCCACACATGGATGTTTGTATTAGCTCTGACATAATTACCAAAACTTAGAAGTAACCAGGTAGGTGAATGGATAGAAAATTATGGTACATCCAGAATTGGGTTTTATTCAGCACTAAAAAGAAATGAGCTACCAGCCATGAAAAGACACAGAGAAATCTCAAATGTATATTACTAAATGAAAGAGGCAAATGTGAAATGTCTACATACTGTATGATTCCAAGTATATGAAATTCTGAAAAAGGAAAAACTATGGAGACAGTAAAAAGGTCAGTCATTGCCAGGAGTTAAGAGGATGACAGGGAGGATGAATAGGTAAAGCACAGATGATTTTTATGGCAGTGGAAATACTCTGTATGAATACACTTTACTCTACATTTGTCCAAACCCATAAAATGTAAGGTACCAAGAGTGAACCCTACTATATCTCTTGGAACTATTAAACAGAGCAAAATTTTAAAACTTCATGTAAAAGTTACAGCAGACAATGTTTTAAACTGCATTGAGAAAGTTATTTTTTAATATATGTTTTGGTTATATTAGCATGAGCATGGAATCTATTCAGAATTTTAGGTAATTAACATAATTTGTCATTGAGACTATGATACTTGGAGAACATATGGGGGGCGGATGAACAAATGGCTAAATGTCTTTAAGTAGTTTGCTAAATCCTAGGAAATAAAATCATGGCTCTGCATACAGGAAGCACTCATGCATAAATTTCCCTTTTTCCTTCAAAGACTGTGTTTGTTGTTGTAAATGAGAACCCACATACACAATTACCTGTGATTCAAGAAGGCAGCTGCAAATATATGACACCACGGATGCATCTGTAGATGAAGAAGAAAAAAAAGCAGATGCTGTGATTTTTATTTAGACTCCTTTCAAAGAAGAGATGAGACCCAATAGGAAGAAAAGTCACTAGACAATTAATAAACATTACTTTTCATCTCACTGCTTTACTTTTATTGCCTCATCCTTTATAGTTTTATGGGTTTGTTCTTGCCGCCCTAATCTTTCCCTCTTGTAATTTTGTGTTGATTTAAAATCAGCTTTCCTGTGGCTTTTTTAAACTAGGGAGTTCTCCATTAATAGTGTGCTTGCCTAGCATTTTCCCTTATCCTTCACAGCTCTACTTAAGAGTTAAAAAAGTAGGTGATAAAATTGAAATATGTCAATATAAAAATGAAGAAAAGGATTTGTCTTAGTATATTAGGAAGATTAAGCAATGGTAAGAGAGTTCTAGACCATCGAGGTTTTATCTTTTGCTTGTTGAAGCTGCTCTCACATCTCTATAAAGACACTGGATGACAGCTCTCCTCCAAGGTCAGGTTATTTTGTTACTGCAAGTGAAAAGCATGAGGGAGATTTATTAGGTAGCAACGTGCATCTATGCATTTTATCTCTCTCCAATATAAATACCTAGGAGACGCTTGAAACCGTGTTTAAAAGGAGTCCTAATGAATTATAAATGATGATAAATCTGACTTGATTTCAAAGTGATGGGCGTTTTACATTTAGCACTTTTACTGTGGAGGTTGCCTTTTGTTACCTACCTCTTTTAAGTTCAAATATATGATGCATTATGCAAAACTGGTATTTAGAGGCTTCAATTAAAACAACAAAACTATAAAATAAAATATAAATACAGAACAGTCTTTTATTAGAAAACACTGAAAACTTACATATAGAAGCATACACACATACATGGATTTATCTATTTGGATTTACTATTTATCTATACAGATTTACTTTTTCATATCAAGTTTATACTAGTTTTAACAAGGGCATATTTAATTTTGACAAACCACAGATAATTGTTATTGTTTTTACCTAAGAAAGACCCAGTTACTCCAAAAAAAAGGCTTGAAATGTTTTATATGAAGAAACTATAAATATTTTTATGATCTTGTTTGCTATTATGCATTTGAATATTTCTGGTGCATGACCACAAATAATAAATATTTTATAAATTTAAGGAGTCTATATGTGTGTTTAAATTTCTCCAGGAATGAAAAAAGGTGTAGAATATAACAACGTTTGGGGCGCCTGGGTGGCTTAGTAGATTAAACATCTGACTTCAGCTCAGTTCATCTCATGGCTTGTGAATTCAAGCCCTGGGTCAGGCTCTGCATTTATAGCTCAGAGCGTGCTTCAGATTCTGTCATTCTCTCTCTCTCTCTCTCTCTCTCTCTCTCTCTCTCTCTGTCTCAGCCCCTCCCCCGCTTGGGCATGTGTGCTCTCTCTCAAAAGTAAGTAAACATTTAAAATAGACTTAAAAAAAAGAATATAACATCAGTTTTTGGTATGCATATTATATAAAGCAGACAGGCAAATTGACTAACAACGAATTACCGATTTCAGGATATGATTAGAAGTTGAGTTAATTATACCTATTCTGAAATTAAAAGCTTTGAAATTCCACATTTCTGGCACTCATTTACTACTCTCAGTCTCCATATTTGTGAAGTAGGAATAATAACAGTGTAATGGTGTTTACCTATTGGTTACTGTAAAAATGCAATGCAAAGGGAATTATGTACACAAAGGTATTAATAAACTCCTAGCTGGTAGCAAGTGTTTAATAAATATTTGTTATTAGATAATAATTTATTCCTTCTCACTTCTTTTATTAATTGAAAAAACACAAAGTGCTTCAATGTACCAGAGACTATTTTCAACACAAAAGTTGTCTACTTTGTGGAGGTTACATTCTGGTGAAGAAGATGGAAAGACGGGTCATGAGATGATCAATATAATTGTACTATCACAAAGAGTGATATTTAATGTCCCTAGTATTTAATTATTTAATTATTTAATGTCCCTAGTAGACCTAATTATTTAATGTCCCTAGTAGACCTAGGGGTCTATATTAAAGATTGCAATGATTAAGAATTAAATGATGTCACTTTGGCCTATTTCTAATTTTAAATTTACTATTTCCTTCTATGGGGTGATGACTAAGATGTTAAATTTAGGTTTGAGGTAAGTGTATATCACACAGACCTTGATCTGGCAGCAAACTTATTTTTTTTTAATCAGTAAAGTTCTCACTGTAATGTGAATCTTGTCTCCTTGCATAGAATAACATATAGATTTAATTTCTACTCTTTTCCCCACAAAGCCAAGAATTCAAAACTATTTGAAAGGTGTTCAAAGTTTCTTTTTAGAGACATGTCTTAAAATGTATAATATTTAGTCTAATTTGGGGGAAATAAAGACAAACTTAAAGATGCAATTCTCTTAAGGTGGGAATATGAAAGAATAGAAGATGAAAACTCAGCATAAATGGAGAGTGTCACAAGGCTTTACAGTAAGTATCAGCCAGCGATGTGACAAGAGAAGCAATTTTGTAAGCACCATGGTAGTAATTAAATAAGTTACCAAGATACATTCCAAGATGTCATTCTTGATTATATAGCTCAAAAGTGTCAAATTCACTGCCTATGTAGGAATATAAATTCCATCACACAGGATAAAGAAGACTATATTAAAAATGTGGATGTTGACTAAAGAAATAGGAATACTAACCTACTGTAGTTAATTAAATATATCAAATAGGAAGACATAAAGCAATCTAAAGTTTGTATTTATGTAGTTATAGTATTTAAAAATAAGCATTGTGATTAGGGTTTAGCCTTATTTTCTAAAACACTGAAAATAGAATATACAAGATCATTTGAAATTCTGGTTTTACTTATATGCTTCTATTTATACTTATCAAAAGTTAGGAAAAGCATTGGACCAATGACCACTTACTGCCAGGATGTTATACAATAACCACATGTAATTTTATAGACTGTAAAATGCAAAATATAACTTGATGGATTGTATAGAAGTAGGTATGACTTGCTTAATTTTTCTGTTGTTATAATTTAAAGGCATGCTGATACCACTATTAAAGAAACAACAGTGACTTCGTGGTCTCTTTTATTATTGGACATTGCAGAATTGAGCAAAGTAGCCTCTGCCATAAATACAGGGATCCCATTCATGTGAATTCCAGAAGTCTCTTTCTCTATATCTTTAACCCTTTTATCTTTCTTGCTGTGGTATAACTGCTTGGTAAAATATTAACCTTATTTAAATCTAATGTCCACTCTATTTCTGCAGTTGAATCATACAATGCAGAATTTCACCACCATGCTGACTGGTTTTATCACAAATAAATGAAAGGCACCCTTCAGTAGGCCTTTAAGGCTACCTGCCAATCACACTATACTTCCCCAGAGTATCCACTCATTCCCTCTCCCATTCTTTGTAATACTTAGAACATATTTCTCCCCTTGCTCAAACCTTCAATAACCTCTCAACTATCCTCATTTTCAAGTTTTGTCAAAGAGGACTCCCACATTTTCTATCACCAAGTCTACCTACTTATAGCATATACCCAGATGCTATTCTGTCCAAGAACCCTCTGTGTTATTATGGTATGTCATACCCTCTTTGTGTGTAGTAATTTTTTTTTAGTTTATTAATTTTGAGGGAGAGAGAGTGAGAGTGATCGGGGGGGGGGGGGGCAGAGAGAGAAGGAGAGAGAGAATCCCAAGCAGATTCTGCACTGTCAGCGCGGGGACTGACATGGGGTTCAATCTCATGACCTGAGCTAAAATCAAGAGTCAGATACTGAACCAACCGAGCCACCCCGGCACCCCTGTATCCCATCCTACAGACATGGGACATTTACAGCTTCTTTCCTTTCTCTCTTCTGTATCACCTAGCTTTTGGCTCTCTCTTTATGATAGAAATATGCTCTTTCCATTTATCTTATGATTTTCTTACCCTTACATCTCATTTTCCCTTTCACTTGTCAGCAGAACTATGAAGAGTGCTTATATTCTTGTCTTTGAATCCTCTCATTATATTCATTTTTGAAATAACTCTAATAGAATTTCCCACAATACCTCATCTAGCTTCTAGGAAACTGTTTTTGTCAAGGAAAGTCAGCAATGAGTTTAATTTGCTCAATTTAATTGTCATTTTTCAGTCTTTATTGTGCTTGATTTATCACAAACATTTTATGCAATTGATCAATCCCAAATCACAGAAAGACTTTCTTTACTTGCATTCCTGGACATCACACTAACATTGTGTTGATATCTTATTTGACAATCTACTCCAATAATTTTCTGAATCTTTTCTAATTTCCTGAACTAAAATATTGGAATATTTTATGTTTCATTCTTTTACTTTCTGGTTCTCTATCTACATTAATGAGATTTCAGGCACATTTTCTTTAAAGGACTAATGAGATTCTTACACAGTACAGAATAGTGAGGGAGGAGTCAAATTTGTTTACATATGTCAATAGTGTCATTAATATATTACTCTTGCTTTGTTACTCTTGGAAGGAACCCTTGACTGGGATGAGGAAGTGTAGTCATAATTATGTCATGAATTGTTTGACCAGAAATCAAATGGTAGTATAAACTTTTCATCAAATGCAAATGAAAAGTGTGATTACAACCAAGAAACAGATAGTGTCATCCCCAACTTAGTTAGTGAAGCTAGCAAGGGAAGATAATGAAAGGAGATCAGCAAGAATTTAAATTACCCCAGTTATGAAATCAATAGACCCTTTATTGACTAAGCCTATAATTTACAGAGGAAAAAACTCCTTGACCTGTTTGAAATTCTCTAGAATTGACTGATACTAAATTATGGCCACCTGATGGAATGAAGGATCAAGACATAAATCACAGTGGAACAAAGGTAGTTGACACTCCTGCACATTTGAGTCTATGGATGAGAAATGTGTTATTTGATTATATATGTTACAGCCAAGAAGACTTTCTACTGTAAACATGTCTTATTTAAGTCTTATCTATTGAAACAAAGGGAAAATATTATCTGTGGACAAGAGCACAATATTTATCCTAAAAAAAACTCCATAATGTTCAGAAGGAAGGATATACTATATTTTGCACATGTTGCCTTATCTTTCTATATTAAAAACTTATCATTATAGAAATATACTCACAGTGCAATATTTCAATAAAATATCTGCAGTTTAATAATAAACATATAGTTCATAATCATGCATTAAGGAAATAACATTGTTTCGGCCACATCTTTAGTTTGAACTGTGAGCTTCTGAATAAATAAATTTTGTGGAATCCCAATTTATTTAATGAACATTTTAGTAGCTACTCATTAAACCCATAATCCTAACTGATGTTATGATTAATAATTCCACTTTACAGTAAAAATAGCCAAGTTAAATCAGTTATACACATAGTAGATTATATTCACATATTGGTACATTCTTACCAGTATAGTTATGATTATGGGTGTCCCCATTCAGAATTTCATTCACAAAAACTACAAAACTTGCCACAATTTCAATGTCTTTGTAAATAACACTTAAAAATAATAAATATTGAGGATTGCCTTGGTAGTTGAATTTGTTAAGTGTTCAATTTTGTCTCAGGTCATGATCTCATGGTTCGTGAGTATTAGCCTTGCATTGGGCTCTGCACTGACAGTGTGGAGCCTGCCTGGGATTCTCTCTCTCTCTCTCTCTCTCTCTCTCTCTCTCTCCCTGTCTCTCTTTCTCAAAATAAATAAATTAAAAAAATAATAACTATTGAGATTAAAATTATAATATAAATTGACATCTTTCACATAGACATTGTCTATCACTTTTGTATTTCTTATAATGCACCTTCTCTAGGCAAGTTGATCAAAAGCTTAAAATGGATAGGGGCGCCTGGGTGGCGCAGTCGGTTAAGCGTCCGACTTCAGCCAGGTCACGATCTCGCGGTCCAGGAGTTCGAGCCCCGCGTCGGGCTCTGGGCTGATGGCTCAGAGCCTGGAGCCTGTTTCCGATTCTATGTCTCCCTCTCTCTCTGCCCCTCCCCCGTTCATGCTCTGTCTCTCTCTGTCCCAAAAATAAATAAACATTGAAAAAAAAAATTAAAAAAAAAAAATGGATAAATTGCCTGATAATATGTGGTCTTAATACAATATTCTAAGAAATATATTAAGTTTAAAAAAGAAAACATTTTCTTTTTCCCTCTATTAAATGCCAAAACTATTGGTAAATTATTTGCTATATTTTTCAATATAGGATTTTATGAAAAACAGATTCTACAGAGTATTAACAAAATCTTAAGTTTTTATATAGGATACAAGTATACATAAATAATGTTTGGATTCTATATATTTAGCCAATAGCTCTACTCATATAGTGTGTGTGTGTGTGTGTGTGTGTGTGTGTGTGCGCGTGCACACACACACACACACACACACACATTTTGGGCTACTACCAATGAAAACCAAACTTTAAAGTATTTTTTATTGCTGTGCACATGTGGTTGATTTGTTTTAAAAAAGTGTTGCTTAGTCTTTCAAAAAATAAATTAGCCTCTGCAGATGTTACAATGATACACCAGCAACTCAAATAATAAATTGAAGCTTCAAAAACATGTATTTAGTATTTATGCACAAAAGTAATTACATTAATTGATCTAAATGCCAAAGGTATCATCTGTCTTAGCTTTTATTTAAGTATGAACTCAAAATCATTTTTCTTATGAGCTAGAATAAATATGTGAACTATCGTTAATGTCCCAAAAGTATTCTTGTAGTACTAATTAAAAAATTTAATGGCTCCAAAACCAAATGGTTAAGATAAAAACTACATCACCTGTGAAGCTTAGACTAAAAATATGAAATGAGAAATTATGAAGGAAAATTATGGATAATAAGATTTTTTCCTCAAATTTTCATAGCATTTATTTGATTTTTAAAAAGTTTGAATAATATCCTTTATTATCTAGTTCTTATTTCATGCTCACAAAAATTAGTAAGGGATATACTTTAAGAATATAATGCAATGAACATATGTTTATAAGTGTATAGCATTTTAATGGGTATGTAAAAACCTGGTATGTTTGTTATAAAGTAATGCTATTAATATTTACCAAAAGCATATTATGTGCTAGACATGCTTCTAAGCCCTTTGCATACTAATGCATTGAAAATTAAATTAATTTAATTCTCAAAACAACCCAATGAATTAGGCACTATTTTTATCCAATTGTGCAATTTAGGAAACTAAGAAAGATATAAATAAATGTAAGTTTATTCCGAATATTTTGGAATAATGTTTGTGTGGTCAGGTTTCTGACCATGTGTACAAGTATGACTGAAAAAAACTGTGTGCTGACAATCGTCATTCTTTCTCTCATGGTTTCATAAAGACCATCATCTTCTGGTTTATAGCTAAAAGTAATATTTCTAACTAAGATGACATTTGTAAATTCCTGGCTGTGGCTCAATTTTTTCATTTATAAAAACATAACATTTGATCAAAATTATGACATGTTTTCTGATGTTTTAAATTAAAATCTCCATAGTCTTATTACCCAGAAATCCATCTTATGTGCTACCATCATGTTAGCACTGTTATCTAATCATAAACTGATCTATCATTGCATCTTTTTGGCAACAATAACTTTGTATTAGTAGACTGTCCAATTTCTTGGATGCTGCAATTGGTGACTACAGAATTTAATGAAATATTCATATCATGGGCAACATTAGTGACATTGACGAAATGTCTAAAAAATTTGGATATAAGAGTAACATAACTACTCTACTCATATAGAAACATAAATATAATTATTCATTAGATTATGTTAGTTATATATTACCAAATTGTTAACTGGTTATCTTATGATAACTATAATATTTTTCCTTTGGAATGATGTTCGTGAATAATAGTTCATATTAATATATGCATTTTGTCATGTAACAAAGTGTTCTTCTATTCTCAGGTTTTGAAGATTTTTCTTAAATCAGGAATGGTGTTAAATATTACCCATACTTATTATTAACATGACTAGATTTTCAAATTTTATTCTATTGTTAAGATTTTTAACAATAATAATTGTCCTAATGTTAAATCATTTTTAAATCTCAAGAGTACACAAATAATTTTTAAGTAACTTGCTTAATTTTTAAGTTACTTACTTAGTTTTGATAAATGCCCCATGGTTATTAAATGTTCACATTAGAGAAAGCTGAGCGATAGTATTTGAGAACTCTCTATACTATCTTTGCAACTCTTCTGTAAATCTAAAATTATTTAATAATTTTTTAAAATATCCCTGCTCATTATAAGATAAGAATCAAAGAACTCTTAATCAATTAATATTAGTTCTATGGCCATTATAATTCTTGGTCCATGATAACATGCTTTTAAACCCATCTATTCAATCAATAACAATTCACTTCAGTGAATCCACTTCTGAAAGCTATCCAGTCACTATCTACCTCATTTTTTGACCTCAGGTTTTCAGTGAATTTACTCTAGTGGACATTATTCTAAAGATGATGTAATCAAACACACATCTCTACCCAACATACAGTACAAACTATTACATGCCACATTCTCAAGACTGATGTCAACTCACTTTAACCTCTATAACCAACACCACCTTAAAGCCAAAGGCTTTTTAAATATTTCATAAAAGATCAGAATGCTTTGCTAAAGGACACCATGCCTGACCAACACCATAGCACTCCCTTATTTAAGAAAGTAATACATTAAAGCTTTTTGTTTATAGATACTAAGTGGTGCTCTCAAAATATGACAAGGTCATTTATTCTTTCAATACAATTCACCCGGGCCTCATAATGAGTAATAGGAGAAGGTATAAAACTCCTACATTGCCACTCTCTCGTTTTTTGAGGTCACAGAGTCTCCTATCTCTGTTGACCCAAGAGACCCTATCTCTTAGAGCCAGAAGTAGACTATTCCAATAGACTACAAAAGTAGCTATTCCAATAGGCTACAAACAATAATTAGTCCAAATGCAGGGAATTTGTTCTAAATTGGGTCAATTGGAGGCCTTACTGAATTTTTTTTAGAATTGTTTTGTTTATACAAGTTTAATAAAACTTTAGAATCTTCTTCTAATTATATCTCATCTGGGAACCATGCTGTTCATATATATCTCCCACCTCTATGTGCATTGACACCCAATGAAACCTGTATGTCTTCAGTCACATGTTCTTCCAAAACGTATGTTCAAATACTCAGAATTTGAACAGTTTATGTTACGCTAACAGCAACACAAACAATCCTTTCAGCTAGATCTTCTAACTAGTTTAAATTATCACAGAAAACATCATATACAAATGTAGACCCCTCTGACTCAAACTTTCTATTAAAAACTAATGGGGGTTAAATAGGTTATGGCGATTAAGGAGGACACTTGTTGTGATGAACACAGGGTGATGTATGGAAGTGTTAAATCACTAAATTCTATAGCTGAAACTAATATTTCACTGTATGTTAACTAACTGGATTTTAAATTAAAACCTTTATAGAAAGAAAAAAAAACTAACAGGAAAAAAATTGAAGAGGAATTTAGAAGGATATGATGTATACACTTTTAAAAATAGCTACAATATATAAAGGAAAGTATATATTATAATAGAAATATTTTCCAAACTACAAAATACCAATGGGAGTTCCCTTTCTCCCTTTGTTACATGTTTCTTCTGTTTGAAATTTCTAAACATAGTTGTAGTTTTAAGAGAATAATGACAGTGGATTATTAGGAGTTGCAGTTATTTTTTTTTTAATTTTTTTTTCAATGTTTATTTATTTTTGGGACAGAGAGAGACAGAGCATGAACGGGGTAGGGGCAGAGAGAGAGGGAGACACAGAATCGGAAACAGGCTCCAGGCTCTGAGCCATCAGCCCAGAGCCTGACGCGGGGCTCGAACTCCTGGAACCGCGAGATCGTGACCTGGCTGAAGTCGGACGCTTAACCGACTGTGCCACCCAGGCGCCCCTGCAGTTATTTTGTTAAGGAATCTAGTAGGAGACAACATCAATCACTTGGAGGTAGTACTGTCCATAATCAGAAACTTTAATTTAAGAATATGTTATTCACTCAGAACGTTTCAAGAGGTCCTGTGGATATATGGAGATTTTGTATATGAATATGCACAATCTTATAACAGTTTAGTAATTTATTTTGGTAAGTAAACACAGCATTTTTTGTATACAAATCAGCTACTAAACTGGAATGATAAGATCCAGAGTTAAGTATTTCTGAAGCTGTCTCTAAAAAACAATTTTCAAAATATAAGTTTAAATTGTCTTATTGGTCTTAGACAATTAAATTGTCTTAAATTGTCTTATTCCTACCTCAAGTAGAATGTTTTACAATGAAATTTTGCTGTAACTTACATGAATTCATAATTCAAAATATAGTGGTGTCATATATTATGTATAATTTATGGGTGTGAATTCCCAGGGAGGCTACTGAGGAATGCAAGGTCTAGAACACCCATCCATTCAACTATGCAAAAAATGTTAATTATAGATATCATAATAAATAAATGTCTTTCTTGGGGCTTATACTCTGGTTGAGTGGGAAAAAACAAAAATCAAGATAAATAAGAAAATGTACAGAAACGTGTGATAAGTGGTATGGAGAAAAATAAAGCCAGAAATGTAACAACGAATGTAGGTTAGAAATTGCAGCTTTGGTAGATGTGTGTGTGTATGTATGTGTCTGTGTGTGCATACACATGTGTGTTTATGTAATGCTTTCTTTTTAGAGTAAGTAATGCTTCTTGAATCTCTAGATTGATGCTTCTCATACTTTTGGGAAAGCCTTGTGCTAATCATGTCCATATCCTTGCTTCTCTCACTCTTATATGCCAGCTGTGATTACATTAATGGTTTCTACATTTCCCTTTTGTCTTTTATCTTCTCTCCTTTTCTATGTTAGTAAATCTGTATTTTTCTTTCAAAAAATTTCCTCTGAGGAACAACATCAAAGTTTTTATTGCGTTTGGCTACCCTGAAATACAGCCAGATCAACACTAAACCATCCTGCACACCTAGAAAACTAATTTGAGGATTAACACAACAATCTTCACAACCTGAACCAGAGAACTTGGCAGGTACGTGGCGCAGAAAAGTGAACTGCATGAGAGAGAAGACGTGGAGGGCAAGGAGTTATTTGTGCTTGTGGAGAGAGGATGGAGATGGGGGGAAAGTTCGGGAAAAACACCCCCCCCCCAAAGCAGCTGGAGAGAAAGTGGAAAAGCAGAAACAGCTTCAGGGACTGAACTCAAAAGGGAGAAAGGATAAAGGAGAGGGTTTAAGTTCCATTAAGATTCTATACACAGGGGGAGCGCAGAGTCTGAAACTCTGCAGCTCAATACTTAGTGGTGCTCTGGTAGGAAGGGGTAATCCCCAGGAGCAGAGTGAAGTCCGGGGGTCTTTGGGTCACACGGGGAGAGGCAGTTCCCCTGCTGGGAGGCCATTTAGTAGAGGCTGTGTGACCACCCCGCAGGCAAAGGTCCCAGCAGACCCCAGAGAACAACCACATTCACTGGTTCTAGAATAAATACGTTAAGGGTGAAGCCTGGTGCCAGATGTGTGCTGCAATTTTCTATAATCCCTGAAATGCTGCTGCCACATGATCACATGAACTTTTTCTGGGGCAGTCTGTCACTAGCCACAGTCTCTGGGCATCAGCAGCAGCACAGTCCAGCAAACATTCCTGGGTGCAGCCAGCATCCAGCCATTGCTCGGTGAGACCTTCATGCAGAGGGTCAGACATTTTTATTAAATATTTTTATTAAAATATATATTTTTGTACTATTTTTTTTGCTTTTTTGTAAATTTTTCAAATTCTATTTTACTTCCATCATTTCATTTCATTCTATTTTATTTTATTCATTTTTTTTCAAATTTTCAAACGTTTTCCTTTTTTTTCTCTTTTCTTATCTTTCCCTTTTTTCTCTAACCTATCAAGCTCCTTTCAACAACCAGACCAAAACGCACTTAGGATCTAGCACCATTTACTTGATTTGTGTGTGTGTGTGTGTGTGTGTGTGTGTGTGTGTGTCTGTGTGTGTCTGTGTTGTTTTTAATTTTTTAATTTTTTAATATTAATTTTTTTACCTCCTTAATTCCTTTTCTTCTTTCAAAATGACAAAACGAAGGAATTCACCCCAAAAGAAAGAGCAGGAAGAAACTACAGCCAGGGACATAATCAACATAGATACAAGCAAGATGTCTGAATGAGAATTTAGAATCATGATAATAAGAGTACTAGCTGAGGTCGAAAATAGATTAGAATCCCTCTCTGCAGAGATAAAAGAAGTAAAATCTAGTCAGGATGAAATGAAAAATGTTGTAACTGAGCTGCAATCTCGAATGGATGCCACAGAAGCACGGATGGATGAGGCAGATCAGTGAATCAGTGATATACAGGAAAAACCTATGGAGAATAATGAAGAATAATAAATAATGAAAGAAAAGAGGGAGATGAAGGCAAAAGAGCATGATTTAAGAATTAGAGAAATTAGTGACTCATTAAAAAGGAACAACATCAGAATCATATGAGTCCCAAAAGATGAAGAGAGAGAAAAAGTGGTAGAAGGGTTGTGCGAGCAAATCATAGCAGAAAAATTTCCTAACCTGGGGAAAGACACAGACATCAAAATCCAGGAAGCACAGAGGACTCCCATTAGATTCAACAAAAACTGACCATCAACAAGGCATATCATAGTCAATTCACAAAATATGAAGGCAAGGAGAGAATCCTGAAAGCAGCAAGGGAAAAAAAGTCCCTAACCTACAAGGGAAGACAGATCAGGTTTGCAGCAGACCTATCCACAGACTTGGCAGGCCAGAAAGGAGTGGCAGAATATATTCAATGTGCTGAATAAGAAGAATATGCAGCCAGGAATTCCTTATCCAGCAAGGCTGTCATTCAAAATAGAATGAGAGATAAAAAGTTTCCCAGACAAACAAAAATTAAAGGAGTTTGTGACCACTAAACCAGCCCTGCAAGAAATTTTAAGGGGGGACTTTCTGAGGGGAGAAAAAATGAATTAAAAAAAAGACCAAAGGAACAAAGACTATAAAGAACCAGAGAACACCACCAGAAACTCCAACTCTAGAGGCAACATAATGGCAATAAATTCATATCTTTTAGTACTCACTCCAAATATCAATGGACTAAATATTCCAGTCAAAAGACATAGGGTAACAGAGTGGATAAGAAAACAAAATCCATCTATATGATGTTTATAAGAGACCCACTTTAGACCTAAAGACACCTTCAGATTGAAAGTAAGGGGATGGAGAACCATCTATCATGCTAATGGTCAACAAAGGAAAGCCAGAGTAGGCATGCTTATTTATATCAAACAATCTAGACTTTAAAATAAAGACTGTAACAAGAGATGAAGAAGGGCATTATATCATAATCAAGGGGTCTATCCACCGAGAAGACCTAACAATTGTAAACAATTATGCTCCAAATGTGAAAGCCCCCAAATATTTAAATCAATTAATCACAAACATAAAGAAACTCATTGATAATAATATCATAATAGTAGGGGACTTCAACACCCCACTTACAGTAATGGACAGATCATCTAAACATAAAATCAACAAGGAAACAATAGCTTTGAATACACCCTGGACCGGATGGACCTCACAGATATATTCAGAACATTTCATCCTAAAGTAGCGGAATACATATTCTTCTCCAGGGCACATGGAATGTACTCCAGAATAGATTACATACTGGGCCACAAATCAGCTTTCAACAAGTACAATAAAGGACAAAAAGATCAAGATCATGCCGTGCATATTTTCAGATCACAATGCAATGAAACTCGAAATCAACCACAAGAAAAAATTTTGGAAAGATAACAAATACTTGAAAACTAAAGAACATCCTACTAAAGAACATCTTACTAAAGAATGAATGGGCTAACCAAGAAGTCAAAGAGGAAATTAAAGATGAAATGAGATGAGATGATATAACTAAAATAAAGTAATACAATATAATAAATTAATATATCACCCTGTTCTTGTAAATCAATTTTATTTACCCTTTCTATGAAAAGTTTGCCTATCTCTGATTTAGAGTGAAGGAAATGGTTGTTTAGTTGCCAACTCATCCAGACTAATACTTTTTCAAATAAAAAAAAAAGTATTAGAAAGCAACCATGCATTTAGATGACATATGTTTATAAATGTTTAAGCTCAATCTGTATACTTATCTTCAAGCAAAATGGATCCAAACATTTCTTGGATCACACAGGTTCTCTGGATACACTCTGAGTAGCATGAGTATAGAGGTGAAAAAAAAAAAAAAAAAATATATATATATATATATATATATATATATATATATATATATTACTTCCATAAAAAAAAAACTGCCTAGGTTTAAATCGCAGCTTTACAATGTACTACTATTTATTTTGTCAAGGTATTTATATCTTTGTTTCTTATGCTCCATATGTGAAAAGTGAGTAGAGTCATAATAATAGTGAAATTTTTCTTATCTCATGGAATTCTTGCAAGCATCACATTAGTTAAAATATAAAGCACTTAGAACCTGCCTAGAATGTATTTTTAGCATTAAAGTGCTAGGCTATTATTACTATTTCTTAATATCTGAAGCAGTCATAAAACCAAAATATAGCTCAACTACTTACTCACTTAAATGTTAATTATTGTTTACTCCAGAGCAAAGGAAATAGAGTGTACCTCTGGATAATTTTGGTCATGAATGAATCTAAGATTTGCATAGAGAAATCCAATTAAAAATAATTATTTTACCTCCTTTGGTAACGACTGAAACATTTTTTTTTAAATTAAGACTTTATTTCCATAGAGCAGTTTTAGGTTCTTAGCAAAGTTGAGGGAAAAGTACAGAGATATCCTATGCACGCCCTGTCACCACACATGCATAGCTCTTCCCCCATTACCAACATTTCCCACCAGAGTGGCAGATTTGTTACAACTAATGAACCTACACTGCCGCATCATAATAACCCAAAGTTCAGAGTTTACATTACAGTTCACTCTTGGTGGTGTTGTATATTCTGTGGGTTTGGACAAATGGATAATGACATGGATCCATCACTATAGTATCATACAAAGTATTTTCACAGACCTAAAAATCGTCAGTGCTTTATCTCTTTTTCTCTCCCTTTCTCAAGGTCTGGTAACCACTGAGCTTTTTACTGTCTCCATAGTTTTGCCTTTTCCAGAATATTACAAAGTTAGAATCATACAGTCGGTAGACTTTTCAGAACAGTTTCTTTCACTTAGAAATATATATATATATATATATATATGTATGTATATTTCAGGTTTCTCATGTCTTCTCTTGGCTTGATAGCTCATTTCATTTTCACACTGAATAATATTGAAACATTTTTAAAGGACTATATTCTCTGAATGAAAGCCAAATTTTAAAAGGCCCATTTAAGAAACAACAGGAAGGGAATGTTTTTTGAGCAAGATTGAACAAAATCTTTTAGCTAGGAGCTACAGCAACTTTTTGTTTAACAAACACCTTCTTATTCAGCTACTTTCTTTTGAACTCTCATTTGCAATATACCACAATATATTATGCCCTTTGTTTATAACTGAGCTTCAGTTTACAGTACCCAGAGGCCATGATGCAGGTTGCTTGTTCTCAGCCTCATCTGCCTTTCTTTCAGGATTGTTTACTTCTTTCAAAATCTCAGGTCTATAAAGAATTTGGAAGCCCTTCATAGAGGACAAACAATAATTTTTAAACATGAACTATTTGATGTGTTTGTATTCAATAGATGAAAAGATACAATCATAAAGGTTGTTTTTTAGAAACGTGTAACATTTATCCAAACCAAAATCTAATTAATGTATTGTGATAAGATCATAAAATTATCAATAAATTATTTTCTCACCTCTGACCATAATTTATCCATTTAGGTCTCATCTCAGATATCTCATTTTCTATGAAATAGTTACCAATTTTTATAATCAATAATTAATCCTCATTCTTTTTATTGCTAGAATACCCAATTTGTACATTATAGGGCACAAAGTTGTCTGCTTTATACCATAGCTATTTTTTTCTTTCAATCTATATTGTGAGATGTGTGAGGCTAGACTTATATCTTATTGATACCAATAACTTTTCAAATTTAGTGTTCTTTTGCTTTTAAAATTTAGCCACCTAATAGTAAGTTAAACCAGTCCATACTGGCATGCAATCGTAGAGCAAGAGGTCACAAATTACTGAAGTTTCCAGGCAGGAAAAACTGGTGAGTCATTAATAATTACACAGACATTGATCATATTATAACTATTAAAGCTCACTTCCCCTCAAAAGCAACACAAATAATATAAAAAATAAGCTCGATGAGAATAGCTTGCTTACTAACATGCAATATTTATATAGTGATTACATATTGTAATCTTATTTAATTTTCATACAACACAGGGGAGTAGTATCATCCTCACTTTATAGATGAAAGAAGATATATTTGAATTTGTCATGTTGTGAACAATACACTTAAACCTTAAGTCCTGGCTTTTAACTCTCTGTATAGGTTCCTTTTATCTACATGAGAGTTTATGTTATGATTTAAGTATTGGTTTCTTATGTATCTTCAGGACGGGTACATTATAAATTTCCACGAACAAATAAGTCCACTTTTCTTACTTAAATTTTAATATTCTTCCAATGGAACTGTAGCTGGCACTGGTTTAAAATACGATACCCAAGTGATATCTGGTCAATAACACTTAGATCCCCACAAAATGATTTATTTCCCCTGTTTCTAGATAACAAAATTTCACTTCCAATCTAAACCTGACCAACAACACATTGAATGTAGAAGGAAAGGAAAATAGAACTAATTAAATAATAATTGATGGCTAAGTTGTTTGATTCTTCATGAATATGATTAAATAGGGTGTACTAGTAGGCAGACTCTTAACTCAGAATATCTATCTTTGATGTGAAGTACATCTAAAGGATTCTCATGTAAGAGTTGTATGAAAGAGGGCTAACCACCATTCAATCTATTCCCAACAGTTACCTGCTAGTCTGAGTGCTTCCGTACCATTATAAAAATCTGCCAAGCATTCAAAACCAATTACACACAGGATGTCAAGTGTTGTCATTCCAGCTGTCCTTTCACTCCTCAGGGGCTCCCAATGTCCGTTTTCAGTTAAAAACATATCCTACCATCTTGAGGTTTTTGCCAACATAAGCATTACTATTTTTATGTCTATCTCTTAAACAAAAATAAATGTGATTGTCTTGAATAGACAATAATTACCATAGGTTACAGATGATTTTTCTGGTTACTACATTCTATAGATTTCTATTATCAAGAAAAAAAATCTCAATCTCTGTGGGTGATTTTCCACAGAATTTTAGGTCTGTTACTGAATAACTTTACTATATCATCTGAGAATGTTACCAACATGTCTTAACCAATCTAAGAGATAAAAATGTGGAAGCTAGTAATTAGAATGAATAAATTACCAATAATATTCTAGGATCATTTCCTAAAATTGTTGGTGTATGTGCATCATTTAAAATTTTTCAAATATTTTAGATTAACAACTTTTAATGGATTCAGCAAATTTTAATCACGTTAATCAATAACAACACCAAATCAAGTACCTACTTTGCACTAAGAAGTTTTAAGATCTTTGAAGCCTAGAAAGAGGTAATGTTTTGAAAATATTGGAAGACAATGAATAAATATTGCAATAAAAAGTATTAAATTCTATGTCATAAAATGTTTTTATGGGGATAAAATAATAACAGAACTATAAATCATATGTTCTGACTTCAGTGGATTTCTACTCTCAATAATTAAATTTAGAAGGAAGGAATTTATAATAACAAAATGAGTGATACAAAATTTAGAAGGAAGTATTGTCATTTAAAAATAAAATGGGACACCTGGATGGCTCAGTCAGTTGAGTGTCTGACTTCAGGTCATGATTGGTTCATGAGAATGAGTCCACGTTGGGGTCTGCACTAACAGCTCAGAGCCTGCTTGGGACTCTCTCCCTCTCTCTCTCTCTCTCTGCCCTTCTCCTGCCTGAAATCTCTCTTCAAAATAAACAAACATTACAAAAAGAAAGTTATCGTATCACAGTTCCTCAAAATACATTGAAAAATATTAACACTACATGTTAATTAAAACCTGCACAATCTAACATGACTATTCTCCTTTTTATCTTTGTTTCCATTTTATCATTTCAGTACTCAGCACATATTCATGGAATTCATATAATAACCTACATGGTTGAGATAAATTAAATTTTATTTTTACTACTTTTATCTAAAAGATCAGATTTATTAGAAACTAGAAAATTTTAAAACATTACCAATTCTATAATTAAGTAAGAAATGACAGGAATTTTAGGTGAATGTAGGTCAACATGAGATTCATTGACAAGGGCACCCCAGTGGCTCAGTCGGTTAAGCATCTGACTTTGGCTCAGATCCTGATCTCATGGTTTGTGAGTTCAAGCCCCACTTCAGGCTCTGTGCTGACAGCTCAGAGCCTGGAGACTGCTTCGTGTCTTCCCCTCTGTCCGCCCCTCCCCTGCTCATGCTCTGTCTCACTCTGTCTCTTAAAATAACTAAACATTAAGATTGATTGATAAAAAATATCAATAATATTACTTATGCTCACTGTGTGCTTGCTTTGTCCACAGCACCATCATAATATGTAGAAAATACTGAAGTGAAGTACAAGTGCAAAACTTTCTGCATTTGTATTTATACTCTATAAGGTACTGTCTTGGATTGTCACAAATGGCTCTAATGTAAGGAGAATTAATAAAATTAACAAGAGAACAAATAACATGAATGGAATTTCTGCATACAGGAAGATAATTTCAAACTGGGAATATCATATTAAGTCTTTATAAAAAAGAGTGAAATGAATATAATTTAAAAATACTAAAAGAAAAAAATACTGAAGTAGAAAACTACGTTTTAAAATATATAATGAATATATATAATAAATAATAATTAAATTTAAACAAGTTAAAAAGAAAAATTATACATCACACTAACAAGAGGAAAGAAAGACCACATTATTATTGCAATACATGCAGAAAAAGAATTTGAGAAAATGCATTAAAAATTCTCAACAAAGTAAGATTAGAGGAAACATACCTCAACATCCTAAAGTCATACACAAAAAGTCCACTACAAACATCATACTCAATGGTGGAAACCTGAAAGAGGTGGAAACTTCTTCCTCTAAGTTCAGTAACAATATAGTCCTTATGTCCTAGCCACAGCACTCTTATTCAACATAGTCCTTTATGTCCTAGCCACAGCAATCAGACAAGAAAAAGAAACAAAAGGCATACAAATTGGTAAGGAAGAAGAAAAAAAATCACTATTTGCAAATGACATGATACTAGAAATATAAAACCCTTAAGACTCCACCAAAAAAAACTATTTGAATAAAACTCAGGAAAGTTGCAGGACACAAAACTAATAAACAGAAATCTGTTGTATTTCTATACACAAATAATGATGTAGCAGAAAGAGAAATTAGAAAACAATCCCATTTACAATTGCACCAAAAAGCATAAAATATGTAAGAATAAATTTAACCAAGTAGGTGGAAGACCTGTAATCTGAAAACCATTAGACACTGATGAAAGATAATGAAGTCAATATAAATAAATGGAAAAATATTCCATGCTCTTAGATTGGAAAAATTAATATCATTAAAATGTCCATACTACCCAAAACAATCTACAGATTCAATACAATCCTATAAAAATATCAACAACATTTTTCACAGAACTAGAACAAATAACCCTATTTGTATGGAGCCACCAAAGACCCCAAAGAGCCAAAGCAACCTTGAGAAAGAAGAACAAAGCTGGAGATGTCATAACCACAGATTTTAAGATATACTGCAGAGCTATAGTAATCAAAACAGTGGTGTTGTCACACAAATAGACACACAGATCAATGGAACAGGATAGAGAACCCAGAAATAAACTCACTTCTATAGTCAATCAATCTATTACAAAGGAGGAAGGAATATATGATGAAAAAGATGGTCTTTTTAATAAGTGATGTTGGGGTAAAAGGACAGCTACATGCAAAATAATGAAACTTGACCACTTTCTTACAACATACACAAAATAAAATAGATCGAAGATCCAATTGTGAGACCTGAAACCATAAAACTCTTTAAGAGAAAAACATAGGTATTAATCTCTTGGACATGAGGCTTAGTAAAGTATTTATGGATTTGTCTCCCCAGGCAAAGGAAACAAAAGCAAAAACAACCTAATGGGATTGCACCAAAATAAAAGATTTTGCACAGCAAATGAAGGAAACCACCAGCACAACAAAAAGGCAACCTAATGAATGGGAGAAGATATTTGCAAATAATATCCAACAAAGGATTAATATCCAAAGTATATAAATAACTTATATAACTCAACATCAAAAACACAAATAATCTGATTAAAAATAAGTATTTTTTTCCAAAGAAGACATAGATGACTGACAGACATGAAAAGATGCTCAATATCACCCATCATCAGGGATATGCAACTCAAAACCACAATGAAAGACCACCTCATACCAGTCAGAATGGCAAAATCAAACACACAAGAATCAAATGTTGATGAGGATGTGGAGGAAAAGGAATCCTCATGCACTTTTTGTGGGGATACAAACAGGTGTAGCCACTATGGAAGACAGTGTAGAAGCTCCTCAAAAAAAAAAAAAATAAATAAATAAATAAAAAATAAATAAATAAATAAATAAAGAACTACTGTATGATCTAGTAATTGCCCTACTGGCTATTTACTCAAAGAATACAAAAAACATTAATTTGAAAGGATATTTGAATCCCTATGTTTCTTGCAGCATTATTTACGATAGCCAAATTATGAAAGCAGTCCAAGTATCCATAGATAGATGAATGGATAAAGAAGATGTAGTGTGTGTACATAATGCGATATTTTCAGCCATAAAAAAGAATGAAATCTTGCCATTTACAACAACCTGGATGAAACTAGAGAGTATAATGCTAACAAAATAAGTCAGAGAAAGACAAATACCATATGATTTCACCATGATGTGGAATTCAAGAAGCAAAACAAATGAACAAAGAAAAAAAAGAGACAAACCAAGGAACAGACTCTTAACTACAGAGAACAAACTGATGCTTACCAGAGGGGAGGTGGGTGGCAGAATGGGTGAAATAGCTGAAGGGGATTAAGAGTACACTTATCTTGATGAGCACTATGTAATATATAGAATTGTTAAATTACTATATTCTATACTTGAAACTAATTTAACACTGCATGTCAACTATACGGGAATTTTTTTTTAAAGGGGAAGAAGAAGAACACTTAACTTAGGATCTATCCACCTGGGAAATTTTTAAGTATACTGTTCAGTATTGTTAACTATAGGTACTATGCAGTACAGTAGATCTCTAGGACTTATTCATCTTGTGTAACTGAAACTTGTACCCTTTGACTAATATCTTCCTATTTTCCCTTCCCTCCATCTTCTGGCAACCACCATTCTACTCTCTGTTTCTATGAGTTTCACTTTTCTTCCCTTCCCTTCCCCTAACCCTTCCCCTTCCTTCCTTCCTTCCTTCCTTCCCTCCTTCCTTCCTTCCTTCCTTCCTTCCTTCCTCCCTCCCTCCCTCCCTTCTTTTCTCTTTTGAGAGAGAGAGAGAGAGAGAGAGAGAGAGAGAGATCAGGGAAGGTGCAGAGGGAAAGGGAGAGAAACTTAAGCAGACTCCACACCCAGCATGGAGCCCAGTGTGGGGCTTGATCTCATGAGTGTGAGATCTAAGCTGATATCAAGAGTCAGACTCTTAACCAGCTGAGCCACCCAGGCATCTCTGAGTTTTTCTATTTTAGATTCTTTATAAAAGTGGCATCGTGTCATATTTGGAGCAACATTGATGAACCTGGAGAACATTATGACAGGTGAAAAAAGACAGACACAGGAACACAAAGGTATTCTTGAGTGTAATAATCAAATATTAACCCAGGGCGCCTGGGTGGCTCAGTCAGTTGAACGTTCGACTTCAGCTCAGGTCACGATCTCACGGTCCGTGAGTTCAAGCCCCGTGTCAGGCTCTGGGCTGAAGGCTCAGAGCCTGGAGCCTGCTCCTGACTCTGTGTCTCCCTCTCTCTCTGCCCCTCCCCCGTTCATGCTCTGTCTCTCTCTGTCTCAAGAATAAATAAACGTTAAAAAAAAATTAAAAAAAAAGATTAACCCAAAAGCCAAGCTAGTTAGTAATTAACTTGGAATATTAAAAAAAAAAAAAAGGTGAGGATACACTGAACTGTATTTGCTAATGGTAGGAAAGCAAATTATTCAATGTTAGAATATATATAAATCAATATTTCATTCACTCATTCATTCATTCAAAGCAATCAACGTTTTTTAGGAAACATAAACAAAGCTCATAGGCAAAATAATTGGTCTGATGTCACAAAACTTGTTTATTGAGTAGATAGGATAAAGGGTCATAGACCCTCAAATTTTAGTGGCAAAAAAATATCAAGGTTTAGTTCCTTATCACATAATTGTTCAAGTTATGGTTTTCAGGTCACAGGCAATTCTAGTTTACATTATCTTTCTAGAATCCAGGCTGATGGATACATTGCCACCTTCATCTTCTGGCTTCTGAAAGTCACTCTGGTCATTGTAATCCCAGCCCAGCATGGGAAAGTAGACAGAACAAAAGAAAAGCACAGCCACTTTCTTAAAGACCGTGTCATGGAAGAGAAACACATTACTTCCATTCCCATTTCATTACTGAGATACTGGCACAGGGCCACACTTAACTACACTTGAGGCTGGGAAATGTAATTTGGTGTGTGTCAGAAAAGGGGAAATAGTTTTTGTGGATGTTGAAGATTCTGTCCCAATCAATAAGTGGCAAATAGGGATTTCAACACAGGCAGGGATTTCAACAGTTTATGCTTTTAAATATTATTTTAAGAAGGGAACTGGAACACTAGAAAATCTTTTAAATACACCTCTAGTTAGACACTAATACAAAGAAATACCTTCACATTTAGTTTAATCAAATTTTAATTAGCTGTCTTTCCCCTGCAACGTTTTTTGTGGCCACAGCTATTTTTATTACTATTTCACATGTAGTGTTTAATAACTATAAATATTGTGCACAGAAATGTAAAATTTCTGTTGACTTACCCAAGGTCTTATTGACTAAAGTTAAATTTGAGGGATTGTGGACAGTACAATTAGAATGAGATATGGAGCCATAATCATTCTATATCATTCTTTTTCTTGTACGCTATTTAAGAATTAAAAATAAAAAAATAATTACTAGAATGAAACGTAATTACATACATTAATTACTTTTATATATACATATAGCATTCATACGTATTATATATGAGATTCATCTATCTCATTTTTATCTACTTGTAACCTATCTATTACCTTTACATGGCGATCTCCTGCATAGTTTCCTTTTAGTTGCTATATGTTTGCAAATGAAATACTAACTGAAGCCCTAAAAAAGTGCTATCTTCTTGAAGCTATTTGAAATCATAGCTAAGAATAACCATTGAGCCAAAAAGAAAAACTATAAAAACATCTCACGCCAAATCCACAGAACTTGTAATTCCATTGATTATAAGGCCCATATTGTTATAAAACTCCAAATCTCTCAAAAATAAAATATCTAATTGTTCCATATGCCAATTATTTATAAAAACAGAAATACTAACTTAATTTTAATTAAAATGGAAGCAGGATACTTTCAGGTTGATTAAATTGAAAGGGAAAATTCTGATAGCCCCAAAAATTTGAAAAATTGCATGTTTTTTGGATAAGTGTATTTTCTTTTATGTTAGATTATATCAGAGATCTATTTTAATATAAAAATTCTGTCATTCCAAGAAAACACAGGTATGTGGTATATAATTTCCATGGCTAGTACTTATGTAAAGTGTTTTTTTGTAAGATGTAGTTTGATTAAACATGCATTAAAATTAGTTTCTATAACAGAACAAATAAAAGATACTTAAACAAGCGCAATACAAATATTTTGTTTGTATTGGAGTTTCATATATCTAGAAATAACAAGTAGTAATTGTGCCATTAATAGCTGTGACACAAAATAATAACTCAAAGGTATTTAATGACAAGATACTATAATTTAATATATTTGCTACTGATTTGAGGCACTATCACTTCTGAACAAAAAGTAACTGTGTACAACTGACACACAGAAATAACTTCTAGAAGTAAAATTATCAAAGCAATTTTTCTTGTTACTCTAGCAAATGGAATAAAACCAGGGAATAGAAAGAGCAATTCTGCACCAGCAGCTAATTTTTGGAAGATTGATCTTTCAGGAACCATGGCAAAAAAGTGCATTAAGTAGCTATAATTTTGTTTTAAATAGGAACATTCTAAGACACAGTCAGAGATGCTTTGGGAATAGGAAATGAAGAAGTAATATGCAATTACTTTACTTTTGAATCTTCAAATACTTTAAAACTACATTTGGGTCTTTTAATTGGTAGATATGAGAGTTTACATAACTTCTTGAAGTCCTTTACAATTATACCTTATAAGGCCAAGTTGATATTTTAATTTATGTTCAATTCAAATTTTGAGTTTCAGAATTTTATAAGTATAATTTCAAACTACCTGATTATGAATATGCTTATTCAATAATTCTGTATCTTTTTAAAATGTAAGTTGTATGGCAATAGAAAATATTGTTAGTTTATCTGCAATATTATTACTAAAAATGCTTTCATAAAATTATAATTTAATATTAAGTAATTTCTAATTCTCATTGTAGTTTTAAT
This sequence comes from Leopardus geoffroyi, assembly GCF_018350155.1. NCBI lineage: Eukaryota > Metazoa > Chordata > Mammalia > Carnivora > Felidae > Leopardus > Leopardus geoffroyi. The sequence goes on from NC_059328.1 coordinate 89,731,961, forward strand.
TTGACTAATTAAAACTGGCTTTAATCCTTTAATTTGTTTCATATGTAATCATGGATTTAGAAGATCAATAAATGCTTATTAAATACTCCAATAATGATTTGTCTGCACCTTTGGATCTATGGTTTGGTATCTGCCTTAATTTGGGGAGATTCTCAGTTATTATTGTTTCAAATATTCTTCTGTTCCTTTCTCTATCTTCTCTTCTGGTATTCACATTATGTATATGTTACACTTATTGAAGTTGTCCCATAGTCTTTGGATATTTTGTTCTGCTTTTTTAAGTTTTTGCCATCTTTGCTTTTTGACTTTCAAGGATTCTGTTGATACACTTCTAGCTTAGAGTTTCCTTCCTCAGCTGTGTCTAGTCTATTGGTATGCTCATCATAGGCCTTCTTCATTTCTGTTACAGTATCTTTGATCTTTAACATTTCTCTTTGGTTGTTTCTTAATATTTCTCTCCACTTATATAGCTCATCTGTTTTTGCATGCTGTCTATCTATTAGAGCCCTCCAAATATTAACCATAGGTGTTTTAAATTCTTGGTCTGATAATTTCAATATCCCTGCCATATCTGGTCCTGTTGCTTACTCTGTTTTTAAGTTGTGTTTTTTACCTTTGGCTATGCCTTATAATTTTTTTCTTGATAGTTGGATATGATACACTGCGTAGAAGGAATGGGTATAAGTAGTCTTTTAGTAATATGGTGGTGAGGTGCTGGGGGAGGGGAAGGATTCTATAGTTCTATGATTAGGTCACAGCCTTTTAGTGACTCTGTGCCTCTAGTCAATGAACTTCACAAGACTTTCTCAGTTTATTGTTCCTCCAATAGAAAGACAAGATAGCTACAGTGGGGTAGATTTAGGAATTTCCCTTCTACAAGGGTAATTAGGCTCTGACTAAAACCCAGCTGGTTATGCTCTTATTAACTAGTTTCCCTTGGAACAGGCATTGTTCCAGGGGAACTGAGTGTTGTATTTTTTGAAATGATTTCTTTTAGCCTTCTCTCTGCCAGAACCAGGTAAAACTCACAAAACTCTGGCCCCTCAACACCCTATGACTGGCGCCCTGACGTTTTTAACATTCAGATTGGTCTGAATTGAGCCACCAGTAATTTGTCACTTACTGTTCAGGTCTTCCTATGCCCTCAGTGATTCTGTGGCAGCTTCAGCTTGTAAGTCTATGCTTTAGTAAGCCATGACTCCCCATATAAATCTGTCTCTCTAGTTTTGGGGGTGGGGGTTTGCCCTGTTTCCACACCTCTGAAACATTCTAGAAGAGCTGCCTATGTTTCAGTCTGTTTAGCTTTTATACTTGTGGTTAGGATAGTGTGACAACCGCCAAGCTTCTTACATACAGAACTGGAAACCTGAAGTAGACACATTACCTTTAAAAAAGTAAATAAAGTTGATAGCTGATAATCTTATCAACACTGACAGTGGCTTAGTATTTAAAAAAAAAATAATGTTTATTTATTTTTGAGAAAAAGAGAGACAGAGAGAAAGAGACAGAGCATGAGTGGAGGAGGGACAGAGAGAGAGGGAAGCACAGAATCCGAAGCAGGCTCCAGGCTCTGAGCTGTCAGAGCCGAGCCCAAAATGGGGCTCGAACTCATGAACTACCAGATCCCAACCTGAGCCGAAGTTGGAGGCTTACCCATTGAGTCATCCACGTGCCCTGACAGCGGCTTACTACTTAAAAAATACACATATGTAGGGGTGCCTGAGTGGCTCAGTCAAACATCCTACTCTTGGTTTCAGCTCATGTTAGAGCCCACGTGGGATTTTCTCTCTCTTCCTCATTCTCTGCTTCCTCCCCTCCCTGGCTACACTCCTTTATCTCTCAGAATAAATAAATGAACTTAAAAAGAAAAAAACCTTCTTCTTTGTTCTATTAATATATATTGCCCAAAAATATATTGCCAAAAAACATTCCCTCTTGTTTGCAGTCATTTCCCATCACAGCCCCAAGCAATCACTGGTAATATTACTATTACAATCACATTATTTAAACTGCTTACATTTGGATCCTTTCTTATCTGGATTCTTTTTTTCTTATCTGGATACATCTATATCTAATCTACATCTATATCCATATCTATCTATCTATGTACACATATACATGATTAAAATATGAAGAAATACTATGTGATTTAAATTTGAACAAAATAGAAAGGAGCCAAGATGGCGGAAGAGCATGGAAGTCTTTTGTGTGTCTCGAGTCCATGAAATACAGCCAGACCAACACTTAAACATCCTACACACCTAGAAAACTAATTGGAAGATTAACAACAATCTGCACAACCTGAACCACAGAATTCAGCAGGTATGCGACACGAAGAGTTGAACTTGGGGAGCAAGAAGCCGTGGAAGGTAGGGAATCCCTTTTGCAGGCGGAGAGAGGATGGGGACTGGGGGGGGGAGCATATGGGAAAAGCACCCCTCCCCAAAGCAGCTGGAGAGAAAGTGGAAAATTGGAAACAGCTGCAGGGACTAAACTAAAAAGGGAGAAAGGAGAAAGGAGAGGGTTTAAATTCCATTAATGCTGTAAACAAGGGGAGCACAAAGGCTGCAACTCCGCAGCTTGATACCTGGTGGAGCTCTGGTGGGAAAGATGAATCCCCAGGAACAGAATGGGGTCCGGGAGGTTCTCAGGCCACACGGGGAAAAGCGGTTCCGCTGCTGGAAGGACATTTGGTAGAGACTGTTGAAGCCACCTGGTCCCAGCAGACCCCAGAAAATGGCCACATTCGCTGGTACTGGAACAAGTTCGTTAAGGGTGAAGCCTGGTGCCAGATGTGTGTTGCAATTTTCCATAATCCCTGAAATGCTGATGTTACACTGTCTCTCAATCTTTTTGGGGGGTGGGCTGGCACCTGGCCGCAGTCTCAGGGCACCGGCAACAGCAGGGTCCAGTGGGCATTCCTGGGTGCAGCCAACATTCGACCACTGCTCATTCAGCCATTGCTCGGTGAGACCCTCCATCAGAGGGGCAGAACGGGTCAAAGCCGCAGTTCTTCAGAAGTAAGAGGCCAGGGAAAACAGCCACATCTGAGACAAAAATTGGGAGAGAGGTACTGCCTGGGGCCTGGTCACTGAGAGTGGAAAAGCAGGGAGTGGACGAGAGCTGAAGACGGAGGACTGGTGCGTGACTCCTGATTGAGGAGAACAGACTGTGTGGCTGGGTGGCGCCATTTTCACTGCTGCCGTGCATGAGTGTGTGCCCCTATGAGCACCACAACAATCCACTCCAGTAGTCTAGCAGCGCCATCTAGTGGAGAGCAGAGCTGTTACACAGAGTCCCACCCAACTGGGCCAACTTCCTTCTTCAAGAACACAAACCTCACCGCTGGCTTAATTTAGGGACTATAAAGAGCTACATGGACTAACCTCTAGGGGAAAATGAAGCAATTTCAGTCCTACTTCAATCTGTTAGCAGGCTCATCTATTCAATTTTTTTCCTTTTTTTTCTCTTTTTCCCTTTTACAATTCTTTTTCTTGAATACAGAAACAGAAAAAACTCATTTTTATTTTCAATTTTTATTAAAACTGTCTAACTTTTATTACTATAGTTTTTACTGTTGTCTAAATTTTTTAAAAGTCTACTTTACTTCCATCATTTTATTTTAGTCTACTTCAGTGTACTCAACTTTTCTTTTTTTTTTTAATTTTTTTTAAAAAGTTTTATTTATTTTTGAGACAGGGAGAGACAGAGCATGAACAGAGGAGGATCAGAGAGAGGGAGACACAGAATCTGAAACAGGCTCCAGGCTCCGAGCTGTCAGCACAGCGCCCAACGCGGGGCTCGAACCCACGGACCGCGAGATCATGACCTGAGCTGAAGTCAGCCGCTCAACCGACTGAGCCACCCAGGCGCCCCACACCTTTTCAAATTTTCAAACAATTTCCTTTTTTTTTCTTTTTTACTTTTTCATTTCTTTTCTTTTTCTTGAATGCAGAAAGAGAATAACTTCATTTTTACTTTAAATTTCTTTTTAAAATATTTTTATTTAATTTTTATTACTATATTTTTTGCTTTTATGTAAATTTTATCAACATCTATCTTACTCCTATCATTTTATTTCAGTCTACTACAGTGTATTCAATTTTTCAAATTTTCAAATGATTTCTTTTTTTCTTTCCTTTTTTTTTTCTCTTTTTCATTTCTTTTCTTTTTTCTTAAATACAGAAAATGAAAAAAATTCATTTCTTTTTAATTTTTATTAAAAATAGTTTTCTTTAATTTTTTTCTACTATATTCTCTACTTTTGTGTATATTTTTTCAAATTCTATTTTGCCCACATCATCTCATTTTTGTCTACTTTAGTGTATTCATTTCTTCAAATTCTCAAATGATTTCCTTATTTTCTTTTTTCTCCACCTTTTTTTATTTCTTTTTTTTCCATTTCTCTAATCTGTCAAACCACTTTCAACACCCAGACCAAAACACACCTAGAATCTAGCATCATCTATTTGATTTTTGTGTGTGTATTTTTAATTTTTAATTTTAATATTTTTTTAATTTTAATTTTTTAAATTTCAGTTGTTCTACCTCATTAATTCCTTTTCTTCCTTCAAAATGACAAAACGAAGGAATTCACCCTAAAGGAAAGAGCATGAAGAAACAACAGCCAGGGATTTTAACCAACACAGATACAAGCAAGATGTCTGAACCAGAATTTAGAATCACGATAATAAGAATACTGGCTGGAGTCGAAAACAGATTAGAATACCTTTCTGCAGAGATAAAAGTAGTAAAAAATAGCCAGAATGAAATTAAAAATGCTATAACTGAGCTGCAATCAAGTATGGATGCAACGGTGGCAAATATGGATGAAGCAGAACAGAGGATCAGAGATACAGAGGACAAACTTATAGAGAATAACGAAGCAAAAAAAAATAGAGGGAGAATAGGGCAAAAGATCACAATGTAAGAATTAGAGAAATCAGTGACTCATTAAAAAGGAACAACATCAGAATCATAGGGGTCCCAGAGGAGGAAGAGAGAGAAATAGGGGTAGGAGGAAGAGAGAGAAATAGGGGTAGAAGGGTTATGTGAGCAAATCATAGCGGAAAACTTTCCTAACCTGGGGAAAGACACAGACATCAAAATCCAGGAAGCATAGAGGACTCCCATTAGATTCAACAAAAACTGTCCATCAACAAAGCATATCATAGTCAAATTCACAAGGGCAAGGAGAGAATCATGAGAGCAGCAAGGGAAAAAAAGTCCCTAAACTACAAGGGAAGACAGATCTGGCTTGCAGCAGACCTATTCACAGAAACTTGGCAGGCCAGAGAGGAGTGGCAGGATATATTCAACGTGCTGAATCAGAAAAATAAGCAGCCAAGAATTCTTTATCCAGAAAGGCTGTCATTCAAAATAGAAGGAGAGAAAAGAAGTTTCCCAGACAAAAAAAAAAAATAAATAAAAAAAAAATAAATGAGTTTGTGACCACTAAACCAGCCCTGCAAGAAATTTTAAGGGGGACTCTCTGAGGGGAGAAAAGATGAAAAAAAAAAAAAAAAAAAATATATATATATATATATATATATATATTTGGTATATATTTGGTATGTATATATACCAAAAGCAAAAAAAGATTAGAAAGGACCAGAGAAGACCACCACCAACTCCAACTCTACAAACATCATAATGGCAATAAATTCGTATCTTTCAGTACTCACTCTAAACATCAATGGACTCAATGCTCCAATCAAAAGACATAGGGTAACAGAATGGTAAGAAAACAAGATCCATCTATATGCTGTTTACAAAAGACCCACTTTAGACCTAAAGACACCTACAGATTGAAAGCAAGGGGATGGAGAACCATCTATCATGCTAATGGTCAACAAAAGAAAGCCGGACTAGCCATACTTATATCATAAAATCTAGACTTTAAAATAAAGATGTATCAAGAGATGCAGAAGGGCATTATATCATAATCAAGGGGTCTATCCACCAAGAAGACCTAACAATTATAAACATTTATGCTCCAAATGTGAAAGCACCCAAATATTTAAATCAATTAATCACAAACATAAAGAAACTCATTGATAATAATACCATAATAGTAGGGGACTTCAACACCCCACTTACAGTAATGGACAGATCATCTAAACAGAAAATCAACAAGGAAACAATAGCTTTGAATACACACTGGACCGGATGGACCTCACAGATATATTCAGAACATTTCATCTAAAGCAGCAGAATACACATTCTTCTCCAGTGCACATGGAACTTTTTCCAGAATAGACCATATACTGGGACACAAATCAGCCCTAAGTAAGTACAAAAAGATAGAGATCATACCATGCATATTTTCAGACCACAATGCAATGAAGCTCAAAATCAACCACAAGAAAAAATTTGGAAAGGTAACAAACACTTGGACTGAAGAACATCCTACTAAAGAATGAATGAGCTAACCCAGCAGTTAAAGAGGAAATTAAAAAGTATATGGAAGTCAATGAAAATGATAGCACCATAACCCAAAACCTGTGGGACACAGCAAAGGCAGTCATAAGAGAAAAGTATATAGCAATCCAGGCCTTCCTAAAGAAGGAAGAAAGATCTCAGATATACAACCTAACCTTATGCCTTAAGAATCTGGGAAAAGAACAGCAAATAAAACCCAAAACAAGCAGAAGACAGGAAATATAAATATTAGAGCAGAAATGAATGCTATCAAAACCAAAAAAACCCCAGTAGAACAGATCAACGAAACCAGAATCTGGTTCTTTGAAAGAATTAACAATGTTGATAAACCACTAGCCAGTTTGATCAAGAAGGAAAAGGAAAGGACGCAAATAAGTAAAATCAAGAATGAAAGAGGAGAGATCATAACCAACACAACAGAAATAAAAACAGTAATAAGAGAATATTATGAGCAATTATATGCCAATAAAATGGGCAATCTGGAAGAAATGGACAGATTCCTAGAAACATATACACTAACCAAACTGAAACAGGAAGAAATAGAAAATTTGAACAGACCCAGAACCAGTAAAGAAATAGAATTAGTAATCAAAAATCTGCCAAAAAACAAGAGTCCAGGATCAGATGGCTTTCCAAGGGAATTCTACCAAACATTTATTCTCTTGAACTGTTCCAAAAACATCTACCAAACATCTATTCTCTTGAAACTGTTCCAAAAAATAGAAATGGAAGGAAAACTTCCAAACTCTTTCTATGAAGCCAGCATTACCTTGATTCCAAACCCAGACAGAGACCCCATGAAAAAGGAGAACTATAGGCCAATTTCCCTGATGAACATGGATGCAAAAATCCTCAACAAGATATTAGCCAACCGGCTCCAACAATATATTAAAAAAATTATTCACCACGACCAAGTGGGATTTATACCTGGGATGCAGGTCTGTTTCAATATCCACAAAACAATTAACGTGACTCATCACATCAATAAAAGAAAGGACAAGAACCATATGATCCTCTCAATAGATGCAGAGAGAGCATTTGACAAAATACAGCAACGTCTCTTGATAAAAACCCTCAAGAAAGTAGGGATAGAAGGATCATACCTCGAGATCATAAAAGCCATATATGAATGACCCAATGCTAATATCATCCTCAATGGGGAAAAACTGAGAGCTTTCCTCCTAAGGTCAGGAATAAGACAGGGATGTCCACTCTCATCACTGTTATTCAACCTAGTATTGGAAGTCTTAGTCTCTGCAATCAGACAACACAAAGAAATAAAGGCGTCCAAATCGGCCAGGAGGAGGTCAAACTCTCACTTTTCGCAGATGACACGATACTCTATATGGAAAACCCAAAAGATTCCACCAAAAAACTGGTAGAGCTGATTCATGAATTCAGCAAAGTTGCAGGATATAAAATCAATGCACAGAAATCGGTTGCATTCCTATACACTAACAATGAAGCGACAGAAAGAGAAATCAAGGAATCAATCCCATTTACAGTTGCACCAAAAACCATAAAATACCTAGGAATACGTCTAACCGAAGAGGTGAAATATCTATACACTGAAAACTATAGAAAGATTTTGAAAGAAATTGAAGAAGACACAAAGAAATGGAAAAGATTCAATGCTCCTGGATAGGAAGAACAAATATTGATAAAAAGTCGATACTACCAAAAGCAATCTACATATTCAATGCAATCCTTATCAAAGTAACACCAGCATTCTTCACAGAGCTAGAACAAATAATCTAAAATTTGTATGGAACCAGAAAAGACCCCGAATAGCCAAAGCAATCTTGAAAAAGAAAACCAAAGCTGGAGGAATCACAATCCCAGACTTAAAGCTATACTACAAAGCTGTATGGTACTGGCACAAGAACAGACACTAAGATCAGTGGAATAGAATAGAGAACCCAGAAATAGACCCACAAACATATGGCCAACTAATCGTTGACAAAGTAGGAAAGAATATCCAATGGAATAAAGACAGTCTCTTCAGCAAGTGGTGCTGGGAAAACTGGACAGTGACATGCAGGAGAATGCACCTGGACCACTTTCTTACACCATACACAAAAATAAACTCAAAATGGATGAAAGACCTCAATGAAAGACAGGAAGCCATCAAAATTCTCGAGGAGAAAGCAGGCAAAAACCTCTTTGATCTTGGCTGCAGCAACTTCTTACTCAACACGTCTCCAGAGGCAAGGGAAACAAAAGTAAACATGAACTACTGGGACCTCATCAAAATAAAAAGCTTCTGCACAGCGAAGGAAACAATCAGCAAAACTAAAAGGCAACCGACAGAATGGGAGAAGATATTTGCAAAAGACCTGTCAGATAAAGGGTTAGTATCAAAAGTCTACAAAGAACTTATCAAACTCAACACCCAAAAAACAAATAATCCAGTGAAGAAATGGGCAAAAGACATGAATAGACACTTCTCCAAAGAAGACATCCAGATGGCCAACTGACACATGAAAAAATGCTCAACATCTCTCATCATCAGGGAAATACAAATCAAAACCACAATGAGATACCACCTTACACCTGTCAGAATGGCTAACATGAACAATTCAGACAACAACAGATGTTGGCAAGGATGCAGAGAAAGAGGATCTCTTTTGCATTGTTGGTAGGAATGCAAGCTGGTGCAGTCACTCTCGAAAACAGTATGGTGGTTCCTCCAAAAACTAAAAATAAAACTACCTTACAACCCAGCAATTGCACTACTAGGCATTTATCCAAGGGATACAGGTGTGCTGTTTCGAAGGGACACATGCACCCCCATGTTTATAGCAGCACTATCAACAATAGCCAAATTATGGAAAGAGCTCAAATGTCTATCAATGGATGAATGGATAAGGAAAATGTGGCATATATATATATATATATATATATATATATATATATATATATTTGCAGCTACATGGATGGAACTGGAGGGTATTATGCTAAGTGAAACTAGTCAGAGAAAGACAAAAATCATATGACTTCACTCATATGAGGACTTTAAGAGACAAAAAAGATGAACATAAGGGAAGGGAAACAAAAATAATATAAAAACAGGGAGGAGGACAAAACAGAAGAGACTCATAAATATTGAGAACAAACTGAGGATTGCTGGAGGGGTTGTGGGAGGGGGGATGGGCTAAATGGGTAAGGGGCATTAAGGAATCTACTCCTGAAATCATTGCTTCACGATATGCTAACTTGGATGTAAATTTTAAAAAATTAAAAATAAAGTAAAACACTAAAAAAAATTCAAAATAATAAAGAAAAAAGTAAACATTAAAAAAAAAAACAAAAAAAATCTATAGCAGACCTAATATTTACCAGTAAAATGTCAAAAGCATTCTTTAAGATCAGGAACAAGATATGTACGTCAGCTTCACCTCCCTTATTTAATGTTGTGTTGAACATCTTGACCCGTGCAATAAAATAAAACAAAGGTAAAACCTATATAGGAGTTAGAAATAATTTTTTAAAAAAGTGTTCTTATTTGCAGGTGATTGATTACTTATGTAGAACACCAAAAAGAATCTACAAACAAATCATTAGAATTAATAAATATTTCACTTCGTTCCTAGGTAAAACCAACATGCAAAAAATCAATTGTATTTCTATACATTAGAAACAAGAAATTAAAAAGTGAAGATTTAAAGATATCTTTAAAAAGAAATTTCAGGAAATTCCTGAAATAAATCAAGTCCTTTAAGAAGAAAATTATAAAACTTTATTCAAAGACATTAAAGAATATCTAAACAAACAGAAAGATTTACCATATTCTTGGACATGAAGAGTCAACATTGTTAACATGGCAATTCCCCTACACTAATTGATAAATTCAAAGCATCTCAGTGAAGATTCCAACAGGATTTTTCATAGAATTTGGCAAGTTAATTCCAAAACTTAGGTAGAAAAACAAAGGCCAGGAATAAATGAGCCCCTGGCTGAAGAGCAAGGTGAGAGACTTACCCTGTTAAATACCAAGACATAAAACCTCTAGAAACTAAGGGTGCGTAGCATCAACCCAGGAACAGACACATAAACCAATGGAATGAAACAGCCCAGAAACAAACAAACAAAAAATTTGAACAAAATATTTGAAAAGACATTTCACTAAGAATATACACACTCATGTGTGCATGCAGGCACGTGCATGGCAAAATTCCCACAAATGCTGGATCAGAGAATATTGAATGACTGATCCTACCAGAAATACAGGGTTAGCTTCCTGTGAGCCTTGGTCACAACATTTTCATCAAGTGATTAATACATAACCTTGTTTTATGTGTGTTTCTTTTTAATGATGCCTACTAAATACATATTGTTATTTCATTCACATTAACCTTAAAAGTCAACAGCACGTAAGCCATGAATGAATAAAGCTTACCCAGCACATATTTTCTGTCATGTCTGTCATGGCCCTCTTACACTTAGTAGCACTAGACTTCAGCACAACACTTCAGCACTACATTTGGGGTAAATTTTAAACAGCAACATTATCAAAAAAAGCATAAAAATGCAAAAATCATGGCACTAAATAGAGTGCAAAATGGACACTGTTTATAGTATGAGAGGTGAACAAGTAGGCAGAGGATTGCTTTGCTCACATTCAGCTGGGAACGTCCATTTTTGGGGATTCAATTTTTTTTTTTTTTTTAAATTTTTTTTTTCAACGTTTATTTATTTTTGGGACAGAGAGAGACAGAGCATGAACGGGGGAGGGGCAGAGAGAGAGGGAGACACAGAATTGGAAACAGGCTCCAGGCTCTGAGCCATCAGCCCAGAGCCCGACGCGGGGCTCGAACTCACGGACCGCGAGATCGTGACCTGGCTGAAGTCGGACGCTTAACCGACTGCGCCACCCAGGCGCCCCTCAATTTTTTTTTACTGGTTTTTACATGCCTATAAATGACTATGAGTATTGATTTTGGGAGATACAAATAAATTTTATCAAGTAGGAGATTTCTGAAATATGAATCATTGAATAAGGAAAATTGACCATATATGTGTGTACGATATATGTATCTAAATATTTACTTTATAATAAATATATTTCTATATATAATATGTATATAAATAAAATATATACACAAATTTTATTTATATAGCTATATATATATATATATAACCCCATAAAAATACTAATCGTAACTATTCATCAAGGAAATATATATTAATACTACAGTGAGATACCACTATATGTCCAGCAGAATGCCTAAAATTAGAAAACACTGGTAATACTGAGTGGTAGTGAGGACATAGAGAAAGAAAACTCTTATTTACTATTAATAAGAATTTAAAGTATTAACACACATTTTGGAAAATGTAGTCTCTTTAAAAGTTAAACATAAATTGCTTTAAAACTCATTATTTTAACTATTTTAACTAGTTATTTATGTAAAATAAATGAAAGCATATGTTCTCAAAAAGACATATAGAAATGGTTATTTCAGCTTTATTCATTATAGCCCAAATTTGGAAACAACTCAAATATAAGTCAGCAGCTGGATGGATAAACAAATTATGAACTATTCATACAATGGAATAATATTCAGCAAGAAAAAAGGAACAAACCACTGATACACACACCAACATGGATCTCAAAACACTATGCTAAGGAAAAGAATCCAGGTAAGGAAGGATCCAAATGTAAACAGGTTAAATAATGTGATTGTAATAGAAATATTACCAGTAATTGTCGGTGGCCGTGATGGGAAATGACTGCAAACAACCAGAGGAAATTTTTTTGGGCAATAGAAATATCCCGTTACGCTGTCATATCCATTTATCATAATTTATCCAATAGGACACTTAATGAATGCTTTTTGTTGAATGTAAAGTACACATTGATAAATTAATATAAAAAAGGAGACAAGGGACTTCATAAAAATAACCTACTTGATGCACAATTCACAAAAATGGAAATAAAAACATTCAATAAATTATGAGAATATGCTCAAAATCTTTGGAATCAGGCAAATTCCAATTGCCACCATCAAGATACTATTATAAATCCAAAAGATTTAGAAAAATAAAAATGTCTAACAATATTAATGTTGACATGTGTACAATAATTTGAAACACTGTAAGTAGATTTATCAATTCATACAACCATTTTGGAAAAAGTTTATAATTATATGGTAAATTTTAATATCTACATCCTTTTAACACATCAAACTCTAGGAAAAAATGTTGGTCATGTACACCAAGAAAAATATGCAAGCATGTTTGAAACACCATTGTTTTTAAACACCCTTCTTTTTTAATAAGTTGAAACTGGAAATAATAGTTAACTATAATTTTTCCATACAATATTTTATAGCAACAACAAAAAAACTTTAACTACACATAGCAACATGGATGCATTTTTCAAAACTAACATTAAACAAAAAGATGAAATCACCAAAGAATATATAAAGGATGACTTAATTTACATAAACTTTAACAATGTTAAAATAATTGTCAGAGTACATACGTAAGCAATAATATTATAAAATATTAAATGTATGATATATCCAGAATTTGAATTAGTACGTAAATCTAGGAGAGGGATGTGATGTAGTAAGATACACAGTTTATTGACAATATCCAATTTCTAGCCAATGGTGTTATATGTAAGTGTAGTTACTTTAAACTTTATACTATAGTTTTATTGCACATCACACAAATACACACACACACACACACATATACACACACAATAGTAAAATAAACCTCTGTCAGATATACTATAGACATTTCCTACTGCCCTGGAAGAACACGGTAAGAATACAAAGGTACTTTGATACATGTAGAATAGGAAAGTAGATTTTTTTAGCTCAAAAAGGAGGTTCCAGAATCCCTAAAAGTTGATACCAATAAGGAAGTAGCACCTAACTATGTAGATTAACTCCCAATAAAGGAAAGAGTAAGTAAAGACATTAGGAGGAAAATAAGTCAGTGCAATTAGTGAGTAGACATAGTGTTGTCAGACTCCAGACATTCTAATTTTGCCTACTATATGCTTTCCCCTAGACCAGCACTAACAATTATATTTTCTGTCTGCTATAATTAAAGACAAAAGAAAACTGGTAAATACAGTTGTGGTTAAAAATAAGGCCTCACATAGTATCAACAACAAAAGAAACAACAGGTGCTGGCAAGGATATGGAGAAAAAGGAACCTGCTTGCATTTTCAGTGAGAATGCAAACTGGCGCAGCTACTCTGGAAAACAGTATGGAGGTTCCTCAAAAAGCTAAAAATAGAACTACCCTATGGTCCAGCAACTGTACTGCTGGATATTTACCCAAAGAATACAAAGACACTAATTCAAAGGGATGGATACATGCACCCCTAGGTTTACAGCAGCCTTATTAACAATAGGCAAATAATTGAAAGAGCCTAATTGTCCGATGACTGATGAACAGATAAAGAAGATGTGGTATACATGTACAATGGAATATTATTCAGCCATAAAAAAGAATTAAATCTTGCCATTGCACAACATAGATGGAGCTAGACAGTATAATGCTAAATGAAGTAATTGAGTCAGAAAAAGACAAATACTATATGATTTCATTCATATGTGGAATTTAATAAACAAAACAAAAGAGCAGAGGAGAAAAAAAAAAAGAGACAAACTGAAAAATAGACTCTTAACGATAGAGAACAAATTGATGGTTACCAGAGGATGGGTGGGGGGATGGGTTAAATAGGTGATGGGATTAAGGAGTGCATTTGTTGTGATGAGCACAGGGTGATGCATGAGTTGAATGGCTACTTTTATGCAAGTCAGATAGAATAGCTTTTCTTCAAGCCTAAATTCCAAATTGTGAGTTAGGTTTTCATCTGTAGCTAACATTCCTATCTCCCTATTCCCCTTAGATCAGACTCTAGCTAGAACATACTCTTCTCATGGAGAATCATAAATGCACATCAGGCTTATTAATTTATACAGGTACATTTAATCAGTCTGCATCAATCTGCTAACATTTCATTAGCTAAAAGTCAGTGGGTCAGGGTAGTATCTTCCGCCTCAACAGAGAAGCATAGAGGAGTCAATATTTGCTGAATAACAATACAATTTCTCAAAGATGTAGGTGACTTAAAGTTGGGAAGCTGGATGAAAGTTTTTAAAGATAAGACCATGTTTGACTTTCCTGATCATGATTAACTATTTTTGAGACAAAATATTAAGGAAGGTATTAGTGACACGCACATATACAAATATATTTTAAAAGAATACTATATGTTTATATATTTCTAGTGAATATAGAATGACATTTTTGAAGTTATAATTCCTATACACTTTAAAATTCAAGTACATTATTAAAGCAAGAATTAACATATTTGAAAAACTGTGTAAGTGTTCACATTTCTCTGAGTAACTAAGAAAAGTTTTAGATAGGGAAGAAGAAAAAACTTTATAAAACATTTATTTATTTGTGCATTTCATCTACAGATATTTAAATGAAACCTATATTCTAAATACATGTTTAGACATAGAAATTGCTATTTATCAACTGATTCATGACTTCTAGGTTTCATAAAATCAGTTTTCAATCCCATGGATTACTCTATATTTTTACTTTCTCTTTGAAATTCGTTTTTAATGTTTATTTTTGAGAGAGAGAGAGAAAGACAGAGCATGAGCATGGGAAGGGTAGAGCATAAAGAGACACAGAATATGAAGCAAGATCCAGGCTCTGAGCTGTCAGCACAGAGCCTGATGCAGGGCTTGAACTCACAAACTGTGAGATCATGACCTGAACTGAAGTCACATGCTTAACCAACTAAGCCACCCAGCGCCCCTCAAATATTCTTTTAAAATAACACAATTTCTCTTTTTAGACAATGAATTTGCTTATCTTGATGGTTGTTCAATCCCAATATCCAAAATATTTAAGGAATACTATCATTCTAATAAGTAAAGGACACAAATGGAATAATTCAAAGTTTACATATTGGTCAGGGGATTCTCAGTCTGCTTCAATATTTGGGTATAAATATAAATCACTAAAATAAAAACAAATAAATCCAAGAAAATAACAGGAAATAAATTTGTTTTTGTCAGGATAATACTTATAAAGTATAACCCATGAGCATGCCAATATAATGATTATTTTCAATAAAACTTTGATAGTAGCTTAAATGAGTAATAGTATATTCATCTGAAATAACATAACTATATTTATTTCTAATGTTTTTCTAAATATCATCCACACAAAGTGTGGTACTCACATCTTGGATACAGGTAAATTTAAGGTGATAATAAATTAGATGTTGTCACAATGGCTTATAAGATGGGAACACTAGGTGAGAACAGGTATTAACTAATTCTACTAGTAAGGATATAAAAATACACAGAACTGACTGAGTCAGATTCATGGTAGTCATTGATGACAGACAGAAGTTAATCCCCTAGTCTCCTAGCAATGACTGTTCATCTTTCAAAGATTGTTTCAATTATACTGGCTTGAAGAAATCTTATCTTTTCCCCAAGCAGAACTATTTATCTTTTAGTCTCAAAGACCATAATATATGTACTAATTTGTTCTCATAAAAATGTATTCAACTTAGTGTACATTTATAATATAATTCAATAGTAAGCTTTGATAAGAATGAACTGTGTTTTATTTCACTTTCTATACTATCATCTGGCATAAATGAGATCTTTGGAAAATGCTAACTAAAAAAATATATATAAACTCCTGAATGTGGATG
Source organism: Leopardus geoffroyi (assembly GCF_018350155.1). Taxonomy (NCBI): domain Eukaryota; kingdom Metazoa; phylum Chordata; class Mammalia; order Carnivora; family Felidae; genus Leopardus; species Leopardus geoffroyi. Next base: position 89,748,117 of record NC_059328.1, read on the forward strand.
AGAATGTACATATAGAGTAAAAGTTCTTAGGGGGAAAAGAATATGAGGTGGGAAAAACTTTTTAAAAATAGGTGGAGAGGAGGGGTGCCTGGGGGGGCTTAGTCGGGTTAAGCGTCCAACTTCAAGTAAGGTCATGATCTCCCGATTTGTGAGTTCGAGCCCCACGTGGGGATCTGTGCTGACAGCACAGAGCCTGGAGCCTACTTCGGATTATGTGTCTCCCTCTTTCTCTGACCCTCTCCTGCTCACACTCTATCTCACTTTCTCAAAATAGATAAATAAACATTTTTTTAAAATAGGTGGAACGGAAACTATATTCCATTTTTTCCCCTTTCCAACATGTGACTTTATAATAAGAAGTTATAAGAAGCATAAATATATTTCCAACTCTAAATTAGCTGAAAATCATTTTTGAAGATGTAATGGTCAAGATATGAGGAATATCTTGAAAACAAGATAAAACAAATGACAAATAATCAATTGATGCTTTGGAAGCAAAAATGGAAGAAGAGAAACAGAAGAAAATAGAAATGTTATAATCATGTCAACTTTAAAAACAGGCTTAAAATTTAGTTAGGAATTTTGACAAGTCAGAGACTAGTATTGAATCACTGAATGGCTTTAACCAATAATGAAGTCTAAATGATATGCAAAGCTAAAGATTTAAATTTTTCAGGGAGCTCAGAGAATTCAGGATAGCATCCATATAAATAAGAAGGAAGATTCGTAACACTTTAAGGCGATCCCAGTGAGTTAGCTTTGAAGATTTTGGTTTATATCCTTTATATTTTATGTTTTATTGTTTTTTTTCAGAGGCAGTGCTCACTGGGGTCTGAAGCCCGATTCAAACACTCTACCCCTCTTTTCTTACTTTCGTGAAATTTCTATTTTAGTATACTGTTTCTATGGTGACAGACTTTGTTCTCATTAATAATGTTTTAGTAATGACTGCATGTTACAATGATAATATTTTGGATTGGTTGGCTTAACTAAAATATAGTATCACATTTAATTTATCCGTTTCTTTCTTACTACATTTTTAATAAAGCTACTAGAAATTTTGAAAGTACATTAAGTGACACATGGTATATTTAAAGTTTTTATTGAGATATAATTGGCATATAACATTGTGTAAGTTTAATTTATATGAAGTGTTGACTTGATACATTTATATGTTGCAACATGATTCCCACAAGGCTTTAGCTGATACCTGTTTCATGTCACATAATGATCACTGCTAATTTGTGGAGAGAACATGTAAGATCCAGTCTCTTAGCAGATTTGAAGGATATAACACAGTATTGTTGACTGTAATCATTATTCTGTGCATTAGATCACCAGAATTTATTTATCTTCTAGTTGCAAGTTTGTACCCTTGAACAACATTGCACCAGTGCCCCACCCCCTAGCCCCTGGTAACCACAATTCTGTTTCTAGGAGTTCAGTTTTCCATAGATTCCACATATACCTATAGATTCCACATATAGCTGATAGATACCTTACAATATTTGTCTTTCTGTGTCTGACTCATCTCACCTAGCATAACGCCCTCAAGTTTATTCATGTTGTCACAAATGGCAGGATTTCTTTCTCATAATTGATATATACATATAGTCACATATTCTTTATTTTTTCATCTGTTGACAAACACTTAGGTTGTTTCCATATCTTGGCTATTGTATATTATATACATGTATTGAATATTATATACATTACACACAAATATCTGTATGATAATATTGCGGATATATTTTTGATATCCTGTTTTCATTTCCTTTGGATATATACCCAGGATTGTTGGATCATGTGGTATTTCTACTTTTAAGTTTTTGAGGAACCTCCATACTGTTTTCCATAGTGGCTGAACTAAACCAATTTACATTTTCACCAACAATGCACAAAGATTCTTGTTCCTCTACATCTTCTCCAACAGTTTGTCTTCTTGATGATAGCCATTCTAATAAGCGTGAGATGTTATTTCATTGTGGTTTTGATTTTCATTCTTCTGACAGTGATGTTGAGAATTTTTTCATGTACATGTTAGCCATTTGTACGTTTTTGAAAAAAAATGTCTATTCAGTTCCTGTGCCCATCTTAAAATAGTTTTTGTTGTTGTTGTTGTTTGTTTTTTGCAATTGAGTTGTATGATATCTCTATATATTTTGGATGTTAACCCCTTATCAGATATATGGTTTGCAAATATTTTCTCCTGTTTCATAGGATGCCTTTTCTTTTTGTTGATTGATTGTTTTGCTGTGCAGAAGCTTTTTAGTTTGATGTAGTTCCATTTGATTTTTGCTTGTGTTGCTTGTGCTTTTGATCATGGCTAAGATCAATACAAAGGAACTTCTATCCTATGTTTGCTTCTAGGAGTTTGTCTTTAATCCATTTAGAGTCTATTTTTTTGCATCTATATTTCTGATAGAAGCATAGCTACTACTGTTTTCTTTTGGTTACCATTTTTTTTGAATATCTTTTTCTATGCCTTCACTTCGAGCCTATTTGTGTCCTTAAACTGACATGTGTCTCTTGTAGACAGGATATAGTTGTGACATATATATGTGTATGTGTGTGTGTATATATATGTGTGTATGTGTGTGTGTATACACACACACACATACATATATATATATATATATATATATATATATATATATATATATCAAGCTTCAGCCTGTCTAGCTCCTGTCTGTCTTTTCATAAACAAAATCTCGGCTTTTATGTGGTGAAATTCACTGATTATTCCTCTAATTTATATAGTTTCTGTTTCTTAAGAAAGCCTATCATAGCCTAAGACAAATAAAATTTCTACTGTAGTAATTATTTGCTTAGTTTTATAAATAACATCCTAGTGTTTAATCTATTAGTAATTAATATCTGTATATAGTATGAGGGGTTTATTTTCCTTTCCCTTCCATAAAAATAATCTATTGTCCCACCACCATTTTTAGGATAGCCCTTTCTTTCCCAGAGATCTCTAAAGCTACCTGCCATGTGTCTAGGGTATCATAGGTGTATTTCTACGATCTGTAGTATCTTTAATTGGTCAATTGTTTTTATCCCTACCATAATAGCAAACTCTCTTCTTAACAATAATTTTATAATGAATCTTGATATTTGGTAGGCATAGCAGATATCCTTCTCATGATAAGCCTTCATTGTGTGTTTCTTATTCAGAAAAGGGTTGGTTCATTATGCCCATCTCATCTTTCACAACATACTAACATTAATATCCTCATAAAAGCACTTTGAGGCGTGCCTGAGTGGTTCAGTTGGTTAAGTGTCTGACTCCTGATTTCAGCTCAGGTCATGATCTCATGGTTCATGAGATTGAGTCCCACGTTGGCTCTGTGCTGACAGTGTGGAGCCTACTTGGGATTCTCTTTCTCCCTGTCTCTCCGCCCCTCCCCTACTCACTCTCACTCTCTCTCCCTCAAAATAAAAACAAAAACACCAAAAAAACCACTTTGAGATACCTTTAATAATGTGTTATATTTTAACTATGAATGTCCTGTATGTATTATATCTTTATTTTTTATATTCCTTAATGTTTCATATGATTGTAAAATTATATTCTTGAATTTATGTTTTTAAACCCTTTATTGGTGCTGTATTGAATGGCATTTATTTTTTGTGCTTTCCACTTACAGTAAACATTATCACTAGATTCTGTCATTAGTTAGAAGTTTTCTGCAGTGTTAATGTGGTCACTGGAGGCTTTGTTTATTGTTTTTCATCTTTATATCATTTAATATATTTTTTGCATTTTTTTCAGTGGCTAGAAATTCCACTACAATATTAATTAGAAGTGATAATAGTGGTCTTTGCCTTGCTGTGATTTTTCTTAATGTTTACTTATTTTTGAGAGAGAGAGAGAGAGTGCAAGGGGGGAAGGGGCACAGAGAGAGGGAGACACAGAATCTGAAGCAGGGTCCAGGCTCTGAGCTGTCAGCACAGAGCCTGACGCAGGTCTCGAACTCAAGGATGGCGAGATCATGACCTGGGCCTAAGACAGATGCTTAACCAACTGAGCCACCCAGGTGCCCCAGGCCTTGCTGTGATTTTTAAGGAAATTTTTCTGCCGTTTTAACATTAAGAATAATGATCGTTAGAGTTTGGGCAGATACAGTTATGACTACTCATGTGCAAAACTATGCCTCAGGAAGAGCAAACAGTGGCACTAAATAAATACCTGTTGAAGTGATGAATTAATGAAGGAAAGGATATTAGAAATTAGGGTATCATTCCTTATTTACTATGAAGATTCATACTTGTATGTGGGCAGGGATATTGTTACAAATAACTTTAAATATATTTGAATTTACTCCCATAAAATAATTCTTGTGAGAAACTTCAACATTTCTTCATTATTTATTGTATTTGTGCATATTTGATAGTGTATATATCTGAGCACCAGCTATCATATGTGATCTAGGGGAAAATTGGCGATGCCTCTGAAAATTATTCAAAGCATGGCTTAAGGTGACTACCACAATTACAGGCTTCATTTTCCCAGAAAGCTTTTCTGTGGACTGTAAAAGCTTAACTAAATGTTAGCAACTTGACAGGCTGCACCTGCAAAAGGAATATTTTATTTCTAAATTACTATTCTGTAGACCCCATAATATTTAATCTTTTAAAGTGCCATAGCGATTCAGAGTAGATAAAATTGAAATGCATGTTTTCCAGAAGACAGGGACCGAAACCTATTAAGCCAGAAAACCTAGACCATTAATTTTCTTCTATCGTCTGTAATGGGAGGTTTGTGATAGACTTGTGAGTGATCCCTTTCCTCAGAGATCATTTCCTGGCTCTGTCTGTGTTCAGTAAGATGTAATATCATCCCCCTGATAATAGGTATTTGTTACTTAGCAACAAGTTCTACTTGTATATACTACAATTCATGGTTAATATATCTACACATTCTCTCGAAAAATGAATAGTTACAATGTTTTAGGCTGAAATAATACTTAAATTGAACTGAATGTTTTAAAAATTCAAACCAACTCTGCTAAAGGCTCTGAAAAAAAAAAGAGAATATTAAACTATGAAATAATCTACACATAAGATAACATAAACATGTTCAGTTTGAATATCCATATCTCCTATTTTGTTTTTTAAAAGTTGAAACTGAATAAGAGTTAAAATAGTAAAAACAAAGTAGGATTTTTTTAGGAAAATGAGGAGGACAACTTCATTTGAATAGATTTCTCCAGGTGAGAAATTGAAGTAAAACTGTAAATTCAGAATGACTAAATACTAATGAGGCTGTTTGAACGCTGAATGTGACCAAAGCCCACTTCAATAATACGAGAATATTTGTTGGGAAAATGTAATTTTCTGGCACTGTGATTTATGTGACATTATATACATTTTGGTTCAAAAATAAAATAAGATGCCATAACATAAAATAGAACCATGTACAAATTAACCTGTCAAGAAATAAATACGGTTGATTCAGGACAAGTTAAGTCCCCATTACTATAAAACATTAAGTAGAAACTGGATTATGTTTTGAGAGGGAAGCCAAGTAGGAAATTTATGCATTGCTAGAAAGTGGTACATATTAACTATGATTAATCCTGGTTTTCAAATTAAATAATAACAATAATAAAAAGCCTGCAGTCATTACGTTATTTTTCCAAAAGTAATTACTCATTAGTTTTTTTTATAGGTGACATACGATTTAAATTTTTTAACAGAACAATTTTAGTTTTTAGAAGCATCTATAACTAAATGTTAAGTGTATTTTGCTAGTCATATAAGAGACTATTGATGTGAAACTATCAATGTGAAATACGATCTTGTCAACACATCCATTCAATATTTAAATTAGAAATTTTAAATACGTATGATAATGATTCTTAAGCTTCTGGAATGTCATAAACCCTTTTAAAATATAATTAAGCTGAAACTCCAACCCAGGAAACTGGATATATATATATATATATATATATATATATATATATATATAAAGTGGTCTTAAGTAGTGTCTCAGTATTTACATTGGAGAACTCTAATAAAATTCAATGTTTGATGAAAAGGTATTATAACATAATTGACATAAAAAGCTATCATTTGCTCTTCTGATGTAATGATATTCAGTATACAGTCTGTTTTTCTTCTGCCAATAATAGATTTTTAAAAATGGCATAAAGCTAAGAAAGGGTTCTCTTGATTCTTATTATTCATATTCTTTAGCACCATTCAGATGAGATTTCTTTTAAACAGAAAGAAGTCAAATTTTTGTGCTGCATGATGTTTCAATAGTCAAATTCTGTGCACTTAAAAGTATTTTTATAGATCTCTCTTAAACATGTCAGGGGGTAGGTGGAAGAATAAAATTTGAAGAATAGTAATATTTGATGTATTGAAGCTTAGAAGAAAACACTGATTTCCATTTGAAAATTTAAAAAAAAAAATCCACTTCTTATTCTATAATCCTGCTCTTATTACAACTTTAACTTCCAACAATTACTACCAGGAAGTTTAAATTCTTTTTAGTGTGACCTAATACATCTCACTACTACAGCCTTTAACTTCTATCCCTGGATTCAGTTTGATTATTATGCACAAATTATTTATACCACAATTTCATTCTTTGTGGTGGCCATGTAGTTATCTTCTTTTCTTAATTTTAAGTCAAAGAAGAAAGGATGTGTTAAGAAATTGTGTTTTTTCAGAACTACTTCATACCTTACTTCTTCATTTTATTTGCTTTGTATACACATGTAAAACTAAGGTGTAACTCCTTATTATTATAATATTTCAAATAAATATTCTAGGTAAGTTTTTAACTTATTATAATATACTTATTTATTTCCATAATTTTAATTTAAATGTTATATGTTATGATTAGTCCCATATACATAGAAATTTCCCTTTTGAGGAACAAAGTTATTTTACTGAAAAACAAGTTATGTGTGACCATATTCTATGGTATTAGTGTACTAAAAATATATGAAATATCTTTTTCTCAAGATTCCAGAACAGAGCAGACACTGCTCTATAGTCCTGGGTATTTTACTATGCTGCTGAGTTAATATCCTTTGGTTTTTCACTGATAGTTGAGTTTTGGGAAAGAATCCCAACTGTTCTTTATAATATCAATAATTGTTTTTATTCTCTGTAATACTGATACAAATAAAATTTTTTATCCACTCTTTTAAAAAGTGAATCATACAGTGTTTTTCCTTTATGCCAATGAACTTTATTGGAAAATTTACATACACTCGTATCTTTTTTTAAAAAAAAAATGTTAATGTTTATTTTTTGAGAGACAGAGCATGAATGGGGGAGGGGCAGAGAGAGAGGGAGATGCAGAATCTGAAGCAGGCTCCAGGCTCTGAGCTGTCAGCACAGAGCCCAGCGTGGGGCTTGAATCCCTGACCTGTGAGATCATGACCTGAGCCGAAGTTGGACACTTAACCGACTAAGCCACCCAGTTGCCCCTACACTCCTATCTTTTTTAAAATGCCTTTCAAGGGTGCTTGGGTGGCTCAGCTGGTTAAGTATCTGACTCTTAATTTCGGCTCAGGTCATGATCTCATGGTTTTGAAATCAAGCCCTGCATTGGGCTCTGTGCTGACAGTGGGGAGCCTGTTTGGTATTCTTTCTCTCTCTTTCCTTCTCTCTCTGTTCTTCCTCTGCTAATGTGTGCTCATGCTCTCTCTCTCTCTCTCAAAATGAATAAATAAAAACATTAAAAAAGAAAAATAAAATGCCTTTCAGATAGGAGCTAAGATGGTAGTGGAGTGGGAGGACCCTAGGCTTGACCAGGGTCCGTTGAACACAACGAGATGACTATCAAATCATTCTAAATACCCCAGAAATACACCTAATGACTGACAGAACCACAACTAGAGGGAGAGAAGAGGTAACAAGGAGGAGGGTAGGAAGTGCAGAGATGTGGTTTGGAGGAGAAATGTATGGATGGCAGGTGCTGTGAAGGGGAAGGAGCCATGGTCATGGAGAAAGGTGAGAGAGAGAGAGAGAGAGAGAGAGAGAGAGAGAGACAGAGAGAGACAGAGAGAAGCACACAGGGGAATGCACAAGGAGAATACTTCTCCAAAGCTGTTGGCTGGGAAAATAAAAGGGGGTGATTTTCAGAAGTTCTTGCCACCAGCAGGGCTTAAAGCCTTGAATTTGAAAGGTCAGCAGGCTTGGCTGGGAATGAGTCCTGAGGGCGCTGCCCTACTCCTGGGCAGAAGACAGGCAAACAACCCTGGGGAATGATGGCATGAAAACAGTGATCTCAAGAGTGTCTGCAGCACACAGCGGGGGAGATTATTCACATTTCTTGGAGTGTGTCCCTGAGGGGTAGCTTTCATGGAGACCCCCTTCTGGGGACAAAGAGCTGCAGGTGCTATTTCCCTCCCCCCAGCCCCTCAGCATAAAAACACAGAGCCAACTGCAGAAAGCAGCTCAGCCTTGATAATGGTCGCTAAACTTGTTTATACCAAGTCCCACACCTCTGCAATCTGCCACCACTGCCCTTCTTGGTCAAGGCTGCTGAAGTTCCAGCACAGTGAGACTCTGCTCCAGATGACTAGTGCAGGCCCCTGTCCACAGCATGTCCCTAAATCCTCCAGTTTTAATGTTTATTTATTTTTGAGACAGAGAGAGACAGAGTATGAATGGGGGAGGGTCAGAGAGAGAGGGAGACACAGAATCCGAAGCAGGCTCCAGGCTCTGAGCTGTCAGCACAGAGCCTGACGCGGGGCTCGAACTCATGGACTGTGAGATCATGACCTGAGCTGAAGTCAGATGCTTAACCGACTGAGCCACCCAGGCACCCCTAAATCCTTGAGTTTTAAAAGTCAGTAGGCTTGGCTGGGATAGAGCCCTGAAGGCACTGTACTGCTCCTGGAGAGAAGGCAGGCAACAACCAGGAGGCAGGCCACAGCTACTTTTTACTAGATATGTGTCTCTGTAGGCAAGGTCAACAAAAACAAAAATAAACTATTGGGACATCATCAAAAGAAGAAGCTTCTGCACAGCGAAGGAAACTATCAACAAATCTAAAAGTCAACCTACAGAATGGGGAAAGATATTTGCAAATGACATATCAGATCAAGGGTTAGTATCCAAAATCTATGAAGAATTCATACAACTCAACACCAAAAAACCAAATAATCCAGTTAAGAAATGGGCAGAAGGCATGAATAGACATTTGTTCAAAGAAGACATCCAGATGGCCAACAGACGCATGAAAAGCTGCTCAACATCACTCATCGTGATGAAATACTACCTCACACCTGTCAGAATGGCTAAAATTAACAACACAGGATACAACAGATGTTGGTGAAGATGTGGAGAAAGGGAACCCTCTGACACTGTTGGTAGGAATGCAAACTGGTACAGTCATTGTGGAAAACAGTATGGAGGTTCTTCAAAAATTTAAAAATAGAACAACCCTGCTAGGTATTTATTTATCCAAAAGATACAAAAATACTAATTTGAGGGGATACATGCACCCGATGTTTATAGCAGCATTATCAACAACAGCCACACCACAGAAAGAGCCCAAATATCCATCAACTGATAAATGGATAAAGATGTGGTATATATACACAATGGAATATTAATCATAAGAAAGAATGGAATCTTGCCATTTGCAACAGCTTGGAGCTAGAGAGTATTATGCTAAGTGAAATGAGTCAAAGACAAATATCATATGATTTCACTCATATGTGAAATTAAAGAAACAAAGCAAATGCTCACGGGGGAAAAAAGAGAGACAAACCACGAAACAAACTTTTAAAAAAAAAAACTTTATTCATTTTAAGAGAGAGAGAGACCATGAGTGGGGGAGAGGCAGAAAGAGAGGGAGAGGGAGAGAATCCTAAGCAGGCTCCACACTGTCAGAGTGGAGCCCATTGTGGGGCTGAACCTACAAACGCGAGATCATGACCTGAGACGAAATCAAGAGTCAGACACTTAACTGACTGAGACACCCAGATGTCCTAAGAAACAGAGTCTTCACAATAGAGGACAAACTGATGGTTACCCGAGGTGCGGTTGGTTGGGAAAATGGGTTAAAGAGAGGATGGGGGGTGGGGATTAAGGAGTGCTCTTGTGATGAGCACCCAGTGATGTTTGAAGTGCTGAATCACTAAATTGTACATCTGAAACTAATATTACACTGTATGTTAATGAACTGGAATTTAAATAAAATATATATAATATAAATATAAAAATACAAAACATCTTTCACTATCAATTTTTTGTCTTATCAGTGGCACCAAGTATTGTCCTTTTTTAAAGTATTGTCCTTTTTTAAAGTATTGTCCTTTGAATAAAAAAAACTGTTTCTCTGATGCAGTTCTCCTTAATTTATGCAAAGTCACTGTTAACGGGTACAGAGTTCTGCATATCATCCGTTCCCTCTTGTCTGAGGGTCTTAATTAATCCATCCAGTCTTCCATAGATCCCCAAGATATTATACAGCCACCATGTGTCCACCCAACCTAGATGTTGGAGACATGATGGTAAATAAAGTGGCAATTTCCTTTTCTTCATGTAATAGATGCATTCTGTGTTCCTGAAACTGAGTGAAGTGAATTGTCTCTGTTAGGGAATTGGGAGCTAGGAGAGCCAACCTTGAATCTTAGACAGGCAGCTTCCAAATTGAAAAAAACAGGGCTTCATTTTTATTTTATTTTACTATTTCTCTTTTTAATCTTGTAGGTTTTCTGATAACTTTCAAGAGCTTGAGGATTTGATCCCTATTTGTCCTTATTTACAAGGAAAGAATCATCAAAGTAATTACCCAATGGCTATATTTCCTAAAACCATATGTCGATTCCTCTGTCAGTAACATTAATGTCATGGACTGGATGAACTATTTTAAATTTGTCAAAATTTAGAGCTCAGACTCCACAGCAGGTCACATATTTCACTGGCGTGGTATTTGAATCTCATATCTCAGCCTTCTTGAAATTGTTCAGCTTCTGTCCCTCAAGCATCAAATTTAAGACAGATGCTAAGGAGCTTCAAATGCTTCAGTAGTGTAATGTCTTCCACTATCTGTTCCCTTCCATACACACAAACACTGCTTCTAATTACTGGGTAACATTCGATCTATGATGTTTTGTTTTCTACCAGTTTTTCTATATATAATTGCTTGACCTATTTTTTTTAACTTGGGATTTATTCATATGCAATGTTACTTCTATGATTCACTCAGTAATATGTGATTTTTTTTCCTAGCAAGAAATACATTTCTTTTTATGAAGTTGCTTATGACATTATTTCCATGCCAAAATTAATGATATTGAGCTTGTGTAATGTACTAATTTTTTTTAAAGGAATGAAATCCTGGCAGCTGTGCTAATCCAGGAGACCATCACTCCACAGCATGACATGATTTCCAGTTCAGCAATCTGAAGCTTGTTAAGATCATCAGAAATTGAAACTGAAATAATTTATTTTATTTGACATTGATAGATTGAAATTAAAATATAAATGAATTAGATATGTTATAGATAATTAGTTTTCAAAACTCCACTTAACTTAGGTGTCAGACTTTGGAGTACAAATTTCATTTCAAAGATTATTTTCTGACTTTCCATGACAAACAGATGGTCCCCACTCAGAGAGAGAGGAAAAGAAAAAAAATAAACTTTGTAAATTTTTAAAACAGCATAGAGCCAATTTGAAAATATCTTTTAGCCTACATTTAAATAAATAATGAGCCAATGTCAGTTAAATATGTCTGACTTCCAAACCATGATGGCCCAACAGTGCTACAGGGGCCTTCATAAATTTGAGCTGTCATCTGGGATATACGATCTCAAACACATTTTAAGTAAAACAACGACTTAAATTAAGACTTTTGGCAATGATTCAAAATACTATAATTATCCAGTAATCTTCAAGAATATTCACAGATGGAATCAACATATTTAAAATGCTCAGTTACTATTGTAATCATTTACAATTATATGAGTTGTATTTTGAAGTAAGTGAAAGTGTGGTATAATACTTCTGTATCAAGATTTCTACAGATAAACTTTATTATGTATACCAATAGGATGAAAGCAAATGAGATGATAGCACTCAGTTGTCTTCTTCCTCTTAAAATATGTTAAATCTCCATAAGCATCAAACCAGAATGTTATCAGGCACTTACAATGGAATGTTTTTGTATACTTACACATTTATAGAACACTGGTCCTCAATTTAATATTTGAAACTTTAAAAAATATGTAAGAATGGCAATCATCATAAAATTCAGATCTATTTATTCTTGTTTGAGCTCTTGGGAGTGGTTTGGTTGTTTTAAAAATATTCACAGAGTATTCTAATGAATTGAGAGAATTTAGAATCAATTTTATAATTAATTATACTTAAGTACTTTTTTCTTCTCCATTCAGTTTGTCAACTTAGATCTAAAAAATATACTGTCCTCCAAAATAACTTTGGTAGAGATTAGATAAAGATCTCTAAGCAAAAGTAATAATAACACATGTCCAGGAAATTTAAAAATAATAATTGAAATCTATTGTGTCTAAATTAAAATAATATAAAAAGGAAAGAAGTTGTAGTTAAACATGCTGGAAGTAGTATTTGCATTTATTTTTACTCCTTCCTGAAACCAACAAGCAGTAAAGAGAATAAAACAAAAGATGCATAAGCATAAATTGTAATTTTGAAAATTAGGTAAGAAATCCTAAATGATTTGTGTTTTAGCTTTCTCCACTTGGTTAAATACTACCAAGAGACAAACCAACAAAAGCAGAGTAATTTACAATACAGTTTCTCACAAGGATTCAGTTCTCTCTGAAGGCCAAGGTTTTGGTGGAGCTGAAATCAGAAGGTGTTGAGTAAAATATTTAAAGAGTGCATAGTGAAACTGCCTGATTCCATTCCTCTACCTGCACAGCCAGCAAATGATTCTCTCAGACCTGGGCAGAAGACAGTTTTAACTATGTGGAAAAACCAATAGAGATTACCTCTAAAATTAGCTGTGAGCTGATGTGACTCATTGAGATGCAATGAATATTTGGACATTACAGAATGAGATACAAGCTACTAGATTACCACCAACTTTTCTCATCACCCCATTCCTTGTCCTATCAAGATACTGGATACTTTTCTCTGGGGTGAGTTTCTGAATCAGAAGGAAGTGTCTATTGATGTTTGGAATTCCCAGAAGAAACAGCCTGATTCTTGCCTCAACATTAATCCAAATACCCAGCAGGTCACCAGCTCCATCAATATATGAGAATGTCTTCTCATATTAAATTGATTCGTTAAGGGGCGCCTGGGTGGCGCAGTCGGTTAAGCGTCCGACTTCAGCCAGGTCACGATCTCACAGTCCGTGAGTTCGAGCCCCGCGTCGGGCTCTGGGCTGATGGCTCAGAGCCTGGAGCCTGTTTCTGATTCTGTGTCTCCCTCTCTCTGCCCCTCCCCCGTTCATGCTCTGTCTCTCTCTGTCCCAAAAATAAATAAACTTTGAAAAAAAAAATTTAAATTGATTCGTTAATAAATATAGGGAGATAACCAATCATCTAATATTTGAAAGGCAGTTTTAACATGAAAGAGAAATAACACAATATATACAGAAGAAAAATAAATTGGACGTGAAACAAAAATGCAAGAAGCAGAAAAAATATAAAAAGAACTGAAATTGCTACTGTTAATATATGGAGATAATGAAAATAACTTACATTCGCGAGTCATAGATAAAATTCCACCTAAAAAAGTGAAATTCAAAGTAAAGAGCAAACTTTTGAAAATTAACAATGTTATTACTCTAATAAAAATTGAAAGAAATGTTATATAATACAGTTTAGGACATACTGGAGAAAGTAGATAGACAAGCAGTATTATAAAACAAGAGAAGATAGTAGGTGAAATTACATCAAAGTGCAGGACACTTAAGATGGAACTTATATGTATACCAGAAATAGAGAACAAAGAAAATATGAAATGTCTAAGAAAAATTTCTAAGATATTAAATGAAGGGTCTAATAAAAGCTCAACAGAGTTAATGAACAAAGAATCACACCAAGACACATCAATGTGATACTACAGAAACTTTAAAATAAGTGATAAACTTAAAAAGTTCCAGTGGGGGAAAATAAAAAATAAAATACAGTCACATAAAAAGCACTGGGAATCAAAATAGCATTGCATGTATATAGCAAGCAAGCAAACAAACAAACAAAAACAAACGAACAAAAACAAAACAAAATGTTTTATATGTGATGCAGCATAGAGAATAGTTTGGACATAATTATCAGGGACAAGAATACTTTTAATAGTTGGAAGTAGCAAAGAATGCTGAACAGATGCAACAGTCACCCATTCTATTTGCCTGCCCAATACTCTCTCAAATAAGTAACTTCTTCAACCCTATCTCATGCGATTTTTTAATCACATTGTTATGAATCATTGAAGCTTTAATCAGTCATGACAAATACATGTCCATAAGAGTGAAAAGAATGACCAAACATGGCACCAAGTTCCCTGTAGTCTAGAGATAAATGATTTTTTTTTTCTATGACATTGGATAGAGGCATGGTACTGTCATTCTTTTGGGATCAAAACCTTTAAGGCTAATACATTGTGGATATATTGTAGCTACCTTTAATTAGCCAGAATAACAAGTCAGCTAAAGTAAGAAAAATGGCATTAGTAATAAAAGAAAACACAGTGAAGCAATGACAAAAGGTGGCTGGCTGGAGGAATACAGAACTCTAGCAAAAATGAATGACCCACTGCATGTAGCTAGGTAAGAGGCAGATGATCCCCAGCACCATATATATGGAGCTAACATATTTCCATTTTGTATAAAATATCTTAAATTTGATAATTCTCATTTGCAATTGTTATTGCATCCAAATTTATCTGTGAAAAAGTTTGTTTTTTTCAATGTGGAGAAAGGATTAGAGAAAAGTCATTTCTGTTGTTAATAAGTTTCAATGCTAATTGATAGTGGAGAAACAATATTGTGTGTGTGTGTGTGTGTGTGTGTGTGTGTGTGTGTGTGTGTGTTAATAATCTTAGTGTCAAATTTGGGATCAAACAATATTTTTTAAAATGCTCAAGTTTTAGGGGCACCTGAGTGGCTCAGATGGTTAAACATCCAAATCGATTTCAGTTCAAGTCATGATCTCACAGTTAGTGAGTTGGAGCCCCCCTGTTGGGCTCTGCACTGATGGTATGGAGCTCGCTTGGATTCTCTCTCCCTCTCTCTTCTCTCTTTTTCTCTCTCCTTTCTCTCTGTCCCTCACCCATTCACAGTCTGTGTACTCTTTCTCTCTCAAAATGAATACACTTTAAAATATAAAATAAAATATTTAAATTTTAGTAACATGAAAAAAAATTCTGGAAATAGGACTTTTACTTACATGTATGAAGAAGAGGCCATTTTAGAACAATTTAAAAGGACATAAACTTAAGAGACAATACAGTGATGTTGAAACATCAAGTATTAGAATCTAAGATTCTGGAGGATAAAGAGTTGCAGCAATGTGAAGAGAATGCAGTTGTGTTTTCCTTGATGACCTAAGATAACTATGGACACAGAGCAAGAGCGTGGGTATCTGGGCTTTGGTCTGGCTGGCAAAGGGCTACTTTTGGGAGGTGGAAAAACTGCAGATTGCTTTTGAAAAGCAGAGCTTTGTTGCTAGCAGTCTCAGCATGCAACAGAGACAAGGATTATAGGTTGGTATTTGCCAGGAGGATGGCAAATGTCAACAAATCAGGATCTCAGTTTTTAATCCCTGGAGAGCTACAATTTAGGTAAGCAGAAATTTAGTAAAACTGCAAACCACACTCAATTTAGCTCAGCCTCTAATTGAATTACAGTTATTATCCCCCACTCTAGCTGTCTAGCAGAGGAAAGGGTGAACCTCTCTAGAGAAAGATCATAACCAGCCTCTATAATTTATTAAGTATTTAGAATTCAAACAAAAATTACTAAGTATGTCAAAAGATTGGAAAATATTATTCAAAATTAAGTCTTAAAAATTTAAACAAAAAATAGTAATAGACTTATGGGTGACCCTGATACTAGATTTGATAGTTAAAGACCTTGAAATAACAGATTGATTTGTTCAAGAAAATAAAGAAAAATTGGAGAAAAGGTAAATTAGGATTGGAGAAATTCATCACCAGTGAACTTTACAAAAATAAAACAATAACACTAACAGGAAAAACAATAACAATTCTGAATAGGTACATAGCTGTTAGCATAGACTCAAAAGATACAAAGCAAAAGTAGACACAGCTAATGAAATAGACAAATCAATAATTACAGTGGAAACTTACACACACCTCTTTCAGTAACTGAAAAAAAAAGCAGAAAAAGCAAGGATATAGAAGTTCTAAAAAACATAATTAACAAGTTTGGCCTCCTTTATGTACAGAACACAGAAATCACAGACTACACATTCTTTGAACTTGCACATGGTATGTTTCCCAAATTTAAGTGCCTCAAAAAACTTCCAAGAATTGAAATAATGTAGATGACTTCCAGTTGCCAAAATGGAAGGAGCTTTATAAAAATTAATATAAATAATTTAGAAAACCGCCAGGCTTTAGAAATTAAGAAAAACAATCATATTAGAAAATGTTTTTAACTGAGCAATCCTTAAAACCGTAAATGTCAAAACATTAGGATGAATCTAAAATTGAGCTTACAGAGACAGTTAAACTCTGTAATAAAAATATTTGAAAATTATAAATTAGAAAAGTAGATAATGAATTAATGATATAAGTAAATATCTTAGGAAGTTAGAAACATTAGTTAAAAGCAAATGATGTAAAAAGAAGCAATAAAACAAAAGCAAAATTAATGAATTAACAAAATTGTATAAGAATCCACAAAGCTACAATGTTTAAAATAATTTATATTTGAATTATCCAAACTCTTTACTTTGTTCCCACTGTCCCATGTATTTTTGCCACTTCTTGCAGTTGCTTTCCTACTGTCTATTCAATTTTCAGTCTCTCTATAGTCATTTAAACAACCATCTATAGTAAATTATTTCTTTTAAAATAACACATAGAGTCTCTATTTTCCTGGATGGACAATGATTGATACAGAAGAAAATCCAAAAGCACTTATAGACAAAGTATTAATATTATTATGTGCTTAGAAAGGTCATCAGACACAAGGTCAACATTCGAATATTGATCGCACCTTATAAATCAGCAAGAAGCTAAACAGTAACATTATAAAGTTGATATCATCTACAGTATCATTAAAAACACCAAACAACTGGAGATATAGACCACAAAATATGAGTTACCTTCTATGCTGAAAGCTACAGAAAATTTTTGAGAGAAATAAAGTAGGGCTAAATAAAAGGAGACCTCTATATACCATGTTCAAGCATCAGAATACTCAATATTATACACATTCAATTCTCTCTAAATTTATCCGGAGAATCAATGAGGTGGCAATCAAAACTCCAGAGGAATATTCTTGTATAAGCTAAAAAGCTCATTTAAAAACTAATTCCAAAATAGCAAGGGGCTAGGATACTTAAGGCAATTTATAATGAGAAGAAAAAATTTAGATGACTCATTCTAACAGAAATCAAGACTGTTTAGGAAGTTTTAGCAATTAATAAAGAGAAATAATACACTAAATATATATATATTGGAACAAAACAGATGATCTGGAAATAGACCAGTGCATACGGTCCCCCAATTTATGAAAAAGGTATTACTGTAGTGCAATAAAGAAAAAAAAAATTCTTCAATAAATGATTCTGGGTCAGCTGTATATCAATTAAGAAGAAATTAATCTCTTTTTCCCTTTTCACAAACATATAAACATTGATTCCAGGAGGATTAATTGTTGGTCATAATGAACTTTAGAGAAGAAAAAGAGGTAAATAAATGTCTAACACTTTATACTAATCTAGGGACACTACTAAATACTGAAAATCAATTCAGAGATAGAGAAAAGATATTTACAACACATATATTCAAAAGAGTACTCCTATCTAGAATAAAGAATTTCTAGAAGTTAATATGAAAAAGGTAGGCAATTTATAGAAAAAAAAATAGACAGAACTCTTAAATGATAGTCCAAAAATATGAATTCAAATTGCAAATCAACATATAAATATTCATTACTCTTCAGAAAAATGCAAATTCAATCACAAGAAAATACCAATGGACACATACAAATGTCTAATAGTAAAGTGCCCAAGAAAAGCAAATTTTGATAAAGGTGTGAGGCATGCTTGAAAAATTTTGTAATTTTAATACTTGGCAGGTAAGAAAAATGTACATTGGTACAACCACTAGGAACCTCTCTGGTCTATTTACTATTCAGCTATCTATTAACTATGAAAAATAAATATTAATATATACTATGATCCAACAATTCCACCTCTAAGTGGATTATAATTAAATTTATTATAGCCAAAATAAATGCACATTATTGCCCATCAAAAGACACACGCATGGATTTTATAGCAGCATTATACAAAAGAGCCAAAAACTAGCAACAACCCAATTGTTCACCAACAGAAGGAGGAATAATAAATTGTGGTGCATTTAAATAATCGAATATACTATAGCACTGAGAACTGAACAATCTAGAATTACATGCAATAATATGGATAAATCTTACAAATACAATATTGAATTAATATACCTATTCTAATATATGATTTTATTTGTCCACAATTCAATTCAAAAACAGACAAAAGTAATATAAAGACATACATTTATGACTCTTTCATGACTAGTAAAAGGGAGGGAGCACAAGAGCATATTTTGAATCGCTGGAAACCTCTGCTTCTTTATCTGTGAGGTGGTTATATGGATGTATTTACTTGGTGAAACGTCTATGCACAACTATGCACTTTGTATTCTTTCAGTACATATGCTACACTTCAGTGAAAAAAATGTAAATTTAAAAAGTAGTAATTTTGCTTTAGATTATGATAGATCAGACTAATCCTCCCACCAAATATGCCTAGAAGAACTGCATGAAATTATTTGAGAAGCATCATGCATGTCGGGCAGAAATTAAAATGCCACCATTTCAAATAAATAAGAAAGCTCCGGGAAGAGAGTTTGACCTCTGTGCTGAGCTTCACCTCAAGGCATCTGCAAATTTTTTAACTTTTACAGGGCTGATCTGTAAATAATCAAAGGGGGAGTACAGAAAATGCCCTAAGAGAATATGAGAAATAGTTTTTAAAAAACGTCTAGCATTCCTGAATTCTTGAAGGGGAGAAAGAAATAGAAAGAAAAAAGTAATATTTGAAGAGATATTATTTGCCACAAGTTTTCTAAAAATGACTTAAAATCACACAACACAGATTCAAAAAGTTATGTGAATACCAGACAAGGTAAAATAGAACAAAGCACACAAAAATATTTCTGCAAACCATGTGAAATTCTTGATAAAAGAACAAATTTAAACAACAAAACAAAATAGAATAAAACAAGAAAAATTTTAAAAGCAACCAAAGGAAAAAAAAATACATTGCTTTCCAAGGATTATCTGTAATACTAATAGCTAAATTTAAACACACACACACACACACACACACACACACACACACACACACAAAACAATAACAAATAAAACCTGAGATATTCGGTGTATCTAAGTTTTAAAGTTGTAATATTAAAGCTTGTAGAAGATAACAAAGAAGTAATTAAAGAAAACCTTTACATAGGTAAAAGATTCTTAAACAGAACACAAAACACCAATAACCATAAAGGAAAGATTGATAATTAAAGTATATTAAAATGATGAACAACCATTCATCAAAAGATACCATTTAGAAGATACTATCATATGTATATCAAACAAAAAACTCATATCCACTCATATCAACAATATATAAAGAGTATCGCATTAGATTCCTAGGGATGCTGTAATAAATTAGCACAAACTGGGTGTCTTAAAAAAGAAAAAAAGTATTACCTCGCAGTTATGGAGGGCAAAACTCCAAAATCAAGATCTCTTCAGAATCCCATTCCCATTTCAGGGTCTATGGGAGTATCATTCCCTGCCTCTTGCAGCTTCTGGTGGCTCTGGGCATTGGCTTGTGGCCACATTACTCCAATCTCTGCTTCTGTCTTTACTTTGTGTTTTCTTCCCTTTGTCTTAAACCTTCCTCTTCCTTTCCAATACAAGGACACTTGTCCCTGTATTTAGGACTCATGTGGATAATCCAGAAATATCTGCACATCTTAAAGTCCTTCACTTAATCACATCTGCACAGACCTTTTTATTCCAAATAAGGTAACATTAACACATTCCACGGATTTGATGCAGCTATCTTTTAGCAGGCTATATTTGAAAAAAGAAACAGTAAACGCTTACAAAATCTTGAACACATAGATTCAAGATTCAAAATCTTGAATCATCTCCAAATGACCAATTCTCTTTGCTTGAGCTCTCCCATAAAAGAAAACAAACAAACAAACAATCAAACAAGCAAACAAACAAGATGGCTGTGTAAGTAGTTTCTTTTAGGAAAGCAAAGGAATATGATTAGGGCCCTGGAAAGTGTGACACAGGAAAGGAAGAGTAAGACATGTTATTGAGTCTGTTACTGCTATGACAAATTTGGGAACAATTCTCTGGGGACTTTGTGAGAACTCAGGTAGATTATACCTCAACATTGTCTGTCCAAATAAAGGGAGAAAAAAATTCTTCTTTGGGGTCTCTGGGTGGGTCAGTTGGTTAAGCACTGGACTCTAGATTTTGGTTCAGGTCATGATCTCACAGTTGTGAGATCCAGCCTGTGTCGAGCTCCACGCTGAGACTGGAGCCTGCTTGGGATTCTCTGTCTCCCTGTCTATCTGCCTCTCCCCTATCACACTCTCTTTCTCCTTTGTCTCAAAATAAATAAATAAACATTAAAAAATATCTTCTATTAACTCATCTCCTGCTATTGGGTCAATAGCTTGGTCCATATGCTTCTGACTCCATTACACATGCTATCAGAATGGCTGATAGGTTCTGTTAGGCATCTCCCCCATACCCCATGTCCATGACCGGAAACAAAAATACAGGAAGCAGTTGAAGCACTGTACTATCAGATTAAACCAGCAAGCATCTGCTTTTCATGACAATAACTGAAATGGAATGATGGGCTCGAGTTAGGTAAGGTGGGACCATGCACAGGTATAAGAGGGTCAAACTTACAAGTAAATTATAAAAGCCATTTCAACATCTTTGTAGTCAGGAAAATTCAAGTTACATCTTGATTAAGATGCAGTGGGGTGCCTGGCTGGCTCAGTTGGAAGAGCATGTGATTCTTGATCTCAAGATTGTGAATTCAAGCCCCATGTTAGGTGTAGAAATTATTTTAAAAAAAATAAAACTTAAAAAAAAAGACATAGGACAGTAAAATTCTCAGTTTCATGGTAGGAGTAAAAATGGGTACAGTCACTTTCCAAAATGCTTTGACTGTGTCTATTAAAGCTGAATTATGTATACTCTATGACACTGAAGGTCCACTCCCCTGTATACAGCTAATAGGAATGCAAGCATATATGTGCCAAAAGATATCCATGCGCATATTCATAATGGCATCATTAGTAATAGGAAAGCACTCACTGTGCAAATGTGCATTGTATCAGAATGGATAATTGTGGCTTATTAATATAGCGAATATCAATAGGGTGATCAATTAGAACTATAAAACAAAAACTTGACTTAAACAAAAAACTACATCTAGGGGCACCTGGGTGGCTCAGTCAGTTGAGCGTCCAACTTTGGCTGACGTCATGATCTCATGGTTCGTGAGTTTGAGCCCCACATCAGGCTCATCACAGAGCCTGCTTCAGATGCTCTCTCCCCCTCTCTCTCTGCCCCTCTCCTACTCACTTTCTCTCTCTCAAAAATGAATAAACATTAAGAGAAACTACATCTATGCACAATAATATGTTGAGCAAAATAAACTAGACAAAAGAGAGCAGGTATCATATAAATTTATTTGAAAAAGTTTAAAAAAAGGCAGCACTAACATAATGGTAAAAGTCAACATAGTAGTTACCCTTGTGAGGCCAATTACTGGGATAGAACACAAGTGGAACTTTTAAAATAGAGTACTATTTTATGTCTCATTCTATATCATCGTTACACAGAATGTTCACTTTGTGGAGATGTATTCAGCTACAGATGGATCTGTACACTTCTCAAGATACATGTTATACTTCAATAAGATTTATTCCTTAAAATTACAAAATGTATTTTTTTCATACTGCACAAATCAGGTTATATGAAAACGATAAAGAAAATAAGATAAATATTCCATCATTCAAATAACATTTATCTGCCTCTGATATTTTACCTAGCATATACAGGCGGCTGTGATTTGCATAGCCTGTTTGTGACTAACAGTTTTCTCTCCCTGCTCAGTGGAGTTCCATAATTAGGCAGTGGTGATTGCCAGCCCTTGGCATGTTATGTGAAGAAGAGACAAGCTCCCAGCATGCTCATGGAGACAACCTGCGAAGTTGAAGTGGCTCAGCTTGGATCTTATCTCTTCCACATAGAGTGTCAGTCAGAAATAGGTATAGTCAGTTACTGACTTAATTTTAAGCTTTGTTGGGGCACTGGGCATCCCATTCCTATTACACCTTAATAATTTTTATGTTTAAGTATTTGTTTTTATTTGTTTGTGTTTTAACTATACTTTGGACTCTCTGTGGTTTCCTTTATCACCATTTTCCAGTTATACATTTAATATTTTATATTTAAGCTTTATTAGTCCTAGACATCCCATCATGTAGCACAGTGCCCCAGTGTATACATACATGCACTTTGGATTTTGGTTTTAAGGGTATCCTTAGGGGAGAAGGCATGAAATCTGAGTCCAAAATATTTAGCAAGCTACCTCCTTTCTCTATAACAATTCCCTCTACCATCCAAGACTAGAGACGCTATTGAAATCCTAGTTTATTAATTGCTGGCACTTTTATCACAAAGTGCCAGTCTTGGTAAGCTGAGGCTACATATAAGCATCAAGTACTCTATTTATGCAGGCCACCATTACTGAAACTTCAATGCATATTAAAATCATCAGGGGGGGTTGTTAAAACACAGAGTCCTAGGTCCCACACGCAGACTAAGTGCTTTTGTGGATCTGAGATGAAATTGGAGAATTTATTTTTCCAAGTTTATAGGTGATTGGCAGTGCTGCTGGTCAGGGGTCCATGCTAGGGAGCCATTGTGGACTCAAGGGGACCTAATCTTTAGCCCCCTTACCTGCTTCCCACCCTTGTTTCAGATCTCTCTATAGATAGCTGCTGCTCATGATTGTTCAGTCAACTTTGTCGCTCCTGAATTTTTTTTCTAGTAATAGCAATTTTTACCTCCTTCACACTTACTTCATGGATCTGCTGACTATTAGTGATTATAATAAAACTCTGCCCTTACCACAGGTATAAGCATATGAATCCAAATGCAATAATAATCCCAGCCAAAAGATTAGGCAGTGTTGTTATGTGACTCAGGCAAGTTCAATTAACACAGATGCATGTATATATAAATATAGGAGTAGATAGATGGATTGACAGATATACAGGTCAATGTCAGTCTTCTGTTCAAAATTCTCTAGTAGCTCTCCTTTTTACTCAGAATCGAAAATTAATATGCTCTAAATGGCCTACAAGTCCCTAAACTCTCTATATTCTGCAACCCTCTACCCTGTACTGACAGCGTTTCATACCCCTCTCTGTCTTTTGGTCCCGTTCCAGTTCTGATGGCCTCTTCCAGTGCCCACTTTTTTAGACCAGGAGGAGATCTCTTCACTGCTGCTGCCTTCCCATGATTCTCCTCCTGGCACAGGCACCAACTGCTCAGTCTGGCCTACCTTCATTATTGGACTTAACCTTCTTGTTCTCCCTGCCCGAGCCATCCTCCTCCCTGCTTTTTTGCCATCACCTTCAAATATAGTATTAAATACACAACTTGTTTGGTGAATATTTTACCTCTTGCCATGTTTGTTCATTTTATTCTAAAAGCGATGACTTTTGTTCATTTTATTCACTGCTACATCCTCAGCACCAATGAAAGACAGGGGGTCTTAACAGTATTCAATAAATATGTGTTAAATTGCTTTTTGTATGTATAGACATATAAATAATTAAACATGGATCACACTAGAGCTTATTTCGATCAAGTATGCCAAGTTTTCCTTTAGCTGGATTTTGCTGAAGATAATCAATCTGAAGCAAAAGTGAGAGAGTCGCTAGCCTTCCAATAAATGACTCTTTACTATAAATGTTTATTCTAAAATTACTCCTTTAAAGTCTTCTAGCTTGTATGGTTGAAGTCATTACAAACTCTATTGTCCACTAATAAAGATAATGACTGGAGCACCTGCATACATTTCTCTATCTCCACTCTCCCAGCAGATTTCTCTAGGTTTTGTTACTTAAGTTATTTTATATTTTAAATATTAATATTTATATTCTTATATTTAGCCATGATTATTTTTATATTAAAATGGTTTAACCACCAACTGTTTTACCAAAAAGTCTCTATATTGGCTGAAATTCAAAATAAGTAGCTTCCCCCCCACCCCACCCCAGGGATAGCACATGTGTGAATGCTTGGGAATATATATTATTACCCAATGTGCCTCTCTGGCTTATTCATATGACTTTTCTTTCAGAGCCACTTCCCAAACTGTTGTTTCACACTAGATTTTAAAAGACATAACCCCTATCTTCTCTGTAGCTTTTCTGAAACCTTGTATCACATCACTTCCAAAAAAAAAGGCACATTGATGATTCTTTTCATGATTCTGGCACTAACTTTGTGCGCGTTCTGTAACCTGCTAATTGACTTTCAGAATGCCCCCAGAATGGCTTTCTGAATATTCTCTCATCTCCGAGACTCATGGATTGAATCTGTCATACATTATGTTCATTGAAGATACTTTGTTTGTAAACAAGCTGGCGTTTCTTTTTTAAAAATTTTTTTAATGTTTATTTATTTTTGAAAAAGAGACAGAGTGTGAGTGGGAGAGGGGCAGAGAGAGAAGGGGACACAGAATCTGAAGCAGGTTCCAGGCTCTGAGCTGTCAGCACAGAGCCTGACGCAGGGCTTGAACTTGTGAACTCCAAGATCATGACCTGAGCAGAAGTCAGATGCTTAACCTACTGAGTCACACAGACGCCACTTAGTGGTCTCATTAAAAGGCCATAGATATAATATGACTACAGTATTTGGCAGGAGAGAAAAATATTTAAAGGGGCTAGTGGAGAGTCATTTTGATAACTGCCTATTAGGAGACATTTTGGTAATTCATTCTAATGTGATTATTATCTCTTCTTGACAAAGTAGGTCTTTATCAGTAGATAGCACACCTCTTCATTACTTATTCTGTTTTTAGCTTTAAAGCTTTATTTAAATTATATTTAGTCTGATGTTAACATTTTCTACAAGCTATTTCAGGTTCCGTGTGTGTGTGTGTGTGTGCGCGTGCGTGTGCGTGTGAATGATTCCATTCAACTTAAGTAATTATTTTTTCTGTATCTTTGCAGAAACAAAGATAATTGGTTGTTGGATCTTTGCGAATTTATTTTTTTTAAGTTTATTTATTTATTTTGAGAGAAAGAGAGAAAGAGTGAGTGTGAGCAGCAGAGAGGCAAAGAAAGGGGGGAGAGAGAGAATCCCAAGGAGGCTCCATGCTGTCAGCCCAACGCAGTGCTTGAAACCACGAACTATGAGATCATGACCCGAACAGAAACCAAGAGTCCGACGCTTAACCTATTAAGCCACCCAGGTGCCCCTATTTATTTGTTTTTAATATAATTTGGAATTCATCTTTCCATAGCAAGTTTAATTAATTTATGTACATTGTAATTATTATTTGGGAAGTATTCTTTGTTAACTTAGTTTTGTTTTATATATATTTTTAAAGTTTATTTACTTTGAGAGAAAGTGGGGGAAGGGTCAGAGGCAGAGAGTTCCAAGTAGACTAGGCACTGTCAGCATTGAGCCCTACATGGGGCTTGAACTCACAAGCCATGAGATCATGACCTGAGCCAAAATTGTATGCTTAACCAACTGAGCCACCCAGGCACCCCTGTTTTACACTAAAAAAAAATTTTTTTAACATTTATTTATTTTTTGAGAGACAGAGAGAGAGCATGAGCAGGGGAGGTGCAGAGAGAGGGAGACACAGAATCCGAAGCAGGCTCCAGGCTCTGAGCTGTCAGCACACAGCCTGATGCGGGGCTCAAACTCATGCACCGTGAGATCGTGACCCGGGCCAAAGTCGGTCGCCTAACCGACTGAGCCACCCAGGCGCCCCCACATTTTTTACATATTTTTTTATATTATGTTTTCCCATTTCTTAATTTTCTTTTGTTCACCTGCATTTTCTCTGTTATTCACACATTTATTTTTATTCTTCTGTTGGTTTTCATTAGTGTATTACTCTCCATTGTATACACCTACATGTTAGTTTAGATTTCCAATACTTATAACTACCATATCTTCATCCCAAACAAGGTAAATTACTTATGATCCACTAATGACCCTTGATAACCACTTTCTTAATATCATTTTTTTTGGCACTACTTATTTAGACAATGAAGTTTACTGAGTTATTTACTTACCCTCACTTTCCATAGTATTGTTCCTCTATTTGGAGTTATTTCTATTTTTGCTCATGTACTTTGTGAGTGCACTCAAAAAATACCATTGGGTAATAAACTTTCTGAGAACTTTTTCAAGATATTCAAATGATAGTTTACTTGTGTGTAAAATGTGATGCTCAAGTGATTTAAAAAGGAGTTATTAATATCTTTAAGTACTTTGAAATATCATTTAGTGAGAAGTTTGAAGTGATTTGTATCTCTTGTTGGTGAATTTTTTTTTCCCTTTTGGTGGTTCTGGAATTGTCATGTTTTGTTTGCAGTTCTTAAATTTAAAAACATTATTCCTGATTGTGTGTGTGCATGCATGTGTATAGTGGATCTGCCCTTATATAACCTGCTCATTATTTCTATGTTTAATTCTTGGAAATTCTAGTTATTGTATCATTAAACATCATCCTCCTTTATTTTTTTCTCTTATTTGTTACTCATAAAATTTATGCTGACATTTCTAACTCAATTATTTTGGGATAGTTCCCTTACCTCATCATCTAGTTCATTAATTCTACCTGTTGACCAAATCCATTTTTCTATCCAACACATTTATCGAGATCTTTATTTCAGCAATTAAAATTTACACACAATAATTTAAATTGACTTTTTCCTGTTGCTAGTTTGTAACTTCATCTCTAACCTTTGTTGGCATATTTTTTACGTTTTTTTAAAATGTTGTTCTACTTTCTGTATAAATGCAGTTGTTTGCTTTGTTCTCTTTCTTCACAGTGCTTGTGCTCTTCAGATATTCCTGTCTGTGTCTGTGGAGCTATTATGTTTGGTTCATATTACATCATTGCCTAGTTAGTCATTCATATCTGAGGAGAAAGGTGAGATCTTAAACCTTATTTTGTGCTATCATGTGAGTTTAGGTATTACATATGGGTCTCAAACATACCCTCTTTAGTTTATTCACTTTCCTCCCCCACAGTGATGTTGATCCACAGGGATACTCTTGGACACTCTGAATTCTTGTGTTTCAATAGTAAGTTTAATATTTGCTTTAGGTTGCTGTTAGATAAATTTTAAGCTAAAAACATACACAGAGTTCTGTCTTGTGAAGTTTTTAACCATCAGTGTATACTTAATTTCATTTTTCCTGAAATTGATAATGTTATGGTTCTATTTATAAGTCATGGTTGGTTAGGAAAATGTCTCTGAACAAATCAAGACATAGAAACTCTCCTCCTCTCAATTTTTAAATTTTTTTTAACATTTATTCATTTTTTTTTGAGAGTGAGAAAGAGCATGAGAGGGGGAGGGACAGAAAGAGAGGAAGACACAGAATCAGAAGCAGGCTCCAGGCTCAGAGCTATCAGAAGCAGGCTCCAGGGCCCGATGTGGGGCTGAACTCACAGACTGCAAGATCATGACCTGAGCCAAAGTCGGAAGCTCAACTGACTGAGCCACCCAGGCACCCCTCCTCCTCTCAATTTTTGTCTTCATGAGTAGATGAAGTGAGATAAGTGGACTGGTATAACTAAAGTTAATAGATTTACATGAAAGATTTTCCCTTCAAATGGGGCTAGAAATGGGCCATTACCTATGTTTGAAGGCTCTATGTGATCACGGCAGTACCAATATTTCTAGGGAAAATATTTTGCCATCCTTTACTCTGGGTTTCCAAGTAGACATTACTGTAAAGGAAATTCTTACTTTTTATTTGCTGTGGTTTGTTTCCATCAGTCTCAGCTTGTAATTTTGGTGTTTGTTTACTTTTTTAATGTTTATTTATTTTTGAGAGAGAGTGTGAGTGGGGGAGGGACAGAGAGAGAGGGAGACAGAATCCGAAGCAGGCTCTGAATCCATGAAATGTGAGATCATGACCTGAGCCCAAGTCTGACGCTTAACCAACTGAGCCACCCGACACCCCTACTCATTCTTGAATCAGAAAAAAGTCAATAATGGCCTGAGGTTAGCTGATCATTGAGATGAGTGGATTTTCCTTTGTTCTGTTTGTTTGTTTGTTTTAATTTATTTATTTTGAGAGAGACACAGACAGTTCAAGTAGGGAAGGGGCAGAGAGAGAGAGAGGAGCCCAATGTGGGGCTTGAACCCCCCACCAACCGTGAGATCATGACCTGAGCTGACATCAAAGAGTCAGTTACCGACTGAGTCACTTAGGTGCCCCTGTTCTCATTGTTCTTTAATTTGGTAATTCTTGAAATCCTTCTCTGCCAATTGCTGTAAATTTACATTGCTATATCAATGACTCAGGCTGAAAATGGGGGTGAGATGGAGTCAGATCTGTGGTGGACTCCTTGATGAATCCCCAAGACTTCTCACTTCTGACATTTCACTTGTGGTTGAGTCCTACTGGATGAAATGACATGCAAATGAGTTTTGTTTTTTTTTGTTTGTTTGTTTGTTTGTTCTGTTTTTTTTTTTTCCTTTTTTTCTCAGGGTGTCCCATATGTCCTCATCACTGGCTCTTGTTTTCTATATTGTGAGTATTACATGGTTTCTTGTGGCATTTTCTCCTTTATTGTCTGGTAACATTACTGCCTCTCATAGGGGATAAGTACAAATCTAGTACTCATTCATTTCCTCCATCAAGCTCATCCTATCCGTATTACATACTAACCTTCCCTAATTTTTAGTGATGTTGGAGGTTACTGCCATTTTATTTGTAATCCCTTTATTCATTTCCTAAGACATACAGGGAAAACAGAGAATGAATTGGTAGAGAGATGATGTCATTAGGTCTCTGTACTTTACAATATTACATGGAAATCTGTAACAAAATCTTTGTTAATTTGCCTCTTGAGAAAACCATAGAATATATTTCATAACTGGCTTACTCAGGTTTTCATGTGTTTTACTCAATACATTTACGTGATCCAGAAGTAATTAATTTAAATTTACTCATGTGTGTCTAATATCAATTTTTAACTTTATCAAGATTTGCTTTTTAATGACTCTTGTCATATTTAGACTCCAGATGTTATCCAGGAGAATTAATTTATATATTTTGCTTCTAAAAAAGAATCAGTATGGTTAGGACCTCTTAAACTTAAAATGATTATAGCATGGAGTGTTACAAAGAGGTAAGCATCCTCAATAATCACTCCTCTCTAGACTGGATGAGAATTAAAGGTTTATTTCTGATGAAATATTCGTAATTTAAGATAAATATTAATTTCCTTCTCTCCAATCTGTTCTCTCTTAAACTATTTTAGTTAACTCACATATAGGAACATTTTGAGACATAATCATTGATCATTACATAATCTGACCATTACAATGAGATGATTTTGTAAGCAAAAGAACAACTTATTCAATGTGGTCTGGTAAGTTGAAGTTGCCATTTTAAGAAAAAGAAATCTTACAAAACACGATGGAATATAGCTCATAAAAAAAGATATATGTTGTGTATATAGACAGAGGAAAAAAAGTAAATACTACAGTTAAATATCCGTAAATGGAAGAAAGCCGCAGCTGCATAAAAACAGACCCTTTCAACCAAACATTGTGTTTTAATTGAATTGCCTGCTGAGCCAAACAAAAATCAAGTCTCTCCCAGAATCAGACTCTGACTGTCAGGCACTTTAAGTGAAGGCAAGCAAAATGCCTCTCCAAGCTTCCAGAGAGTATTATGGCTTTCACAGGGTATTGGAAAGCTTTTCGACAGGGTTTTCATAATTGTACTTTCCCTAGGTTAGAAGAGATCTCTAATCACAGTGCCTTTTTTATTCCCTCAGGTACTTCCCTACCTGTGTTACATGAGGGACCACTGTGATTCACAGGAGGAGCCCTCTTTGCCAGATTCAAACTAATTTTATACAAACTTCATTGAAGCTTTAGAGTATTGGATTTTTTAAGTAATGCAACTGCCTTTTAAGAACTTTTCCAATTAACATTTGCTCCTTCATGGCATCCTTTATCCTTTCTAACTGGCACAGTAAAATTTGTGCTGCATACAATATGTATATTATATTCAAACTCATCTTATATCAACTATTATACACAGATAAAATAGACAGGTATGATATATATGTAAATAAAACACATCTTATAAACGATGATAGTCAAACAATTTTTTTCTTTTTATAGTAAAATATATAACATAAGAAAGAGTGTAAAAATGTTCGTTTTAAAAAATAGTTAAAAAGAAAATCCTAATTTTACCTTAACATGACTAAGTACTAGGACATAGTTCCTTAGAAGGCCACTTCATGTTTCTTCCTCCTCTGTACACTTTTTCCCTAGGGCGAATCACTAGTCTAGTCTGGCTTTTGTGATAAACATTATCCAACTTTTTTGTGTCTTATCATCTCTGTGTATATTCTAATATTATATTAAGTTTTTCCTTCCTTTTAGAAGTAGTACAAATGAAGTCTGGTCAACTGTTGATGAATGTTTATGTGATTCATTATGTAATTATATGACTCTTTTTGCCAATGGGTATTTGGATTGATTTCAGTTTTACAAATGAATAAACTGTTAAAATACTACCGTGTGTACATGTTTGCGGTCATTTTCTAGTAGGTTATATAAAGGCTCACTTTTAGGAGAAAAAGCAACGTGGTTTTTCAAATGGTTTTTAGTATTTTATATTCTATTAATCAGCATATTGACTAAACTGCTAATACAAAAAGTGCCAAAAAGTGCAGTAACTGGGTATTTATTTCTCTTTTACAAAACAATTGAGTTGAACAGCTTTGGGCAAACAGAGCTGTTCTACTTATCTAAAAAAATTTTTTAGTGTTTATTTATTTTTGAGAGAGAGGGAGAGTGGGGTGGGGGAGAGGCAGGGAGAGAGGGAGATACAGAATCCGAAGCAGCTCCAGGCTCTGAGCTGTCAGCACAGAGCCTGATGCAGGGCTTGAAGTCACGAATTGTGAGATCATGACCTGAGCCGAAGTCTGAGATCATGACTTGAGCCAAAGTCGGACACTTAACTGACTGAGCCACCCAGGCACCTCAGAGCTGTTCTATTTAGTCATCAAAGTCTAGGGTCTTTTCCTTTGTTCTCCCCTCCCTTCAAGGGTTTTGTCTTCATCTAGATGGTGGAAGAGCTCACTTTCACATCCACTGAACTACTCAGGGGAAGAGTGCAGCAGAAGTATAGGGCAAATGGCTTGTTTTAAAAGAAATGATCCATAAATTATACTCATCTTTCCACTTTGTCTTGAAAGCTCTGATAGTATTCAAGGAAAAGTAGGTAGAAATTTGGAACAAATTTTAATTTCCAAAGTTATTAGAAACTTAAAGTTGTGAGTACTTTCCAAAAAGTAAAAAATAGACCCAATAACAGATTGAAGTATAAATGTCCAAATAATGAGCACTAGAAAGAGTCAGGAAAGAAATGGGAGATTTTAGAACTTAAAACAAAAATAAATATAAAAGTTAACTGAAGAGCATGAGTTTCCAAATTAAAATGATTTATGAAAAAGCGTAGCATTGAATTTTAGAAACTTTGTGATAGAAAAATCTTGGAGAGAGAGAAAAGGAGGGAGAGAAAGAGGGAGACAGACAAACAGTCAAGAGAATTAAAGGTTGTATAAAATCAGTTGGGAACAAGAGTGCATCTGATTTAGAAATAACAGTAGAACCCAGAAGCAAGGGAACAAATGTTCAAAAATCTGCAAGGTAATTATTTCTAATATAATTCATTCTAAGATAATAGTTTACAAAATAGTTTCCAAAATTTTAAAACTAAAAATTTAGTATGCAGAATAAGAATCAGATGTGATTGTAGACTACATCACATTGAAGAGGGCAAAGCTCCTATAGTCCTTTGCGAAAAAAGCTACTAAAACTTATTCTGCAGAAAAAGGAATAAACTAAGAAAGAAAAAGTTAGGGAAACAAGAAAAATAAAAATATACTACGATACAGAAGTGCTGTTGTGTAACTGGCCCAGAAAGCAACAAGTCCATTTTTGAGGAGTAGAATGGAAGGTTCCAAGACACATGCCTACCTCCCTTCAAAAGTTGATCCTTGGTCTTTATGAAATTTCAAATTCTGAAAGATAGCTTATGAATAAATAAAAGATGGGTGTATAGAAAATTACATAAAACCAATGAGACAATGACTAACTGCTGGGCAAACAAAAACTATATAAAGCAATGCATATATTTATTTAACATTATGGAAATCAACCGGGAATAATGCTACATAGTCCTAAGTATATAAATACGTTAATTATGAAACTCAAAACATTGTGTAGATTGTGAAAGAAGTGAGCATGTGTGCTGCAGGTAGAGGTGAAGGGGGCCTGGTAGAGTATAAAGAAGATAAGCTACTGCTTTCCATACGAACAAAATATTAGATGGCATATAACCCTGAAAAGTTAGCAAATTAAGATCTAAGAACATAATTAAGAGACATGGAGATAAATGCCAAAAGAAACAGTACAGGAAAGAAAAATGACAGCTTGTGAGAAGCAGGAAATGGGGATGGTAAGGAATGGAGCAGTGTCTAGTCATCTTGTTTAAAAGATTTTTTAGAACACTGGCTTTTTAAACTATATTCATGAGAAGCACCTGAGTTACTCAGTTGGTTGAGCACCCAACTCTTGATTTCTGCTCAGGTCATGATCTCAAGGTTCGGTTTGTGGGTTAGAGCCCTGCATTGGGCTCTCTGCTGTCAGTGCAGAGCCCCCTTCAGATCCTCTGTCTCCCTCTCTCTCTGCCCACCCCACCCCTGTCATTCTCTCTCTCAAAAATAAACAAAACATTAAAAAAGAGCTGAAACTATATTCATGAATAACTCTGCTAAAAATAAAACATATATATATATATATATATATATATATATATATATAGGAATGAACATATATATATTCATATATATTTATACCCCAAACCACCATTAGCTTTACTTTTTAGAAACTTCCTTGATTTATTTGTCTATAAAAAGGGGTAATACTATATACCATGCCAGTGTGTTATGCAAATGAAATGACAAAATGTCTGTAAAATCTCTAGAACAGAACCTCAAGGGCATATTATAAGCATTAAACTAATGTTACATCTGCCATTTTAATTGATCAGGGAACCAAATTCTAGAAAGTTTAAGTGACATGACCTAGTGATAGGAGTAAAAAAGAGGAAGAAGAATTCAGATCAAATGTCCCTCTAAAGCATGACTTTCATTATGCTACATTTCCCCTGACTTATTTATACTAAGGAACACATTCTACTGTACATATTTGTGCTTAGTAATGTGATTAAGAACAAATTTAAAATATTCCAAGGGAAGGTCTTCACCTAAATCTGTCATAATTGTTATCACTTTAAAAGTGGGAAAGTACAGATCCAGTATGTCTAACGAATTTCAGATTATCTTGCGGCTCCTTTTTCTTTTCTAATCTTCTATCTTTATACTTCACAATGGTTTAATAAAAAAAAAAAAACATACTGTCCACATTTAATATTACTTACTGCCTCCAGCCATAAAAGTGATAGAGAATAAAAATGGAGCCTTTCTGAATAGTTTTCAGATGACTTTGATAAATGATAAAATTCACCATTAACTCAAACTAGTTTTTTGCTTCTGAGTAAACACATGCGATATATAGTTTTAAGTCTGAGTCTTACTAAGAATTCACCAGGACTACAATGTATACAGCAATAAAAAATGCATTAACATCATGAATGCCTATGAAAGAGCGAACTTACAAAAGAAAATGGACAATGATGTCAACATAAAATTATATTACATGACACTCTCAGTTTTAGTGCTTCCATTACTGGTATGGGATTTGGGGGTTTGTGGAGGAAGCATTAGTGTCAAGTGATTTTCCATTAGGGTTGATCCATCCATGTTATCATACACATATCAGAAAAATGAATATAGATTGTACTTTAATACTTAATAAGTACGTATAAACATAGGTTTTATGCTGGGTGGTGTCCTCTTAACTGTGAATAATAAATAGCACATCTTGCTGAGAATATTTTGAATTTTATGTGAATATTGTTCACGTTGTTGGTGAAAAAACATTGCTGGTGTCAACCTGTGCTTAAGAAGGTAAGGATTGATGTACTTATTTTTAATATATTCCAGTGTTGGAAAGAGACAAAAGTGCATATGACTTGTTTTTTTTCGTTATATTTCCAGTGCTTAGAATAAAGAATGACATAGGCTAGGGATTCGTTCCTTCATTAATCCTTTTAAATTTCATTCATCAATTCATTTAACAAATATTTATCATGAATCTAGAATAACTACTTTCCACTTTTTTTTTGCACTGAGAGTACAACATAATGCAACATAAATCAAAACTTCTTCCCTCATACAGCTTAAAAGCTAGTGGGAAGAAACAGACAATAACATAAAAAATTACTAAAATATATAGAGTGTAAGACAGTGATATGTATCACAGAGAAAAATAAATTAGGAAAAGCAACAGAGAATGCCAGGTGCAATTCTAGATGGAATGGACAGTGTTATGGGTTGATTTATGTCTGTCAAGAAAAAGATATGTTAAAATGTAATCCTCGGCATCTCAGAATGTGACCTTATTTGGAAATAGGATTGTTGCAGCTGTAATTAGCTAAATAGGTTATGCAGGAATAGAATGGACTCTCAATCCCACATGACTGATGTCCTAATGAGAGAAAGGACACACAGAATGTGGCCATGAGATACAGAAGTAGAAACTACCACAGGAAGATGGAGGCAGCAAATGAAGTGTGGCACCCATAAGGCAAGGGATGCCAAGGATCAGTGCTCAACAACATAAGTTTAGAGAGAGACACAGGAGAGATTCTCTCTTAGTGCCCTCCGAAAGAACTAACCTTTGACTAATTCTTTGATTTCAGGTTTCTAACCTCCAGAACTGTGTAAGAATACATTTCTGTTCTCCAAGCCACCCAGTTTGTGGAATGCTGCATGGCAGCTCTGGGAAATGCATACAGTCAGGAAAAGCCACAGGGCAGAAGGTGATACATCAGTTTAGACCTGAAAGGGACAAGGGACAGATATTTGAGAAAATCACCGGGAGAGATACCAGCCATGGAAAAACACAATTTCAAAATTTCTGAGGGTTAAAGGTGACTCCTATATGGCTGGAGCTGAGTGATTAAAAGAAAAGGTTAATGGGAGATGAGTTCCAAGAATTAAGAGGTTGGGAGAACCAGGTAGGCCCATGCTGTTAGTGGATTTTGAGCAGAAGAGTGACTGGGTAAGATTATGTTTTAATTGGGTAAATCTAGATGCATGTTGAAAACTGACTAAAAAAGGCAATGTTAGAGGCAGGGAAATATTTAAGTATTAAGTATGCAGTAATTCAAGAAAGATTTTATATTGCTTTTTCCAGAGTAGTAGCAATGGCTGATATGGAAATGGATTAATTGGATATTTTAAATATACTTTGAATATAGAGCTTATAATGTTGGTTACAGATCAAACACAGGATGTGAAAGAAAAGAAGTCAACAAGGCCTGCAAAGTCTTTGTCCTAAAAAAATAACTAGTGGAACGATGTTACCATTTATTATGATACAGAAAAGAACAGAAAGAATTGACCTGCCTGGAGAGAACAGCAGGTTTTGATGTTAAGTAGACATTCAAAGGGAAATATCAATAGTCTGGAAAGAAATCAGTGTAGTTATATCATTTATAAAAACATGGAAGTGGATAATCTCATTCAATAAATGTGTGTAAACAGAAAAGAAGGTGCCCAAGAACTGAGTCCTTGAGGACTCCATGGTTAAAGGTCACTAAGATAAAGAAGAACCATAAAAAGGAGGCTGGGAAGAACCAGACAGAAAGTTAGGAGGGCACTTGGGTTTTCGTTTTTGAAGGTCAGTGCAGAGGTTTCAGGGAGGGAAAAATAGGGGGAAAATGATCTGGACCATGTACTACTAATCAGTCAAATGAATTCAAGACTAAATTTTAGCCATTGGGTTTAGCCATAGAAGGATGGTTACTGATTTAATGAGGGGCAGTTTTAGTGTAGCTTGAGTGTTGAAAGTCTAGAGGAAGTAGGTTGAAGAGAGAATGAGAGCAGAAATATTGGAGAAAATCTAACAGATTTTCCACAAAGATAAACAGAAAAAGGAAGAAAAAAAAGAAATGTGGTGGTATCTAGAAAAGTCAAGTGACTTTGTTAACTGTGTTTGTGGGAAGAATGTAAAAGATCCACTCGAGGAAGACATCAACTGGTGTAAAGGGAATAAGACAAGAGAATTGTTACATAGTTATCTTTGATTATGTTGGGGGTAGGTTGTGCACAGTTATTTGAATGAGAGTACAAGTTAGAAAGTTTGACTTTTGTTGCAACAGTATTGTCTACCTATAAGTAAAAAGCATAGCTACAGAGAACATGAACACAGATGGGAGGCTTAAGGTGAACGCGGCAGTAGGAATTAGACAGGAAGTTCCCTTTTTTTTAGTTTTCATTTTCTCAGTGAAAAGAGAAAGCAAGGTCAGGAGCTGAGAGCTATAATAAATTAGGAAGGAATTTGATGAGAGACAAAAGGCTATGAAATTAATGGCCAGAGAGTGAAAGAGTGAATGAACTAGGACAATATTGTGAGATTGGCAGGCAGCATTCGGGGCACATTTGAGGTAAATGATAATGACTTTAGAGTGAGGTGGTCAGCATTGCTGTGGATTTTTTCTATATATCTGATGTTGCCAGGTTGTATGCATGAAGTAGATAGAAAGTTGCATTCAATTGACCAGGGCATAATTTAGCTTCATCTCCTTTCACATAATTGCCTGTCAGTCCCCTGATTCCATCACAAAGGTCCACTTCCCTTCCTTCTATATTTATTATGTGATGTTTATCATATATTTAAGTGCTCCATAATTATTAAATTATTAAATATGTAAACATATTTAAATATGTTTATCACATATTTAATATGCTCTGTGATTATTTATATTGGTCTCCCCCTTTCCCCTCTAGAATTGGTATAAAAGGAATACAGTACATAGAGTTTAGAATTCTATATAATACTGTAGATTTCATTGTGAATGACAAGAGGGGCCATTAGATGATTTTGTGTATGGTGTGATATTTTCTGAATGGTATATCTGAAGGTGACACTGAATACCGAATGTAGGTACTCCAGTAGAAGAGAGGACAACAGAAATCATAAATCAGTTTGGAAGCCTTTGAAATATTCCTGATAATAGATGTGCTGTTTTAGATTAAAGATGTATTAGCACTGATCGTAAGACTTGGAAATAGAGTAACAAAACTTGGTTTTGGTGATGAAAAATGTGAGAAAAAAGAAAGGAACAGAGAATTCCCAGTTTTTGGCTTGAGAAAGTGAATGTATGATGGCAATATTTACTGACGTGTTAATATTGGCAGATTTTCACATTTTCATGAAGATGAGGAGGTTGAAGATGAGAATCTAGAATAACTAAACTTCGAGATAAACTAACTTTGAGATTACAAAGCATTGACAAAATGTTTTCAGTATAATAGATAATTTGTCACTGTGAATGGTAGACAAGGTACTATGAACTGTACATAAATTAATATATGTGATTTTAACAAAAAAATCTGAGGTAGGTGTTACTGTTGCCTTAATTTACAGATAAGGAATTTGAGAATTAAGAAGTTGCTAATTCTTGGCATCAAAATAACACTGTCCTTTTTCAGATGTCCATGAAACTGATTATTACTTTAATATTTATTATCCAGTAAAGATTTTAAAAAATGTATTAGTCAGCTATTTTCAAAATAATTCTGAGAAACAATTCTCAAACCCAGAGCCTCAACACAACAATTACTCAGCTTCTGGATCAGTGGATCTGCTTGGGTTCAGCTGATCCAGGCTGGGCTAGGCTGTGAAGCTCTGCTTCAGACACTCTGAAGTGGCTCTGATTTCTACTGCAGGCCTGTGGGCCAAAGAAGCAGCTCAGCTTCTCATGTCTGGTACCAGAGAGTTAGTCCAAAGCAAAACACAAGGGGACAAGCCCTAGACTCAGAACTGGTACATCGTCACTTTCATTCCATTCCATTTACCAAAGGAAGACACATAGCCAAATCCAAAGTAAAGAAGTCATGAACTCTATTATATCAATAACAAGGTTATGGCAAGAGTGTGTATGCGGGAGCTGAAAATTGCAGAGAAAAATTAGAGCCAATCATTAAATCTTTAAGAAATAGTCTGTGTGGAATTTAGTGGAGATGATTGAAGTGGAGTCTGTTGTTAACTTAGATATACATGGTTTTTAAACCATGGAATTGTATGAGGCAAATAAAGTAAGTGTAGATAGAAAAGAGAGTATTCTGTAAAGAGTTATCTCAGCAGGCTTAGGATGTTCAAACTGCACATTCTAAACTAAAACCTAGCCCTTGACCAGTTCCTAGGATTTAACCTCTAAGCACTTGGAATATCTTACATGATAAAAATGCCTTTGTATACACAGAGCCTTGAGTCATGCCAGAGAGTTTATGTTAACTGTGATTTATGTAGTCTTGGGTAATTCTGTATCAGTCTGACCTCTAGAGAAGATGGGGACTGAGTAACTAAGGTCAGTTACACAGCACTCCATGCCTACATGACTACCCCCCAACAAATATCCTGGGCATCAAAGCTCAGGTGAGCTTTTCTGTGGTCAGCAATACTCATACATATCATCACCAACTGTTGCTGAGAAAACTAAGTACTGTCTGTAGGACTCCACTTGGAGTAAGTAACTGGGAGCTTGTGCTTGAACTCTGACCCATGTTCCTCTTGTCTTCGTTGATTTTAATCTGTATCTGTTTGCCATAAGAAACCATAACCGTGAATATAATAGCTATATGAGTTATGTGAGTCATTCACTCGTTGCACCTGAGAGTGGTCTTGGGGGGACCCCTGATACATAGGAGCAAAAATAAACTCTGAGAACACAAAGTTTAGGGGTGAAAAAGCATTAGCCAGATAAAAACGTAATGGATTGTAAAAAGCTGCCAGTGAAAGTAACAGAATAGAGGACTGCAGTATCCTGCACACATGGGAATAATGTCTTCTAAGATGGAGGAAGTGTCACTTGGATCACATGTTACTGAGAAAAATTAAAAATAGTCAATTAATTTTAAAGAGAATATTAAAGCAATTGGAGATGTAAAGAGAGAATTATTATAGGCCTTGTTTGGAGGGATTAAAGGAGAATTGGGTATGAAAAAAGAGAGTGGTAAATATTGACTGTACTTTGTTTTAAGCTGCTTATAAAAAGAGCAGAAGAACAGAGAAGCAGCTGAAGTGGGAGGCACTCTTACAGGCTTCCTTTTACTGATGCAACGGCAACATACTAGAACACATTTCTATATGATGACAAAACACATAGAAGGGAAGGAAAATTGTAGGATATATGAAATAGTGAGCTAATTTCTGGAATGAAGTCTGTAATCGGAGATATTGAGATTCTGTGAACAAGTATAAAATTTGGCTTCAGAAAGGAGACAAGGCAGTTTATATATTTAATAGGAGATAAGGAAATATTATATAAATAATGATACCAATAGGTTTGTAGCTTGGAGGTGGTAAGATTAGGTAGTTATTCTAAAATTCCTTCTATTTTAGTCAGGAAATAATAAGATGTTATTAAAATGTTGAGGTAGGAAGGGCATATGAAGGTTTGAGTATGGTGAACAAGCTGTAACATATTCATTTCAGTCTTGAAGATTAAGTTTATTAAGAAGGGTGAAGTGAGATTTCAGCAGAGGGTCCCTTGAAATGTGTGGTTCATAAATTTAAAGTAAGAGCAATTTATATGGCTTGCCTTTATTCTAATTGTGTTCAGCTGCTAGAATTCAGACTTTGTGTAAATAAATAAATGTGTTTAGTCAGATTTGGAATTTTTTGGAGTAAGTAAAATACAATATACAAGGAAGTTGTGCATAAAGATAAAGGGGTGAAGACAATGATGAACTATGAAATCTAAGAATACGGCAGGTAGTAAGGTCATAGCAGGGGCAATAAACGTAGATGTTGGTATACCTGCAGTAGACGACTCTAATCAGGTAGAGAATCTTAGGAAGGTAGTCATGTATATGTTTCACATCAAAAATAAAGGAAAAGTTGGAAGATGGCAACCTTTCAAAGTTGATGCTTCAAATGAAATCGTGATTTTAGATGAAGTGCAATTAGTTGTAATTAGAAACTCCAGCATGTGAGTGAATTGCTGAGGTGCTGTGGGTAAACAGATCACCGGGAGGGAAGAGTTCCCATAATGAATGTGAACATTACCATTATATTAACATCAAAATATGAAAGAATATCTTGATAGGTCAAAAGAAGTATTTCTATACACACATATAATTTCCATAATATTATTTGGGCATTGGAAAAACATAATTAAATAATAACAGAAAGTTAAGGTTAGTAATTTATTATAGATTCCATTTTCCATTCATGAGCCCCCTCAACATGATTCTCACTATTGGTACACTTTAGGAGTTTCATGTTTTATAAAAGCAAATAAATAGAATTGAAAAATATCTAGCCATAAAAAACTTTGATTTTAACTCTAGTGAAAAAGAATTAATCTTCATGTATTAAATCGTGCTGAGTAAATTTACTGAATCTGTTTCCATGTTAACTATGTAATCACAAGAGAATTACAATAAGTCACCTAAAGAAATTATAGTTTTCAGTGACAACAAGGTCCTTAATTTACTAAAAATAAGTGTTTGTTTTTCACTTACTAGCATAAGACCACAAAATCCTCAAACCACGGAGTGTTAAATTTCTTATTGCTGCCTGAAGAAATATGCTTATGATACATTTGTGCAAATTCTAGAGCGCTGGTCATCAATTCTCTTCCATATAAATGAAAAATAAAATAAAATATAGCAAGAACAACTGATACAACAATCCATACAGGAAGTAAATGTTGTTTTTACCTCCTCATAGGTCTCCTGTTTTTGTCATTCTTATACTGGAAGTCTGGTTAGTGAGAATGTGAGCACTTGTCCCTGCAATCATATTGCTTATTTTTCCAATGCATTTGTGAAATTTGGATACTCTAACTCTCTGATGCCAGTATGATGAGGACTCTCAGTGAATTTATTGTATGAGTCATATGAGTAGCCTGACAAAGTCTTGTGTGTTTGTTGTTGCTGCTGTTATTCTCCTTGAGATGTGGGGATGGAAGCATAACTTCATTACGCTGCCCTCTTCCCATCACATTTCTTATTATCCTCTATTTTCCAGGTAGATGGTTATTTTGCGATGACAGGAGCTTATAGTTTGCTTTTAAAGTCTGTTATGAAAAAGCCAATGGCTTTACTTTCACATTATATAAATTAATATTCTACAACTTAATATTCCAGCATAGGGGGCGCCTGGGTGGCTCAGTCGGTTAAGTGTCCGACTTCGACTCAGGTCATGATCTCGCAGTCCGTGAGTTCGAGCCCCACGTCGAGCTCTGTGCTGATAGCTCAGAGCCTGGAGCCTGTTTCAGATTCTATGTCTCCCTCTCTTTCTGACCCTCCCCCATTCATGCTCTGTCTCTCTCTGTCTCAAAAATAAATAAACATTAAAAAAATATTAAAAAAAATTAAGCATAGGTATATTCTAAGTCCCATTGTGCCAAATTGTTCAATGATGTCGACAAACTCCAAACAGTTGTCTACCTTAGATCATCCTGCAGACTCAGGGTCTCTAACACTCTACTTTTTACTACCCTTTCTTTCAAAATGACAGCTTTACTCACAAGCTCTATTCCTAGAAGCATTTGTCACATTTCTTGTATCTAATAATAAAAATTAGGTCACATGCTTAGACTAGTTTCACACTTCTAATTTTTTAATGTTTATTTTTGAGAAAGAGAGAGAGTGTGAGCAGGCAAGGGGTAGAGAGAGAAGGAGACACAGAATCTGTAGCAGGCTCCAGGCTCCAAGCTGTCAGCACAGAGCCTGATGCCAGGCTTGAACTCAAGAATCACGAGATCATGCATGACCTGAGTCAAAGTCGGACACTTAACCAACTGAGCCACCCAGGCATACCACTAGTATCTGACTTCTAAGCAATTTACATTACACATATTCCTTACATTTTAAACAAAATGGTGTAGCTAAGAGAGTTCTCTCAATTGTTCTGAAATGGTCCTTTGTGTATGCTCCTCACACAAGGGGGATTCCTCTGACATATGGAAGCAATCATGACTTTGAGGTGTTCTCCTGTATTAGCTAAATCATTTAATAATGTAATTTATATGTCATTTTTCAAAGCTCTTTATCAGCCATCAACCAATTTTTCCATAAAAACTAATCGTTGAAGAAAGAGCTTTGGGAAGATCACATCCAATTATCCCAAAGGAATTGCTTTCAGGAATGCCAAAAACCTTGGAACAATTTCTAACTTTTTAAAACAGTGGGAATATAGCTCTTTTCTATCCCCAGCTGTATCTACATAAGAAGACAAATGAAGCCATGGGAATTCAAAAAAGGACATTTTCCAAATAGTATACACACAATTTTGAACCTAGTTCCGTGGAAAATGCCCTTTTTTGAATTTCCATGGCTTCATTTCTCTTTTTATGCAGAGTTGGAGGCTTAACTGACTGAGCCATCCAGGCACCCCAACAAAAAATATCTTTGATTCCTCTCTTGTTGAGTTCCTACTACACAGTTGTTTTTTTTTTTTTTTTTTTTCATTTTAAGGTAGGGTTTATTTCCCCAAGTTTTTCTTGAGTATCATTGGAAATCCTCTTTCTTTTTTATACAAATTAAATGCAAAACACTTAGTATAACATCTAGAACATTATGGTCACTAAGATAGTGGCAATGGCTTACTTTCCCCTTTCTTGTTACACATTTAAGAATCAAAATTTGAAGTCAGTTTTGTCTAGCCCTAAAAAACAGGGCTGTCTCTTCCATATCATACTGCCACCAAATCTTAAAATAATAATATGCTAAAAATGTCCAATATTTCCGTTGTATTTATCAGTGGCCATTTTTAGGCAAAATGCTGTACATGAATTTAGCAGCACACTATGATGTGCTTTGAAGGCATCCCCCACTCTTTAATTAGTGGCACACTTTTAGAGGTGGTTGTTTTATCCTAAATAACGTAACGAACACTTTGGTCTCACTAAACACTTTGTTATGCTTTTGTCCATTTTAATTTCAGTATATCAATTCACCATTTAAAAAAATTTTTTAACGTTTTATTCATTTTTGAGACAGAGAGAGACAGAGCATGAATGGGGGAGGGGCAGAGAGAGAGGGAGACACAGAATTGGAAGCAGGCTCCAGGCTCTGAGCCATCGGTTCAGAGCCCGACGCGGGGCTCGAACTCACGGACCGTGAGATCGTGACTTCAGCCGAAGTCGGCCGCCCAACCGACTGAGCCACCCAGGCGCCCCTCAATTCACCATTTTAAAGGGACATGAATAATCTTAATAAAAACAGTTTCATCTTGATTCTTGAAAATAAAAGAATTTGGCAATTAATCATGCCTAAGAATTTTTTCTTGAGATCACTCAACATTTGCATATTTGATTCTCTAAAACCTATACTGTTGTAACAAATGAAAATCCATAAGTTAGTGACTATTTGAGATAATGTGCATTCATTTTAACATATTAACACTTCAAAACTACATCTAATTAAAAAAAAAGCCTTATAATGTTAATGTTGCAACATTATTGTGGTAGACTGAATTACTTAGCTCGTGTAAAATTTCCCTAGAGCCTTTTCTTTCACACCTTTCTGTAGAAAGTTATGCTTTTTTGA
Source organism: Leopardus geoffroyi (assembly GCF_018350155.1). Taxonomy (NCBI): domain Eukaryota; kingdom Metazoa; phylum Chordata; class Mammalia; order Carnivora; family Felidae; genus Leopardus; species Leopardus geoffroyi. The sequence goes on from NC_059328.1 coordinate 89,792,360, forward strand.
TTTTTAGTTCCATAGGGATCAGGATAATGCCCAACACTTTCTAATCATTTTCCAATGTACAAATTACCAATAGGTGTTCAATTATGAGTTGAATAAATTACAAAAATGAGGTACACACACAGAATGTTTAGGTGACTTTAGAATTTAATCTTTTTTTAAAGGCCAGAGAAAGTTTTCCAATTAGAAAAAGTATAATGATTCAAACTTTATCATGCAGTTTACAAATGCTGCATCAAATTTTTGATCAACTTATTTGTGAAGTCTCTCCTTGATAAAAAGGCACTATCTGTTATAGATTAGGATAACTTAATCAAATGAAATTGGGTTTTTCAAACAACTCTGTTTATCAAATCATGCCCTCAGCACTGTTAACCAAAATATTCAGTCCACCAGAGCAGCACATCTATTACCTTTTGCAACAGCTAAATGATTAAGCACATATAATCTTACCCCAAACGAACAAAGCACATCTGTCATTTTCGCCACTAGCTTATTTGGAGGATGTTGTCTAACACCTGGGAACCTCAGTGTACTACACTGCGAAGTAGGGAAAACAGTAATACTAATGTCATTATTTTGAGAAACAAGTGACTAAAATATGGAAGACTCTTTTTTTCTAAAATGTTGAGAGAGAGAGAGAGAGAGAGAGAGAGAGAGAGAGAGACAGTACATGCATGCACATGAGCATGTGAGCAGGGGAGAGGCCAAGAGAGAGGGGGAGAGAGAATCCCAAGCAGGCTCCACTCTCAGCATGGATCCCAACACTGGGCTCAATCCCACAACCTTGAGATCATGACCTGAGCTGATATCAAGAGACAGATACCCTAATCCAGGTACCCTAAATAAGTCTCTCTGAACAAAGTTTAGCAAGTCTGAGTACTAGACACATATTAGCTGGTATTAATTTGGGGGGATTAAACTTTGTATAATGGCCCATATTCAGACATTAAGTAACATGATATCTATAACATATAGACTTTATTTTGGTTAATTTGTTTTTTAAAAATTTATTTATTTTGAGAGAGAGAGAAAAAGAGAGTGAGAGGGAAGGAGGTGGGGAAGAGAGAAAGAGGGAAAAAGCGAGAGAGAGAAGAGAGAATCCCAAGTAGACTCTGTGCTGACGGTACAGAGCCCAGCTCGGCGCTCAGTCTTACCAACCGTGAGACCATGACCCCAGCAGAAACGAAGAGTTGGGCCCTCAACCAACTGAGCCATTCAGGCATCCCTGTTTAATTTGTTTTTAAAACAAAAGTATATATTCATGTGTTTATCTTTAATCTATCGTTTTCATTATTATTCTCATATTTATACCTTAAATATCTTTACCTGTACTGAAATAGTCTCTTTACTTATTTCATTACCTTACTGTTGACTCACTGAAGGCAGAGACTGGTTCTTGTCCACTGTTATCTTTCCCGTGCCTAGCATACAACTAAACAGATAGTAAATGCTCAATTAATATTTTTGAAGTAAATGATCATATGAATATAAAGCTTCTCAATTTTTAACATTAAAAAAAAGAAAGGCTTTTTTTTTGTGTGTGGTCAGTTGCAAAATACACTAAACTCATTAATTTTAACTAAAATAATGAATCATAAAATAATTGTATATACAAGCAGACCTTACTTCACTTTATTGTGCTTTGTAGATATTGCATTTCTCTATGTCATATTTTGGTAATCCTAGAAGTATTTCAAACTTTTCCATTATTATTGTATTTGTTGTTATGTATAATTAATATATAATATAATATCTATTAATACATTATATATTGTTCTGGTGATCTGCAATCAGTGACTATGACTCGCTGAAAGCATTTTTTTTAGCAGTAAAATGTTTTTTTAATTTATTTTGAGATGGGGGGGAGAAAGTACAAGTGGGGGAAGGGCAGAGAGCAAGGGAGGGAGAGAATCCTAAGCAGGCTCCACACTGTCAGCACAAGAGCCTGATATGGGGCTTGAACTCATGAACCATGAGATCATGACCTGAGCTGAATTTAGATGCTTAACGGACCGAGCCACCCAGGTGCCCCAGCAATATAATATTTTTTAATTAAGGTATATACATTGTTTTTTTTAGACATGATGCTACTGCTACTTAATAGACTACAGTGTAGTATAAACATAAATTTCATATGCACTGGGAAACCAAAAAAATTCATTTGGTTTGCTTTATTGTGATATTCCCTTTATTGCAGCAGTCTGGAACCCGAACCTATAATATCTCCAAGGTATGCCTATATTATATATTTCTTCTTGTGTGCAGATTATCTAACATGCTGTATGTTCCAGGAACTCTTCATAGAACAATCAGCCTACTAGTAAACATTTCTATAGAAGCCTGATTCTGCTGTCCTTTGATCTCTAACTAAAATAATAAGGGGAAAAGTTGTTGTGTAGATAAAATTGATTATTGCTATTCTTCCAAATGTTACTCAGTTATCCTAAGATCATCTCGCTGGAAAAGGCAGAAACTAAATAGCTAAAAATAAGCCTATACAACAATATTTTTAAAAATGTATTCATTACTTATAGTATCACAGTTATGTCATGAAATCATTATGTGTTTTGATAGTGAAAATAATCCCTAAATAATTATATGGCTTTCAAAATATAAAATACATATTCAGTTAGGGCCATTTTTCTACTCTCTTATGAATAAATATGCTAAAAATTGCTTGATGAATCAAGCATTCTGATGTTCTGAGTATTAGTCCCAACTAAAAGCTGAATTAAATAATTGCACGGGTTAAGCAAAAGGACATTTTAACACAAGCCTGACTAAATATATTAATTTGATGAATTTTCAGAACACTATAGGATTATGTATGGTATTATGTATTTGCAAATTAAATATAATCAAACAGTGGGTCATCCTTTATGTGTTAACTAAATTTTCAAGTAATTAGCAGATAAAATAGAAAAATACGATCTTAAAAGTTTATTTATGTCTCAATATTGTTGATAAGTCCAATACATGCCATAAACTAATTAACTCTTCATTATATTTTTATGACTATATTTAGTGCTTAATAGAAAACAAAACTAAATTCCTTCAGGCCAACATTTGCCATCTAAGAAAATCAATATCTATAAACATAATCAATATCATAAATTTTAATTAAAAACTCAAGCACTAGCTAACACAAACATTTTAAGTCATTTTAGTGTGAAAAAAGTAGAATATGTTCCATTATCAGCTAAATTAAAAATAATACGAAGAAAAAAAGTATACACATAAAAGGAAATATCCTTAACAACTACTGTTTACACATAAGATGGGTGCTTTGCTGTGACCTCTCAACTATATAGTATAAAATACATTTCAATAGCTATTCATAGATCAGTTTACTCATTTTACAATATATCCCCTACAAAATCAATGGACTCATCTTTATAAAACAAAAATCCAAAGAGTATCACTGCTTACACACTTTGAATAGCTCATCACTGTGAGGAATACAAAGTCTAAGCTCTTGAATTTGCTATATAAATGTTTCAGAAACATCTGTTGCAACTTCTCTCTCCTGCTTTAACCCTACAGTCCCCTGGTCCAGTTGTAAGAGGAATGTCTTCAATCATCTGACATACCAGAGTCTGCAGCCCCTTCATGCCTGTGTTCTGATCTGGCAATTCCTTCTTTCTTTCATACTCTCTTATTGGGTCCCAAACTCATCAGCCTCACTCGTACTCTGCAGAGCTCTGAATTTATACAGGAAGCCTCAGATGCTCATCTACCATGCTGTTTTATCAACTCTGTGAGCAACTTCTGTCCTGCATATTAAGTCATAGTTTAACTGTCTCTTTATATATCTGTCTGTCTTAATAGATCATGAATCCCACAGGAACAGGGTGAAAGCCTTATTCATATTTATATCTGCCCTCCTTAGCACAGTCCTACACACATACTGTTTCCATGTTTCCAGTTTTCTATGTGCACAAAATTAAGAAAATCTCTTACCTTGTTTGAGCCTCTTCTTTGTCTTAAAAATGAAGCTAAAGATATTTTCCTCTACTAAATGAATAAAGGATATTTCATTTGGGGAAATTAAGTTTGGTATGTAAAATTAACCTCCTTTCTCTCCTAGAAATGTGTAATAAGGGTTGAATAAATATTAGCTCCCACAATTTTGCTTAACTTTCATTGCGCAGTAACAACCATTGTTATATCATTATTGAAGAATAATGAATGATGAGAATATGATATAAATTAAAACAAGAGGGAATTAACATTTTTATCTAAGATGAAAAATGCAACCTCAGTCCAAGAGTCAATTCTTCATTAATTAAAGGGAAGACCAGAAGAAGCATTTTAGGAATTTTACAAGGCAGTTTCTGGAAATTATTTCTTCTGCGGGTCATGTAACCTTCCAGATATCTGCCTGGCTCAGTCAAATGTCTCCTCTTCAAAGTGTTTTACCCAAAATAAGTATCTTTCCTATTGATCACCATTCCCTCAGTCTGCTTTATTTTTCTTTGGAACACTTAACAACCATCAGCTAATATGTTGATTTTTATTTATTGTATCTATCTCATACTAGAATGTTATAAGCACGAGGGTAGAGTCTGTTACATTCACATCCCCAAGCAGAAGCTACGAAGGTGCTTGTCTTAGTCCATTCAGGCTGCTATGACAAAATACTACAGATTTGGAGGGCTATAAATAGCAAACCTTTATTTCTCATGGTTCTGGAGGCGGGAGGTCTGAGATCAAGGCGCCAACATAGTCAGCTGAGGCCCCTCTTCTGGACTGTAGACTGCCAGGTTCTCACTGTATCCTTGCATGGTTGAATGGGGCTATCAAACTCCTTGGGGCCTATTTTGAGGGTATTAAGCTCAATCATGCAGGCTCCATGCTCATGACCTAAGTACTTCCCAAAGGCTCTTCATCCTAATATCATCATTTCAGGTATTAGAATTTCAACATGTGAATTCTGGGGAGTCACAACTATTCAGACCATAGCAATGTCTAACACGAAGTAGGTGCCATATAACTGACTGAATGAATGCAATTTGAAGAGGATTAAAAAAGTATTCAATTCCCAAATATATTTTACCCTCTGACTTTTGGAGTGCTAGAAATTCCTTCCAAACTGTGTTCTGAGGTATAGTAAAGGCACTTTCCCTCAGTGGATGCTCAAAAGGACATAAGAGAAGGAAGAGACACCACAGCTCTCTCTCTCCATGCATATACAGAAGAAAGGCTATCTGAGGACACAGTGTAAAGACTCTATCTGCAAGTTGAAACCAACTTTGCTGGCACCTTGATCTCAGACTGTCGCCCTCCAGAACTGTGAGCAAATAAATTTCTGTTGTTCAAGGCACCCAGTATGTGGAATCTTGTTATGGTTGCATAAGTAGACTAATACAGCATTTAAATAATAGATTGGAAACTTCAGAGTTATTTATTTCACCCTGAAACATTTACTGACTTCCTGGCTAGGAGAGAGACTTAGAAATTGGGCCCAAGCTTCGAAAGGCAGAGTAGAATTTCTTACAGTTTCCTAGCACTTAGAGAACAAAACTACTAGGTGAGAAGGACAGCTTCAAGCATAAGTCATTCTACCAATCAACACACTGCCAGATTCTAGAGCTCTAACAGTAGGAAGCTAGAGAACTGGGGTGGGAAATCCTAAAGGAAAGAGATCAATCTCACATAGATGTCCGTAGCTAAGGGGATCATGATCCACAAAAGTCTCAATCAAAGGGCTTGAAAGCCATACCCAAGAGTCAGGCTTAAACCAGATTTAAAGTGAATTCTATTAAAAGTGCCACCTCGATAGTGATCGAATACAATCCTTAATTAGATTGAGATGATAAGTCTCTAGCCTTATCTCCCAAACAAAGAAATGGGGAAACCTCTGCAGAAGATAATACCATTTAGAATGCATATTATTTTCATATGCAATATTTGGTGTATAATAAGATATTATAAAGCAGAGGAAGAAGCAAGGATATATGACATAATCAAGAGAAGAAATAGAGCAGATATGTAGTTTATTCAGAAATAAATTTAACATAAAGAACTTACAAATAATTTGATTATAAGAGCAAGAAAATAGAGATGAAGAAAATAGATGAGAAAATAGAGAATTATACAGGAAAATTAGAATTTATTTTAAAAAATCCAATGACATCTCCAGAAAGAAAAAAAAAATACAGTATCTGAAATTCAAATCTTGACTAATAGTTGTCATAACAGTTGAACACAGTTCAAGAGATTAATTACCTGCAAGACAAAACATATTAAAGAATATATTAAAAATGAAGTACTTAAAATAACAAATAATGTGGAGAAGAGGTACCAGAACATAAGATACACATGCAACATGTTTTAAACACTAAGTCTTTTTTTTAATAAAAGTATTTTAAGTGAGGGAAATGCTTTTTTATCTGCATGGTAACCATTAAAAATCATAAAGTATATTATAAATAAGACATTGATTAAATAAAAATTTGAATAATTACTTTTTGTTAGTTGAAAGTCAGTAAAAACGGGAGAACAAAGAATATATAAACTAGGTTGGCCAATGATAAAATAAATAGTGAAATAATAAATATAAACCCACATGTCAGCAACTGATTTAAGTATAAATGTGGTCCATATTCCAAATAACAGATTGATTGTCAGAATTAATGGAAAAAAACCTCCAATGTTGTTTAACAGAAACAACTTTAGATATAGAGCACAGAAATATCGACTAAAATGATGACAAATATACTATTAAAATCCATCCAAAATCATATGTAGAGACTATACTAATATCAGACAAATTGCATGTTAAAGCAAGAAGCATTTCCAGTGATGGATGGTAGTATTTCATAGTTAAAAGTGGGTCAATACAATAGAAAGATATTATAATCCTATATGTAAATCATAGCTTTAAAAAATGTAAAAAAATATGATAGCACCAAGATGAACAGTAGAAAAATCTACAATTACTGTGGGAAATTTTAATGATATGTTTTCAATTTTTTTTTAATTTTTTAAATGTTCATTTATTTTTGAGAGAGAGAGAGAGAAAGAGGGAGGCAGAGTGTGAGCAGGGGAGGGGCAGAGAGAGCGGGAGACACAGAATCTGAAGCAGGCTCCAGGCTCTGAGCTGTCTGCACAGAGCCCGACACGGGCTCAAACTCATGAACTGGGAGATCATGATCTGAGCCGAAGTCAGATGCTCAACCGACTGAGCCACCCAGGCGCCCCATGTTTTCAATTTTAAGGGCAGGAAAAAAGTCTACTGATATGGATAACATAAACAATAAAATTAACAAACATAGTCTGATTAGTAAGATTGTACATTAGACCAAAAAATGACAGAGGTTTAATATTTTTTAAATATATGTGGAACATATGATGAAATGAAGAAGGGATCCTTGACAAATTTCACAATAATGAAATTACCTGGAATATATTCTGTGATCACAATAGAATTAATACAAAGAAAAGGTTAATTTAAAAAGTTTTATTTTTAGAACTAGAGCACTTCTATAAAATGTATCTGTTGCTCAAAGAAATAACAATTATGGCAGGAATTTTTAAAGAACTGAAATATAGTGACTGAATAACCCATAAAAATTTGGGGAATTAAGCCAACATAGTGCCTAAAGAAAAAAGTACAGAATCTTGAATTCATATGTTAGAAAAGAAGAAGAAAGATAAAAATCAATCATTTACATTTGATCTTAAGTAGTTAATAAATAACAGAAAGACAAAACAAGAAAGAAGAAAAACAGAAGAAATATTTTAAATATGAGAGCAAAAGTCAAGGAAATAAAAAACCCTAAAAGACAAAACAATGAACAAAGTCAGTTACTGACTCTTTGAAGAGATTGATAAAATTGATAACACCCAAACAATAATTATTAAGAAAAAGAAAAGAAAGGGGCGCCTGTGTGACTCAGTTGGTTAAGCAACTGATTTTGGCTCAGGTCATGATCTCACGGTTCATGGGTTTGAGACTCGCATCAGGCTCTCTGCTATCAGCACAGAGCCTGCTTCAGATCCTCTTTCTCCTTCTTTCTCTGCCCTTCCACTGCTCATGCTCTGTCTCTCCCTGTCTCAAAAATAAACAAACATTTAAAAATATATAAGAAAAGGAGAAGAAAGACAAGTTGCCTATTTTAGAAATAGAAAACGGGTATTGCTACAGATTTAAAAATCTGTAAAGAATATTAAGAAAATGAGCAAATCTATGCTAATATATTTGACAATATATACGGAATAGAAAAATCTACAGAGATCAAACCAAAGCTCAAAGAAATAGAAAATCTAAATTTTTTTAAATGTTTATTTATTTTTGAGAGACAGAGACAGCATGAACAGGAGAGGGCAGAAAGAGAGAGGGAGACCCAGAATATGAAGCAGGCTCTGGGCTCTGTCCTCAGAGCCCGACGCGGGGCTCAAACCCAGGAGCCGTGAGATCATGACCTGAGCCAAAGTCGGATGCTCAACCGACTGAGCCACCCAGGCACCCCAAAGAAATAGAAAATCTAAATATTACCCATTAAAGAAATATGTTTTTAAACCATTCCACAAGAAACAAATGACAGTCTTGAACAAACTCTATTGGAGAACAGAAAAGGAGGTGACATGTCCCAACCTTTTTAAGAGACCACCATGGTGATGCATCCAAAATTTGTCAGTGACATTTCAAGAAATAAAACTAGGGTGATTAATTCTGACACCTGAGATATACCGAAACATGGATTAAATGCCATTAATAATCTAAATTGGATCTTTAAATAAATTCATTTTAGATCAGTTACATGATATAGAAAAGGGGAAAGGATGGATAAAAATGTTTAGAGGGAGACACATTGATGGGGGGAGGGTGGAGAGAGATACTGACTTTAGTTATTTAGGGACAGCAAACCAACACTGAGAACATTACAAGCTATTTCTTTGAAAAACTTGCTTATGAGCTAAAAAGAGAAAACTAAGTAAAAGTACCTGGATTCTGAAAGCTATTGACAAAGGGACCAAGGGAATGACATGTTCCAGAGTGTAAAAAGTTTGCCCTGTTTAGGGAAAACCACATGTTTTGGTACAGTTAATGAATATCTACCAAATTAGATTTATCTCCTAAGAATTAGCTCATGTATCACTTCTCAAAACACCTTTTTTAAGTAAAATCATATGTTCAAAAAACACAAAGGAGTTCACCAACTATTAAGCATAAGATTATCTATCTATCTATCTATCTATCTATCTATCTATCATCTATCTACCCATCTATCTCACAACAGAAGATAAGGGTAGAAATATAGGCAAGGTCTGAATCACTAGAGACAATTGCACATGGATTTTATCTAGGATAAAGAGCTGCTGACATATTTTAAACGTTAGTGTAACATGATCATATTGGTAATTTAGAAAGAACCGTCTGGGAGCAGTAGATTGAATGAATGATAAGGGAAAGATCCTGAAAGGGAAACCATCTGGGAGGCTCTTGCTGAAACTCATGAAAATAATAATGAGATATTGGCTAAAGGTGAGAGCACAGTGATGGAGGGGAGCAGTTCTGTTCCATAAATGTTTAAGAAATAGAATGGATAGATTCAATGATCGTATGTGTTAGTAAGGAGATCTAAGAATTAAAGAAATTCTGGTTTTGCCTTTTGGAAGCTCATAAAACCATCACAGGATAGTTTTCAACAATTATTGTTTACATTGGATGACAGCATGAGACCATCTTTAAAGAGTTCTTTGAAAAAATTCAAAAATGATATCCAAATACTTGTGGGACTAAATGCTCCTGAAATATTTTAGTAAAACAGTCAGTGATGACTATGTACTGTCTACGACTACCAATTAATAAACATCATTAACAAACGAATATTATTTCTGAATACTGGTAGGATTTGATGCCAACTCAATAAAATGGAGGCTCTGTAATCCATAATTTACACCTAATTAGTGTTTAATCTTTTTTCAATCCTCTGATTTAATTACAAATGTTTAGTTCAGCGAAATGAAAACCTTTTTTGTCATTATTGTTCAGTTAAAATCAACAAGGTTTCCTGATAGGTATAGATTACCAATACAGGTTTATCCTTTTATAATTACTCTAAAGATTAGGGCAGCAAACAGAAGTCACTAATAGATCTTGAGTAAGAACAGTGACAAAAGTTTCTAAAACTTACTATTTTGTTAATCTGCCCATCAGAAATCAAGGTTTATTTGTTTTATAAACATGTTTCCCATTTCTCTTGGGAAATATAAGCTTGAAGAATTAAATATGCTATGATATTAATGCATATATTTAATACAGTTAGAAAAATTTCAACTATATTTATCTCTAATTATCTTAAGCCTTTATGTATTTGAGAAATTGATAGTGATAATACTGATTTTGATCAATATTGATATTTTTCCATGATTTCTTCTTCACTAATAAAGAATACTTCAGAAATTATATTAATTGATCAAAAAATAAAATACATATATTTACATGTTTAGCTACAAAAAGAGGGAGCTTTCTGAAATTATAAAATTGAGCATATTTAAATTAAAATTGGTATAATTGACAAGAAAGTTCAAACAACAGAAATTAAAAAAGAAAAGGAATGTGATTCAAAAAAATTTAGTAGTTACACAATATATTAGATCTTTTCAAGTAAACTGGAGTATAGACATGTTCTAGAAATAGTGGTAAAACAGACAATAACCAAAATATTCACTAACCATATGACACGCAACTACAAATGCATATACATATGCACACATACACACATCAAATATAACCTATTGAACACTGATGTATATATGTCCTTTTCCCTAACTTTTAGGTTAAACTGCCCCGAGCCAACATTTCTTGCCTAAAATTCTGTTTTGGTGTTTCAGATAGCAGTTAATCTACTGAATTTTTATCAGAAACTGGGCATTTTCTCTAAGCTTCTTAGGCAATGCAGAGTAGGTTGACTGGTCCACTGATAATTTCAATGGTCACTACCTACCACTGTCTTCAGAACCAGGGGTATTTTCAAACTGCATCAAATGAAAAACAGTAAAAGGGGAGTCAAGAAAATATGAGGGATTGATGGTTCTAACTTGACAATTCATTTGGCATCCTTTATTCATGTCCATGTTCTTTAAACATAAATATGAAACTTCTTACAACAGAAAACAATCAAAATCTTTAAAAATTTTTTTACCATTTATTCATTGTTGATTGACAGAGAGAGACAGAGCAAGAGCAGGGAAGGGGCAGGGAGAGAGGAAGACACAGAACTCGAAGAAGGCTCCAGGTTCTGAGCTGTCAGCACAGAGCCTGACGCGGGTCTCGAACCCATGAACCATGAGATCATGACCAGAGCTGAAGTCTGACGCTTAACCGACTGAGCCATCCAGGTGCCCCAACAATCAAAATCTTTTAGTTTAGTTGCATATCAGCTATCTAAGAATACCAAATAAATATGAGTAATTGAGATGTTGATGAAATATCCAGGCATATTTCAGATTGAAATATCCGAGTCTGAGAATGGCAGGTACATACCTGAGAGATTTATACTAGGATATGAAAAAGAAGGTAATTGCTATTTGGAGACAAGTATTTGGTTTTAGATACAGGACATGTGTTTATAAATATAGATATAAATTCAAATACCAATGATGTAATATTAACACCTCTGCCAAATTTCAATGGTTATAGCTGCATTAGAGAGAAGTTCTTTAGAAAGCAAAATACAAGAAAATACAATTGATAGTGGATTAATTAAATAATATTTCCCAATATCAAGAAGTCTGTCTCTATGTTTCCATTGATGTTGACTCAGATATTCAACAGCATCTTTGCAAATTACTTTAGATTATATTACCTGTGTTTGCAAGATGTATGCATGCTAAAAATCCAGGCCTCACATAGCTATTTAAGGCAGAAATAAAATATATTCAGAGAAAATGATGACAGCCTATTTATTTCAGTAGGAAAGCAATAGTTTTTCAAGATAACTCATTTTTTTTACTTTCTCTAATTTTTAAATTTTATTTAAATCCAAGTTAGTTAACAGTGTAATAATGGATAACCCGTTCTTTCTAAAAGACTTCCCTTTCACCTGTTATTGGCTAGAACTAGATCACATCATTTCTCCTAGCAGCAAAGAATAAAAAAGAAAAAGAACATCAGAATGTTAGTTGGCTTAGAACAATCCTGATCCGTTGTCAGGTATGAGATTGCTGTTGACCAAACACGTCAAATTCTACTGACAAAAAAATCAGGAAAAATGGACAGGTCACTAGCATTTTCCTCGACAGGTTATCTATTGCAACAAAATTTGGTGCTGGGTATTACATATCTTAAACATTAAGATAATAAACATTGTATTTTTAAAATAAAATACCTTTGCAAGATTCTTTTAAAATTGGGAGAATAAAGTAAAAAAATCTAAATAAAATATAATAGATTTCCACTATTTCTTATACTGTAAATATCTGTATGTCACTTCTTATTTTTAATTTAGCACACCCAATGGTACAAAGTTTACTATTTGGAAACTTTTATTAAAGGCTAATGAGGGTGAAATACTGAATATGAAGTTTTTTCTAAGTGTTGCTTTTCAAATAGTAAACTAGAGAGAAGTTATTCCTGTTGATGTTTTTTTCATAAAAATTTTCTTAATGCATCTAGAAATAGATTATCATTCAGAAATTTTAGGAGTAAGATGTCTTAGTTAATGTCACTCTATGTTTTTATCTCATTTACCATCATTTTACTTAAATGCAACGATAGTGTGAATAAATTAACATGGATAGGACCAGAAATAAAAATAGCCTGCCTATTTTAAAATATATGGCCATAAGACAGAATTCCATTTAAGAAATCAAATTATAATGCTTAAGCTAATAAAATTCTCATATCCCTATAGAACAAGTTGAATGAATGCATGAATTGATGAGACAATCTCTGGCATATGCATGAGAGTAACACAGAAACACGTTGCTTAATTTGTCATACATGGGGCATTAATGCAGATATACCAGAACCATAGAATCAGCCATAACCACTTGGAACAGGCTGAAGAAATACTTCACTGTGGTTGACTAAGTCCCATTCGTGCCAGTTTCCAACAACCACTCCTAGTTATGAACTGTCTCAGACTGAATTTTCATTTGATTCACTTTTCTTTTTTCTTTTTTCTTTGGTACTCTTCTGGGATTATTCTGGTTCATTCTGACACAAGGAATGGTGTTTCTTATTTATTTATTTATTTATTTATTTATTTATTTATTTAATTCTAGTTAGTTAACATACAGTGTAATATTAGTTTCAGATGTACAATTTAGTGATTCAACACTTCCATACACCACCCTGTGCTCATCACAACAGGTGTACTCCTTAATCCCTATCATGTATTTCACCCATCCCTCCACTCACACCCTCTCTGGTAACCATCAATTTGTTTTCTAAAGTTAAGAGTCTGTTCTTTGGTTTGTCTCTCGCTTTCCCCCTCACCCCCTTGCTGGTTTTTTATGTTTCTTAAATTCCACATATGAGTGAAATCATACAGGATTTCTTTCTTTGACATATTTCACTTAGCATTATGGTCTCTAGCTCCCTTTATGTGAGTTGTGTTTTGTTCTTTTGTTTTGTTTTGTTTTTCTACTGACCAAATCTGGACTGTTCCTTTCCTTTTTCTTCTATTCTCATTAAATCTCTGTCTTTCTCTCTCATTCTTTCTTGCTCCACACTTAACTTTTGTCCTTTTTCACTAAAAAATTAATCATTTTATTTTTTCCAACAGGTAGTTTTAAAATGCTAGTGGCCCTTAAAAAAGACAAAAAACAAAACAAAACAAAAAACCCCAAAAACCTTGTATCTAGTTCTGGTAGAATCAGTGGATCTCTGGTGTATAAATATGCAAATTATCAGTTTATGGTTCCTACCTTTACAGTATAATGCTTTGCATAGGCACATAGAGTGCAGAAATCAACCCATAAGAGTTACCTGAGGATTATCTGAAAGCTTTTAAATGATATTCATAAGTGATTGTGTTAAAATTATCTTACAGGGGAAAAGTGAATTATAACATTCATTTTCCGGTTATTTCCCGTACTTTCAAGCATGACAGTGTAAAATTGTTCAAATAGGATTGGTTTTATATGTGATCCAGTTTTACTCCTTTGGAGACATGCTAAATTGAAAATATTAGGTAGTAAAAACAGTAAGGCACTGAATTCATCTATTTTGCTAATGCTGAGACAAAGCTCTACTGGATACATGTGTAGAAAAGATGAGATTCATTTACCTAGTAGTACCTATAAGGAAAGATGCAATGGTTTAATTATGAGAAAAAGAAAGTTTCACTTCCTGTTCAGTTTATAGTCACATTAAATCAATTAAACATATTAGGACATTTAAAGGAATGTAATTTGATTACTGAGTTGAAACATGACTTTAAAAAAACTATATAAACTTAGAATAATTGATACCTAGGATACTCAATAGGTTTTCATTCTAATGCAAATGATTGGATTCCAATCTCTTCACAAGCAGGAATTTAGATCAGGAAGAAATATTTGAGGTCATCTAGGACACTTGTTTATTTTTCTTTCTTTCTTTTTTTTTTTTCAACGTTTATTTATTTTTGGGACAGAGAGAGACGGAGCATGAACGGGGGAGGGGCAGAGAGAGAGAGGGAGACACAGAACCGGAAACAGGCTCCAGGCTCTGAGCCGTCAGCCCAGAGCCTGACGCGGGGCTCGAACTCACGGACCGCGAGATCGCGACCTGGCTGAAGTTGGACGCTTAACCGACTGCGCCACCCAGGCGCCCCACTTGTTTATTTTTCAAATGAGGTCATTAAAGTTCATGAGCATTAATTTCACTGGGATTCATTACTAAATGGTGGCCAGGCTGCAACAATGATTTATATGCTGTTGATTTCAGAATTTGAAGTTTTCCCTTTGATGTTTTAAAGAAAATTTCTTACTATGAAATAACTGAGATGACATATTTTAAATTGTCTTACATAACATAAAGCATAGATAATATTAAAGTTGTTGTTATTATGATTTACAACATTATTCCCATATCAAAGAAAAAGATTTGTTGTAAATATTGAAGAAAATCTAATATTTGGTGGTTTATTTACACATACACACACACATGCACATACACACACACACACACACACACACACACACACACACACAGGTGACTAGAAAACATCAAACTGGCCAACTGGTACAAAGCTGGAATTTGAAGTCTAGTTCAGAAAATTAACAAAAATCCTGCCAAAAAGGATGGAAGTCGAATTTTGGCAGGGGGTGGGGAGGGAAGAGATAGATGTAAAAAATATTAAGGAATGAGCATCTCAGCACGTACCTATATTTGGATATTATGGTTAAACAGAAAGTTAAAGATGGCTTTCAATAAATGAACCAGGATGAGGAAAGAAAGGGGATACTTTTGAAGACGACCAAATGACAAGAGTAAATCTATTGATTTTGAGGTGCTTGTAGCATCCATATGATCAGTCTCTTCATAGATTTTAATCTTCGGGTAGCAAAACAGAGACATGATTTGTCCTTGTACACAGACTTTGTTGTGATCACTATTTCACAGGAGTAAATATACAGGGAGCCTATACAGTCATGTGAAGAAAACAGAATAAACAATTTTGCGAAGCACCCAATAGATGGAGAGTGAAAAAACAGGGAAGGAAGCTGAGATTGAAGAGACAAAGAGATAGAAGAAAACTGAGAATGTTCAAATGTTTTAAGGGAAGATGTTCCACAATTATCAACAGACAGCAAAATATGAAGAATGATAGGAAACAAGACAAAGCCTCCTATTTAACTCTAAAATTATATACGTTGAGACAGTATTACACTTTTCGTTTTTATCACTATTTATGGCACTGTCTGTAGATTTAGGGATTTTGACAATGAGTCCATAAATCCTAATCTGGTAGGAATGCCTCTACATTACCGATATTTAATGTCAAATACTTGAATATGTCAGGCAACTGTGTGTATTACCTGAAAAAAATTAGGGTTGAAGAAACCATATTTTCCTGACTACAGTGTTCTAACAAACTCAAAAAAGATAACTTTGGTTTTTATTTCAAAATTAACATAATGGCAGTTATGCAACTAGTTTTATATTAAATGATTCAGATTGGATGAAGTGTTTTCATTTTGAGAATATGTGTTTAATTATCTGAAATCCTGAACTGTGTGAGTAGCAATTTCTAAATATGGTAGCATAGGGGTAACTTGTTCATAAAAATTATATTTAAAATGAACAATATTTTTCTTTGTTTTAAATGACAGACACTAAAACTTTTACTAATATCATTTTCAATTATGTTAACCTTTCTCAATGATAAAGTAAAACAGGCACTTGTGCTTTTGTGTAAGTAGATAAATGTATAAAAGAGTCTCCCCACCACCAGATTTTTTTGAAAAGTCTCCGAACCAAACCGAAGTGTCTTTCCTGAACTGTTGATACTTACCAATATATTCCAATAAATTAAGAATTTTTCGAGATAAACTTGACCAAAACAAACTCATCGTAATTTATAGATTTCAATTTCATTGCTCACAATGTAGTTTCAACACTTATTACTTAACAAAGTATATTTTATTTATTTATTTTGAGAGAGAGAGAGAGTGAGAAAGCATATGTAAGATCATGACCTGAGCTCAAAGTAAAAGTCAGACACTTAACTGACTGAACCACCCAGGCACCACCAACATTTTGTACTTTATTTATTTTTTATTTTTGTAAACTTACTCATATGAATATATTAAATTTTTTTTTAAATTTTTTTAAATGTGTATTTATTTTTGAGAGAGACAGAGACAGAATGCGAGTGGGTTGGGGAAGAAAGAGAGGGAGACACAGAAGCAAAGCAAGCTTCAGGCTCTGAGCTGTCAGCACAGAGCCTGACATGGGGCTCAAACCCACAGACCATGAGATCATGACCAGAGTCGAGGTTGGATGCTAACTGGACCCAGGAGCCCCTATGTTTAGTACTTTAAGTCACAGTATATAGTGAGAAAATTTTAAGATATTTTACAACATCTTTGTCACATTTCACATCCATATAGCAAAATAACCTTTTAATTAGGTATAAATAATTGACCAAGAAAAGGAGCAAGTCCATAGAATCAATTATTTCTCTTAAAGTCTCAAACTTATCAATTTATAGATTTCCAAAATAAAAGATCTTTGAAATACTTGATTAAAAGTTTAAACCTAGTCAACATTATTTACTGAAAATACCCTTTTTTTTAAGAATTTGAACTCTTTCCTACAAATAAGAATACTAAGTGATTCTTTAATAACATCAATATATACAATTCCTTGATTTTTGTAATGGTTAATTTTATGTGTCAACTGGGCTACCAAGTGTCCAGATATTTGGTTAAATGTTCTTCTGGGTATGCTCATGAAGGTATTTCTGGATAAGATTAACATTTGTGTTTGTAAACTGAGTAAAGTAGATTTCCTTACTCAGTGTTTGAAGGTTGGAGGGAGGAGACCCTCATCTAATCATTGGAAGGCCTACGTTGAACCAAAAGACTGAAGAAGAAAGAATTTGTTGTTTCTACCTTAATTGTCTTCCAGCTGGGGCATAGGTCTTCTCCTGCCCTTGGAGTAGAACTCAGATTGGAATTTATACTATCAGTTTTCCTGGATCTCAGGCCTTCTGATTTGGACTGGCACTCTACTATTGCTTCTCTTGGTCTCCAACTTACAGATTGCAGATCTTGGCACTTCTCAGCTTTTACAACTGAATGAGCCTACTCCTTATAATAAATATCTTTGCACACATTTATCTATGTATCTATTTATCTATCTAATCTATTTATATCTTTATATTCTACTGGTTCTATCTCTCTGGGAAATACAGGTTTTGGTACTGAGAGTGATTCTAGAGGAAGAGGAATTTAAGGGCAAGTTTTCTGAAATGGTTCTAAAGTTTCTAGAATTGACTCTCCAATGTGATTAGATTTAAAGATGCTAAAAACTCTACTTCCCCTAGAGAGGAGAGCATTGGTAGTCCACACGATAGGTTGGGCAATAGAGACATGCAAAATATCTCCATTGGATATTCCTAATCAATCACTTATAAGAAGCAAGGAATGGGTGAATCTGCATATGGTACTTTTGGACATTTTTGGAAAACTAACAAATATAGTGAGGTTGCCTGGTTATTTCTAATGTCACTGGAAAAAGTGGTGAAAGAAAAAGAGAAAATATATGCAGCATATATCTTTCAGAGGAAGTATTTCCAGAATATAAAAAGAACTTTTATAATTTAATAAGAAGGCAACATATTTTGATTTCCCAAATTTTTAAACTGAAAATTCACAAATGCAGTTACAGAGATAAAAAATAAACACATGAAAATATGTTCAGTATCATTAATACTTGAGTAAATGCAGAGTAAACTACAATGAAATACTATACTCATAGAATAAAATGGTTACATTTTTAAAAGACTGGTCTTAGCAAATGCTGCCATAGGTGTGAAACAACAGCTGGTGGGAACATATAATGATAAAACCATTTTGGAAAACTGTTAGGCAGTTTTTCAAAAAAAGTTAAATAAATACTTATCATATGACTCAACCGTTACACTCTTCAGTAATTAGCAAAGGGAAATGAAACCATATGTGTATAACATGTAATGAAATTTCATAGTACTTTATTTTTAGTAGCCACAATCTGAAAAAAAAAAGTGTTCAAGAGGTAAAAGATGAACAAACTATATACTACTCTACATAAAAGAATACTATTCACTCTTAATGGTACATGAAATACTGATACTACAAAATGGATGAACCTCAAAATAATTATGCTGAATTAAGGAAGCCAAATAATAGATCAAAATTACAGGAATCAATTTATATAAATTTTAGAGATCCAACTAATCAATATGAACAGATAGGAGTGGTTGTTTGGTGAGGAGACGAGGAGGAAGAAAGGTCAGATTACAAGGATGCATGAACAAATACTTAGGAGTGTTGAATGTCTTGGTTATTTTGATTTTGGTAGTGGTTTCATTGGTATTTGCATATGTCAAACTCACTAAATTGTAACATCACATATGTGTGATTTATTATACAGCAATTGCATACCAGTGAAGCTCTTAAAGTTATTTTCTCAGTGAGGCCTTATGTCACTATATGTAAAATTTCATTTACCTTCTTGACATTTCTAATCCCCTTTGTTTATTGAATATTACCTTAATATTTATCATTATCTAAAAACATGTAATTTATTATTTTAACTTGCTTACAGCTAGGCATATATTTTATCCATTTTCTCTACTGATTTATTTCTACTCACTAGAAAATTCTTCACCCATAATAAATGCAAACTAAGTATTTGTTGAATGAATAAATAAATGACAGAATAAGAGGGTATGAAAAATTGATGGTATTCATTACATGTCTCAGTGGGGTCAATGGATGATTGGACGTGGGTTGTTAGAAGTTTTGTGAGGGAAACCAAAGAGGACATGCCCCAAAGATATATGCTTGAATAGTTATTGGAGATATTACATTTATTGGCAATGATGATGTCTAAATTTAGACCACAGGGCTGAATAACTAGGTAAGGCAAGGGAAGCATTATTTGAAGGGAAGAAATCAAGATAGTGAGAGGCCATAATTTTGGAAATATTTTCATCATTGATATCAATGGTAAGGTAAATTTGGTTGGGATGAATTACAGTATGCCAAGAGCTAATAACTTCAAAGGAATAAAGTAAACTCTGTGATGACAGATTTTTGCAACAAGTAGGTACATCAGTGGACAAGCTGATATATCATAAGATTCAGAATTTCCTGGCTTTAGGAAGAAACATCTGCAGACAGAATGAAACTGCTACAAGCAACCTACTTAAATTTTAGATAGCAGGAGAAGAAACAGTCCCATCCTGAGAAAGCTGTAAGGGAAACTGTGTTTTAAAGAAACAAGCCAGAACACAGTGAAAAGGAGAAAGCCAAAGCTTTCATTCTGAGAAGAGGTTAAGGGTATAGAAGTTTTGGTTGATGACCGACTTTGAAGACTATTTACAGAGCTCTGCTAAGATTTAAGGGAAATTTATAAGGGGAACTGAAGGGGCAACAGGATTGAACAGATTTTACAAGCCCATGAAAGACAACACTGTAGGAGAGGACTAACAGGAGCTTTGGCCTTCAGTAGAGGAATGAGGCCAGGACAAATACCATCCGCACAAAATCACAGCCAGGGGATCATATATCTGGGCCTCCCTTTTCACACACTCCGATTTTCCGATGGTGGCTCCCAATAACAAAATCTAAATAGAAAAACTAAGGAACAAAAGACTGGGGTTCTTGCATTATATAGAGGTCAGCCTTCTGAGACAGATGACAGTAGAGAAAGGTAGAGAGTAAATCTGGAGGAGCAAGTGATGAGTCTATAGCACAGAATCTTTCTGTGTTCCTCAATGATATGACTCAACTTTTAAAAGATGTTATTTCTTCCCTAATTTTTTCATAAATCAATAGAATTTCCTTTAAAATTACATTTGTATCTTATTTTGGTACAGTTTGAGAACATTTTGAATACATTTGTCTAAAATATGTATTTTTAAGTTTATTTACTTTGTGAGAGGGAGAGAGAAAGAGAGAGAGAGGGAGGGAGAAGCAGAGAGACAGGGGGAGACAGGATCCCAAACAGGCTCCACACTGTCTGTGCAGAGCCTGATGTGGGGCTCAAACTCACAAACCATGAGATCATGACCTGAGCCAAACTCAAGAGTTGGACGTTTAACCAACTGAGCCATCCAGGCATCCCTAACATATTTTTAGGAAAGGATTAAGTTCCCTATTTGATAAGCTGACTTGGAAAACCAAAGAATAGTATTTGCCTTACTAAAGATGCTCTATGACATTAGAGTAATAAAATTATTTTGGGATTATTTAAGAACACATGGTGTATGCCACAGTAATAGAATAGAGACCTTAGAGATAGACCATGTATATATGAAAACTAGAATTATGATAAAGTTGGAACATCTAATAAATGAAGAAGAGACAGAATGTGTTTTGCAGTGCTTAAAAAAATGCTCACCCAATGTACAAAAATTAACATGAACCCTGATAAGCTTTTAGCTCCTGCTTCATTTGCAGGAAGCTTGAAAATAGTGATATCCTCACATTTATAATGTAAAAAGCCAGACAAAAACCACAACTCTTCTTAAACCCAACAGAAAACTGAGATCACAAGACAACTAACTAACCTGAACTTTAAAGAAAGATAGGTGATGGTGAGATGGTGAATATTACCTGGGGCCGATATTGACATCCATACAGCCTGGAAGTCAAGAAGAGAATTCAACTAAAATTTATAATGAATTTCTACAAGCCACGTGTGGACTAGACTAACATTAAGCAAGTCCTGTAAGCTACAGACACAGACTGAATTTGTATGTGTTTTTAGTCTCTTCACCACAAACTTCTCTTGGTTTTCACAAGAAAGATTGGGAGGTGAATGGGAGTCCTGAGAAAGTCTGTGTCATGGTGTCCTCCTGGGGAAGTAAATAGTAGCTGTACAAGGAAAGGCATGAAGCCCCATTTGGACTCTCTCCTATGTTTCCTATGGAACAAAAGCTTCAAGCTACTTGCAGAAGGGCAGCAAATCTGTTGCCTGATGGCATAAGTGAAGACCCAATGGAACGTGTAAAGGTCCTGGGCCCAGAAAATGAGAGGTCTTAAGAGACAGGAGCAGGGGTGAGTAGAGTCACTTAGAAAGCCCCACCCCAGGTACCCAGGGCCACATTTCCGGCAGAAAGCTGAAACACAACAGAGAATGCATCCTCTCCATTCACTCCATACCTACTCCAGGCTAACAAACAGCAAGTAACAATTAACAGCAGTTCATTGTTAGGGAAGTTAGAGAGGAAAGAGATGTTCCCTGAGGAGGAATTACAAAGGGAAGACCTAAAACTGAGGGCAGAGCAAACATTAAGAACAATTCACTGACAAACCAGCCCCTGCACACATTACAAGGGAACTCTAGAAATATTTAAAGCCTGTGGTGCTCCGAGGGTTGTAATAGCAACAACAAAATCTAAATGCTACTCAAATCCTAACTTAACTGACTAAAACCTCAGACTGGCAATATTTATAAAGGTGGGGAAGGCCAACAAGTGGGCTCTGACAACACAGGAATTTTTATGTATCCCACAAGACATATACACATTTGCATCCATGTAACTTTATGGTCTACCTCTGAGAAAAATATCTCCCAAAGGTCCATGAAAAAATGTTCACTGTGGTAACAGGGAGTTGAGGAAACTGGTTTTCATGACTTGGGCAATTGATAAGGAAAGTGGGTTCATTTACCCCATGAAATTTGTACTTGTTAAGAGCAAAATATAAAGTGCCTGTAAAGATTGGTGTTTAAATCTTAAAAGTAAAGTGCTGTGAGATAAAGAAAAAAAATACATCTATAGCAGAATATAGTTTTTAAATAAAAATATATGCACATAAACAAATTAAATATAAAAAGCTAAATATTTAAGGTGGACATGTATCAGTAAAATCATACACACCAAAGCCATTAGAATGGATGATCATGTAAGGGAATGGGAAAAGGAAACGACAAATAAAGTGAATAAACAGATAAATATGTAAACAAAATAAGAGTTTCATAAGTAAAATAGGAGTGGGCAATGAATTAACATCAGTAGAGGAGAATAACTTAAATCTTTGAACTTGACTTAATCAAATAAACACAGTAAAACCTGTAGTAGTCACTAAATGTATGGGATTCTCTCTAGTTTGGTTACAGAAAAATATTTAGAAGCACCTAAGACATCTTTATGTGTGTGTGTGTGTGTGTGTGTGTGTGTGTGTGTGTCTGTAGTTTAAAGAAGATATATCAGTTATCTACTATTTAATGGTTTTTTAACCTTAATTGATGTCTAATGTCAACACAAAAAACATTTAAATAGATGGTATTTCTCAACTGTAACACAAATTCAACTTTTATATTTAATAAGATTCATATTTACAAAGAAGAAATAATAAGACAACAGTAGTGTTTTCAATTATTTTTCTGACTCTGGAAAGCCTAGGAAATGAATCACAATCTTCTCTCATTGAGAGCAGTAAACTGACAAATCTGATGAATGTTACAATGAAAGTTTAAGTAGTGTAAATGAAATTCATGCAAAGATCTTCCTTTGGAGGCAATTATATAGAGTTTCATAGAGTCTTCTGGCTTGCTGATAGGCTACTGATACAAAATAGTGACATCTGGGACTGGGAAGTCCTAGATATTAGACTCAATTTTCATTCACATATCAGTGTGCAGAAGCATGTTGTTTCCCAAATAAGAAGCATCACTTAGTACCATTATCCAAATATTCTCCCCAGAGGATGACACAGATCATGAATGTCTGGGTATGCCAAACAAAGCCCCAGAATATTTATCTTGAATTTTTGTTAAAGAAAAAATGGACTCTTTCCATTCAGTTACTGATTCCTGTCATCCCACCCTCCAGTAATGTATTGTCATATTGTCATTGCTTCACCAGTAGCCATGTGTACTAGTTTATATTTAAATTAATTAAATAAATAAAATTTAAAAGTCAATTCTCCAGGCACACTAGTCACATTTCAAATGCTCAGTCATCACTTGTGGCTAGAGGCTACCATATTGACAGTGAAACTTTAGAGTATTTCCATCATCACTGAAACAACATTGTTGTAAAGTGTACACATTAATTAGTCGCTAAAAAGAGAACAACCTACTCATTACACAAGGCATCTGTCATGCTGATAATGTAGAGAAGTATTCCCAGAATCTGTGGTCTATAAATTTTAGTGTTAGTGTCAGACACAGAAACAGCCATGCAAAATGAGATTGGGTTACACAGATACAAACAGCACATGCAATTCAATGAAAGGAAACTAATCAAAGGAAGATGAAAGGTATTTAAGAATCATAAGCCCACAGAATGGTGAAGCCTGTTTTATGACATAAAATACATAGGTGCATATATATATATATATATATATATATATATATATATATATATATGCACCTATATATGTAGCATGTAGCTTTGTGTATTCAAACAAAAATCTTCAAATATATTTCCTTTTTTTAAGTTTATTTATTTATTTTGAGAGACAGAGACACCATACAGACAGAGAGGGAGAGACAGATTCCCAAGCAGGCTCTGCACTGTCAAGAGTACAGAGCCTGACACGGGCTCAAATGATAAAACAATGAGAACATGACCTGAGTGGAAACCAAGAGTTGGACACTTAACCGACTGAGCCACCCAGGAACCTCCAGAAAAATTTCCTAAAAAGAGATATAGTAACACTATTTAGTAAATCTATATAACATTAAAAACAGATAAAACTTCCCATAACATAACAAGAAATTTTTAAAAACAAATTTTATTTAAAAAGTACCATTATTAAAGACTTTTCACACTTTGATGAAAGTCTTAACGCTATTGATTTTCCAAAGTACTCATGTACATAGTAACTTCTATGTAAGATTATTGTTAGTAAGTATATATCACCTTTTTTGGTTTCCTCTCTGAGACTTATCTGTAAGAGAGTTTGATGACAAAGGCAAATGACCCCTGGAAATTGTTTCATTGTTGTTCCTTTCAAAGAAATGACATGCAAACAGTTTTTTTTGGATGGTTTTTATTTGACATTTTCTTTCTATATTACATGTAAAAATCAATTACTAGTTGAGTTCAATTACTCATGAAACCATTTTTACTTATTTGTTTATTTAATTTATTTTTTTTTACAATTTATTGGTTCTAAAGGGAATTGTTGGCATCCATGAAAAAAAAGGCATGCAAACTAATAATGTTTGAATTAACATTTAGTCAAATAATTAAAAAAATATGTTGAAGCCAATGGATGGACTCGGACCAAGGACTAATTAAACACACAGAGGGTAATTTTAAGAACAGAGACATTATAAATATTATGGTTGAGATTTAAAAAATTGATGAAAGCAAAGAGGAAATAAAAAAACAAAGAGAAAACAACATGCCAATTAAAGCATGAAATTGCTTACAATCATCCAGATTTTGTTTGGTAGGTCTTACGTGGGATCTGCTCATGTCATGTAATTATTTTCCTGATCCAAAGTTCTGTGCCAATTATCTATCTATTGTCTCTCAACTCCAAATTCACATTTCATTTTCTGCTGTGTGAAGTGGGATCTGGGTCTTTGTAACATTTTTCCTTTGCCAGTTGGCATAATGTTAAGCTTTGTCAGTAGAGATTACTAGAGAGACATAGCAGGAAGAAGTGTTTTCCTTCCATTTTTCAATGCACTCACATGGGTGACTCCTGCAGCACACACAGCTTCCCTACCATCTAACTCCTGCAGCATGGGTGGCTTCTACAGCATCCAACACCTTCAGTATATGGTGCTTAGCAGTACCCAGAAATCAACAGCTTCCTGTAGGATATCCCCTCCCAAGGTAGCAGAGTACCACTAGCTTACTCTAGGATCCTGAGAACAAGTTCCAGAGAACATATTCCCAGTAAGTTCTGCCAGCAAGCATCATGACTTCTTTGCTCCTCAGTGAACCACCCCCCTGGCCTCTCTAACAATTTCTGGATCTGAGCTTTGTTCTATATTCTTTATAGTTACTTTTATTTTATCAGCCATTCCCACATTACTCAAACCCCCTGTTATAGTTAATAATTCTTTATATTGACCTTTTGCTGTTCAAATTTTTGTGTGGTTTCTTTCTAGTGACCAAACTATGACTGATATACCATTTAAAGCCATTTATATCTGAAGTGTTATTAAGACTCCTAGTTTTACATTTCCTGATATAATGGCAGTCCATGTCTTATATCTTTTCAGCTAGGACACATTTAGCCATGGATCAATACTCTGATGATTAAGTGCTGATTTAGTGTTCAAAAGTATTTAATAGGGTCTTTTCCAACATGATTCTAAGACATTTTCATCTTCTGGTATATTTTCCAGAAGACAAATTCTTTAGTCTCAAGTCATTTAGAGCCTATTGCAAGAATGTGAAGAAAGGAAGTTTGTCCTTGTTGACGATAAGACTGGACATGCTGCATGAGTCCTATGTATGATTTGCGATGTATTTCTGAGAAAAGTTAAGAGTCCAAAATCTGGAGTCAAGTAGCCAATCTCATAGGGCAACTTGTATCAAACTTGATAGTGAAAGTCATAAACTCTGGAGAGTGTGGACCTCATGGAAATGAAGGCCAGAGACAGCACTCTTAGCCAAGGAAGCCCAAGAGCATCAGCTAACTGTGCTAACATAGTTTAAAATGTCACTGGCTCTCTCTTCTTTTCCTAAGCATTAAGGATGATTGAAACAATTAAGTCTCTTAGTAAGTGGTAAGACTTTTCAAATTTCCCTATTAAAAATCCCAGTAAAATGAATGTCTGTATCATTGGAGATTGAGGTTAAAACTACTCAGCCTAGGACAAAAAAAAATCATGCCAAGTTTTGCTTCAGACCCAGAGCTCTCCAGAAAAGAAGAGCTTCTTTATCCTGAAAGTAGAAAGAAAGAAAGAAAGAAAGAAAGAAAGAAAGAAAGAAAGAAAGAAAGAAAGGGAAAGAAAGAGAGAAGAAAGAAAGAAGGAAAGAAAGAAAAAGAAAAGAAGGAAGGAAGGAAGGAAGGAAGGAAGGAAGGAAGGAAGGAAGGAAGGAAGGAAGAAGGGAAAGATTTTCAAAACTCGTAGCAGGTGGGTGGTTGTAGAAATCAATGTGGAGATGTTCAAAGGGACATTGAGGTTTGGATAACTATCCATGTTCCACGTTTACACTTTCGCTGGGATAATCATGATAGATGATACATATGCCAAGAGACATTTAGCAACCCTAGTGTTGAAATATGTTCCCCTCAAAATTCACATGTTGAAGTTGTAACCTCCAATAGCTCCAAATGGGACCTTATTTGAAGACTGGGTCTTTTGGCGGGGGGGGGGGGGGGGGAAGGGGAGGAGTAGTCAAGTAAAACAAGGCCATTAGGGTAGGGCCTTATACAGTAAGAATAATGCCTGTATAAAAAGGGGAAATTTGGACACAGAGAAAGAAGATGGTGTGAAGATGTAGGGAGAATATAGCTATTTAAAAGCCAAGGAGAATCTTGGAACAGATATTTCCTTCAGGGCACTCAGAAAGAATCAACCTTGCCAACACCACCTTGATCTTAGATTTATAGCCGCCAGAATTGCAAAAATAAATAAATATAAATAAATAAATAAGTAAATAAATAAATAAATAAATAAATATTTTTTTTCTGATTAAGTCACCCAGTCTATGGTACTTTTAATGGAAGTTGTAGCAAACTAATACACCATGTATGTCTTTCTAATTTAATGATATATAATACTGTCTCGCATATTTTAAACACAATAAAAATGATACCATACTTTCATTTACTCTTATTAGTTAATGTTATGAGAGATATACCTTTGAATATTGCTTTGGCTCATATATTTTCAATGCTATGTAGAGTTTTTGGTTCACTTTCATTATACTACCTTCCCCACTTTTTGTATGCTGAGATTGTGGGCATAGTCTTGCAAGAGAGGGGCAGTCCAGTTGCATTACCATAAAAGCAATTTAAGTTTATGGGGATTTATGGGAATTGGACTCGCCCTCCACTTAGAAATCCTGGGGCAATGATACTGTGGGTAACTCTTCCTGCTGGAGTGAGGAGTAAGCCACACTTTCTATAGGAACTGGAACTGTTTGTGTATCCTCTTGTAGCAGTGGAAGGGCAGGCAGTTGGGTGGGAGGGGCAGGCTCTGCACCCAGGTAACCCATTGACAGGTAGACCTGGCAGAATTCATTATGGGGAATCAAAGCAGATAATCCTGGTTGTCGTTCCACATGCTTATAAATAGGTTTTAACCTGAATGTCTCTTAAAATTATTAATATCATTTAAAGTTTAAGAATATTATCTTATTTTTAAACTTTTTAAAAAGTTTATTTATTTTGAGAGAGAAATAGAGAGAGAAAGAGGTGAGAGCATGCACTAGTAGGAAATGAGCAGAGAGAGGTAGAGAGAAAGAGAATCCCAAACAGGCTGTCAGCACAGAGCCTGATGTAGGGCTCCAGCTCGTGAACCATGAGACCTGAGCTGAAATCAAGAGTCAGAGGCTTAACCGACTGAGGTATCCAGGCACCCCTAAGGACATTCTCTTGTTGAAATACTGGGTAAAGCTTTACCGTGATATGTTGTAAACATTGTTTACTTCTACATTTCCCATTCTTTCAGGAGAATTATCTTGTTCTATTATGATTTTCTTCTTCATGCATTTGAAATGCAGATATGATCTTTGCTTTTCATTGTGAATTTTTATTTTCATTTCTGTACTCTTGTCATTAGTATCTTCAATGTTCTATATTCTTTTTCAGTTTTTGTCATTTTTAATTCCTTCCCCCTCCCCGATTTCTGTTACCTTACATTTTGTTGCCTACTTTTTTCCATCTTTTATATCCCACGTGTTGTCACAGGGGTTTGTGCTTTCTCTTCACAGTGTTAAATATTCCAATGATTGTTTTAGTCACGTTCCAATATCATCTCTGTTTTCATCCATTTATCTTGAGTGCTGTTCAGCTGTTAATTTGTTTTGCATGTTTTGCACTTTAATATCTCTGTATGGATGGTATTAGTTTTTTTTTTTTTAATAATTATCCTTGAAGCAGGAAAAACTTATTCAGATTATACATTCACAACCTTCTTGAGTAGGGGTGAAATAAAAATCTAATTTTCAAAAGGCTGGTATTTTCCTTTTGTGTTACAGTTTTGTTTCTAAGAATGTTTATATTTTATTTCTCCCTAAACAACTGACACAGGAGCTGAGCATTTCACACAGTGGAAAGTCTTTGCGCGCTCTCTCTCTCCCTGCTCTTCTGCCCCCAAATGCAGTGCCTCGGAGACTGACTGCCTTTTGAAAATATGGCTTGTCTCTGAATATTCTCATTTGGCCTATCCCAGTGCCCCTCAAGTTTAATGTGAATGCACATCATTTAATAATTTTGCTGCAATGTAGAGTTGGGCTAAGTATGGCTCAGAGCTTGTGATTTTGAATTTCTAACCATCTCCATGTGATGCTGATACTTTGCTTCTCAGACCACACTTTTCAGTTGCAGGAGCTTAGCCTGGTCCGGTTTTTGGCACCTATTGGTTCTACAAAAGACGCTGCCAAATGATTTTATACCCTTCTGACCAAATATTTTGGAAATTATATCACACCACATGTAGCTTGCCTTTTTGTAAGTTTATTTATCCAGTGTTTTCTAACAGCTGCATCCATGGCATTTATTCTCCATTTCCTTCAATGAATATTATCTGTTCTTTGATTAGTCTTGCACCTTGTCTGTGCTTTAACCCAACTCCATGTATATTAAATGAGGAATGTGTCTTTTTATTCTTTCTTATTTTGCATGATTTCTAGGGAGAATAGGAAAAAGCCTAAATAGCATCATTAAAATCTGAATTCTTTTTCATAGTTTTATAACTGCATTTTATTATAGTCAAAAGAGTTCCCCTATATTTAAATTTTTAAAATGATTGAAAGTTACCTTATAGTCTGGTTAATAGACAAACATCCATTCTCTAATTATTAAATTGAATTTTTTAATTATATGTTCAAACTTTTATGTATATATTGATTTTGTTTGTTTGAGCTATTACATCTTGAACAAGGTTCAATAACATCTTCTAAAATAATGATAGCTTTCAATAGCTACTTGTCCTTTTACCAGTTTTTGGTTTATATATATTGAGAATTTTCACATGAATGTAGAAAATTATTTCACACATATTTATTATGACTACTGTTTTAGCTGTGATTATTTATAGCATCTTTTTTTAACTTTCATGACTTATCTACATTTATTATTCCTATATATGTTATATTATATATTTTTGTATTTTAAATATAAAAATTATTTAATATTTTATATATTTTATAACAAAAATATTTTTATTATTTTAGTACTCACCCCTAAAAGTTAAAAATAAATGTTTGATGTAAGAAAGATAACATAAATCACATTTATCTATCTCTTATTAATAGTACAAGTGCCATAAAATACTTTAATTCCAATTACCATCTGTATTAGTTTGCTACAGCTGTTAGAACTAGGTATCACAGACTGGGTGGCTGAAACAAAAAATTTTTTCTCACGTTTCTGGAAATCAAAGTCTAAGGTCAAGGTATTGGCAAGGTTGGTTCCTTCTGAGGGTAGGGAAGAATCTGTGCCAGGCCTTTCTCCTTGTCCTGTAGATGGCTGTCTTAACTCTCCATCTTCATATCATCTTCCTTGTATATGTATTCGTATGTATGTATTTATGTCCAGATTTCCTCTTCTTATAAGGATATCAGTCATACTGTTCTAGGGTGCATCCTAACGAGCTCATTTAAACTTAACTGCCTCTGTAAAGACGGTCCCCTATTATAATCTCATTCATAAGTATTGGGGGATAAGACTTCACAATAGGAATTTTAAGTGGGACACAAATGAGCACATAAGACCACCCTTACAAATTTGCCTGTTATTTTAAATTAGAAAAATTATTTTAAACATTTTTAATAAAATAAATTATATATTATATTCAGTCAATATAATCTCGGATTTAACTACATGTTTATATATACCTTTTCAAAATAATTTGTTGAGATGTCGACTATCAGTGGAATAGTCCTTGACTATCTTTTGCTTCATTTAAGGTTTATTATAGTTTGAATTATGTAGATATATTAGTATGTGTTTAATATTATCTATAAGTTGAATTATCTTTATTTACCCTTCCTTTGATATGTTTTGTTATCTGATTCTAAGAAAAAAATTCTTTAAAAAAGTCATCATCAATGATCTCATCAAATAAGTATTTCCCCTCTGTGTTTATTTCTCTTTCATATGTTTTATTGCTTTATTTTTATGCTGCATTTGAGTATTTTCTAAAAATCTATCTTCTAGTTCACTAATCTGCTTTCAATTATTCATAATCACAATGATTTTTCAAATATTTAAATAATCTTTATTGACACATTATTTAGGTACAAAAATATTACCTAAACTATACAAATTGTTGAGTTTTGAAAACTACTAAATCACCAGAATAAGCAATATGTAGAATATTTATCAATCAACATATAGAGCATATTTATCATCCAAATTTTTCCTCAAGTTCCTTTCCAGACAATCCCCTCCTCCACTGTTGAACTCAGCAAACCACTGATATTCCAGTTTGAAGTTTCCAGAATGAATCAGACCTCACTCACTCTTCTGTGTTTGTTTTAATTACTATATCGTTTGTGAGATTTAGCCATGTTGCTGTATATGTCAAACTTTTTTTTTAATTGCTGATATGCCAAAGTTTCTTTATTTACCGGATGGTAAATAGTAACACATGAAAAGATGCATCATGACTCACTCATTAGAATGGTCAACATTAAAAAAGACTAATAATGCTAAAAGATGATGCAGATGCAGAGTGCCTAGAACTTTTATATACCAATGGTGAGAAGAAAAAATCGTATAACCATTTTGGAGAAAAGTGTCTTATTATATTTCACAATTTATTATATAATTAAGTGTAAACCTACTACATGACCCAAGAAATGCCATTCCTAAGTACTTAACCAAGAGAAATAAAAACATGTTAATACATATATAAAAAATACATATATATGCATAATTAACATATATCTTTGTATGAAAACATTTACTGAACTATTTATTAACTAAAACCCAGAATCAATTAGGTTTTAAATTTATTTTTAACTACGAGAAGTAATATTTAATTTCAAAGTTCTCTTATTTTTGGTGTTTTTTCATTACTCAGATTTTACTCTTTTTGTTGCTGTTGTTATTGTTTTTAGTTATAAGTCATTTCAAATTAACTTATTTTATCTTTCCCATAATTCTGCTTGAAGTTCTTAGATGTCAAATTGGGTTTTTTTCATGATTTTGGTGACTCTCATGGTGGTTTGATTTCTTGTCAGTGGTGTAATCTTTAAAAGTATTTGTTTTGAGTTCTGTTAATGAGAATACTGTAACTTATGACTGAAAGTATCCCCTTTCTACTTCATACCCTGTGGAAATATATTAGGCCACCTATTCTAACAGGACCAATTTATGTGAATGTCCAAATAATGTTGGTAATATCAGTTTTATATGCTATGGATACTTTGCTTATGGCTAGGGAATTGATTTTAAATTCTCAGAACATTATTTTATTTTTTAAACTCAGAGCCCAAACTAAAAGAAAAGTTTCCTCTTTTTTCCTTCCTCTGCCAGTGGCTAGAAAATATTCTAGCCATCATGTTTTCTCTGTGTGTAGCACTTTGAGTGTCCTGTTTTTATCAGGGGGAGGGATTTTAATTTTCTGTCTTGGTTGTTTGTACCCAAGTATTTGTCTTTTATAACCCATGTGGTCATTAAAGCCCAAGCTTCCAGGTCCCCAAATTTGGAAAATGCCCCAAATTCATTGGCACTTTAAAATGTTTTATTTTTTAATGTTTATTTATTTTTGAGAGAGAGAGAGCGCGCGTGCGAGCACGAGTGGGGGAGGGGCAGAGAGAGCAGGAGCCAAATTCATTGGCACTTCAGTATCAGCTTATTGTTTGGTTTTCAGTTGACTCTTTATCAGGAATGCCTTTGGGTCTTGGATTTTGTTCTTAACTTTTGGTAAATTTACCAATGTATTTAAAAGCTTGTTTATATAAATCAAGAATTTATATAGTATTTAAAACATTGCTCTTAAAATAAGGATAGCTCTTCAGACTGTGCATTCCATATTTACCAGAAAATATGACTTTCTACTGTTTTCTTTTTTGTTTGTTTTTCATTTTTTTTAATGTTTATTTTTGAGAGAGACAGAGACAGAATGCGAGTGGGTTAGGGGCAGAGAGATGGAGACACAGAATCCAAAGTAGGCTCCAGGCTCTGAGCTGTCAGCACAGCTGATGTGGGGCTTGAACTCACAAGCTGTGAGATCATGACCTGAGCTGAAGTTGGACGCTCAACCGACTGAGCCACCCAGGCGCCCCCGTACTGTTTTCTTAATCCAGATTTTGGTAAAGGATATTATTTGTTCACAACTATATTCTCCTTCAATGCCCTTTCTGTAGACAGAGTATGTTTTCCAGATCCATTAAATTTGAGTTTGTCCACATAATCTATTTGCATTCATGGAATCTGAACAGTCAGACATGTTGTACTCTCAATCTCCAAAAACATTTTAAGTATATTTGAATGGTTGAGCTGTTCTTTCATTTAAGGCTTGGAATGAGATGATATATACAAAGGCTGGAAGAGCTACAGCTGACCCACACAAGCCCTCCTAAACACAAGCAAGTAAGTAAATGTTTGTTACTGTTAGCCATAATCAATTTAGGATTGTGTGTTGCCACAGCAAATGCTGACTAATACAATAAGGAGCCTGACTGCATTTCATCTTTGTTCTTATTTCTCTCACTATTGATAAGACTGATACTTTGCTACACTTTCTAGACTGCCTCTTGTCTTTTTCTTTTTTTTTTTTTTAATTTCTTTTAAATGTTTATTTATTTTTGAGAGAGAGAGAGAGCATGAACAGGGAAGGTGCAGAGAGAGAGAGGGAGACACAGAAGCCAAAGCAAGCTCCAGGCTCTGAGCTATCAGCACAGAGCTTAATGCGGGTCTCAAACTCACCTATCATGAGATGATGACCTGAACCCAAGTTGAGCCTTAACCGACTAAGCCACCCATGCACCCCTTTTTTCTTTAATAAACAATAAAAATAAAAGAAGAAGAGGAAAGAAGAATATGAACTGATATACTGATAAAAAATACTAATGTAGTAGCCATAAACTCAACCATATACATAATTAATTGCATTAAATGTAAATTGAATAAATTCTCCATGTAAAAGATTGACATTGTCAAACTTGAGTAAAGAAAAGTTAAACCTAACTATCTGTGCTGTTTTCAAGATGCATATTTTAAAATAATGATGTTACATAAAGAGGAAAGAAAAAGGACAAAAAGAGACATAGCTTTTAAGCCATAAAGTAAGATTTAAAGTAGTATTATTAAAAATAAATATTATATCTTCAACATTATTATAAATAATTGTTTCCTTTGCACAGATCTTTTATAGTTACTTGAATATTTTGTGATAATTCGTTTAATTAACACTAAGTTACAAAATGCCCAAATCTATTAAGTAAAGCACAAGTAAACTGTAATATGTCATATTATCCTGAAAGACACAAATTAATGATTGTCAATGAACTCATACTGTGCAACTGTCTCTGTTCTTTCAAGATATTACATATTACACATGAACATCTGCCATATAAGCCAAACAACTAAATAGTGAAATGTGGTAATTACTAGCAACACAAATCCTCTCAGAAGCATAACACTGAATTTAAGAAATCAAACACAGTAATTCAGTTTGGACAAAGTTTAAGGACCTGCAAAAATGAAACCATATAGAAAAGAAATCAGAACACTGGTTACCCAATGGGTGAGAAAGCTTGCAATAGGAAAGGGGCATGAGGGAGCTTTTGGGGTTCTTAAAAGAATTTCTTTCTTGATCTAGATGATTGGTAAACAGATAAATTCACTTTAAGGAAATTCATCAAGTTGTACAATTATGAGTTGCACACTTTTCTATGTATGTAATATTTTAAATTTTCAATAACTGAAAAACAATGCTTATAAAAATATTTTGGGGGAACAAAAAGATCACAAATATTAAACTGCTAAACTTTACATATTTTCAGTGGATTGGTGCCAGTAAAATAAGCAAAATTTTTATTTATTGTTAATTATTGTTGGTCTTTTCATTATTTCAAGATAAATTATTGATAATATTTCTGAAGCACTTTTCAGTATCTGTAAATTTTGATATAAAGTATTTGCATAAATCTCGGGAAGCACGTTATATCTTGAAGGAAAAAATAACTGAGAGGTAGGAACTGTTGTCTGGTACATAATTTTAAATCATAAAATGTAAATTTCATGAGGAATTTTTTTCTCTGAATCAGACTGAACAGGAATAATTTCCTAGTGGAAGATTAAAAAAAAAAAAAAAAAGAAGATAAATGAAATAAAAGCCAAACATCTGAAGGAGGTAAATACGTTAAAAAAAGTGAAAACAGAGCATTGGCAAGACAGAATTAATGTCCACAGCTTCAGTGTCAAAAAGAAATATGGGAAAGAATTAACAATACATGAAGCATGAATATAAACCACCTGAAACAAATGTTCGACAAGAGGATAAATGGAACATGAAACACCCTGTCCTTAGCCTCAGAGATAGAGACAATAATTGAGAAGATTATGCTTTGTGATCCACTGTGATAAATTCTATTGACAGAGACAAAAGAATGGTCATGGAGCAGAAACAAAACCTCAACTTCAGATATGGCATTTTAAATTGAATGACCAATTTAAACCTTAAAACCACTTAGGTATGCTTGAATTCACAGTTTATAATGCTAAGGAAAATTTAAAAGTGTGGTTGCACTTAATACTTTATGGAAGATTTTTATATATAGATGTGTTGAATATGTGCGTCATCAACCTTTTTCTTAAGAAATAATTGATGCAGATTTTAACCCTGACTGTAATTGATGGTTTAATAGTTAATGTTCTATAATCTTTTAAAGAGACTAAAAGGGAAATTTTGAATTACTGCTATTGTAAGAATATAATTTTTT
The DNA here is from genome assembly GCF_018350155.1 of Leopardus geoffroyi. Classification (NCBI taxonomy): domain Eukaryota; kingdom Metazoa; phylum Chordata; class Mammalia; order Carnivora; family Felidae; genus Leopardus; species Leopardus geoffroyi. The sequence continues at coordinate 89,828,053 of NC_059328.1, forward strand.
ATCTATCCCACTTTTTTTTCTTTTTCATAAGTGATTGCAAGTTTCAATCAACTGTTACACGTATAGGAAGGATTAAAAATCTTACACATATTCCAGCTCAAACACACCAATCTTATAGAAGAAGCTTGGGACTGGAAGTATTTAGATACAAAAATAATTGTTAGAGCAAGTAAAAAAATGAAATTCACATAAATGTGAAATGATTGTTAAATCATTTAAGGCAAAGCAAAAATTCTCTTATGCTTAAATGCTTTAATAAATAAACAGTACATCCAATTTAATTTTAACCTATGTTCTAAGAACAGAAATATGGAAATGAACAAAAGTAAAAACAGGAATGCAATGTAGTTCCCAAGTGGAAGGCTATATAAAGGTGGAAACATAAAAAAAAAATACAAATTGAATTCGATTTGATAAATTCTTATGTTGCCAAGGGAGCAAAGGAAGGTAACATTCTGAGACATGAGGGTAAGGTCTTAAATGATGGTGTACGTTAGCAGGAAGTCTATTATAGTAGACTATAGAGGTCAATGCGGTGTGAAACAGTGTGAAGGAAGAGGCGTGAAGCATAACAGTCATATTAAGATGTATTGTGAGATAGCACTGCAGCCTCAAATAGGCAAAACTACAATGAGGTTTTGCTTGCAGGACAATAACATCAAACTATAGACTTTTATTCCTGAAAGCGGAGAATCCCATATAAAATGTTTAATTAAGAAACATATATATTTTATGCTTTAAAGGGATTATGCTTGGGGGATCCTTGAAAATTTGGCTGGTAATATTTCCAGAGAACAGAGAGACTAAATATTATATCATTAAATTTTATTATTATAGCTCTTTAATACTTGATACTATGTAGTTGTTTTACATTTATAATTACATGTAAATTATGTTTTATTATAAATAACATAGATTATTGTAAGTATTAAGTAATTTTGAATATTTAATCTCTGCCAGAAAAGTGAAATAGTAATGAAAGAAGAACACAAATCTCAAATGATTTGAGACACACTTACAATCGCAACCAGTCTTCAGGGAATACCCTTCTTACTGATTTGTACTTTTGTGTATTTCTCATGTAAGTCTTTCCAGGGATTTTATTCATCTTTTAATTACCACCTACCATGTATCTAGAACAACCTAAGCTCTTGGAATAAAATGGTCAGACAGAAAGGGTCTCTGTCCTCAAAAAACTTATAGCAATGTGTGATATTAAAGAGAACATGCCAAGACTTCTGTAGCTGAGGGCCTTGGAGAATAATCATAATTTTTCTGTGTGTTGATAATGTCATCATTGGAAAGCTTCTGTATAACTGGGAAGACTGGTAGATCTAAACAGGCATATCTGCTTGGACACAAGTGGACAAATAATTGTTTCAAGGTACATGTGTCTGGTACAGGCTTTCTTTTGAACCTTGAAGATTAGTCCCCTGGAAAAAAAAATAACTAAGAATATTAAATCAAAAAATTCAAAATGATATGTTAAGAGATAAGACAAGGTTTATAACTTACATAGGTAATTGCTTTCAAAAACACTAACTGCAAAGGAAAAGAAGCATCAAGCTTATTTTTAAATAGATAGAAATTCTTAGTTTATGTTTCAAAGAATTCACAGAAAAATAAAATGGTACAATGAGAAAATACACATGATTTACTTTCAGCACATACACAAGGTCAATACATTTCATCCAAAACACAGTATGCATTATACTATGCCCAATACCAAAGCCACGTAGGGGCTAACATAGTGCTTTCTCGATAAATTGACTGAATATTACAATAAATACTTCATAATTCTGATCCACCGGGATTTTAAAGAGCATTGAATTATGGTTTGTTGTATTTGAGTTCCAAAACACTGGCTTAGTAATGCATGTATGATATATAAATAAACCTGTGGAAATGTTCCATTTGGAGTTAAATTCTAACCTTCCTTCATGCCCTATGCTCAAATTCAAAACAGAGAATGGGCCAATTATAAGTTTTGGTGACTGCATATTGGACATTTTTGGAGGGGATTATATTGGGATATAGCTAGATCCTAAGGCAAGAGAGAATTGAGGGGAAAAAAAAACCCTAAAAATCTGAGTTGGAAACTAACATCATTTCAGGGAAGAAGAAAGAAGATGCTATGAATAGCTAACTATGAAGTACCCTTATGATTTTTCCATTACTATTCCTGAGTAGCATAGTGCTGCCTTACTTTAAGCAATGTTACCTGAACAAGGACAGGTATTACCTATTTATAATGGAAGAAGGGAAGAGAGGCTTCATCACTTTCTCATTTCTTCATATCTAATAATGTTGAATATAGACCCCTGTCTTGTTAGCTGTGCTATAAATGGGATAACGATTTATAGGCAAACTTATTAGCTCTTTGGAGTATTTTAAAATTTACTTTCTATATCCTAATTTCAGACTTTACTGAAACAGGACTACTACGGTTTGTTGCTTGCCTGAAACATTACTCACTTGGTGAGATAAAAATAAAAAATTTGTTTGAATGTCACAAAGCACTAGCTCACAAGGAATCTAAGCTGTTTGCTATAAGAAAGTTATCTCATATAGTTACGATTTGAATATATTGAGTAGTGACCTACTTTTTTTTTGAAGTAACAGAAGTATCTATATTTTCCTTCATTATCCCTCTAGAATTAGTGTTGTGAGCTGCAAACTACACTGTCACTCAAGTGACAAAATACATTATCTTCAAGATCATTCTTGGTCATTTATTTTGCAGATGACAGAAAAGGATTCCTGGTTATTTGTGGTAGCCATATCCTACCTTCTATTTTCTCATTTCTGCACACAAACCTCATGCCTTTCATTATTTCATCTTCAAAGAAAGCTATTCAATACAAGCCATCTTTACAGATGAAACTAACAACCTCTTCCTTAATTTTAATTGTTCTGATGAATACCTTCTAAAAGAGGACCACTAAATTTTGTTTTTGTTTATTCTTAGTAATATGTCTATAATCTGAATGAGAAAAAAATTATTCATACATTTATGAAATTACTATTATTATCAATCACAGGGTTTTAAAAATTAGACTCTAGCATTGGTGAGTAAATTCCTCATAAAGTATATCTGTTAAGGCTTTTATATCAGAAGATAATTCAAGATTTGCAATTTTCACCCTTCATTTTCATTACCCCATTCCAGTATTGCAATAGTCATTTAAATTGACTTTTAAAAGGCCGTTCAAGCTGATCAGTTAGCACATAAATGTTCTTTAATGATTTCCTGTTTGTTTTGCATGCAATATTCCTCAATCTAGAGCTAGACTGACAGAAGAAATACCTAAAGTAATTTATGAGACGAATGAAGATTTTCTAACTGATTCACTAAACAAGCACACTCAGATTATTAAAGGGATAGTGTATTCTGGCTTCAAAGGTCTATGTTATTTCATACTGCTTTCCTCACAAACTAGGAAATCTATGAATAGCTTTCTTTCTGTCACAGCCCCAAATCCTAATATTTTAGGATTCCATGTGTATTTACAGTTATATAATCCAAATTAGAGATGGAAAGGAGAAAAAGTAATTTCTTTCAATATCTACTATCAAGTATTATACTAATTTCTTTATATGGGTTAATTTATTTAAACCTCAGCATGAAAGGACATGGTGAAATTGAGACATTCAGATTTTTGCTGTCATCACTGCCAAAAAATATTTTTAAAGAATTTTTTTTCCTCGTGGCCTAATATGTTTTAGGTTTGGAAAATAATTTTGAAATAGTAACTAAATTATTCAAAATAACAGTTAATGAGAACTGGATGAATAAACACCAAGAATTATCTATGTCCTGATGATTCAAAGGTAAGTGAGATACTCATACTCTTCTAATTCTCAACAAGGTTGTATTCTCTCAATAATGAATGTCCTATTTTAAAAACATGTAAATTATATTTTGGTGTGAATGTGTGTGTGTGTCAATGAGAGAGAAAGAGAGAGAGCAAGAGATGGATGAACAATTTTATGTTTTATGTATTCTTTTATATTCCATTCATAATTTAGAGAAAATGAGATCAAATAAATGTATGTTATTGCAGATAACTGGTATTTCTTTCTTTTTTCTCTCCAAGAAAGGTTTCTTTGCCTCACTTTTTATTAGATTAAGTGAAGACTTTGACATATAAAATGGGTGGAGTGCTCCCTCCATAATTTAAAAATGAAAAGCCAATTTTAGGACTGGTTATCAAATGGAAGTTGAGTTTTTCCACAGAGAATAGATAACTGATAAACCACACACTTTCCAGGATCACCTCCGAAAGGCAGTTGAGGCCTTTAAATTCTGAGTTGTGATTAATAGGAGATGAGGGTGTGATTTCTATAGTTGCCCTATAGAGGCCTGTTCTTGAAATTCTTTGACAGATAATTTTATAGTTCTCTCATATTTATTACCACACTTCAGAATAAGTTCCAAGTGTCTTCCATAGCATATGAGAAATGGAATGTGGAGGCGAGTTCGGAGAATGGAAGGAAAATCTGTGAGTAATAGACCAAACCTTCTATTTATTTTCCTCAAGAAAACAAGTAGACAGACACCCAGAACTTCATGATGGTTACAGGAATAACTCCAGTTTCTGAAGAGTTCAGCTACCTCTGGTCCTTATCTTCTGCTCATTAACTCTTATCCTTTCTGGTGAAATACGCTTTTTCTAAACTGCGACAGCTGATTGAGTTACCTATATAGGTAGCTGCCTGTGAAGAAGTTCTTTTCTCCCCTTTCTCCAGGCTCACATATCTTGTGGTGAATGGCTTAAGAACTGCCTAGTGGTATGTTCCACTAAATATGGATGTATTACAGTGAAATGTGAATTTTCTACTCTAAATCCCTACACTATAATTGATTAAAAATCTTCATCTAAGAGATAGTTCTGCTTTGAAGAAATGGGTGTTATTTAATATGCCAAGCTCCCTGATCACCTATTCTGGGACTTTGTCCTGATAACTAACCTTTATATCTCCATCATTTTTATCTTCTATTTCTATAATGGATAATTCCTACTACTATTAAAAATAACATTTCCCATAAAAGAAACTTGATTTCTCTATTTTTATTTAATTTCTATTTTGTATCCTTACTATACCTTGCACACAATTTAATGAAAATAGTCGGCTTTATTAGAAAGCTTTACTTTTTCACTTCTCTTTTGTGCTCTGCTGAGGGGCCTACCTTAGTCTTAACCTCTATCTATAATCTTCCCCATGAGCACACAATGAATGCCTACAATAGGCCCTGTGAGTAGACAAATCAGTGAATATCAATGGAAAGTATTAAACATCAATTCAGATATCTAAAGACAAAAAAAATGTACTAAGACTACACACCCATGGGATGATACCTAGCAATCTAACAAATGTGTAACTGGAGTCCCAGAAAAGAAGGGAAAGGGAAAAAGAACACATTTTTAAAAAGTAATGCCCCAAGTTCTTTCCAAATTTGATGAAAAGTATACATCCACACTCTAAGCCATTAAACAGACTCCAAGTAGAATAAATATAAAGAAAGAAATAGACATTGAAATCAAATTGCTAACAAAGCAGTGATAAAATCTTTTTTAAAAACTTAAAAAATATATACACTATATAAACAGAACACAGAATGACAGAAAATTTCTCATCAGAAACTAAGAAAATCAGAAAATGAAGTTACTTCCTCAAGGTGGTAAAAGAAAAAAAAAACTGTCAACCTAGATTTCTATACTAGCTAACATGTTTTTAAAAATAAGGGCAAAATGAAGACATTTTAAGACCAACTACACTACACAAATAATATAACAGCTATCATCATCATCATCATCATCATCATCACTTACAATACTATTTGCTGGAGAAGACAGACAGCAAGAGGAACTCTAATTGTTTGCAAAATAATACAGCTGTTTAGAAGTCATTTGGCAGTTTCTGACAAACCTAAACACAGTTTAATATACAATTAGGATCCTAAGTATTTATCCAAGTTATTTGAAAACTATGTCCACACAAAAGTCAGCATGGAATTGTTTACATCTTCATAATCGCCCAAAACTGATGAAAGCAAGAGCAAGAAATAAATGAAGTAGTACTGGATTTTATTCTGAAGTATAACATAAGTACCCATATGTTCACATTGATATAAATAAATGAATAAATAAATGAACTGGAGAGAATGTACAAGTTTCTCATGAAGACAATTTTAAATAATTGAATAATTTCCCAATCTTTAAGTGTGGATTTCACTCCAACAAGTACAGTATTGAAAGGAGGAATATATTATTTTTACAGTAGAGAAGCATAACATATATTACCTGAACAAAGTGATTAAAGTTAACATCAGTAGTGGTATTATTGTTAATAAATATTCTTGAAAAACATCAGACAAATCACAAATAAAGAACAATCTACAAAATTCACGATCAATCCTTCTCAAAACTGTCAAGGTCATTAAAAGCAATGAAAGTCTCAGAAACTTACTGCTAAGAGATGCCAAGAGATATAATGACTAATGGTATACTTGATAAGATCCAGGACAGAAAAAGGATATTAAGTAAATACTAAGGGTATCTGAACAAACTATGAACTTTAGTTAATATTAATCTATTAATACTGTCTCATTAATTTGAACAAATTTGTCATAATACGTAAATTGTTAGTAACAGAACATGCTGGATATTTGTTATATAGCAGCTCTCTGTATTACCTTAATTTTTCTGTAAATCTAAACTACTTTAAAATACAAAGTTATCAAGATAATATAAGGAAATGAATATATATGTAAGCACTAAGAGAAACTCAAGAAAACTTGAGTATAATATATCAATATGAGATAAAGCAAACACTTCAGAAGAAGGAATACTCTAGGGGCAACTGGTTTAAGTGCCTGACTCTGCTGGTTTCTGACTCATGATCTCAAAGTTCATGAATTGGAGCCCCATACCAGGCTCTGCACTTATAGTGCTTGGGATTCTCTCTCTCTCTCTCTCTCTCTCTCTCTCTCTCTCTCTCTGCCCCTACTCTGCTCACACTGTCTCTATCTCAAAATAAATAAATAAACTTAAAAAAAGAATACTTAGTACTTGAATATGTACTAACCTAATAAGAGAGCTTCAAAATACCTAAAACAGAAAACTATAGAAGTACAAGGAAAAATAACAAAATATACAAATAGAGTTATAGATTTTGATATCTCTCTTAGTAACTAACATAACAAGTAAAAAAAAAAAAGCACAAAACAGTAAGTCTACAGAATGACCAAAAAAAAACCATTATCACTAAAACTGATCATATACCCCTGAAATATTAGGATATATTTTATTTTGAGCTGCATAAGAAATAGTCTGTAAAGGAGACTATACTCATGGTCATAAAACAAGCTTTGATGAATTAAAAACTGAAATTAATCAGTGTAAGTTCTTTGCCAATATGGAATCAAAATATAAATCAGTAACAGAAAAGTATACAGAAAATTGCAAAATATTTGGAAAGTAATCAATACATTTTTAAGAAATCCATGTTTAATCTGTCATAATAAAAATAACCACTGACGTTAGAAAATATATTGATATGAATTAAGAAGAAAAGACAATACATCAAAATGTGCAAGATAAAGTCAAGTGGTACTTAAAGAGAAATTTATATCATTAAATACTTACATTAGAAGGAAAAAGAATAAGGTCTCAATTGAATTAACTATGCATATACTTTAAAAAGCCAGTAAAGAACAAATTAGCTCCTTAGAGGCAGGAATAAGGAAACAGCAATGGCAAATGTAAAGATAATTAAGAGAAAATCAAAATAGAAAAAAGAAAAATCTGGGGTGCCTGGATGGCTCAGTTGGTTTGGGCTTCTGGCTCTTGATTTTGGCTCAGGTTATGATTTCACAGTTTGTGAGTTCAAGCCCTGCATCGGGCTTCATGCTGACAGTGCAGACCCTGCTTGGGATTCTCTCTCCCTTTCCCTCTCCCTCTCCCCTGGTTGTACTCTCTCTGTCTCAACTCAAAATAAATAAATTTTTAAAACATTTAAAAAAGAAAAAGCAAAATCTGCATTCACAAAGAAATTGGTAAAATTGATAGCTATCCAGCTAAATTGATCTATTAAAAATGAAGAAAGAAACCCAAATTATCATTATCAGGCATGAAAGAAAAGACATCACTCTAGATCCAACAGACATTAAAAATAGAATAGGGGTGGCTGGGTGGCTTAGTCGGTTGGGCGACCGACTTCGGCTCAGGTCGTGATCTCACGGTTTGTGAGTTTGAGCCCCGCATCGGGCTCTGTGCTGACAGCTCAGAGCCTGGAGCCTACTTTGGATTCTGTGTCTCCCTCTCTCTCTTCCCCTCCCCCACTCATTCTCTGTCTCTCTCTGTCTCATAAATAAACATTAAAAAAATATAATAAATGTATATTATGAACAATTTTAAAATCAAATGATTAGATGGAAGATACAAGTTCCTTAAAGTCCTACACTATGAAAGTTTCCTCAAGAAGCAATAGTCACAATTGTCCACATCAACTAAAGAAACAGACTTCATATGTAACAATCTACTCACATAGAAAATCTCAGGCACAGATCACTTTAATGATCGATTAATTATACCAAATATTTGAGGAAGAAATATATCTGTTTTTTTTAAAGTTTTTAGAAATTATAGAAGAGGAAGGAACATTTCCCAATGAATTTTAGGATGTGACCATTACCATAATAACAAAGTCTAGTGAAGCCATTATAAAAAATGTACACTTAACACTGATACCCATTGTGAACACAGATGCAAAAATCCTACACTAAATAGTAAGGAATCAAATCTACCATATGTTAAAAAGATAATCATCAGGTATAAGTAGAATTTATCCCAGATATGCAAGACTGACATTTGGAAACCATTCTATGTAATTCAATTTATCAAAACAATAAAAGGAAAAACCTAAAAATCATATCAACAGATATTAAAAAGCATTTAAAAATTCAACATGGTAAAGTCTTACCAAATTAGAAATGAAAGAGCATTTCTAAAGCTGGCAAAGGGAAACTATGAAAAATCCACAGCTTATTTCATTCTTAATAATGAAAGATGAATGTTTTTCTCCTAAGATTAGGAACAAGGCAATGTTGTTTACTATCTATTTTTATTTATCATTAAACTCAGTTTCTAGTAAGTAGAGAAATGGAAAAGAATTAGAAAATAAAAAGAAAAGCATAGATATCATAAGGTAAGATGTACTTTTGTTTATTATACGATCACACATATAGAAAACAACAATGAATCTTCTAAAAGCTACTGTAAGGGGTGCCTGGGTGGCTCAGTTGGTTGGGCGTCTGACTTCAGCTCAGGTCACGATCTCATGATTCATGAGTTGGAGCTCTGAATCAGTCTCTGTGCTGATAGCTCAGAGTCTGGAGCCTGCTTTGGATTCTTTGTCTCCCTCTCTCTCTCTCTGCCCCTCCCCTGCTCATGATCTGTCTCTCTGTCTCAAAAATAAATAAACATTAAATTTTTTTTTAAACAAAGCTACTATAATACATTAGTTTACAAAGTTTATTAGACTGAAGGTCAATATTTATTTATTTATTTATTTATTTATTTATTTTAGAGAGAGAGAGTATGTGAGCAGGGGACAGGGGCAGAGGGAGGAAGGGAGGGAGAATGAAAGAGAGAGAGAGAGAGAGAGAGAGAATGAATCTCAAGTAGGCTCCATGCTCATTGTAGAACATGAAGCGGGGCTCAATCCCACGACCCTGGGATCATGACCTGAGCCAAAATTAAGTCATACACTCAACTGACAGAGTACCCCTGAAAGTCAATATTTAAAAATTAAATGTTTTATCTAAATATTATCAATAAAATTTAGAACATTAAAATACCATATGGATAGCATCAAACAGAATACCTAAAGTGAAATTTAAAAATATAAATATGTATAAGGCTTATATACAAAAAACTACTAGACATTGTTGAAGGAAATTTAACAAGACTCAAATAAAGGAAATTTCTACTACGATACTGTGTTAAATATTTCAACATTTTAAAGATCTCAATTTTCCCAAAAATTATCTGCAGTTTCAAATAAATCAAAATCAAAATTCCAAGTATGTGTTTGTGTGTGTGTGTGTGTGTGTGTGTGTACACGCGTGTTTGAATGGGTTTTGGTAGAAATTGATAAGCTGACCTAAAAATATATATGTAAGAGTGATGTACATGGAATAACTGAAACAACAAAATAGTTTTTAAACAGAACAAAGGCGAGGAGAACTCTGTTTTAAAGACTAACTACAGGAGTGCCTGGGTCGCTCAGTCGGTTGAGTATTCAACTCTTGATTTAGGCTCAGATCATGATCCCAGGGTCATGGGATCCAGCCCCACATCAGGCTTTTCCCTGAGATGGTGCCTACTTAAGATTCTCTCTCCCTCTGCCCCTCTTTCCTACTCATGCATGGGTGCTCTCTTTCTCAAAAAACACAAAAATAAAAATAAAGCCTTACTACAAAGCTATAGTAACCAAGAGTGAGTCATTAAAACCCATAAATGCATAAACTTTAGTGAATGAATTTTATTCTATGAAAAATATACCTCAATATAATAAATTCACCAATGGAGTGGAGTCCAGAAATAAATCCATCGATTTTTGATAACTGTTCCAAAGTAATTCAAAGGGGATGGAATAATCTTGGAAAATGTGTCTATTTCCAATATGATGGGTATCAGCAGATAGGTCTTTTTGGAGGTTATTAGATGACCATGAAGGTGGAGCCCTCATGAGGATATTAGTGTCTATATAAGAAGGGGAAGAGGCCATTTTCTCTTTTTCTTTGCCCTCTGGGGATACAGGGAGAAGGTAGTTGTCCATAAGGTAGGAAGAGGGCCTCATCAATAACTGAATATGCCAGTACTTTGATGATGGACTTCCCAGACTCTAGAACTATGAGAAATAAATGTGTTAAGCCACCCGGGCTATGGTTTATTATAGTAGCCTGAGCTAGGATACTTACCTTTATAAAGGTACTCTTTATAAAAAAAAGAACTTGAAAACTCATTAGAGACTTAAATGTAAAAGCTAAATCTATAAAGATTCTAGAAGACTACAGGAGGAAATTAGACTTTGATTAGGGGAATAATTCTTCAAACAAAAAGATTATGAACCATATATAGAAAAAATGGAAAAAGTGTACAGATTGAACAACAAAACTTTAAAAATGTGCTTGTACCATTGTTTAAAAAAAGTGAAAATCAAGATACAGACCAGAAGAATAATTGGTATTTATTTATATTTACATAATATATATTTATGTTTATAAAAATTTATATCTGGATAATACAACTAAATAATAATAATAAAGCAAGGTATAATATGTATAAAAACTCCAAGAGACACTTAAATCAAAAATAAAATTCAGTGGTCAATGAAGTCCATTATAAGTGGCTCATTATTATTAGTTGTTAGAAAATGCAAACTAAAATCAATGAGAGACCACCTCCCACTAGAATAGCTAAAATTAAAAAGATGGGAATACCAATATTAACAAGAATGCAAAGCAAATGAGACTGTCATACACCGGGCATGCAAATGCAACATGGAAGAGTCACTTTAGAAAATAGTACACTGGTTTCGGGGCACCTGGGTGGCTCAGTTGGTTAAGCATCTGACTTTGGCTCAGGTCATGATCTCATGGTTTGTGGGTCTGAGCCCTGCTTTGGGCTCTGTGCTGACAGCTCACAGTCTGGAGCCTGCTCTGGATTCTGTCTGTCTGTGTGTGTCTCTCTCTCTGTCCCTTCCTGCTTGTGCTCTTTCTCTCAAAAATAAACATTAAAAAATGTAAAAAAAAAAATAGTATATTGGTTTCTGACATAATTAAACATACATTTCCTCTGTCACTCAACAATCTACTCCTAGATATTTACCCAAGAGAAAAGAAAACAAAGGCCCATGCAATGATTTGTATGCAAACGTTCATAGCTGCTATTTCTTAAGAGCTCAAAGCTGGAAAGAATCTAAATGTCCATCAAATGGTGAATGGATAAGCACATTGTTATATCCTTACAATGAAATACAACCTGATAAAAATGAGTGAGCTGCTGATGCAAACCACAACATAGCTGAATCTTAAAAGCATTATGCTATATGAATAAAGACAGACACAAATGATTACATACTGTTCTGTGCCATTTATCTAAAATTCCAGAAAAGACAAAATTACAGTGGGACAAAGCAAATCAGTGGTTGCTAAGTGTTGGGTTTAGGGGAGGGTCTTAATTGCAAAGGGCCCATGAGGGAATTTTTGAAAGCGCAGGAAATGTTCTGTAGCTTGATTGTGACAGTGTGATATAAAACCATATTCATTTGTCAAAACCCATCAAAGTATAAACTTTAGTAAATGAATTCTATAGTATGAAAAATTATCTCAATCAAGTTGAAAATTTTAAGGATATGCTTAGCAAAGTGCTTACCTTATAGTAGATGCTCAATACATGGGCAGATAAATTACATTTTTATTAGTAGGTTGCAATGGTCTCTTTAAATAGAGGCAGAACTCAATTAGATTTTTAATACTACAGAACGACATCATGAGTCCAACCACTGGTACAATTTGGCTTTAAAAGGAGTTGAACAAAGAACAAGTTCACCCTCTTTCATAATGACTTAATATTTAAATGGGATTTAAGTCATCTTGGATTGTTATATGAAAAGCACAGTCCCTAATGGGTAACAGATTTTACACGTTGGAAAGAAATATTTTCATGCCTTAACTTTTTTCCTGTGCTTTCACAGTTCTGACACCATGAAAATTTCCCAGCCTTTAAATGCCTGCTGCAAACATTAAACTTACTTTGCCAACTAACAACTGAGCAGGAAAGGCATGTTACTGCCCAATGTAATCACCCTTCTTTTCAGTAGCATCAAAATATTTGGAATGCCAGTTGCAGAAAACTATTTAGCAATTATGAAGTGAGTATTGGATCCACGCCATATCATTTTGAGTCGTTCCAGCTCCCTAAAATGGCACCACTTTAGAAAATAGCATTATAACGCTGTGGGTAAGTGAGAATGTTCTGCATCCTCTAACACCTGGGCATAATGGGGGGCAGACTTAATGACCTGTCGCTATATTCCCTTTCCTTCGCTGGCAGACTGTATTCACAACCACTTCTAGTGCTCTATTTTCCTGGTTTCTAATATCTTCTTGTAAACTTTTAACATGAAGTCTTCTCTCTGATTTGTCATCATTTCCTGAGTTCTACTTAGAAATTTAGCAGAATGTTCACTGTTCAGCATGATTATTATCTCAACATTTTCAAATGGAAATCACCATGTAGATCTTGTTCAAATTTTCTGCTTACCTTATAGAATTCATAGGCTGAGAATTAGGCTGTAGAATTCCTGTCATTGGCAAGCTTCTCTTAATTTTCACGCAGAGGGCAGGAATGAGGGCTCATCTACCACTTTTGTGCTTTCAGAACAGTTCTTCTAGATGATGTTTATTTCTGTGCCCTTTAGGAATTAACGTCCTTCCTCTGGGTCTCTGTGACCCTCTATATACTCCTATATTTCTAGACGTGAGTAGAAAACCAGAACGTACAAAATGTTAGGAAATTGTATCAGGAGTTAAGTATAAATCTCTTGCTGAATTAGTAATTCTACTAAACAATACAAATTTGTCTACTATTTTCTATTTTTAAAATATTTTCAATGTATTATCTTATTTGATTTTCATGAAAACTCTTATGGAAGAAGTAATTATCATCTTCATATAATAGGAAAATTGAGGGATTCAAGGAACTGCCTAGGGCCATCAGGCTCATAAGTAGTGTTGAAAGAAATAGAATCAAATCACTTTATTACAAATCCATGAGTGTTTCACAACATTATGAAAGTGAAATCTAGGTGGAAAAGTAGAGAAATCTCTTCATGTTGTCAAATCCACATGGAGGCTGATTTCAATAATCAGAATAAAGGTAAAAATACATTGTCCTTGATCCAAGGAATTATTCTATATTTTGTTTGTAGTGGTTATTACATGGTTGCATACATTTGCCAAAACTCATCAAGCTGTATACTTAAGTGTTTATATTATATGTAAACTATACTTCAATAAAGTTGACTACATACTACTTCTGAAAAATTGTGATATTTACATTTGCAAATTTTAATATTCTGCATCATAGTTCATGTAAAAAATAATTGATATGTAAGCATATTGATATGCTTCACTGTCACATACATTATGCAACTATTTTGATGATTTCATATATGAATATAATTAAGTAATCATGCTTTGTGAATCAGCTACTTATTATATTGTTTTGTTTTTTTTTTAATTTTGTTTTTTTTTTTTTTTTTTTTTAACTATACCGGTTTGGGTTTTCTTTTAATATCTATGCTTATAAATTCTCCAGTAAGTTTTAAAAAATACAAATTCTATTATGCGAAAAATTCTAAGAGTAAGATTTGCATTTAATACTCTTTAAGTAAAATGTAGTTGACATTTCCAAGAAACACTGATTTAATTCCGCAGATGGTTCACCAAATAATTTACTGTTTTCAGAACAGGATTCTCAAATGCTATTTGCTTGTCTAATAATATTTATCCAACCAACTTGGGAGTTCGCGTAAACATTAAAAAAATAACTTCAGCTTAACTAGAGGAAATGATTTAAAAAATAATGATTGTGGTGATAACCACAATAAGTTCTTCCTTTCTCTTCCAATTGATCGAGTACCTCTACTTACCCAGCAAAGGCTTGGCTCCTGGGTACAAGTACAAGAGCCTGTAAGAAGACGCAAAAGCGTGCGCACGACGTCAGCCGCAGCCGCGCACGACCGGCCGCGCACAACGTCAGCCGCAGCTTCGCCCTCCGCCGCCTGACCCAGAAAAAGCCGATCGTGAGCGCCAAGTCCTTTTCCCTGGACTTCAGAACGAGACCCTGGGCGCTACGCACTTGGCCGAGTTCCACCAGCTCGAGGGCATTGTGGCTGACCATGATTGCACCCTGGGGCATCTTAGGGCCGTCATGAGGCAGTTCTTCACCAAGCCGGTTATCACCTAGCTGTGCTTCAAGCTGTCCTGCAGGCCCTGCAGGGAACCCAGCATGTGTTTTGTGTGGTGTTCAAGGATCCCTGAGGCCTGAAGTAGTGGGTGGAGCCCAGAGTTCCCAGGCTCTTTGGTCTCAACATGTTGCTGTCTCTGGGGCTTCCTGACAACCTATGCATCATTGCTTGGGGCCTCTTCCTGGAGCACCTAATGATGATCAACTATGGCATCAATAGTATCCAGGAGCTGGTGGACCACAAGGTAAACGTACAGGTGATGTGCGACAGTCCCCTGTGCCGCCTGAACCTCGAACCGGATTTCCAGGTATGGATGGAATTTGTGGGGCATAGATGAAATATATAGGGGGCGTGCAGAGGAAGGAGAGAGGCATCAGTTTACTAACTTTGGGGCCTATTTGTGGTCTATTATTTTCCATCAATCTTTAGATCTAGCCTTTGATCAATACCACAGCCTTGATTACTGTCACTTTCAAGTAAACATTACAAATTTTTTTTAAATGTTTATTATTTTTGAGAGAGAGAGCACAAGCAGAGGGGTGGGGGCAGAGAGAGGAGGGAGGGAAGAGGATCCAAAGTGGCTCTGTGATGATAGCCCGATGGGGGAATAGAACTCACTAACGGTGAGATCACAACCTGAGCCAAAGACAGATGCTTAACCCACTGAGCTACCCAGGCACCCCTTCAAGTGAACATTTAAATTGAGATGTGTGAATCTTCCAGATTTGTCTGCAGTTTCAAAATCATTTTTTGTCCCTTCAAGTTTCTCTGTATTTCCATATAAATTTTAGAGTCACTTATATCTTCAAAAATCTTGCTGGAATTTTACTTAGTATTGCACTGAATCTCAACTGATCAAATTGGGAATCATTTTTTTTTTAATGATATTGAGTCTTCCAGTTCAAGAATGTGGTATTTATTTCATTTATTTATAGTTTTTAACATTTGTAACCTGAACATATTTTGTTAGGTTTTTTTCTGCTGTTTTAATGTTATTTAGTGCTCTGGTAAATGGTATTTATTTTCTTAATTCCAGTTGTTCATTGCAAGTAGGTAGAAATAAAATTGATATTTTTATGTTAACTTTGTATTGTAGGACTTGATAAACTCATGTATTTGTTATAGAAAATTATCTGAGTTTTTCAGATTTTCCACATAGAAAGTAATTTCTTCTGTGAATAGAAAACATTTTACTTCTACTGTTAAATTCTGTATGCTATTAATTTATTTGACTTGATCATGGCATTGGCTACCATATTTAGTGCAATGTTGAATATGAGTGAAGAGCAAGGGAGAGTGTTCTTGCCTTGTTCCTGATTTAAGGAGAAACCACATAAGCCTTCATAGAAGCAATGATGTTAAAAGTAGGCTAGTATAGATATCCTTCTTAGATGGAGTAATTCCCTTTTATTCCATATTTAACTGAGAGTTTATCATAAATTAATCTTTTTTCAACTGCTTTTCTTTCCATTTATTGATAGGATCTTGAGCTCTTTCTTGTTAGGTCTGTTAATATGATGAATCACATTAATTGATATATAGATTGTTGAACTTGCCTTGAATTATTGGAATAAATTCCATTTTGTTGTGATGTATTATTCTTTCTATTTATTGGTTGAATACACCGGCAAATATTTTTGAGGAGAAAATTTGAATTTTGTGTTCATAATAAGTTATTTCTAAAGCTGCCAAACTTCTGCCAGGATAGCCCAGAATGACCAAAGAATAAATTTAGATTTACATGGTGGTTATAAGAAATTTGTGTCTTGCTAGGGAGATACCTGTATTTTTACTTCTGAAAAATAACTATTTATCTTGAATTTGCTTTATAGCATTATAATATGTTTTTATTTACTGTGACCAGCAAAATGAATGGTGATTGGAAGGGACGTTGTTTATTTAATACAAGTATTAAGAAGAGGGTTTCTTTATAACTTGCAGGCACACTCGGGATTTTTGCCCCAGTTTTAAAGAATGACAGCAAAAGCACCTTTATCTGACATTTAGGATGATTAAATTTTGAAAAATCACTTGGCATATTCAGCATGACTCCACAGGGTGCTCTAGCTTTATAAGGCAATGGATCATGTTAGCTTAACTTATATTTAAGATTTGCTGGCCTGATATTATTGTGTTAGGCAGTATTGCTGAAATGGAAACATAAAATTTTGCTGCCATGAGATCAAGTTTGCGCCTGCCCTACACTATAAATTAGTTCCATAAAGTTTTAAAATGCAGTGTTTATTCTGGTTCTAGCAGTATTGTGAAATAGCAAACTGTGCTTAAATATATAAAATTAAGCCTACTCTTTGTGAAAACATTTTTTTTTCATTCATGTATCATTGAAATTCAGGAGTAAAGGTTACTTAACCACTAAGAAGGCTTATATGAAGCTAAAAGAAAAAAAGGCCAATTGTGTTGAGAGTTCATTTTTTAAAAGCAGCATATTCTTCTGGCCCATAATGCCTAATTTTTATGAGCCTACATATATATTGGTTACTACTAAAATAATAACAAGGATGTAATGAGACATGCAAATAATACTTTAGAATAATACAGTGTTCATAAAAAGTATACCATCTATGACATCGTACTTTGAAAATATATGTTTAAGCAGAAATATTAAATAAATTTGAAAAATGAGTCTAACTCAATTTTAAAAGCACAAAATTTGTTACATGTTAATTCGGCCATTTTCAGAAAAGATTCACAAATAGTTTGTGACAAAAAATCAGTTAACATTGGAAAATAACTTGAAAAATATAAGGCAGAGTATCCTTTTGGCAAAGAAATGAGTAGACAAAATAATTTATATAACTCATTGAGTTTTTTCTATCACTCAGTTTTAAAAAGGAAATAGTGTTGCTTTTAAACAAAGCATGAAAGTATTGGAAGAGTGGATCATTACTTGGTAGCTATAAAATGATCTTATTGTTAACAACTTACAGAATAATATTAACACATACAGTATGTCAAAATTTATAACCATTTAAAATTTTTCTTGTTTAACAACTATGTATAATTCTATGGAAGTATTTTTTGATTTGCATATTTGCAAGCATTTAGTTCATTTTCTTGCCAATGTAGGACAAATTAAGTAAAATGGTAGCTTTCTTTTTTACCTCAACTATGCTATTGTTGAAAGGAAAAGTAGTAAAATGGGCTTTTGGTAGTCTATGTAAAAGTGACTGTAACCACTTCTAAGTTCTTATATATAAGAGATACCATATGTGACTAAAATTATCTTTGTTTTCTTTTTTTAATTTTTTTACTACTTACTTATTTTTGAGAGAGAGAGGCAGAGCATGAGCAAGGGAGGGACAGAGAGAGAGGGAGACACAGAATCTGAAGTGGGCTCCAGGCTCTGAGCTGTCAGCACAGAGCCCGATGTGGGGCTCAAACTCATGCACTGCGAGATCATGACCTGAGCCAAAGTCGGATGATTGACTGAGCCACCCAGGTGCCCCTAAAATTATCTTTCTTATTGTATTTATTGAACTAGACTCATCTGCTGACTGATGTAAAATAATATGAGCTATATACAATTTCACTATGACAAGGAAATAAATGATATTATGACACAAATTTTAGTTGTACCCAACTCTTTCCTAAAATAAATTTTTAATTTAATTTTTAATTGAAGTATAATTACCATATAGTGCTATGTTAGTTTCAAGTGTACAACATAACAATTCAACAATTCTCTACATTACTCAGTGCTCACCACAATAAGTGTAGTCACCATCTGTCTCACCAAACAATGTTATTACAATCTTATTGACTATCTTGATTTAATGTACTGGAGACATAAAATAGCATCTATCATATATGAAGTGCTTAGAAAAGGGAATTTCATATTATTTACTTGACAATTCTATACATCTATGACACTAAGCATTATAAGATAAATTGCTTAAATCTTAGTGTACAATGAGGTGAATTTTCTAAGTTGTCCAAACTTTTAAAAAAAAACTTATTTTGTGATGTCCATTTTAAATATTTAAGAAAAATTGGAAAAATATTCCTAAATTGGCCAATAAACTGAAGTTGAAAAATTCTCAGCCTGTTAAATTAAGCAACATGTAAAAATATTGACTGATCATATCTTTTTCATTAGAATATCAATTAAGCATAATTATGTTAGAAATTGTGTTACAATCATAATTATTAGCAAGAATTTGTGTTAGGTACATTATGTATAGGTAGAAATTTAATCAATCTATCATTTAGAAATTCTTTTTTTTTTAATTTTTTTTAATGTTTACTTATTTTTGAGAGAGAGGAAGACAGAGCATGAGTGGGGGAAGGGCAGAGAGAGAAAGACACACACACAGAATCAGAAGCAGGCTCCAGGCTCTGAGCTGTCAGCCCAGGACCCGACGCGGGGCTGGAACCCACGAACTGCGAGATCATGACCTGAGCTGAAGTCGGAGGCTCAACCGACTGAGCCACCCAGGCGCCCCTCATTTGGAAATTATTCTAAAGTTATCTGTTAAATCTATAAGATTTAGAGGTGCCAGTTGATTTTATGGGAATCCATAGATCAAAAATAACATTTTATGTTACTCTACCTGGTCATTAAACACTATGGCAACACAGTTGCTGGCCACAGCAAAAGTTTCATCCTGAACTCTGTCATCAATGTGAAGAAACAAACATATCAGTGTTAATATTTTATTTATTTTATTGTTTTTTAAGTTTTTGTTAGAGAGAGAGAGAAAGGGCACACAAGCAGGGGAGAGGGGCAGAGGGAGAGAGAGACAGAAAGACAGAGAGAAAGAGAGGGAATCTTAAGCAGGCTCCACGTTCAGTGCAGAGCCTGATACAGGGCTGGATCCCATGACCCTGGCATCATGACCTGGCCCAAAATCAAGAGTCAGAAGCTCAGCCAAATGAGCCACCCAGGTGCCCTATCAGTGTTAATATTTTGATGATAATGAAATGTTAATATTTTAGTTCCTCCTATCTACATTTAAAAAAATATTCTTCTGCAGATTTTTTCTTCTATATTTTGTTTAAACTTTATTCAGTGTTTACTGTAGTTAGGTATACAGTGAATATAAATAATGTCATTTTTATATTCAGTATAAACTACAGTGGCTTTCATGTCTTCTTAAAATGTCCTACAATTTTATTTGGATTTACCTAAGGAGATGCTTAATATGTGTTTATGAAAACTGTTTTCTGTAGTCACCACATACTACCCACTGTGTGTGCTATTAAGGGGGAAAATTGTATGTTCGTGTGTGTAACATTTGTGAATAAAATAAGAAGATGACAATTTCCTTCCATTGTCATAATGGAACATCATTTAGCAGGCTTACTAAACTATTATTAATTACATAGGAAAATGCAGTTGTGTTTATCCTGGCTATTTATTATGTGATTAGCACCCAGACATTATGGTGTTATATGTTAACTTGTGGATTTCTGTTGTATAGTAGAAAAGATAATTTTAGTGCCATATTTTTAATGCTCTGTAGATCATTAACCAGTTTTGTATCTATTTACGTATTTAATTTAGCATTCCTTTGGGTGATTACAAAATTGTTCAGTTTTCAAAATATTTTTTAAACGTTTACTTATATTTGAGAGGGAGAGGGAGACAGATTGTGAGTGGGAAGGGCAGAGAGAGAGGGTGATACAGAATCTGAAGCAGGCTCCAGGCTCTGAACTGTCAGCACAGAGCCCGATGCGGAGCTCGAACCCACAAACTGTGAGATCATGATCTGAGCCGAAGTCGGATGCTCAACTGACTGAGCCACCAGGCACCCCTCAAAATATTTTTTGAACCAACTTTACTATCTCATTGGTTCCTTGATTAATATTTTGAACAAAACATTGTTTTGTATTTATATGAAGGCCATGTTTTTAAATTTTGAAAACTGTATATAGCCCCTGTATATAATGATTCCAATTTGATAAGTAGAAAATTTGTGGTTTTGAAAATTTTATTTTGGTACTAATTTTCACTAGATCATGACTAAAGGCAAAATAATATGGCACTGTTTTATATTTCTTCTAGAGGCTGATTCAGTCATTATCTCAAAGTATTTAATGAAGTTTAAAAATGAGGTGAATTTCCTCAAGTAATTTAATACATCTGTTTCCTTATAAGGCCCTTCATTTATGCTTTTGCATTCTACTTTTGAAATGTGTTCAGAAAGACATGAATTGTGCTATATCACTACAGCTTCAGGCGAACATTTATACAAGCTCTCAAAGCTTAAAAGAGCTTATTTTTCTTCTTGAAAACCATCTTTTCAAAATACATAACTTTGCTACATATATGAAAAATGGAATGGAAAAGAATTGGCTCTGCTTAGAGAAAATAGTATTTCCATAGAACACTGACTACCTAATTGTGATAATGCATTAATCTATCTGTGATTACACTGAAAATATTGACAAGCAGTCTTCAGCAGATGCATCTGCTATCCCAACAGCTCATTTGCAGACTAAACGTACAGATTTCAGCCATCTCTGCATATTTCCTGACAAAGCTTTTCCCAGTCTTCTTGGTTGTGTGTTTTGCCATTCTTATCCTAAGACATATTTTTCTACAGGCTAGAGATAAGATTAGAAACTTCTAGCAACATAAATATGATTCTGTTTCAAATTCTCAAATGAACTATGTTGGTTAAGGTTTTAGATTTCTACTGCAGGTAATCGCTAATTCGTAAACTTAAAAAATGTCCAATTATTTTTTTAATGAATCTCCAGAGTTCCTTTACATCACTTTAATAGATGATATTATTACTTGGTGGTTTGGTGATCATATATTTCTGAATGTTAAATAACATTATTATGAGATTTTGAGTCATTCTACCATGCTATTGTATCTTCTTTGATCTTTACTTTTTGAGCCTTAATAAATAAAAATATCCTCCATTAATGTTTAATTTACATTATTATCAAGGCTGATTATGTCACTTAAAGTGTTAAAATTGATAACTGAGGTTTCTGTACTTCCTCACATCATTTAATTTTACAACACCTGATTAAAAATCATTTTTTAAGCCTTTCCCACCAATTTCATGTTTTAAAAAAACATCTAATTTTTTTTTTTTGCTTTAGATTGAATCAAGAATGGAGATAGTGTTTTGGGGTTTACAGCACTAGCTGAATTGTAGTGTTTTTGACATTTGTAGACATGATTTGTTTGTTTTGTTTTATTTTTACACAAACCCTATGACCTCTAGCTTATATAAGTAAGCCAGAATTAAAAATTCTACAATTCACATGATTTCTATCAAGGTAACAATTACTTCATGTTGAGAACTATGAGTATCTCTAGCCTTTTTTGAAATTTCTGATCCACTGTTACAGAGAAATAGCTGCAAGAAATGTAAACAGGGATTCTAGGTATGTGGCCAGTAGTATATTTTCTAGTTTATGTTACCTCTAAGTTCACTTGGCAAAGACACCAAGCAAAATATGCAATACATATTTTAGGCACTGCTCCATGATATAATTAACAATTAATTTTGTGTGATCAAGGAACCTGTATTTTGAGTGAAAAATAATAATTGTCCATCTTTAAAAATATTAGGGAGTAACACCATGCACATGACTGTGGAAAAATTTCATTTTCTTTATCTGTGAAATCAGAATAATAATTATGCTTTCTTCATAGGGTTATAGTGAAAATAGAATATTTGTGAAACAGTAAATTGTATAAGAACAATTTGTAGACAAAAATACTGGATAAGAATATGTCCATATGAAATATGACTATGTATTTTCATAGCAGCTTAAGAACAATTACTTTCATGTATGGTATCTGATATGTATATCATTTGTATAGTCCCAATTGGTAGATAAAATAACTCTTATTCAGACTTTATCAATAAGGAAATAAAGTTTGAAATGCTCCTAAATACTATTAAACACCAAGACAACTGATAAATTGATAAATAATAAGGCCTCAAATTCAGAACTTCTGATTCCAAATGTAAAATTCTTTTCATTACACCCAAATGAAAGAACTCCAATCTTTTGAGTGAGAAATAGCAAAGAATGTGGATAATTTTTCCAGCATAAGCAATGTGTTTAGAGTACTTGAGTTACATGATTTTTTCAGAATTTGAAACTATTCAAAGATATGTCACGATTTTTATGTTAGTAGTAGAATAATCTTGCACAAAAGAATATATATTCTAAAGAAAATACACACACACACACATACACACAAACACACACGTATGTATGTTTATTCATTTTTGAGAGAGAAAGGTGGGGAGGGGCAGAGAAAGACGGAGACAGAGGATTCGAAGTGAACTTTGAGCTGGCAATAATGAGCCAGAGCCCGATGCAGGGCTCGAATTCATGAACCATGAGATCATGACCTGAGCTGAAGTTGGATGCTCAACCCATTGAGCCACCCAGGTGCCCTTATATATTATTTTACATTATTTGAATAATTGTCTAATATTGAACTGATAAAATTATATAAATTAGATAGTCTTTATTATAAAGCAAAACTCATCTAAACAACTGTTTGCTTATCAGTACTTGACTCAAAAATATTTCTTTGCTCCATCCACCAATCTGAAATTGCTATTTAAAAACATTTACTAGAGTAGTTTCATTTCTCCACTTGGAACCTTGAACTACTTAAGCTGAGACAGACCTCAGAGTAATATATATCCTAACTTCCCCTTCCTGAAATATGGCAAAGACTGGTGAGATGGATGTATTGGTCAGTGTTCGCTAGAGAAACAGAACATATGGGATACATACACACACATAAATATGTGCATATATGCATGTATATACAAACATAAGTATGTATATGTATATGTAATAAATATGTATTACTTGTAAGGAATATATATTTATTCATGTATTATAAGCAATAGATGCATTTTTATATAAGTGCATATTTATTTTATGGGACTGGCTTATGTAATTGTGGCCAAGAAAACCTAAAATCCAGGAGGTGGACAATCAGGAAGGAAAGGGAAGATCATGAGCAGAGTGGAACCTCAACGGCACAGGCTAAAGTTTGTTGTTGATAGGCTAAAATGTCTTAGGATGGGTCTCTGCCCTCTCTTAGAAGTCTTCTAATTAAGTCAGACCCTTCTGATTCACTTAAAACCGACTGATTAGGGACTTCAGTCCCATCTATCAAATCACTTCACAGCTATACCTGGTAATATTTAACTGAATAATAGGAGACATTGTGTCTTGTTACAAAAATACTGCTGCTTTTCTTCTGTCCTCCACCTGTTTTGAGAGAATATCATTTATAGCTACCTGAATCAGAAGCATACTAGAAAGGGAATTCTGGGGACTATAATTCAGCTTAGCCAAAATGGCATATTAAAAGCTAGCCCAGTGACATTCTTCCTTACTTCTGTAATTCTAATACATTAGGCTTTGATAACAGGTTTTCTGGTGATGCTTTGGGCAGTTTAATAATTTGGAGGTTACACCAAGATTCATTTGATAGGCCCTTGCTTTGGCAACCAAAGACTCTTGACTCAAAAGCAGTGTTCTCCAGTGAAGCAGCTTTGGACTCACTCAGGGGTCTGTTTGGCCACGAAAATGGCTAAGCTTCTCATTCCGTTCAGAATTCTATTTTCATTGAAGTTAGATCAAATGTGAGACTTTATTTATTGTATCTAAAGAAGTAAAATTTCTTTTAAGAATCTTTTGGCTATGTGGGGAGCCTGGGTGGCTCAGTTGGTTGGGCAGCCAACTTCGGCTCAGGTCATGATCTCGTGGTCTGTGGGTTTGGGCCCCGCTTCGGGCTCTGTGCTGGCAGCTCAGAGCCTGGAGCCTGACTCTGATTCTGTATATCCCTCTCTCTTCTGCCCCTCTGCTGCTTGCTCTCTGTCTCTCTCTCAAATAATAAACATTAAAACAATTAAAAATCTTTGGCTATCTGATCTTACTGGAAAAACTTTCATCATTTGTGGAAAATGATCTTGTTGCTGTTAACATTACTATTTGTCAGTCTTCATTAGTTTTTTAGTACTAAGTCTATAAAACATTCATAAGGAAAGAATGATTATAGGCCTCAGTAGATTTATTCCTTGACCTGGCTCTTGGGTCTGAGGAGTTCAGAAGGTAGCTTTTCAGAACAGCAACTTTTGGACAGATTTTGCTACAGACTACTTATAAAAACTTATGAGAATTTTTCTCAGGCTGTCATGCTTTGTCTAGGAGATTTGTTCTGTGAGAAACTCCTCTCCAAGCCTTCTATATACTAGGAGTCCTTGACTGTGAGATTGGGGTTAGATGCCCCAGAAACAAGTTGATAAGAAACTTTTAGACTGGTCTTTGTCAGTTTATTTATTTAAAACAATTTTTTTAGTGATTATTTATTTTTGAGAGAGAGAGAGAGAGCGCAAGTAGGGGAGGGGCAGAGAGAGGGAGGCACAGAATCTGAAGCAGGCTCCGGGCTCTGAGCTGTCCACACAGAGCCCAAGGCGGGGCTCAAACCCACAGACCTCAAGGTCATGACCTGAGCTGAAGTCAGAAGCTTAACTGACTGAACCACCCAGGTGCCCCTGGTCTTTGCCAGTTTAAACAGAACTCCATGCCCTCTCGAAGCCAAGACAGTATTTAAATTACTGCTGTCTTTCATTCATTGAGTTGCCACTCTAAATAGCATAATTTCATCAAAGATAATTTATAATTACAGTGGTGACTATGAGGAGCTTTTGAGGTAAACAATTTATTTTTACATAAGTTTACATAGAATATAAACTAAGTAAATTCCAAAATATTCAAAGGTCTGTACTTTTTTATTGGTGTGAAGAATCTAAGTTGTTTTCCAAATAGGTTGTAACATTTTACATCCCCACCAGTAAGGTATGAAGTTTCCTTGCCAAAACTTAAGATGGTCTGTATTTTTTATTATAAACCATTTAGTGAGTGTGAAATGGTTTTGCATTATGGTTTTAACTTTCATTTTTCTAAAGCATATTTTGTCTATTTGTCTACATAAAAACCCAGTTGAATTTATGATCATGTGTTCTGAAACTATATTTAACTCATTTATTAGTATGAGTACCATCTTTGTGATTGCCACTTCAGTGACCATTGGACCGACTGGATTCTATGGCTGAACTAACAGAGCAGCTAGCACTGCAGTCTAGACCCGTTGCAGGACCTCACATAAAACGAGCACCTTTTCAGGTTACTTGGCAAATGGACTGGGGAAGCACAATGAAATGAGGGATGTTATCTCCAAAATCCAGTGAAACCCACTAGTCATTGTGCCTCTTTTTTGGTTGTGGGAGGGGACAGATGCAGCAACTTAATTTATAACTTCAGAGGGATATCTTGGCAAGTACCATACTTGATAGGCTGGACTTTTAGAAATTCCACTGAGGTGGAAGTCTTGTAATTTTTTGACCAGTTTTATTTCCCACCCTCCGGCATGCAAGTGTCTTACCAATAAGTCTAGAGTATTTGCTACTTCTTTTGAAAAAAAATATTTTAAGTTCATTTATTTATTTTGAGAGAGACAGAGCAAGTAGAGGGGCAGAGAGAGAGGGAGAGAGAGAGAATCTCAAGCAGGCTCTGCACTACCAACGCAGAGCCTGATGTGGGGCTCTATCCCATTAACCGTGAGATCATGACCCAAGTTGAAACCAAGAGTCAGACACGTAACCAACTGAACCATCCAGGTGCCGCTCGTATTTGCTACTTCTTGCTGTCTAGGTAGTATCAGTGTAATGTTATCAAAATAATTGAGCAGTATAATTTCTTGTAGAAGGGAAACATGATCACAGTCCCTGGAAACTAAATTGTGACTTAGGTCTGGCAGTTGATGTACCCCTGAGGGAGAACAACAAAGGTGTGTTTATTGCTGGCCTTGCCAGTTAAAACAAATGGCGCCTTGTGGTCTTTGTTAGCAGGTATTGAGGAAAAAACATTTGCCAGATCAGTGTTACCAGGTACTGGGGATATGTTTCGAGACCACATCTGATTCAGCAACTTTAGTTGGAGTCAGTTTCTGGTAAAGTTTATAAGAA
This sequence comes from Leopardus geoffroyi, assembly GCF_018350155.1. Classification (NCBI taxonomy): domain Eukaryota; kingdom Metazoa; phylum Chordata; class Mammalia; order Carnivora; family Felidae; genus Leopardus; species Leopardus geoffroyi. The sequence continues at coordinate 89,855,085 of NC_059328.1, forward strand.
TCCACTATCATTTTCCAGGATCCATCTGTTTTCTTCACAGGCCAAAAGACTAGTTAAATGAAGATGTAGTAGAAATCATCACTCCTACATCTTTCAAGTTATCAGTGGCATTTACCTCTCAAATCCCTCTAGGAATGAGGTATTTGCTTTTAGTTTGCTATTTTCCTAGATAGAGGCAGTGCCATTTTGAGTCTCCTAGAATTAGTGTTCATTCAGCGTTCAGAGATAGTGTTCACTAGTTCCCAAAAGTTCTGATTATTTCCTTTACCCCAAATGGACAGTTACCTGGCAAAAGACTGTAGGTCCCTTTGGGGCAAGGCTGGGAGAAAGTTTAACAGTATGTATATTTGGTAGTGCACTGAGATCCGTTCTCAAGGGAACCCAGCCTATTGTTCATTCAAGGGGCTCTGGTCTATAAACTGACTCAAGTCTGGGAATTGATGAAGGAGCTGTGGCTCTTTTTTGTAATTCAAGTAGGCCTTTTGTACATTTAACCTAGAGCTTTTCTGCTTATATAGGTTAATTCCAAATTTAGTAGGCTCCCTATCTCTATCACTTATAGGAATCCCATGATAAACTAACCAATGCCATCTGTATGTCAGAGACAGAATATCTTATCTGAATGCCATTGATTGCCACTCTGCTGGCTATCACAGTAACCACATCCACCTTGCCTTTGATGGTCGAGTGCCATCACTTGACTCCTACTACCCTGGAATCCAGTTATTCCCATTGCATTTCAGTGACTGCAGTTCCCACCTTAAAGTCTGGCCTGTAAAGAAATGTGATCAAAGAAGTCTTCAAGGATGGCAGGGCTGCCCTCACAAATTTACGTCTCACAGTGTTAGTGGAAGGTATGTCTTCTGGACACTCTCAGTATAGTTATTAAATGACAAATCCACTTTAACTTTGTAAGTTACAATCCCTTGTAAGCCTTTGAGTTTTTCTTGTACATTAAACCAAGGTTGGTTAGGCATTTTTAATTCACTAACTGTGAGCCACCTTTCAGTCCATGTTTAAGACAATCACCCAACCAGCTATTACTCTTTCTAATTCTCAAAATTGTAACATTAAATACAGAATCTCTATTTATTTAGCTCATCTCAATAACTTCAGCCATATCCAACTTTTTGTTCCTTCCACAATCATCTCACCCCCTTAGTGTCCATTCCCACATGTTTTCTGGATTTTCGTCTGCATAAATTATAAAACTCCAGCTTTTTGCAGCATTATATATAATAGCCAAATTTCGGAAGCAGCCCAAGTGTCCTTTGATAGGTGTATGGGTAAAGAAGGTCACACACACACACACACACACACACACACACACTGTGGAATATTATTCCATCATAAAAATGATGAATTTTTGCCATTTGCAATAATATAGATGGCTCTAGAGAGTATAATGCTAAATAAAATAAGTCAGAGAAAGACAAATACCATATAATTTCACTTAATGTAGAATTTAGGAAACAAAACAAAAATAAAGGAAAAAAAGAGACAAATGAAAAAAAGAGACTCTTAACTGTAGAGAACAAACATGATTACCAGAGGGGAGGTGGGTGGCGGAATGGGTGAAATAAGTAAAGGGGATTAAAAGTAGGCTTCTCTCTCTCTCTCTCTCTCTCTCTCTCTCTCTTTTAATTTTTTTTTAACATTTATTTATTTTTGAGACAGAGACAGAGCATGAATGGGGGGAGGGTCAGAGAGAGAGGGAGACACAGAATCAGAAGCAGTCTCCAGGTTCTGAGCTGTCAGCACAGAGCCCAACACGGGGCTCGAACTCACGGACCACAAGATCATGACCTGAGCCAAAGTCGGACGCTTAACTGACTGAGCCACCCAAGTGCCTCCCTCTCTCTCTCTCTCTTAATGTCTGTTTGTTTTGAGAGAGAGAGAATGCACAGGTGCATGAGCCAGGGAGAGGCAGAGAGAAGGAGATAGAGAATCCCAAGCAGGCTCCGTGCCACCAGCACAGAGCCTGATGTGGGGATTGCTCTCACAAACTGTAGATTATGATCTGAGCTAAAATCAAGAGTTGGATGCTTAACAAACTGAGCCACCAGGCACCCCAAGAGGAGGACTTTGTTGATGAACACTGAGTAATGTATGGTAGTGTTGAATCAATATACTGTATACCTGAAACTAATATAACACTATATGTTAACTACACTGGAATTAAAATAGAAAGAAATAGGGCGCAAGTAGTTCTTTTGGAGTATACCACACCTATCCATGGGTCATACTTTGTATGTCACCTTTCTGGGCCTGCTGGGGCTGGAGTCTGGTTATAGGGAGGTAAAGATTGGTCTTAAGAAGAATAAGCATCATCTTACATGGCAACTGCATTAGAATTGCCTTAGCCTGTGAATTCTTAATTCCCTCAGACTGTGGTGGAAAGGCTGATATCATTGGAAGTAGTGAGGTCATACTGGGGGTAGGGAGGCTACTTTCATTGCAGAAAGAGAGGCCACTTTCTGGGAAAGTAGGAATGGGGGGGGGGCATTACTTCCTCTTGGCATACAAAAGCCATGTTCAGTGTAGGTGGGGAGACTTTTTCTACTGGCAGAGAAGACTCATCCGAATTTAAGAGCTCAGTGTTCCCAGTTTCATTAGGGTTTTCTCACATAACCCTGTCCCAATTTACAGTATCCCATTCTTTCCCAATCAGTACTTTCACTTTAACAATAGACACTTCCTGGAAATCTAGGAGTCAAGCATTGTAATTCAGCCAGTCACCTGATAGAAGTCCATGTTTGATTTTCAGAAATTTTTGCTCACCTGCTACAAGGCATCAGGTATCCTTTAGGGCATAAATAAACACCTTCAGATCATTTATAAAGCACTTGAGGTGGGAATTTGAATCCTAAACTCATCCATTTTTTTTCCCACCACTTTGTCCATCAACAGGAGCAATCACCAACTTCATTATATTGGTTTGTTTTCCAAAAATGTTCAAAACAAATGTTTGAATAAAAATGTTCAGTTTTTGTTAAAATTGGCTTATGATAAGTAGGCCACTAGGAGTAATCCATGAAGACATTTGCCTATCTCTTTTGTAAGCTCATGCCATAAACTATCAGTGCCCTTTCTACTATTGGAAATAATCATTAACATCTTCCATCAGATTACAAAGCTAATTCCAGATACCTCAGACCAATTCAGAAAACTCATCCTTAAAATTCTGTTTCTTCACAGAAGATTATTTTAGGGAAATAAAAATATTTTGTATCATGTAATCTTGGTATTTTGAGAATAAAGTTATTATGGTCTACACTGGCTTCTGTAATCTGTGTATTATCTCCTCTAGGAACGTGTGTACGGGTCCCTGTCAGGGGGCTGGATGGTGGGGATGGGTAGTAGCTGCTGAACTAAAAGCTGAAATTAACTGAATTAATCCAGTTTATCTTCCACGCCTTCTCTTGGAGGTTGCAAGGCTTAATAGACTCTAGAGCTCCAAACTAATTACATGAGTACCTTCTGTCAGTGCAATTGTTGTCTGGGTGGGGAGACAGATTCCGAGTGCTTCCTATTCTGCCATCTTCCCAGAGTCCTGCAGTCCTCCATTTTATCTTCCATGTAAGTTATTCTGAGTAAGTTTAAATGTATCAAAAAAGGAAGAAATTCTTCCCCATGATATTGTAGGCTCTTTCATTGTATCATTCTCCCCATTAATTACTCAAACTTATTTAAATTGTGGTATTTTGCAAATATTTTTTTTCTGAATATCATTTAACTATTCATATGGTCTTCACATTCTAGAACTAGTATAAAATAAAACCAGAGTTTCACAATTAATTAGATTTTTGCTTTGAAATGCATTGCCTCAATAGAGATTTTTCTGAGTGTTTAGCATTCAAATAAGGCAAATATTAGTTTTTTTCAGAAAGTTTGGCATTGAAGTTTCACTAATAATATGCCATTCATGGTCATAATCAAATGGTAAATGAATTTAAATAAATTATAATGTTTTAATCAAATCAGTATTTTTTTCAGGCCCATAAACTGACGAGGAAAAGTATTACCAATTTTTTTTTTTAAATTTCCAACTTTCTCATTTTTGAGTGTATTCAAATCAGTATAGCCTGGAACCTTTCCTTATTTGTTATCTAACTCCAAAGGTCTGGGACATAATTCCATGTAGATATCTAAAATAAAACCCATTTTCTAAGTATATAAACCTTCTTTTCTAAATATCCTCTCTGTGCCAGTGGTACTGCCAGGCATCACTTAAACCTGTGGAGAAAGTAAGGTAAAATGCCAGTACCCTGGGCTTTGAAGTCAGGAGACTGGTTTTAAATTCTGAAGTGTGACTCTAAGAAAGCCTGTAACAGTTTACAACCACAGTTTTCCATATGTTACATGACTTCTACCATGTAGCTTGAATTGTTACTATAAAGCTTATTTGAAAAATGCACTGTAAAGCATATAGACCCTCAATATTGTTAGGCTTTTCCTACTTTCTCTTCTTGGCATTTTATTTGCACATTCTTTCTCTTTCATCTCCTACTCATTTCCCCAATCCAATTTGTTTCTCCTGTAAAGGAGTATTCTATTTACCCTTTTTTTTTTTCAATATATGAAGTTTATTGTCAAATTGGTTTCCATACAACACCCAGTGCTCATCCCAAAAGGTGCCCTCCTCAATACCCATCACCCACCCTCCCCTCCCTCCCACCCCCCATCAACCCTCAGTTTGTTCTCAGTTTTTAACAGTCTCTTATGCTTTGGCTCTCTTCCACTCTAACCTCTTTTTTTTTTTCCCTTCCCCTCCCCCATGGGTTTCTGTTAAGTATCTCAGGAACCACAAGAGTGAAAACATATGGTATCTGTCTTTCTCTGTATGGCTTATTTCACTTAGCATCACACTCTCCAGTTCCATCTATGTTACTACAAAGGACCATATTTCATTCTTTCTCATTGCCATGTAGTACTCCAATGTGTATAAAAACCACAATTTCTTTATCCATTCATCAGTTAATAGACATTGAGGTTCTTCCATAATTTGGGTATTGTTGAGAGTGCTGCTATAAACATTGGGGTACAAGTGCCCCTATGCATCAATACTCCTGTATCCCTTGGGTAAATTCCTAGCAGTGCTATTGCTGGGTCATAGGGTAGGTCTATTTTTAATTTTCTGAGGAACCTCCACACTGTTTTCCAGAATGGCTGCACCAATTTGCATTCCCACCAACAGTGCAAGAGGGTTCCCGTTTCTCCATATCCTCTCCAGCATCTATAGTCTCCTGATTTGTTCATTTTGGCCACTCTGACTGGCGTGAGGTGATATCTGAGTGTTGTTTTGATTTGTATTTCCCTGATGAGAAGCAACGTTGAGCATCTTTTCATGTGCCTTTTGGCCATCTGAATGTCTTCTTTAGAGAAGTGTGTATTCATGTTTTCTTCCCATTTCTTCACTGGGTTATTTGTTTTTCGGGTGTGGAGTTTGGTGAGCTCTTTATAGATTTTGGATACTATCCCTTTGTCCGATATGTCATTTGCAAATATCTTTTCCCATTCTGTTGGTTGCCTTTTAGTTTTGTTGGTTGTTTCCTTTGCTGTGCAGAAGCTTTTGATCTTCATAAGGTACCAGTAATTCACTTTTGCTTTTAATTCCCTTGCCTTTGGGGATGTGTCAAGTAAGAAATTGCTACAGCTGATGTCAGAGAGGTCTTTTCCTGCTTTCTCCTCTAGGGTTTTGATGGTTTCCTGTCTCACATTCAGGTCCTTTATCCATTTTGAGTTTATTTTTGTGAATGGTGTGAGAAAGTGGTCTAGTTTCAACCTTCTGCATGTTGCTGTCCAGTTCTCCCAGCACCATTTGTTAAAGAGACTGTCCTTTTTCCATTGGATATTCTTTCTTGCTTTGTCAAAGATGAGTTGGCCATACGTTTGTGGGTCTAGTTCTGGGGTTTCTATTCTATTCCATTGGTCTATGTGTCTGTTTTTGTGCCAATACCATGCTGTCTTGATGATGACAGCTTTGTAGTAGAGGCTAAAGTCTGGGATTGTGATGCCTCCTGCTTTGGTCTTCTTCTTCAAAATTCCTTTGGCTATTTGGGGCCTTTTGAGGTTCCATATGAATTTTAGGATTGCTTGTTCTAGTTTCGAGAAGAATGCTGGTACAATTTTGATTGGGATTGCATTGAATGTGTAGATAGCTTTGGGTAGTATTGACATGTTGACAATATTTATTCTTCCAATCCATGAGCAGGGAATGTCTTTCCATTTCTTTAAATCTTCTTCAATTACCTTCATAAGCTTTCTGTAGTTTTCAGCATACAGATCTTTTACATGTTTGGTTAGGTCTATTCCTAGGTATTTTATGCTCCTTGGCGCAATTGTGAATGGGATCAGTTTCTTTATTAGTCTTTCTGTTGCTTCATTGTTAGTGTATAAGAATGCTACTGATTTCTGTACATTGATTTTGTATCCTGCAACTTTGCTAAATTCATGTATCAGTTCTAGCAGACTTCTGGTGGAGTCTGTTGGATTTTCCATGTATAATATGTCATCTGCAAAAAGCAAAAGCTGAACTTCATCTTTGCCAATTTTGATGTCTTTGATTTCCTTTTGTTGTCTGATTGCTGATGCTAGAACTTCCAACACTATGTTAAACAACAGCGGTGAGAGTGGACACCCCTGTCGTGTTCCTGATCTCAGGGAAAAAGCTCTCAGTTTTTCCCCATTGAGGATGTTGTTAGCTGTGGGCTTTTCATAAATGGCTTTTATGATGTTTAAGTATGTTCCTTCTCTCCCGACTTTCTCGAGGGTTTTTATTAAGAAGCGTTGCTGAATTTTGTCAAAGGCCTTTTCTGCATCAATTGACAGCATTATATAGTTCTTATCTTTTCTTTTATTAATGTGATGTATCACATTGATTGATTTGCAAATGTTGAACCAACCCTGCATCCCAGGAATGAATCCAACTTGATCATGGTGAATAATTCTTTTTATATGCTGTTGAATTCGATTTGCTAGTATCTTATTGAGGATTTTTGCATCCATATTCATCAGGGATATTGGCCTGTAGTTCTCTTTTTTTACTGGGATCTGTCTGGTTTAGGAATCAAAGTAATACTGGCTTCATAGAATGAGTCTGGAAGTTTTCCTTCCCTTTCTATTTCTTGGAATAGCTTCAGAAGGATAGGTATTATCTCTGCTTTAAACGTCTGGTAGAACTCCCCTGGGAAGCCATCTGGTCCTGGACTCTTATTTGTTGGGAGATTTTTGATGACTGATTCAATTTCTTCGCTGGTTATGGGTCTGTTCAAGCTTTCTATTTCCTCCTGATTGAGTTTTGGAAGCATGTGGGTGTTTAGGAATTTGTCCATTTCTTCCAGGTTGTCCAGTTTGTTGGCATATAATTTTTCATAGTATTCCCGATAATTGCTTGTATCTCTGAGGGATTTTCATGATTTTATCTATTTGGGTCATCTCCCTTTTCTTTTTGAGAAGCCTGGCTAGAGGTTTATCAATTTTGTTTATGTTTTCAAAAAACCAACTCTTGGTTTCGTTGATCTGCTCTACAGTTTTTTTAGATTCTATATTTATTTCTGCTCTGATCTTTATTATTTCTCTTCTTCCGCTGGACTTAGGCTGTCTTTGCTGTTCTGCTTCTATTTCCTTTAGGTGTGCTGTTAGATTTTGCATTTGGGATTTTTCTTGTTTCTTGAGATAGGCCTGAATTGCAATGTGTTTTCCTCTCAGGACTGCCTTCGCTGCATCCCAAAGCGTTTGGATTGTTGTATTTTCATTTTCATTTGTTTCCATATATATTTTTTTAATTTATTCTCTAATTGGCCCATTCATTCTTTAGTAGGGTGTTCTTTAACCTCCATGCTTTTGGAGGTTTTCCAGACTTTTTCCTGTGGTTGGTTTCAAGCTTCTATTTACACTTTCTTATTTTATTCACATTTCCCACACTCTAATTGAACCCATCACCACTTCATACCCATTTTCTCCTAGAACCATGTTGTATTTGGATATTCTTCCCTAGATCATTGTGTAGACTTTGCCTTGTCATTGAAGTTTCAGATCAAACTTCTAGAAGATCTTTTCTAAAATTCCCCACATGTCCACAACTCACTTTCTATCATTCATTCTGTTTTGTTTACCTCATAACATTTACAACTGAAATTATCTCTTTATTCATTTACCTTTTGTGTTCATTGTTAGAGCGCTGGCTTTGTGAGAGCCATGGCCTCATCTCTGTTGTTTGATACTATAAACTGAGCAAAAAAGAAAAAAAAAAAAATGTTAGTAAAATACAGTGGACAGTAGATTTTCTATAGACAGTTGACTTTTGGACTACATTCATAGGCAAAGTATTTCCATATCTTTTGATCTTTTTATGTGCCATTGTCCTAAAGTCTTCCCATGTTTTTATGAATACACTTGAATGTTGCAAATACTATACCATGGTTTTTACTAATTTATTCATCACAGTCTCTGCACATTTACCTTCTGACTTGGTCTAGTAAGTCTTTTCCAGAGATATCCAGCTATATATACTCTTTGTGTTTACCATTACATGGAATGTATTTAACTTCCTTTCTTGATTTAGAAAAATTCCACTAACGTAGATATTAAATTGCATACCTCTCAGAATGATTCTTGTATTGTTTCTCTTGTCATTCATTTCTGTTTTTTAAATCTCCTATGATTTTTATTTGTAATGCACAGTTTGGCAATTTAGTATAATTCTTTCACAGGTCACTGGTTGTCTTGGGGATATCCAGTCCTCCCTGCAAAGCCTACTCTCTAATTGTCATTCTGTTCCCTACCTACCATTTTCTGTACCTCAGCGTTTCTGTTATACTGTTCCTTCTGTGTGAAAAATATGTTTCTCTTCTCTCCATGTGAAACCACTACTCAGCCTTCAATGTAGATGTCAAATTTTAACTGCTCCAGAATTAGAGTTAAGCTCTCCCATTTCTAAATCTAAACCATCTCTTTTCTCTAATTTATAGAATAAGTACTAGAGTTATTTTTTAGCTCTTCCCATTGACAGTGTGAGCTCTTGATGGCAGATAAATGCCATATACTCTGCTTAACACAAGGGTCTATCACATAACAGTTCCATAAGAACAACTGGTTCTGAGATCATTTTCTGTGCCCAAAAAGTTTCTAAGGAATATAATAACCATATATCTTTTTTAATCCCTGCAATAACTCTATGTGGTAAGGACCAGTATTATCTCCATTTTATCTATAAAGTGAATGAAAAAAAAATCTATGAGGAAGAGTTTGATATTCTGATTATATAGTGAGTAAAGTGATTTGCCCAATGTCCCATAACTAGGAAGTGATGAAGTTTTTTTCTAATTAAGAGTCTGACTCCATTTTAGTGCTTGATTAACTGACATTATTTAGAGGCCTCTACCATCTCTTTATTGCTCTTGTTCCACATTTGGACAACACTCAGTAAGAAAGCCCACATGATCTGTTTTTTGGCAATAGTGACAGGTTCAAGCACAATCCTTTGCCCTTACATTGAAATCCTCACCCCACCTTCACACCCTGACTGCAAAAATAACCAAAGCCATAAAACCCCTTCAGCTCAAAAATTTGAGATAAAATTGGATGCGTGCCTTCCTCTCCTGAAAAACCTTCATAATATGAGTTATAAAACATCATACCTCTGTGGTGTGTGTGTGTGTGTGTGTGTGTGTGTGTGTGTGTGAGTGACTATGGCATCATCAGTCTTGATATTTGAACCAGTTTTGGGGGAAGGAGGAGTTGATTTTGTTCACCAAGATGTAACCACAAAACGGTTTTGAAACTGGTTGTCTGAGTCCAGAATTCAAGCTCTTAACTGTAATGCTATATTACTTCTCAGATAATGTTAAATACCTATTTGTCACATGAGCTAATTTATGAATTCCTTGAGGAAAGGGATTCTTCTTGACAACTTTGTATTTATCCATTAATTATTAAAATGAAATTATGTTAAATTTTTTACATAATAAAATAATATAGAGAAATGGAGTAGTCTGGAACAGAAGATACACAAGATTTTGGGACCGTTATCAAGCATTGTATATACATTAAAAATTATATAATAAATCTCATTCATTAATTATAACATAAAAAGAAGGATTCACAAGATAAAAAATTGAATGAACCTTCAAATCAACTAACAAATAGTTTTTAATTTTATCTGTTGCCAAATGAATAGGAACTAGTTCCTGAAATAGTTCATATTTCATGCATTTCAATTGAGTCCTCATATCAATTTAATAACCAGACTTTTATCTCTATTTAATGTAATTATTTAAAAATTGAAGAAATATCTCAAAAATGATTTTAATATATTTGTCATAAGAAGCTAGCACACAATATGTATTAATACTTATAAAAACTTACTGGAATGGCAAATTTGATTTAAAAAAAAAAAAGATTTCTAAAAGCCTACTTGAGTCAGTTCAAACACTAAATACCTTGGAGATGAAGCATGATTTTTTAAAAAAATATATCTTAGTTAACTGGCATTCTTTGAGTAAAATTTCTTGACCATCATTTTTAGCACTCTTTATCTCTTGAGTCTTCCATATAAAAATCTTGCATGGTAGTTATTTATGGAAATGCTATCAATTCATTCAAATTATCTACTGAAGTATATTTTATATGTTGTGTCTATGTTTTAATTTGAAGTTAGACTAGAGATTGCCATTGGATAAATTTATAATTTACCTAAATTTAGGGAAAATACGTAGAAAAAAACCTTGAAGACATGGAGTACTCCTCATTTATAGTTTTAGTGCAATCTATCCTAAGGCTTTGCCTAGAGATCCTCCCTTCTTTGTTTTTTCTTTTTCCTTCATACCTTTTTTCCCTTCCTTTATTTCAGAAATATTAAGGATATACTGTGTGCCTGGCATTTTGAGAAATAACAGGAGGTATGCAATTGTTAACACCGGCCCTAAAACAAATTAACCAGGGAATGTTGGGAGTGTTGGATACTCAAACAAATACAAAAGCAACTTAAAATGGAGCTACATTACTTATGGTAAAATGGTCAAAAAAGCAAAAAGTTGAAGAAAGGAAATATCAGATTGGAAACAGCTTTCCTGAGAGAAGTAGAAGAAGGGGCCTTATTAACAACCATTAGCTCTATTTAGTTTGATGAATTAATATTCACCATGCTCAATGTCTCAAAAGGATGGGAGGTAAGGTATGATTTGGATTTCCTTTCAGGGAGCTATGTCCAGATACTCTATCCAGACATGATAAACAGATTTAAAATATGTATAATGATAATATTTTGTGAAATTCTGTAGGCAGACATTCTTTTCCCTTATGGTAGGGTACCCTCCCTAAGGGGGGGACCTCAAGGGAACCTGGCTATGCAAGAATGTGACAGTATCCCTCATGACCTTGTCACAGGAGACCACTTAATCAGACTGCATGCTGTGTGTTTGTGTTTGTTACCTTATATGGGAGACAAAGAAGTAAAAAAAAAAATGTATAAAAGACTAAGCCATGTGGCATTCAAGGCTCAGTTCTTCTGTAGGCACCCAACTGAGCGGTGCTGACAGGAATAAAGTTGCTTCCTGGAAAGAAAAGCTTTAGTGTCATGATTCTCTGTGCTAGAATCCTGCTACACCATCACACGTGGATCTTCTATTAATCACAATATGAGTCCTGCTTTATTTTAAAAATACTTTTCATTAAACTGTGCAAAAAGGCTTAAAGTCAGATCATCCTCTGTCTGGGTGTCACTGCCAGAGGACACAGCATAACAGAAGGCTGAGAGCATCAGTAGCTCAAACTTTTAGAGGCAGTTTGAAAATGTGGTATGAAAATCAAGTGGACTAGACCCAAAGCATTAGTAGATGAGGAAAAACAAAAAGGCAAAATCAGATCACAGGTTAAAAACTGGATACAACTTCTATGCCCCACGTCATTCTTTAAAATATTTCTTTATTGGCTGCATACTTACTAAAATGAATGATTTGTAATTTAAAGTTCCTTCTGTTGTTGAAGAGTTTTTGCACTCTTTGTTATTGTAAGTAATGCAATTGGATATCCATGTACACATTTTTATCACTTACTTTTACCATTTATATAAGGATTTTGTATGCATGTCTGTAAGTGAGGTCGGTCTGTTCTCTGCTCTTCTGGAATAACTGTGTAAAGTTTTGGTATCATATATTGGGTAAATATAATTAAAAATGAAATCTTTTCCCAGCCCAGAAAATCTCCCCATAAAATTAGAAGAGAAAAAAAACAATTTTATTATCGAGTAAACATTAAACCAACATACGATGCACATCAAAAGCAATCCACTAAGAGACTTCAAAGACAGAACCAAGTAGATACAATCCATTACATTCATGTTCTCAAGAAAAACAATAACTATTTTCAAATATGGGAAAATGACATCCTTTCAAATTTACTTGATGATGGGAGTGGCCATCAATGTTAGTTTCTTTTCTTAAAAATAAACTTCTCATTTCTTTATGTCAAGAGGTAGTTCTGCAACTTGGAGAGGCTTCTGTCCAAATGAGGCTCCTATTTTCTCACAGAAATTGGGAGAGATGTGCACATCTTCCTTGATGTTTGCATTTCAAACAGACAGTGCCTAGGTCCTTGAGAAACACATTCCTGAGTCCTAAAATTGGCAAGATTTGTATTTAGTTTCAAAAAAGATTTACACATATTTCAAGGAGAGAGAGAAGGAACTCACAGAGTTCTTTAAAGCTACTGCTCTTGGAAAAAGAAGGAGGGGAAGCCTCTTCCTTTTTTTTCACTTATAAAATAGTAACATTAAAATTTCTAATTATTATTTACTTTGTTGTTCCTGTCTTTTTCTAGGCAGGTTACAGCAGTCTAAATATCCGGCAAATCTACAGTAAAATATAAAGAAAAGAGATTGTTAGAATGGTGAAATAACAGAATTATTGAATTTTTTTAAAAGTCAGTACTTTATTTACTTTGAGGGAATAACCTTTTAGTATATCATTGCAGTGGTAAGCAGTTAAATCAGATATTTGGTTATTATCTACATTACAGAAATGTTTTTAGCCATACATTAATTTTATCAGTTGTTGTGTTGTCAATATTGCATTCTCAAATTATTATGAAAATACAATTTAGTGGTTCATTATAAAGTCCTGTCTCTTCCAAACCTAAGGAATGACTCAACTCTGGAGACTCGAAGTCTAAATTTTTAATTAGAAGTTTCTCTTGTAAGGCCCAATAAATAAAGTCCTGTCTCTTCCAAACCTAAGGAATGACTCAACTCTGGAGACTCAAAGTCTAAATTTTTAATTAGAAGTTTCTCTTGCAAGGTCCAATAAATTTTGAGTGTCAGTGAATCGTAACTGCCATCACACTGATATGACAATTTAGTCTCATTAGTAATTTTCTATAATTTTCAGTAGTTTTTCCCATGTGTGAAATGCATTGATATATACCACCATCATCTAAATCTAAAGTCTTACGATGAGGCACTCATTGAAAGGCAGAGATTAAGCTTGTAGTGTTTACTTATAGCTCTAAGTCTTAAGGACAAACCCACCTGCGGGCTTGTTGTTTTCTTTTGTTTTGGCATTGAGTCTAAATCAACAGTTACATTATTATAACAGCCACCTAAATCTCCATTAGTAATAGACATTCACCTTTGCTTATCTACCTATATTGGGTTTGTAGTGAACCGGCATCCCAAAGTTAATTAAATGACATTAGACCTGTCTTTTGCAGTTTCTATCTGTGAATGCCAGATTTGTTTGTGCATTAATTAGATGTTTATTTCTACATCATCCTTCCAGTACATTTGTGTGTATATGAGAGAGAGAGAGGGAGAGAGATTAGGGCTTGAGTACCTGAATACATTTAATTATTTTTACTTTGTTGTTATAAAAAATTATTAATGGAGATGGTACCACTTTTACTGTGTCAATCATCACATTGTTAAGAGTTATAAATACAGATCCTGTTTATACTGGGAGTACAATTTAGAAATGATAGGAAATGAGACTGCGAGAACCATTACTGGGTATATTAGTTTGCTAGGTTTTCTGTAACAAAGTACCACATGCTGGTTGGTATAAAAAGCAGAAATTTATTGTTTTACATTTCTGGAGGCTTGGAAGGTCCAAGATTAAGATGTCAGCAGGGTTTGGGCACCTGGGTGGCTCAGTCATTTGAGCATCCGACTTTGTCTCAGGTGATGATCTCATGGTTCGTGGGTTCAAGCCCCATGTTAGGCTCTGTGCTAACAGCTTGGAGCCTGGAGCCTGCTTTGGATTCTGTGTCTCCCTTTCTCTGTGTCCCCCCTCCCCCCGCTTGCTCTGTCTCTGTCTCTCCCTCAAAAATAAATAAACATTTTAAAAAAATATGAAAAAGCAGGGTTGGTTCCTTCTGAGGGCAATGAGGGAGACTGTTTAGTCCCTCTTACATGTCATCTGGTGATTTGCTGGCAATCTTTGGTGCCCCTTAGCTTGCAGAAGCATTAATTCTGATCTCCGCCTTTATCTCCATATGGCATTTTCCTTGTGTGTGTAATCTGTGTCCATATATCTCTTTCTTATATAATGATATGAGTCATGCTGGATTAGGAGCCCACCCTATTCCAACATGGTCTCATCTTTACTAATTATACTGGCAACGCCCAGTTTCCAAATAAAGTGTCATTCTGAGGTACTGGTGGACTTCAACATGTGGGCAATACAGAAACAACAACAACAACAACAACAACAACAACAACAAACTAATGTAACAACATGTTTGTTTTTTAGTAAAATGTGCTTTTTAAAGTAATGGAAATAATTCTGTGCATAGCAGAACACAGCAGTCTGAGAATAGAAACACGTTTGTTAGAAGAGCTCCTTTAATTTGTATTCAGCAAACAACACCACTTATTCTAGACAACTTAAATTTTAAGTCCTGGATCGGAACCATCGTCCAGTTTTCCTGAGAAGTTGGCTTCTCATGAGAAACATGAATCTAGTTTTTATTTTGTTTTTGTTTTTAACTATCACGGTTAATTTTATGTGTCAACTTGACTGGTTGAAACAAGGAATGCCCAGATATCTCTAGTTGAATGTGATTTGTGGTTGTGTCCATGAGGTTGTTTCCAAAAAAGAATAGCATTTGAATTTGTGGGTTGAGTAAAGCATCTGGACCTCCCCAGTGTCAGTAGGCATCATCTAATCTGTGGAGGATCTTTAGAAACTTTGTCATTTTTCCCTGTATGAACTCTAATGTGAAATGCTGCTATCTGAGCAGTTAATTATAAATTTTTATCTCTGACAAATCAGCAAACAATTTTGCCTGAGAAACAGTAGTTTTTGTTGAGGTAAAAAAAAATGTTTATTAAAGAGAATTGCTCCAATTTTTTTAAAACAGGGTAGAGATGTACCCAATTTCACTTATTAAAAAACCTTCTAATATTTTCAGTTTATTTTTAATGTTTATTTACTTTTGAGAGAGACAGAGTGCAAGTGGGGTGGGGCAGAGGGGAGACACAGAATCCAATCCGAAGCAGGCTCCAGGCTCTGAGCTGTCAACACAAAGCCCAACACCGGGCTGGAACCCATGAACCACGAGATCATGACCTGAGCCCAAGTCAGATGTTCAACTGACTGAGCCACCCAGGCTCCCCAAAACCACCTCAGATTATAAAAGTAGAACCAAAATAGTTAATTATCACAAACTGCTCCATCATTTTCTGAAAAAAATTGAACCCAGTATCCACAATATTGTATTCCCCCCCCATCCCAATAGTCTATTTGTTGCCTTGTTTTGTTTTTGTTTTTTTTTTTTTTTTTGGTCTTTTGGGGTTTGGGGGTAGTAGGTTGTTTGGTCTGCAAAGTGAGCTAACTTCTAGATTATAATACTCTGTGGCCTACCAGCTGACAACAGATGCTGTAAATGTTAGACTTTACATGAGCAATAATTGCAGTTAGGTTTAAAAGGGGAGGACTCATGTCCTGTGAAGCAAACAACTGTAACAAAGACCCAAGTGTCAGTTTTGCAATGTTCTTAAAGTTTCTGAGGACACCAGCAATTCATCTATATTTTGAATACTTACAAATTTTTCTGGTGAGACAAATTTCTCTAAGTTTTTCTGTAAATGTCTAGAAAAAAGCAAAGGAAAGTCTCAAGACCCTTGAGGAATACTTTATTAAAATATATTAAAAAATTTTTTTTTAACGTTCATTTATTTTTGAGACAGAGAGAGACAGAGCATGAACGGGGGGGTCAGAGAGAGAGGGAGACACAGAATCTGAAACAGGCTCCAGGCTCTGAGCAGTCAGCACAGAGTCTGACGTGGGGCTCGAACTCACGGACAGTGAGATGTGACCGAGCTGAAGTGGGGTGCTGAACCGACTGAGCCACCCAGGCGCTCCCAAAATATATTTTTTTAACATTTATTTATTTTTTGAGACAGGGAGAGACAGCATGAACGGGGGAGGGTCAGAGAGAGAGGGATACACAGAATCTGAAACAGGCTCCAGACCTTGAGCTGTCAGCACAGAGCCTGATGCAGGGCTCAAACTCACGGACTGCAAGATCATGACCTGATCCTAAGTCGGATGCTTAACTGACTGAGCCACCCAGGAGCCCCAAGGAATACTTTAGCATAAATACTGAATTCCTTCCTAAGGAAAAATAAGCAATAATTTATATCCTTTCTCTAGTGAAACAGAAAGAAATAGAGAAAAATCAGAACATAGATGAATTATAGAGAAATATTGTGCAGACAGTGTTACTTAAGGCAGAAGTGAGAATAGTTACTGCATTGGGAACTACAGAGATTAATGGAAAAATTTTGCACAAAAATGTATACTGGTTAATCATCTTTATCAAATTTACCTTCCTCCTTTATCAGAAGCATAGTATTACAGGTGAGTGCACTATTTAAATTACTCTTTATTTTTCTTATTGCTTTATAACTATTTTATTCCCCCTAATTGAGATATTGACAAAGGATATTATTTTACATATGGCCATGGATTATTCTTTTGGGAAATGATTTTTATGGTTCTTTATCTCAGATTACATGTCACTAAGACATCCTCCAAAGTGACACACTGATTTATTCAGCTCAGTGTTTTTCCAAAAAGGTAGGAAAATTTCACTCTCTGCCATATCCCAAAGCTATGTGGTTTGGAGTGTTTTTCCAGAATGGTCTGCCACTATCTATCAGAACACTTTACTTTCAGAAGGCACATAGTTTATCAATTTAGGTGTCTTTTACCAAGTTGCTCCACAGACTATCTGGAATACAGGGTTATGGTAGCCTTTAAGTTACATGGCAGGTATCTCTCTAATAGATTTAAAGGAAAATCAAGAGAAAATAACTTGCACATGTTTCTCAGCAAGAGGACCTATCTGTATGGTAAAAGCAGAGGAAAAGGAAGAGATAAAAGGCCGATCTGAAATACCAGCAACCTGTATTGCTCTATCACCAAATGGAAAGCAAGAAATTTCTGAGGAAATTTCAGAATAATAAGTATCACCAATATCACCAGTTGCCACCCTGCCCCCCCCATCCCCCCCGAGATTCATTAAATCTGTCCATTTTAAGACACTTGTCAATCACTCCCTAACCTTCTGGGCTTTCTTGGTTTCCTTGTTACTAATTCCTGCATCCCCAGAGTCTCTTTCTACAACTCCTTTTTCAACATCCTGGGGTTTTTTTTGTTTTTTTTTTTCAATAATGACATACAGTTTCCTTTCTTCATTTTGCCTTTTGTGGGTTAGTCAGAATAAAGATCATTCCCTTTAGCAAAGAGTTCTAACTAAGCAGCCTGCATAACACTCTAATTTCTCTTCCTCTTTTTTTTTCTCAGTGTCCCCAAACTGAATAGTTGCTATTAAATTTGAGTAATAGTATGTCCTTGCCATTTTACCACCTTTTTCTTAACTTGATTTTGGATAGTTGCCAAAAAAGCCAGAGAAAGTTTGCTAAGACCAAAGGGCAGATTTTATCTGCCCCTGGGTCACTGACAGTGAATTCTAAGGAAGCCTCAACAATCTGCTGAAGGAAATCAGTGAAGAATCCACGTATTTTCTGGGTACACAGCTGCAATTTCTTCCAGCTTACTTGTAGTTAGTGAGAGAGGCTTCAGATATTACCCTAAGCAACCTCTCATGGTGGGTTTCTTACTCCCTTAGTTTTCCAATAGTTTGGGAGGTGGTAGAAAGTCAGCTTCCCTTGGCCACCATACTGCTTTATGTGGTGATCTTCTGGACCCCTATGCACTTACTCCATTTAATGAGCAAAATCACTTGTTGCAGAATTCCATGCAGTAGTCAGTCCACACCCCCATTTATGGGTTGTAAACTGAAAGCATTCCAGTGCACAGGGAAGAGAAGCCTTTATGTGAGTAATACGAGCCAGCAAGAAAGGCATGTGGCTTACCCCAGAGGCCCGAATAGCTTCTCAATGGCATTAGCTTTGCTGGTGACCTGAATAGAAAGAGCTAATTTCCCTCATACCGAGACAAGAAAAATGTGAACTGCTGTATATATTAATTTGGTTTCTCTTCCAATATTGATGTTTGTCAACCTAATACCTCACCTCATTTGTTTCCTTCTTTGAAGGGACTAGTGCAGTTTTTTTCCATTCTGCTGCCTTCATATATGGACAGAATCCTTTACTCAAGTTTTCAGTGATTCTCAGATCAGGTCTCTTTAGCATGTCTGCTTTCCCAGCTATCTGGTGTGTGGCTGGTAATGGACTCTTAGAGGTGGAATTTGGGCTAAGCCAAGAGACATGTAAATCTGTGTGATCAAAGAGAGCAGGTAATTCATTACTGGCTAAACATATTATGTTCTAATCCCTTTTTGAAAAGAAATCCAACAATGAAGAGAACCAGCCATCTAAAAAATCATCATTTCCCCCTTCCTTTCATTGGTCAGTTTGAGACAAGGAGGGATACAGATATGCTGGGGAAGTGGAGGAAACACGGACAGCAGAGAAGTTCTCCATAGACCTATCATTCCAAGTGTTGGGATTAGGGTATGAAAATTTAGAATGTAAACACCTAAATACTGGAATATAAAGAAGAATTGTACTTTTGTACAATGAAAATAGTGCTTGGGGTGCCTGACTAGCTCAGTCAGTAGAGCATTTGACCTTTGATCTCGTGTTTGTAAGTTCAAGCTCCCTGTTAGGTGTAGCAATTACTTAAAAAAATTAAATAAAGAAAACAGTGCTTGAATAGTCTTAACTTTTAATAAATGTTAAAATATATTTTAAAATGAGTATTAATATTATATTTATGTACAATGGAACTATAACTTGGAAATTGGTTACCCTTATATAAGAGATTAGTTCGCTTGTTGAGTTCAATTTATTCCTCTTTTCCATAGAATAGTCATAAAAATATGAACTTTATAAAAAAACAAAAAAAGAAACCTTCAATTTTTTCTATTTTGAAGGTAAGCCATCTTTTCTTGCTTCTAAATAAATTCACAAACATTCTGATTTGTGTTGGGAGAAATTGTTTTGAAATAAAGCAGAGACTTTACTGGAAAGTTATAGATTAGTGTTTTTCAGCTTAGAACATAAAGTGAGATTAAACAATGATTTTTCTATTTTTTTTTTTGTTTGGCAATACTTTATAGAGATTAAATTGATACAGATGAATGGGAAAATATATGTTTATTATAAAACTTTTTTTAAAGAAAGAAAACTGTATAGCCTGTGGAGCAAAATGAAATTTATTTTAATTAAGATTGTAACATATTACACTCTATTTGGTTTACTGGAAATTTGAAGCTAAGGGAAAATAACTTATAATTTTCAAATCACAGTCCAGGGTTCTTTATTTCAACAACCAAAGGAATTATAAAATGAATAAAATGGAAAAGACTGCATAATGCAACATCAAGTATGTTTGTTTTGAACCAAATTATAAGAACTCTTTAAATGAAATCGGATCACTTGACCATCATTGGGTCCCAAAATGTCCCTGATAAAGTAGGGAACCCTTCTTAGACTGTCCAATTCATGTGATCCCTACGTTAGTTTGACTCAGAATGTGAGTCTCATATGTTCAAAAGCTTTTATTAGAGGACGAATACATTTATCAGTACTAAAAACAGTATTGAACACGTTTTCAGAAATAATCTGTTTATTGGAGCCGTTTGCAGTGCGCTCCTGAATGAAGAACAGAAGCAAATTCACCCAGTATTACTTATCAAATATCTTACTTTTACCTCAAGATAGTTAAATGTAGTTAATTTGTTATAAAATTAAATAAACCTTAATTCTGATACTAAACATGATTCCTATGCTTATCTATGCAAAGGCCTTAGATACAAAGATGTTAAGTGAAAGAGTGGAAATGGGCATCACAAACTATTAAAATAAAAACTCTTTCAGAAAAATATCTCTTGGAACCAGTGCAAAGAGTTCTCCATTTATTGAAGATCTAGTGTATGCCAGGCTATAATCTAAATGTTCATGAGACAATTCAGAAGCCTTTAGGACAAAACGGGATTCTTCTAAAATAACAATTGCCCATGTTAGTCAGAATGGCATTTGAGCATTGTACTTTTATAATGTTACACAATTTTTCTTCTTATACCTCTTTGTCTAAGTACAGGGTCTTTCTTTTGGTAAGTATACCAATGAATAACACTGGTAAAGGTAATTTGCTGTATACATATAAAACTCTATTTGAAAGGATTTATTGCTTAACAGGTTTTCATCATAGGATAATGAATTGTACCAATTATCTAACTATAATTAGATAAAGTGCCTAAATAATTTAACCAGTTGGGTAAGGGATAAGCCAAGGATTGGCAAACTGATCTACTTCTTTAATTATTGAACATATTGTCCCCTGTACAAAATTCAGATTTCATTGTACTGAATTTTAGCATTAATAATACATAATGCTAAAGAAACCACACACTATTCTTCTAAATAAAGAGTCTGTTTCAATAAGTGAGATCTGTGGTTTTATGCTGGGAGCCTTTTTGTTTGATTATTATGTTGCTGTTTGATTGTTTCTTCTCCTTATTTAAATATTTAATGAAAGTTTTATCCAACTTGTGCTCTGAGGCTTTGAAGCAAAGGGCATAATTTAAAATATCTAATAAGTAAACAAATGTCAGAATACTGAAAAAATGTGGATATGTAAAATATATTAAAAGCCCTATTTAAATAATAGAATAAATTCTGCTTTTCTCTTGAGATAATTAAGTGAAAGAAATAAGATTCAATAAGCTGTAAAATCTTTTCAAAACGTGGCTGTGAAATACTAATTTTTGTCTGTTGTAGTGTCTTGCACATAATAGTTGCTCAAAAATGATCAGATACAGATCCTGCAAAAATGCCTTTAATAAAGTACCAGATACCTTTTTAACATTTTCCATGTTTCATGCAATGTTGTAAATACTGAATGAGGAAATATTTTTAATAATAAGTAGGGCAGTTGAAAGTATTTTTATCACAAGTTGGAGGTCTCAAAGTTTTATTAATACCTATATATGTATTTATAACTAAATAAATATTATGGTGGCCATTTTCCAAAGGGTAATAGGAAATTATAGAATTATGAAGATTCAATTACTGATGGCCTTCAAAAGTGATTTAGGAATAGTGCATGGCGAATGAGTATAAAAAGGGTTATATTTAAAAGGAAACATTTCCTGCTTTAGATATAACTCTTAAGTGAGAGAGATTTAAAGATGGCAGCAATTGTATATATAATATGTGATATATATGTATATTTTTGGCCTGAGTGTGAGGAGGAAAAAACAATCAGAGATTAAGTATAAAAAGGCACATATTGGGGTGCCTGGGTGGCGCAGTCGGTTAAGCGTCCGACTTCAGCCAGTTCACGATCTTGCGGTCCGTGAGTTCGAGCCCCGCGTCGGGCTCTGGGCTGATGGCTCAGAGCCTGGAGCCTGTTTCCAATTCTGTGTCTCCCTCTCTCTCTGCCCCTCCCCCGTTCATGCTCTGTCTCTCTCTGTCCCAAAAATAAATAAACGTTGAAAAAAAAATTTAAAAAAATTAAAAAAATAAAAAGGCACATATTGAAATGTAAGCTCCACATACCTTGTGAGAATTAAAAAAAAAAAAAAAAAGTGGTCACTAAAATGGAGAACTAGAGCTAGGCTGTCAGTGTTCCCTTGACTATGTATTTAATTTTTTTTTCACTGTTTATTTATTTTTGAGAGAGAGAGAGAGAGAATGTGAGCAGGGGAGGGGCAGAGAGAGAGGGAGACACAGAATCTGAAACAGGCTTCAGGCTCTGAGCTGTCAGCCCAGAGCCCATCGCGGGGCTCGAATTCACGAGCCGTGAGATCATGATCTGAGCCGAAGTTGGACAATTAACTGACTGAGCCACCCAGGTGCCCCTGACTATGTATTTTATATTTGAGAAAAACTTAGGGAGACTGGAGATAGAGAGAAATCAGTTTATAAGGTCACATTGCCTCTGAACTTAGTCTTCACATTTTCAGTACTCTGGTTGAGCAATCGTTCTATTCTCCCGTAACTGTTCAGTTGACTAAGATGGGAATGGTTAGTTAACATAAAAATACTGACTCAGTTCAGTCACTGAATATTAGATTACTAGAGAAATCTTTAAAGTCAAAATTTTAGTCTCGGGCATATTTTGTGTAATTCCTTTTATTGTCTTTAGGAAATTCCCAAATGACTACTAAAATGATTGCTAATTATATATTTTCCTTTCCTTCTCAAATTCACAGGGGTATTTTGAATAGCTAGCAATGCAGCAAACCAGTAACCTTGTCACTAGATATTAACTCTGCAGCAGAAGCACTAGATTGGTACCCAAATGCCATGACTGAATAATGGCATTCTGTAATGTATAACTTATGTTTTTCACTTGCTATTTATCTGTTTATTTATTTATTATTTATTAGAATTAGACTGAGACTATGGATTCTGTCCCAGAAAAATTAACAAAAAATATACAAAGAGAATTTTTCATATTTTTGTCAGGAATTGCCCGGACACATTCAGTTCTACTCATAGATCTCTCCAAAATCATGGATGCAGATTAATAATTCTTGTTCCATTTCAGAGGGAAAAAATGGATTTTTTTAACCTACATTTATATACATAGTCAGTAGACTTGTAATCTCTCATGTGGGCTCCACTATATAAATAATTTGATATAAAATTTCAATAGTTTTATTTATAATTCATGTATATAATTCCATAATGAGATAGTATATATTACAAGATGTATATAGAAGTGTTAGATGTATATAGAATTTTTAAATGATGGGATAAATAAAATATACGTATAATTTTGTACATTTTAATTCTGTGAATGAATATTTTTTGAACCACTTAATGTGTTCTTGCTCTACGTGTCCCTTGCGCAGGGGCCATACTAATCTTGTCTGCATCGTTCCAGTTTTAGTATATGTGCTGCCGAAGCGAGCACAATGTGTTCTCACTCTAAACTGAACACTTCTATTATGTTAGGAAATAAATATTGCAAATTTATTTATATTTTAAGTGTTCCTAATTATTTGGAAAAAATGTTTTGCCATATTTTTTAAACAATTTTTTTAACATTTATTTATTTTTTGAGAGACAGAGCATGAGCATGAGCAGGGGAGGGGCAGAGAGAGAGAGTGGGGGGGAGACACAGAATCCAAAGCAGGCTCCAGGCTCTGAGCTGTCAGCACAGAGCCCGATGCAGGGTTCAAACTCACCAGCTGTGAGATCATGACCTGAGCTGCAATCAGACTCTTAACCACTCAGCCACCCAGGTGCCCCTGACATATTTAATTTAAAACCTGTGTATGTCCCACAATTTCTGTGAATTTTTAACAAAGAAACCCATATTATTTGGTTTTAATACTAAATTTTGTTCCTTGTTTAGTTAATCAGAGTTGATTAGTTATCCAGGAAGATGTTCATTTGGGATCTTTATATTTGAAAGAGCGTGGATGTATGACCTTTGAGGAAAGACTGAATTTCTGATTTTTGTCTGAATAAAGCTTTCTAGAAGAAGCTTCTTTCACAAATCCAATACAAACTGCTACTTTACATTCAAGTACAATTGAGTTCAGCAAATATTTTATGGCATTTTCTTGAATTGTTTGCAGTGTTGAAGACATAGAGTTGAATATGATCTCATCCCTATAAGGAATGATCTTTTAGTCTAGTGGCAGAACAACTTTTATACCAGTTTTTATAAATTTTTCAGACAAATAGATCAATAGATATTATCGTTTATGCATCCCTTTTGTGATCTATCCTCACTGAACCACAATTATTTTAACCCCACCAAATAGTAATTGGTCAAAAGTCCTCTATATAAATAACCTAATCCTTAACTCCCTTGCTAGGGCAAGACATATTATGGTGAAGCTTCATAGCTAGAATTTAAATTTTGTCTTGCATTGTGTGGAAATAACAGTCATGATCATTTATGGTGCTCTTAATCATGTCCTCTCTTAAAAATTCAAGTCCGTTAAATTTTGCCATATGACTGTCCTTTAAGCAGTTGAAGACTTATTATGTCTTCTTTTATTCTCTTTTTTAAAAATTCATTTCAAAATCTTATTAGCTGTACTTACCTTCAAAATATCTTTTATGACTCCTCAAAAAATGTCTTTCCTTATTCCTATTGCAATTCTAAAAATTGGAGGGATAAAATAGAGTAAATAGAGAATCCTTAACAATATTTTCCTTATTACTAATATTTAGAGGTTAATCAGATAACCTAGTTTACCTTAAGAATCAAATCCATCCACTGGCTCAACTCTGATGAAATTACCACAGCAGATTCGGCAGAGCAAATCTGGGGAAAGCCAGTGAACAGTGGCAGTTAACACAATATCAAATGAGACAAAAATGTAGATGACCTATTTTCAGTGTTCATGAAGACAGACAACCTTCCTGCTGCCTCCAAGCTGAATTTGGGGACAACTGTGAGAGAAGTTGAAATTGGGGGATGGACTGGTAAGAATGTATTGTGAAACTATGCAGTTTGGAAAAATGAGTAAAGCTGTTCACAGAAATAGTGTAGTAGTAGTGAGGGCATGCTGAGAACTTTATTATGTAATGTAAGAGTTCAGTTAAAAGGGTCACATGGCAATAGGGATTGGAAGACAATGCCAGTTGAATAGACCAGGCTGTGTTAGTTGGTAGACATTTAGAAAAAGGGAATGGAGAGAGGTCCTGGAGGAAGATGGTGGCGTAGGAGGACGCTGGGCTCACCGCGCGTCCTGCTGATCACTTAGATTCCACCTACACCTGCCTAAATAACCCAGAAAACCGCCAGAGGATTAGCAGAACGGAGTCTCCGGAGCCAAGCGCAGACGAGAGGCCCACGGAAGAGGGGCCCCTCCTGAAGTGGATCACCTAAGGAAAAGCGAGCTAAGCCTGCCCCTCCTGCCCCCGTGCACCTTGACTACCCACCACAGCTAATACGCCAGATCCCCAGCATCACAAGCCTGGCAGTGTGCAAGTAGCCCAGACGGGCCACGCCACCCCACAGTGAATCCCGCCCCTAGGAGAGGGGAAGAGAAGGCACACACCAGTCTGACTGTGGCCCCAGCTGTGGGCTGGGGGCAGACATCAGGTCGGACTGCGGCCCCGCCCACCAACTCCAGTTATACACCACAGCACAGGGGAAGTGCCCTGCAGGTCCTCACCACTCCAGGGACTATCCAAAATGACCAAGCGGAAGCATTCCCCTCAGAAGAATCTCCAAGAAATAACAACAGCTAATGAGCTGATCAAAAAGGATTTAAATAATATAACGGAAAGTGAATTTAGAATAATAGTCATAAAATTAATCGCTGGGCTTGAAAACAGTATAGAGGACTGCAGAGAATCTCTTGCTACAGAGATCAAGGGACTAAGGAACAGTCACGAGGAGCTGAAAAGCGCTTTAAACGAAATGCAAAACAAAATGGAAACCACCACAGCTCGGATTGAAGAGGCAGAGGAGAGAATAGGTGAACTAGAAGATAAAGTTATGGAAAAAGAGGAAGCTGAGAGAAAGAGGGATAAAAAAAATCCAGGAGTATGAGGGGAAAATTAGAGAACTAAGTGATACACTAAAAAGAAATAATATACGCACAATTGGTATCCCAGAGGAGGAAGAGAGAGGGAAAGGTGCTGAAGGGGTACTTGAAGAAATCATAGCTGAGAACTTCCCTGAACTGGGGAAGGAAAAAGGCATTGAAATCCAAGAGGCACAGAGAACTCCCTTCAGACGTAACTTGAATCGATCTTCTGCACGACATATCATAGTGAAACTGGCAAAATACAAGGATAAAGAGAAAATTCTGAAAGCAGCAAGGGGTAAACGTGCCCTCACATATAAAGGGAGACCTATAAGACTCGTGACTGATCTCTCTTTTGAAACTTGGCAGGCCAGAAAGAATTGGCACGAGATTTTCAGTGTGCTAGACAGAAAAAATATGCAGCCGAGAATCCTTTATCCAGCAAGTCTGTCATTCAGAATAGAAGGAGAGATAAAGGTCTTCCCAAACAAACAAAAACTGAAGGAATTTGTCACCACTAAACCCGCCCTACAAGAGATCCTAAGGGGGACCCTGTGAGACAAAGTACCAGAGACATCACTACAAGCATAAAACATACAGACATCACAATGACTCTAAACCCGTATCTTTCTATAATAACACTGAATGTAAATGGATTAAATGCGCCAACCAAAAGACATAGGGTATCAGAATGGATAAAAAAACAAGACCCATCTATTTGCTGTCTACAAGAGACTCATTTTAGACCTGAGGACACCTTTAGATTGAGAGTGAGGGGATGGAGAACTATTTATCATGCTACTGGAAGCCAAAAGAAAGCTGGCATAGCCATCCTTATACAGACAAACTAGACTTTAAATTAAAGGCTGTAACAAGAGATGAAGAAGGGCATTATATAATACTTACAGGGTCTATCCATCAGGAAGAGCTAACAATTATAAATGTCTATGCGCCGAATACCGGAGCCCCCAAATATGTAAAACAATTACTCATAAACATAAGCAACCTTATGGATAAGAATGTGGTAATTGCAGGGGACTTTAACACCCCACTTACAGAAATGGATAGATGATCTAGACACACGGTCAATAAAGAAACAAGGGCCTTGAATGATACATTGGATCAGATGGACTTGACAGATATATTTAGAACTCTGCATCCCAAAGCAACAGAATATACTTTCTTCTCGAGTGCACATGGAACATTCTCCAAGATAGATCATATACTGGGTCACAAAACAGCCCTTCATAAGTTTACAAGAATTGATTTATACCATGCATACTTTCAGACCACAATGCTATGAAGCTTGAAATCAACCACAGGAAAAAGTCTGGAAAACCTCCAAGAGCATGGAGGTTAAAGAACACCCTACTAACGAATGAGTGGGTCAACCAGGCAATTAGAGAAGAAATTAAAAAATATATGGAAACAAACGAAAATGAAAATACAACAATCCAAACGCTTTGGGACCCAGCGAAGGCAGTCCTGAGAGGAAAATACATCGCAATCCAGGCCTATCTCAAGAAACAAGAAAAATCCCAAATACAAAATCTAACAGCACACCTAAAGGAAATAGAAGCAGAACAGCAAAGGCAGCCTAAACCCAACAGAAGAAGAGAAATAATAAAGATCAGAGCAGAAATAAGCAATATAGAATCTAAAAAAACTGTAGAGCAGATGAATGAAACCAAGAGTTGGTTTTTTGAAAAAATAAACAAAATTGACAAACCTCTAGCCAGGCTTCTCAAAAAGAAAAGGGAGATGACCCAAATAGATAAAATCATGAATGAAAATGGAATTATTACAACCAATCCCTCAGAGATACAAACAATTATCAGGGAATACTATGAAAAATTATATGCCAACAAATTGGACAACCTGGAAGAAATGGACAAATTCCTAAACACCCACACTCTTCCAAAACTCAATCAGGAGGAAATAGAAAGCTTGAACAGACCCATAACCAGTGAGGAAATTGAATCGGTTATCAAAAATCTCCCAACAAATAAGAGTCCAGGACCAGATGGCTTCCCAGGGGAGTTCTACCAGATGTTTAAAGCAGAGATAATACCTATCCTTCTCAAGCTATTCCAAGAAATAGAAAGGGAAGGAAAACTTCCAGACTCATTCTATGAAGCCAGTATTACTTTGATTCCTAAACCAGACAGAGACCCAGTAAAAAAAGAGAACTACCGGCCAATATCCCTGATGAATATGGATGCAAAAATTCTCAATAAGATACTAGCAAATCGAATTCAACAGCATATAAAAAGAATTATTCACCATGATCAAGTTGGATTCATTCCTGGGATGCAGGACTGGTTCAACATTCGCAAATCAATCAACGTGATACATCACATTAACAAAAAAAAAGAGAAGAACCATATGATCCCGTCAATCGATGCAGAAAAGGCCTTTGACAAAATCCAGCACCCTTTCTTAATAAAAACCCTTGAGAAAGTCGGGATAGAAGGAACATACTTAAAGATCATAAAAGCCATTTATGAAAAGCCCACAGCTAACATCATCCTCAACGGGGAAAAACTGAGAGCTTTTTCCCTGAGATCAGGAACACGACAGGGATGCCCACTCTCACCGCTGTTGTTTAACATAGTGCTGGAAGTTCTAGCATCAGCAATCAGAAAACAAAAGGAAATCAAAGGCATCAAAATTGGCAAAGATGAAGTTCAGCTTTTGCTTTTTGCAGATGACATGATATTATACATGGGAAATCCGATAGACTCCACCAAAAGTCTGCTAGAACTGATACATGAATTCAGCAAAGTCGCAGGATACAAAATCAATGTACAGAAATCAGTTGCATTCTTATACACTAACAATGAAGCAACAGAAAGACAAATAAAGAAACTGATCCCATTCACAGTTGCACCAAGAAGCATAAAATACCTAGGAATAAATCTCACCAAAGATGTAAAAGATCTGTATGCTGAAAACTATAGAAAGCTTATGAAGGTAATTGAAGAAGATATAAAGAAATGGAAAAACATTCGGTGTTCATGGATTGGAAGAATAAATATTGTCAACATGTCAATACTACCCAAAGCTATCTATACATTCAATGCAATCCCAATCAAAATTGCACCAGCATTCTTCTCGAAACTAGAACAAGCCATCCTAAAATTCATATGGAACCACAAAAGGCCCCGAATAGCCAAAGTAATTTTGAAGAAGACCAAAGCAGGAGGCATCACAATCCCAGACTTTAGCCTCTACTACAAAGCTGTAATCATCAAGACAGCATGGTATTGGCACAAAAACAGACACATAGACCAATGGAATAGAATAGAAACCCCAGAACTAGACCCACAAACGTATGGCCAACTCATCTTTGACAAAGCAGGAAAGAACATCCAATGGAAAAAAGACAGGCTCTTTTACAAATGGTGCTGGGAGAACTGGACAGCAACATGCAGAAGGTTGAATCTAGACCACTTTCTCACACCATTCACAAAAATAAACTCAAAATGGATAAAGGACCTGAATGTGAGACAGGAAACCATCCAAACCCTAGAGGAGAAAGCAGGAAAGACCTCTCTGACCTCAGCCGTAGCAATCTCTTACTCGACACATCCCCAAAGGCAAGGGAATTCAAAGCAAAAGTGAATTACTGGGACCTTATGAAGATCAAAAGCTTCTGCACAGCAAAGGAAACAACCAACAAAACTAAAAGGCAACCAACAGAATGGGAAAAGATATTTGCAAATGACATATCGGACAAAGGGCTAGTATCCAAAATCTATAAAGAGCTCACCAAACTCCACACCCGAAAAACAAATAACCCAGTGAAGAAATGGGCAGAAAACATGAATAGACACTTCTCTAAAGAAGACATCTGGATGGCCAACAGGCACATGAAAAGATGTTCAACGTCGCTCCTCATCAGGGAAATACAAATCAAAACCACACTCAGATATCACCTCACGCCAGTCAGAGTGGCCAAAATGAACAAATCAGGAGACTCTAGATGCTGGAGAGGATGTGGAGAAATGGGAACCCTCTTGCACTGTTGGTGGGAATGCAAATTGGTGCAGCTGCTCTGGAAAGCAGTGTGGAGGTTCCTCAGAAAATTAAAAATAGACCTACCCTATGACCCAGCAATAGCACTGCTAGGAATTTACCCAAGGGATACAAGAGTACTGATGCATAGGGGCACTTGTACCCCAATGTTTATAGCAGCACTCTCAACAATAGCCAAATTATGGAAAGAGCCTAAATGTCCATCAACTGATGAATGGATAAAGAAATTGTGGTTTATATACACAATGGAATACTACGTGGCAATGAGAAAAAATGAAATATGGCCTTTTGTAGCAACGTGGATGGAACTGGAGAGTGTGATGCTAAGTGAAATAAGCCATACAGAGAAAGACAGACACCATATGGTTTCACTCTTATGTGGATCCTGAGAAACTTAACAGAAACCCATGGGGGAGGGGAAGGAAAAAAAAAAAAAAAGAGGTTAGAGTGGGAGAGAGCCAAAGCATAAGAGACTGTTAAAAACTGAGAACAAACTGGGAGTTGATGGGGGGTGGGAGGGAGGAGAGGGTGGGTGATGGGTATTGAGGAGGGCACCTTTTGGGATGAGCACTGGGTGTTGTATGGAAACCAATTTGACAATAAATTTCATATATTAAAAAAGAAAAAAAAAAAGAAAAAGGGAATGGAAGAGGGAACTGTGTATGGTGACATTTCCAGCTGTGTACCTGAACACATGTGCATCTCTTAGAACTAATACAATAACACATTAATGTACTACCTAGTAAGACCCAAATCCAAAATTCAAGAGCAGCTATGTCTGTCTTCAAAATTAGTGTATTGATATGTACTCGTATTATATTGACAAGTCACCTAAATGGACCATGAGTTTAAAATGTACTGTATTAAGAAAAAGTTTCTATATATAAACTCTGTTTATAGGCAATGCTTATAAAATGACAATCTATAAATTTATCTTTACTAACAATCTTCATAATTTATAATGGTAGTACAAGTTGGTAAGAAGCTGGCCCTTGGGAATGAGTCCGCCCAGAATTATAATTGTGGTTCAATTATAAACCGTGGAATCTTGGAAGAGAATGTTGAATTCCTCAGGCTGGATTCCCTTCATTTCATAGAAGTGTTGTCAGAGTTGACTGTTATAATGTATATGAGGCATGTTTATCACAGTGCCTGGTAAGCACACAGTACCTGTGAAATATTATTTTGAAAGCCTCAGATGATTATTGTAATGAAATCAAGGTAGAGTGCACATTAGAAAGTAAGACTATAAACTATGAGAGTTTTATTTTACTGCCCTCTATCACTCACAGTACACTGCACCTCAAAACACAACATTTTAAATGATTAGAAAACAGTAAATCACATGGAGTGTATTATATAATCTTACTATAAACTAAGAAAGTAAAAAAAAACTCATTTTGTGGCTTTCTGAATATACACATACGCAAGTATTTTTCTGAAGTACACCAAAAAAGATGGAGCCTCCCCAAAAAAGTTGTATTTTACTATTCTTAATACTATGACAGCTATTTCAATACAAATAAAAAATATACTACAATCATAAGCCAAATAGATGTAGTTAACATTGTTTTTATATCCTAAGAGAGGTAAGTATATGATTATAAGATGAAATAAGGGAGAAAAGCCATAGGCATTGGAAAATGTTTGCATATACCTTCTCAATCTTTTATTGTTAGCACTTTGGAATCCAGCTGTTACTGTATTCTCTGAAAAATCCACTTTGCTTTCCCATATAAACTAATATTTGGTAGATATCCATATATCATGCTACTATCCCTCTGAAAAAATTGGATTATAAACATACCAGCAGCTAAACCAAAACGTATGATATTTATTCTCTCTTCACTTGGACTGCGATAGATATGACAACTGTATAAAGCCTACATATATTTAGAATTTATTCAAATCAAAAAAAAATAGAAGTTTAGCATGCATGTTACCTGCTCATGCAGTTGTATTATCTACAATATCAGGGAAAAAAATTCAAGCTGAAAAAGGCATATTTTTAAAGAATGTTGTGTATATATGTGTGCACGTCTGTGTGTCTGTGTGTGGTTTTCTATATGGAATGGGAAAAGATTAATAATGCATTGATCTATGGCTGCCCCATTTAAGTTTTCTCCCACAATTTGCTAACATAACTCAATATTTCCTGCACACAGAGATTTATTCCAATCAGTCATTTTCGACATTTCTTGACTTCTTGCTGTGAAAAGAATATATATGAACAAATCAAAATCTCTAGCACCCGTGTCTGATACAATAGTGTCAGAAAATGCTTTCACATATTTCCTCTCTATAAAAACAGCCCATTGGCATCACATTGCTTATTAACCACTATTATAATTGAGAAAAAATTTATTTCTCATTTCTTTTATACCCCAGTACATTTATGTAACCCTTGGTTAAGTAATCTGAGGAAGTTTTAATTCAACTCTGATTTATTTTTTATTTTTTTAATGTTTATATATTTTTAAGAGAGAGAGAGACAGCGTGAGCAGAGGAGAGGCAGAGAGAGAGGGAGACACAGAATCTGAAGCAGGCTCCAGGCTCTGAGCTGTCAGCACAGGGTCCGATGTCAGGCCCAAACCCACGAACCACGAGATCATGACCTGTGCCAAAATCAGATGCTTAGCCAACTGAGCTACCCAAGCACCCTTAGTTAAACTCTTACTAGATGAAGATTACAATAAAACCAGTTATAATCATCACGTTAGTCTTGGCTGTCAGAATAAGGTGTCTCTGATGAGAGGCCTTTGTCTTCATCCCTTTTTCTTCACCTAGCCAACACCAATGTCCTCCTTCATTTATGTAAACATTGTCATACAAATGCCAACATCATACTCCATTCTTCCTTCCAGATTTGTTGCTGGCCTTGTTTGTCACTCACAATTCTGTATATACCTAGGAGAAAATACATATCAAATGTTATCAGAATATATGCATGCATGAGTATATGTGTGTATATGCAACTTTTCATAAAAACACTGGCTGCCTAAGACTTATGCTTTCAATGTTTCTGCTTCCCTTTATCCGTCATTTTTTCCCTGGGGAATTTATTTCACTGCTCTTCGTCTTACTTTTTCTTTAGCACCACCTCACAGTTGTTCCTGTGTTGCACATTTAACACAGAACCCACATAGTTCACATTGCAGTCAGAGGTTCATCCATCTTTACCTTTGGTCTTTTATACTCAGAAAGTACTCGTGTGCTACTTTGTCTGAATTCATCACTTACACCATGAAATTTTAGAAACATGCACTAAGAACAAGAATAGGTAATTATATTCTGTCCTTGAGAAATAGCCTTTACAGTATTAGATGTATTAATATTTCATGGCTATATTTCAATATGATTTTATCATATTTGTTTAAGCAGTATAAAAAAAGCAAACCAATTTGGCTCTAGTGGTAGAGAGATGTTTCTTTAGAATAGGACTTTTAAAAATTTTGCCTTGTTTCTTTGGGGATATGAAATGACTATGAACTTTTATTCAAGTTGGGTTTGTTTCTTTAACTGCTTCTAGGTTACTCAAGCCTGGGGTATCAGGTACTCTGTTAAAAAAAAAATACCTTTCTCTGGCGCAAAAATTTATATCAATTTGGAGCTTCTGTTTACGCATAAAAGTTCTTTATCTGCCCTTTCTTATCTGCTCCAAAGGAATTACTGTATCTACCAAGCAACTTTGGACCTATGTCATATATATAGCTTGGCTTTTTCCCAAGCTGAGGCCTCACAAATGACCCAATGAACTCCAGATAGTGCAGCCATTGGCAAAGACAGACTGAGAGACTGTCTGACCCACAGCCAGGTTCATAGTATCTTGGATTCATGCTTTTGGGTAGGGGTGTGTGTGTGTGTCTAAGTATGTAAGCACTTCAAGAGGAAGATTTTACAGTCTGTTCACAGTGTGACTAGTACTTACAAACAACTAAGTCAGAGACTTTCTGGCTATTGCACCATCATTAAGAATGAGGCTGGGGACGCCTGGGTGGCTCAGTTGGTTGGGTGTCCGACTTTGGCTCAGGTCATGATCTCCTTGCTTGTGAGTTCAAGCCCCATGTCAGGCTCTCTGCTCTCAACACAGAGCTGACTTCAGATCCTCAGTCTCCCTTGCTCTCTCTGCCCTTCCCCTGCTTCCTCTCTCTCTCTCTCCCTCTCTCTCTCTCTCTCTCTCTCTCTCTCTCTCTCCCAAAGATAAATAAACATTAACAAAAAATTTAAGAATGAAGTTGATCTCAGAACCTAATAAAGTAACTGGAGTAATAATCTGTCTTTTGAATGCCCTTACATTTTGATGTCTTTCAGAGTTCCAACTTTTGGCCTGAAGGTGTTATCAAACTGCATATGCTTCCTTAATGATCTTATCCCACCAGGTCCACATTTGAAAATGTCATTCATGGTAATGGCTCACAAATCAGTCCCTCCAAACTGCACTACTGAATACTACATGATAAAAGCTAATTTTTTTTTGAGCAACCACTGTATACTAGGCACTTTCCTAAGAACCTTTTATATTTTTACTCATTTAGCCCTCAAATATGTGAGGTAGGTACTATTTTTACCTCTTTAGAAAGGGACATTTGGGCATGTATGTTACATATACATAACCTGAAAAAATTCTCAATCCCTTTTAACCTACATTCAATTATTTGAAATGTGTCAGAGACAGTGCATTAAATCAAAGAAATAACTTAAAATAGAAGTATTTCTAATACAATGGAATTTTGACATGGGATATTTCTGAGTGTGTTCCAATGTTTATGTCATATGAATGACTTCTTACTCTGTCAACAAATTACAAGAACTAATCAAAGCAAGGACTTCAAACAAAAGATATTTCCATAATCATAAATATAGAACTCGTATGTATTCCAGGTTTGATTCATTTGGTATGTTTCATTAGAGAACAAAATTAAGATAATAATTGCCTTCCTTAATTCCTACATTCAGAAATAACACTGATATTAACTTCTTCTGTATCTTTTCACTCTAACATATGTCCCTATGCATGGATAACACATGTACATATAAATATTTACATTATATTTAATAGATGTGTATAATTCAATGGTAGATACACACTCTAGCATATTCAGTTATCTGGATTTAAACCTATTTCAGTTAGTTTTTGGTGAATGACAAATATACCACAAATTAGTGGCTTAAAATAATAGCCATTTATTATTTTGTATAGATCTATAGGAAGGTCAGACAGTTCTGCTAATTTGGACCAGCACAAGGCTTGTTCATGAATAGCCTCAGCTGAAAAATGCAGCTTTGTTCCATGTGGTCTTTAATCTTTCAACACACTACTCAGGGCTTGTTCTGATGGCTGTAACAGAGACCCAAGAAAGAGAGCTATCTCAAGCAAGTTTTCAAGGATGAGGTAGAGGATCAAGAGTGATGACAGAAACATGCAGCTGCTTTCTTGGACCTCTGCCTCCATGAAGTTTGCTGCTGTCACATTGGCAAAAGCAAGTCAAATAGACATTGTCTATCTGACAAGCACAGACTTAGTATCTGGAGCATTGTGAGGGAGTGGGGAGAAGACCCTCCCCCAAGGCATAAAATATTGAAATATTGGAGATATTGATGGAATAAATTCACACAGTTTTTAAAAATTATTTCAGATGATTCCCTAAAATAAACAATACCAAAGAGAACATCTTTTAGCTAATCATTTTTATACTTATGGTATGACATAATATTCTTACTGTTATCTCTGGAAGATCCCAATGCTGAACATTTTTCTATATTGAGTTTGTCAAATCACAGATGACAAATTCTAACATACATGGAATGGACTTTAAAACAAAACAACAAACAAAAGTAGCTCAATGTTGCTTGCTCTGCGTCATGAGATGTTAAGATGTTGAAAAGTACTACAAACAGGATGTGATTTTTTTTTTACCTGTAGCCACAGGACACTAAAAAACAGCTTCAGAAACATTAAGAATCAATGGTGTGTGAAATGTTGACATTTTCAGTATTTTGGTTCACACTGTTACATTGTTTGGAAGATGATTGCCTTCAGGATAGAATCCCATCATTTTATGTCAAACTTGAAAAATACTAAGTACAACAGTGGATATTGTCCTACAAAATATAAACAACTGCCTATTCAGACAATCAGCCCCTCTGAGGTTAAGAATGCTTTTACCCTACCTTACCAAGAATTCTGACAGCTGTATATTCATATTATATTGGAGACCTTATAAGAAAATTTGTCCTTGAGAGCATGAATGTGTAGAATAATTCAAGCACCCCCAGCTCAATGTGTATAACCTTTTCTCTTTTCATTAAATCTGTTTCTGGAATAGTAATAGAAATCTTGATTGTCAATTACCTTTCACTTACCATGGGGATGCTTTGTCATGCTATGACATAAGCAACATGTGTTTTATAAACCAATGGCATTGGTGTAGTGAAGGTTTAAACTCTACCACAAATTAAGTAAACAACAATTAAAAAAAACCTCCTGAACATATCTAAATAAAGTGATATATATGAAATTACTGTCTTATATATAAAGTAATAAATAACCAAACACATCCTTCTTACAAGTAGGTGGATTTAAAATTAAACCAGAATAGGCATTCTTTTTATATAAGGGATCATTTGCCCAAGAGAAAGCTTTAGTCAAATTTGTCCCATAGGCACGCATAATACGTATGCATATGTAGTATGTAATTGAAATGAGAGTAGATGATTTTTTATCTTTATTGGTTTTACAAAAATGCACTGGCCAATATATAATAAGTTGCATGAGGTGAGTATAATTAATAAGACATACTCTATTATTGATTTCAACTCTTCCTGGAGTGCAAATCACTATTTTAACTTTTATTATTTTTTTTCAAATTCTAGTTAGTTAGAATATAGTGTAATATAGGCTTCGGGAGTAGAATATAGTGATTCATCACTTACATATAACACTCAGTGCTAACACACATGCCTTCTTTAATATCCATCACCTGCTTAGCCCATCCCTTGCCTAACTCCCCTCCACCAACCCTCGGTTTGTTCTTTATAATTCAGAGTCTCTTATGGTTTGCTTCCCTCTATTTTTTTTCCCATTCCCCTATGTTCATCTGTTTTTGTTTCTTAACTTCCACATGAGTGAAATCATACAGTATTTATCTTTCTCTAACTTCTATCGCTTAGCATAATACACTCTAGCTCCATTCACATTATTTGGTAGACAAGATTTCATACTTTGTTATGTCTGAGTAGTATTCCATTGTGTGTGTGTGTGTGTGTGTGTGTGTGTGTGTGTGTGTATACCACATCTTCTTTATCCATTCATCAGTTGATGGATATTTGGGCTCTTTCCATAATTTGTCTATTGTTGATAATGCTGCTACAAACATCAGGGTGCATGTACCTCTTCAAATCATTATTTTTTATCTTTGGGTAAATACCTAGTGCAATTGCTAGGTCATAGGGTAGTTCTCTATTTTTAACTTTTTGAGGAAACTCCATACTGTTTTCCAGAGTGACTGCACCAGTTTGCATTCCCACCAGAGAGTTTTCCCTTTCTCTACTTCCTCACCAACATCTGTTGTTTCCTGTGTTGTTAATTTTAGCCATTCTGACAGGGATGAGGTAATATTTCATCGTGATGAGTGATGTTGAGCATCTTTTCATGTGTCTGTTGGCCATCTGGATGTCTTTGGAAAAAATGTGTCTTCATGTCTTCTGCCCACTTCTTAACTGGATTATTTGTTTTTTGGGTGTTGAGTTTGATAAGTTATTTATAGATTTTGGATAGTAACCCTTTGTCAGATATGTCATCTGCAAATGCCTTTTCCCATTCCTTAGGTTGCCTTTTTGTTTTATTGTTTTCTTCTCTGTGAAAAAGCTTTTTATCTGGATGAAGTGTCAATAGTTCATTTTTGCTTTTGTATCCCTTGCCATTAGGGAAATGTCTAACAAGAAGTTGCTATGGCCAGGGTCAAAGAAGTTGCTGCCTGTTTTCCTCTAGGGTTTTGATAGTTTACTGTCTCACATTTAGGTCTTTCATCCATTTTGAATGTATTTTTGTGTGTTGTATAAGACAGTGGTCCAGTTTCATTATTCATGTTGTTGTTTAGTTTTTCCAACACCATTTGTTGAAGAAACTGCCTTTTTTCCATTGGATATTCTTCCCTGCTCTGTTGAAGATGAGTTGACCATATAGTTGTGGATCCATTTCTGAGTTTTCTGTTCTGTTCCATTGATCTATGTGTCTATTTTGTGCCAGTACCATACTGTCTTGAGGACTGCAGCTTTGACATACAGTTTGAAGTCCATAACTTTGATGCCTCCAGCTTTGTTTTTCTTTTTCAAGATTGCTTTGGCTACTTGGGGTCTTTTGTGGTTCCATACAAATTTTATGATTGTTTGTTCTAGCTGTGTGAAAAATGCAGGTGGTGTTTTGAGAGAGATTGCATTAAATGTGTAGAGTGCTTTGGGTAGTATAGATGTTTTAACAATATTTCTTCTTCCAATCCATGCACATCAAATATTTTTCCATTTCTTTGTGTCATCTTCAGTTTCTTTCATAAATGTTCTATGGCTTTTAGAATACAGATCTTTTATCTTTGATTAGGTTTATTCATGGGTATCTTGTGGTTTTTGGATTGATTCCTTGATTTCTCTTTCTGCTACCCCATTATTGGTGTATAAAAATGCAACAGATATCTTTACATTGATTTTATATCCTGTGACTTTGCTGAACTTCTGTATCAGTTCCAGCATTTTTTTTTTTTTTGATGGTGTCTTTTGGGTTTTCTCGATAGAGTATCATGTCATCTTCAAATAGTGAAAGTTTGATTTCTTCCTTGCTGATTTGAATGCCATTTATGTTCTTTTGTTGTCTGATTACCGAGGCTAGGACTTACAGTAACTACATTAAATTGCAATGGTGTGAGTGGACATCCTTGTCTTGTTCCTGACAGTAGAGGAAAAGCCATTAGTTCTTCCCCATGAGGGTAATGTTAGCTATGGGTCTTTTGCATTTGGCCTTTATGATGTTGAGGTATGTTTCCTCTATCCCTACTTTGTTGAGGGTTTTTAATCAAGAATGGATGTTGCATTTTGTCAAATACTTTTTCTGCATCTATTGAGAGCATCATATTGTTCTTGTGGTATATCATGTTGTTTGATTTGCAACTATTGAACACCCCTGTGGCCCAAGGATAAATCTTTACTGTTGGATTTAATTTGCTAGGATCTTGTTGAGAATTTTTGCATCCAGTTTCATTGGGGATATTGGCCTGTGATGTCTCCTTTTTAGTGGGGTCTTTGTCTGGTTTTGGAATCAAGGTAATGCTGGCCTTGTAGAATGAGTTGGGAAGTTTTCCTTCCATTTCTATTTTTGGGAACAGTTTGACAATAATAGGTATTAACTCTTGTTTTAATGCTTGGTAGAATATCCCTGTGAAGCCATCTGGCCCTGGACTTTCGTTTGTTGGGAGATTCTTAATTACTGATTCAGTTTATTTGCTGGTTATGGATCTGTATGTTTAGAACACAGTTTAGCATTATGGATGTGGCATAAAACAATAAAAACTCATATACATTTCAGTACCATTTGGGGCATATGGAACACTAACCTCTTTATGTGAATCTTTCACATAAATAACCAGTATAGGTTTAGTTTAGTTTAGTTTTGTTTGTTTTTTCTGGATCCTTGAGATGTCAGATTAGGCTATTTATTTGATATCTGTCTTCTTATTAAATGTAGACATTTACTTCAATAAACTTACCTTCTAGTACTGCTTTTGCTATATCCCATAAGTTTTGGTATATTGTGGTTTGCCTTAGTGTGTATCCAGCTATTTTTTAATTTTGCTTTTGGTTCCTTTTTTGACCTAATGGTTGTTCAGGAATGTGTTGCTTAATTTCCACATGTTTTAAATTTTACAGCATTCTTTCTGGTATTGTGTTCTGCTTCCATTCCTTAGTGGTCAGAAAAGATATTTGGTATCCATTCTTCTTAAGTTTGTAAGACTTGTTTTGTGACCTAATATAATATGTGATCTAACCTGGAGAAAATTTCATGTGTGCTTGAAAAGAATGTATATTTTGCTGCTCTTGGGTAGAATGCTCTGTATTGAAAAAACAGGATATCCACATACAGAAGAAAGAAACCTTGTATATCTTACATTATACACAAAAATCAATTCAAACTGGATGAAAGAATTAAATGTAAGACCTGAAACTGTAAAATTCCTGGAAAAAGCTTCAAGACATTGGTCTTGGCAGTTATTTCATGGATATGTCACCAAAAGCACAGACCACAGAATCATAAATAAGTAAATAGCACATTGAAATGAAAAGCTTTTGTATAGCAAAGGAACAATTAAGAAAATGAAAAGGCAACCTATGAAGTGGGAGAAAATAATTGCAAACCATATATTTGATAGGATGTTAATATTCAAAGTATATAAGGAACTCCTGCATCTCAGTAGCAAAAAAACCCTAAAAACTTGACTTAAAAATGGGCTAAGAGCTTAAATAGACATTTCTCCAAAGAAGACATACAAATGGCTAACAGGTACATGAAAAGGTGCTCTGTGTTACTAATCATCAAGGAAATGCAAATCAAATGTACAATGAGGTATTACCTCAGAAGATACCTGCCAGAATAGCTATTAAAAAAAAAAAAGGACAAGTTCTGGCAAAGATATGGACAAATTGGAATCCTTATACACTGTTGGTGGGAAGGAAAAAAAAAAATACAGACACTATAGAAAACAGAATGGACATTCCTAAAAAAAATTAAAGATAGAACTACCATATGGTCCAACAAATATATCCAAAAGAATTAAAATCAAGATCTTAAGGAAATACTACACTCTGTTCATTGTAGCACTATTAACGATAGCCAAGATATGGGACAACCTAAATGTGCATTGACAAATAAAGAAAAGGTGGTATGTACATTCAACAAAATATTGTTCAGCCTTAAGAAAGAAGGAAATATTGCCATGTGCAATCAAGTGGATGAACTTGGAGGACATTATGCTAAGTAAAATAAACCAGTCACAAAAGGATGAATACCGCCTGATTCCACTTATATAAGATAATCTAAAATAGTCAAACTCGTAGAGAGCAGAAAGATGGTTGCCAGAAGCTGGGGGGTGGGAGAATGGGAGAAAGGGAGAGTTGTTCAACTGGTATAAAGTTTCAGTTATGTAAGATGAATAGTTCTAGGGAGCTGTTGTTCAAATAGTGTCTATAGATAATAATACTAGTATATTATAAAAATCTGTTAACAGCATAGACTGTGTTAAGTATTTTTACCACTATATATATATATATTTTAAAGTTTACTATTTTTGCTAATAAAGCATCATTATAAATAAATTTCAGTACAGTGCCTTCACTATAAAAACATGGTTCTAAAAATGTAATGACAAAGAGTAAATGTATTTTCAGTTTTAAGTTGCATCAGATTTACCTCTGAAAATGTTGAAGAAATTGGCCAATTCCTGGCACATTTGAATACTTTGCCTTGTGCCTAGTGATGGAAATTAATTTTCTTTGTAAATAATTTGCCATCTAATGGTCACCAATA
Organism: Leopardus geoffroyi; assembly: GCF_018350155.1. NCBI lineage: Eukaryota > Metazoa > Chordata > Mammalia > Carnivora > Felidae > Leopardus > Leopardus geoffroyi. The sequence continues at coordinate 89,896,663 of NC_059328.1, forward strand.
ATATATTGTAACTCATTTAATTTAAAATACTAATTATTAGGAAGTAGATATATTTTTGGACATCATTGATAAAAATTTATATATTTTGATAAAATATGTTATTTGGGGGTATTATACACTTCAATTTGTAGGAGATTAAAGTACACTTGGAAGTTAATTATTTGGCTGCCATTTGTTGTAATATTTTCCCATATTTTGATTTGGCTCATAATAATCTTTCTCAAAATACATAAGTGGATCTAGCTTTATTGTTATTAATTTTCAGATACAAGGGCCAGTGATGTTTATCAAATAAATATCTCTTTTCTATAGAATAAAATTAATGCTCATTGCTTTACATTAATTTCTTTTTTTTTTTTTTTTGCTTTACATTAATTTCCTGGATAAACATGAGTTTCTACATTTTCAGTCCTTTTTAATGTTAATATTCAAGGGCTGACATCTTTACAATACTGAGTATTCTCATCGAAAATACTTTGTACTTCATCACTTAGTCATGACTTATTTTACATCTTTAATAATATGATTTTGTTCATATAACGTCCATTCTTATTATGTATGTTCCTATATCTTTATGGCTTTTGTCTATTTTCCAGTAGAATAACTGCATTTCATTTTGAAGCAGTTATTATAAATTTATTGAGATAATTATTTTACGGTTTATTTTTATAACCATCACCTTAACTAATTGTTTTAATAACTCAAGGAATTTTACAAGTTATTCTTGTTTTTATCATTATAATATATCATTCATAAATTATAGTGATTTGTCTTTTACAATAATTATGCCCATTAAAATCTTTTCTGATTACATTGACTTCAGCTTTCTCCAATAATACTTATCAATATCTGTGATAGTTGGAATGTTTATCTCTTTATGATTTTGATAGAAATTGCTTCAGCATTTGTTATTTAGTATAAAATTCCCTGTTGATTTTAGCAAACACCCTTTAATATATTTATATATTTTCTTCTGTTCCCACATTCCACTAGTTTACTTTTTCTGTTATATTATTCAGAAAGAGAAGTCTGTAGAACTTGATCTCCCAAATTCTCATAATTATTAATTAACTGTATGCATTCATTCAGTGACTAAAATTCAGAATACTGCAACAAGACTTCTCTGTGAAATAGGCAAAATATGCAACATTGCTTTCATGTCTGGAAAGTTAATAGTAGAGTGTAATAGCAATTGTAAGAGATGTTAAGTTTGTAGGGCACAAAGTTTTGCGTTTTTTGTGCATTGAAATTTGAAGTTATCCACAAAATGATTAGAAGTAAAGTTCCTTCTCCCTAATTAGAAGACCTATAAGGATAATCATGAGTTAGCAATATAGTTTGAACGTCAGAAAGATATTCAGTTACTATTGCTTTTAAATAACTTGTTGAATATATTAGTAAGTAATTTTATACTCTTTTAGTATTGATAATGTCCGTAGTTACTGTATTATTTTATTTGTAATACTAAATGCATTTTTATTTTATATGTACAGAATTAACATGTTCAATAAGTATTCCATAAGAGTATATCTTTTCCTTTCAACTAATTGCAAACCAGTGTAATATCATAGATTTTATATTCCACATAAAGTGCTGGGCATATTTGTTAAATCATGTTAATTCATTTGATGCTTGACCTAGCAATTGGTGAGTGGCATTGCATAAAGCCAAAAGAAAAAAACATTGTTTCTACCACTCCTTATATTGGTGATTTTTTAAAGTATACAACAGGTTAAGTAAGTTAAAGTTCTCTACTTTATATGGAGATTCTCCACTTAACAATATGAAATTTTCCCTGGTTTACTTTAATATAGAATTTACCTATGCAAAAGACTCACCAATTTTTAAGTAATACTTGTACTGTATAAAGTGAAATAGGTATTTTCAGATTCAGTCATTTGTCTGAAGAGATGACTGCACTAGATAACTGTAATGTTTAAGGATTGAATATAGAGTTTAGTCATAATTATTACAGATTTTCAGTGAACCGGCACTATATATAAATTTCAAGTTCATTAGGTTCAAGTTGCAGCAACAAACTAGGGAATATATAGAATTCCGAATAATAATTCAACAAAGCTGAGTAATGCCACTTACTGCCAAGCATTGATCAAAACTTTTCCAGTCATCCTAAGTAAGTTTACTATAGAATATTATCCCATGTTCCTGCTTAGCAACCATAACAGGCAATTCAGAGAGTGCTGCCATATGCTATCTTGTACATGAATTAGGTACAGCATGCCCCCAAACTGCCTGTTCTCATAACAGTCTTTAAAAGTTACTTTAAACTCAAACTCCTAGGTACAGATCGACAAAATAATAACCCTATCCTGATGGTGAATCATGTTAGAAATTGTTTATTTCATTGAACCTAGAAGTAGTTCATAAATTCTGTTCAGTAAAAGGAGAATGTTAAGAATGTGGAATCACATGCCAGGTGGCTACAGTAATAAATTTGACAACTAGAATTACTATAATAAAACGAATAGACTTTATTGGCAGGGCAAGACTTTTGCACTAACATATAAAACATATGCTATAAAATATATTTAACGATATTTATGTAAATTTCTCAAAGCACTGCATTGTCTTCTAGGATCTTGTACTCATTGCTAATCACAAATTTTAACATAAATTAATTGTATTTTGAGACACACTTTTAATAAATTTGCAATGTTATGTATCCTTATCTAAGAATACTCACAGTCTCTGAGTAACCAAAGGGTAGCTGTGAAATTCCTGGTTATAAAAATAGCCAGTAAAGGCAAAGCTCATTTTTCATCTATAATTATGTTACTTTTCTGAGGGTTGATGGGGGGTGGGAGGGAGGAGAGGGTGGGTGATGGGTATTGAGGAGGGCACCTTTTGGGATAAGCACTGGGTGTTGTATGGAAACCAATTTGACAATAAATTTCATATAATTATGTTATTATTTAAGAACTCTCTGGGACTTTATTTTCTTTTAAAAACGTTTCCCTAGAAAATGGGTTAGATTTAGAGAATCAGATCTAAATTAATATCTTTTTTTCAGCAATGGGAAGGTTAATCTTGAGTTTCAGTTCAACTCTGGCATGTAAAGAGGTTGGAAGTAGCCACTCAAGCAAGGTCTTACAAGAAGACAAATTTGGACAAATTGAAAATCCATGACTTACCTTGGATCTACAGAGAACTGAGGTTTCAGGGAAAACTGTGACCCATAAACCTGTATACCTAGTAGCATCCAGAGTCCCTGACGAACTGTTCTTACCTAGAACAGAAGCCCCTGAAACCATCAAATGAGAGGAGTATTTGAATGTAATTTTGATGAGTTACTGGTAACTGGGCAATCACCTGGGGATCACAGTCTAATAGGGGTCCCTATGCTTTCATTGGCTTACTTTCAGGAGCCCCATCAGGTTCCTGTGAGGATCCAAGAAGTAGCCCCTGGCAGGGGGAACAGAGTAATCATTGTGTGATATACCCAGTCTTCATCCTCATGAAGTCCTAGTCTCCACTCCTGCTAGTCTTGATCTTTCACCTAAGTGTTCTGGGGAGTAGGGCATAATCAACTAGTTTAGGGCTACAAAGATACAGGTTGAGAACCCAACAGCCAGGAAAGGGAGGAGGGAGCAGGTGGGGAAAAAATCGTTAAAAAGCAAAACAAAACAGTGGAAAAAATACCTGTGAAGGTCAAGGTCTCAAGACACAGGATCTAACTGACATTTAATCAGAAAGTTTTAGAATGTTCACTTTCTCGCACAAATTACAATATAAATATAACTACAGTAGAATAGCTGGGAATTATACCTGAAAGAGCTTCAAGGAAAAGACTCAGAGGAAAGTACTTAGGGAAGTACAAAGTCAAGAAAGGAGACAAAAACAAAGACACTAGAGAAATTAGAATCTCAGTTCCTTATAGCTATACCAAATAATAAAGCTTGTCTTCTAGTCAGAATTACATAATCCTTACACTGAAGGTCTATTTACCTTAGTATATTTTCTCCTACAATATATCTGTTTTTTTTCGTAATTACAAGGTATTTTAGGAAGCAAGGGCGAAACACTGTATGAAGAGACAAAGCACTCGTCAGAACACTGACTCAAAAATAATACAGATTTAGGAAATGAACTATGATTAATAGTTAAGATCCTTAATGGAAAAAAGTAGACCACAACATGCAAGCGCAGAACTGTAGTGTAAGAAAGGAAATGAAACTCTAAGAAAGATTCAAAAGGAAATGCTAGAAATAAAAATAATAATTAACAGGAGTGAAGAATATCTTCAGTGGGCTCACTTGTAGACTTAACATAGTCAAGGAAAATAATGAAGTGCAAGAGGAGTTGTATTACTAGTCCGTTGCTGGTGATGGATAAAAAACGAATACAATGAAAAATTTTGTAGTTAATTATATTTGGTAAAACTTAAATTATATATAATATATATCATATATATATCTATATCTATATATCTCTATATATATGAGATATCTCATATATCTATCTCATATATAGAGAGATATATATATATCTCATATATATAGAGATATATATGTGTGTGTATATATATGTATATATGTATATATATGTATATATGTATATATATGTATATGTTTATGTATATATATATGTATATATATATAGATATATAGAGATATAGAGATATATATAGAGAGAGATATATATGAGATAAATATAGATATATATATAGATATCTATCTATCTATATCTATATCTATATCTATATCTATATGTATATATATATATACATTTTTTGAATCAATAACTGATAACCCTCCAAAAAAGAACATATCAGGTGCAGCAGGCTCAGATTATTTTACTGGTGAATTCTACTAAGTATTTAAAGGAAAAATAATACCAATTCTCCATTATCTCTTTCATTAAATAGAAGCAGAAAAAGGACTTAGCATCCTATTCTATGAGTTTAGCATTCTAATATAAAAACAGATTAAAAAATTACTGGAAAGGAAAACTGTAGAGCAGTATCTATCATGAATGTGGACACAAAAATTTTCAGTAGAATGTTAGCAAATCAAATCTAACAGTACATGAAATAAATTATACATATCAAATGTATCCAGGCATTGAAGGTCTGTTCAAAGTTTGAAAATCAATCAATTCAATCCACCATATTAAGTAACTAAAGAAAAAAAAAAGTCCTATGATTATATCAAGTGATGCAGGAAAAGTATTTGACAACAAACAAAAATACCTATTCATGATCAAAGAAAAAAATCTCTTAATAAATAGGAATACAGAGGAATCTTTTAACTTCATAAAAACCACAAAGTCTACAGCTAAGATCATACTTAATGGTGACAGACTTTAGAAGACAATTTGTCAGTTTTCTAAAAATTTTAATTTTATTTTAGAGAGAGAGAGAGCACATGCAAGCAGGGGAGAGGGGCAGAGGGAGAGAGAATCTCACAGAGGCTCCATGCTCAAGCTTGATTCCATGACCCTGGGATCATAACCCAAGCCCAAGCAGAAATCAAGAATTGGACTATCAACTGACTGAGCCACCTAGGTGCCCTGATAATTTGTTATTTCTTTTCAGAACTAAAATAGTTTTAGCATATAATCCTGCATTTGTATCCGTAAGTATTAGACAGCTATTTGAAACTTCATGCATAGGCAGGGTTCTCTCTTTGGCAAGGTTTGTTACAGATATGGGGAGGAGCCTAGATGATCCACATGGCAATATATTGCAGTTGGATACATCTATATGAATTCGTGTACGTTAACTTACTATAGATACAAGTGTCTACGTATAGAAATATTTATAGATATATATACCACATGCATTTTCTTGCTTTTTTGGCTGAGAAGACCTAAAATCAAAGATTTCAGTAGCAAGAAGCACAGAGTAGTATCCAAATCTTAGTTTCTAATACCATTTTTCAATAAAAAGGACCAAGGCTCTTTAATGAAATGATTAATTGTAGGATCAGGACGTGAAATATACATGATGATCTTGAAGGATCTCCTAGTACCAGAAAGCAAAGAAGTGCTCAAAAGCAAACACACAAAGAAAAGTAGCTCAGACAAATCATCTGTGCATAAGCTTCCCAGTAATTTATGAAGATAGGTCCATCCTCAAGAAAGTGAAGCATAACTCCTCACTATTCAAATGTGGATTGTGCATAGTGACATAAAACAATATGCCCATGCATTTATAGCTGAGTGTTGCCTAAAATAGGATGGACACAGCTGGTATATTTTAACTCTGGAGGGTTAGTTCTACATGATTTGCATCCATTTTCTGAGACCAGCAAGCTACCCTGGCATGTTCTTCTAATAGAAATAGCTGAAGTGCAGGAGATCAAGTAGATGCACAGAAGGACTATAAAGTGTCACACTGTCACTTACAGCTCATGCTGTTGGCTTAAGCAGTTCTCATGACTGAATTCAAATAAGAAGTGGGAAAATAGAACCCATTCCCTTAATGAGACGACCTTTAAGGTTACATCCCGAAGATGTGTCTTTGGAGTGGCAGGGTGAAGAAATGGGCCAACAATACAGAAAGCTATGGGTAAAAGCATATTATACATCATTTTCCCTCTATTGTAAACAATAAGAAAACAAGTCACATATGATGTAGATTTAGGTAGTGGGCAACATGGATCCAAAGAACTGGGATCCCTGAGAAAAGAAAACATACTGTGAGCCTTATGATCATCATTGGTGTTTCCTACGAGGCACATCCCCAGGAGAATGTGAACAGCCGAAAACAAGCCCCACAGAATGGTCTCTGAACTGAGGAGATAGGGATTACAATTTAGTCAAGTTGAGGCAGCTGGAATTTGTGGAGCAGGGCAGCAAATACAAGGTCTCTATATAAACAGTTTAAGAATTTGTACAAGGTCCTTTGACTCTATCAAGGAATAGTGAACTATGCATGCATGTGAGGCTGGCAAGGAATAAGTGGGGAACCATATACTGTTAGCTATATGCTATATGCTGTAAGTGGTAATACTGCAATTGAAAAAATATTAATTGAGAACCCTTACGGGGCACCTGGGTGGCTCAGTTGGTTAAGCATCTGACTCTTGATTTCAGTACAGGTCATGATCTCATGGTTTGTGCAGTCAAGCCCAGTGTCAGGCTCTGTGCTGACAGCATGGAGTCTGCTTGGGCTTTTCTCTCTCCCTCTGCCCCACCCCCCAAAATAAATAAACATTAAATATAAAAAAGAGCCTTTATACACACCCTCTCTGCAGGCCCACATGTATTAACTGGTTAATTCTACCAAACATTTAAGGAAAACATCAGACCAATCCTATTAAATCTATCGTAATAGAAGAGAAAGGAACATTTGCCAACTTATGTTATGAACACTGTGCTTATATAATCATCAAACAGACAAAGAATACAAGAAAAGAAAGCTACAGATCAATAGGCCTCAGGAGCTTTTCCACAAAAATCTTTAACAGAGTATTAGTCAGAATGAATCCAGAAACATAGAAAAATTATCATAGTTCAGGACCAAGTGGAGCTTATCCCAGTAATGCAAGACTTCTATAAAACTGAGCATCAAGCAATATTCATCATATTGAGAGTAAAAGAGATCAAGCACAGAATCACCTGAATAGATGCAGAAAAATTATTTGAAAAATCCAGCACCCATTCATGCATGGTTTTTCCTTTCTTGTTTTCTGAAAATCCCAATGCTTTTACAAAAGCATTTTATTAATACATTTATTATCAAACCTTTACCTGATGCTATGTGAGACATTTATTATAGTCTTTATAATACTTTGACCAAATCTACCTTTGTACTGTATAACTGATGACTGTTAATGTTGATTATTTTTTTATGTAGCGTGCCCTTTAATTTTTTTGCTTCTTAGAAGGTTTTCATTTATTTGAATTCTCAGCTTATTCTAATTATTTTATGGAAATCGTAATACTGCTTATCAATACCTTTTGCATACATAGTACTCTACATACTTTCTCCTGGTTCATATTTTGCCTTTTCTTTTTTGTTCTTAATTCCAATGTAGTTAATGTGTGTGGTGTGTGTATGTATATTATAATTTTGTTTTCTAAGTAGCCTTTGTTATTGAGTACTATTAATGAATTTAAAAAGTTTACTGTCTCTGGATCAATTTCCAAAGAGTATTTACCATGAATACTTGTTGAATATTTATTTTGTTTTTTCTTTTTTTCTTTTTTTTTTTTCAACGTTTATTCATTTTTGGGACAGAGAGAGACAGAGCATGAACGGGGGAGGGGCAGAGAGAGAGGGAGACACAGAATCTCGGAAACAGGCTCCAGGCTCTGAGCCATCAGCCCAGAGCCTGATGTGGGGCTCGAACTCACGGACCGCGAGATCGTGACCTGGCTGAAGTTGGACGCTTAACCGACTGTGCCACCCAGGTGCCCCTTTATTTTGTTTTTATATTGATTGATAATTTTGTATTTATTCTTTAATCTAAAATACAAATAATTTAAATTCACAACAGTGAACTAAACATTCCTAAAATTAAACCTAAGCAGGTTGTTATGTATTATCTCTCTGAAGTCCATTTGCTATTATTTGGTGTAGAATTTTGCATCTATATTATTGACTAATATTAGAAAAGGATCTTAATTTTCCTTAATCTTTTTTGGAGCGGCATCAAGGCTTCTTTGGCTCATATAATTTATAAGAAATTGATTCTTTTTTATAGTCTGAAAAAAATGTGTAATTTGGAATTAATCTAGTTTCTGAGGTTTTGTTTTTGTTTTTGTTTTTGTTTTTTTTTTTTTTTTTTGCACAAGTTCTTAGGGAAACAGCCAGATTGGCATCATGTATGAAAGTATTACGTTAAAAAAAACTTTTTTCAATGTTAGATTGCTCATTTTTAAAACTTTTTCTAATTAAGCTTATAGTTATTTATAATATTAACATAAACATGTATTTCTTATTTCTAACAAAAATAGGGAGAATATGTGTTTTTATTCTTATTGAAAGATCAGTTTTTCTGAGGCTTGGTCAATTTACTAGTATATTCAAAGGGATATATATTTTTTAAGTTTATTTTTTAGAGAGAGAGAGAGAGCACACACGAGAGAGAGCAAGTGGGGAAGGGCAGAGAGATGGAGAGAGAAAATCTCAAGCAGGTTCTGTGCTGTCAGCCCAGAGCCTGACACTGGGCTCGATTCCACAAACCATGAGATCATGACCTGTATCAAAATCAAGAGTCGGATACTTAACTAATTGAGCCTTTACTAGTATTTTCTAATTTTTTTTTTTCAACGTTTATTTATTTTTGGGACAGAGAGAGACAGAGCATGAACGGGGGAGGGGCAGAGAGAGAGGGAGACACAGAATCGGAAACAGGCTCCAGGCTCTGAGCCATCAGCCCAGAGCCTGACGCGGGGCTCGAACTCACGGACCGCGAGATCGTGACCTGGCTGAAGTCGGACGCTTAACCGACTGCGCCACCCAGGCGCCCCCTAGTATTTTCAAAGGTGCCCCTTCACTAGTATTTTTAAAGGTTCGACTATTGGATTTGTTTATTCTTTCCTTTGTATCTTTGTTTCATTATGTTGATGTACTTGATCTAAGTAAGGTGTTAAAAATGTAAAGATACTAGAATTGCTAGTTTATTCTTGAAACATTACTGCATTTTGCTACAAATATTTATTTATTTATTTTTTCAACGTTTATTTATTTTTGGGACAGAGAGAGACAGAGCATGAACGGGGGAGGGGCAGCGAGAGAGGGAGACACAGAATCGGAAACAGGCTCCAGGCTCCGAGCCATCAGCCCAGAGCCCGACGCGGGGCTCGAACTCACGGACCGCGAGATCGTGACCTGGCTGAAGTCGGACGCTTAACCGACTGCGCCACCCAGGCGCCCCATGCTACAAATATTTAATGATTTATTATTGAGTATGCATATTTAAGAATTCCGTCTTTCTTTTGAATTGGAACTTTATGAATAAATTGTGGCTACTTTTATCTCTAATAATATTTTTGCCTTTAATTTTTTGTCTGTTATTATTATGGTCATACCAGCATTCTAGTTTACAGTATGTGTCTGGCATAACGCTTTTGATTATTTTCTTATGTTTGTGACCCTGTGTTATTGTGCTTACTGTTAAATTAGTAATCATTTTACTTGACTTTTTTATACTCTTTTCTCCTATGCGTTCTATCCTATAATTTCTCTCCTTTTCTTGCCTTTTTTTTTAATGTAATGATTTTTTACTTTAATCCGTTACTTCTCTCAACTGACTTGGAAGTTATACACCCTAATCTAAGTAATTTTAGTGGTGATCATGTACTATAGCTAGTATAACTCAAACCTCTCAGCTTACAAAAGATTAACTCAAAATAGTTCATGGAATTAAATTTAAAACATAAAACTCTAAAACTTTTAGAAAACAATAACACAAAATTTGGGGGATGTATGATTAGATAAGTTCATAGACCAAACATGAAAACGCCACTTTTCAATAATTAAAAAAAAAAAAAGATAAATTTGACTTAACAGTATTACAAAATTTGCTTTACAAAAGACACTGTTAAAAGGATGAAAACAAGTCTGCTAAGAGGAAGAAAATATTTTCAAATAAGATATCCAGTAAAGAGCTAGCATCTAGAATACATAAAGGACACTCAAAGCTCAACAGTAAAAAATAATATTACTAAAAAATGGAATGTATCATATTTCCATCCACACACACATATCTCCATCCACTTGGGTCTTCTCAACAGTGTTTTTTAGTCTTCAGTGTATAGGTTTTTCACATTTTTAAAGACTTATCCTTAAATATTTCATATTCATTGATTCTATTTTAAATTTCAGTTCTTAATGATTTCAATTCTTATTTTTTTAATATATGAAATTTATTGTCAAATTGGTTTCCATACAACACCCAGTGCTCATCCCAAAAGGTGCCCTCCTCTATACCCATCACCCACCCTTGAGAAGCTTGAGAAGGATAGGTATTATCTCTGCTTTAAACGTCTGGTAGAACTCCCCTGGGAAGCCATCTGGTCCTGGACTCTTATTTGTTGGGAGATTTTTGATAACCGATTCAATTTCCTCACTGGTTATGGGTCTGTTCAAGCTTTCTTTTTCCTCCTGATTGAGTTTTGGAAGAGTGTGCGTGTTTAGGAATTTGTCCATTTCTTCCTGGTTGTCCAATTTGTTGGCATATAATTTTTCATAGTATTCCCTGATAATTGCTTGTATCTCTGAGGGATTGGTTGTAATAATTCCATTTTCATTCATGATTTTATCTATTTGGGTCATCTCCCTTTTCTTTTTGAGAAGCCTGGCTGGAAGTTTATCAATTTTGTTTATTTTTTCAAAAAACCAACTCTTGGTTTCGTTGATCTGCTCTACAGTTTTTTTAGACTCTATATTGTTTATTTCTGCTCTGATCTTTATTATTTCTCTTCTTCTGCTGGGTTTAGGCTGTCTTTGCTGTTCTGCTTCTAGTTCCTTTAGGTGTGCTGTTAGATTTTGTATTTGGGTTTTTTCTTGTTTCTTGAGATAGGCCTGGATTGCGATGTATTTTCCTCTCAGGACTGCCTTCGCTGGGTCCCAAAGCGTTTGGATTGTTGTATTTTCATTTTCGTTTGTTTCCATATATTTATCAAATTCTTCTCTAATTGCCTGGTTGACCCACTCATTCGTTAGTAGGGTGTTCTTTAACCTCCATGCTTTTGGAGGTTTTCCAGACTTTTTCCTGTGGTTGACTTCAAGCTTCATAGCATTGTGGTCTGAAAGTATGCATGGTATAATTCCAATTCTTGTAAACTTATGAAGGGCTGTTTTGTGACCCAGTATATGATCTATCTTGGAGAATGTTCCATGTGCACTTGAGAAGAAAGTATATTCTGTTGCTTTGGGATGCAGAGTTCTAAATATATCTGTCAAGTCCATCTGATCCAATGTATCATTCAAGGCCCTTGTTTCTTTATTGACCGTGTGTCTAGATCATCTATCCATTTCTGTAAGTGGGGTGTTAAAGTCCCCTGCAATTACCACATTCTTATCCATAAGGTTGCTTATGTTTATGAGTAATTGTTTTATATATTTGGGGGCTCCGGTATTCGGCGCATAGACATTTATAATTGTTAGCTCTTCCTGATGGATAGACCCTGTAATTATTATATAATGCCCTTCTTCATCTCTTGTTACAGCCTTTAATTTAAAGTCTAGTTTGTCTGATATAAGTATGGCTACTCCAGCTTTCTTTTGGCTTCCAGTAGCATGATAAATAGTTCTCCGTCCCCTCACTCTCAATCTAAAGGTGTCCTCAGGTCTAAAATGAGTCTCTTGTAGACAGCAAATAGATGGGTCTTGTTTTTTTATCCATTCTGATACCCTATGTCTTTTGGTTGGCGCATTTAATCCATTTACATTCAGTGTTATTAGAGAAAGATACGGGTTTAGAGTCATTGTGATGTCTGTATGTTTTATGCTTGTAGTGATGTCTCTGGTACTTTGTCTCACAGGGTCCCCCTTAGGATCTCTTGTAGGGCTGGTTTAGCGGTGACAAATTCCTTCATTTTTTGTTTGTTTGGGAAGACCTTTATCTCTCCTTCTATTCTAAATGACAGACTTGCTGGATAAAGGATTCTCGGCTGCATATTTTTTCTGTCTAGCACACTGAAAATCTCGTGCCAATCCTTTCTGGCCTGCCAAGTTTCAAAAGAGAGATCAGTCACGAGTCTTATAGGTCTCCCTTTATATGTGAGGGCACGTGTACCCCTTGCTGCTTTCAGAATTTTCTCTTTATCCTTGTATTTTGCCAGTTTCACTATGATATGTCGTGCAGAAGATCGATTCAAGTTACGTCTGAAGGGAGTTCTCTGTGCCTCTTGGATTTCAATGCCTTTTTCCTTCCCCAGTTCAGGGAAGTTCTCAGCTATGATTTCTTCAAGTACCCCTTCAGCACCTTTCCCTCTCTCTTCCTCCTCTGGGATACCAATTGTGCGTATATTATTTCTTTTTAGTGTATCACTTAGTTCTCTAATTTTCCCCTCATACTCCTGGATTTTTTTTATCCCTCTTTTTTTATCTCTCTTTCTCTCAGCTTCCTCTTTTTCCATAACTTTATCTTCTAGTTCACCTATTCTCTCCTCTGACTCTTCAATCCGAGCCGTGGTGGTTTCCATTTTGTTTTGCATTTCGTTTAAAGCGCTTTTCAGCTCCTCGTGACTGTTCCTTAGTCCCTTGATCTCTGTAGCAAGAGATTCGCTGCTGTCCTCTATTCTGTTTTCAAGCCCAGCGATTAATTTTATGACTATTATTCTAAATTCACTTTCTGTTATACTATTTAAATCCTTTTTGATCAGTTCATTAGCTGGTGTTATTTCCTGGAGATTCTTCTGAGGGGAATGCTTCCGCTTGGTCATTTTGGATAGTCCCTGGAGTGGTGAGGACCTGCAGGGCACTTCCCCTGTGCTGTGGTGTATAACTGGAGTTGGTGGGCGGGGCCGCACTCCGACCTGATGTCTGCCCCCAGCCCACAGCTGGGGCCATAGTCAGACTTGTGTGTGCCTTCTCTTCCCCTCTCCTAGGGGTGGGATTCACTGTGGGGTGGCGTGGCCCATCTGGGCTACTTGCACACTGCCAGGCTTGTGATGCTGGGGATCTGGCGTATTAGCTGCAGTGGGTAGTCAAGGTGCACGGGGGCAGGAGGGGCAGGCTTAGCTCGCTTCTCCTTAGGTGATCCACTTCAGGAGGGGCCCTGTGGCAGCGGGAGGGAGTCAGATCTGCTGCCGGAGGTTTGGCTCTGCAGAAGCACAGAGTTGGGTATTTGCACAGAGGGAGCAAGTTCCCTGGCAGGAACTGGTTCCCTTTGGGATTTTGACTGGGGGATTGGCGGGGGAGATGGCGCTGGCGAGCGCCTTTGTTCCCCACCAAACTGAGCTCGGTCGTCCGGGGGCTCAGCAGCTCTCCCTCCTTTTGTCCTCCAGCCTTCCCGCTTTCTGAGCAGAGCTGTTAACTTATGACCTCCCAGACGCTAAGTTGTGCTTGCTTTCAGAATACAGTCCGTCAGGCCCCTCTGCTTTTGCCAGCCAGACTCGGGCGCTCTGCTTGGCCTGCGAGCCGCCCCTCCGCCCCGGCTCCCTCCCACCAGTCGGTGGAGCGCGCACCGCCTCGCCACCCTTCCTACCCTCTTCCGTGGGCCTCTAGTCTGCGCTTGGTTCCGGAGACTCCGTTCTGCTAATCCTCTGGTGGTTTTCTGGGTTATTTAGGCAGGTGTAGGTGGAATCTAAGTGATCAGCAGCACACGCGGTGAGCCCAGCGTCCTCCTACGCCGCCATCTTCCCTCCGACTCCTGATTTCAATTCTTAATGGTTTATTGCTAGTATATTACCATACAGTTGGTATGCAGTTGATTATTCAGTTTTGGTGTTGGCTCTAACAGCCTTCATAAACTTCAGTTGTTAGTTCTGGTAGGGTTTTGTTTTATTTTTTAATGAAGTTAATTTATTTTGAGGGAGAGAGAAAACAAGCGTGCAAGTGAGCTAGGGAAGGTCAGGGAGAGAGGGAGGGAGAGAGAGACAATCCCAAGCAGGCTCCCCACTGCTAGCACAGAGCCAGACAAAGGGCTTGATGTCACAAACTGTGAGCTCCTGATCTGAGCTGAAATTAAGAGTTGAATGTTTAACCAACTAGCCACCCAGACACCCCAGTTCTGGTAGGTTTTTGATATCTGACCCTATTTTCTCGATATTATATAATCTGTAAATAAAGACTTTTCATTTCTTCTTTTCAGATTTTAATACCTGTTATTTGTTTTCTTTGTTATTGTACTGGCTAGAACCTCTAATATAATGTGGAATAGAAGTGTTGGAACACTCTCATTTTGATCCTAGTGTTAGGGAGAAATATTCTGTTATTCATCCTTAAGTACGTTTTTAGCTACAAGCCTTTCATAAGTAACTTTTATCAGGTTGTGACAATGTTCTCATTAATTTGCTGATTTTTTTTATAAAGAGTGATCGTGGGATACCATGCTTATTTGCATGGAATGGTTATTTGCATAAATGCATAATTTTTCTCTTTTAGATTTATGTATGGTAAATTAGTATAATTTTCTAGTGTTAAGCCACTCTTACAATATTAGGATAAACCCAATTTACTCTTGATGTAGTATCATTTTTAAATATTCTGCATGAAATTTATTAATATGTTGTTTAGAATTTTACATATAACTTGATTTGAAATATTGATCTATACTTTTTTATCTCTTGTGATGTCATTTCTGGTTTTAGTATCAGATTATTACTAGCCTCTTAGAAAGAATGTGAAAATACTCCTGAATTTTCAATTTTCTGGATGGAATTACAATTTGTTCTTTATATTTTTGACAGGATTCATAAGCATAACCATCTAGGTCTAGAGTTTTCTTAGTGGGAAGGGTTTTAACTAATTTAATTTCTTTAATGGGTGTAATCTGTTCAGATGAACTGTTTCTTGAATGAGTTTTTTTATAGTTTGTGTTTTTCAGTTGGTTGATTTATTTCAGTTTTTGGTTGTCACTGTTTTGGAATAACATGTATGTAACTTTCCCCTTTTCAAATCAGATTTGCTGAAAAGCAGTTTTTATATTTGTGAGTAAGTAGCAGTTTCACGTTGGTCATTTCTGATGTTGGCAATTTGTGCATTCTCTTTCCTTTTTTTTCCTCATTGGTCTATATAGAGGGTTTTGAATTCTATTGATCCTATCAAAAATTATATTTTTTGGGGCGCCTGGGTGGCGCAGTCGGTTAAGCGTCCGACTTCAGCCAGGTCACGATCTCGCGGTCCGTGAGTTCGAGCCCCGCGTCAGGCTCTGGGCTGATGGCTCAGAGCCTGGAGCCTGTTTCCGATTCTGTGTCTCCCTCTCTCTCTGCCCCTCCCCCGTTCATGCTCTGTCTCTCTCTGTCCCAAAAATAAATAAACGTTAAAAAAAAAATTATATTTTTTAAAATTGAAGTATAATTAATGTAAAGTATCCTATTAGTTTCAGGAGTCCTCATCATTGTGATGTTATTTTTATAAATTATGAAATGATCATCATGGTAAATCTAGTTACCATCTGTCACCATCTGAAGTTTTTACTTTATTGACTGTGTTCCCTATGCTGTACATTACATCCCTACAACTTATTTAATAACTGGGGATTTGTACCTCTTAATCCTCTTCACCTAGTTTACCAGCCCCTCCATCCTGTCTCCACTCTGGTAACAAGCAGTTTGTTTCTGCTTATTGAGGAGCTTTTCATTTTGCTTGTTCATTTGTCTTGTTTTTCAGATTTCACATATAAGTGAAATCATGTAGTATTTGTCTTTCTGGCCTATTTCACTCAGCATAATACCTTCTGGGTCCACCCATGTTGTTGCAGATGTCAATATCTCATTCTTTTGTATGGATAAATAATATTTCATTGTATATGTGTATCATATCTTCTTTATCCATTTATCTCTTGATGAACACTTAGGTCACTTCCTTATGTTGGCAATTGTAAATAATGCTGCAGTGAACCTAGGGGTGTACATATCTCTTCAGATTTATTCTTCATTTTCAGAAGTGGAAAAGCAGGATTGTGGTGGTTCTATTTTTAATTTTCTGTGGAACCTCCAAACTGATGTCCATAGTGGCTATGCCAGTGTGCAAGGGTTTCCTTTTCTTCACATCCTCTCCCACACTTAACTTTTTGATAACAGCCAACCTAACATATGTCAGGGTTTTTTGTTTTGTTTTTGTTTTGGTGTAGTTTTAAATGGATTGTTTTCTTTTTTTTTTTTTTTTAATTTTTTTTTTTCAACATTTATTTATTTTTGGGACAGAGAGAGACAGAGCATGAACGGGGGAGGGGTAGAGAGAGAGGGAGACACAGAGTCGGAAACATGCTCCAGGCTTCTGAGCCATCAGCCTAGAGCCTGACGCGGGGCTCAAACTCACGGACCGCGAGATCGTGACCTGGCTGAAGTCGGACGCTTAACCGACTGCGCCACCCAGGCGCCCCTAAATGGATTGTTTTCTTAAATTTTCTTTCCGATAGCTTATTATTAGTGTATAGAGATGCAACAAATTTATGTATGTTAATTGTGTATCCTACAACTTTACCGAATTCATCTATTAGTTCTGAGAGTTTTTTGGTGGAGTCTTTAGGGTTTTCTATTTTTAGGATCATGTCATCTGCAAATAGTGGTATTTTTACTTACTTGCTTCCAATTTGGATGTCTTTTCTTTTTTTCCTATTTAGTTGCTGTAGTTAAAATTTTAAATACTATTTGAATAAAGGTGGTGGGAATGGGTATCCTTGTCTTATTCCTGATCAGATATCACCTTTTGATTTCATTGAGTTTTCTATTATTTCTATGTGTAGATCCATATTTACATCTGATTTTATTTTTCTCTGTCTTAAAACTTCTTTTAACATTTTCTGTAGTGGGCCACCTGAATAGCTCAGTTGGTTGAGCATCAGACTTTCAATTTCAGCTTAGGTCATAATCTCAGGGTTTGTGAGTTCGAGTACTGCATAGGACTCTGCATTGACAGCACAGAGCCTGGTTGGGATTCTCTCTCTCCCTCTCTCTCTGCCTCTCCCCTGCTCATGTGCTTTTCTCTCTCAAAATAAATAAATAAACTTAGAAAAGAAAAAAACATTTTCGG
Source organism: Leopardus geoffroyi (assembly GCF_018350155.1). Taxonomy (NCBI): domain Eukaryota; kingdom Metazoa; phylum Chordata; class Mammalia; order Carnivora; family Felidae; genus Leopardus; species Leopardus geoffroyi. The sequence goes on from NC_059328.1 coordinate 89,914,277, forward strand.
GGCGCCTGGGTGGCGCAGTTGGTTAAGCGTCCGACTTCAGCCAGGTCACGATCTCGCGGTCCGTGAGTTCGAGCCCCGCGTCGGGCTCTGGGCGGATGGCTCAGAGCCTGGAGCCTGTTTCCGATTCTGTGTCTCCCTCTCTCTCTGCCCCTCCCCTGTTCATGCTCTGTCTCTCTCTGTCCCAAAAATAAATAAACGTTGAAATTAAAAAAAAAAAAAAAAAAAAAAAAAAAAACATTTTCTGCATTCTGGGTATGATGGTGATAATATCTTCAGCTTTGTATGTCAGAAGAAGTCTTCACTTCACCTTCACTTTTTAAATGAATTTTTGCTGGGAACAGAATTTTGGATTGACTTTTCTCCCCCAGGACCTTATATATGTTGTTCCACTGTCATACTGCCTGCATTTTTCTTTTCCTGACAGGAAGTCTGCTCTCAGCCTTATCTTTGTCTGGCTATATGGTGTCTTCCCACCCCCCCCCCCACCCTCCGCCCCAGCTGCTTTCAAAAAGATTTTTTATCACTGGTTTTAAGCAATTTGATTAGATGTACCTTGATATAATCTGTCCTCCTCCTTTCCCATTGTCCAACCCCCCCCCCCCCCGCTTCCTCCTTCTCATCTTCCTCATCCTCGTTTTGTATGTACTTTTGTTTCCTTGTGAACTTTTGGATCTCTGGTTTCATTTTTTAAAAAATCAAATTGAGAAGTCTATTTCTTTCTTCTTTCCCTTCTCTTCTTCTTTGAGATTTAAAAGTACACATATATTAGATTTTAGATGTTGTCCTATAGTTGTATTCTGTGTTTAATTTTGTATATAGATTTTTATTATTATATCTTTATTTTCACTAATCTTGTCTTCTGGAGCAACTATTTTCTCATTAATCTTGCCCAATGTATTTTTTATCAGACATTGAGTTGTTGTACTAGATATTTGATTTAAGTCTAATGTTTTCTGTCTTTTCTTTTGGAACATCTGAAATAGAGTATAAAAAATAATTTTAACATCCTGGTCTGATAATTTTAATATTAGATATTTCAATTAATATATTTTTCTCATTCTGTAGATCATAAATTCCTGCTTCTTTGCATGCATGGAAGTAATTCATTTTAATGTCAGACATTGTGTTTTTTTGTTTTTGTTTTTATTTTTTTTGATACTGGGTATTTTTATATTCTTATATACATTTTTGATCTTTGTCTTGAGATATAATTGAGCTACTTAGAAATAGTTTAATCCTGTTTTTAAATTTTAAATTTTAAAATTTATTAGGTCATACTGGAATAATGCTCAATCTAGAATTACTCTCTAAGTCTGAGATGAGACCTTCTATGAACTCTACTCAGTGTCCTGTAAATTTTGAGTTTTCCCAGTCTGGCTAGTGGGAACAGTCACAATTCTTAGCCTTAGTGGGAACAGTCACTATTCTTAGCCTTATGTAAATGTTGAGCAGTACTACATCTAATCCATTTAGACGTCTCTTTATTTGGCTCCAGGTGTAGTCCCCTTTCCAGCTTGCACTCTTTCTCTCTCTCAAAAATAAATAAACATTAAAAAAAGTAAAAAAAAAAAATAAATAAATGAGAGTAATTATGGGTTCTTTTACTTCATTCTGACCAGAAATATAAGTTTTCCATCAAAGGAATTTCTTTTTAAAATATTTTTTTTTAATTTTTTTCTTCAACGTTTATTTATTTTTGGGACAGAGAGAGACAGAGCATGAACGGGGGAGGGGCAGAGAGAGAGGGAGACACAGAATCGGAAACAGGCTCCAGGCTCTGAGCCATCCGCCCAGAGCCCGACGCGGGGCTCGAACTCACGGACCGCGAGATCGTGACCTGGCTGAAGTCGGACGCCCAACCGACTGAGCCACCCAGGCGCCCCCATCAAAGGAATTTCTAAAAGGCATATTTTTGATATTAAAGAAAGAACAGTGAAATAATTCTGTTTATGGTCAGGATGAAGTAGTTAGTTTCAGTGGATATAAAATTCTGTGTTAACATCAATTTCCCATAGCATGCTAACAATATTATTTCATTTCTTTTCACTCCCATGCTGCTGTTGTGAAGTAAGCTGTCAGTTTGATGAGGTTTTGAGGTGATAGAGGTTTGTGGGGTTTGGAGCTGATGGCCAAGAAAGAATTCTTGAAGATGTCTTTGGTGCCGAAATGTGATTTTATTAAAGTACAGGAACAGGAGCCATGGATAGAAAGAGATGCACTCGGGCTGTGAAGAGTGGCTCCTTATTTACTATGGGGCTGGGGGAGGTAAAGTCAAAAGAGAAGTTTCCAAAGGGATTTTCATATGCTAAAGACTCACAGAGTATCTGAGGCCTAGCTATTGTCAGGCTAAGGTTGTTTTTCCCTTTAGCAAAGCATTAACATTAAGAAAATAGGGAGTTCTTAGACTTTAGGCTATTGGTGGGATTGCCTTTTTCTTCTAAACCAGTAGAGACTCTCTCAGTTTAACCATTTGTTTTTTTGCCTTTTCCTGGTTTGGGGTAGTGGAGAGTGTCCCAGGGGTGTGTGCTAGCTTATACTTTGCCCTCAGACTGCCTTATGCTCCCTATCAGGTTTGTTATTCTTTAAGTAATCTACCTTCTCTCCTTGGTTGCTTTTAAGATATTCCCATTGTGGAAATATTCTGATTATGATTTTATTGGTCTCATTTGTAGTCCTTTGAATTCATACTGTTTAGAATTCAGTGTTGTTTCCTAAAAATGAGATTGGTTTAAATTCTCCTAGTTTTTTTAATATTTCTACTTTTTATCATTTCTTTATTTTTTAAAGTATGTTTCCAATAAACTTCAATAAAGTAAATATTTGGAATATTCTTGTACCATTGTCCTCTCTTAATCTTCCCTCATGTTGATGTTATCTGAATTATTAGTTCTGAATGACTTCAGGTTTTCTATTTATACCCTTAGCCTTTTCTTTTCCTAAGCTACAAATTTTTATAAGATATTTGTTTACATTTATTTCATATATCTCCTGTACTATTTTATGAATTTGTTTCTCTTATTTACCAATTTGGAGTTTGTTCATCAATCTACTATAATCATTTTTATAGCTTTATTATTTTTTCTCCATGATATTTTCAATGCCCATTTTATTTCTTTAATATTATTAAACATCTTGTGGGGCGCCTGGGTGGCGCAGTCGGTTAAGCGTCCGCGTTCAGCCAGGTCACGATCTCGCGGTCCGTGAGTTCGAGCCCCGCGTCGGGCTCTGGGCTGATGGCTCAAAGCCTGGAGCCTGTTTCCGATTCTGTGTCTCCCTCTCTCTCTGCCCCTCCCCCGTTCATGCTCTGTCTCTCTCTGTCCCAAAAATAAATAAACGTTGAAATATTATTAAACATCTTGTGATGGTTAATTTTATGTATCAACTTAACTGGCTCACAGAGTGCCCAGATAATTTAGTTAAACATTATTTGGTATTGCTATGAGGGTGTTACTATATGAGATTAACATTTTTGTTAGGCTGAGGAAAGCAGGTTCCCTTCCTTGTGTGGATGGGCTTCATTGAATCAGTTGATGGCCTGAATAAAATTTTAAAAAGGTGAGTCAGAATCCTTTCCCTCTTCTGGACTGTCTTTGAGTTGGGACAGAGGTCTTCTCTTGCTTTCAGACTTGTAACAGAACTTATACCATAAGCTTCTATCTAACACGCACACACACACATATATAATCAATAGTCTATATATATATGTTCTGTTGAAAAAGTATATGTATCACATATTTGTTCTATTTCTCTGGAGAATCCTAAGTACATTGTGTTTATATTCTTTGATTATTTTAATATTTTCTGTTTACGTAAGTCTAATTCTTCTTTTATTTATTTATTTATTTATTTATTTATTTATTTATTTTTAACTATCTAGTAAAAATCATTGAATTTTTTAAAAATGCTTTTCTCCAAAAAACGTTTTAATTCTCTTTAAGTGCCTGGGTGATGGCCAAATGAGCCCATTTGAATTAAATTTAGACACCTTTCATTGTGATGTTGTTTCAGGAATAATGATAGTGTAAATTAGGTCCTTAAATCCATAGATGGGTAGACTTGTTATTAGGATGTATTTTGTGACACATACCCACTCAGATTTAAGAAGCAACAAGAGTTTCCTTCTGCAAGAGAATTATATTTTCCCTACAACTGCTAATCCTTACTTTATGTGTGCTCTCTAATCACATGTCCCATTCTGTCTGGGTTTCACACTTTGCCTTCTATTTCCAAGTTGGAGGCCGTTAGAGATTGACAGATGACCCAGAGGCACACATCAACTGCAGTATTTGATAATCTTGTTTCATGAAGTTCTGGAGTTTCTAGACTCTGAAAATTTTTCTTACTTTCCTACTTAGTTATTCCATAAGGAAGTTGTTTTTGTTTCTTTATTTTTTGAGTGTATCCAATATTTTTAGGTGTATCATAGCAGGAAGTTTTCATAACATGAATTTCTAAAGCAGTATGAAATAATGTCCTTTGTTATTCTATTCATTGGCTGAATGTTGAATTGAAAAAGGAAGCCTAAAAGAACATGATATGGCTATTTATTTGATTGGCTTATTTTACATATATAAAGTTTAGAGTTAACTGCAGTCTTTAATAATTATTGAGAAGCTAATTCTATATTTTTAACCATGTATTTTTTGTATCAAATTTTATAACGTAGTTACTGAGGTGACTGTATAATTTAAAAAACAGAAGGGCAATAAATAAATACATACATACATAAATACATAAGTCAATCAATAAATAAATCATGAATGTGTTTCTAAATACTATAAAATCTTTGGGAGGGTTGTGAAAAATTACATTATCTTTGAGAGAATTGAAAAAAATGGTACTAATGTTTGGCAAGATAAAGACAAGTTAATGTAGCAGCAGCAATATTATTTGACTGTGGATAGAAAAAAAAAGTAAGGTACCATCCTCTTCCCTACTAGTAGGGAAAGGGTGTAAATGAAAAGAGGCATGGAAAAGAAAGAATGAACTGTAAGAGAGTATAATTTATCTGGCCTGCCCCTAAGGAGGGTTAAGATTCTTCTCCTCTCAATGAAGTCTCTGTATTGCCTTTGATATTAAATCATAGTTGCCTTTTAATAAAAGTTTTATATTAAATTCTCTCTCTGCTGAACACTTTTTAAATGACAAAAGCAAATGGCAGCATATACTCTCTAGATAGGTGATGTCTTTATCTGGGGGGAAAAGGTAATTTTTGTAATAATGGCTGTCTAGCCACTGTTTCCCAAGTTAAAAGCAGACAAGCTTTACAATGTGCCTTATCTTACTGCCTAGTAGCTTCCTCATTCTTTTATGGCAGTTCTTAGGTCTTAATTATCTCCAAAGTCCTCAATATGCTTAGTACAGACCATAGCCCATTTGGGGTGCTTAAATGTATTTGTTACAAGATTGGACAAATGAAGCACCCTTTGGCTTAGACCTGAAAATTAAAGATAAATATTCAAAATAGAAGCATTTCTGTGTCCAAGTCAAAAAAGGCAAATCAAGGAAAGGAATTATGGGATCACTAAAATTTATTCCCATTGTAGTAGTTAACTTCAGGCATCATTCCCCACATTGATGAAGTGCTTTTGGAAAACCTGACTTTTAAAAAAATTGTTTATGATTATTTTAAATCATTTTTACAATCTACATCTACAATTAAGCACAAGAAAAGGAGTTATAAATATCTTTTGAAAATTATCACAAATCTCTAATGTTAATTATATATGAAAGTAGATTTTTTCTCCTATGTTATAATATTTTCAAAGATTAAATATATTAAATATGAAATGGTCTATATGCTGTTGTTTTTTGGATATGCATTTAAAAGTATATTAGAAAGATACTTAGAAGGCTAGTGCATTGAAATGTTTCTTAATTGTAGAACTATAGATTTGGAAAGAACCTAAAATTTTAATTAAATTTATTTTCCATTTATAGCTTAAATGCTTAAATTATTTGTATATCTTCCTATTTTTAATTATCTCTGGAGACTAATCTTTTTTTTTTAATGTTATTTACTTTTGAGAGAGAGAGAGAGAGAGAGTGAGAGCAGGAGAGGGGCAGAGAGAGAGGGAGACAGAGGATCTGAAGCAGGTCTGTGCTGACAGCAGAGAGCCCTACCTGGGGCTTGAACCCAGGAACTGTGAGATTGTGACCGGAGCCAAAGTCAGATGCTTAGCTGCTGATCCACCCAGGCACCCCATCTGAAGACTAATCTTAAAACAAACTTGGTAACTCTGTCTGGGATGAATAATCCCAACTTAGAAAACTTTTCTCCATTCATATCTGATATGCGTGATGTCCTTCATGCTACACACAGTCACTAGAGAAAAAACAAAAAAACAAAAAAAAAAACCCAGAAAAACGACTGTTGTTTTCAGAGTAATAGTTCTCAAATCATGTCAACTTCTGTCATTTGATTAAAAAAAATATTAAATGGTGTATATGATTCTTTAACATAGGGACTTTAAAATTTTGGATGTCATGGGGCACTTGGGTGGCTCAGTTGATTAAGCGTCCGACTCTTGATTTTGGCTCAGGTCCTGATTGCCAGTTTGTGAGATCAAGCCCTGGGGGATGGAGCCCCGCATTGGGCTCTGGCTGACAGTGTGGTGCCTACTTGGTATTCTCTCTCTCCCTCTCTCTCTGCCCCTCCTCTCTCTCTCTCTCTCTCAAAATAAATAAATAAACGTTTAAAAAATATGGATGTCATGATGCAAGTATTGCTACTTGTCAGTCACCATTTTGAGTGCTTTAAATTTATTTAATATTCATTCACAATGATAGTATACCATTTGCATTATTAATCGCTACTTTTCATATCAGAAATCTCTGGAGTCCACAGTAACTCCACACCTATAATAACTTGAATGTGAGTTTAAAGTGTCCTCTGTAGGGTAGGAAAACTTTTCTTCTAGTCTCTTAGATTCAGTTCTGGGCCCAGCAAATTAAACTGACAAAAGACAGATTAATAGGAGAAAAAAAAGGTTTATTTTGTATGCATATGGAACCAACAAAAGAAGTGGCTGGTTGGTTAAATATTTAAAGTTGAAAGTTTATATACCTCATTTGGTAGAGGAAAGGAATGAGGAGAAAAGAGTATAAAAGGAAGAACAAATACGTTTCCTTACGAGAGGGGAATGGGTTTTTAGGAGAACAGATGGGAGATAAAAAAGTGTATGATAGTATTCTTTGATACAGGTATGAATAGTCTTCTTTCTCCTTCAGGACCATCAAATTCCCCTAGAGAGAGGATTTATGTGCTCCCATTTCACTGAAGTTGCTACTGTTAGTCAGATAAGGAAAATTCTGAAAAGACTTTTTTCTCTATCTGTTGAATCTCAAATGTTTACAGCTTAAAATAACCTTTGTGCAAACTCTGGGATTCCAAGTGGGTTCCTCCACTTCCATGTGTTTACAATACAGAAGGGAAAATACTGTTCATTATATAATTATTGAATACTCACATTTGTTTGCAGAAAATCTTCATGTAATATGTCCCCTGTGTGTTCCATGAGGAGTAATTTATACTTCCATTTTTCTATTTATTCTACAGATAACACAATTAGTAATCTGCTTTCAGTATCACCTGCAGGGACAGAAGTCTCTTTCCTATTCTAGGGTATAAATTTAAATATCCAATGGCCTATCTTATAGGTTTTATATTTATAACTGAATACAAAGCAAAGTCATAGGTTTCTCAACTCTTGGGATTCATGCCAGTTAGAGGAGGCTCTTATGACATATGGAGGCAAGAAGCTAGGTAATTGTTTTGTAGTGTTTTTAAATACCCCATAAATACGGTGAAGAAACATCCTAGTTTTCTCATAAATTGAGAAAAGTCTCAATTTATGTCTGCTGTACTGAGGTCCCATAAGTGTCCTGGTTTGGATGATAAACTAGGTGGTTATGTTCCCTATAAACCTACTTCTGATAGTGTAGTTGTTATCCTACTGACCTTTATCTAGAGGAGAAAAATACTGGGAGGCCAGTGCATGTTTCTTTAGCTGTAGCAGGTATCCTGAAATGAAAATCTGCATTAAAATGGCAAAGTAAAAATAGAAGTATGAAAATGGTAACACAAATAAAGGGACATGTAATCTCTAAAATACTCCATAAAATATTACTGAAGTAAAATTTCACAGAACAGATAAACTCTATAGGTAGGTGATATCGTTTACAAATTGCTTCACAAATTGTGAATGGTGACAGATAAATGAACTCTCAACTCATTTCACAATGCTAAGATTAAAATCAATGTTACTTCTCTGATTGCTATAAAAAGTATTGCCTTTTTCACTGTACTGCAGATTTTTAACCCTATTATCCCAGAGACAATGGCTTTCAAACTGTGATATAAATGAAAATTTAATACACTGCCAATCATGTCATATCTATATTCACAACAAGAAAAATCAAATTCACTTCTTAGATTTTGCTAAAGTTGTGTGCTAAAGTTATAAATATGGTCTCATTGATTCTTCTAAAAAAAGGGTTAATTGAATTTAAAGTAGATTGAAACAATATATTCATTCATTCTGACAGTCTCTTTATCCCCCTAAAAAAGTTTAGGGACTTATTTTGTTAAAAATTGACATATAAAATGTTAGTATTACACAACACTTTATCTGAAATATTATTTAGTATTAACTCTTATAGGATTAGGTGATTAATACAACATATTTATTGGTTGAGATGGTAAATTATACTGGTTAAATCCATCAGCTATTTTCTCATTGCTTATCATCATTATTAAACATAATTTCTGGTGTTGCCAACATAGAAAAATTTTATAATGCCATACTTATACTAGCAATATTGTGATTAATAAAATTATTTTTAAAATATCTTTCACTTTGTTACAATATCACTTGACTTATTTTCAAAGTACTCATGTATCAAAGCTAGACTGTTAATTAAAACTATTTTAAGTTCTAGTAAAAATACAAATTTAGTCATTTTATTCATCATTATCAAATAATCTATAGTGTTTTAGTAACACATTTATTCAGTCCTTTATATGAAATCATTTCAGTTATTAAAGTTAGTTTGCTTTAATTTTTCTTTTAAAAATATGAAGAAATTTAAACTATCAGTATATTTCAAAGAATGAAAATTACATTAAAATTAATTGCTTTTGAAAGGCTCAAGTTAAATATTCTTTCCATTGTATTTACAAGTTAATTTTCTGAATTTTTAAAAGAATTATTTGTATTTTTAATGCCAGATTTGGTTTCCTTTTATAAAATGATGTATACACACTGTGAAACTCTGGAAACATGAAATTATAAAAATGCTCTACAATGCCACCATTCATAAACAACTACTATTAATTTTTTTTAATTTTTTTTAATGTTTATTTATTTTTGAGACAGAGAGAGACAGAGCATGAACAGGGGAGGGGCAGAGAGAGAGGGAGACACAGAATCTGAAACAGGCTCCAGGCTCTGAGCTGTCAGCACAGAGCCTGACGAGGGGCTCAAACTCACGATCCATGAGATCATGACCTGAGCCGAAGTCGGATGCTTAACTGACCAAGCCACCCAGGCACCCCCATTTTTTTTTTAATAAGCTTCACTCCCAGCCTGGAGTCCAACATGGGGCTTGAACTTGCAACCCTGAGATCAACACCTGAGCTGAGGTCAAGAGTTGGATGCTTAACCCACCGAGTTACCCAGGCACCCCTACTATTTTTTTTTAATTTTTTTAAACATTTATACTTCTTTTTGAGAGACAGAGGGAGACACTGTGTGAGTGGGGGAGGGGCAGAGACAGAGGGAGACCCAGAATCTGAAGCAGGCTCCAGGCTCTGAGCTGTTAGCACAGAGCCCAACACGGGGCTCAAACCCACCTACTGTGAGATCATGACCTGAGCCAAAGTTGGATGCTCAACCAACTGAGCCCCCCAGGCGCCTTTAGGCACCCCTACTATTAATATTTTTCTATTTCATGGCATTTTTTTTTCTTTTGCTGATGCCAGGTTTTTATATGCAGACTTAGCCTTCTGTGAGAACATCTTCCTTCAGTCTTCAATCCCTCTAATCTCACTTAGGAGTTAATGTTACTGACAGTAAAAGTGGTGTGTCTGCACAGTATTTCTTTGGTTCCATTGAGCCTGCCACTTACTAAACTTGAACCTAATGTCATTTCCTACTTTGTCTTGCTCACTTAAGAACCTGAGTCAAAATACCCTCAATATGATTATCGCATAACGAGGACAGGACAGATTACAGCTTTCCAAATGAATTTTGGATTACTTGGAGACATTCTTGGTGGTGACAACACAGGGGTAATGCTATTGTCATTTAGTGTGTGGATCCAGGGAAGCTAAACATCTTGTGATGAACAGGACATTTCCAGTCCAAAAGACAAACCCTTACCCATTGTGAGACAGAAAGCCTTTAAGAAGAGTGTTTGTACTTTTAGAAAAAAATCTTTAAGATTTTTACAATATTAAAAATGTATGCTTAGGATATGAGAGTATATGTGTTGGTTCTAAGCATCTTTCCTCTTCTGAGTACTGTTACAAATTATTTTTCTCAGTAAACTTCACCTTCCATGATTGGGGGGGTTGTGACATCTTTCCTAACCACGTTGTAGATGGCACATATCTCCTTCATTTACTTGTTTTGTTGTTGTTTGTGGGTGCAAAGAACGGGAATATAATAATAGATGTGTTTTACCAACCTTAACCTCTACCTGAGGATTTTTAAATGATGTGAAAAAGGAAGACGTGAAATAAGTGGCACAGTAATGGTTCTAAAAAGAAGAGTGGGACTAAGATGTCTGATATATTTGAAAGAAAAGATTTTCTATAGGGAGGGACTATGTCATTCACTGCAGAAAAGGAGAATAGAAAGGGTGGATCTTATTGCCAATAAGGAATAAGGAAATTAGGATTCTTTTGCTTATCAATGATATTTTCTTCAGTCTGAATCTCTCTCCTAAATTGTAGACCCTTCTATTGAACTACTTGTTCAACTTTGCTACCTAACTGGCTATTCTATTACCTCAACCTTAAAAACAAAATAAAACAGAACTGAATTTGTGACCATCTTCCTGAAAAGCTGCTTTATTGATAGCCTTTCTCATCCCATTTTACCAAAACTTGTCTTTGCATTTGGACAGATTAAGGACATTGGAGTCATCATTGACTCCTCACTTCTTTTGCAATCCAAGTTCAATACATCATAAAATGGTATTGAATGTACCTTAAGAACATAAAATATGACCATTTCTTACCTCTTCCACTGTTCTAACCCTGGAACAAGCCACTACCATCTGTTACTTGGATTTCTGTAATAGAATCTAATTGGTCTTTCTGCTTTTATTCTTATTTTGGAGAGCCAGTTTCTATTCCAGCACACAGAGTGTTCTTTAAAATACCTAACCTTGATCTTGTCATTCTTCTGCTCAAACCCTACAGTGGTTCTGCACGTCAGGCAGAGTAAACACAGTATCACAGTCTTCTTCATGATCTTACTCTGTGAGCTGTCTTATTGAGCTCTCCCTTTAGTCTGCTCCAGGCTCACTATCTTCATAGTTAGTCCACGCTTTGACCGTATAGTCTATGTACTGGAAATCTGCCAGGAATATCCATATCCTTTATGTTCACGACTAACTTGTTCATCTCTTTCTGGTCTCTGCTCAAATGCCCACTCTTATTCGGTCTATAATTAGCCACACTATTTAAATTATTTTAATGTTTATTCATTTCTGAGAGAGAGTGGGGGGAGGAGGAAGAGCGTGCGCAGTGGGGGGAGAAGCAGAGAGAGGGAGACACAGAACCTGAAGCAGGCTCCAGGCTCTGAGCCTTCAGCACAGAGCCAGACTCAGGGCTGCAACTCACAAACCATGAGATTGTGACCTGAGCCAAAGTCAGAAGCTTAATGGACTGAGCCACCCAAGCACCCCTCCCTGCACTATTTAATACCTCCTGATTTCACTTACCTTTTTTTCCTTCTTTTTTTTTTTCCTTTTTTATTCCTATGGTTGTTCCCTTTGAACAAGATATTTTCATTCATTTGTTAGGTTTACTCTTACTGCATGTCTTCCCCAACCAGAATGTAAGCTTCAAAGTGCCAGAAAGCTTGTCCGTTTTATTCACTGGTTTCAACTGCCTAGAACAGAGTCCAGCACTGAGTAGGTGCTCTGGAAGTAATTGTTGATGAAATCAATACATGAATGCATGAATATGAAGTTGAGAGGGGACATTATCTGTTGAAATTAAAGGATAGGGTGGGACATGCTGGCATTTCTTTTTCTTCTGCAATATCAGTTTTTTCTTCATTATTGTTTTATTGTTAATGTGTAAACATATTGCAGTGTCTCTGCTCCAGTAAAGAATAGCCTCCTTTGGTCACATATTTTCTCCAGTGACTACCCCTTTTTGCTACATTGTAGCAAAATTCTAAAAAAATTTTATCTTTTCTATCTCCACTCCCACACCACCCCCCCCCATCATTCAGTTCTCAACCCAAGTCTCAACCATTTACTTGTTTGAAACCGCTCTTTTCAAGCCTCCAACAACTTGCACATAAGGCAAATGTTAATGACCACTTATCAACCCTTAGCATATTTTGTATCTCACATTTGGTACAGTGGGTCCTGCCTCTTTTCTTGGAAATATTTCTCCATGAATTCGTGGTGCTCCTCCTTCCACTTGGAATACTCCATTAAATTCTTTCTTCTCCCTGCTTTTTAAATGTTGGAGAACTCCATTCTTCAAACTCAAAGTCTTCTGCAGTTACTCTGCAGTTCAACTAATCCTATGCATTTTATTATAATTTATATGGTAAATGCTCCCACATATACATCTCTATTGGCCATATAAACTATGGTCCAGACTACCAACTCCTGTATAACAGTTGCTTGGTATCTTGACTTAACTTTGCTGTTTTGACCTCTGTATTTCTGCCCTATTCTCTCTTTTTAGTCTCTTCTATACAAAGCAGTCACAAAAATATATTTAAAAGGTAAGTTAGGTTACTTTTATCATATATATAAAACAAACACTTTTTCATACCCTTCCAGGTCCTCTTTGGATTGTCCTATATCTCCCTTTCCAAAACTATTTCCTCCCAATCTTATTTTCACTTCATCTGCTTAAGCTACCCTGACCTTAATATCCTCATCTCAAAATTGCTTCAGTTACTGTTCCCGCAGTTTATTGTCACCATGATTCATCCTAGTTTCTGTTCACATGTTACTTTCTTAAATGTTACCTCCCTATCAAATGCATCATCTGTTGCTGGTTTTGTAGCAATAAATACAACCCAAATTAATATTATTTTTGTGTTCACTTGATTGTTATCTATTTTCTCTTCTCTAATCAAGCTTCATGTAGGCAAGGATCATAACTATTTTATTCATTTGTTAAAATATATTTGATCTGTATATAAGTAAAAGGATGTTTAAAAGGAGGCTTGCATGCCATGAAGTTTAAGATAAACAGGTATGTCAGGGATCCCTCAGACCATCCTCAAGCTTCATGTCTCACTAGAATGACTTAGAAATGGTGTTTTGTTTTTCAGTAGAAGATTACAGGTTAAAATTAGCAACAGAAAAAGGCACATAGGCAACATCTAGGAGAAACTAGGCACAAGCTTCCAGGTGTCTTCTAGTGGAGTTGCAAGGGTATGTGTAATTCTCCTGGTGACAGTGTGTGACAACATTTTGCATGTGTTACATGCACAGTGTTGTCAGTCAGAAGTTCACTCATGCTTTGTTTTCCATGTTTGTATTGGAGGTAAGTCATATAGGCATGTTATGTAATGTAGCACCTGCATGACACAGCTACTCAGTTACTCAGATTCCAGTCCCTCCAAGCAAAAATGAGCATAACATACTATGAATCATATTGCTAGCATAAACTGCCTGATTGAACTGGTCCCTTATGGCCTAAGTCCTTAGGCATAGAAACACACACTTACAAGGTAAAATATTCCAAAGGCTCAGAGCTCACCTTCCATGAGCTGTTTTAACTAGTTCTTTTTTGTGAATGTGCAGAGGTCAAAGGACCTACGGTGGTCGCTGAGTTAACCCTTTATTGCACAATGGGGAGTAAGTTAAATAGAAGCTATGGGTTTTAAGTAAGATAACCTCACTTTGCATGGTTCTGATATGCATGCATTTAAGTTGCCATGGTTTAGATAAAATAACCCCCATCCTCTCAACAACATGTTTTAATACCACAAAGTAGTAACTGTAATTACATAAAGTACAATTTTGCTGCTAGTTCTCAGTCTGCAACTATGTATGTAAACAACAGATGTCTGTCATGATTTCTCTGACTCAGTTTATACACAGATGGCAAAGTGTATAGTTGTGTTACCTCCTTGTCTTCCAGTGATAAACCTAGTACACAAGGCAAAAATGGAAATACATATATGAAACATATGCATGTTGTGCACATTTTTGGATGGTGTACATAATAGTCTATATATTATTTAAAGTACTTTAAAGACATTATACATATGTATATAATACAGGTAGATATTATAGCTGAAATAGCTAACCTTGGGAATGTTGATAGTGCCACCATCCAAGAGACTATAAATACACTGCCCGGGGAACTTAGTGAAGGTGAACTTATCAACATAAATGAGAAAACTGGTCATGGTAAAAGGGTGAAGATGACCCAGAGAATGTGAAAATGACAACAAATTTCATACTAAAAAAACTCTTGGATATTTCATGACATTTAAAGTGCAAAGGATAATTATATGACCTGATAGTGATAGATAGGGTAGCTAACACTACAGTGGAAATTACATGGCAACATAGAGCTGTATCAAATCAGCTCTTTGTACACCTTATACTTACACAATGTTACAGGTCAGTTTTGTCTCAAAAAATTTTTTTTAACAGTGCAAAGGACAAAATGTCTAAGATCCTAACTTAGAAAGGAGGATGACAATTCACTAAGGCATTGAAAATATGCTTGCTTAGTATTATAATTTATACAGCAAGAAGAAGGCAATCCCTCTTTGAACTGTTCTTGATGATTGTTTTACAAAGAAAACATTTTAATCCTCTATCCTTTCAGTAGTTCAAATTACAGTGTGCTAAATAAATATTAGTTTTACTAAATTGTGTTTATTTCCTCATACATCTATAATCAACAGTATGAGAATTTTTAATGTTTAACAAAATTTTGTTAAAGGTCGTGGAAGAATCATAATTTTTCCAATTGAATATTAAGATTATCTTACATAGTTTCAGTGTTCATAGACATTTTTATGACACTGTACTGGCATACAAAGCAAAAACTGCATGTATTTAACAAAAATCATAAAATTCTAGTTGATTATTTGTATTGTCCATTTTGCCTTCATAAATTTCCCTTTGGAAAATTTTTCTCTTAATGGGTTACTGAAAGACAAGTGTGTGACTTGCATATTTTATTTAATAAACACCAGAACACAAATTTAAAAACAAAATAAAAATAATCCATTGGGCATAATTTCTTTGAAATAAATGAGGAGTTAAGACTGAAATAAGAGATGAGATAATTGAATTAAAAATGTAAATGCATGTACCATCCTCGACTTTTAAAATGTTTTCATCCCACTAAAGCAAATACTTACCTAAAAAGATCAAACAATTTAGCTGTATTTACATACCCCAGTTCCCTAATTGCTAGCCACTGGCTTGTGCTTTCCATTAGCTTCATACTTTCCCTGATTTTTCCTCATTTGTATTTCTGTTAAACTCTGCACTGTTTCCTAAAATTTTTAAACATTAGTCTTATTTGTAGCAATTTGATAATTTTATCTAGTAGGAAATTTATACTTAATATAACTTCTATGAATATCATAGAACCGTGTCACAGTGCACTTCCTAATGTTCTTCACACTAAAGAGAAATTCACCAGCTGTAGGAGAATATTAGAGTTTTAGAATGGAAGCCTTTAATTTTTTCTCTAGCTGTATGCATTATTTTAATAGAATTATATATGTGTGCAAGCTGTTTCAGCATATGATGAAAGGTAATGGGTCCGGTATGGATTTTTAGGTGCTTTCAAAGCTTTGAGTCAAACTAAAACTAATTGGTGCACTTACAAATCAAACTTAAGGCTTTCACATTGCCCTTCCTTGCTGTGGTGGATTGTATTTGATAGATTTCTAATAACTTTTTAAAAAGTTTGTTTATTTATTTTGAGAGAGAAAGAGAGAGAACATGTGTTTGGGTACGTGCATACAAGCGGGAAAGGGGCAGAGAGGGAGAAGGAGGATCCCAAGCAGGCTCTGCCAGTGCACAGTCCAACCTGAGACTCTAACACCAACCCCGAGATCATGACCTGAGCCCAAATCAAAAAGTCTGACGGTTAATCGACTGAGCCACCCAGCTGCCCTTCTAACATATTTTTTAAAAAACGTATTTTTTTAATACTGTGTTTCCACTTTGACTATAAAAAAATTACAAGGACTATAACTTTGTGGCCATTATTTCAGTCAGATTCAGTATAATTTTGATGCTTTGCAATGAATAATGTAAATATAGGTTTTTTGATAGAAAGAAAAATGACTTTCATATGTGCATTTAGGTGTGTTATTTGGTACTTCTTCTCTAATGTTAAGTTTTTTTCCTTTAGTTTAGTTTCAAACAATAATTATTAGGAATTTTTTTATACTCTAATCAGATGGTGATAATATTTTCCAGAAATTTGTCTGTAACAGTGATTTCCATGGACTGCTTATCATTATGGGCTCTTTATGCATATAGTTTGTTTTGCCAAGTGTAAGAAATATTACTTAGATCATTTTGATATATGATTAAGGGAAGAGCAAACTGAACTTGATTGAAAACATATTGTAGAAATTGATTTTTAAGTCTATCATATCTTTGAGACTTTTTCGCACCTCTTCTCTAGATGGTTGTAGTTGTATAGACTTCTGCATTACAGGACTGGAATTCAGTGATTTATCACTTACAAATAACTTCCAGTACTCATCACATATAAGCATTTTGTTGCCATATGTATTTTCATTGTAATACTTCTCTTCATATTGTTCTCTTCCTGTTTAAAAAGAAAAAAAAAAAAACATTTAGACTGTTAGTAGCTTAAATTCCACTACTGTGGTTACTAGGAGACAAGAAGGCATAGTGAGACACAACATTTCTCTTTTCTGGAATTTAGTTTGAGTACAAAAGCTGAATATGAAATACACATGTCTTCACTATTACCTTCTTGGTAGGATGAAATTTATATCCTCAAAATGACTTCAGTATGTCACTGAGCACACCCTGAGCCTTATTTCTATATTACTCAGGAAAAAACAAAAACAACCCTCGCCCCAAATAAAAACAACAAAACCTTTTTTAAGAGGAGGAGAGTGAGTTAGTTACTCTTTTAAGTTATTCATTAGGATCTCACTGCTTTGCCTTGTGACGCTATTTTATTTTATTTTGTTTTATTTTATTTTATTTTATTTTGTTTTGTTTTGTTTTGTTTATTTTTTTAAGTTTATTTATTTGAGGGGCAGGCAGCAAAAGGAGGAGAAAGAGAATCCCAAGTAGGCTACTTGCTTCCCAAGCAAAGCCTGATGCAGGGTTTGAACCCAAGAACTCTGAGATCATGACTTGAACCAAAATCAAGAGTCAGGGACTTAACTGACTGAGCCACCCAGGTGCTCTGGTGGTGCTAACATTTTAAAGTCAAAAGATTTTTGTGAATCCAAAAGAAAAAAAATGTAAAGATTTCAAAGGCCTTTTGTTTGGACTTTTAAAAAACTTGTAATTAGTCAAAGTAATAGAAATTGCCTATTTCTACTTAATTTCTTTTTATATTTAGCCACTGTATCTATGTTTGTCACATGTATATAGCCATATAAGTTTATGAAAATTATTACCTAAATGAGTTAACATTTCTCTTGTTTTTGTAACTTTTATTTACCTTAAGTAAATAATATGTGTATATGCATGTGTACACACATATTTTTGTAAATTCACATTTTACTATATATTTGGAAATAAATAAATCATAAATAAAAATGTTGAAAGTAAAAGTATTTGCAAAAATACGATTTACTGGCCAATGAGGAGATATTTTATTCAGGCTATTGAAATAATAATTTGTCATCAATGACAGATATCTCCAATAAAAAGAGGCAGGCTTGCAGGCTTCTAGAGCTAGTGACATGGGACTCATTCATGATTCTCAGAGGAGTTACAGGGAGGAATGGACAGTGTTACCTATCTGATTTCCAGTCTTCATATCTATCTTTTATGGGTATATAAATGACATCTTTATTATGTGAAACACTGAATATATCTGAAATCAACTAGTTTTCACACAAATACTGCTTTCTTTTCTCTTAAACATAGATTGCTAGATATTTCTGTAACTTATTCTAAAGAATTATAGAAATTTATATCCCTTATGTAACATATTAGTATAAAATACAGTGTCTTTTTTTAATGTTTGTTTATTTTTGAGAGAGACAGAGTTTGAGTGGGGGAAGGGTAGAGAGAGAGGGAGACACAGAATCCAAAGCAGGCTCCAGGCTCTAAGCTGTTAGCACAGAGCCCGACGTGGAGCTCGAACTCACAAATTATGAGATCGTGACCTGAGCTGAAGTCAGATGCTTAACTAACTGAGCCAACCAGGCGCCCCTAAAATACAATGTCTTTTAAAGCCTATTTAGTACTAATCAGATGAGCAAACAGAAAGACATTTAAATAGTAAATGACGCACACTAATGTAATAAAAATATTTTTAAATCATATAAGAAGCTTGGAGATCAAAATTCATTTAAAGCAGTAAGATGTACACATCCAATTAATAGAATATGATATTAAGCAGTATGAGAATCACTGTTTTCATAAGACAGAAAAGATTGAAAACAATCAAAATGTTTATCCATAAGCCCTTATTACTTTATACATCTAACTCAGCATTAAAGAAATATTTAATAATTTTACTTTCATATATGTAGTATGTGATGTTTCTATTTGCCTCTCTTTTTCTGTTTCCTCACACCATCTCTGAATATATTAGACAAATGACAATGGAGGGTAGAAGTTATTGGCTTAGATATTTTAAAGGATAAAAGACTAGAATATGTAGATTTATGATATATCTTGAAAATAGCAATTTACTAGAGGATTGGAAATTTATAGGAACAGTCATTGAATCAAATTCATTAAATTGCTTAACTAAGTTAAGCAATTTAATAGGTGTAATGCAGTGTACACAAGTTTTTATTATAGGATTCCAATTTCTTGAACTCACTGCCCATGAAGCCTGAGATGACATGCAAAGGATAACTGATAATTGTTAAAATTAAACATAGAATTAAGTCATTCATTGGATAAAGATAAAATATACCTGCGTATGGCTATTTAACATTTTTATTAAAAGAGAAATTTTAGAGGGGCGCCCTAGGTGGCTCAGTTGGTTAAACGTCCAACTTCAGCTCAAGTCATTATCTCGAGGTTCATGAGTTCGAGCCCAATGTTGCGCTCTGTGTTGACCCCTCAGAACTTGGAGCCTGCTTTGGATTCTGTGTCTCCCTCTGTCTCTCCACCTCCCCCACTGGTGCTCTGTCTCTTTCTCTCTCAAAGATAAATAAACATTAGAAAAAAACTTTTTAAAGAGAAATTTTAGAGATGTTTACTTATATGCTGGAACTAAAAATATATAAATGCATTGATGTGTACAGTCTGAATAATAATAATATTAATAGTAAATAGAAGTAAAATTTGAAAACTATATGAACTTGAAAGAAATTATGATTCTAAGCTCTAGAAATATTACTTTCTTTTTAATTTCTTCTAGATTTTGTAAATTCTTTCTTACCTTGACAGTTATGAGTCCCATCCTATCCACACTAGAATTAATATCATAATAAACAAAATATGATGCTTTTTATTTCTAAGTTTTGGTGAATTTTAAAATCAAATTTACACCTATGTTTACTTCAGTGAAATACTTTTGATTTTTCTCTCTGTAGATTTTTTTGTTATATGTTATATATTATAAAAAATATAAATATTGTAAAGAATGCCTTTTAGTATACTATGGGAGTGTTTGATAAAAGAATCAAAATTAGTCTTTGCCTTTAGGCAAGTACACATATAAAAGAACAATAGGATTAAGTAATATCTTTTCAGGCACAGGAAAAATGGTCCAGAGCTTGAAGTAATCATGGCAATTAAAGGAGCTGAATGAAGGCAGTTCAGTATAGCTAACATATTGTATTAGTCAGTGTTCTTCAGAAAAATAGTACCAGTAGGATACATAGAGAAATATATGAAGATATTTGTTATAGGAATTGGCTTACTGTTCTGGAGGTAGTGAACTTCCCCAGTCTGCCATCTACATGCTAGAGAAAACCAGTAGTGTAATTTAATCTGAATCTGAAGGTCTGAGAGCCCATGGTATACATCCCAGAGTGTGAAGGCCCAAGAACCAGGAACTCTGATGTCCAAGGGCAGGAGAAGGCAGACATCCCAGCTCAAAAAGAAAAAGTCTTTTTGTTTCCTGCTGTGCCCCTAATGGATTGGATGAAGGTGGGAGTCTTCACTCAGTCTATGAATCAAATGCTGATCGCTTTCAGAAACACCCTCACAGACACTTCCATTAATACTGTTTACCAGATATCTGGGTCTCCCTTACTTTGGCAAGTCACCACATTGACACATAAAAGTTATCATCACAGGTGTGGAGCACCAAGGAAATAGAACTGTGAAAGGAATCAAGGAGGCAGGCAGAAAATAAACCACACAAAGCATTATTGAATTTTGGATCTGTTCAAATATCAACAAGAAGTCACTGAATTGTTTTATACATCAGAACACAGATGTACATTTAATAAAGGTGATCATAGCTGAAGGATAGAGAATAAAATCATAAAGAGCAAGGTTGATGTGAAAGACCAATTAAAAGACTATTAAAGTAACTCACAGGAAAAATCGTGGTCACTTCACAGTGAGGAACAATATAGTGGATGGGTTTCAGAGAGTTATGGAATAGAATACACTAGATTTGTGAAATTGATAGGAAAGAGAGAAAGAATCAGAAATAATTCCAGGTTTTGAATTAAGGGAATTGGGTAACCGTGGTGTAATTTCCTGATTTAGGCATCATGGAAAGAGTATTATGCTTGGGGGAGGGGAAGGGGTTAGGGGATGATGTTAAATAGGAAATGCCTGTGAGAGGTGTAAAGGTGGATGTTAATGAGAATTGTATATCCAGGCCTTGGATCAATATTAGCTGGAGATACGAAATATGAGGCTTCATCTTATAGATTATAATTGAGTCAATGAGAGTCATTGAGATACAGATTGGAAAGAAAAAATAAAAGAACAAGGAAAAATTCCCAGAAAACCCCTAATAATTAATTAATATATAGATAAAGAGGAGCTGAGAAGAAGGAGGAGCTGCAAATACTAAGAAGGAATGTCTAAAGAATAAAACAGGAAGCATCAAAATGGAATTTTATGGTATTATAAAATCCAAGAGAAAGAATATTTCTAGAGAGAAGCAGTACCGTTCCTATAGGGTGCTAGTGTGAGGGCAAAACAGGTTACAATTAAGGTATATACGTTGCCTTACTGATACGGAGTTGTTAACAGTGTTTGAGGTAAATTGTGGAGCAGTTTTCCATGTAACCTCTCTTAGAATGAGATTAGGAATAGTTGGCCGATGAACACTTGGAGATAGCATGTATAAGAAACTTCACAGGAAAGTTTTCTTATTTTAGCCCCATAGAAGAAGTGCCTACTTAAATCTAGAAAAAAACTACCATATACTAATACTACATCTATTTTTATTTAATTAAACAAACATATATGATGTATATGGTATAACATAATATGCATGATATACATGATAGTAAGGATTTCTCTGATATTTTAGAATTGTCCTGTCTATGCTTTCAAAAAAACATGTTTTCTTTGTTCATTTTTCAGAGAGTTACTTGGTATGTTTACCAGTACTGTTTTGTATTCAGTTTGATAGAATCATCTAAAAACATCCCTTTACAAAATTTTTTAAATGTTTTAGTTTTTTAATAAGAGTTTTAGGTTTACAGTAAAATCAAGAGGAGGGGAACAGAGATTTCGTATATACTCTCTGCCCCCCACATGCATAGCATCCCCCATTATCAATATCACTTACTGATATGGTACGTTTATTACAATTAATGAACCTACACTGATACATCATTATCACCCATAATCCAAAGTTTACCTAAGGGTTAACTCATTCTATGAGTTTGGATAAATATATAAGACATATATTCACCATTATCTTATCATATATAATATTTTCAATGTCCTGAAAATCCCTTATGCTCTGCCTATTTATTTCTCCCCCCACCACTTCTGATGGCCAACCACTGATCTTTTTAAAAAAATTTTTTTTAACATGTATTTATTTTTGAGAGACAGAGAAAAACAAAACCATGAGTGGGGAAGGGGCAGAGAGAGAGGGAGACACAGAACTTGAAGCAGAATCCTGGATCTGAGCTGTCAGCACAGAGCCCAACATGGGGGTTGAACTCACAGACCACAGGGAGATCATGCCCTGAGCTGAAGTTGGATGCTTAACCAACTGAGTCACCCAGGTGTCCCCCAATTTTTTAATGTTTATTTTTGAGAGAAAGAGAGAGAGAACAAGTGGGGGAGAGGCAGAAGAGAGATGGAGACACAAAATCTGAAGCAGGCTCCAGGCTTTGAGCTGTCAGCACAGAACCTGATGTGGGATTTGAACCCTGGGGCTGTGAGATCATGATGTGAGCCAGAAGTCAGATGCTTAACTGACTGAGCCACCCAGGCATCCCTACTGCTGATCTTTTTTATTGCCTCCATAGTTTTTGTCTTTTCCAGAATGTCATATAGTCAGAATCATAATGTATGTAGCTTTCTCAGATTTCCTTCTTTCACTTAGTAATATGCATTTAAGATTACTCTATGTCTTTTCATGGCTTGATAACTGATTTTTTTATCACTGAATAATATTTTATTGTCTGCTTGGTACCACAGTTCATCTATTTCATATACTGAAGGGTATCCTGGCTGCTTCCAAGTTTTGGCATTATGAGTAAAACTGCTTTACTCATCCATTTTGATAAATATCAACATGGTTTTTTTTTAATTTTTAATGTTTATTTATTCTTGAGAGAGAGACAGACAGAGACAGAGTGTGAGTGGGAGAGGGTCAGAGAGAGAGGGAGACAGGATCTGAAGCAGGCTCCAGGCTCTGAGCTGTCAGCACAGAGCCTGACGCAGGACTCGAACTCACAAACTGTGAGATCATGACCTGAGCCAAAGTCAGATGCTTAACCAACTGAGCCACCCAGGCGCCCCTCAACATGTTTTATAAACATCAGGTTTTTGTGTGGACATAAGTTTCCAGCTCCTCTGGACAAACACCAAGGAGCATGATTTCTGTATAACATGGTAAGAGTATGTTTAGTTTTGTCAAAAACCATCAGATTGTTTTCCAAAATGGACATTCATTTTGTATTCACACCAGCAGTGTATGAGAATTCTTGTTTCTCCACATCTTTGCCATTTGGCAATCAATGTTCTGAATTTTGGCCATTCTAACAGATGTGCAGTGGTATCTCGTTTTAATTTGCATTCCCCTGATAACATATGATGTTGAACAACTTCTCTTATGCTTCTCTGCCATCTGTGTTTCTTCTTCATGGTATGTGTTAAGATCTTTGTCCCAATTATTAATCAGGTTGTTGTTTTCCTATGGTTGAGTTTTAAGAGCTATTTGTATATATATACATATATACATATGTATGTGTATATATATGTATACATATATGTATATATATAGTAATAAAAATTCTTTATCAGATGTCTTTTTTAAAATTTTAAAATATTCATTTATTTATTTTGAGGGAGAGAGGGACAGAGAAAAAGGGAGGGACAGAGAGAGAAGCTCAGAGAATCCTAAGCAAGCTCTGTGCTCTCAGCACAAGCCTGATGTGAGGCTTGATCTCACGAACTGCGTAATCATGACCTGAGCCAAAATCAAGAGTTAGATGCTTAACTTAACCGACTGAACCACTGAGGTCCCCAGATGTGTCGTTTGCAAATATTTTCTCCTAGGCTGTGGCTTGTCTTTTAATTCTTTTGATTTTATCTTTTGGTAAGCAGAAGTTTTTAATTTTAATGACATCTAGCTTAGCAATGATTTCTTTCATTGATCATGTTTTTGGTATTGTATCTAAAAAGGTATTACCATATCCAAGGTCACCTAGGTTTTCTCTTATGTTATATTCTACGAGTTTTGTAATTTTACATTATATAGTTAGGTCTGTTATCCATTTTGAGTTAATTGTTGCACAGGGTATATGATCTGTGTCTAGATTCATGTTTTTTCGTGGAGACCTCCAGTTGTTCCGGTACCATTTGTTGAAAAAGACTATCTTTGTCCATTGTACTATCTTTGTTCCTTTGTCAATGATCAGTTGACTCTGTTTACGTGGGTCTGTGTCAGGGTGTCTATACTGTTTCATTTATCTATTTGTGTCTACTTTTGCCAACATCATGCTGTCTTGGTTACTGAAGAGTTACAGTAAGTCTTGAAGTCAGGTAGCATCAGTGCTCCAACTTTGTTATTCAGTATTGTGTTGTCTGGTAATATCTTTGCCTCTCCATGTAAGCTTTAGAATTAATTTGTCCATATCCATAAAATAACTTGCTGCGATTTTGATTTAGATTGCATTGAATCCATACATCAAGTTGGGAAGAATTGACATCTTGACAATATTCAGTATTCCTATCCATGACCTGGAATATTTTTCCATCTATTTAGTTCTTTTTTATTTTATTCATCAGACTTTTGCAGTTTTATTCATATAGTTATTATGCATATTTATTAGACTTATATCTAAATATTTCATTTGGGGGGTGTTAATATAAATGGTAATGTGTTTTTCATTTAAAATACACTTACTCAGGGGCGCCTGGGCGGCTCAGTTGGTTAAGCGGCCGACTTCGGCTCAGGTCATGAAATCGCAGTCCGTGAGTTCGAGCCCCGCGTCAGGCTCTGTGCTGACAGGTCAGAGCCTGGAGCCTGTTTCGGATTCTGTGTCTCCCTCTCTCTGACCCTCCCCCGTTCATGCTCTGTCTCTCTCTGTCTCAAAAATAAATAAACGTTAAAAAAATTTTAAAATACACTTATTCATTGTTAATATATAGGAAATCAATTGACTTTTGGATCTTAACCTTGTATCCTACAATCTTGCTATAATCACTCGTTAGTTCCTAGAGTTTTTATGGTTGATTCTTTTGAATTTTCTGTATAGACAATCATGTCATCTGTGAACAAAGATAATTTTATGTCTTCCCACTCTGTTTACTTTTGCTTTCTTTTCTTATTTAATTGCATTAGCAAAGACTTACAGTATAATGTTGAAAAGCAGTAATGAGATGGGACATCCTTGATTTGTACCTGATCTTAATAGGAAAGCTTCAAGTTTTTTACCATTAAGTATGATGTTAGCTATAGGTTTTTTACAGATAGTCTTTATCAAGTTGAGAAAGTTTCCCCTTTATTACTGCTTTCCTGAGTTTTTTTTCGTAAATGGGTGATAGATTTTGCCAAATGTTTTTTCTGTATCTATTGATATGATTGTGTGATTTTTCTTTTTTTCGTCTGTTGATGTGAGGGGTTACATTAATTGATTTTTGAATGTTGAACCCATATTGCATACCTAGAATAAATACCATATGATTGTGTGTAATTTTTAAATACTTTTTTGGATTCAATTTAATAATATTTTGTTGAGGATTTTTAATCTATGTTCATGAGATATATTGGTCTATATTTCCTTTTCTTGTAATTTCCTCGTCTATTTTTGCATTTGGGTAATGCCGGTTGTGTAGAATGAGTTAGGAAGTATTCCTTCTACTTCTGTTGTCTGAAAGAGATGATTATAGAGGATTAGTATAATTTCTTCCTAAAATGTTTGGTAGGATTAACCAGTGAACCCAAATGCACAAAATTTTCACAGTATGATCTTCAGTTACAGGTCAAATGTAGAATGAGGGAAAAATCACTTAAATTAATTTTCAGCTCAGAGATTCAGTAGCTTTGGATGTCAGAAATCTCTAACATCTATAAAAAACACTAGAGATATGAATAAGCAGTCATGTAAAGCAGCCATTGTATACCTCTTATCTATCTTTCAAAAACTATTCCAAGAATAAACTGTTAAATACATTCAACATCATCCTTTTCGTTTTTTTTTTAATTTATTTATTTTGAGAGGGAGGGAGAGAAAGAGAGAGAGAGAGAGAGAGAGAGAGAGAGAGAGAGAGAATGAATCCCAAGCAGGCTTTCCACCATCAGCGCTATCAGCATAGAGCCTGATGCAGGGCTAAAACTCACGAACCATGAGATCATGATCTGAACTGAAATCAGGAGTTGAACTCTTAACTGACTGAGCCACCCAGGTGACCCATCACATAATCTTTTTCTTAACTGAATGTATTACATAAGCTGTGAGGGAAGTGACTATGCCCCCATCTAAAACACTCTACCAGAGTCTAAAAGGATAAAGCAGATAAGGATGGTCCAAGTAGCAGAATAAACAAATTACTTAAACTTCCCTTGATATTTTCCTGATGTAAAGTCTAGTCAGTAACCCAATGGGAACTGATTGATAGTCAGTATTAAGTTGTGAATTACTCATCTGTAAATTAGATATTCATTTAATCAGTACATTTGTGTACTAATTTATCTGAATTCATAATCACAATTGCCTTATCTAGAAATGTTTCTTCTGTGCAAGAGACTGCAATTAGAAATATAGTATATGATCACATAATTCAAACATCAAAGAGTTATAACCATTTTTTTTATGTTCCCCACCACAACCAGTTGCTACATATTATTGTAAATTTTCCTCCTTTAACATATCCACTATCAGTTTTTTTCTCTTTAGTCTTTTTTTATAAGCTTTCATCTTTCACCTGAATGATTGCAATCATTGCATTAAATACTCCCATTTCCAATATCATATCCACCAAGACACTCTAAAATAAAGATTTATTATATTACTACTTTACATGGTTACGACTCCTTGATACCAAGTCCCAGAAGACAAATGGTTATTTTCTACCATTTCATGAACTATTTTATATTTTAGACTGTTTCTAAAATTTATCCATTCTTGAATTGATAGGCATTTGGTTGGTTTCTAGGTTTCTCCTATTACAAGCACTTTTAACATGAACAGCTTTAAAATTTTTTGGTATGTAATTTTGAGCGTCTCTACTAAATTTACATAAATATGGGATAAGTGGATCAGAGACCGCACATACTCAATTTTTCCAATGTTTCTAGGAATTGATACTTTCAAATATCATTGTTTTACAATCTCCCATTATATTTCATTTGCTAGTTTTTGGTACTATGAAATTGTAAGTTTCACCAACATAGTGTATACAAAATTGTATTTATTATAATGATATTTTGCATTCCCCCTATGACAATTAAGATTAAACATTTTAATATATTTTTAAATGTTAATTTCTACCTGCATTTAATTTCATATTCTAAAATTTGGATCTTGATAGGTTTCGAAAGTCATATGGTTAAATTAATCGTCATAGTTTAATCTCACACCATTTGTTTAGATTCCAAGATAGTTCAACAAAATGAATTCATGTCTACTCTGTGTAATTAATTTCTAAACCATCTAAAGTTACATAATATTTTCATGTTAGCTTTTCATGATTTTTTTTCTTTATGTATATGTATACATATATAGTGGTATATTTGGCTATAAATAAATATATTGGTGGCATATTTGGCTATAAATATATTGGTATATTGGGCTTCCAAGGACATCATTATGCATTCGATATGTAAAGCGTCCTTGTTTATGCTACTGGTTTTAATAGCAGTGCTCTTTCAACTTAAAGAATCATTTTAAAAAGTCACTGATTTGCTTATAAGAATACACAAAGCTGGGCTGGGGGCACCTGCGTAGCTTAGCCAGCTGAGCATCCAACTTCGGCCCAGGTGAAGATCTCATGGTTCTTGAGTTCAAGCCCTGCATCAGGCTCTCTGCTGTCAGCGCAGAATCTGCTTTAGATTCTCTGTCCCTGTCTCTCTCTGCCCCTTCTCCCCCTACTCTCTCTCAAAATAAATAAACATTAAAAAAAAGCATACACAAAGCTGGAGTATTTTCAGGAATAAATATTAAAAGAATTAAAATTATTTTACTCCACCCAATACACACACACACACACACACACACACACACACACACACACACACATACACATACATACTGTACTTTCTTTTTTTTTTTAAATTTTTTGTAATGTTTATTTTTTTTGAGACAGAGAGATAGAGCATGAACGGGGGAGGGTCAGAGAGAGAGGGAGACACAGAATCTGAAGCAGGCTCCAGGCTCCGAGCTGTCAGCACAGAGCCCGACGCGGGGCTTGAACTCACGGACCGTGAGATCCTGACCTGAGCCGAAGTTGGACACTTAACCGACTGAGCCACCCAGGCGCCCCTGTGCTTTCTAAAGAAATCAAAGAAATGGACAACAGGTTCAGTCCGTCAGTCAAGTATCTGGGTGGATTACTACAACTGATACAATAGTCTAGAAAATACAGAGAAGATCTCAAGGCTATAGTCTAGACCTGCAACATGTTATCAAGTATATACAGAGCAAAAAGCACAGAAATGTGGGAATATTTGGAAGAATTATTATTTTTATGTTGTTCAAGTGGTTCTTTCAACGAAGGCAGCATTTTATATGCTGGTTATATATGCAGATTTCCCTTATGAAGTCTTTGAAGTACCGTCTAAATTAACAGATTTATGGATATGCACACTACTTCAATATATGTAATGCTGTCAAATCTTACCATTTATTTTAGTTATTTGCACTCACATTAAAAGACAAAAATCACACTAATGTACCTTGATATGAAATTATATTGTAATATTGCATATGAAATGCCTCCCTTTATATTTTAAACTTCATGAAATCAGAGCCAGTATTTGCTTATTATTCTGTTTTCAATGTTTTTCTTAGTAATTGCCACATATTCAAAACCTTAACAAGCATTTGTTGAAAAATAAAAATAAGAATTATTATTTATAACAATATCAAATTACATTTATATATGATAAGAATAAACATGAAAACACTTTAAAATAAAACATTTTTATCTAAAACAACTATAGTACAAATACAGTCTGATTTTCTTGCTTTAGAGTAAACAAAATAGCTTTAGTAATGGAATAAGTTAATTGTGAAGGAAAATGTGAATGAATATGTATTTACCAGCGGGAAGAGAAAATGTGAATGGATATATATTTACCAGCGGGAAGAGAATATTCTTTAAATATCAACCATATCTGGAAATAATTGGTTGATTTAGTTTTAAATTATTCATTTTATAACCCAGGATATAAGCAGGTCTCTATAGGCATTATATTTTAGAAAGACGCATCTATTCTAGTTTACATCTGATCTTTACTCTTGTACTTCGAATTAAGTCCTTCCAAGAAAACTAAATAAAAAAGTCTCTTAGGGTTAATGGAATAACCCAAAACACAAACCCATGGCATCTTCAAAGTTATTATTTGCTGAAAACCTGTATTCGTTGACATGGAAATTATCCTTATAAAATCCATATGTAGAAATAAATGGTAAGAACAATTTAGCTACATATAGTGTAGAATAATGTATAGTAGAAAAAATAAAATTGAATTATGAAAATTTTTATCT
The DNA here is from genome assembly GCF_018350155.1 of Leopardus geoffroyi. Classification (NCBI taxonomy): domain Eukaryota; kingdom Metazoa; phylum Chordata; class Mammalia; order Carnivora; family Felidae; genus Leopardus; species Leopardus geoffroyi. Next base: position 89,944,006 of record NC_059328.1, read on the forward strand.
AAAGAAGAAATTTTAATTTTAATAACATATATGGTGATCAGATTATTTTTGCATTAGAAGGAGTTCAAAAAAGTGGGTTAAATTTAGAATGATTTTGTAAGTTCACTGATGCCTTACAGAGTTAGAGACTTACAGAGGAAAATGTTCAACACATGACTTATGTTTATAGCTTGTTCTAGAGAAATAGATACAAGTATTTTCTGTTAATATGTGGTCAAGTTGATTTTCAGAAAGTAAAATATGTATGTTCAGTAGAGTATAATTTCTACTGTTAGGAAATGCTGTATACTATAAATTATTTAGGCTCACAGAATTTAACTTACTCACCCACCCCCTAGCCAGAAAAAAAAAAAAAAATGCTTTCAATCAAATCCAGAGCTAAAAGGATAAAAATAGAGTGTACTGAAGGGAAACATAGATATACCCATATTAGTGATCTTAAGCTTTAGCATGTAAATAATGATGGTATGTTGGTTAAAACACTGATTTCTAGGCTACATCCTCAGAGCTTCCTAATTCAGTACCTTTGGAGGGGTGTTCAGAAATTTGCATTTATAACAAGTTTCTGGGTGGTACTTCTGCTGCTGGTCCAAGTGCCACACTTGGAGAACCAATAATCTAGATCCTTCCCTGAAGAATGTGTCTATATATATATATGGCTGTGTACATGTGTATATATATATATATATATATATATATATATATATGGCTTTGTGTATGTATATACATATCACAATTATGTGTATATATATATATGACACAGATACATGTATATATACATGTATATATATATGTGTATATATATACACACACATCACATCTTGCTTATGCATTCATCTGTGGACAATTGAGTTGCTTCCATGCTTTAGCTATTGTGAATAATGTTGCTGCTGTCAACATAGGGGTGCAAATGTATTTCAACACCTGCCTTTTAATTATTTGGGGTATATGCTTCAAAGCAGAATTGTTGGATCATATGGTAATGCTATTTTTAATTTTTTGATAAATTGCCATACTGTTTTCCACAATGGCTTTGCCATTTTACATTCCCACCAGCAGTGCACAAGGATTTCAATTTATCCATATCTTAGCTGACACTTGTCGTCAATTTTCTTGATAGGAGCAATCCAGATGGATATGAGGTGGTAACTTATTGTAGTTCTGATTTACATTTCTCTAATTATTAGTATTGCTAAAAATCTTTTCATGTGCTTATTGACCATTTGCATACCTTCTTTGGAAACACGTATGTTCAAGTCTTGATCATTTTTTCACTGGATTGTTTTTGTTGTCTTTGAGTTGTATGAGTTCTTTATATTTTCTCCTTTTCTCTAGATCTCCTTTTTATTCTGTGGATAGTGTCTTTTGATGCACAAATTTTTTAATTTTTCATGAAGCCCACTTTTGTCTGTTGTTGTTTTTTTTTTTTTTTTTTTTTTTTGTCACAAACATGACAAAACAAAAAGTGCCTTTCATGTCATATCCGGTAAATCATTGTCAAACCAGTGCTGTGAGACTTTTGTCGTATGTTTCTTCTAAAAGTTTGATTCTTTATAGGCTTTGTATTTAGGTCTTTGATCCATTATGGATTAATTTTTTTATATGGTAATACTAAAGTATTTTCTATTTCTTAAAATATAGATAACTAAAATTCATGCCAAGTGAATTATTTTAAGGATATATTCTTTACCTACTTTTTCTGAATCCACACTATTTACATAATGAATATAGTCCAGTCAATGTTATCTCTTATTACCCCTGGGTGATAATGAAAATAGGGAAAAGGGTAAGAGGCATTTTTCGCTAATAAACTGTATTAGATTTGCATGTAGGCTAGGAAGGGATCATAAGTCATTTTAAAATCTCCTTCAGTGTTGTGAGTTACACATTTAGAATATTGACCTTATTAAAGGTTATTGTTAAAGTATATGGTTATTGAGCCAGATATAATAGGATTTCAATAAATTAATATATTAACTTATGAGAGGAAAACTGATTTTAGCCCTTGGGGAATGGAGTGGACAAATAGATTTGTGGGAAAAAATAAGAGAAGTTTAGGAGAAGAGCATTCGACTGGATCAATGGGAAGATGTCCAAATGGATTGAGACATTTAAAAGAAATAAGAAATGTGCCCTATTTCTCATAGCTAGTTGTGACTCCCATTCTGAAGAGCATGAAAAGTTTAATTGGTATTAAGAATAAGGAATAACCATAGCAGGTACTGTCTTACTCATGATGAATAAAAATATATGAAGCAAATTGTCATAAAAGAAAATAGAACATTGTAATATAATTAAAAAAGAAGGCTTAGCAAGAGTTTAGTGAAGGATCCAGAAAGGATGGTCTTTCTAAACTTTGTTCAAACCTCTGCTTAAAACATTTCATTGGTTCCCATTGGTCTTCAGGTAAAGATCCAAATTTTTAATATGTATCTATGCCCTACTCACCTAGACTTTTATCTGCTTCTAGAATATTGCTGCTCATTAGTTTCACTTGTTTTTTCCAAGTTCTGATCAGGTAATCTTTTATTTTATAGTGTTCCAAACCCACTACTGCATAAGACATTTGTACAAAGGATGTGGAAATCAACCTCATATGAGTATCTCTCTCTTTTTTTTTTTTTTTTTTTTTTTTTTTAACGTTTATTTATTTTTGGGACAGAGAGAGACAGAGCATGAACTGGGGAGGGGCAGAGAGAGAGGGAGACACAGAATCGGAAACAGGCTCCAGGCTCCGAGCCATCAACCCAGAGCCTGACGCGGGGCTCGAACTCACGGACCGCGAGATCGTGACCTGGCTGAAGTCGGGCGCTTAACCGACTGAGCCACCCAGGCGCCCCATGAGTATCTCTCTTAATTAGCATGGCTGATTTCCAGCTGAAGTGCCATTTTATTAAAAAAAATCCTTGCTTTATTTATCGGATTGCATTAACTTACATCATACTACCGTACATTTGTCTGATTCTCCTCTGTAGCATATATCAGAGTAGGAAGCTATATATTTATATAATTACTGTATTAATGCCTTCTCCCATTATACTTCAAGTTTTCTGAGAAGGGACAGTGTCTGGTTTTCTCTGTGTATTTCCAGCTCTAAATGTCCTAAATGGTACATGTTAGAGTTTTGTAAATAACTGCTGAATAAACAAGTGAATCTCAAAAATACTTATTGTAGATTTTATCTTTTTAATAGTCCTTCCCCATTGTATTATAATGCCCTTTCCAATAATATTCACAAAAAGAGACGTTATTTTTTGTGGTTGCACTTCACAATGCCATTCAAGTTAAATCGTAGATGAATGATATTCCTGGGAGTTGGATAACATGATGTAACTGGATGAACAGTGCGTACATTAACAAGAATATTAAATGATAGTTTGTATTGACATAAAAAAGTATAAATGAAAGTAAAGCTGGATTAATTACATATTTTCAGAGAATAAGAATTCTAATACACCAAAACAAATTTCACATAAAATAGAAATATTTAATGGCTAACTCTTCCATTTCCAGTGTAATGATTGGGGGTAAAAATAATAAGAGAACAGATCTCCTAGATATCATTAGGTCTGCAATTTTTAAAACATGATGCAAATTCTATAAAACATGTGAAATATTTACATGATAATAGAATAGCTCTCTGGATTAACTTAAAATCAATTCTCTAGTTATTATACAAAAGTCAATGAGAGCTGCTAAGAAGATTCAAGTAGGAAAGAATCATTTGCCAAATTCTCTCATACCAAGAGTCACAAACGTCATTATGTGCCTGGTTTTCATCTCTCATCTAAACCCCAGTGAACATTTACTTTGAAGGAACCAGTAATAAATTCAAAGAAAGGACAGACTCCATAGGGTGAGAATAAAAGATCAACATCTGGCTCTAAGTCTTCTCATATGCGTATATCCAAGCAATTACACAGACTGAGCAACTGAGAATTGAGTTTACAATCTCATTGCAAATTTTTAAAGAACTCCATACTTCAGTCCTTTCATTTTTGTGTGACTTAATCCATGTTCATGTTTGAACCTGTCCTCTGAATTCTTCAGAGCTGATTTATTTTTCTAATGTCGTATGTGCCTCAGGCAGCATCCAGCTATCAGGTCTCTGCATACCTAGGAGCTAATTGGTGGAACTGCTTTCCATAAAATATTCATAACAGGAACTATTTTTAAAGTTAATTTCAAAACTATTTCTCTTTTCATTTTTATCTCAAATATTGCCACTGAAATTTTATGTGATATCTCTACTTACAGACAAACCCAAAAGGTATTGCAAGTTATGAACTTTCCTTAGAGAAAAGATGGTGTGACTTTACAGTTAGTGACTCACTGTTCTGTATTGCAGCTTAGCGTTATTGAAAGTCTACAGGAATCACTAATCACAGAAGACACTGTAAGAACTTCTACATTCATTTTCTTGAAAGCACTTTGATGTTTTCAAGTAAAATATATTTTATTTCCGTAAGTCCTTTGGTCTTGAAAAAAGAAAAAAAATACTGTTGTACAAAAAAAATATAGTATATCTATTTTCTTTAATTTTATTTGTACATTTAAGTAACTATGTAGTTTCATACTTCTAGAAAATTATTCCTCAAAGATAACATAGAGTTTCAGGGGTCCTGAAGTTCACTATAAACTTCTTTCATTAGAGGAAGCCTGGGAAGCTCATACCTAAATCCTAGCTCCAACAGAATTTACTCAATATTTTAGTGCTCAATTATTTTACCAACAGAATAATAATTATAATAATAATAACATCATCGTATTAATAGGGTGATTAAATTGGGTAATATATTTAAAATTCCTTCAAAAATTAAAGTTTCAATAAATACTACCAATTGTAACTTTAGGGTTTTTGTTGCTGTTCATTTTTTAATGAATGTAATGGTTTTATGTGGGTCTATATTAGAATGACTTTACCACAAGAAAGAATGTTATGAAAGACCTGTTCAAGTTTTAGTGTTCACTGCTATCTGCAGAAGCAAAATTGATTGATATTTAATCTATATGCATTCCATATATTTGGTGCCCTAAATATCATTTAAAGACTTTGAGGGTAGAAAAATTGTAAAACATGCTGTCTTAATGAAAGTAGAATCCTAGTTTCAAAGGAAGTAAACAAGGAGAATAAGTATAAGTATGGTGAAGTAAAACTTGTAAAACTGAATATTGTTCCTTATAGGCAGCTATTTAAGCATTGAAAGTGAATGTTTTATGCCGCACTAATGATAACATCAATTCACAATGTTTCCTGTATGCTTTTATGCATTTATATCTTGTGTCTTACATAAAGGAACATATGGACCATAAACAGGTTTACAGAATTATGTTGTCTCCAAAGAGACATACCAACTCTTGGGACTCCTGGGTGACTTAGTGAGTTGACTCTTGATTTTGGCTCAGGTCATGATCTCACAGTTTGTGAGTTCAAGCCCCACATCTCGCTCAGTACAGATAGCGAGGAGCCAGCTTGGGATTCTCTCTTTCCCCGTCTCTCTGCCCCTCTTCCACTTGTCTCTCTCTCTCTTCAAAATAAATAAATAAACATTTTTAAAAAACAAAACAGTAAAACAACAACAACAAAATGTACCAACTCTCCATAAGGTTGATTCACCTGAACTAAGTATCTTTAACTTGTGGGATTATTGATTAATTAGAATCATCCATTTGGTTTTAGATATATAAATTTCACAATTGGAATGGACCTATTACTGATAATAATATTATGTTTATATTCTGTCATCTCAAGCAGTGTTGTAGTATAGATGATTTCTTATATATGGTGTTAAAGCTGCATGTTAAAATTTGAGATTTATTGCTTTAAACATGCAATATATTTACCTATTTTATATTTGCTCATTTATTTACCTTTTTGCAGATCTTAGTGGTTTTTATACCTCCTTCAGTTCATATGAGATTATTTTTATTCAACCTGAAGACTTCCTGTAGTATTTTGGTAGTGTTGCTCTACTGGTGACTAATTCTCTTAGGTGTGTGCATGTGTGTGTGTGTGTGTGTGTGTGTGTGTGTGTATGTGTGCGTGAGAGAGAGAGACAGAGAGAGAGACAGAGAGAGAGACAGAGAGGGAGGGAGGGAGGGAGGGAGAGAGAATGAATATCTTTATTTTGCTTTTAATTTTGAGTGATATTTTTAGCTGGGTATAAAATTCTGTTGAAGGTCTGATAAGAGGATGGAATTCAGTCCTATTGCTAAATTGAATCAGCTAATGCTCTAGGTGAGAAAGCAATCAGTGATAACATGCTCAATTTAGAAGTTTCAACCCTTTCTGATTTGGTCATTTTATTTCTACAAATATGATTTTTAATCATTGAGGTAACCTCATTTCAGTGTGTTTTTCAAATTGATATGGAGGAAAGTTTGAGAATATCCCAAATCTGTAAAAATAAAGACAATTGAAGTACTTCCTAAACCAAGTGAAGGGAGTAAAAATAAAATCAAGGAATTCAGAAATTCATTTAGTTGATGGAAGACAAACTGGAATCTTTATATCAAAATGACTCTTCAGTAACTAGAATAATTAATAAAAACTTATTTATTCATGTCATCATTGCAAAACAAAGTATCAAAGCATGTAACTATTAAGTTTGCTAAAAAAAATCAAATTAGCATTATACCCATTCACAATGTAAAGTAAAAGTGAATAGTGAAGTAAAAGCTAAAGAAATTATAGGAGAAAAATAAATTGACTGTGACAATAGCATTCTACACCATGAAATTATTGTTTAGTGCCAGAACAACTGAGAAGTCCTTCCAGTTGACTAATATAACATTACCTAATTATGATTTTGCCCTTATGTTGAGATTCTGTTCTGTTCTCATACACTGACTGATTCTTGAAGCAGAACTTTTCACCCAGAATACCCCTTGTAACAACAAATTGTTATGGACATGGAAATGCACTGCCAAGATCTTCTTTTTAATTTTATTTTTTATTTGTTAAAATTCACATCCAAATTAGTTAGCATATAGTGAAACAATGATTTCAGAAGTAGATTCCTTAATGCCCCTTACCCATTTAGCCCATCCCCCGTCCCACAACCCCTCCGGCAACCCTCAGTTTGTTCTCCATATTTGAGTCTCTTCTGTTTTGTCCCCCTCTCTGTTTTTACATCATTTTTGTTTCCCTTCCCTTATGTTCATCTCTTTTGTCTCTTAGAGTCCTCATATGAGTGAAGTCATATGATTTTTGTCTTTCTCTGATTGACTAATTTCACTTAGCATAATACCCTCCAGTTCCATCCACGTAGTTGCAAATGGCAAGATTACATTCATTTTGATTGCCAAGTAATACTCAATTGTGTATATATACCACATTTTCTTTATCCATTCATTCACCAATGGACATTTGGGCTCTTTCCATACTTTGGCTATGGTTGATAGTGCTGCTATAAACATGGGGATGCCTGTGTCCCTTCGAAACAGCATATCCTGTGGATAAATGCCTAGTAGTGCAATTTCTGGGTCGTAGGGTAGTTCTATTTTTAGTTTTTTGAGGAACCTCCATACTGTTTTCCAGAATTTATTACCCCCTTTGTCAGCAGACAGCCTTTAGCTTTCAGGTCCACCAAGATATATACCTTGTCTGTGGAGACCCATATATAAAGGTTATGCCAACCTGAGCAGCTCACATCCAATGACTGATTGAGATGGGGGCACAAAGGCCTCGCTGTTTTGGGCCCAATGTGAGACTTCTCTGATGGGCTATATATGCTACATATCTTCCCTCTATGACTGACCAAGGCTTTGTTGAGCCTGGATTGTGGCTCAGTTTTTTCTGTTTTTTCTTTTTTTCTTTAAATTTTTTTAACGTTTATTTATTATTGAAAGACAGAGAAACAGAGAGTGTGGGCAGTGGAGGGGTAGAGGGAGGGGAGACAGAATCTGAAGTAGGCTCCAGGCTCTGAGCTGTCAGCATGGAGCCCGATGCAGGGTTCAATTTCACGAACTGTGCGATCATGACCTGAGCCGAAGTCAGTCGCCTAACCAACTGAGCCACCCAGGTGCCCCAATGGTTCAGTTTTTTTCTTTGCCCAACACTCTTTCTTCCCCGTAAACATTCTGTATGCCAAATTCCCATTTTATTTTATTTTTTAAAAAATTTTTAATGTTGTATTTATTTTTGACTGAGAGAGAGAGAGACAGAGCATGAGCGGGGGAGGGGCAGAGAGAGAGGGAGACACAGAATCCGAAGCAGGCTCCAGGCTCTGAGCTGTCAGCACAGAGCCTGATGAGGGGCTCGAACTCACAGACCATGAGATCTTGACCTGAGCCGAAGTTGGACGCTCAACCGACTGAGCCACCCAGGCACCCCACCGAATTCCCATTTTAGTATTTACTTTTGAAAGTCATAACTTATAGGGCACAGAACCCACTGTGATGTTGCAGAAACCAGAATACAAAAAGGAAGGGACCTTGTAGCAATGCATGCTAGGTATTGCAATTTTCCACATATTCTACCTACGTGACAAAAAAAGGAGGCTATATTTTATCTACTTGCATCATCATAAAACTTGGTCATGAATTTCTTGAAGAATAAACAACCTGTGTTGGTCTAAGACTACCATATACAAAGAAATATGTAACATTATTAGATATTGTTAATTGAAATATTCAACTTATTCAGATGTGTATTAAAGAAAGCTGTTTGGGTACTAAATAAGCGAAAAGAGTAAGCAGAATCTAAGTATATTTGCTCTTAGCACACATTGAATCAGGAGGCATCATTTTTGTTTGAGGTAGAATAAAAAACAAAAACATAAAAAAAAATTCTGGCACTGGTGATGGAATCTTACATTTTAACTAACCCTTTGAGAGAGGTGGATGGAGCTTGAGGAGCACAGGGCCAGAGACATCGCAGACCCGAGACCCAGAGTATCTCAGAGGTGGTGAATAATAGCTCTTCAAATCTGCAATAAAACATGTCCTCCAATAAAACTACATTGCAAACCATGGGAAAGAGAACGGAGAGAGTAAAAATACAGAAGAGGCAGAGCCTGGAGATCTTGTGGTGGAAAAAGTCCTGGGCTGACATGTAGTAAATGGGAAAACGGAGGATTTCCTCAAGTGGAAGGGATTTACAGATGCTGACAATACTTGGAACCTGAAGAAAATTTAAATTATCCAGAGCTAATTGAAGCATTTCTTAATTCTCAAAAAGCCGGTAAAGAAAAAAAAAAATGGTACCAAAAGACAATCCTTATCTGATGGTGAATCTCGTGATAGCAAATCAAAGAAAGAAAAGAGATGCTGCTGATAAACCAAGAGACTTTGCTAGAGGTCTCAACCCTGAACAAGTAACTGGGGCCACAGACAGCAGTGGAGAATTCATATTTCTCATGAAACAGAAAGATTCAGATGCAGCAGACTTGGTGCTGACAAAAGAGGCAAATTGTGTCCTCAAGTTGTCATTGCTTTTTATGAAGAGAGACTAACTTGGTGTTCTTGTCCAGAAGATGAAGCTCACTAATTTGTGGTGTTGCTTTATATATAAAATCTGGGTCTTTTTGTTTGTTTGTTTGTTTGTTTGTTGGGGTGAATAAAGAACATTTCTAGTGAAAATCAAGTTTGATGTGTTTGTTTTGAAATACCATTGGGGGAGCTGTTGGGGTTTTGGCATCTATAACACTGGGTACTTTGAACAAATAAAAGCTTTCTGTCGTTGCTTCCTTTATCAAACAGAATATATAAGACTACGGTTCAGTATTCTCCTGCATTAGAGAACACCTCTTCTAAATGTGGTGAGAAATCTTCAAGTCATTACTCAATAAGAATTTGTGTTTTGGGGTGCCTGGGTGGCTCAGTCAATTAAGTGTCTAACTTCGGCTCAGGTCATGATCTCATGGTCCATGAGTCAGAGCCCCATATCAGACTCTGTGCTGACAGCTCAGAGCCTAGAGCCTGCTTTAGACCCTGTCTTCCTCTCTCTGCCCCTTCCCCTGCTCTCTCTCTCTGTCTCTCTTCCTCCATCTCAAAAATAAACAAACATTAAAAAAAATTAAAAAAAAAAAGAATTTGTGTTTTAACTCCTCTATGCCTAAAGACTGTTCTGAGTTTTTTGTTTATTTGGCTTTGTGTGTGTGTGTGTGTATGTGTGTGTGTGTGTGTATACTAAAAATATATACCCAAATTGTTTCTTATTTCTTATTTATTTATTTATTTACTTATTTTATAAGTTTATTTATTTATTTTGAGAGACAGCATGCAAAGAGGGAGAGGGGCAGAGGGAAAGAGAGAGAAAATCCCAAACAGGCTCTGTGCTATCAGTACAGAGCCCAACACAGGGCTCGAACTCACAAACTGCAAGATCATGACCTGAGCCTAAGTCGGACGCTTAACTGACTGAGCCACCCAAGCACCCCTGGAAATAGAAAGTATTAGCAGAAGGATACATCAGAAGGAATTGTTGCATTCTGGTGATGTGACACCAAACGCATCTCAGTTGACACATTTCATTGGAAGGCAATTGGCATTATCTTGTACAATGAGCCTGTGCTTACTCCATGATTCTAAGATCTACCTGTCTGGCCTATACACTAAATAAATCCTTGTATATTTGTTACAGGAGACCTGTAAAGTCAACCCATGGAAATAATATATGTAATTACAATACTGTGTGGAACTCAGATGCTCATCAATCAGCAAAAGCATGGACACTTGGGGAATATTTATACCATAGCTAACAGCTGCGAAAAGAGATGACAAATATATGCATAAGGAAGGATAATTCTGACAGACTAACACAGAGTGATAAAAAAAATGAAAGCCACAGAAGAATAGACTGTATTATTCAGTTACTATATTTTTCTAAAATGTACTAAATTGAACAAGGTATGTTTAGGGATATATCCATTTGTGATGAATTATAGATGGAATTTAGGGAGATATATAGACCATTAGGACAGTGGTTATTTCAAGCATTCAAACGGGATAATACAATAGAGAAGGAGCCCACAGAGGGCTCTACACTTATTATTTATGAATGCTTCTTAAGCTGGGTGGATTGTTCATGACAGGACATTTTATAATACTCATAATATACAAAATTTAAATTCTGCATACAGAATGTATAGAGAGGTTTAGTTCACACAAAACGTTTTACAAATGGCAAAAAAACACACAAAAATGTTAAAGATTGTGAGTAAATATTTTTCCTGAGGCGTTCAGACTTAGTGAAAAAAATCTTAATTTGTAAACTTGGTGTCCACATTTTTGTATCTACATTATGATTTTGCTGAAATAAATATCTGTGAATTCATGCATATGAGAAATGGAAAGCAACTTATATTCATGTAATAAAATGTTATTCCATCACTGATAGCAAATAGAAGTCACTTTTACACTATATTATTAAAACTAAAAATGAGGCTTCAGATCAACATCTGATAATGATACATATTCATAGTGAAACATTAAGACAAAACTTGGAACTTATTATTTGTAAACATTCTAATCAGAAAAAAAAAAACAAGATGACAATAAAAAGATCAGAATAAAACATGAAGAGTTTAGAATGGATTTTAAGCTAATAAAAAAATAGTGCTGTTCTCAGAAAGCTTCATAATGTGAGTAATAAATCTTTGCATGTCCTTTTGGTGATTTTGTGGTGCCATCAGTCTTAACCTTATAACTTGTTTTGGGTGGTGTGGGGCAGTGACAACAGTTAGTGAATACACTATTTTCATCCTTATCAAGGAAGACTAGAATGTAGTTTGCATTCAAATGGCAAGGAGAAAATATACCTACAGCCTTGATTATGTCTGTTAACTCTCCATCCTACCACCGCAATATTGGCTAAAGGGAATTCGATTTTTTGGACATTACAAACAGCATCATACTAGTCTACTGTTTTGGTGATATCATGTTAATCATACCACATAAACAAGAGTGGCTAGTGTATTGGAAGTTTTACATAGTATCTAGAAGTTATTCTATAACCCTATGAAGACTGGGAGTCTTGTGATCTGGAGCATTCTTGGGGATCTGCCCCAAAGTAAACAGTCTATTATTGCTTCTTGCAATTTCTACCACCTAGAAGGAAATACAATGCTAGTTGAGACCCTTGGGAGTCTTGATTGTTTATTTCACACTTAGCAATATAACTTTGATACATTTCACATATGACACAGTAAGCAACTAGCTTTGAGTGGGCCAAGAATATTCATTAGACACTATGTATTAAAGTATCTTTTATGGTAAAAAAATGCTCTGCAGAGCTTATGGTGATCTCCAGCAAGTTTTACAACATAGAACCCTAGATTTCTGAAGAGAGGACAAGATATTTGTAACAGAGAATTATAGATCATTTGAAAGAAATATGTGACGTCTTACCATGGGACATCATGTGACCATGCTCTTAATGAGTGAGTTTTGTTATACCTATGAAGTCATAAGTTTGAATAGGTCCGGGAGCAGTAATACATCATGAGATGTGAAATGATATATCCAAAATTAGACATGAATGTACCCAGGGGTTAAAAATAAACTGCATAAACAAATGCCCAGATTTCCACATCATTTATCAGTGTTTCACTTGTGCTTCTCCATAAGTTTTTATTCATGGTCACAAGAGGTGTCATTTAAGACCAACTTATGTAAGAGAAGAAGTGCCAAATTGAATTAACAGAAAGGCCAGATATGTATGTGAGTCCAAGCTGAAGACACTTCTCCTGTCTCTGAAAGGAACATTCTTTCCAGCACTTTATCCGGTTATACAGTACGTGAAAAAAGAAAAGGCCCAACGTAGAACACTTCTTCGTGCCAAATAGTTTGGCTAGTTAGTCACAGAATTGGAAGGAAAAAAAAATCATGGGAAGTTTGGGGATAAGGAGATCTGAGAAGCATGGGGACATGCAGATTCATAAACATTTTGTACCCAAATTGTGAAAATCTGCCTACTAAGTATCTGTGCCACCAAGAGAGAGTTCCACTTTGTTTCCCTAAAGTAAGTATTCAATGTTGGAAATATGCTTCTAAGCACTGTTACAAATGCATCCCATAGATTATATATTTATTTCATTCTCCTTCATTTACATATATTTGTTTTTAATTGCCTTGAGAAATCTCATTTGACACCAGGGATATGTGGAAGTGGTTGCTTAATTTCCATATATTTGGGAATCTTCAGCTATCTTTCTCTTCCTGTTTTTTAGATTAATGCCATTGAAGTCTGAGAAGATATTTTGTATGATTTCTGTTGTCTCAAATTTTATGGTTTGTTTTATGGCTCAAAATATTGTCTGTTTTGGAGAAATACCCTTGTGCACTTGAAAAAGAATATGTGCTCTGCTTTTGAGTACAGTGTTCTGTAAATGTTTATTATATCTAGTTGGTTGATAGTCTTCTGTATTTTTATTAACTTACTGTATATTGTTCTAGGTATTAATGAGAGAGAAGTGTTAATTTTTTTTTAGCTGTGATTGTGCATGTATTTTAGCTTATCGGTTTTTGACCTGTATATTTTTGTCTTTTTTTTCTTCTTATTTTAGAGAGAGAGAGAGAGAGACAGAGAGAGAGACAGAGAGAGAGTGGGGGAGGGGGCAGGGGGGAGAGAGAATCTTAAGCAGGCTCCATACTCAGCGTGGAGCCCAACACAGGGCTTGATCTCTATTTGACTGACTCTGTCCTTTCATTTATATTGAAAGTGATTGTTTACAAATTTCAATTAAAATCTACTCTCCTGATAGATATTTTCTATTCTATTTTTTCTTTGTTTCTCTTTTCTGTCTTTTCTTGCGTTAAGCATTTTTTTATGATTTTTTTAATGTTCAATGTTGATTTATTATTTTTGAGAAATGTTTTTAGTGATTGCCTAGGGTTTAAAATATACAAATTAAAGTTACCAAGGTCCAAATTCAAATAATATTGTCCCATTTTACATAGAGAGTAGTAACTTTACAACATTATATCCCTAACTACTCCCCTCAGATTTTATGCTGTTGTTCTTATGGTGTCTAATTTTGTATATGTTATAAACATATATATAATACATACACTGTTATTATACACATCCACATACATTGCTCACACATTTGTTTTAAGCAATTTTCTTTTAGAACAATTAAAATGAGGACATTTGATTTACTTTTGCTTTCTTTTAGTTTATTTTTAGCAACATTTACTCCTTTTTTTGTAGACCCACCCAAGTTTCAGTCTGGTATCATATTCTGTCTACTAGAAGAGTTTTCTTTAACATCTACTGTAGTGGGTCTGCTGGCATGGATTCTCTGGGTGTTTGAGAATTTTTTAATTTTTTCTTCATTTTTGTAACAGTGTCACTGGGTATATTATTGCAAGTGGACTTTTTTTTTTTCCTTTAAGAACTTTTAAGATGTCACACCTTTGTTTTCTGGCTTGCATGACTTTTGCCAAGATAGCTACAATAATTTTTATCTTTATTTCTCTCTACTGTAACATTTTTTTTATCTTAATGCCTTCATTTTTTTTCCTTTTTCTTTTGTTTTTAGGGATTTCAGTATAATATGCTTCCGTGTGGGCATATTATTTGTTTGCTTCTATGTATTTATCCTTCTTGGTGTGTTATTTTTTTTTTCTTTTTGAGCTTCTTGATTCCTCATTTGCATGTCTGACATTTATCTGGGGTTGAGAAGTTGGAGACAGAGTGGACTTGCCAGGTGTTAGAGTATCTGCTTAAAGCCAACACAAAATAGAAATAACAACTAAGCTTTTAATTATTTACTCCGATAGTATACCTTGTTGTGTTTTCCCCAGTGGAACAGTATGTCAGCTGAGGGTTAGGTGGATCAGCCCACACATGGGGTTCTTGTCACTGTTGAGGAAGCTCTGAAAAAAAAAAAAATTAATCTTTCTGGCCCCAGGCAGAAGGTGGGGGAATAGAGGGATGAGCCAGGAGTGGAAAAAAGTACTGGGTACTAAGTCATAGAAGAGAAAAGTATCTTCAAGTTTCCCTGAAAAGACCCTCAAATAGAGGTGCCTTGGCTGGGAAGGCGTATACACATAAGAGTATGGCAGGCCAGAGGGGCTTGAGTGAGTTCTGACTGCAACTTCTTTCAGAGACTTCTGTGCACTGGTTGTACATCAAGCCTGGTTTGGGGAGAGCAGACCCTGCCAGGCCTGCAGGGTAAAGTCTTTGTAACATCAGGGCTGAAAAATCATATACGTTTAGGGGGAAGCTGGACTCAACATGAATATTTGAAAATTTGCATTCGTTTTTTTTCCAAGTGTTTCTTCTTCCCCTTTCTCTCTTTCTGCTCCTACAACTGTAATTGCACATATGTTAGAACACTTAAAATAGTTCCACAGCTATTGGAGACCCTGCTTTTTCTCCCTCTACTGACATTCTTCTTTATGTTTCCAGCTTGTGTAATTCCTGCTGAATAATCATTAAGTGCGCTGATTTTTTTTCCCTTGGTTTTGTTGATTATGCTGATGAACCCATTGAAGGCTTTCTTCATCTTCATTATGTGTTTTTAATTTCTACAATTTTCCTTTGATTCTTTTATAATTTCCATCTCCCTGATGAAATTACTCATCTGATCACCCACGTTATCCTCCTATTCCATTAGAGCTTTGAGTTTATCAATTATGGCTGTTTTAAATTCTCTATTAGTCCGAGCCAACTTTTGTCTTACATCTGAATCTGGTTATCATGATTACTTTCTCTTGAGAGTATTTTCATTTTTATATTCTTTTTCTTTTTTATTTGTCTTTTGAATGCCTTATAATTTTTGTTGAAAACCAGACATGTTATGTAGAGCATGAGACACTGAGGTAATAGTCTTATGTGTCAAAACAGTCACAACTTTCCTTCTGCTACACTTTTGGTTCAGGTGATTTTATAATCCATTTTAGGAGTTGGGCTGTGTTTGAGATTTGTTCTGGACATGTTTTCCCTCAGTGCAACATAGTATTCTGATTTACAGAGACCTTGTATCTGGGGTGTTAGGTGCTTTAGCAGAGCAAAATTTGCTTGAGTTTGAATTTTAGGTTTCCCTTTCTGCTGTGACTCTGAGACGGTCTTTTTGCATACTGCCCTGGCCTCCCAGCAGCGTGCTGCTGTCACTGTAATTAACCATCTGACTGGGTGGTGGTGTGTGAGGAAATGGTGTTCATTCTTCAGTCTAAGTCTCTTGTCTCAGGCATGCACTGTGTCCCTGGCTACCAGGCTTTCTTGGATCTCCTTTTCCTCCCCTGCCTGGAGTTTTGGGCTCAGTGTTTAATTCTACCTCTTCCCCAGAAGGGAGTTTTATCCCTCCCTCTTCCTTACTGTCTGTTAGCTGAAGTAAGCGTTCACCAACTCAAGCCAGTGCTGTTACTCTTCCTTGCACACACTGTGTTTTGTGTGGAGCTAGAGGGGAAGGATCGGTAGGAATTACCTGTCCCTACTGTATGGCTACAGTTCCCCTCCTCAGGTCTTCACCGCAGTCAGCACAGCTCAGGGTTCTGGCTGATTGTTTTGGTGTACCCTTGGCAGGTTTTGTGGGGAAAAACACAGGTCAGGGTACAAACACTCCCCAAATTCTGTAGCCCCCCAGCCCTCACGGTTTCAACACCTTCTTGCTGGTGAGTGATTGCATTTACTTCCGCTGGGTGAGTTTTAGCACATTTTCTTCTCCTGTAGACAATGTCTCTCCTTAGATTCTGGGTCAGTTTACTGATTTCTGATGAATTCAAAAAACTTAAGAATTTGAAGTTAGTTCAATTCTTTTTCATTGTAAGAGTGGGAGTTCCTTCCAGCTTTCTACATTTTGGAGAGGAAACCAGAAGTACAATGGTTAATTTTAGGTCAATAAATATTTATCTTGTTCCAATGGGTGTACAATATATTACATACACTACAGATGGAATTTGAATTAAGGTACCAGAGGCATTAACTAGAATCGTTCACAAATGGTCATCACTTACTTTCTTTGGGGAAAGATCAATTCTTGAAGTATTATTTGTATGACCAATAAATATTTGACAAATATTTGAATAATTAATAATTGAGAATTTTAGAGTTAAAAGTATCTGAAATTCCAAGCCAATGTAAACCACTTGAAATTTAGAAAATATCAATGGATTTCTGTCAACAATTAAATGTGCTATATCTGCATTCTGGAACCAGTAGGAAATAATTTGTGATATGTTATTTGATCCAGAATGTGATCAATGTTAATTACTTAGAAATAGCAATGTAAATCTGATCAATAATACTCTGATTTTGAGATTTCCCTCCCTTTGATGAATATAATTCAGATTGTCATCAGTAAATGAAACCTTGTTATACAAATTGCAGGATAATGATAATTAACTCAAACAAGGTTTAACTATATTGCAGGATAGTGGTATTTTACTCAAAAAGGTTCAAATGCATTAATCTAACACTGAAGTAATATTAACCTATGTCAGGCGGAAATAGCAGGCGTCACAGAGAATTTCTTTCAAAAACTCTGTACAAATCAGAAAGCATTATTCTGTCTTAGAAGCTATCTTCCCCCACAAACGTATGGCCAACTAATCTTTGACAAAGCAGGAAAGAATATCCAATGGAAAAAAAGACAGTCTCTTTAACAAATGGTGCTGGGAGAACTGGACAGCAACATGCAGAAGGTTGAAACTAGACCACTTTCTCACACCATTCACAAAAATAAACTCAAAATGGATAAAGGACCTGAATGTGAGACAGGAAACCATCAAAACCCTAGAGAAGAAAGCAGGAAAAGACCTCTCTGACCTCAGTCGTCGCAATTTCTTATTTGACACATCCCCAAAGGCAAGGGAATTAAAAGCAAAAATGAACTACTGGGACCTTATGAAGATAAAAACTTCTGCACAGCAAAGGAAACAACCAACAAAACTAAAAGGCATCCAATGGAATGGGAAAATATATTTGCAAATGACATATTGGACAAAGGGCTAGTATCCAAAATCTATAAAGAGCTCACCAAACTCCACACCCGAAAAACAAATAACCCAGTGAAGAAATGGGAAGAAAACATGAATAGACACTTTTCTAAAGAAGACATCCGGATGGCCAACTGGCACATGAAAAGATGTTCAGCGTCGCTCCTTATCAGGGAAATACAAATCAAAACCACACTCAGATATCACCTCACGCCAGTCAGAGTGGCCAAAATGAACAAATCAGGAGACTATAGATGCTGGAGAGGATGAGGAGAAACGGGAACCCTCTTGCACTGTTGGTGGGAATGCAAATTGGTGCAGCCGCTCTGGAAAGCAGTGTGGAGGTTCCTCAGAAAATTAAAAATAGACCTACCCTATGACCCAGCAATAGCACTGCTAAGAATTTACCCAAGGGATACAGGAGTACTGATGCACAGGGGCACTTGTACCCCAATGTTTATAGCAGCACTCTCAACAATAGCCAAATTATGGAAAGAGCCTAAATGTCCATCAACTGATGAATGGATAAAGAAATTGTGGTTTATATACACAATGGAGTAGTACGTGGCAATGAGAAAGAATGAAATATGGCCCTTTGTAGCAACATGGATGGAACTGGAGAGTGTGGTGCTAAGTGAAATAAGTCATAGGGAGAAAGACAGATACCATATGTTTTCACTCTTATGTGGATCCTGAGAAACTTAACAGAAACCCATGGGAGAGGGGAAGGAAAAAAAAAAGAGGTTAGAGTGGGAGAGAGCCAAAGCATAAGAGACTCTTAAAAACTGAGAACAAACTGAGGGTTGATGGGGGGTGGGAGGGAGGAGAGGGTGGGTGATGGGTATTGAGGAGGGCACCTTTTGGGATGAGCACTGAGTGTTGTATGGAAACCAATTTGACAATAAGCTTCATATATTGAAAAATTAAATAAATAAATAAATAAATGTTCGTTAAGTCAAAAAAAAAGCTATCTTCCCTATTCTCAATTATTTTAATATATTTTACCTATTTTCAAAGAACTCCTACAAAAAACAATAAATACATATACTTCCATTCATTAATATTATTTTGTATCACATATCTCAATTACAGCACTGATTTTGCATTCACTATAAATAATTCTATAACTGAATTATTCTTTTGTAGAAATTAAGCTTCTGTTAACTTCAGCCTGAAATATTAGGTCATATGACTAGACAGGTGAATAATAACGCATCATTTCTGAGATCAAGGAACTAATTAACAGGAGGAACACAAGGGATAAAATAGGATTCAGTGGGTTAATGCCATAATGGAGGCATGGCGAATATAATTTAGATATGCCTAAAAAAGTCTTATCTAACTCTGCCCTATAATGGCCAGACAAGGACCAAGGTAGAGAGGTAAAAGACTAATATTGCATAATGACCTCAGTTTTTATAACAAATTTTAGATGATAAGGGAGGTCCTTGGTTTAGGAACATAAATTGTTATCAGTGTTGGGAATATATAGTCCACTGCTTTAAACAAATAGCAGCAGTTCAGTCACATGAAATATCCAAGGAGATGTTCCATGTGCAAGATAATAAAACAGTGCCAGGAAATGAGTTATGTTCTTGACATTAAAGATGGGGTTAGTCATGGAATTGCTTTGTTATTTTTCACAAATATATTCATCAAGCTAAAAATATATATTGTTATGTAATTATTGAATGGCTGAAAAGTGCTTAACACTGCTATGGACATAGAATAATGAACCCAACAAAGATGTCTATGCCCTGATCCCTGGAAACTATGAATACATTAAACTACATGGCAAAGGAGAATTAAGGTAGCAGATGAACATAAGGTTCTAATAAAATTATTTTAAACTAGTGAGATTATTTTGGATTATTCAGGTAGGACCAATGTGAAAGCAAGGGGCCTTAGGGAGAAAGAGTGAGACAGAAGAGTCTGAATAAGACAAGGAGGTGTGATGATGGAATTAAGTTTAAAGTGATACAGTTTTGCTCGCTTTGAAGATGGAGGCTGAGGGTCATGAGCCAAGAAATGGGGTCAGCCTGTAGATATGTTAAAAAAAAGGCAAGGAAACAGATTCTCCCCCAGAGCCTCCAGATAGGAATGCAGCCCTGCAGACCTCTTGATTTTAGCCCAGTGGGATCCATCTCAGATTTCTGAACTACAGAACTGTAAGATGATAAATTTGCATTGTTTCAAGCCACTGAGTTTGTGGTCATTAGTTTTTTTTAATACAAAATGTATATAACTAATTTTGAAAACCAGTACAATCATTTAACATATTTAAGGAATAAACTAACATAATCCCATTTGATAACAGATTCTCCTGATAGGAGATAATATCATGGAAAAATTCTTAGTATGGGAGGATTCCATGGGAATGGAAGGCAACAAAAGCAACATAACTGAGAGTGAGGTTGAATGACTAACATGATAGACAAAATTACCTAATGCCCACTCTCTTTGGTAGTATTAATTAATCATTAAATTCTTGGGATGGAAATTCATAAATACCTCTTAACTTGATCTCCAAGAACAGGTCATCCAGTTCTTGTACTTAGGTTATTCACACCTCAGAGCCCAATGAAGTGAAACCTTAATGCTCTTAAGGAGATGCCCTGCAATATTTATTATGAATCTTTCATTTAGCACTCCTCAGAAAGATCTGTGACCAATTATTGGTGTAACTGTGCACTGGGGAAAACAAAACAAAACAAAACAAAACACCCTACCCAAGCTTTTCAGGGATTATTCAGTAACAGCTGTGAGTTACAACTTCCTTATGAAGGTGGTGTTTTACATTGACTAACCAAGGTGGTGTTTTACATTGACTAACCATTCAGAGTGTCAATTTTAAGGATTAGAAGGTACAGTTTTTTTTTTTTTGTTTTTTTTTTCAACGTTTATTTATTTTTTGGACAGAGAGAGACAGAGCATGAACGGGGGAGGGGCAGAGAGAGAGGGAGACACAGAATCGGAAACAGGCTCCAGGCTCTGAGCCATCAGCCCAGAGCCCGACGCGGGGCTCGAACTCACGGAACGCGAGATCGTGACCTGGCTGAAGTCGGACGCTTAACCAACTGCGCCACCCAGGCGCCCCTAGAAGGTACAGTTTTAATGCAAATCTGCTTGACCATAGCTCCTGAATCATGTATCATTTTTCCTGTTTCCCAGTTTACTGTTGGAATATATATTCTCAGCATTGAGAGAAAATTGACATTTTCCTCCTGAGTAAATGATATTATGATAATAAATTTCAAATAGAAGTTTCTGGAGCTCCGTTGCCAAAATAACAAGTGGAAAGAAATGCCATATTCTTCAGGATATTTAATATATTAACATCACCATGAAAACTTTGAAAAATATGGGAATGGAGGCGCCTGGGAGGCTCATTCGGTTGAGTGCGTGACTTTGGCTCAGGTCATGATCTCATGGTTTGCAAGTTTGAGCCCTGCTTCGGGTTCTGTGCTGATGGCTCAGGGCCTAGAGGCTGCTTTGGATTCTGTGTCTCCCTCTCTTCTGCCCCTCTCCTGCTCATGCTTTGTCTCTCTGTCTCTCAAAAATAAATAAACATTAAAAAGTTTATTTTAAAGAAATTTTTTTTTTTAATTTTTTTTTCAATGTTTATTTATTTTTGGGACAGAGAGAGACAGAGCATGAACGGGGTAGGGGCAGAGAGAGAGGGAGACACAGAATCGGAAACAGGCTCCAGGCTCTGAGCCATCAGCCCAGAGCCTGACGCGGGGCTCGAACTCCCGGACCGCGAGATCGTGACCTGGCTGAAGTCGGACGCTTAACCGACTGAGCCACCCAGGCGCCCCGAGAAATTTTTTTTTTAAATGCAGGAATGATCTCACCTTAACTCTCTTGTTGGACACTGCTATAGACAGATGGGTTCAGTAGGAAAGCAATGGATTACCATGCACTAGACCAAATAGAATTCTTACGAAAATAAATAAATACATCCCTTAGCTCTTTTAGTGTACTTATTGTTATGCTAGGTGCTGCTCATCTCCATATATGTGAACAGAAACACAAAAATTATTGTCACTTGGCCTTAAAGTTTCAGTGGATCTAGAGATGCCTGAGTGGCTCAGTCGGTTAAGCATCTGACTCTTGATTTCAGCTCTGGTCACGATCTCATAGTTTGCGAGTTCAAGCCCCAAGTGGGGCTCTGCACTGATAGTGCAGAGCTAGCTTGGTATTCTGTCTCTTCTTCTCTCTCTGCCCCTCCCCAGCTCGTGCTTGTGCTAGCTCTCTCTCTCTCTCTCTCAAAATTAATAAGCATTAAAAAAAAAAGTTTCACTGGATCTAATCTAGTGCTTGGAATATCTACAGTAGAATTATATAATTTCTTGAATTTGTGCCAGCCTCCTTTGGGAGAGTTGCTGCAGTGGTGCCTAGGAGTTTTTGAGCATTGAGGTTACTTTCTTCAGAAAGTACAATTCTATTTTGAGAAGAAGCTTCAATTATGTTGTTTAACAGTTGGAAGGACTGAATGCTGGACCGTAAGACATTAGTTGACCATGAAACCTATGCTGCCCTTCATCAGCTTATCCTTAACCATGCTTTTAAACATGCTCATCTAAATGTTACTGTCTAATACAAGTGGTTTTTAAAAGTACATGTTTAGGCACATGCTGAAGGCTAGTGTAAGTTGCACAAGCATGCCATCTACCTTCCTAGTAACCACCCCCCAACCCCCCACCCCCCACTGCAGTAACATACCTCTCTCAAGCTACATGCATGGCCTCATGGATATTTTTTTGTTACCTAGTTGCCTGAGAAGAATGGACATAAATTCTAGATGCCTCTGAGCCTTTTTTGCTGTTGCTGGCCAGAATCAGAATGCTTGAGCATAATAGTGCCAGTCAGGAGAACCATGGGAAGACAGTAATCAGCCAGCATTCTGCCCCAAACAATCACGTTGAAATCTACCTCTAGAAATAGGCATGCAGAAAATTAGGGGTTGTGGGTTTTGGTAGTGAGGAGAATTGGTTTTCTAAGTCAATTGCAAAGTAATTTTCTTAGATGAAGGAGTTGTAGTATTCTCAGACCAGACAGGAAGATCTGCTCTTATTCTAAGACAGGAACCCTGCTCGGTAGGGTTGTTGATTTTAATGCAATGAGTATTTTTGAATCTATATTACAGGTCTTTGGTTCCTTTTTTATTCTGTTCCTAAACTTTTACATAAGAGACCTGTAGAGAATATGAATTTAATGATGCTTTAATTCAGTAGTTAGCATTAAAACAGCTTCGGGCTTGGCTGTCAACTACCCCAGCCCTGCAGCCACTAGAAATAAAAATTATTTTACCACATGTTTAGAAATCCTTGTATATCAGTCCATGCTTTGAACCAAAAAAAATTGCGATTTGAACTTGCCCCACTATTTTATTTTTTGTTTTCTTTAATGTCTTTTTATTTATTTTTGAGAGAGAGAGTGCTAGTGGGTAGATGCAGAGCAAAAGGGGGGCAAGAGGATCCAAAGTGAGCTGCATGCTGACAACAGAGAGCCCAATACAAGGCTCGAATCCACAAACCGTGAGATCATGACCTGAGCCAAAGTCGTATGCTCAACTCACTGAGCCACCCAGGCACCCCTTGTCACACTATTTTAAAGGTCTGTCAGGAGTCTTAGAAGCAGCCATTTCATCACATGGCAAGATAGACATATGTTCATAGAGGAAAAATAAACAATTACATATATCAGAAAATAAATTTTGAATGCCAATAAGCATGTGAATATACTTGTTTTCATCAGTAGGCAGGAAAATCCAAATTAAAGCTACAAAAATATTTTAAATGTCTGCAATATTAGATGTTGGAAGAATGTGGAGTGTGGAACCCCAGCCTGCAAGATGGCCCCCAACAAGCCATCTTGGTATTTCTTGGTATTATTGCCCTTTTATAGTGTTCTCCAAATTGAACCAAGGCTGACCTATATGACCAATATAGTATAGTGGAAGTATTTTATGTTTTTTGAGACTAGGTCTTAAAGGGCATTGAATTTCGGCCTTGCTGTCTTAGATTATTCATTCTGGTCACCATGCCATTCCCAGGATACTTAAAACAGTCTTGTAAAGGCTCGCATGGAACTGAGGCAACAATTTGCCTGTCATGTGAATAAACTACTTTTGAAATAAATCTTCTCACACCTGCCAATCTTTTATGATACTCCAGTTACAGAAGACATTTAATTTTGACCTAATGAGAGGGAGGGTCTGAGCCAGAACTGCCCAGCTGAGTACCCAACCTGCAGAAAATGTAAGAGATGATAAGTCACTATTGTTTTTTTAATTCATCGAGTTTTAAAGAAATTTATATGCAGCAACTTCTAACTAATAGGTAGAATAATAACAACTTCCATAATCTGCTTTAGGGTAAGTTGGTGCAGATCCTTTGGAGAAAAAAAAAACCTGCTGAGTATTATCTAATAAAGTTCAAAATATGCACACCACATTGTTTAGCAAATCCACTCATTCTTATATATATCCGTGTCATGTGACAAAACCTTTATAGCAGCCTTGTTCATAATAGCAAAACAGGATACTACCCAAATGTCTAATAACAATAGACAAATCCATAAGTAAATTGGAGTATAATCATCAAAGACTATCTAGCAACAAAAATAACAACATACCACTGAGATGAAATTTCCAGATCTAATAAGCTAGTTTCAAAATAGTGTGATAAAATATGATTCTATTTTATATAAATTTCAGGAGTAGGGAAAGTTGAGCATATTATTTAGGGATGCATACATTTAGCAAAAGTATAAAGGAAAGCAAGAAACTGATTAAGTAGGCATAATAATAGGGGTGCCTGTTTGGCTTAGTTGGTTGAGCATGCAACTTTGGCTCAGGGCTCAGGTCCTGATCTTGTGGTTTGTCAGTTCAAGCCCCACATTGGGCTCTTTGCTGTCAGTGCAGAGCCTGTTTGGACCCTCTGTCCGCCTTTCTGTTTGCACCTTCCCCACTTGCACTCTCTCTCTCAAAAATAAATAAACATTAAAAAAAGGCATAATTATAGAAGCTCGACTATTTTTCAAGGAGTTTTTCAAAAAGAGAGAAAAGTTTGTCATTGAAAAGATGCATGGTGAGAGTGAGGGCTGTTTTTCTGGGATCCTGACAGTGTTCTGGCTATTGACTTTGTTTACATAGTTACATAGATGTTTGCTTTATGATTCTCTATTAAATGAGACATATAATGTATATAGTTGTCTGTATTTTATTTCACAATATAAATGCATTTAATAAACACTGTAGTACTCAGTATATACTAGGTGATATTCCAGGAGTTACACATGTTAACCTTTAATTTTAATTTAAAAAAAAATTTTTACCATTTATTTTTGAGAGAGGGACAGAGCGTGAGTGGGGGAGGGGAAAGAGAGCGAGGGAAGCAAAGAATCCAAAGCAGGCTCCAGGCTCTGAGCTGTCAGCACAGCTCGAACCCATAAACTGTGAGATCATGACCTGAGCCAAAGGGACACTTAACCAATTGAGTCACCAGATGCCCCATTAACCTTTAAGTTTTATAGCAACACTATGAAGTAAGTAGTTTTATTAGCCCCATTTACAGATTATGAGATTGAGACACAGAGAACTTAAGTAAATGTCCAAAATCGTACCATTTGTAATTGACAGAGTGAGGATTCAGACTCAGGCAGTTTGGCTCCAGAGCTCCCTGCTTAGGAGCCAGACCTGTTTTGTTTGTTTATCTTTAGTTTGTTTCATTGGTTAGTGTTTGCTGATTGGTTTGATTTGGCTTAAATAAGAGTGGAGATGAAAGGGATATTCTTGTCTTTGTGTGAGAACTTAATTGTGTCTTTTAATCCTGTGTTTCTGTGGCAAAATGAAGTGTTTGAAGGAAATAAGTAATTTCAACACAAGCCTGAGGGTTGTGGGGAGCCTGGCATAAAGACAAAGAAAGATGTAAATGGATGGGAGTACAGGATTTTAAGAGCAGCTTCACTTTCATTTCTTTTGTATATGATGCTCCTGTATAAAATAATGCATGTATGAAGTTGTTAGGCTTTAATGTATTAGAAAATGCTGACATTCCTGAGAGTTCCTTCTAAATCTGATGCATAGTGACAGGGATCTCCCATTTCGCTGTTGCCCAGAGATCTTACCCTAAACATCCATCCACATTGTTTTTATCACTGAGTATCTTCAGGCCCTGATGACTTCTGATAACAGTTGGCAATTTAATTGCAATAAATCACATGTAGATGCTAACCTTGTCCCTAAAATTTAAGGACATGTATTTTTAGAGGGGCAAGATCTTCATCTTACCAGAGGGATCTTTGTGCTAAGATGTGACAAGACATAGAATATATAACAAGGATAGTTTCAGAGCTTTTGAAAACCATAAGAAGTAATAACAGGTATGAAAATATAAATATAAACAGAGATTTCTTTATTTTGGGGAAACAGACTTTTTGTTTAGAAATAGCATTTTAATTCATGGACAATTCAGGAGTAAGTAAAATTACGACTTGTTAGAACAACTCACAGGCTTAATACTAACCAAGTGTGCTGAGTGATTCATGTTTCATATAGATTTAATTATAAAATAAATAAGAAATATTCAGTCTCTATCACTAAGAAACAAAGAACAAGTAAATGAAAGTAGATTCAAGTGAAAATCTCTGACAGCCTAGGGAAAAATAAACAAAAAACAAACAAAAAAAAATTCATACTACAAATGGAAAAATGATATATGAATAAAGTTATTTCTGTGTTTCAGATGTGGAGAGAGGTATTGAATCGAGAAGTTCCGAGGATTGCTAGATGAAAAAACAACAAAAAATGAATATTGCAACTTTCATAAACCTTTTTTATTGTTAAATTTAAACAGTTTTTTCTTCTGCTGAAATTGTCCTAATCCAACTAGAGACAAGACTGAGAAGCTCAAGGGAAGGAAAGTAGCAAATGAAAATTTTTATATGAAATAAGGAAATAAAGGAATGATTTAGTTCTTTTGACAATATGTTTGCTTTCTGCATAAATGAGAACTATTCATATTTTAGTAGAGGCTATTCTTATAGAAAAAAATTCTAAGAATTCATAGAGTAGAAAAGTGCCTTTCAATCTCTTTTTATTGTAAATAGATATACTGCTTAGTTTGTATTTGTGTAGCGACCCCCCCGTCCTTTTCACCCAGACACACAGATTTGACAGAAGAACAAAAATATGCTTCTAGTTGGCTTCAAAGCTGTGGGGAAACTTGATCATAATATGTCTTTCTACTGAATTTTCTGGACAAATGATTTTTTTAATGTGTTATTTATTTTTGAGAGAGAGAGAGAGAGTACGAACAGGGGAACCACAGAGAGAGGGAGACACAGAACTCGAAGAAGGCTCCAGACTCTGAGCTGTCAGCACAGAACCTGATGCGTGGCTCGAACCCATGAACCGTGAGATCATGACCTGAGCTGAAGTCGGATGCTTAACCGACTGAGCCACCCAGGTGCCCCCTGGACAAATGATTTTTAGAAGAAAGGAATTATGGACAATTGCCTGTCCCAAAATTCATACAGATATACACGTATGTTGTCTTCCATTGAAATAATTAGAGATTATTTATGTCTATAAGTCTATAAGCTCTAGATAATAATGATGAATTAGATATGGACTGAAGTATATATTATTTGAAATCAATAACAGTTTTCTCAGTGATGGAGACATTTTCATTAAAGTCATTGACTTGCACTTTTTGAAATATTTCTTGAAGGAAGGGGTAACTGATAATATTGCTATTGTGTAAATCTATATGAAGTTACTGTGAATTTATAAAAAGTGGTGAGTGTAAATCACTGTGTAGTGGGGTCACTCTGGGTAAATTAAATCTGCAAAATACTAAAAGAAAATAGATCTAAGAATTCTTACAAATGGAGGGCAGTGGATCTCTGAGTCTCACAAATAAAAATAACTGAAAGGTTAATACCTTAAACTTAAATCAGTTGCTTTAAGCATTTTAATGTATCCATAAAAAAGATCATTGATTTTTCTATTTTGAATCAAGCAGCTTTTACTTTAACAGAATAAATCTCTGTGTCTTAGGTAAAAGAAGTACGTGCATGGATACTAAATTCAAAGAATTGGTTATAGAATTCATTAATTAATTGAATACTTTTCTTTATATTACTGATGTTTATTTTGCGCTTACGTAGTTTGGGCAGTTGGCATAAAATGGTAAACAGAGACTTTGAAAATATTAATCACTGCTCATACCACTATCTTTATATCCATTTTTCTGAACTTTTAAGAATATTAGATGTTTCTTTAATGTGCCATAGACTGGGGAAATTAAATAGTATAGATTGCTTTGTATAACTTTCTTATCTTAAACCATGGTAGATGAATATAATAAATGTGTTTCTCAGGGGTAGAAAATTATCAACTGATTAATGAGAGTTTTAGGAAAGTAAAACGAGTCTTTAACAATAATAACATGTTATATATTATATATATATATATATATATAATTTATTATATATATATATATATAATTTATTATTACTAAGCATGTCTTTTCAGAGCAACGGTGTGATCCTCCCTTTCATACTATTTTGTGAGAGTGGTATGAAAGAAAACAATTATTCCAGGAGTCAAGACTTGAGATTCATTTACTAAAAAAAACCCTGAAAGCCTATATAAAAGCACAAGTGGAGTTTCTTCATTTGTTTGTTTTTTCCTTAGCAAAAACACATCATTTGTTCATTCATTCATCTATCTATACAAAAACATAATCGATTATTTAGTATACATTCACTATATACCTAGTATCTCACCAGGCACTACGGTAGTATCCTATGTCCAATATTCTTCCTGCTTCTACAAAGTTTATGAACTAGTGAGAGAAATCAACATTTGACATGTAATTAAACAGATAGCTACTGGGTTCTATAGGTGGTCATAAACTGAGTGATTAAGGAAGGCCTGTCCCAAGTAGTAACATTTAAGGTCATATCTGAAGGATGCATAGGTAGTAACCAGGGAAAGGAGGAAGATATGAAAGAGGGTTCTAGGCTGTAAAAGTATCTTAGGCAGTTTTCCTAAGGTGGGGTAAAAAATGCCATGTATGAAGAATGCGAAAGTGACCCCACTGCCTGGGAGAAGAGGGTGAAAGCAAAGGTGGCCATTAATAGACCTTTGGAGGTAAACAGGGTATAATTTATGCACAGTCTTGTAGGAATATTAAGGACTTTTCTTTTTTCTCTGAGTAATGAGAAGCCAACAAAGCTTTTGAAATAATATCTTGACATGTTTCCCTTTGCATTTTAATGAGATCACTGGGATTGCTTTGTAACAAATGGAGAGGAGGTAGAAGTGAATCTAAAAGACATAAATGATCTGCTCTCCCCATCAACTCTGTACTCATCTCTACCCCTCTCTTTCTCGATCACGCCATAACAGCCACACTGATCTCCAGAGCTTCCTTTGAGCTTTCTTAGCCTTTTTCCACTTCAGGGCCTGTGCATTGAGTTTCTCCCTCCCTCAAATACTTCTTACATTATCCACATGTCTGATTCTTCAGCACTTTTTGGTTTACCCTATCAGAGAGGCTTTTTCTTACCTCAAAAATAATCACCCCCCCCACCATCAATCTGGTATTTATCTTCATTAATCTACTTTATGTTTCACTATAGTGAAATGCAGTACTTCTCACCATCATACATACAATTTATTTATCTTCTGTTCTACAAAGTACTGAGCTTCATCAGCCAGGACCTTCATCTGCTCTGACCCCAACACTGAGGGATTATGCCTGCTACATAGTAGATGTTCAATAATTTCTCAGTGAATGAATGATTAATGAATACTAAAGAGTCTCTTTCAGGCATTGGGAAGTCAATGATAAACAGAATAGTCATTGCCATCCAGACCTTTATATTGTATTACATGGAGACTTGATGCTCAAATAACTACATTTACATATATTAGAAATATCTCATAACCACTACAAGCCCTTAATTTTTCTCCACTACAAGCCCGTAATTCTGCACTGCTTAAAGGATTCACCTCAATGTCTTAATTCAGTCATTTATTAATTCAGACAGTATTTATTTACTGAATTTTTATATGCTTCAAATTCAGAAGACACAAATGTGATGATTCTAGCTGTTGAAGTAAATGCTGTTGAGTGGTAAAAATATTCATGTACAGCAGTTTTAATAGTACAGTAAAACAGTGGTTTACAAGCATAATTCGTTCTGGAAACATACTTGTAATCCAAAGCACTTGTACGTCAAAGAAAATTTCCCTATAAGAAATACTGGAAACTCAGCTGATGTGTTCCACAACCCCAAAATATTCATATAAGAATGACTAAATACTGTAATATAATGCAAGATAATAAAGAAAATACAAAATATAAAGAAAAATAAACAAATTAACCTCCACTTACCTTTGAAAACCTTTGTGGCTGGTGTGAGGGAGAGGAGAGAAGGGTTATTGTATATGACAGCTTTCACTATCACTAATAGAATCACTGCTATCTATTGGCTCAACGGAATCTTTTTTTTCGTGTAACTTTAACAACGAACCTATCCGATGACACTTCCTTTTGCCTCTTTTTGAGGATTTTGCAGAAATGTGACATTGCATTGATGATCACCCACAATCCTGCAGAGAAAGAGAGAGAGAGAGAGAGAGAGAGAGAACCGTTGGCTCAGTTTGTAATCATGTACATTTGGCATCATATACTACTAGTATTTCAACACATCGCTTGTTTTTCAAGTTAAAATTTATTAGAAATGTTTGCTTGTCTTGTGAAACACTCGCAGAACTAGTTACTCACAATACAAGGTTTTACTGTATATGATAAGAGTAAAAGAAACATATGTGAAAAAAAGTTCTCTGAGGGAGTAGGGACAAGGTACAAGGTAGGACAAGGGAGTAAAATAGTAATCTCTCTGCAGTGTTAGAGGAAATTCCCTGAAAGTGCTCTTAACTGTGATTCTTAACTGAAGAGTAAGATTGTACTAGGAGACAGAGTGAGAAAGATGTTCCAGTTGGGGAAAGGAAATGGAACAAATGCAAAAATAAAACTAGAATGAATTAGGGCTCATAAATTTATAGAAACTCTGTGAGTTAGTTGTGGGAGTTAAGTCTGAAAAATTAAGTTAGGTCCAATAATAAAGGCCTTTATAGTTAAAAAATAATTTGAACTTTTCCCTATTTTCAAGTAAGACATCACAATAATATTGCATTTGTTCTAACTAAACATGAATAGATTCACATTTTAAGAAACTAAATTTGGTGATATATTAAATCTGGATTAATAAAGTTAAGAAACAAGACCAATAGGTCCTTAGATAGAAGATTATGAAGTTTTATGTCTAATGTTGTAAGGGTGAACAGAAAGGTGTGAAATAAAATACCCTAAAGATATAATGAATTAATATGGTGATATGATAAGGCTGAAAAAAGTCAAAGAGTATCTAATTTTGTCCTGCATGACTACAGGACTATATAGGGACTCTGTAGGGACTATGTAGGGAGATGGTGGTTTTCTAGAATATCTGAAAAATAAGGACTGAAGGATCAGTTCAGCTGAAAGATGAGTTTTGGTTTGGATAGATCAATTTTGTCATACCTGTAGGACTCCTAGGTAGCAAAATACCAGGAGTACAAAACGAGAAAAGGTAAAAAAGAAATTTATGTTTTAAAACCGTTGGCACATTTGTGATGTGTTAACATGATACAATATATAATTTCATCAAGGGAAAGTAAATAATTGAAAAATTCATGAAACCAGTTTGGAATCCTGAGGAGCATCAACACATAATGATTAAAAAGAATGTTTTTTTTAACAGCTTTATTCATAATTGTCAAAACTTTGAAGCAAGATGTACTTCAGTAACTGAATGGATGAACAAATTGTGATACATCCATACATTGGAATATTACTGAAAGATAAAAAGCAGTGAATTAATTAAGTCACGAAAGAGACATGGAGGAAACTACAATGCATATTATAAGTGAAAGAAGCCAGTCTGAAAATGCTCAATATTGTATGATTCCAACTATGTGACATTCTGGAAAAGGCAAACCTATGAAAACAATGAAAGGTCAGTGATTTACAGAAGTTAGTGGGGAGGAATCGAGGAGTAAATGGAACCCAGGGAATTTTAGGGCAGTGACACTATTCTGTATGATACTATAATAGTGGATACATATCTTCATACATTTGTCAAAATCTGTAGAATACGAGACACAAAAAATGACCCTTCATGTAAACTATAGACTTTAATAATAATGCATCAGTATTGGCTTACCAGTTATAATAAATGTGTCACATTAATTCAACATGTTAATACTAAGGGAAACTGGGAGAGAGGGATGTTATACGGGAACTCAGTACTTCCCACTTAATTTTTCTGTGAACCGAAAACTTCCTTAAAAGTAAAGCCTACTAAAAATGTTTTAAAAAATGTTAAAAACGAACACATAACATGCTGGCAAAGATACAAAACAATTTGGGAGGAAGGATAAAGAGAACAGGAAAATGAAACGTAAAAAAGTTATGATCAAATGAACATTGGAAGAAGGAAAAATTGCATGGAAAACAAATGCTGTGCTTATATCAATAGGATAAAAACTAAAGAAAGGAACTTCATTTTGCTACTAAGAGTTCATCAATAAATTCCATAGGGATTTGCTCTAACATGAATAGGTCACATTTTAAGAAAATAAATTTGATCACATATTAAATCTGGATTAATAAAATTAAGAAAGAAGACCTTGGTCCTTGGATAGAAGATTATGAAGTTTTATGTCTAATAAATTCCATAGGGAGAGAATGAAGAACTAGAATTCTGATTAAAAACTAAAATTCATAGGGACTGAATTGGAACTAGTACCTAGAGATTTAAAGACTATGTATTTATTTAGAAGGAGCATGTATGTGCAAGCAGAGGAGGGCTGCAGGAGAGAGAGAATTTATTTATTTATTTATTTATTTATTTATTTATTTATTTATTTATTTATAGAGCATGTGTTCATACATGAGTTGGGGAGGGCCAGAGACAGAGGGAGAGATAGAATAAGAGGGAGATGGGAAGAGAGAGAGGAACAAAGAATCCCAAGTGGACTTAGTGCTGTCAGTCAGAGACCAAGGTGGGGCTTGAACTCATAAACTGTGAGATCATGATCTGAGCTGAAACCAAGAGTCCAATGCTTAATTGTCTGAGCCACCCAGGTGCCCCACGAGAGAGATTCTTAAGCAGACTCCACTCCAAGCATGTAGCTCGACATGGGGCTCGACGCTGGGCTCTATCTCATGACTGTGAGATCATGACCTGTGTGCAAATCGAGAGTTGGATGCTTAACCAACTGAGCCACCCAGGTGCCCCCCCAAGAGACTTAATATTTTGCTTCAGTTTCTTCTCTTAATTCAACTTCCTCATTGGAGATAGGGCAAACTTTTTAAAGCATAGCTTCTGCTTATCATCCATCAGTGAATATTAACTATCTATACAATAAAGCCCAATATTTTTAAATATACTAAGGTGCCTGCCTTAAATATATATTTAAATCTTTCTTCCAGGACTTGCATAATATGGAAACAGTGTTTATTTTTATAAACGAATGAGAGAAGAGGTATATTTTAATTCAAGTTCTTTCTACATGTATAGGTTCAGAATTGTACCATCTTTAAAATATTGGACCTGGGGCGCCTGGGTGGCGCAGTCGGTTAAGCGTCAGACTTCAGCCAGGTCACGATCTCGCGGTCCGTGAGTTCGAGCCCCGCGTCGGGCTCTGGGCTGATGGCTCAGAGCCTGGAGCCTGTTTCCGATTCTGTGTCTCCCTCTCTCTCTGCCCCTCCCCCGTTCATGCTCTGTCTCTCTCTGTCCCAAAAATAAATAAAACGTTGAAAAAAAATTAAAAAAAAATTAAAATACTGGACCAATTCCAATGCCTTGAGAAATAAATGCATAAGAATACATATTGAAATGGTAAGCAATGGCAGTATTATGTTTTGCTTGTTCCTCTCAGGGAAGGCAGGGCCTTGATATAAGTGTCATCAGACAATAAATGAAAAGGTTTTTAAGAGTCCAAATAATTCTTTTTGATTTTGGGTATTTGAGGATAGTTATTTCTGTAGTGTCAAGGAAAGGAAATCTAAACCTGTCATGAACTGAGGAAATGCCAAAGCAAATCAAGTAGTTTCTTGGGTGTTCTGGAGTTTAAATTGATGAAATATTAACAAGATCTCTAGGTGTGAGGCCAGGCTGGGGCTTGACATTGTTATATGGTTTGACCACAGGAGAACTTTTCTGCTTAGAAGGGGTAGCTGTTGTTGATGGAGCCCAACTTCCTTCTCTAATACTTGGGGCTATGGAGATGAGTCATTGTCCTTCATGTCCCAGGATATTTTTCTACCATTGATCACACTGTTGTCTTCTTGAGCTGGACCCCATCCTCTCCCTTTCAGGTAGCCTCATGTATTCATGTTCTAATCCACTTTGTGATGAACTCATGATTTATCTCCCTACGAAAAATTGAATTGAGATTCATTTGAAGTCTCTGAAAGCAGCTATAATTCTATAATCTTGCACCACATGGAAATAGAGCTGATGGTTAGAAGGCTTGACCCTGCTTGACTGAACTTAAGTGAATATCGCCTGCATGGTTCAGTTGATTGAGCATCAGACTGTTGATTTTGACTCAAGTCATGATCCTAAGGTTGTAGGATTGAACCCCATGTTGGGTTCTGTGCCGAACGTGGAGCTTCTTGGGATTCTCTCTCTCTCCCTCTACCTCTCTCCCTGGCTTGTGCTCATAGTCTCTCTCTATCTCTCTCTAAAGTAAAAATAATAATAATAATAATAATAATAATAATAATAATTTTAGAAGTATTAGTGACTATCATTTATATAATTGAATGAATATCAGTGTTGCTTTCAGATGTAATTTTTTAAAGAAAAATTTTCCTCGTTGATGATTATCTTAACTGAACCAGAAACAGGTAGAATTGAGACTGTAAAATAATGTATACAACCTAGTAGTCATGCCTTATTTTAAATACACAGGTTTCCCCCAACAATTTGAAGGAAGCAACCAAAAGAATGTGAAGTTTTGTTAATAATAGTTCAAGTTTTAACTGTTTAGCTCATCTATATCAAACAGCACTTAATTCTAAATTCTAAAATACAAAGCTGCATCCTTAACATGGATACTATATCAGCACATCTGGGAATATATATTTGATCCAAGGAAGTTGCTATCATCCAGAAAAGTATCTCGTGCCCAGTGGTTACAGAGGCATACAACTTTTACATTTTTCAAAATTAAATTGAACAGTATTCACTATATAACTTACAAAATCAAAGGCCACACATGCGCCAGCTCTGGGCATCTCATCTTACTTTGAACAAACAGATTATCCTCAGAAATGCTTATATTTGCTTGATAATCGCACTGGATTTTAGAACAACTGAAGATTAAAGACACAGACTTCACAGAACTTAAACCAGGAGCAACTGCATTCATTATTGATATTCTTTAGTTTCCTCATTTGATTTAATGTCCTTATAAACACATAATTGAACCAAACTGTTTCTATCTGTTTCCCTGCCCTAACCTCTACTCTGGCAGTAATGAGGCCAGAAAAAAAAAAGTGACTATTACAAATTCTGTGCACAGTATCCTTGTCTGTAAGGTAAGTTCTACAGTGCAGGAAAACCAATCCTTATAAACTAAATAATATTTTCTACAATTTGAATCTGTGAAAAATATTAACAATGAATAGTCACTGTCTATCCAACACTGTG
Source organism: Leopardus geoffroyi (assembly GCF_018350155.1). Lineage (NCBI taxonomy): Eukaryota > Metazoa > Chordata > Mammalia > Carnivora > Felidae > Leopardus > Leopardus geoffroyi. The sequence goes on from NC_059328.1 coordinate 89,979,676, forward strand.
AGGGGAGAAATTTTATTTGCTTAGCATTGCCACAGCTGTTTGCCTCAGCCTTTCTTCCATTTATTTACTAGTGCAGATCTCCTTTTTATAATTGGCTTTCATTGAAACATATAGTTTGAAGCTAAATATGCCACATTTTTTATGAAATGAAAAGTAGGATTTTTAATTGGTGACTAAAGAAAGAGTGTAAATATTTATAAATTAAAGTAACATTGTCCACTTTTTTCCTTTTCACACAGTGACAGCACACAATCTTTGCTAGCAAAGCCTGAGTGTTTATTTTGTGCAAGTACTTTTTTTTAAGTATATATTTATTTATTTATTTAGAGACCATGAGCAGGGGAGAGGCAGAGAGAGAGGGAGAGAGAGAATCCCAAGCAGACTCTTGTCAGTGCAGAGCCCAATGCAGGGCCCGAACTCACGAACAAACCATGAGATCATGACTAGGTCTGAAATCAAGAGTCAGATGCTTAACACACTAAGTCACCCAGGCCCTCCTGCCCCAAGTACTCTTCTAAGTGAGTCGCAGGTTTTGGCTATTGCAATTCACAATTGCTCTAAGAAGTAGATGGCATGCTTTTTCCTACTACTATACATATAGAAACTGTGGCACAAGTTAAAACCATAAAATTCTTAGAAGAAAACAGGTGGTAATCCCTTTGACATAGGTCTTTGCAATGATTTTTTGGATTTGACACCAAAAGCAAAGGCAACAAAAGCAAAAATAAACAAGTGGGACTACATCAAACTAAAAAACATGGCAAAGGAAACCATCAACAAAAATGAGAAGGAAATCTATGGAATCTATGGAGAAAATATTTATAAATCACATATGTGATAAAAAGTTAATATCCAAAATATATAAAGAACTCCCACAACCTAATAATCAAAGCAATGATAATTAATAATATTCCAAGTAAAAATGAACAGAGGAACTGAATGGACATTTCTCCAAAGAAGACATACAGATGGACCAGTAGATACTTGAAAAGATGCTCAACATAACTAATCATCAGGGAGATAGAAACCAAAATCATAATGAGATATCACCTCATATCTATTAGAATGGCTATTATCAAAAAAACAAGATAGAGCAGGTGTTGGTGAGAATGTGGAAAAAAGAAAATCTTGTGCACTGTTGGTGGGCATGTAAAGTTGTGCAGCCAATTGGAAAACTGTGGAGGTTTCTCAAAAAATTAAAAAAAGTAGAATTGCCATAGGCTCTAGCGATCTCATTTCTGGATATATATCCAAAGGAAATGAAAACAGAATATCAAATAGCTCTCTGCTCTTGCAGCATTATTCACAACAGCCAATATATGAAAACAATCTCAGTGGCCATCAACAGATGAATGGATAAAGAAAACATGGTATGTGTATATATACAATGCAATATTATTCTGCCATGAGAAAGAAAGAAATCCCACTATTTGTGACAACATGGGTGGACCTTGAGGTCATCATGCCAAGTGAAATAAGCCAGACAGAGAAAGACAAATACTGCATGGCCTTCCTTATATGTGGAATGTAAAGAAAAGAGAAGAGAAGAGAAAAGAAAAAATAAGGAAAGGAAAGGAGAAGAAAAGAAAAGAAAAAAGAAAAAAAAGTTAAAGTCATAGACACAGAGTAGAAAAATAGTTGCCAGGGCCTGGGGAGTGGGGGAAATAGGGAGAGGTAAAAGGGTGAAAACTTACAGCTGAAAGATGAAAGAAGTCTGAGAATCTAATGTCAAGCATGGTAGCTACAATGACTATATTGTATAACTGAAATGTGCTGAGAAAATAAAACTTAAATGTTCATGCCCCCATAAAAAAAAGGTAGATGTGTTAATTACTGGATGAAGGAAATGCTTTCACAATGTAAACATATATCAAATCACTTTATTTTAATTTTTATGTCAACTATACCTCAGTAAAGCTGAAATTTAAAAAGGTAAAGAAATTCTGACACAGGGGGGTTGGATAATTAAGTATGGTTGCTGAATTAGTAAGTGGCAGAACAAGGTATTGAAACAGGTAAATATGTATAGCATAGTTCATTATGTACTTAACTACTATGTTATCCTAAAATTTAGCTTTAAAATAGATTAAATCAATTTCATACTTATGGAAGAAATCAGTTATATGGTTGTAAATATGTATGGCAAACAGGCAGTCACAATAAATTTTTATTAAATGGCACTGCTGGTCTGAGTTGTGTTTTGATAAATAAAAAGAAGGATCCCTTGGGGCACCTGGGTGGCTCAGTTGGTTGGCATGTGACTTTGGCTCAGGTGGTGATCTCCCCTGATCTCACAGTTCCTGAGTTTGAGCCGCACGTCAGGCTCTGTGCTGACAGCTCAGAGTCTGGAGCCTGCTTTGGATTCTGTGTCTCCTTCTCTCTCTGTCCCCACCTCTCTCTCTCTCTCTCTCTCTCTCTCTCTCTCTCTCTAGCTCTAGCTCTCTCTTCTCTCTCAGTAATAATTATTAAAAAGCATAAAAAAAAAGAAGGATCCCTTTATTTAAGTAGTACCAGTTGATTAGTTGCAAACTGGAATTACCAAAATGTCAAAAGGCCTGAAGAAGCTAGAAACAGTGGTCCAGTGTGCGTTTGTGGGCTTAGCTGATACAACAATCTAGATGGATTTGTAGAATGTAATGTGTATTTATAGAATGTGATGAAAGTACTCCTCTGGCATACTCAGACATACTTGGGGAACTATGGAGTTGTGTGGCTAGCAATATGGAATTCAGATTTTTTTTTCAGTTTACATGAAAATATTCAGATTTTAATCTCATATTAAATAGATGATCTCCCAAAATCTGGAAAATTTAGGAACATGTAGACAAAAGGAAAACTTTCGAACAGTGATTATGTGTAAAATGCCTAAATATGTTTGCTCAAAAGTTTATAAAAATAATTGAGGGAATCCATTAAAACAATGAAAAGGTAGGAAGGAGGAAAAATAAAAGTAAAAACAAAATTGGCATATTTTTTTCAGTGACAAATTAGAGATGATTTAAAATTATGGAAGGCAAAAGATGAAAATTGGTGAAATGAAACAATAACATAAAAATGAAATTCTTAAAAGAAAAAGACCTAAAATTAATTAGAACAGTTTCAATGTATACAAATGTGTGAAAACAAATACAAAATATAAGATGAAGACAAGACGAAAAGGAAATATTGAAAAATAGGAAACATGGATATTAAAAATAAAATCTAAAGCAGCGTAAACAATAGGTATGTTCAACCATTGTTACATATAGACAGAACATAAAATTGTTTTAAAGTTATGTATTTTATATGTAAACCATAGCAATAACAAAAGTTTGGAACTTTGGATGAGAACATAATGGATCTTGATAGATTTCATAGCTTAGCAACACCAGTAGAACATAAAGGAAGAAAATCAGAAAACCTTCCAATTGTATCCATACTTCATCTTTACTTGTAATTAAGATGGGCAGAATTCTGGGTACATATCACCGTGAATGATCATAAATTCAAACATGTTGCCTTTTGGAATGTAAATTCTATAGCAGATTCCCTCACAACAGATGTTGTGATATGTGTTGTTTTGACAGAAACAGATGTAGAAAGGAGCATGGATGTGAAAGTTTAAGGCTCCTTATAGGCAGAGTTGAGGCAATCAATGCAATGATTGATTAATGATTAATACATTTTTGAAAATCAGAAGTAAGATTTAAATGGAATGTGGCAAGGTCACCCAGGGCTTGGCTGACCAGCCCATTCTATCTTGTAATATAATGGCATTGGCATCGAGGATGATGACTTAGAAAACTTTTTTATTGCATTTGTAGATGATAGCAAGCCTATAGAAGACAACTATTACATCAGAAGAGTGAATCTACTCTTATTTTTAAAAACTTTGACAATCTTTTGGTATTAAGAGAAACTTTGTAGGCAAAATTTAATACAGATAAATATAAAGTAATATCAAGTCTGATGTTTTTAAATTAGTTGTACAATGAAGACATAAAATGACATATATTAAGGCGTTAATGAAAAAAAATGGTCTTCAATTGATTATCTAAATGTTAGCTAACATCCTGTTTTAACTTTAAAAATTATAAAATAAAGTGACTTTAGTATTAAAACTAAAGAGGTACTGTTAGAGTTAATTATTATCTCAACAAATGAATGCCTTATATAAACAAGATACTGGACATTAGTGGTGCAAAGAAATACTTTGTTGTCAAGAGACATGAAGTCCATTTCGGGTAAACTAATGGGAAAAAGACTATAAAATATGATCAAAAGTGCAGTTAAGGGGATAATTACAGAGTAATGGATATACCTGAAGTAGGAAAAACCATGAGTGAAGACTCAGAAAGGAGTATTTCAAAATAAGTTTCACTTAATCTGTGGTTTCAGAAAATAGTTTTCATGCAGAGACAGAATATGTGGAAAAAATGGGAAATGAGTTTACTAGAAACACTACCAACAGTGTGCTCAGTGGAAAATGAAGGCGGATTATTAGATACGGGAATTGACAGTGTGAGTGGTTTTCTGTGGCTTCTGCAACTTTCTTGACTCTGGAAAAGCTAACAGAAAATACTATAGTTAGCAGAAGATTTCCCTGGTCTTTCTTTTCCAGCCATTGTGAAAATTTTCTTGAACAACCAGACTCTCACTATTAAATAAACTCCTGCTTAAAATACCTAGAGTCATTTCTAGTTTTAATTTTCCTGACCAAAATCCTGACTGGTATTATGTTTGGCATGAACAAATTGAATTTGAGTAAAATCTTTCAGAAAGTAAGACAATTAGAATTTGTAAGATTGGAGTCAAAGAGATTTAGTTATTCAGTTGAGATGGAATGATGACCTGAGAAGAAAAGGTAAGGTTTCTTGATTTTGTTTTGTTTTCTTAAGGAAAAAAAAGGATAAAGAAGAGTCAGGAATTACTGCCATTTTTCCTCATCCAAATAGCTAAGTGAATGGTCATTTGCTGACACTGGGAATATGAAAGAACTACTGGTTTGGACAGAACGTTAAGGTAGCAGATGGGAGCTAATGTCATCAGTCTGGAGCAACTGATTTTTTTTTTTTTTTTAAAGAAGTATCGGGATCTATAAATCTCAAGAAATAGATCTGGATTAGAGATATGGAAGAATCACACACAGTTTTAAATTAATGCAAATGAGCTAGATGACACCACCCAACAAAATTATAGAGAGTGAGTCTAAAAGGGAAATCACAGTTGGGAGACCTCCGACAATAAGAAAAAGCAAAGTTTAGTAAGTTACCTGAAGTGAAATTGAGAAGAGATGTGGGGAGAAAATCAGGCAAATATACTTTCATAGAGAATAAGGAGTTTTCTATTTCATAGAAATACAGAGTTTCAAGAAGAGGCATTTCATAAAGTATAGAATCCTATTGAGAGGTCAAGTAAATTAAACATTGTTTTTGCATATTTAATGGCAAGAAGTTATTGGTGTTCATGGAGAGAAAAATTTCAGAGACGTCTTGTTGGTAGAGGCCAAATTGCTCTAGGATGGAGAGTACCTGGAAGGTGTTATAGATGCAGTATGTAAAATACATTTAAGAAGTTTCGATGTGAATTTAGGAGGGAGGAAGGGAAGAAATGAAGGAGGATATTGGATTGATGGAATGATTGTTGTTGTTATTTTTTAAATTTCTGATTTTTAATTGCATCATTACTACAATTTTTGAAGAAAGTGATAGGAAACACTGAAGTATAAATGGTATTGATAGATCAAATTGTGTATATATATATATATATATATATATATATATATACACACACACATTTACAAAAATACTTTATAAGTACTTAGAAAACTATTTTGATTGTTGTATAATAAGCCTCTATGTGAAACTTACTATGATTTAGGTATTCAAAGCTGTATTTTTTAATGCCATTTTTACATAGGAAATGTGTCACTGGTTGTTCACTCTGCTTAGAAGGAGAAATGGCCAGATGTGCAATTACATACTGATTCATGTGCTGTGGTCAATGGTTTTGTTTTGAGACTTGGTCAGAACATGACTAGAAAATTGTTGATTAGGAAATTTGAGAAAGAGGATGTTAGTAGGCCTCTATTAATGGGCAAGAAACATGAAGACAATTGTGTCCTATGTAAATGTTCACCAAAGGGTGACTTCAAGAGGATAATTTTAATAAGTCAATAGGATGACCCATTTGATAGAAATCAGTCAGCCTCATCCTAACCAACCCTTGTCATCAGTCACTAAGCTCATGAATAAAGTGTCCACTGTGGCAGGGATGAAGGTTATGCATGGGCTTAACTTTCACTCACCAAGCTCAGCCTGGATATGGCTACTGCCAAGTGTTCAATCTACAGAGAGAAATCAATGAGTCCTCAATATGGCATCATTCTTTACAGTGATCAACCAGCTACCTGGTGGCAGTTCAAGTATATTGGACCACTTCCATCATGGAATGGGCATGGTTTTGTTCTTACTGAACTTGACATTTACTCTGTTTACATATTTTCCTTCCTTGCACAGAATACTTGAATTGGATGCTGGTTTTTATCTTGATTTCAGACTCAAAAAGTCCGTTGTTCCTGTGTCTTCAGCCTGTTGGCCTTTGGACTAGAACTATACCATCAGCTCTCCTGGTTCTTCAGCCTGTATACTGCAGGTTTTGGGATTTGTTGGCTTTCATAATCATGTAAGCTATTTTTTTTTATAATTTCTTTCTCTCTCTCTTTCTACACACATACACATACATACATGCACACACACACACACACACACACACACACACACTCACACACACCTTATTGGTTCTATTTCTCTGGATAATCCTGACTCATACAGGCATCTGTATGCCTAATAAATTCAGGGATAGCTTAGCTACTTTTATGAACATTGAAAATAGAACAGTACCTATTTTTGGTTACCATAACTAAGTTCTTGGATTCCTAACACTGTACTGAGTCCATTTCTAACTCCTGATTTTTTTGCCTGGTACATACGTTTACCAAAGTAAAATGAGAGAAGAGAGGTTAAATGGTTGCTCCCATACTGTAATTTAGAACCACCAACCCCTGTGGATCCTTAATCCTTTTGCTATGTCTAAATAACTAAGTCTATTAGACTTGTTTTTTATATGATGGCAGCTATTCTGAGAGTTGTATTGACCTTCCCTCAAATCTAACTTCTTTGGTTGTTGTGTGCTCCCTGCCCCCCCCCCCCACAAGATATGACATTTCTGTAAATATCTGAATCTATTCCACTAGAAAGGATTATGCTAATTCCAATGGTGATCAGTGTTTACCTATAAGTACTTTCAGATAATGGCATTTCTGACTGCATTCTCTCACAGCTCCTGCCCTGCACCAAATCATAAACAAAAGAATTAGCAGAAAACGTAAATAGAATTATTAGTTACTTATTTAACACCAATGCAGTTTCCAGGGGGAAAGAACATTTTAAAGGTCAAGCCAAAGAGGGGGAAGATCCATAGATTTGTTTACATAAAATAGAAAAATTATGTTTAGGAAATAATTACATACAACTCAAAGGCAAACAAGGGATTGGAATGAATTTCTAGAAACTTCTGAGTAGGTAATGGTGAAAATTTTTAATCTGTATTTCACATAAAAGTAGAAATAAAGAGAAAAATGAGGAGATGGTTTATATTACTGATATGTAAACATATAAAAATTAAAATAGTGATTTTACAGAAAGACAAAATTTCAGCAATGTAGCAAGAATTGTGTGTGAGTTGTGTGTGTATATTTTTCATAATTTTAGTGCCTAGAAGGAAATCTACGGTTCTGCTGTGAGTACAGACTGAAGTTACATCTTTTTAAATGTTCATTTATTTTTGAAAGAGAGAAAGAGACAGAGTATGAGCAGGGGAGGGGCAGAGAGAATGGGAGACACAGAATCCAAAGCAGGCTCCAGGCCCTGAGCTGTCAGCACAGTGCCCAACAAGGGGCTCAAACCCATGAACCACGAGATCATGACCTGAGCTGAAGTCAGACCCTTAACCGACTGAGCCTCCCAGGTGCCTCTGAAGTTAAATTTTAAGGGACAACTTAGTATAATGTGTCAAATAGTTTTCAATGAATTATTCTAAGAAAATGACTGAAAACCTTTCCCCAAATTTATGTATAAATATATCTATTATAGAAAAGTGTATAGAAATTGAAAAGAATAAAATTTTCTAATATAAGGGGATTGATTAAATAAATTATAATATGGGATGGACTTTGAAGGTTTTAAATTTTTTAATTTTTTAAATTTTAAAAGAATAGTTAAAATGTATAAAATTTGGAAATGAATATTTTAAAGCAAGTTTCTAAATAGAGTTAAAATGCAGTCACAAGTTTAAAGGATGGAAAACATTTTAATAAAAAACGGAAAGTTTAAACACCAAAATGTTAACAAAGAATACATTTGGGACTAGGATTTCAGTATGCTTGTATGTGTGTATGTGCGTGTGTGTGTGTATGTATGTATGTATGTATGTAGAAAGATAGATAGATAGATAGATAGATAGATAGATAGATAGGTGATAGAGAGATAGATAGAGAGGTAGATAGAGTGCAGGTGTGTATAGTAATCCTAATAAAAGGTAGTTTTAAAAGTTAATTACTTAAATAAGTTCACTTGAATATAGGGATGCTTTGCTAGAAAATTCAGGTCAAAAATTTGACCTACATTTTATAAACACCTGGGTAACTGCAAATATGCATACGTACATATATACATACATACATACGTGCATACGTGCATATATATATATATATATATATATATATATATATATATACAGGATTACAAAAGCTTTTAAAACACTGAAGAATTCTGAGAAGAGTTAAAAATTTTCTTTCTATGTTGTGAATTTGCATAGGTGTTGGAGTTATGTACAGACATTCTCACAAATATTTCCCTATGATTATTTGAAGGAAAGGTCATATAAAATCTAATCATTTCATTTCTCACTTTTAGATTTCTTTTGAGTTACTCTGATTGCATTAATATGCTCATATTTATAACTGGCCAGTATTCTCTGTAGTCGAAAGATTGATTTCTCAAGAATAGTGAAGACTTCCTATTGCAGTAATTTCAGCACCTGTGAATGTCCTAAGGAGAACATGAACTGGAAAAATTTTAAGATCAGCATAAAGGATGGAAAATAAATACGAAGCAGAGGTTTTCACCTCAGGCATTCATCAACTGGCTCAAAGCATGAGTCACTTCATTTTTCCCTCTGTGCTCAGGAGTCACCACCAGGGAGAGAGCTTTGCCCTCCCCTCAGCTCTCTCCCATTTGGTGTTCTGTGAACGAATTGAATACACAAGCCTAAAGCCTAATGTTTTTGTCTCCCTTTAGAAAAATCACTACTGACCTACTCTTACCCTTTCCATTGAAAATAGGAAAGAATAAAACTTTGTATTATTTTGTGATGCCATGTTAAAATATGAAGTTGACTTAGTGAAATGACCTGAGGAAATTAGTGGGAACTTCTTAAATGCTGATCTTTAGAAGCCATAATGACTGGAAAGAAGTGCTTTCTTGAGTAGTCACCTAATTTTGTTTATGTTCTCTCTGTGCAAGGTCAGTCTTATGTGTAGGCACTAAAGCTGCTAGTGGTGTGAAAAACTATGAAAAAAATTATATTCCCAACATCTTTGGTTTATAGACCTTCAGAAAAATTCATATAGCACATATATTTGGGATTCATATTGATAATAAGTAAAATGTAAATATGATGAAAAAATTGTCAACTCATTTAGCTTTATAAATTATAAGTGAGGGCACCTGGGTGGCTTTGTTGGTTTGAGGCCAACTCTTGATCATGGTCCCATGGTTTGTGGGATTGAGCCCCAAATCGTGATCTGCACAGATTCTCTCTGCTTGGGATTCTAGCCCTCTCTGTCTGCTCCTCCTCTGCTCATGCTAGCTCTCTCTCTGTCTCTCTCCATCAATAAATAAATAAATAAACCTAAAAAAAAAAATTAAAAGTGCCTAAATCCAAGAAAGCTAGTCAAGGGCCAGGTAAGAGCTAAAGAAATATAATTCCATGGAGGTAAGATGATATATAAAATATATATGTTATAATTTATAATATAGTTAATAGTAACTTAATATTAATAACATATATATCTGAATTGGGGAAATAAAACAGAACACTTAGGACAAAATAATCCTAATGCTCAACAGTTGCTCATACTTTTATTTCTTCCCCTCTGACTCATTCTTCCACTTTCTTTTTTTTCTCATCTTTCTTCACTCTACTCTTTGTAATGCTGGTGCAGTCTTTAAGAATTCACTGTAATCCTCAATTACTTTACCCTTAAGGGATTCCTCCGAAAGTTTACAAAATCCTGGCCACTTTGAGGACACCATTTCTTTTCAAACTAAGTGGAAGCCATTCTTTTTCCTATAACTTGTAATTTAAGGTCAGAAAATTTAATAAGCATCCTCTTTTATTCATTTTTTTTTTTTTGGTCTAATGCTGGAGTACATAATTATCACCCAAAAGTTTTGTTTAAAATCCAGATTTGAGGGTCCTGTTCAAAGAGTCTGATTTGGAAGGTAGTGAGCTCAGAGATTCTGAATTTTGACAAGTATCTTATATGATTCTGATGCAAGGTGTTCCGAGGCTACACTGAGAAAAGTTGCCTAGAAGAGGAAGCCTGGGGAGGCTGCAGGTGCAGGGATGTGAAAGACTCTGGCAGGAGTAACCTTGACTCTCCTGACCTGGCTTTTTTCCCATCCAGACATTCTTTACCTCTCAGGTGATAAAGAGCAGAAAACCTTTGTGGGAGGTGGATTCCAGAGCTGGGCACATTCTCTGCCTAGACCTCAGCCCTTGTCCATGTCTGTTTTCCTCTCTTTCATTAGGAAATGTATATTAGATTTCAGTAATTGTAGTAGCTGTTGGGATATGCTAGAGAAAAGATAGTGTCACTTTTCCTTTCAAAGAGTTTGTAGTTCATAGAAAAAAATGGCCATTAGAAAAATAGTGACAATAAAATGTAATTAAAATGACGAGAGAGGGGCGCCTGGGTGGCGCAGTCGGTTAAGCGTCCGACTTCAGCCAGGTCGCGATCTCGCGGTCCGTGAGTTCGAGCCCCGCGTCGGGCTCTGGGCTGATGGCTCAGAGCCTGGAGCCTGTTTCCGATTCTGTGTCTCCCTCTCTCTCTGCCCCTCCCCCGTTCATGCTCTGTCTCTCTCTGTCCCAAAAATAAATAAACGTTGAAAAAAAAAAATGACGAGAGAGAAAATATAGGAATCTTTGAACACAGAACAAAATAGTTTGAATAATCAAGGAAGAATGCTTTTAGAATATGATATTTAACTCATATTTACTACAGAGGAGTGGAGGCTACCAATAGGCACTTGCATGCTAGAAGAGAAAGGGAGGAGTTAACCTTAATGGAAATAACATACATTGAATTCACAAAGCACTGAAAATATTTATTGTAGCCAATGCATAGTGTTCAAAAGGGGAAGGGTAAGAGTTAAGGCTAGAGAAGTCCTCCAGATAGATCTTGCAGGACCTTGTTTAACATGTTTAAGGTTTGATAACTTCATTTTAAAGGAAATAGGGGTTGAGTGAATCCTTAAAAAGGGGAGACCTGTTAGATTTGCATTATTGGAAATCCACTTTCACTGCCTTGTGGATAACAGTTTGATAGTGAGCTAGCCTAATGATGAAAGAGTCCAACTGTGGGAATTTTCTGGATGAAAACTAATTGTAGCCCAGACAAAGTCTGTGCGAGTGGGGTGGTGAAAATCAGATGAATTTCAGAAATATTTATGACATTTCATTAAAGCTACTTAGTGAATGCTGGACTTACTAATTTGTTCTGTGACAGAATTTTCAGGGAAGTGGTAAATTGGAATTGTTTGCTGATTGGGAAACTAAGAAGTGAGGATATAAAAGCTAAACGTTTAGACAGCTATTTTTAAAAGTTTGACTCTGAACACTTGGAAAGAGTGGGATTCCTGGCTGAAGTGGCTAAGAGAAAGAATTGTTTTTTCTTTTTAATCAAATCATGTAAGTTTATTTTCCTTTTTTTTTAAACCTAATCATTAATTGAATGTATATAGTTGCATCATCTTCTAAAATAACGTCATTTAAGTTGACAGTAAAAGAACAAATTAGTTGTCTAATATATGTGATTCCCATTGCAGCAGTAGTTTTCTAACATCTGCATCTATACATATTCATTAAATTTCTCTAATATTATAAAAGCAAAAGATTATCAACTATCTCTAAGAAGTTAGAAAGAAACAGGTTACAAGATAACTATCTTGCACTGGCTTTTGTAAGCTTTCTTTTGGATATGTATTTTGTATTTTTACTTTCATTGAAATTTTATTTTTTTTCTTCCAAGTTTTTATTCAAATTACAGTTAGTTAACATACAGTATAATACTAGTTTTACATTTAGGATTTAGTGATTCATCACTTATATACAATACCTTGTATTCATTAAAAGTGCCCACCTCGGTACCCCCCACCCATTTAACCCATCCCCCACCCACCTCCCTTCCATCAACCCTCAGTTTGTTCTCCATAGTTTAGAGTCTCTTATGGTTTGCCTCTCCTTCTCTCCCCATTGTTCATCTGTTTTGTTTCTTAAATTCCACATGTGAGTGAAACCATATGGTATTTGTCCTTCTCTGACTGACTTATTTCACTTACTGTAATACACTCTAGCTCCACCCACATTGTTACAAATGACAAGATTTCATTTTTTATGGCTAAGTAATATTCCCGTGTGCACACACACCATTTCTTCTTTATCCATTCATCAGTTGATGGACATTTGGATGCTTTGCATACTTTGGCTATTGTTGATAATGCTTCTATAAACGTTAGGGTGCATGTATCCCTTTGAGTCAGTGTTTGTGTATTCTTTGGGTAAATACCTCTTAGTGCAATTTCTGGATCATAGAGTAGTTCTATTTTTAACTTTTTGAGGAACTTCCATCCTGTTTTTCACAGTGGCTGCACCACTTTGTAGTCCCATGAACAGTGTAAGAAGGGTTCCCCTCTCTCCACATCCTTCCCAATGTCTGTTGTTTCCTGTGTTGTTAATGTTAGCCATTCTGACATTTAAATTTGAGAATTATTAAAGTATTTTAACCTTGATTCAACATAGTGACTAAAACTGGAGAATGAGATGAAGACAAAACTATATATATGTGTGTGTATATATATGTATATAAGTATATTATAGTATATATAAGTATACACACATACACACACACACATGTTTTGCATTCAGATTCCTTGAATAAATAAAGAGATGAGGACTCCAGAATGTCAGTAAATAAAAAGGATTTAAACAAAGGAAGAATCAGCTCTTCTATTGGCACAAGGAATACAGAGGAAAAGTATGTTGTAGATACAAATAAGCTACTTAAAAAGAAGTTATAGGTGTTCTGATGGCTTTGGTTGTTTTCTGTAAAATCAAAGGCAGGGCCATTTTCTCGGGAGTGTTAATTTTGGGCTACATTTCATTGTAGAATGAAATATTTGCAGTAGTAATTGTGTGGTTGGAAGAGATAATTGGTGAAGGATACATAAATGAATGTCTAAGTGGTTTTAAGTGCTCACTTTTGTTGGATGCATTTCAGTGTGAAGCAGCAAGAATATGTCTGGTAGCACATTTTCTCTGGCGGCTTTATGTGTAGTAGCTCCTAGACTGGCCGCCATTTCCTGTAGAAGCTATAAGGGGAAAAAGCAGGTGAGGAGAAAAAAAAAAAAAGACGTTAGGGAGAGAGCCAAAGCATAAGAGACTCTTAAAAACTGAAAACAAAGTGAGGGTTGATGGGGGGTGGGAGGGAGACGAGGGTGGGTGATGGGTATTGAGGAGGGCACCTTTTGGGATGAGCACTGGGTATTGTATGGAAACCAATTTGACAATAAATTTCATATTAAAAAAAATATTCTTCCAGCTTAATCTTAACCTGGAAAGAAGACTGAGAGAATGAGTAGGCAACATGAAGAAAATTCAATGTAAAATTTCTGAGAATAAACATTCCAATTTAGTATCACTCACATTACTGGATTTAGCAGAGCACAGTAGCTCACAGTGGGCTAGTACTCAAAACAAATTAGGTAATTATCTGAAAGCTGAGGTCACTCTGGCACCAGAATAGAATGTACCACCCAACTTTCAATAGCCCTTCTTGGCTACTTAAAATCACCAACAACTTGTTAGTATCAAAACTGACTTATTATATGGGAATGCAAGCTGGTGCAGCCACTCTGGAAAACAGTACGAAGGTTCCTTAAAAAACTAAAAACAGAACTACCCTATGACCCAGCAATTGCAGTACTAGGCATTTATCAACAGGATGAAGGTGTGCTGTTTCAAACGGACGCATGCACCCCCATATTTACAGCAACACTATCAATAGCCAAAGTACGGAAAGAGCCCAAATGTCCATCAGTGAATGAATGGATAAAGAAGATGTGATATATATATACATATATATACATATACATATATATATATATATACATACATATACATATATATAATGGAATATTACTCAACAATCAAAAAAGAATGAAATCTTGCCATTTGCAACTACGTGGATGGAACTGGAGGATATTAGGCTAAGTGAAATTAGTCAGAGAAAGACAAAAATCATATGACTTCACTCATATGAGGACTTTAAGAGACAAAACAGATGAACATAAGGGAAGGGAAACAAAAGTAATATAAAAACAGGGAGGGGGACAAAACAGAAGAGATTCATAAATATAGAGAACAAACTGAGGGTTACGGGTGGGGTTGTGGGAGGGGGGATGGGCTAAATGGGTAAGGGGCACTAAGGAATCTACTCCTGAAATCATTGTTGCACTATATGCTAACTAATTTGGACGTAAAATAAATAAATGAATAAATAAATAAACAAATAAATAAATAAATAAATAAATAAAACAAGTTAAAATTAAAAAAAAGAAAGTTAAAAAAAACCTGAGATACTGAGTATCTCCATGCTGACTTGATTTAATTTATTTTAAAAATGATGTCACATCCATCCACAGTAAAATGAATAAATACAGTAAATAAAATAAATAAATATGGAAATTTTGGTAATTCACTCATTTGAAAACTACATAGTAATGAATATTTAAAATCTACATATTATAGACATTAATTGTGGTGACTCTCACAACCTTAATGTTGAACAAAAGAAAACACATCATATTGTACAACATTTTTTAACAATTTTATTTTTAACACACAAAAAGCAGACAAAGCTATTCCATTCTTTTAAAAGTTATAGTTAGATTATTCCTGAGGATGATGGGGGTGGGGGCGGTGGGTATTAAAAGGGCATAAGCAGAGCTTCTAGGTTGTAAGTAATTGCAACCACAATTGCAAAATAATGTGTATTTAGTTACATAGTTATGATTTATGTATTTTTTCTGTCTGTATATTATATTTAAGTAAAAGCCTTTGAGGACAATGGAGATTCTTACTGAATGAAATAAAATTCCAGTGGTTATCTACTGAAGAAAAAAATTATATAGCTTCTTCTAATCCCAACCCATGAACAAGTTGAATGAAATTAATCACTAGATCATAGAATTGCATTCCTCCGTTAGTCTGGGATACAATATTTATAACAACTAATATAGATTATATCTGTAGATCAAGTGTCCTTTTTGAAGGTATTATCAGATAGGTCAACCTGTGAGCAGTAGTTCCTTACTTAATAAGTTTCATAAGCCACCTACACTCTTGTCCTATAATACTGAAATAAATACAGCTAAAATATTTAAATTTTAATGGTATGCAGTATGTACAGAAGAAAGTTGTAGAAATATAACAACATTTAAGTTTGGATAAATTGCACACATATTCCAAAAACATTAAATCTAAGTGTTTGTCCCTGAGACAGCTTCTTTATTTACTTTGAAATCATTTTTCTAAAGACTTTTTCTTAGAAATGGGCAAGAACATGGAATACATGAGATGTGTTGCTTCGTTGGCATCTTAGCTTTTTTTCTTGTTTTTAACTGTAAACTTGAAGTATTTTAAAGTATTTTTATTGTCCATGAAACTCAGTTAAAGCGGTATCAGTTTTATCTTAATCTTTTGAAGACATGTTTGGCATACCTCTTATAACCCTGTACTGCCTGGCCAGCCTTTGTAATAGTTATGAGAATTGAAATCAAGTTGGCTTTTCTAGCAGTGATGATGAGAGCTGCTCAGTTTTACTGATGTTTTTCTTCATAATTGTTTCTGCTGCTTCTAGCCATCTTCGGGAAAAGATGATTTCAGCTTTATGTATCCAGGCTAGCTGGGCTATAATTATGGAAGTTTATTTATGATCTTCTACCCTCCATTAAGAATATATTGAGATGGGGGCGCCTGGGTGGCTCAGTTGGTTAAGCATCCAACTTCAGCTCAGGTCATGATCTCACTGTTCTGGAGTCCGAGCCCTGCAAGGGGCTCCGTGCTGACAGCTGAGAGCCTAGAGCCTGCTTTGAATTCTGTGTCTCCCTCTCTCTTTGCCCTCCACCTCTGCCTCTCAAAAGTAAATAAACATTAAAAATAATTTTAAAAAATATTGAGATGGTCTCTTTTAGCATCTAAATCTTCCCAGTGACTTTGGCAAGCACTTGTGTGTTACTTATATGAAAAAAAAAAGTATGTCTTGGAATACATGCCTTATTCACAGCAATTTAACATTTTAATTGACTTTGTCCTAGAGACACATCTGAATAGTAGAAGGAACTTAAAAAAAATAGCTAAAATGCAAAAAACAAATAAACATTAAATGCTAATGCACTGGTTCCAGTCTTTCTCATTTTCTCATTTAATTTATGGTGATGTCCAAATATTCTTTTTATTTATTTATTTTTTTAATATGAAATTTATTGTCAAATTCCCAGTGCTTCTCCCAACAGGTGCCCTCCTCAATGCCTATCACCCACCCTCTCCTCCCTCCCACTCCCCATCAACCCATCAACTTATTCTCAGTTTTTAAGAGTCTCCTATGGTTTGGCTTCCTCCCTCTCTAACTTTTTTTTTCCCTCCCCTTTCCCATGGTCTTCTGTTAAGTTTCTCAGGATCCACATAAGAGTGAAAACATATGGTATCTGTCTTTCTCCCTATGACTTATTTCACTTAGCATAACACTCTCCAGTTCCATCCATGTTGCTACAAAAGGCCATATTGCATTCTTTCTCATTGCCCCATAGTACTCCATTATGTATATAAACCACAATTTCTTTATCCATTCATCAGTTGATGGACATTTAGGCTCTTTCCATAATTTGGCTATTGCTGAAAGTGCTGCTATAAACATTGGGATACAAGTGCCCCTATGCATCAGCACTCCTGCATCCCTTGGGTAAATTCCTAGCAGTGCTATTGCTGGGTCATAGGGGTAGGTCTATTTTTAATTTTTTGAGGAACCCCCACACTTTTCCAGAGCAGCTGCACTAGTTTGCATTCCCACCAACAGTGCAAGAGGGTTCCCGTTTCTCCACATCCTCTCCAGCATCTGTAGTCTCCTGATTTGTTCATTTTGGCCACTCTGACTGGCGTGAGGTGATATCTGAGTGTGGTTTTGATTTGTATTTCCCTGATGAGGAGCGACGTTGAGCATCTTTTCATGTGCCTGTTGGCCATCTGGATGTCTTCTTTAGAAAAGTTTCTATTCATGTTTTCTGCCCATTTCTTCACTGGATTATTTGTTTTTCGGGTGTGGAGTTTGGTGAGTTCTTCATAGATTTTGGATACTACTCCTTTGTCTGATAATGTCATTTGCAAATATCTTTTCCCATTCTGTTGGTTGCCTTTTAGTTTTGTTGATTGTTTCCTTTGCAGCGCAGAAGCTTTTTATCTTCATGAGGTCCCAGTAGTTCATTTTTGCTTTTAATTCCTTTGCCTTTGGAGATGTGTCAAGTAAGAAATTGCTGTGGCTGAGGTCAGAGAGATTCTTTTTAAAGTACACATGATTTAAAATGAACTCAAGACTAAAAACCACTATGCAAAGTCTGGGGCTTGCAATCTTTGTTCCATACCGTTATAAGGATACTTTATGGTAACCTTAGGAAAGGCTGTGAGATGAAATTAGGATGCCAAGATTCAGAAAGTAAATCCTAGAACAGGTGAATTCAGACTATGCTACCACTATTTGAAATTGATCAGGTGATTTTTCTGTTGAGAAATTATGCTTAAAAAAAGGTTGAGTCTTTTTATATGTTGAAATCATCCAGTTAAATTATTGTGCCTCATGCTCTAGAGCTGTGTTTAGATAAGTGGTTGTCATATTTAATTTCAGATCTACATGTATATATACATATATACATATGCACATAAATATTTAAGTCTTGATAGGAATTGAGTGGTTCAGCAAATAGCTTCTTTGCCATATATTCTGTGACAGACCTAAATATCCATGAAGAAATTGTTCCTCCTCCGCCCCCCAACATTTTTTCTAAAGTCTCCACACGGACCAGCGAAATATGTTTCTTTTCATGTATTGAATTCATATGGTGAGAGTTTTGAATAAAATTAGGACTCGAAATCAGGCGACAAAGGTCACAGGAAAGTAGAGGAATGAACAGATCAACAGAGGCATAGTATTTTGGAGCTATTTTGTGATGCTTCATTCTGCCTATTTGATGAAGAAAGAGACGCCATGGGTAGTAGATTAGATTTGCTCTGCTGAGGCTTTTTGAGGATTGAATTGAGCGGTGCAATATTTTTCTACCATACTCTAAAAAATAGAAACTATATACAGATTTGGACAAAGAAACCCTGAGAGGAAAGGTACACAGAAACAGAAATAGTTAACCTCATCTAAAGTCACATGTTAAAAAGGCCGTGAAAAATGCTCATACATAACACAAAGCAATGGTTCCCATTGCAAGTTGAAAAGCAGCTGAGAAATTTTCACATATAACATTGTCTGGACTCCCTTCACAGGGATTCTGATATAATTGACCTGTGGTACAGCCTGGCAATCTGTGGCTTGTTTGTTTTGCTTGTCTGATTGATTGATTAAAGCTCCCTAGGCAATTTTAACTTGCAGACAGGGCTAAGGACTACTAGACTATCTTTGCTAGATGCAATTGCATCTAGCAATGATAGTCCTTTCAGGAAATGATCTATAATGGCCAACCACATACAGATATTTAAAGGCAAGAAATAAAGGACTCTTCAAGCAATAAGACACATGATAGTGAACCTGAAATGAGGGCATCTTTGTCAGTTGGAAGGAGCTGACTGGAGGCATGAAGAATGCTCTCCGCTAATGGGGAGGGAGAAGTGCTAAAGTTGAATGTTGACATTAGTTTATCTCTTGGTGGTTGATGATGTGAATCCGTTTGGCACGGAGGATACGACACAGATTCCATTTTACTGTTCTTTATCTTTAAACACTTAAGCTTTTAGAAGTCCTGGTCTGTGATTGCTATTATTTGACTCTATTTTTAAATTTTAAGTTATATATACGTATACTTGCTGCATAAACTTACATACACTGTTCATATGGTTTAACATATTAACATATTCCATGGATTTCTTTGTGTCAGAATTTACATATTGGCATCTACAATCCATGCCTGACTATAATAGTAGACGCCATCCATTGACAACTCACTGATGCCAGATTCTGTGCTAGATCTGTAAGATACATTATCTTCCTTAATCCTAACAATCACTGAGTTAGAAATTAATGTTTCTATTTTGTATGTGAGAAGCCAGGGTTTAGAAAATTAAGTCTATTGCTTGGGACTTAAACTCCTAGAATTTAATACAATGTCCCTGTTTCAAAATCCAGGCCACTAAACTCAAATAATTTTTATTTGGTTTCATGTATTTTATTGTTGTTGTTTTAAATCTTTATTTTTAACAAGATTATTAAATTGTGTTCTTTATTTTTGTATACTTTTAATTATTAATACTCTTAGTGTCTTTGTGCTAATATTTAGTTTTTATTTTCAGATTTTAGGTTTATGTTTTCTACTATATGATTATTTTTGCACCTTTTCTATATTCTACATTGAATATGAGATTCATCATATGTATCAAATTTTAATAAGTCAAAGGAACTTTGTGTACATTTTTATTTTCTCTCATGAAAGTTTTATATTACTACATTTTTTCTTTTATTCTTTTCTTTTATTTTTCATTACTCAAGTTTTAATTTTTTCTTATGACAGGCAAAAAGCTCATCAGAGATGGGGTGCCTGGGTGGCTCAGTCAGTTAAGTGTCCAACTTTGACTCAGGTCATGATCTCATGGTTCATGAGTTTGAGCCCCACATTGGGCTTGCTGTTGTCAGGGCAGAACCTGCTTCAGATCCTCTGTCCCCCTCGCTCTCTGCCCATCCCCCACTTGCACACTCTATTAAAATTAAGTAAACATTTTTTTTTAAAGCTCCTCTGAAAGCATCTTAGGATGGAAAGCCTGTATTACAGCTAGGCATCCTATTCTTTATCCTTCCATGTATTGAATGACTACTACAAGGAAAATCAGTGAACAAACAGGAAGGACAATCCTCTTCCAGGTGGAGGAACCAATACACGATATAATATGTTAGAAAGCTGCATATTAGCATATTCTATAGAAATAGTAGAGCCATATTCGGAGATTTTCCAATAAGAAAGCAGCATAGACCTATTGAAAAGGGTGCATTTGCAGAAGAATGTTTAGATAGAGGAAGTACCAGAGGCAAGTGTGCTAGGAGCAGAGAAAGTGAGGAGGAGAGCTGTGAAATATAAGATAAAAGAGGTCATGGAAAATTAGATCCACAGCCTGCTTAATAGGCCTGCCTTAAAGACCATTATAAAAATGTTAACTTTCACACCTAAATGAATTGTGTGTTGTTGATTAGAAGAAAGTGATATCTGGCTTCGAATTTTAAAACAAGTTTAGCTGCTGTGCTAATCTAGAGACTGACTGAGGTAAGGGCAGAAGCAGGGAGATAATTTATAAAACTACAGATTCAAGTGGTTGGAATCTGGTTATATTTAAGGCAGGATCAAAAGAATTTTCTAATGAGTATATTAGGTGTGTGGGAAGAAGATAATAGTTGAGTATGCCACAAAGTTTTTCACCTATTTTCATCCAGCTGCCTAAACTGCCTTTCATATTTCCCTTTTACAAACTATTTCCCTTGAAGCTATAGGATTCTTTTTTGGGTGCCTTGAGTCAATTATGTTTTTAGTGTGTGTGTGTGTGTGTGTGAATATATATATATATATATATATATATATATATATATGTGTGTGTATGTGTGTGTGTGTGAATATATATATATGTGTGTATGTGTGTGTGTGTGTGTGTGAATATGTATATATATGTGTGTGTGTGTGTGTGTGTGAATATATATATATATATGTGTGTGTGTGTGAATATATATATGTGTGTGTGTGTGTGTGTGTGTGTGAATATATATATATATATATTCACACACACACACACATATATATATATTCACACACACACATATATATATATATTCACACACACACACACATATATATATATTCACACACACACATATATATATATATATATACACATAAAATGTATATTTATACATATTTAAATGGCCTCTATTTATATATATATATATATATATATATATTCACACACACATATATATATATACACACATAAAATGTATATTTATACATATTTAAATGGCCTCTATTACGAATAGAGAGTTTTAAGTTTAGTGTAACCAGAACTAGTTTATTACTCTAATTTATTTCACCCTTTACACTACATTCAGCACATCTCTCTCTTTTCACTTAATCAAGAGATATATTTATTTAATATTTATTAAATATTAAATAAATGTTGTTGTACTTCTTGCCTATAGAACTCGTGGTTAAATGATTTGACTTCTTAACATCCCACAATGTCCATTCATTGTAGGAGAAGGAGCACGTTTTAAAAGTAATATAACTGGGGGATTCCAGGAAGATGGCGGCGTAGGAGGACGCTGGGCTCACCGCGCGTCCTGCTGATCAATTAGATTCCACCTACACCTGCCTAAATAACCCAGAAAACCGCCAGAGGATTAGCAGAACGGAGTCGCCGGAGCCAAGCGCAGACGAGAGGCCCACGGAAGAGGGTAGGAAGGGCGGCGAGGCGGTGCGCGCTCCACGGACTGGCGGGAGGGAGCCGGGGCGGAGGGGCGGCTCGCCGGCCAAGCAGAGCCCCGGAGTCTGGCCTGCAAAAGCGGAGGGGCCTGACAGACTGTGTTCCGACAGCAAGCGCGACTTAGCGTCTGGGAGGTCATAAGTTAACAGCTCTGCTCAGAAAGCGGGAAGGCTGGAGGACAAAGGGAGGGAGAGCTGCTGAGCCCCTGGACGACAGAGCTCAGTTTGGTGGCGAACAAAGGCGTTCGCCAGCGCCATCTCCCCCGCCCATCCCCCAGCCAAAATCCCAAAGAGAACCAGTTCCTGCCAGGGAACTTCCTCGCTCCGCGCAAACACCCAACTCTGTGCTTCTGCGGAGCCAAACCTCCGGCAGCGGATCTGACTCCCTCCCGCTGCCACAGGGCCCCTCCTGAAGTGGATCACCTAAGGAGAAGCGAGCTAAGCCTGCCCCTCCAGCCCCTGTGCACCTTGCCTACCCACCCCAGCTAATACGCCAGATCCCCAGCATCACAAGCCTGGCAGTGTGCAAGTAGCCCAGACGGGCCACGCCACCCCACAGTGAATCCCGCCCCTAGGAGAGGGGAAGAGAAGGCACACACCAGTTTGACTGTGGCCCCAGCGGTGGGCTGCGGGCAGACATCAGGTCTGACTGCGACTCCGCCCACCAACTCCAGTTATACACCACAGCACAGGGGAAGTGCCCTGCAGGTCCTCACCACGCCAGGGACTATCCCAAATGACCAAGCGGAAGAATTCCCCTCAGAAGAATCTCCAGGAAATAACAACAGCTAATGAGCTGATCAAAAAGGATTTAAATAATATAACAGAAAGTGAATTTAGAATAATAGTCATAAAATTAATCGCCGGGCTTGAAAACAGTATACAGGACAGCAGAGAATCCCTTGCTACAGAGATCAAGGGACTAAGGAACAGTCATGAGGAGCTGAAAAACGCTTTAAATGAAATGCAAAACAAAATGGAGACCACCACAGCTCGGATTGAAGAGGCAGAGGAGAGAATAGGTGAACTAGAAGATAAAGTAATGGAAAAAGAGGAAGCTGAGAGAAAGAGAGATAAAAAAATCCAGGAGTATGAGGGGAAAATTAGAGAACTAAGTGATACACTAAAAAGAAATAATATACGCATAATTGGTATCCCAGAGGAGGAAGAGAGAGGGAAAGGTGCTGAAGGGGTACTTGAAGAAATAATAGCTGAGAACTTCCCTGAACTGGGGAAGGAAAAAGCCATTGAAATCCAAGAGGCACAGAGAACTCCCTTCAGACGGAACCTGAATCGATCTTCTGCACGACATATCATAGTGAAACTGGCAAAATACAAGGATAAAGAGAAAATTCTGAAAGCAGCAAGGGGTAAACGTGCCCTCACATATAAAGGGAGACCTATAAGACTCGTGACTGATCTCTCTTTTGAAACTTGGCAGGCCAGAAAGAATTGGCACGAGATTTTCAGTGTGCTAGACAGAAAACATATGCAGCCGAGAATCCTTTATCCAGCAAGTCTGTCATTTAGAATAGAAGGAGAGATAAAGGTCTTCCCAAACAAACAAAAACTGAAGGAATTTGTCACCACTAAACCAGCCCTACAAGAGATCCTAAGGGGGACCCTGTGAGACAAAATACCAGAGACATCACTACAAGCATAAAACATACAGACATCACAATGACTCTAAACCCATATCTTTCTATAATAACACTGAATGTAAATGGATTAAATGCGCCAACCAAAACATAGGGTATGAGAATGGATAAAAAAACAAGACCCATCTATTTGCTGTCTACAAGAGACTCATTTTAGACCTGAGGACACCTTTAGATTGAGAGTGAGGGGATGGAGAACTATTTATCATGCTACTGGAAGCCAAAAGAAAGCTGGAGTAGCCATCCTTATATCAGACAAACTAGACTTTAAATTAAAGGCTGTAACAAGAGATGAAGAAGGACATTATATAATAGTTACAGGGTCTATCCATCAGGAAGAGCTAACAATTATAAATGTCTATGCGCCGAATACCGGAGCCCCCAAATATATAAAACAACTACTCATAAACATAAGCAACCTTATTGATAAGAATGTGGTAATTGCAGGGGACTTTAACACCCCACTTACAGAAATGGATAGATCATCTAGACACACGGTCAATAAAGAAACAAGGGCCCTGAATGAGACATTGGGTCAGATGGACTTGACAGATATATTTAGAACTCTGCATCCCAAAGCAACAGAATATACTTTCTTCTCGAGTGCACATGGAACATTCTCCAAGATAGATCATATACTGGGTCACAAAACAGCCCTCCATAAGTTTACCAGAATTGAAATTATACCATGCATACTTTCAGACCACAATGCTATGAAGCTTGAAATCAACCACAGAAAAAAGTCTGGAAAACCTCCAAAAACATGGAGGTTAAAGAACACCCTACTAACGAATGAGTGGGTCAACCAGGCAATTAGAGAAGAAATAAAAAAATATATGGAAACAAACGAAAATGAAAATACAACAATCCAAACGCTTTGGGACGCAGCGAAGGCAGTCCTGAGAGGAAAATACATTGCAATCCAGGCCTATCTCAAGAAACAAGAAAAATCCCAAATACAAAATCTAACAGCACACCTAAAGGAAATGGAAGCAGAACAGCAAAGGCAGCCTAAACCCAGCAGAAGAAGAGAAATAATAAAGATCAGAGCAGAAATAAACAATATAGAGTCTAAAAAAACTGTAGAGCAGATCAACGAAACCAAGAGTTGGTTTTTTGAAAAAATAAACAAAATTGACAAACCTCTAGCAAGGCTTCTCAAAAAGAAAAGGGAGATGACCCAAATAGATAAAATCATGAATGAAAATGGAATGATTACAACCAATCCCTCAGAGATACAAACAATTATCAGGGAATACTATGAAAAATTATATGCCAACAAATTGGACAACCTGGAAGAAATGGACAAATTCCTGAACACCCACACTCTTCCAAAACTCAACCAGGAGGAAATAGAAAGCTTGAACAGACCCATAACCAGCGAAGAAATTGAATCGGTTATTAAAAATCTCCCAACAAATAAGAGTCCAGGACCAGATGGCTTCCCAGGGGAGTTCTACCAGACGTTTAAAGCAGAGATAATACCTATCCTTCTCAAGCTATTCCAAGAAATAGAAAGGGAAGGAAAACTTCCAGACTCATTCTATGAAGCCAGTATTACTTTGATTCCTAAACCAGATAGAGACCCAGTAAAAAAAGAGAACTACCGGCCAATATCCCTGATGAATACGGATGCAAAAATTCTCAATAAGATACTAGCAAATCGAATTCAACGGCATATAAAAAGAATTATTCACCATGATCAAGTGGGATTCATTCCTGGGATGCAGGGCTGGTTCAACATTCGCAAATCAATCAACGTGATCCATCACATTAACAAAAAAAAAGAGAAGAACCATATGATCCTGTCAATCGATGCAGAAAAGGCCTTTGACAAAATCCAGCACCCTTTCTTAATAAAAACCCTTGAGAAAGTCGGGATAGAAGGAACATACTTAAAGATCATAAAAGCCATTTATGAAAAGCCCACAGCTAACATCATCCTCAAAGGGGAAAAACTGAGAGCTTTTTCCCTGAGATCAGGAACACGACAGGGATGCCCACTCTCACCGCTGTTGTTTAACATAGTGCTGGAAGTTCTAGCATCAGCAATCAGACAACAAAAGGAAATCAAAGGCATCAAAATTGGCAAAGATGAAGTCAAGCTTTCGCTCTTTGCAGATGACATGATATTATACATGGAAAATCCGATAGACTCCACCAAAAGTCTGCTAGAATTGATACATGAATTCAGCAAAGTTGCAGGATACAAAATCAATGTACAGAAATCAGTTGCATTCTTATACACTAACAATGAAGCAACAGAAAGACAAATAAAGAAACTGATCCCATTCACAATTGCACCAAGAAGCATAAAATACCTAGGAATAAATCTAACCAAAGATGTAAAGGATCTGTATGCTGAAAACTATAGAAAGCTTACGAAGGAAATTGAAGAAGATTTAAAGAAATGGAAAGACATTCCCTGCTCATGGATTGGAAAAATAAATATTGTCAAAATGTCAATACTACCCAAAGCTATCTACACATTCAATGCAATCCCAATCAAAATTGCACCAGCATTCTTCTCGAAACTAGAACAAGCAATCCTAAAATTCATATGGAACCACAAAAGGCCCCGAATAGCCAAAGGAATTTTGAAGAAGAAGACCAAAGCAGGAGGCATCACAATCCCAGACCTTAGCCTCTACTACAAAGCTGTCATCATCAAGACAGCATGGTATTGGCACAAAAACAGACACATAGACCAATGGAATAGAATAGAAACCCCAGAACTAGACCCACAAACGTATGGTCAACTCATCTTTGACAAAGCAGGAAAGAACATCCAATGGAAAAAAGACAGCCTCTTTAACAAATGGTGCTGGGAGAACTGGACAGCAACATGCAGAAGGTTGAAACTAGACCACTTTCTCACACCATTCACAAAAATAAACTCAAAATGGATAAAGGACCTGAATGTGAGACAGGAAACCATCAAAACCTTAGAGGAGAAAGCAGGAAAAGACCTCTCTGACCTCAGCCGTAGCAATCTCTTCCTCGACACATCCCCAAAGGCAAGGGAATTAAAAGCAAAAGTGAATTGCTGGGACCTTATGAAGATAAAAAGCTTCTGCACAGCAAAGGAAACAACCAACAAAACTAAAAGGCAACCAACGGAATGGGAAAAGATATTTGCAAATGACATATCGGACAAAGGGCTAGTATCCAGAATCTATAAAGAGCTCACCAAACTCCACACCCGAAAAACAAATAACCCAGTGAAGAAATGGGCAGAAAACATGAATAGACACTTCTCTAAAGAAGACATCCGGATGGCCAACAGGCACATGAAAAGATGTTCAGCGTCGCTCCTTATCAGGGAAATACAAATCAAAACCACACTCAGGTATCACCTCACGCCAGTCAGAGTGGCCAAAATGAACAAATCAGGAGACTATAGATGCTGGCGAGGATGTGGAGAAACGGGAACCCTCTTGCACTGTTGGTGGGAATGCAAATTGGTGCAGCCGCTCTGGAAAACAGTGTGGAGGTTCCTCAGAAAATTAAAAATAGACCTACCCTATGACCCAGCAATAGCACTGCTGGGAATTTATCCAAGGGATACAGGAGTACTGATGCATAGGGGCACTTGTACCCCAATGTTCATAGCAGCACTCTCAACAATAGCCAAATTATGGAAAGAGCCTAAATGTCCATCAACTGATGAATGGATAAAGAAATTGTGTTTTATATACACAATGGAATACTACGTGGCAATGAGAAAAAATGAAATATGGCCTTTTGTAGCAACGTGGATGGAACTGGAGAGTGTGATGCTAAGTGAAATAAGCCATACAGAGAAAGACAGATACCATATGGTTTCACTCTTATGTGGATCCTGAGAAACGTAACAGGAACCCATGGGGGAGGGGGAGGAAAAAAGGAAAAAAAAAAAAAAAAAAAGAGGTTAGAGTGGGAGAGAGCCAAAGCATAAGAGACTGTTAAAAACTGAGAACAAACTGAGGGTTGATGGGGGGTGGGAGGGAGGAGAGGGTGGGTGATGGGTATTGAGGAGGGCACCTTTTGGGATGAGCACTGGGTGTTTTATGGAAACCAATTTGGACAATAAATTTCATAAAAAAAATAAATAAATAAAAAATAAATAAATAAAATAGTGATTGTTAAGCCAAAGTAATTACTAACAAGTTAGAGTCGTATGAAATAGGCTAAGTAACAGAAAAGACCTAAAACTAATTTAAAACAAACCAAAACAGATATAATCTTATGCTATTTCCTTGAGCCATCTAAGGAAGTGAATGACTTCTCAATATTTTGTAACTAAAAGAGTATTGAATTTAAAGAAAATGTTTTGGTGTATCATGAAAAGCACATGTATTAAAACACATTTCCTATACGTTAAAAAAAAATAATAAAAAAATAAAAGTAATATAACTGGAAATATTACAGATATGATAAAACCTATAAATACAGAGGGAGACTCAATAAGGCCAAGCCTCAAGCAAAAGAGAAATATTAGTAAAAGGTATGTGATAATGAAGTGACCCAAGATCTATGATAAAGAGATATTAACAGCATCCAAAGACAAAAACACAAAGAAACAAAAATAGAGATGATAACAAATTTTTCACTGAAAGCTATCCAAGCAAAAGGAGAGGAGAACAACCTCTTTAAAGATTTGGAGGTGAAAAACTGTCAACATAGAATTTTATACCGAGAAAGATATATTTCAAAAAGGAAGAAGAATAATGACTTTTTTAGTCATTCACAAGTTGGAGCAGTACATCATGAGCAGATCCATACTCTAAGATGTTAAAGAAATTCTTTCAGGAGCATGCAAAATGATAATATATGGGAATATTAATCTACTCCAAGTATAGAATCTGAAATGATGACTTCATTGGTAAATTATGAGATTTTCTTACTATTTAAATATTTTCAAAAGATAATCAACTATTTAAACACAGAGGTGACCATATGTTATTTGAAATGTATGACATGACCACAAAGATTGGGTGGGGAGCTATGGAAGTATACCCATAAAAGGTTATTAAACTATAGTTTAAGGGTTATAGTATCTCTTGAAGGTAGATTATAAGATAAAGATGTATAGTATATATCCTAAAGCAATTACTGTAACAACACAAAAAGTTATAGCTCAGCCAGCAATGGAGATAAAATAGAATTGTAATTTACTGTTGAACAACACAGATCCACTTATATGTGGATGTTTTTGATAAATAGAGTATAGTATTCTAAGTATTTTAACTTCCTTATGATTTTCTTAATAACATTTTATTTTTTCTAGCTATTGTAAGAATACAGTATATGATACACAAAATATGTATTAATCAACTCTTCATGTTATTGGTAAGGATTCTAATCAACAGTAGGCTATTAGTAATTAAGGTTTTGGGAAGTCAAAAGTTATACACAGATTTTCAACTATGCTTGGGGTCATCTCCCCTAACCAGCTGCATACAACTTATTTAACTAATCTTTTAAAAAAAAGAAAGAAGTAAAAGGAAAAAGAAAACAAAGAAAAACTGGGATAAATAGAAAAACAGGCAGTGAGATGACAGGTTTATACCTAATCTTATCAACAATCACATTAAATGTATGTTACCTAAATTTGCCTATTAAAAGAGTGAGTGTTCTATTGGATAATCTTATGCAAAGTATGAGATAAACTTTGTTTTCTGCCTCCAACCATACAAAATAAAGTAATTCAAAATGCAGCATAGAACTTAGTGAAAATCTAAAGTTCTAAAACCTTCTTTACATTAAAAATTTTTAAATGTTTATTTATTTATTTTTGAGAGCAGGGGGAGACAGAGAGAGAGAGAGAGAGAGAATGTGAACAGGGAAGGGGAAGAGAGAGAGGGAGACACAGAATCCTAAGCAGGCCACAGGCTCTGAGCCCTTCAGCACCCGTGTGGTTTCATTTGAACCCATGAACCATGATATCATGACCTGAGCTGAAATCAAACGCTTAACTGACTGAGCCACCCAGGTGCCCCTAAACTTCTAAAACTTTTGAAGAGACATAGGAGCAACCTTTGTGACCATAGATTGAATTGGACAATTAACAAACTGAAATATTGGACTTCATCAGAATTAACAACTTCTTTTCTTGAACAGATACTGTTAGGGAATGAAAGATAAGCCACAGACTGTAAACAAAACAAAACAAACAAACAAACAAAAACAAAGAGTGCCAATCATATATCTAGTAAAAATCTTATATCCAGAGCATATGAAGAATTCTCAAAATTCAATAATAAGAAAAAATAATCCAACTTAAAAATTGGTAAACAGTTTGAAGATACTTCACCAAAGAAGATATTAAGATGACAAACAAGCACTTGAAAAGAAACTCAACAACACTAGTTTGTTAGGGAAATACAAGTTAAAACCACAATTAGATTCTGCACTATACTTACTTGAATCACTAAAATTTAAAATAATGACTATAATTGTTGGAGAGGAGGGAGTCAGACACTGCTACTGAGTATGTGAAATGTAAATATGCTTAAATGATGGTATCCACACCAAAAAGTACACACACCAGGAAATGCAAACTGTGGTATAGTCATAGTAAGAAAGATAATTTTTGAGGGTGAGGGGTGAGGGTGGGGGGAGGGGGGACAATGGGGGAGGGGATGGAAATGTGAGGTGGGAATGACTGCACAGTGCATGAGGAAGCCTGGGGGGTGATGTACCTGTTCAGCATCTTTATTGTGGTAGACAGTATCAGTGTGTGCATTGCCATAACATCAAATGGTACACTTTAAATGTGTGCAGTTTATTGAATGTCAGTTACGCCACAACAATGCTGATTGGAAAACAAAAATTTAATGTATATAAAGTGATTCACACAATTTTACTTACTTAAGACATGCTTCTACCTCCCCTCTCAATGAGGCAAAATGATTAAAAATATACTTTACTTTTTTGGTTTTTATTAAGGAAATGTTTCTAATTGGATTCTTTGATATAATACCCCATTATATGCCATTGCATGTCATAAATGTTTATATTTCTGTTAAACTTTCTCTTTTTTAATTTAGTCAGTGCTTTAATTTAGACGTGTATATCGATTTGGATATTCTCAAGGAGGTCATAAATATTAATCATGCCATGATATCTAATTGTTCCTGTTAATTCTGAATAAATAGGTATGTCCTAGTGTATTCAAATGTGGTGATATTAGTAAAGGATTAAGATATTAAATATTAAAATCTAGAAGGGTTAAGGTTCCCAAAAGTCTTGATGATAAATCTCACAAATTATTAGGTTCTCCTGTCAACTACTGTTACTTATTTTCGTTTTAAAGCCTAGTCTTGTGATTTTGGGGGTAGGGGGGTGGGTAAAGCTTTAACATGTAATCATGCAATCTAAAACAGCATATGCTAGCATCTACCTAAGGAACTCATTTACTGAGCTCTGCCATTTGAATAGCAGGGAGCTAAGTTCCCTCAAGTGTCTCTAAGCATTTCAGGCTCAATGAGTCAAGACTAAATAAAACTCAGCTACTGTGAAAACAAACACCTGCCAGATAAACCTACTAATGGGTGGTTAACTATTAGCAAACCGGCCCCATCTCTATGATACTAGCAGATTGTCACATTTAAATCTCAATTATAGGGGCGCCTGGGTGGCGCAGTCGGTTAAGCGTCCGACTTCAGCCAGGTCACGATCTCACGGTCCGTGAGTTTGAGCCCCGCGTCGGGCTCTGGGCTGATGGCTCAGAGCCTGGAGCCTGTTTCCGATTCTGTGTCTCCCTCTCTCTCTGCCCCTCCCCCGTTCATGCTCTGTCTCTCTCTGTCCCAGAAATAAATAAACGTTGAAAAAAAAAAATTAAAAAAAAAAAAATAATAAATAAATAAATAAATAAATCTCAATTATAGCAAGCTGGGAGTAGAATATTGAACCTCAAAGAATAGGATTTCCCTTGACCATTTCATATTATTGTGTGAGAAGAGAGGATAAAGGAATCCAATCAGAATAGCAATGGAAGGAATGATGGAAAGTTGTTGAAAGAGGAAATCATATTCTGATAAATCTACAATTCTCAAAAATACACAGAGGAACCAGTGTTGTCATTTTACCTCAACACTGGAATACCGTTCAAAGTAATAAATTACTTTCACTAAATATTAATTGAACCATACTACTTTATTATAGTTCTTTTTGTACACATGAGAATAAAATGCAAAGTAGGAATTCATTGCTCATAAAAAAAAAAAAAAAAAGAGGATTCATTCTTTAACCAAGATAGAGTGCTGGGTGGGAAATGAGGTTTTTCCCCTAGATGATTTTATATCCAAGGAACAGCAAAGATCAGCTTTCACTTTCTAAGTGGAACTCAGTAAGAGATAGTCTTTATATACACATCCTCTGTGTATGGAGAGGAGGAGAGAAGATAATAACAGGAGAGAGATGGTAGAGGGTATGGCTACATGGAAGAGGGCAGGTTGCAGTCTTCACTTGTTCCCCAAATCTTTTATGTCCTCAAATTATGTGATACAGGTTACCACGATTCTTTGGCCCTAAGAGTTCCATGGCAGTGGGTCTGTCTACTTGCAGACTGTCACAGCATGGGACAAACAAATGAGACAATCAGGGGAATGACAGCTTGACCCTTCCAGATAGTGCAGCTGCATCTCCCAGAAGGTATCCTCAACAGAGAGGGATTTCTGTCAAACGTGATCTATTCCAGATAATCTGTAGATTTTTAACAAATAATTGGAGGCCCTTCCCAATACAAAAGACTGCAAGATAAGTCAGTGATGTTAATCAACAGAACCACAGCCCAAATGCACATGGGGCTTTCCTTACATAATCATGTTGCCTAGAGTTTCCTTTGACCTAGGATAAAGGAGAGAAGAACCTTTAAGAGGTGAGATAATACTCATGTAAAGACAGATTTTTTTTTTAGTTTGTGTATTTTTCAGTAGTTTTTAAAATTAATTTATTTTTAAATTTACATCCAAATTAGTTAGCATAGAGTGCAATAATGATTTCAGGAGTAGATTCCTTAATGCCCCTCACCCATTTAGCCCATCCCCCCTCCCACAACCCACCCAGCAACCCTCTGTTTGTTCTGTATATTTAATAATCTCTTATGTATTGTTCCTCCACCCCATTTTTATATTATTTTTGCTTCCCTTCCCTTATGTTCATCTGTTTTGTATCTTAAGTTCCTCATATGAGTGAAGTCATATGATATTTGTCTTTCTCTGACTAATTTCATTTATCATAATACCCTCCAGTTCCATCCACATAGTTGCAAATGGCAAGATTTCATTCTTTTTGATTGCTGAGTAATACTCCATTGTATACATATCCATTCATCCATTGATAGACATTTGGGCTCTTGCCATACTTTGGCTATTGTTGATAGTGCTGCTATTAACATTGTGGTGTATGTGCCCCTTTGAAACAGCATACCCGTATCCCTTGGATAAATACCTAGTAGTGCAATTGCTGGGTTGTAGGGTAGTTTTATTTTTAATTTTTTGAGGAACTTCCATACTGTTTTCCAGAGTGGCTGCACCAGGTAGGTTGCATTCCCACCACCAGTGCAAAAGTGTTGAGTGCACCAGTGCACCAGTGTTGAGTTGTTGAGTTGTTGTTGCCTGAGTTGTTAAGTTTAGCCATTCTGACAGGTGTAATGCGGTATCTCATGGTGGTTTTGATTTGTATTTCCCTGATGATGAGTGATGTTGAGCATTATTTTCATGTGTCAGTTGGCCATCTGGATATCTTCTTTGGAGAAATGTCTATTCATGTCTTTTGCCCATTACTTCACTGGATTATTTGTTTTTTGGGTTGAGTTTGATAAGTGCTTTATAGATTTTGGATACTAACTCATTATCTGATATGTCATTTGCAAATATGTTCTCCCATTCTGTTGGTTGACTTTTAGTTTTGCTGATTGTTTCCTTCGCTGTGCAGAAGCTTTTTATTTTGATGAGGTCCCAGTAGTTCGTTTTTGCTTTTGTTTCCCTTGCCTCCAGAGACGTGTTGAGTAAGAAGTTGCTGCAGCCAAGATCAAAGAGGTTTTTGCCTGCTTTCTCCTCGAGAATTTTGATGGCTTCCTGTCTTATATTGAGGTCTTTCCTCCATTTTGCGTTTATTTTTGTGTATGGTATAAGAAAGTGGTCCAGGTTCATTCTTCTGGATGTCGCTGTCCAGTTTTCCCAGCACCGCGTGCTGAAGAGACTGTCTTTATTCCATCGGATATTCTTTCCTGCTTTGTCAACGATTAGTTGGCCATACGTTTGTGGGTCCATTTCTGGGTTCTCTATTCTGTTCCATTGATCTGAGTGTCTGTTTTTGTGCCAGTATCATACTATCTTGATGATTACAGCTTTCTAATACATCGTTAAGTCCAGGATTGTGATGCCTCCAGCTTCAGATTTCTTTTTCACGATTGCTTTGGCTATTCAAGATTCAAGAATCTTATTCAATCTTATTCAAGATTGCTTTGGTTCTGTACAAATTTTAGGATTGTTTGTTCCAGCTCTGTGAAGAGTGCTGGTGTTCTTTTGATAGGGATTGCACTGAATATGTAGATTGCTTTAGGTAGTATCGACATTTTAACAATGTCTGTTCTTCCAATCCAGGAGCATGGGATATTTTTCCATTTTTTGTGTGTCTTCTTCAATTTCTTTCATAAGCTTTCTATAGTTTTCAGTGTATAGATTTTCACCTGTTTGGTTAAGTTTATTCCTAGGTATGTTACGGTTTTTGGTACAATT
This sequence comes from Leopardus geoffroyi, assembly GCF_018350155.1. Lineage (NCBI taxonomy): Eukaryota > Metazoa > Chordata > Mammalia > Carnivora > Felidae > Leopardus > Leopardus geoffroyi. Next base: position 90,014,173 of record NC_059328.1, read on the forward strand.
GTAAATGGGATCCATTACTTGATTTCTCTTTCTGTTTCTTCATTATTGGTGTATAGGAATGCAACCAATTTCTGTGTATTGATTTAAATCATATAACTTTGCTGAATTCATTGATCAGTTCTAGCAGTTTTTTGTCAGAATCTTTTGGGTTTTCCACGTAGAGTATCATGTCATCTGCAAAGAGTTTAAGTTTGACTTCATCCTGGCTGATTTGGAGGACTTTTATTCCTTTGTGTTCTCTGATTGCTGACTAAGACTTCCAATACTATGTTGAATAACAGTGGTGAGAGTGGACCTCCCTGTCATGTACCTGACCTTAGGGAGAAAGCTCTCAGATTTTCCCCTTTGAGGATGATATTAGCAGTGGGTCTTTCACATATGGCTTTTATGATCTTGAGGTATGATCCTTCTATCCCTACTTGTTGAGAGTTTTTATCAACAAAGGATGCTGTATTTTGTCCAATGCTTTCTCTGCATCTATTGAGAGGATCGTGTGGTTCTTATCCTTTATTTTATTGATGTGATGTATCACATTGATTGTTTTATAGAAATTGAAGCAGCCCTGCATCCCAGGTATAAATCTCACTTGGTCCTTGTGAATAATTATTTTTAATATTGCTAGATCCGGTTGGCTACTATTTTGTTGAGGATTTTTGCATCCATGTTCATCAGGGAAATTGGTCTGTAGTTCTCCTATTTAGTGGAGTCTTTTTTTGGTTTTGGAATCAAGGTAATCCTGGATTCATAGAATGAGCTTGGAAATTTTCCTTCCATTTCTATTTTTTGGAACAGCTTCAAAAGAACAGGTGGTAACTCTTCTTAAATATTTGGTAGAATTCCTGGAAAGCCATCAGGTCTGGACTCTTATTTTTTTGGGAGATTTTTGATTACTAATTTGACTTCTTTGCTGGTTATGGGTCCGTTCAAATTTTCTATTTTTTCCTTTTCCAGTTTTGGTAGTTTATATGTTTCTAGGAATTTGTCCATTTCTTCCAGATTGCCCATTTTATTGGTGTATAATTGCTCATAATACTCTCTTATTATTGTTTTTATTTCTGCTGTGTTGGTTGGGATTTCTCCTCTTTCATTCTTGATTTTAATTATTTGGGTCCTTTCCTTTTTCTTTTTGACCAACTGGCTAGGGGTTTATCGATTTTGTTAATTCTTTCAAAGAATCAGCTCCTGGTTTCATTGATCTGTTGTACTGGTTTTTGTTGTTGTTGTTTTTGTTTTGTTTGTTTTTTATTTTGTTTTGTTGTTTTTGGTTTCAATAGCATTGATTTCTGCTCTAATCTTTATTATTTCCTGTTTCTGCTGGTTTGGGGTTTTATTTGCTGCTCTTTTTCCAGCTCTTTAAGGTGTTAGTTTGTATATCTGAGACCTTTCTTCCTTCTTTAGGAAGGCCTGGATTCCTATATGCTTCCCTCTTATGACTGCCTTTGCTATGTCTCAGAGGTCTTAGACTGTGGTATTATCATGTTCATTGGCTCCCATGTACTTTTTAATTTCCTCTTTAACTTCTTGGTTAGCCCATTCATTGTTTAGTAGGATGTTTTTTAGTCTCCAAGTATTTGTTGTCTTTCCAAATTTTTTCTTGTAGTTAATTTCAAGTTTTATATTATTGTGGGTTGAAAATATGCATGGTATATTCTCAATCTTTTTGAACTTGTTGAGGGCTGATTTGTGTCCCAAAATGTTCCATGTGCTGTAAAGATAGAATTTTAATTGGCTAAGTTGTGACTAGCTATTGATTTTTAATGCCTGAGATTTTTAATAATGTCAAAAATAGGAAAAAAAAGTCACAGAATTCAAACGTTGATATCAGAATAGTATGTATTGAGGGGTGGAAAACAAACTTACGTATTTTTCTTCCATTTTTGGGAAAACATTTTCAGAAATTTGACACCCGAAATATTCCCCTTATTTATTCCATTGTTTGTTGTCTCAGAAGTGTTGCATCAGTCCAGGCTTCTGAAACTCGCCTGTCAGATCACAAATACATATCCTGTAATCTCAGTTCTCTCCAGTCTTTTGTTCACATGGATTTGGAATTTATCTTATTGGAAATGAAGGCCTATAAGTGAAATATTTTTATTTTGTGCCAACTTTTATAAAGGCTCATTATTAGTGTTTCAGTCTTGTATACAATGAATGCCATTAAGAAATTTACTGAAAATAAAATTATGAATGAAAAAAATTACTGGATATTTTTACCTGTTTTTCATGTCAAAAGTAACTGAAACTATCTGTAGAAAAATCATCAGCTCCATTCACTACTGATTTGGAGTTCTTTGAAGATTTGAGACATGAGGAATATAGCTTACATCAATATGCAAACGTTTTTGCCAAGTCCAGTTCTTCATTTTTTTAACCTAGTAATAAGAGAAAGCAAGCAAGCAAACAAGAAAGAAAGAAAGAAAGAAAGAAAGAAAGAAAGAAAGAAAGAAAGAAAGAAAAAACTGTCCATAGATGTACACAACTGCAGATTATCATATATATTTATGTTGTATGTTTATTCACTTGTTCTTAAATTAAAAAAAAAAAAAAAATCATGCAGGGGCGCCTGGGTGGCGCAGTCGGTTAAGCGTCCGACTTCAGCCAGGTCACGATCTCGCCGTCCGTGAGTTCGAGCCCCGCGTCGGGCTCTGGGCTGATGGCTCAGAGCCTGGAGCCTGTTTCCGATTCTGTGTCTCCCTCTCTCTCTGCCCCTCCCCCGTTCATGCTCTGTCTCTCTCTGTTCCAAAAATAAATAAACGTTGAAAAAAAAAATCATGTTTTTATTTATTTTAGAGAGAGAGAGAGACAGAGTATGAGGGGAGGAGGGGCAGAGAGAGAGGAAAACACAGAATCCGAAGTAGGCTCCAGGCTCTGAGCTGTCAGCACAGAGCCTGATGTGGGGCTTGAACTCATGAACTGTGAGATCATGACCTGAGCAGAAGTTGGATGCCTAACTGACTGAGCCACACAGGTGCCCCTCACTTGTTCTTTATTTTGATTTATTTAACTTTTAATTTTGAAATAGTTTCAGATCTATTGAAAAGTTGCAAAATTAGTACGAAGAATTTCCATATGTCCTTTACCCAGCTACCCCCTGTGCTAATATCTAATTTAACAAGAGTGTAGTTACAAAAACCAGGAAGATAGCATTGATATGAAACTATTAAGTAATTCACAGATCATATGCAGATTTTTTCAAGTGTCTCCCTAATGTCTTTTTTCTGTGTCTAAAGGCCCTTCATTGTCATAGCTCCCTAATTTACTTTATTCTGGAACATTTCTCATTCACTTTTTCTTTTATGACCTTGACACTTCTAGTAGCACTGGCCAGTTACTTTGATGAGTTCCCTCAGTTTTTAATTGTCTGACATTTCCACATGATTGCATTATGGTGTTATGCATTTTGGTATTGTATTTTAAAGTAATTTACAATGCATTCTTTCCACGATTTTATAACTGATCTGCCTTCAAGCTTTAGGGGAGGAAAAACTCCTTTCCTCTGCTTCCTAGGAAACACTCATTCCCTTTGCCTTCCTAAATTCCCTGATGAAGCCCTATAAATTAAACTGAATAAAGATTCGCAAGAGAAAAACAAGCACAAGTTGATTAAGACATGCAATGTGATTGTATGTGGGAGAAACTCATATACTCAAATGAATGGTTAGAACTTGAGGCTTATGTAACATCTTAAGAAAGAATAATTTTGTAGAGAAGAGACAAGACAAAGGAAAAGGATGTTGAGCTGCTAGGGTAGCAATATATGAGGATAACAGCTAGAGGTACTAAAGTTGGTTTGTAGATTTTCTGGATGCCATCTAATTTCTGATGATAAGGTTGCCAAAGCTTCTTGGTACTGAAATTGGAGGAAGGGGCTAAACATCCACAAGGCAATGGCTTGTTCTGCTTCAGGAACACATGGGATGGGCAGAGGGCTTATACTGGAGCTGTTTTCTCCATTGTCTTCAGCTCAAAATAACTCTTATGCCAGAGTGGTATATTTTGGAGTGACATACTCTGAATCCCTTCAAAGCTAAACTAGAAGAGTTAACAGTTTATTCTGTCTCGTCATTTCATTTAAACATGCTTGAGTTAAAAAAACAACAACACAGCAACCATAAAGAAAATAATTTTAGAGACATGTTAATTGGAAAAAAAAATTCTTGGGGTGCCCGGGTGGCTCAGTCGGTTGAGCATCTGACTTCATCTCAAGTCATAATCTTGCAGTTTGTGAGTTCAATCCCTGCGTCGGGCTGTGGGCTGACAGCTCTGAGCCTGGAGCCTATTTCGGATTCTGTCTCCCTCTCTCTCTCTGCCCCTCCCTCGCTCACACTCTGTCTCTCTCCCTCTCAAAAATAAGTAAACATTAAAAAAAAATTTTAAAGAAAAAAAAGTAATTGTCCACTTGAGAGAAATTGTTTATGGTATGCATATTTACATATATCAAAAATAATCTTAATGACTGGAATTTTAAGGATATTCCATTTGTTTTTTAAATCAAGTTTTCCAGTCTGGAAAACAAAAGCTAAATTTCTGTTTTACATACCTTATTAGTATTTCTGAATTGCATTTTATTTCTTGCTGTTGTAGATTTGAAACAGAACCTCAATGTTACTATAAAACACAAAGGAATGTCCAGCTAATTTGATTGTCCCATTGACCAATTTTTCTTAATCTTATACTAAAATAGATTTTGAAACCAAGCTATTTGATGTAAATGAATTAGTGAATAATTTTAAATGAATTTAGAACTAATGAAATACATTTCCAGAAAAGGAGAAATAGTTAAGTTTTTCAAAGTACATTTACTTAATATTTTTTGTCCAGGGAAAGGGGGAGGTACCAGAGGTGGGAAAAGAAGCCAATAAAGCCCCATTTTTCCCCTATAAAATCATCTTGGTTAGAAAAAAGCAGGGGCGTGGGCTGGGTGGCTCAGTCAGTCATGATCTCACAGCTTGTGAGTTTGAGCCCTGTCTCGGGCTCTGTGCTGACAGCTCAGAGCCTGGAGCCAGCTTCAGATTCTGTGTCTCCCCCTCTCCATTCCTCCCCCACTCATCTTCTATCTCTCTCTCTCAAAAATAAAAATACATCAAAAAAAAAAAAGAAAAAAGAAAAAAGGGGCCACCACACTTTATAGGCAGAGGTGAGCAAACCAGACTTTGAATCGGGAGCCTCTGATAACCAGAAACACAGAACGCAATGCAATCATTTTAAGGCAGGCTAAGCAGCAGTGGGGCAATACCATTTCATCAGGTAGGCTTTGGCAGCAAACGTGACAGATATTCCAGATCAATACCTATGGTGGCAGCACTGCAGTGTCTGCGAAGACAGAGGTGCTGTGCCCTCACAAGACCCAGATCATCACTCCCTTCTCCATGCCAACTTCCGCAGCTTTCTCTGTATTTCTGCATTGCTGTAGAGTTCTCTTAAGCTTAAATTAGTGAGATTACTTATTCTGTTCTGAATAACAGCAATGCTGGATAGAGTATTCTTGGCTGCATATGTTTCCCATTCAGCACCTTGAATGTATCATGCCACTCCCTTCTTGCCTGCCAAGTTTCTGTGGAGAAGTCTGCTCCTGACCTTAATCTGTCTTCCCTTGTAAATTAGGGACTTCTTTTGTCTTGCTGCTGTTTAAGTTTTTTTTCTTTATCGCTATATTTTGCACATTTAACTACAATATGTCTTGGTGTTACCCTCCTTTTGTTGACTTTGATGGAAGTTCTCTGTGTCTCCTGGATGTGGAAGTCTGTTCCCTGCCCAGATTAGGAGTTTTCAGGTATAATTTTCACAAATGAACCTTCTGCCCCCTTTCCCTCCCTTCTTTTGGGGAAAAAAAAGCAAAAACAAAACTAAAAGGCAACCTTTGTAATGGGAGAAGATACTTGCAAATGACATATATGATAAAGAAAAAAAAGATAGATGCAAACCATAAAACAGACTCTTAACTGTAGAGAAAAAACTGAGGTTTGCTGGAAGAGGTGGGTCGGGGATGGGCATTAAGGAGGGCACTTTTTATTTTTTTTAGTTTTTTACATTTATTTATTTTTGAGAAACAGAGAGACAAAGTGTGAACGGGGGAGGGGCAGAGAGAGAAGGAGACACAGAATCTGAAGCAGCTCCAGACTCTGAGCAAGCGGTCAGCACAGAGCCTGATGCGGGGCTCAAACCTATGAACTGTGAGAATATGACCTGAGCTGAAGTTGGACAGCTCAGCTGACTGAGCCACCCAGGTGTCCCCGGAGGGCACTTTTTTGATGAGCGCTGGGTATTATATGTAAGTGATGAATCACTAAACTCTACTACTGAAACTAATATTATACTATATGTTAACTAACTGGAATTTAAATAAAAACTTGAAACAAACAAAGATTTCTAATGTGTTCAACCGTGAATGCTGGCTAATATCCCATGTGAATGATTCTTTCCTTTTCACTTCTTTTTGATGTGTTTTATATACTGCTTAATTTGCACGATGCTGCATATTGTCCTGATTTTTGTCTATAGATTTTTACATTTTCAATATTAATAGAGATTTAGTTTAACATATCACCATACATCATATATATACACATATAATCTGAAACAAATTCTTAAACATTTGCATATAAACTTCACATCTAATTAAGTGTTACAATTTAAAGTATTTGCTTTGGGAGATCACATACTAAGCTCAAAAGGCCTGTCAGTCAGAATATTTTGTGTTGATTTATTTCAAACTATGTAGAAATTAGTCTCTTCATCTTACCGTTGTGCCAGTCCTCCCTCTCTTTATAAACAAGAGTATTCTTTAGATTGAATCACTTTGTGTGTTCATCAAGGCAGGTTTCAGAACTTTCACATTTATCAAAATTTAAATCCATTTTTAAAACATAGATATTGGAATTTGTCAAATTATTTTTTTAGATCTATTAAGTTGATCATATGCTGTCATTGTGATTATAGAAAATTCTCTGTATCCTTTGGTGACCAGGCTCTTGGGAAGTTCTCTGCCACATGGATTCCCTTACTCTCTCTTGGAATGTTTCCTTTTTGAATGTTTCTTCTTGGACAAGCAACCGTGTGATCAGGTCATTGGCAGAGAGTCAAGCCTCTGTCCAAGTGTAGTAAACCCACCCTTGAGCCTAGGAATGACTGCACTTGTTCTGGTGTCCCAGCGAAGACCACGTGGAATAGAATGGCCCAATAAACCCACTTATTGAGAGACAGTAAGTCATTATTCTCAACCTTAATGGGGATTCATTCCTTAATAGGAATGGGATGGTTCTTAGGCAGTTGAAACAAGTCCTAAGCAAGCTTTGATTGTTTAAAAATCAATAGGAAAAATATAACCATTCAAAGAAATAGCATTTTTATTTGCAGCTTACATTATTACTTTCATAGTTATCTCATGCATTATAATGTCTTTTTAATATAGTTTTTATATACATATATTTTCTCTAGCGGCACTTTAAGTTTTCTAAAAATAGTGTCTACTTTTACTAATATCAAAGGCTTTCCCAGGATCTTTTTTGTGTATTATAATATTTTTGGAGGAAAGAAAGAAACCAAGCCAATATCTTAAAAACTTGAGTGAAAATATTACTTATATATTTTTTTTAAAAGTTAATGTTTATTAATTTTTGAGGGAGAGAGACAGAGCACGAGCAGGGAGGGGCAGAGAGAGACACACACAGAAGCCAAAGGAGGATTCAGACTCCAAACAATTAGCACAGAGCACAACGGAAGCTCAAACTCATGAACTGCAAGATCATGACCTGAGCTGAAGTTGGGCACTCAGCCATCTGAGCCACTCAGGTGCCCCCTTTACTTATTTTTTTTTTTAATTTGAAAGATAAGCACTGTATTCCATTATGACAAAGTAAAATGTTCTGTTCATCCTTGTCTTAAAATGCATTTCTTCTTTATCTAACAAAGACAACTGAATATGAATTTAACAGTTAATGGGGAGGAGAGCATTAACTTATTTAAGAAGTTATCGCTCTACCAATTGAAATGACATAATCTATTGAAACATACCCTTAAAGTTTTAAATATTAGATTTACTGTTCAGTGTGGACATTGTTTCTTTCTAGCTTTTTATTTTGTCTTTTAGTTTCATATGGACCCCTCCCTCAGGAAGAAACAAACAAAAAACTGGCTCCACCAGCATAATTTCCTTGACTATTTACTTCCAGTATTAAAATCATCTATAGATGATCTAGAGCAAATTTTTAGTTTTTTTTTTTTTAAAGAACTTTCTTTTTTCCACCGATGACCAGGTAAATTTTATCACTTATTCCTCTCCTTGCAGAATTTGCAATTTTACATCAGAGCATGTTTCCAACTGTGCTAAGTGACACTTTATTGTATCTAAATCTGAGTAAGACTTATTCTCTGCCCTTATTTGTTATTCTTACCTGACCTTTTCCATTTTAGTTTACAGTTGCATTATTACCACCATGCTGACAGCTCCAATTTGTTTCTTTAGCTGTCATTTTCCCAGCAACATTCCATTAGTTCTTCAGATTGCCTAGTGTTCCCACGAAATCATCCTAGTGTATTTACTGAATAGTCTTCTCTACAGATAAAGGGTGCTTAAATATAAATATGAGAGTTTTCAAAACAAAACAATAAATATTTCCAATTTATTTCAACAACAAAAAAATACTGATACCAGATTTAAGTAGCATCATGATACAAATTTACCTTTATTTACTTAGTCCAGCAAATTGATTTTTAGGCTATTGAAACTTTTGAGAGAAGTTCTCTAAGTAATTTAAAGGTTTTTAACCACCCAGAAATTTCAGTTTTTATCATCAAAAAATAGAGTTTGTGTTTTTCTTACAATATCAGTAAATCACACATACTTAAGTGTGTTGAACATTTCCTGAACTTTTCATCACTGGAAAGGTATGTTATTTATGATGCATTTATTTGTTGTTATTTACACCACATAAGATTTATGGACAGAACCAAAATTCTGTTGAATCAAACAAAACTCATGTAAGATATTGCCAGGTAATTTTGTAAATCAGGAAATTAAGTCTCTGAATGCTGAAATAGTAGTCCCAATATTGCAAACATAACATTATCTCTTAATTTTTATGCATTTCACTAGATCATGCTTAATTCCATATAAATAATATTTTTGTATAAATAATGAATCAGATGAGATAGATTAATATTTTAAAGGAAAATTTCTTTGTACAATTCAATCTTTCAATCATTCTGACATTTATGCCAAAGAATTTATATTTTCAGAGAAGGACATTTTTTGATGGATGTTTCTTGAAGCATTTTCACTATAATTTTGCCTTGCTGTTTTAAATACAAGTTTCATAACAACAAACATTTTATATATAAAGACTTTTATTTTATTTTAGTTTAGTTTTTTTAATGTTTATTTTTTGAGAAAGAGAGAGACAGAGTGTGAGCAGGGGAGGAGCAGAGAGAGGGAGGGAGACACATAATCCAGAGCAGACTCCAGGCTCTGAGCTGTCAGCACAGAGCCTGACACCGGGCTCAAACTCAGGAAGTGTGAGATCATGACCTGAGCTGAAGTCAGACGCTTAACTGACAGAGGCACCCATGCACCCCTACATATATATAAAATATTCTTATAGCATGCTTGCTTTTTTCTAAATATATTTACCTATCTGCCTAACATCTGTAGTTATTATTATTTGATTAGGAGGAATCAGAATTACCATATCTCTTGTTATAAAATTCAGGAATTACTGATCATACATCAGGTGTAAGTTTTATTATAATTTATGTTTTATAGGCACATAGATAATATATATATTATACACATCATATAATTGCTCTTTACATTTAATGTATATATTACATAATTTATGTGCAAACACATACATACACACACACATCTATGAATAGATCAGTAGAAGTGGTGAGAGTTGATACCCTTGTTTGTTCTTAGGGTATAATATTCAGTGTTTCATCATTAAGTGAAATGACAGCTGTAAATTTCTCAAACATGGTCTTTATCTTATTGAGAGCGTTCTTTTTTCCTAGTTTGCACAGGTGTTTGATTAATAATGGATGTTAGATTTTTTTAGATTATTTTTTATGTATATTGAGTTGATTATATGCCAAATCCTTAAGTATTTCATATAATGAAGCTATTTAAATAATAATTTTTATTAAGTTTAATTTCCAAATGCTTGTTGCTAGTAATTTTTAAAAAAATTTTTTTTTCAACGTTTATTTATTTTTGGGACAGAGAGAGACAGAGCATGAACGGGGGAGGGGCAGAGAGAGAGGGAGACACAGAATCGGAAACAGGCTCCAGGCTCTGAGCCATCAGCCCAGAGCCCGACGCGGGGCTCGAACTCACGGACTGCGAGATCGTGACCTGGCTGAAGTCGGACGCTTAACCGACTGCGCCACCCAGGCGCCCCACTAGTAATTTTTATAAATTAACATTGTATCACAAAACATTACTAAACATAATTATTAGTGCTAGTAGCATTTTTGTCCATTCCACTGGCTTTTCTACATAGACAATCATATACGTACATAAATACAGTTGTCTTTCTTCCAAATTTTATACCTGTTGTTTTCTTTCCCTGCCTTATCACATTGGCCAGAATTCCAGTGCAATGATGAATAGAAGTGGTGAGAGCAGGCATCTTATGTGATCTTAGGAGAAAAGCATTTTATCATTTATCGTTTTGTATGATGTTAACTCGTAGTGTCCTTTATCCTATAAAGAAAGATCCCTTCAGATTTTACTTTGCTAAGATTTTTTATCAGGAATGGATGTTAGGTTTAAGTTATCTGTCTTTGTATGTGGAATGTAATTCTTACAGGTTGTCTTCAAATTTGTATCTCTCTCTATATGTAAATGTATAGGTTGCATTTTGTAAAATGCTTTTCTACCACAATTTTTTTTTGTTAAATTTTCAGTGTGGTAAATTGCTTTTATTTATTTTTTAATATTAAGTAAATATCCCATTAATTTGAGAAACCCCAGTTGGCCTTAGGTTTTGTACATTTGTTTTTGTTTTTACTATACATTGTTGGATTCAATATGTCAAAAATTGGCAAGAATACATGCATCAGTCTTATGAAGGGTATTGGTCTGTTTACTTCTCTTGTAATGGCTTTGTGTGCTTTAGATATCTGGGTAATACTGTCATTATAGAGTAACTTGGAAAGCCTCCCCTCTTTTTCACATCTCTGAGAAAGTTTGCATGGATTTTGTATTTTTTCTTCTTTAAATGCTTGGCAATATCAATTGGTAGATAAAATCTGTCCCTGGAGTTTCCTTTATATGAAGGATTTAATAAAATTTCAACTTGTTTTCTTGATATGGGGTTATTTAGGATATACATCTTTTCCTAGTAAGTTTAGGTAGTTTGAATCCTTCAAGAAAATTTACCATTTCATCTAAGTAGTTGAATATATTGCTTTAAAGTTGTTTATAACATTCCCTTTTTATCTTTTTGGTGAATACAAAATATATAATGTTGCTTATTCTTTATATTGGTAATATGTGTTTTGTTTCTCTCTTCTTAGTCTGTATGACTAAAGGTTTATCACATTTTATTGATCTTCAATAAGCTTTTGGTTTTATTGAATTTCCCTGTTGTATTTTATTTGTTTTATATTTATTTATGCTTCTTTTTTTTATAAACTTTATTTTGAGAGAGAGAGAGAATGAGCAAGAAGGGGCTGAAAGAGAGAGGAAGAGAGAGAATCCCAATATGACAGTGCAAAGTACCACACAGGGCTCCATCTCATGAACAATAAAAGATCATGACCTGAATCGAAATCAAGAGTCAGATGCTTAGCTGACTGAACTACCCAGGTGCCCCTCTGCTTCTTTCTTATACTTACTTTATATTTGATAAGCTCATCTCCTAGTTTTCTAAAATGGAAGATGTATAGCTATTGATCTTGAATCCTTTGCTAATATTGGGTATTCTTTGCTAGTATTCATAGTGCCGCAAATTTTTCTCTAAGTACTGCTTTAGTCACATTTTACAAAATTTGACATGCTGTATTCCATTTTTATTCAGTCCAAATAATTTTATTTTTTTTATTTGTTATTTGACCTATGGGTTATATGAAAGCATATTATTACTTTTTAAATATTTCTAATTTAAGTTTATGTGGCTAGAGAACATCCTTTGTATCACTTGAATCTTTTAAAACTTATTGACTGTGTTTTATGGTCCAGAATGTGATCTGCTTTGGTAAATATTCCATGTGTTCTGAAACAAAAAGGGTATTCTCCATTTGTAGGGTAGACATTTATTCCATACATTATAATTACTTCAAGTTGATTGATAGTACCATACAAATTTTCAATGTCATTTTAATTTCCTGTCTACTTACTTTGTCAATTATTGAGATGAGAATTGAAATCTAATTATACTATGGTTTTGTCTACTTCTGCTTGCAAATACGTCTGTTTTTGTTTTATGCTTTTTGAAAATCTAAGTAAGTAGAGTTTAAGATTATTATGTCCTTTGATAAATTGACTATTGTTAGGAAATGATCTATAACTTTATCAATATTCTTTGATTTGAAATAAATAAATGTGGTGACACTAACTTTATTTTTCCTAGAGTTAGCAAGACATTTTAAAAAATTAATCTTTATTTTTGAGAGAGAGAGAGAGTGTGTGCGAGTGAGGAAGGGTCAGAGAGAGGGAGACACATAATCCGAAGCAGGCTCCAGGCTCTGAGCTGTCAGCATAGAGCCTGAAGTGGGGCTCAAACTCATGAGCCGTGAGATCATGACCTGAGCTGAAGTCAGAGGCTTAACTGACTGAACCATCCAGGTGCCCCAGCAATACATTTTCTTACAGAACTTTAAATTTTATGTTTAAAAGGTATTTGTTGTAGGATGCAATAGTTGTCTCTTGCTTTTTCATTCAATCTTACAAGCTCTGCCTTTAAATATAAACTATTTATATTTATTGTGATTATCGATGAGGCTGATTGTAAAGCTGTTATGTTATTCATTTTTATTTCTCCTATTTATTTCGTATTCTTATTTTATCTGTTCTCAAACCTTCTTTTCAATTAATTGTATATTTTTATAGTTGCATTTATCTACTTTGGAAACTTATTAGCTACTGCTCTTTGTTTATTGTTTTAGTGATTGCTTTAGGATGTAGGGCATATATTTTTTAACTTCCTTCAAGTGATATTATATGATATATCTCCTTAAGCACAGTCAAGGAATCTTGCAAGATTATACTTTCCTTTTTCCCCTCCCAAACTCTGTGTTGTTGTTTCCTATAGTTTTCTTTTACAAACTTTATAAATCCCACACTACATTATAGCTTTTGTTCATACAGCCAATGATTTTTTAAGATATTTAAATAATAAGAAATTGGTATATTATTTCTTCTCCCTGAAGAAAATTTTTAACATGACTTGTACTGTGTGTCTTCTAGCAATGAATTCTTTCAGTTTTTATATATGTGGGAAAGTTTTGTTTTGCATTAATTTAGAAATATATGCTGTAGTTATAAAATTCTAGGTAGGTAGATTTTTCTGTTAGCACTTTAATAACTTGCTTTCTCCAATATCATTTTACTTGTATCATCTCTAATGTGAAATCTGCTGTCATCCTCATCCTTGTTTCTCTGTAACATTTTGTATCTGAATACTTGGAAGATTTTGTTTTTAATCCAACTATATGACCTCTGAAAAGGCAAAATTATGGAGACCACAAAAAATCAGTCATTCCCAGCAGTTAGCAAGGAGGGAGAAATAAACAGAATGAGCACAGAGGATTTTTAGAGCGGGGAAGATACTCTGTATGATAGTATAACTGTGAATTCATGTCCTTATAAATTTGTCCGAAGGCCTGCAATGTGCAGTGCCAAGAGTGAAGTCTAATATAAATGATGGATTTGGGTGATAGTAATGTGTCAGTGGAACTCGTCCGTTGTAACAAACATACTGCCCTGGTGAAAGATGTTGATAATGAAGGACACTCTGCATGTGGGAGGATGGAAGGAATGTGGGAAATCTCTGTACTTTCCTCTCAGTTTTGGTGTGAACCAAAAACTCCTCTAAAAAGAAAAAAAAAAAAAAAGGCTTAAAATGCAAACACACACACACAAATTATTTGAAAAGGGAGAAGAAAAGAATGTCATATAGTTGTAATCATACAGCACACGGTCTTTTCATATTGGCTTCTTTTACTTGGTAATATTTGTTTCCTCCATTTGTTTCCTGGCTTCCTGTTAGCTCTGAATAATATTCTGTTATCTAGAGGTACCACAGTTTATTTATCCCTTCACCTAATGAATGGCATCTTTGTTTGTTCCAAGTCTTGGCAGTTTTGAATAAAGCTGCTATAAACATCTATGCACAAGTTTTGTGTGGACATAAATTTCAAACTCCTTTGGGTACCAACAAAGGAGCAGTATTGCCATGTCATAGGACAGCAGTATGTTTAGTTTGGTCAGGAGCCTTCAAATTTTCTTACCAACTGGCTGGACCATTTTACATTCTTCCCAGCAATGAATTCGAGTTCTTACTGCTTTACTTCCGTGTCAGTATTTGGCATTGTCAGTGTTCCACATTTTGGCTTTTCTGATAAGCATGTATTGGTATTTTATTGTTGTTTTAATTTGCATTTCCCTGATAATATGTGATATGGAGCATCTTTTCATATGTTTATTTGCCATCAGTATATTTTATTTGGTGAGGTATCTGTGAAGGTCTTTGACCAACTTTCAATCAAGTTGTTTTCTTATTGTTGAAAAATAATTTAAATCAGTTGAAGGTTATTTTAAAGTTAAGAAAATATATGCTTCAAAATAGCCATAAACTGACATAAATTGACAGTGGGTGTCCAGAATATACAAAAAGTTCCTACAAATCAAAATTTAAAAAGACAGTAAAAAAATGAGCTAAACATGTGAGCAGATATTTCACAGAATATATGATTAAACATAAAACATTTTTAGCTTTGGGTTGCCTAGGTAGCTCAGTAGGTTAAGCATCCAACTTTTGATTTCAACTCAGATCATGAGCTCATGGTCAGGAGATCAAGCCCTGGGTAAGGCTCTGCGCTGAGCATGGAGCCTGCTTGGATGCTCCTCCCCTGCACTTCCCTGCACACACTCTCTCTCTCTCTCTCTCTCTCTCTAAAAATAAATAAATAAAATATTAAAAAGAATGTTTAGCTTTGTTACTAACCAGGATAATAAAATTTAAGAATAAAATGAGATAAAATTTTAATCCCATTCAACTGGCAAAAATTAATACATTCATTATACCAAATGTTGGTTAAAGTATGGATTCCCATAAATTTTGTACATCATTGATAGAAGTATAAATTGGTGCACATACTTAAGAAAACAATCTGGCCTCATAAATAACATCCAGTGTCACTGGTAGGTTTATGATTAACAGAAATTCTTGCTCACGTTCTATAGCAAACATATATAAGAATGCTCATAAAAATTGTTAATAATAGTAAAAAAAGCATAAAATATAAAATAATTTGGTATCCATCTGAAGTGTCTTTGCAGTGAATTGGTGTGGAATCTTGATGGAATAATTTGCATGCTGGCACATAGATCTTAAGTTATTGGTTAAATGCGAAGTTTATGATCTCAGCCAAGTACTTTAGGAGCTAACACAACAGGAACTGTTTAATTAGGTCTTCCTAACTCTTCAGTGTCTCACAGTAAATAGTATGAATAAGTAACATGTTAGTATTTTGTCTGTATCAAATGGCATATTTTTAGTAGACAATATAATATTTGGGTGATCTAAAAAAAAATGTTTCAAGTATCAGAAAAAAAAACATATCAATTCAATCAGTGGAGACATATTTTACATGACTTTATGAAAAATACCCAGCTTATTATTTTTCTCTTTCCACCATTCCTTATTATGAATATATAAATAAAGATTTGCAAGACAATGAGAAGTAGCCACAAATATACAATTTTAAAACAATATATTCAGTGTCTAATAATTATTAAGCAGAAATTAGTAGTAATAATTGTTTTCATATACAATTAATAACGTGTGTCATGAAATTAGCTTTTAAATATACATACCATGTTTTATTTTCTTTATCCCTACATTTCTCTTTTCATTTGTTTCCTTTGAATATTTACTTGTTGGCTTATTCTATATCAGATATTTTGAAAATAGAAGAATTGCGAGTTGTAAATTAGAATTTTTTATTATCAAATCATTTTACAATATGATTATTGTTGTACTTATATAAATCAGACTGAGAATTAACAGCATAGTTTTTTTTTTTTATCTCTGTTTTGGATAGATTCTATGAAATAATGTACTCTAATTAAAATTTCATTTATTAAAACACTCATAAGAAAATGAGTGTATGTTGTGAGGTGGAAGATAAATGAGTTTGGGTTTGGTCTTGCTTCAGCCTCTTTCCACTTATCCATCTCCTTCAGTAGTGACAAGAAAGCTTTCAGTAGTAGATTATCAGTGTCAGGTACCCTAGAAGAATTGTGTGTTGAGGGATTTGAAAGTAGTAAAATATATTGGTGTGCCAAGCAAATAATTGACCTAAGAAATATAAACTAGTAGTTGTAGTAGAGAGAAAAGTGAGTTATCAGGGGGAAAAAATGAAAAAATATATATATTTCTAGTTACATTGACTGCTTGGTGGGGAGTAGTAACTTACTTTTCTAACACATGCACACTATAAGCAAATGTATATATAAATGAAAATAACCTCTGAATTTTTGATGATTTTTTTTCTTGTATGGTATTTAATGTCTCATATTCAAGATGATAAAAATTGAATATTAGAATATATTTTCTGTTTTAAGATAAATATTGAATCAGTTTGATTAAACTCTACATTAAAAATTTAGGCCTCTGGTAAATTAAAAAAAATTAAGCCAGTGATCATTGAAAGTAAAATAAAGCTTGTATTTCAATAGCAGTAAAAATAGTAATACAATACATTTATGTAGTGGAATTCCTGATTCCTAAACCATGCATGACATGAACACTGTGTTGTTTGTAACTAAGTTTCTTAAGCAGTGAATCTGCAAGGAGGGGGGGGTCTGTGTCTTTAATATCCTTCCAAATAGTGTATCCTAAGTTATTACTTTAATAGCAGTTCCCATAAATAGGGAAGCTGATAGAGTGAAGTTTTTAGTAACTGCATTTTCTAGTAACAAATGAGTAAATTTATTTCATTGAATTAATAGTTTCTATAATTAGGAAAAATATAGAAATAACCCCTTTATCTAAAGTTTGTCATAGAAGTACAAAATTTAAAAACATATTCAAGGCAAGAAAATTACTTTATTAAACATAGTGAAAGCTGTAATATTCAAATGGATTTTAAATATATCATTAAATTTATCATGTATCAAAGTGTTTATTAAACATAAAGCTGTCTTTCTGACAATTTTGTCTTTTAAAACTGTGTGAACACCTATTTGTTGTAATACTAGAGTACTAGTACTTGATATAGTAGCAATTATTAAGGACTTACTATGTGCAGATCCTGAGAGATAAATAGATGGGTAGGACATATTCATTACTATGATTTATAACCTAGAGTAACATTTTACCAACAAATAGCTAAATTTTAAGAGAGAGAATTCAAATATAATTTTTTTCTCTCTGTGTTGATAAAAGAAATGGTTCATTTTATCCGTCTGGTTTGATTGGGGAAGTATTATTTGTTCCTGGCCTTGAAAGACAATAAAGATACCATTATGAGATAAATGTAGGAAAGACAGGAAAAAAAAAAAATAGATGTGAACAGTAGCCTACAGTATCTGTCTTATATAGCAGACTAAATAAGGGCCATCATAGACAGAATGAGAGTTTAAAGAAACTTGGGAAAAGTTCTTTTGTTGTTTTTTTTTGTTTTGTTTTGTTTGTTTTTTTTAGATGAGCCAACTGAAGATAGAATGATTAGGCACGTTTATACACACACACACACACACACACACACACACACACACATCTTTCTAAGTATTGAAAACAAGTTAAATATGCAGAATAACTGAAATGTATTTGTCTTTAAATACTAATTAAGAAAGATGATTTATTCCAGCAGTATTTTACGTGCACATTATTTAGTAAACAGAGCAAGGGAAGATTGCTTTATTTATTCATATATTTTCTTTTATTTAGTACATCAATACTATGGCACATTTTTGCTGAGGGTACCAAGCAGTGGGCACAGAATGATAGGCATTGAAAAAAAAACTCATCAGATAAAATAAATATAACAAAGGCAATTTCTGGATTAATAAAATTAGTAACAGTTTCTTCTGCTTCTTTGTATATTTACAGAGGACCTAAAATTTGAGGTTGAATTTATAATTCACACCTTAACTTATTTAAAGAATTCTTCAATCTGATTCAGTTTTGAGTAGTACCATATATATGCTTCATTACCTCATTTTTATTAATTACCATGTTTTTAATCTAAAAGTGATAGCTCTTGTTTTTGAATAGCAAGATAATCATTAATTAATTCTTCTTTTATTCCATTCTTTTATTCATGTAAAAATATTTTTCTGTATATAATATACACCAGGCTATATTCAAGAATATGCTGGGAATATGACTCTCATATAAAGGTATACATATGCAAAAAGAACAAAAAATACTATACAAATAAATAACCCTATACATAAGTAAGAATTTTTAGATATAATAAGTAACAAAGATGGAAAAAATATTTTGAAGATAATGGATGGAAGTGGGGGGTCAGGGATACTTAGGGCAGCTAGACGTGCTGAGTGGAAGATGATGACGATGAATTAGCATGGGGATATCTGGCAGAACCTGCAATGCCAGCTTGTCCAGAGGGACTTTGGCAGTGATGAAGACGTTCAATATGTGCACAGTCTAATATGGAAGCCATTAGTCACATGTGTCAATTGGATTAGAAATATGACTATTTGAGAATTAAATTGTAATTGCCTTTAATTAATTTAAATTCAAATTGTCACATGTGACTGATTTCTGCTCTATTGGAGCAGCACAGCTGTAGGTCACAGGAGCAGTAGCTTTTCAAGTGAGAATTTATGTCAAGATATGAGCAAGTACTATGGTTTCTGTCACCAGGAGAATGTCAGTAACACAAGAGTAACCCGTGGTTAAAATATAGAGAGTTAGAGTCTTTCAATCATTGGGTGTAAAAGCATGGGTGGAAATTTGTTTCTCATCAGTTTGTACACAAAACAGAAGCTCTTTCCATCAGATATATCCGTGATAATGAAGCATAAGAAACTATAAATGTCATGTGTATTTGCATTTGTCTGTATATATGAGATTATATATATGCATGTCATATATATCATGTAATATATACACATTTATTTTTTTTAATTTTTGTAAAGTTCATTTATTTTGAGAGAGCAAATGTGAGTGGGGGAGAGGCAGCGAGAGGGGGAGAGAATACAAGCAGGCTCCACTCTCAGCACAGAGCCCCACACAAGGCTCGATCTCATGAACCACAAGATCATGACCTGAGCCAAAATCCAGAGTCGGTCATTTAACTAACTGAGTCACTCAGGTGCTCCCACATCATTTGTTTTTGATAAAAATTGTTTACAAAAGAATTTATAAGAATTTTAGAATTTTTGTTTGTAAAGGGCACAAAACTGTAGCAGTGACACAAACAATAGACATGTCTTTATGTGAAATAATGGTGTGTGCATACAACTATCAAAAATTTTAAAAATGATATTCAAATAACGAAGCTAGAGCTAGAAATTAATTGTCTTCCTTTTTTTAAAGTTTATCTATTTGATTTTGAAAGAGAGAGAGGGTGAGCAGAGGAGGGGCAGAGAGAGAAGGAGAGAATTCCAAGCAGGCTCTGCATTGTCAGCATGGAGCCCAGTGCGGGGTTTGAACCCACAAATCATGAGATTATGATCTGAGCTGAAATCAAGAATCAGACTCTTAACCAACTGACCCAGCCAGGTGTCCCTTGTCTTTCTATTACCTCTATAGAAGTATTACAAAGTTATAAGAAGTAATCAAAGTGTATGTTTCTGAAAATACAGGAAAGAAAATAAAGAAGTATGTGAAGCAAATGAAATGTTTTTTTAAAAAATTATGTTATTTTTTCTATACTTTTTGAATACCATTGTGTTTGTTAGCTTTTAAAATTTAT
Organism: Leopardus geoffroyi; assembly: GCF_018350155.1. Lineage (NCBI taxonomy): Eukaryota > Metazoa > Chordata > Mammalia > Carnivora > Felidae > Leopardus > Leopardus geoffroyi. Next base: position 90,034,285 of record NC_059328.1, read on the forward strand.
AATTTGTAATTTTTTGTCATTCTATATGATTTACTTTCATATTTAATTTCACATTTACTCTTAAGTATTTTTTTCCTTAATAAGAGTCTCCGAATGAGATCATGCTTTAGTTCCCATGAAACCTGTATCCAACCATGAAAAAAATTAAGGTATTTAAATTTTTTTTTTAATTTTTATTTATTTTTTTATAGAGAGAGACAGAGCATGAATGGGGGAGGGGCAGAGAGAGAAGGAGACACAGAATCGGAAGCAGGCTTCAGGCTCTGAGCTGTCAGCACAGAGCCCGACATGGGGCTCGAACTCACGGATCCGTGAGATCATGACCTAAACTGAAGTCGGACGCTTAACTGAGCCACCCAGGCGCCCCTAAGGTATTTTAATCAGGACTGAAGAAACGGCCTATATAATATTCTTGGCTTCAGGAAAAGAAGCTGAGAAAAAGCCTCAGGGCTGATCAAAATGAAATATAGTTGCTGTATTTGCTACAATTGTATGTGTACCTAATCAGAAAGCTTCTGTTATAACTGTCACCTTGAAGAACCCTGTCATGGCTGCAATCTAGGGACTAAGAATCTGTTGCTCCCATCCCTGCCCCCACCTCTCTAGACCCCTGATGCTTGTGGCCTGACCCTGGACACTGCTGCAGAAAATCCCATGTCCCCATGATCGGGCTGGATAGAAAAGAGCTGAAACAGCATGAGGATGACCTCTGCCTCCTTTGATTTCCAAATAACCTGCCTCATTGCCAGAACCTAATTCCCATGTAGAACAGTCTGCAAGACAGACTGGGAGGTGACATTTTTAGCTTTCCAGCCTCCATCATACAGAAAGGTACACTAGAAATTCGTACTGATGGTCAGTCTCATATTGCATCTACTATTGGAACATAATGTTCAACAAAAATGCTTCAGTATCTCCTTTTATCTTTTTATTCTTATTTTTTTTTATTTTTTTATTTTTTTTATTTTTGTTAACATTTATTTATTTTTGAGACAGAGAGAGACAGAGCATGAACGGGGGAGGGTCAGAGAGAGGGAGACACAGAATCTGAAACAGGCTCCAGGCTCTGAGCTGTCAGCACAGAGCCCGACGCGGGGCTCGAACTCACGGACCGCGAGATCATGACCTGAGATGAAGTCTGCCGCTTAACTGACTGAGCCACCCAGGCGCCCCTATTCTTATTTTTTTAAATATTTATCTTTATTTTTGAGAGACAGAGAGCATGAGTGGAAGGAGAGGCAGAGAGTGAGAGAGCGAGAGAGAGAGAGAGAGAGAGAGAGAGAGAGAGAATCTGAAGCAGACTCCAGGCTCTGAGCTGTCATTACAGAGCCTGACGCGGGGTCCAGCCCAGGAGCCGTGAGATCATGACCTGAGCTGAAGTCGGTCGCTCAACCTACTGAGCAACCCAGATGCCCCAGTATCTCCTTTTTTTTTTTAATTAAAAAAAAATTTTTTTAATCTTTATTTATTTTTGAGAGACAGAGTGTGAGCAGGGGAGGAACAGAGAGAGAGAGGGAGACACAGAATCTGAAGCAGGCTTCAGTCTCTGAGCTGTCAGCACAGAGACTGATATGGGGCTCAAACCCAGGAACCCAAGGTCATGACCTGAGCAGAGATCGGACACTCAACTGACTGAGGCACCCAGGCGCCTTGTCCCCATATCTGCTCTAAGAAAATACTTGCAATCTTTTGACATCTTGGTTGTCCTACCATAATCCTATTGCCCTAGTGTATTTTACTGAAAAAGGCTTTGAGAGAGTTTTCTAGACTGTCTCATTGTATTTCCACATATTCCTCACTTTATTGAAAAACATGTCTGCCAAAAGCTAATCAACTTTCTTATTACAAACTTAGTGTTAAACTGTTCTGATGTTACTCAAACTCTTCATAACATTTGATATAATTATTCCCTTCTCCAAAGTGATCTTAATTTTTCTCTCTGATTTTATATTTCCTTATATTTTCCACTGCTGTACTTTTTTCTATGGTGTGTATATGTGTGCACATGTGCTCACACTCTCTCTCTCTCACACACACACGCACACACACACATTCTGCTTTTTTTATGGTAAATGTTTTCAATTGAACATATTTTTTCTCATTTCTATTGAATATTTTCATTCAATTATATTGAATGTTCATCATATTATATTAGTTTGCTTGGGCTACCGTAACAAAATAACATAGGCTTAATGGCTTAAACAACAGAAATGTGTTTGCTCACAGTTCTGAATCAGGAAGTCCAAGATCAAGGTGCCAGAAAATCCATTTTCTAAGGCCACTGTTCCTGGATTGCCTCACGTTTGTGTCCTCACATTGTTTTTCCACTCTGCATGCATGGAGAGAAAGGGGGGAGAGAGATCTGGTCTCTTCCTCTTAGAAGGACACAGACCTTCTGAGGTATGATCCTACTTTTATGACTCATTTAAATTTTATTATCTCCTTATAGTCCTTATTTCCAAATATATTCACATTGTGGGCTAGGGCTTTAACATACGAATTTGGGCGGGGAGGTTGCAATTCAGTCCATAATAGCTATATTTGTTCAATATCAATTTTCTGACGGAGAGATGGTATAGGTTCCCAAATGCATTGCTTTAGTTCCTGCCAAAGGAAAATATTGAGTATTTATATTTCTTTTGTTTTTATTTTCTATAGTGAAAGTTTGTTAGATTTGAATATTAGGGAGAGAAAGCCAGCGAGTAATATGTCTGTGGAAAACTATGTTTTTGCTTTTTGTGATTCCGAAGTATTTGCCACCCGCCTGCACTGCCCCAGCACTTCTCAACTTTGCAGGAGTGTCTTCAAAGACCAGGATGACACATGAGACTTTCTTTCTTTTTTAGTTATTTTTGTTTGTTTGCTTGTTTGTTTGTTTGTTTTAAAGTTCATACTAAATTCATCTTGAAGCGGACTAGCATCCTTCATTCCTAAATTCACTCAGAGGGTTGAACTATCTGCCTATCAACTGCATCAAAATTTATCCTGTACTCCTTAGCCGTCTCAGGAGGCTCTGTGTTTAACGGATTCCAATAACCTGTGGTAAATGAGACATGATATAATAACAGGAGAAATGGGGGTGTTTACTACCATCTTAGAGAATTCCCTTTCTTTTTTTTTATTTTTTAGTTTTTTATTTTTTTCAATATATGAAATTTATTGTCAATGGTTTCCATACAACACCCAGTGCTCATCCCAAAAGGTGCCCTCCTCAATACCCATCACCCACCCTCCCCGCCCTCCCACCCCCCATCAACCTTCAGTTTGTTCTCAGTTTTTAAGAGTCTCTTATGCTTTGGCTCTCTTCCACTCTAACCTCTTTTTTTTTTCCTTCCCCTCCCCCATGGGTTTCTGTTAAGTTTCTCAGAATTCCTTTTATATACTTGTCAAGCAATCAAAAGTTAGATGAGCTGTGACCCCCTTTCTCCAACTAGCATGACTGTCTTTTACCGGAGATTTCAGTGGCAGTAACCTAGTTTACTCCATTTTTATACATGCTGAATGGACACCAGGATTGAATGAGTACATCTTAGACCCTGTGTGCCCATGTGTTAGACGTTGGAGTTCTTCCAAAAGTGATCACATAATTGAGAGCTCCGCATATTTTCACTAATTGTCTTACAGGTTCCCTTACCTTGCAGCCTCTGCCTTTAAAGATAATTAGCTTGTTTGTGCTTCTGCTGGGAGGCTATCAACTCACTTATGAGTTATTTTCTTCATATACATAACTGCTGAACTTTCTGATCTGAAGCTTGTTTTATCGTTACTTAAAAAAAAAATAAGGGGTGCCTGGGTGACTCAGTCTGTTAAGCGTCTGAGGTCATGATCTCACCGTCCGTGAGTTTGAGCCCTGCGTCGAGCTCTGTGCTGACAGTTCAGAGCCTGGAGCCTGCTTTGGAATCTGTGTGTCCCCCTTTCTCTGCCCCTACCCTGCTCACACTGTGTCTGTCTCAAAAATAAAATAAACATTATTTTTTTTTAAAAGCCCGATACATGAAAGACTAACCTATGGATCTCCTGATACACTGCTTATTTCTTTATTCATTTCAAATCTATACCAATTATGATAAATTTTAACAAAAGTGATACCTAATTAATTACAAGGTTGAAGTATAAATCAAAGACAACTACAGCAAAAATGAACAATGAATCAAACACAGGGTTCAGTTGAAGGGGACGTGTCTGTAGAAGGGGAAGACATTCCTAAATTATACATAAAATTAATTATTATTGTGTTTATTATACACCCTGGGCCCCTATTAGTGTACTGTTAACAGGTACATTATGCAGTTTAGCAATCTTAGAATCTTCTGTGTGTTATGGATGTCACAATATGACACTTTTGACAATGGGATTGGTAAAGATTTAGCTTATAATCAAGAGAGACAAGTGTAACATATGTATTGACATAAATGTCCTGAGAGTCCTGGGCAGCTTATATTTTTTGTGTGCAATTTTCTTTTTTATCTATGTGGGACATAGAGTAAATAAAACTGGGCTAACATATCTTTACATATCTCCTAACAATCTCAGGGGGAGCTCATAAAAGCGGAAATCTATTACAAGAGTTTTTCTCCTACTTATTTGAATTACATTGGCTAGTCATATTTCACCTCAAATGAGGAAGTCTGTTATATTTTCTTAACTAAATGGTCTTCGCTTCATCAAGGAATGTATTTTTTCATACTGAAAAATAAGATAATTTTCTTTCCTGAACCCAGGTAAGATTATAATGTTTATTTTCTGGAAACCATAAAAACTACTTAAAGGACTTCTCTGTCCATATCGACTATAGAAGCAATGTGGACCCTTAAAAACAAAACAAAACAAAACAAAACAAAACAAAACAAAACACTCAGAGGTGTCTCTTATAGCTTTGCCCCATAAGCATATAATTTAAATTAAGGAAGTAACAAAACATGTTATTAAAAGTATAGTTTTTTTCTATTTTAAAGGGTAGTTATATATTTCTGAGATGAAATGACCCAATTTTAATTTTTATTAGTGTCACTAGAGGGCAAATAATATTAGTGACTACAATTAGTGACTAAGTTCTATCAGTTATAATTTTAGAATCACTTCCTAATTCTCAACTTTCCACTGAACTATGTTATCTTTGCATGCCTAAATGATTATTTACCAGTTTTTAAAAAGGCATTCTGTTATTCCTGTGTAGGCTAAATTCTTTTCTAGTATAGCTTCCATTCGTCTTCAAGAACCATTCTCTTTCCATCTTGCAATCCATTTTTCATACTTCTGAGATGTCAATATTGGTAAAATGAACCTTCTCTCATATCCTGCTCCTGCTCAGAATTGTTGTTATTTCCTATTGCCTATGGGATAAATTGCCCTCCTAACCTGACATTCAAGGCTTTCAAAAATGAAGACTAAATTATCTTTTCAGAGCCCCCAGGCAAAAATACATACTATATACTTAGGCTAAAGTGTTTCAACCATTTTATCTAAACACTCTTTTTAGTCTTCCTACTTTAACACAGCCACAGTGGCCTCCACTGTCCTCTCAACTAATGCAAATCTGAACCACATTTCAGGAGCCAACTCAGATGGTTCTCTTGTCATGTGGTGAAATGTTCTTACCCTTCTCTGATAATCTATAGGGATTAATTTCCACACATTTTGAACCAAGTGATAGCATACTGGATGGTGCTATCTGTTTCATTGTTATTTTAAATAATCTTCAAAATATTTTTATTTTTAAGTTTATTTTATTTATTTTGAGAGAGTGTGCACACATACAGGGAGGGGCAGAGAAAAGGAGAGAGTCCCAAGTAGGCTCCGCAGTATGAGCATGGAGACCAACACAGGGCTAAATCCCATGAACTGTGAGATCATGACCTGAGCCGAAATCAAGAGAAACTTTAACCTGCTGAGCCACCCAGGCACCCAGGTGCCTCCAAAAATATCTTATTTTTAAGTTATTCTACATATATAAGTCTTATCCCTCCAACACCTGTAGTAAATACTTTATAGATGCCCAGATATTCTAAAGTATCTATTTGTCTGCATTCTGAGACATTGTGACTAACAAACTATTTTATGACAGAGAATCAAATTTGTACAGCCCTACTATAATGTATATAAAATAAGGCACCCAGAGGATTATAGACTTTGTAGTAATCATAGAATGAATGTTTTCTCGGTTTGTAAGATATTTTTAGTGGAACTCTATCACTCTGTCAAATAATCAGGTTTAAGGTTACCCTGGCTTAGATTCAACCTCAGATTGTCAGAAGACCAGTTTTCTAACCTAATTTCAGACTGATTATATTTCTTGATGGAGCTAGACTGTTTCTTTCCAATAAGAAATATTGGAATATTTCTTCCAGAGAGGAATCAGAATTTTTCATTGCTTCTGGGTCCTGTACCTCTGCTTCAAATAGCCTGGAATCCTAAGCCAAACTCTGCAATATTTTGTTTTTCTGCTTCCTCACTTTATACAATGAAACCCATAGCTCAGGGGAAGAAAGACTTTGGATATAGCTAAAACTCATCCTTAATCAGACATCTGTATTAACCACAGCCATTTAGGTACCTTTCTAGGCCATAAGTATCTAGAAGAAAAGCCCTTTCAAATAAATATACACTAATATTGATTTTCTTATTATTTTAATTTTTGTCATAAATCATTACCTTGATTACCTCGATGAGCTGGGCTGCATCATGCAAAGGTTTTTTTTGTTGTTGTTATTTTGTTATTTTTTTTTTTGTTTTTTTAATGCTTGAACCAAAAGCAGTTCTGACCCTTTCCCACCATATATCTAAAAATTAAAAAAAATTGTTTTTAATTATTTTGAGAGAGAGAGAGAGAGAGAGAGAGAGAGAAAGACTGAGCATGAGTGGGGGAGGGGCAGAGAGAGAGGGAGTTACAGAATCCGAAGTAGGCTCAAGGCTCTGAGCTGACCCCAGAGAGCCAGATAAGAGGCTCAAACTCATGAACCACGAGATCATGACCTGAGTTGAAGTCGAATGCTTAACCGGACGCTTAACCGACTGAGCCACCCAGGCGCCCCTACCTAAAAATTTTAGAGCAAGCTGGAATTCACCCTTAAACCCTGAAGTTGAGTTAATTCGGTTAAATGGTCCACCCAGCTTCTTTTACCAGCTTCTCTTATTTCACCAGTAAAAGGCACCATTCTTGTGAGACAAAGACATCAATTAGAGAGAATTAGAGAGAAAGAGCTTTAGGGGTAGACAACTTTATTTTTTTTTAAATTTTTGTTAACGTTTATTTATTTTTGAGACATAGAGAGAGCATGAATGGGGGAGGGTCAGAGAGAGGGAGACACAGAATCTGAACAGGCTCCAGGCTCTGAGCTGTCAGCACAGAGCCTGACGTGGGGCTCAAACTCACGGACCGCAAGATCATGACCTGAGCCAAAGTCGACAGCTTAACCGACTGAGCCACCCAGGCGCCCCAGGGGTAGGCAACTTTAAATGAAACTTAGGTTTTATTTGCCCACCCAGACATGGTGAAAACTCTGTCCTCAAGCACCAGGACACAAATAATGTCCATAAACTTGTCATTTTACCAATTTCAGCTTATTCTATTTATAATGTCTAATTACTTGGAGTCCTGAGCTCATTCATTGGATTTTAATAAAATTAATCAGATACTATTGAATATCCACCACACACCACACCTAAGACAGAATTTTTGAGGACACAAAAGTAAATAATGCTGAAGTTAATTCTTTATTCTAAATGTAGGGAAATGTTGTAAAACAACATTTGTCATAGAATTTCTTCTGTTACCTACTATTACTGCAAATAAAATAACTGTGACAATGAGAAATATGAAAGCCCTGGTATCGATGGATTAATCTTGTGGTAGAGAAATACTTGCTATCATCATCATCAAGATCAAACAGTAATAACAACAACAAAATAATAGGTTATATCAATGAGTATTTACAGGGAATCAAATTGAGGAATTTTTTGTAGGTAGCACTGGGAAACAAAAACAAACTCTAGAAAGACAAGAAAGAGAAGATGGTATAATATAGTATACAAATAAATATAAAAAATTCCGAATAGAATAAATATGTAAATGGCTTAATGTGAAGGTAACAACAAACAAAAATTCATGTAATCATCTTGACACAATGTGGTTGAATTTAGAGCACCAAGAAGGTAAAAAATACACTTAAAATGTCTCTATAGAAAGAGAAAAAATGAGAATATTGAGAATTCAGTTCATTTCTATTCAGTTGTCAATAGACTCAGAATTTGAGATTTTATTCCAGAATTTGACATTCAGCCAAAGCTTTCATTCAGTTTTGCAATCATGAGTAGATTCCCAAACCATTAGTTTTATAATGGAAGGATTAGACTGATAGCACTAAACCTACAAATCTATCTTAGTTTTACTGAATGCATGTTGTCAGCCATGGTTTTTGTGATGTGATGTAACAATAAGTGCACAACTCAGTTTAAAGGAAATGAGAGAGAGAGCAGCATGTTAAATTACACAAAAAAAAGAATGTAAATTTTCCAAAGGACACATGATCTGGTTTATTCAGCAAGTTAAGTAGAACAAAAAAGGAAGGAGGGTTGTTAGATGATAGAAAGAATTAAGCGACAGAAAAAAAAAATGGGAATGCTTTATTTAGATCATGTCTGTATTTTAATTCTAAAAGTCACGTGTCAAAGGACACCTCTAAGACAAGTGGGAATTTTTTTTTTTAATGTTTATTTAATTTTGAGAGAGAGAGAGAGAGACAGAACATGAGCAGGGGAGGGGCAGAGACAGAGGGAAACACAGAATCTGAAGCAGGCTCCAGGCTCTGAGCTGTCAGCACAAAGTCTGAGGCGGAGCTCAGATTCATGAACTGTGAGATCATGACCTAAGCCAAAGTTGGACCCTTAACTGACTGAGCCACCCCCAGGTGCCCCTTGATAAGTGGGAAATTTTGAATATTAACTGCATCAAACAAGATATTAAGTAGTCATTGTTAATTTTATTAGATGTGAAAATGGCCAGGTGATTATATATATTGAAACATAATCTTCTTAAGTAAAGTAGCATAGTGGTAGGTGACATAACATGATGTGCAAGATTTATATTAAAATTCTCTGGGCAGTTAAAAAGTATAAATTTGTGTGGGTTGTGGTGGGGTGAGTGAGAAATCAATAAATGAAGTAAGGTTACTAAGACGATTAGTACTTATCAAAGCTGGATAATGAGTGCTTGGATGGTCATCATATTATATCTTTCTGGATTTTTTTTTTTTTGAAAGAGAGACAGAGCATGAGCAAGGGAGGGACAGAGAGAGGGAGACACAATCTGAAGCAGGCTGCAGGCTGTGTGCTGTCAGCACAGAGCCCAAAGCAGGGCTCGAACTCATGAAGCACGAGATTACAACCTGAGCCAAAGTCAGACGCTTAATGGACTGAGCTACCCAGGTGACCCTCTGGATGTTTTAAAAATTCTACAATATACATTACATATATCTTTTATAGATCATACATATGATACCTAGATAGACATAGATATGTATTTCAAATAAAAGAGGAAAACCAATCCTCAGCAACTATAACATTTGTCAAACATTCAAGAAATTGTTGAAATTCTACCACCCATGGAATTCCTCTGAAATATAATTGAACAGAATTAGGCTTCATACTTTAAAACATGGAACAATGTGAGTTGGATAAAATAAAGGGAAAAAAATGTCAGTCACAATTTAAAGATGTCTGTAGGGATGAGAATTAGGGTTAGAGAAATACTGAATTAAAATGGAAATGTGATGATCAAAAAAATAAATAGAAGTATAATGCACAACTTTCAAATGAATAGAAGTCTCCCCTCTCATCTTCTCACATTATAAATTTTTAAATTAAATTTTATTTTTTCTCCCGTATTTTTAATTTACAAGGTTTAAATAATCTTTACCTTTCTTCCCTCTCCCCCATCTCAGTCCTTAGCATCACCAGATAGCTACAAAACACGCATCATTAACGCAATTTATAGACACAAACAAAAAACAAAAAACAAAAAAAAAAACAAAACAATAAACCAGTGGCCCAATAATTTGATCCAAATCATGTGGCATTATTATTTTTTTTTTAGAGTACAATTTGCCTCACAGTCTTTCTTTCCTCCCACTTACACTTTTTTTTCAATTTTATTTATTTTTGACAGACAGAAAGAGAGAGAGAGAGAGAGAGAGAGAGAATGAGCAGGGGAAAGGCAGAGGAAGGAGAGAGAGAATCCCAAGCAGGCTCCACAGTCAGCACAAAGTTTGACCCAGGATTTGATCCCATGAACCATGAAATCATGACCTGAGCTGAAATCAAGAGTCAGCCACTACTGACTCAAGAGCCACTCAGGCACCCTCCCCACCTTTTACAGTTTTCTTTGGGGAAGCAGTTCCTCAATGGTAATATAAATGATAATATAACTGATAATATAAAAGCAGTTATTTTTCAAGTTGAACAGATATTCTGTGCTTTTCATTTGACATGTAAGTTCAAGTTGGCAAATTGTGGCACATAATAAAGGCTGACCAAATTTTTTGACATCATGGGCAGTTTTTCTGTATACAAGCTAATCCAACAGCTTCCTTCTTGTGAGGACTGAAATTTTCTGCAAAATTTCTGCAAAATTTAGGGGCACCTGGGTGCCTCAGTCAATTAAGCATCTAACTTTAGCTCAGGTCATGATCTCATGGTTCATCAGTTCAAGGCCAGCATTGGGCACCATGCTGACAGCTCGAAACTGGAGCCTACTTTGAATTCTGTGTCTCCCTACCCCGCTACCCTTCCCTCACCAGCTCTCTGTCTCTCTATCTCTCTCTCTCTCAAAAGTAAATAAACATTAAAAAATTTTAAATAGTCTTGCCCTTTTCTGTCCTTGATTTCTCCTTTAATACTTTAATTAGTTTAAATGTCATTTGTTCATTATATATATTTTAACATACACAAAGACTGCCTCTTTAACATAGAACAAATTAGAAGTGTGAGAAACCATCCCCTAAGAAAAGCATTCAGTTTATTTGAAACCTTCTATAGCTAACATTACCCAAAGTTTAAGTTTAAATGTCTAAATATCCAAACATTAAATGCTTAAATGTCTAAGTCTCATTGCTTTAATAATAATAGCTAATATTTATTAGCAACTTATCCCAGGCATTGCAAAACACTTTATATATATTAATCTAATTTGATCTTCATACTAATCTCAGTGATTATTATCATCTTTTAAAAATGAGGAAATTGAACAGACAGGTTAACGTCCCTGAGGCTACCTAGTCATAAGACGGTAGAGGCAAAATTTGAATTCAAGAAGCCTGAGTCAGATTATACTACATCTTAAGATTTATATTATCTTACTACTATTTTTTTTACAATTTTTAAAATATTTATTATTTTGAGAGAGATAGAGAGAGACAGTTCTAATGGAGGAGGGGCAGAGAGATGGAGGGAGAGAATCCCAAGTGGGCTCTGCACAGAACCCGATGTAAGGCTCAAACTCAGAAAACTGTGAGATCATGACCTGAGCCAAGATCAAGAGTCAGACGCTTAACCAACTGAGCCACCCAGAAGTCCCAGATTTACATTATCTTATTAAAATAAATCAGTAGACCACTTAGTATATATCATTATTCTGTCTCTGATGCTAGGATTACTCTTCTTAAAGTTAATTCAAATATGAGTTTTGGAGATTTTGTTACCATAATAAATAAATAGACTCATGCATGTGCATTTAAAAATTAAATTAAAAGACATTTCTCAGACTAATGCTCTTTGGAATAATTTTGTTATGCTTTAGTTAAAAATTCTAACTACAAAACTGAAATGTCTGATATTATAGTGAATAAGGTAGAAAATTTTAAAAAATTACTTTAAAAAATTAAATATACAGAATGAACAGTATAGAAATTATTTTTGCACCAAGAAAGAGGAAAATTGATTCCATGATGCTCCACAGAATCTAACCAAATTATTTCAGCTTGTTTCATTGCTTAAGGTGAAATATTCTTTCTTTTTCTTCAAGAGTTCAATTTAGAATTTAGTTATAAAGTATAAGAAAGTATTATTTAGCTTTAATGCAATTTACTAAGTTTTTGTCTGAGGATAAATTTTTTCTTGATGTCAAATTTCCAAGATGTTAACAAACTGACTATTATAAAGTGGAGTCAAGGAGAGTTATATCCTTAGTTAATCTAGAAATAAACTCTTTCCCTTAGAAATATATATCTGTAGCTGTGTGTTCAGTACTTGTAAAAATGTGCCAAGAAAGGAAGTAACAAAGAATTATGAAATCAAAATCTACTTTATTTATTAAAAAAAAATTTTTAATGTCTATTTATTTTTGGAACAGAGAGAGACAGAGCCTGAGCAGGGGAGGGTCAGAGAGAGAGGGAGACACAGAATCCGAAGCAGGCTCCAGGCTCTGAGCTGTCAGCACAGAGCCCGACACGGGGCTCGAACTCATGGAGTGTGAGATCATGACCTGAGCCAAAGTTGGACGCTCAACTGACTGAGCCACCCAGGCGCCCCAAAATCTACTTTAATATGTGAAACTTAAACACTAATTTGGAATTTTGAAATTAACTTACAATTCTAAAAGTAAAGGGTGAAAATTTGATAGGTCAAAAGTTTGCACTTGCCATTTTTAATAAATAGAAAAACTAATATTGACCATTTTCTAGGAAGACAATGGATGCATAATACAATTTTAGTGTTCTCCTTGCTTTTATGATAATCATTATGGATGATTAAGTTTGCATAGTTTCAAAATTTAGGAGGGATATTAAGTTTCATAACACTTAAAATCAGAAAATTATGCAAGCTGTATTTTTATCATTTCAGAGTCAGTTTTTAATATTGGAGGTTAATTAAATTTGCTGTTCCAAATCATTAAGTATAATATCAATAATATTCTTGGAAGTCTGTGTCTTTTGGTTCCCTGAAGCATAATTTTGGAAGCCTAGAGCATGTAAAAAAAGACTATAAACTTTGTCAAAAGCAGAAAGCATATAAATTTGTTACTGGCATCTATATATTTGTACTTCAAAACTTTACCAAAAGAGGGCAAACCTAGTCTGTAGACTATCAAAATCAGTCTCTACAGAATTATCATCACCTCACCAAAGAAACACCTCTTTATTCAGAGAGTGCATAATACTTCAGATTGTCACAATGACAATAGTGAGGAATAAAATGGATCATGAATCTTCTCTTATGTTTTATGCTAGATCTATATGAAATATCTACATAAAAATACAAAATAATTCAGCATCCAATCATTTGGCTTCATAATATCAAATGTATTGAGTTTGAAAATATTCATAAGCTTAGACATGTTGACTTATATTTCACTAATTTAAAATGAGATTGAGTATCAGTTTAAGCACTCAATTGGGCAAAATAATGGTTTTGGTCTTTCTAAATGCATGGTCATATGGTTTGTTTTCTCCTTGTTTTTGTTTACTGTTTACTGCTCCTTAAATATATTAAAATATTTTTAGAGAAGATACATTATTATATTTTTATTTTATATTCCCTAAATATAAGGTAAATGTATATACATAACATTTAATTTTAGTTATCTCTTTTTGCATTATAGAAAAAAATCATTATTTTACCATAGTAAATTCACCATGACACTTCAATGAATATCAACTTTTCCACCCAGATACATAAAGTCAAGTTCCAAATAGATTTTGAGAATGAGAACAAGGTAATAACTTTTAAATAGAATAGCAACTAGGAATTTAGGATTGGGAATCGCATCTTTGAAAAAAAAAACTGTATTGAGTTTACCGAATCATGAAGAATTCCTGTCACTTACCTGACCTATTCATTAGGAACAAGTTCTGAATTGAAAGGAGAGTCTTTTTTTAAAAAAGTTTTATTTAGATAGAATTCATATACTATGCAATGCACCTGTTTAAAGTGTGCAATTCAATGGTTCTTTGTACATTCACAGGTATGTGCAAACATTTCCCACAATTTTAGAATATTGTCATCACCTCCAAAAGAAATCTATTACCCCTAGCCTATTATGCCTCTGAATCCTCAGTACCCCTAAAGCAGCAACTTAAAACAACCACTAATCTACTTTCTATCTATATAGATTTCCCACTTCTGGACTCTCATATGAATGAAATCATATAGTATGCCATCTTTTGTGGTTAACTTCTTTCACTTTGCATACTCTTTTCAAGGTTTATGATTCGTATATCACCATATATGAGTAACTTATTCTTTTATAGAGGTGAATACTATACAATTGTAAGAATAGACCACATTTTGTTTATCCATTGCTGTGTTGATGGACATTTAGGTTGTTTTCAGGTTTGGGCTATTATAAATGCAGTGGTAAACATCCATGTACAGATTTTTGTTTTGATGTATGTGTTCATTTCTCACTTATTCATTTCAAAAACTTCCAGACTGTTTTTCAGCTTGGCTGCACTATTTTACTTTCCCACTAGCAATGTATGAGCATTCTAATATCTCCATAACCTCACTGACAATTTTGTTATGCAACTTTCTGATTTTAGCCATTTTAGTGTGTATTAAGTGGTGTCTTACGGCTTTGATTTGCATTCCTTGATGATTAATGACATTGAGCATGTTTTCATTTGTTTATTACCCTTTTGTATATATTCCTTGGAGAAATTCCTATTCACAATCCTTGTTCACTTTTTAATTGGATTAGTTTTCTTTTTTATTATTGAGTTGTAAATGTTCCTTTTATATCCTAGATACAAGTCCTTTTCAGATATATTATGTGCCAGTATTTTCTCCCATTTTGTGAGTTGGCTTTTCACTTTTTGAAAATTTTTCACAAAATATTTTAATTTTGATGAAATCTAATTAATTTTTGTTTTTTTAGTTGTTGCTTATGCTTTTGGGGTCATATGTAAGAAACTACTTCAAATTTATGGTTGTAAGGATTTATTTCATCTTTTCTTCTAAGAGTTTTAGACTTTTAGTTCTTATATTTTGGTTATTAATTTATTTTTAGTTAATTTTTGTATAAGGAATAACATAAAGGTCCAACTTCATTTTGCATGTGACTATCCAGTTATCCCAGCACCATTTGTTGAAAAAACTATTCTGTGTTCCATCGAATTGTCCTGGCCCTCTTTTTGAAAATCAGTTGAATATATGTATTTCTGGAGTCTTATTTCTATGTGCTTATCTATATGTCTATTCTTTTGACAGTGCTATAATGATTTGCAGTAAGTTTTGTAGTAAAATTTGTACTAAGTTGCTTTGTAGTAAGTTTTGAAATTAAAAAGTGTGAGGCCTCCTACTTGTTCTTTTTTGAGGATTGTTTTGTCTACTCTGGGTCCCTTGCAATTCCATATGAATTTAGAACCAGCTTGCCAATTTCTACAAAGAAGACAACTTTAAATGGTGTTGAATCTGTAGATCAGTTTGGCAAATACTGCCTTCTTAACAATTTTAAGTCTTCCAGTTCTTGAATGTGGGATATTTTTCCATTTATTTAAATATTTAGAAAAATGTGTGTCAACTGTTTTTTATGGTTTTTAGAGCATACATTTTGCACTTCTTTCATTAGATTTATTCATAAGTATTTTACTCTTTTGATGTTATTGTGAATTGAATTGTTTTCTTAATTTATTTTTGGATTGTTTTTTTGTGAGTGTATAGAAAACCACTGATTTTTGTATTGATATTATATCTTGTAGTTTTGCTGAACTAATTTATTAGTTCTAATATGTTTTAGTGGATTTCAAGGACTTTCCATATAAAGGATTATGTCATCTCTATGAAGGGAGATAGTTTTACTTACTTTCCAACCTGTTATCTTTTATTTATTTTTCTTGCCTAATTACCTAGGCAGTTGACTTCAAGTCAATGTTAAATAGAAGTGCCAAGGTCTAATATTCTTGTCTTTCTCCTGATTTTAGTGGGAAACCATCTAGTCTCTCACCATTAAGTATGATGTTAGCTGTGGGTATTTTTGGTAAATACTCTTTATCAAGTTGAAAAAATTCCCTTCTATTCCTAGTTTGTTGAGTATATTTTTCTTGAAAGGGTGTTGGATATTGTCCTATGCTTTTTCTGGATCACTTGGAATGACAATGTGATTTTGTATTTTTTATTTATTGATGTAAAGTATTACATTAATACATAAATCCCACTTGGTTTAAAAGTTTTCTTGGTGTAAAATGCTTTTTTCATGTATTTCTGAAGTTGATTTGTTAGTATTTTGTTGAAGATTTTGAAGGAGTCAGTGTTTTTTACCTTTTAAAAAAATTCCTGATCATCTACTGGCTAAGCAAAAGTGCTAACTATCTCTCTCTTTGAGAATATTAAAATACTCTATTCTCCCTGTCTACATTTTTCTGCATTTGTTTTCTTATAGAAAAATTAAGACCAGATTTATAGATTATTTCAAAATTTAAAGGAACAAATCTTGTCCATGTTACATAAACTCTTCCAAAATATAGTCAAAGAAAGATAATTTTCCAAATTGTGAAATTATCAATACTCTAAAGTACACATCTGTCAAATATAGTCCCCCTAAAATCAGATCTAACCTCACTTATGAATAAAGGGCTAACAGAACCCAAATAAGATAATATATTGAATATGGACTTATATTAAAAGTGAGCCAGAAGAGTATATTCCAGAGAGGAATATATGGTTGAGTCTAATCTTTGGCCTCTGAGGGGAGCTCAGACACCTTTCCAACCTCATCCCACCTGTAAGCACCAGGAACAAGAATCCAATAAAGGGAATAATCAAATACAAGTTCCTATTTTTTGATGATGGTACTAGGACAAAAACCAAACCAAAACAAAAACACATGGGATACTTTTGAAAATACAGCTTCACAAGCTCTGCCTATGGAAATACCAATTCATTACTGGCAAAAAGATAGGTTAGGTGCATTTTTAATAGGCAACCTAGGAAATCTTAATGAAGATTCACTGTTAGTTTGTTAGTCAGATGAAGACAGATAAAGATGGAGAATGATAAAATCCCTAAAGAGTGTCCATTTCTTTATTTTTCTGTGTGATAGAACTTAATAATAAACAGAAAAAAGTGGTGGAAGTATTATATAGGAAATAAATGGTACCACCTAGATTTGCATTGAGCAACATCCAAATGAAGCTGTCACAGACCCAGTTTCATAAAAAGGAAAAGAAAAAAGGAGATAGTTACTAAAAAAGATTCAAATGCTCTTATTTGAGAAATCAAGAGTCCTTAATGGCAGAGGGAACATTAAGGTCAGTAGGCTATAAACCTTCAGAGTTTGGTCCAGGGGAAAAAAAAAAAAACAACAAAACTTGGAGTTAGAAAGACGATTTCAGAAATTCTGGGAACAATGAACTCCACTTAAAGACAGATTTTTATCTTTCAGTCAAAAGCTGCAAAAGACTGTGTTAGGTCTACATATGGTAGGGGAGAAAAAATACATCAAAGTTTTGAAAATTCAACTTGACCTGCTGGAAAGGAAAGAAGAACAGCAGAGAGAAATAAAAATAAAATATTCAGGGAAATAGGGTCAGGGCCACCTACAGCAGGGAAAGAATTGCCTGCAAGAAATGTTTCTGCTGTCATCTGTCTTCCAAAAGTTGTTCAATGCCAGAATTAAACCAATTAGGATAAAAGACAAAGTTTTATGGTGGATAATATGGAAAATGATTATATAACTCTCAATTACTTCCCAGGTCCCAAGAGTTAGTAAGTAAGGAAAATAGGACTTTTGTTTTGGGAATCTATTAAGAGTTTCTCTATCAGGGATGTGTGGAAACAGTTTCCCTGCTGGGTCCTAAGTAACTTTAGAACAAACACTGGTATACCGGATATTTGGGGTATATCATATATACAGATATACAGAGATACAGATATATATATCTATATCTATCTATATCTATATCTATATCTATATCTATATCTAGATATAGATATAGATAGATATAGATATAGATAGATATAGATATAGATATAGATATATACACAGATATATATATACAGATATATATATATCTGTATATATACAGATCTGTATATATATACAGATATACAGAGATACAGATATATATATATACAGATATATACAGATATACAGAGAAAAGTAGGAGATTGAGAAAGTGGGAAATGAACAGGACATGAATCTTAGAGAGTTGTCTGTTACAAATGTGGATTAACATGCTCATGTGAAAGTAGGGAATATACTCACCCCACCGGACATCGATGGTCTTTAAGCATAACTGATTGACAGTCAGTGTGTCATAAAGCCCGGATGAAACAAACAAACAACAAACAAATAAAACTGGTGATTAGTAAGTACACCACTATAAATTTCTAAATTTTACAGGAGAGGAGTTTGGCAGAACAGGGAACTCCATTCAGATTCCCCTTCACGGGAAGATGCACTGTCTAGCCATGAGAAATAGGGTACCTGATAAACCTCTGGCTGTTAGCTTCTTCTACTCCACCTCAGCATTCAAACCAAGGTCACATTCTTCTCAGAGTGGCCCTTGGCTAATGTCTGAGCAAGATGGTAATGCTCAGGCTTAGCTATTTCTGCCCAGGTTGGGACTCCTCTATCTGAAGATATTTGTTCAAGTCCCAACATTATGATCTTATGACTCTTCTTGCCTCATGTTGCATTGTCTCTGTTTTATTTCATAGGCATTACTCCCCAGTAAACCTATTTTACTCTTAACTCCATCTCAGCATCTACTTCCTAGATAACCCAACCCAGGACAAGGGATATCAGAGGAAACTAGAATAAAGGTTTATTATTGTTTTAATTAAAAGTGGGGTTTGTTTGTTTGTTTGTTGGTTTGGTTTGGTTTGTTTGCATACTTACTATACTCTACCATGCCAGAAAATAAAGAAATGTTATACTAATTAAATAAAGTAAGTAAAAATTTATCGAACATGAGTCTTAGATTTTAAGTTGCTGACTCTAAACTACTCCATTTTTTAAATAGCCTTTATCAGTGTCTGATATTTTTTATTTATTTTTATTATTAGTCTACCTCACTAAAAGGTAAAATCTCTGTAGCCATGGGGGCTATCTTTTTATCTTTATCACCGTAGTATCTTCAGTGCCTCAAAGAGTAACTATTACATAATAGGCATACAAGATATGTTTTGGAATGAATGAATGATTTGTTTAATTAGCAGCTTTAACCAAGATTTCTGTCCCTTACTATGATATAGCAACAAACTTCAAAAATTTACTGCAATAAGGGGCTAATAAAATAGGAGCAAGTTATAATGCAATATATAATTCAGTAGTATAAATTACATTTGAAGGCCCAATCTTGTTATCAGACATTTGCACTTATAATTGGAATCACTATGGTTATGAAAGCTACATATGAAAACCTGTTTTAGTATGGTATATTGACAAATATGTTAATGTTGTTGATACTATATTTAGGAAGAGTGAAATAATTTTGGAAACATTTCAAACAAAGCAAGTTCTCTCCATCAAGGCAACATTACTCTTGGAAAATTCTGCTATATTAAAATAGCTTTATATATCTTATATATCTTATATATCTTATATATTAAAATAGTTTATATATATTGAACAGAGTTAAGTCCTCTGCTCATATACTTTTAAACATATTTCATATATTAAAAATATTTTTGTAAATTGCATAGCCTATGCAAATGTTAATTGTTTAAAATCAACTTAAAGGAGAAATAATTTACATAAAAAATGCATCTATATTTTAATTGTTTTAACTTTATTAAATGTGGGAAAATGTATATATTTATGTAATTACTACTGTAATCAAGATATATCACATTTTCATCATCCTAAAGAATTCTTTTGTGTCCCTTCCCTGTCAACCATCCCTTCAGGGCTTTCTGCCATGAGAGATTAGATTTTTATTGTCTAGAAATTCATATAAGTCAAATATAAACATAGTAAAGAAAAAAAGTAAAATAAAGCTCTTAGGGGATATCAAAAAAGTTCATGCAATACAGGAGAATCCTTCATCTATGAATGATAATGAGCATTGCAGGATATAATATGAAGGAATTAAGATTCAGTACTCAAAATATAAACTATTATTAACAGCAAACAATTTAATACAGTAGATTAAGAATTTATAACATTTTTGGAAGGATTGAAGGAAGAAGTTCTAGCCTGGTTCTATTGAAATGTTTCCTAGAAAAATCCATAATTTCCCACGTAGGGTTCTTATTTCTAAGGCTGCCACTGGAGCTATGGTGGCCTTGGTCTGTGAGTGATAGCACAGCCACAGCATGGCCCAAACAAAGCTTGGAGTATGGATACCCAGAACTGTTATCCAGGAATTATAGAGTCATATGAAGAAACCAAAGCTGCTTTCCTAGTTTTTTGACAAACAGAGAGCTGGTTAACAGACAATAGTGTCTGGTGCAGAAAAATGACAACTTTCTTTAAGCAGCAGCAAATGGCAGCTACAGGAAGATGGCATTCATCTTATTTCCACCTTCCAAAACTATACCAACTATTTCGTTAGATTAACCTAAATAAAAATATCCAAACTTACGTGCAAAGAAAGCCGTAGCTATAATCCTTGTTTTCTGTTGTATTGAGAGTGGGAGAGGTAAAGTGAGTAAGAATGGGAAGGGATGTTAGTGGACAGTAGACAATATACAGCAAATCTAACATCCTTAGCCCCTCTCATTAAATGCTGGTTGTAGTAGGCCAATGTTATTGTGGAAGCCAAGAATCCCAGCAAATACCCTCTAGTTAGCGATACCAGTATTGTTGAACGCCACTGGTTTCCGGTATAATCTGCTATGGTAGTCACATTTGTGTATGAGATTTACCTGAATTGTCTTAGTATTAAATACATGAGGCTGGTGATATACTTTGCCTTCTTCATACTCTGAGACAGTAAAACTGGGGCACAAGAAAGTCTTGGAATTGGGAGAAATGAAATTTCCAACGTGCTAAAGAAAGTAAATCATATGACTCATGTTTCAGCTGGTGCAAACGAAATTGGGACCACAAATAGGAATCTCAGTGGTTCCTGGCTCAAAATGAGCAAAATAATGATAACCTTGAGGAGGGGGAAAAAATCATTGTGATTATTTTAAGAACTTTACATTCTCCTAAGAAAAATGAAAGGAAAAAAACAGTATTCAGTCAGCTAAGATTTCATTGGTGGAATAAAGGGAAGTCTTGACTGTCCAAAAAGGTTCATACTGGTATGTCAAAGCATGTTGTTGTCTTCTTTAGCCTTTGAATGTTAACTGAAACTTGAAAATTTTAGCTGTTGTACATTAAAGAAATGAGCTTTTCTTTTCATTCCTTCTTATGATAACATTTGTAACAACTGATGTTGGTTGAGTTGCCAGAATCCCGTGGAGAGGAACTCTCACATGAGAAACTGGTGCAGATGGGAAAAGTGAAAGTGAGTGAGGAGACAGCCTACCCCACTCACAATGCCAAAAGTAGTTGCCAGGCGACACACTACATTTATCTTTTTCTTTTTTTTTTTATTTGTAAAGGTGAATTAACAGTGTTCTAGCAATAGATAGGCAGAAGAAAGAGTTTTAAAATCAACTGGCTTTCAATTTTGGAAATTTAGTAAAGTCGTGTGTTTTTTTTACAGTAGTAATGTAAGGTCTTTTTCTTTCATATCTGATGACCACTCCCCAAGAGGCTTTTTGGCTAGCTCTATAATTTCAGATTTATTTGATTTTATTTGATTCAGTGTAATAATTTGCTTTTAAAATTCCCAATATGGGGGTGGCTGGGTGGCTCAGTCCGTTGAGCATCTGACTTTGTCTCATGTCATGATCTCATGGTTCATGGGTTCGAGCCCCACGTCGGGCTCCTCACTGACAGCTTAGAGCCTGGACCCTGCTTCAGATTCTGTCTCCCTCTCTCTCTCTGCCCCTCCCCCACTTGTGCTCTCTCTTTCTGTCTCTCAAAAATAAATAAACATTTAAAATAAAAAGTAAAAAATAAAGTTCCCAATATGTTTAATATTTAATATTTACATTATTTATTTTAGGAATTTGTATTGACATGCCTTCAAATTTAAAGGAAGGGCAATTTGAGGATGTCATCTAACCCTATCCATTTATAGGAAAATAAGTAGAACAACAACAACAAAAAAGATTAAATGCCTTGCCAAAGGAAATAGAACTTAGTAGTGACAGAATCAAGACTAGAATTTAAGTCTATTATTCTCCATATGTGTTGTAAAGTACATTTCATCCATTTGTCCAAATATCATGACTCAGAATCTTTCTGCTTGTGACACTAGCATATTAACTCTGGAAGATTTTTCCAGTAGGGATAGATTTATTAGTTTTTTTCCAGAATTTTTTATTCTTTGCATTATTTATTTATTTATTTATTTATTTTTCATCTTATTTATTTTTTATTGAAGCATAGTTGACATTCAATGTTACATTAATTTAAAGCATACAACATAGGGGCGCCTGGGTGGCGCAGTCGGTTAAGCGTCCGACTTCAGCCAGGTCACGATCTCGCGGTCCGTGAGTTCGAGCCCCGCGTCAGGCTCTGTGCTGATGGCTCAGTGCCTGGAGCCTGCTTTGGATTCTGTGTCTCCCTCTCTCTCTGCCCCTCCCCCGTTCATGCTCTGTGTCTCTCTCTCCCAAAAATAAATAAACGTTGAAAAAAAAATTAAAAAAAAAAAAGCATACAACATAGTGATTCAACATGTCTATACGTTGTATTATAGACACCCGTCACCATAAGTGTAGCCACCATCTGTCACCATATTTCTTTTTATTTTTCTTTAATGTTTATTCACTTTTTGAAAGACAGAGACAGAGCGTGAGCGGGGAGGGGCAGAGAGAGAGGGAGACACAGAATCTGTAGAGGGCTGCAGGCTTTGAGTTGTTACCACAGAGCCCGATGTGGGCTTGAACTTACGAACTGTGAGATCATGACCTGAGCCAAAGTTGGCCACTTAAGCAACTGAGCCACCCAGGCGCTCCTCCATCTGTCATCATATAACACTATTACAATACATTGACTGTTTCTCTGTACTCCATCTTTCATCCTCATGACTTATTCCTTCCATAGTTGGATTTATGACTTTGTATATATTTACATATATTAATTTTTTATAAACATGAAAATGCAAGTTAAAAATAAAACCTTCCTGAAATCTTATCCCTTTATATAAAAGGTGATAATATAATGATTTTTCAATTTTTAAAAATCAAAATTTACATATTTTAACAAGAGAGAACCTAATTGAAGTAATATAAACTAACTCTGGCTATGTAAACAGAAAATGGCTTTCCTATGGGGTATTGGATGGCATATAGTATCTTGCCAAAAGGACTGAAGGAACCAGAATTGGAGGCTACACAGTCACTAAAAGTCATCAAAGTTACGTGACAAAACTTATCCATGACATTGCTGCCCTATAGGAGATTATGCAACCACTTTCCTTGCTAACACCATTCATACTTACTTAAAACCCTATTGCTAAAAATGAAACTTCTGAAAACTGGATGCAGTAGCCTTCGCTGCTGAGGTAATTGATCAAGTCTATTGCTTGTAATCATTGAATCTAATTCCCAGTACTAGCCCAGATACACTGCAACTGATAGGAGTCAAGGTGATGCACCTGAAACTTCCCTGCAAAGGAACCTGAGAAAGTGCGAACATGACTTGTATTCTGAAATATGGATTTATGCAATAAGGAATTTCTGAAACATTGAAGTAGGTCTCACTTTACCCATGGAAATGGTAGTTTGAAGCAGAGATAGTAGTTTATGTTTTACTAGTGAAAGGATGGAGAAGTCATGTGGGTATTAGTGCACTGACAAAGGCTGACTTGTACAGAAATTTCTGGGGAGGAAAAAAAAGTAAAGTTCTAGAGAGGGAACAAAATGCGCAACTGGCTCTTATGAAGGGCAGTTGAAACCCTGTCTACTCAGACCTCATGATAAGTTCAGAAATGGAATTGAGGCTTCTAAAGAATAGATATCTTGGAGGTTAAAAACAAAAACCAAAAACCTATGTATTTTTTGGTATAACTAAGTTATAATGTTAGTGAGTATAAGAAGTCAGACCAAAGTGAACAGTGTATGAGAGATTCAACAATCTGTTGACCTGCATGATAATAATAGAAATGACAGAGAAAAATGGGACATTAGATATAGATGTAATTTTTGTGATCCTTCTTCCATTATTAGAAATACATCCAAAAGAAATAGGAAAAGGAAAGCCAAAGAGGTAGCTAAAGTGCAAAACCCCCTCTACTCCCCATCTAGTCATAGGAAAAGAGACCATACACAAAAGCCCAACTATCATTCGTTCCAATGGATACCCAAGCTGATATATGTTTTATTTTTGAGAAAGAGACCATGAGCAGGGGAGGGGCAGACAGAGAGGGGGACAAAAGATCCAAAGCGGGCTCTGCCCTAACAGTAGTGAGTCTGATGAGGGGTTTGAATAACGAATAATGAGATCATGACCTGAGCCCAAGTCCATCACTTAACTGGCTGAGCCACCCAGGTGCCCCCCCCCCCATGCTGTTATTGATTCCTCAGAAAATGGAGCCCAGCTTTGAATTTGACCTTGAAATTGAACTTTGGGGAGGACAGGAAAGGAGTGAATAGGAAAGGAGAAATAGATGTATTATCCTGATATTTCTTAAGTAAAATATGTGCATATAAGATGTGCACAAACTAAGGTAATTTAATGAGGATCTTTCAGGAAGAGTGAAAGTTCCTTTGCCTGTCCTTAAAGTTACTGCTTAATGCACATTTTAAATAATTATGCTCATAGAAGCATGTTGCAGTTTTTTATATTTTTAAAATGCCTGGAAGTAAACATTAATTTATATTTTTTGTGGCTAATAAAATTATAATATTTGATCAAAAGAAAGCAAATACCTATCAAATTATGAGATTTGCTCAACATCTAGTAAACTCTAAAAAAAAATCTTACCCAATTACAGAATGGATATTTTTAATGCAATTAAAGCTGGCTGGCTAAATAATTTTGGAAGCAGAGATGAGTGAAATTGAGTAGAAATTTGAATCAATGAAGGCATATTTCTGGAGACAATTAAATGTAAGAGAAACCCAAAAATTGAAAACAGACAAATGTTTAAAAAGTTATCTTTGGAAATAAAACCATAGTTTGCAAAGAAGGGAAAAAAACAAAAATAGAAAATGTGTGTTAATATCATTTTAGACTTTATACTTGAGCTAGAAATGAAGAAAACATAATTAAATACAACGTTGGAAGCTTGTTTTCTCTGAGGTGGTCTTGTATAGTTAGTCACCAAGGAGAAGTGAAAACTGCGCAGCTCTGTCCTTACTCTAAAGACTAAAAGTCACTTCTATAACCTAATCAAAGAGTCCTCTCAATACTCATAATAAAGGTATTCAGTGAGCTTTCAAGTCTATTATAGCTAAAATTATGTAGGATGAAAAAACAAGGAGGCCACATCATTGTAGAAGAGACAGTGACATCATTCACAAAGGAAGAAACGGGAGGTCAAAAGCACACCAAGAAAATGGATTTTAATGGGCTTACACAATTCTGGTAAGAAAAGAGTGTTTATATTTAGTCAAGGAGTGCAAAATAAACAATACAGTTGAAGCCTTTTATGTTTTCATTTGTAAAACTTGATAAAAATGAAACAGCACTGAGAAAAAACAAGAGAAGACATCAAATAAGAAATGATCTGAAGCAAATCTTTGAAGATGAAAATGGACGGTTCTCTGGTTAATTAATATTAACTAAAGAAAAGACAAACAACTATATTGGAAAAAACGAATATAGAGCATATAGTCAATTCACAAGCAATAATAGGAACTGCCAACAAAAATATGAGAATATTTATCAAGCTTGTGCAAATTAAACCAACATTAAAATGTAACTACTTCAGATATTAGATACCTGTTGAAAGGAATACAACTAATCAAAGCCTTTGGGGGGGGCAGCTTGTCAGCATTATCAGAATATAAAGAGCACATACATACTCTTAAATACAGAAATTCTGATAATTACTCCTTTTTCTATTATATGCATCTAATAATTATTGATGTTTTACCCAGAAAGTATTATTTCCTTGAGATTTATATATCAAAGGATGAAAATTAAGGTATCTTTTTGTGTATCAATCCTCCTGGATTAAAAAAACCACTATTCCACTGTTATAAAACCACCTTTTATAAAGGGCAATGTATTCTCAGTTCGTATCATTTTCAATTTAATATGGTGTTGTTTTCACTATCAGTTACTTGCCTTAGTGTCATCTTTATATACTTTTACATGAGTGTTTTCAAAATAATTAAACACAAAAATAAATTTGATGGCATGCAAATGTTTGATGGGCTTAAATTTTAAAAATTAAACAAAAATGATTTGAATATTGAAATTTAAAATAATTGATGATTAGCAAGTAAATAAATGTTAAATGAGATGGTTAGTTAGAACATAACCCTTAACTAACGTTTGACATTATAATAAAATTGAAAAAAAGTTATATCATGTTTAAAAATTAAGTAGTTGTAAATTGGCATTCTGAGTTTAGACTTGGGTAGATAATTTCTGTGCATTGCCCAAAAATATATAATAATTTATTTATATTGCCTATATATTATGGGAAATTTGAGAAAAATTGAAATCAGAGACTCATTTTATTTAGCAAAAATGTTCTCTGGTATTTGTTGCTTTCTACAGATTTAAGACAACAGTTGTATTCAGTTAACTAAATTAAACTGAGGTGAGCTGATTGACTGCGTATCAAAAACGTAAAATTAAAAAACTTATTTTTGAATGTCAAATGGTCTTTTCTTTCTTCATCTTGAGATTTATATTTCTATTCTTTCTCTATATTTCATGTCTACTGGTTCTTTCAACCCCCTTGGAGTGGAACCAGACACTGCACACTGCAGTGTGAATATGCCTGCTCTGTTCCTGTTTGATCTTCTTCCCTTTATGTGTCAGTTTCTTTGCAGGCTGCCTACGTGTCAAATCATTTTTATTCTTCAAAACTTTATACATAATTTTTAAATGAGCTGTGCAGATCTCAGGGCACTTGATGAATTTTTCACAAGCTAATCACACTTACATAGCATAAACACTTGGCTTATGTGTTTAACACTGGAAGGACAAACATAGATTTACTCAACTGCAACCAATTAGATGCAAAATACTCAAATTATAGGTTAAGGAAGCTGTGCTTCCCTTTGAATTAGTAAAATAAGTAGATTTAAGAAGCTAGCTCAACAAAATGCACCTAGCATTTGTAAGCATTGAAATGGAGGGTGTATTTTAAGAGTGTTTAGCTAAAAAAGCAAAAAGCAAATCAATACATATTATGTAGCAGATTATTACACTAAGACATAAAATCTTAGTTCTCATGTTATCTGACAGGTAGTCATGATTCTTTTTCACCTTGGAGGAAATGGATGTCTTATCCTTATTTAAGTCTCTTCTTATTAAAAGGAAGCTATTCTATAGTCAGACATTTTATGAAACCTGGAACTTGTCACGTGGGGAAAAACATGTCTTTTAGCTCTGTGCCTCATACAACCTGAGGCATAAAATAATTATCAAGAAACGCAATACCTGTTGTGTCATGGAGATTAAATCATTCACCTCAAAGTCCCTGGAAGTTGTAATGAAAATATACTAATCTATTGGAAGAAATCCATTTTTAAGAGTGTGCTCAGCAGATTATTATTAATGTTACTCTTGAGAAACTGTATAGAGAATGACAAGGCCATCCTAGTATTAAAAAAAAAATCTACAAGGTAGACCAAAAAATCCATCTTAACTAAGCCTAGTAAAGGTCAGGTAAAAGAGAATTTAAGTAAACTGTACACTTTTATAAGCTGTTGTTAAGGTCACCTCAAGTTAATATTGTTTTTCGTCCTAGAGAAGGTAATAGAAAGGGCAGACATGTTCAGCAAAGTTGAAGAAAAATATTTTTATCAAGAGCCAGAAAATATTTTTATTCTTAGATATATTTACCATTGAGAAACCATGCCTATTTTCCCAGAAATTTTAGGCTACTAAAATTATACTGAAACAACAACCATAATGAGAAACGGACTTGCAAATTAGCTTCTCTAAAATTATGAGAGATTCATAACCCCAAACCAGTACATATGAGGAAGGGCTGTCAGTGCTACTGAAGATCAAAGTGAGGATATGAAGATGCATACGGCTGCAGTTCTTGGAACTAATTGGCACAAGATCATTGTCTAAAGTGATGACACTTTATGAAGGGTAAAACCAGAAGTCAGCAATGTCCTGTTTGCAACAATGGGAGTGGCATCTGAAGCTGGTGGCAGGAGTTATTCTGAATTCCATAAAAGCAGAGAAGAGCTGGTCTTTAACAGAGTAGTGTGTATAAGCTTTCCAGGAGTCTGCCATTCAGAAATGAAGCATGGTAAATGGTATTAAATTATGGGCCCACCCCAGACTGCTGATTTCTGTCGTTTAGAGATAAGTAAATATTAAAACAACTGTGTATTCCCACAAAGTCCACTTTTCCCTCAACAACACACACACAAACACACACACACACACACACACACACACACACACACACACACACACACCAGAAATATATGAAACTTCATAGACAATTGCTAGAAATTATTTTTGACTCCAGAGGTTGTGGCCTCCACTCCTGGAAATAAGTAATCAAGGGTTATTTCTCCTTTTTAATCTGTAACCCCTCCCCATATGATCTTATAGAGTCATATAGTTTTTAACACCATCTATATTCAGATGATTCTAATTTGTATTTCTAGACATTATCTCTCTCTGGAACTAGATTTTTTTTTATCCAAATCATTGGTTCACCCTTGGAAGTCTGCAGTGTATCTCACATTTAACATATCTAAAACCAAGCTCTTGATTCTCCACTGCAAAACTTTGTTTTCTCCACGCATTCTCATATTAGTAAATGGCAAGACTTTTTTTCTCTTAACCCACAATGAAAACTTTGGAGCCATCCTTAACTTCTGTCTTTTCCTCACCTTCATTTCCTCAAAAAACCTGTACACTCTACCTTAATCTAGTATCTAGAATTCAATATCTTCTCACCACTTGTAGCACCACCTCAGCCCAGGCAACCTTCATAACTCACGTGAAATTTTGCAATGTTAATGTTATATGTTTCCTTTTTTTGCTTCTCAAAGTGTTTTCCTCCACTGATCCTGAAAAGCTTTTGAAAATAAAATTTATAAATTAAATCATGCCATTCCTATTACAACTATCCAATGGTTTTCCTTCTAATTAATAATAAAATGTAAAGTTCTTATATTGGTTTATGAGTCCCTATACAGTCTTTCTCATTGTTAACTATATGGCTTCATCTTCTAACATACTCCCATTTGCTAACATTAACTTCAGCTAACGTTGTTTTTTTACTGTTCTCAAACTGTTATGCATATTCCATTTTTGCATTTTTTTCATGTATTTTTCCTCTTTTCCTATAATACCTTTCTCACAGATAAGCACAGGGACTTACATTCTTCTGAAAATAACCATGAGTGCTCTCCAAATAACTTACAAGGTATTTTTTTTTCTAAAAACAGTTTCTAAAATATCAACAAGACCCTTCATTCTCTAGTTCTTACTATGCTTTGTTTTCTTTTATAGAACTAACCCTGTCTCACATATACTATATTTAGTTGCTTATGTTTTATTGCCTTTTTACTCCCACTAAAGTGTAAAGTCTGTGAAAGTATATTTTCTTTTTTGTTTTATGGGTTTATGTATCTCTAGTTTCTGCAATAATACATAGTTAAGTGTCTCCCTCTTTCCCTTTCTTTCAATCTGTCTCTCTATATATATGTAAATACGTTATATGTGTTACTTGAGTGGATTAAGTTGCTTTATTGCCTTATTAATTAAATAGTAATAAGAAATTTTTAAAAAGAAACAAACTTAAATTCAAAAAAAATTACAAAGGAAATAAAAAATAATGGAAAATAGTAACCAAACTGAGGATCCTTGTGAAATCCACCAGAAAGAGGAAGTTACAGAATGGATTAAAATTGTAATTGAATGCATGCCATCAAATGAAAGAATTAATTCAGAAATAGTCACTGAAGTACATAAGTTTTAGACCAAAGACAATCATGAAATACAAATTTCAGAACTCAGAAAAGAAAATGGATATCCAGTAAGGAGCAGTGATTTCCTGGGCAACAGAAAACTAATATGGTGAGTCCTACGACTGTACAACCTTACTGCCCTGAGAGAGTTTTCAGGCCATGGAACAAGGGGAACCTAGGTAGAGTCCAGTGGGAATTGAGGAGATGGAGCTGAATCTAGAGAAAGGGAAAAGGCGAGAGTACCCAAGACACAGTATTGGGGGGAAGAGAACTTCAGAGAGAGAACCCTAAAGATCTGTGGTTGGTCCAACTCAGGTGTTCAACACAGTACTCTTCAGTTTCCTGTGAGGAAAACATCTCAGAATGAGGAATCATTGTAAGGGATTAGAGGAAGATAAAGTAGTCACATATTACACTGATATTATACCGCCTACAAGAATAAAAAATGTGTGTGTATACAAAATATTTTGTTTGTATATGTAGACAATATATTTATGTGTGCCGTCTGTGCATATGTATATGATGCTGGTTTCATGTGTACATTTGACAACGCTTTAGAAAAACTGTACAGTTTTAATTCATGCAATCAATTATACCTTAATAAAGCTCTCTTAAAAATCTAGAGCTGCAGTTTTAATACAAAAAGAAATCCATTAAAAGATCATTTGTAATTCCAAATGTAATATCCAATAATGAATATCTATGCACAAATATATAATCAAAATTATAAGGCATAAGCTACAGGCAATTAACAGAGCAATGTAAATCAAAATAATAATTTATGTTTCTCACCCAGTGATAACATACACCAATGTATATAAAAATACAGAATAACTAAATTGCACAAGTCATAAAATAAATATAACTTTTATATATCAAACTCTATAGTATTCATCCATGAAGAATATCTTCAAAAATTCGAAAAACTTTGAATTGTATAGGAGATGTTCTTTGGCTTAGTTTTAATTAAATGTGGAAATTATTAATAAAAGAAAGAAAAGTATAAAAATGTATAAAAGAAATAGTGCCATATCGGATGTTAAAAAAATTATTTAATAAATATTGTCTTAGGACGCCTGGCTGGCTCATTCGGTTAAGTGTCTGAGTTTTGGTTTCGACTCAGGTCATGATCTCACGGTTCTTGGGATAGAGCCCCATGTCGGGCTCTGTGCTGACAGTGCAAGCCTGCTTGGGATTCTCCCTCTCCCACTCTGTCCCTCCCTTGTGTGTGCTTTCTTTCTTCCTCTCTTTTGCAAAATAAATAAACTTTAAAAAAAAAAAAGTTGTTTTAAAGAGAAGATTAAATCTAAATACTATTTGATTTAAAGGTAGTAAAAAAAATCTACATGAAAGATCCTATGGGATACAGTTAAGACAAAGCTCTAAGTAAAATAAATACTCACAAACAGTGTATTATAAAATCAACAGAATATATTATTAAAAAAACAATACCATAATAAGTGAAACATACAACTTAAGTTGGTAATTGAGGTAGAAAAGAACCCTAATTGGGAAAAAAATTAATAAAATAAAGTGGAATATGTTGGAGCATATAAATCTAAGAGCTATTACTTTGAAAAACAAAGAGAACAATTCATCTAGGCAGCCTTAACTGAATGACGAGAAATATACACAAAATAGAAATAACAATATAAAATATCCACAAGAGAATTAAAATGAAAAGAATCATAAGAACACTTTTCACATTGTACATAAATAAACTTAAATAGTAATTAATACGTAACTAATTTTTGGAACTTATAAATTGCAAACATAGGACAATAGAATAGAAATAGAATTACCATAACAATTTGTAGAACTGCTCTTTTTATTCCTCAATGAGCAGTGTGCTATTTTCCAACATTCATGAAGGAGAAATATGCCAAGCTTGTAAAGAATTAATAATGCAAATGAAAATCAATTTCTTCAAGGACATAGAGAAAGATGATAACATCCTAAAGATCCTAAAGTTTTTATGGAACAGTCATGAGGTTAATATCAAATAAATAAATAAATATATACACATACATACATACACATATGTGTGTGTGTGTTAAAAAACAAACACAATTATACATTAATCTAACAATAAATAGTGATTAAATAAGAGCCCTAAATGTGCTATTAGTAAACTTTATTTAAGACTGCAGTTAAGGGGTGCCTGGGTGGCTCAGTCAGTTAAGCCTCCAACTTCAGCTCAGGTCATGATCTCACGGTCTGGGGTTCAAGCCCTGTGTTGGGCTCTGTGCTGACAGCTCAGAGACTGGAGCCTGCTTCAGATCCTGGGTCTCCCTCTCTCTCTGCCCCTCCCCTACTCACACTCTGTCTCTCAGTCTCTGAAAAATAAATAAATGTTAAAAAAAAATTACAAAAAAAATGCAGTTAAATACTAAAGGAATAGCGATGTTTTCCAATGTGTTTCCAACTAAGATTGTTAGAGGAATATAAAAGTAACAACTAGTGCTCTGCTTACTTGCTGCAAACAAATATTTATATGGTTTTGTATACATACACACACACACATATACATATATCTTTGTTTCAGTGTGTGTAAAATTATATACATATATATAATCTTTAGAACTTAAAAACAGTAATAACAGAAACAAAGTTTAAGTTTTTTGTAGAATGAATGAGTAAATGAAAATCCTTTCCAAACAAACACATACGTATTAAGGAATATAGTTTTAGATAAATATAATATTGCAAATCAGTGAGGAAAAGATGTATTTCTTAAGAATGTTGAGAAAGTACAGTAGCAATGTGAAAAAACATAAATATAAAAACAGCATCCTCACTCTCCTCCAAAATAAGATCCATACCTCAGGCTTTAAATCAAAGTGTAAGCCTGATATTTCAAATATTTAAGCAAAAATAATACAGCCACAGGAGTATTATAAGAAAATACAAAATTATTCTTTCAGAATCACAGATTATTGAAAGCCTTTCTTAATATGACTCAAAGATTCAAGAGCAGAAAAAGACCAATGACTGAAAAAATAAATGTTAAATTTTGAAGTGTATCATGAGAAACAGACAACTGGAAAACTGGAAAAGTATACACAAGGATAATTATTGGATAAACTAATTATCTTCATACATAGTGAATCAGTAATAAAAATCAAAATAAACAAAAATAAACAAAAATAAAAACAAAAAAATGAGCCAAGACATGAAAAAAGTTAATATGTAAAGTGTAATAGTTATTAAACATATTAATGGATGTGTAACTATGTTAAATATAAGAGAAATGCAAAAATAAAACCACAATTACCTATTTTTATCAAATTTATGAAGATCAAAAAATTGGCTAAAGTTTTGTATTGGCAAGAATATGTATAAGGGCAAGGGTACATTGCTGTAACTTTGAGAAAAATTCAACAAACTTATTAAAATTTAGAATGTACACTTTGATCCACTAATTCTACCCTAGGATTCTATTATGTAAGATTTATTCATGAAATTAAAAATACATAGGGGCGCCTGGGTGGCGCAGTCCGTTAAGCGTCCGACTTCAGCCAGGTCACGATCTCGCAGTCTGTGAGTTCGAGCCCCGCGTCAGGCTCTGGCCTGATGGCTCAGAGCCTGGAGCCTGTTTCCGATTCTGTGTCTCCCTCTCTCTCTGCCCCTCCCCCGTTCATGCTCTGTCTCTCTCTGTCCCAAAAAAAAAAAATATAAATAAACGTTGAAAAAAAAATACATATATGTGTATGCATATTTACACTTCTCTATATATATCCATATGGATGGATATGTATATTACATGTTACTTACATAAAATATCACTGAACTATAAATAAGAAACTATTTTGTTTGTGAGAGGAGCTTCATGGCTAGAGGACCAAGAGTCTGTTTACACTGTTCATTATGTCCTTGACTCCCTTCTGAATTATGAGCCATATATGATCAGTTGAAGAATAATCAAAATCATCTTTTGGGAATTGAAGATGATAAAGACAATATTTATATACATGTATAATATATAATATATAACATGATATATCTAGTTCTATATATTAGATATAATGTAATCTATATTATGTATGTGTATGTATGTGTTTGTGGATCCATGGATAGATTCTAAAATTCCATGTTTGTATATATTTAATAAAACTCATGCTACCATATACCCATAACTTACCCTAAATTTGCAATGTTGGAGCAGTGATAAAATTTTTAAAATATCTTTAAATATTTTTATAACAAATTTGCTAAATTGGTTTAAATATATAATGTACACTGGAGGTTATCACAACATTGCTCTAGGACATAAAAAATGATATTTACCTCAGATAAGAGAAACTTATTATATTCTTTTCAATATTTCAGTTCTTTCAAGTGCTTATTTTGCTTCAACTTTACAAAGCTAACGGAGACTGATTCTAGATTTATTGATGTGGCTTAACATATTACTATCCTGTTCAGAATATTAAATATGAGAATTAAATTATTTTGTATAAATCAATCAAAATAGTTAATTTTACCTACATTTAAGCCTATAATTCTTGAGTTTCCCTATGGGTATTCACAATATATATTTTACTTCCCTGAATGTTTAAGTTCGATATATGTTATTTTCTGGAAGACTCGGGAATATTTCCTACGTTCTTTTATGCCAAATTTATTCCATTTTGTAAAGTAGAATTCTGTCTAAATTTTCAGAGGACAACAAAACACCAAAATTAAATAAAACATAAAGAAAAAAAAAGAATAGAGTGGGAACATATTGTAAGAAAGCTTCCAAGGTCAGATGAAGAATTATCATCAAATGCTTCAGGAGATGTATAACATCTTGATTTTTATATTTAGGTCAACCAATAATCTTTATGACATAATCTTATCACCTCACTGCGATAGTGGTTTTCAGGTTTTTCTAGTCTATGGTTACTGTTTTCCACCCTTTTCCATTCTATATTCCGTGAAAAGTAGTCACTATATATAGAGAAAACTTCAGTAGGAGTTCTCCTGTTGATGGAGGACTTCTACATAAATCATTTGGAATTCTTTTTATGGTAGATATATTGCTTCTTCATATATTTAATTAGTCAATCATTTATATCACTGTCAACTCTAGGTATTTATTTTATACTTATGATTAAAATCCAATACTCTTTTATTTATGTTATTGCTCAAATTGCTCTGGCTTTGGAACCATTAAGAGCATTTTTGGGATTTTGGCCTTTGTGAACTTATTCGATTGGCTCCTGTGCTTCTTTGGCACATGACATATCATCAGTGAAGGATTTTCTTGTTTGCCTGATTTTTTGTTTGTATGAGCATGTTCTTACTTGCTGACACTAAACAAGCTCCAGGATCATATTGTTTATTTCCAGGCCCAGTCCTAGAGTCAGCCACTTCTCCAAGGAGCCCTGATTCCTTTCCTTGAAGAATCACTTTAGGAACCAAGCCTGGACACTAGGTGTGCTTATTGATATGAAAGATCTTTGCTTTCAGCTTCTTTTGGCTGGTAGAGCAAGCAATCCATGTGTGTGTACTAACAGTGTATATACTAACTAGATATTTCTATCTATATGAAGACAAACATGACTGCATACTGATATCTCTAACTCTAATTAATGCACTACTGTCATTGAAGACTTTTGCACATGCATATCTGTAAATTTCCACTCCAACAATAAGAAACCCAGCCCCTTACCATCAGCCTGAATCATTTAAATAATAGTTCA
Organism: Leopardus geoffroyi; assembly: GCF_018350155.1. Lineage (NCBI taxonomy): Eukaryota > Metazoa > Chordata > Mammalia > Carnivora > Felidae > Leopardus > Leopardus geoffroyi. The sequence continues at coordinate 90,070,029 of NC_059328.1, forward strand.
ATTCCAGCATACTTTTAAAACAGCATCAGGGTTCTTAACCTTTTTGCCCACTGGACATAACTTTATCAAGTAAAGCACAATGCTTATGTGCAGCTGATTTTGCCTTTAGCACCACAGATTTCATTCATTTCCACAGTTACTTAGGGTAGCACCTTCACTCTCCCCTCTCAGAGAGGTTGTTTCATAGTCTTGTAAAAGATAGTTGACCCTTGAGCAATATGAGTTTGAACTGCGCAGGTCCACTTATAGGCAGGTTTTTTTTTCCAATAAACACATTACAATAATGTAAATGTATTTTCTCTTTTGGTTTTCTTCATACTTTTTTTTGTCTGGCTTAACTTTACATTAAGAATACAGTATGTAGCACATGTAACTTGTAAAATAAATGTTAATCAGTTCTTTATGCTATTTGGTAAGGCTTCTGGTCAACCGTAGACTATTAGTAAAGTTTTTAGGGAGTCAGGTTAGATGTAGATTTTTTACTTCACGGAGGGTTGGCACCCCTAACTCCCACCATTGTTTAAGGGGCAACTGTAGTGAGAGTGTCACCACTTTCTACGTTATTTTCTGGATACCTCTGCCTCCTGAAATGGCTTGCTAAAATTTGAAGACCATTCAAATTTTTTGTTCTGTGAAATTCTGTGCGTTTTGACGAATGCATAATGTCAGGTATCCACCATTAAAGAATCATATGGAATAGTTTCATAGCCATGAAAAACTCCCCTGTGCTTCACCTGTTCACCCCTCCCATACCTGTCAACCATTGATCATTTTCACTATTTTCATGGTTTTCCCTTTCATACAATATCATATACTTGGTATCATACAGTATGTAGCCCTTTTAGACTTGCTTCTTTCACACAGCGCTTCATTTTAAAGGTTCATCAATACCTTTTCAGTGCTTGATAAACCATTTCTTTTTTACTGCTGAATAATATTCCTTTGTATGGAGGTAACCCAGTTTATTCATATATTCATCTACTAAAGGACAGATTGGATGCTTCCTCTTTTTTCAATTATGAATAAAGTTGCTATGAACATCATGTGCAGGTCTTTGTGTAGAAACAGATTTTCAGATCAGCTGAGTATTATCTGAGAATGTAGTTGTTGTGTAGCATGGGGAAAGTACGTTTAGCTTTTTAAGAAACTGCTAAACTGTCTTTCAATGTGGCAGTGTCATTTTGTATTCCCTCTAGCAATGAATTAGAATTTCTTTTGTCTGCATCTTCACCATCATTTGGTATTGTCAGCTTTTTTAGGATTTTGTTTGTTTGCTTGTTTTTTAAGCAATTCAAATAGGTATGTGGTGCTATCTTGTTTTAATTTACACTTCCATTATGACAAATGTTGCTAAGAATCTTTAATATGCTTGTTTTTATTCTGTATATCTTCTTTGGTAAAATATCTCTTCAAATATTTTGTTTATTTTGAAATTTATTTTTTAATTGTTTAGTTTCAAGAGATATTTGTATGTTTTGGTTTAAAGTCTTTTATCAGACGTGTGTTTTTTTTTTTAATTTTTTTTCCAACGTTTTTTTATTTATTTTTGGGACAGAGAGAGACAGAGCATGAACGGGGGAGGGGCAGAGAGAGAGGGAGACACAGAATCGGAAACAGGTTCCAGGCTCTGAGCCATCAGCCCAGAGCCTGACACGGGGCTCGAACTCACGGACCGCGAGATCGTGACCTGGCTGAAGTCGGACGCTTAACCGACTGCACCACCCAGGCGCCCCCAGACATGTGTTTTATACTTACTATCTTATTGTTTGTGGCTTGTTTTTTTTTTTTCCCATTCTATTACTAGTATCTGTATGCAGAGCAGAACATTTTAATTTTAATAAGTTCAGCTTCCCAATGTTTTCTTTCACGGATTATGCTCTTGGTATTGTATTTAAAAAGTCATCACCAAATCCAAGGTCATCCAGCTTTTCTCCTTTGTTTTCTTCTAGAAGTTTTATAGTTTTGAGTTCTACAGTTAGGTCTGTGATCCATTTTCAGATTACTTTCATAAAGTTGTGAAGTCTGTGTCTAGATATAAATATACATATGGGTATATTTTCCATCTAGAAGTTAAATTGTTCCAGGATTATTTGTTGAAAAAAAATATCTTTGTTTCAGTGAATTTCCTTTGCTCCTGTTTCAAAGATCAGTTGACAATATTTAGGTGTATTTCTGGACACTCTATTTCATTCTGTTGGTCTTTGTGTTTATTCTTTTACCAATACCTCACTCTCTTGTTTATTGTAGCTTTATAATAAGTCTTGAAGCCAGGTAATACTCCAAACTTGTTCTTCTTTAGTACCGTATTGGGTATTATAGATCTTTTGCCTCTCTATATAAACTCTAACATTATTTTGTCAATAGTTTTCCTGTCTAGTAATGCCTTTATATAGTTTCAGTATTAGGAAAATACTGAACTTGTGAAAAGAATTATGAGGTGTTCGTATGCTTCTGCTTCATGATAAAGATTATGAAAAGCCTATATTTCTTCCTTATACTTCCTTTCAGTCTTTCCTGATACTTTCTCTTTTGGAAGATTTTTATTCAGTGTTGTTACTATAGATGGGTCTAATGAAATTATCTATTTCATCTTGTTTGACTTTTGTAAGTTTGCATCTTTCAGGTAATTTGTATATTTTATCTAAGTTGTCAAATTTGTGGACATAAAATTATTCATGGTACCCCTTTGTCTTAGTCAGTTTGAGCTGCTATAGCAAAGTACTATAGACTGGGCGACTTAAACAGTTCCAGAAGCTGGAAAGAACAAAATGGAAGTGCTAGCAGATAATTGTTGTCTGAAGAGGACCCTCTTCTGGATTGTTGACAGCTACCTTCTTGATGCTACCTCATTAAGCTTCCTCACATGATGAAGAAAGGGAAAGAGCAAGATCTGTCGTCTCTTCTTATAGGGGCACTAATCCTATCCTGAAGACCCCATCCTCATGATCTCATCTAAACTAAACTACCTCCCAAAGGCCCCATCTTCTAATATTATCACATTGGGGATCAAAGCTTCAATGTATGGATTTTTGTGGAGAGACCCTTGCAGTCTATAATACCCTTTATTAAGCTTTTAATGTCCAGAAAATTATTTATAGGCGTTTTGTGTCTTTTTGTTTCTGTTTTCTTAGGTTATCCTGGCTAGAGATTTAATCTTTCAATTAATAATCTTTTTATAACTTTAATTTTTTCTGTTATTTTCTTGGTTTCAAATTAATTGATTTCTGCTCTAAATTTTATAATTTGCTTTTTCTATCTGCTTCATACTTAAATATCTCCTGTTTCTCTAGTGTTCTGAGATAGAAGCTTAGATTATTTGAGCATTCTCAATAAATTATGCATTTAGCACTATAAGTTTCCTTCTAATCTGTTTTCACTGCACACCACAAATATAGGTGCTTTATTTTCATTTATTTCAAAAATTACTTTCTCCTGAGACCTTTTTTTAGTTAGACCTTTGTATATTTCACACTGGTTTTTTAATGTTTATTTATTTATTTTGAGAGAGAGGGAGTGAGTAGGTGAGGGGCAGATAGAGAGGGAGAGAGGATCCCAAGCAGTCTCCATGCTGTCAACACAAAACCTGACTTGGGATTGGAACCCATGAACTGTGACATCATGACCTGAACCAAAATCAAGATTTGGAAACACCACCCAGGTGCCCCTATTTCACACTGTTGTAATGTCCAAACATTTGGGGATTTTTCTTTCTCCTGTTGATAACTATTTTAATTCCATTATGGTCTGAAAATATATTTTATGTGATTTGAGCATTTTATGACCCAGAATTGTATTCTATCTTGGTGAATTTTCCTTTTGAACTTAATATGTATCCTGATTTTGTTGGATGAAGTATTATATAAATGTCAATTAGGTCAAATAGATTAAAATTCTCTTCATGTTAGTTGCATTGTTGCTGATTTCTATCCACTCAGTGGACCGGTTAACAAAAGAAAGGATTTGGAGTCTTCAACTATAATAGTGGACTTATGTATTTCTCATTTCAGTTCTACCAGTGTTTGCCTCATGTATTTTGATCATCTGTTGTTAACTGTATGCGTGTTAAGAATTAGTGTGGTTTCCTGACAGGAATTTACCTAAGGGATACAAGAGTGCTGATGCATAGGGGCACTTGTACCCCAATGTCTATAGCAACACTTTCAACAATAGCCAAATTATGGAAAGAGCTTAAATGTCCATCAGCTGATGAATGATAAATAAATTGTGGTTTATATACACAATGGAATACTACTTGGCAATGAGAAAGAATGAAATATGGCCTTTTGTAGCAACGTGGATGGAACTGGAGAGTGTTATACTAAGTGAAATAAGTCATACAGAGAAAGACAGATACCATATGTTTTCACTCTTATGCGGATCCTGAGAAACTTAACAGAAGACCATGGGGGAGGGGAAGGAAAAAAAAGTTAGAGAGGGAGAGAGCCAAACCATAAGAGACTCTTAAAAACTGAGAACAAACTGAGGGTTGATGGGGGGTGGGAGGGAGGGAGGTGGGTGATGGGCATTGAGGAGAGCACCTGTTGGGATGAGCACTGGATGTTGTATGGAAATCAATGTGACAATAAATTTCATATTTAAAAAAAAAGGTAAAAAAAAAAAAAGAATTAGTGTGCTTTCTAGGAGAATTTATCCCTTTATCGCTACACAATGCCTGTTTTCATGACTGCTAATTTTCCTTGTTCTGGAGTCTGTTGCCTTTCTTCTTACTACTATTAGCATAGTATTTCTTTCTCCATACCTTTACTTTTAATCTATCTGTGTCTGTATGTTTAAAATGTGTTTCCTTTAGAGAACATATAGTAGTGTTTATTTTTTATCAACTCTGACAATATATTTTCATTGGTATATTTAGACTTTCACACTTAAACTAGTTGTTAATATAGATAAATATGTTGTAAATGTTTTCCTATACATTTCTAGTATGTTGTAAATGTTTTCCTGTTCATTGCATTTATTCTTTTTTGGTTTTCCACTTTTTGCCATCTCTAGTTTTAATTGAGCAGGCTGTATGATTTAATTTTTTCTCTTCTTTTAGCATACCAATCACTGTTCTTAAAAATAAAAAAATCGGGGCGCCTGGGTGGCGCAGTCGGTTAAGCCTCCGACTTCAGCCAGGTCACGATCTCGCGGTCCGTGGGTTCGAGCCCTGCGTCGGGCTCTGGGCTGATGGCTCGGCGCCTGGAGCCTGTTTCCGATTCTGTGTCTCCCTCTCTCTCTGCCCCTCCCCCATTCATGCTCTGTCTCTCTCTGTCCCAAAAATAAATAAACGTTGAAAAAAAAATTAAAAAAATAAAATAAAAAAATAAAAAATAAATAAAAAAATCGGTGGTTGCCCCAGAGCTTGCAATATATATTTACAGTCTACGATCACTTTGAAAAAACACTTAATGTGTAGTATAGATATTTTATAACAGATTATTCCCATTCTTTTATCTTATCCCTTAGAATATTGCCTTCACTAATCTATATGCAATAAATATCCAATATATTTTTACTATTATGTTAAAAACAAAGACATTTTTAGATCAATAAAAATAAAACTAAGAGGTCTTATTTTACATTCATTTATTCCCTCTATGACACATTTCCTTTCTTAGTGGAGAATCCAGTTTCTGACCTACATTATTTTCCTTTTCCTTAAATACTTCTTAACATCTCTTGAAAGTTAGGTCTGCTGGCAATGAATTCCCTCCGTGTTTGTCTGTTTGAAGAAAGTTTTATCACTTTTAAAGCATAAATTCATTGCTTATGGAATTCTAGGTTGGTTTTATTTATTTATTTTCAACACTGTAAGCATTTCACTCTGTGGACTTCTTGTTTGCATGGCTTCTGAAGAGAAGTGCTTTGTGATTCTTATCCTTGTTCCTAAATAAGTAAGGTGCTTTTCCCCCCAGACTATTTCTCCAAGATTTACTTTGTCTTTCATTTACTGCAGTTTGAATGTAACATGCCTCAGTATTTATTATTTGGTATTTATGCTGCTTTCTGTTCTTTGAGCTTTCAGTATTTTTGTTTTGATGCCTGGCATTAAAACTTGGAAAATTTTAAGCCATCATTTATTTAGACTTTCCTTCTGCTTTGTGCCTTCTTTTCTTTCAGTGATTATAATTAGGCATATGTTGGTTACACATGATGAAACTGCTCTATGGTTTTGAGATGGTTTTTTTTTCTTTCACTTTTTTCCTTTTGTATTTCTGTTTGTTTGTTTACTGATGTGTCTTCAAGCTTAGTTATTCTTTCCTTGATCATGTCCAGTCTGTTGATGAGCCCATCAAAAACATTCTTCAATTCTGTTACAGATTTTGATTTGTTGTGGGTTATATCTTTTGGCTATTTCTTCAAACTTCTATATCCATGCCAACATTACCCAATCTCATGTGCGTTTTGTCTTCTTTTTCTGTTAAAACCCTTAACATTTTTATTACAGTCATTCTATATTTCCTGTATGATCATTCCGATCATCTGTGCCATATCTGAGTCTGGTTTTGATGCTTTGTCCCTCCAAACTGTGTTTTCTCTTGCCATGTAGCATGCCTTGTGATTTTTTATTGAAATTCGGATATTATGTATTGGGATAGGTATTGAGGCAAAAAAACATTTAATGTGAAGTTTTATGCTAGTATAACTAGTATTTGGACTCTCCTTAATGTTACAGATATTGGTGCCAGGGACTTCAAATTACTCTAGTATCCTTGTTTTTGTCTCCCCTGCTTTCTCTGGGTTTCCTTAAGAACTACTCCTTAAATATAGTCTGTATCTTATAGCAATTTCAGCTGTGATCTGCACTTAGTACTCTGGCGTATTGTGTGGTGGAGTGAGGGGAAAAGTGTCCTATAATTTTATTATTAAATCTTAATCTTTCAGTAGGCCTGTTTCCTGGGCTGTGACCCTCACAAGCATTTCTTAAGATTTTTCCTTATGGAAGACAGGAAGAAAGAGGAAGAGAGCTGGGTAAAAGCCCTTCCTCCTTTGTGGGGTAAGATTCTGATATTCTTTTTTCCCTGGTGAGTGACTCTGTGCTATTCAGAATGAAACTGTATCTCAGAATGGTTATTTTTTCCTCTCAACATGCCAGAACATGGTGGAGATTTTCTAGGAACTTCACTGTGAGAACCTGGTGAGGTTCCAGGATGTAAAACCCACAAAAGTGTGGGGCCTCCTATGACTGGCTGTTAGGAGTTTCTTAGCCTCATGCTAATTCACATTCAGCCATCAGCAATTTGTCAAAATTGCCATTTAACTGTTTCTACCAGTTAATGGTTCCACTGTCTTCTGTTCCAGATAGTTGAACCTTAGCTGTGGTTCTTTGTATTTGCTGGTCTCTACAGATTTTAGGGTATTGGTTTTCTCTGTAAGGTCAATTCTCTGATGGGTCAAGAGGAAACATTTATTTCCATATTGCCAGTTTTTTTTCTTGTTGGAAGGATGGGATTTACAACTTCTAAGATCTCTTAATGTCAGAGCTAAAACTGGAAGTCAATAATTTTTCATAAATAAAATAAATGATAGTAATCATTTTAAATGTGTTTGTGTATTCGTTTCACTGCTTTGCATTATTGATACTTTACAACAAAATTATAAGGCAGGTCGTGTTATTTTTCTTTCCTGCCATCCTAAGCTTCTAGTTTATTATTACTTTCATAAAATAAAATAAAGCTTTCCACTTAAAAAACATTCCCCAAAAAAGTATCTTTTAAAATGTTTTCATTAAATTTTAGCTTTATTGTGAAAAGATTACTGTCTATATTATTTTCTGCTTCATAGGATGAATTGGTGCTTTCTTATGAGCTGATGTATGACTCATTTTGTGAAAATTCCATCTATCATTATAAAAAGTATATTTTTAACATCAAGACACAATATAGTATACATACATTTACCTTATTGATTATGTTGAGATCTCCTACCTCTCGTTTAATGATTTTTCATTTGATTTATACTTTCCTAACATTAATGGGTTAAATTTCCTATAATAGGTGTATTTCTCTCTATCTTACATCCTTTTAATGTAAACCATATGGAAGCAAATTGTGGCTTTTATCATTATAGGACATTTATGGTTGCTGCATTTAATGTTTTTTGTTTTTGTTTTTGTTTTTGTTTTCTGAGTACTTTGTCTGATATAAGGTTTCTAACTCCTACTTTCTTAATTTTTCTGTTTGCTGTTACACCTTTCCCATCCTTTATGTTTTGGCCCTTAGAGTCATTGTTTTAGATATGTCTATTTTAAATTGCATAAATTTGGATGTTGCTTTGTGAGATAAGCTGGAATCCTTTTTTGCTTTTCAGAATAACTGAGTTAGGCACATATACATGTATGTTATCTGATATTTTATTTCAACTTCTTATATTATTTAATAATATGATAGTATAACTACAACAAATATTATATTTTGTTACATCTACTCTGCGGTCTTTTCTTTTTTTCCTTTCTTTTTAAATCATAAAAGATTTTTACTTTTTATTCACATGGTTCCCTTTAAAATAGTATTTATTAAAATATCCTTTAGTCTTCTTTCATTTTATTTAATCATCTATTGTTTGAGTTGTCAGATGTGGATAACATTCTTTGACTACCAACTGCTACCATTGTGGCAATCACATTCTTCTTTGAACATTTTATTTGCATTGTTGCTTGTTTTTTTTTCTTTCACAACCTAACCATATTACTCTTACAATCTTTTCCCACCTTTCCTTTGTTCTTATATCTACAATTAAGTATGTTCAGCGATGCCATGACCATTTTCTGAAGTTTCCCAGTTCTCACTTCATGGGATATAGCTCGCCTTTTAGTAGATTCCTCAAGAAGAGTTCATTTGCAATATTCCCTAAAGTATTCCATATATAAAAATATTTTTACACTCTTGATATTTAAAGACACAATTGGATGGATTTGACAGATTTAGCTCACACTTGCTTTTGTTGAGCTTCCTAGAAATGGTATTCCACTATATATGTTTATTGCATGTTTCTTTTGAAGTTTGTGTTTGTTCATTTGTTGTCTTTTGTAAGTATCTTGTTTGTGATTCCTGGAGACCTTTTTGAGATTTTCTTTTCTTTCATTCTTAAGGCCCAAGAGCATTATCACAGTATTTCTTGAGTTGAAGGTTGTAGGTCAATAATTCCATGATGCGTAGTGAACTTTTCACTAGAATTAGGAAAATGTTATTGAATTATTATTTTTAATATTAATTTTATTTCCTGGAAAATGTTATTGAATTATTATTTTTAATATTAATTTTAATCTGATATGTGTGGGTGTTTTACATGGGTTATTTTTTTCTATATACATAACTTTTTCTCTGAATTTTATTCGGAGACAATTTTCAAGAAATTCCACAATCACACATACCAGATTTTACTTTAAATCCCTCTCCTTTTGGTATGATGTTAATTAATCTTTATTTCTCAGATGATTTCACCTTTTTATCAATAACTTTTTTGGATTTACTCAACTCCTTTGACACACTCTTTTTAAAATATGGTTTCTAGGTTTTAAATTTATGATTCAGGATTTTATTGTTGCTTTTTAAAATTTTTGTAAATGTTGTTTTAATATTAACTCGAATTAGAGCGTATGTCTTACTGGCTTTATGCTTTATGGGGTTTGGGAAAGACCATATTTATTAGTTGAAATATTTCAATTGTTACTTCATGTGTTCTTTCATATGTTAGATTGTGAGAATATAATTTACAATATTTGTGTTCTTTTGTAATGTTCTTCTAAATAAACAATAATAGTTACATGTAAAGGAAAGTAAGAGTTTTAAGATATTGATTAGATTTACTACTTCAAAGTACCTCTCCTGATATTAAATAGCTGCTTTTTTTTCAATCAGTGATTTTTTTGGTAGAGAAAAATTGATGTTTATCATTTTCATTTATTTCTGATATAGCCTTAATTTTTCTTTTTTTTCTTCAACATTTAAGTTGTTTCCCTATCTTGGCTATTGTGAATAATGCTGCAATGAACATGGTAGTGTAGAGATCTCTTCATGATCCTTATGTCATTTCCTTTGAATACATACCCAGAAGTCAGACTGCTGGGTCATATGGGAGTTCTATTAATTTTTTGAGGGATTCCATAGGGCTGTACCAATTTACATCACCACCAGTAGTGTACAAGGGGTCCCTTTTCTCCACACCTTTGCTAACACTTGTGTCTCTTGTCTTTTTTTTTCCCTTTAAAAAAAGTTTTTATTTAGACTCCAGTTAGTTAACACACAGTGCAAATGTTCATTTCAGGTTTGCAATATAGGGATTGAAAACTTCCATACAGCACCCAGTGCTTATCACAAAAAGTGTACTCTTTAATACCCATCACATATTTGACCCATGCCCTACCCACCTCCCCTCTGGTAACCATCACTTTGTTCTCTATAGTTAAGAGTCTGTTTCTTGGTTTCTTTCTCTCTCTTTTTTTGTCTTCTTCGTTCATTTGTTTTTTTTCCTTAAATTCCACATATGAGTGATATCATATAGTATTTGTCTCTCTGGTTGATTTATTTCACTTAACATAATACTCTCTAGCTCCATCCATGTCCTTGAAAATGGCAACATTTCATTCTTTGTTATGGCTGAGTAATATTCCATTACATATATGCCACTTTTTCTTTATCCATTCATCAGTTCATGGACACTTGAATTGTTTCCACAACTTGGCCATTGTAGATAATGCTTCTATAAACATCAGGGTGCATGCATCCCTTTGAATTAGTATTTTTGTCTTCCTTGGGTAAATACTTAGTAGTGCAATTACTGGATTATAAAGTAGTTCTATTTTTAAATTTTGAAGAACCCCCATGCTGTTTTCCAGAGTGGCTGCACCAATTTGCATTCCCACCAACAGTATAAGAGGTTCTTCTTTCTCCACATCCTCACTAATACCTGCTGTTTGTTTTGTTGACTTTAGCCATTCTGACAAGTATGAGGTGGCATCTCATTGTAGTTTTTGTTGTTGTTGTTGTTAAATGTATGAAATTTATTGTCAATTGGTTTCCATACAACACCCAGTGCTCATCCCAAAAGATGCCCTCTTCAATACCTATCACCCACCCTCCCCTCCCTCCCACCCCCCATCAGCCCTCAGTTTGTTCTCATTTTTTAAGAGTCTCTTATGCTTTGGCTCTCTCCCACTCTAACCTCTCTCTCTCTCTTTTTTTTTTGTTTCCTTCCCCTCCCCCATGGGTTTCTATTAAGTTTCTCAGGATCCACATAAGAGTGAAAACATATGGTATCTGTCTTTCTCTGTATGGCTTATTTCACTTAGCATAACACTCTCCAGTTCCGTCCACGTTGCTACAAAGGGCCGTATTTCATTCTTTCCCATTGCCACATAGTATTCCATTGTTTATATAAACCACAATTTCTTTATCCATTCATCAGTTGTTCAACACTTCTCTAAAGAAGACATCTGGATGGCCAATAGGCACATGAAAAGATGCTCAACGTTGCTCCTCATCAGGGAAATACAAATCAAAACCACACTCAGATATCACCTCACACCAGTCAGAGTGGCCAAAACGAACAAATCAGGAGACTATAGATGCTGGAGAGGATGTGGAGAAACAGGAACCCTCTTGCACTGTTGGTGGGAATGCAAACTGGTGCAGCTCCTCTGGAAATCAGTGTGGGGGTTCCTCAAAAAATTAAAAATAGACCTACCCTATGACCCAGCAGTAGCACTGCTAGGAATTTACCCAAGGGATACAGGAGTGCTGATGCATAGGGGCACTTGTACCCCAATGTTTATAGCAGCACTCTCAACAATAGCCAAATTATGAAAAGAGCCAAAATGTCCATCTCATTGTAGTTTTGATTTGTATTTCCCTGATGATGACTGATGTTGAATATCTTTTCAGGTGTCTGTTGGCCATCTGGATTTCTTCTTTGGAAAAATTTTCTGTTCGTGTCTTCTTCCCATTCTTAGACTGGATTATTTGTGTTTTGGCACTTGAGATTTATAAGTTCTTTATATATTTTGGATAGTAACCCTTTATCAGATACGTCATTTGCAATATCTTCTCCAGTTCCTAGGTTACCTTTTAGTTTTGCTCATTGTTTTCTTCTCTGTGCAGAAGCTTTTTATTTTGATGAAATTCTAATAGTTCATTTTTGCTTTTCTTTCTCTAGCCTCAGGAGACATATCTAGAAAGAAGTTGCTATGGCCAGTGTCAAAGAGGTTACTGCCTCTGTTCTCTAGGATTTTTATGGTTTCTAGTTTCACAGTTAGGTCTTTAATCCTTTTTTAATTTATTTTTGTATATGGTGTAAGAAAGTGGTCCAGTTTCCTTCTTTTCCATGTTGCTGTCTAGTTTTCCCAGCACCGTTTGTTGAAGAGACTGTCTTTTCCCACTGTATATTCTTTCGTGCTTTGTCAAAGATTAATTGACCATATAATTGTGGGTTCATTTCTAGATTTTCTGTCCTGTTCTCTTGATATTGGTCTATTTTTATGCCAGTACCATACTGTTTTGATCACTACAGCTTTTTACTATAACTGTAAGTCCAGATTTTTGATGCCTCCAGCTTTTCTTTTTCAAGATTTCTTTGGCTATTCAGGGTCTTTTGTGGGTCAAGATAAATTTGGTAAGACCACAAATACATGGAGGCTGAACAACATACTACTAAAGAATGAATGGATCAACCAGGAAATAAGATAAGAAATTAAAAAAAAAAAACATGGAAACAAGGAAAAATGAAAACCCAATGGTCCAAAACCTTTGGGATGTAGCAAAAGTGGTCCTAAAAGGGAAGTGTATAGCAATATAGGTCTACCTCAAGAAACAAGAAAAATCTCAAACAACCAAGCCTTAAACCTAAAGGAGCTAGAAGGAGAACAAAAAATGAATACTAAAGCCAAGATAAGGAAGAAAATAATATATACAGAGCAGAAATAAATGTTATAGAAACAAAAAATGAAACCAGGAACTGATTCTTTGAAAAATTGACTGATCACTGAAACCAAGAGCTGGTTCTTTGAAAAATTAATAACATTGATAAGCCTTTAGACAGACATATCAAAAGAAAAGATAAAGGACCCAAATAAATAAAATCACAAACGAGACTGGAGAAATAACAACCAATACCACATAAATACAAACAATTATAAAATAATGTTATGAAAAGCTATATGGCAACATGTTGGACGACCTAGAGGAAATGGATAAATTCCTGCAAACATATAAACTGCTAAAACTGAAACAGAAAGAAATAGAAAACTTGAGTAGACTGGTAACCAGCAAAGAGATTGACTCAATAATCAAAAAACTCCCCACGAACAGAAGTTCAGGGCCAGATGGCTTCACAGGTGAATTCTACCAAACATTAAAAGAACAGTTTATGCCTATTCTGATAGCAAAACCAGATAGTGACTCCACTTATAAAACAAAACAGAAACCAAAAAACAAAACAATAAAACAAACAACAACAACAACAAAAGCAAAACAAAACCAAACCAAAGAAACCACTACAGGTCAATATCCCTGATGAACATGGATACACAAATTCTCGATAAAATACTAGCAAACCAAATCCAACAATACATTTAAACAGTTATTCACCACAATCAAGTGAAATTTATTCCTGGGCTGCAAGGGTTGTTCAGTATTTGCAAATCAGTCAATGTGATACACCACGTTAATAAAAGAAAGGATAAGAACCATATGATCCTCTTAATAGATAATGAAAAAGCCTTTGACAAAGTACAGCATCCATTCTTGATAAAAACCCTCAACAGAGTAGAGTTAGAGGGAACATACCTCAACATTATAAAGGCCATATATGAAAAACCCACACACAGGTATTATCATCCTCCGTGGGGAAAAACTGAGAGCTTTTTTTCTACTGTGAGGAAAAAGACATGGATGTTCACTGTCACCACTGTTATTTAACACAGTACTGGAAGTGCCAGACTCAACAATCACACACACACACACACACACACACACACACACACACACACAAAATAAAAGTCTTCCAAATTGGCAAGGAAGAAGTCAAACTTTCACTATTTAAGATGACATGATATTCTATATTGAAAACCCAAAAGACTCCACCAAATAACTGCTATATAACAAACAAATTTATTAAAGTTGCAGGATACAAAATCAACGTAAGGAAATCTCTTGCATTTATATTCGTCAATAATGAAGCAGCAGAAAGAGAAATTAAGGAATCCATCCCATTTATAGTTGTACCAAAAAACTTTAAGATATCTAGGAATAAACCTAACCAAAGATGTGAAAGATCTGTGCTCTGAAAACTATAAAACACTGATGAAAGAAATTGAAGACGACACAAAGAAATAGAAAAGCTTTCCATGCTTCTGGATTAGAAAAACAAATATTGTTAAAAATTGTATACTACCCAAAGCAGTCTACATATTTAACACAATTGCTATCAAAATACCAGCAACATTTTTCCAAGAACTCCCAATTTTTTGCTTACAAATTCTTTGTTCCTTTTACCATTAGATCTCTAAATTGTTCCTACATCTTCTTCCTTAGAATTAGTACCTTTCCAAGATCTATATCTTGAGCTTTGCCCACTTTTAAGTGTCTTCTTTTTTCAGTTTTCAGTTGGCTGTGTTCTGATTTACCAATCGTCAGTGTTTTCTCATTGAGAGTTACCTTTATTTTTATGAGTGACATTATCTGTGTTCTCTCATCATTAGGATCCTGACACCCTACTTATATATCCACGGTCTCTGACTCTCCACTTTCATGGGTTTCACAGTTAAATCTCTTGGAACTGAATACTCATTTTCTGACTTAATTTGGTATTTTTAGTATTCTTTGCTGTTATTTTTATATAACCACCTGAATGGTTTGAAATATATTTTATATAATTTATATGTTTCATATAATCACTCTTAGTAATGTTTTAAAATTGAATATTTTGCTTGATCTTTATAAATATGTATGTTTATAAAATTTAGCATTCTAGCACTTAATTTATGCCTCTTAATGATACAGTTTCTTTAAACATATATTTAAATATTAAATACTCAACATTTACATTAATAAAAATATTTTAATATGATTTTTAATGGTTATATATTCATTGAAGATAATAATATCACTACAAAATGGCAATATGTAGTTCATTTAATGATTTTTCCACTTAATTCTGTTTTGCCTAATATTAACACTACTGTTCATGATTTTATATTTGCCTTCACTAGAACATTAATACACATAACACAATGCAATAACCATGAGTTAAAGTTGATATTACCTTATAACATAGAATTATGGCTATAACAGAGAATGTTTTTGCCATTATGAAGCTTAAACTTCATGGAAAATTTCTCCTGTCCATTTGTTTTTAATGCATCTGGTTTTTGTTTAATTTTTTTCTCCTATATATGGTAGACAGATGGAACAACTGGTGTTTTTAACACAATATGAAAGTATTTACCTTAAATAAGTAAATCTAGCCCAATTAATGGTGTTAAAATATTTTAATTTTTTTAACGTTTATTCATCTTTGAGAGACAGAGAGAGAGACAGAGCATGAGCGGGGACGGGGTGGAGAGAGGGAGACACAGAATCCAAAGCAGGCTCCAGGCTCTGAGCTGTCAGCACAGAGCCCGACGCGGGGCTTGAACTCATAAACTGCAAGATCATGACCTGAGCTTAAGTCAGACACTCAACTGACTAAGCCACCCAGGTGTCCCAGTGTTAAAATATTTTATAGCTAATTCTTATTTAGGTTTGCCAAGTATTTTTTCCTGGTTCTCCCATTTCCTCTGAAATCTTTGCTGTTCTTTGGGGTGCCTAGGTGGCTCGGTAGGCTAATAAGCCTTTTGAGCCCTGGTTCGTGAGTTTGAGCCCCCAAATGGTCTCTCTTCTGTCAGCAGGGAGCCTGCTTCAGATCCTCTGTCTCCCTCTCTCTCTGCCCCTCCTCTGCTTGCAAGCATGTATTCTCTCTCTCTCTCTCTCTCTCTCTCTCTCTCTCTGTCTCTCTCTCACACACACACACGCAAGTAATAAACATTTAAAAAAATGTTTTCTTCACTCCAAATGCATTGATTACTAATTTAAGTTGCAAGCGATGCAAATGAACCCTGGCTAATTTAAGAAGAAAAGAACTTCATTAGAAAGATATCTAATAATGGAGAGAATTGAAGGAAAACACAGTGAGCCAGGATTGGAAAACAGGCAGGAGTTTAGGGTGAACAGGCATTAAGAAGACTAAGCAAAAATGATATCATAGTAATATTCTGTTTAGAATGATCCTGTTGGCTCCATTATCAACAGGAATGTGACACTACTTTTTGAGCAATAAATAATTTCTCAATTCACCTCATAGCTTTCACCTACTTCATCAAAGCTTAAGGACTTGGACAGGTGCATGATGTTAGTGGAGCCTAAATTATTCATTAAGGGTTGGACGACTAGGGACAATGGAAACATAACTGGTACTTTGGATTTTGTGGATGAGGGACATTCCTGCTTCTCTCTTAGACTGGCAGTTGGGAATTTCCACAAAAATAAGAATAGTATTTCGATTTCAGTTACCCAAAGATTGATAACTGTCCATTATACTGAAAACATAATAGGAGCACTACTTTTTAAAACTTTATGTGGCATAGGAAATACTTAACATATATGGTTGGTCAAAATTACAGTATAGAAACATTTTTTTCTACTGTAATCAACATTTTATTTGGAATGATACAAAGGATATTTGGAATAATAGAAAAGGGACAGGGAAATGCAACATTGATGGTGATGTGTAATTTTAGACCTTGGTTATATGATTAGAAGTAATTTGAACCCTCTTCTGAAACATTCATGATTCAGTTGTTAACAGATACTACTATAGCTATTTTATGTATCAATTTAATACAGGAAAATCATTTATTGAAAAAAAAATGTTGAGTGGTTAGAAGCATAGACTCTATGGTAGGTCTCCAGAATGACACACCCAGAACAAAATTTACCGCAGTCAGGTAGCTAAGGAATTAGAAAGTTACCATCCCAAATATTATCTCTAGTAGTAAACCTTCTTCATAATCTGTAGATTGGCAGGCTGCTGCATGCATTTGTTTTAATTTGCTTGCTATCACACATGTATTATGTGATCAATAAATGCTTGCTAATTATTGGTGATACTGATTATATTAATTTTGAATATCTAAATAAATGCTAACTTTTCTAAATGTTTCATGTTAAACAGATTGTCTCAGTAAGTGGATGCCAATTGGACAGAAGAATAGCTGAGATTACTGTTCACTTTGTATGTTTAGAGTATTAAACACATTATTGTTTCAGGTCAAATTGCAGAGAAATGGTTCTAATGGCTTAATTAAATAATATTTAGTATGTGTGTTATTTTGTATATTAATTGATGCATTTCTGGGTATCATGTTTAATTTTGAGAAACCTGAAAGATTGAGTCTATAAATAAACATTTTTAGAGAAAAAAATACATATTCAGTATTTAAAAATTTCCCCTCTAACCACCGCCATAAACTCCTGGAAGCATTTGGTTCCTCATTATGGTAAAAAAAAAAAAATCTATAGAGTGTAGAATGTTACATAAGTGTTGGAGTAATTTCAGCAATGAGCTCCCTATTAAATATATAATTTATTAAGGAGTGCACTGCAACTTGGCAGTGTTTTTGTCATAATTTTATAATCAGCCCTGATCTAGTAGGGTGCCTATCATCCAAGGACAAAAATTACAGCAAAACTCTCAGGGGAGTACAGAAATAGAAGAACATTCTCAAAGCAAGCTTTTGGGTGGTAGAACTTCTCATCAAGAGTCATCTGATAAATCAAGATACTTAGGAAGGTACAAATCTGGTTATTTTTTGGTGATGCCGCACTGGCATTGTGAAGCTGACAGTGGAGTGGGGGAAGGGCAGGTGAGACAGGAGTATGAATTATGTCATGCCTTAAGGGAAGAAAGAGCCATAGCATTGGAGCTACAAGCCTAGAGTGGTTCTCATGTCTAAAAAGGAAAGCTTCCATTGCAAAACCACTGTCTATTTTTATTTTATTTTCATTCCCCAGCAATTTCCAGTGGGTTGTTTTGTGGATGGATTATATGACTTAAAGCAGAGCATATAGCTGAGAGATTGCAAGTACTGACTCAATGTGAATCTCACATCATCAGTCACTTTTCATTTTTTTAAGTATATAAACTGTTGGTAAGGCCCATGAGCTACTTACTAGAGGAAAATTCCCAAGTGGCAATTGTAGAGGGATACCAGTCACTCTGGAGAAAATTCTGAAGGAAATTTTTCTTACTGGAAGACACCAAAATTTGTATTACTGGATCATGATAGGACAACATGGAAAAAAACAATTGCCAGAGAATATTTTAGAAACCTTTCATGATTATAAGGAACATAAAAAAGAACAAATATCTGTAAAAGTCAGATTCCATGGGTCGAACATCTCTTGTTTATTCCCATTAACCTGAACTTAATGATTTAAGACAAAATATTTTAAGTGTGCTAAAACTAATGAAATGATAGAGGAAAATGTAATAACAAAATAAGAATGAATGCTATTCTTTTTACATTTTTGGGGGCCTGAGGTCAGTATATACACACTTTACAATATATACTATATATTGTATGGAGCCACTATGGAACATGTTAAAAATAACATGAAAATTTCTTCTAGAAAAATTTTATTTAAAAAATCCCATTAGTGATTCTACCATGCTTCAGTGTAGGGAACTAATAGGAAGAGTATAGAATTTGGGGTTAAATCTAATTCATGATGATTACATATTAATTTTACCTCTTTGAATCTGTATTTCTACCCATATAAATTTTCATTGAAGATTCTCTGAGCCAACACTTAAATTCCTTCACTTAATGTTCAATAAATTTGATTTCCTTTCTCATTCAAAGAAGAAAATCTACTCACTATTATTACTTAGTTCATATCACAAAATTTATACACAAGAATGACATGATTACTGAATAATTGCAATAGTATTATACTCCTGAGTTGTATTAAATAAAGCATATTTGTCCCCAAAGAGTTCATCTTATGATTGACATTTGTAAAAGAATAAAAACAAAACAAAAAACCCTTGCTTACTTTTCTCCCCCGAGGTACACACACACACACACACACACACACACACACACACACACACACGCACAGGTGTTTGTTCCTCATGCAGAACTTCAAAAACTCTGAATTTCCTCAGTGGTAGGAGTGTCTTTGTTATCCAAAGAGATGACTTCTGGTGGAACCCCTAGATTCAAGATGGGAGATGGTCTTCAGAAAAACTAAAGGTGATTTGAGGGTTGAACCACCCCCTTAAGCCTCTAGAAAAGGGAGATTAAGTTCATCACTTGGCCAGTGATTTATCAAGCATGCCTATGTGATGAACCTATGAGAAAAATTCAGAACCACAAGGGTCAAAGTGCTTCCTGGCTGGTGAACATATTTATGTGCTGGGAGTGTGGCTTCCCCTGACTCCAGATGAAAGAAACTCCTGCATTTCTCCCCATTCCCCCAAAACCTTGATCTGTTTGGCTCTTCTGAGTTATATCCTTTATAATAAAAACATACCTATAGTTCTGTGAATCATCCTAATGTATTATCAAACCCCTAACAGGGGTCATGGGAACCTCTGAATGTGTAGCCCAGTCAGGAGTTGGTGTGGGTAAGCTGAGGGCCCCATTCAGGTCTTGTGTCTGAAGTAAGGGGAGTCTTGTTGGGTACTGTGGGATTCCCAGCCTGTGGGATCTGGTGCAAAGTGTGAGTAGATAGTGTCAGAATTTAAGGACTTGCCTTTACCTCTCAGGATTGGATGCTAACTCTGGATAGGTACTGTCAGAAGTTAATTGGACTGTAGGACATCCAGTTATTGTCAGAAAATTGGCACGGGAACATAACACCTGTGTCATGTAGCTCTTCTGTATTTTTGTGATCCCTGATTAACCTCCTTTATCAAATTCATTGAATTTTATGTTATTCATTGAAAGCTTTAACTTTCGGGGCGCCTGGGTGGCTTGGTCAGTTAAGCATCCGACTTCGGCTCAGGTCATGATCTCACGGTCTGTGGGTTCGAGCCCCGCGTCGGGCTCTGTGCTGACAGCTCAGAGCCTGGAGCCTGTTTCAGATTCTGTGTCTCCCTCTCTCTCTGCTCCTCCCCTGTTCATGCTCTGTCTCTCTCTGTCTCAAAAAAAAATAAGTAAACGTTAAAAAAAATAAAAAATAAAAAAAAAGAAAGCTTTAACTTTCTCTTCTTGCTCACGTTCTTTTTCATCACATCAATGTCCTCTCATCACCTTTGTATGGTCCTCCATCAGCTGTTGAGTCTCAGTTTTTTAATGTGCTCTTTTCTACGTTTACCTTAGCTACTCATTCCTATGTAAACCCCTTAATGTTTTTACCATTATGCCACAATCCATTTCAGATATTTAAATGTCCAGTTCTGTCATTAAAATCCTATAAATCCTTCACTGTACTTGGTCAAGTGTCTAACATGTAACTATTCTTTACTCTCATGAAAAGTGCCAATCCAACAAGAATCTCACCTTCTCCACATTCATTACCTAGCTTACAGTTGTGCACCAACATTAAAATATTTTATTGTAGATGCATCTGGGTGGCTCTGTTGGTTAAGTGTCTGACTCTTGATTTTGGCTCAGGTCATGATCTCACGGTTTGTGAGATTGAGCCCTGTGTCCGGCTCTGCACTTAAAAATGGGATTCTCTCTCTCCTTCCCTAACGGCCCCTCCCCTGCTCGTGCTCCCTCTTCTCTCTCTCAAAATAAATAAACATTTAAATATATAAAATAAAATATTTTCTTGTACATACACACACTCATCCAGCTCCAGTCTCTTTCCAACATATTGTCATAACAAACATCAATCGTGAATAAATGATTTTTCTCTATGCTTCCTCTAAACATGGTGGAGAAAAATCATGGAAAAAATGTGTCAGTTCTTGACAGAAATTTATGATTACAAATTCATGATTGCCATTTTCTTTGGTGCACTAATTAACTCCCCAGTAATGTAAGTGCATATCACTACCTCTACCCCCTCTTTACTCTGCTAACTATTCCCTGTGTGTACACTACCCTCTAATGGTCCTCCTCTTTCCTCCCCAAACACAGCTAAGAAGAGCTGATAGAATTGCCTCATGATGTACTGAGTTAATAGAAGCCTTACGGTTTCACAGATGAACAAGCCAATTTTATATTTGTACCCATCTTCTCTTCCTGTTACCAAAAAAAAAAAAAAAAAAAAAAAAAAAAAAGGTTTGCCTTTCTAGCAAAGGTCAAACACTCCACCTGTATTTTAAATCACATGCCCAAGTCTTACCTTCTTAAAGAAATTTTCCCGTTGTTTATTCCCACACTCTCTCTCTCTCTCGAGTGTTCAGTAGTTAATTTTTTTTAGCATCATTGTAATTAACAGCCAGCTTTGACCCAGTAACTCCCAGTCATAAAACATCAAGGGAAACAAAAGCAGCATTCATCTGAATCTCATTGTACTGTTTGCTGTGTTTTCAAAATACTCATTGCACCAACTTTTCACTTTTCCTTTAATTTGCAATCTTATCAAGTTTTCTACAACACACTGATTCCACATCTCAGGGACAGTAAACTTCTCAAACAGCCACAGCCTTCCCTGCCATTAAGCAAATGCGTATTTTTAATTTTAAGCATATTAAACTTCTTAATAGTCTTTAAATTAATTGAAAAAATGCATTGTTTTGCAACATTCAGTCTCTTGGCTTTCATTGTATTGCATTACATCTCAGTAAAAATTTTTATCTTACCAACAAATTTTCAGTTTCTTTTTCAGTAATCCTGTTCTACTCATCCTAGACCATTTTTTCTCATGAGCTCAGTTTTCTCAATGATTTCAATAGAATATATATTCCTACAGATGTATCTATATGTAAATAATTCCCATCTGTATATCGTATAGATCTTGCCTTTGAGCTCTAGACAGAAGTTTTCAATCTTCCTTAGGTACTTGGAAGTGTCCACATTTAACATGTCTCACATAGAAATTATAGTTTTCTTAGTTCACTGAAACTGTGTATGATCCAGTTTTCCCCAAATTCGTAATACATTCCATCTACCTAGGTGCTCAAACCAGAAAATTGAAAGTTATCTTGAATATTTTTCTCTTCCAACTCATACATCAAATCCATCAATATAGTCTGTCATTTCTGCCTCCTAAATATATATCTAATCTGTCCATTTCTCAGGATCTCTGGATCATGACAGCCACTCTCTTTTTTCTCTCCAAATTCTAGCTGCACTGGGCTTCTTCCAGTTATATGCACTCGTCAAGCACTATAATAACTCCATGAGGGTGCTTTGGGACAACTAAATCAAATTGATTCCATCAAAAGTCTCACAGTTTGAGGTAAAATCAGGTGAATTTATTTCTCCTAGATGGAGAAATACATGCAGCAAGAAATGTATAAGTTTATTCACAAAAATCATCCTACTAATTTATAGCTATATCAGAGAAAGAATATCTAGAAGAGTGATTGATTTAAATTTTTTTAGGGATATAGCTTTGAAAAATTTCCAAATACAGTGCATATAAACACTGTCTCATAAATGTAGTTCAAAAAATTCAGCATGAGCATCTCTTTATAATATTCTAATTTACTTAGAAGATAAACCAACTCAGCTTTCTTATAAATATGAGACAGGTTTATTTTGCCTGTTAATTATTATAACACCTTTCAAATTTCTTTTTTTTGTTTCATTTTAAAAATATTTTTAATGTTTATTTGTTTATTTTGAATGTGAGAGAGAGAGAGAGAGTCAGGGAGGGAGCGAGGGAGAGAGAGAATCCCAAGCAGGCTCTGAGCTCTCAGTGCAGAGCTTGACGCAGGGCTCAGTCTCACAAACCATGAGATCATAACCTGCGCCAAAATCAAGAGTTGGATGCTTAACCAACTGAGCCACCAGGCACCCCTAAATTTACTAAAAATATGTACATATATTTCATAGGTTTTCTTATATATAACATTTTTTTAATGGTAAGTGCTCAAATAGTTTTAAGTAGTCAGTGTTGTCAGAAACCTTAATTTATTAAGTGTTTTCTTTGCCCGATAAAAAATGAAATAAAAAAACTTCTCTATTAGACTTTAACAGATATACTCATATACTCTCACAGTTCATAGATCTGACTTGGGGTGCTGAACATAGAAAATATTCAATGTACAAAAGACCTAAAATAACCTAAAAAGTAGCTCACATTCCTCTGGTCTAGTAATCTATTGCAATAAGGATTATATTTAACTCTACAGGATTCTGCCCTAGGCCCCCTTTTTACGTTATGGATGCCCTCTAGTTGACATCTTTCCACTTAGCTAACTTCTACTCTCACTGATAACTCTCTGATGATTTTCTAATAATTCTTGCTGATAATTCCCAAATTCATCTCTGAATTCCATATTTCTTTTCTTATTTCTGGATCTATGCATCTAAATTTCTACCGGGCATCTCTATTTTAATGCACTAACACCACCACTTTAAATATTTCTACCTTCACTACCTTTCATGAGCAGACAGTTTTTATTCCCATGATACAGAGTTCAGTGAATGGCACCACAATCTGTCCTGTGTTTTGTTAGATTCTATATTTGTCTATTTGGCATCCATTCATCACAAGACTAATTATATGAACAATATTTTCTGTACTGAATTCTTGATGCTATAGCATTTGAGTGCCTTAAAGATGAGGGTGAGAGTTTTTTTCATCCTGGGAACCTCCCAGAGCTAGCTAATTACTAAAGATAATAACAATATGTATATAAGCACATTTTTGATATGGAAACTAACAAATCCTGAGTCACCCAACCACATCCTTATTTAATCCTCACATACCATGCCACTATTTCCCCTGACCTAAATCATCCCTAGGACAGGTACCAGGGAATTAGAGACCATTCCTCTGCCCCAAAGCTTGCTGGAATAATTCAAACTAGCCAGTCTTACATTGTTCACTCTGCCTGGTCTTGCATTTCTATGGAGGTATTAACAAAGGCTCTGGCCTAGGTTATTTCCTGCCATCTGCTTCTGAACAGAATCTGGTTCTTTCCCATGTTTCTGTACATGGTGTGGTGAGCCGCTTCCTCTCAGGAAGTATAATAAAAATCTTCTTTCAGTGCCATAAGCCTCTTCTTGTCACACAGCCACCTCCATAAATTAAAATCCTGTGGGGACAAATGAGACACCACCTACCAAATTATCCAATGTAGAAACTTGAACATTCTTCATATTCTTTTTTGTCTTCTCAGGTACCACTTTCTTCATGCTTACTGCAACTATCTCAGTTCAGGCCACCATCATCTCTTCACAAAATTATAACAAGAACCACTTGTTGATACTTTTTCCATTGTCCCTTTTTTTAGTCTATCCTTCAAACTGAAGGGAGAGTGGTATCTTTAGAACCAGAAATATCACAGTGTGGTAAAATTTTCCAGTAACTTCCCATATCCCCAAAGATAAAGTTCATACTCATAAACATAGCCAACAAATCCTCAATTACCTGGATTTTTTTATATCTCTAGCCTCACCACTGGCCAGACATCCACATTTACTCTCACAGCTATGCTAGGAATCATGTAATGTTCTGGGAGCACTGTGTTCTTTTCACTTTCAAACCTTTTACACATAATCTCCTTGTACTCGCCTAGCCAACTTTCAGTGTTCCTGGGACCTAAGAAAGTTTTTCTGACTCCTTAAAATGTTGGTTGGTTGTATAATTCCTTATACCCACCTCTATCTTAGCACTTAGGTTGCTTTATTGAAATAACCTTTTCTCATCTGTGTTCTCTATTAGGAAAATAAGTGACTTGTGGTCAAGTATTGTGTCTTAACATTGAATGCTAGTGACTACATGATACAGTGCTTGCCATATATTTAACATTCCAAAATGGTACAGAGAATTAATTCATTTAATATTAATTCCATGAGTTTGAACATTCATATTTAAACACTTTTCTATAGAAACATATTGTTCCCTCTTATAAAAAGTTCTGTCATGTATCTAAGAGTATATTAGCCCATTTTTGTTTGTTTTATTACATGTGAGTGGAGTTGGGTTTGTTGTGATAAATAATGATGAATTTTTCCCCTCATTATTTGCTAATAGCCAATATAATCCCAGTACAAATTGCATTTTCTAAGTATTCTTTCTGCTTGAGGAACCTGTGAAAGTATTTATTAAGTCTTAGTTCTGATTAAGAATAACAAATGTTACATTTGTTTACATATTAATAGTTGTCTCTTATCTGTCATACTTCTTAATCCTTGATTTCTACATTCTCCTTGTTTTCAAATTTTTGAAAGAAAAAGCTCGGTTTCTGTTTAATTAATTCAAGAGACTCATTTACATTGTATCTGCAGACAATTGATTTTTTAAGTATGGGTTAACTTTCTCCAAATAATTCCTTTTCTATTTATTTATTTATTTATTTATTTATTTACTTACTTACTTATTTTGAGAGAGAACAAATAGACGAGGGGAAGAGAGAGAAGGAGAGAGAGGATCCCAAGCAGGCTCCATGCTGTCAGTGCAGAACCCAACATGGGCCTCTCTTTCATGAACCATGAGATCATGAACTGAGCTGAAATTAAGATGCGGATGCTTAACCGACTGAGCCACCCAGGCACCCCAAAAGAATTCACTTTTAAAACAAAATATCAATAAGTATCTTAAATGCCATTTTCCAGAAGTTTAATTTTAATGAAAATGGAGATTTGTTTTTACCTGTAGTGCATGGATTTGTTTATCATGAGGATCTGTATAAAAATTAGAAATTCTGTAGGTTTATAATACTTGAATTAAATGTACGCCTACATTCAGGGCACCTGAGTGGCTCAGCTGGTTAAGTGTCTAACTTCAGCTCAGGTCATGATCTCACAGCTTGTGGGTTCAAGCCCTGCGTTAGGCCCTGTGCCGACAGCTTAGAGCCTGAAGCCTGCTTTGGATTTTGTGTCTCCCTCTCTCATTGCCCCTCTCTCAAAAATAAATAAACATATTTAAAAAAAAATTAAATTGCTTAAAAATGTATGCCTACATCCATTTCAAAAATATTTTGTCTTTTGGACTCCAGCTAAGGGGGATGGAGGGAGAGGGTGCTGGTTGCCAGGAATTTAAAGGATTGGAGGGTAAGGGAGGAGGGCTAGAGGTTGAGTCAGCCAATTGCAGTTGACTTAGTCGGTCGTGGCTATGCACTGACTCCTGAATACAAACTCTCAAAGGACTGGGTCCAGAGAGCTCCCAGGTTGGTGAGCACATGGAGATGGAGGAAGGGTGGTGCTCCTGGAGAGAGCATGGAAGCTCCACATCCTTCCCCCATACCTTGCCCTATGCATCTCTTCATCTGGCTATTGGTTCATATCCTTTATCATGCCCTTTAATCTTTTAAATGTAAGTAAATGTTTCCCAGAGTTCTGTGAGCCTCTCTAGCAAATTAAAAGAACAGAAGTAGGGGGTTCTTTGGAATCTCCAATCTGTATGTATCTAGTTGATCCAGAAGCACAGCTAGGCCTTGTGACTGGTGTCTGAAGTGAGGGGTGAGGGACAATCTTGTAAGACTTAACCCTTCACCTATGGAATCTGATACTGTCTCTGGGTAGATAGTGTCAGAATTGATTCGAATTCTCAGAAACCCTTCCAGTGGCTGAGAATTGCTTGGGCACCTCATCCCCTAGATTGGAATTGGATCCACGAACCCCAAAAGAGTTGGTGTCATTATAAGTATTATCTTAAATATAGTAAAAGCTAGAGAAGACACAAGGTACAGAAAATTAATTTTTGTTTTTTGTTTTTATTATTTTAAGATTTTTTTTGAGTAATCTCTACATCCAGCAGCATGGGGCTCAAACTCATACCCCACCGACTGAGCCATCCAGGCACCCCCAGAATAGTAATTTTTAAAAGACAATCATCAATATTCTCTCATTTTTTGGAATATTAAAGCCTTAATATCAAAACTAAAGGATATATTTATTTTAAAATATATTCTGGTGAGTTTTATTTTAAATAATGCATTTCTAAACCTGGATCTTATTATACTGGTGGCATTTAATAAAGTCCTTTTATGTCAGCCTTCTCTTAGACAATACATTTTAGAAGTTGTATTCAGTATAGATCTCATTATTTTAACTTTTCCAACATGAAGAATGCTGGTATATACTTCTTTTTCATCTGTAAGTATCATAGTGTGCTTATTTGTTTGAGAGTTTTTTATTTTACTAATATGGACTATCAGGACTCAGATGTTGATAAATAGGATTTGAGGACACAGAACTTCACTTAAGTGCTGTAACTATCTTTGAAATGCCCCCTAGAGCCAATTAATCTGGAAAGTTTAGGGGCCTAAAACTAGGGATGTACATTAGCAGTACTGGGTATAAAATCAACAAAAATGTAAGTCCTTGGTAATTTTTTAAATGTGTGGGAAGATAGATACAATATTTCTAGAACATTGTTTTTAATCTTCTGAACCGTGACGCTACTTTTTTTTTTTAATACCAAAAACATCAAGAAGTATCATCTAGTTATACAAATAGCTGAGTGACAAACAATTTGGGATAGTAAGGGAATTTAAAGTCTTCAAGCATGTTTTCCATGCTGCAAATAAAAGAATGGATAATTTGTATTCTAGTAGAGAATTGAGCATATTGTTTTATATTATATCTAAAATATTATGACATTGTAACATTATATGACAATCACTGTACCCTTCATTTTCAAAAGGAAGAATTATGATTCATAAACAAGTCATTTTTTCTGCAAATATGCAACTTTAGTGTCATCAATAATTGCAAAATTTCTACTAAATTTTATGTTATTATAATCTTCTAACTCTTAGTCAAAAATGCTTTATTTGAAATATACTATTTTTAAATTTTCCCATGTCCAAACATGATAATGATGCTTTTTTTTAATGTTTCTTTTTAGTTCGCCAAATTTGGTAATATTTTCTTTCACTTTTATATTAAACAAAAGAGTAATGCCTGAAAATCCTTTCTCATGATAACAAAACTGACAGTTCAGACTCTGTGTGTATGTTGTGTGTATCAACATTCACAGTTTTCACTCTTTTGTTCAGTGGCCTGGAGGAGTAGAATGTACTGAATTATCACTAAAGATGCAGACAAGAACTATTTCATACATTTCTTCTTACTAGATTACCTCATAGAAAGATACTCATTGAATTTAATGAATTTACAATTCTTCACAATAAGGGCATAACTCTATTTTTATGAGCTAAGAATGCCTGTAGAAAAAAATTTTAAGAATAATTTAAATAATTATTTTACTTCTGTTATGGTTGAATTGTGTCCCCATCCCCAAATTTACAGTTTAAAATCCATCCCCCAGGATCTCAGAATGTGACCTTATTTAGAAATACGTTCTTTAAATTGGTATCATTAGGGTGGGCTGTAATCCGATCTGATTTGTGGTCACATTGCAGGGGGGAGTTGGAGGCCTGCACACACATGGGGAGTTTGCCCTGTGAAGAGACACAGGGAGAGATAACCATCCACAAGCCAAAGAGAGAGAGGCCTAGAACAGATCTTTCCCTCAGGAAGAACCACCTTTGCAGATACCTTGATTTTGGACTTCTAGTCCCCAGAACTGTGAGACCATAGATTTCTGTTGTTTAAGCCATCTAGTTTACATTTCTTTGTTCTGGCATCTCTACCAAATAAATACCACCCCCAAATGCATATGTGTTAGAAAAACATGAAATGTTACTGCTTTGGGGGAGTGGGAATATACAAAATCATCCTTCATGTCCTTTCAGGATTTGGGGCCCCAGATGTCAGCAGAAATGAAATTCATTTGAGAGGAGTTTAATGTAACAGTGTTTTATTTTAAAATCCCATGGAACCACTAACTTCAAAAATATAATCAGGACCATAATTTTCAAAATTAGTTTTAAATCAATTGTCATGTTTCTTTAAGAAGCTAAGTGCTTGAAGAGTGGAAATGAATGCCTGCTTTCTCTGGATTTTCAAAAGGATCCTTTCAGAAGGCATATGGTGAGTTAGCCTGACTCGTGGATTTCAGCTATTTAGTTTCACAACTTATGGAGAAAGCAGGGCTATTTCAGTAGCAGAAGTTACCAGAAAGCTGTTTTCATAACCTTTTTTCTCAGCATTATTCATGCTGGAATGAATTAAGAAATCTCATTTCAATCAGGTATTAAACACCAATAAAAAGCACACGATATAAAATATTTAATGTTAAGACCAAATAAAATGTGCATTAATAATTCTGTATCATTTAGTGTACAATAAGATTTTATTTTTATCAATGTGTTTCCTACATCAATGCCAAACTCCATTTTTTTTCTAATTTGATATACAGTAAGCCTATTTCACATTTGGAATGCCACTAGAAATGCCAGTAGAGATGAAGAAGAGAGAAAAAATTAGTTGAGTATTTAATAGTTTGTGATAATTTATAGTTAAATGTTACATCTGTCCTGATATTTTCTCCAGTTGACCTCTTTGAACTGACTGGGAGAGAGGGCAAACAGCAGAGTTTAAGCAGGACATGTTTCTGTTTGTTGTCTATGGCAACTGACAAATATATCAGTTATTTTTCAAATTAAAGATACAAATAGTGACCCAGACTAAACTGGGATCATGTTAAAAGTGTGGGATTGGGTGAAACTAATACGTGTGTGTGTGTGTGTGTGTGTGTGTGTGTGTGTGTGTGTTTTAATGTTTATTTTTCCCCCTCCCTTCCACCCCGCATCAACCCACAGTTTATTCTCAGTTTTTAAGAGCCTCTCCCTCCCTCTCTAACTTTTTTTTTCCCCTTCCCCCCCTCCATGGTCTTCTGTCAAGTTTCTCAGGATCCACATAACAGTGAAAACATATGGTATCTGTCTTTCTCCCTGTGACTTATCTCACTTAGTATAACACTCTCCAGTTCCATCCACATTGCTACAAAAGGCCATATTTCATTCTTTCTCATTGCCAAGTAGTATTCCATTGTGTATATAAACCACAATTTATTTATCATTCATCAGCTGATGGACATTTAGGCTTTTTCCATAATTGGCTATTGTTGAGAGTGCTGCTATAAACATTGGGGTACAAGTGCCCCTATGCATCAGTACTCCTGTATCCCTTGGGTAAATTCCTAGCAGTGCTATTGCTGGGTCATAGGGTAGTTCTATTTTTAATTTTTTGAGGAAACTCCACACTGTTTTCCAGACCGGCTGCACCAGTTTGCATTCCCACCAACAATGCAAGAGGGCTCCCATTTCTCCATATCCCCTCCAGCATCTATAGTCTCCTGTGGTCCAACTCCTGATCCACAGAAACTGTAAGATAATAAGACTGGCATGAGGTGATATCTGAGTGTGGTTTTGATTTGTATTTTCCTGATGAGGGGTGACAATGAGCATCTTTTCATGTGCCTGTTGGCCATCTGCGTGTCTTCTTTAGAGAAGTGTCTATTCATGTTTTCTGCCCATTTCTTCACTGGATTATTTGTTTTTTGGGTGTGGAGTTTGGTGAATTTAATGTTTATTTTTGAGAGAGAGACAGAGTGAGAGTCAGGGAGAAACAGTGAAAGAGAGAGACACAGAATCTGAAGCAGGATTCAGGCTCTGAGCTATCAGCACACAGCCTGATGTGGAGCTCAAACTCACGAACCTTGAGATCATGACCTGAGCCAAAGTAGGATGCTCAACTAATTGAGCCACTCATGCTCCCTCATGTGTGTGTTATTAATGAAACATTAAGAGAATCACACTTAAAGTCATCTATATTTTAAAGTTTATTTATTTTGAAAGAGAGAGAGTACACACACAAGCAGGGGAGAGGCAGAGAAAAGGAGAGAGAGAATCCCAAGTAGGCTCCATGCTGTCAGCATGGAGCCCGATGCAAGCTCCATCCCATGAATTGTGAGATCACAACCTGAGCTGACATCAAGAGTGGGATGCTCAGCCAGCTGAGTCACCCACGTGCCCCATAAAATCATCTGTACTTTAAATACTAATTCAAAGGTATTAAAATTATGTATTGCAATGTTTATAATCTACTAAACTTAAAATTCTAAACATTAATCTTTTAAATATTAAATCTAAATGACTTAGAACATGGAAGAAATCATATCAGACAAAACATAGAAGTTATAGTTATAAATGAAAATACTTTTCTTATGTTTAAATATGGAAATTATATAAACTATGACATTAATACTCAGTTTTCCTCTGTAAAAGCTATTGTGATTAAAATGCTTTAAACATTATTGTTCTTGGTTATTCTAAATGGGAAGTTCATAGAATTCTTTGTTATATTGTATGTAATCAACCATTTTTTCAATCCTAGGCGATATGTTCTCTCTGTATTTTATCAAACAGACCCTTTAAATAATTTTTTAAGATACCTTCTTGAGCAAGAGGATTCTGGGAAGATTGACAGGTAGGAAACACCTGAAATCTGCTCACTGAGACAACAATCTTGCTGGCAGAATCTGTCTAATGTCACTATTGGAGGGGCATCTGTTTGGCTCAGTCAGTTAAACATCTGACTTCAGCTCAGGTCATGATCCTGTGGTTCATGGGTTCAAGCCCCTCGTCGGGCTCTGTGCTGACAGCTCAGTGCCTGGAACCTGCTTCAGATTTTGTGTCTCCCTCTCTCTCTGCCCATTGTCTGCTCATGCCTTGTCTCTCTCTCCCCCCCCCCACCTCTCTCTCAAAAATAAATAAACATTATAAAAACTGTAATGTCTCTATGGGAGCTCTGGAGTCTATTGAGATCATATCTAGATAGATGGATGATAGATAGATAGATAGATAGATAGATCCATTTTCATTAAGAGGCTGTTTTCTTTAATTTTAGTTTGTAGCCTCAATAAAATAATACATTCAGGTGATTACAAAGTCAATTATTCATCAAGATCTAGTTTCTTAAGTTTTGTCTCTGTCACAATGTTACCACAAACTTGATGGCTTAAAATGAAGCACTCTTATTATCTTACAGTTTCTGTGGATCAGGAGTTGGACCACAGCTTCTCTGGGTCCTCAGCTTAAGATTCTCACCTGCTGCAATGAAGGTATTGGCTGGGATTCTGGTCTCATCTCAGTGGTGAATGGGGGAATGATCCTCTAACAATCTCACATGACTCTTGGCAACTTTCACTTCATGTGCTTTCTTGTAAGACCTTGCTATCTGTTGTCAGAGAGTGCCCTTAGCTCCTTGCCACATGGTCTTTCCAACATGACATCTTCTTTTCTCAAAGATAGCAAGGGAGATGGAGTATCTCCCGCCAAAACAGATTTAGTCTTAAGTAGTATTATCATGAAAGTGTCATGTCATCACCTTAGCTATATTAGTTATAATTAAGTCATAGGCCTTGCTCACATCCGGGGTAGGATTACTCGAGGGGATGGGACACTGGAGTATGTACTCCACACATGGTATAAAAACAACCCTCTGGTCCCCACGTCACTCCATTTTTGATGCCTCGAAGCCAATCACTTTCCACTTATTTCCTTGATTTTTTTTCTGTTTTTTACCTCCACATATATAAATAATAGCATATTTAGATTGCTTCTTAAAACCATCAATTTTATAAATATTTTTACATTTAAATATATCTTTTTTTTCCATTTTTAACAATTATCACACTTGTAAATGGTAGGGGAAGCCTTTCTTCTTGGACTATAAACTCCTAAAGGCAAGAACTGTACCTGTTCTATTCATCCTGATCTCAGTCTATCAGAGTGAGTGCTGCATGGGAGGATGCCAATAATATTAATTGAATAAATGAACACATAGAAATAAAACAATGCATATTCCATTATTTAATCCTGTCTCTTCCATGTTATAAGAGTTTAAACTTTTTTAACTCTAAGTTTGTCAACATATAATGTAATCATGGTTTCAGAAGTGGAATTTAGTAATTCATCACTTACATATAACACTCAGTGCTCATCCCAACAAGTTCCCTTCTTAATGCCCATCACCCATTTAGCCCATCCCCCCATATAACCCCTCCAGCAACCCTCAGTTTGTTCTCTGTATTTAAGAGTCTCTTATGATTTGCCTCCCTCTCTCTTTTTATCTTATTTTTCTTTCCCTTACCCTATGTTCATCTGTTTTATTTCTTAAATTCCACATATGAGTGAAATCATATGATATTTGTCTTCCTCTGACTGACTTATTTCACTTAGCATAATATACTCTTTGTATATTGAAGAAAAGCATTTATCTATCTGATATGTTGAAGAAAAGCATGTATCTATCTGATATATTTCACTGCATCACCAAATCTATCACACACTTACACAGTATCCATAGTTTATAGGTTGAAAATAGTTAACTTTCTTATTTTGTTATATTATTCATTATTTACATTATTAAGACTACATAAATGTCACTTGTATCCTAGCCTCATAGTATTCAATTATCTTTTCCTTTCTTGAACAATTTGTTTTCCTTGCAATTAATAGTTTTCTTATTTTGTGTTTGTTTAGCCTTTTATGTAATGATCATAAATTCAGCTACGAAGACTTCTTCCATAAAATTATCCAAATCTCCTTTCAATGTGTTAAAATATAAGAGTTTCTCGATGCCATTTTCTTGGAGACACTTGGTACCATCTGACATACTCATTTTGGAGAGATAGTTATTTCTTTCTGTTGCACAGCTGTTGTTCTAGTTATTTTCCTTAACCTTCATCTCAAGGAACTCTTTAACATTTCTCTTGTATTCTGAATCTTATGTTTTCCTCTCTTTGTTTATCCTCTAAATTTTGGTGGAGGATCTCTAAAACAAGCTTTTGAGAAGGATTCATACAAATAAAACTTTTGAGATCTCACATAAAAGAAAGCACGTGTAGTCTACCCTAAACTGAACTGATGATATGGCTGCATATGGAAATCCCTTTTGCTAATTTTTAAAGTTATTGTTCCATTGTCTTCTAGCTTTCATCTTTGCTATTGAAAAATCCAACAGCATATAGAATCCTGACCATTCCCTGTGCTTCTCCATTACAATATTTTAACATTCTGTATGCCCCAAATTCTTAAAATTCTTGATGATATGCCTTAGTATAACTCTGTTTTTATCATTGTGCTGGGTACTCTGCCTTTCAATCTGGAAATTCATACTTCTTAGTTCTGTGAGATACGTTGAGTTATTTATTTAGTGATTTTCTTCTTTCTGATTTTTTGGTGTTGCTGTTTTTCTTTCTTTTGGGGATTTATAGTACTTTAATGTTACATTCTAAGCCTAAATTTCTAATTTTTCTGTGTGTATGTGTGTGCTGTTGTTGTTGTTTTTTTCCTTTTCTTTTTTCTGCATTTCTCTTCTCATTTTCCATTCTCTGTGTGTGTGTGTGTGTTTCTGTACTTTAAGGGAGATTTTTCTCAAATTTATTGTTTAATTGTATAGAAGGATATTAAGTATGCATTTCTGCTGACAAACTTGTAATTACTGAAATTGCTTTCTTATTCTATGTTTATTCCTTTTTTTGTTTTTTGATACTTTGTTTTTTGATACTTGTAAAATCATTTTTTATCTTTCTTAGGATATTGATGCTAAGGATACCTATTTTGCTCTCTAGTTTTATTTACTCTGCAAGTTGTGGATTTTTTTTAATGATGTTTTGAGATTTATTTTTCACACTAAAGGCTTTCCTTAGTGTCTAGTTATTTTTAGATACATTCTCACACTGAAGAAGGGAATAGTGGAAGATGAATGGAAGCTTTGTGTATGGAGAGGATTGGTTTATTGACTACATTTCACTGTGAGTGGAATGGTTGGGCTCTTCTGATGGGGAACCACCGACATCACTATTTTTGGATCTTTATTCTTTCATTGGTCTGGGTCTTCAGAGATTAATTTTTTAGCCTCTTCCTAGAGAGTATTAATCAACTTGCTAAAGACCAAGAATGGCGAAGTAGAGGTTTCAATATTTAATTAATACATTTTTCTTCAACTTTTCTGTGTTAGCATAGTAACTCCCCGTTCTACAAAGCTGAGGTATCTCTAGTAAAGACAACTTCTGTTTTTCCTCCTTCAGAGAATAAATCTCTAGTCTTCTGGTAGAGTGCCTGTGTGTATTTGAGACAGGGGCAATTATCTTCGTCTATGGGGAAGGACAGAAGATCTGGGTGGGGGGAGGGACACTGTAGACTGGCAGGCTGAGGGATTCTGTTAGATTTGTAAACACACTTTCTACCAATGTCCTGTTTTGATGATTTATTCTTCCATGAGATTCAGTGTTTCTCAACTTCCCCATTGATGGTTTAGGATCCTGCTTTCTCTGGCCTACTGAGTCAGTGATGACGTATTTTTCTTGTGCTTTTCAATTCTGAAAATGTTTTTACCGTCATCTTCTCTCCAATATCTTAGTCCTTTTTGGTAGAAATAAACAAAACATTTTTCTGTCATTATAGTGAAAATTCAGAAGATTAATATGTATTTAATCTTCTACCTTTAATCTGAATCTAAGAAAATCTTTATGCATAACTTTTCAGTTAGTCAAAAGGACCACATACTAGTTTTATCAAATTGATTTGAAAAAAAAAAATGACTCTTAACTATGGAGAGCAAACTGATGGTTCCCAGGTTGGGGAGGTGGGTGGCAGGATGGGTGAAATAGTCATGGGATTAAGGAGGGCACTTGCTGAGATGAGCCCCAGGTACCTTATGGAAGTGGTAAATGACTGTTGCATATCTGAAACTAATATTGCACTGTTATGTTAACTGACTGGAATTTAAATAAGAACTTAAAAGGTGACAAACTGGGGCGCCTGGGTGGCGCAGTCGGTTGAGCGTCCGACTTCAGCCAGGTCACGATCTCGCGGTCCGTGAGTTCGAGCCCCGCGTCGGGCTCTGGGCTGATGGCTCGGAGCCTGGAGCCTGTTTCTGATTCTGTGTCTCCCTCTCTCTCTGCCCCTCCCCGGTTCATGCTGTGTCTCTCTCTGTCCCAAAAATAAAATAAACGTAAAAAAAAAAAAAATAAAAAAATAAAAGGTGACAAACTGTGCAATAATAGGTAAGGATGAAAATTATTTGAAAATGGTAGCTGGTTTCCTGTAGCTGCTTTAACAAACCACCACAAACTAAGTGGTTTAAAACAACAGAAATGAATTATCTCTGTGTTCTGGAGGCCAGAATTCCAAAATCAAGGTGTTGGCAGGGATGTACTCCCTCCAGAGGCTCAGGGGAAGACTCTGTCCCACACCTCACCTAGTGCTGCTGACCCACGGCAACCTTGGCATCCCTTAGCTTATGGCTGCATCACTCCGATTTCTGCCTCCGTCTTCACATTGCCTTCTCAGTGTCTCTGTGCTTTCTCCTTTTCTGTATGTTTGCTATTCCTTCTTTAAAATAAGGTGACATTTGGGGCACCTGGGTGGCTCAGTGGGGGTTAAGCATCCAACTCTTGATTTTGGCTCAGGTCGTGATCTCACGTTTCTTGAGTTCCAGCCCCGTGTGGGGCTTTGCACTGACAGCACAGATCCTTCTTGGGATTTTCTCTCTCTCTCCTCTCTCTCTGCCCTCCCTGATTCATGCTTTCTCTCTCTCAAAATAAATTACTAAACTTTAAAAAAGTAATGTAACATTCATAGATTCCAGAGATAGGTGTGAGAACATATCTTTAGGTAAGGACAGCATTCAACCTACCATATTTTCTGTTGAAAATAATAGATTTTTTCCTTCAATGTTGGTCTTTTTTCAAAATAAAGAACACAAAGTTGGATGCATTTTTAAAAATATGCTTACTGCATGTATCATATAAAATTTTGTCTAACACTTATAAATTTCAGTTGTAAAAGAGATAAAAATGGATAAACAAACCAAACAAAACTGAATTACCTATTTACTAATGCATAACAAAATTAGAGTGTTACTAGACCAGACATCTTAGGATAGATGATATTCATTGTGTGTGCAATGTAGCAAAACATAATACGAGGTATGGAACTGACACAGTGCTATGCTTATCAAAAATGGTTCACAGAACACATACTACTAAGAATTGACATCATATCTAAAATAAGCAGAAAATTATTCCTCTGAAAATGTGAAAAATAAACTCAAATTCTGTGTGACTTGTTGATTAAATAACCTCAGTTCCTGTCATATCATTAGAAAATAATTTTGGTTTCACCAGCAACTATGTAACTTTGCTTTTTTTTTTTTTTTTTTAAATGAGACAGTCCGCAGTAAAGCAGTAAATGGAAAACTTGAGACTGTCGTAATATAGAGAATATCATGAATAAATAACATTATACAGGCATTTCAGACTTTGAATAACCTAAAAGAGGTATTGTTAGCTTTTATTTGAAACTTGGCTGTCAAAAATCTTTTACTTCTTTTGGCATTATCAATGTATTCTAACATTATTGGATATTTCACATAAGAATATAATGTTTTTTAACGTTAGACATAAAACTCAGCATATATGTGACAAATTTAAAACGTTAATATTTCTTTGTGGCAGCTAAGATTTGCTGATTCAAAAAGCAATTACAATTTTAATTAAATATATTAGCATACTATTCTAGCAGCAAAATTCATTTTCTTATAATACTGACATGTATATTGACATCTGACTGTTGGCTTAATTACAGTTAAGCTGTTAATAAAACATCAACTCTGCCTTGTCTCTCTGGATAACTTAACTTGTCCAGGTTTGTATAGTTTGTCAATTGAATTGGTTAAAGACTGTACCACCAGTAAATAAGATTGCTGAATGGATAATCTAATTCAGTCATTAAAATGAAACCATCCTGCAGTCAACATAGATCTTTTCCTTTTATAATGACCAAGTCAGCTTTACTTTGATGAAGCATATTGGTTAAGAATTTGTCCCAAAGCTATTAAGAGAAATCTAATAAAATGATAGCTTAAACAGAATCATTTGTCTTTCATATAAAACAAGTTCAGATGTAGGCAGCCTAAAGACTGCACAGTGAGTCTTTCTAGCTTTCTCTTCCCCAGCACTTGTATATCTGATCTCAGTGTACCTGCCAGAAGTTTAGCTTATGTTGGTCATGTTTCAAGCAGCAGAATGGTGCAGGATCAAGCAAAGGGTCCATGAACCTAAGAGTCTGTTTTCCCCTTAAGGAACTTTCCCAGAAGTGTCGCATAGTAACTCTCCTACTGACTAAAAACTTACCTCTAGTCTGACCCATCTTTCAAGGCTGCCCGTGGTAAGGCACAATAGTGGCTCTCCAGTGAAGTCTCTGTTCTCAATAACCTGTGAATTTCTTACTCTGTCTGACAAAAGATTCTTAGCGGATGTGATTAAGGTTAAAGACCTTGAGATGAGATTAAACTGGACAATTCCAATCATGAATCCTTAAAATTGAGAACCTGACCCAGCTGGGTCAGAGACAGAGATGTGACATGAGAAAGGCTCAACTTGCAGTTGCTGGTTTGAAGATGGAGGAATGTGGTCAAGGCATGTGGGAGATAATCTAGAAGCTGGAGAAGTCACAGAAATGAATTTTCCCCTAGAGCCTCCAGAAAAAAAAATGCATTGTACCAACGCTTTGAGTTTAGCCTTTGAAGATAAAAAAGGTGTGCTGTTTTAAGCCACCAAGTTTATGGCAGTTTCATTTTACAGAGATAGAAAACATGGCATTATTTTTTAAAGTGTGGAGGAACCGTGCTCCCAACAAAATAGGATTTCCTTTGGTAAAGAAGTAGAGAAGGGGTATTAGATAGGCAGTCCTTTACTATTATCAACTTCCCATAAACCTTTCTCCTCTCAATGCACCTTCACTGAAAAACAAAATAATTAGAATAAACTAGTATCCCAACTAATTTAGGATATTACTAATTTAGTAGGCTAAAAAGTCCAAATTCTTGATAACATTAATAATATTCAATATTCTAAGATTTTAAATATGTATCTCTTAGTGTTATAAAAAAATGTCTTCCTCAAAATTACTGAGAAACTGTTGTGGTTCCAGATTTTTATGACTGGTACTCGCTTTTCCAAGGACGTTTTAAGTCTTTCACAGCTCAAGTATTTTCTTTCCCAAGAAGCTTCCTTTGATCATCTTGAATGAGGTAACTACTACACTCCCTCCCATTTCTGTCTCCTTAACATTACCATATATGGTTCCTATCACAGCATTAGTACTTAACTATGATGGGAACTTTTGCTTGCATATTTTCCTATTGTCCTGTAAGAATGAGTTTGATCCTGTACACTCCCGTACCTCAGATACCTGACACATGATATGCACCAAGTAAGATTTCTTTGACTTAATGAGAGCCCAAAGTACTTTAAACTCACATAATGAATGAATTCTAATTACTTAATGTATGTGAAAATTACACAGTTGATGTATTAGTCATTAAAAATATACTAAGTTCTGTAACGGAAGTATGAGCTAAAAATATTGTTAAGAATCAGGAAACATTTATAATGATGTATTTTGCATTGCACTTAAAAACTGACAGAAGCAGAATGGGCTAAGCTCATTCTAGGCAGAAGAAACATGCAAAAAAGGCAAAAATCCTGAAATGGTCTAAAAGAGCAGTACTCAAGTTTTAGTGTTCATGTGGATCACATGAAGCATTTCTTAAAATGAGTATTTCTGATGCCTAATCACAGAGGTTTAAAAAAATCAGGGGGCACCTGGGTGGCTCAGTCAGTTGGTTAGGCATCGGACTCTTGATTTCAGTTCAGGTCATGATCTCAGGGTTCTTGGGATGGAGCCCCATGTCAGACTCTGCTCTGATAGGTGAAGCCTTCTTGCGATTCTCTCTCTCTCTCTCTCTCTCTCTCTCTCTCTCTCTCTTCCTTTCCCCACTCTCCCCCCTCCCCCGCCGGCCTTTCCCTACCTTTCAAAATAAATACACATTTAAAAAAAATCAGAACCTACTGAGAAACTTATCTAACAGTTAAAAAGTAGAAGAGAAAATGATGAGCACAAATTTAAAAGTCAACAGTTTTATAAATATATGGAATTTTTACCTAAAGGGAAGATATATGGGTATAGAGTTGTTTCAATAATTATTGCACTGAAAAAAACATAAAATCACAGGACCAGGCAGAGTTCAGAAACATTTCTGAGATACAATCAGTAGTATTAATGGGTAATTGGATGGGAGAGAAATGTATAATTTTGAGGCAATTGCCAAGTATTCAGATGAAAACAAACATTGCAGGTAGTTGGGAAGGAAGGAGGAAATTAACTTTTTACAAATAAACTAAGGGGGCACCTGGTGGCTCAGTCAATGGAGTGTCTGACTCTTGATTTCAGCTCAGGCTATGATCCCAGTGTCATGGGATCAATCCCTGAGTTGGGCTCTGCACTGAGCATGGAACTTGCTTGGGATTCTTTCTCTCCCTCTGTCCCTCTCCCCCACATGCGACCTCTCTCTCTCTCAAAAAAAATTTTTTTAATTAAAATAAACATGGTTATTTGGAGGTACTAAAACTTATTTTTGCATCCCTCCCCCCCCAAAAAAAAAAACTACACCTTACAGTTTTATAACTGTGTGTAATATCCTTTTATTTAAATTTGGGTTGGTTCACATGAATTGCTTTGGACAAAGGGACATTAACAAGTTTGATGTAAGTGAAGACTTGAGAAGCACTTTGATAAAGGGGCTTGTTCTCTTGGCATGTACTCTGGATTCTCCCTCTTGGAATTCCCCTATCATGCTGTGAGAAACCTAACTTGGCCATATGAAAAAGCCCCGTGGAGGAGACCAAGACTCTGACCAAAGACTGAACTTCCAGTCAACAGTGAACATCTAGTTATCAAACAACAACTGAGCCATCTTGGAATTGTATTCCCCAACAGAAACCATGAGCGAATAAATGATCCTTGTTGTTTCAAGCCTCTAAGTTTTAGAATGGTTTGTTATGCAGTAGTAAATAACTGAAACAGAAATTGGTATCTAGAAGTTGGGTGTTGCTGAAAACAAAACAAAACACATGATATTGGAATTGGGGCATAGAAGGAGGATAGATAGGTGGTATGGATATAGGTTATAAAGACATTGGTTAAGGCTGGAAGTTCAGTGAAGAATTTATATTACACACTGGAAAAAATGCAACTTGTGATATGTAGAGGTAGAACATGTGACAACAGCTGTCATCTGCATAGATGTGAAAAACAGTAAATGTACATAGTAAACTGGCTAAGAAGACAAACAAGTTTTGAAAGGCTTCCTTTACTGAATATGATATAGTAAGTTTAGAGAGGGATGAATTAAAGAAGAAACTGCTCAGTTTTCAGGAAGAATCTGGAAGAACATTTCTCAAACCAGAACTTTCTGGGTTGGGGGATAAGAATGTTTTTCATTCCCTGCAGCTAAGAAAAGGTTCCCAAAGGATCTGAGGATCTCAAAGATCAAACCCAGGGTGCTGTCAATAAAAATGAAATCAGACTCAAGATGAGGTCCAATACATAGACGTAAGGCTCTTTGTTACCACCTCAGAAAGACTTAAGGGCATTTTCCTACAGCATCCTGACTCACAGCCTGAAGTGAGCCTGAATCTCTAAGAGATTTATGGGTGTGGCTTTCTAACAGAGTAAAGCCCAAAATGATTCACTGGATATTTGAAATGTTTTAAAATGTGAAGTCTTCATGGAAGCATCACAGCATGAACTAAAAAAGATGAGAACAGTCGAAAATGAAAAAAAAAATACTCGAGTCCCTAGTCTCCCCTAATCTTTTATAAAGAAGAAGCACACTGAGAAAGTTACCTATAAACATGGACTGTTTCTTATGGAAAAAGAAGTACGGCTCAGAAAGTGGGTCCAGGAAGCCAGAGGATAGAGCCAAGTACCAAGGAAATGCACTCTCAGAGAGCAAAACTTTGTCTTGAGTTTACTCTGTTGAATCCACAGACCAAAGTAATCACATTCATTTAAAATAATGGCAGGACAAAAGAGTAATATATATTTTTAAAATTATTTGATACCGTATGACTTTTTGACCCAGAACAGGCATGTTAATCCCTCTACATTATTTTATACATTAGATATCACTATCTTCTGTATATAAAATATTTTAAAGTAGTAATCTTTTTTGTGGGTAAGCTGATATTGTGAGCCATATTACATACCATTTATTTCTTAAACTTTGTTCTCTTTTTTTACAAAAGCAAAACTTTAGCATTTGTTGGAAAAATTTGTCTTTTAAGTATTCAGATCTGGTAAGGACATTTTTAATGTCCTCAAATAAAGATACTAATTCACTTAAGGTCTGCATGTTCTTTGTTTCTAAAACAAACAAACAAAAAACAAGTAAGATGAATGATGACAGAAAATTTCAGTAAGTTACATTAATTTATCCAGAAGCACTTGAAGAGAAATACATAAGATAAAACATTACATAATATCTGGTTATTTTTTTCTCATTTTTATGTTAGAAGAACATATCTCTAATACTGTTACCAATGAATATATTCTAAAAGGCAGAAAGGATCCAACTACAGATTAAGAAATCCTATATATAATATATATATGTATGTATATACATATATATTTATTATATGGACATTCTTCTTAATTTAAATTTATTAAGCAGAAGAATTTCAAAATAATTAGTCAGGTCCTAGATTTGAATTCAATAAAACAGCAGAATTATGCTACAGGGAGACAAAGGTATTGATTACTTTCCTGGAAGTCATATGGGTATCATACTTGCCATAAAAGATTAAGTAGCAAGAAGCTAAACAATGTAAACTAGAATCTAAACCAGTAGGAAAAATACCAAGTAGTGTGTGTGTGTGTGTGTGTGTGTGTGTGTGTGTGTGTGTTGTGTGTGTATATGTACATGTGTGTTGTGTGTGTGTGTTCGTAAAACTTTAATGAATCTATATCCATCTCCCCAGTCTTGTTCAGCTTCTTTGGGCCTTGATCTTTACATTCTCAAAACTTTTTATTTT
Organism: Leopardus geoffroyi; assembly: GCF_018350155.1. Taxonomy (NCBI): domain Eukaryota; kingdom Metazoa; phylum Chordata; class Mammalia; order Carnivora; family Felidae; genus Leopardus; species Leopardus geoffroyi. Next base: position 90,112,931 of record NC_059328.1, read on the forward strand.
GTAAACGAAATCTCTGACACTCAAAATGCTATCTTTGCAATGAGCAGAAAGAAATTATTTTGCGAGGTAAAGATGGAATTTGAGATGGTATTCCTCTATCTTTGCATTTCTGCATTAATAATGCAAATTGTTGTGGAAGCAAAAACTTGTTTTAATTAATAAGGGGAAAGATAAAGAATTGGAAAAGAAAACATCTATTAATATTTTGATGTATTATTTCCCTTTATACTTTAGACTCATGCTGTATCTAAGCACTGTGGGGAAAACCATGGGAAAAACCGTGTATTCTCTTTTCCCTTTGTGTGAAAATTTCTGTTTTCTCCTCCCTCCCACTTCCTTCTCCTCTTCTTTTTTCTACTTCTACTTCTCTTTTGTCCCTCCTTCTTCTGTCTTTTACACTTACCTCCCCATAACCACCTGGTCAGCTATAACTCTTAGTTTAAAACTAGGTCTAGATGAGTCAAAATTTCTATTACCTGAAGGTGGTGGGTTGCAATTCTAGTCATCCATCTAATGGCGACTTTGCTCAGGGACTTGTGCAGGTACAAACACATTTAAGTAGTAGCTTTATACAAACTATAACTCCAATCAACATTTTTAAAGACCCCTATCAGTGATGGGGGGGGGGGTGTCCTAGACCTTCTAAATCTTTAATGCATGTAATTCATACATGTATAAATATACATAATTTAAAATTGGCTTGAATACAATGTAGTCAGAAGTTGGGGGAAAATATGGCTAACTTAATAACAGTGTCCTTTGGACCTACGGTTATTGACATATACATATATTATATGTGGGACACCTGAGTGGCTCAGTTGGTTAAGCATCTGACTTTTGATTTTTCTCAGGTCATAATCTCACCATTCATGAGATGGAGCCCTGTGCTGGACACACGTGCGCGCGCGTGCGCGCACACACACACACACACACACACACACTCTACTCTCTCACTGTCTCACAATAAACTTAAAAAAATATAGGTATATTCGTGTGTATGTACTTTCATAATACTATTCTCTTGGTATAAGTACATAAATATATACTATGGTATATGTATGTCTGTAACATACAAAATAGATCTATGGAATGTTTAAGTAATAAGATACACTTACTATATGAATCTATTTTGTTCCTGAGCTGGGACAAACAGATAAAAATATATACCTATTTATCTGAAAAGTCTTATACCAATCTACTACATATGGTAGGAACAAGAAGAGTTTAGATAGAGAGAAGCCCATGTCTTGAATGGGTCATAAATGAGCATTTTGTTTGGTTGACTGACGGGATTAGGTAGCTCTGCCCCCTTGTGGTGTTGAGTGGACTCATAGCAAACCAATATGCAGATCATAACAAATTTCGAAACTAGTCTTAAGTGTCCTTGACTGTGCCTAAGCATTAAAATCAAATGCCCGGAAAATATCTTGATTTTTATGGAGCCCAGCAGTACTGGGTGAAAAAATATATATTATTTCTGATTAGGGTAGAGAACTACTGAAAGAAACAAGTTCTCACTAGCTTTCCATCTCAGTGTGGATGTTTCGCCAGTAGCCTTCCATTAAGTGGTGTAGCAACTTGGGCTTGTCTGTCTTTTGGTTGTGTCACCTTCTGGGTCCCTTGAATTCTCTTCTGGATGCCTAATATTCTTGCCTTTTTCCCTAAAGAAAAGAGAGAATTGTGTTGGAGGACTTTTGAAGCCAGGACCTCTAAATGGTATATTGCATTATTGCATTTCCACCCACATTCCTCTACCAAAACCCTCGTTACATAGTAATACCTATCTGCAATGGTGAATAAAAATCAAGTTTTTGCCCAAGAGAAAGAGAAATGAGTTTGGTCAACAAGTAGCCAACCTCTTTCTAAAATTAGGTCTCATATATGTACAGATCCCACTCATTGATTCATAATCCTACAAGAAACTACAATGGAGGTAAAAACAATGTACCTCTTAAGAGAAAATCCCTATCAGTGATGTAAAAGGTCAGCAGAATAGGCCAGACTAAACAACACTATCCAGGTATTAGAAATAACAGTGATAGGCTCTTACTGAACAGTCCCCTTCCTCAAGTTATGCATCCCTACTCCCATTCCCAGAAGTTCATTATTCTGGCAAGTGAGGCAAATCACTAAACTCCCAAGAGCTTTCAGTTAAGAATGTCTCAGAAGACCTGGTCAGACAAGTAGAAAGTGCTGGGGAATAAAATGTTAAAGTGCTATATTTTCCATAAAATGTGGGGAAAAATAAGATGTACCATCTGAGGAAAGTCAGGCTTGCTCTAAAAACAAAAGCAGAAGTGTAACGGTGAATAGGTCAGTTTCACACCAAGTCTGCTGTGTGCATAGTCTATCACTTAGTAAAACATTCACTCATTAAAATGAGAAACTCAAAACCAAAACCCTTCAGAGCACCACTCCTATTAGACTTATGATTAAACTTTCTGCTTCAGCATCCTAAAGGGTACCTCAAGACCATTGGCATATTTTCTAGTATTTTAGCAGAGGGGAGACTGAGGGAAAATACCCTTTCTTCTAGTGTTATCCATTGTGATTAGCTACCTGCTCTTGCTTGGTTTATTGTTTAAGTCATCTTTGGCAAACAACATCGTATACTTTGGATGTTCTTGCTGTCCTGTCTCTGCTGGTGTCTTCATCAGAAAACTCATGCAAAGTTGTCACATTAACCACAAAAATGTAACAATGCCCTCACCCCTACACCCATCCATATGACCTCTCTCAGATCCATTTTGTTTATTTCACTTTCCTAACTTCCCAGTGTTATGGTTTCAGAGGATGAACACGTTTCAAACAATTATCACCAGTCCTTGACTTATTTGGAGGGGAGAGAGTTGTTTATCTCCCAAACGTTATAGAAAATGAGGGGAAGGGATCATATCAAATTCTATACCATCATCCTCCTCCTGTTATTTCACTCTATTCCTGAGAAAGATCTCTGGTCTGTTTTATATAATTTGCACATTCATGGACCAAGTTCCTTGTTATGAGTGTGTACTATGATTTAATAGGCTTGTGTAACCTGTGACCATTATAGTACAAAAAACGTTGCTCCAAAATAATCATGGGAAATAGAAGTTTCACAAAGAAAGTGCTCTTACCAGAGTAAAGAGAAATATTGTGAAGGTAAAAATAAATAAATACCTGTTAACATATAAGTAGAAAATATATGTATGGACTTGTACACAGATTTCTACATATTTTATATAGTTATATAGTGTTAGAGGGGAATAAAAGTGTAATAGAAATAGGACTCAAAGTTAGTAGACTTATTGCACATCTTTTCCTGGCTCTGCTGTTAATTCATGTTATGGCCTTGGGAAAATCTTACTCCCTTCTATGATCGTTTCTTTCTCCTGAAAATCAAGGTTTGGACTAGATCAGATGTCAAATTCAATTGCCTATGGGTGCCAAGAATATAACAAGATGTATGACGTTGGCAAGTTGCAGCTCTCTATCTAGCCTCTCTTAGTTTGCATATTGAACAAAAGAAAATAAAGGGAAAATGTTCTGTCTTGTTTTCTTGAACTGTGCAGCCCTCTAGGTATATATCTTCCATCTCGTAAATTTTGAGAGTTTGGCAAAGACAAGCTATACGTCCAGCAAATGCTCTTATTCTCTATTCTATCCTATAGAATTGAAGGAGCTGCTAGGTGGGGACTTCAGTTCCCAGTCCCCCTGGCATCTAAGTAGGACATGGGCCTTACCACTAAAGGAATGTCAGGAGAAATGGTGTGTGTCACTTCCAGGTCATAGAATTACATTGTTGCAGAATTATGAAAGGCATATTACTATGTACATCCTTTCTTTTCCCCTCACTAAGCACTCACAGATAATTTTGAAGTCTTGGGATCTAAAAGTCACAGGATGAAAGGAGAGAACGAGTTTCCAAATAACTGCCTTGTAGAACACACATGATGAACAGTAACACAAAAAAGAAATCAAATTTTTGGGTTAAGCCACTGAACATTTTGTTTTTGTTTCTGTTTCTCATAGAAACTTTCCTTGTTCTAACATAAAAATAAAAATGGAATAGAGAAATTTTCTTTACCTTAAAAAGAATATAGATATGCAAGTGTGGTAGTAAATGACAAGAAGACACTTGGCTTGTAATGTCTTGAGACCTATGTTTGGTGACTGACTGATAGGGACACTCACCTTGAGACATATGTGCTCTTGAACCAAGGAGCACATATGGATTTTCTGTTTTTCCTGTAAGAGTTCAAGTTCCAATAGTTGTGGGATTTTCGTCTATTTTATTCATTTTAATTTCCTGAGCAACTAGAGGAATATTATGCAGATCAGGCTATAAATAAATATTAGTTTGCATAAGCAAATGAAGGAATAAATACATTAAAGAGGCAGTTGTTAACCTCTCTAGTACACTGCTGTTATTCAATAACGTAGATTCTCTTTTGTCAGATTTTTCTTTTTTTCAAGAGAAGCTGCAAATGTGAAAAATTTATGTTAATTTCTAACAGTTGCAAATGCTCCATAGGCCAGGGAAATCATTTCTGTGAGTTAGATTCAGCCCACTGGCAGCCAGTTTGTGACCTCTAAATGGCATTATTGATTCTGAAACATGGATGAGCTCAGTGCCCTTGAGAATCCCTTTGGGAGATTTATAAAATTAAGAAAGGAAAATGTTGGCTCTCTTCTCACCTTGTTAATTAGAATCTCTAGGAGTGGGGGCATGTTAATATATATTTTTTATAAAATTTCACAAATGATTTTCATATAACCAACCTACAGTTAATCCATGGAATAGCACTAGGAGTTACTATATTACATAGCTCCAATTTTTTATGTTAAAATTTATATTTTCTGACATAAAACCTAATAAGATATCAGACTTAATTATGATAGGATTTTAGAAGCACAGTAATTTAGACAAAGAAAGTAGTTCTTTATATTATATTATTTCATGAATACTGCATCTTTTTGCATTTGCATTTTATGAGAATTTTTAGAATTCCTTTCACGTCATCAACAGTCAACACATATCTAGCCTTCAGAATGTTACTATTTATTATAAGAGATATGTAGTGAGGATAATGAATAAATCTATAATATATTCAAATCATTATCTAAAAGAAAGAATGAACCTTATGTAAACTAAAGGATGAACATTAGTGTTTTCTAGTACCTAAAAGTAATAGTTACCAGATTTCATCAACCTGCTTTTCTTTGACTATGGAACAATGGTCATTATCACAAAATTAGAGCAAATAAATGACTCCGATATCAAAAGAAATATTTAAATAGTAATGTGGAAATAACACCACTACTGACTATCACATATTGATTTGAAATTTTAGTAATGTTTGCAAAATTTAATTAGACTAAGTTAAAGAATAACTGATTTACACTTTGTCTCACATTAGGGATCTTCCAGTAATATATTGCATAATACTAAATTATAATTACCCATGTACTTACTTAAATGGTGCAATAAATCAATTTTGATAAATATATTGAATGTGTTGTAATCAATTTGTGCATATTTTATCACTGCACTGAAGCTGGTCCAGTTGTAGATTACTCTAAATGTGAGACATCCATTCATTTTATGACCCTTTATTGAGCTTGTTGGTATAGCTTGTCTGTATTCCAAATACAGGAGATACAAATAATGACAATTACATTTTCTACCTTATTTGTGTTTATGACGTATTAGAGCATATTGGCACTAACCAATAACTACATAAATAATGACTGAATTGCGACTGTAATGATTGCAATAAGATAAAGTCCAGTGGCCTGAGCACATATATTTTGGACAGGGGTAGTCTATAGTTTGACAGGGCAGTGAAGATATAATCAAATATCAGACTTTGACATTTTATATTGGTGGAGGTTTTTATTGTTTTTGTAATGTTGTTTTATGAGTATAAATTAGAATATAGGGAGACAAGCAGGGATATAGGAAGAACATTTAGAGTGTAGAAAAATCCAAGAGAAGAGGGTGACTTACCCAATGAATATGGGAAGACGTGGATTGATGAAAAAAAATGGGAAATAAAAGTAGCAGCACTTCCTCAGAGATGTGAATGCTGAATCTCTCTAAATTAGATAACTTTGTAATAAAATTTCAAAAACTTGTAAAAATATTCTTTTTTATGTTGTCACTTTTTTCACATACTATCCTTCACTAGTTGATAAAGCCCATGACTACAGGTTCCATGTTCTTTTTATTTGTCACTGAAGTTACCATTCATGACATATGATTTAGCAAAGAGCATTTTTTTAATAAATCAGTTTGATGTGATTAGGAGAATGATCTGGAAGACGAAGAAATAAAAGATAACATCTAGGGGTGCCTGGGTGGCTCAGTCAGTTGAACGTCTGACCGGCTCAGGTCATGATCTTGTGGTTCATGAGTTTGGGCCCTGCATCGGGCTCTGTGCTGACAGCTCAGAGCCTGGAGCCTGCTTTGGATTCTGTGTCTCCCTCTCTGTCCGCCCACCCCTGTGTGTGCTCTATCTCTCTCTCTGTCTTTCAAAAATGAATAAACGTTAAAAAAAAGAGATAATGTCTAGGTTTCTAACATAAACAACTAGAAGTGTGATGATTTATTTTAGGTAAGGGAAGATTATTATCTGTTCTGAACATATTGACATTGAAGGCTCTGAGATATCAAAATAAGGCTATTGAGAGAGTTGGAAATTTGAGTCTGTGGTTCAAAATGGAGGTCTGAGGGATATACATATGGGATCTGTCCACATGCAAACTGTAGAAGAGCAATGTAGACTACATCATTTAAGCAAAGAGTATAAGAAATAAACTAAGTTCTGGAACAGAATGTTGTGAAACTTCGACTATAGAGCTCTTAGAAACAAAGAGTTTTCTTTGAAAACAAAACCAGTAATCAGCAGTCTGACAGGAAGAAAAGTAAAGAATAGTGTGGTATTTCTGAAAGTCTAAAGGAAGAATGTGTTTGTAAGAGGGCATCATAAACTGGCTCAAGTAACTGTGAGGTCAAGTGAAAAAGGAAACTTCACAAATATCCATCTGATTTATTTGTTTGAAGTCATTTGTCAAAATTCTTGGCTTCTTTCCTCCCTAGCCCTATGTTCACATATCACCTGAGTTGTTTCCACCCATTTGTCATCATATACTCACTTATTAAAGTCAGAAATTTGGGTGTACTGTTGATCGGAACTTTATCTACTTCCAAGTCCTTGTGCTTTAACAAATCCTGGCCCTTCTACCTTCAAAATATATTTGCACGTCTCCCTTTCATCTGACCTAGCATACCACCATTCTAGTTCAAGCTACCATTGCCTCTTACCTAGACCATTCCACCTGGCTCTGTTCTCACCCTTGCCCCCTGTATCCTTTCATTCCATTCATCATCTTAGAAGATAAAATCTCATGGTATCTATTACCTATTTAAAAATTTCCTGGGACTTTTCTTTATAATTCTCATAAAACCCTATCTTTCTACCATGGATTTTAAGGCTTTCATAATTTAGATCCTGATCTAAAACATCTAGACTACCATTACAATCCCTTCCTTTGCACTGTTTTTCTTACTCACTAGACTATTCCTGTGGGCCTTTTTTCAAAAGAAAAAAAAAATATTCAAGAATACCACAAACTTCTTGTCACCTTAGGGTTTTGGTCATGCTGTGCCTCTTCCAGGAATGTTTCTTTTTCAGATGTAATTGGCTTTAGATCTCTCAGCCTATCATCTGTTAAAATACAAGCAAATACACAAAACACTTCTCTTAATGTTTTAGGCAGGCAACACCACTCTACAGCAAATTACTTTTCTTTAAAATTTTATCATTGTTTTAAAATATATTAAAACACTGAAGTGTTTCTTTACTTACTCTCTATACTTTACTAGGAACAATGGCCTTTGCTGTCTTATTTATAGTTGCATTCCCCAGCCTAGTCACAATGTCTGCCAGAGAGTAAACATATAATATGTATTTGCTGAAATGAATTGAGTTAGTTAGAACAGTGTTATCAAAGTGATAGTAACAACTCTACATTGCAGTGGCTGGGGTAGTGAAGAAAGGACCCATTAAAATGGATATGATGGGGAAGGAGAGAATAGGACAGTAACTATAATGAGCTGTGTCTTCCAAAGAAAGATTTTAATGCTCTTTTATTGGATATTGTAGAGAGGAGTAAGAATATACAACAGAAATAGACAATATTTGATACTGAAAGATTACTGAGAAGGCAAGAGTTTCTGTGATTCAGATACTTGGAAAGGATTAATCATTGATACAAGGACACATTCTCTCCTTAAAACAGAAGCATAAAAATTGGGAAGGAGATGGCTGGTATGCATTTATTGTGAACAGTTCTATAAATTTTCAGTTAGTTACTGACTTCATTCCTGATGCTCTTTCCCCCCTTTTTTTCCAATTACTAAAAGCCTATAGTAACTTCATCATTAGAAAATTTCAAGTTGATAATTTCAGTTCAGTAGGTTAATGGAAAATCTTCCTTAAATCATATTGTAGCTAGTTGCGTCTACTCCTGACATTACATTAATGCCAAACTGTCCTACTAATTCAAATAAAATATATATTCTTTTCCCTATACATTGGTCTCAAAATGCTGGAATATATTAATAAGACATTAAAGAAAGTCATTGTGTTCTGGCTAAATTTGGAAATGCTATTAATTCTCTACCTATAATTTCTACTGCCTGTCAAAACACTTTATTCAGTAAGTTTCATAAACTGGATTTCTGAACTAATAAATGCATTTCTCATTATTTTTCGGATATTGTATATAATTCCTGATGGCTTCCAGTCACACTTTCTCATGTATATATAATCTTATGCCTTAAAAACCTCATGAAATCCTTATGTGAGAGGATGTCAACTCTGATAATTGACAGTAATGCCCTAAATTTTCACTACTGTATAGGTCATTCAAAACTATAGGAAAAATAAATTTAAAAATTTTCTTTTATTAATTTGACATAACATAACTTCATTTTTTGTAGGAAGATCAATAGATTCACTAACAGAAAGAATAGCCTCATTATTTAGGCTCATTTATGTCTGCCTTAATGAGCTGAAAGTAGTAGATACACCCAGATATCAGGACTAGCTTTTTATTGCTAAGTTCCGCATGTTCTTCTAGATCAGAATTGAAGAAAGTGTTAAATATGCAAGAAAAATGTGGATGTAATAGATTGCAAACAAGTTGCTAGGAAGTTTGTGTCTATTGTGTCCATATACCTCTTCTTAGTGAGGGCTCACAAAAGAGCAAGTGGCAATATATCAGAAAAAAAAATCACCAAAGAATAGCACTGACCTTAATATAGTGTGGAATAACTGAGCCAGATACATGAAAGTCTTAATACTTCAAAAAGTCATGACTTTGGACCTCTAGGAACAAATAGGAAGGCTAGTTGGTCTGTAGGTCTCAAGTCTTTCCTCCACAGGACACTCCCCTTCTTGCTTCTTGAAGTCTACTCTGGCACTCCCTCTTCATCATGGTGTTCACCTATCATCTCTAAAAAGGAGTAATAGGGTGGTTAGTGAAACAAACTACATTCACCACTGCTTTAGCTTGTTCCAAGGTGACAGTCCGTTATCTGTGTCCTTCACCACACTTTCTAAATTTTCTTTACCCGTGTCAAGCCCTCAGGTGAGGTAGGCAGCCTGCCTGGTAGTGTAACACCAACCCTAATTATGGAGTGGTCTGAACCCTTGCTTTTCTTCTTGTCAGACTATAGTTACTGCAATTCTCTGTTCACTTTATCACCAGGAATGGAAGTATCGAAAGACTTCTGTGTGACTTTTAGATCTATTATGCCTTGATAACATTATGTAGCAACAGCCCTATCCCCTCAATATTATCAGAACCAATAACATCTTCCAGTATAGTGATTTATTTAGGCATCTAGAGTCTACTGGCACGAGAATCCCAAAATACCCTGGTCACAGTGGTATTAGGTTTAGTTAATCCTTACTCTACTCACTGGTGGAAGCGTTCTGCTCCTCGGATCTAGCACCAATTGTCCAGCATTATAGGAAGGACAAATTCCACAGGACAGTTACTGGAACTAATGATGGGAGAGGTCAGTTATAGCTTTCTGTTTTCTAGACCCATCTATTCTGGCATTTGGAGATACAGCAACATATGCTGTTCTTTGGTTCAATAAATATACTATATACCTTCCTGGAAGAAAGCATAACAACCCAGGCTAGCACCAGCCCTTCTGTAAGCAATTCCAAATTTCCATCAGGTCATCTGCTTCTAGATTATGCAGTATACTGTAGTGGATCTCATGGCTATGTGTTTATTGTCACACCTCCTTCACTGTAGAATGTGTGTCTTTGTCTGAGACAAGACTGTGCATTATTTCATGTCAGTAAACAAAACATGTTGTGAAGCCCTAGGATTGTGGTGCTGTCAAAGCCACTGCCTGCAGGAAAGGCACGTCACCATCTGCAGTAGGTATATTTCCAGTAAGGATGAATTGTTGATGCCTAAAGTGAAAGAGTTGTGATGAACTGACTTGATACCCGGTGTTGGTGGTCTCCCTGAAGGAGAAAGTACCATATTTGGGGCTCGATTATGTTCTTTGCTGCTGACAAGTTGGTCTCAGCAACAGCAGTCTTAGTGAGGAGTCCCTGCTGTTGAACTACTCCATAGTTTCCAATCTTCCACTCTGTCCACATCATCCTTAGGTACCTTGCAAAGATAGTCTCTAGCTTATGGAGGTTGAAAATATTAGGGTTTGAAAATACTTCTTCCTAAGGGAGGAAAATAAGTTGGAGAGTGTAAACAGTTCAACAATTAGTGAAATAAAAACAGTGAAAATGAGAAACGTGGTAGACATTTTTATGTGTCAACTTGACTGGGCTTTGGATGTCCAGATTAAACATAATTTCGGGTGTGTTTGAGTGGATGCTTCTGGGCAAGATTAACGTTTGAGTTGATGGACTCGGTAAAGAAATAGCCTGCCCCAATGTGGGCATCATTCAATCCCTTGACAGTCTGACTAGAACAAAAGGCAGAGGAATGAAGAATTCACCCCTTTTTTCTCTGCCTCACTAATTGAGCTGGAACCTCTTTCCTTTTTCATCCCTTTGACTGGTATTTACACCATCAGCTAACCTGGATCTCAGGTCCTTCAGACTGAGACTGAATTACACCACTGGATTTTCTGGATCTCCAGTTTACAGATCATGGGATTTCCCACCCTCAATAATCACATGAGCCAATTCCTCATAATATATAACAGATCTAGGAGCCAGCGATGGAAAGAGGGATTCAAGGCAAGGGCCACACTGGGAACTTCTGGGAATGATGAAAATATTTTTAACCTGATTGTGGTCATGGTCTCATGAGTGTATGTACTTGTTAAAATTCATCAAACTATACACTTTGATTATACATAATCATTAACCTATTGGTATTAAGTATGCCTTCATAAAAATAAGTTTTTTATCTACTGATTAGTTATAAAACTACGACACTCATTGTGCATGTATTAAAAACAAAAAATAGCAGGGGCGCCTGCGTGGCTCATTCGGTTAAGCATCCAGCTCTTTCAGCTCAGGTCATGGTCTCATGGTTAGTGAGATCAAGCCCCATATCAGGCTCACAGCACAGAGCCTGCTTAGAATTCTCTCCCTCCCTCTCCTTCCACCCTTTCTCTGTGCACACATGCTCTCCCTCTCTCTCTTTCTCTCTCTGTCTCTCAAAATAAATAAATAAATTTTAAAAAATAAAAATAAAAACACAGAATAGCATGAAGAAAATAATAAAAACTATCCAGAAGCAATCTATATGTTAGTTTTCCTTTGTACTTTTCTGCTACTCATGGATGTGTATGTATATTTGTATAAATTGAAACTTTTACAAAATATACACTCAATTTAATAATAGATTTTATGTTCCAGCAAATTTTGCTTTCATATACACTTTTCAACGTTTATTTATTTTTGGGACAGAGAGAGACAGAGCATGAACGGGGGAGGGGCAGAGAGAGAGGGAGACACAGAATCGGAAACAGGCTCCAGGCTCTGAGCCATCAGCCCAGAGCCCGACGCGGGGCTCGAACTCACGGACCGCGAGATGGTGACCTGGCTGAAGTCGGACGCTTAACCGACTGCGCCACCCAGGCGCCCCATCATATACACTTTTAACAGAAAAGCTGCAAGTACCGTAAGCTTCTCAGAAATGAAACTGTTTGAAGGAAAACAAATCCAAAAACACATGTTGTAAACACAAAGATATTTTCTCAAGTGAAATGGATAATTTAAGCAATAGAGTAATGTTTCCCTAACAAAATGTGAAATTATTTCATTGATGAAGTTAGATGATGATAGATGATACATATGCTGATATTATAAACTGTGAAACACAAAAACCTATAAACAAAAAAAGAGACCTTTTTAAAAAATATTTATTTATTTTGAGAGAGAGAAAGAGCATGTGAGCAGGGAAGGGCCAGAGGGAGGGAGAGAGAGAGAGAAAGAGAGAGAGAGAGAGAGAGAGAGAATGAAAATCCTAAGCAGGTTCTGTGCTGTCAATGCAGAGCACAACATAGGGCTCAGACTCATGAATGGTGAGATCATGACCTGAGCCGAAATCAAGAGTCCAAAGCTTAACCGACTGAGACACCCAGGCTCCCCAAAAAAAGAGATCTTTTTAATGGTAATTTTTCTATGGTTACCAAAAGCCGTAACACAATTCATGTTATCCCATTAATTGTTTTACTAGGAATTATTTATGAAAAAGTATCAGTAATTCAGCTAAAATCTAGATGAAAGGGAAGTTGATTTAATATTTTCTAAAATAGCAAAAAATTTACATAACTTAATTGCCCCATCAATACAAGAGTAATTATGCTGAAGAAAGCAGTCTCCATGTGAAACAGAACTTCAGTGTATGTTAAAATCTCAACTAATGCAGATATTTATATTTGTTTCTCTATTTAAACACTATAAGCCAGTTACCGATTTGAAGTATTTAACTGCACAACTCATGTGACTTATGTTATAGGAGCGCCACACTTAAGTAGCTTTTAATTGCTTTATGACTACAAACCCATCCCTCTCTTTCCTAGTTGAATATGTGCTGTTATATATCTTCTACCTATGGTTACTAGTCTTTTACTCCCCTGGTGACCTCAAAATTAATCTGAAAGGGAGTCATTGATTGTATTTGTTTATACAAAAGGTCAATAATTTTGGGGCGCCTTGGTGGCTCAGTCGGTTAAGCGTCCGACTTCGGCTCAGGTCATGATCTCACGGTCTGTGAGTTCGAGCCCCACGTCGGGCTCTGTGCTGACAGCTCAGAGCCTGGAGCCTGCTTCAGATTCTGTGTCTCCGTCTCTCTCTGACCCTCCCCCATTCATGCTCTGTCTCTCTCTGTCTCAAAAATAAAATAAACATTAAAAAAATTAAAAAAAAAACAAAAGGTCAATAATTTTAACATGTGATGGTACTGGGGTACTGCCAACTGATGAGTGCTTCTCTCCTTCCTTCTCACAATTCAGTTCTTATAAAGAACAAAATCTTGTTTTTAATTTCTTAGTCTGGTATTATTTTTTCCCAACATTTATGTAAATTGGTTTTACAAAAACATCATATATATTATGAAGGCATTTAATCTTAGTTTCCAATAACTATTTAAAGGATTATGAATATCTTTGACATATAATACCAAATTAAAATGACAGCACACAATTGTGAATCCAACCTAAAGGGAGGACTTAAAAACTACTTCAAGGGTGAATTAAGAAGCTAATACAAGGGTGCCCGGGTGGCTCAGTAGGTTAAGTGCCCGACTTGGGCTCAGGTCATGATTTCCTGGTTAGTGGATTAGAGCCCTGCATCAGGCCCTGTGCTGACAGCTCGGAGCCTGGAGCCTGCTTCAGATTCTGTCTCTCTCTCTCTGCCCCTCCCCCAATTGTGTGCGCGTGCTCTCTCTCTCTCTCTCTCTCAAAAATAAACATTTTTTAAAAAAGGAGCAAAAACAGAGGTGCGTTAGGGGCTCAGTCAGTTAACCAACCCACTTCAGCTCAGGTCATGATTTCACACAGTTAGTGGGGTTCGAACCCCACATCGGGTTCTGTGCTGACAGCTCAGAGACTGGAGCCTGCTTCGGATTTGGTGTCTCCTCTGTCTGACCCTCCCCCACTCTCACTCAAAAATAAATAAAACATTTAAAAAAAATTTAAGGAAGCAAATATGAGGAATTTTTTAAAAAGTATATAGTTGCAATTGTACTTCTTAATGGATTATAGCTGTATTTCTGAATTGCTTCTGTGTTTTTTGTTTTTGTTCTGTTTTTAGCACACAGCAAAGTTTAGGTAATGTTTAATTTCTTCTTCAAGTATCATTTTCCAGCCCCACTCTAGGGTCTAGATCCTGTTAGTCCTTATTGATAATTTTTACCTTCCAGATAAGTTACATTTACCATCAGATTTGTCTCATACTGCACAGGTTTTATCAGGGGTGCAAGAAAGCACACACTTTAGATAATTACATCACTCCTAACAAACATTTATGAAGGATCTGCTATGCTCAGGGTGTTGCAATGGTAGATTCTGAAAATTCTAAGATAAAACCCAGAAGATCCGTGAGATGGCTCATAAACAATGCTGGGAAAAAAGGACACAATTTCAGTGCAATGTAAAAATGCTTTGAAGAAGTCAACACATTAATAATGGGATCAGAGAACATATAAAATATAAATGGGGAAAATCAGGAACATTTTTTGAATAACTGAATTTTGAAGGATACAGTGAATTTTACTGTTAAAGAATCAGTATAACAGGCAGGTTAAGTATAATGTGCAAAGCCATTGTCATAGGGATAATGAGAATGTATTTAAGGGGATACAAATTGTTCCATATGGCTAAAACATAAAGTTCAAGATGACAAGTGGAAATAGATGAGGCTAAAGGGACAGGAAGCTGTCATCTCACAGAGGGACATAAATGTTGTAAAAATATTTTTGACCTTCTCTTGATGAAGACAGAGAAAATTGAAGAATCTTAACCAGGGGAATTATATAACTGCTTTTGCATCTGGTAAAGTCATGCTGGCAACAGTGTGTATGAACTGGAGGCAGGGGAAGATTAGAGGAGAAAAGGTAGGAGGCTCTTGTGATAACTTAGATGGCAGATGATAGAGATCTGACCAAGGGAGGGCCAATGAAATAGATAAAACTGAATAATTTAAAAAGACTAGGGGCTCCTGGCTGGCTGGCTCACTCAGTAGAGCAAGTGACTCTTAATCTCGGCATCATGGCTTCAAGCCTCATGTAGCGCATGGAGCCTACTTTAAAAAAAGGAGTAATAATGATAACTAACATGTATAAAGTGATTCCTGTTGTCTAAGTTCATATAACTTATTTAACACTTATTTTATTCTAAGTTTGCATATAAATTATTTAATATAACTTATTTGATCCTCATATACTATATGTATTAGGCACCATTATTTGTCTCAGTTTAAAAGTAAGAAAACTAAAACATGGATATGTTAGTGAATTTCCTCAGGATTACATAGCTGAAAAAGTTCTGGAGTCAAGATTTGAAGCCAGACATTTTTGATCCAGAGTCATTGCTCTGAACCATCATTCCACGTTGACTTGCTTAACAGAAGAAATACAAGATAAAGAACAAATGGCAAAGTTTATTCACTAATAAAGATGAGTGGTAAAGATAATTGGCAATTTGTCACAAGCATTTAGCTTATAGAAGGCATTATGCCATTAGTTTGAGTTAAACATATATATGAAGGAAAAGTCTATTTATTTAAGGGTCACAAATCTATAACCGGGATCCAAACCTTTCAAGTGGTGACTTATTCCATCTCCTCAAAAAGTATCTATGAAAAAAAAAATTCAAATAATTGCTTTATAAAGACCATAAATGACAGTAAATATCATCACTGCCTGACGAGTGCACTTGCTTAAATGTTCATTCTTTTTCATCAAGATTATGAAAACAGCCTGCTCCCTTAAACTCTGTATTTTCCGTTGATTCCTAGAGAAATAAAAGTGAAAAAAACAATATCATTATTGTTACCTTCCTCACTGACTAGTAATAAGCTAATGACTAATGAATAGCATGTAGTTAATATTTTCTCTAAATTAACTCGTGTACAAACAGGGTACAGA
The DNA here is from genome assembly GCF_018350155.1 of Leopardus geoffroyi. NCBI lineage: Eukaryota > Metazoa > Chordata > Mammalia > Carnivora > Felidae > Leopardus > Leopardus geoffroyi. The sequence continues at coordinate 90,129,065 of NC_059328.1, forward strand.
TACATTTCGGATTAGTGCTTTGGCAGTCAGTGTTCTCGTGCATTTTTTATTATAGCCTGGTGTGCTAACATTAGACATCCCTAACACCTACCACCAGGAGGGAGGCCAGCAAATACTCTGAACTTCACAGAAGTACAAAATTTCTTATAGTAAAATAACTCTCTAGAGAGATTTAAAAAGCAATGTCCAAATCCTTAAAATAATTTGAGCGCAAACCAGGCTATATTTGTGCAGCTGTCATCTATATGCTATAAACAATGATATCATAACCTGTTTCCAGAGGGCCTCTGATTCTAAATTCTACCTCTGGGCTGACCTAGATTTCCTGAGAATACCTTCTGCCTGCTGCTTTGCCTTGCTGTTCCTTCCCAGAGTTTCAGAGCTATTTGTTCCCAGCGCTTGCCTACCTGCTTACATGGAATTTCCCTCCCAGTCCAATACTTTCCAGAGCACCAGATTGGAGGCACATGTGTTATCCACACTCTGTGCGCAGGGCTACAGTGAGCACTATTTTCATACTGGTAGTAACTGTTTGCCATTTAATTTTAAATCTACCTTCTGGCCTTCGAGGACCTGTCTAAATCTGTCTGCTACAAAGAACACCGTGCGTTATCACCCCTTCACAGCCTTCATCACGGTTTGGAGCTAGAGGCTACTGGATGTCGTAGTCTCTCAGCCCATCTCCTGAAACCCAGTCTTCCTTTCTTGTTTTCATTTTTTCAGCTTATTTATCTATCAGAGCAGTGTTGTACAGGATGTGGTTTGTGAGAGATCCAAGCCCGGGGCTCCAATTAGAAAGGGTTGAATGAAACTAAAAGCCAGGATAACTGAAATTCATCTACCGTTAACATCTTAGGCTCCAAGTGTGTACGGTGTTGAATAGGTGAGAGGCCTGAAGAGGGGGAAACAAAAGAATATTTGTTTAAGCGTCCTTAGTATGTAAGTTAGGCAAATTTAACAGCTCCCTGTGCCTGCTTCTCAAAGAAATTTGTGCATAGATCCTTCCTCATTACTAACATACTACAAATAAGGCTCACTCTGTTACACTTATCTCTTCTTATGAGGTTTAATATTTTTTAATCTTCTGAAATAAGAAAAATAATAGCGCTTATTGCATGATGCAATACCTTTAAATCAATGGGAAGCTTTTATAAATATGAACCCAAATGAGGTGTGTCTACCTGGGTGATTTTCAATTCTAATTTTCATACTGTACATTAACGTACATGGGCTAGGGTAAGATCTTTGCTTTTAATTATCCTTTGTGTGCCTGACTTTCATTTGCCTCCCTTCCTATATGTTAAAAATCAATGAAAAATATAAGTAATGTATATTAGTCAGGGTTTTTCAGAGAAATAGAACCATCAGAAGATATACCTCTATTTCATCTTTATGTGTGTGTGTGTGTGTGTGTATGCGCGTGTGTGCGCGCGCGAGTGCGCGCACGTGTATGGATACCAAAAAAGAGAGAAATAGAGATGATGATAGAGAGATTGGGAGACAGAGAGAGAGACAGACAGACAGACAGAAAGGAATTTCTTTTAAGAAATTGGCCTATGTGATTACAGAGGCTTGATAAATCAAAAATCTGCAGGGTAGACCAGCATCTGTAGATGCAGGGAAGAGTTGCAGTTGGAGTCCAAAGGCCATCTGCTGGCAGAATTCCTCCTTGCTGAGGGGAAGTCAGTCTTTGTTCTCTTAAAGTCTTCCACTGATAGAAGCAGCCCATCCACATTACAGAGGGTTATCTGCTTTACTGAAAGTAAATGCTAGTCTCATCCAAAAAATGCCTTCACAGAAACATCCAGAATCATGTTTGACTAGATATATGGTCACTGTGGCCCAGCCAGGTCCACACAGAATTAACCATCGCAAGAACCATGGGCATTTTAAATAATAATAATAAGGAATAGAATACATTCATTTTTCAGGATTCTTAATTATAATGTTTATTAAAAGATACGGTATACCCAGTTTTCCCCTTAACTTCTAGCATTTTTCTCCTTATGGAAACATTTTTTGGTTACTTTATATTCTGGAATGGTTTCAGTTCAGTTCAACTAAATTAAATGCATGCCCACAAGCAATATAAGGTAAAGTCAGAGCTAATATTTTTCATTATTAAGAAGGGAGATGACATCTCTCTCTCTCTCCACATAATTTTCAACAATTTGCCAAATTGCAGAATGCATTGAAAATACTCTTAGATATTGCCAGAAATCCTTAATTTACCTAGACCTACTAACTCTAACTCACTCTTGATAAATTAAGCAATTTGATAGCTCACTCTTGATAAATTAAGCATCCATTTCCTTGTGAGGTAGTTTTGAAACAGCCTATCCCTTGTTCATTTTCTTGAGAAATAGTGTATGTTTTCCGTAGATTTTTACCATAACTTAATGAATTTATCGAGGAACTAAGTCTAAATACCTAAATATGGCATATGTTTTTTAAATGAAACTTTTTATTCTAAATCTCAATATTTACTAATATTAGATTTAGATTTACTCTAAATCTAAATATTTACTAATATTTCTAGTAAAATGGTGAAGTTGAGATGATTATTTCTAAGGTTCCTTATGTCACCAATGCTCTATACTTCATCATCTTAAATATCAAAGTATTGATTATGCCAGAGAACATACTGTTAAGCCTGAGATACATGGTAATAATGGCTGTTGTTTGTTAAGGACATTAGGAAATGCTTTACATATACATCTGAAAATCTATTCAACAAATCTATGAAGTAGGTATTATTCCCTCTGTGCAGTTAAAGACACTAGGATAATATAAATTACCATTGTCATGCAGCTAACGTTTTTCATGGTAACATCATAGTAGGTATCATTACCTGCCAAAGTTAATCCTATCTCTGAGTTTATAAAAACTACAGTGGACTTATTTACTCTAACAATTTGAGGTCACATTGTTTAGATAAGCAGTGTTAGTGGGGTTGCCAGATAAAATAGAGGATGTCTGATTAAATTTGAACTTAGGATAACAATGAATAATAATAATGTATGGGACATGCTTTTACTTAAAAATTATTGCCTGATGTTCAAATTTACTGGTTACCTTGTATTTTTTTGCCAAATCTGATCATCATTAATATGAATTAAAAATTATATATGTTATGGTATCATAAGTATATACTCTGGAAACAAATCTTAAATCTCAGGAGACAAATTAACCAAGATTTTATTTTTCCTAGTTTTTACATACAGTGAGACTATGCAATCACCATTCTTTGAATAATTGGCATCCCATTGTGCTCATAACTCATACATGCCATTTGTTTCTTCCCTATCAACTTGTTTCAGTTTACTCCTCTCAGATTTTATGTGGAGTGACCTTAATATTTTAAATATTGTCCATCAAAGTGATTTCTCCTTTCTCTCCAGCTGCTAAACTGATCAATCATATTGTGTGAAAAAATATTTTCAACATTTCTCAAATAGATTAATTAACTGCTGAATATTTAGGTTTTGTTTTTTTAATAACATTTCAGTTTGGCATTTTTCCATATGCCTGATGTGGTCAGAAGGCTGATCTCTGAAGAACTGAGGAGTATTAGGATTGCTATTTATAAATAGATTGATGATTCTAAAATACTTAGCAATTAACTTTTATTTGAAAGTTCAGATTACTCAGAAGTCTCAGGAGGAAATTAAGTTATAAAATAAATGATTATTTTGATCTCATTTATTCATTAACAGTAGGAAAAATATTTCTACAACAAGTTGAATATTCGTGTGTAATCAGTTCAAGTTTTAGTTTTGGTTGAGGCGCTTTGGAAAAGTGACAGTATTTGCTTGTATGGGACCCTTGGTTGGTAGAGTATCTTCTATAAGGAACTGCTTATTAGAGTATTTTAGTTTTATCCCAAACTATATATAATAGAACATCTATATTAGTTTTCTTTTATATTCAATCAATCATAACCATGTTCCTAAAGGTACTTTAGATTTAGATTTCCTTATAAATAAAAGGGAGCAGAAAGAAAAGTATTAGATAGTTCCTAGGATCTAAAAGCTAAAAACCAGAGTAAGCTTAAATATTATTCATGGAAAATATATATCATCTCAAGCTAAAAACAAAAATATCTAATCTATCCTACAAAATCCTTCCAGTACCAAAGCACATCTATTGGCTTAGCATTACTAATGGTTTTCCTGAATCAGAGATCCACATAACTCATATGCTCCTGGAAAACTTACCCTCACTTCCTTGGACAACACTTACAGACGCTCTTTTACACACGTTCAAATTGCCTAAGAAAACATCAAAATTATTTCAATAACCCCAAGATATACAGAAAACCTGAGATTATCACAAAGATACCGATCTCCTTTGGGCTTTACATGGACTTAGTCTGACACCCCTTTCCCAATTTAAAACTTTCCAATTTGAAGCTCACAATCTCTATCACCAAATCTCTTCTATCAGTAATGTTGTTGCTCTGTTTCATTCACCTTCTTGCTTAAAGTTATAACAACCTATCTCTCCTAGTCATGGCTGATTCCTCTTCAACCCTCCTGATTAGTAGGTTTTGTTTTGTTCTGTTTATGTTCCTACTCCCCAGGCTAACATTGTTTCTAGAGATGGATTGTATTTTCACCTTGGCCCTCATTGTCACTTCCTTATAATTATTTTCCACTCTACTCTTCATTTGAATTTCATAATTACAATGTCACCCATTGCTTTTTGCAGTCCTTTACAAACTACCACTTCGTTCCTCATTTCTTCAGCACTTTAGTTACTAACATAGGGTTATTAAACTGTAAAAAAATAACAACAAACTTTTTGTCCTTGTAAAATTCTTTAACATTAATATTGTTTTGTTTTTTGGTGATTCTGATATCTTGGTAGAAGTTGCTTCTAATACCTGTCTTTTCCACCTCACTTGCTCTGGTTCTATACCTCCAAAAGATTTAAATACACCCATATATTTAACCCACTGATTTTACCAACTTCTCATTGATCCTTTATTTCCCCGATGACCTCAATCCACTCTTTAGCTGGTTTATATTGGAACAGTTATCTCTTTATTAACTCCTTTTATGCACTTTTATCTTTCTATTATATATGAATGAGAAAATCCTAACTCTCTATTTCATATCTTCATCTGAATAGAGAAATATATGTATATAAATATAAAACTATATTGTCCAGTATGAATTTAAATGGACGAACACCAACATCAAGTTGGCCCTTGATATTTAGTATAACTATGCTTTTACCCAGCTAGTTACTCTCCCAATCTCAATGACTTTTTTTATACCTCCTGTCTCCTCAGACCTCATGCTCTCCTTATTTCTCACTTTCAAATAAATAAATAAATAAATAAATAAATAAATAAATAAATAAAAAGCTATCAAGAGAAAATACCTGCCACTCCTACCAGTAAAACTATCAACTGTCCCAGACTTTACTTCCCATATTTTTTCAAAGGATAAAGAGCCAGTGGCTGGCCATATGTAAGAATATACCCTCCTTTTGTGCACTGGATTCCCTTATTTCTCTGCTATTCATACTTTCCTCTTGTAATTATTCTTTCTTCTTTTTTTAATTTTTTTAAGCTTGTCTATTTATTTTGAGAGAGAGAGAGAGAGTGAGAGAGAGTGCATGTGAGCATGGGAGGGGCAAAAAGAGGGAGAGAGACTCCTAAGCAAGCTCAGCACTGTCAGCTCAGAGCCCAGTGTGGGACTGTATCCCACCAACAGCGAGAGCATGACCTGAGGTGAAATCAAGAGTCAGATTCCTAACTGACTGAGCTCCCCTATTACATTTTTAATAGATATATGGTTACATAAATAGACAAATCAATTAATTTGTTATATTAAAAAAAAAAACAAAACCATTCTGCTGGACGCCTGGGTGTTTCAGTCAGTATGTGTCTGACTTGATTTTGGCTCAGGTCATGATCTCACAATTTGTGGGACTGAGCCCTGCATTGGGCTCTGCACCCACAGCATGGAGCCTGCTTGAGATTCTCTCTCTCCCTGTCTCTTTGTCCCTCCCTCCCTTGCTCTCTTTCTTTCTCTCAAAATAAACTTTAAAAAAGAAAGCATTTGAGGCCATATTTTGATTTAGTAGAGCAGGTTGTGGTGACTGAATAGAAATACTTGGCAACACGATGTCAAATGTACCTTATAAATACTTTGGAGAAATAGGAATGAACCTTGTTTGACCTATTAAGTATTCTCAAAATGAGTAGCTCTTTAAAATAAAACAAGACATCAGTTCAATTGTGTTAGTTCCTGTGGTATATCAAGGAATTGCACTTAGATTTATATCACTAGAGCATAGAGTGGACAAGGTGAATGATGATCTGGTTGAGGGAGAAGTGAGGCCAGTTCATGAATGGCTTCATAGCCTGTACTTGTACTTTGTTCTTTAATGTCAATACCCTCAGGAAATGGAATTCCAGATCATGACAAGTTGTGCAGGAACCAGTTTTATAGTGTCATTTTCCTAATCAGGCTAAATTAAACATCCATCACCATTTATGAAAATAAATAATGCATTTTAGTGCTTTTTGGTGTTATTACAGGTATTTTCCATTCCAATGCCAATGAATTTGAGAAAATCCTGTTTCTTATTTTATATAGCAAAACCACATATAACATGCTTATCAATTATTTTTATGAGAATAATTAAGCTTTCCATTACTATAATTAACAATACATAGCATTCTTGGTAATGTGTTTTCATGATCATGGCTAGTTAAATATTAAATATATTTAAATTAAACACTTTAATGATTACTATTTTACCTACAGGTAAGCTCATTCACCTTAATATTTCAAAGCAGTATTACTGAAGAAATATTGAATTAATTGCCAATAACTTTAGTTTAAAAGGATGTAATAACAATAGGGTAATGGATACATGTATATACATATACGCATATATACATATATATATACATGTATATATACATATATACATATACACATATATATACACACACACACACATACATATATATTTATATAATGGATATAAATATCCAGGTCATGATTGGGTCATGAACTCACGATTTGTGGGTTTGTGCCTCGCATTGGGCTCTGTGCTGACAGCTCAGAACCTGGAACCTGCTTTGGATTTTGTGTCTCCCTCTCTCTCTGCCCCTCCCTCACTTGCTCTCTGTCTCCATCTCTCTCTCAAAAAATGAATAAACATTAAAAAACATTAAAAAAAAATAACAAGATATACAGTGTTAGTAGACAAGTATATGACACAATTTGGGAAGTGCAGTATGTAGGGCTACCATATAAAAGTGTGCAAGTTGTTGATTTGATTGAAGTTGTCATACCAAGGAGAGAAAAGGAGTCAGCAATTCTTTTTGCCAAGTCTCCTGTCCTGGGATGGGCTGCATCTAACCTAGAGTAATTAGTGTGTTTTCTAAATTCACATAAAGTTGTTGTGTAGGCTGGTGGAAGTACCTATCAATATTTTAAAATTTTAATGCCATTAAACCTAGCACTTCTACTTATAGAAATGTATGCAATAGCATTCTTGTTACGTGTTATTTGTTAAAGAAATATTTATAATATAGAATATAAGCGACAATTGAATACCCTATCAACAGAGGAATAATTAAATAAACTATGGTGTACACTTGTAATGTGTACTATTATATTGCTTTAAAAATAATTTGGGGCTCCTGGGTGGCTCAGTCAGTTGAGTGTCTGACTTCGGCTCAGGTCATGATCTCACGGCTCATGAGTTCAAGCCCCACATTGGGCTCTGTGCTGACAGCTCAGAGCCTGGAGCCTGCTTTATATTCTGGGTCTCCCTCTCTCTCTCTGCCCTCTCCTGCTCATGCTGTTTCTCTCTGTCTCTCAAAAATAAACATTAAAAAAAGTTTTTAAATAATAAGATAAATCCTAAAGTATTACTATTAGAAGATATTAATGAACAAACTGAGGGTTGATGGTTGATGGGTATTGAGGAGGGCACCTGTTGGAATGAGCACTGGGTGTTGTATGGAAACCAAGTTGACAATAAATTTCATATTTAAAAAAAATAAAATAAAATAATTACAAAAGATATTAATAACATTACCATTAAATGATACAGTTGTATACAAAATATTAAAAACCACAGTTTCACATACGTTTTACTGTAGTCATCTCTACACAGAAATACATGTGATGTGTATATTTCTTCAGTTCTAAAGAATCCTCTATTCTGAGTTGTGCGATCTAAGGCATTTTTAGAAAACAGTAAGAGCACAGGTCACCAAACTATTGTTAGGTATATTAAAGTTCAAGTAAATTAGACATCTACCTGTAGAGTTTTTTCTTATAATTTTTAACATGAAAAATAGATCTTGGTGAAAGAATACGTAATTTCTGTATTATTGGAAGCATACATAATAAAATACAAACTCAAATATTAAGAGTATTTACACTTGGATCATGAGAACAAATAGATATGAGGATTCTACTTCTACATTCTGATAAAATATAAATTGGTGATGTTTTCTGCATTAACCATGTGTAGGCTTTTAAATCATTTTATTTTAATCATTTCATTTTAAAATATTAATATTTAACATTTAATATGCCATTTAATATTTAATTTTAAGATCTATTTTAATTTAAATATTATTTTAATAATAAATAAAATGTTTAATAGTTAATAAATCATTTACATTTTAATATAATCTAATAAATCATAATATTTTAATAAAATAGTACAGATTGCTTAATTGTGTAGGGAGATTTTAAAACTTTGCAATCACCTTAGGACAGGTCATGAAAATAAAAATAATAATCAGGGTATTCTCAAATCTATAATAATTAAGTTTATATTAATGTTTACAGGTTAATATTAGTCCTTTATAACTTATTCAGAATTGAGTAAATAAGAATTTTTAGGGCCATTATGTGCTTAGCACTCTTTAAATCAATGCGATCCAATAGTGGATAAGATTTACACCCTTCTTCCATTCATGAAAGTTATTTTAGAAATATTTTGTGCATAATTACAAATGAAGGAGAATTTTATTTCAAGAGTATTTGACGTATTACAGAAAGGTGCTATTAGGCAATCATGAAACCTGGAATGGTTTCCTGAGAGCAGCAGATTGTGAAATAAAATGCACAATAAATTTATAACCAGTGTAAAACTTAAAATATCTATCTAAAATGTCTTCCTAAAAAGGAAATAAATAATGGATGTTGCAATAGTTTTCATAGAAAATAATAAAATGGGACTCTTACTAATTAAGGGGAATAAAGCTTAATTTGGAAGAAATCACTTACCATTAAATGACTCATTAAATAAGAAAACAATGAAGATAAATTATTAAGTCAGAAAAATACAAATTCTCATCCGCAGCAAATCCGAGGAAAGTAGCAAAGAAAGAAAAGAAAAGAGAGAGAGAGAGACAAAGAGAAAGTGGGGAGAGAGAGAACAGAGGGCAAGAATAGAAAGAAAAAAAAGAAGGGAGAAAGGAAGAAAGGAAAGAAGGATGGATTTTGGATACAGAAGGGAAATAATAGCATTTTAAAATAAATTGAAAGACTAAATTATTAAAATAACAAAATATTTCTAATACATCATGAAATTTGTAGTCTATCGTGTAGAAATAAGATAGATCTATAACAAGAGATACAAGAGATATTTTAAATAAGAGAAAAACTCAGAAGAAATAAGGAGATATGAAAACTATCACCAAAGATAAATGTTAAGTACCATCCATATTTTGATGTACAATTCTCATTATATAAATATTAGAGTTAAAACATAAATAAATACAGAGACCAACCAAGCTTGGAGAGAAAGGAAACAAAAATTTCAAATAAAGTGATTAATCTAGTCAATAGGCCAAGGTGAGTATCATATGAATATTTTTTAAAGATTAATAGGTCATTTGAAATAATGCAGTGTTTGCAATTGAAATTTTTGGAAATTAATGTAGTTTCCATAAATGATCTAAAACTGTCTCAAACCAATAGAGAACATCTTTTTTAATAGTGAGGAAATCACATTAAAGGAAATCACATTTTTAAGGAAATCCCATTAAAACTTTAGTCAAGTAAAAAATAGTTGTTCTCACAATTATCACATGACTTTTTTTCTGGGAACTTATTCTAAAATGCAATACATGAAATAATTTTATAACATGTGTGTTTCTTGCACACACACACAGGTACACACACACACAGAGAAATGTGTGCCTGTGTGTGTATGTTTGTGAGGAAACAAAATTGTAATTTGTAATTGATTTTTTTAAATTTTTTAAAATAAATAAATGGTTATTTATTTATTTTGAGAGAGAGAACTTGAGCGTGAAAAGGGAAGGGGAAGAGAGAGGGAGAGAAAAAAAATCCTAAGCAGGCTCTGAGCTGTCATCACGGGACCTGACACAGGGCTTGAGCCTAGGAACCATGCAATCATAACCTGAGCTGAAATTAAGACTCAGTTGCTTAACTGATCAAGCCACCCAGGCACCCCTATAATTGATTTCATACTTATCCTAGAAACGGTTTGATAGGAAAACAGTACATATTTTAAACCAATGAAGTATCTCCAGACAGTCCCTAGTTACTTTGTATCTGGAGAATGTTTTTAAAACTAAAATTGGAGTGAAGGAAACATATCTAATTTATTTCAGACATCAAAGATTCTTCAAGAACCATCATGATGTTCCTGTATGGAGTATTTTTCCAATAATAATGATTAAGAAGTGACAACTTATTTTTATAGCTCTTTACCATTTAAACACAATGCTCCCCTCCATTTTAAGGTTTAGGAACTGAAGCTTAGAGAATAACTTGCTGAAGTCCATACAATTAGTAACACCACAGTCAGTGCCCTATCCATTAAAGCATGTTTAGAAACTCAGTTACATCTATTTGGGGTCCTTAGATTTTAACATGCAATAATTCATTTAATGCTTGTACTAATGCTATAATAAGGTTTGTGTGTTATAAATTTATTACCTCTCTTACCCCAAACCACCACTTTTGAACTCTTCCTTGATAGTAGAGATGTTATGCAAATCTTTCTCCTTTGCCACCTCGCACTGTGGTAAGCATGTTAGTAGAAGGTGGGAGAGACACAGGAGGAAAAAGGGGCTTTCTCTTCCTGGTAGCTTTGTCTCACTTGCTGGATTTCTACAGTGTGCTTCCGTGGCTCCAGAGTTCGCACATTTCTCTCCATCTCTAGCATTTGGCTAAAGACAACGTGTAGTTTTCTTCCCTATGAGTTTCTTGAAAGGTGCAGCTTTCTCCAGCACCCAACATGAGCATAGTACATTTTCTCCAGCATTCAGCTGCAATCTGTCTTTGCTATCTGGTTCCTTCATACAGCAATATGAAGAGGCACCCATCAGCCAGCAAATCCCTCTGATATTTCCCTTGATATCTTAACAGTGGAATGCCGTAGATAAGGCACTTTCCCATGGACTAACTCACGGCCCTACAGGTCAGTTTACAGTGAGGTTTTTGTTTGTTTGTTTGATTTTTAGAGGAGTTCACAACAAAGTTGAGAGGAAGGACAAAGATCTTTCCATATACTTTTGCCTCTATACATGCATAACCTCTGCCATTAACATCTTCCACCAGGTTGGCACACTTGTTATCGTTGATGAACCTACACTGATACATCATAATCACCCGAAGTCCATACCTTACATTAGGATTCATTCACACTGTTGTAAATTCTGTGGGTTAGGGCAAATGTATAATGGCATGTATCTATCATTGTATCATACAGAGTATTTTCACTGCTCCTCCCCTCCACTCCAAGGCAAACATTTATCTTCTAATATCTCCCCACCACTCCAGGCAAACATTTATCTTTTAATATCTCCATAATTTTGCCTTTTCTAGAATGTCATATACTTGGAATCGCACAATATGTAGCCTTTTGAGATTGGCTTCTTTCACTTAGCAATATGCATTTATTAAGTTTCCTCTATGTCTTTTCATGTCTTTATAGCTCTTTTTAGTGATGAATAATGTTCCATTCTGGATATACCATGGTTTATTTACTTATACATTCAACTACTGAAGGAAGGACACGTTGTTGCTTCCAAATTTTGGCAATTATGAATAGAGTGGCTATAAATTTCCATGTGCAGGTTTTTGAATAGACATGTTTCCAAGTCTTTGGGGTAAATACCAAGGAACACATGGTAAGTAAGAGTTTGTTTAGTTTTGTAAAAAATTTCCAAATTGTCTTCCAAAGTGCCTGTACCATTTTACATTTCCACAAGCAATGTATAAATGTTCTTGTGGCTCCATACCCTCACCAGTATTGGTCTTGTCGGTGTTCTGGGATTTAGTCATTGTAATATGTGTATAGTAGTATCTCTTGTTTTAATTTGCATTTCCTTGATGATATGGGATGTGGAGCATCTTTTTTTAGTGGGGGGGGCGCATCTTTTCATATGCTATTTGCTATCTGTATATCTTCTTTGGTGAGGTGTCTGTTAAGCTCTTTATTCTATATCTTAATCGGATAGTTTGTTGTCTTGTTGAGTTTTTTGTGTTCTTGGTGTATTTTGGATAACAGTACTTTATTTTATTTTATTTTTTAAATGTGTATTTATTTTGGAGATAGATCACAAGCAGGGCAGGGGAAGAGAGAGAGGGAGACACAGAATCTGAAGGAGGCTCTAGGCTCTGGGCTGTCAGCACATAGCCCGATGCGGGGTTCGAACCCGCGAACCATGAAATCATGACCTGAGCCGACCAAATCAGACGCTTAACTGACTGAGCCACCCAGACGCCCCAGCAGTACTTTATTAGATGTGTCTTTTACAAATGTTCTCTCCTAGTCTGTGATAATATTCTCATTCTCTTTACATTGTCCATTATATAGAAGTTTTTAATGTAGTAAAGTCCAGCTTATCAATTATTTCTTGAAACATGCCTTTGATGTTGTGTCTAAAAAGTCATTATACCTAAGATCTAAATTTTATTCTATGTTATCTTCTGGGAGTTTTATATTTTTTTCATTTTACACTTAGGTCTATAATATTTTTTAACTTAATTTTTGTGAAGTGTGTAAAATCTATGTATTTTTTTTTTTTTTTTTGCATGGGAATGTCTAGTTGTTCCAGAACATTTATTTAAAAAGTCTATCTTTATTGTATTGTGTTTGCTCCTTTATCAAAGATCAGTTGACTGTACTGATGTGGGCCTATTTCTGGGCTCTCTATTCCATTCCATTCATCCAGTTGTCTTTTTTCCCCCAACACCATATTGTCTTGAGTTCCGTAGCGTTATAACAAGAGCTGAAGTTGGGTAGTGTCACTCCTCCAACTTTGTTCTCCTCTTTCCATACTATTTTGGCTATTCTGGGTGTTTTTGCTTCTTCATATAAACTTTAGAATCAGTTTGTAAATATACATGAAATAATTTTATGGGATTTAGATTGGGATTGCATTTAATCTTTAGATCAAGTTGGGAAGAACTGACATCTTGAAAATATTGTGTCTTCCTATTCATGAACACTGAATTACTTTTATTTTTATTTAATTTTTTTCTTTATTATTTTATTTATTATTTTTTTATTTTCTTTTTATTTTTCTTTAATTTCATTAGGCAAAGTTTTGTAGTTTTCCTCATATAGATCTTATATGCATTTTGTTAGATTTATACATAAGTATTCATTTTTTGGGTGCTAATGTATGTGGTATTGTGTTTTTAATTTCAAATACCAACTGTTTATTGCTGGTATGTAATAAAGCAACTCACTTTTGTATATTGACCTTATATTTTGTAACCTTGCAATAATTACTTATTAGTTCCATGAGGTTTTTTGTTAATTCTTTTGGGTTTTCTACATAGATGACCATGTCATCTGTGAACAAAGACAGTTTTATTTTTTTAATTAAAAAAATAAAGTTTATTTATTTATTTTGAAAGAGAGAAAGAGGTAGAGAGAGAGGAGAAAGAGAGAGAATCCCAAGCAGGCTCTTCACTGTCAGCACAGAGCCCGATGTGGGGCTCAATCGCACAAACTGTGAGATAATGACCTGAGCCAAAATCAAGAGTTGGGCATTAACCAACTGAACCATGCAGGTGCCCCAATGGTTTTATTTCTCTTTTCCTTATCTGTATAACTTTTATTTTATTTTTTCTCATATTGTGTTAGCTAGAACTTCCACTATTATGTTGAAAAGAAATGGTGACGAGTGTCATCCTTTCCTTGTACCTTATAGGGAAAGCTTCAAATTTCTGATCATCAAGTATGATTTCAGCTACAGGTTTGTTTGTTTGTTTGAAGATATTCTTTATCATCTTGAGGAAGTTCCTCTATATTCCTAGTTTACTGAGAGTTTTTGTCATGAGTGGGTTTTGGATTTTGTCAAATGCTCTTTCTATAACTGTTGATATGATCATGCGATTTTTCTTTTTTTAGTATATTGACGTCTGCGATTACATTAGTTGATTTTTTTGTATTGAACTGGTCAACATAACTGGGTTACATCCCACTTGGTCATGGTATAATTCCTTTTATGCATTGCTGGAATCAGTTTCCTTTTATTTTTTGATGATATTTGTGTCTATATTCATGAGGGATATTGGTCCACAGTTTCCTTGTAATGTCTGTCTGGTTTTGATATTATGGTAATGCTGGTCACAGATAATAAGTTAGGAAGCATTCCTTATGCTTACATGCTCTGAAAGAGATTGTAGAGAATTGGCATAATTTGTAACTAAAATGCTTGGCAGAATTTAGCAGTGAACCTGTTGGGGCCAAGAGTTTTCTGTTTTGGAAGGTTACTAATTATTGATTCAGTTTCCTAATAGATATAGGCCTGTCCAGATTCTCTATTTCTTCTTGTGTGAGGTTTTTTTTTAATTTTTTTTAACGTTTATTTATTTTGAGACAGAGAGAGACAGAGCATGAACAGGGGAGGGGCAGAGAGAGAGGGAGACACAGAACCGGAAGCAGGCTCCAGGCTCTGAGCCATCAGCCCAGACTTGAACTCACGGAACGTGAGATCGTGAACTGATCTGAAGTCGGACGCTCAACCGACTGAGCCACCCAGGCGCCCCTCTTCTTGTGTGAGTTTTAACAGATTGTACCTTTCCAGGAATTGGACCATTTCATCTAGGTTATCAAGTTTATGGGCATAAAGTCGTTCACAGTATTCATTTACTTTTTAATGCCAGAGATTTTTTTTTTAATTTTTTTTTCAACGTTTTTATTTTATTTTTGGGACAGAGAGAGACAGAGCATGAACGGGGGAGGGGCAGAGAGAGAGGGAGACACAGAGTCGGAAACAGGCTCCAGGCTCTCGAACTCACAGACCGTGAGATCGTGACCTGGCTGAAGTCAGACGCCTAACCGACTGCGCCACCCAGGCGCCCCAATGCCAGAGATCTTTAGTGATGTCTCCTCTTTTATTTATGTTAGTAATTTGTGTCCCTTTTCTTTTATCTTAGTTAGCCTGACTAGAGGTTTATCAATTTAATTGATCTTTTCAAAGAACCAGTTTTTGTTTTGTTAATTTACAGTGAGTTTAAGACAAATCCCCTCCTGCTAACCTAAATGGAAGATTTCCAGTAGGCTTTCCCAGCAAGCCCTTCAATAATTTATGCATCATCCAAAGAGCCAGGGATGTGTCCCCTTCAGTGAGATCTGGATCCTAACTTTTTTGGAGTGAAGGATCTATTTTGGACGCCTTTCTGTCTCAGTCTCATGGGCAGTGGCTACTCCCTACATTTCCTATTGCTATATTCTTAAGAGTTTTCTTTAACTTTCATTAGCCAATTCATCATTACTTCCATTTCCTGTCAACTATTATTTAAACTTTTTGTGTTCAAAATGGCATCTCTCTCCTAATTGAACCCTAACTGATACAGAACTGGTCCTAGAAATAATGCCAGAATATAGACTTAGAAAATTAGGAAGTTGTTTTGTTTGAATTCTTAGTGCAATGCTGAGCTTCATGCCAGTGGAAAATGGGATGCTAGTAATTGTGACATGCAATAGCATCACTTTTTATCATCTGTGATTAATTGTAATGAAATATCAATTCAAGAACAGTTGGCTCTTGAACAAGATTTTGAACTGCACAGGTCCACTTATATGTGGGTTTTTTTTTAAATAAATATGCATACAGTACTGTTAAATACATTTTCTCTTATGATTTTAATAATAACATTTTCTTTTGTCTAGCTTACTTTACTGTAATAATATAGAATATAATACATATAACTACAAAATATGCATTAATTGACTGTTTATGTTATTGATAAATCTTCTAGTCAGCAGTAGGTTATTAATAGTGAAGTTCTGGGGGAGCCATAAGTTATATACACATTTTTGATGGCATTAAGTGTTGGCACTCCTAACCCTCACATTGTCCAGGGGTTAACTGTACACTTTGGAAGCCCAACATAATGCTTGCACTTGACTTTTATGGTGGTAATATGAACATAAGGTGTGTAGTATGAGATGAATTCTCTCAAATGTACTAGAGTAATTACAGAAATAGAATTAAAAGACCAGGTCCATTAACTATCATGTTAGGTTATTGTCTGAGAAACCGAGAATTTTTGTGACAACTCAAAAACAGTCTCTTGTTTCTTTTGCCATAGGTCTAACATTGTCAAAAAAAAAAAAAAAAAACCACAAAATTTAAACATGCATGCCACCATTTTAAAACAACATTCAAATTTAATCTTGTCAAATTATCATGTCAAAGTTAAGCATTGGTTGCTTAGAAATGTGATCCTGAAACTTGGAATGGAGGCATCTAACTAGAAGGTGGTGGATAAACCACACAAAAAGTTATGAGCTCTTCACATCAGTGAAATTTCTAGGGATTCAGTTACCTGGGACATGTTAATATATGCCTTACAGGTGAAAGACAAGTTCTCACATCTTTCACACATTACTATAAAAAAAAAAGAGAGGTACAATAAGCCATTTTGGATTTGAGTCCTTGTAAAACTTCCAGTTTAATAAAGGGACGAGAAAAAGAGAAGAATGCAGCAGTAGAGGCTGCAGTGATAGTAGCTCTACCTATTGGGACTCATAATAATTTGGCACATATAATGATATTTAATTGCCATGGCAAATAGGAATCCCATATGGAGCCTCTGGCAAACATAAAATGGAGGGTCACAACACAGATCTTTAGCATTATTAACAAACCTTCTTTTGCAGATAACTATTATTATTTTGAATTTTTTGCCTGCTACTGGGCCTTGGTAGATAACATAAATGTGAGATATCAGGTGACCATGCAGCTTGAACTCTCCTGCAATCTATTATTAAATGTAAATGTTATATAAGAAACCAAACTGAGGCAGATCTGAAAGGAACAAATATGTTGCATGAACATTGACTCAGACTCTTTTGACACTGATTCCTCTCCCATTACCTCTTCTTAAAATTCCATACTGCTATGGGCCCCCGAGGCATTCCTTGTGACTGGTTAATTGAGAAAGAAAACAAAACAAAACTCTAGTTTACAGATGCATCTCTGTAATATGCTGGTACTAAGCACTATAACCCTGAGTGCCCATGAGTGACACTGGTAAGGCAAATCATTCGAGTGGGCATAACTCTGAACAGTTGTCCACTATATCTAGATTGGAATTGGCTAGAAGTAAAGATCTTTACTGCTTCCTCTACAAAAGCTCATGTTTTTGCTGTTTTACCAGGAACTGGAAGAGTGTTGGAAGATTAGGTGACAAAAAAGTCTGAGGAAAAGTCCTATGGATGGAATTGTCGGAAAAAATACAGACAGTAGTACAGAAAAAGTACAGTGAGGATATTTCTGTCCACGTGAATGCCTACCAAGGGGCATACACTACAGAATAGGCTATAGGCTATTCAAGTGGACAAAATGAAGACAGTGGTCATATGGGTAGGGATGGCAGCTACGCATAGACCCAACATCTTGGAATTTCACTTATCAATTTCACTTATATTCACTTATCAATACTGCCCTGGCTAACACTCCTCCTGAGTATGGAATCTGTCCAAGTGCAGACCAACACTAAGCCAATATGGCTTTCTTATCTAGGCAGAACATACAGCCACCTTGTGGCAGGTTACTTACATTGCACCTCTTCAATTAGTTAAGGAACAGAGATTTGTCCTCACTGAAACAGACATGCATATTCTGGGTGTAGATTTGTCTTCTTTGCCGAGGATCACCATCTGTAGACTGCCATCACCATCTATGGACTCATAGAATGTTTATTCACAGTTAGGTTATTCTGCACAGAATTGTTTATGATCAATGAATTAATTTCATAGAAAAGGAAATACACCCATAGGCCCATAATACTAATTTTTATTGCTACACTGCATATCACCCATAAATGTTTGGGCTAATTGAAAGGTAGAATGGCTTACTAAAATCTAATTTAGGTCATCATTTGGGAGAAAACACCCTAAGTGGATGTAGTTTGGTCTTACTTGGTGCAGTATATAAAACACATCGTCATATGAATCTGTCACTCGAAAGCAAGAATACTGGGCTGGGAATCAAGGTGTGGCAATGTGAATGGCTTCTCTCACTTTTATACACAATAATGCACTTGGAGAAATTTTATTTTCTGCTCAGGTAACCTTGAGCTCTTCTGGTTTAGGAACTTAGTCATGAAGACTTAGTATTTTAACCAGGGACACTATAATGGTTTCACTGCTTTGGAAAAAGAAGTAGTCACCTGGGTATTTCAGCTCCTTATGCCACTAAACCATTAGGCATAAAGGAGTTACACTGGAGTCATTGATTCTAATTACCAAGGGAAGATGGTGTTGCTACTGCCCATTGGAGTCAAGGAATGCTCTGTTTGGATTCCACATGATTCTCTGGGGGCACCTCCTGGTATTTCTGTGACCAACACTAAAGCTTAGCACAAAACTTTAAAACCAAAAAAAAAAAAAAATAGCAAGAAGACTCAGGCCTTCAAGAATAAAGGGCTGGGTCACCCCACAAGGTGAAGAACACTGACCAGCTGAAGTTCTGGATGAGGATAGGGGAACTATGAAATGGATATTAGAAGAAAGAACTCACAGATACCTATTATAGCTTTCAGATTGTATGCAAAAATGAAGGCCATAGTTAACTATGCATTTTTCCCTCCTCCTTCCTTCCTTCCTTCCTCTCTCCCCCCTTTCTCTTTTTTCTTCCTTTCTTTCTTCCTTCTTTTCTTTCTTCCTTCTTTTCTTTCTTCCTTTCTTTCTTCCTTCCTTCCTTCCTTCCTTCCTTCCTTCCTTCCTTCCTCCCTTCCTTCCTTCCTTCCTTTCTGGCTTTCTTTCTTTCTTTCTTTCTTTCTTTCTTTCTTTCCTTCTCTCTCTCTCTCTCCCTCCCTCCCTCTCTGTAATTGCATGTGTTTCCTGCCCATTTTCTTGTTCACTCTCCTTCCTTTTTTTTATTTTAGATAATAAAAAAATGAAAATGATCTTTTACTATTCACAAAATAAATTTTGGTATTAGATACAACTTGGAGAGCAACTTTACACTCTTTATGTAATAGTATTCAGTGATACCATGATAGAACTTGAGGAATAATTAATATATCAATTAATTATATTAATATATCAGTGATATTTTATTTACATATAATATATCAATCATTAATATATCAATGAGGTTGGGACCATGAGTCTCATTATGTTGGGGAGAGAACTTCCTTACTTTCATAAAGAATAACCATGTCTTGTTAGTTGGGAAAATATAGTAGTTTAATATTGTGTGGAAGTTCAAATGTACATAGAATTGTGCATGGAAGTGTTCCAGTTTCTGTTGCACTTGGCAAGCAACTATACCCAGGGGCCAGTGGTGGTTTTTCTAGCCGTTTTGCAGTGAACTGCCACAAGTGAAACCCCTCCCTGTGAATGACCTGTCCCAGCTTCCCCTTAGGTGACTTTACAGGGAGTTCTAATTTGAAACAGTTTCTGACAACCCCGAAACCCAGTTTTTCAGTACGTCCTGGTGAGGTGACTGAGTAAATTTGCCACCATCCAGTAAGCCATGGCTATGCCCCCTCCAATAGCTTCTGAATTCCAACCCTGGTTGGTGAAGGGGGAGTCTTTATATGGGAACTCTATCTCAACCCCAGACATAGTGGCTATTCCCTATATATGCCACTACTGTATTTTTATAGTTTTCTTTAACTATTATTAATTTCCCATTACTCTAAATTTTTGTTAATAATTACATATAATAAACTTTCTCTGTTCAGATTATTGTGTATTTTCTGTCTCTATGAACCCTGATTCATAATATGTTAATTCTATTCTCATGAATAAAACTATGCCTCATTCATGGTATTATGCATATGTGTATGTATGTTTAATTTGTATTATGCGGTTTTATTGGAGGACTCAATTTAAAAGAAAACATTGACTGTTAGAGCATGAGATAATTTTTTTACTGTTTATTTTTGAGAGAGAGAGAGAGAGAGACAGAGCACGAGCAGGAGAGGGGCAGAGAGAGAGAGAGGGAGACACAGAATCCAAAACAGGATCCAGGCTCTGAACTGTCAGCACAGAGCTGGATGCAGGACTCAAACCCACACTGTGAGATCAGGACCAGAGCCGACTGAGCCACCCAGGCACCCAGAGCATGAAAGATTTTAATTTTTTAATATATAATATATAAAATATATTATATATTATATAATTTTATATTTTACATAAAATATATATTATATAATATATAATATATTAATAAATTATATATTATTTATATATAATACAATAAAATATTAGGAGGTATCTAAAAAGAGAAAGAGCAAATAATGGCACAGGACATACAGAATATATGCCCAAGTCTTTATGGTGTCATTGAAGAAAAGTACAGGACTTTTTTAAAGGGCAGTTGCACAGATGTGTAAGTCATTAATTTCACAATCCTTTTTGTAGTCTAATTAGGTATTGTAGTTATTACTTTTTGTTTCAATTCACTTTACCAAGTTTAAGCAGTTTGAGCACCTAAGCACCAGAAGGTGATAGTTGTCTCCCAATGTTATTTCTTCCCTTATTCCATAGTTATAGAATTCTCTGCATTTTAGTTACAGGGATTTTCTGTTGAGCTATTCTCAAGCTCCCTGATTCTTTCTTTGGTGTGTCCAGTCTACTGATGAGCCTATAACAGGAATTCGTCATTTCTATAACAGTGTTTTTTGTTTCTAACATTTCCTTATGATTTGTAGAGAGTTTTCATTTTTCTACTTTGATTACCTGTCAGTTCCTGTATAGTATCTACTTTTTTGCTTTGGTTCTTTTAATATATTAATCACAGATGTTTTATTTTTTTTTTAATTTTTTTCAATGTTTATTTATTTTTGAGAGAGAAAGAGCACAAGCAGGAGAGAGGCAGAGAGAGAGAGAGGGAGACACAGAATCTGAAGCAGGCTCCAGGCTCTGAGCTGTCAGCACAGAGCCTGACATTGGGCTTGAACCCACGAACCGTGAGATCATGACCTGAACCGAAGTAGGCGCTTAACCAACTGAGCCACCTAGGCGCCCCTACTAATCAAAGATATTTTAAATTTCTGTCTGAAAATTTCTTTTTTTTTTATCATTGAATCACCTTTATTTTTATTATTTTTTTTCAATATATGAAATTTATTGTCAAATTGGTTTCCATACAACACCCAGTGCTCATCCCAAAAGGTGCCCTCCTCAATACCCATCACCCACCCTCCCCTCCCTCCCACCCCCCATCAACCGTCAGTTTGTTCTCAGTTTTTAACAGTCTCTTATGCTTTGGCTTTCTCCCACTCTAACCTCTTTTTTTTTTTTTTCCTTCCCCTCCCCCATGGGTTTCTGTTAAGTTTGTCAAGATCCACATAAGAGTGAAACCATATGGTATCTGTCTTTCTCTGTATGGCTTATTTCACTTAGCATCACACTCTCCAGTTCCATCCACGTTGCTACAAAAGGCCATATTTCATTCTTCCTCATTGCCACGTAGTATTCCGTTGTGTATATAAACCACACTTCCTTTATCCATTCATCAGTTGATGGACATTTAGGCTCTTTCCAAAGTTTGGCTATTGTTGACAGTGCTGCTATAAACATTGGGGTATAAGTGCCCCTATGCATCAGTACTCCTGTGTCCCTTGGGTAAATTCCTAACAGTGCTATTGCTGGGTCATAGGGTAGGTCTATTTTTAATTTTCTGAGGAACCTCCACACTGCTTTCCAGAGCGGCTACACCAATTTGCATTCCCACCAACAGTGCAAGAGGGTTCCCGTTTCTCCACATCCTCTCCAGCATCTAGAGTCTCCTGATTTGTTCATTTTGGCCACTCTGACTGGCGTGAGGTGATACCTGAGTGTGGTTTTGATTTGTATTTCCCTGATAAGGAGCGACGCTGAACATCTTTTCATGTGCCTGTTGGCCATCCGGATGTCTTCTTTAGAGAAGTGTCTATTCATGTTTTCTGCCCATTTCTTCACTGGGTTATTTGTTTTTCGGGTGTGGAGTTTGGTGAGCTCTTTATAGATTTTGGATACTATCCCTTTGTCCGATATGTCATTTGCAAAAATCTTTTCCCATTCGGTTGGTTGCCTTTTAGTTTTGTTGGTTGTTTCCTTTGCTGTGCAGAAGCTTTTGATCTTCATAGGTCCCAGTAATTCATTTTTGCTTTTAATTCCCTTGCCTTTGGGGATGTGTCAAGTAAGAGATTGCTACCGCTGAGGTCAGAGAGGTCTTTTCCTGCTTTCTCCTCTAGGGTTTTGATGGTTTCCTGTCTCACATTCAAGTCCTTTATCCATTTTGAATTTATTTTTGTGAATGGTGTGAGAAAGTGGTCTAGTTTCAATCTTCTGCATGTTGCTGTCCAGTTCTCCCAGCACCATTTGTTAAAGAGACTGTCTTTTTTCCATTGGATGTTCTTTCCTGCTTTGTGAAAAATTAGTTGGCCATACATTTGTGGGTCTAGTTCTGGGGTTTCTATTCTATTCCATTGGTCTATGTGTCTGTTTTTGTGCCAATACCAGGCTGTCTTGATGATTACAGCTTTGTAGTAGAGGCTAAAGTCTGGGATTCTGATGCCTCCTGCTTTGGTCTTCTTCTTCAAAATTACTTTGGCTATTTGGGGCCTTTTGTGGTTCCATACAAATTTTAGGATTGCTTGTTCTAGCTTCAAGAAGAATACTGGTGCGATTTTGATTGGGATTGCATTGAATGTGTAGATTGCTTTCGGTAGTATTGACATTTTAACAATATTTATTCTTCCAATCCACGAGCACGGAATGTTTTTCCATTTCTTTATATCTTCTTCAATTTCCTTCATAAACTTTCTATAGTTTTCAGCATACAGATCTTTTACATCTTTGGTTAGGTTTATTCCTAGGTATTTTATGATTCTTGGTGCCATTGTGAATGGGATCAGTTTCTTTATTTGTCTTTCTGTTTCTTTATTTGTCTTTCTGCTGCTTCATTATTAGTGTATAAGAATGCAACTGATTTCTGTACATTGATTTTGTATCCTGCAACTTTGCTGAATTCATGTATCAGTTCTAGCAGACTTTTGGTAGAGTCTATTGGATTTTCCATGTATAATATCATGTCATCTGCAAAAAGTGAAAGCTTGACTTCATCTTTGCCAATTTTGATGCCTTTGATTTCCTTTTGTTGTCTGATTGCTGATGCTAGAACTTCCAACACTATGTTAAACAATAGCGGTGAGAGTGGGCATCCCTGTCATGTTCCTGATCTCAGGGAAAAATCTCTCAGTTTTTCCCCATTGAGGATGATGTTAGCTGTGGGCTTTTCATAAATGGCTTTTATGATGTGTAAGTATGTTCCTTCTATCCCGGCTTTCTCGAGGGTTTTTATTAAGAAAGGTTGCTGAATTTTGTCAAAGGCCTTTCTGCATCGATTGACAGGATCATATGGTTCTTCTCTTTTTTTTTTGTTAATGTGATGTATCACGTTGATTGATTTGCGAATGTTGAACCAGTCCTGCATCCCAGGAATGAATCCCACTTGATCATGGTGAATAAGTCTTTTTATATGCCGTTGAATTCGATTTGCTAGTATCTTATTGAGAATTTTTGCATCCATATTCATCAGGGATATTGGCCTGTAGTTCTCTCTTTTTACTGGGTCTCTGTCTGGTTTAGGAATCAAAGTAATACTGGCTTCATAGAATGAGTCTGGAAGTTTTCCTTCCCTTTCTATTTCTTGGAATAGCTTGAGAAGGATAGGTATTATCTCTGCTTTAAACGTCTGGTAGAACTCCCCTGGGAAGTCATCTGGTCCTGGACTCTTATTTGTTGGGAGACTTTTGATAACTGATTCAATTTCTTCGCTGGTTATGGGTCTGTTCAAGCTTTCTTTTTCCTCCTGATTGAGTTTTGGAAGAGTGTGGGTGTTTAGGAATTTGTCCATTTCTTCCAGGTTGTCCAATTTGTTGGCATATAATTTTTCATAGTATTCCCTGATAATTGTTTGTATCTCTGAGGGATTGGTTGTAATAATTCCATTTTCATTCATGATTTTATCTATTTGGGTCATCTCCCTTTTCTTTTTGAGAAGCCTGGCTAGAGGTTTGTCAATTTTGTTTATTTTTTCAAAAAACCAACTCTTGGTTTCGTTGATCTGCTCTACAGTTTTTTTAGACTCTATATTGTTTATTTCTGCTCTGATCTTTATTATTTCTCTTCTTCTGCTGGGTTTTGGCTGCCTTTGCTGTTCTGCTTCTAGTTCCTTTAGGTGTGCTGTTAGATTTTGTATTTGGGATTTTTCTTGTTTCTTGAGATAGGCCTGGATTGCAATGTATTTTCCTCTCAGGACTGCCTTCGCTGCGTCCCAAAGCGTTTGGATTGTTGTATTTTCATTTTCGTTTGTTTCCATATATTTTTCAATTTCTTCTCTAATTGCCTGGTTGACCTACTCATTCGTTAGTAGGGTGTTCTTTAACCTCCATGCTTTTGGAGGTTTTCCAGACTTTTTCCTGTGGTTGATTTCAAGCTTCATAGCATTGTGGTCTGAAAGTATGCATGGTATAATTTCAATTCTTGTAAACTTATGAAGGGCTGTTATGTGACCCAGAATATGATCTATCTTGGAGAATGTTCCATGTGCACTCGAGAAGAAAGTATATTCTGTTGCTTTGGGATCAGAGTTCTAAATATATCTGTCAAGTCCATCTGATCCAATGTATCATTCAGGGCCCTTGTTTCTTTATTGACCATGTGTCTAGATGATCTATCCATTTCTGTAAGTGGAGTGTTAAAGTCCCCTGCAATTACCACATTCTTATCAATAAGGTTGCTTATGTTTATGAGTAATTGTTTTATATATTTGGAGGCTCCGGTATTCGGTGCATAGACATTTATAATTGTTAGCTCTTCCTGGTGGATAGACCCTGTAACTATTATATAATGTCCTTCTTCATCTCTTGTTACAGCCTTTAATTTAAAGTCTAGTTTGTCTGATATAAGTATGGCTACTCCAGCTTTCTTTTGGCTTCCAGTAGCATGATAAATAGTTCTCCATCTCCTCACTCTCAATCTTTTTTTTTTATTTTTTATTTTTTAAAAAAATTTTTTTTTCAACGTTTATTTATTTTTGGGACAGAGAGAGACAGAGCATGAACGGGGGAGGGGCAGAGAGAGAGGGAGACACAGAATCGGAAACAGGCTCCAGGCTCTGAGCCATCAGCCCAGAGCCCGACGCGGGGCTCGAACTCACGGACCGCGAGATCGTGACCTGGCTGAAGTCGGACGCTTAACTGACTGCGCCACCCAGGCGCCCCCTCACTCTCAATCTAAAGGTGTCCTCAGATCTAAAATGAGTCTCTTGTAGACAGCAAATAGATGGGTCTTGTTTTTTTATCCATTCTGATACCCTATGTCTTTTGGTTGGCGCATTTAATCCATTTACATTCAGTGTTATTATAGAAAGATACGGGTTTAGAGTCATTGTGATGTCTGTATGTTTTATGCTTGTAGTGATGTCTCTGGTATTTTGTCTCACAGGGTCCCCTTTGGATCTCTTGTAGGGCTGCTTTAGTGGTGACAAATTCCTTCAGTTTTTGTTTGTTTGGGAAGACCTTTATCTCTCCTTCTATTCTAAATGACAGACTTGCTGGATAAAGGATTCTCGGCTGCATATGTTTTCTGTCTAGCACACTGAAAATCTCGTGCCAATTCTTTCTGGCCTGCCAAGTTTCAAAAGAGAGATCAGTCACGAGTCTTATAGGTCTCCCTTTATATGTGAGGGCACGTTTACCCCTTGCTGCTTTCAGAATTTTCTCTTTATCCTTGTATTTTGCCAGTTTCACTATGATATGTCGTGCAGAAGATCGATTCAAGTTCCGTCTGGAGGGAGTTCTCTGTGCCTCTTGGATTTCAATGCCTTTTTCCTTCCCCAGTTCAGGGAAGTTCTCAGCTATTATTTCTTCAAGTACCCCTTCAGCACCTTTCCCTCTCTCTTCCTCCTCTGGGATACCAATTATGTGTATATTATTTCTTTTTAGTGTATCACTTAGTTCTCTAATTTTCGCCTCATACTCCTGGATTTTTTTATCTCTCTTTCTCTCAGCTTCCTCTTTTTCCATAACTTTGTTCCCCACCAAACTGAGCTCTGTTGTCCTGGGGCTCAGCAGCTCTCCCTCCCTTTGTCCTTCAGCCTTCCCGCTTTCCAAGCAGAGCTGTTAACTTATGACCTCCCAGAAGGTAAGTCGCGCTTGCTGTCGGAACACAGTCCGTCCGGCCCCTCTGCTTTGCCAGCCAGACGGGGGCTCTGCTTGGCTGGCAGGCTGCCCCTCCGCCCCGGCTCCCTCCCGCCAGTCCGTGGAGGGCGCACCGCCTCGCTGCCCTTCCTACCCTCTTCCATGGGCCTCTCGTCTGTGCTTGGCTCCGGAGACTCCGTTCTGCTAATCCTCTGGCGGTTTTCTGGGTTATTTAGGCAGGTGTAGGTGGAATCTAAGTGATCAGCAGGACGCGCAGTGAGCCCAGCGTCCTCCTACGCCGCCATTTTCCTCCAACCGCTCTGTCTGAAAATTTCAAGAGCTGTGTTGTATTTGAATATGGTACTGATCCTTGCTTTGTCTCATTCTTCGATTGCGTTTTTTCTTTGCCTTTTAATTTTTTGTTCAGACCCAGCTATGATGTATCAGGTAACAGGAAATGAGATAATAGTGTGAGGTTTTATATCAATATGGCTAGGAGTTAGTCTGTGTTTGTTGTAGCAAATAAACTCTATGGCTGCCACAGAGGCTTCAAATTCCTGTAATGTCCTTGTTTTTTCTCTATATTGACTTGGGCTTCCATAAGAAGTGCTTCCTCAGATAGATGCTACACTGTGCCATTCTTTCAGCTGTAATCTACCTTTATTATACGGGAGCTCTTTTGGTAAAGTTGGGAAGAAGGGGGACGTTCTATAGTCTTATGAGTAAATCTCACTCTTTCTTTTAAATGTTTATTTAATTTTTGTTATTTATTCTTGAGAGAGTTAGAGAGACAGAGCATGAGCAGGGGAGGGACAGAGAGAGAGGGAGACACAGAATCCGAAGCAGGCTCCAGGCTCTGAGCCATCAGCACAGAGCCTGATGCCGGGCTTGAACTCATGAACCACGAGACATGACCTAAGCCTGAGTCCAACGCTCAACCGACTGAGCCACTCAGGTGCCCCAAATCTCACTCTTAATAGGCCGGTGTCACTGGGCTAAGTGTTTCTGAGTCTTCCTTCTCTTAGATGAGACAGGAGACAGGTGGGATAAGACTCTGGTAATGTCTTTTTCTTTGGAGAGAAGTTCTTTGGGATAGATAATTCTGTGAGCATATTTTGCAATGATTACTCTTTTTCTACTCCTGCTGGAGCCATAAGACCTTTCTTGCCTCTTCACTATAAGAACCTGGTGGGGTTCCTAGAAGTGAAACCCACAAAATGTGGGGCTTCCTAAGACTGTGGCTCTTAGAGATTCATATTCACAAGCTAGCTCATGCTCAGACTCCAGCCATTTATCAAATTATCATTTAATTTTTCTTACTGATTTATGGTCCCAGTGGCCTCTGCTCCAGGTAAGCAGAGCTTGACTGTAATTTTCTGGATTTGCTTGTCTCTCCATATTTCACGGTGTCAGTTTTTCCTGCAACCTTGATTTTCTGATGGGTTCAAGGAGTCATTTTCAGGGGTGCCTGGATAGCTCAGTTGGTTAAGTGTCCAATTTAGTTCAGGTCATGATCTCACAGTTCATGGGTTTGAGCCCCACGTCAGGCTATGTACTGACAGCTCAGAACCTGGAACCGGCTTCAGATTCTGTGTCTCCCATTCTCTCTGCCCCTCCCTCACTTGTACTCTGTCTCTAGAAAATGAATAAATGTTTAAAATAAAAGAAGAGTCATTTTCAATTTGTTCAGATTTTTCTTGTATGAGGACGAGTGATGAGTTGCAAGTGCTTTACATGTTAGCACTGGAACCAGAAGTCAAAGACTTGTGTTGAAATCCTAGAGTTATGATTAGTTCTCCATGTTAGGAGACAAAACCACCCAAGTTCTAGTCTTTTTTCTTCACTTAAAACTGTATAGCTTTTTATAAACCGTAAGCTTTACAATTGCATTTTCCTTATTAAGGAAATTAATATAAAAATACTGATCAAAATATCTGGCAGTTTGAATCCTAGCCTTCTCTCTGTCTTGCTGATTGGAGCTTCAGCAGAATTTGAAAGGGCTGATAATAAGCCTGAGAATGACCCTGGAAAGGCCAAGGCCAAGCTGGTTTCCTACTCACAGAGACCAGCTTACAGTTCTTGGTTGGCCATATTATGTTCATGGCACCTGAAATCTAGGACGACTAGCCATTGACATGTGGGCATGACTGCCGCTGTGTACCGTGCAGCCATCTTGAAGTACCTCACCACAGAGGCAGGTACCTCATCAAAAGACTTAAAGGAAAAGACCATTACTCCTTGTCAGTTGCATCTTGCTCTCTGTGGAGAGGAAGATTGGACTCTGTCATCAAAGCTACAGTTGTTGCCATTCAGCACAACATAGGGAAAACAAGATAACAGAAGATGGTCTTTAGGATATCTGAAATCCTTATTATCTCCGGACTGTAAATAACCTTACAACTGCCCAGTGTTGGTGATTCCCAGGGATTGTATCTCTGTGGAAAACATAAGTTTTCCCTTTTGTAATTCTATTTGAACAAGTTTCATTAGATTTCCAACCAATAAAAGTTTTGCATTTCAGTCTTAACCATTTTTAAGTGTTATTATGGCTTCGAAGAAGCCACTGATTCAGAACTATTTTTTTAAGTTTGTATTTTAATTATGATGTAGAAGTTATAGTAACAAACATTTGGTTCTGTGAAGACATTATTTCTACTCTGGTGAATAAGCTCAATAGGGCTTATTCCTCACCCTACACCCCCACCTACAAAATCTTTGTCAGAGTTCTTATGGAGGCAATAGGAGAAATTAAAATGGAAGCACCTATAAGGGTAGAATTTTAGCAATCCATATATTTTTAGAAAAAGGTAATAGTCTCAGGGAAAGATGTACAACATTGTAATAAATATTTTTTAATATAACTTGTTGTCAAATTGGCTTACATACAACACCGAGGGCTCATAATAAATGTTGTGAAATTATGTTAAAGGGACTAAGGTATTCTCAAAGTAAGTAGAACAGTGTAGGCTCTGCTAAATAATGCATTTGTCACAATGTCTAAGTAACAGGTCGTGGATCACAGGCAGTATACCAAATTTAAACATGGTTCATTGCAAATACCGTAACAGTGTCATAGGACATAAATAAATACTAAAATAGAAGGTAGAACATATACTTTTGCAAAAAGTGGATCTATAATTCTCAATCTCAAAGTTACTCTCTGAATCACTCTCCAACACTTGTTCCTGTGGAATGAATTATTAAAGCTGGCCACAATTATTTCCCTAGTAAAGGAAAGAAAAATAGCATCAATCTTTTGGTATTGTTGCATGTTTGCTTTTTTTTTTTTAATCCTCAGTGTATAGATTATTGATATGATGGTAGTTAAATGACAGATGTTTGGGAGATATTTTGTATCTTTGAATTGTTTCTATTAGCTATATGATACCTCATTTCAATCAACCTATTATAATCATGGACTGCGATCACAATGATGAAAATTAGCAATACTCCTAAAAATGACAACTCCTACTGGTTATCTGATACTTAAACTGGAATCCAAATTTGTGCTTCCAACAGTATGGCAAAGAAGATGAATATCCAAGATGAAGAGATGATATAAAAATTGCCTTTTTAGGCTAGGTATGAATCATCTGAATGTCTCCAAACCAAGAGTTAGTAAACATTTTTTTTTCTCTAAAGTGCCAAGTAATACACATTTTAGGCTTTGTGAGCCATTTAATTTTGGGTACAACTCCTTAACTCTGATGTTGACAAAGACAATGTATAAACAAATGAACGTGTCTGTTTCAAAAAACTTTATGTATGTTTCTACTAAAAGTAGAGTTTCATATAGTTTAAATTTGCCAAAACATATTATCTCCCTTTTGAAGTGTTTTAACCATTAAAACATTAAAAGAAAATAATTCTTAGTTTCTAGGTGGTGCTAATACAATCCAGAAACCAACCCCTGGTCTAGGTTAAAAAAACATCCCTCTAGTGTTTTGTCAATGAATTATTTTATTTTCCACATCTTTCGATGTATAAAATATTATATTACATATTGGATTAAGAGAAATCTAGAGGTATGGGGTGTCTGAACATGTGATCCTCAATGTGTTTCTTCAGCATAAGGACCTATTCATCTATTCAGAAATTATTTTTGAAGCACTAACATGTGTCAAACACTTCTACTATTAACAGCTATGAACAAAACAAATAAGTTGTTCTGCTCACCATGGAAATCAAGTTATAAAGGTAGGAAATATACAATATATAATATGTTGCCAGATGATAACTGTGAAGGGTTATAAAGCAAATTAAACAGTGTAATAAGTGTTAATAAGAGTTAATAAATACAGACATACCTCATTTTATTGCACTTTGCTTCATTGCACTTTGCAGATATTGTGGGTTTTTTTTTTTTTTTTTTTTTTTTTTTTACAAATTGAAAGTTTATGGCAACCCCACATAGAACGAGTCTATAGGCACCATTTTTCCAACAGCATTTGCTCACTTTGTGTCTCTATGTTACATTTTGGTAATTCTCACAATATTTCAAACTTTTTCATTATTTTTATATTTGTTATGGTGAGCTGTGATCAGTGATCTTTTTGGTGTTACTCCTAAAATTATTTTTGGGACATCATGAACCACACCTGTATAAGACAGAGAACATAATTTATAAATATTGTGTATCTTTTTTTAAGATTTTTATTATTTTTAAGTAATCTCTACACCCAGCGTGGGGCTCGAACCCACAACCCTGCGCTCAAGAGTCTCATGCCCCACAGATTGAGACAGCCAGCCTCTGTGTTTTCTGATTGCTCCACTGACCAATTGTTCCCCCATCTGAAGCCCGCCTGTTACCTGAGACACAGCAATATTAAAATTAGGTCAATTAATAACCCAACAGTGGCTTCTAAGTGTTTAAATGAAAGGAAGAGTCTCATGGCTCTCACCTGAAATCAAGAGCTAGAAATGATTAAGTCTAGTGTGGAAAGCATGCTGAAACTCACGACAGACTAAAAACTAGACCTCTTGCTCCAGTTACCTGAGTTGACCATGCAAAGGAAAAGTACTTGAAGGATATTAAAAATGCTACTTCAGTAAACACACAAATGATAAGAAAGCAAAACAGCCTTATTGCTGATATGGAGAAAGTTTGGTGTGGATAGAAGATCAAACCAACCACTATATTCCATTAAAACAAAGTCTAATCCACAGCAAGACCCTAACTCTCTTCAATTCTGTGAAGGCCAAGAGAAGAAACTGCAGAAGAAAAGTTGGAAGGCGGGAGAGGTTGATTCATGAGATTTAAGGAAAGAAGCCATGTCCCTAACAGACAAGTGCAAAGTGAAGCAGCAGGTGCTGATGGAGGAGCTGCAACACGTGATCCAGAAGGTCTAGCTGAGATCATTAACCAAGGTGGCTACTAGAAACAACAGATTTTCAACGTAGACAAAATAGCTTTCTGTTTGAAGATGTCCTCCAGGACTTTCATACCTATAGAGGAGAAATCTGGCTCCAAAGCTCCAAAGGACAGGCTGACTCTTGTTAGGGGCTAATGCAGCTGGTGATTATAAGTGGAAGCTACTGCTCATGTACCATTCTGAAAATCCTAGGGCTTTTAAGAATTATGCTAAATCTACTCTGCCTGCACTCTAAATGGAACAAAGCCTGGATGACCGCATGTCTGTTTACAACATAGTTTACTGAATATTTTAAGCCCACTGTTGAGACCTACTGCTCAGGAGGAAAAAATATTTTTTTCAAAATATTACTGCTGATTGACAATGCATTTGGTCACCCATGAGCTCTGATGGAGATATACAATGAGATTAATGTTGTATTCATGCTTGCTAACACAATATCCGTTCTTATCAAGGAGTCATTTCTACTTTCACATCTTATTATTTAAGAAATAAATTCTGTAAAACTGTAGCTGCGATCCATGGTGGTTCCTCAAATGGATCTGTGCAAAGGAAATAAAAATCTTTCCAGAGAGGACTCACCATTCTAGATGCCATTAAGAAAATTTGTGATTCATGGGAAGATGTCAAAATAACATTAACAGGCCTTTGGAAGAAGTTAATTCCAAAACTCATGGCTGACTTTGAGGGGTTCAAGACTTTAGTGGAAGAAGTAACTGCAGAGGTGGTGGAAATAGCAAGAGAACCAGCGGAGGGGACTGAATTGCTTAAATCTCATGGTAAAACTTTCACAGATTAGGAGTTGCTTTTTATGGATGAGCAAAGAGTTTTTGTTTGTTTGTTTGTTTTTGCTTTTTGCTTTTTGGTTTTCTTTATTTTTTAGAAAGTGGTTTCATGAGATGGAATCTAATCCTGACGAAGATGATATGAAGACTGTTGAAACAACAAGAAAGCGTTTAGTATATCACATAAACTTAGTTGATAAAGCCACTGCAGGATTTGGCAGGATTGACTCCAATTTTGAAAGAAGTTCTTCTACTGTGGTATAATGCTATCAAACAGCATCACTTGCTACACAGAATTGTTTGTGAAAGGAAGAGTCAATCGATGCAGCAAACTTCACTGTTGTCTTAGCTTAAGAAATTGCCATAGCCACCCACCTTAGCTACCAGCACCCTCATCAGTCAGCAGCCATCAATATCAAGGCAAGACCTTCCACCTACAAAAAAGATTACAACTTGCTGAAAGCTCAAATGATGATTAGCATTTTTAGCAAGAAAGAATTTTTTTAAATTAAGGTATGCACATTATTTTCTTAGACATAATGCTGTTGCACATTCAAAAGACTACAGGATAGTATAAACGTATCTTCATATGCACTGGGAATCCCAAAAATTCATTTGACTTGCTTTATTGTGATAGTCATCTTATTGCAGTGATCTGTAACCAAATCCACAGTATCTTGGAGGTATGCCTATGGTTTGTTAATCAAATGGATTGTTAAAGAAGGCTGTAAGGAGGTGGAAATTTGAGCAAAAATGAAAAAGAAAAGAGCAGAGAGTATGTCATGGGCTCTTAGGAGAAAAGCATTTAAACAGAAACCTGCTAGTGGTTCTTGAAGAACAGCCACAAGGGTCTATGTAGCTGGAAATAACAAGTGAGAGATAAATGGTAGAAGACAAGGAAGGGGAATTATCAAGGGCTAGACTATGTAAAATATTTTGGGCCATATTGAGAACCTCATATTTTATTGTCAGTAGGTTATGAAGCCATTGGGCATTTTTGAACAGAACAGTAATACTATGTCTGTTTAAAATGATGACTCTGGTTGTTCTCTGAAGGGGGTAAATGCAGGGATATCAGTTAGGAGGTTATTACTCTAATCTAGGTGAGAAATTAGAGTGGTTTGTGCTGCAGGATTAGTAGTGCAGATGATGAGCAGTAACTGGAAACACACATTTTTCTTACATTTCCCAAATTATTTTTGAAAAATTCCAAATGAACATATATGAAACTGTTAACCATGCGTATCCTGCACATTGCTTTTAGCCTCTCTCTCTCTCTCACACATGAGCTATATATATCTATAATCTATAATCTTTACATTCATTTAGTTAACATTCTAACCCAAAAGCTTGATCTCTTCTAGCCACAGGTTAGACATGCATATAAATGGACACCGGCATATATAAAGACTGGGTATTAAATGGAGGATAATATGTGAATGAAAATGCAGACAGCTGAAATCAATGAAACTCCTAAAAATGTATCATAAGTGCTAGAATTTCTATTTCTTAGTTCATGCTTTATATGAGGTGGTTTTGTGGTAGGATCCCCTCCCTATGGAGAGGGAAAAAAAAATCTCAAGGCAACCTGGCTATTTGCATACTGGTCACACGTACGTGCCAGTATCCCTCATGACCTTGTAACGTTCGACCACTTAATCAGACTGCATGTTTGTGTATTACCATGTAGGGGAGACAAATAAATAAAAAGTATATAAAAAACTATGCCATGTGGTGTTCGGGACTCAGTTCTTCGGGTACAAACCCAACTGAGCAGTGTCGGCACAAATAAATTTGCTTTCTGGAAAGAAAAGCCTCTGTGTCACGACTCTCCATGCGAGAATCCTGCTACAATTTGAACAGTGCCATATTTTAATTACCATTAATTTGAAAACATGTAATTCCATATGAGTCCAATCTACAAAAGGCTATTTAGTTTTGGCCTTAAATATACATTTCTTACCTTTGAATATTAAAAAAAAGGTATACACCAAACCAAATCTATCAAAAATTCCCTTTACAAATAGAGGAAAGTGTGCATTATTTAGAAATAAGGAGAGACTTAAAGGTTTACTATAAACACACATAAATATATCAAAGAATAGAAAAAATGTTTTTCATAAGGCAATATAGAAGACAGACAAAACTTGATAATGGCAATGTCACATCTTTGTGTGTCTCATCTCTTGAAAAATAAAAAAAAGAAATTATCCATCAAACCAAAAATGTACCCAAATTTAATCACCTTTTACAAGAATACTTCTGTATTTCTAAGAAAGATTTTCCAAAGACATGCAAACTAATATCTGCAAATTAATGTTACATGGGTTTCTGATCTCCCGCTCTGTCTCTGTTACAAGATTATAAAAGCTTGTTTTCATAATCAATAAGGGATTATGCAGAGAATGAATTTAATCTGAGAACTGTAAGAGAGAACACAGTCTCTTATTTTTTAAGTTTACTTATTTTTAGAGAGAGGGGAGAAGGAGCAGAGAGAGAGGGAGAGAGAATCCCAAGAAGGCTCCTCACTGACAGTGCAGGGCTGGATCTTATGAACTGTGAGATCATGACCTGAGCCAAAATCAAGAGTTGGATGCTCAGCCGACTAAACCAGCCAGGTATCCCAATAACACACTCTTTTTGAGTATGACTTTACCTCTAATAATTTGAAATTTCCTCAAAGATCTATATTTTCTTGGTATATTTTCAAATACTAGCAGAACACCAACGTGAATGTATAGGGACTTTTAGGAAAAAGAGAAAAAGAAATTCTGAAACATGCAACAAAGGGAATTGTGAATGGAAAACAGAGTGTGACCTGTTGGCTTGGCTCTAATGCCCCCCAAGGCTGCACTTTGAACAGCATTCTTCAGGGCCATTGAAAGTGCTCTGTTTAGAGTGGAACAAGTTTAAATCATTGGCACATAAAGTTTCTTCTATAAGTGAATTTTCTGGTCACTAAGCAGATCACCTTTAAGACCAGTCTAAGCAGGTTGTTTTCCTCACATGCAGCACACATTGGAAAATGTGAAATGTAAGGAAGGCATGGTTAGAGTTTGTTTACTCACGTGAAAAAAGCAGAATTCACAACAGAATTGATTCTTCCTAGTTGTTATCTGTTCTCTTCATTGACCATGTGTCAAATACAGAAACCTACCATTTTATTCCTAAAATCACCTCCTCTAGTATTTCTCTTCCTTGACTCTGCTGTGAAATTCTCTGTGTTCCCTTTCTATTCTTCAGTAGTTATCATGCAAATGTTACCCTAGTCCTGTCTGCTTTTTTGCCTAACCCCTAGGGTTCTACTGTGTGCTTTATTTTCAGGGATCTTAACAGAAAAGAAAAAAAAAAAAAGACAGTCAGTTAATTAGCTTAATAACTGTAAGTCCAAATCATGCCTGAGACTTGCTTAAATAATGACAAAAAAAATAGAAACATAACCTGTAAGAGTCATCCTACAGTTTAGAGTTTAGAGAGGAAGGCTGATATTAATCAGATAGCCATTCAAGTAAATGTAACATCACAAAGGTAGCTAGTGCCACGAATGAAAGATACTTGGTACCACACAAGCACCTATTAAGGTATCGATATACTCAGGGAGGACGAAGAAGCGTTGTCTTCGGAAATGATTAGACTTGGGTATAGATATGAAGATGTTAATTGCATCTAGGCAAACCTAGAGGCGGAAGTAATCACGAGTACAGAATTTCTGTGGTTAGGGGGATCTGGAGTAAAAACAAAGATGAGGTTTGAGAAGTGAATAAATATAAACTCTTGCAGAGATTTTTGAGCTGTGTTTAAAGAAGTATATATATATATATATATATATATATATATATATATATATATATATTTTGTCTTAAAATTAAATGGAAAGCCGTGAAAGTCTTTTAAGCAGAAAATACTATATGATCATATGTGTGTTTCAGAAATATTCCTCTAGCTGCAATGAGGATGAAAGCAGACAAGAACTGATTGGAAGCAGACAAGAACTAATACTATTTGACCACTTGGAAAACTGTGGAGTAGTCTCAGAAAAAGATGTTAGTATTGATCATTGGGTTACATGGTATTGAAATTATATTGACTCGTGGCTTTATTTTGCCTTCTTATACGATTTTAATATGTAGGTAATATTTGTATTCTCTTTATATGCATATTCTGTATCCCAAACTATACATAATATAAAGTAAAAAGCAAAACATTTTATTTCATGGTTTATAAGTGAAGAGGGAGCCACAGACCTCCATGTGTCAGGAGATAAGTCCGTTCTCACCATATGCACATCAATGTCAACCCAATCTACTTAAGATCCTGTCGGGACAGTTCTCATCAAGATTATCAAGTAGTCACCTCTAGACCTGTGCCTGTGCTCATCTTTCTCCAACTCTCACCTCTTTCCCGTTCTCCAGATTTTCCCAATGTGCTCTCTGGATCTCATACTCTGACACCAGTCTGTCACCTCCTATATCCTCAACCTCCCCTCTGAATTTTTTGAACTTCTTGTTTAACTGAAACCTTGGTTTCCCTGGACACGCTCTCCTTCAGCTATGTGGGTTCCCTTGCTATTGGTCCCGACATTGGGGTAGATACCCTCTTTGTTTCTCCAGATAATTCTTTTTGCCTTTTCTCTAAAATCCATAGGGCTTGAAGAGCATAGCATCAAAATACCCTCAAGATTAACTATATTATAATCTTTGAGGTATTCAATACTGTGTAAGATAACTTTTCAACACTCTAGCCTCTTAAAAACTTGATCTCCTCTCTTTTGGTCTTACCTTCTATCTGCCCACTCCCTGGTTGTAATTTAGTCTTCTTTTCCTTTCTTTCCTCCTTTCTTTCTTTCTTTCTTTCTTTCTTTCTTTCTTTCTTTCTTTCTTTCTTTCTCTTTCAAATGTTTATTTATTTTTGAGAGAGAGAGAGAGAGAGTGAGCATGAGGAGGGGAGGGACAGAGAAAGAGGAAGACACAGAATCTTTAGCAGGCTCTAGGCTGTGTGCTGTCAGCACAGAGCCCAAGGTGGAGCTCAAACCCACGAAACATGACATCATGACCTGAGCCAAAGTTGGACACTTAGCCAATGGAGCCACCCAGGCCCCACTCTCATTCGTTCTTGATATCAAATAATTTTCTTACCATACTATCAAAGTATTCCTACAAATTAGCAGTAATAGCAAATTCATTGGACAAAAATTAATGATTGCCTCATTGATTATCCCTTGCCAAACTCTCAACTGCCTCACATGAAATACCAACTTAGATGTTTGATGTGCATCTACCAAGAGAATCTGCTGAACCTCCAATTTTCAACACTTTATTAAATGTTTGCTTAATTCTTTCAATTGGAAATGCAAAACCTTAGAGTCACTGACCCTTTCCTTCAATTCCTTGTATTTATTTTTATGAAAATAAATTTACTTAAGCCTTCCTATATGCTTGGTGAGGTATACAGGGAGCATAATAGTCAATTTTTTCTTCATCATGGGCATTATAATATTGTAAACTCTAACATATAAATTTCTAGGCTTTATAAGGGGATTGGCCACCTAGATTAATCATACCTAAAT
The DNA here is from genome assembly GCF_018350155.1 of Leopardus geoffroyi. Classification (NCBI taxonomy): domain Eukaryota; kingdom Metazoa; phylum Chordata; class Mammalia; order Carnivora; family Felidae; genus Leopardus; species Leopardus geoffroyi. The sequence goes on from NC_059328.1 coordinate 90,167,421, forward strand.
ATCTGGGTGTTTTTTTTTATTAAAGAGATATTTATTTTTTGATATCTCAATATGTCCTAATATCATAAAAGCTCGGTTTATATTATCTCATAGCAGTTAAGAGGATAGAATTTTAAATGTATATATTGGGATGCCATAACCATACAGAAAAGCACACAAATTGTAGTGCACAGACAAATGCCTTATCAAAAATTAAAATATCCATCTAACCATCATCCTGGTAAAAAAAGAGAAAATTGCCTGCCTCCTAGAAGCTCTCTCATGCCCCTTCCAATAATAGTTACCTCACTTCTCCCAACTCTTTGACCGTTTTATTTTAAAATTTTATAGAAGACAGTCACACAGAAGATATTTCATTCATCCTTTCCAGCTATTGGAGCAATAATGCACCACAACAAATTGCCCCAAGGACATGGCTTAAAACAATAATCATTTAACCTCACATACACATTGGTGTATTGGTTGAGGGTCAACTGATAAAGACAACGTTTGACTACATGGCTTTTCTTCAAATATCTAGCTAGTTGATCTTGGCTTTTTACTGCATGTTGGGCTCACATATGCCAATGTGAATTCATTCTTATTGAAGCTGAAGGAGCAGCACTTACTATGGGACTCTCATTACTTGGCAATGGCAGAACTTCAATATGGCACACCCCACCACATAAGCACATTTCAACCTTTTCCTTGTGTCATGTTACTATTCGTCCTTTGATCAAATCATGTTACATGGTCAAATGCAAACCTCAAAGATGATGAAGTACTTTGTCTCTAATGAGAATAATTACAAAGTTGTATGACAACAGGCATGAATATAGGGATGGGTAAATAATCACAGCCAATAATTCAATATATAAGATTTGCCTTTTTTATTACACTTACTCATGCCTCTCCCCACCATTAAAATATATTCCCCTTACCATGACCAACAAATATCTAACCCAGTCATGTCTTCAAACACCAAATTCTGGATTTCATGAGACAGATAAGGTTCAGACATGGGTTTTCTTAACACAGACACCTATAAAGTAAAAGAAAGGTGTCTGCCTATAAGTACAAATATCCAGATACAACGATTGAAAAAGGTCAGAATTACTACAATAAACTCTCTTATTCAAAAGGGAGAATGGAAGCCACAATGCATTTCTTGCTTCAAAACAATCTTGAAAACTTGAAATTTTGCCATGTACTCTATATTAGACTCCAGTTCTGCTCTCATGGCTCCATACTCAAGTCTTTGATGGCTGGACTCCATAATCAACATAGTACTTTCTTTTCTATTATTTTTCTTATTCTTTCCTATAAGACCACTGAGTAATGCACTTTTTAAAAATAAAACTCTCTTAATCTGCTTCTTTTCTGTACAAAGTTGTTGACCCAGAATTCTTATCGTCTCTTGAATAGTCTTCATCTCCTTAAGTACAGACGGCAGTGTTGTTGTTGTTGCTGTTGTTGTTTGCCAGTACAGTTACGAACTTTGTATTCTTTCCGTGTATTTAATCTCAGCTAATGCCATATTCTATAGTCACATCCGTTTATTTTTTAGAAACAGTTGTCCTTCTAGACTCAAATATAGTTACTTTCAGTGCACTGGGTAACTCAAAGTCTGATAATGTTGTCTGTTGCTTTCCTTGATATTTTTAATCACTGACTTGATACCATGTGCACTTGAAGACTTTTGATTAAATGCCAAAGAAAGAAAGAAATTTGAGGCTTAATTAATTTTTTTGATATGAAATTTATTGCCAAATTGGTTTCCATACAACACCCAGTGCTCATCCCAAAAGGTGCCCTCCTCAATACTCATCACCCACTCTCCCTCCCCCCGCCACCCTCCATCAACCCTCAGTTTGCTCTCAGTTTTAAGAGTCTCTTATGCTTTGGCTCTCTCCCTCTCTAACCTCTTTTTGTTCTTCCCCTCCCCATGGACTTCTATTAAGTTTGTCAGGATCCACATAAGAGTGAAAACATATGGTATCTGTCTTTCTCCCTATGGCTTACTTCACTTAGCATAACACTCTCCAGTTCCATCCACGTTGCTACAAAAGGCCATATTTCATGCTTTCTCATTGCCACGTAGTATTCCATTGTGTATATAAACCACAATTTCTTTATCCATTTGTCAGTTGATGGACATTTAGGCTCTTTCCATAATTTGTCTATTGTTGAGAGTGCTGCTGTAAACATTGGGGTACTAGTGCCCCTATGCATCAGCACTCCTGTATCCCTTGGGTAAATTCCTAGCAGTGCTATTGCTGGGTCATAGGGTAGGTCTATTTTTAATTTTTTGAGGAACTTCCACACTGTTTTCCAGAGTGGCTGCACCAGTTTGCATTCCCACCAACAGTGCAAGAGGGTTCCTGTTTCTCCACACCTCTCCAGCATCTATAGTCTCCTGATTTGTTCATTTTGGCCACTCTGACTGGCGTGAGGTGATACCTGAGTGTGGTTTTGATTTGTATTTCCCTGATGAGGAGCGACATTGAGCATCTTTTCATGTGCCTGTTGGCCATCTGGATGTCTTCTTTAGAGAAGTGTCTATTCATGTTTTCTGCCCATTTCTTCACTGGATTATTTGTTTTTAGGGTGTGGAGTTTGGTGAGTTCTTTATAGATTTTGGATACTAGCCCTTTGTCTGAGATGTCATTTGCAAGTATCTTTTCCCATTCCATTCGTTGCCTTTTAGTTTTGTTGATTGTTTCCTTTGCTGTGCAGAAGCTTTTTATCTTAATGAGGTCCCAATAGTTCATTTTTGCTTTTAATTCCCTTGCCTTTGGGGATGTGTCAAGTAAGAAATTGCTGTGGCTTAGGTCAGAGAGGTTTTTCCCTGCTTTCTCCTCTAGGGTTTTGATGGTTTCCTGTCTCACAGTCAGGTCCTTTATCCATTTTGAGTTTGTTTTTGTGAGTGGTGTAAGAAAGTGGTCTAGTTTAATCCTTCTGCTGTCCAGTTCTCCCAGCACCATTTGTTAAAGAGACTGTCTTTTTTCCATTGGATATTCTTTCCTGCTTTGTCAAATATTAGTTGGCTATACTTTTGTGGGTCTAGTTCTGGGGTTTCTATTCTCTTCCATTGGTCTATGTGTCTGTTTTTGTGCCAATACCATGCTGTCTTGATGATTACAGCTTTGTAGTAGAGGCTAAAGTTGGGATTGTGATGCCTCCTGCTTTGATCTTCTTCTTCAAAATTACTTTGGCTATTCGGGGCCTTTTCTGGTTCCATACAAATTTTAGGATTGCTTGTTCTAGCTTCAAGAAGAATGCTGGTGCGATTTTGATTGGGATTGCATTGAATGTGTAGATTGCTTTGGGTAGTATTGACATTTGAACAATATTTATTGTTCCAATCCATGAGCACGGAATGTTTTTCCATTTCTTTATATCTTCTCCAATTTTCTTCATAAACTTTCTATAGTTTTCAGCATACAGATCTTTTACATCTTTGGTTAGGTTTATTCCTAGGTATTTTATGATTCTTGGTGCAATTGTGAATGGGATCAGTTTCTTTATTTGTCTTTCTGCTGCTTCATTATTGGTGTATAAGAATGCAACTGATTTCTGTATATTGATTTTGTATCCTGAGACCTTGCTGAATTCATGTATCAGTTTTAGCAGACTTTTGGTAGAGTCTATCGGAATTTCCATGTATAATATCACGTCATCTGCAAAAAGTGAAAGCTTGACTTCATTTTTGCCAATTTTGATGCCTTTGATTTCCTTTTGTTGTCTGATTGTTAATGTTAGAACTTCCAACACTATGGTAAACAACAGCAGTGAGAGTGGACATCCCTATCGTGTTCCTGATCTCAGGGAGAAAGCTCTCAGTTTTTTCCCATTGAGGATGATGTTAGCTGTGGGCTTTTCATAAATGGCTTTTATGATGTTTAAGTATGTTCCTTCTATCCCGACTGTCTCGAGAGTTTTATTAAGAAAGGTTGCTGAATTTTGTCAAATGCCTTTTCTGCATCAATTGACAGAATCATATGGTTCTAATCTTTTCTTTTATTAATGTGATGTATCACACTGATTAATTTGCGAATATTGAACCAGCCCTGCAGCCCAGGAATGAATCCCACTCAATCATGGTGAATAATTCTTTTTATATGCTGTTGAATTCGATTTGCTAGTATCTTATTGAGAATGTTTGCATCCATATTCATCAGGGATATTGGCCTGTAGTTCTCTTTTTTTACTGAGTCTCTGTCTGGTTTAGGAATCAAAGTAATGCTGGCTTCATAGAATGAGTCTGGAAGTTTTCCTTCCCTGTCTATATTTTGGAATAGCTTGAGAAGGATAGGTATTATCTCTGCTTTAAATGTCTGGTAGAATTCCCCTGGGAAGCCATCTGGTCCTGGACTCTTATTTGTTGAGAGATTTTTGATAACTGATTCAATTTCTTCGCTGGTTATGGGTCTGATCAAGCTTTCTATTTCTTCCTGTTTGAGTTTTGGAAGGGTGTGGTGTTTCGGAATTTGTCCATTTCTTCCAGGTTGTCCAGTTTGTTGGCATGTAATTTTTCATGGTATTGCCTGATAATTGCTTGTATCTCTGAGGGATTGGTTGTAATAATTCCATTTTCATTCATGATTTTATCTATTTGGGTCATCTCCCTTTTCTTTTTGAGAAGCCTGGCTAGAGGTTTATCAATTTTGTTTATGTTTTCAAAAAACCAACTCTTGGTTTCGTTGATCTGCTGTACAGTTTTTTTAGATTCTATATTGTTTATTTCTGCTCTGATCTTTATTATTTCTCTCCTACTGCTGGGTTTGGGGTAGTCTTTGCTGTTCTGCTTCTATTTCCTTTAGGTGTGCTGTTAGATTTTGCATTTGGGATTTTTCTTGTTTCTTGAGATAGGCCTGGATTGCAATGTATTTTCCTCTCAGGACTGTCTTCGCTGCATCCCAAAGCATTTGGATTGTTGTGTTTTCAGTTTCATTTGTTTCCATATACTTTTAAATTTCTTCTTTAATTGCCTGGTTGCCGCATTCATTCTTTAGTAAGGTGTTCTTTAACCTCCGTGCTTTTGGAGGTTTTCCAGACTTTTTCCTGTGGTTGATTTCAAGCTTCATAGCATTGTGGTCTGAAAGTATGCATGGTATGACCTCAATTCTTGTCTACTTATGAAGGGCTGTTTTGTGACCCAGTATGTGATCTATCTTAGAGAATGTTCCATGTGCCCACAAGAAGAAAGTATACTCTGTTGCTTTGGGATGCAGAGTTCTAAATATATTTGTCAAGTCCATCTGATCTAATGTGTCATTCAGGGCCCTTCTTTCTTTATTGATCCTGTGTCTAGATGATCTATCCATTGTTGTAAGTGGAGTATTAAACTCCCCTGCAATTACTACATTATTATTGATAAGGTTGCTTATGTTTGTGATTAATTGTTTTATATATTTGGTGGCTCCCATATTTGGCACATAGACATTTACAATTGTTAGCTCTTCCTGATGGATAGACCCTGTAATTATTATATAATGCCCTTCTTCATCTCTTGTTACAGCCTTTAATTTAAAGTCTAGTTTGTCTGATATAAGGATGGCCACTCCAGCTTTCTTTTGAGTTCCAGTAGCATGATAGATAGTTCTCCATCCCCTCACTTTCAACCTGAAGGTGTCCTCAGGTCTAAAATGAGTCTCTTGTAGACAGCAAATAGATGGGTCTTGTTTTTTTTTTATCCATTCTGATACTTTGTGTCTTTTGTTTGGAGCATTTAATCCATTTACATTCAGTGTTATTATTGAAAGATATGGGTTTAGAGTCATTGTGATGTCTGTAGGTTTCATGCTTGCAGCGATGTCTCTGGTACTTTGTCTCACAGGATCCCCCTTAGGATCTCTTGTAGAGCTGGTTTAGTGGTGATGAATTCCTTCAGTTTTTGTTTGGGAAGACCTTTATCTCTCCTTCTATTCTGAATGACAGACTTGCTGGATAAAGGATTCTCGGCTGCATATTTTTTCTGTTCATCACATTGAAGATGTCCTGCCATTCCTTTCTGGCCTGCCAAGTTTCAGTAGATAGATCCATCACTAGTCTTATCGGTCTCCCTTTATATGTTAGAGCATGTTTATCCCTAGCTGCTTTCAGAATTTTCTCCATATCCTTGTATTTTGCCAGTTTCACTATGATATGTTGTGCAGAAGATTGATTCATGTTATGTCTGAAGGGAGTTCTCTGTGCCTCTTGGATTTCAATGCCTTTTTCCTTCCCCAGATCAGGGAAGTTCTCAGCTATGATTTCTTCAAGTACACCTTCAGCACCTTTCCCTCTCTCTTCCTCCTCTGGAATACCAATTATGCGTAGATTATTTCTCTTTAGTGCATCACTTAGTTCTCTAATTTTCCCCTCATACTCCTGGATTTTTTTATCTCCCTTTTTCTCAGCTTCCTCTTTTTCCATAATTTTATCTTCTAATTCACCTATTCTCTCCTCTGCCTCTTCAATGCGAGCTGTGGTCGCCTCCATTTTATTTTGCAGCTCATTTATAGCATTTTTTAGCTCCTCCTGACTGTTTCTTAGTCCCTTGATCTCTCTAGCAATAGATTCTCTGCTGTCCTCTTTATGTTTTTCAAGCCCAGCGATTAATTTTATGACAATTATTTTAAATACATTTTCTGTTATATTGCTTAAATCATTTTTAATCAGTTCATTAGCTCTTGCTACTTCCTGGAGTTTCTTTTGAGGAGAATTCTTCCATTTCATCATTTTTTATAGTCCCTGGAATGGCACAGAACTGCAGGGCTCTTCCCCTGTGCTGTCTGGAGTAACTTGTGTTGGTGGGCGGGGCCACAGTCAGACCTGATGTCTGCCACCAGCCCACCGCTTGGGCCACAGTCAGACTGGTGTGTACTTTATCTTCCCCTTTCCCAGGGCAGGACTCACTGTGGTTGGTGTGGCCCCTGTCTGGGCTACTTGCACACTGCCAGGCTTGTGGTGCTGCTTTGTTGGGATATGGTGTATTAGCTGGGGTGGATCCGCAAGGTGCACAGGGGCAGGAGGGGCAGGCTTAGCTAGCTTTGCCGTAGGTGGCCCATGAGGGAGGGGCCCTGCAGCACTGAGAGGGAGGCAGACCCATCAGAGGGATGGATCCACAGAAGCATAGCATTGGGTGTTTTCGTGGTGCAAGCAAGTTCAGTGACGGGAACTGGTTCCCTTTGGGATTTTGGCTGGGGGATGGGCGAGGGAGATGGTGCTTCCCAGCGCCTTTGTTCTCCCCCGAGCTGAGTCCTCTGGGGCTCAACACCTCTCCCTCCCGTTGTCCTCTAGCCCTCGTGCTCTTTCAGCAGAGCTGTTGACTTATAACATTCCAGATGTCATGTCCTGCTGGCTGTGAGAACACACTCCTTCCGACCCCTCCACTTTTGAAAGCCAGACTTGGGGGCTCTGCCTTGCCCGGTGTGCTGCCCCTCCACTGGCCCAGCTCCCTCCCACCAGTCCGTGTATCGCACACCTCCTCTCCCCATCTTCCTACCCTCTTCCATGGGCCTCTTGTCTACACTTGGCTCTAGAGTATCCGTTCTGCTAGTCTTCTGGCAGTTTTCTGGGTTATTTAGGCAGATGTGGGTGGAATCTAAGTGATCAGCAGGATGCAGTGAGCCCAGCATCCTCCTACCCCGCAATCTTCCTCCCCAAGCAAGCCCTGAGGCTTAATTTATTTTTTTAATTTTTTTTTCAACGTTTTTATTTTATTTTTGGGACAGAGGGAGACAGAGCATGAACGGGGGAGGGGCAGAGAGAGAGGGAGACACAGAATCGGAAACAGGCTCCAGGCTCCGAGCCATCAGCCCAGAGCCTGACGCGGGGCTCGAACTCACGGACCGCGAGATCGTGACCTGGCTGAAGTCGGACGCTTAACCGACTGCGCCACCCAGGCGCCCCAACCCTGAGGCTTAATTTAAAGCAAAGTCTGGTATTACTGCCCTTAAAAGGAGGTACTAGCAATATCAGATCCATTCATTCTGTTTTCCATTGAGATAATTTGAAGCTGAGTCTCAGGGCCTGTGATGGCCAATTTATTTCAAGTTATCATTACTTTTAGAATATATTTCTCCTTGGTCCCAACCAAACATGGTAACCAGGGATCCTCACCTCTAAGTATATTTTTCTTGCCATGTCAGTCAAGAGTTCTGCTCAACTGTTCAGCCTCTTATTTATGTCTTCTTCAAGTCAGAGTAGTCCAAACCAGGACAGCTGTAGACTAAAAGGGACTCACTCCCAAATCAAGGTTTAAGATTTTATATTTCTTTTTCTGTAAGAATTTGAGCCAAAAACTTATGTAGTCATTAGCCCTCCAATGCCTTCAAACAGATTTCTTCTTTCTTTCTTTTTATTTAATCCAAGTCTTCTGGTCATTCCCTGTGGGTCATTTTGCCCATTACTGAAAGTGAATCATCTGTATTAATTTTAATGGTTGTATGACTATGAGAAATTAGTTACTTTTAGAAGACTGAACTAGCTCATATTTAAAATATGAATACATATATCTCATGGTCATTATCAGATTCATAATGAGTAATACTGAGCCACATGTGTTATGTCTGCCATGATATATATGTCCAATAGTTTAGTAACTGTTATTATTGCTTTAATTTTAGGTAACTTGCCAGATTCTTTTCCAAACTTTATATTATATGAATTTTCAAACTTTTATTTATTTTTAAGTGTATGGTATACATGTGAAAATATATTCCCCAAAATTAATTTCTCATATTATCATCTTACTTGATCTAGGAACATAAAGATAAATAAAGTAGTAGAAGATAAATCCAAGCTTGTTGGTTTGAACAATAGGAGGGATGGAGTGGCCCCTGAGGGAGATCAGGAAAATTGAAGTTAAAGGAGGTGTGGTGCCAAACTCTAGGATATCTCTGACTCTGGATATTCATGTGATATGTAAACTTCTCCTATGTCAGGAAAGGCTGGTTATGTAGCTAATAGGATATTGTGTGATTTCCAAGCTGATTCATAAAAAACATTACGGACATCTGTCTGCTTCCTCCAGAAACACTCACTCTGCAGTGAGATAACTCCCATGTCATGAGGGAACACATGAAGCAGTACATGTGGGGAACTACTGAGGCCATAGGACATGAGAGAACTTTGCAAGATGTGTGAGTGAGCCTTTTCAAAAATGGATTTTCCAGCTCTAGGCAAGCCTTCAGATGAATGCAGCCCCAAGTGAGAGCTTGAATATAAACTCATGAGAAAACCTATACTAGAAATAATAGGCTGAGCCTTCCTGTATGAGACAATACATGTCTATTGTTTGAAGCTACTAAGTCTTGGGGGTAATTTCTTTTGCATCAATGAATAACTAAAATGTAAGGGTTCAGGGAAACAAAAAAACAAAACAAGAGTTTGGCTTTGGACAACGCAGCAGATGTGTGTGGTCCAACTCTGCCTGACCCAGTTTATTTCATAGCAGCTACAGTGAACACTTGTGTAGATTGCCAATGCCCATCGACTGATGTATCAGAACATCTCTCTGCTTTTCAGTGCCTTTCCTAGTGTCTCAGAAATCTACTTAACCAGATGTAGGCATAACTCCAAAGGACAAGGGAGACAAAAACCAAGATTTTTCTTCAAACCGTGTTTTCAAATGTATAGAAATTAAATATATATGTATTTTAAATAAATTAATATATATATACATATATTGTATATATGTATATGTATATATATGTATATATATATATGTATGTATATGTATATGTATATATATGTATATGTATATGTATATATATGTATATATATATTTTTTTAAGTGGTTAGTAGATACCTAGGTTATAATGGTGATATAATGTTGGATATAATGTCTAGAATTCAAAAGAGAGGTCTGGGCTACAGACATGAATTTGATAGTTGTCAGAAAATATATTAAGCCATAAGACTGGATGACCTCCCAAAGGAGTAACTATAGAATGAGAAGAGCGTGAGAAATGAATTATGAGGCACTCCTGCAATGTAGATTTTCCATTTTTGCTTCTAAATTAAATACAAGCTCTCATAAACGTATCTATTCTGCATTTTCAAATATTTTTTTCATTATAGTACTGCATAAACTATGTGTGAATATGCATTATTCAGGATTCTCCAAAGAAACGGAACCAATGGGATGTACTGGTATACATAAAATATATTTAAAAAAATTTTTTTAACATTTATTTATTTTTGAGACAGAGAGAGACAGAGCATGAATGGGGGGAGGGTCAGAGAGAGAGGGAGACACAGAATCTGAAACAGGCTCCAAGCTCTGAGCAGTCAACACAGAGCTTGACATGGGGCTCGAACTCATGGACTGTGAGATCATGACCTGAGCTGAAGTCAGACATTTAACCAGCTGAGCCACCCAGGCGCCCCAAAATATATTTTATATATACATATATATATATATATATAATATATATATATATAATATATATACATATATTATATATATATGTATATACACACACACACATATACACACATATATATATACACACACATATATATTATATATTATATATATAATATTATATATATATGTATATACACACACACATATACACACACATATATATACACACACATATATATTATATATTATATATATAATATTATATATGAAATATGTGCGTGTGTGTGTGTGTATATACATATATATATATATATATATATATATATATATATGTATATGTTTTTCTTCCAGTAATGGACAAAGAATCTTGCAGGGTATGACCAGAAAATTTGGATTAAATTAAAAAAGAAAGAAAATCTGTTCAAGGGCATTGGAGAGTTAATGATAAGGTAAAGAATTATTGGTGGGCACCTGGGTGGCTCAGTCAGTTAAGTGTCCAACTTCGGCTCAGGTCATGATCTCATGGTTTGTGAGTTTGAGCCCCATGTTGGGTTCTGTGCTGACAGCTCAGAGCCTGGAGCCTGCTTTGGTTTCTGTGTGTGTCTCTCTCTGCCCCTCCCCTACTTGTGCTGTATCTCTTCCTGTCTCTCAAAAATGAATAAATGTTAAAAAAATAAAAATTAAAAGGAAACAATTACTGGGCCAAAGCCTGAAGAGCAAAGAGACCCAAAATTATGAACCTGCATTTTGGGACCATTTTACTGTATAGATGTCTGATGAGGCCTCTTCTTTCTTCCACTCAGAGAACTGAGAATTCCAGCCACCACCATCAGCACATTTATTCATTTGATTGATCCTACATTTCACTGAAATTGGTTTCAGAATTGAATCTCCATTTACCACTACCATAAATATATCTACTAAAAAGACTTCAGAATTTCTTTGCACTTTGTTCCTAATCTACACAGCCAGGACAGCTGTAGAGTAAAAGGGACTCAGAGTATATAATCAATTAATATACATGTGTTCCTAAGCTATCTGCATGAGTTCTTTTTTTCTTTTCTTATTTTCTTTTCTTCTTCCTTTCTTCCCTTCCTCCTTTTCCTTCTTTGTGGTTAGAGTATTCATTTGAAATATATTTAGGGTCATTTGTTTTAGTTTGCTTTAAGTTTGAATTTTTCCACTTTTTCCCAATATTACTGTTTTAATTTATTTTTATACACAGTATTAACATACTTTTAAAGTGGAAATTGTATAAAAAAGTTTATCTTGTCACTCCCTTTTGTGTCCCTTTACCCCACACATACCCTATCCTTTGTATATAAACTTCATAATTTTATGATTTGTCCCAGTGTTTACTTTCATAATGATAAGCAGATATAGGTGTATTTTCTCATTTTCACTTCTTTCTTACAGAAAAAGATAGGGTACTATATATCTTCTTTTATACTTTTTTTCTCCCTAAATAAAATCACCTGAAAATTACTCCAAAATTACTCCAGTTTCACATAGGTCTTTCCCATAATTTTCATCAAGCTGTATAAAATGCACTTCTATCACTAAAATTCACCTCTTTTATGTCATTTTTATTGGCTATCCAATAGTCATTTGAAACTTTCCAATTTAATGTCTCCACCTGAGATGATCTTTTTGTTTCAAAAATAACCTCCAAGGGCAAATTCGATTTTCATTTGATATGTTTGTGAATCTTCAGGCTGTCAAATAATTACTCTTTTTCTTCACTGCTGTGCATTTAATTGCCATCAAAGTCATGCATTTTATTCTTTGAAATATTTGTATTTTTGGAATACTTTCTTCATCATATTGCTACCATCCCAGACCTCAACATTTCCATCTTGAATTGTTTTCCTTGATAATCTCATTGTCTTTGAGATTCCCCTTCCATTATAGTCTAATTTACATTTGCATGTCAAATCTAAGGTTTCTAAAATATCACTTTCCTAACACTCACTGTGTTCACAACCTACAAAAGCTCTCCACTATTTATTTCAATATGTTAAACTACTGCTCCCAGAATGCTAACAGTCTTAATATTTGGCTCTTTCCTAATTACGACAACTATTGTTCTTAACATCTCATACCTTGATCACATATTATGTGTTTGCTTTGGCCTCTTTGCATTTGATTAAACTGTTCCTTTAAACTGGAATGTTCTTGTCATCTGATGATCTGTGTCACATTTCATCATTCTCCTGCAACTGCTCTTGACCTCAAAATCCTCAAGGTATCATGTAGTTGCATGAAAGTATTATGTTCATCTCTAAAGCTTTGTAAGATGGACTATATGAAATGTTACTTGTTTTTCATATATGTCACAAAACAAAGCAGAATTATTGACATTTATGAAATATTTCCTGAACATTTAAAAAATCCTTTAAAAGTACTTTGAGTTTTAAAATGTATATTTCATTATAAAATTTTAAATTTATTTTACTTCTGTATTTTATTTATATTATTTGATTAATAAAACATTATTGATAGTAAAGTCATTTTGGCCTTTTCAGGCAACTTTTATCTTTATAAGATTAATAAGATTTTATCTTTATAAGATTTTATCTTATAAATTGTACTAAATTAATAATTTGTGTTATTTATATGAGAAGATTATTTTTCAAGACTGATATGCTTTTTCATATTTATTTAGTCAAAGATATGTTAAATATTAGAAATAAGAAACAAGAAAGTATACACTGAAACATTCTATCTCTGTTCTTAAAATAGCTGGCTGTCCTGCTGTACATATTATATTTTAAAATATTTATTTATTGCAGCTTGTTTTCCTTATGCTCAGGAACCATGCTCCTTAGAGTCACTTTAAAAGTGTTTATGTTAACTATTGAACTAATAGGAACTGAAGTCTTCATCAATGATATAAATTTAATATTCTTGTTGCATAGCTGTCTGTACACTCTTCTCCAGTAAACACTAGTGATTTGTTTGAATTCACTTCTTCTAGTTTCACTTATAATAATGTTATTATTGTGAAAAAATATCAGTTTTAATTTAAACAAGAGACAAAGAGTCTTAAATACTATTTCTTCTATTGCATGGTATATTTTTAATATCTTTATTTATTCACCCCACTAGTGTTATTAACAATAGACCTGAGATTACCAACAAGTACATATAGGCTTTGTTGCATCCTAAAAAATCTAAGGATGTTTAAAATAAATGCCAAATGATTGATCAAGATGAGAAATAATGGAGTTCAGTATGGTTTGGAGTCACAAGCAAAGAATTATAGAGAATAGGACAAACTTAAGCTGAATTTGGAAGGAAGATTACTATTTAAGTAACTAGAGAGGAATGAGTATGGCATTTCCAGTGAGTCAAATCAGAGTAGGTCACTTTGGGAAAACCAGAAGAAAAAAGTTCAGAGTCTGAAAAACAGATTTTTATCCATTAATGCCAAGTGCAGGAGTCTGAGTCCCAATCCAAGCTTTCAAATCTGTGCTTCAGATTCATAATAGTAATTCAAATAATTAATATGTGTATATGATTAACAGTGAATTTTAGTGGCAATAAACCAATTATGAATCAGTTGAAATACTTGTGAAATGTGGAATTTCTGAATTAGGGTATGTGCTAAATTCTCATTGCAATTGCAACCAGACTCCATCTTCAGCTTTTGCACTTACAGCAGAAGCACAATCTTACTGCATTTGTAAAAGAATATTAATCAAAACTCCTTTCCTTTCAGTGCAGTTATTTGTATCAGATGAACAGTGAGACCTTAGTTCTATTACTTTAAAAAGGTCTTGACCACCAGATAAAATCCATTACAGAAAATTCCCCTTGTACTGGATACACGTTGCCTCTTCAAGACTGGCAAAATGCAATAAATCTAAAATTCTCAATACAGTAATTACAACTTCAGAGAAATTCTCAGATTGGATAAAGTAACAAAAGTAACTTCTTATCATTTCTGAACTTTGAACAAAGGACAAAAAGTTAATTGACTAAAATGATAGAGTTTACCTTCAAAATGAAAGCACATTAACCTATAAAGTCAGTCTGTCTCATTGAAAATAAATTATTTTACCTCTGTATTTTTACTGTAGAAATCTCTTGTGGGAAAGAAACATCATTAAACCATAAATTGTGATATTTAGCAAAATTCATCAATAATGGTTAAATAAATTCACTTTCATGGCATCCACCCAAATATATCAGGCACAAAAACATGTATTATTAGCTTAGAACTGTTGGGACATCATTAGAAGCATACATTCATATTTCTTTTTATGATCTACTCCAATTAGGGGAGCACAGAAATATAAGACAATGTACAGATAAGCAGTGATGGAACATAGGTCGAGAAATTATAGTTAACTCAAAAAAGTATAGTGAAAAAAAATTGTTTTCCAAGTACATTGGGCTTCCAGCATTTCTGTCACTCCCTAGCTCTTAGTGAACACCTTTTACTTTGTAAAGTGCTAAACAAATGTAAGTTATTTTATTTAGCTCCACACAGGTATGAAACAAGTTGAATAAATATAGACAATAGAGTTACAAACTTCTTTGGTTTAATATACAAGTAAAAATTTGGCTGCCTACAAATGTTTACAGTAGAAACAAATAAAATAATTCCTACTGGAAGTGAAATGAACTTGTGAACTGTTCAGTTTTGAGTAATTCTTGGATAGGAGAGAAAAAAAGCTACAAACACAACAGCAGTCCTCTAACTTTTCATGAATAGCTTTCCATCTCCATTGACCTCAGTGAGAGTGTGAAAAAGTTAGTGACCAAGTTGGTTCATTTTCTTTATTGTACTGATGAGGCAGTTGAGACTCTAGAGAATATTTGGGCTTCCAGCCTCCAGTCTGTACTAAAGAAGCTTGGAAGTCAGCACCCTGTTCTAACGAGTAAAAACCTGAGCAAACTGAAAAATCAACCACTCTTCTCAGATCCTTAAGAGAAGTGAGGTCATAGGGCAAACTCTGTCCCCAAAATTGGAGTGAATGCAGAGAATCATAGGTTATGGGAGCAGAGACTCACAAACTGCCATCTTGGTGGGAACCACTGCTGGAGTGGGGAGACCTGAACCACAACTGAATGGAAGGAGTCTCAATGTGGGCAAGTCCAAGAGCTAAAAATTCCTACATGACCCAGTTATAGTGTTTTACCTCCATGAGCTTAACAGAGTCTTTGTTTCTGGCAGGTGGAGGGGAAAAAGAACCATTTAGAAATAACACCATAGCACATTGTTCTAACAAAGGCTGCCATCAGGAGAAGCTAATTAACCACAACCTATCTGCTGGGGTTTTATCAGAACCTGACCCATGTAAAGAAAGGGAAATACCCAACTCTAGCTGGATCTAGCCATCTACAAGGCCATCTGATCCTACCTAAAGGAGTAGGGAGAGGAACAGAGAAAAACTGTGATGTTCACAATCCAAGGCACAGACTCACTAAAAGAATGACACCTACTCTTAGGACTATAGAATGTGTCCCTTCCCCATACCTCACTTCCGTGTTACCAAAGATCTATTTGTAGCAGTTCCTTGTACCAGTAATCATGTTCAGCTATAAAGAAAAAAAGATTACAAGACATGCTAAATGGCAAAAAACACAGTTGGAAGGGACACAGCAAGCATCAGGAGCAGACTCAGATATGGCAGGGATGTTGGACTTAACCACACCAGGAATTTAAAATAACTATGATTAACAAATATGTGAAGTGCTCTAATGGATAAACCACATTGCATAAAAGACAAGATGAGTAATGTGAGCGGAGAGATGAAATTCTAAGAAAGAACCAAAAAGAAATGGTAGAGGAAATAAAAAATACTGCAACAGAAGAGACTGTCTTTGATGGCTTATTAGTAGGTTGCACATGGCTAAGGAGGAATTCTCTGAGGGGCATCTGGGTGGCTCAGTAGGTTACGCAACTGACTCTTGATTTCAGCTCAGGTCATGACCTCATAGTCATGAGATTGAGTCCCATGTTGGCTCCGTGCTGCACATGGAGACTGCTTAAGACTTGCTCTCTCCCTCTCCCTCTCCCTGCACATGCACATTTTCTCTTTCTCTCTCTGTCTCTCGAAAGAAAGAAAGAGAAAGAAAGAAAGAAAGAAAGAAAGAAAGGGAAAGAAGAAAGAAAGAAAGAAAGAAAGAAAGAAAGAAAGAAAGAAAGGGAAAGAAAGAAAGAAAGAAAGAAAGAAAGAAAGAAAGAAAGAAAAAAAAAAAAACTCTCGGAGCTTGATGATAAATCAGTAGAAGCCTCCCAAAACTAAAAGTAGTCAGAAAAAATGACTGAAAAAAAAAAGTAGAAATCTAAGAACTGTGGCACTGCTACCCAAAGTGTAATATAAGAGTAATGGGAATACTAGGAAACTTAGGCCTCTTAACTCCAGTTCTGGTTTTTAATTCTGCGCCATGCTCCTGCAGCACAGAGATCTACTTCCCAATTGCCTAGTTGGTTCAAATTGCTGGCTGCTCATAAACCGCTCTTGGATTGATTGTCTCCTTACAAATGCCTTTGTTCTCACTTCACTAATACACATCTATCCACAATCAAAAGAACATGACACTAATAAAACTTTGCAGAGTACCAAATAACTACATTAAAAGACAGTTAATAGGTTAGCAAACTCCACCCCTTCTCTCTGTGTATGTGGTAATTTTTTCTAAAGCACACAAGTAGAAACCAATCTGTGTGTTCTATTAGTTATATATAAAAAAAGGCAATCAAAACAAAGAGAAGATTTTGGTTAATGTACTCAGGATTTTCTTTCTAACATTCTACTAGAAATTAAAATAATGGCTTACTTTCTGTTAGTAGAGATTGGAAAATAAAATGTCTATTACTTATACTTCATGGAAAGCAATATTTGCACTACTGCAAAGTAATTCAGTCATTCCAAGAGATGAATTTTGATTGTGTCAACATTATAATGTCAGTGAAAATAAAACAAAACTTGCCAAATATAAGTTATAGAATGGCTTCTGGTTCCTATCATATCCAGGAAGACAGAGTAAAATATTCACTCACATCATTTTTGGCTTCGGAATGAATGGATTACTCGAAAGGTATTTTACCTGAACTTTGGGAAACATATGTTAGAGAAATATATTATGAGGTTAGAGAAAAGGGATGGTAATGATTAATGTTTCTTCTTATTTCCAAAGTATTGTTTACTCTTGTGCTGGTGAAGGTAGTTTTATTTTCCATAAGAGAGCACTGTCTTGTAAAAAGCATAGTTTTCTGAAAGGGACATGAATTTTGGAAGTTAGCTTCTAATACATATACGTTCTTAACTTATATTTTTTTCTAAGTCATACCTGCCTAAACATTTGTAAAACTACTCCCATATCACTGCCTCCTCAAGTCTCAACAAAATGTTTTCTTAATTGGAAGGCCATGGATCTTGGCCAAAGTGGCAATCTTGAAGTCAATGGGTATCTTGACTTCTGTCCATGAGCTTCCTATCCAATGCATGTGCTTTTAGTTCACGAGGAGAATTTTGAACTCCAAAGGAAAGGATATTTAATGTGCCCATCCCTGTTACTTTCCTATAATAATTAATACTCTTTCCTGATAGCCTTGCACTAGGTCTCTGACATATAATGTATTCAGGTCTTATAATAGCTCTGCTAGATATGTAACATTAAATCCACTTGTGTATATGGAAATTCAAACCTGAAGATATTAACTAACTTGATCAATCACAAGCTCTGAGCATTTTATTAAGGTCATTAGAACAGAATCAAGGTAGACCACTTCTAAATAGGAGCAGAATCAGCTCCTTATGGTGAACGAAAGGATAAATTATGACTTTTTCCCCATGGCACTTGATCTACTCTTTCAGGCTAAGGTGTTAGAAACCTTTTTTCAAGTAGTGCATAGGTAGGGGGAAGCCATTAACCCTTGGGTTTATATATATATTTTTAGATATCCCAGGAGAAATGGGAGATAGATGGATCTTTTGTAGAACAAACAAAAAGAATCTTAACAGTTCTGGAGTGGCCTGTTCAGTCTATTATGCCCTGGTGATGTCCCAGAGGTACCTGAAAGCAGGGAAGCAGAGAAATCAGTGGGACTATGAGCTGGCTGTTCCTCACAATAAATTCACAATTCATATTAAATATTTTGAAGAAATATTTATGCAGGAAAAAATACTTTGAAAACCATTAATTCAGAGAATGAGATGTGAACAGAATGTGAATCATCAGGCAATCAGTGGACTCAGGCAGGAACCAAGAGGGGCAGGGGAATAGTTTGCCTGACTCAAAATTTTCCTGGACCAAGGCTGATAGGAAACCCATTATCTTATTCAAAGGAGAGAACTAAAATAAAAAATAAGGCTTTACCAAAGCTGAGTGTAGAGTGACAACTCTGCCATCGCGACTCATTCTGTCACCACCTGTATCCATAGTTTGTACATTCCATCCGCTAAATTGCTAGTTAGCACAGTGGTGAAACTCTTTAATGTCATTATCAAAATAAAACTGGGTTATAATCCCTGATCTAGGGCCACAAAGCTGTTGTACTTTGTATCTATTGTACTGATACCCTAACCAAGGGGACAGATAGGATTGAAATCCAGTTGTCACTCAACTCATCAGCCTTACTCTATGGCTTGGGAATGTATCTGGATGGAGTAAGAGATACCCTTTTCTCACTTACTCAAAGACACCACATGGGCTAGTGACAACCTGACTTGTGCAATGGTCCACTCTACACCCACCTCCACCGCATGTAACCTCCATTTACCTGTCTCATGGCATTTTTGTGTAACATTTTAATGTAACCCCCAGTAAATTTGGGCCATTATTCCTTGCCATGTAATAACATAAGCATGATTTGTTATTATATCTCCTACATCTTAGTACTGTCCCTGACACATGAGATATTTCATGCATGTTCCAATGAGGTAAAATTAATACATATAATTCACAGTAGAGAACTTTAAAAAAGTATGTACTTATATAACTTTTTTATGTTAATTACAATGAGATATTTGATGTACTATATGAATTAGATGAATCATAAAATATATTTAGTTCACTCAAATCCCAGGAAAGAATTAGACTGTTTTCTATCATACAGTACTTGTCTTGCTTCTTTAGATACTCTCCATTGGCATAGACAGCAAAATTTAAAAGCCATAGCAATATCACATGATTTAATCAATCATATGTCTGATTAAGAGGTCTTGGCCTGAAAGAGGTAAAAAGGAGTTTCTACTACATGATAGATTCTGTGTTCACTTGAAATCATTCTATTTTACTTTAAACATACAGCCACTCTTTGAATTAGACATTTTATTTTTAAAATGAGGTAACTGAATTTCAGAGAACATAAATGGCTTAGTAAAAGTCACTTATCTTGTAAGTGCCAGAATTGGAAAGTCCAGTATTGATATGAGAGACTAATTTGTCCAGTTGATATTTTACTTACACTGATGATGCCTTCACAATGATGGAGTACTTTGTTTACTTGAGAATTTTGGCTAATTATCTCAATACTTTTCTTACACAATGAAAAATGACCAATTTGAGTGATGTTATTTTTTTCTCAGTAAGGTGACTTTTCTTCCATTTAACTGAATGTATTGATGTCATTATTGCATAGTCAGGTTCAACCTCTAACTTCCCACTGAATCCTGGTACATGAAGTGAAATACAAAGACACATTCAAACATAGGCCAAGGATATTTTCATTATCATTCTCCACCAACCATGTATATTCTTCCTTTAATGAAAATGATTACCTTTTCCTAGCTTTGTTCATTGATGAAAAATGTTCCTTGTTTTTCATTGCTTAAAAATGTCTCCCTGAGGCATCACAATCCCAGACTTTAGCCTCTACTACAAAGCTGTCATCATCAAGACAGCATGGTATTGGCACAAAAACAGACACATAGACCAATGGAATAGAATAGAAACCCCAGAACTAGACCCACAAACGTATGGTCAACTCATCTTTGACAAAGCAGGAAAGAACATCCAATGGAAAAAAGACAGCCTCTTTAACAAATGGTGCTGGGAGAACTGGACAGCAACATGCAGAAGGTTGAAACTAGACCACTTTCTCACACCATTCACAAAAATAAACTCAAAATGGATAAAGGACCTGAATGTGAGACAGGAAACCATCAAAACCTTAGAGGAGAAAGCAGGAAAAGACCTCTCTGACCTCAGCCGTAGCAATCTCTTACTCGACACATCCCCAAAGGCAAGGGAATTAAAAGCAAAAGTGAATTACTGGGACCTTATGAAGATAAAAAGCTTCTGCACAGCAAAGGAAACAACCAACAAAACTAAAAGGCAACCAACGGAATGGGAAAAGATATTTGCAAATGACATATCGGACAAAGGGCTAGTATCCAGAATCTATAAAGAGCTCACCAAACTCCACACCCGAAAAACAAATAACCCAGTGAAGAAATGGGCAGAAAACATGAATAGACACTTCTCTAAAGAAGACATCCGGATGGCCAACAGGCACATGAAAAGATGTTCAGCGTCGCTCCTTATCAGGGAAATACAAATCAAAACCACACTCAGGTATCACCTCACGCCAGTCAGAGTGGCCAAAATGAACAAATCAGGAGACTATAGATGCTGGCGAGGATGTGGAGAAACGGGAACCCTCTTGCACTGTTGGTGGGAATGCAAATTGGTGCAGCCGCTCTGGAAAACAGTGTGGAGGTTCCTCAGAAAATTAAAAATAGACCTACCCTATGACCCAGCAATAGCACTGCTGGGAATTTATCCAAGGGATACAGGAGTACTGATGCATAGGGGCATTTGTACCCCAATGTTCATAGCAGCACTCTCAACAATAGCCAAACTATGGAAAGAGCCTAAATGTCCATCAACTGATGAATGGATAAAGAAATTGTGTTTTATATACACAATGGAATACTACGTGGCAATGAGAAAAAATGAAATATGGCCTTTTGTAGCAACGTGGATGGAACTGGAGAGTGTGATGCTAAGTGAAATAAGCCATACAGAGAAAGACAGATACCATATGGTTTCACTCTTATGTGGACCCTGAGAAACGTAACAGGAACCCGTGGGGGAGGGGGAGGAAAAAAGGAAAAAAAAAAAAAAAAGAGGTTAGAGTGGGAGAGAGCCAAAGCATAAGAGACTGTTAAAAACTGAGAATAAACTGAGGGTTGATGGGGGGTGGGAGGGAGGAGAGGGTGGGTGATGGGTATTGAGGAGGGCACCTTTTGGGATGAGCACTGGGTGTTTTATGGAAACCAATTTGGACAATAAATTTCATATATTATAAAAAATAAAAAAAAAAAAAATGTCTCCCTGCTTCAAATTCTTTTCACCTATTGCTGTTTCTCTTGGATGAGTGTTTTGTTGTTGTTGTTGTTGTTTTGTTTTGTTTTGTTTTAATTCTGGGTGATTCTCAGCAATCTTACACAATATGCACTTTCTCAAAAAATCAATTAATATAAAATCATGCCCAGGATATATATCTTTAAAAATCAAAGATATTTAAGCATCCCAGATGATAAAATATAGCAATCAGTTATATATACAGATTTATCCATAGTTTGTAATCTACACAAAGAAAGATAATACAAAATTTAGATCGTCTCCAGAAATGTTTATGAAAAGTTTTATGTAAATATATAAATGTATATAATGTAATATATACATTTATACATGTATGAAATGTATATATATTATATAAATGTAAATATAAATATAAATGTAAATATATTATATAAAATAAGTATTAAATGTAAGTATATAGGATAAATACAGACTCACATACACACACACTCATATATATAGTAAATGCCTATAAGAGCAAATTCGCAAACTGTTGTCCTCCTGGGTGTTTGTTAGAAATCATTTAAAGTTGAGCCATTTCCCATAAACATCCAAATTTAGAAGACCAAGCCTTTAAAAGACCAAGGCTATGTGTGGGGACCTGTATGGCTATCCATTAGATAAGATATTTTCCAGATTGTCATGGGGCATATCATCCTCATACACATGGGGATGGCTTTACCTGAATTAGATACTTCTTTGCCCATGTATCCTGGTTTAGGACTATTGAAAAGGAAAGGAGATTGACAATAAAGGCTTCTAAGGAAAGAAGTAGGAACCAACGTGATTTAGTTTTGGATTGGGCTGGCAAGAGAAATTTACCCACGAAATGAAACCAAAGAGCATCAAGGAAATGCAATAAAAGCAGGCACTTTAGATGATTTCAAACATTATTAAATGAACAAAATAGATGAGTGCATAATCTGCCATATACTCTCTTCAATAACAATGTGATTACTATTGTTCAGATATCTTGTATAAACTCAATTCAGTAAATATTTTTCAGCATCTACTTTATGTCTATCATCAGGCTGAGCTCTGAGGATGCCAAAATTGGGAAGGTAGCTCTGCCCTAAGGAATTCAAAACCAAAGGAAGAAACTATCATATTATAAGTGCATAAAAATAAATGAATTTGCAACTCATTAATAAAAAGACAAATAACCCAATTAAAAGATAGACAAAAAACCTTACCTTATACCACATAAAAAAATTAACTCAAGTGTATTGAGGACATAAACATAAGAGCTAAAACTATAAAGGTCTAAAAAAAACATAAGAGAAAATTTTCAAGATTTTGGGTTTGGCAATGGTTTATTTGATATGATACCAGAAGCACAGCCAACAAAAGAAAGAATAGATAAAATAACCGATTCAAATTTAAATTTTTTGTGCATCAAAGAACACTATCAACAGAGTAAAAGGTAATCCACAGATTGGGAGAAAATATTTCAAATCACAAACCTGATAAGGGATTCATATGCAGAATATATAAAGAACTTCTACAACTCAACAACAATAACAACAAAAATAGCAAAATAAACAACCGAATTAGTAAATGCAGAAAGGATTTGGATTCGTGGCCAGGAATACATGAAAAGATGTTCATCATTAGCTATCATGGAAGTTCAAATTAAAACCACCATGAGATGCCACTTTACACCATTAGAATGGCTATAGTAAAAAGATAGTTAATAACAGGTGTTGGCAAAGATGTGGAGAAATTAGAACCTTCATAAACTGTTGGTGAGATTGTACAATGATACAGCTGCTGTGAATGACAGTCTGGCAGTTCCTCAAACAGCTGCACGTAGAGTTACTGTAGACCCAGCGTTCCATTCGTAGGTGTGTACCCAAGAGAAATGAAAACGTATGTCTACAACAACTTGTACAAAAATACTCTAGCAGCCAAAAAGTAGAAACAACCCAAATGTCCATCAGTTGGTGAATGGATGAACAATATGTGGGATATCCTTAGGATAAGGATAAAAAAGGAATGAAGTCTGGACACATGCTACAACATGAATAAACCTTGAAAACATTATTCTAGATAAAAGAATTCAGTCACAAAAGACCACATATTATATGATTTCATTTATATGAAATGCCCAGAAGAGACAAATCTATGTCCAGAGAGTAAAGATTAGAGGCTGCCTAGGGCTGGGGTAAGTGGGGGGTTTGAGGAGTGATGGCTAACAGATGTGGGGTTTCTCTTTGAGATAATAAAAACAAAAATCAGCCAATCAACCAGTTATGCCCAGTATATATATTTAAGAAAATCAAAACTATTTAAGCATGCAAGATGATAAAGTGTAGCAATCAGTTACATATAGATATTTTTTATATGTTTTATAATATACGCAAAGGAAGATAATAGAAAATTTAGATCGCTCCCCAGAAATATGTATGGAAGATTATGTATACGTGTGTGTGTGTGTGTATGTGTGTGTGTGTATGTATGTATGTGTGTTTGGTCTTGTTTCAATGAAGTCAGAGTTAAATTGCAACTTTGCTTAGAAGTAAGAACTTTTTCTTCTTTAAAGACAAACAGAGGGGCGCCTGGGTGGCGCAGTCGGTTGGGCGTCCGACTTCAGCCAGGTCACGATCTCGCGGTCCGTGAGTTCGAGCCCCACGTCAGGCTCTGGGCTGATGGCTCAGAGCCTGGAGCCTGTTTCCGATTCTGTGTCTCCCTCTCTCTCTCCCCCTCCCCCGTTCATGCTCTGTCTTTCTCTGTCCCAAAAATAAATAAACGTTGAAAAAAAAATTTTTTTTAAAAATAAAAAAATAAAAAAAAAATAAAGACAAACAGAATGTTAGACATCTGAGCCACATTCACAAGTCAAAGGTGGCCTAAGAAGGTAATTTAACAATGAGCAAATTCTGATTTCATGCAGAACTGGTAAAATATGTTTAACTAATATTTCAATTAAATATCAAACCGTTTCGATAATTTGTGTCATGTTTTTCAAACTTAAAAGTTAAATTAGGGGCGCCTGGGTGGCGCAGTCGGTTAAGCATCCGACTTCAGCCAGGTCACGATGTCGCGGTCTGTGAGTTCGAGCCCCACGTCGGGCTCTGGGCTGATGGCTCAGAGCCTGGAGCCTGTTTCCGATTCTGTGTCTCCCTCTCTCTCTGCCCCTCCCCCGTTCATGATCTGTCTCTCTCTGTCCCAAAAATAAATAAAAAACGTTGAAAAAAAAGTTAAATTAGTTCTGCAATTACATATGAGTGTAGGAAGTCATTCTTAGCCATGCACTTCAATGGATTTTAAAATGTTTGTGGAGGGGTGCCTCGGTGGCTCAGTTGGTTAAGCATCTGACTTCAGCTCAGGTTATGATCGAATGCGAGTTCAAACCCTGCATCGGGCTCTGTGCTGACAGCTCAGATCCTGGAGCCTGCTTTAGATTCTGTGTCCCCCTCTCTCTGTGCTCCTCCCCCACTCATGCTCTGTCTCTCTCTCTCTCTCTCAAAAATTAATAAACATTAAAAAAATTAAAATGTTTGTGGAAAAGGGGGTACTATGTTCTATTATTTTTATGAGATGACTATCTGTAGATATAGGCATACATATAGATAGATATAGATACAGCTATAGCTATGTATAGCTGTAGATATAGATACGGATATAACTATGGCTATAGATAAAGGTAGATATAGACATAGGTATCACCAGTAAGTCCATGAGTATTTCAATTAACTGAAGTCTTTGGTTATGATTTTATGACCCAAAGATACTTTCATACATATTTTCCCCATTTTAAAGAGCAATAAAAAAGGGTAAATGAGTCATATTCTCTGCAAATAAAGAGATAATCTATTGGAAGAAAACTATAAATATATAAAATAGTTCAAAGGAGACTAGAATAATCATAATAATAAAGGTAGGAAGTATATAGTGCAGCTAAATGAAACAAATCACCATACAATGTCATAAGATTTCTCCACATTTTGAGGTAGGCTATCTATCGTAGCCCCAGGTTTGCCTTCAAGTAAAAATGACTTTGTTAGATCATCGAGCAAGTGGATATTCAGTTTTCTTGTATCAAAAAATTAGTGAGTTGGTTCTAGGTTTTCCTCAGCTTTTACTTTTGATGACAAAATCACTATGGCAACTGTATAGTACTTTCATGAATACACTGTCCTTTGATTAGACAGGAAAAAATCCCAAAGAAAGAAAAGCATGTAGCATATGCATGGAATTTCTACAGATAAAGATAGCTTGATAGGTGATTGATAGAGAGATAGATAGATAGATAGACAGATAAATAAAATAATAACGCAAATCAAACTAATACAACCAAACAGCATCAAGCAAGTAAGTTCCACCCCCCCCAAAAAAAAAAAACCACAAAAGATGTTTTTTAAGAAAAGTATATTGTTCAGTTCAGGTGGAGCAGAGTTGTATGTTGTTTGGTGGTAAGCAATAGAACTAGAGTTGGAGATAGTTGTTGGAATCATGAATGCTAGAATTTTATTATGTTTACAGTTAATTTGATAGGTAGAGGGGTCAGGAGTGATTTTGATTATGAATGGGGCTGTTCTGGCAGATTTGAGAAAAGGATGATTTGAAGAGGAAGAACCTTTGAAGAATTTGAAACCAATGCCAGGAATTAGGATCAAGTTAATGTGTATACAAACTGACGTGAGAAAAATGAGAAGAGAATGGAGAAGAAAACAAACATTAAAAAGAACAAAATGTATGAGTTTCTTTTGTGAAGGAATAAGGATAAAGCAAAAGATACACTTTGAAGGGCGCCTGGATGACTCAGTCCCTTAAGGGTCCAACTCTTGATTTTGGCTCAGGTCATGATCTCACAGTTTGTGGGTTCCAGCCCCAAGTCCAGACTTCCATCAGCTCAGAGCCTACTTGGGATTCTCTCTCCCTCTTTCTCTGTCCCTTTCCCACACACGTGTGTGTGAGCATGCTCACACACTTTCTCTCTCTCAAAATAAATAAACTTTAAAAAAAGAAAAGGAAAATTTAAAAAGAAAATTTCTTTTTTTCTTTTATTTGAAAATTTAAATGTGATCACCTGGATAAATGGTGGTGTCATTTCAAAAAAGAAACTCACAATGAGGAGCTTGTCTTTGGGGAGACCAGACACACACAAAAAACATTATATAGTTTAAGAGCTGGGAGAAAGATTAGAAATTAGGTAGGATAATTTGTCTATTTCACACATTAAGAAATCAAGGTTCAGAGAAGTATGACGAATGGAGAATGAAATTTTGAAACATGCTCAGTTTAAAGGACCAAAGAGCAGGTGAAGATACCCAATAAGGCAGTAGAGTACAGCTGATGACAGCAATGAAAATACAGTTTATTGTCAGAGTAAAATGATCACCTCACTATAATAATAACTTTGAAACATGCAGAAGAGCAACTTTCTACAAAAATTCCAGGTGTTGCAACAGTATTTATTATAATTTTAGGAAAACTAATTTTCTCATGGCATGTCCAGATTCTATATTGTAAGAAAAATTGGGAAAAGAAAACATTCTAAAACCTCAGAAATATTTCCTGCTGTTCTGTTACACTGAGATTAATTGCAAGTCACACAAGTTGAACAGTATAAAATGTTTTACAGAGCACATGGAGAGTTTCACATGCCCTAAAATAAAGGGCTATAAACGTGACATACTACACTCTACTGGAAGAATGTCTGAATATTTCTATTATAAAGTAGTTTTCTCCTACTGCAGCTTCCTGAGGAAAGTGACAAGATAAAATTGATTTCTTAAGCCATCATTTCAGAGGATGATACAATTATCTCATTTTAAAATTGAAAAAAAAAAAATAGAGGCGCTTGGGTGGCTCCGTCAGTTAAGCGTCGGCTTCGGCTCAGGTCATGATCTCACAGTTCCTGGGTTCAAGCCCAGTGTTGGGCTCTGTGCTGACAGCTCAGAGCCTGGAGCCTACCTCAGATTCGGGGTCGTTCTGTCTCTCTCTGCCCCTCCCCGGCTCACACTCTCAAGTGTATAATATATACATATTACATATACATATATAATATGAATATATATAAACATTAAAAAATAATAAAAATAAAATTGAAAATATATATAAACATTAAAGAATAATAATAAAGTTGAAAAAAATAAAGCAGTGATGCTGCCAGTAGCTTTCATGTTTCAGAGAAGTTTCACATATGCATACTACAATGAATTTAAAATTTACTAAAAAGGGTCAAGGAAATCAATTTATAAATAGTACAGTTTGTCTCCATTCACAGCTTTAATCTTCAGTTATATTTTTAATTTTCAGTTATATATTTTTCAGTTATTCGTGTCATTTCTTATAAACATATAAATAATGGCTTTAATAATTACTACCATTATATAAATAAGTAAATGTCACTTAATTTCCACCCATTTGTAACATACTTCATATAAGTTAATTCCCAGATATATATTAAAAATATTTATTTAACCAAAATTTTGACATACTTAGAATCTGCAGTATAGTATCGCAATTTTAAATAAATGGAATTTCTGTCACTTATATAATGGAAACAAAGAAGGAAAAAAACCCTAAATATTTTACTTCTAAAATATTCAGAAAAATGTGCACTACACAGTTAATGACCTTTCATAAACTACAGCATCTCAAGCAGATGATCCTACATGGAGGTATACAGATATATATATCTGTTGAATAGAAAGAATAACTTGGGCATCTAGACATCTTTGAAAATTGATGAATCATCTGAAAAGAAGAAAAGAAAAGAGGAGGAGGTGGAGGAGAAGGAGAAATCAGAGAAGAAAGACAAAAGAAAGAGGAGAGAAAGAGAGGAGAAAAGAAAGAAGGAAGGTACTAAGTCACAAATCTGCTTACTTCATCTGCTGGCAGACAAAGTGAAGATAAAGGTCAGTCAGTACTCAACTTATACTCTCAAATATACTAAAAATGTCACTTTTGCCATATTCTGTGCCTAGAATTAGAAACATGACTTTTTTTAATAATTTTTTTAATGTTTATTTACTTTTGACAGAGAGAGAGACAGAGCATGAGTGGGGGAGGGGCAGAGAGAGAGGGAGACAGAATCTGAAATAGGCTCCAAGCTCTGAGCTGTCAGCACTGGCCCTGAAGCAGGGCTCGAACTCACAGACCGCGAGATCATGACCTGAGCAGAAGTCGGACACTCAACCGACTGAGCCACCCAGGCGCCCCTAGAAACATGACTCTTAAACAGGTTTTCCCTACTATCCAAAATAGTGTTTCCATAAAATCGTTGGTAAGCAGAAATGGTATAAAACAAAGACACAATTACCATTAACTGATATCGAAAAATTTTGAGCATTTTCAGACCCCCAAAATAATCTCTCTTAGGCTTTTCTGGTACCTTAGAACACATCTTGCCAACGGATGCACAAAATAAATCGAGATAACTCACAGATGCTCACAGACAGCTCCCAGATGGCAGCTTGATGCCAAGATGCTGAGAATAGTTGCCAGGGAAGGAGCTTGGCGGTGCCACTTTTGCTGCTTGGGGTGTGTGCTACCACTACAGTGGCTTGCTGCAAAACAAATGTTGAATGCTATTTTTGCTTTTCACCTTCTTCCGTAAAAGCCAAAACCTCTTCAGATTTCTTTCAGTGAGTGGAAACAGGTACTAATGTAGGTTTTTCTTAAAAGCAAAGTGGTAAACCTGAACTCTTGAAAAGCAGGGGATCCCTGTAATGGGCATTGGAGGAGGAAAACCGGTTTGGGAAATGAATACATACATTGTCTCTGTTGTAGAACCCTCTTCATTCTCCAGATTACTACTTCTTACTGTAGCCTTTGGATACTGCCTTCCTCTTCCATGTAGTCATCTATGTCTACCTTTCTTCGGCTTTGATCATGGCTAGCTGTCAAGAAAATCTGCTGTAAAATTACCTGTTGAATAGATCGTCTCCAAAATATTTACTTTTTATTAAACAAGCAAAAAAATTCTTATTTAAATAATAATATATATGGGATGATATATAATGGGATTCATTGAACTCCTTTGCATATTATTAAATTGACACCCAACCTACTTTGTCCTCTGATAAGGTCAGTTAAGCTATCAAACAGTGTATTAGGTGGCTGTTTACTCAAAGACTATGAAAATACTAATTCGAAGGGATGCATGCACCCCTATGATTATTGAAGCATTATTTTCATTAGCTGAATTATGGAAGCAGCTCAACTGTACATCAATAGATGAATGGATAAAGAAGATATGGCACACACACACACACACACACACACACACACACAAAATGAGATAATTATTCAGCCATAAAAAGTAATGAAATCTTGCCATTTGCAACCACATGGTTGGATCTAGAGAGTACAGTGCTAAGCAAAGTAAGCCAGTCAGAGAAAGACAAATACCATTTAATTTCGCTCATATGTGGAATTTAAGAAACAAAACAAATGAACAAAGAAAAAAGAGAGAATGAAAGAGAGCGAGAGAGAGAGAAACCAAAAGCAGACTCTTAACTAACAGATGGTTACCATGGGGTGTGGTTGGGGGGATGGGTTAAGTAGGTGAAGGGCTCATGATGAGCACTGAGTAATGTATAGAATTGTTGAATCACTATAGTGTACACCTGAAACTGATATAACACTGTATGTTAACTACACTGGAATTACAAGAGACCAAAATAAGCCCCACAAAAAACAAAAACTGTGTTAGATAATTGCTCCAAAGTACTCATAAAAAGAATAAAACATACATGCATAGACTCATAATATAAGGCAAATAAAAATAATTAATCGTATTGTACTATGTTTAATAATTTTTACTTAAAAAACATCATGGATGAGCCCTTCAATTCTTCCTTCTAATTTTTCAGAATGGTTTACAGTTCTGTTAAGTTTTAGCTTGATGTTAATTTATTTACCTAAATTGTGAACTCAATTTCCCTAAAATTACTTCTCATTGTTTATTGTTGATAGCTCTTTTCTAGTCTTCATAATTTATATTTAGCTACGTAAAATCATAAAACTGGCACAATTTTATGACTTTTTTAGTGCAAATATCAGAGACATCAAAGACTACTCTTGGGGAGTTTGCTGGCTCAGTCAGTTAAGTGTCCAACTCTTGATTTCAGCTCAGGTCATGATGTCACGGTTCATGAGATCGAGCTGACAGCACGGAGCCTGCTTGGGATTCTCTCTCTCTCCCTCTATCTGCCCATCCCGTTTGCTCTCTCTCACTCTTTCTATCAAGGTAAATAAAATAAACATTAAAAAAAGATTGCTATCAAAATAGATTTTTCTGAAGGTAAGCCATCTTAGGAAATATTTTAAATCAAAATCCTCTTGGAAAATTAAATATAATTTTTAAATTACAGTAAAATCATAATTAAAATATTATGACCAGTGATACTACTTTGTATCATACACAAGTAACCCTATTTAATTCTTTTTTTTAGTTTATTTTTATTTATTCAAATCTGACACGGGGCTCAAACCCACTAACCATGAGATCATAACCTGAGTCTAAATCAAGAGTCAGACGCTTAACCGACTGAGGCACCCAGGCATCCCAACCCTCATTAATTCTTATGAGAAGTTTATATACTTCAAAATTCACACTTCAAATATATGTCATACCATACAAGGTAAAATATAATACTAGATATCTGTGTTCTCATAGACAAATGATAGTATTCTTTTGTGCTGTCTGGTTGCCTTACTCAAAGTTTAAAAGTAATATTAATATTAATAATGGTAGATTCTTTCCCATTTCCTGGGGCTAAATATTATATTATGCTATAATCCTTACTTTATTTTTAAATTTTTTGGTCTCTGGAACATAATATTAACCAAAGAATACTCAACCATTAAAAATAGTACTCATGGTCTAAAGAAAATAGGGATATTTTCTTCAATCCTTGCATGAGATTTGTTTGATTCTATAGTAAGACTTCATTCTGTGAGCATTTTTTTAGTCATATGCCCAGATTTTACATTTAATCAAATCAAACCCTTTGGTTTTTGTACAAAAAGAAATTATATGTATTATGTAGATTGAGGTATTCATCTGCATTTAATGTCAACACCTCATTAAAATTTAAGATTCTCTCCAATATTACATTCATAAATACTATGTGCTATTGAAAATCTGTGACATAGATATGAGCTTCTCATTTAAAAGTTTTGCAACTTGCTAATACTACACCTTTTAGAGCCTGTAAACTGTCATGGTGATCTGCAGAATCTACTTTGAAAAAAATGTTTACTTAGCAGTACATGTCATCTCTGAATACAGATGGCCCTTTGAAAAGACAGTCTCACAGTCCTTAGTTAAAATTATTTTTTACTATTTTTATTTATTTGTCGTTATATTCAACATGGATTGAATCATTATAATATACCAAACATTCTTTTATTCTTATGAGATAAGAAATGATAAAAATGACCTTGTGCCAGTTCTCACACTGCTCACTGCCTAGAAAAGGAAACAATATACTATGTATATAATAATGGCAATTTCATAATAACTGTATGTTATATAAACATAAGATTGCTGTGTAGTAATATAAGTGAATGTACATATAAAACTCATAGGTGAAATAGAGATTGATTAACTCTCTTTGAGAAAGGTCACAAAAGGTTCAGAAAAGATAAAACTCAGCAGGGTGTTGTGGTGTGAATACAAACTATCTAGTCTCACAGATAACAGGATACCTTAAACAGAGAAAGAAGCATTTCAGCATTTCCAAAGTATCTCATCAATTGTGGATAGTAGTTAAGAAGGCTCTAGAATATGAACAGTGAAACAAAATAATGAAGCATCATTTATGTCATGCCAATTTGAGAACAGAAGAGGGGTTCTGAGCAAACAATTGGTGTAGACAGATTTCATTTCAGAAAGTTCTCTTATTTGAATGCAGAAGATGAATTGTAGGGAAGAGATATAGTTATACTTCTACTTGTAATAATGCATTAAATTCCATTTATCCTAATCCACTTCTAAATTTCCTTTCTCTTTAACAATTATCACTTTGTTACATACGTTGTAATTATTTGTTATTATTTCTGTTGATTCCAAGCTCTCAAATTTAAATTGCAAGGAGTCTGGAATCTTTGTATATTTTGTTTACTGATGTTTTGCAAGTACCTGGAATAGTACCTGGCCTAGTATGGACTATTGCTTAATATTTTCTCTATAAATAAAATGTATGAGTTGTGCTAGTTTGGAAGGTAGGTTATTGATTTTTTTATATTTAGTTTGATTGCTGTCCTTGACAAATTCTCTTAATAATCATTGAATTTTTTTACTGGTTGCCAGGCTTTCTAGGAATGCAAGCATATGATCATCAAAAGGAGAAAAAAAAATTTTTGATATGCCAATATTTGTACAAATTATTTCTTGATTTGGCTGATTGGATTCACTAGAATATCTTAAACAGAGATAAACAAAAGTAACAATAGTCAATATCCTGTAATTTTCTTGGCATTAAAGATAAAAGTAGTTAGCTTTTAGAAATTATAATTTATGATGAGGAATCTAGTGATCTTCAAAGAAAGGTAGGAAGTGAGTATGGGATAAAACATGAGTATGGGGTAGTTATTTTTGAATGATCCATATTTGATTCTCATGTACTCTCCTGTATTTTCCATTTTTCTCTCTATTTGGTTTGGTTTGACTATCTTTTATTTACCTTATATTTTTATTTGCATCCCCTTATATCTCTAATTTTGTCTCTTCATTTTACATGACATTCATAATATCTGATTGTTTCCCTGACTCCCAGAAACCACCCTATGCAATGGCTTTTTGCTCATACCAGAAGTTGGTAATTGCTTCCCTTAGAGAAGTGGATACAACTTACTGACATGAGTACTTCACTTCTATGGAATGTTAGACTATCTAGTGTTCCTTACTTCAAGATATTTTTGATGTTTCTAAGTGACTTTTTTTGTTGTTATTTTGCCCATTTTTCTAGTTGATGAAATAGTGCATTAGTCTGCTCTCAAATATTATA
This sequence comes from Leopardus geoffroyi, assembly GCF_018350155.1. NCBI lineage: Eukaryota > Metazoa > Chordata > Mammalia > Carnivora > Felidae > Leopardus > Leopardus geoffroyi. The sequence goes on from NC_059328.1 coordinate 90,201,048, forward strand.
GCTAGTAGGAAGTGACAATTCTGATACATCCGATTTATCTTATCAGTTTGTCTGCTTTATCATTAGCCAGCAAAAATAGAAGCAAGACGCCATGTTAAAAGGCCATTGCAATATCCCAAAACATTGATATCAACATATACTATTTGCAAAAATGGAGATATTGGAGAGTCATTTGATTTTGAAGAGAAGACCACCAAGATTTGCTGATAGATTTGATGAGGTGAAAAAAAAAAAAAGAATGATGGATGATTCTGAAATTTTGGTGCAGTCAAAAGCCAACAAATAGATAGCAATGCCATTTGCTGGCCTTGGGAACATCGGTGAAGAAGAATTTTGGGAAAAAAATGTAAAGTAACATATTAGAAATCCAAGAGGAGTTCTTGGTTAGGCAGTTGTATGTACAAGTCTGGACTTGAGAGATTTAGATCTGGAGTAGTCCTGTATGGACAATATTTAAAACTGTGAGACTGGATGAAATTATCCAAAGAATAAATATAGATAGAAAAGATAGCAGGACACCGAATTCCAAAGAAAAGCACTGCAAAGTAGTTAAACGAAGAATTAGACACAGAAGAATAAGTTGGAATATCCAGTGACGATAAGAAAAATCAGGAAAGAATGGAAATCCAAAACCCAAATGAAGAGTGTTTAACATTGAAGGAGTTATCCACCACATCAAATGCTGCTGAGAATTTAACTAAAATGAAGACTGAAATTTGGTTGTCAGATTAAGCAATGCTGAGATCCTAGGTGAGCCACTAGCCTAAAGGTTGACGCTAGAGCTTGACCAGGTTGGTTCAAGAGTCAAGTGAGGAAGTGCAGACCAATTTAGGGGAGTTTTGCTCTAAAGGAGAAGGGAGAAATTTAACTAAAAGCAATTGGGGTAAAGAGAAGATTTATTTTGTTAGCAGAAAAATGAAAACACTATGCTTCCTCGCCATTGGCACTGATCCTATAGAGAAATAAAATGTAATGATATAGGATAATAAGATTATCATGGAAACAACTAAGTCCTCAAGGTAAGTAAAGTTGCTGCCCTTAGGTAGGAATATGATCAGTTCATATACTGTAATGACAAAAGAGTGTAGCCCATATCGTACAGTTGCACATAGTTGAGGGATGGCTGGCAAAGGATGAGAAAGTTTCCTTCTCCTGTATTTTCTCCATGAGATGAAGACTCAGTTTATTGATATTTGAAATGAAAGAAGACTGTTGGAGGTTTTTTAAGGTAGTACAAACTACAAAATATTTATCTAAGATAGCAGAGAGTAGATGGTTTAGTAAAAAAAGATTGCTTTTGGCACTAAGGACCCATGAGATGCTTGGTGATGAAATCAACATGGCTTAAGTGTTCCCTAGTCTCTTTGACGGGCAATGGATTATTTTAATGTATTTTAAAACTCCTTTACATTTTTAGAATAAAGTTTACTCACTTTTCACGACAAAATGAGTTTCACGGTATTTAGTACCTACTTCGTTTTTTTGGTAATAGAATCCATAGTTGAAGTGGCACAATTAGCTATTGGTCAAACACTACAGTTTTTTATGCCTCCCTCAGCTAATTGTATTTTTATGGCAGAATTCAGGGTAATGAACTATGAAAAAATGACGTGTTTAGCTTTTAGGTGATTTCATTAAGAAAAACCAAGATTCTTGTCCTAGCAGTTCTCTTTGTTCCACTGCCTGCAAATAGCAATCGATGGTAAATCCTGAAAGGCATGTATTATGGAGGGCATAACTGTCCTGTTAGCCTGTGTCACTAGAGGACCCATTTGTACTGCACCATTTAGTACAAGAGAAATAAACATTTATTTGGGGTTTTGTCTTAGAAACTTATCCTAACAAAATAATAGAATATTATTTTGTAAATTATTTGCTAATGTTTAATGAAAATATTTACATTCATAGTCATAAACAAAATATAATCATTTTTCCTTGTTTAGTAGTATTAGTTGTGCCATTAAAGTTTTGTATTGGTTTTCTAATATTGAATGGAGAGCTTTGCCTATGTTTCTGTTCTGGATCTTTGAAATAATGTTGAATTATCTATTCTCTACCAGAGGGTTGGAAGTCAGTTTTAGAAATATCTGTTCCAAATGCTTATTATGAAAGATTAGTCTTGAATGTTTTCATTTTCAGATATATTAGCCAATTTGAGTGTACTAGTATGTCTTGTGTCATATTTCTTTGTGTATATTTTGCTAAGATATCAACAGTGTCCTTTAGGTTTTCTAATTTGTTTAGCATAATATTTGATCTCTTTCTTATAGCTTACCCAATTCATATTTCTAATATATATGTATATACATTTTAAATATGTATATTGCTCCTTTTTGCTCTTTAAGTTCATTGATTTATTCAAAGAATCATTTTTAATTTAAGGTTTTTATTTCCCATTTTATTAATGTCAGATATTTGCTTCATGTTTCCTTAAAAATGTATTACACATTTTTTCTAAAAGCAAATAATTTTAATCTCATATTTTTCTAAATTTTAAGCAAAATAACTTGTTTGGGAATTTACCATGTGACCCATAAAATACTACCTCTTTTTCATGTCGTCTCTACCTAAGAACCTTTAAGTATTCTGTTATTAATATTACATATGTTAGTAACAACCAACAATGATCATTTAGCTATTTAGCTCCTCCATAGCACTCGACTGTCAGTAAAAACAACCAATATTTGATGGGACTCATCTCTACACGTTAATCTCATTTTTCTGTATGTCCAGAATGTTTACAAGTTTAGTTTACTCCACATCCCACAACATTTGTTCTGATCTCCAACTGATTAGTTTTCTTCCAATTTTTTATTTAAATTCCAGTTAATTAACATACAATGCTATATTACTGTCAGATGTAGAATTTAGTAATTAGTTTCTTATCATTTGGGTTTTTTTTATATTTTTATTTTATTTTTGAGAGAGAGAGAGAGACAGAGTGTGAGTGGGGAGGGGCAGAGAGCGGGAGACACAGAATCCCAAGCAGGCTTCAGGCTCTGAGCTCTCAGCACAGAGCCCGATGTGGGACTCGAACTCAAGAACTGTGAGATCGTGACCTGTGCTGAAGTTGGCACTCAACCAACTGAGCCACCCAGGCACCCAGGTTTCTTATCATTTGTAAGAGAGAACACATTCCTGGACTAAATTTCATTGTTGAGATGCAGCAGCACCACGGACACTGTAGCAGCTTTTGACTTTCCAGAGGTTGAATAGTTGGATTAGGCTTTGGGGGCAAAAAAAAAAAAAAAAAAAAAAAAAAAGCAAGAATGCATGGGTACATGGATAAATGGACTGGTGAGCAGCCCCCAAAGCTAACCTACTACCTGTCACTAGGTGTGTTACTATCCCAAATCACCAAAGTGGTTATAGCATACAACATAAAGACCTGATAAGGATGTTCAGATCTCCTCTGTGAATTACTGCTTTTTAAAAATATATTTTAAATCAATTTAAAGGCCAGATTTAATCTAGTTGAAAGGCCATAACAGCTAATGCTTTTGAAATTGGCAATCTAGATCTATTTTTTGTAAGTGGATTTGGATAACACTAGATAGATCATAATCAAATATTTCTATTATTCAATCAGATAGTGTTTCCATTAAGAAGCAAGAAAAATAAAATTCAAATCATGGTTATATTGCTGATACATGTAAATTTATGGATGAGAAGCATGTAAATATTACATCAGAAAGCTAAAGGCTTAGAACAGAGTAGCATAAAATTCATTCAAATAATTGTAAAAATATGTCTGAAAACGTATTTTAAACATTTAAATTTAAATTAAAATGTAAATACTACTAAAACTTTTATGTAAGTAAAAGATAATTTTAAAAGCCTTTTCCCTCAAAAAAAAAAAAAAAGCCTATTCTCTCCCTAAAGTGAACTACTAAAGTGATTTTTTTCTAACTTCAAAATATATATTTAATCATATACAACATTGTCTTAAAAATCTTCAGCAAGCATACAACAGCACTGATAGTTATAAACTCAAGGGCTTCTAGCAAAATCTTGAAGGCTTTCTTCTAATTTGCAGTCTTTCCATGTTTTGAGTATTTTATGTATGCAGAGAAGCACACTTATAGACATGTTTATTTTTTAAAAAACACATTTTCTATAGATCTATTGTATTCATAAAGCTATAGATAGATGTATTGATAAATGTATTTGTTGCCTAAATAAGGGCTTTTAATTTTTTCTTACAAGATTGGCAAAAAAAATTTTTAAGTAAATTAAAAAGGATATTTTAGGGGCGCCTGGGTGGCGCAGTCGGTTAGGCGTCCGACTTCAGCCAGGTCACGATCTCGCGGTCCGTGAGTTTGAGCCCCGCGTCGGGCTCTGGGCTGATGGCTCAGAGCCTGGAGCCTGTTTCCGATTCTGTGTCTCCCTCTCTCTCTGCCCCTCGCCCGTTCATGCTCTGTCTCTCTCTGTCCCAAAAATAAAAATAAAAAAACGTTGAAAAAAAAAATAAATAAAAAGGATATTTTATGATCACTGGTTTTCCAGGAGTTAATATTACTAATCTATCTGTACTAATATTAGGATACAATGTTTCTTTTCCTATTTTGTTCATTGAAGAGTAAATCCAAAATATTTCCTTTGGGATTCTCTTTAGACGTTTGTCTTCAAGATTATTTAGTAAAATCATTCATCTGGGAGCATAATATATTCTACAAATGCTTAATAAGATTTTACAATAAGTCTTTCCTAAAGTGTTAAAAATGAAAATTATAATACTCCTTGGATGTGATAAGAAACTGAGAATTTTTATTTTTTTGGATTGATGTGGGAATAACACAGCCATATTATGCAGTTAGGAGATAATGTCTTGAATATTTTTTATCACTGTTGTTTCTTTGGAAATAAAGCTTAAATATACATATGTGTCTGTAAATTATTTTAAACTGGTATATTCCACCTAATTTCCTGAAACCTGACTAAGTTTAATTTCCTGAAACCTGACTAAGTTTAAAGTAACAAAACAGACTGAACTAATTTAACATTTTTTTCTCCATTTTCAATGTTCAAATTCCAAATTGTATTTTAAAGTAGACACCATACGGGAATAGGGTCACTAGTGAAGTATAACTTTTCTGATCAAGCACACACATTTATAAACACACTTGTCATAATGTAAAAATGCATTCGTGGAGGACTGAAAAAATTCATAGATCTCTAAAAACTATAGTCAAGTCTTGTAGATAGATACAGAAGAAGATGATTTGGGAAAGGTCATGAAAAAATATATTTAAATTACCTCAAAAAATCAATTAATGATAAAAAGTTAAACTATTAATTAGATCTATATATGCATGTAATGAAACTAGGTCTTCTAATCAGTATGAAAATTGACTTCTATGAAGTATGCCAGAATATTCTTCTCTTGATTTATTTGTAGGTCTATATCATTTCTATAGATTTTTGTTTAACAGCTGACTTCTTCCCTCATTTCCAATGGATCCTGTGTCCCACGAATGTCTAGAAACTGGGTACTAAATTTAATTATCATAGGTCCTTGTGGAAATCATCATTGAGGTGACCCCCAATGGTTCTTGCTTCCTAGTGTTTGTGCCCTTGTGTAATACTGTCTTCTTGTGTGTGGGCCAGACCTAGTGACCTGCTTTTAAAAATAAAATATGCCAAATGTGTCACTTGTGAGATACTTCTGAGATACAACTATAAAACATTGTGACACTATTTTACAATTGCTTACATTTCAGTACTGTTGATAGATTCAGTGTTATGTTATGAATCTCTTCCCTTTTTAAGGTCCTGTTTTCCCCTCTGGGAGCTTGTAGTATATCTTCTTTGTTCTTGGAGTTTAGCAACTTCACCAGAGTTTGACACATGGTATCTCTTTCATATCTATTTCATACTCAAGAGAATTCGCCTCCTCCTCCAAGGACCACTTTCAGTAATTGTTTCCTTGGAGCTTCTTTTGAAGGCATCCAGTGATATCTACCTGCTCCCAGCTTCAAGGAGAGAAAGCCAAACCATATATTTTGAGTGGCCACTTATTCTAGCTGCTGCCAAAGGCCACAAAGCAAACCCTCCTCTCAAAAGGGTACCTCAGAAAAATCACTGTTTTAATCGTGTAATTGTGGTTTCAATATGCTGACATTTATTTTCTCCAAAGAGGAAATTGGAGAGATAACATTATATGCTAAATTCACAAGTTTTGTTTTGAGTTTTTTGCTCATTCATAGAATTTCATTCATTGATGACTTTATTTGATATAGCGTTATCAAAAGTCCACTGGCAGTTCGTGGGTTCAAGCCCCGTGTAGGACTCTGTGCTGGTAGCTGGGAGTCTGGAGCCTGCTTCGGATTCTATGTCTCTCTCTCTCTCTCTCTGCCCCTCCCCTACTCACACTCTGTCTCTTTCTCTCTCTCAAAAATAAATAAACTTTAAAGAAAATTAAAAAGGAAGCACTTGGGGCGCCTGGGTGGCGCAGTCGGTTAAGCGTCCGACTTCAGCCAGGTCACGGTCTCGCGGTCCGTGAGTTCGAGCCCCGCGTCGGGCTCTGGGCTGATGGCTCAGAGCCTGGAGCCTGTTTCCAATTCTGTGTCTCCCTCTCTCTCTGCCCCTCCCCCGTTCATGCTCTGTCTCTCTCTGTCCCAAAAATAAATAAACGGTAAAAAAAAAAAAAAAAAAAAAAAAAAGGAAGCACTCACATTAAAAAAAAAAAAAAATCCAGGGGCACCCGGGTGGCTCAGTCAGTTGAGCATCCGACTTCGGCTCAGGTCATGATCTCACAGCTCATGAGTTTGAGCCCCGCGTCAGGCTCTGTGCTGACAGCTCAGAGCCTGGAGCTTGCTTCTGCTTCTGTGTCTCCCTTTCTCTCTGCCCTCAACCCACTCACATTCTGTCTCTGTCTCTCTCAAAAATAAATAAACATTAAAACAATTTTTAAAAAACCCAAATAATTTGAGACACTGGAGTTGAAAGGCAATAACATACTGTGTGGAATAAGGAATACATTTGAAATGTTATCTTTTGAGCTCAGAAATATATTCTAATTTCTGCTTTTGCTCTTCTTGACATTTGTTAATTATTGTGTGTGTGTGTGTGTGTGTGTGTACATGCACACATTTTTCAAGAAGCTTTCATCAGAAGACATTAAATTCTGACCTAGATTACTGATTTATTGTTTCTTAGAGCCTACCCCCAAGTAGTTGATTCTCTACTAAATTATTTATTTCCCACACATTTATGGAATTTTATAATATGCATGCATATAACCTACCAAGAATCCAAGATTAAAATCCAATGTTTTAAAATACTGTTGTTCAAAATATATAGATACATGCATTGTGTTCCTGGAGAAGGCTTGCTAGTTTCTCTGCCTGTAGGACAATTATATTTCCTGTTGCTCTTGAAGCTAGGAGTATGCCCAGGTAACATTTTTTTTTTTTTTTTTTTTTTTTTTTTTTTTTGCCATTTCAGAGCTGATGCTTTAAGAAGCAGTGATTGGTTTTCCATGTGTCTTTTCCACAAGTCCTACAATGTTGCAGATAGGGGGTGCTTTGCTCATAGCAAATATGGAATGAAAGTGCTGTAAAGCAGAGCAAAAGCTGACCCACAATTAACATTTAATATAAATGATGAACATTATTGTTTTAAAACTGATGAGAATTGGGAGCAGTTTATTGCTATAGCAAAACGTAGCTTGTTTTGATCAACACACCACTTGAAAAAAATAATTTTCTCAGACTTCATGTTTAAAATGCCAAATAAAAATTAGCAAGGAAATATTTTATTATATTCTCTTGCAAAACTAATATAAAAGAAAGTAGATACAGTAAAGAAAACAATCTACCTGTCTTATGTATATTTAAATATTCCACCAATGTGTTACCCATGTTTTTTGTTTTTGTTTTTTTCAGTTCTCACGAACTGCATTCTCAGGAAAATCACAGAACATCCACTAAAGATTTTATTTGTGTCTGCCTATTTCGTAGACCTGTCATTGCTCAGCTTTAATGAGACCTAGTCAGGTACATAGCCCTCCTAATTTTTGTAGGTATAAGGAAATCCAAAACCCAAGATGCGGGACTTAATTACAAATTATGAAATCCAGACAATAAAGGCATAATAAGAATTGGTTGAGGAATGAGCAAAACAGAAAGAAAAGAAAGGGAAGGGGAGGGGAGGGAAGGGAAGGGAAGGGAAGGGAAGGGAAGGGAAGGGAAGGGAAGGGAAAGGAAGGGAAGGGAAAAGAGAGGGAAAGAGAGAAATATTAATCAATCTGGGAGCTGCCAAGTAAATTATTTGCCCAAGAATTGCTGTAGATCAGCGATCTGCAAAGAGCCAGATAGAAAATATTTTAAGCTTTGAGAGCCATATGATATCTGCTACTGCAGTGTGAAATAAGCTCTAGACAATACAGTTGATTGTAAATAAATGAGTGAGACTATGTTCCAATAAAACTTTATTTACACAAATAAGCCACTGGTCAGGTTTTTTTTTTTTTTTTTTTTTTTTTTTTTTCCCATGGGTTTTACTCTGCTGAATTCTGCACTGGATAGGGACCCCCTGTAATTGGCTCAAAAGCATTGGATATTTAAGGAACTTTATTTCTACATTAATCTGTGTATCACAGATTTGCACTTCTCATTCTACGTAGTTACTATAATGTTTTTCTTGAATTTAACAGTATCATTCTATTTCTTGAGATGCAACCTAATCTATTTTATATCACTTCAATACCTATATGTTGGCTGATGTGAAGAAGGCTTATATATATATAATGTGATCCATTTAGTTTGAAGAATTTCCTTGATGATTATTCACAAAAAAATGTGAGCATATATAAATTGTTTTGTTTATTCAAAATTGCATTAGCAGTTTTCTGATAGGCAATTTGAGTTGAAAGATAAAATTTAAACCAAAGTCAGAAAATAACTATCACTGCTAAAGAAACACTATTTATCGGTGCAGTTGCTCTTGTTTTAATATTATAAATAGGTGTAGAGCTTTTGGAAATCTAAATAGTACCTAAAATGTTTCTCATCATGGAATATGTTATCAGCTATTAGCACTAATGGCATTTGTTGCATATAATAGCATTATCTTCATTACAACCATAATCAAATTAAAGTTGTAATAAAGGTATAGCAGCATAAAATAAACACAGTGTTAAGCATTAATTTTATTTAAGTGATTAATCACTTCAGTTGCATATTTTATGCTTATTACTATAAATTATATTATAGGTAATTTATTTATATTGAGCGTACAAGTGATTACTTTCAGTATCTACAGAAAATCTTTATATTAGGTTCTTATTTGTTTTGTCTCCAAATGTTTTATTAGCAATTGAATAAAAAAACAATAGCAATTCAGAAATAGTAATAGTTGTAAGAAATTTTCTGTTAAACTTGGAATTAATATTAAGTTTTAAGCTAATTTTCTTTTAAATGCTTAAAGTTACATTTACCTATCATACATTCAAAGTGGTTAGCATATAATAATCTTATCATTTTTGACAACTGTTCTAGCATTTTCCCTAAATACTCTATTGATATATAATATAACATTCCTGTTTAATCAGATAGAGAAGGTTAATTAGCTATGTATTTCCATGTCATTCTCTTCTCATAGAATTAGTTTGGAAGTTTTCCTTCCATTTCTATGTTTTGGAACAGTATGTTTCTATGAGAAGAATAGGTATTAACTCTTCTTTAAGTGATTGGTAGATTTCCCCTGGGAAGGCATCTGGCCCTAGACTTGTTTCTTGGGAGAATTTTGATTACTGATTCAATTCCTTTGCTGGTTTACTGGTAATGGGTCTGTTCAAATTTTCTCTTTCTTCCTATTTCAGCTTTGGTAGTTTATATGTTTTTAGGAGTTGATCCATTTCTTCCAGATTGCCCTATTTGTTGGGATATATCTTTTCATAATATTCTCTTATAATTGTATTTCTGTGCTATTGGTTGTGATCTCTCTTCTCAGAGATTTGTGATTTTATTTTTTGAGTTTTTCTCTCTTCTTTTTGGTAAGCCGGCCTAGAGGTTTATCAATTTTGTTAATTCTTTCAAAGAACCAGCTCCTGGTTTCATTGATCTGTTCTACTGGGTTTTGTTTGTTGTTTTTGTTTCTATATCATTTATTTCTGCTCTAATCTTGGCATTTCCTTTCTTCTGTTGGCTAGGCTTCATTTGCTGTTCTTTTTCTAGCTCCTTTAGGCATAAGGTTAGGTTGTATATTGAGATTTTTCTGCTTCTTTAGGTAGACCTGTATTGCTATATACTTCCTTTTATCACCACTTTTGCTGCATCCCAAAGGTTTTTGACCATCATGTTTTCATTCTCACTTGTTTCCAAATCCATGTATTTTTTTTTTCATTTCTTTAATTTCCTGGTTAACCCATTCATTTTTAAGTAGGATGTTCTTTAACCTCCATGTATTTGTGGTCTTTCAAAATTTTGTCTTGTGATTGACTTCAAATTTCATAGTGTTCTGATCTGAAAATATGCATGATATAATGTCAGTTTTGTTTTGTTTTTTATTTGTTGAGGACTAATTTGTGAGTCAGTATGTGATCTATTCTGGATAATGTCCCATGTGCACTCAAAAAGAATGTGTAATATGCTGCTTTAGGAAGAAATGTTCTGTATATAGGGGTTAAATCCATCTGGTCCAGAGTGTCATTCAAAGCCATTGTTTCCTTGTTGATTTTCTGCTTAGGTGATCTGCCCATTACTATAAGTGGGGTGTTACAGTACCCTACTATTATTGTTTTATTATCAATGAGTTTCTTCGTGTTTGTTGCTAATTGGTTTATATATGTGGGGGCTTCCAAACTGGGAGCATAAATATTTGCAATTGTTTGATCTTGTTGGATAGACCCCTTTATTATGATATAGTGTTCATCTTCATCTCTTCTTACAGTCTTTGGTTTAAAATCTAGTTTGCCTGATATAAGTATGGCTACTCTAGCTTTCTTTTGATGTCCATTAACATGATAAATATTTCTCTATGCCCTCACTTTCAATCTGCAGTTGTTTTCAGATCTTAAATGAGTCTCTTGTAGGCAGTGGAAGGGTCTTGTTTTTGTTTTTGTTTTTGTTTTTAATCTATTCTGATGCCCCATTCTTTTGATTGGAGCATATAGTCCATTTATATTCAGCGTGATTTTTGATAGATATGAATTTAGTGCCATTCTGTTAAGTTGTTTCTGCAGGTTTTCTCTGAGGAACAACTAACTTAAAAATTTTTTTAATGTTTTGTTTTGTTTTTGTTTTTGTTTTATGCTTTTTGAGAGAGAGAGAAAGAGAGAGAGAGAGAGAGAGAGAGAGAGAGAGAGATACAGTGAGAACAGAGGAGGGGCACAGAATCCAAAGCAGACTCCTGGCTCTGGGCTGGCAGCACAGAGCCCGACTTGGGGCTCAAACCCATTAACTCTGAGATCATGACCTGAGCTGAAGTTGGACTCTTAACCCACTGAGCCACCTAGGCTCTGGGGAACAACTAACTTTAAATCAGTGCAGAAAACAACAAGATTGAAAAAAATAAATAAAAGGAAAAAAACCAATGGCTCTTTGTGAAAATCAACAAAATTCAAAGTTGATTACATTCTAAAGAGACAGGTAATGAAAATAAAGAAAAAACACAAATTCACCAATATCAGGAATGGGATAGGTGACACCATTACAATTTCTACACATACACTAAGAATAATAAGGAAGTACTGAACAATGTTTGCTAATACATAAGACAATTTAGATGAAATAGAAAAAAGTCCTTGAAAGGCACAAACTACCGAAGCTCATTGAAGAAGAAATAGATAATCTGAATGGTTTTATATCTATAAAAAACATTGAATTTATAGTTAAAAGTTATATGGCACAAATAACGTCAAACCAAAAAATTTTTATTGGTGAATTTTGCTGAACATTTAAAGAAGAAATAATACCAATTCTACACAAACTCTTCAGAAAATTGAAGTAAATTGTACTTTCTAATGTATTTCATGAGATCAACATTACACCTATAACATTACACTGATACCATTGCTAAACATATTATAAATAAAACTTCATGCCAATATCTTACCTGAACATGGATGCAAAATTTGCAATATAAAATTAGCAAATTGAATCCAACAATACTTAAAAGAACAGTGTATCATGACCGTAGGGGGTTAATACCAAGAATGCCAGGTTAGTTTACCATTACCAAATCAATCAATGTATTTTGTCATATGTATAAATCTTTGACTTATCCAGAGAGAGAGAGCCGCACAGTAGTTTGAACAGAATCATATAAAGAATGATAAACTACAATAGGAGTTGGATTGATATGTGATAAATTGGCTAGTAAGAAGTGAACATAACTCAGGTGCGCCTGGGTGCTCACTTGGTTAAGTGACCGACTTCCTCTCAGGTCATGATCTCGCAGTTTGTGAGTTTGAGCCCTGCATAGGGCTCTGTGCTGACAGCTTGGAGCCTGGAGCCTGCTTCCGATTCTGCTCCCCCTCTCTCTACCCCTCCCCTGCTCACGCTCTGTGTCTCTCTGTCTCTCAATAATAAATAAACTTTTTAAAAATTAAAAAAAAGAAGTAAACATAACTCTGAAGAATTTTCTAACAGATATAGAAGCAGTCACTTCCAATAGGGTTGAAATAGGGAACTGCATACATTTCAAAGAGCCAGAATGTGTTGGAGTTTGCAAAACTGTGCCTTGCAGAATGGCAGCGTTGTCACTGTTGGGCTGTATGACTGGAATTCCCTGGAAACCCATCCTTTGGAGCTTGCCAGAAACCTGCCCTTTAACATATTGGAGAAAGCTCTTCATAGGGAGGTTTCTAATAGAGAACTGAAGAAAGCAAACACAATGGCTAATATATACAAATAAATACATGTAGGAAATTTGAAAATATGCAAAGCTCGTATAGTTTTCATTTCTGTAATTACTCATGAGGTCCTAATTGACAACTATGTCTCTTTTCTTCAACTACTCTTTCAGTATTTCCTCTGTCTTCTGGAAGAATATTTGCTGTTCAGCGTTCTATATCTGTGAAAGGCCCAAGCCCTCAATGTTCTGATTTTTTTGGATTGCTATAGTTTTCCATAAACCTTTACCATTGGACATGGACGTATTGGGAAGTACCATAGAGAATCCCCTGGAATACAGATGTAGGCTGCCTTGTGTTTATTGTGTAGAACATATTTTCACTTAGCAGACAGGGTCAATTGTGCAGGCCAGCAAATTAATACACCCTTTTCTTGTTAGCTTAGTTGCAGAAAGATCCTTACATGTCCAGGAGGTGATCTCATCTTTCAGTTTAGTGGAACCATTGTTGTGTGCCTTTTGTTGGAATCATCCCATCTTGATAATTAATGTCTCCAAAGAAACAGCTCAAAGTTACCAGGTAAGAAAAAAATATTCCGTAAGTGGGTTCTAGGTATAATATGACAGACTCCACTCACACTTCCACATCTTACAGAATTCTGATTAAAAGCATATGCTGAGTCCTGTAAATAGAATTTTGTTCTTTTAAGCGGTTGTCTCCCAACTGGTAACAAAATGAGTCTTCAATATATCATTGTGCCTTTCAATTAGGCTAGCTTCTTCAATTGATTGGGTATATGGTAAAATCAATTAAATGCACAAATATGAGCCCATTGCTGTACTTCCTTTGATCTGAAATGAGTTACTTGGTCATACTCAATGCTGTGTGAAATGACATGAGTCTTAGATGTCTTGGTCACTTGAGGTTCCACGGTTAGGCTTTCAATCTCTAACAAGACTAGTAGAAAGTCTGTATCTATTTCTCAAAAGGAAACTAGTTATCTTTCAATGAAAAGAATAGGTTTTCTTCCAATATCCTAAAGGTCTTCCCTGCAATTTTCCTACTTTTGGTTTGCTGGAGGCCCATACAACATACTTATATGCAAGTATTATTAAATCTATTACATTATGAAAAACCCAAGAGGTAGAATGGCTTATACTGATGCCTGAATGTGATAAGGAGTCTTCTCTTGTTCTTGTATCTACTTATAACTGGAAACCTTATGGGTAACTCTAGATGAGTCAGATTAACACAGTATATGTTACACAAAAATCCAAAATGGCCTGCCAAGTATTGTGCCTCTTTTCTCATAGTACACAGTGAAAGTTGCAGCAACTTGTTCTCTTTGGAGGGGATTTCTTGACATGCTCTAGACTGTTGATACAAGAAACTACCCTACAGAGACAGGTTCATGAAATCTGTGAGTATATCTTCTATCCTCTTCTTTGCATAATGCACCTGCTACTTCCTGGTCATCAGATCCAATCAGCATAATGTCATTAGGATAGTGGACCACTTAGGTGTTTGTGGATTGTCAAGATGATCAAAGTCTATAGACTGCATTATGGCAAGTAGAATTAACACAGCCCTGAATCAATCTTCTAGAACTACACCAGTGGCCCTGCAGGCAAATGCAAACTGCTCCTGGCAATCCCTGCAACTTGGTAAAGAGAAAAAGGGATTAGCTGGGTCAATAGTTGCATACCAAGTGTCAGAAATTGTGGTAAAGTAAATAATAGTACCTCAGGGATGCCCAAATCTTAATCCTGAAGCTTATGAAAATGTTACTTTACAAAAGGGGCATAGTAAATGTGATTAAGTTAGGTATCTTGGGATGAGAAAATTATCCTCAATTATTCACATGGGCTTAATGTAGTCACAGGGTTTTTATAAGAGGGTGAAAGAAGGATCAGAATCAGAGAGAGATGTGATACCAGAAGCCAGAGTCAGTTAGGAAGCCAAATCAGTCAGCTTTGATGATAGAGGAAGTGGCCACAAGCCAAGGAATACAGATGGCCTCTAGAAGCTGGAAAAGAAAAGGAAAAGATTGTTGCCTGGAGCCTCTAGAAAGAATGTAGACTTGCAGACACCTTGATTTTAGCCCATTGAGACTGATTTTGGATGTCTGATCCCAGGAACTGTAAGATGAAGCATTTTTGTTGTTTTTATTTGTTAAGTTTTTGGTAATTTGTTAAAGCAGAATGAAGAAACTAAAACAATGGCTGAGTTGATTTGCTCCAAAAACTATATCACATCCATAATTGAATATTAGATGTCAAATTCAGTTCAGCTTTCCTACATCCCTAAGTCTTTGCACTTCATTCTCCACAGTATGCTAGGACTGCTCTGACAATTCAGTCTCATTAACTACTCCTGAGTCCAAATTTCAATCAGCCAACCAAGTTAGCTGAAAGAGTGACATCTAGCTACACAAGCAAACATATTTACTCCAGAATCTCTAGTAAGTTCACTGACTATAGGAATAACAAATAATAGAACCGGTATCCTGCCTCGGGCTGAGACAGAGCACTCAAGAAATAGCACTCTCCTCTCAAAACACACACATGGGTCTTATATCAAGACCTGTGGAGAGGCAGAATTGTGGCTCACTAAAAGAGAAGTCACTGCAGTAAACTTGCCAGAAATTTGCTCTCTAGAGTGCTAATGAAAGCTTTTCTTGGGGGAGTGTCTCACAAGGGGCACTTTGCTACAGAAATGTTTGGAAAAGGTGTCAAAGAAACTGCTGGTCTCTAGAAGCTGTTGCCCTCCACACATAGCCGAAGCCAGGCAGTGGAGAATCCGTGAGCACTACAGGAGCCTGGTGTTCACGAAAGCCCAGCACACTGCAGGAGCGTGCCAGAGGAGCGCAACAGTAACAAGAATCAGACTCCACTCTGTAGTTTCTCTCCACTTTCTTCTACTGATAAAGCTTCAGTGTCAGGTGCTAACAGGAAAATATTTAGGGGCATCAGATTCATTTTCACAGAGCAGGCAAAAAGGATGAATTTATAGCTGAGGGACAATAAATCAATAACTGTCACACTGTATTAAAAATTAAAAATAAAAATCTGTAGGATCATCTCAATGTATGCAGTTTATTCAGCCTCAGTTTCCAATATTTTTCAATATAAACTCTTGTGTGCTCAGTGAACAACGTTTGGAATGACATATTCCAGATATATTTCAGTTTTTACTTAATAAACACATTCTATCCACTCTTAGTGTGATATTAAAATACAATATCGCCAAAGTATTGCCATTCATTTTCTAACCATGCTATTGAATTCACAGCATTTACGAATTCATAATGATATTTTTTACATTTGTTCTGCTACTTCTAGCTGTAAGCTCAATTTTAAATTGGAAAAAATATGCTTATAAGTGTTACAAAATTGCTCTTGCAGATCTTCTGGCACATTTTTCATAAATAAAAATAAGCATTTTCAGGCAGAATTCCAAAACATAGAAAAATGATTGAATTTGATCATGGGGGAAGTCTCCTTTGGCTAGAAAGGAACTAATCACACATTCAGAGAAGAAATTTACATATTTTAGATATTTATAAAAAACATGGTACATCCTAAAATAATACAGAAGACAACAGCTATAGAAGACATGATTTATTCAGCATATACACTGGCCTACAAAATGTACATAATTTCTGGCAATAACTTTTTATTTGGGAAACCACTGAAGGTGGAACAGTGTAGAGACAAATTTTTCCTAGTGATAGATTTTTACAACAAATAATCTGATGACTATCATTTGATTACTTTTATTTTGAACTCAAAAATCTTGCTGAGATATATATATTCATGCCCCATCGTATACACAGTTGTTAGTCTATGAGTAATGAACAGGCTAAAATAAAGGACTTTAAGATGGGTGGTTGGGAAGATGGTAGGCTGTTTAAACAGACACTGTTTTATTATATTGTTGTGTGTATAACACTGGGTCAATAAATTAGTAATCTTCATTCTTTTCAAAACCAGTGACTCAGATTATTAACATTATTGACTCAAAATTATAATCTGTTAATAATTTAGACAAATGATTTTTTGGCAAGTGCAATGGTTTTTAAATAAAACCTGGAGAATATTATTGCACAGAGTAGATTCATATATATTGTTTGTTATACATGTTCTAAGCATCAAAAATTAGAGTTTGCAAGTTTTTTTCTTAAATGTCTTTCAGGTTGGAAAAGAAATAAAAACTATAAATACATTATTTGGAGAGAAATATTATCTGTTTAATCTGCAAAAGAAAGTAACAGGAAGTGAGATAACAAGTGGATAAAATGTTTACATCAAAAAAGTTGTTTTTTACGTAGTTAATGGGACTTTCAACTCTACAGTCTTATTTGCAAAGCACTATAAAGGAACAGGATAAGGACATCCTTTTCTATTTTAATTTCATTAGCTGCCATTATGTATTTTTCCTAAATCAGCCTCTTTATGAATACACCTGTCTACATTTCTATTATTTTCTTTGTAAATAGTATGGAGGCCTGATTTTTCATACTAATAAGGAACCAAGCAAGTACTATGAATGCTGATGGAATTAGAGATAACAGGAACTGTGAGTACAACTGCCTTTATTTTACTTACAAAAAGACGTTGTGAGACAGAGCACTAGATAGCCCACAGTGTGATGAAAAAAGTACCCAAGCTGAACGCCTCCTTCGTATTACTAGTCAAGGCTGAGTCACACCACCACCCGGCTACACTAAGTTTTACTTGGTATTTGCTGTTCCATAATTAGAACAATAGAAAGAAGACGTGGGCATCTATGAAAACTACAGAGCCTCTATTCGCTTTTTATTTGAATCTGTTAGTTTCTAATTGCTGCCTCAGAGGTAAACTGTAATTCAGCATCTACATCATCTTCATTTAGATGGTAGCAATAGTATCATAATTCCACCTAGTTTCTCAATTTGGAAATAAATTTAACCCCACGAGAAGAAGTGCCATTATCTTCCCTAATAGTCACTGCCTAAGAGAGATAAGTTTGTAACTATGAGGAAACCAATTTTAAGTTTCTGCTAAAAGAAAAAAAACTTGATTAAATATGATTTTATATTCCCCCTCTTTTTTAAAAAGGGAATACAAGCCTTTCATAGAAGAGTTTCTGAAAGTTTTCATTTCCAAAGCAGTTTGAAATGACATGTTTTAAATCTTAGACAAATATTAAGTTTTAGATAAGACACTTGTAAGTGTTACATATTTTGTGATAAAATGTGTAGAGTCAAAATTCACAGTAATTGGGAGTACAAATATTTTTAAAAAGTCTAGAAAGTTAAGTCAAAATATTTACTGGTTTAAATAAAGTTATGCATAATTATTATTGTATTTTGTCATGTATATTTCCTCTTGTTTATTTTCTTCTACATTTAGAGTCAAAACAAACTATAGACTTTTGAATAAGAAATGTGAGTGAATAAAGCATGTTGTCTCTGTAATAGCCTCATACTACTTTAAGAAGTTATGTGAAACATTTGGCCAAAGAAAAAGAATGGACATAATTTGGGGCGCCTGGGTGGCTCAGTTGGTTAAGCCTCCAACTTTTGATTTTAGCTCAGGTTATGATCTCACAGTTTCATGGGCTCAAGCCCTGCATAGGTCTCTGCAATGACAGCATGGAGCCTGCTTGGGATTCTCCCTCTCTTGTCTCTCTGACCCTCCCCTGCTTGTGCTGTCTCTGTCTCTCTCAAAATAAATAAACTTTAAAAAAATGGACATAATTTAAGCCAACAGCTCTATCTCTGCCTCAGTTCCAATGTAAATTTTAGCTACTGAAAAAACCTAGTGCTTCAGAAAACTAAAAATGTCTGAGTTTTCGACTCAAAACTAGGGATGAATTATTAAAGGACAATTAATAAGAATATAATTTAAATACATCTGTTAAATTCTTTCCAAGATGTCAGTATTATAATCCACAGACTCCTTCACTTATCCTAATTATTTTTAAATTTGCTATATGAGAAAAACGTGCTTTATATTTATATTTAATTAAAATGATTTTATAAAACTCTTTTCTAACTTAGTTAAATCTTAAAATTTTTTTTTATGTTTATTTACATTCGAGAGAGAGAGAGACAGACAGAGCTTGAGTTGGGGAGGGGCAGAGAGACAGAGACAGAATCTGAAGCAGGCTCTAGGCTGCCAGCTGAGAGCTGTCAGCACAGAGCCCAACACGGGGCTTGAACTCAGGAGCAGTGAGAGCATGACCTGAGCTGAAATCAGACGCTTAACTGACACAGCCACCCAGGGGTCTCTAACTTAATTAAATCTTAATAAAAGTTAGAGAATTATTGTTCAGATCAATTGGCCACATCACACTATCTTGCTAACTATATATGTTATATAATAATTATTATATATTAACATACATAATTTATGTAAATGCACACATATAGATTTATAACATATGCAACTATATATTATATACATTGATTATGCATGGATATCTGAGAGGACAGTATTCCAGCAAATGTTTGAATGAGTTTAGTGAGCCTCCGAATAATTGGGAAAAGAGAATTCCATATAGAGCAATTAGCAAGGACCCAGAGGCAGAAGTCAGTCTGCTAGTGGTCAAGGAAAAGGAAGAAGGCCAGTGTGACTAAAGCAAAATTCATGAAACTAAAGAATTAGGACATCAGGACATAAAGATAGTCATATTTTAGATGTTTAGAGCCTTATAGGCCATAATAAGGACTTTGGATTTTATATTACATGTGATGGAAGTCTTTATAGGATTTTAAGAATAGAAATGATGAAATGACATTGGACTCATATATTTAAAAGATCACAGTGATTATAAAATATTCTACAAGTATTTAATACTGTAAGCAGGGAGAATATTAAGAAAGCTATGTCAGTGGTAACTTTGGCTAGAATGGTAATAGTAGAAAACTTAGTAAGTGGTCGGAGTCAGCATTTTTTCTTTTGGGTATTTCATTCAGACAGTATAATCCACATAATTTACTCTAATGTGATAGAGGTTGAAGAGTCAAAGATGACACCAAGTTCATTTTTTGTTGTTGTTTTTTGTTTATTTGTTTTGTTTTACTGACTTAGAAGGAGAACTCGAGGAGGAACAGATTTTAGTTTTGGATCTACTAAGCTTAAAAAACCAGTTAGATATCTGAATAAAGATATTAGTGAAAGCGACATCATGGAAAAGACTCCTTGACCAAACTTCAGTCAGGCTCCTCTGAACTCCATTCTGAGCTAGATCTTGTCCTTGCCAGACCTGCATAGCCCAGTTTCAGGCAAAACCTTGTTAAGGGAGAACCCTCATTCTGGGTATTGGAGAACCCTTGATATCTGATGTATGTCTTCACCCACCATGTGGTATCAGATCATCCTGGTCTGCTTTTGGCAAGAATCTTATCAAGTTGGTTTAGCCAGAATCCTTCCTTACCCCTGAGGTTTCCTCTTGGTAATTTTCCATTCACTGACCCTCACTGAGTTCTTGGCTATAAATCCTCACTTGTCCAAGCTGTATTTGGAACTGAGCCCAGTTTTATATAAAGGTCTCCTTTCCCTACTGTAATAGGTCATGAATGAAACCTGTTTGTACTACTTTACTGTCTAGCTCTGGTTTTTCTTTATCATCACATATATTATTAGCCTCTCAACATTGGCTTCTACCCTTTTCACCTTGATCTGTGCCCTGAGCTCCCTTTCTCTCTATTTCTCTTTGGTTTAGCCAGTGGGGAGACTCAGCATGAGAAGAGAGGGAGAAAGTAGAGCAATTATGGGTATTTATTATTTCTTCTCCTACTCAGTGAGATGATATCAGGCTTTCAGTGCTTTTAGTGCTTCTTGTATGAATGTCACTGCTTTTATCAGGATGTTCCTCTACGTCACTTCCTTCTTTCTGCATTTAGATACTCTCCCTGGTCCTAAATTCTTTGGGTATAGGGATTTTTTGCAGCTGTACAGGTTCTAGCCTTCATGTGCTATATTTTTCTCTGTGATTTCCCTATTTACTGTTCATATTTTAGCAAATCCTAGAATCTTTTAAATTTCAGGGAGCACTATCTGACTTATGATTCGACTCATTTGATATAGTTACTGATACTGAATGTGGGCCCAGGAAGGAAACCCTCCAAATAGAATTTTTGGATTAGGATGGTCGTATATTAAAGGAGTTCAGAGATAACTACCTGGCTGAGGAAATGTAACATATTGGCTAGAGTGGTAATAGTAGACATAGACTGTCTATGATTTGCAATATAATCATGATCAATCAAATGATCAACACTGGTAGCAATGTAGCAAGTTGAGGTCAAGGTATTATTATGAGAGCAAGTAACTATGGTACTTAGTTTTTATGTTAAAAATATTGTTTATTAAGTTTATAGTGTCACCTAGCTACTTAGGAAGGTACTAAAGTGTATCCCAAGGGAAAAGTGAAATTAAAAGTTATGGATATACAATTAAGAGCCTCCATGAAATTTTTAAAGGAGTTCTTGGTCTCCTATAATAGCTGGGAATGTCAGGATTAATCTGAGAGTAAGAGATAGAGTTGATTGCCAATTAAATGCCCCACACTCCCCACTCCAAATCTCCTATGCTAAAGTAAGGACACTGTAGCAAAGGGATAGCACCCTAGAACATGGGATGAGGAAATTTGGGTAGATATAGATAAAGCTAAGAATATTGAACTTACAAATTTCCCTAAACCTCTTACCAATGGAGGCAGACATCCATCCACTTCTGCTTTAAAAGCCTTTCTGTAACTTCATCTGGAGAAGTTACTCTAAAAGTCCAAGTTTATTTTCCTCTGAATCTACCAACACCATTCTTATTGCCTGTAAGCCTGTGATATTCATCCTGGCACAACCAGTATGAGAGGTAAAGACCTATAGGTGAAGACAGCCCCTTTGCCTCACAAATCTATTGCTGCAGCAGTCTGAGGTACTTAAGTGGAGTGTATAATAAGGGTAATAGAGCAAGTTGGGCAAAACACAGGACTCAATGGGCCATATTTCTTGCCATGGACCTATCTTATCCAGGATTTTGGATTTATTGGGTTGTCTTAAACACCTGAGATAGAAGGAATTAGTCTACTTTGTTAGTTAATTAAGGTCTGGCTGGACTCGATATGACTTGTAGGTAACCTAACAATTTGGAAATTTCCTGGCACACTGTAGAAGAGAGTCCTAAGGCTCAGGATATAGGCTCTACCACGACCCCTTAGCCATTATCCTGCCCCCAAATCTCAGGTTAGGGAGGGACTATTTACAAAACTATTCTTAAGGTGGAGGAAAACTAGGAAATACTGCAATACCCTGATGGTGGTGACAAAGGAACCGCTACCACCTCTAGGGCCACAGGGAAATATGTTGACATGAAATGAGAATTAAATAAGGAGATAGAAAGCACCAAATGAAGACTTTTTATTTTGTTGAGTGAGCTGGCTTACAGCAAGCTAGATAAGCTAGTAATGAGATATTTCGATAGGAGTTATTTGACTGTGGAAATTATAATTATATTAGAATGTATTACCTCTGCATTGAGTACTTGCCTTCTAAAAGCACGGTTTCTCTTTCATTCCTAGACTTCTGCCCAACCTCATCTTACAGAATACACTTGGTTGATAAACTTTGTTAATTTTCCCTTTTGAGTTTTATTTTTAAATCTATATCTAAAATGGGGATAATAGTCCCTACTGTATAAAGTGCTTGTAAGGGTTAAAAGACATAATAATTGCAGAACACTTAGAACCGTGTGCTCAATACATCTTAACTCCTATTAGTACTCACAGGATTCTGTCTATTACAAAAGCTACAGAATCAGCTAGATTATTCCTTTAACTTCCACCTGAATATATCATTTCATTTTTATCTCCACATTTATATTTATATTGCAATCTATGCCTTAAATAAAATCATATTTAGCTTTCTAGATCTAAATAAATTAGCTTGAATTCAACTAATTAACACTTATATTACTCTTGGCATTTTAATTATATATGTATTTTCTTATTGCTAAGGTGATATATGTATCACCTGGTTAAACAAGTCTAAAAGAATTCTTGCTAACATCAGGCCAGAATGATCAGTTATCACCTAGGAGATGAGGAGTTGGGTGGAAGATTCTGGTTAAACTGAATTAGCAGGATTCATGCTAAATTTAGGTGATACAGGCCCCACAAGAACAGATGCCAAGGTCAAGGCTTAGAGGCCTGACTGAAGTTAGGTCAGGGAGAGTGTCTTGTCAGTCCCTCCTCTGGTTAGGTAAAGGAGAGGCATTCTTTTCTTTGGCTATAAGTCCATTTCTCATTCAGTCATTGTTTCATTAAAAATCAGCTGAATCATCTACTGGAACTTTGCATTAGAAGTTATTTGCTAAATGGTGTAGAGTCAGGCATTTAATGAGAGAAGTTTCTATGAAAGTGAAAGAAATACAGTGACTAGTATCTCAGTCTATAGGGCTGTCAGTTGGGAAGATTTCTGGACGTTCGGCTGGAAGTATCTTTAGATACTTGAGTGAGGACAGCAGTGGTAATCCCATGTATTTCCTGGTTTGCAGCATAAATACATTTGATTATGCCTTTGGGTTTAACACTGAACTTTCTGACTGTCCCACATGGCAGCAGGCATAACGGTTGCCCACACATGTTATGTTGTGTTGATATTTTGAAGTTATATCAAGTAATCCAGCTTCCGCTCTCAGAATTTAAAGAAAAAGGGCAATTTTAGTTCTTAAGAATGCCAAGTCATGAGGATGGGCAAAAAATTGGAAATGTTAATTGCTAACAAATGCATTTAAAAAAGCAGGATCCAGACCAGTTTACAGGTAGATAAAAAAGTAGAAAGTAAAAGGAGTTTACCTAGAGATGAAAAATAGCTCAAAGACAGATAACAAGATTATAATCTAATAACCTGCAAGGATGTATAAAGTTCTTCATTGAAACATAACTTTTTTCTCTGAAGTCACTCCACTTTTGATTTTCCATCACAAAATAAGTAAAAAAAAATAAGTGTGGTCTTACTAGATTTGGTCTTATTATTTACATAAGCATAACAAGAATAGTAATTGATCACATAGAGCTTTATGAGTTTGCTTTGCTGGAACTTTTTTCAAATTAGACTTTTTAAAGCTTCTTGAGCCTTGGGACACCAAGCCAAAGACTTGCCATCAGACGTTTCCTTCATCACTTATAGATTTGGAGGAATTTCTCTCTTCTTGATGTTTATCTTGAAGGTGCTAGGCCATCCAGGAAGTAACCTTCCTTACTCATTCGGGAGGCTTGGAAACATATAAGCCAAATACCAGGCCAGTTGTTCCAAGAGAGCTTTGTAAGCTTTGGCTCCATGAAGTCAACCTTAGTTCCTTGAAACCATCTGGTCATACTTGATTCTATGCATCATTTTCAAATATGACATTCCAGTCAGAGCCTGGTGTGCATAACTGATGTTTCCAATTATGTTCTGTTACAAGAATAGATTATTATATAACCTCTGTAAATAATTATATTGCCATGAAAATAAGGATACTCCACAACAGTTCCCCAATTCTGGAGGGATCAGGTAAGAAGAAAGATAAATGCTTCATTTTTGTTTACAAAAGTATATCTACTGACACATCTGAGTTATAGACAGCTTGAGAGAAAGGGGAAAAGAGTTCCTGATATAAATAATTTAGAACATTAAAGAGCTAGTCATGTTACAAGCAAAAATTGTAATTATTATTCACCAGTCCATTCAGTCCAATGTAATTTACTTGTGTTCTGCTTGATCATGGGTTAGCAGTTTTATGAATTCATTAGCTTCTCCACTAGACTTCTGGAAATCTTTACTCAGTAGAGTAGTAGCTCTTAAAGTTATTTAAGCAATGCTATCAGAAGCCTATACCCCCAAACCCTTGTCATAATCCTTTCCATATTCTCTAAGACAGTCATTTTTTGTTGAAGATGAAGCATTCTGGCCTGTAACTGATGACAAATGCAGTCAAGGAAGAATTAGAGTAAAAGAAAAACTATCTGTGGTGACAAGAGCATGGTAAAAGATCTGAGAGTTCAATTGACAAAGAACTCTGGTTGTGTATTTATTTATGTATTTATTTATTTTTAGAGAGAGTGTGTGCAAGCAGGGGAGAGGGGCAGAGGGAGAGAGAGAATCTCAAGCAGACTCCACACTCAGGGTAGAGCCTGACACAGGGCTTGATCCCACAACCCTGGGATCATGACCTGAGCCTAAATCAAGAGTGAGGTGCTCAACCAACTGAGCCACATGGGCGCTCCTCTATGGCACAAACATTTAAAATTAATAACTAGAATTGTGACTTACAATATTATACAAGACCTATCGTGGACAATGAAGGTATTGACAAATTTCTATGAAGTTGATCTGATTTCTAAAATACTTACATTAATACTATTTACCCATATAAATATAACCTGGTGAAGGTTAAGACAGTTCTTATTTGACAATGTCTTTTTCTGTAATTCAATATATCAGATAAGTGAATTAGTTTAGCATCTCCTTTTTACAATGTGAGAGAACAAATCCTTTTGAGATTTTCCAAGAATCCTCTGGGAAGTTTCAAGGTCAGTTTGAGAACAAGAAGACTTAATTTAGAATTTGATTTGGGGAAGTTGTCAAACATGTCAAAAGGTTTGAACACTTGATTAAATAGGATCATAGATTACTATGAATCAATCCTTAGTTTCTCTTAAATATTTGAGACATATAAAGATTAACGTATAGTACAGGAAATGATTTGGATAAGACACAAAATCTTGGATTCTAGGCAGTTTGCTTAAAAGGTGAAGAAAAACCTTTTTTAATCTATTAAGAACAGGCCAAGAGTACAAGAAACCTTTGTTGTTTTAACTGAGAGAAAAAGAACTCTAGTTTTATATCACCATGTTATTGAACTCATCTTTAAGCCTTATACATAAATCCGCCCATTCTTAGCCAGCTACATGACTGTGACTACATGAGGGAAGATTACTTTTCTAAGATACTTTTCCCAAAAACCTTATCCTATATTTTCCTCTTTCTCATTCTGGAACAAACCATTAGTAACTTTTTTTTTCTTCACAGTGAACTTTAGAAAGTAGATAATTGTGCAATGTCTGTCACACACTGGGATTCCATAGCAAACTAGTAATTTTATGAATATAGCCATCTCACAATTTTTGTAGGTATTTGCTTCCCCATGGTACAGTTTTTCACAGTAGCAAATGATCATAGTTATTAATCCAACCAAATACATTCAGCTACTCTATATCATATAAAAATAGGGTCTCCTGGGTGACTGAGTTCATTGAGCATCAGGCTCTTGATTTTGGCTCAGGTTATGATCCTAGGGTCACTGGATCCAGCCCTGCACTGGGTTCTGCACTGAGCATGGAGCCTGCTTAAGATTCTCTCTTTCCCTCTGCCCTTCCCCTGCTTGTGTGTATACATGCACTCTCTCTCTCTCTTTAAAGAAAATAAAGACAAAATTTTAAAAATACAAAAATAAGAAGCATTAAACTTAAACGTCTACTTAGCAGTGTTTCAGCAATTTGTTGCTTAGAAATTATATAAATATTTAGTGAATATTTGTTGTTGAACTTAAGTTAGTAGATGTTTCAAGTTACCAAAAAAAAAAAAAAAAAAAAGACTTCGGAAACTATTTTCATGCACATGTAATATATATATATATATATATATATATATATTTTTTTTTTTTAAGTTTATTTATTTATTTTGAGAGACAGAAAGTGCTAGTGAGGGAGGGACCAAGAGAGAGAGAGAGACTGGGAGAGAGAGAAAGGGAGAGAATCCCAAGCGGATTCTCATTGTCAGTACAGAGCCAGACACAGGGCTTGAACCCATGAACCATGAGTTGGGACCTGAGCCGAAGTTGGACACTTAACCCAGTGAGTCACCCAGGTGGCCCACACACGCATACTATTAAACAAAGGTAGTCATCAGTTCAAGTTATTTCCTTGTTAACTATTTTTTGTGGAACATGCACTTTAGGTAAGTATCACAAAAGCAAAGAACCTAAAAAACCTAGTTACAAAATTCACATTTATATGATACTTAATACTAGGAGATAACTCAGAAGACATAGCTGTTTTAATTAAACCAACAATACTAAACTAATCCTATTTGCCAAAGATTTTTTCAAGTTACATGAACTTTAAAAGTATTTGAGTTAGGGGGCGCCTGGGTGGCGCAGTCGGTTAAGCGTCCGACTTCAGCCAGGTCACGATCTCGCGGTCCGTGAGTTCGAGCCCCGCGTCGGGCTCTGGGCTGAAGGCTCAGAGCCTGGAGCCTGTTTCTGATTCTGTGTCTCCCTCTCTCTCTGCCCCTCCCCCGTTCATGCTCTGTCTCTCTCTGTCCCAAAAATAAATAAACGTTGAAAAAAAAAATAAAAAAAAAAAAGTATTTGAGTTAGATTCTATGTTTCTGAGAGTTTTAGCAATATTTAATTAATATCAGAGCTCATTTATCTCTAAGCTAATTTGAACAGAACTCTATTCCTTTAAAGGATTTTATAACTTAATTTGGTAATACCATTCAGAAGTAGAAAAAGTTTACATATATATATCATACATGCATAAGCATGCATACAGACAGGCATAAAGATCATACTTCTTTTTTCTACAATTTTAACTGTAAGTCAGACAAACACAGTAATATACTCCCATTTTTGCTCTTCTTTATATGTGTATCTGAACTGTGTTTATAGCAAATGGAAGAAGTTAAGATTACCTGTTCAATATGAATGCTAAAGCTTTTTATCAATATTTATGGAAGAGACTTTTAAGATTTTATTTTGCCTAATATTTAAAATGATGGAAGGTGTGGATTGTGTTTTAGGTGAGAGACTGAGGGGACATCTCACAGCTGTCTGGGTATTTCCAAAGACCATATGAACGGATAAAATATTCAGTATGTTTCTAATTATTTCCATATGTTTGTTTTTTTTATTTTTTTAATGTTTATTTATTTTTGAGAGAGAGAGAGAGAGAGAGAGCACAAGCAGGGAAGGGGCAGAAAGAGAGGGAGACACAGAATCTGAAGCAGGCTCCAGGCTCTGAGCTGTCAGCACAGAGCCCTACAGGGGCTCAAACTCAAGAACTGTGAGATCATGACCTGAGCCAAAGTTGGAAGTTTAAGTGACTAAGCCACCCAGGTGCCCCTGTTTGTTTGTTTGTTTCAATTCAGCCTCAGATGTAATAAGGAAAAAAAAAAAAAAAAAACAACTTAGCATATCTGATACCATGTCACTTCTATTGCCCTTGCTACTGTGACCTGTAGCTCAGAAATTTCTGCTTAGCCCTGCAGGTAGGCATGTTAATCATTGAAGTAATTTTGCTTACAGCTAAGATTTGCAAGAACCATTTTTTTAACCCCAAACCTACCTCACGTGAAGAGATAAGGAAGTACCTACCGAAATGATTATGCTATGTTTAAGATTTTTAGGAAAGACATGACCAGATGCCTGCATGAAAAAAGATCAATTAACGAAGGGCAACATAGTTACATGGCCTTCCTCTGATGTCTGCCAATGTCAATCACCTTTTGACTCCAACTCCCTCCCACTTCTCCCTTTGCTAACATAAAAGAACTTCGAATTTCATGCCAAGGGGAGATGGTTCCGTAGGACAATAGTCTACAATCTCTTCAGTTTGCTGGCTTTCCAAATAAAGTTGCTTTCTATGCCCTGACATCTTGCCTCTTACCTTATTGCCTTGCCCTTTGGTAAGCAGAATGAGCTTGGACTCGGTTGCACAGGCAGTTGCTTTTAGGGGTTCCTGAGTTCCTTAAGAGACTGATGGAGTGAAAGGGGAAAGTCCGGCAAGGATGAACAAGAGGGATGGAGGAAGACATATGAATAGCATTCAAGGGAACTGAATGGAAGATCAAAGGTGGAGAAAGGAGGAAGGAAGAATAGAAGCAATGGGAAGGGAAAGAGGTCTCACAGGGGATCTGTGGGGGAGATCTCAGGTTTCCCAAAGAAGCCAGTGAATTTCCATATTATTATTCATAGAGTCAAGCCATTAAGAAAGGGAGAAGAGAGAGGTGCCTGGATGGCTCAGTCAGTTAAGTGTCCAACTCTTGATTCTGGCTCAGGTCATGATCTCAGGGTTCATGAGATCGAGCCTTGTGTTGTGCTCTGCACTGACAGCATGGAGCCTGCTTGGGATTTGCTCTCTCCCTCTCTCTCTGCCCCTCTCCCATGCATGCACACTCACTTGCTCTCTCTCTCTGTATCTCAAAATAAATAAACATTAGGAAAAAAAGGGGGGGAAGGAAGAAGACAGAGTTGATGGAGGATATAATCAGCATGGTTTCAAGAATGAGGTTTCACTTAGTTGAGAAATTCCCATGAGGAAACAGGATCAAATATAGAGAACAGAGAGGACTCACAGGGAGTGAGGAAGATTTTTCTACACCAAGAGTTGGAGAATGAATTCCCACATGAAGCAATGAATCAAGAAGAATTTTCTAGCCTAGGGAGTCAGGAAGTGAATTCTAACTTGAAACAATGATCTGTGGGGCATGGTGGGAGTTTCCAGCGAGTTTTACATGAATCAGGGTGTAAAATACCCACAGGACATACACAGCCAGGAAGAAAAGCTTCTAGCCCGCCCAGTAGGTACCTTTCAAACAAAGAAGTCCAGTCCTCTAATTCATCTCCAGAGAGTATACTCAGAGTCTTAAGAATCAAAATCTGCCCTTACTGTGCTTCAATGGGCTGTCATCCAGAGCACTGGCTTAGGAGTCAAACTCACCAGTAGATCTCTGATCAGTCAGCCAGTAATGAAGAAAAGGCTTCACAGGTGTGCACTTGAGGTGGTGGGTAAGAAGTCCAGGGATCCAGTGACAAATCTGATCCCGTCTGAGTTATAGCGCTCTAACTGTTCAAGAAACCAGAGCTGGACGGTAAGATGGTAGAGACAGAATCTATTCAGAATCTATTATAATAGAGCAAAAGAGAGCTAGTACAGAACTTGGCTCCATTTTTAATGAAACATGGACAAGAAGAGATTCATTGACAGAACAAGGTGGGAGTTAGTGGATAGAAAATTACTAAGAGAAAACATCAGGAGTGGGGTGCAGATCCTGTTTAAATAGACCTAATAGGATTCTTGCTAAAGGTAAGGCCAGGATTGTCAGCTAATCAATTAATTATCACCAGAGGAACTGGACAGGACAGATGAGGAACATGATTAGATATCAAAGTTAAGTGATTCTGCCTAAACTGTCTTAGCAGGATTCTTGCTAAAATAGGACAATACAGATCTCACAAGGACCTGTGACCAGGTCAAGGTCTAGATATCTTAAGGGGAACCTGACTAAAGTCACAGAGGGGTCATGTTACATCTCTAACTAGCTGAAAAACCATTTTTGAAAAATGACCTGTTCTCAATAAATAATAAATCAAATAATAGTGTATCCCATGCATAGAAGGGATTAGCAAATATCTACCAACAACCCTCAACATTCACCATGTACTTATTCCTATTGCCATCATAATGATTTTCCATAGCCCCTACCCACTGAGGAAAGGAACATATACAGAAGAGGAAAACATGGTGACTGAAATAACACAGAATATGCATGAGGTGGAGTCATTATAATCTGGAATTATCAAGCTTGAGAAAGAAGAACTAACTTGGGGGACTTATAGTGCCAGATGTCAAGACTCATTATAAAACTGCAGTATTTTAGAACTTGTGGTATTGGTACAAGCTTCAACGAATAAATGAAAGAAAACAGGATAACAAAAACCACAATGGATACATACCCAGTCCAGAAACAGATCCAGCTATATGTGGTCAACTGATTAATGACACAATTACCACTGTAATGTGAGAAAAGATGGTCTTTTCAATATGTGGTCATGAGTCATTCAGATGCCTATATGGGGAAAAAAAATCCTGTTCAGTTTCCAGTGATTTATAGGCCTACATGTAAAATGTAAAACAATAAAGTTTCTAGAAGAATATTCTGAATTTAGGATGAGTAAAGATTTTTGAAATAGGGTACTGATAGAGTTCCATATTTGGTGTTGGTTACATCGGTATAATAACACTAATGTGCAACGTGTACAGCGTTGCGGATACTTCATACGTTGAAATAAGTTCACAAAAAATGAACAGGAGTGGAACTTCTCAGTGAAGGACTTCTAGTATTGAAATCTCACTTAATGCATTTGCTTATAATTAGAACCCTAGGGCAATAATTATTGTCATAATAATTACATATTAACATGGTACTTAGGAGAGGTAATTATTTTTGTTTTCAGTCTGTTGTTACAATAGCCATATCATTGTAAGTTAAACATCTAGATAATTTGTCTCTCATTCACTCTTGTTTCTTCTTCAAACCAACTTAGTTGTATCTATCTCTTGTGCCTACTTCTAAGGTCCTCTGATATTTCTGAGAATGTTACTTTGAATGATTCAACTGCATGTGGATACTGTCAGGGCAAATACAAATTAAAAATAAGATGCATAATTCACCCTGCTGAAAATAAGGGAAGACACTTCCCTTCTGCCCTTTCCCTAGATCATTTACTTTGAAAAACGTATAATTGTGTTTTCTTTGTCTTTTGAAAATGAATGTAAATCCCCTTAAAAGCTAAACAAGACTTTTGCCAGCATTATGACCCAGCAATGTCTTTCTCAAATGTCTCAGAACCATGTATTTGAAGGTGATCAAAGAAGATACGGCCCCATCTCTGTGTTTCCATGAGAGGATAGGAGGTTAAATTTATGGGCGCCTTACTCTAAAACTAGTTTCTGTCATAAAGATATGCATTTATTTTTCCTTTGGATAAAATCAATTAGCTAACACAGACTGTCACCCAATTACCTGGTGAATTTCGGATGAACTATGTGTGATGAGTGATGCTGGCAAGTCCTCTTGCTTAAGGACTAGTTATAATTTATCTTGAAAACATGTATGTGATGGGCTACATATGCTTACTATTTAAAGGTGAGATTTATTTGTTTTTGCAATCTCTAGCAGATTGCCTGTGATGTAGATTACATTCTACTTTAATGTTTATTCAATGATACAACAGTTTCTTCCTCTTCTGTTATCAGGGAGAAAATTTAGTTTTTAACTGATTTACCAAACAACACATTCCAATCAAATCATTTATTTGATAACTATTTGTCCTTTATTTTAAACGATCAACCAATGTGAAATAAGTATTTGGGGGTTGGGGGTGGAGAAGGTAAATATCAGTCTAATATCCATGGTCAAATACTATACATACATTGAGAGTTATAACACATTACTTTTTCAAGTACATCACTTTGAAGGATACAAGCAATGTTATATTCATAACTGTTATATTCATTATATTCTATGAGATTTCAAATTTTATTTCTTTATGAACTGTTGAATTATGAAACACTGAAGTATTGGTATCAAGAACATCATTAACAATGATATTCAGTTAGAAAAAGGCAAAGTTTGCCTTCAGGTAGAAGAGTTATGTTACTTTGAAAAAAAAATATGGTTTTCAGGATTATGTTATGACTAACTTTTTCAAATAAACTTCATTTTACAATAGTTTGGCTTACTAGTGGCTTGGAATAATTTTGAAAATAATACAAACTATGTCCACATTCCACATACCCAGTCTCCTCAATTATTGTACTATTATATGATGTGTTTGTTGTAATTAATGTACCCACAATGATACATTATTTTTTTAGTTTTATTTATTTATTTAGAGATATTGTGAGAGTGGGGAAAGAGTAGAGAGAGAGGGAGAGAGAGAATCCCAGTGCAAGACTGACGTGGGCCTTGAACCCACGAACAGCAAGAGCTTAAATCAAGAGTTGGACACTTGACCAACTGAACCACCCAGGTGCTTCAATACATTATTTTTAAGTACATCCATACTTTATTCAGGAATTCTTAGATTTTACCTAAAGTCTTTTTTTCTGATCCAGGATACCACATAAACTTTTTGCCATGTCTCCTTGGGCAACTGTTAGCTATGACAATGAGTTACTCTTTTATTGCTTTTTGTGTGTTTTTAAAAGAAATAAAATTGTAGAATCACTTTTATTTTGTCCCTATAAAAATAAAGGAAAGTCAAATTCTGTATTGAGGCATCATTCCTATGGGCCAAATGTTTCTGTCCCCGCAGATTCATCTGTTGGAACCTAATCTGCAATGTGATGCTATTTGGAGCTGGGGCCTTTGGATGGGGTCATGGGTGGGGTTGAGTCCCCATAATGGGATTGGGATTATAATAGGATTATAATGAAGGTCCCAGAATTCTCTCCCTCCACGATGTGAGGACACAGCAGGAAGATTACCATCTATGAACCAGGAAGAAGGCTTTCACCAGATAGTAAATCTTCTGGCACCTTGATCTTGGACTTCACAGCCTCCTGCACGGGGGAGGCAAATGTTTTCTTGTTTAAGCCACCTAGTCTATGGTGTTTTTGTTATAGCAGCCCCAAATGATGAAGACATTACCCATTCATTTTTTACATGGTGTGTAAATTGTCTTTACTCCAGGAACAAATTGTTAATTTTGAAAAATGGAATCTGCTACAGTGTAGCTATTCAATATATATTAAGCAGCCACAAAAATATGAAAATTGAGATAAACTTTTATTTTGGTAGAAATATCATTTAGTAAGGCATGGCTATTTTGTACCCTTTCATTTAGTAATAATTAAATTCATAGAATTATTAGTTTAGATATACACAGCCCAAACCAAATTGACTTATAATGACTGTTGTGTAATTATAAGTGCTGTTTTTATTGCAACTTTCCAATTACTTGTAACTGGGAGTCTGGCTACTAAAGTATATATATTTAATTCATGATCTACATAATTACATTATTAACCCTGATAGTAAAATACTTGTTGAGCTAAGCATAATCTTCGGCTAGAAAAGCACTGAGGTGGATTTTTACTTGCAATATTTCTCTAGTAAATGATTTAAAATATATTTTGAGATTTGACATGAAGGCTTTATGCTTAGTGAAATACAATTAGAGTCTATGTTTGTTTCACAGTGTTTCCTCTGAGAATACAACACTCTGAAATGTTAGAAATGTTGGAGACAGACTCACCATCGCATGCAAGGGGGAGCAAAGACAAGATTCTGGAATGTGCCACTTTGGCATGTAGATTGTTTCCAGCTGAAGACGAAAGCCAACAGACTCAAGAAGAGCTTTTTATCTCCTCTTTAACTGCCTAAGAACTTTTAGATAGTCTATAGCAAAAGAGAGCTAATGCCAAAGACAATTTTTGGTTATTTGTAGGGCCTGGCAAATATTTGTTTACCAAACGTCTGCTTGTCTCATCTTTCTGAGATTTGTCTTCCTCCCTTTTGACACTCCACACTTGTATCCCCTTCTCCTTAGATCAGAATGTTATATAAGCGTCGATTACCTGACTGCCAGGGAGCCTCTCGTGTCTTTGTGAGGCTTCTGAATATACAAAATTAAAATTGTTTTTCCCCTGGTAATCTGTGTTATGTCAATACAACCATTAGACGAGCCAGAGAACCTAGAAGGGAAGAAGGGAAAAGTTTTCTCCCATACATATGTTTGATGTGATTGCTTATATGTCACTTGTGGGTAGGTTGGAGCCATCACTAATTTTGGCCAAGGGACTGTGAGTAGAAGGATGGAAATATATAGTGCTATTGATTAATTAATTAGTGTGCTTTGTATGTGGCTCTATTAGACAGGCATTACATAGTAGAAAATAATTACATAATTTCAAAAAGTATAATCTGTTGATGCTATTATGTGGCTCTACTAGATAGATAGACATAACAGATTTTGGAAAATAATTGCATATTTTCCAAAACTGTAATTTACCAGTGTTATTAGACTAGACTGGACTTATGCTGTGGTTTTGTGGTAATAAATTAACCAAGAGATCACAGTCACACAACAAAGTGAAGGTTTGTTTGTTGCCAGTGTAAAGTCAGATGGGGTTTTGCAGCTTCCCTCCTCAAAGCTACTCCCTCCGAAAAGCATGGCCTTAAAAGCGCTCTGTAGGAAAATAAGGGTAACTAGTAACTGCCCCAGATATGTTTGAAATTTAAGAGCCTTTCATTAGAACACTAGTGCCAGTCATAAGAGCATATCATGTTAGGAAATCTTGATAGTGAGTATGTATACTGAAGAGAATCTAAAGTGGGGTCATCTACACCATTGGCTCAACAGACTGAATGCATTAAATACCATCAACTCTGCTCATTTGTCTGTGATCTCTTGGACAACCTTACCTGTCTTAGACTGAGTTTTTTTCATCTGCAATAATATCCAATTAATATTATTGTTCTAAAAATTAGTCATTCATGAGTATGGCACTGTACATGGAAATAACAACTATTTAATAATTATTAGATATAAAATTGTAATTTCTATAGTACTATTAAACATTGAGCATGTTAACTCATAACAATGGTTTAAAATCAAGTAAATATGTTGAAATTAAGTTTATGAACTGTGAGGTGTGAAAAGTTATAAAAGCTTTAAGGGGCGCCTGGGTGGCGCAGTCGGTTAAGCGTCCGACTTCAGCCAGGTCACGATCTCGCGGTCCGTGAGTTCGAGCCCCGCGTCGGGCTCTGGGCTGATGGCTCAGAGCCTGGAGCCTGTTTCCGATTCTGTGTCTCCCTCTCTCTCTCTGCCCCTCCCCCGTTCATGCTCTGTCTCTCTCTGTCCCAAAAATAAATAAACGTTGAAAAAAAAAATTTTAAAGTTACTTTATATGTCCACTCAGTCAGCGGCTACTTACCAAGATCCTAGTCTTCTACATACTCTCATAGCCACATGAGACTTTGTGGAATAAGGTCTGTGCCCTCAATAAGTTAAAAACACTACAGTAGGGGAGACAAACTAGAATTAGGGAAACAAGCATTGGGGTGAGAAATAGTCCATTCGTTTGTTAAAGACATTAATTTATGTAGGAGAATGAAATAAAAAAGGATCTAACAGTTGGAGAAGTGTACTTGGATTATATAAACAAAGGATTTCTCTGCAGATTAGACCTTTTATTGAGATCTCCTGTTGTTGTTTTTAAGTGGTATCTGCATTTTTAAACTCAAATTTCCCCACTGCCCTCAAACTATGGCAAATTAAATAATCCAAACAAGCTGGCATGCAGGAGGTCAAAAGATACTGATGTGAGGCACATCCCCATCAAAATCAGCTCTCAAGCAGCACTCACACCACAGAAGAAACAGGTTAAGGTCTCTGTTAAAACGTAATGAGCGCAGGTGCGCCTGTTTGGCCCAGTGGGTAAGCGACCAGCTGGAGATTTCTGCTCAGGTCATGATCTCAGGGTTCCTGAGTTGAAGCCCCAGGCCTCCTGGTGGACAGCACGAAGCCTGCTTGGGATTATAGCGCTCTCTCTGTCCTCCCCCTCCTGCTCTGTCTCTCTCAAAATAAAAATAAACTGGGGAAACACACACACACACACTCACACAAACAGAAAGGCGTCAGGAAAGAGATTCTGGCACTTTGCTTTTCTCCTTCAATCGGGGTGAATGGTCAACTCTGTAGCCAGCATCCGTGGACAGGCCCAGAGCCAGCTCCTGTCCCCAGGGAGGTGGCTCAAAGCAGCTCCCGGAAGGTGGCGCGCGTGCGCAGACCTCCGCGTGTCAGGTGGAAGGCACACTCCCACTGGTACGAGAGGCTCGGGGAACGCCCAGGCAAAGCGCGGCAGGGTAAGGGGACCGACCTTCCACCCAGGCCTGGGGGACACCAGACGCAGCGAGGCGGAGCAGCAGGTTGTGGGTGTCTCCGCGGACATGGGCAGCCCCATCTGGGCAGGAAGTTGAGACTCAGCAGCAGCTCCCCACGCAAGACAGATGTCGTTCATGTCGGGGGCATGGGCCGAACGCCGCTTAGGGCAGTAGTCCGGGTTCCACTGCTCCACAGGGCAGGAAGTCCTCCAGGAGCCCTGCCACCCCGCGCGGTTGAAGCTGAGGAGGTCCCTGAAGCGGTCTTTAGCTTGTTTCCGAAAATTAACTTTGGGCAAGTAGTCCTCCTTCCTCCATCCAGACTTCAGAGCTTCCAGGGCTCGTGGCCCATCAGGTCCATCAGCTGCACCATCTCGGATTCTTTCTCCTGGGTCACGAAGGCCTCTATCAGCATCACACCTGGGAACAGGAAGGCCCAGCAGCCGTCAAAGTCAGACTGCGGGTGCCAGGACACTTCACCTCTGCGCTGGCGCTCGCAGATCAAGCCGGTCAATCCCAAATCCTTGCAGCCGCATCCCCAAAGGACCTCTGGGACTGCTGCCGTAGCCGGGACAGCAAGGTAAGAACAACATTACAGGAAGAGGAAATAGTAAATGCGGAAACCCCCAGGTACAGAAAGAAAGCCAGTGTGAAATGTACGGACTATCAGGCAGGGACCAGGTTACGTAATATTTTATAGGCCATGCTAAGGAATTTGGATTTTATTTTAGTTGGTTTGGGAAGCTGCTGGAGAGTTTAAAGTGGGGGAGGTATATACCCTGAGTGGCTTGCTTTGCCGTGTGGAGAATGTGCTGTAGGGGGGCAAGTGTAGAAAATACTCATCAGTAAAATGGGGTCAGGATAGTATCTATCTCAGAAAATTGTTACAACTATTTAATGAGTGGAGGCATGAAAAACTCTTAGAATAGTATCTGGCATGTAATAAGCACTACAAAAGTGTGTTAAATAAGGAAGAAAAATTGGCTTAGTCAAAGTTGTTTTTTCAGAATTACAAATGCAATGGTGCTTGTGATTGTTAAAAAAAAAAAAACACTTTCAAACAAAGTATAGGTAGGGTAGGTTATCTTTAGGGTAGGGAATGACTGAGCACATCCTATCCAATTATTGAACTCATTCTTTCTTCAGTCCCAGTTCCATGATTCTCTGTTCTAGAAAAATTTCTAAGTCAATACTTTGAATATAACAGTTACGATACCCAGATTTGAACTAAAAGGACTTATTGCAGCGGTGTTTGAGTGGCTCAGTCAGTTAAGCCTCCAACTATTGATCTCAGCTCAGGTCTTGATCTCAGCGACGTGTGTTCAAGCCCAGTGTTGGGCTCTGTGCTCGTAGTAAAGCCTACTTAAAAAAATAAGCAAAATAATAATAATAATAATAATAATAATAATAATAATAATAAAACAATCGATTGCAAGTTCTGTTAGGATAAGTATTCTCTATCTTTTTTTTAAGTCTCTTGCAGTATCTACTAAGTTTCCTTGTATGTAGATGGTCATCCAAATGGGCTGGCATTAGAAGAAGGGCATTGAAGTTGAACAGTATTAAAGAGTGTAAATATTTGAGGCTATGACCACTAAGTGGGAGATTAGTGGGAAAAAATCACAAGAATGGAGCTAAGTCATTTATATAAAAGCAAGACATTAAGCAATTGTACAGATACTGTATCTGAAGATACTCTCTTACATTGAAATAATAAGAGTTTTCTAATCAGGTCAATTTTAAGCACTGTTATAAACCAATTAAACAATAAAGTCAATAGACATATAGAAAAACTGAGCTATACACATATTCTGATAAATCTTCTAAAAGCTCTTGAAAATGATCTTTTCACAAAGCCCACGTATGACTTCCATTAATTCATATGGAAATTTTGCATATATTGTACATCAAGTGGAGATAAAGTTCTTTATGTTCAACTCTATGAAGTCTGTACTGTACATTGTTTTGATGTATGATACAAAGTATGGATTATGCATAATGCACAAAGCTTTAAAAGATGAAAAGAGAATAGCTGAAGCTTAACACTGACGCTCCCTTAAACAAAAAGGTGAATACAACGGAGAGAAAGAAATATGCATGTTTTACACACAGTTAAGGAGAACATGTGTAAAGTTTTATATAGTTAAAAAGGACAATGATGAAAGGGGCAGCCTGGAGCTTTCTTCCAGGGAAAATTTTTTTCGGCTGTTTAATACTCACTGAAAGCTTTCTGAGGTATTATTCACTGTTCTCCATACATATAGTAATAAGGAGGGTTTTTCGTTTTGTTGGTTTTTGTTTTTCCATTTCTCCACTCTGACAAATTGATGATGGTTTGAGTATAGTTTACAGCTTAAAACTTCTGACTGGTCTCTTGTGTCCTTATTGGCAGCTAGAGTGATCCAGAGAAGCGAAAATAAGGGCATGACACTCCTCGGCTCAGAATACTCAAATCCCTTCTATCAGATTCAGGATAAAGGCCAAAGGCCTCACATTGGCCTGCAGAGTCCTAAATTATTCATCTCCTGTTTCCTTTCTAACCAAAGCACCATCTTCTCTATCCCCATCTCTCTGTGCTCTTTCAAATGAGATAGGCACATAACTGCTTCAGAGTCTCTATTGCCTGGCCTGCTTTTCCCACAGACTGAGTGTGGTTCATTGATTCCTTCCTTCAGGTCTTTAAACAAATGTCACCTCAAAGAAGACTTTATCTAACCATTCTGTTTAACTGCTTAAAATTACAGCTGCCCGTTCTCCTCACTGTTTGGCCATTCTCTTCTGTCTTCCCTGACTTATTTTCCTCCACAGACTCAGCACCATTAGAGTACATATTTTATTGATTTGGCTGAGTGTGCATGCATCTATATATATGTTGTGTATGAGTCTATATTACCCAGTTACAAATTAAGATTCATGAAAATAAGATCTTTATTTTGTTGTCTGAACCATACAACCCCTATAACAATAGTTCCTGGCACATTTTTAGTGCTCGATATTTATGTGCTGAATGAATATTTGATGAATAAAACAAACACATGATCCTAGACAGCAATTTGAATTATTAGGTAGTAACGTTTTACTTTAAACAAATTTCATCTTATGATTTATGTTTATAGAGTTTTTTTTACTATAATTTCTATTTCATTTTCTGTGTCTTAAATTACCATAAAGTATATATAGTAGTCATATAATGAAAAATCTGAAAATGGAGTGACTTCATAGGTTTATAATATTCATACTTTTCTTTATATCTTTGTAAAATATCCTCATGTAAAAATACAAGAATTGCAGAAACTTTTTTCTCTTTCTTTTTGTGATTTGGCATGTGATTTCTTTCCTGTAATTTTGTTAAATTGATATGGTTGATGAATCATATGAAGAGTGTGGAATGTGACATAAAAAAAATAGAGCAATATATTCAACTTGACTGGTAGAGCAGTGTTTTCAGAGCAGTTTTGAAGGGAGCAGATAATAGCTGATTATAGAAATGCTATTTTCTATGATGGGAAAATAAATAAATAAGCACTTTAATTAATAGTGTTTTGTCTAAAATGTTTATATTTTGTTTAGCATCATGTAAATCCATAATTGTCTCAAGATTTAAAAAATTCAAAATAAATTTTATTTAATTTACTTTTAATCACTAATTTAGTAAATATTTTATTAGCACCTGTTGTGTTTCACACATATGTCCCGAGTGTTTAGGGTGAATATGGCATTTGAGTCCTGGTGTTAAAATTGTGAAAAGAGAAACATAGTCTCTGTTCCAAATTATCTTACACATTAGGAGACACAAAATAAATGATGAGATTATTATAACAATTCTAGAATAAAATGGAATAAAGGCTCAGGCATTGGTAGGTAGGGCACTTTTGATAATATGAAGATAGATATTTCTTAGAAGAAGATATTTTATGAGAGTGAGTGAGCATATTAGATATCTGAGGGAGAATATTTCAGGGACAGAAACCAACAACTTCAAGTCTAGAAAACTCCAGATAGTCTCTGGTTAGGGGCTAGACAGACACAGCTTCTGTCAGCAAAATATATGAACCCTTCCTACTCTTCCATTGCATGTGTGTCCTTAGGACCTTTGACTAATAGAACAATCTATACTACAAGGATGCATAGAAGATAAAAATTCAACATGTTATAATATGGAGCTCATTATGTACAATCACAGGCTGATGAGAATTAGAGAGGTTCTATAGAGCAACAGTTGGGAGACTTGGCATTTCTGCATTATCATAGATTCCTCACAATCGCCTTTCTTCTTTTTTATAACATGGCAATAGCTTTTTGTCTGCATAATTGTTATAAATATATGTGTAGTGACTATTTATGGCATAATTATTTCAGGCCAAATCCAAACAAACCTCACTATCCACCCAATTCTCTTTCTTCAGTGCTTAGTCCATGTTTTCCTTCTGTTTCACTTCTGTATTCTATTATTTCATTTCTCTGTTGTCTTCACATTTGTATGTTCACATGCACACATACACTTTTATAAATACTATTAATTATATTTTATTCTGCATTGCAACTTGGTTTGAGCATGTCAAAGGCAAGAATCACATATTTTCATCTGTGTATGCTTAACAAAATAAAGTGTAATAAATATTTGTTACTTGAAATAATGATGCTAGGTTAAGCATAATAAGGGCATTGAGACAGGCATGTACAAAATAACTCACAGAAACTGAGTTGTTCCATTTGAGCTACAGGTTAAAATGTGAATGGCAATCATCATCATCATCATCATCGTCTGTCATACTTTGTTTTGCTTTTGTGTCAACTATTGATAACAAAGCCCATTTTCTCGTTTAGTCCCCATATCAACCTTAGGATGTTGGCACTTTAAAAAAATTTTTTTTAATGTTTATTCTTTTTTTTTTTTTTTTGAGAGAGAGAAACAGACCATGGGCACATCAGTGGGGGAGGGGCAGAGAGAGAGGGAGACACAGAATATGAAGCACAGAGCCCGATGTGGGGCTCAAACCCACAAACTGCGAGATCATGACCTGAGCCAAAGTTGGCTGAGCCACCGACTGAGCCACCCAAGTGCCTCAGGATGTTGGCACTTTTATCATCCCTGTTTTACAGATAAGGACACTTTGGCATAGAAAGGTTAAGCAACTTACTTAACTTCATTCATTTAATAACAAGAGAAGTTAAATACTACATCTAATTTCATAACCTGAATTTATATATCTGTGCTACAAATAGGGTAGAAGATTTTGCTTACAAGCAACAACATCCTTATCCCAGCCTACTTAGGAATATCTACAAAACAAAATTGGTTTCAGGTAGAACTGGATTCAGTCAGAAAATACTTTGGGACCACAGTAATCTATGTTGATGCTGATTTCTTCTGTGCTTTACTCTTAGGCAGATTCTTTTCTTTATATTGTATATTTAGCTTCCAGCAGCTTCAGCCTACAGTCTAACTCCTAGCAGCAGCACTTATGAAAGGGAAATGATCTTTTCCAAGGATTACCACGCTTCTCCAGAAGTCCCTTTAGCTCCGGGTGGTATGATTAGGGCCAGTTGTTTCTGTCTTATGGCCTCTGATATAAAAGGCTCCAGTGGTTCAGCTTTCAGTCACAAGCCCACTCTGAACTACACGTGGGGTCACTTCCTCCCTCCCCTCACCAGGTGAACACCTGGATTGAGGGCTGAGGAGAGATTTTAAGTAAAACATGTGCTGTTTCCAGAAGAGTCAAACTGCTGTGAGCAAACAAGAGGTATATGCACCTACTAGAGGTAAATAAGCCTTCATTCAAGTCGTGGAAATAATTAAACGCCCAGTATAGGAGTTGGAATAATAATATTCTAGATGTTAGGAAACCATCAGTCATGGATATAAAGATGTGTTCTCAAAGATTTCTATAGTCTCTTAAAGGAAAAACAGTGAATCTATATTTGTTACTATTATATCCTGAAAACCTGGAAAACTTGAAAACCAGATACCTGGCACAGAGTAGCTGCATAATATACTTGCTGACTTGGAATTAATTTAACTGACTTCAACAATAATCAAGATAATGAGGGAGATTAATGATCAGTTCTGGTGAGATACCACACCAGAACTTTTCAATCTAATCTTTCATCTTTCTTATCTACTCTCAGAATCTTAAAATAACTTCTATAACCTTATATATGCTGATAAATAATATACCTAAATTTCCAACCTTAACTACTTCTCTGAACTTCACAACCATATATGAAATTTCCTTTTAGACTAAGTATCCCACAGGCACTTTAAATGAAGTATATTTAAAACTGAACACATTATCAATTATCCAAAGCTTGTCCCTTTTTGTAAATATCCATTTAGTAAATTGCACCACCTTGTGTCTCTGGGCTTAGTCACAAAAGCTTGAAATATAAAATCATTTCCTATCTTTGCTTTATACACTTGACCAAGTGTGAACTTGTGAAAAAGCTCTCAACTCTGCTGCCTTATCAATTCTCATATCCTTATGGATTATAAAAATTTAATTGGCGCCTTAATGTCTGTTAACCTAGATTATCAAAATAATTTACTTTCTTTTCAGCTTTATTGAGATGTAATTGACAAAATTGTAAGACATTTAAAGTGTACAGTATGCATGTATGTACATATGTATGATTTGATGCGTGCACACGTTGTGAAAGGATTTCCCCCATCCAGTTAACATATCCTTCACCTCATATAATTACCCTTTTTACTTGTTGATGAGAACATTTAAGTTCTAACTCTCAGTAAATTTCGGGTACACAAAGCAGTGTTATAAACTGCAGTAACAATATTATAATAAGATCTTCAGACCTTATTTATTTTATAGCTGAAAGTTTGTACCTTTTTACTCACCTCTGTTTTCCTTACCCCCACTCCCCAGCCCTTGGCAACTACTTTTCTACTCTTCGTTTCTATGAGTCTGACTTTTTTTTTTCCTTTTAGAGTCCACATGTAAGTGGTACCATACATTATTTGTCTCTTTCTGTCTTGCTTATTTCAGTTAGCATAATGCTAAATATGTTTTGTAGGGTTTTTGTGAATCTTCTAGGTTTATCCATGTTGTCACAATTGATAGTATTTCCTTCCTAAGGTTGGATTTACAAACACACACACACACACACACACATGCAATACACATATATATATATATATATATATACACACACACACACACACACACACACACACACACACACATGTATACACACACATATACGTACATACACCACATTTTCTTAATCCTTTCATCTGTTAACAAACATTTAGGCTGTTTGCATATTCTGGCTTTTGTGAATGATGCTTCAATGAAGTTCAGCTATTTATTTGAGATAATAATTTTGTTTTCTTTGATACATACCCAGAAATGTGACTGCTGGCTATATGGTAGTTCTGTTGATAATTTTTGAGAAACCTCAATACTATTTCCATAGTGGCTGTACCATTTGCATACAATGTACATGGGTTCCTTTTTTTCATTTTTCCATATTCTCATCAGCATTTTTTATCTCTTGTCTTTCTGTTAAAATCATCCTAAAAGGTGTGACGTGGTATTTCATGGTGGTTTCGATTTGCATTTCCATGATGACTAATGATATTGGGTACCTTTTCATGTACCTATGGGCCACTTGTAGGTCTTCTTTGGAAAAACATCCATTCATGTCCTTTGCTCATTTTCAATTGGGTCCCTTTTTGCTATTGAGTTGTATGAGTTCTTTGTATATTTTGGA
This sequence comes from Leopardus geoffroyi, assembly GCF_018350155.1. Taxonomy (NCBI): domain Eukaryota; kingdom Metazoa; phylum Chordata; class Mammalia; order Carnivora; family Felidae; genus Leopardus; species Leopardus geoffroyi. The sequence continues at coordinate 90,245,273 of NC_059328.1, forward strand.
TATTAACCCCTTATCAGATATGTGGTTTGCAAATATTTTTTCCCACTCAGTAGGTTGCCTTTTAATTTTCTGAATGGTTTCCTTTGCTGTATAGAAACTTTTTAGTTTGATGTAGTCCCACTTGTTTGTTTTTGTTTTTAATATCTTTGCCTTTGACGTCAAATCCAAAAAATCACTGCCAAGATCAATGTCAAAGAGCTTATCCCCTATGTTTTCTTCTAGGATTTTTAAGGTTTTGGGTCTTACATTAAAGTCTTTAATCCATTTTGAGTTGATCTTTGTGTATAGCGTAAGAAAGGGTTTCAGTTTTATTCTTTTGTATATGGCAGTCCAGTTTTCCCAACACTGCTTATTGAAAAGATCATCCTTTCCCCATTGTATATTTTTGGTTCCTTTGTCAAAAATAAATAAAATAGCCCCTTTCTCAATCTTGACAGAGTGATCTTCTGTAATAAATGAACCTCATCAATCAACTTTGTCTGAGCCTGGGGTTATCTCTCAATTGTTGTAACGTCCAAACCATATTCTTTGTTCTTATTGACTCACAGTAGCTGAAGATATGCTAAGATCTTGAGTGTCCCAAAGGGGAAGATTGCATTCAGCTCAATGCAGACTAATTAGAAGTCAGAGCCTTAGGCAACAGCTGAGAAAATAAGTCCATTCCATGGAGAAACTGGGAGATGGGCACTGTTGCCACTTCTGCCCTGGGCCAAGCTGTATAGCTGTACAGCTGGGGAAGGGGTGAGGTTCACCTGTGCCAGTTAGGAACTGCTTCTTTGTTTCTACAATCCTGGGGAACTTGTGAATGAAGCCCCCATTGTCTTTCAGAGAGTCAGCTGATCTGGAAACCCATCTCTTGGTAGCAACTGCAAAAGTTGTGTCACAGAGGTGTTACAAGCTCCTTTCAGGGAGATACTGGTGCCTTGTAGTGTGATACAGGGAGATGGTTGGGGAGATGACCCTTGGTTTCTTTATTGCCTGAGAGATCAGAGCTGGACCACAGATTCAGCTAAATTAGAAGCCTGACCCTTAGGCAATAACATTTAAAGTATGCAGATGGTCCTCTTTCAGGCTGAGGCTGGGAGATAGACATTATTGTCTGTTCCCTCTTAGCTGAGCCCTGAAGAGATAACCAGTTAAGAAATCCTGAGTTTGCCACAGTCATTTGGAACTCATGAATGAAAGCCCTCTTAACTATCAGAACCAGGCAGTCTGGGGACCCACCCCTTGGGTGGCAGCCATAAAACCAGGGGCCAGGGTTGGAGTTTACAGTGAGAATGTATCTCAGCCTCTCCTACCCATATTGATGCTCACTGTGGAGAAGTCATTCATTAAGTTTCTGGATTTCTTTAAGAGGTAATTGCCTGGTGTGTAGCTGCATGTTTGATGTGTCCGTAGAAGGAAGGGAGTTCTAGAGCTTCCTATGTTGCCGTCTTGGTTTATATCTCTCCAAGAAATCCTCAGAATTATTTTCTTAATGTTACTTCTTCAACTGGAATTTCATACTCTCGAATCCTCCATTTTTTTCATCCATTATTTTTATTCAGTATAGATTCAGTGACCATCCATTTAAATGATGTTTTAACTTATATCTGAGTTCTTTTCTATCTTTACCTATTTTCCAGATTCCAGCTTAGGTTAGCTGATACCACCTGCTTTTTCTTCTCTGGATTTTTTGTTAGGCTAGAAAATTGTTGTTGTTCTTTCCTGAATATTTTGTATTTAGACATGTAGATCACAAGATGAGATTTAGGGAAAATCATTTAAGGAAAATCATCTGGCAATGTTGAGCAATGGGTAAAATGGTTATACTCATTAGTCATAGTGGCTGGTTCCCTGTTCTATGGCTCTTCGTGTTGTGACAACATTACCTAATCCTTGTGGAGAGTAGAAGGGTGAAGGTAAACACATTCTGGAGAAACAGAGTGAGATAGAATTTGGTTAATATATAGAAATTGCAGTTGATACAATAAATCAAGGATTTCTCTAAATCTTTTAGACTGAAGTCAGAGTATCTGGTATCCAGGAAGCAAATCCTGACTTGGTGAAGGGGGGATGTCCAAAAGCATTATTTATTTGAGGAGGAAGGGACTGATGAAATGGGTGGGTGGGGGAGAACCATTGCATTAGGGAGAACTGAAATAAGCTCTGCAAGTATCTGAAGGCTTGGGAAGAAAACAGGTTTTCCTTTTTCAGTAATGATTTTGTTTTGATTTGAACTTTTTAATTGAAGTATAGTTGACACACAATGTTACATTAGTTTCAGGTATACAGCATAGTGATTCAGCATCTCTAAATGTTATGGTATGCTTACTACAAGTGTAGCTACCATCTGTCACCATCCATTGTTATTACAATGCCATTGACTGTATTCCCTTTGTTGTACAGTTCATCCCTGTGACTTATTCCATAACTGGAAGCCTGTACCTCCCACTCCCTATCACCCATTTTGCCCATCCCTCCAACCCCCTTCCCTCTGGCAACCAACAGTTTGTTCTATTTGTGGGTCTGTTTCTAAAACAGGTTTTCTTTTATAGAGGTGACTGAACAAGGTTGGATGAACTGAGTGTGGGAAAATGGGATGAAAAAATGGCATGATTGGATAGTAGGTCAGAGAATATTTTACCCTGCACAGAGTCTATTCTTGGAAGAGGCCTTTAAGAAGTGATTCTATATTGGCTCAGGACGAAGATGGACCAAAACCAGGGACTTGGGAAAATATCTTAATATTTTATTAATAAGCACTTTGTTCTGATTAATCATTGGGGATCAAGTGGTTAAGCTAATCATTTATGAGGAAATAAATGGAGATTTGGAGTGTCTGTGTCTGGCTTTATCATAGATAAACAATGGGGGCCTCTTTGAGTTTCATCTAAGTCATATGCGGAGAGGTAGTCTGTGCAGTAAGCAATTTCCTAGAGCATAAAATGTGGGATAATTTCTTAATATCTCCTATTTTCTAGCATTACAGGGCTTGAATAAAGTTCAACAGGGCCATTAGACAAACAGAAGAAAGGGTCCAAATTAGGACAAAGTCCAGCTTGGTACATTTTTAGTAAATTATCTTAATGAATACATTCTATAGATGGTTGGGGAAATAAAGCTCAGTTGGGAGGAGAGGGCTAAAAATATCTGAAACCATTATTGAGGGAGTAAATAATTTGCACATTTTTTCTTGAATGAGTGAATGAATAAATGAATAAAAATGAGTAATATCATTACTACTGAGAAAAACAGATCTAATAATGATCTTACTGACTCTATAAAGAAAAGAAAATCTCCATTTGCTACTTTTTACTTAGACACTGAATAGACATCTCAAAAGGAATTCTCAGTTCTAGTTATTCTGTGCACCACTGCCTTCCACTAAAACAAACCAAAACAAGTGAAACTGGTTCTCCCCAGTATTCTCAGATTAGTAAACAGGACCACTAGTCACCAATTTTTTCATGCCCAAAGCTAAGCATTATCCTTGCTTCCTTTCTTTTCTACCTATATTTAATCTATCAACAAATACTTCAGAAACTGTCTTCAAATATATCCTGAATTTAATTATTTCCATTCACTTTTTTTTTTGGTTACTGCCTTATTTCATACCATCATCTATTGCCAGCACTACCATAATAACTAACTGGTTGTTCTACTTCCAAGTTGGTTTCCTTAGACTCTATTTTCCACACAGCAGCCAGAATGATCTTTTAAAAAGTTTAATCACATCATCCCCTGTTTTAAACCGATTTATAACTTCCCATTGCTCTCAGAATAAAATTAAACCTCTTATTATGGCCTAAGAAGCTTTACATAATCTCTCACTACATAACTGTGGGGCCTATTCTCTTGCATTGTTGTTCTTGCTCACTGGACTTTATCCGGTGTGACCTCCTAACTATTCTTCAAAACACCAAACTAATTGCAGGTGTATAGACTTTAGTCTTGCTCATCTCTCTGTCCAATACATATCCCTTCAGATTTTCTCTCATCCTTTTGTGTTTTTGTTTTCTCTTTTACACAATTATGCATCAATGATTATTCAGCACTCACTGAGAATCCCCTATCCTTATTATTTTTTATAGATTTTTTCACTGCCTCCCATCTATAAAATGGAGCACAGGGTGTCTAAATGTAAAACAATAACTAAATGTAATAATAACAAAAAAAGTGCTTAGGATCTTTCTTAGTATGTGACAATATTCATTATCATTGTCATCTTTGACATACCTACAAAAATATTATACTAATTTATATGTATTATTGAATACTGTCTCTCTTAAAGTAGAATGAAGTCCTATGATAGGAAAGACTTTGTCTTGTTTACCCTTTATCCCAAGAACTAAGGATACTATCAGTCATGCAATGAGGAGTCAGTAAATATTCACTGGATGATATGTGTAAGAATTGTAGTCTCAATAATATCTCTTCTTTATATCAGCGCTTTTAGTTTTCAAGAAGTGTAGGTATTCTCGTGTTTCTCGTGTCACTCAGGTGGTGGTGTTTATGTTAGGAGAACACAGAGAAGTCAGGAAGAGAGAATGCCAACACTGTATCAAAAGGGCAGGATATCAAAGATCCCTAGAAAATCATTTATCACCATTCGGAACATAAAAGTATCTCCAGTGACCCGTAAGCAACACTAATGACCCAGACAGTAGATATAGTAAGCCAGTAATTTTGTTGTTGCCTTTGAATCAGACAACTGTTGCTTTTTGGTCTAGTAAGCTTCCACACTCATGACTCTTTCCTCCCTTGCCTGTTATGATTTCTACTTTCAGCACTTCTTAACTATGTTTTTCCTTTCACTGTGTTATCTATTTAGCCTTGTGTTTAAACTCTCTATTAAAGATTTGATTGCATAATGACCATCTGTGGCAGATGATGACATTTTTGGTTGTCTGCTTAATAGCCATCTCATATTTCTTACTAACAGAAGTTCTATTTTCTTTAGACACCAGTGGTCAGTTCTGGTGATTATTCATGATTGCTTTAGTTCAGTTACGCTTGTCTGAATGCCAGTGAAACAGAATGAGTGAGAAATTAGGGGTTGCCTATTAGAGAGCTCCTGGGAAAGGTTTTGTTTCCTAATAATGGAGTGTCATGAGAAAACACTTTTGCTCCTATTCCCTTCCATTTCATACCCCATGCTGTCCTGGGATCACATAATGCCTGAAACTGTGACAGCCATCTTAGAGGTAGTGATATAGTTATATCTTCAGTGCTGTTCTTGAGTGGCTGTGCTACTTGGGTAGCTACTTAAGTAATGGTTCATTTCCTTGTGGTTCAAGCCACTTTTAGCCAATTTTTATTACTTCCAGCTGAACAAATCCTGATACACTACCCAATAGATAATGGTATTAATGGACTGATTTCTCTACAAAGGACACCAAAGTATCATGGAATGCCTTTAATTTCTAGGAGAAATACTTGGTCTAGTGTGTTGTGACCACAGCACTAGAGTCACAAGATTCAAAGCATGGCCAATAGGGTATAGAGGGCTAGCTATAACCTCTATTCTGAGAAGATAGTGTGGGAAGATAGAGGTACTCGATGTACTCATTCCCAAGCTGTTTTAACACTTTATTTTTAAAAAGTTGAAGAATCAACTTTTTATATAAGACCCATAACTGATCACAAACCATTATACACATGGTACATACATCTGACTAAATCTTTGTCACGTGTTTCCTTGTCTTTATGCTCCATTTCCTGACTTTTATGTAAGCATCCAGTGGGAAAAGATGAGTCAGAACGTTTGCCACATAAAAGAAAAGTGGAATGTTAAAAAGGTGGTGGGTAATTAAGGAGATACAGATTATTGGGTGCAAAATAAAGCTGTGCTCTCACCTCAAAGACTAGAATGCAAATATTAGAACCTAACACAGGGCGATTAATGGACAGTGTTCTATACATTTATAAATGTATGTTTTTTAAACCTAAATCAATACACAAGTAGTTTGTTAAAGAACTTCAGAATAAATGCATGAAAAAAGGCCAATAACTAGTCTACTTTACTTTTGAATATTTTTAAATTGACTTACTCTTTGTGTTCCCTAATGTACTCAGAGTTAATTAAATGTTACCTGTCTTCTTCATAAGTAATAACAAAGAAGTCGTTTAAAGCAAATCTGATTCTTCTTCCAAGATAACCCCTTTATAATGTATTTTGTGTGTGTGTGTGTGTGTGTGTGTGTGTGTGTGTGTGAATCAAGTGTTTGTAGTACTTCTTTGAAAAGAAGGAAACGCTCTCAACTGAACTGAATTATTAGCATTTCCAACAATTGTATTTTTAAAGTATGTCACAAAGTGACATAAAAGTACTAGTTACAGTCAATCATGAAGCCATGTTATAAAGTGGCCTATCACATTTCAAACCTTGCGTTTTGTCATTCTTAGAAGTAGTCTTCTTCCCCCACAAGAGGAGGTGGGGGGATCTATCACTAAAAGTGACGTGAATATCAGAGAGTGTTGACAGATGGAACCTGTCACCTCATTCCCTGTAATGCTGTAGGCTGCTGAAGGTTTGTTGAAAGATCCACAGTGACAGTGGAAAATTTTATATACCTAGGGTGTTTTTTTTGTATATTTTAAATAAATAACTCAAAGTGATGTGCTCTAAACTAGCATTTCTTACTCTATGCTGAATACTTAGAAGAAGTATCATATAAATATATACTACATATGACAACTTATTATGACCTATCTATAAAGCTTTAGGAAATGGCTAATTCCAAGTCATTTCAAATCAAAAATAATTTTCAAAGCCAAGCAGATAAAGTAAATTCATCTTCCTTTAATCAATAATTTTCTCCTTTTTTCTTCCACATCATTGCACTTGTATCAGTTTAACAAATTATTATGTCATTGTGTTTTATACAATCACACACATTTTACCCATTGGATTTTAAACCTATAAATTAGTTGACCTCAGCACAATTACAACAAGATACTGAAGAAATCTGTTGATTGAATCAATTTTACTTATTATACCTGTATTAGAAATAAATTATCCTTAAAATGTTTTAGCGTTCTATGGAATTGTATTATACATATAGACAAATGAACGTATAAGTGTTCAACTTGATGTATTGCTACAAACTAAACACACCCATACCACACAGAGTGCAAAAATCTTAAATGTGCACCTCAATTTTTATGGATGGTTATTCATATACAATAACCACCAAGATTAAAATACAGAACATTTCCCACAACACACGAGGCCCTTCCTTTAGATCCTCAGTCAATGAATGTCTCGAGAGCTAATCAGTTATTCTGACTTCTGTAATCATAGATTAGGTATTTTTGCTCTGTTCTTTTTTTCTAGCATTTTTTTTCTCACAGTGTTCTCTCTATATATGTTTGTATTCCATTGCCTTATGTTTACTAATTCTATAGTCTACTGTTAAACTCATTGAGTACCTTGCATTTTATAGTTTTAAAATGCCCATTTAAAAAATCTATTTTAATTCTCTGTTGAAATTTTCAATTTTAATCAGTTTTTCTTTCCATCTTTTCCTACATATATATTTTTCAAAATATTAATCATAAATTAAAAGAAAATCTTCTCTACTGACACCAGAGACTAGATTATCTGTGCATTTACTTTTCTTTTTACCTCTCCTTTGATTTTTGGTCATATTTTCTTAACACTTCATGTATGTTATTATTATTATATAGTTAGACAAAACAAACAAACAAACATAGAAACTGCAAATGACATCCTCTACCAGAGAACATTTTCCTTTGAAGCTGAGAGTCTGCTCACTCCAACCAGAGTTAGGTTGCTAGTTTAGTAAGACCCAGACCTCCTTGTTCTTCAGGGTGACCCCCCTGGTCTTTTTAAGACCCTTAGTGGGTCGCTGACACATCAGAACTGTGAGACTACAACAGTTTCAGTTCTTCCCTTAAAGATTTTGTGCTTAGCTTTTTATCCTTCTGTCCTACATGCCTTCAAAAGTCATAAAGGGAAATGTTTTATTTTATTCATTTCACTTTATTTCATTTTATTTTATTTTATAGTCGGTTCCTTTCTTCTACTAGAACTTTGTCTCCTAGCTATCTAGGACTAGTCTCCCTAGCTGTCCCCAGAAGTTATGGTTAGGCCCAGCTGTGAATTTGAGGCTCTTCTGGTTGCACTCCATCATAGCAGCCCCAACCAACTGACAGAACATCATTGCTTCCTTTCCAACAATAATGTCTCTCTGCCTGGGCCAGCCTGCATTTTCAGCCTATGCTCAGAAATGGCAGATGTGTCCAAATTTTAAGTTTATCTGCTCTTCTTCATTGATTCCACAGCCCTTCAGTGTTCTTTAAATAAAGTTTTAAAGCTTACTTGTCTTTTGTAGCAGTTGCATTAAGAGTATTGGACAATAGGGGCGCCTGGGTGGCTTGGTCGGTTAAGCGTCCGACTTCGGCTCAGGTCATGATCTCACGGTCTGTGAGTTCAAGCCCCGCGTTGGGCTCTGTGCTGACAGCTCAGAGCCTGGAGCCTGTTTCAGATTCTGTGTCTCCCTCTCTCTCTGTTCCTCCCCTGTTTATGCTCTGTCTCTCTCTGTCTCAAAAATAAATAAACGTTAAAAAAAATTAAAAAAAAAGTATTGGACAACATCTTCAACATCTTTTGCCATAATGATACTGTCCATATAAAAATTTTTAATACAACAAATTTCTTTTTCCCTTCCGACTCCTTCCACTTAAGCCCTTATCTGATCAGAGTACTGTTTAAGAAATCTAATTTTTAGAAAGATTACAAAAGTAGTGACTTTTTAATGCACATGTATATGTATGCATTTATGTATGTATATGAAAATGATTGGAAAAGGATTAAATATTCAACAGATTACCAGATATCATCATTTGAAGATGTTCAAAATCATGCCAGATTCAATGTGTCAAAATTCAAGTCTTTTCCATCCCTAACATCCACCCTTCCCCATAACTTTTGTTCTTCTTCCATCTGTATGGCATGCACAGTGCCTGTTGTGGCTACATAGAGCTAGAGAGTTGGGAGATTATCTGTTTTACTTCTGACGTGAAATTTATGAATGAGTCCTGAGATTCTCTTTGATACAATTGTCTCTTCTTTCCTCCATTAGGGCTTAGTCGGAGTTCATTTTTCCAAGTACCTTCATTACAACAACCTCCAGTGAGTTTCCCTCTTCTAGTTTGATGCCCTTTTAATCATTCTTTCACATAACTGCTAGTTATATTTCTAAGACAAAAAAAAAATTATGTAACTTTTTGATTTAGACCTTTCTGAATAAATTTGTTAGTAAGTACAAATACATTGGCTTAGCACATAAGACATTTCATTATCTGATTTCTGTCTACCCTCCAGTGTCTTACTCTTGTTTTGTATGACCTTCACTTCAGAATATAATGGCCCCTGCAGTGTCCCAAATGTGTAATGATACTACCACCTCAACATTTTTTATGATGCTCTCCTCCCTACCTGGAATACATTTGTAATTTTCTTATCTGAATAACACCTACCATTCCTTCAAAAGTACCCCCACGAGTTTGTCTTGATCTCTCATGAGTGACAACAGAGTCTCTTGTTGACTTCAAAATAGCCCCCTGCATGCCTCTGTCATGCATCGGACTTCAGCTCAGTTCATGATCTCATGGTTCTTGGGTTCAAGCCCCAGGTTGGGCTCTGTGCTAACAGTTCAGAACCTGGAACCTGCTTCAGATTCTGTGTCTTCCTCTCTGTCTGCCTCTTCCCTGCTCACACTGTGTCTCTCTGTGTCTCTCTCAAAAATAAATAAACATTAAAAAAAATCTTTGAATTGTTTCTCCTGCTACAGGATAAATACCTTGAGAACAAGGACCTTATTTATTTGACTTTATATTCTCAAAACCTATCACTGTATCTGTTACAGAGTAATAAAAGTTTGTTGAGAAGAGTGAGATATTGATGAATAATCTACAAATTGGTTTATTGTGCCTTTATCCTTCCTCTGTATTACAGTTTTAAATCAGTGGTTTAGGCACGTTACTCTCTAGAGGACACTTTATTATGGAATAACCTATTGTTTGTGTTTATCTTTGAGTTGTTCATTTTGCTTTTAATTATTTTTCTTTTCTCAAGATAGTTTTAGATGTTTTGTTATACTCTTTTTTTAATCTTTTCAAGTTCAATATTCCTTTAGTAAAACAATTATTAAATAAGCCTGTTGCTTAAGAACCAAATGTTTTTATTATTTAATTTTATATCAGTCTATTTATTGATAAATTCTGGTCAGGTACAATCTACAAATTTAACAAAAATATTTCTGCATATTTTCGATCAGATTAGTACGTGCTTTCCAGGAAATTAGCTGGAATTGGAATTATCAGTCTATTTATTGATAAATTCTGGTCAGGTACAATCTACAAATTTAGCAAAAATATTTCTGCATATTTTCGATCAGATTAGTACATGCTTTCCAGGAAATTAGCTGGAATTGGAATTAACAGGAATTAGCTGGAATTGGAATTTTTTTTATTATAGCCACAAAATTTTGTAACAGTCAATATGAAATCTAAATAATTTTTTTAAAAAGTTAGGGGGTGACTGGATGGCTCAGTTGGACGCTTAACTGACTGAGCTACCCAGGCGCCCCTAATCAATTTTTTGAATTGGAATTTTTATACAAATTAATCTAACAATTGATTTGGTTGGTTTAATTCTCTATCTAGCTAAATATAATTATTTTCCTTTCATTTTTTATGCTTTTCTGTTCCTCAGATAATTCTTTTGTCTGTTTGGGGGCTTAATGTAGTGACCGACTTTGGCTCAGGTTGTGATCTCATGGTTCGTGAATTTGAGCCCCGCATCTGTCTGTGTGCTGACAGCTCAGAGCTTGGAGCCTGTTTCGGATTCTGTGTCTCCCTCTCTCTCTGACCCTCCCCCATTCATGCTGCCTCTCCCTGTGTCAAAAATAAATAAACATTAAAAAAATTTAAATGTTACATTTTCTCATGACTACAATTTTAATCCTTTATAAAAGTTAATGTAAATTATACTTAGCTTTTTTTCTTTAGCAAAAGATAACATTCATCTTATTGCATACATATTTCCTGACTTTTCACTGAATTAAATATTAGAAGTCGGTAACACCCTAATCTGATGCCATCTGCTGCAATGACAGAATTTCAACATTGTGACAACAATGTCATATCAAATATAAAGACTGATAGATTTGGGGGAAATTAAATAGTGTTAAAAGAAATGTTGAAACAATTAGTAAATGTGTCAGCGAACATTTTTTAAAATGTGAAAGGTAAATGAATCTTGGCTTTAACTATGATACAGTTTTGACTTCTTGATTTTTCTCTTCAGTAGAAACACAAATGTGTTCGCTGTGTTTTACTGCAGTAGTGTTTTATTCAAAACAAAATGTTTTTCTATGTAGGTATGTTCTCTCTATATAGCCTTATATGTGATATGATTTCAGGCCCTACATCTAGATGATAACTGAGTTACACAAGGAAACAGCCCTGGATTATAGGAAACTTCTTTGCATAAACTTGGTTGTACTAGAGAAAAAAAAGTTGTACCAGTTAAAGATGATTACTACAAATATTATAATGTACAATAAAGAACTGTAGCATGTACTAAGATTTGCTAGGCAAGTATGGTCACTCGTACTTCTTTGGTTCTTAAGTTAGAGGCACGCTTAGACTTGACACTTAACCTGAACAAGAGACTGAGAGTGTTTACGATACCAAAATACATCTAAAATCGCATAGAGAAGAAAATCAACTTTAAAATAGACAACTGATAGTGTATCAAAAAATGAAATATAGAGTGTATTCTTCATGTCATGATATTGGATATCTGTATAAAATTCAATGAATCTAAAAAATCAATGTTCATTTTAAATGTGTATAGATCACTTTTTATGAGATAATTTTAATTATTCATTTTAATAGTTTAATAAATTTTATAAACTTACATGAAAATAATCTATATGTAGCACTGAATATTTTACTGTACAAAATCTAAACTATTATATTTCTGGTAGAGTTTTCCTGAAAATATAATGCCATATAAGCTATTAAGTGCTGAATTTTATGGTATAGTTAGGAGTTTATAGAAAGGAGAGACCACGGCAAGTCAAATATTTAGAAATTTTATAAAACAACTGGATTTTCAGCTGGACCTAAAATAAAATAGTGTGCAGTTTTGTAAAGTTGGACATGATTTGAGTAAGATGGTATTATAATATGAATAAATATACAATAATTGTATTCAATAAATCCACAATAACTACTATAGATAATAAATATGTAATAAATATATATTTACTTTAAAATAAAATGCACATATCTTAAGTGTTCAGATCAGTGAGTATAGACAGTTTTATACCTATGTAACCAATACCCAAAACATGATACATAATATTTCTGTCACCCTAAAATATTTTCCACTGTCTTTTTCAGTTAGGTTTCTCTCTGCCTATCTCACACATGCCCCCAGTTTCTGGCTACCACCTTTTGATGTCTGTTAACATAGATTAGTTTTTTGTCTGTTTGGGGACTTAAAATAAATTCCGTTATATAGAATGTACTCTTCTGTGAATGGAATTTTTTTTCTCACATTTTTTGATACTTACCATTATTATCTAGAATCTATGATTCATTCATTATATTGCCCTAAAGCACTCCATTGAATAAATTACCACAATGTGTTTATCCATTCACCTATTAATATTTGAGTCATTTCCAATTGGGGAAATGTTATTAATAAGATTGTTATAAATATTCATTTACAAATATTTGCTCAGATAGGGGTTTTCATGTCATTTGAGAAAGTACCTAGCATTGAAATTGCCCTATCACGGGTAAAATATTAAGTTGCCAAGCTATTTTCTAATGTGGCTGCACATTTTGAATTTCCCTTATCAATGTATGAGAATTCTAATTGTTTTGCTTCCTCACTATTATTTGATATCATCATTCTTTTTTTAATTTTAGTAATTCTAGTGGTTGTGATGTGGAGTCCTAATCTAATATTTATTTGCATGTCTCTGGTGACTAATGATAGTGAGCATTTAATGTGCTTTTTTGCCATCAAACAGTACCACTTTGGGAATGTCCATTCAAATATTTTGTTTTGTTTGTTTTTAAGTGTTTATTTATTTTTGAGAGAGAGAGAGAGCGAGCACAAGTAGGGGAGTGGCAGAGGGAGTGAGAGGGAGACAGAGAATCCGAAGCACGCTCCAGGCTCTGAGCTGTCAGCATAGAGCCTGATGCGGGTCTTGAACTCATGAACCACGAGATCATGACCTGAGCCAAAGTCAGATGCTTAACCAACTGGGCCACCCAGATGCCCTAATTCAAATATTTTATTTATCTTTTATGTTGTTTTACTTCTTATTGGTATATTATTATCATTATGTAACGGTTCTTTATATACTCTAGGTAAAATTTCTTTTCAGAGATACGTTTTTTTTTCCCCACATCTGTGTCATGTGTTTTCACTTTCTTAATGTTGTATTTGAGAAAGAAAAGACATTTTAAAATGTCTTTAGGGGCACCTGGGTGGCTCAGTGGTTAAGTGTCTGACATCATCTCAGGTCATGATCTCACGGCTTGTGGGTTCGAGCCCCACATCAGGCTCAGTGCTGACAGCTCAGAACCTGGAGCCTGCCTCGGATTCTGTATCTCCCTCTCTCTCTGCCCCTCTCCTGCTCATGCTGTGTCTCTGTCTCTGTCTCTCTCTCAAAAACAAATAAACATTAAAAAATTAAAAATAAAATGTCTTTAGAAATACACACACATACACACACACACACACACATAGCCTATTTCTGGAATCCCTGTATGAATTTCGAATGCCAACATAATATTGTTCTGTATAGCTTTATAGTTAGTCTTGAAATAAAATATTGTAAATGCTCCAACTTAGTTCTTCTTTTTCAAAATTGATTTAATCATTCTAAATTCATTGCATTCTCATAAAAATTTTAGAATCAGCTTGAAACATTTACAAAAATATCTTGCTAGAGTTTCTGAGATTATGTTAAATGTATAGATCAATTTGGAGAGAATAAATGTTAAAAATTGTAGATGGTTCAAACCATGAGCTGTGTACATGATAGATCTTTCCATCTATTTAAGTCTTTTTATGTTTCTCCCAGCAATATTTCATAATTTTCAGTGTACACGTGTTATGCACCAAATTGTGCTTCCCCAGAATTCATGTATTGAAAGAAACCCTAATCCCCAGTATCTTAGAATGTTATTGTATTTGGAGACAAGGCCTTTAAAAAAGTAATTAAGTTAAAATGAGGTCATTAGAGTTGGCCCTAATCCAATATCACTGGTGTCCTTATAAGAAGAGGAGATCAGGACATAACCTGCAGAGATACCACCATGGGAGGTCACAGGGAGAAGGCAGCCGTCTTCTTGGAGGAGAGAGGCCTCAAAAGAAACCAAATGTGCCTACAACTTAGTCTTAACTTCTAGCTTTCAGAAATGTAAGAATATAAATTTCTGTAAGAATGTAAGTGTCTGCCCAGTCTGTAGTATGGCAGTCCTAGCAAACTAAAACAATAGGCTTTAAATATATTTGGTAAAGTTATACACCCAAGCATTCCATGTTTTTGCAAATGACATTATTTTAGTGTTTATTGGTATTATTTTAATGTCTGCATTTCTGACACATTTACTTATTAGTTCTAGTAGCTTTTTTATTCCTCAGAATATATTATGTACCATCATCTTGTCATCCGTGGAGAATATAGTTTTATTTTTTTTTCCCAATCCATATGTCTTGTATTTCTTTTTCTTGGATTAATGCACTGGTTAGAACCTATAAAATATGCACCAAATATAGGGCCCCTGGGTGTCTCAGTTGGTTGAGTGTCTGACTCTCGATTTTAGCTCAGGTCATGATCCTAGGGTTGTGGGATGGAGCCCTTCATCAAGCTCTGCACTGACCATGGAGCCTAGTTAAGACTCTCTCTCTGTCTCTGTCCCTCTCCCTCCACCTCTCTCCCCACTTGCACGTGTTGTCTCTCTCCAAAGAAATATAAATAGGGGTGCCTGGGTGGCTCACTTGGTTAAGCGTTTGATTCTTGATTTCAGCTCAGGTCATGATCTCTCAGTTCATGGGTTCGACCCCATGTTGGGGTCTGTGCTGACAGCATGGAGCCTATTTGGGATATTCTCTCTCTCTCTCTCTCTCTCCCCCCGTTCTCTCTCCCCGCCTCTCCCCTACTTGCTCTCTCTCTCTTTCTCAAAAAATAAATAAACATTAATATATATATATCAAATATAATAGATACATTAGTATAAATATACATATTATATAATATTTGTAAATATAATATATTTAAGATTCCCCACAAATTATACCATGATCCTGGCCAAAAAAGAAAAAAAAAAAAACTTCAGTAGTGCCAATGTTATTTTCTTCAGTAATATAGCAAAGTAATCTGTACTAAAAAGAGTTTAAAGAACACTAGCTATATTTCATGAAAATGCTGAAAATTTATAAATCTATTCAAGACTCATTTAGAAAAAAAAAAAAAGAAAAATGTTTGATTGGCAGCCACAAAAATGTCTCAAACAACGACCTCCCTGTTTTGATTAGTTTCTTTCCAAATTGTTTCTGGCCTTGGCTTGCTTGGAGCAACAAGCCCTTATGACTTGCTTAGGGCAACAAGATGATAGCAATTATGTAAAACACAGTTGCAAAAGTGAAGGCACATTGGTTGCACAACAGTGTGAATGCACTTAATGCCACTAAACTGTATGTGTAAAAATTGTTAAGATGGTAAATTTTATATGTATTTTTCCACAATTATAAATAATCAGAAAGTCTTTGTACGTTGGAATATATCCTTTTATTGCTCTTGGACTAGCCTACTGGAGGATCAGAGACCATGTGAAGGCACAACAAGTTACTTAAGTGACAGCTAGCTAACCTTCAGACATGCGAATGAGATTATTTTAGATTATCCAACCTCAGCTGACCTACCACTTTATTACAGTTGCTTGAAATAAAAAAATACATCACCTGAACTAACCAGACATAACCTCACAGCTGACCAACAAATTTAAGAGGTATTAAATGGTCCTTGTTTTAAGTCAGTAAGTTTGGGGGGATTTTTTATACAATAAAAGTTAATTGATGTAATTTAGATTGGAAACAGAAAAAAACAAGAATTATAAACTTGAATCAAATTATGAAAAAAGTTTTATAAACAGTTATTTCCCAATAAATTTGAATGCAAAGATACAATGGAAACATTCCAGAAAATATAAAGTGCCAAATGTCATAAAAGAAAATAGAAAACTTTAAAAAAAATAAAAAAACCTAGGATGAGTAAATAAACACAAATCAACTCAGGCCAAGATGATTGTAACTGTGAGCTTTATGAAATTTTGAAATAAATTTTTCTAGAAAGTATAAACATCAGGAAATGGAACTATTCATTTGATAGAGTAAGTATAATCTTGACACTATAGCAGACAAAGATAGTAGCAGGGAAAAATATAAAACATTGATTTTATTTATTAATATAAATGAAAATATCCAAATATAAATTTAAAATTTTTATATCATGATCAGGTAGGATTCGTCCCAGGAACTGACAAAATGGTTTTATAAATTATTTATATAGAAATGGTTATGTATAATTATATGTATCATTAATGTAAGCATATCAATGCTCTAAAGAAGGAAAAAATTCATATATAATTTCAATATTTGGGTTTTTAATGTTTATTTTATTTTGAGAGAGAGGGAGTCCATGTGTGTGAGTGGGAGAGGGGCAGAGAGAGGGAGAGAGAGAATCCCAAACAGGCTCCATGCTGTCAGTGCAGAGCCCCACACAGGGCTCAATCTCACAAACTGTGAGATCATGACCTGAGCCGAAATCAAGAGTTGGACACTTAACTGACTGAGACACCCAGGCACCCTGTATAATTTCAATATTTGTGAAAACACATCTGAAAATTTTCAACATGTAATTAAGATTAAAATTCTAAAAACACTAGAAGAATAAAATTTCCTCCCTATAACAAAACTCAATTAATGGGGATAACAGATATATTCTATTTAAGATCTATTTAATAAAACATGGATTCCTGTGATCATTTTTTCTGTTCTTTACAATTTTGAATGTTCTGTGTAATACTTTAATTAAGAAATATAAATTATCACATTAGTTTACTAGAGCTGCCATAACGAAGTACCGCCAAGTAGTTGGTTTAAACAACAGAAATTTATTGTCTCACAGTTCTGGAGGCTAGAAGTTAGTTTCTTCTGAGGGCAGTGAGGGAGAATCTATTTCATTTTTCTGCCCTAACTTCTGGTGGATCTCTGGCAATTTGGTATTTTTTGGCTTGTAGAAGTATCACTCTTCTGCCTTTATTTTCACATAGCATTCACGCTATGTATGTTTCCAAATTCCCCATTTTTACAAGAACAGTAGTCAGTTTGGATTAGGGCCTAATGGCCCCATCCCCTAACTAATTACATCTGCAAAGACCCTATTTCCAAGTAAGGTCACAGTCGGAGGTACTGGTGCTTAAGACTTCAACATATACATTGTGGAGTTTGGGGGTGACACAACTCAACCCATAACAACCCTATGAATTTGGAAAGCACCATCTATTTTTTATGCACATAAAAGGCAAGAGAAATAACAGACCTATATATAGCATAAGAGATTTCTGTAAGTTTTCCAAATTCGGTGTTAACATCTGTATACCAAAGTTTGACACAGGAATATAAGTCATTGCTTGATCTGGCAGGTACAGCCCAGAGAAGCAAAGATGACAAAAATGGAAATGGGGCAAGAAATAATGTGAATCATTGCTTTTGAGCTACCATTTCATAAGAACTAACGGATAGGGCTGTTTGCTTACTGGGGAAGTCTGTTCAGCATGGTAGGATTTTGTAGAAACTTTGCGACTGGAAGTATGTCTTGGAGCATTCTACATGAGAGGTGGAATTTTCTTCCTAGTTACCTCCCATTTGAAGTATCCCATTGATCAGTGTTCAGCCATTGGTAACAAAGTTTCTCACAGTTCTGGTTTGCTTTTTTGGCAAAACTTCTATTTTACATAATAAAATATGATGTTATGGGTGAGCCTGTGTGGCTCAGTTGGTTAAGCATCTGACTCTTGGCTCCTGCTCAGGTTGTGATCTCAAGGTCGTGAGATCAAACCCCACGTCAGCCTTGATGCTCAGTGTGTAATTTGCTTAAGATTCTCTGTCCCCTTCTGCCCCTCTCCCTGGCTCACACACGTTCTCTCTCTCTCAAGAAAAAAAAAATGGTGTGATCATCTTTTTTTGCATGACAAGATTATAATTAGATTCATTTATTAAAATGGATAAATAATCCATTTGTAACATTTAAATTATCATATTTGCTTTATAAATATGTCATTTAAATTTATGATTTTCTTCATTCATTTATGTTATTTCATATACTGGTATAGCTAGAACATTATGACACCATAATAAAGTTTTGTTTTTTAAACTTATATTTGTGAAAAACATACTGAGTAGTATATTAAATTTGAAAAATAAATCAGTGTTTGCTAATCCATTGAATAATGATTTTGTGGTCTAGTGCACAGGGTAAGGACATTTTTTGTTGTTTCATATTTCACTGGGGAAAAAAAAGAAGCAGAAAAGAAAGGAAAAACAACTAAGGGGCATTATTTTTGAAAAAAAAAATTAATTTTATATAAACTAAGATGTGGTACTTACATAGTTTATTAAATTAAAAAACAAAACCAATTTCATCTTTTAAAAGGCAAATTAAATTTCATCTTTTAGTTCACACCATAGTTAGCTAAAACTGTAAAAGCAGGAAAAAAAAGGAAGCAGAAAGGGAGAAAAACATAGCCAGGGACCAGGAAAGAAATACACAAACACAGTGGAAGGAAGAGGAGTAGAAAAATGTTTTGAAGAATTGATAAGCTACTTATCACACGAAATATCTTCTAAAGGTATGCTCTTCTAAGTCATCTTTTCTTATAACTTCCCTGTGTATTGTGAATTAGCTGTTTAGCCATTTCTGAAAAATTTTATGCAACACTATATTTTTAATTCTTTAATTCTTCGAGAATCTTCTCTGAGTGGGGATGCCAGTGAGAGATATTTTTCTTTGGGCTGCAATATTTAATAAGAAATAATACCTTAAGTTTTAGATAAAAATTCTGGCCAAGGCTGCTTTAGCACTGTATTATAAATTACTTCCTAGATTATCTTTTTTCCCCTTTACCTATTAACATTAAAAGATTACTAGAAATGTTAAATTGTACAACCACTAGTGCTTTCTATAAACCATATTGCCAATATGAATGTGGGAAAATAGCTTCTCATTCAAATAGGGATTTATAAATATACCAATATATTCCTCAAGCCACATCCCATTGTTATGCTGTACATTATCCTTATGCTTCTTTACATATTCATCTCTAGGGGTAGAGATTTTAAAAGGAAGAATTTATATACCCTGCATCATTCATCAAATATTTTTAGTATGGGCATTATTCTGAAAATGTCTAACCACATTCCTTTAACCTTTAATCTGCAGCCATTCTAGTATCCCATCTGTTACCATCTTGCAATTATTACCTAAAATAAAACAAACACTAAAATGAAATCGTGTGCATGCTTTGAGTCTGATCTATTGCCAAAAGCAGTGGTCCAAAGGGATCAGTTTCTTTAGTTCTTTGTTTGCCAGAAAACATAAAGATACAAGATAAAGCTGTGTTTCAATTAAATATCAAAGAAAATCAAAGTCATTAGATTAGTGTAGACCACACAGGGTTCTTATGAAGAAACTTTTGAAAAGTGTGTCATGATAAATCCCCTAAAATATATTGACTTTGCCAGTGTTAGTCCACACGGCAGATCTTCCATTCTGCAACCAGACTGTTTCATGTAGAGATTAACCCAGTGATCCTGCACTTGAAAGAGAATGCTCTAGGACTTAATTTATATTCAAGCCTCACTGTTCTTTGGGGAAAGGCTGGGTAATCCATACAAATTGCCAAGTGATGAAACCAAGAGCAGAAATGGGAATGACAAAATTGTCATTGATGTAACTACTTTCAGAAATAAAACTAAATAGAAATTGGTCAAAATACATTACTGTGAGCTCATTAAAAATCATGACTTAAAAGAATACATCATTCTCATAATAACATGGATATATCTGGTTACCGAATTCATATTTTTTGGTCATAATAACTGACTTTAAGGCTGCCTTATATTTAGTGTTTATAATTATGTTTATACCTTTATGTAAAAACTGCAAAGTTTATTTTTAAAATATCACATGGGAAAACATCCTTCTTAAAACAATGAAAAACCAGTGATATATCAATGCAATGTGAAATTTAGGACTCATTAAATGAAACTCCTCTTGTGACAGGTCTATAATATATGGTATCTATTTAATATACATAATCATGGATACAGGGAAACAACTATCCAATTTTATAAAATGATACCTTGAAGCATACCAAGCTGAAAAAGAAATTTTAATGTTTATTTATTTTATTGTTTATTTGTATGAGAGAGAGAAAGAGTGTGAGGGGGGAGGGGCAGAGTGAGAAGGAACACACAGAATCCAAAGCAGGCTCTAGGCTCAGAGCTGTCAGCACAGAGCAGGATGCAGGGTTTGAATTCATGAGCTGTGAGATCATGGCCTGAGCTGAAGTTGGACGCTTCACCCAGTGAGCCACTGGAGTGGCTCATAGAAGTTGAAATTATATGACCTACATAAAAGAAAAAAAATAGTTGAATATTGAAAATCTTAGCATGTGAACAGATTAGTATAATTCCAAATATATATAATATGTAAACAAAATGATTTTACACTTTTTTTTTCCTAGAGTATCACTTTCTATGTGACACATACTTCCAACGGAAATTTCTCCTTAAAAAGTTCAAAAAATATATTTTGTCATTCGTAAATATTGAGAAAACATGCATCAGGTATATCTGAATGTAAAAGAATGATAGAAACTGAATAAGATACTCCATCAACAAACTTAAAATGTGGTAT
The DNA here is from genome assembly GCF_018350155.1 of Leopardus geoffroyi. Lineage (NCBI taxonomy): Eukaryota > Metazoa > Chordata > Mammalia > Carnivora > Felidae > Leopardus > Leopardus geoffroyi. The sequence goes on from NC_059328.1 coordinate 90,266,293, forward strand.
AGTGGGATGGAAAGATTAAAGATCACATGGTGATCTATAATCCAGGGAATGATCAGATAATTGATAGCAAGAGGGTGTAAACAATGTGATAATGGTATTGGTAAGTGGGATTCCAGGCTGAGGGAATGCTGCACAGAAAAAAGAAAGTGATTCCTATGTTCTACACTGAAGGGTGTTTAGAGACTAGAGTGTGAGTTTGTGTTTGTCTCTGTATATATACAGATGATGAGCTCATATGTGTTTATGGAAGTGGGATTATAATGGGATAAGGTATTAAAACATTCAATTGAAGTTATGGCATTTCCAATAAGCCAGTTCCTACAAAAAGCATACCAAGTTGCCATCTGAGTTAACTCTGTGAGTTTACAGCGATACCACATTGAACAATAGATGCTCAGGTTCCTCCAGTATCTCAGAAGCTGTAGCTGAGTAATCCATCCAAAGGCATCATAAGTAATTTGTGTACAGTCAAGAGACAAATAGGGTAGAACAATAGGTCCCTTTTCTTGTTTTTTGAATCTGTACAAGTCATGCGTCCCTATGTATTAGGCCAAGCCCAGAGCTCCTCATGTTCACCAACTGGCAGACATTCGGACAATTGTTAAGGGGAATTAGGTGGAAATAAGGTGTTTTACTTTAAATAGAAAGCTAGACACTTTCTTGATGTCTCTATTGTGATATACAATACTAAGAAATAAATTTCACTTAATTTTTTTTTTTATTTTAGAAAGAGAGAGAGAGAGAGAGAGAGAGAGAATATCAAGCAGGTTCCACACTCAGTGTAGAGCCTGATGCAGAGCTCTATCTCACAACTGTGAGATGATGACCCGAGCCAAAATCAAGAGTCGCACATTCAACCTATTGAGCTACCCAGGTGCCCCCCAAAATAAATTTCTTAAATAGCAAGTATTTATCTGGTTACTGATAGAATTAATTTAGAGTTTTGCAAGATTTATGGGATGTAAGTCTGCTTGGTTTTCATTTAAGAAATGTAGATTAAGAACACTTAAGTTTAGGAGAATCTGGATGGCTCAGTCAGTTAAGCATCCAGCTTCAGCTCAGGTCATGATATCACAGTTCCTAAGTTTGAGCCCCGTGTCAGGCTCTGTACTGACAGCTCAGAGTCTGGAGCCTGCTATGGATTCTGTGTCTCCTTCTCTCTCTGCCCCTCCCCTGCTCACACTATGTCACCTCTCTCTCTCTCTTTCTCTCTTTTTCTCTTTCTCTCTCTTTCTCTCTTTCTCTCTCTTTCTCTCTTTCTCTCTCCCTATTCCCCCCCCATTCCCCCCCTCTCTCTCCCTCTCCCCATTCCCTCTCTCCCTTTTTCTCTCTCAAAAATAAGTAAACATTTAAAAAGTTTTTTAAAAAGAACAGTTAAGTTTATAGGAAATAAGTGAATTAGAATTTTCCAACACATCACCTCATTCCCTATTGAAGCTCTGTAAGATTTGATCCTTTTTTTTTTACATTACCCTGTCTTCCAGTCCTGCCCTAGTGAATTTTTACATAGTCTTTTCTTGTCACTTAGTGATTATATTTTGTAATCTCCTAATTACATAATATTGCTTGATAGGATTATTAACTATTTTAAAATTTTAATATAAACAATTTTAAACTGACAGATTTGTTATAATTTCAAACTTTGTATAATTTTTTATGTGTTATATTTGACAATCTACTGTACAGGGTGCATGTGAAAAAAATCCTTGCTACTACTAGGGTTGCTTACGTAATGAACAGTTTAGTCACAAATCAGTGTTTCTATGTTTCTGATTCTGAGCACCTGTCCTTGTACCTTATAGTCATAACTACAGAGACTACTTATTAGGCTCTCCATCCTTTTGAAACAAGACTGGTTCAATTATTCATTAAAAATATTTTAGTGGTTTATTGTGAACTAGGCATTGTTCAGGCTAATGGGGACCTAGGGAAAGATGAGGTATGTAATAGCTCAGCCCTCATAGAACGTATCTTGCTTTGGGGGAATAACTTGATTTGCCTTATGTTCTTCCTATACTATGTTGGTATGTCTAGGGGGTACACCTCTATGTACACGCAGAGAAAGAGAGAGAGGGAATTAATGTTTGATATCTGTAGATTGTTTCATCCGTTAATATTTCAACAGCACATTTTGGACTATGTAACATAAAGCCTACCTTACACTATTGTTAGCTTGCTTTGTTTGTTGCATGTGCCTCTCTCAATCTGCAGGTCATTATTTTGTCATACCTCAACTGCTCCACTCTACTGCTCTGAGGGATGACTATGTCCATGTTCTTGGTCCCTAAGGTTCTCTCACATTGACAGCAGTTGTCCTTGAAGAGCCACAGCTTTCCCATCACCCTTCAACATTATCCGCATTTGCTTGCCTTCAGAAAAGTCTTCTTCAGTTGGCCTATATGGGTTGTTATTCTTCTTAGAATGTTGTATAGACTTGCAAAATTCTCTATTTAGTTCTCAGGAGTGTGGAACTAATACTTACTGATCTTCAGATTGGAATCTTGTCCCAATATAATTTGTGTCTGTTCACTGAAAAAGTGGAATTAAAATCAATCACTTGCTAAAATTAATATTAGAGCTCCCAAACTTATATTTATAGAAATATTTTAAGCACATGCATCTCTGAAATCATCTCAGTGAACACATGAAATAATGTATAACCCTATTCTTAGAAGAAAAACAATACATAAACCCTTTAAATTTCTCAAAATGAATATTGAATATTTTAAGCAGAACCATCAAAAGTATATCAGTGAAATTTATAATTTTTCATAATGAGTTTAAAAAGTCAAAAATTCAGGTAGTTTTATTAGTTTATATAGTATTGTATATGTATTGTATTAAAATAAAATTATAAATAATATGTATATAAAGTGTAATACAATGATAAATATTTATATATAAGGAACCTATTTGTTGAGGCTAAGATTTATTATTTATAAAAATAATTCAAGCAACCAGTGTCCTCATCACTCTCTGATATTATCTCTAAATGTAATTAAAGGTCATATGGTATGCAGATTAATTGATTTACTCCTTATCTTCTGTATTTCTTTCCCATCACATTTAAAATTTTACCAGGACACAAACCTACATAGATTTAGTCACAATTCTATCTACTATACTTAGCATTGTGTCCATAAAAGGAACTCAATAGATATTCAGTGAATGAAGGCTAAAATGAATACTTTTGGTTATGTTTGTAAAACAAAATGTAGTCAGTATAAATCCTGAGCATTTATATAAAATATTAAAAGTATAGGTACAGAGTAGTATTTAGTAGTTTTATTGAGAATTCACTGTGCAATTGTTTTCTTCAAAAAGTCAGGATACAAGATGTTTAAATATAGCATTTGGTTAAAGGCAGACAGTCATTCCAGTCTCACAGAAACGTCTTTTATAAAGTCATGACATATAAACAAATGGGAAATAAGCCCCTGGTGCTATTTGTGTATAAAGTGAAGCAACTAACTTGACACTGAGACAGAAGCAGGGTATAGGCAGAAGAGAAGGTAGTGTATGTGTCTATCAGTCTGTGGGAGTGGGGGACGTTAGGAAGTTAAACAAAAGATAATAAATTTGCTTGCTTACTCCATTCTTGATGTCATTTATAGTTAAGCAGGTTTAATTTTTATTACTTTACCACAGGAATTCATGTTTGGCCACAAAGGGGAAAAAAGGCAAATTCCCAAAATCTATAGACTCTAATGTATATGTGTGTGTGCGTGTATGTGTATATATATATATATGTATGTATGTATGTATATATTCCCAATCACTGAGCAGAATCATCTAAGAACAAGGATTTTCACTGATTGTGTCCCCGGAAAAAACAAACAGTTATCATTATTTACCCTCTAATTCGTCAGTAAACTAATAATGACTGAAGGCATGTTTCTTTTTTTATTAGCCATGGATTAAGCTGTAGACTGAAATTGAGGCAGAGAATATCATCAATTAAGTTACCAAATAAATATACCTTTTCATAAGCTGCATGCAATTTAATATTGAACACTGACTGAAGAAGACTTATGTTTCCAGATGGGGATCCTTACCTCATCATTAAAAAAAAAAAATTAGGTAGTGCTGGGGTACCTGGGTGGCTCAGTTGATTGGGCGTCCAACTTCAGTTCAGGGTATGATCTTACAGTTCGTGGGTTTGAGCCCCACATCGGGCTCTGTGCTGACAGCTCAGAGCCTGGAGCCTGCTTCAGATTCTGTGTCTTCCTCTCTCTGCCCCTCCCTGGCTCCCACTCTGTCTATCTCTCTCTCTCAAAAGTAAATAAACATTAGGAAAAAGTTTTTTAAAAAGTGTATTAAAAATTAGGTAGGAAATCCTTATTTGACATCAGTTTACTAAATATTAGTGAGTTATTCATTTGTATATGAAGATGCTAACGTCACAAAAAGGGCCTAGCAAAGGTAAATACTTAATAAGAGTTTCACCCAATCTTGAAATTTCTGAAGAGAGCAATATGAGCAAGCATATATACAGGGACTTCAATGCACAATAAAGTATCATTTGACATTCAAGAAGCCATTGAACTTACGAAGAAAGAAGTCTTTTTCATGACTAGCTTAATAATTGTCTTTGAAGTACATGTCTGTTTTTTAAGGACTTACAAAACCCAAGGATCAGAATAAGAGAAATTTATCCAAAAAATTAGAAAAGACTTAATTTTAAAGTAGGTTATAATCTAATACAAGTTTTTAAAAACCTTAGTCCTCTAAATTATGACTTCTGCAACTTGTGGGGGATGTCTACAATCTCATTAAGCTCTAATATTTTTTTATTCTCAATTTAAGGCATTTACTTTGCATCAGGATATATAACGCTAATATATGATACATACATTTGAAAATCTAAAGGAAGACCTGATTGTAAATAAAGAATTGAGAGCCTTCACAGGTGAATGGGAGTGATTTCTAGGATAGATTGTATAGATCTCAAAAGGAGGAAGCTAAAAATAAAAAGCTGAGGGACCTCAATACAGAATGGCCAGAATGAACTGAGTTGGTCACATTAAATTACTGACAAAATTCTTATGTACATGAGGAGAACGGTGAGGGGGATGGATAAAATGAATGAAGGGGAGTGGGGCAATTGAGGCTCCCAGTTATGGAATGAATAAGTCATGGGAATAGAAGGTACCACATAGAGAATATAGTCAAAGTTATGGTAATAGTGTTGGATGGTGACAGATGGTAGCTACACTTGTGGTGAGCATAGCATAATGTATGGATAAGTTGAATGGCTGTACTATACACCAGAAAATCATGTAACTCTGTGCCAACTCTACTTCAATTAAAAAAAACAAAATGATGACAGAGAAAGACTCTCTCAGAAAAAAGGTCATATATACATTTGGCCAAATCACAATTCCGCCCTCAAAAATAATTATATTTATTTTATGTAAAGATGAATGCTGATATTAAATACAGATTGATGATGTATAATTATAAGATTAAGAGTATTGTGCATGTACAAGAACAAACACTTCAAATATTCTTGTTATAAAAATTGATAGTCACCTTTTTCTTAACTTCTATTAAAGTAATCATCAATGTGATTTTTTTTTTTTAAGATAATTGTTTCACTGGGGGCTCCTGGGTGGCTCAGTCATTTAAGCGTCCAGCGTCAGCTCAGGTCATGATCTCACAGTTCGTGAGTTCGAGCCCCACGTCGGACTCTGCTGACAGCTCAGAGTCCGGAGCCTGCTTCAAATTCTGTGTCTCCCTCTCTCTCTGCCACTCCCCACTCACACTCTGTCTCTCAAAAATTAATGAATGTTTAAAAAATAATTATTTCATTATAATTAATCAAATAATATAAAATATAACTCAAAGAAGCATTTATAAACTATAATATGTATAAATAACTGTATATAAAAAGTCATGAGTAAAATGGCAGATAAGTGATACATATGCAGTGCACATATAATTTTTTCTAAATATAGAAATTGGCTTATTACTCTGTAATCATTGCTTTCTAAAAGAAAGGCTTTTACATCTCAATACAATTTCATTAAATGGAGGAAGTATGTAATTTGTCTTCATTCAAATGAGAAATTTCAATTAAGGCCTAAAGTCAGTATTTAAAAATCTATTTTAGTTTCAGTAAGAGATACTAGTCTGATTCTGCTGATTCTTTATGTGTTTGGCTTTAACTTAAAATATATGCCCTTAAATTATGTATTTTGCACTTACAGTATATAGTTTTTCCCCAGATCCAGTTTAGGTCATTATGAGGAGCACTTTCCACGGGTGACTGTGGTTATTGGCCAAATATTTCCAATACTTTCTCCTTTTAATTACATGTTAGACCTGCATTTTCTGGCTTTCTTATAGATTATTGTAATGATGTGATTAATTATGGCTAATGAGAATGTTACTTCCAGACTGAACATTTAATTACTTTTTTGAGTCTTTCTAAAACATCTTTTTTCCCCGTTTGCCATGGCAACTAGCAACGTTTAAGGTCGTGCCTGCTCCATAATCCTGAGAGAATTCTCTATATCCATCCTGGATGAGTATTTTGTGACCAAGAAATAGATTTTTTTTATCGTAAGCCACTAAGATTTTGCAGTTTTTGGTACTATAGCATAATTCAGTCTATCCTTACTGATGTAGAAATTGGTACCTATGTAGGGAATGCTACTGTAACAAAATCAGTTACAGGCCATTTGTCAAGCAGAGCAAAAGCTATAATTAAAGGCTTGGAGAATGGAATTTGTAATGCAGGGGCAAAACATCTGGTCAACTTATTGCCTGCAATGGTGTTAAAAACAAATAATGTACCTAAGGAGTTTTATTCCAATAGAAGAGGTCAGAATATCAGCAACCTTTGCTCATTACTATTAGCTGTATTTACAATGCCCTAGAAGGGAGAGATACACATATGAAATAATTGGCTGCTGTTACAAAGAAAAATGAAAAGAAATAGAGGGTCCAGAGATTGCGTGAGTAGGTAAGTTGGAATAGGCAACTCTCGTTCATCAAAAGTGTGTAAAATATAAAGTAGAAGGTTTTGAGCAACAAGTCTGCTTAGAAGTTATCCTTTTTCATAGTTGATATCAAAAGTATAGTAGTCATACTCACGCTCGTCTACTCATTGCGAAAACTTAAATTGTTTGAGATAATGTCCAGGAGATTCTTTCAGAGGAAAGATGTATGGCTTCTGAACACTGATAGACCCAGTGCACCATAAAATTTTAAAGTTATAGAGAAGCATGTCTCCAAACAAATAACAAAAATACTCTGGGAAATTGTTATTACATGGAACTTACTAGAAGCTAGAAGTAGGAAGCTATGTTTGTGGAAAGCCCCCCAAAATTGATAAATGTTAATTAAGACCGTTTGTGACTTAAAATTTAAAACAACTCTTGGCTCAACCTTCTGCATATGGAGCCATACCCAGAGTCTCAGAGACTAGCATCTATTTTTCTGACTTTCTGGACTCTGACTTGGCGCAGGAACTGTATGGGACTTTTGCTTGTTTCCCTTGAAAGCGAGAAGGGAGGTAACACATTTTGAGTGTGGAAAGGAAGGTGGGTTTTTGATAGAAAGGGAGCCTAGTAATCACTGATGCTGTTTACCAAATATTTCTATTCCCTTATCCTTTTGGGGAAAATGGTGGGATTTCACTTCTGGTTCAGCTTATGGTTGAGTGGGAACAGTTGAGTAGTTCGGGCCTATGAATTATATATAAGCATAAGTGATGCATGACATTTACATGCCAGGCATTTACTTGACAGTTCAAAACCTCAGGAATAACATTTCCTCTGAAATGGCATTCAACATTTGGTGGAGGCTTCTCTATCAACCTGATTCTTGGGAGGCTGATTAGGGGACTTCCCCACTTCTACACACTTCTGACTTATAATAGACATGTAGCATAAGGAAGAAATAAACTTTTGTTGTTTTATGCTTTTGAGATTTGGAAGTATTTATGACTGACACGGGGAAGTATGTAAGTTTGGTGAATTCTCCATTCCTAATGGAAGCAACCTCTCAAAAGCCCAAAGAAACCATGAAAATTAAGGCCTTATGCTGTATGACATGATTGCAGTACATCCCATATTATTGAAGAGGAAACAGATGAGGATACTAGGTTTCCTTATATCATGATCCCAGATGTGGCTCAGTGGATTATTATGGCTGATAGGTGAAATGTTTCTTCTGGTATTACTATGAAATAAAGTTTTAGTAAACTCCAGAACTTATGGACTGGGAGAACCAGGATCCCTATGTTATATGTGACAGAATTAGATTCTGGGCAATAACCTCGTGGTTTAGTCAATGTGAATTGACATCTATAAGCTGAGATTCTCAGATCATGATTAGAGAAGCTGAGTTATTTTCTTCCCTTAAGTATTTAGTAAATTACAGAATATAATCTTAGAACTGTCATAGACCTAGGATAAGATTACCAATAGATCTCAAAGTATACCAACTGGATAAATAGTCTATAATCTTTAATATTTTTTTAAATCATAAAATAAATTTAAGTGGCAAGAAAAATGTTCCAAAGCTACAGGTATATCTACTGAAAAAGTTTCATACTTCTCAGGTATAATTTAGTAGTTCTAGTAGATTAAAAAAAAAATCCTCAGATAGACTAACAGGTAATTATAGGATTTTGACCAAATAGCATTCTTACTCTTGTGGTATAGCCTTTTTTTTTTTTTTTTTTTGTAACACTTGAAAAATAAAAATAAGATAAAAAAGGAAAATAAGCCCGGGTCTGATTGGAGAAGTAGTCTATTTCAATTTCACTCTTCACTTAAGGGATAAAATGGCAAGGGAGTTGCAATGGCAGAGTTAGAGGGAGGATCGGATTCTGGATCATTTAGAGCATTTTGAAAGAGCAAAAAGTCAGATTACTTTTTCTGCTATTTTTGCTTGAGGAGACATCATTTCTTGTTAGGCCATTGTCCATAGTGCTCAACCAGTTTAGGCTAATGATGTTCACTCCCATCTGGGCCATCATTACTACAACAATACCGATAGAGGAAGTGGACAAGTTCTCTTAAACTGAAGAATTTTTAACCTCCTTGCAATAATAGTTTGTATAAACTCCTACATGTTTTAAATAACATCAACAGTATGATTCATTAATTTGGCATGAATTCACAAAATTACCAAAATATTATTTTAAGTCAAATTGTAGGGCACTAGAATAAAACTCTCAGCTAACCTGATATTGTTCCACGTTTACATGAACAAATCACATTTTGCCAAATGAAGGAAGAAATGTGAAAGGGTCAAGAGATTTTTCTGTATAGTGTTTGGTCAAGGCTCTTAATGATGGCAGTTACCCAAGAGCAATGCCCTGCAAGAAAGGAGATTACTTGTATGCAGTACTAAGATTTCTCTTTGTTAGGTTTTCCAAATAAATTTAAAAATTAATAAAATCATCCATTGAGGCTATAAAAGGATAAAATTCAAAGCAGAAATGATAAAGGCACACTACTTGTGGGTATTCAGAACCAGCAGTAATTGAGGTGGGGAGAAAAAAAAAGAGTTTTAGTACCTGAAAATAATTTAAAACTCTGAAGAAAAGATACTGAACACATGAAACTTACTTAAATTTTAACAACAAAAACAAAGAAAAAACATTGGTCTGAGAAGCAGTCAGCAAGATTGTCTCTGGAGTCATGATTCCTCTTTAGAAAAATGAAAGTGCTTGCTTTAGCCTTGAAATGATTTGGCTTTTAACACAAACATGAAACATAATCTTTGATTTCCAGATCTCCTAACTACCTGGGTAGGAAATTTATGTATTGCATTATCTGGGCAAATTTTTTCTGAAGTTTATTCCACTGACGATAATGATATTTTAGGCTTTATTTTGATTCTTTGTTTAAAAATAGTCACTCATTATCCTATGGAATATATCTTATGTTTATTTGTTATGCAGCTGAACATAGACAATTGGTAATTACCTGGGATATGTTACTTTTTTATACTTAATTTTTCCAGGAAATAATTATTTACAAATATGTGAAGAACTAAGTTTATACAATAAAATATGTCTGATTCTGTGAACAAAGATTATATTTACCTCAGTTTTTATTGGGCTGATCAAGATTGTATGTGTTCAGGACAGTAGCCTGTCAAATATGCATGTTAGGCTCCCTCAGTCTAAGGCTAGACTTGATAGAATGTTCGTAATAATTCAGTAATACTTTTATGTGCATAAAATCATTCTTTTAAATTTTATCTGGAGGCCTTCTCCTAATTTACAGATTTAAATATACCATCATATTTTTAGAGGTTCAGAAACAGAATTAAGATATGTCAATTAATTTACCCATTCAAAAATTGCTTATTGAGAATAGGGCACTTTGCTAGATTCTAGAAAAATCATTTTCAATAAGAAAGACATGGAGTCTGGATTCTAGGAAAATCATTCTCAAGAAAAACATAGAACTTACAGTCTGATTGAGGAAAAAGGTGACGGCAATAATAATGATCACACAAATAAACCTATTTTTAAGGTACTAGGAGACACAGCAGAAGAAATTTTATGTTAAAGATTTTTTTAAGAGAAATTTCATTTATGCTGGAAATTCTGACTGTGGACTTTTTTTTTTTTTTTTTTTTTCAACGTTTATTTATTTTTGGGACAGAGAGAGACAGAGCATGAATGGGGGAGGGGCAGAGAGAGAGGGAGACACAGAATCGGAAACAGGCTCCAGGCTCTGAGCCATCAGCCCAGAGCCCGACGTGAGGCTCGAACTCCCGGACCGCGAGATCGTGACCCGGCTGAAGTCGGACGCTTAACCGACTGCGCCACCCAGGCGCCCCTGACTGTGGACTTTTTTGATTTTGAAAAATATGAAGTATATCAGAAAAAAGAGAGCAGCATGTTTTTGGAAATAAATAAACCATGACATTGTTATTGTAGAAAAGTCTGTTTGCCTTATTAGTAAAATGGGAAGAAAAATAAGTGAATTTGTATGTAACTACTCCAGAGGAATTCAGAACATTTTCCATTCCTTTCCTGCAGAGAATGAGAGAAAAATTACATGAGAAAAATAATTCCTTAAAAAGCATTAGGTTCCTTTCTATCCCACCTCTCAATCCATTAAATATGGAGAGCTGAAGGACTCATTTCTCTTCAGAACAGGTTGCCTGTGATCATGTGGATATTTTCAACTGGTGGGAAAAACTATTTTTTTCAATGTTTATTTCTTTTGAGAGAGAGAGAGAGACAAAGAGACTGAGTATGGGATAGGGGGAAAAAGAGAAGGAGAGAGAGAATCCCAAGCAGGATCTGCATTGTCAGCACAGAGCCCTATGTCAGGCTCAAACTCACAAACCATGAAATCATGATCTGAGCCAAAGTGGGATGCTTAACCAACTGAGCAACCCAGGTACCCCCAAACAAACAAAGATTTGATTCCAAATTTCTTCATGGATGTATATATTCCTCTGGGTTAAGTAGAACTCTGTATGAGTATAGATGTGTGTAGACACACATGCACACATTTGTTCACACAAGCACCTTTACACACATGTCTACACATACAGGAATTTGGGGAAACAGAGGCCTCTGTTTCTTAGATGCTGATCTTTTCTCTTCCATGTTTACATAGAAGCATAGGCAGAAAAAAGCTTAAGGTGGGGATTTCCTCTATGTGAGAATTTCTCATTTTGACCTTAAAAAACAGAAATACCTAATAAATACAAAGTTCATGCCTTATAATAAGGCTACTTGTTTTCTTTCTTTTGCTATAACACAAAATTATTTCCTATATTAAGGTGGAATAAAATAGCCTCAATTCAGATTTTTTTTGTTCACAATCTGTCCAGCTCACATTTATAATAACCACAAATCTGCTATAAGACTTAAAAGAAGTATATATCCTAGACTTCTCTCATAGGCTCAGTGGAGATCTGCACTGATTTCTCTGAAATGGGACTTTAAACATATGAATTTTAGTTAAGCCTATATTCACTTGAAATCATTTCTTCAATTTATATTGCTTATTTTATCTATATCGTTTGAATTCCCTATACTAGATAATATATTAACTAATTTGTATGGTTACTTTACTCTCTTTGTATATTTGTATATAGTAGATGTTCAATGAATAATTTCTAAATATTCCCAAATGTAAGTCAATTATACAATTCTTTCCCATGTAAAACCATTTATATACTCCTACTCAGGTTTCATTTGAAGGGATATTCTTTGTTTTGTTTTGTGGGTTTTTTTTTTGTCTTTTTTTTAAGATAGGGTTCATTCCCACCCCAGAGCCCAATGTGGGGCTTGAACTCACGACCCCGAGATCAAGACCTGACCTGATAGCAGGAGTCAGACGCTTAACCGACTAAACCACCAAGACTTTCCAGAGAGGTGTTCTTTATGTGCATTTAGGGGAATATAGTGTATATAGATCTCAATATTAATTAGATTTACATAAAAGAATGTATTATTGTAATAATGCATTAGGGTTTGCTCCCAGCTTTCCTCTTGTCTACAATAGTTACTCTCATTGAAACAAAAAAAAGGAGTTGGGACTCTTGGGTGACTCAGTTAACCATCTGAGTTCAGCTTAGGTCATGATCTCGCAGCTCATGAGTTCCAGCCCCTCCTGTGCTGACAGCTCAGAGCCTGGAGCCTGCTTTGGAGTCTCTCTCCCTGTCTCTCTGCCCCTCCCCTGCTCTTGCGCGCGCTCTCTCTCTCTCTCTCAAAAAAAAAAACCAAAAGACAAAAAACACATTAATTTTTTTTAAACAAAGACTTGAAAAAGTAGAGAAGCAGTGAAGTTAAATGTAACAATAAGGAGATTCCATACCTACAAGTTGGTATGTTGATATGTTCCATACCTACAAGTTGATAAGTTTTTAAAGATTGAGTATTAGGTATACCAAAGAGAAAATTCTATAATGCATGGCTTCATTAAGCTCTTTACATGACATGATAAATGTTACATTTCTATGACCAAAATGTTTCTGAGAGTATATCCAATACTTGAGAAAAATTCAATTCATAAGGTCAACTGATCAATTCAGTAGCTTCTATAAGTGATTATAAGACTTACAAAATTGAACAGAAAGTCATCCTTCCATTGAATTCTCAAAAACCTTTCCAAACTATCTGTTATTTGAGCTGGGTGTGAAACAATAAAGAAGTATGGGGGTGTGTGGGTGGCTCAGTTGATTGAGTCCAATTTTTTGTTTCAGCTCAGGTTATGATCTCACGGTTCATGGGGTCCAGCCCCATATTGGGCTCCATGCTGACAGTGCAAAGCCTACTTGGGATTCTCTCCCTCTTTCTCTCTTCCCCTCCCCTGCTCCCTCTCTATCTCTCTGTTTCAAAATAAATAAATAAACATTAAAAAAGGAGAAACAATAAAGATGTATCTTGATAGGGATTGCATTAAATGTGTAGATTGCTTTGATAGTATAGAATTCTAACAATATTTGCTATTCCAATCCATGAGCATGGAATGTCTTTCCAATTCTTTGTGTCATCTTCAATTTCTTGTCTCAGTGTTTTATAGTTCTTAGAGTACAAGTCTTTTACCTCCTTGGTTAGGTTTATTCCTAGGTAATTTATGTTTTTTGTTGCAATTTTAAATGGTATTGATCCCTTAATTTCTCTTTCTGCTGCTTCATATTGGTGTACAGAAATGCAACAAATTACTGTACTTTGATTTTGTATCCAGCAACTTTACTTTTTTGAGACTTTTTTGATTCTACCAGAAAAACTGGTAGGACTGATAAATGAATTCAGTAAAGTCTCTGAACTTTATATATATAAATATAAATATAATCATTTAATCTTCAAATAGTGAAAGTTTGACTTCTTCCTTGCTGATTTGGATGCCTTTTATTTCTTTCTGTTGTTTGATTGCTGTAGCTAGGACTTCAGATACTATGTTAAATAGCAGTGGTGAGACTGAACATCCCTGTCTTGTTCCTGACCTTAGAGGAAAATCTCTGTTTTCCCCAACTAAGGATGATAGTAGCTGTGGATTTTTCATATATGACCTTTATTATGTTGAAGTATGTTCCCTCTAAACCTACTTTGGTGAGGGTTTTTATCACTAATGGATGTTGTACTTTGTCAAGTTTTTTTTTTTTCTTTTCTGCATCTACTGAAATGTTCATATGATTCTTTTCTTTTATTAATGTGGTGTATCCCATTGATTGATTTATGAATGTTGAACAACCATTGCAACCCAGGAATAAATCCCACTTAATCTTGGTGAATTATTTTTTTAATCTATTGTTGAATTTGTTTTGCTAGTATTTTAGTGACAATTTTTGCATCTGTGTTCATTGGGGATACTGACCTGTAGTTCTCATTTTTAGTGGTGTCTTTATCTGGTTTTGGTATCAGGGTAATTCTGGCTTCATAGAATTAATTTTGAAGTTTTCCTTCTTTTATATTTTTTGTAATAGTTTGAGAAGAATAGGTATTAACTCTTATTTAAATGTTTGGTAGAATTCACCTGTGAAGCCACCTGGTCCTGAATTTCTGTTTGTTGTAATCCCTATCAAAACACCAACAACATTTTTCAAAGAGCTAGAACAAACAATCCTAAAATGTGTGTGGAACCACAAAAGACCCCAAATACCCAAAGCAATCCTTAAAAAGAAAAACAAAGTTGGAGGTATCACAATTCTGGATTTCAAGTTATATTACTAAGCTGTAATTATCAAAACAGTATGATATTGGCACAAAAATAGACACATTGATCAATAGAACAGAATTTAAAAAAACACAGAAATGAACCTACAACTGTATGGTCAATTAATCTGAGACAAAATAGGAAAGACTATACAATGGGAAAAACACAGTCTCTCAAAAAATGGTGTTGGGAAAACTGGACAGCAACATGCAGAACAATGAAACTGGACCACTTTCTTATACCATACACAAAAAGAAATGAAAGACAGATTAAATACCTAAATGTGAGGCTTGAAATTATAAAAATTCTAGAACAGGGGTAAGTAACTTCTTTGACATCAGCCATGACAACTTCTTTCTAGATATGTTTTCTGAGGCTAGAGAAACAAAAGCAAAAATAAACTATTGGGACTTTATCAAAATAAAAACTTCTGCACAGTGAAGGAAACAGTCAAAAAAACTAAAAGGCAGCCTATGTAATGGGAGAAGTTATTTGCAAATGACATATCTGGTAAAGGATTAGTATCCAAAATCTATGAAGAACTTAATGAAACTCAATACCACCCAAATGAATAATTCAGTTAAAAAATGGGCAGAAGACATGAACAGACATTTTTCTAAAGAAGACATACAGATGGCTAAGAGACTGTGAAAAGATGTTCAACATCACTCATAATCAGAGAGTTACAAATCAAAACTACAAAGAGATATCACCTTATACCTGTCAGAATGGCTAAAATCAACAACAGATGAAACAAGTCGCAAGGATGTGCACTGTTGGTGGGAATTCAAACTGGTGTGGCCACTCTGGAACACAGTATGGAGGTTCCTCAAAAAAGTTAAAAAATATAACTACCCTATGATCCAGCAATTGCACTAGGAGGTATTTACCCAATGAATACAAAAACACGAATTCAAAGGGATACATGCACCCCAATGTTTGTAGTAGCATTATCTATAAGAGCCAAATTATGTAAATAGCCCAAGTGTGAATCAACTGATAACTGGATAAGGAAGATGTGGTGTGTGTGTATATATATATATGTACATATATATATATGTGTGTGTATATATATATATATATATATATATATACATATATACATATATATGTGTGTATATATATACATATATATGTGTGTATATATATACATATATATGTGTGTATATATATACATATATATGTGTGTGTATATATATATACATATATATGTATACATATACATATGTACATATACATATACATATATATGTATACATATATATACATGTATATATGTATACGTATATATATGTGTGCGTATATATATATGTGTGTGTGTATATATATATGTATATATACATATATATGTATATATATACATACATATATACACACACACATACATATATACACATGTATATACATACACACACAATGAAATATTAGCCATTAAAAAATGAAATCTTTTGCATTTGCAACAAGATGGGTGGAGATAGAGAGTATAATGCTAAGTGAAATAAGTCAGAGAAAGACAAATACCACATGATTTTACTCATATATGGAATTTAAGAGACAAAGTAAGTAAAGGGGAAAAAGAGAGAGAGAGGCAAACCAAGAAACAAACTATAGAGAACAAACTGATGGTTACTAGAAGGGAGGTGGGTGGAGGGATAGGTTGAATAGGTGATGGGGATTAAGGAGTACACTTGTGATGAGCATCTGGCATTGCATAGAAGTGTTGAATCACTATTTTGTATACCTGAAACTAATAGTACACAGTATGTTAACTAGTTGGAATTTAAATAAACACTTAAAACAGTAGAGGAAGTATCTATCCAGACACTAGCAAAAGGCTCAGCCTGTGTAAAATAATAGCCAATCTTTATTGGACACAATCTTTATTGGTTTCTATCTTTATTTCTCTAGTAAACGTGAATCAAATACACCTACTGGTACTTAATGAACAATCAAAAATAGGGAATAACCTCATTTATCTGTTACTGCTTAGTCATTTTAGGTCAGTTCAGATAATGAAATGAATGCGAACAAATGATCTTATATATTTTAAAAACCATGACTTGGGGCGCCTGGGTGGCGCAGTCGGTTAAGCGTCCGACTTCAGCCAGGTCACGATCTCGCGGTCCGGGAGTTCGAGCCCCGCGTCGGGCTCTGGGCTGATGGCTCAGAGCCTGGAGCCTGTTTCCGATTCTGTGTCTCCTTCTCTCTCTGCCCCTGCCCCGTTCATGCTCTGCCTCTCTCTGTCCCAAAAATAAATAAACGTTGAAAAAAAAATTTAAAAAAAAAAAAAAAAAAAAAAAAAAAAAAAAAAAAAAAATAAAAACCATGACTTTACATAAGCACATATAGCATAACCTGCTTGAATTTCATGTATCTTGAAGAATCAGGTCAAGTGATACTTATTTTAAAACACCACAAAATATAAGCCCTCAGTGAACAGAATTTCAGAAATGTTCATTTTGATTGGGCATAAGAAATAAGGGCATAACTTAGAAACAAAATCTGCAGTTGAGGTTAATCGTCACTTGTGAGGAGTTGTTCCATAACTAAGTGCCTATTTCATACTATTTTATCCATTCTAGATATGGAAGCTATGAGTTTTAAGTCAGGTCAAAAAAAAAAAAAAAACAAAAAACAAGAGAAAGAACGATATTTCTTAAAAGAAAAAAATCTGGGCCACATTTGGCTTCAAAAGATTCTTTGCTCATTTATTTGACTGTTGGCCTAAATTTAAGAAGTAAAATTTCAAATGAAAGAGTTTTTCTTTGTATCAGTTTCTTGGGCTTCAAATGAGGACACCAAATAATAAATAGTTGGGGGGGGTATCCTCAAATCTTTATCGTTTCTCTAGTATTTATTGTACACAAAGTTTAAAGCCATGTGTCCAACTGTAGTTCACTACTTTTGGTCTAGAAACTTTGATTCATATTTAAATCACCTACTTAACAATTATTTATTGATTCTGTCTTAAAGCCATACTCTACATAAGACTTGAGGGTGGGGCTAAAATCTATTTTATCTTAACTGAATCTTCAGTACCTTAGCTTAGTAGAAAGGGATCATGAATATATATGCTGAATCAACCAATTAATTATTAAAAGATGCTGTGTAATATCTTCATTGTCATTAGGAAAGAACTGAAGACCTTACACATTATCTTGCCAAGGGTAACTTAAATGAAATTACCTGATTAATTTAGGCATCTTCGGGGCGCCTGGGTGGCGCAGTCGGTTGAGCGTCCGACTTCAACCAGGTCACGATCTCGTGGTCCGTGAGTTCGAGCCCCGCGTCGGGCTCTGGGCTGATGGCTCAGAGCCTGGAGCCTGTTTCCGATTCTGTGTCTCCCTCTCTCTCTGCACCTCCCCCGTTCATGCTCTGTCTCTCTCTGTCCCAAAAATAAATAAACGTTGAAAAAAAAATTAAAAAAAAATTTAGGCATCTTCTTGCTACAAGGTAGAAAGATGCCATGTGCACACACAAACACGCACCCCTTTCTTTTCAAGCATGCATAATCAAGAACATCCAAGCCTAATTTATATATGGCCTGGTATTTAATAATTGGGGTACGTGGCTTCATATTCCAGGTATGACATTTCCATAACTGTAGAATCTTAAGCTAGTTTTATTTTTTAATCTGATGTTTTGTTTAAGCATCTGTAAAAGTGGGAATAATAATGATGTCTATCTCATAGAATTATCTAAAGGATTAAATGGAGTGATCCAACTTGAAAGGCTGGTATCATGCTTGACAAATAGTAGTTATTCAGTAAATGATAGCTACTACTAATAGTATGGCTACTAATATTATGTAGAATATTGTGATTATTCTACATACAGTAAAAAATGCCCTCACCAACTGCCAAAGGTAGATGACCCTAAACTGATGTTATGGGACAAAAGTCCTCACTATGTTTTCCTCAAATCAGGTGTGGATGTAGTTTATCATGGTCCAGAACCCTTTTGCTTAATAATCAACAACTACTCATAATACCTTCAATATACGGTCATGTAGAAACAGGAGCAACAACAACAAAATACACAGGCAGGTTAATTATAGTATCAAACACCATTTGAAGGTGAAAAGAAGACACACAGCATGCAAAATTCAGTGTTCTGCACGTATCCTGTTTATCTGGAGTGAGATCTCAACTATTCTCCCTCCTGACCATGGCATGAATTCTGAATTCTGTGTATGTTTATCTCTATTTCTGTTCTCTGAAAGGGTCTACTTTGATCAGTTTAACTGTGGCCAGAGCTAGGAGAAGTAAAGTTGGATCCATAATCCTTTAGCAGAACTCTTCTTATTCTTGTTTAAGAGCTGGAGATTTGCTTAGGGCTGAGCTATACTAGGCCCCTGTTCCCAGGTTAAAGTATCTCTGAAAGTATAACTCCCTTAAAACTCAGTAAATTTGCATTCATTTTAATTATTAGAAACTCCCAGAACTACAAATACAAATCTCAAATCTTTGTAATGGTTCTTGCTTTCAAATCTCCTTTGCCTTGCAGTGACATAGCCACTTCAGCTTTTTATATTTTTTATTAAATATTTTCATTAAGAAAAGAGAGAGGGGGGAAACAAACCAAACCATAAGAGACTTTTAATGACAGGGAACAAACAGGGTTGATAGAGGGAGGTGGGGGGGGATGGGCTAGAGGGGTGATGGACATTAAGGAGGGCACTGTGATGAGCACTGGGTGTTGTATGTAAGTGATGAATCACTGAATTCTACTCACGAAACCAATATTGCACTGTATGTTAACTAACTAGAATCTAAATAAAAATTTCAAAAAGAAAACAAAAAAAATGTTTTCATGTTATAACGTGTTATATCTTTTAACTACATTCTTATATTTCATATGGATTTATTGTAGACAGCATATAGTTGAAAATTTATTTTTTAATCAAAATTTTTAAATTTTTTAATGTTTATTTTTGAGAGAGAGAAAAACAGAGTGGGAGTGGGGGAGAGGCAGAGAGAGAGGGAGACACAGAATCTGAAGCAGACTTCAGACTCTGAGCTGTCAGCACAGAGCCTGATGCATGGCTTGAACTCATGAACTGTGAGATCATGACCTGAACAGAAGTCAGACGCTCAACTGACTGAGCCACCCAGGTGCCCCTAATCACTTTTGTTTTCAATCTCCACTTTTGAATTGAAATTTTTATACAACTGAATCTAATAATTGATTTGGTTGGTTTAATTCTCTAGCTAAATATCATTATTTTCCTATGTATTTTTTATGCTTTTCTGTTCCTTTCCTACCTTCATTTGGACTAATCATTTTTATGATTCCATTTTATCTCAACTATTGCTTAAAAGCTACACCTTCTTGGGGCGCCTGGGTGGCGCAGTCGGTTAAGCGTCCGACTTCAGCTGCAGTCGGTTAAGCGTCCGACTTCAGCCAGGTCACGATCTCGCGGTCCGTGAGTTCGAGCCCCGCGTCAGGCTCTGGGCTGATGGCTCAGAGCCTGGAGCCTGTTTCCGATTCTGTGTCTCCCTCTCTCTCTGCCCCTCCCCCGTTCATGCTCTGTCTCTCTCTGTCCCAAAAATAAATAAACGTTGAAAAAAAAAAAAAAAGCTACACCTTCTTTTTTACTTGTATTGTTTGTTTATTTGTTAATTTTTGTTTATTTTCATTTTTGGTGTTGCTTCAGTGTACAATGCACATCATGAACTTATCACAGTGTACTTTCAAGTAATACTATACCGCTTCAATTTTAGTGCAAGAACTTTACAACACTGTAGTTTCATTTATCTTTCCTATTTTTTGTGCTGTGTATTTATATATTTTATTCCCACATATGTCCTATACCCCAAATACACTCTATTGTCTGTCTTTATCCAGTCAGTTATCTTTTTTCAGTCAGCTATCATTTAGAGAGATTTTAAAAAGAGAAAATATATTTATCACATATTTATCATTTCCAATGTTCATTACACTTAGTACCAAATTTCTATCTGGTACAATTTTTCTTCTAAAATCTTTTCCTTAACAATTTTTGTAGCATAGATCTGCTGATGATAAATTCTATCAGTGTTTGATTATCTGAATGTCTTTATTTCTCCTTCATTAAAAAATACTGATTCGTAAGTGATGTAAAAGAAACTGTTCATGTTAAAGTTTATAGTTTGATGGGTACTGACATATGTATACTATATAGATAATGGATTTTGCATCAACCCAATCCCTTCCTCCTGCCTCTTACCACTCACTCTGATCACTGGCAACCACTGATATGTTTTCAGTTGCTGTGGATTAGTTTGTATTTTCTACAATTTTATATAAACAGAATCCTAGAGTACATACTCTATTTTTCTGGCATCTTCAACTAGGCATAATCATTGATATTCATCCACTTCATTGCATACAGGAATAGTTCATTCCTTTTAGTTACTGAATATTTCATTCCATCAAGGAGTACACGAAATAAATGATGGAGTTCTGCATGTGTTTAACTTTTAAAAACTGCCAAATTATTTACCTCTTTCCCAAAAGGGTATGAGACTTTCAGTTACTCCACTCTTTTGGCAGCACTTGGCATGTTTTAGTCTTTTTGGGTTTTAGACAATAGGTTTGTTGTGATATCTCACTGTGGTTTTAGTTTCTCTTTCAACTAATGATGTGAAGCATCTTTTAGTGTTCTTATTTGTCATCTATATATTTTCTTTAAGTGTTAGTTGAAAACTGTTTTTGCCCATTTATAATTGGCTTGTTTGATTTCTTTTTATTTTGGGATTCTGTATATATTTGAATATATGGCTCTTAATGTGACTAGAATTTATTTTCTCCCAGTCTGTGCCTTCTCTTTTATTCTCTTAACAGTGTGTTTTAGAGTAGTTCTTAACTCGGATGGATTTCAGTGTATTGATTTTGTCTTTTATGAATTACACTTTTGGTGTTGTATTTGAGAAACCTTTGCCAAACCAAAGTTCACTAAGACTTTTTCATATGTTTTCTTCTAGAAGTTGTGTAGTTTTTGGTTTTACATTTAAGTGTTAATCCATTTGAGTCAATTTGTGTAAATGTGAAACTATAGAAACAAGTGCATTTATTTTTGCATATAAAGTTATAAAATTTCAGGCACTATGATTGAAAAGACAATTGTTTTCCCCCCCACTGATCTGCCTTTGTACCTTTGTTAAAAATCAAATGACTATATATGTGTAGATCTATTTCTGTACTCCCTATTACATTCCATTTATCTATCTATTTGATACATATACCACACTGTCATGGTTGTTGTAATTATAATGCATGTAGTTCTTCCACTTTTTCTTCCTTCAAAAAAATTCTATTCTAGGCCCTTTGAATTTAGAAGTAACTTGTTAATCTCTACAAACAAAAAAAAGAGAAAAAGAAAGAAAGAAGTCTTCTGAGACTGATCTAAATTGCATTGGATCCGGAGATAATTGACACCTTAAAAATATTTCTGATTTCTGTATATATGATATATTTCTCTAGTTAAAAAAATTCCACATATTTTGTAGTTTTTAGTGTATAAACTTGAACATTTAGATTTCTCCCTAAGTTTTCCATATATTTGATGCTAATGTAAGATATAGAAATATCATGTAATTTGTACAATTATTTTATATTCTGCTGTGCTAATACCTTATTTGTTCTAATGGCATTTTGTAAATAACCAAAATATTTTTTACATAGATGATCTTCCATTCGTAAGTAAGGACAGTCTCCTTCTTCTTTTTCAATATGAATGTCTTCGATTTCTTTATTTGCCCTATTCCTCTAGCTAGAAATTTCAGTATAACGTTGATTATAGGTTGTGACAGTAGACATCTTAATTTTTATTTCCTGGTCTCAGGGCCAAATTTTCTGTACTTGCATTCAAAGATGATGTTAGCTGTAGTTATTGTGTAGATGCATTTTATTTAGTTGAAGAAATTTCTTTCTAATTCTACTTTACCGAGAGTCTTTTTATCAGCAAAATATCATGCCAGATTTTGTCAGTCTATTTTGACGTGGACTGAAATGATTAAGTTTCTTTTTACTTGCTTATTAATATAGTGAATTCCATTGATCTATTTTTTTAATATTAGGCCAACCTCATACCCATGGATCAAAACAAATTGTTCATGATGTATTATTTACCTTTGTATATATATATGTTTTTTAAATTTAATTTTACTAAAATATAGTTTTGAATATTTTTACTGATGTTCATGTGGGGTATTTCTGATTTTATTGTCTGGTTTTGGTACCATTATAAATCTGGCCTCAAAAAATTAGTTGTAAAGTCTTCCTCTCCTTTCCAATTCAATTTTCTGTAATGTTCTATGTAAGATTTGTATTATTTTTCTCGAATAATGAATATAATTCATGAGTGAAACTGATCTTGTAGTTTTCTCTGCTCAATGATTTTTACTTACAAATTTGATGTTTTAAATAGACATAGGGCTATTCAGGTAATGTTTTTCCTTCAGTGAGCTCTGAAGTTTGTTTCAAGATATCTGTATTTGTATGAAGTAGTTTCCAATATACTTATTACCCTTTAAAATATGTAGAAACTCTAGTAATGATATCTCTCTCTTTTATGATGTTAGTAATTTATGTTTTCCCTCTATTAATTTATGTTTTTTTCTCTATTCATCATCATTCTGGCTAGAGACTTATTATTTTTATTGATCTTCTCAAATAAGTAACATTTACTTTCAGTAAATTTCTTTATTTTTCTGGTTTTTAATTTTATTAATTTTCACTCTGATCTTTATTTTATTTTTCTCTCAAATTGGTTTTATTTAGTTTTTTTTTTCTTTTTATAATTTCTTAAGGTAGAAATTGATATGGATTTGTGATCTTTTTTCCTTTCTAATATATGTATTAGATGCTGTATATTTCACTTACTGCTTCGCCTGCATCTTTCAAATTTGATGTTTTATTTCCATTCAATTAAAATTACTTTGCTTTTTGTATTTAATTTTAAGTTTGTCAATGACCCATGGTTATTTGGTGTGTGTTATTTCATTTGCAAATACATGAGAGGTAATTCAGAAGTCTTTTAATTACTTATTTCAAATTAATTCCAGTTTGATTGGAGAAAATACATTTTATGATATTCAGTTTTTAAATTTATCGATCTTTTTTTTATTTTATATGTTAGGATCTATCTCTCTTTTTTGAAAATATTTTTCATATAACATAACATTTATCATTTTACCCATTTGTAATTGTACTGGTCATTAGCGTTAAGTACATTCACACTATTGTGCAGTCATCTCCAGAACTTTTCATCTTGCAAAACTGAACCTCTACACCTATTGAGTAATGAAAGCACATCCTCCTTCGCATCCTCGGCAACTGCTGTTTTCTGTCTTTATGAATTTGATTACTCTAGGTACCTCATATAAATGGAACTGTACAGTATTTATCTTTTTTGTGACTGGCTCATTTTTCCTAGTACAGGGTCTTCAAGTTTCATCCATGTTGTTGAATATTGCATAATATTCTACATTTTTAAGGCTGAATAACATTCCATTGAATGAGAAAAAAATCCATTGTATGTAGATACCACATTTTGTTTATCCACTCATCCATAGATGGACACTTGGGTTCCTTCCACTTTATAACTATTTTGAATAATGGCACTTTGAAAGTGTACCAATATCTCCTCAAGACCCTTGATTCCAGTTATTTTCAGCATATATACCCAGAAGTGGAATTTCTGGATCCAGCTGCTGGATCCAAATGTTGACTAATTAACTACACTAGTCAAGTAAGAACTTTTCTGGCCCCAGGTAAATCTCCTTTTTTTTTTCTTTGAGCCCAGAAGGGGTAACACCCAGAGTTAGAAAATATGAATAAGAATGTAGAAGAAAGACCCCTACTATAACTCCTTTTCCACCCTGCCAGAGACCAAGTTATGATAAGAGTAAAAGTTAGCCTTATCATTACTAAAGTTTATAAATTTTATTTTTTTCAATTTTACTTTATTTTTTTTTCAATATATGAAATTTATTGTCAAATTGGTTTCCATACAACACCCAGTGCTCATCTCAACAGATGCTCTCCTCAATACCCATCACCCACCCTCCCCTCCCTCCCACCCCCCATCAACCTTCAGTTTGTTCTCAGTTTGTAAGAGTCTCTTATGCTTTGGCTCTCTCCCACTCTAACGTCTTTTTTTTTTCTTCCCCTCCCCCATGGGTTTCTATTAAGTTTCTCAGGATCCACATAAGAGTGAAAACATATGGTATCTGTCTTTCTCTGTATGGCTTACTTCACTTAGCATAACACTCTCCAGTTCCATCCACGTTGCTACAAAGGGCCATATTTCATTCTTTCTCATTGCCATGTAGTACTCCATTGTGTATATAAACCACAATTTCTTTATCCATTCATCAGTTGATGGACATTTAGGCTCTTTCCACAGTTTGGCTATTGTTGAGAGTGCTGCTATAAGCAGTGGGGTACAAGTGCCCCTATGCATCAGTACTCCTGTATCCCTTGGGTAAATTCCTAGCAGTGCTACTGCTGGGTCATAGGGTAGGTCTATTTTTAATTTTTTGAGGAACCTCCACACTGTTTTCCAGAGCGGCTGCACCAGTTTGCATTCCCATAAATTTTAATTATTAACTTTGACTGGCATTCTTAATTGATACTACTTTTATGACTAGAAATTATTATAGGAATTTATGTTACCTAAACGTGTGGAGAGAAGCCATAGAGTTTTCTCTGATTTGCCTAAAAAATCAGAAATGGGTTTGATTGTACTGCGAAGGACAAAAAATAATTTCTGACATTCTCTCATAATCTTGTTTCACCTAATATTTATTATGCTGTCTTTCCAATTTGTCTTTGGCTTTTTCCTCGTCTACCTTGGTCTGACCTTTCTCTTATTATATGCCACTTTGTTTAAATTCTACTAAACTATTTCCCTCTCATTTTTGAATCTCCTTTAATTGTCAGTGATATCACAGATTTTTAAACCAAGACAGGACATGAAACTCAGAGTCTAATTTTTCCTGGCTTTTCTTATAAAGCAATTAGCAAGGATTTTGACTAAGGAGCTTCTTTACTTTGCAAAGAAGGATATTACCAGGTTATTTATCAAAGAGTTTTGAAGAGGCCTCCAAAAAATCCTTTTTTCCACATTTTTTGCCTCCCTATTCTTCACTTGACAATGAAAAAACAATTGAGTTTAGCTGTATAAATATTATGCTAATCACATATATTTATGCAAGCTGCTTAACATTGTGCCTAATTACCATGAAGCACAATAAGGATTAGTCATATTATTAAATATGCTAGATAATTTTGTTGTAAATTGTATTTGATTAAAACCCTAAATCCTGCTCATATGTGTTCAGACATCATATTATGTTGCTCAAGAAACACAGTCAGCTATTCACAACTTAGAAAAGAAAGCTCATACTTTCCTTCTTTTTGTTGTTTTCTGTTATCCTGCCACTCTGAAGTTCTCCTAATGGCTTACATGATCTTTTTTATGAGGTGGATGGCCCTAGCACGCTGATGAAATGCATAGGCACCAGTTCCTTGTTAATGCTACTCCTTTAGACTTATTTCCTCCAACCTCTTTGTAGGCTGTGGAGTTACTCAGGCGATGTCCTAGGCCCTCTTCTTTTGTTCAAGGAGAGTGTACAGTTCTCATTTTTATTCACGGTTTTATGTTCCATCTATATGCAGAAGATTCTAAGTATTTATCTTCTATTCAGGCTGCTTCCCTCTTCTGTTTCTCAACTCTGATTAAATCACATCTCCACTTTGAAGATTCAAAAGCATTTTCAGGTGCGCCTGGGTGGCTCAGTTGGTTAAGCGTCCGACTTCAGCTCAGGTCATGATCTCATGGTTCATGGGTTCGAGCCCTGCATTGTGCTCTATGCTGACAGCTCAGAGCCTGGGGCCTGCTTCGGATTCTGTGTCTCCCTCTCTCTCTTCCCCTCCCCTGCTCATGCTGTCTCTCTGTCTCTCAAAAATAAATAAATGGAAAAAAGAAAGCATTTTCAAATTAATATGTCCAAATCTCAGCGTGTAATATTTCACTCAAAGCCCCCAATAGTTGTCGTTATATCAGTAAATGTTACCACTTAATTCATTCATCAAATAGGTATTAATTCAGTGGCTACTGTGTAAAAAGCACTGATTTAGGTACTACATAATAGCTTTAAACAAAACAAAGACCTTGCTTTCATGGTGCTTATGCTTCAATATACTCAACTTCTCAAGGCACACAATTAAGAGTCTCTTGAGAATTCTCTTTCTCTTTAACTTTGTAGACTTAATTTCCAACATAAATACCAAAATTAACTGAATATAAAACTGAATCAGAAGCTCAGCTACATAAATCAGACCAACATGAAGAGAGGTCAAAAACACCCACCATTGGTACAAAGACTAGTACTTACTTCAGCCACAACAGGTACTAAGTGTATGGCCACAAAACAAATTACACATCACACTGGTTATTGAGTCTCAGTGTACTAATAAAATGCTTACTTGATAAGGATTTACTTGGAGATAGGGTAGAGCTGATACTTCAGATCATTGTCAGTTCCTACATTTTAGAGTAGCCAAAATAAGGGAAAAAAATGAGACAACACATTTTGCCAGTAATATTTAAAGGAAAGCACTTGGAGTGCCATAGTGTGAAAAGCAGTCAAGAAGGGCATTGTTGGCAGATATCCAGGGAAAACATTCTGTTTGTGTTGTGAAGTTGTGGGCCATCTTAGCTAGCCATAACTGTTTACTTCAAATGAAATACTGGAACAAACCTTGCTATTACAAAATCTTTGCTGGTAAAACAAACACTTTTCTTAGAAGTCTGTATTTGGGCTGTTGGATGATACCAAATAAAACATTAGTTTAGGAAAGTTATATGAAACGTGCTTTAATGAAAATACTATTCATATTCACTTTTGATTTTTTTCTTGTTTTCAGGCAGTTGTTACTGACATCATGATAAAAAAGCATTCCTAAAACATATCTGTGTCTGAGTACTGGATATGATCCCTATGATATGTAATATTAGACAGGTAACTTAAACACAGTTTTCTCTTCTATACAAAAGTACTTTGATTTAGCGATAATAAGAAGTGATTATATATATGATAGCTCCTTGTAAACTATGTCACTCTCTACAATACTGATATTAATTAATAACAGCTATTTGTTGAGCAGCCTCTACTCAAGGCACTTAATTCATTTAATACAATATATATCATTATTACTAAAAGATTGTAAAAAATACTACAAAGTTGTCCCACCACCCCCCCCCCACACACACACAGACATATCATTGCTCCCTAGAAAAATCATCTGCTCAAGGCCAATGTTACAATGGTTGGAGAACTGCCATTGTGAAAATAGTCCCCTTGAGAGCTTTCCATGCTCATTTACTTTCTAAAATATGACTCATTTAAGTACTTTTTGCTAAGAATCATCTAACTAGACTCTCTAGACATATTAGGATATCAATCTTAAAATAGTAAAGTCTTTTGTTCCAGACAAAACTAGTGAGTTGAATGCTTTTGCTCATCATAATAAGTTTTTGCTAATTCCAAAGTGCTGTGATCTTATATTAATATAACATCAAATCCATGACAGAGCTGTTTGGTTTTAGAATTTTTTTTCATTATTGTCTTATGTACAAAGTCTGATGGAAACTACAAAAAGCTCCTAGAAATAATAAAGATATAAGTGTACAAAAATGTATGTCTATTTATAAGCAATAAATGATCAGAAACTAAAGTAAAAGTAATTTTGAATAGCAAAAAAAAAAAAAGAAGTATTTACTGAGTCTTATGAATAAGTAACATGGAAAAATGTCACCATTTATTTAGGTCTTCTTTAATTCTCTGAGCAATGTGTTGCAGTTTTTAATGTATGGGTCTTACATGTTTTTCATTAGATTTATCTCAACAGATTTCATATTTGCAGATCCAACCAAAGCTGCACAAGATCTGTATACTGAAAACTACAAATTATCACTGAGTGAATTTTTTTAAATCTAAATAAATAGGGCTATAATGACTTCAAATGTCCAAAGACTCAATATTGTCAAGATGTCACTTCTCTCCAAATTGATCAACAGATACAAGTCAATTCCAATAAAAATCCTAGCAGGAATTTCAGGACTCATTATAAAGCTACAGGTATTTGAGTGAATGAGGTATCAGTGAAAGAATAAACAAATAGATCAATAGAGTAAAATAGAAAGTATAGAATAGAGACCCTGTAAATATAGTCCAGTGATCTTTGACAAAGGAACAAAGGCAATGAATCAAAGAAAATCTTTTCAACAAATGGTGCTGGAACAACTGGACATTCATAAGCAAAAAATATGGTTCTAGACAGACCTTACCCACTTGAAAAATTTACTCAAAATTGATCATAGACTTAAATGTAAAATGCAAAACTATAAAACTCCTAGAAGATAACATAGGAGAATCTAGATGACCTTGGGCTTCGCACTAACTTTTTAGATATAACACCAAAGGAATGAAATAAAAAACTGATAAGCTGGACTTAGTACAATCAGAAATTTTTTCTACTTGAAAGACGTGGTCAAGTGAATTAGAAGGTAAGTCACAAACTGGGAGAAAATATTTGCAAAAGACACATCTGGTAAAGGATTGTTAACCAAAATGTACAGAAAAATCTTAAAAATGTGGTATTACCTCACTCACACCTGTCAGAATGGCTAAAATCAACAACACAAGAAACAATAGGTGTTGGCAAGGATGCAGAGAAAAAGGAACCATCTTGAAATGTTAGGTGGGAATACAAACAGGTACAGCCACTGTAGAAAATAGAACTACCCTATAATCCAGCAATCACACTACTGGGTAGTTACCCAAGTAATACATTAATTCAAAGGGATACATGCACCCCTATATTTATAGAGCATTGTTAAGAATAGTCAAGATATGGACGTAGCCTAAGTGTCCATCCAAAGATGAACAGATAATGAAGAGGTGACATATATTGTACACCTGAAACTAATTTAACAATGTATATTAACTTACTGGAATTAAAAACTTAAGAAAAGCCTTGACAATAAAAAAAACCCAAAAAACTTGATTAATAATTGGGCCAGAGATTTTAGCAGACACTTTAAGAATATATATAGATGGAAAATAAGCATATAAAAAGATGTTCCACATCATAAAGTCATCATGAAAATGCAAATTACTACAAGGAGATACTACTACATTTCATTTTAGGATGTCCAAAATGCAGAACACTGGCACCACATGCTGGTGGGGATATGGAACAACACGAACTCCCATTCACTGCTAGTGGGAATGCAAATTGGTAAACCCACTTTGGAAGAAAGTTTGGCAGTTTCTTTCAAACTTAATATGCTCTTACCATATAAGCCAGAAATCACGCTTTAGTATTTACTCAAATGAGTTGAAAACTTATGTACACACAAAAACTATGTACACAAAGTTGTTTATACCAGATTTATTTAAATTGCCAAAACTTAGAGGCAACCAAGACGCCCTTCTGTAGGTGAAGGGATATATAAACTGTGGCACATCCATACAGTGGAATATCCAGCACTAAGAAAAAACAAAACAAAACAAAACCCCCAAAACCATAAACACACACACACACACACACACACACACACACACACACACCACCAAAAACAAAAAGCTATCAAGCCATGAAAAATATATAAAATCTTAAAAGCATATTATTTAGTGAAAGAAGCCAATCTAAAAAGGCTAAATATGGTGTGAATCCATTTGTATGACATTCTAGAAAAGGCAAAACTATGGAGATAGGAAAAAGATCAGTGGTTGCCAGGGGAAAAGGGAAGGGAGGGATAAACAGGAAAAACAAAGAATTTTTAGGGTAGTGAAACTATTCTGTATGATATACAATGGTGAATACATGCCATTATACATTTGTCAAAACCCATAGAATATATAACACCAAGAGTGAATCCTAATGTATGGGTTTGCGTGATAATATGTCAATTGAAGTTCACCAGTTATAGCAAATACATTACTTTGATGGGGTATACTGGTAACTCATGAGGCTGTGCATGGGTGAGGACAAAGGGTAAGTAGGAAATCTCCATACCTTCCTCTCAATTTTATCAGGAACCTAAAACTGCTCTTTAAAAAAATAGGCTAGTTTTGGAAATTTCTTGGAAATTGACAAATGAATTCTAAAATACATATGCCAATGAAAAGAACCTAGAATAGCTGAAACTACTTTTAAGATGAAGAACTAACAGTACCTTATTTCAAGATTTATTTTAAAACTACCTTAACCAAGACAGTGTTACTGGCATAAAATAGATAAATAATGGAACAGAGTAGAGCATACATAAATAGCCATAACCACACATAGATGGCTAATTTTTTTCTTTTTTTTTAATTTTTTTAACGTTTTTATTTATTTTTGAGACAGAGAGAGACAGAGCATGAACGGGGGAGGGACAGAGAGAGAGGGAGACACAGAATCAGAAGCAGGCTCCAGGCTCTGAGCCATCAGCCCAGAGCCCGACGCAGGGCTCGAACTCACGGACCGTGAGATTGTGACCTGAGCCGAAGTCGGACGCTCAACCGACCGAGCCACCCAGGCGCCCCAGATGGCTAATTTTCAACAAAGTGTAAGGGCAATCCAGTGATAAAAAGTATTTTCAACAAATGAGAATGGAATAATTGGATATTTATATGTTAAAAAATGAACTTCAATACAAACTGTTCACCATAAACAATAATTAACTGAGAAAGGATCACAGATCTAAATGTAACACCTAAAATTTTACAACTTGTAGAAAAAAGTTAGAGAAAAGATTTGTGACTTTCGCTTAGGCAAAGAATACTTAAAATATAACATCAGAAGCATGATCCATAGAAGAGCAAACTGATAGATTTTATCAAGATTTTAAATGTCCAGGTTTCCATGACCCTGTTCTGTTCAGAGAATGGATAGACGAATTACAGACTACAAGAAAGTTAATTATTTTCCCAATCATACAGTATCATCATCATCATCATCATCATCCCATCATCATCACCATCATCATCATTATCTAAAGTCAATTATTTCTTACCATATACCTGGTACTGTACTAAAAATTTTACATGACTTAGGTCATTAAATCCCCTGAAAATCCTGTAAGGAAGATACAGTTTTCTTCATTTCACGCGAGTAAAAAGAAGATTTGAAAGATTGGATAAAGCACTTAGGTCAAAATCAAAGCATCTGAATGTGAATGTGTATCTAGTCTTTTCTTTGCCTACAACCTGACCAAATAAAACCCACAATTATTGACTCACGTAAGAATCATTGAATAAATGAACACAACAAGAGGCAAAGATTGGTACTGGCCACTCAACAAGGCAGCAAAAGCAGATCTTTGTTAGCAATTGAACGGCACATTGACTAGCCAGAAAACACCGTTTCATGCCTTGTGAATCCTAAATGTCCAGCTTATTTCTTATTTACCCCTTCCTCCCTCACTCCTCAACTGCAAATATCATCTCTCTTCTTCCTTTCCCTGCTTTTCCTTCTAGAAGCCGGTGCTGACTTGCCATTTAAGAAGAATTTTAATACCCTAAATATCACTTAATACATCAACACATCACTGTAGTTAACAGATTTTAAACATGTATATGTAAAGATGCTGAAAAATGGGAGACACTAATTTGTGTGGGTTTTATCCTCCCTCCCCTATTTGGAAATAAAAGAGATTTTTAAGATACAATTAAGATAAATACAGATGGTTCCCAACTTACAATGGTTTGACTTACAATTTTACGACTTTATGATGATGCAAAAGTGGTAAGCACTGAGTCGAAACCGTACTTCAGATTTTGAATAATGATCTTTTCCCAGGCTAGTTACATGTAGTATGATACTGTTTCATGATGCTGGGCAGTGACAGCTGTAGCTCCCAATTAGCTATGCAATCACGAGGGTAAATAACCGATACACCTGCAACCATTCCGTACCCACACAACAATTTTGTTTCTCACTGTCAATACAGTATTCATTAAATTACATGAGCTCATCAGTACTTTATTATAATATAGGCTTTGTGTCAGTGTTCTGAGCACAATGTAAAGTAGGTTAGGCTAAGCTGTGATGTTCAGTAGATTAGGGATATAAATGCATTTTTGACTTCAGATATTTTCCACTTATGGTGTGTTTATGGGACATAAACCCCTTGTAAGTCAAGGACAATCTGGTTAATTTCTTAGTGACTACTATTATGGATAAAATTATTTAGAAAATATGACTATGCCCAGATGGTTTGTATTTACTTCTCACCCTCCTCAGTAGTTCCTGGTTGTCTCAATGTGTTAACACAATGTGATTTCCACTTTACTAATGGAATCAAATCTGAAGAAATAAGAAATAATGGCTCCTAATTGTGCAAAAAGATCTTCCTGAATTAGCCTATCTTCCAAATAGCATCCAGTTTGGTTTCATGTTTAGACTCTTAGCAGTTTTAAATCATATCTATAGCAGTATGAATTGCATTACTTTTCTATATTATATAAAATATTGGCTGACTTCCCCAAATGAAACTCTTTGTTTAGTAGAATCCAAGTAATTAAAATGCATTTTCCCTCACATTCATTTAATCCTGTTTTTATCTGACTGAAATGTAAAGCTTTCAATTTTCTTACAGATAAAAATACCCTAGTAGAAAGTTTTACATTTGCTGAATAGGTTTAGCATTACCAACTTTATATATTTATTCCATTGGACCTTTGACTGATTCCCAAAATAAAACAGAGTAATTATTTGTCCTCTTTTTGGAATCTGTGGAAAAAAGAGGCTTGAATATCCACTTAATTTTCAGGTATCTTTTCTTGGCCATTTATTAAATATCATGCAAGTCATTGTGCCAGGTAGAAAGTAATGTAGTAATTACTGAAAACACTTCCAACAGGAGAAATCGTCTACTTTTGAAGGGACTGCATACTGTTTAAAACATCAAGTAGCTAATTTGTTTATTACATATAAGAATCAATCTAACAAAACTAAAATAAACTCTTAGGAGATATAAAGGCAAAACATATGAACAATTTGACATGAACAATATATTTGATGGCATAATTCTGATCACAGCAATTCACTGACATGTTACATTCCATTGATACAATGTATATGTATATATGCATATGTAAATATACGTGTATGTGTTTACAAAGCTATGAAAACTTTATGGAAATACAAATATGCATCATTAGGGGATTAGTAAAACAAATTTTAGGATGCCAACTCTTTTTGATAATATATAGCCTATAAAATAAATAAGATACACATAAGTGTTTCAAAATAGAACTCTAAGACAAAGATACATATATCTGTGTGTATGCGTGAATAGTATGTGAATACGCACATATAATATGCACATACACATATTTTGTTTCCTTATATGATTATTTTTTCATATATAATGTCTATTTTACATGTGTAAAGATAAGAGACTTGCAAATACGAGTTTGTTCGTTTGGGTGGGAGGGTCATTGGGTAAATGTATGAATGAGCTTTTGTGTAAATTCATAACCCTAAGCATGCACTCAAAACTATAAAACTATTAAGGATGGTGGTTATAGCCAGGGTGGGGATTCTGGGAAAGTGATGAGTAAGGAGTCATTTTTAGTTTGATCTATTTATTTTGATTGAATGTTTTACAGAGAATATTTTCACATATACCTATGTGATTAAAAAAAGGACCAAAAATAGGATTGGTATTATTCTTCAGAACATTAATTTATTGACTTGATAAACTAAATATATTTGTTATTAATAAAAGAAATTGTCTGCTCTTGCTTGCTTCCAGTCTGGTTTTGGCAGATTAGGAAATATCTATAGTACCCTGCCAATTCCTCTAGACTTACCCTTTTTCTTACTCTATATCCCATTTGAATGGGGAAGTACATAGTTGTGGGGAGAGGTTATGTTCCCTGTTTCTTCATTGAAAAAGCCTTTGGGACACTTAAATTTTATTAATATATCAATCATGTTATGGAGGGAGAGTGAAGGTATTAATTGACAGTTTTAAAATTCAATTCCATTTGTCAAAGTACATGTTTATATTCCTAGTCTGTGTTCCTCCCTGTACTAGGTGAAAGAAAGACTTTATAGGAGTCAGTGGTTCACAAACTTCATACAGATTTCTGAGCCCCTTCCATGGTGTCTATGGTAAGTCTTCCTGGGTTAGAATAGATTAATGTGCATTTTTAGTAAGTCCCTAGATGATACTGAGATTGTGAATTCAGGCACCATATTTTGATAATCAATAGAATAAGTAAAAGAGAAGAAATAATCCCAGACATCATGGAATTTAGAATCTAGTTAGGTTGCATTAGTGTCTTATTGTGGCTTAAGAAATTACTGCAAAATTAGTGGCTTAAAACAATACAAATTTATTATGGTTCTTGATGTCAGAAGTATACAATGGGTTTCAGGATTGTGAATCTTCCGGAGGCTCTAGGGGAGAAGGTTTCCTTCCTCTTCCAATTTATAGAGACCACCTGCATTCCTTGACTTGTGGCCCATCTTCAAGGTACAGTGTCTTCAAATCTCTCTTTCTTCTTTGCTTTGTCATCACATGTCCTTCTCTGACTCTGACTCTCCTGACTTTCTCTAATATGGAATCTTGTGATTATGTTGTGCCTATCCAAATAATCCAGGATAATCTTCTCATTTCAAAAATCGTTAGTTTTTCTATGTAAAGTAGTATATTCAGAGATTCTCAGGATTAGGATGTGGGTTTGACAAGAATCTGAACCATAGAAGATCATATTTGCAGGTATGGTGATAAATTGAAAGTAATATTTTGCAATCGAGTTCTTACTTTCAATTAACCAACCAACTAACCAACCAAATATACAACCTTGACTATGTCAATAGATCTCTTTTGAATATTATTTATTGTAAATGTAGTTTAAATAGTTATTTCTAAAATATCTAATGGTTTTTAATACTGTGATTCTATAGTGGAAGCTAGTTTTGATTTTTGTTAATGACTGTCATAAGTAAAAAATCAGTGCAGATTTGGAAAAATGGAAATAGTCCGAATTTTAAGATTTCTATCTTGGGGTGCCTGGGTGGCTCAGGCAGTTAAGTGCCTAACTCTTATTTTGGCTCAGGTCATGATCTCCTGGTTCGTGGGTTTGAGCACCAGGTCGGGCTGTGTTCTGACAACATGGAGCCTACTTGGGATTCTGTCTCTCCCTCTCTCTGCTCCTTCCCCACTCACACACACACTCTCTCTCGCTCTCTCTCGCTCTCTCTCTTTCACACACACACAGAGTAAATAAATAAATATTTCCATATTTATATTTCAGTACACATTTATCTTCTCTTTTATGATACAGTTTCTATGCTATGTTTACCTAAAAACATATTGCTTTTCTTGTAGTAGAAGCCCATGGGAACAAATACATTTAAGATATCATCTAACATATAATCAAGAATATAGAGAGCGCAAGGATCAAATAGGAAATATTAATTTAATTGTGATAAATGCATTATATATACAGATCCTTCAGAGAGTCCTATGCCAGTAAAGAGAGATGTAGGTTTTCCAACCTTTAAGCAGAGATAAACAACGTGATGAGG
Source organism: Leopardus geoffroyi (assembly GCF_018350155.1). Lineage (NCBI taxonomy): Eukaryota > Metazoa > Chordata > Mammalia > Carnivora > Felidae > Leopardus > Leopardus geoffroyi. The sequence goes on from NC_059328.1 coordinate 90,302,523, forward strand.
GCTTGTTGGGGTAGTGGGGAGAACTGAATGGTGATATAAATTGATAGGAGGTTGAACAAGGAAACTTTGAGACTTTGTTAATTTTTTTTTAATGTTTATTTATTTTTGAGAGAGAGAGACAGAATGCAAGTGGGTTGGAGCAGAGAGAGAGGGAGGCACAGAATCCGAAGCAGGCTCCAGGCTCTGAGCTGTCAGCATAGAGCCTGATGCAAGGCTCAAACTCACAAACTGTGAGATCATGACCTGAGCCGAAGTGGGACACTCAACCGACTGAGCCATCCAGGGGCCCCGGAAACTTTGAGACTTTGTAAATTTTCCCCATATGGTAAATTTTTCACCAAAATGCAAATGGAAAGAGAATCCATCAAATAATCAAATTCAATATTGGTAATATCGTTCACAAGCAGAGTCATGGTGACATTTCTTATGTAGTGCAGTTTGTTTTACTGAATTCCTAAAGGAATGAAATGTCCCAAACAACATTCAAAACTTTTAGTTTAAACAAGTCTATTTGTTGATGCAATATATAAGGTTTTAGTATTTCTTCTCAAATATGTGCAAATATGGAATTTACTGTAACAAAATGGTGCTTTCATTTTCTTTTAACCACTAGAGGGCAGGATTATTTCTCAGTTTTACTTAAATTGATAACCATAATTATAAGATTAGCAATGTCATCACACTTACATTTTGTTAAGCAATTTCTATATGAAGGCACTTTCAGATTAACTTCATTCTAATGTTTTTTTAAGATGTCCTTTGAAAAAATTCTCAAATTCCATCTTACTTCACAAATTATTTTACACGTTTAAAATAAGACGTTCATAGTTCATGGACAGAACATGCTGTTTTGATTTAAACGATTTCTAGTTTATTTAAGTATAGGATAAGATGGTTTTTGTTTTGCTTTTAGTCAAGAAGAAGATGAAGGAAAATAGTAGTGGAATTATAATATATTGTAAAAATATTAGTTTAGATTCAATAATTAATTAAACATTTCATTGCTGTAGGCCATTTTGTTAGACCATGAGCACAAAATAGTAAAACATGTTTCTCTAGGTGTTATTTTCTTTTGGGAACCAATTTTATTCCTCTTTCCAGAAAAGAATTGGAGTATCTTCCATGTGCTTTTGAACATACCTCCATTTCAGAATACAAAACATTAAGTTAAAATCACCCTCATACTCTACCCCCTCACAAGACTTATAGGCTCTTTGGGCACAGAACCATGTGTTGGCACTCTATCCCAGCATGCAAAATAGGACTTGCCAGAAAGTAGATAGATACTCAATAGAGATTTGTAGCTGTATTATAATAGTAGTAGAAAAAAATCAATGAAAAATTAATTATTTACTATGGTAATATCTATACTGTATATTATTTTATTTTATTCAACTTCACATCAATATCGTATTGATTGTAAAATGATACATGGAGAAAAGTGAACCAACAACTTAGTTCTCAGTTAAGTTCAATTCAGCAATCATGTTTTAGGAACCCAATATATTTCTTGGATTATACCCAATGCTGTCCATAAACACATGGAAAGAAATAGTCCTTAAAATAGCAGTACAAATAAAAGTACATAAAACAGATAGCTTTAATCCTTATAAATGAGATTAAACATTTTGGTCAAGTTTTTTCCCCCATAAAATAAATATTTATTGAGTGCCTATCATTTGCCACATAAGTACTAGGGAAATTGAAATGAATATATAGCTCACAGACCTCAAGGACTTACAGGGTGATTTTTATTGTTTCTGTTCAGAAAAAAATGATGTAAATGTCTAAGATACTTTCTTTTTTTTCCTCCTCAAACAACCCTTTATCTGTTTGTTTGTTTGTTTGTTTGTTTGTTTATTTATTACAGCATTGATTTTTTTAAATTATTTTTTTAAATTTTAAATCAAAGTTAGTTAACATATAGTGCAATAATGGTTTCAGGAGTAGAATTTAGTGATTCATCACTTACATATAACACCCAGTGCTCATTCCCGCAAGTATCCTCCTTAATGCCCATCACACATTTGGCCCATCCCACCACCCAACACCCCTCCAGCAACTCTAAGTTTGTTTTCTGAATTTAAGAGTCTCTTGTGGTTTGTCTCCCTCTTTGTTTTTATATTGTTTTTGCTTCCTTTCCCTTATGTTCATCTGTTATATTTCTTAAATTCCAATATGATTATAGTCATATTTGTCTTTCTCTGACTAATTTCGCTTGGAATAATATACTCTAGTTCCATCCACATTGTTGCAGATGGAAAGATTTCATTTTTGATTGCCAAATTATATCCCATTTATATATATACCACATCTTCTTTATCCATTCATCAGTCATGGACATTTGGGCTCTTTCCTTATTTTAGCTCTTGTCAATAGTGCTGCTATAAACATTGGGGTGCATGTGCCCCTTCAAATCAGCACCCCTGTATCTTTTGGATAAATACCTAGTAGTGCAGTTCCTGGACCATAGGGTAGTTCTATTTTTCATTTTTTGAGGAACCTCTATACTGTTTTCCTGAGTGGCTGTACCAGGTTGCATTCCCACCAGCAGTGCAAAAGGATTCCTCTTTCTCCACATCCTCACCAACATCTGTTGTTGTCTGAGTTGTTAATTTTAGCCATTCTAACAGGTGTAAGGTGGTATCTCATTGTGGTTTTGATTCGTATTTCCCTGATGTTGATTGATGAGCATCTTTTCATGTGTTGGTTGGCCATGTGGATGTCTTCTTTAGAGAAGTGCCTATTCATGTCTTTTGCCATTTCTTCAGTAGATTACTTTTTTTTGGGGTGTTGAGTTTGATACATTCTTTTTAGACTTTGGATACTAACCCTTTATCTGATATGTCATTTGCAAATATCTTCTCCCATTCCGTTGGTTGCCGTTTAATTTTGCTGATTTTTTCCTTCTCTGTGCAGAAGCTTTTTATCTTGATGAGGTCCCAATAGTTCATTTTTGCTTTTGTTTCCCTGGCCTCTGGAGACATGTCAAGTAAGAAGTTGCTCTGGCCAAGGTCAAAGTTCTTGCCTGTTTTCTCCTCTAGGATTTTGATGGCTTCCTGTCTTATGTTTAGGTCTTTTATCCATTTTGTGCATGGTGTAACAAAGTGGTCCAGGTTCATCCTTCTTCATGTCGCTGTCCAGTTCTCCCAATACAATTTGTTGAAGAGACTATCTTTTTTTTTTCCATTGGATATTCTTTCCTACTTTTTCAAAGATTAGTTGGCCAAAGATTTGTGGGTCCATTTCTGGGTTCTCTATTCTGTTTCATTGATCTGAGTGTGTGTTTCGTGTCAGTACCATACTGTCTTGGTGATTACAGCTTTGTAATACAGCTTGAAGTCAGGAATTTTGATGCCTTCAGCTTTGGTATTCTTTCTCAGGATTGCTTTGACTATTTGAGGTCTTTTAGAGTTCCATACAAATTTGAAGGTTGTTTGTTCTAACTCTGTGAAAATGCTGGTGTTATTTTGATAAAGATTGCATTAAATCCTTAGATTGCTCTGGGTAGTTTTGACATTTTAACAATATTTGTTAAATATTTAACAATATTTGTTCTTCCAATTAATAGCATGGAAAGTTTTGCCATTTTTTTGGTGCCATCTTCAATTTCTTCCATAAGCTTTGTATAGTTTTCAGTATATAGATTTTTCACTTCTTTGGTTAGGTTTATTCCTAGGTATTTTATGGGTTTGGTGCAATTGTAAATGGGATTGATTCCTTGATTTCTCTTTCTGCTGCTTCATTGTTGATGTATAGAACTGCAACCAATTTATGGGGCGCCTGGGTGGCGCAGTCGGTTAAGCGTCCGACTTCAGCCAGGTCACGATCTCGCGGTCTGTGAGTTCGAGCCCCGCGTCGGGCTCTGGGCTGATGGCTCAGAGCCTGGAGCCTGTTTCCGATTCTGTGTCTCCCTCTCTCTCTGCCCCTCCCCCGTTCATGCTCTGTCTCTCTCTGTCCCAAAAATAAATAAACGTTGAAAAAAAAAAATTAAAAAAAAAAAAAAAAAAAAAAAGAACTGCAACCAATTTCTGTACATTGATTTTTTTATCCTGAGACTGCTGAATTCATGGATCAGTTCTAGCAGTTTTTTAGTGTAGTCCTTTGGTTTTCTCCTTAGAGTATCATGTTGTCTGTGAAGAGTGGAAGTTTGACTTCCTCCTTGCTGATTTGGATGCCTTTTATTTCTTTGTGTTGTCTGATGGCTGAGGCTAGGACTTCCAACATTATGTTGAGTGACAGTGGTAAGAGTGGACATCTTTGTCATTTTCCTGACCTTAGTGGGGGGGGGAAGCTCTGTTTTTCCCCATTGAGAATGTTAACTGTGGGTCTTTTGTATATGACCTTTATGATCTTGAGGTATGATCTTCTATCCCTACTTTCTTTAGGGTTTTTATCAAGAAAGGATGCTGTCTTTTGTCAAATGCTTTTTCTGCATCTATTAAGAGTATCATGTGGGGGCGCCTGGGTGGCGCAGTCGGTTAAGCGTCCGACTTCAGCCAGGTCACGATCTTGCGGTCCGTGAGTTCGAGCCCCGCGTCAGGCTCTGGGCTGATGGCTCAGAGCCTGGAGCCTGTTTCCGATTCTGTGTCTCCCTCTCTCTCTGCCCCTCCCCCATTCATGCTCTGTCTCTCTCTGTCCCAAAAATAAATAAACGTTGAAAAAAAAATTAAAAAAAAAAAAAGAGTATCATGTGGATCTTATCCTTTCTTTTATTAACGTGATGTATCACATTGATTGATTTGCAGATATTGAACCAGTCCTGCATCCCAGGAAAAATTTCCCACTTGATCGTGGTGAATAATTCTTTTAATGTACTATTGGATCTGGTTAGCTAGTATCTTGTTTTCTGAATTTTTGCATCCATCTTCATCAGGGAAATTGGTTTGTAGTTCTTTATTTTAGTGGGGTCTTTGGTTTTGGAATCAAGGTGATGCTGGCCTTGTAGAATGAGTTTGGAAGTTTTCCTTCCATTTCTATTTTTTGAAGCAGCTTCAAAAGACTAGGTGTTTAACTCTTCTTTAAATGTGTGGTAGAATTTCCCCTGGAAAGCCATCCGGCCCTTGACTCTTGTTTTTTGGGTAGATTTTTGATTATTGATTCAATGTATTTACTGGTTATAGGTCTGTTCAAATTTTCTATTTCTTCCTTTTTCAGTTTTGGTAGTTTATATGTTTGTAGGAATTTGTCCATTTCTTCCAGATATCTCAATTTGTTGGCATATAATTTCTCATAAATTTCTCTTATTGTTTGTATTTCTGTGGTATCGGTTATGCTCTCTCCTCTTTCATTCATGATATTATTTATTTGGGTCCTTTCCTTTCTCTTTTTGATCAATCTGGCTAGGGATTTTTCAATTTTGTTAATTTTTTTCAAAGAACCAGCTCCTGGTTTCTTTGATCTGTTCTACAGTTGGGTCTGTTTGTTTGTTTGTTTATTTGTTTGTTTGTTTTGTTGGGTTTTTTTTGAGATCATTGATTTCTTCTTTAATATTTATTATTTCCCTTTATTTGCTGGTTTTGGACTTTATTTGCTGTTATTTTTCAAGTTCTTTTAGGCGTAGCGTTGTGCTATGTATTTGAGACATTTCTTCCTTCTTTAGAAAGGCCTAGATTGCTACATACTTCCCTCTTATGACTGCCTTTGCTGCATCCCAGAGGTTTGGGGATATCCTGTTTTCATTTTCATTGGCTTCCATTTACTTTTTAATTACCTCTTTAATTTCTTTGTCAACCTATTCATTCTTTAGTAGGATGTTCTTTAATCTCCAAGTATTCATGGTCTTTCCAAATTTTTTCTTGTGGTTGATTTCAAGTTTCATACTGTTGTGGCCTGAAAATATGCAAGGTATGATCTCAATCTTTTTGTACTTGTGGAGGGCTGATTTGTGACCTAGTATGTGATCTATTCTGGAGAATGCTCCGTGTGCACTTGAGAAGAATATGTAGTCTGCTGCTTTATGATGAAATGTTCTGAATATATCTGTTAAGTCTATCCAGTCCAGTGTGTCATTCAAAGCTATTGTTTCCTTGTTGATTTTCTGTTTATATTATCTGTCCATTGCTGTAACTGAGGTGTGGAAGTCCACTACTGTTATTGTATTATTATCAATGAGTTTCTTTATGTCTGTGATTAATTGATTTATATATTTGGGAGTTCCACATTTGGGGCATAAATATTTATACTTGCTAGGTCTTCTTGGTGGACAGACCCCTTAATTATGATATAGTTCCCTTCTTCATCTTTTCTTACAGTCTTTATTTTAAAATCTAGTTTGCTTGATGTAAGTATGGCTACTCCAGCTTTCTTTGACAACCGTTAGTGTCATAGATGTTTCCTTATCCCCTTGCTTTCAATATGCAGGTGTCTTTAGGTCTAACATGAGCCTCTTGTAAGCAGCATATAGATGGCTCTTGTTTTCTTATCTGTTCTGATACCCTATGTCTTTTGTTTAGAGCGTTTAGTCCGTTGACATTTTGAGTGAGTACTGAAAGGGGCGCCTGGGTGGATCAGTTGGTTCAGTGTCCAACTTCTGCTCAGGTCATGAGTTCAGAGTTTGTGAGTTAGAGCCCAGCGTCAGGCTCTGTGCTAAAAGCTCAGATCCTGGAGCCTGCTTTGGATTCTATGTCTCCCTCTCTCTCTCTGTCCCTCCTCTACTCGCACTCTGTGTCTCTCTCTCTCTCTCAAAAATAAACATTAAAAAATTTTAAAATAAAAAAATTACTAGGGCACCTGGGTGGCTCAGTCGGTTAAGCGTCTGACTTCAGCTCAGATCATGATCTTGCGGTTCAAGGGTTCAAGTGCTGCATTAGATCTATGCTGACAGCTTGGAGCCTATTTCCTGCTTCAGATTCTGTGTCTCCCTCTCTCTCTCTGCCCCTCCCCCACTCATGCTCTGTCTCTCTCTGTCTGAAAAACTAAACATTAAAAAATTTTTAAATAAAAAAATTACTTTAGAGTGAGTACTGAAAGATAAATTTAGTGCCATTGTGTTGCCTGTACAGTTGTTGTTTCTGGTGATGTTCTCTGGTCCTTTCCAGTCTTTATTGCTTTTGTTGTTGTTGTTGTTTGTTTTGTTTTGTCTTTTTTCCACTAAAAGATTCCTTCTTAAAATTTCTTGCAGAGCTGGTTTAGTGATTACTGTTCTGCTTCCTCCATCCTTGCCGTCATGGCATCCATTTGTGATTGCATCTCACTTACAGCATTTTTAATTTTGTCCTGACTAGATTTTACTTCTTTTATCTCTGCAGAAGGAATTATATGCTTTTTTTCAACCCCAGCTAGTATTCTTATTATAGTGATTCTAAATTTTAGTTCAGACATCTTGCTTATATCTGTATTGTAAGCTTCTGGCTATCATTTCTTCCTGTTCTTTCTTTTGGTGTGAATTCCTTCATTTTGTCATTTTGGAGGAAGAAAAAAATTAACAAAATAAAAAAATAAAAATTAAAAAAATTAAAAACAAAACAAAACTCAAATAAAGGAAGATAGATCTTAGGTGTGTTTTTGTTTGTTGAAAGAAGATTGATAGAATAGAGAAAAAAGGGAAGAAAAAAATAAAAAGGTAAGAAAAAATTTACAAATTAAAAAAATTATATGATAAAAGAGAATAAAATAAAGAAAATGCAATGGAACAAATAATTTAAAAAAAATAAAAAATAGGGGCACCTCGGTGGCTCAGTCGGTTAAGTGTCCGACTTCAGCTCAGGTCTGATCTCACTGTTCATGAGTTCAGTCCCTGCGTCGGGCTCTATGCTAACAGCTCAGAGCCTGGAGTCCAGTTCAGATTCTGTGTCTCCCTCTCTCTCCAACCCTCCCCAACTCACACTCTGTGTGTCTCTCTCTCAAAAATAAATAAACATTAAAAACTTTTTTTTAAATAAAAATAAAGTTAAATAAGTAAAATTTTCTCCTTCTGTATCCAAAAAGAGGAAGAAAAGAAAGAAAAAAGAAAATAATTTAAATAAAAACAGAAAACGAACAAATAAATAAACCAGCAAACAGAATGAAATTCGAAGTTACATCCAGTTTCCTCTAGAACTGAAACTGTGCAGCCCTCTATAGTCCATATACTAAGCAGGTGGAGTGACTTGTGCGCCTCTTCCAGGGGATGTGCGTGGAGGGCGCAAGTGGGTGGAACTTGGTGTAATAGCTCTGTTCTCCACTAGGTGGTGCTTCTTAACTTATTGGGGTGGATCAATGTGCCAGGAGAGGTGGGAATGGCTTCACCCAGCTCCCTAGACTCTGGTGCAGAAACTTCAAGTTCTCACCAACCTGCTATCAAGCACCCCTGCTTTGTCTCAGGTCTCCATCCACTCCCCGCCTCTCCCTCTCCCTAACCAAGCTGTCCCCCTCCATGCAGCACCTCCCTCTAGAGTTTTATCTCAGATGGTGTTGTGTTTCAAAACCCCATATTTCAGAGACCCCTGTGGCTTGGACCCACATGGACTCTCTGGAAGAGGTTCTTGCAGAGCAATGGCCGGTGCTGGCTTGCCCATTAACATTCGTGTAATCACACAGTGGCAATGGTTCAGAGATTATGGCAAATTACAACATACAGCTGCTACCAGTTTTCACAGTGTTCTGGCATCCTTGTCCCAATACCAGCAAATGTGGCTGCTCTCCGGGGTCCACTGGGACTTTTGTCTGTGGGGAGGCCGCATGATCTCTACCAAATGTATTCCAAGCAGGGTAACCACTTCTTCCCATATGGCACACAGACCCCTCAGACCCAGCTGCCTGCATCTGGGGGTTTTCCCTGCTTCCTCACCATAGCACCACCAGGCACTGAGCTCTGAAACTTCAGTCTCTGCTCTCCACTGGTTATAGAATCCTGGTGGTATTTAAATCTTCTCCTTTCTCCCCATCAATGGTTTTGGGGAGCGTATATTTTTGTTTAGTCTGCTGCAAGTATTTTCACTCTTTCTTTCTCTTTTTTTCCAGCTACTTTTGGGGGAGTGCTTTTTTTATACCATCTTGATGTGCCATACTCTCTCCCTTTCTCCTTCTCTGTCCACTCTCTGCAAAAACAGCTCCCTACCTTCCACGGCTTTTCTCTCTCCCAGTTCACCTCTCTGTACTGTGTGCCTGCTGAATTCTGTGGCTCAAGTTATGCAGATTGTTGTGTTAATCCTCAGATCAATTTCCTAGGGGTTCAAATGGTTTGGTGCTGATCTAGCTGCGTTTCAGGGATGAGACAAGCTCAGAGTCCCCATGCTGCTCTGCCATCTTAACTCCTCCCCATTTTTGTCAAGTTTCAACCCATCCTCAGGCCAGCTAAGGGAAAAACGTCATATTCAACCTTTGGATTCTGCAAATGCACAAGGAAATCAAATGTTCTGCCAAATGACTTTGTAACATAGCAAGTTCAAGCTGTTTCATAAAATAATACCAAAGCATTATATAAAAATAATGGGTGGACCACTCAAACAAGTGTGTTCTTGGGCAAATGGTAGTCTTTAAGAAGTGCTACTTAGTTGTCCTATCAGCCTTGGGCTCAAAACCTTGTGTGCAAGAAGGCACAGAGTCCACCAGCTTAGAAAATACTGACAATAGCTGAATGTAATTCAAGGGATTTTAAGGTTAACTGTAGTTTTCTAAATTACCTGTATTTATTCAGCCAAGTGTTCCTTGTAATGCATACTTATATACTGTGTAGTACATATTCAGAAAAAATATATACACATACACATATTCCCATACACACCCACGCAAACACACACACACACACACACACGAACAACTACAAACACTATCCAGCTTAAACTATATGAGATTATATGATTTTTTTAATTTTTTTTATTTATTTATTTTTCCAGAGAGAGAGACAGAGCATGAGCAGGGGAGGGGCAGAGAAAGAGGGAGACACAGAATCCGAAGCAGGCTCCAGGCTCTAAGCTGTCAGCACAGAGCCCAACGTGGGGCTCGAACTCACAGACTGCAAAATCATGACCTGAGCCGAAGTGAGCCACCCAGGTGCCCCATGAGATTATATGATTAAAATATCAGTTTCTAGTTTATAAATGTTTGATAAAAACTTAAGCCAGATGTGACATACATACATACATACATACATACATACATATATATATATACACACACACACACACACACACACACACACATATATATATGTGTATGTATATGTATATATATATGGGTGTGTGGGGGGGTGTGTATATGGTATATATAGTCTTTATCATGGCTTAATTCAAAATTTTCTTCTTGTCATTTGCTGGGATTTATGTATCTGTGATGTCAGAGTCACAATTCTTCCCTATTATTGGGATATAGTCTCACACCAAAGTTGTGTCTGCTTTTAATTGTTATAAGTTTATATTTTAAGGTACAATTTTTTTCTGCCTGTTTATATTTAATCTTATACTGATTTATAAAAATTTGGGGAAATGAATGTGAACAGATATTTGGAGTAGTAGTCCATAAATATTACTCTACACAAGAAAAGAAGTGAAAATTAATAGAACTAAACAGATTGGAGGGGGAAATAAGAGTGACTTAAAAATGAAGAACCTTGGGGCGCCTGGGTGGCGCAGTCGGTTAAGTGTCCGACTTCAGCCAGGTCACGATCTCGCGGTCCGTGAGTTCGAGCCCCGCGTCAGGCTCTGGGCTGATGGCTCAGAGCCTGGAGCCTGTTTCCGATTCTGTGTCTCCCAGTCTCTCTCTGTCCCTCCCCCATTCATGCTCTGTCTCTCTCTGTCCCAAAAATAAATAAACGTTAAAAAAATGAAGAACCTTGTCACTAAAGAAGTAGGTCAAGTATACTGGGAATAACAAAAGAAAGCAGCTGTAAGGGTAAGAGGGACTTTGTGATTTCAGTGTTAATCAGCTACCTGATTAAAAGAAGAAGAAAATGGAGTACCTGGTGATTCAGTCAGTTAAGCATCAGTTCAGGTCATGATGTCATGGTTTGTGAGATGGAGCCTTGCATCAGGCTCTGTGCTGACAGCATGGAACCTGCTTGGGATTCTCTCTCTCCCTGTCTGTCTGCCCCTCTCCTGCTCACACACACACTCTCTCTCTCTCTACCAGTATAAGTAAACTTAGGGGTGCCTGGGTGGCTCAGTCAGTTAAGCGTCCAGCTTTGGCTCAGGTCATGACCTCACAGTTCATGGGTTTTGAGTCCCCCATCAGGCTCTGTGCTGACAGCTCAGAGCGTAGAGCCTGCTTTGGATTCTGTGTGTCTCTCTCTCTTTGCCCCTTCCCTGCTTGCTTTCTGTCTCTCAAAAATAAGTAAACATTAAAAAATTTAAAAAAAAACTTACAAAATAAACTTAAAAAAACCTACTTTAAAAAAATTATAAAAATTACTTTGCTGCCTTGACATTTCTTGGAGGGAGAGATACTTTCTGAGGCTAACTTAAGTCTCTCTTTTCTCATTTTTAAGGACTTTATCCTGACTTCCTATTTTACCATCGTCTTTTACAAGCAGCAGGAGTTATAATTGTCCTTTGATGCATTCAGGTACTTGTGATTTGGAAGTACAAGTATATATTATAATATATGAAAATATATTGTTAACATATAATTATGTATTAATTAATTATAAGTGTACATATATATGTATATGGGAAAAAACTTGATGGGACTTTTAGTTTATTTTTCTGCATTTTCCTATTAAATGCAGGAAATATCAACTTTTCTGGACTAAACAGCTCTTATTTGTGAACACTGAGAATGATTGCTCTTGTCCTTGAGTGCATTTACTAACATAGGAGGGTAAATATTTAGAGCAATACATAGGGATTTAGCCTTGTGATTCCCATTATTGTAAAGAAATATAAATATTTACAGTACATTTATCCCATGATGTTTGTCCTGGGACTCAGAATAATGAAATGAAACAACTATTTAAAACAAGTTATGTGCAGCCTTGAATAAATTTGTGATTTAACACAATGTGGAAGACGTTATGGCTCCCTACTATCTTCAAATGCACTAAAATATAATCAGTCTTAATATAGCCAACACTTTTGAAAGATGAACAAACTTAAAATTGAGGCTATAAATAATCTATAAGTGGATTAAAGAAATATAATTTTTTAAGTGGAAAACTGGAGAACTAGTTAATTATAATTCTTCACCTTATTCTATAAACATAGAAAGCCAGGAGGATAAATTTATCTAACTTTTTTTAGCACAATATGTTATATACTCTGTCAGTGTAGAAATATAAGTGAATGATATGTTCTGAAGCTGTGTCATGTTAACAGAAGAAAAGAGTAAGTGTTGTAGTATAGCCTCTTTTTTCAGAATAGGAAAATCATTCCATTTTTGCTTTCTCTGTTTTATTTATTTATTTATTTATTTATTTATTTATTTATTTATTTATTTATATAAAAAATCACAGTCCTAATTTGAAGGGATTAAAAGCTCTCCTTTAAAAATATTGGAGAACAACAGCTCTTGGAGACTAGCTCAAATATTGTCATTATTCTCCTTGTTGTGAACTTGTCTACTCTTGAAAATATTTCTGGTTCTCCAACTTAGCTGTGGTTACATCAGTTCAATACTCCCATAGTAGGAAAGCTGCTTGCAAAAGTGTGTTCTGTAGGTGGTTTCCCACCTTGGTTGGCCCGGTTCAAGGAGCAAGATGGTAGGAGTCCTTTCTTACCAAATGCCTCTCCTGCTGGCTGTCAGGGAAGCCTCTACTCTGCATCTGCCCACTATGTGCTCATCACTACTGTCACCCTTTTCACACTGTATTGTAATTATTTATGTGGTTACCTTTCCTAGTAGAGACTAAACTCCTTGAGAACAGAGAATGTGTCTTAAATCTATGTGTCTCCAGGAGTACCTGGGTGGCTCAGTCGTTTGAGCATTTGACTTCGGTTCAGGTCATGATCTCATGGTTTGTGGGTTCAAGCCCCACGTCGGGCTCTGTGCTGACAGCTCAGAGCCTGGAGCCTGCTTCAGATTCTCTCTGTCTGTCTGTCTCTCTCTCAAAAACCAATACACATTTTTAAAAAGTTTAAAAAAATCTATCTATCTCCAATCCCTTACACTATTTTTGACACCAAATTTTAGTCGGTGTATCTTTGACTATTTATCTAATTTTCACCAAGTTTTATCTATATCCATAACCTTATTCTGCACTGTGTTAGAAAACATGACTTAGTTGTGACCTTAATTTTTATGAAAATTAACATTCCATTGAATAAACCTAACTCCCTCTTGTTTGACTCTGGAACTGTCTAAATAAAATTCCAAACCATTCTATATTGTTGTAATTCAGGTTTTACTTAGTCAATTATCACATAAAACAGATTTGCACAGTTGACTCTCTTGGAATTGCAGTTCTCAAAATGTGTTTAACCAAACGTTCTTCTTTAGTTTGCCAATGAAGTGATCTAGGGTATAAAGTGTGTGTGTGTGTTTGTGTGTGTGTGTGTGTGTGTGTGTGTGTGTGTGTGTGTGTGTATTTGGTCTGGACAGAATTATGGTGTCTATAAATTAGTGAACAAACAGTATTATTCCTTTAGAATAACAGAGTTGGGAAAAAATAATGGAGATGCTCACTTACCAAAGGACTATTTATTTACTAGTGGATAAAAAGTAAAACTACAATATATATTGTTTTAGCCTTGGATAAATGTATTAGGGTCCAGTAGGAGGGCACCAGAATTGCCAAAGCTAGGAAAGATACTGTGCATGTGGTTAGCATTAAACACATACCCACTTATTGACCAGACATTGTGTTTTAAACACCATTCTCCACTAAAAGTGACTTGAACTCCTTGGAAAAATGACTGATTCTAAGGCTAGAGGAGGTAAGTACCAGATGAACCTAAATATCTTCTTGAATCAGAAAGTAGAAAATACTTTTATTTTTCAGAAATAAAGAATACCCTATCAAACAATGATAGAGAAACATCAAAAGGGGATCAAACTGATCAAATATAGGACAGTTTGGACATCAAAATAAATAAAATAATAATGGATCATACCATAGCATAAAGTAAGAATCTATGAGTCCAGGCTTATGTAAAACTAAACGAATAAATAAATGATGAGAAATATGATATTCATACAATGTCAAGCTATCTTCCAAGAAAACACAATTACAAAAGGAAAAAAAAAAGGAATGGAGAAGCCTTATTGACATCACCTTAACTGAGCATCTAAGTTAAATTACCAGTATTGGGACAAGTTGAACTTATGTGCTACCTGATAGATATGAATGAGAAAAACACAGCATCACTCCACAGAATTCCTGCCAAAGAAATAAATCTGAATCTTATCAAAAGGAAATCTTACACAAACCTAAATGTAAGAACATTCTGTAAAATAGAGGGTCTTTAATCTTTAAAAGCTTTAAGATCATGAAAAGAGAGACTGAGAAATTGTTTCGGGTGAAGGAGGTTACTAAATGAATATAACATTATCTCTGAACTGACTTCTGTTAGAACTGATTTGTTTAGGAGGATAATTGGTAAAACTTGAATGGGATTTGAGGATTGGATGATGGTAATGTATTTTTCTAGTTATCTATTGCATATGAAATCACTTCCCACCTAATGGTATAAAACTATAATGATTTTATAATGCTTACAGATTCTGTATTAGGGTTAGGAATTTGGAAAGGGCTCAGTGGAGTTGATTTCTTTCTGCTCCATGATATCAGAGGTTTTAGCTAAAAACATTTCGCTGGCTAGGAGTAGGAATCATCTGAAGGCTTATTTATTCACATGTCTGGTGGTTGATTCTGGCTGTTGGCTCAGAACCCACACCTCCGTATTGATGCTTGTGTTTCTTCATAGTATGGTGGCTGAGTTTCAATTGTGTGTTTTCCAGGAGAATCAGACAGAAGTTCTATCATCATTTATGACTTAGCTTTGGAAGTTACAAAGCCTACTCAGATTCAAGAACAGGAAGTAAAGACTTTCCTCTTTCCTCCTTTTTTAGGCAAAAACTACACATTTGATGGGAGGAATGTGAAACTCACTTTATAAAAAGAACATGTGAAATAAAAGAGAGATTAGGGTTTAGTCATCTTTAGAAAATAAAGCCTGTCTCATGTGTAATGATAATGAACTGATTTTGAAAGAGCTGTGCTGCAGTTTTATAAGGCAGTCACCTTATACATAGGAAATCATAGTTAAATATTCAGGTACATTATGGTACATTATGGTGATGGTACATTATATTGGCAACTTATCCACAAATAGTTCCAGAAAAATATTTAATTGAAATGCTGTATTCTTATAAGTTTTCTATAAGTTTTTAATTGTTTCAAAACAAAAAGTAAAGCAAACATCTAAAAATAGAAAGGGAGATTTCCAGGAGGACCTGATTAAGACTACCTTGTAAAATGGAAATGGAGAGAGCCAGCTGAGGTTATGCCTATGGGAGGGGAGGGTAGATTGCCATTCATAGAGGAATATTAAACTATAATGGCAAGGCTGTAACAATGATGGCAGAAATAGTAAATAGAAGGCTTCCGAGGTTTCATCTACTGAGGAGAATTAACTGTTGTTTTACAGAAATATCATAGTATTCATGAATGGGGGGAATTAGGTTTTCAACTCCTACTTTAAGTAGAAAAGAACCTATACTGCCAATAAAGTTGGTTTTTTTTTTTTCTGCCAGTAAAGTTTTAAATCATTCCTTTTTAACCTGTTTTGCAGAAAACAAACTGGCCTTTTAAAGGTAATGTAAATATTGGGGCACCTGGGTGAGTCAGTCAGTTAAGCGTCCGACTTTGGCTCAGGTCATGATCTCGCGGTCTGTGAGTTCGAGCCCTGCATTGGGCTCTGTGCTGACAGTTCAGAGCCTGGAGCCTGTTTCAGATTCTGTGTCCCAATCTCCCCCACTCATGCTCAGTCTCTCTCTGTCTCTCAAAAGTAAATGAACATTAAAAACGTTTTAAAAAAAGAAAAAAACTAATTTTAACAGCATATTTTTAATCCTTCATGATCAAAATATTATTCCAATATGCAATAAATAGTAAACATGATTGAGATTTCTTACATTATTTTTTTGGAAGAAGCCTTCAATTCTGAAGTGTATTTTACACTTAGAATATATCTTAATCAGGCTAGCCACATTACAAAAGTATTCAATAACCCCATAGGACTAGTGACTGCTTTATTGGGCAGTGCAGCTCTGTATATGTATATATACATAGTACCCAACATATGCTTCTACTGAGTAGAAGTTTGGGGTGATGGTAGAGTGATCTGGAGCCGATAGCTAAGAAAGAATTCTTGAAGACATCTTTGGTGCAAAAAGGTGAGTTTATTAAAGCATGGGTACAGGACCCATGGGCGGGAACAGTGGCACTGGGGTCATGAAGGGTAACTCATTATATACCCTAAGGTTGGGAGAGGGTCAGGGATAGAGTCAGTCTCTAAGGAATTTTGGAAGCAAGTTTTTCAGGATCTTGAGGGGCTAACTGTTGCTAGGGAAACACCATTGATTACCATTTAGCAAAACCTTAGTCATGAGACCTTTTCAGATGTATGTCAGGGGCCATAAGCTTGGAGTATGATTGCTAACATATATCTTTGGGCAGTTGAGATAAAGGAAGTTTCCAAAAGGACTTGTGTATATTAAAGTAGACTTGTAGGTTTCGGGGTGGGGGTGTGGGGCGAGCTCAGGATAATGATTCTCTTTTGCTCCTAGCAAAGTGTCATCATGGAGGCAGCTGAGCTCCTAAAAGGGAGGTCCTTCTGCCAGTTTCAAGGACTTGTCAATGGGCTATAGGCAGTAAGGGAATTTAATTTTTCATTTGCCTTAGTTTCCCACATCACCATGGCAAGCACTTAAACCCCTTTCCTTTGTTCTTGGGTAGCCAAGAGTGCTGAGGAATATCACACATTATTCCACCTGGACAGGGGCCGTTAGCCCGTATTTTGCCCTCAGCTTGCTCTACGCTCCCTCAACACTGAGTATGGATTCAGTATTTGTCAGTAAACCCTTGTGTTATATTTAAAGTCCTGGATTGAAAAATTCTATTCCGGTAGTATTATATATAAATATCTGAAATGTTTGAAGCCTTGCTACTCAATCCAGTAAATACTCAGGTGTCCAGGGTGTCTTAGTAGTATTCTTATGCAAATACCTTCTCTGAGACTTATTCACGGTGGGCATAGTAAGCATTTATTCCAAAAAGCTAATTAAAAACTTATTTTATATCCTAGCATCGATAATATGAAATATTCACTTCTCAAAAGGGAAGATCAAAACTGAAGAGATTTTGTTCAAGTGTGAGATATTCCCTGACTGGGAGGACATTGTATATCTTCTAAGTGAGAGGAGATGTGAGATTTCTAAGGGTTGTAGTAGAGGGAGTTTCAATACTGGTAACCAAGCAATGACTTCTTAAAAAGTTTACTTCTGCACATTTGCCATTTATCAGCTAACTGTACCTCCTAAGCTTTATCTGAATGTTACTAGGATCCAGGAAAACATCAATCTTTACTAAAATATTTAACCAAGAAATCTGACTTAGTAGCAAATGGAGGGCGGGGAGATCAATAGTGTCTATTTACATAAGTACTAAGATTTGGATTTAAACAGAGGCAAGAGTTAGAATGTATTTACTATGAACAGAATTAAGTGCTTTATATGCATTTGTTTATTTAACCTTAAAAAGTTTATTGTCCTTAAAACCATAACCCCTAAAAGATAGTATAACCATTCACCACCAGTATTTCTTATGGAAATTGGAGGTACAAAGAAGTTAAGGTAGTTTTCCAGGTCATATAGCTAAGAGGAGATATAGTCAGGATTCAAACTCAGGTTAACCTGAATCTAGAATCAGGGACCCTAACATCTAGACTACCTGTCAAAAAATATGAATGTGTTTCTTCCATGAAGCCATCTGCTTATTCAGTTATTTCTGATGTACATATTCTTTGAGATATACCATATTAAAGACTCTTTGATCCAGTAGTTGAATTTGACTTCATATGAATAAAATTTAAGTTTATTTTCGAGCTTAGAACAATTGAAATTATATACCTCTACTAAGTGTTAGACGAAATATCCTTTTAATGGTACCTAGTAGCCCTCATCTCTGATGGCCTCAGTAATCTTCCAAGAGTTTTTTCTGTGTGACCACTTTGGATTCTATATGCTCTTCCTCTCTGTGTGACTAACACTTTATTTTTTCCCAACTTTGAAGCCAAATGAAATTTAGTACTTCAATTTCCCTCTGTGACTTCTAACTGATTTCTTCTGTTCTGAGCCAGTGGAGAATAACAACAGGCAGTAGAATTTCTCTATGTCCCAAACTACCCTCACTTATTCTGCTGGCTGTATCAGAAACTCTGTAGCTGGCATTTCACTATGCCACTAGAAATTTAACAGTAAACAGAGCAATATCCACCCATCAATTCATGCACACACACCTCGTCACTCATCCAGGACTCATAGGGGTAATGAAGTGTTTCTCTGGCATCTTAGCAGTAGACCCTCATTTATTACAGAACAATGAAACTGACAGTGCTGCCAAAAGATCATTCTGTTTTGAAGACTTGCCTGACTGGTGTCAATCTTGTTACTGTTTTATTTTACTTTATTTTATTTATTTTTTTTTCTTTTTCCTTCGTTTCCTCTTGTATTTTTTCTCTTGTTTTCTTTTCTTTTCTTTTCTTTTCTTTTCTTTTCTTTTCTTTTCTTTCTTTTTTCTTTTCTTTTCAACTTATAGCCATTCCCAAGTTTGAAAATCCATGGACTCTCTAAATGCTATATTTGAAAAAGCAAGCGTTTACTGACTATATGACTCAAGGCAATAGGGAGACACATTTTTACTTATAACTTTCTTAAATAGCCTCTTTCTAGTTAGATTTAGTTGGGACCAGATAGATTTCTTTTCTTAACTGGTAAAGGATGCAAGGTCTACTTTTCTTGATGCATTTATACCAAGCTAACACAAAAATTAACACATGAAAGAGATAATTTTATTTTGGTGCAAAAATGAGTGCTGGGAGGTTGATCTCTCTAGCTGATAAAATAAGCCAAATGAATCAGTAGTCTATCTGAATGTTGTGTTTTCATGAGAAATAAGTCAGTTGTGCATTGGGATGAATAATCTTAAGAATTGTATTTTGCTCTTTAGAAGGCTCCCTACCTCCTGTGGTCCACTTAACAGTAGGAATAAAAACACTGAAATATGATTTTTCCAAACTACTTCAGTTTCCATCTTTTGTTGTTTCCACTTGTAAAGCAGGCACTGGTAGTCTTGACATGCAGTGGGGAAATGGTTACTTAAAATTATCACCTGTAGACCTGTATTCAAGCAGGTAGGAAGAGAAAGGAGAAAGAATGAATGACAAGTAATTGCTGCTATGGAACTTTTTAGTGAAAATAAGTAGTAAAATTGAGTTGGTTGTTAGCTTATAAATACAATGGGGAACTTGTAGAACTAAAATGATGAGCTCAGGGTCATGAATCCTCAACTCAGGTTCAAGGGATTAGAAAAGCTCCAAGACTGCCCTATAAGAAACTCTTATTTCTTATAGACACATGGTTGAGATTTCTGAAAACTGAAGTCTGTCCCTATAGGTAGTGGAATTACAATGCAACTTGAATTACTCTGCATAGAGGATCTCTTATAATAGATATAGGGCATTGATTGGGAAAGACTTAGTTTCTGAAATTCGAATGGGAACATATAAGCAGATTTTCATGAAACTGAGGACTTCAGTCCCTTAAATTCTACTGAGCCTCATTTGATAGTAAAAGCAGACATTCCCTCTATTTCAGGAAGTTAGTCTTCCCTTGCCTGAATATCTCATAATGTCTTTTAATAAGGGATTGTTGATCCTTCTCAGAAGATAGCTTGTAGATGTATAACTATACTGAAGTCCCAGTTGTCCCCAGAAGATGAACGGCAAAGTATGAACAATTGGTACTGTGACATACATCAAGTTAATTTCATTATTTTCCCAATTTATATAGACAGAAGTCTGGGGAGAAATATGTGAAAATGGATCCTAGGAGTGTTGGGTTCGGTTGGAATGAGTATAATATTTGATTGGGCTGAATCTATTGATGTAAGAATCTCATTTGAATTATTAGCTCAGATAGAAAGAAATGGCTCTAACAGTTTTATGTTGACTGGCATTTGTACCCAAATGTGGCCTACACTAGAGGAAATTAAAATGCCAGAGCTTTCTGGCTTTACTATAGGGGAAGTTTTCCAAAGGTTTAGAGAGATTGGAATATTAGATATGATTTATGCAGTAAAAGTTACCTGCTGTTCCCTCAGTATATCCCCCCGAAGAGTTCAGAAGATATTCCTTCATAAGGAGAGCTTTGAAGAGCTATGTTATAGCTCTTTATTCTTGAAGAGCTGTTTTTATTTCCTATAGCCTGGAAGTGAAAATAAGAAATGCTGCTTTCAAACCAAGGTCCCTTAATGCAGTAACTATGAAGAGATCCCAAAGTGGCTGTAGCCAAATAGAAGCTGTAAGTTATCAAAGACATATAGATGCTGTTAATTGAAAGGGAAGCAGAGACAAAGGAGCAATCTAATAGTCTTATCTGAAGAGATATTTGTCATTGACTAATGAACCGTGTTTCCATAGATGGACAGACTACTAAAGATTTCATTGATTTGTATGATTTGAAAAGCTTTAGGTCTGGTGAACAGAAACCTGACTTGAATCACTATGATACAGAATTTTGATTCCTCAACCAATTCCTTGATTATGCCATTTCATGGGTACAGAAGCATTTAAATAAAATGGAAAATTGGGTCCTTAGAGGAGAGACCATGCTATAAAGCCAAAACTTTATTACCTTCTTCCTAGTCCTCTCCTATGTCACCTAAGCCATTTCTCACAGCCTTTGCTTTGAGTAGAGAAATTATCATAACTTAGGGTGATTGTCAACATAAGTTTGAACTGACACTAATACCTGAAAATCTAAAATTTCACGGTTGTCCATCAACCATAGTGTGGATTTACGTAGGTCACAATTAAGAGAGTTTTGACTTAAATCCACTGCTACTTTGCCTTCTATCTCTCAACTTATACTATGGCCTCTTGGGGAGCTCCATATTATCAGTTGATTGATGAAGAAAACATTCAGTCTTGGTTCATAGATGTTGGACAATAGGTACTAGACAAAAATAGAGGTCTGCAGTCTTGATGCCCAACTGCAAGATGGCCTTGAAAACAATGGTAATGCCAAATCCTTCCAGGATACAAAACTTAAAGCAATGTGCTTTATCATTTTTTCCTGAAAGAAGACATGGCCAGAGTTAGAGATCAACAGATATTCATGAGCAGTGGCTAGTGATTTGACTGGATTGTCACAAATTATAAGGAAGATAATTGAAAATTGGTGAGGTGGATGACTGGGGAATATGAATTTGGATAGACTTATCCTAGTGATAAAAGAGTATGAGGTTGTTTGTGTTGCATGTGAACGCTCACCAAAAAGAAATATCTTAGGGGAAGAGGATTTTAATAAGTAGGTGCACAAGCATACCCATTCTGTGGATACCAGTCAGCCTCTTACTTTAGCCAACCTGGTCTTTCCCCAATGAGTTAATGAATAAAGTGGTCATGGCATCAGGGATACAGCTTAAGTATGGGATCAGCACCATGGTCTTCCACTTGCTGAAGCCAATCTGACTATAACTATTGCTAAGTGGCCAACTTGCTAAAAGAAGAGGCCAATAATGAGAGCCCATTGTGGCTTCATTTCCTACAAAAACTAGCCAAGCATTATGTGTCATGTTGGGCATGGACACTGAACTACTTTTGTCATGGAAGGAGCAAGGGGCTTTTTGTTTTGTTTTGTTTTTCTCACTTGAATAGATACTTACTCAGGATCTGGATTTGCTTCCTTGCCCACGATGATTTTTCCAAGTTCATGGACTTACAGAAGCCCAATTTGTGGTCATCAGAGTTTTACAGTAGTTGAAGGGCAGTAATATGACCATGTCCATGGAATTCACTTCTACCCTTTTTTTAACTCATCATCTCAAAATAGCTTGCCTGATAGAACAGTGAACTGACCTATTGAGGTATAAGTAATGACGATACACTGTGGCAATGTTGTCCGAGATAGAATATATGTTTTAAATAAGTGACTAATTTATGATGATTTTTTTTCTCCACATAGCCAGAATTCACCAGTCCAGGAATTAACTGTCTTTGTTACTCTTACCCCCTGTGAAAATCTTTGCTTCCCATCCCTGATACTCTGGACTTTACTGGCCTTAAAGGCTCTAGTTTCAAGGAGAAATCATTCCATTAGGG
This sequence comes from Leopardus geoffroyi, assembly GCF_018350155.1. Classification (NCBI taxonomy): domain Eukaryota; kingdom Metazoa; phylum Chordata; class Mammalia; order Carnivora; family Felidae; genus Leopardus; species Leopardus geoffroyi. The sequence goes on from NC_059328.1 coordinate 90,324,758, forward strand.
GATAAACCAATTGTTTCATTAAACTCTGAGTTGAAACCTCAAAAAAGCTGCTTATTTTTTGTCTTAATGCTAGAGAATGATCAGACAAGGAACATCAGTACTGGGGTAGTTTCTCCTGACTACCAAGGGATATTGTATGGCTACTGTACAATATGGGTGAGAAGGGACATGTCTGGAATGCAGGAGATTGCCCAAGATGCTTCTTAGAATTCCCACATCTTCTGATTAAAGTAATAGAAGACTACTATAATCTAATCTTACAGAACTTCTCATGACCCAGATCCTTCAGGAATGAAGGTTTGGTACAACCCACCATGCAAGAAAACGTGACTAGTCGGGGCGCCTGGGTGGCGCAGTCGGTTAAGCGTCCGACTTCAGCCGGGTCACGATCTCGCGGTCCGTGAGTTCGAGCCCCGCGTCGGGCTCTGGGCTGATGGCTCAGAGCCTGGAGCCTGTTTCCGATTCTGTGTCTCCCTCTCTCTCTGCCCCTCCTCCATTCATGCTCTGTCTCTCTCTGTCCCAAAAATAAATAAATGTTGAAAAAAAAAATTAAAAAAAAAAAAAAAAAAAAAAAAAGAAAACGTGACTAGTCAAGGCAATATGGAATGGCTAGTGGAAGAACTTTGGTCATGACCAGTTGCAGAAACACGCCCTGCAGTAGTTAAGAGTATTTCTTCCTCAGTGTGATACTATGTCTGTATGTATTTTAATTAGATTTTTCTTCCCTTCTCCCATCTCCTTACTATGTAACATAAGTTGTGTTGATAGTGTTTTTCTTGTAATCTCATGTTTAAGTTATAAGATACCTAAGAGTATGATTCATCTAGAACAACTTTCTTGTGGAAACAAATTGACTTTTGCAGACATTGTTAGCATACTTTCAGTTGTGGAAGGAGTGCTTTCACCCTGTTAGGCAAAACGATGGCTTGTTCTTGTCTTATTTGGAAATTGTTTGATTAAAAGAATGTGTGGATGCAAATTTGCCAAGGAGAGGACTTGAGTGAATTCATACTATATTAATTTTGCTAATCTGGGACTGTGTTACCCCAAATTTCCCTTCACTCTGTGATTCTGCATTAGTATTGGCATAAGAAGCATTCAAAACCTATTTGGAAGGCAAAGAGAAGTAACAGCTGTATCTTTTCATATTCTGAAGACCTATGATGGGAGCCACAGTAGCTCTGATATGCTCTCACTGATTCAGTAGCTCATCTTGTTGGTGTAAGGAAGCACTTGATCTTCGGTTCCTGCCAAATCTCCTCCTTGAACTTCTCTGAGTCCTAGGCCAAGCACATGTGTAGGTCTGCGGTGAGGGGCAGCATCTTTCTAACAGGTCACATATTTCATCAAAGTTGGAGGTAGTACAAGACAGGTGTGCATTCTCTTTCATTCTTTTGGGTTCCATTTTTCCCTTATTCTTTTCTGTATCCAACTTTTATTTTTTTGTTACTGTCTGGCTAAGCTATAGTGATTTAGGCTTAACACTAGACACAGAGATATTAGCCTGCAGAAGTTTTTCCACTAACTCCTATAGTTGCTTACAATCTAACTCTATACTAAATCACTTATGCTACACCACTCATCTTGGTTCTACTTTTCTTTGTACCCTGGTACAAGTGTTTAGGTAAATGCAGTGAATTCTGTAGACGTAACCCCATCTATAGTCTTAACCCTAATGAAGTGTTTATTCAACATGCTGAAAGTTTAAAAGTGACTGGGATAGCCATAGACCCATTTAAAACAATATCACATCCTCTAACAAAATAGTAAGAGGGAAAACAAAATCAGCATTGGTTTATCATAATCTATTTAGAAATTAATAATGCAGCAAAGAGGAAAAGTTAAGAGTCAAGAGCAAAAACAAAGGTTAGACAGTGGAAATTGCTAAATTTTGACTCTATCCTCTGAATGACAGTAACTTTTCATCTTTATTCCTTTTTATTTTCTTCAGCCAACCACTGTGCATCACTTTCTTTTTTTTTTTTTTTTTTTTGAGAGCAAAGGTAAAAAAAAAGACATTTAAGTGATAATCCCCCCTACATAAATCGTCTTCTGAGGCCAGCACCTCCAAGCAGGGATTTTACTCTTCAAAATGATACTCATGTAACAGAGACTGTGAATACCTGGCAGGCTTTGTTTAGATCAACTTACTTAAAAAAAAAGAGAGAGAGAGAAAGTCCCCCAATGCATACAAAGTGCTGCAACTACTGTTGATAAAGATCTTTCTGATTTTGTTCTAGCAGTGCCTCTATTTGTTTAGAGACACTGAAATTACCTTTACCTTTCCCAGTGATATTGATGTGTCAGCACTCATTTCAGGGGTAAGCTTGACACTGTGTCTTCATCTGTGGATTTTTTTTGGTTAATCCCATCTTTATCTCTCTGCTCTTCATTCTCCTTTATTGGGTTTTTTACTGTAGGTTTCTAATAATGCTAAAGAGGATTTTATTCTTTTCTTTGTTTTAAATTACTTGACATTTTGTACTCTGATGCACAAAATTTGTATCATCATTTGAACTGCAAGGCTTTATGAATCAGGTCAGAAAAATTAAGCACATGGAAGGTGAAAATAATCTGAGAAAAATTCCATTTTTAAAATAATCTCTACACACATTTGTCTCTGCCAGGAGTATTACATTTAATGATCTAGGATCAGGATATAACGATGCACTCTCACCTCCATTAAGTTTAAAGTAAAATGTGTGTGTGTTTATAGTTTTTTTCAAGCAGTTTTGTTATATTTTTATATTTGAGTAGTGTTACATTATTTTTAAAAAATAACATTTATTTATTTATTTTGAGAGAAAGAGCGAGTGCACACAGGAGGGACAGAGGGAGAGAGAGAATCCCAAGCAGTCTCCGTGCTGTCAGTGCAGGGCCCAATGCGGGGCTCGATCCCATGAACCACGAGATCATGACCTGAGCCAGAGTCAGATGCTTAACTGACTGAGCCACCCAGGCACGCCATCAAGCAGTTTTATATTATTTATATTCAAGAAATTTTACATTATTTTTAAATGGGATGTTTTCCTCTTTGCAAATAGTTTTTTTTTTTCCTTAAAATGTATCCTTTGTGATATGTTCTAAATGTTTTGCCATCAGGTTTTAATGTCATTTTATCTTCCTTTTTAACTGAAAACACAGTAATACTCCCCTTTTGGTTCATATCTGGTCAAGATCCATAGTGGAAATCAACATTCCCATGCCCAACCCCCACATTCAGCACTGACACCAGGGAATATTCCTGCTGCTTTGACCACACCAAGCAGCATTTGGAGAGGGGTCACCTATTCCCAATTTGTTTTTTTTTTTTCAATGTTTATTTATTTTTGGGACAGAGAGAGACAGAGCATGAACGGGGGAGGGGCAGAGAGAGAGGGAGACACAGAATCGGAAACAGGCTCCAGGCTCTGAGCCATCAGCCCAGAGCCCGACGCGGGGCTCGAACTCACAGACCACGAGATCGTGACCTGGCTGAAGTCGGACGCTTAACCGACTGCGCCACCCAGGCGCCCCACCTATTCCCAATTTGAATTCTGGGTTTTGTTGTCCTATTCTACCTTTTTTAGATTAATAGATGTTTTGTGGTATTTTATGTTCCAAGAAGCAACACTGCAAAGATTGATCTATAGGTGTGTAATGCTCAGTGAAAAGCTGACACAGGGCTCAAGGTATAATAACTTTTATGATTAGGAATCTGATATGCTGCCATGCAGAGTTTCTTCAATTCACACTTCCATTTCCTTATTGCCTTGATGCTTAGATTTGGCACAGGTAAAATGAGAGTGAGACCACAGATGAAAGGCTTTCATGAGGAAAGAAGGAAATCTTATTGATGAGCTGTTTCAATCACTTCTTTTGATAGATGAAAAAACTAAGACCAGTGGAAGTGAAGTGATTGGCAAAATCTCAGAGAAAAAGAATGGCAACTAAAAAGCTCATATGGAAAGTAAAGCCACAGAGCAGGTAGGGTAATCTCAGGACTGTGGTCTGGCAGACTGCATAGAATGCGCATGAAATGTTTGCAGCCACAGACATGCTCATGGTGACCCTGAAAGAGCTTCTACCCACACGGGTGCTTTAGCCTCCCTTGTTCTCCTTTCCTGGCACTGTACCGTGGAAAGGAAGGTTAGTTCTTTGGGTGATATTGTCAGAAATATACTACATAAAGGTCTGAGGGTAAGTATGATCTGGCAGTCCTGTAAGCTCAGATATTGTCTAAAATAGGAGATTGCAGTCATTTCAACCCTTCACACACACAACCAACTCCCCCCACCCCCGCCACAACTTCTCACCCTGCCAGTCCCTGCTCAGTTAGCTTAAATTCACCTTTAGTCAGTCCGTTCTGTTTAACACAGCATATGCTTTCCTAAAATTCATTTGTTATACAAAATCACAAAATAAAAACAAGAGAGTTTATAAAGCAAAAACGAGGTTAAGAGCACAGCTATCGAGACACATAAGGAAATGTGATGGAAACCTACTAAAAATAGCAGACCATTTTACACTTGTTAGGTGGTTAAGAATACATAAAAACTGGACTAAATATGATTCTTTCCTCTAAAGAAGACCTGATATTTACTTCTGGAAGTGGGCTTGGGGCACTTTTATGGGTTGCTCTTGTCAGAGAGCTGGGTCAGCGTTGTCAAGGTTGCTCTTGGGGCCCTTTTATGAAATGGTAAAGGGAGATTATTAGAAATTAAATAGAAAAATTTAACTCCAAATATGGTTGGATGTGGTACATACCATACACAGGTGACTCACATTATCTGGGAAATATTTGAGGGGTGTGTGTGTGTGTGCGTATGTTTGTGTACGTGTGCATGCATGTGCATTTTGCATATTGCTACATGACACAATTCAGCTGGGTGCAGTTTTCTTCATTCACCTAATGTTCCTAGCGGACAGAAGTACACATGAGCAAGTGAAAAATTTTCATTATGGTCAATTTTTTTTTCCTAAAATATCAACTATGTTGGAACCAATATGTATTTTAAAAATAAGCATAACAGAACTGACCATAATTTAAAAGTCTTCAGCAGTTGCTATGTATAGTGTGCAAGAGTTACAAATTTGGCCCCAAGGGGTATGAACTACATTGGGGAGACATTTACTAAAACCTCAATTTAAGTATGATGAGATTTAATTAAAAGAGAATACAGAGCACAATGGGAATACCTGCAGGAGTACCTTGCCTGGTCTGAGATTGAGATGGCCACTGTGGGCCGTGAAACTTAAGCTAAGACTTTAAGTATTATGTGGGAGTTAGGGAAATGAATTGGCAGAGAGAGTGTTATTGGCAGAAAGAAGATCCAAGTTTCAGAGCCTGGAGGCAAGATAATACAGCATGTCTAAAGAACAGGTAAAAGTTTAGTTAAGTCTGCAGCATAATTTGTAAGGGAGAGCTTGCCAAGAAATGAGACTGGTAACTAGGACTGTGATAAAATAAATATTGCATATCAGCATCCATGAAAAGGAGTAAACTTTGTTCAAAATTCAGTGGATACCTTTGAAGGCTGTAAACAAATAAAAAAAACATTTAAATACATTAAACTATTTTAAAGCTTATTCTTATAATAGTATGGAGGACACTTTGGGTTACAGCAAGATGAGAGGCAGGTGTGGTAGAGTTCGCCAGCTAATAGCCAGAAAACAAGTCCTCTTCCTTCTCAGCACAAAGCCACATCATATTCCTCAGTCTTCTTTCTCTCGGTTGAGAGAAATAACCAAATTCTTGCTGACAGAATATAAGTGGAAGCTATGTGAACAGTCTCTGGAGTAAGGCTATTAAAGAGCCTCCAAATCCTTTCTTTTTCCTCCTGCTACATGGATGTAGATACCATTATGGAGTCACAAGGTGGAAGTCTCTGCATTTTTCATGAAAAATAGCTGTGTGCAAACCAGAAACACTCAACTTGGACTATTATATGAGGAATATAATACTCTTATTGTGCTTGAGCCATTGTATTTTAGGGCATAAGGAGAGGAGAGCCACCTCACCTTATTTATTTATTTATTTATTTATTTATTTATTTTATTTATTTGCTTGCTTGCTTGCTTGCTTGCTTGCTTGCAGCTAGGCATATCCTAGCCATATAGGCAGAGATTAGTTACAGTATTCCAAATGTGAGATGAGGGATAGATGGTAGTAGTGTGAGTTGAGATGCAGAGATATGGATGAATTCAAGAAATATTTAGAATTCAAGAAATATTTCAAATATTTCTAAATATTTGAAGTGCCATTGAAGATGGCACAATATTACTTCATGATTGATAGGAATAAAAGAGATTAAGTAAGAGAAGAAATCAAGGATATAGTGTGATGGGGTTTCCATACAGGCTTCCAGAGACCACACATATTTCACTTCATCCTCCAACTGAAAGATTAGATTAATATATCTGTTCACTTTCCCTGAACAAATTGGATCAGGAAAATTCTGTATCTTCTTAATCCTCTATTTTATATTTGTGAATTATGTCATAGTTCCAGAAAATTTTACACTAATAGTTTTTTTTTTGTGATTTCTTTTACAGATTAGTTTTAAAACTGACTTATACTTAAAAAGACACTTCTTCATCCTAAACTTAAAACAATGTCAGTTCCAAAGTATTCCTGAATATTATATTTATACCCACTTTATAGCATTCTGAAAATTTCATTTATCCTGTGCTTTCAGTTTTTCTGTCTTTTAATTTCTCTGAAGACCAATCTGAAATGTGCTAATAGAACAGACTCTGTATATCCTGCCCAGCCTTTGCTCCTATGGTATTTCTGTATGCTCTCTATTCTCTAAAGAATTCACACTGGAATTCTTTTCATTACTTACAGGATACTATACTACAACTAGCCTCATAGCCTATGCACATGCTATTTCCTTTGCCAGGAATATACTTTCCTTTAAATCCCTTCACTTGATTTACTCCGACTTAGAATTCAGATTATAGCTCAAATGCATTTCCTCATGGAAGCCTTACTTGACATGCCATGTTAAATAAAGTTGACCATTAAATGCTCTTATAGCTCCCTGCACATTAAAAAAAAAAAAAGCTCATTGTTGTTTGTAATTACTTCTGTTTCTAAGCTCCCTGAGGTCAGAGATGGTGGATTTTGCTTAACATTACCTTTCCGGCATCTGGCACAGTTAAAATACTCGTTGCAGACACCGAAGGCAGTCTGACACCTATTTCCCACATTTCCTTACTAGCACAGCCCAGTTTGGTTCAGGTGTGCACTGCATCCACGTACAATGGGAATTAGGTTCCTTACTTCAGCTACTAGGGTACTTCATCATTGATCAGGTCAATAATTACTATCCAATTCCCCTTGTATGTGACTGGCTTGGGCTTTACATGTGACACATTCTATCCAGTTCAGTGAGACTTGAAATCTATGTGGGGACTTCAAGGAAAATTTTCCTTGCTCTTAAAACCTGATACATGAGAAGAAACAGTACCTCTTCTGAATCCTTGAGTTCATCAAGGGAGTTAAGCAGAGATGGCAAGGGGGAGATGGAATGAATCCTGGTACTTAACATTGGTAGAGCCACCAAATTAATCCATTTTGAAGATACATTACATTAAAAATCTTATTTGACATAGAAAATATTTAAATCCAAAAAAGATATTTTGGTTCCTTATAGGAATATATCCTAACATATATTTATGTACTTAACAAATACTTATTGAATAAATGAATACACACACACACACACACACACACACACACACACACACACACACTTAGAGCCTAATGGACAATACATATAGTACATGGGCATGTTTCCAAGAATTTTGGCAATGATATTTCTTCAGTCTTAAATATTTTTCTTATCCCCACTTGACCAACTCCAGTCTTTCACGACTCAGCACAGGTCCTTATCTCCAGGATGTCCTTTCTCTCATATTGTTAGGTCAGCAGTCCCTTTTTTTTTTTTTTTTTTAATTTTTTTTTTCAACGTTTTATTTATTTTTGGGACAGAGAGAGAGACAGAGCATGAACGGGGGAGGGACAGAGAGAGAGGGAGACACAGAATCGGAAACAGGCTCCAGGCTCTGAGCCATCAGCCCAGAGCCCGACGCGGGGCTCGAATTCACGGACCACGAGATCGTGACCTGGCTGAAGTCGGATGCTTAACCGACTGCGCCACCCAGGCGCCCCCAGCAGTCCCTTTTTATACTCTAATACCAACCCAGACTTCTACCACAGCCTACTTTTACATTTTTATTATATCTTTACTTGTGCCTCCTCCCACATTCAACCAAAGATCTCTGTGAGGAAGGGAATTACAATAACCAAGCTGAGCCTGGTATTTAGTAAATACTGAATATATAATTGCTCTTTAGAGGGAAGGAGTTGCATAAACTGAAATAACTTTGGAAAGCTTTGGAGAGTAAGTGGGAACTGAGTTGAGTCATGACAGACAGCTAGATCTTTATAATGTGTGGAGAGGGGAAGAGTATTACTATAGAAGATCATAAAGTGGCAGAAAACAGACTTTTTTTCCCTTAGGAAATTGGTGAGTGCAACATTAGACTATGTATTGGTAAGGGACACTATGAGGAAAGATTGATACAGCAAATCTTATTGGGTCAGTATCAGAATGTCAGTCAAGGGACTGTAGAATTTATTTTGCAGTGGTTGTCATGCCGTATTGAGAACACTCGTGATACTACTCCATAAAAACAGTTGGTGATATATCTGAAAAACAGGTAAAAAGACAATTGCAAGAGTCAGTGATACATGGGAAATAAGGCTCTGAAAATAGGTGGTGGCATTAGATATGAAAGAGAGTATCTTGGAAATAAATAATAAAATGTATATATTGTTACGTGGCTGAGTTTTTTGGAAACTGAGTTTATCCAAGAGTTTAAATTACAATGAAGTGGAAAGATCACAGTTTTTTCATCGTAAAGTCTATTTTGACATATTTTACTAAGGCAATAAAAGATATTGACAATTCTATCAGTGACCACTTGAGCATCCACAGGATACACATCATCTGTTTTTGTCATCAGATATTTTTACTGAATTTCCACCAACTGTATAGCTTAACAGTGACTAATTTGATGGAAGCTGTTTGGGAATTTTTACCTAATAATTAAATAATAATTAATACTTATATAACATATAAAGCAGTGGAAAAAACACTGTTCTGTATTTTACATTATTATGTTTGGATTTGGAAATGAAGGGAACAAGAGGTGATGGATTGTCTCAAACATGAACTTGAAATTCAGGGTCATAAAGTCTGGAGGAAGAGGCCACTTACTCAAATGTGCAGTTATCAATACAAAGATACAAGGATCATGAAGGATCATGCGAACATGAAACTACCAAAGGAAACTAATAAAGTTCCAATAACTGATTCTAAATAAATTCATATGTATGACCTGTCTGATAAAGGGTTCATAATAATCTTAAAGAAATTCAGTGAGCTACATTGAACACACAGACAACTAAACAAAATTAGAAAAATAAGGTTAAAAAAAGAGAAGTTTAACAAGAACACCAACAACAAAATCCCAGGAACCATAAAAAAAATCCAAACAGATATCCTAGAGCTGAAGAATACAATGACTAAACTGAAGAATTCAAAAGAGAGTTTCAACAGGAGATGAGAGTCAATAAACTCAAATACAGATCATTTGAAGTAGCCAGAAAACAATAAATTAAATGGCAATAATAAGTCCTCACCTATTCTAATTTCTTCTAAAGTAAATAGATTAACTTATCCAATCAAAAAATGTAAAAAGCCAAATGGATTTACAAAAGATCCAATGATATGCTTCCCACAAGAGGTTTACTTTAGCTTTAAGGATACACATAGGTTGAGAGAAAGGGATGGGAAGAGATATTCCAAGCAAATAGAAAACTAAGCAAAATCAAAAGTAAGCAGAAATAGCTATAGTTACATCAGAAAAAAAAAAAAGAAAAAATAGAATTTAAGCTAAAAATGGTCACAAGACAGAGAATAACATTTCTTTTTTTTTTTTTTTAACTTTTTTTTCAACGTTTATTTATTTTTGGGACAGAGAGAGACAGAGCATGAACAGGGGAGGGGCAGAGAGAGGGAGACACAGAATCGGAAACGCTCCAGGCTCTGAGCCATCAGCCCAGAGCCCGACGCGGGGCTCGAACTCACGGACCGGGAGATCGTGACCTGGCTGAAGTCGGACGCTTAACCGACTGCGCCACCCAGGCGCCCCGAGAATAACATTTCTTAATGATAAAAGGACTCATTTCATCAAGAATATATCATAATTATAAATATTTATGCACCCAACTTTGGAGCATCTAAGTATATTAAGCAAATACTTATAGAACCAAAAGGAGAAATAAGTAGCAACACAGTAATAATTGGGAACTTTAGTACCCCACTCTCAATAATGGGTAGATCAGACAGATAGAAAATCACTAAAGAATCAGTGATTAGAACAATACTATAGACCAAATGGACCTAACAAACCTGTACAAAACTTTCCATCCTACAGCAATAGGATACACATTTTTCCTTTTTCTTTTTCTTTTTTTTTAATGTTTATTTTTGAGAGAGAGAGAGAGAGCACGAGCAAGGGAGAGGTAGAGATGGAGGGAGACACAGAATCCAAAGCAGGATCCAGGCTCTGAGCTGTCAGCACAGAGCCCAATGCCTAGAACCCATGAAACTACTGCAAGATCATGACCTGAGCTGAAGTCAGACACTTACCTGATTGAGCCACCCAGGGGCTCTGGATAGACATTTTTCTTAAGTGTACATGGAACATTTTCTAGATTATTTGTAAGGTCACAAAATAAGTCTCAACAAATTCAGTAAGATGGAAATTATATTAAGTATCTTTTCTAGTCACAATGATATGAAACTAAAATCAGTAACAGAATGAAAGCTTAACAGTTCATAAAAAGTGGAAATTAAAAAACATGCTCCTTAAAAACAAAGATCAACAGAAGAAATAAAAAGGTAAATTAAAAAAGTCTTGAGGAGCGCCTGGGTGGCTCAGGTCATGATCTCACGGTTCGTGGCTTCCAGCCCCATGTCAGGCTCTGTGCTGACAGCTCAGAGCCTGGAGCCTGCTTCAGATTCTATATCTCCCTCTCTCTCTGCCCCTTCCCCACTCGGGTTCTTTCTCTCTCTGTCTCTCAAAACTAAATAAACATTAAAAAAAATTAAAAATCTTGAGATAAAATCGAAACACAGCATATGAAAACTTACAGGACACAACAAAAGCAGTTCACAGAGGGAAGTTTATAGCTATAAATGCATATGTCAAGGGAAAAAAATCTCAAACAACCTAACATACCTCAAGAACTAGAAAATATAAGGGCAAACTAAGTCCACAATTAAAAGAAATGAAATAACAAAGATAAAAGCGGAAATAAATGAGAGAATGGGAAAAATAGTAAAGTTTTGTTAACTAAGAGTGGGTTCTTTGAAAAGATACAATTGACAACCTTTAGCTAGACTCCCCAAGAAAAAAAGAGGACTTAATAAAATTACAATAAAAGAGATGACCTTGCAACTGATATATCAGAAATAGAGTCATTAGAGACTACCATGTACAGTTACACACCAACGTATTGAAAAACCTAGAAAAATAGATAAATCTCTAAGAACATACAGACTACTGAGACCAAATCATAAAGAAACCAAAAATTTGAACAGTCAATAACAAGTGAAGACATTGAAGCAGTAATCAAAAACCAAAGAAACATCCAGGACCAAATAGTTTCACTGGTGAATTATACCAAACATTTAAAGACAAACTAATTCCAGTCCTTTTTAAAATTGCAAAAAATGGAGTGGCACCTGGGTGGCTCAGTTGGTTAGTGTCCGACTTTGGCTCAGGTCATGATCTCATGGTTTGTGGGTTCGAGCCCCTAGTTGGGCTCTGTGCTGACAGCTCAAAGCCTGGAGCCCACTTCGGATTCTGTGTCTCCTTCTCTCTCTGCCCCTCCCCTGCTGGTGCGCGCGCTCTCTCTCTCTCAAAAATAAATAAAAACATAGAAAATATTTTTAAAAAATAAAAAAAATTGCAAAAAATGGGAAAGGAGGAACCACTTCCAATCATTTTATGAGGCTAACATTATCCTGATACCAAAGCAAGATGAGGACATTATAAGAAAAGAAAAATAAAGGCTAACATCAGTGGTTAATATAGATGCAAAATTCTCAGCAAAATACTAGTAAACTGAGTTCAATGGCATATTGAAAGTATAGTACACTATGATCAAGTGGGATTCAACTGTGGGGTGCAAAGAAATTATTAAAATATGTAAATCAATAAATGTGATACATCACATTAGAATGAAAGATACAAATTATACGATCGTTTCAATAGTTTTACAGAAGTTGACAAAATTTAACATCCTTTCATTTTAAAAACTCTCAACAAATTGGGTATGGAAGGAGAATGCCTCAGCAAAACAACGGTCAGATGTGACAATCTAACACCATAATCAGTTGTGTATAACATCACACAGCTAACATCATACTCAGTGGTGAAAGTTTGAAAGCTTTTTCTCTAAGATCAATAAACAAAACAAAACAAAAAAACAAAAAAAAACAAAAACCCAGGGTGACTTCACTGATCAATCCTATTCAACATATTACTGGAAGTCCTAGCCAGAGCAATCAGGCAAGAAAAAGAAAAAAAAAAAAAAAGTCATCCAAATTGGAAAGGAAGAAGTAAAATTGTCTCTGTCTGTAGATGACATGATTTTCTGTGTAGAAAACTCTAAACTGTACCAGAGACACCTAGAACTAATAAATGAATTCAGTAAGCTTTCAGGATACAAAATCAACATACAAAAGTCAGTTGTATTTCTGTGCACTAACAACAAATTATATGAAAAAAATAAATAAAAGGAAAGAATCAAATTTATAATAGCATCAAAAACAATAAAAAACTTAGGAATAAATTTAACTATGGAGATGAAAAATATACACTGAAAACTATAAGATACTGGTGAAAGAAATTGGCCCAAATGGAATGATAGCCCATGTTCATGGATCAGAAGAATTAATGTTGTTAAAATGTCAATATTACCTAAAGCCATCTATGTACTTAATGCAACCTCCATCAAAATTCCAGTGGCATGTTTTACCAAAATAGAAAAAAAAAAAGTCCTAAAATTCATGTGGAAATATAAAAGACCCTAAATACCCAAAGATCAAAGCTGGAGGCATCACACTTCCTGATTTCAAACTACTACAAAAGTATTATAACCAAAACAGTATGGTACTGGCCTAAAAACAGACACATAGACCAATAGATCAGAATTGAGAGTCCAGAAATAAAGTCCTGCATATATAGTCAACCAATATCTGACAGGAGAGCCAAGAACATTCAATGGGGAAAAGACAGTCTCTTTAGTAAATGGTGTTGAGAAAACTGGATATATCCACATAAAAAAGAATTAACTGGATCCCTTTCTAATACCACTCACAAAAATTAGCTTGAAATTGATAAAGACTTAAATGTAAGTCCTTAAGCCTTAAAGCTCCTATAAGAAAACCTAGGGTTAAATTCCTTGACATTGTTCTTGGCAATGATATTTTTGGATATGGCACCAAAAACATTAAGAAAAAAAAGCAAACATAAACCAGGGTTACATCAAAGTAAAAAGCTTCTCTGCACAGCAAGAGAATGGTCAACAAAATGAAAACACAACTTATGGAATGGTAGAAAATATTAGCAAACCACCAATCTGAGGAGGGATTAATATACAAATTACACACACACACACACACACACACACACACACACACACTCACTCATGTAACTCAATAGCAAAACAAACAAAAAAATGGACAAATACCTTAGTAGGACTTTTTCCAAAAAAAGACACACAGATGGCCAACAGATATGAAAATGTGCTCAGCATCACTAATCTTCAGGGAAATGCAAATTGAAACCACAATAAATACCACCTCACTTCCATTAGAATGGCTATTGTAAAAAAAAAGTAACAGGAGATAACAATGTGAGGATATAGAAAAATGGGAATCCTTGTGCACTGTTGTTGGGATTGTAAATTGCTACAGTGACTATGGATAACAGTATTGAGGTTTCTCTAAAATTAAAAAGAGAACTACCATAGGATCCAGCAATACCACTTCTGGGTAATTATCTGAAGGAAATGAAAACAGTATATTAAAGAGATATCTACACTTTTATTATTTTTTGCACTTTCTTTTTAAAAATTATTTAATTTATTCTCAAGTTAGTTAATCTACAGTGTAGCCTTGGCTTCAGGAGTAGAATCAAAAAGTTTTTATTTAAAATCCAATTAGTTAGGGCCACCTGGGTGTCTCATTTGGTTAAGTGGCTGACTCTTGGTTTCCGCTCAGGTCATGATCTCACAGTTTGTGAGTTCAAGCCCCATGTCTGGCTTTGTGCTGGCAACATGGGGCCTGCCTGGTATTCTCTCTGTCCCTCTCTCTCTGCCCCTCCCCTGCTCTCTCTCTCTGTCTCTCTCCCAAAAACAAATAAATGAAAACTTTTAAAAAATTAAAATAAAATAAATTCCAGTTAGTTAACGTACAGTGTAATATTAGTTTCAGATATACAATATAGTGATTCAACACTCCCATACATCACCCTGTACTCATTGCAAGTGCCCTCCTTAATCCCCATCACCAATTTCACCCTACCCATCTCCCCTCTAGTACCCATCATTTCATCCTCTATACTTAAGAGCCTGTTTCTTGGTTTGCCTCTCTCTCTCTCTCTCTCTCTCTCTCTCTCTCTCTCTCTCCTTCTCTCTCTCTCTCTCTCCTTCTCTCTCTCTCTCCTTCCCTCTCTCTCTCTCTCTCCTTCCCTCCCTCTCTCTCTCTCTCTCTCATATTCTCTCTCTTCACTTTGCTCATTTGTTTTGTTTCTTAAATTTCACATCTGAATGAAATCATATGATATTTGTCTTTCTCTGACTGACTTATTTCACTTAGCTTAATACTCTCTAGCTCCATGTATGTCAATGCAAAGATATATTGGAACTTTTTATGATTATTGGACATTATTTACAATGGTGAAGATATGGAAACAATCTAGGTGTCTATGGATGAATGAAAAAGAAAATGTTATACACACATATACATATATACACACACACATGTGTATATACATACATACACATATATGTATACATATATACACACAATTGATTATTGAATAATAAAAAGAGGAAATTTTGGTATTTGTGACAACATGAAAGAACTTGAGGGCATCATGCTAAGAACAATAGATTAGACAAAGAAAGACAAAAAATGTGTGATCTCACTTATATGTGGAATTACAAAAAAGAAAAAGAAAAACAAATTCATAGAATCAAAGTATAGAATGGTGGTTTCCAGGGAGAGAGGGGTTTGGAAAATGGGAGGAGGTGGCCAAAATGTACAAATTTCCAATTATAAGATGTATAAATTCTAGGGATCTAATGTACAGCATTACATGTGGATGTGAATGTGAGTACATGTGAATGATAGTTAACAATATTGTATTCTTTAATGTTGCCAAAGGGGTAAATTTTAAATGTCCTCACCACACATCATACACAAAGGTAACTATGTAATTTGATGGATGTGTTACTTAACCATATTGTTGTAATCAGTTCACAATATATACATGTGTCAAATCATCACATTGTGCACCTTAAACTTACACAATATTATTTGTCAATTGCACTTCATTAGAGCTGGTAAAATAAAAATGAAATTCAATATCAACTGTTTTCAATTTAACTTATTGTTCTGACTTGATAGCTTGATTGAAAGACCACTTAATCAATGAAGCAGATGGGAAATATTTTATGTGTGTATGAGTTCTTTAAGGGGGATTTATAATATAAACTTTATTTAGAAACAAATATTACTGATTAAAATGTAAATTTTTAATACTTTTATTATAAATAAAAATTAAAGATTCATCTTCATGGAAGTATTATTCAAAACATACTCCTATACTCCTTGAAAGCATGCCTCCAACCTTCTTACTGTTAGGAAATATTTGAAAATTCTAGGATAGGAACAAAATTCATGGTTTTATTTTAACCATGTCATGAACTCATCATATCATCAATTTTATGTGAGTCTCTTAACTTCTTTGTTCCTACTCTCATAATTTGTCAGTTTGAAAGAGTGAATTATATTATTACGATCAAAAAATCCTCAGTAATGTTTCCAAAGATACTTAAGTAAATAATTACTAGAGTTGAAAATTCCTCATGTGTTCTCTCATCTACCCATCTACCCTCTGAACTCTCTATCCCACCAAATACTCAAACAGCATCTACTATATAGATTCTGACAATTCATTAATTTTCTTGAAATAAATGAAAATTTTACCTCTCCAGAACATATCATCCTGAGTATAGGATAAGTGTTCAGGATAAAAGTAACTGTTTCTAGCTTTGAATATTTCACAAGGCTGCAGCTACTCTCTGAGCAATACTTCTGTTTAGAATCCTGTCGACTCCCACACATACGCTACTATCTTAAAATTGTTTTCTCCACCATCTCTTCTACTGTTCTTGAATGTTGATAATTTAGATCTCTATTCTTCCAGAGACAGTGATTAAACAGATTTCTTCCCTTACCTGGATTATTTCATCCACCATAGGGCAGCCTTCCCAGGTTTCTTTCTTCCCTTCACTCTTTGGAGAAACCCTTTCTAGAGAGCTCAGGACTCCGAAACAAATCAGTCATGTCGCTTAAGCATAGGCCTCTTATGGTTCCTTTGTATTTTTCCCTGACTTACCACTCAACCAAAAAATGATTTAGTTCTGTCTTCAGTTTCATCTTCTCACAGCAAGCTATGGTTCCCAGACCTCTCCAAATACCAGTCTCCTTTTTATTCATGTCACCTTCAAGAAGCTGCTGTGATATTTCTCTTATTTCCCCTTCCTTCTCCACATAGAGAGTAGGTAACTCCCTTGATTTATCTTTCTCAGAAGTCTATAAACTTTTTTTTGAGAGAGAGCGCATACACACACACACACACACACACACACACACACACACACACACACACCTGTGCATGAGCAAGTGAAGGAGGGGCAGAGAGAGAGGGAGAGAGAAGCTTAAGTGAGCCTGACATGGAGCTCAATCTCACCACTGTGAGATCATGACCTAAGACAAAATCAAGAGTCAGACACTTAACTGACTGAGCCACCCAGGTACTCCAGTTATCTATAAACATTTAATATTATTTTTGTAGTGGACTCCCTGTGCCTTTCCTTTGTTTTTATTATAGCCTTATGTTGGGGACTTAGCACTCATGTATCACTTATATTAGTAAAATTCAATCTAGTCTCCCCAACTAAAATGTGGATAAGACCTTGTCTTGCTTACTATTTGCATTAGTCTGCTAATTAGTTGCTTAAACATCAGAAATTTATTTTCTCATAGATCTGGAAACAGGGAAATTCCAGATCAAGGTGCCAGCTGATTCAGTTCCTGGTGAGAGCTTTCTTTTTGGCTTATAGACAGCTACCTGCTTCTTGTGTTCTCACAGAATAATAGAGAGAGAGAGAGAGAGAGAGAGAGAGAGAAGACTCTGTCCTGTCTTCTCTTCTAAGGACATTAATCCTATTGGATCAGGCCACCACTCTTTTGACTTTAAGTACTTCTTTACTGTAAATAATCACAATAACCCCCATTGAGGGTTAAGGCTTCAACACACAAATTTTTAGAGGACATGATGTAGTCCATAGCACCACTGTAGCCCAGGACCTAAATAGTGCAGAACATAGTTGGCTCTTTAAAAATATTTATTTAATTAAAATACAAATGAATGAATGGAATCTTTCTCTGCTTAAGTGGCCACAATATTATATACCACAATATTATAAATCAGCTTTCTATCAAAATGATTAACCTATTAATCATCCTAAAGAGCCATCCTATATGCAGGACTTCTGTTATGAAAAGATCCATTTTATTCCTAATTTCATAGAAAAGTTCAAATATTCTAGTTCATGGTCAACCAATTTGGAACATTTACTGAGTTTCTATGCTATGAAAGCATGTGGAGTTCAAACACACCTTCCTACTCTCCAAAGTCAGGGGAGTCTATGAAAGCACAGAATAGTTTAAATCATGGTAGAAAGAAAACAATGCCAAAAGGGAAATATAAAAATAAACTTTCATAATGTCTAGGAGGTTACCATCAATAACTTTTAGCAGGGAACAGAATCAGGAAAAGTGTCATAAGGCAGTTTGCTTGTTTCGACAAAGGCTGCTGTAAAAGAGAAATTTAGGTAGAGGCAAAACTCAGAGGTAGGACATACAGACAGGAATGTCAAATGGTCCAGTTTCAGACTGAGAGAAATCTGGGTGTGTTTCAAATCCTATTCACTATTTTCCTTGAACATACCATGCATATTCTTGCATGTACATTATATTTGACATACTTCATTGAATTTGGATTTGAGTCACTACAATCTTAGTTTTCTCTAAATGTTATTTTTAACCCTTATGTTTCATGCAAAAGGAACACATAATAACTTTTTTTTGGAAATTATATATTCTAAAGTTAAAAAATAGTTGGGTTTCCTGAATTCTGAAATCAAATATTAAAGGTAGATTAGTAATGATTGTGACTTTTTAAAGGATACAGTAGTGGAGATGGAATTAAATGGTCAGAGAACAGGAGCCTAGAGTCACTTCTGGGCCACTATTTTTGAGCATCTAGGAAAAGGCAGCCAGGTAAATGTCCCTTTGACAATCAGCCCCTACCATTCACAGATATGACTTGGTTCCCCAAGAATTCGTGTTCAATTATTTTCTGGTCTCATATCTTTTCTGTGGGCATTTCCCATGACGTACACATATTTATTAGGTGACAATTGTGTTAGATGTTCTGGTTGTAAGGATATATGAAGCATGGTTTTAGCACTCAAGGAATGTATACCTTAGTGAAAACATAGTTAAATGTATAATTTGAATAAAGTAAGTATAAGGAAAGAGTAAAGTACACATGGGGACATTTACTACATGCTGGTTTGAAACATGACTAAAAAAAAAAAGTTGATCAAAGGAGACTTCTTGGAAGAAATTAGTCCTTCAACTTGAAATGAGACCACAAGGTTAAATAAGAATCAGCCAAGTGAAGATGACAATTACTGCCTGGTATCACAGGCAAATAGACTAGCTAGGCATTTTTTCCCCTCTTTCATTCACTAATACGTTCCAAGTACTGAAAATTGGTACTTATACAGTAGGCATGATATAAATATATGTTGGATGAGTGGGTAAGTAGCCTCCCATAGACTAGAAATAAGCAGGGTAGAGAAATGTCAGAGTTATTCCTGGTTAGTGCCAGTGGAATGTTGGGAGTGAGCTGAAGATGGTTGAAGCTGATGCTATAGAGGGTGGGGGGACCAATCATGGAGAACTTTAGGACTGTTGCGGAGGAGCTGGGGCAGGATTGTGAGAAGGGGAATTGCATGGTGAGGTTTATGTTATATTCACTTCAGTACAAATGGGAAGGATCAACGGGGGGGGGGGGGGAGCAAGAGACAAGGTAGCAGGACAAGTTGGGAAGCCACAACAAGGGCCCAGGTCAGAGGTGGTGTGGGTTTCAGCTGGAACATGGAGAGAGAGAGAGGGACAGGAGCTTACAGGTGAATGCTTAGAGTGCTGCAAAGTCCTGATAGTGCTGGAAGTTCAAATTCCCATGCTGACATAGAGTCTCAGGATCGCTTGCATGTTTTCAGAGAGGTGAAAACAATGCAATATCTGGATGGCTAAAATGTAGCAACATAATTTCATCTGGAAATTATAATCTCACAGGGAAGCGGAGGAATAAATTGGACTCAGCACTGAAAAGAAGAAATCCTCAATAAAAAAGAGGGGGAAAAAGACTTGAACAGACACTTCACAGAGCAAACATAAAAATAGCCATTAGCACATGAAAAACAAAAAGTATTCAACATCATTAGTCATCTGGGGAAAGAAAATTGAAACCCTGTTGAGATACTGTGCTACACACTGGATAAAAGTGACTAAAATTTAAAAGGCTAAAGACAGTAAATGTCACTAAGCACACGCTTGGGAGCTAGAACTCTCATAGATTGGTTTCAGGTGTGCAAAGTGGTATGGCTCCTTGAAAAACTTTGGGAAATTTTTTATAGTCTTTCCTTATAAGGAAAATGGCTCAGAAGTTCTACCTTGGGACATTTATCTAAGAGAAATAAAGGCATATCTTTATAAGTCTTGTACAGGAAAGTTCATAATTGTCCAAACTGGAGACAGCTACAACTGCCTTCCAACAAAAAAATTGATAAGCAACATTGAGATATATTCAGACATTGGAACATTACTCAGTGATGTAAAGGAATAAGATCCTGAGATGTGAAACAACATGGGTGTGAGGAGTCTGGCTTTAGGCCAAAATCCTAGGTGTGATCTTTCGGGCATGGCCACTGGAAATTGGAAGGCTTTGTTTAGCTAGGCAGGCCTTATAGTGGGGGTACTGCCCTCCCCACACCAGACTTGGTGCACAGCCAGTGCACTGAAGTTTTCTGGAGGGAGTTGCATCAAGGACTCAGGTACCCCTGGGCCCACCATGCCCAGTATCTTTGCAGTTTTGATCTAGGTGCCTCCATTCAGAGGCTTCGTTATGGGGGCCTTGGCTGAGGCAGTCTTCGCCATCAGGACTCTGTACCTTTCTACTCTTAGCCCTTCCCTCTTGGACCATGATCTATAAAGAGGCAGCAGACTTTTGTTCAGGGTTCTTTGGCAGTGACATAGTTCTTTCCATTTTGCACTAGTCCACTTGACTCTGGTTCAGTACTGGTCTGTAGTGGGAAAATGGAAAATCAAATATTAGAAGTTTGACACTGCTTTTTTTCCTCTTGTTTGCACGGCTGTCACAGTACATGGACAAATGGTTGTTACTTTCATTTTGGCCTATTGTCCTAATTGGTCACCTTAATACGTGATTGCTGGACTGGGTGGATCTCATAGGCATTATGCTGAAACAAAAGAAGCTGACCACAAGGGAGTGCATGCTGCATTGATGTCGTTTACATCAAGTTCAAAAATAGGAGTAACTAATCCATGATGAAACCAATGAAAAATTGGGTCCCTGTAACTATGACACAGGGAGATATTATAGTGCATTACTAGAAAGAGAAATGAAGTAAGTCTCTAAAGGGTTGGAAATATTCCATATTGTGGTGAGACATTTGTTAAAATTCATTGAATTGTAAATGTAAGATCTGTGCATGTTATTGTACCTAATTTTACCTCCAAATTTATAAACAAAACAAAAATTACAAGTTTTGTGGCCATTTTTATCAATTAATGATTTATAACCAATGTTTTAAAATCTGCAAAACTAGGGGCGCCTGGGTGGCGCAGTCGGTTAAGCGTCCGACTTCAGCCAGGTCACGATCTCGCGGTCTGTGAGTTCGAGCCCCGCGTCAGGCTCTGGGCTGATGGCTCAGAGCCTGGAGCCTGTTTCCGATTCTGTGTCTCCCTCTCTCTCTGCCCCTCCCCCGTTCATGCTCTGTCTCTCTCTGTCTCAAAAATTAATAAATGTTAAAAAAAAAATTTAAAATCTGCAAAACTAAACCTTGAGGCCAAATTCAGTGACAGTAAATGAATTGAATTTTGACACGTGTGTGTTCCAAAATTCTATAAATGAGAAAAAAGAGTTCTTTTCTGGTTTTAGTTATAATTATAATCATCTTTATTTATGCAGAGTTTATTATTTTCAAATTACTCGCCAAGGATCTGATTAAAAATAGTGTGCATGCTCACCATGCTTTAGTTCAGTAATGTGTTCCTCAAAGACAAAAATGCTTATTATGCGCCCAAATTAATTAAATTCAATAGGCTTGCTGTTCATTAAACCTCCTCTGATAATGCAACTTTCAATTGTGCTACAGGGAGTTCAGAAATCTAAAGAAAAGTTAGAAGGAGAAGGAAGAAAAATAAAATTAAAGGAAATAAATGAACAGTACTCAAATGTACACATGTGGCCACTGGTGAAGAAATCACGCACATACATCAGAAAGAAGAAAAATATCTCCATTGCGGGAAACTATTTCTTACTATACATTTGTTCCCAGGCTTCAACATATGCTCCATTTTCTGGGTCCTATGGATCCTTTAATTCCTTAGGACATTTCCAGTGGCTCACAAGATCTTCCATGTTTTGTGTGTAAGCCAGATAAAACATAAGCAACTTTGCAAAAAAGAAACTTGGACTAAGAATTAATCAAAAAAATATAAAATCCATTGTCTGTTGTAAATCTGCAGGTAAACCTATGAGTAACACATGTTGTTTTAATACATGTCAATTGTTACTACCCCATTAATTCTGAGATTGAAGTCAAAATGTAGCCAAACTTTTTTTAGTCTCAAACCAGGTACAAAGTTAATAAGCCTAGGCATAGATAGAGAAATAGTAAAAACAATAATAATAGGAACAGATGTAGATGAGAGATAGAGATAGGAAATGTGCCGATGTGAAAATAGAGGTGAGGGTAGGTATAGGTTTAGGTGTAAGGACTACACTGTAGATATTGTGTATATAAAAGGAGTAAAAAATGTAAATTAATAAGAATCATAATGAGTAAGGCAATCGATTATTTTCTAGAAACCTGGGGTAAGCATATTTACCGCCAACTTTTGGGGTGCCTGAATGGCTCAGACCGTTAAGCGTCCAACTTGCAGTTCGTGGGTTCAAGCCGTGCCACAGGCTCTGTCCTGACAGCTCAGAGCCTGGAGCCTGCTTCAGATTCTGTGTGTGTGTCTCTCTCTGCCCCTCCCCTGCTTGTGTTCTGTCTCTGTCTGAAAAATAAATAAATTAAAAAAATTTTACCACCAACTTTCTTAGATACTAATGATAAAGAGCTTAAAAATCTCATTAATTTTAAAATAAAACAAGAAAGTATCCATTATTCAAAAATAATTTTTTTCTCTGTGTGTGCGTGTGTGTGTGCGTGTGTGTGTGTGTGTGCGCGCGCGCGCGTGTGTGTGTGTGTGTGTGTGTGTTTAATTTCTAGGAGAATTCTGTCATGTGGTGCTTTAAATCAGGAACAGAGTTACATAATGGGCAATGTCTTAAACAGCAGTTTTTCAGTATCCTTAAAGGCTTGGCCCAATTAATGAACCACGCTATGGATAAGTCAACAACCAGATGTCTGCAGGACAGTGAAATAATTGTGATGTTATATATAGCCCTGCAGGGCTAAGGGTGAAAGTAAAGCGCTGATAAGCAGGGCTCTCTGGATTTGGGCAACTGAAGTTCCAAGGACTCAATAGTCAGCTATAAATCATATATTTTAAATGCGTAAGCATAACTGATTTGTAGACACACACACACGTGTATGTATAATATATATATATATATATATATATATATACACACGTCACACACACGTGTATGTATATATTTGTGTGTGTGTGTATATATATATATAGGTTTTATATAGGTGTGTGTATATATATATATATATATATATATATATATAATATTATATTATATTATATATATATATATACAGGTTTATAGGTTTTCTCTGGGTTTTTCAGTGCCTGGAGATCCTACCCTGTCACTTTTGAGCCATAAAACTTCTTCTGGCCTGTAGACTCAACTTGACCTTTAGTTGTCTATCTTGAAGCCATAGGCCACAGAATAGTCCCCCAAACTCCCTTATCCCAAACACAAGCCTTCAGGCCCTGTTAGAGATAACACTGGAAGGGTGAGTTCCTGTTCAGCATCAAAAACTACAGTTTAGGTTCCCCATGGGGCAAACAGAAAACTCTGGATTCCTATTATTTAAATTTAGACAAAAGGAAACTTAAAAAAATAGAAACTCAGATCCTCTCTCTCTGCCTCCTTACCACGGGACTGCCTTCACTCTGCTGGACACTCTCCTTTGCATGTTGTGAGAGCAAGTCCCTGGGTAGCATTGTTGAATCACCTCCACAGAGATCCCTGTGGGATGTGAGAAACCAAATACTGCTTTTGATTTGCATGACACAATCTAGCATTCCTTTCCCATTAAAGTGCCATCTCTTGAAAAGAGAAAATAGTGTTCCTATTACAGAACACTTGCCTGTCTTCTCTTTCCTTCAGTTTCTCAGCCAGTAGCTTTTCCCTTCATCCTTGCTGTTGAACAAGGAATTGTCCCTTGTCTTACACTTTTTGCCCAAATGCATTTATATTTTCCTCTTTCCTGGGACCTTACTGTCAGTATGATTTCCAAAACTGATTCAAAAGGAAAAAAAAAATAAAAAATATACTTGTTTTATTCAATAGTTTCAGAATATCATCTTAATTATACCGAATTCATTTCCCAATGTATTCCCCATATATAGTGGTGCCTCTGGCATGACAATTTTGATACTTTAAAATTTTAGATGACACCTATATAGCAGTCTTAAATTTTTCCTGGCTTCAGGGAGAAAACACACAAGTACACCTTCTAGATAATTGAATCATACCCATGGAGTCCAATGCTTTTAACTGTTTTAGTGCAAGTATTTGTGAAATTAACAGTGCTATCTTTTCCTTATAAACAGATCATTAAACATAATATAGTTGGTTTTTCCAGAAATTGTTATTAAAATAAGCAGCTACATAGTGATACTATGGTAATATGCCCAGAAACCTTTGTAAAGGTGTGTAAGGCTTTTGCTCATACAATTACTGACTGTGTATTCCTGCATATTTGTTATGTTTTGAAAGTGAGAAGTGTCTTCCAAATTTGTTCTTCTTTTCCAAGATTATTTTGGCTATTCCTGGTTCATATGAACTTTAAGGTCAAATTGTCACTTTCTGGAAAAAACAAAGCCACCTTAAACATTGAGAGGCATTATGTTGGTAGGGACTTTGTAGGTAAGTGTGCATATGTTAATAATTGTTATGTATTTCTGATGGATTACCCTTTTTATCATTATGAAATGACCTCCTTTGTATCTAAAAATGATATTTGTCTAGAAGTGTATTTTTTATATAGTTACAGCCACTTCAACTTTGTTTTGCATGATATTGATATATATTTTTCCATTATTTTACTTTCAACCAATTTGTGTGTTTGAGTCTGAAGTATGTAGTTTATAGACATCATAGAGTTTGTTCATTTTTAAAATGAATTCTGCTGAACTTCATTTTTATTAGTGTTTACTTAAGTTTACTGTAAGTACTGATAATGTACGATTAATGTCTACCATTTTCTGTTTTCTGTATGTCTTATATTACTCTGATACTCTTCTGTTGCTGTTTTCTTTTGTGTTAAATATTTTCTATTTAATATTCCTAGTTAAATATTTTCTACTTAAAATTCCTTCATGTTTCTTTTAAAATCTATTTGAATTCTTTCTCTTCTTCCCAGCCCCTTCCCTTTCTGCTTCTCTCTTTTTTTTTTTTTTTTTTGATTTGTTGCCCTGAGTATTAAATTAATATTTGTTGTAGACTGAATATTTATATCTTCCCCTAATCTCATTGATTGAAGACCTATCCCCAAACATGATGGTATTTAGAGGTTAGGTCTTTGGGAGGTAAGTAGATTTAGATGCAGTCATAAGAGGGCTCCCATGATGGATTTAGTGTCCTTATAAGAAAAACAAGAGAGACCAGAGCTTATTCTTTCTGGGAACACATTAAGTAAAGATCATGTAAGCACACAATGCCATGGTAGCCATCTACTAGCCAAGATGAGAGACTTCAGGCTAAAGTCTATCTTGCCAGCATCTTAATTATGACTTCTCACCCTCCAGAATTTTGGAAAAAATTGTTTAAGCAAAACCAATACCCTATGATATTTTATTTGGTAGCATGAGAAGAATAAGACAACCACTTAAACTGGAATGATCAGTTAATACCAATTGAATTTCAATAGTGTGTTAAAATTCTCCTCTAATATACCGCTTGTCCCTCAACCCTCCTTGCACTAGTGCTGTCATAAACTTACATCTTTATACATTGCAAATCCATCAAAATTGTTTAATAAGTATTTCTCTTTGAATTTGCTTTTTAAATCAGATATGCAAAGAAAAGAGCCACAAATAAAAATGTATTCAGTATCTTTTATATTTAACACTGTAGTTACCTTTACTGATACTCTTTATTGTATGTGAGTGTGTGGGTAGATGTGAGTTGCTGTGCAGTTTCATTTCATTTTAACCTGAGGACTCCTTTTAGTATTTCTTATAGAGCATGTCTGCTAGTGACAATTTATCTCAGACTTTGTCTGGAAATATCTTAATTTCTTCTTCATGTTTATGGATAGTTTTATGGAATATAGAATTCTTATTTGATATTCTTTTTCTTTCAGCACTGTGGATCTGTTATCCCACTGCCTCTGGCCACCATGGTTTCTGGTAAGTGAGTTGTTAATCTTATTAAGGATCCCTTGTATGTGATGGGCGATTTTTCTTTGCTATTTTTGAGATTTAATCTTTGTAATTTGGTTTTTAAAAGTTTGATTATGATGTGTTTTGCTGTCGAGTTTATGCTACTTGGAGTTTGTTTTGTTTCTTGGATGTGTAGATTAATGTTTTTCATCAAATTTGGGAAGTTTTTGGCCATCATTTCTTCAAATATTCTTCTTCCCCTTTGTCATACTCTTCTCCCTCTAAAAATCCCTTCATTCATATGTCAGTAGCCTGACGGTATCCCATAGATCTCTGAAGATCAGTTCATGTCTCTTCTTTCTTTTTTTTCTCTCTGTTCCTCAGAATAGATCATCTCAATTGACTTAACTCTGGTTTGCTGATTCTTTCTTCTGTGATTCAGACATGCTTCCAAGTCCTTCAAGTGTTGGTTTTTTTGTTTTCATTTCATTTATTGAAATTTTCAATTGCAGAATATCTCTGTGGTTATTTTTTATAATTGCTGTATCTTTATTGATATTTTCCATTTGGAGAGACATCAGTTTGATAATTTCCAATAAAAGTTTTTAGACATGGTTTCCTTTAGTTCTTTGAAAGTATTTGTAATAGGTGATTTAAGTCTTTGTGTAGTACATGGTACACCTGGTCTTCTTCAGGAACAGTTTCCATGAACTTTTTTCTTTTAAGTGCTGGCCGTGCTTTTCTATTTGCTTGCACATCTCATTGTTGTCGTTGTTGGAAACTAAACATTTTAAATTATAAAAAATAGCTACTATGGAAATCAAATTACCCCTCGTCATACACAAGGTTTGTCGTCATTGCTGCTTTTCTTGTTTGTTGATTTAATTGCCTTCTTAAACGAATTCTGTAAATTCTGAATTCCTTGTTGTGTGTGGATACTGAAGCCTATGCTCAGTTAGATAAGGGTCAGCCCGAGATTAAACGAAGGTGTCCTTAAATACATTCAATTAATAACACTCCCATCCTTTGCTAAGGGCTCTGTGTGTATGTTGACACACAATTTTGACACTCTAACAGTGTATATCTTTGCCTTACCTCTTACCTCTTCATTGTGCAGTACTTCAGGATTAGCCAGTGAGGGGAGACAGTCTTGTTAGGCCTTCGCTCTGTATGCACACATTCCTGCACATGAGAATGTCCTAGATCCCCAAGGATGTGGTGTAGCTTTTCAAAGCCGCTATGAATATCCCATTTCACAGATGTTCCTTTTAAGTTTTTCCAAGTTTCTTTATTGTCCAACTGCTGCTATTGTCTCCTTAGGCAGATACGTTATTAAACCATTGCTGCCGTTTTTGTTTTTGTTTTTGTTTTTTTAACAAGATCCTGGGGATAGGGCTTTTCTCACTGAGTGGTCTCTGGATCAGATCAAGTAAAGATAAGTCCTGCAACTGGACCTTCTTCAGAGAACTAATATGCAGGTCAGATAGTAACAATTCTCTGGCAACAAAGCTTTTTGAGAAGTTTCAAACCCATTCGGCATCCTCTAGTCACTGTTAGACTACTCATTTTCTAAGCTTGCTTGGTTGTGTGATTGATGTTTTTCAAGTCTACCTTAGATCTGGGAGAAGAGGATGGGAAAAGGACAAGTAAAAAATGCCACAAAACTTGCTGTTCTTCCCAAGATTCAGTTATTTTACTTGAGAAAATCCTCCTCAGATTATAGCAATATTTTAGTGAATTCCAAGCTTTCAAAGTTGATATTGACCATTTGAACAGTGTTCTCATTCTTCTTACAAGAGAGTGGGTTTTTTGATATTCTTACTGTGCCATTTCAAAGAGTAAAATGGATTTTAATGGAAAAATACATCTGAAGTGTAAAATTAACATTAATTTTTTCAAAATTAAAAAATGTACGCTGGTAGAGGATGCATATAAATGTAAAAAAAGTAATAAATTAAGTTTGGGGAGATTAATTAGTGATTTGAAGTATCAGAAAAAAATTTAAAACTGCATTATGTAGGAAGTTATTGATGGTGCATTCTAGTAATATTGCACACTGTTTTCTATTTTAATTATTTTTCTCAAAACTCTATATGGCTATGTCTGTAGTGAGTCAAACATATGTGAAGTGATTTATTTTCATAGAAAATAAACATATGACTGGGTTAATCGTTCAGCTTTAGTACAACTGAGAACAGACAGTGAATTGGTACACCATAGAGGGCCATAGGGTTTTAAGATAGTGATATTGAATAATCAAGTATATCATTTTTCAGGATTGTTAATTAATTGTCTGACCTACAATACCGATTCACTATGTAAAAAATTTTTTATTGACATTTTTATGTAATAAATCTCTGGATGCCTCAGAAGAGATAAATGAATACTTTTCTTAAAAAAAAAAAAAAACAGTTTGAAATTGTACTTGTATATAAAAGTCTTTTAGTAATGAAGTACTGTCTTTAGCCATCAAATACACTGGTCGTCTTGCGTGACCCTGATCGCTTGCCCTGCCACTATTCAATTAACCTGTCATCCAGCATTCCAACAAAGGACACAGAGCATTACACATCATAAATGGCTCTCAAGTGAGCTCACTCAGCTGTGGTAAATACATTATGAGGGCCTCCTGCAGAAGGGGAACTCATAAAGATACAATTCTACTATCCCTTTGTGTTTGGTTAAATCCTTCTCAATAATCCAATTCACCATGCTCTCTCAGCTTCCAGCAGTCCCTCTCAGTCAAAACAAGTGACCATACCAAATGAATATTAGACTCTGGTATGGCGTATTCCAGTCACATTTGTCGTCTTATTCCAGGGAAGCCTGTAAATGGCTATTAAGTTAACAAGCTATACCGGTTATTTATCTACACTTTCTATAGAAGGCTTGTTTTCGGGGCGCCTGGGTGGCTCAGTCGGTTAAGCGTCCGACTTCAGCTCAGGTCACGATCTCACAGTCCGTGAGTTCGAGCCCCGCGTCGGGCTCTGGGCAGATGGCTCAGAGCCTGGAGCCTGCTTCCAGTTCTGTGTCTCCCTCTCTCTCTGCCCCTCCCCTGTTCATGCTCTGTCTCTGTCTCAAAAATAAATAAACGTTTAAAAAAAAAAAAAAAAGAAGGCTTGTTTTCAAACCTTTTTTGTTTTTGGAAGGGCGACTACTACCAGCAGAGATCTTACACATAACTTTCCAAATATGAACCATGTCCCTTTACTTACTCTGCATAAATACGTTTGACTAGATAAATTTTTTAATCCTCAGATAATGTCAGCATTTTGTTTCCTTTTAATTTGAGATTTCTTCCTCAATTTACACAAGTGAAAGGAGCGGGTGCAAGGTTAAGTGTGATAGCAGCACATTAAAGCAGATCTTTTAACTTTAACTTGCTGATTTAGGGGTATTGAAGATCATCTTCTCATTGGGGATTCTGCTTGGGTAATATATTTAAAAAGCAGTCTTTTTTTTTTTTAAGTTTGAGGAGCTACTTTCTGCTTCATTGTTTTGCTTATATAAATATAATTAATTCATTAACTCTTGCCAGGAAGCACTGTGACTGGTATTAAGTGATTTTTTTTACATGGGATTTCAGAGATCATTTTTTTACTTTCCAATTAAGAGCCAATTTACTGCTAATCATAGAGCCATCTGTGTGAAAGTCAGTGTCCTTCAATCTGAAAAATGAGGTGTTTGTATCTCATATGAGAAGTACTGCAGCCCATCCTTCCCCAGGGAAGGAAGGTTGGGAATCTGCCTGATCTGGAATTTGAATCCTGGATTAACATTTACTATCTATATGACTTTTACTGAATTATTTTACCTTCCTAAGCCTCAATTTCCTCATCTGAAACGTAGGATTGGTGGCATAATTTATCTCCTAGGTTCCTTGTGAGGATACTGTGAGAGAATATATATAAAACTCCTATAGCCTGGGAAAGTGTATGGTGCATAAGTACACGGTAATTAAAAAAAAATTTAATTTTTATCTATTTTTGAAAGGGGTGGGAGGAGGGACAGAGAGAGGGAGACACAGAATCCAAAGCAGACTCCAGGCTCTGAGCTGTCAGCACACAGCCTGACATGGAGCTTGAACTAACATACCATAAGATCATGACCTGAGCCAAAGCCGGACACTCAACCGACTGAGCCACCCAGGCTCCCCCATGGTAATATTTTTTAAAACATATATCTGCACTTGTTAATACTCTCCTCTCTCTCATTCTCCCTATGTTGTACATGCTGTCTCTCAATCTCACTCACATTTACACACATACTCACACATGCAAATGAATAGAATATACTATATTAGGACAAATAAATATATCTTCTTTACCTGAAAATAAGGTTCTACTTATTCCATTATTAGCATTTCTGGAAAGCCTATTGTCAAATGAGTATACAAAATAAAATGGAGTGACTAATTAGATGCTTTCAGATGCTTTTTAAGAAGGCATGCAGGTCTGAGTAATTTTTATTTTGTTTCTTTATCCATCATATTTATTATTCTTTCACACATTGTCAAATTGGAAGAATACTAGGGAGTATTTATTTATGGACTAAAGGCACGTACATTTAGTTAACTATTAAATAAGCCATGAGGGGGGTGCCTGGGTGGCTCAGTCAGTTAAGCGACCAACTCTTGATTTTGGCTCATGATCTTGCGGTTGAATTTGAGCCCCACATCAGGCTTTGTGCTGACAGGGGGGAGCCTGCTTCGGATTCTCTCTCTCTCCCTCTTTCTCTGCCCCTCCCCCACTCCTGTGTGCACATGCTCTTTCTCTCTCTTTCTCAAAAATAAATGAATAAACTTCACAAACAAACCACGAGGAGACCCCACTATGGCAGAGCTAGGAAGGACTGATACCGAAATGAGGGTTTCATTTCTCTTGTTGTTATTGTTATCATTTTAATATTATATGTTTCTGACTGGCTACACAACTTTATATTAGTTTTCATACTGTCACTCAAAAATTAGCGCTGACAATAGCCCTGAAGAAAATTTATGTGGATCATTATTTATACCTTCTTTAGACTAAAAACCATCAAGAACACAGAGCTTGCACACAATTATTTAATTCTCAGTAAATATTTATTGAAATACTGACTAATGAATTCATGAGTTAATGACTGAATGTAAAAATGCATCTATGACATCAGTCTCTTAATAAGATGTCCAAAGCAGTTGTTTACCTAGAATAGAAACTTCACATACCATCTCCGTTCTTTGAAATCCAAAGATTATTTAAGACTAAACAGAGGTCACTCACAAGTTACATCATATATTAAAAATAAATGAAGTTTGGGGCACCTGGGTGGCTCAGTCAGTTAAGTGTCCAACTTTGGCTCAGGTCATGATCTCACAGTTCATGAGTTCGAGCCCTGCATCGGGCTCTGTGCTGACACCTTAGTGCCTGGATCCTGCTTCAAATTCTGTGTTTCCCTGTCTCTCTGCTCCTCCCCTGCTCATGCTCTGTCTCTCTTCTCTCTCTCCTTCAAAAATATATAAAAACATTAAAAAAATAAATTGCAATTTAATTAAAAGTTTTAAAATAAACAGGATTACAAAAGATGATTTTGTTTCTCTAACAGAAAAATCTATTATAATTTTACTTATTAAACCAAGAAACTGATAGTTAAATGCTTCTGAAACTTTAATACCAAACAAGTTACAGGGAGATCTTTTAATATGTAGGTTTTTATTTAATAGGTCTCTGATGGGGCCTGGAATTCTTCATTTTTAACCAGCTTCCAAATAACAGTAATTCTGCTGATCTGGGACCACATTTTGTATAGCAAGTAGCAAGTCAGTAGAAATTTTAGTTTCACTGGAGACGAGAGTCAAACAAGTCCAGGATAAAGCAGGGAAGAGATAGAGTCCTGTCTGTATTCAAGTATGCTGAACAGGTGAGGTCAAGAATATTGCTGGAGTAAGGACTAATGCTCATAAATGAAGTAGACTAAAGCAGGGACAACTGCAGCTCCAGAAAATTAGTTGCAAGCTGAGGACTCAGAAAAACAAGGAAGTAAGAAAACTTATTGTAGTATACAGGTAGAAGATGAGCAGTTAGTCCTAGGGAATATAGTTCCTTTCAGAATCAACTGAATGAAACAATATTATTATCAATTATCAATTATTATTATTATTTGCTTTAATCTGGAGATTTTCAAGTTCTAAATAGGTTGATCTCCAAAATCAATGTTTTCTTTTCTTGTTTACAGAATCTTCTTCAATAATGAGCAGTTTCTCTCTCCAATGGCAAAATTTATCTTCAAATATTCCTAAGCTTCTCTCATTGGCTGTGTTCATTTATTCATCTATTGAACGTTTAATGAAAACCACCACACAATCCTAAATGTGTTTGCATGTTCTTATGTTTTTAGCTAGAATATAAGCAGTTCTGTGTCAAGAATTAGGTTTTTTTACTTGTTTCATTTATGTATAGTTTAACCCTTGCCACACATAATCTTTCCAAATATTTTTAGTTTAAGAGTCTTTAACACATGGCTTTTTAAAAATTGACTTTAAAACTTATTAATCTAACATTATGATATTTGATGCACACTAGGTAATCAAAGACTTGGAAAAACAAAGTCAATATGTAGATTTCAAAATCGGTAAATGGCAAGCTACTTTAGTTATCACTTAGATTTTCTGTGCTTGCTTCTTCCACCATTTCATTACTTCTTTTCTCTTGGAGAATAAGAGAAAGCCAAGTGGTAGATTGAGATTTAGTGCTCATAGAAGAGGCAGTAGAAAAACAAAAGATGAAGTTTCAAGTTAAAAAAAAAGTATCAATCAGGTCATTAGACCTAGACTAGGGTGTGGAAATCACTGGAAATATTGTCATAGAGTGGTAGACAACATAGAAGTCAACAACATAGGCTAGGGAAAAAATGTGGGGTTTGGAAGCAGGAAAAGCAAATCTAAAAAAACCCTGCACTTAGAATATCAGTTTTCCAGAATTTGATAGTAAAAGGAAAAAAAGGTGTGAGGTGAGAGCTTGAAGGGAAAGAAAAGTTGCTTGTAGATTGTTTTGGGAGAAGAGACTTAAAGTTTTCCAATAAGATGTTAACGTATAGAGAAGAAAGAGCAAAGGAGATAGTATTAATGATTTAAAATACCATTCATTGAGTTTGAGAACAATTGTGGACAAAAGGCAAAGAGAGAAAGTTGAAGACAAGCTGGAGAAAAAATGAAGCACTTATACTATATTATTGTCCATTTATGTGTGTCTCATACTTTAGGAAATCGATTGCAAAAATGCCTGATTCTACACCCCACCCTGTACCTACACTCATAAATATGACTTAATAGTACTTTCATCAAGAAGTGGAGTTTATTTTCCATCCTTTGAATACTGGCTATATGACTTGTTTAATTAATAGAAGGACGCTATTCTGAAAGTATGCCATTCTGAGCCTTGTTCTCAAAAGACCTTATACGTTCCTCTTTCTGTCTTGCTTCTTCGTGTTCACTAGGAGGACATGTCTTCTCTTGGTTGTCTGCTTAGACTATCATCACCAGCCCAGGCTAGTTGCTAGATGATGAGTATTGACATGACGCAGAAACAAATTGTACCCCCCTGCGCCAAGCTTATTTTAGAGCTGCTATTCTCCACATCACTTGCCAGGTAACCACAACACAAGGGAAATACCAGCTAAGATGAGCTCCTCTTAGCTCAGATCAGCAAAGCCACCTTGCTGACCTCTAAAGTAATAAACAAAACTCACTGTTTATTGTAATATGCCAACAAATGTTTTGAAGTTACCTGTTATGCAGCATTGGTGTTGCTGAAGATAACTGATGCATTCACCCAAGACCAATATATCTTTGAAACAGAAATAGCATATTCTTTTCAATTATAGCCCCAAGATCTGTCACAGGCTGTGAGATAATAAGTAGATATTAACAATTATTTGTTTTATGAATGAATAGATGAGGAGTAGATGAATTAATGAAGGAATGAATGAGATCTTGAAAAAAACATAACAAATATCGGAAATTTATTTCTGGTTATTAAGTACTATCTAATTTCACAGTGGCTTATGTTAGGATTAGGAGTTAAGATACTACATATATGCTCAAAGGTGGATATTTTTATGTTTCCAATTTTTTATAAAGGTATAATTTGTAAAACGTTGATTCTATTAAGATATTTATAGCAGTTTAAAAAGAGCTTTCACATTTTATTCTCCCTTGATTTCACAGTAAATTTGTGCATCATTTAAGTATTTGAGTGAATATTTTATAGATGTGGAAAATATTTCAGGGTGATTAAACTAATTAGAGACAAGTATTTGAACATCATACACTCTAATTTCCCCATAATATCACAAAGACTGTTTTAGAAAAATTAACTTAGAGGAATGAGAGACAAAGGAGGATTTTAACTTGACATATTGACTAGAATTTTTTGAAATAATATGTTACAGTGATGTCCTCCCATAGGAATAATGTATAGGAAAAGGAGTAATTAGATGGCAGATAATAACCTATAAATCATCTTATTTACAAATGTAAATGCATTTGATAAAAATACCATTCTATTCCTGGCTTTAGATACTAAAAATGACTGAAAACAAAGAAAAACCATGCAGTCAAATCCAGTATTTCCAACATGAACAATAGCTAATTAGTAAATGTTTTGTTATTTTAAATTTTTTTGTAGAAACATTTTGGGCATTGATATTTTGCATTACTTTTTCTAAAATTTTGTGATGTTATTAAAACCTTACTGATTTGAGTTTTTGATATTTTGGTTTCTTTCTTTAAAAATCAATACAGTAAACAAAAGAGGAACCATCAATAATAGTAAGTGATATAATAAAAGTACAACTGGAAGGCATGGACATAACTATGCCTAAATAATAGTAAAATCTTTTTTTTTAAATTTTTTAACATCTATTTATTATTATTGAGAGACAGAAAGAGACAGAGAGAGACATAGCATGAGCATGGGAGGGGCAGAGAGAGGGAGAGACACAAAATCTGAAGCAGGCTCCAGGCTCTGAGCTGTCAGCACAGAGCCGAATGCAGGGCTCGAACTCACAAACCATCAGATCATGACATGAGCCAAAATTGGAAGCTTAACTGACCGAGCCACCCAGGTGCCCCAATAGTAAAATCTTTAAAAACTATCTTACAACAGTGGTTATTTGAAATTTATTAAATATATTTTGTTCATATAAATACCCACAAAGAAACTACTAGTCGTTTTTACTCTCTGTGTCACCTCTATCTTCTATGTATGCCTTTTTTTTTTTTTTTAACCACTTATGTTCCTTAGGAGCTATGAAAGCTACCATGTCTGTGGATCAGCAATATATAAATCTGTGAAGATAGTCTGACAATCTCATTGAAACTCTCTTTAGTGATTGTTGTTTGTTGTAATTATGTATTTCTCAGCATAAACATGGCTTGCAAAATTAGTTATACTCTATTTCCCCTTTCTCAACTGCCTGATCACCTCCAATGAAATATATTTCTTCCTAGGTTGATTTTGAAATCTATAACACATTTAGTTTCCCACCTTTCCCACCCCACTAGATTTCCTAAGATATCTGTTACTGACAACTCCTTAGTTCTTTCTGTTCTGTAAACAAGATGATGCCAACCTACTTCTGGGAAAAACTTCAACTATCAAAGGATCCGGACTCCCCAGTTTCATCTAATGCAGAATAAAATTTTAGTAAGAGAGTATCGTTTAATAGAATGAGTAATATAATTCCCTGGCAATAACATTAAGACATGAAAAGATTGAAGCACACTTACTACAAGACATTTCTTTCACATATTTAATCATTCATCCATGTCACATTTTTTTAAATGACTATTAGCAGGAGACTCATTGTTATGAGATGAAGGTGAGAATGATAACTAAGAAAGTACATTGGCTAATGGAGTACAGTATTCAGTGGGGATGGTAGGGAAGTGGAGCAGAAATGGAAATATGTGATAAACTTTTAATGGTAGACAGTGAATGTTTAATTGGCATATTTTTCAATAAAATGGAATGCAATTAAGTGAGGAAAGAAGGGAAGAAAGGAGGGAAGGAGGAAAGAAGAGAGAGAGAAAGAAATGTTTACTCTTACCATCCACACACTTTCAGGAACCCAAACCACAAAACCCTCCAAGGCTCCTGATTGAGAAAACCAGGATAGTCTCAGAAAGGAGAGCAATGGTCAGTAAATGTTCAGAATACATACCAACAACTCACACGTTTAAAATTCTCTTCAGATACCACATCACTAAGATCCCAAGGGGTTTGTCTCATCTCTCAACACCTACCTCAAAGCTGCTGTTCAACTGGTTCATGGATCTTTATATACATATATATTTTCCATAATGTAGATGGAACTATACTACATTTTGAGGACAAAAAAACTGCACTGCATTTGGGAAAGAACACAAATAGGAAGCAAAAAGGAAGATTTATAAATTAGAATATATTTTATTATCTACATTAAATATCCTTACCCCTGAGAGTTCTAATCCAACTCCATAGTCCCCTCTTTGTTATATATATGTGTCACAATTCAGTAACAAGTTCTAATATGTCTAGTGGGGAAAAACAAATGAATAAATCCACAAAGATGGATTATTTCTTCTTATGGTCTTTCTTTTATAAAGGAGGAAACATTTCCCAGCAGACTCACAAAGGTAAAGTGCTAGGCCTCATGGAAGTCAAAATTGAAGCTTGAATGAGATTACTATAATTAATTTAGATTAATTTGAAATATAATCCTAAATCACATGGGAGTTGGATAGTCCTTAAAATGGAGAGTCTGTTAATATGGAAAAAGTGGGCAATGACCTTAACACATTGTTTTTTAAAGCCAGTTACAGCAGACCACCTACTGTGTAGCCTTAAGCAACCATCAACTATCCTACTTATCATCTCCTCCTCCCCCTACACCTCCCTATCCTCCTTCTCCTTTTCCTTCTCCATCTCCCTCACCTTTTTTGAAGAGTGACTTGTATTAGAGGAATTGGAGAGGGAGGGCAGGTCCATGTCTCTAAGGACAGTATACTTGCTCTAAAAGGATACAGAGGCGGGGACAATATGTACTTATGGAAAGCATTTAGTGTAATTTATAGTATAATTGATCTTGTAATATGAGTTACAGAAAATAAAGTCCAGCACTATGTGATTGTGGTCAACATACAGAGTAGATGTGCCTATTGAAAGGGAGTTCACAGGAAAGTAGGTTTAGGTACATTTAATTTTGCTATATAGATGAGTGGTTGGAATTCAGACATTCTTTTTTTAATTTTTTTAATGTTTATTTTATTTTTGAGAGAGAGACAGAGCACAAGCTGGGTAGGGGCACAGAGAGAGGGAGACACAGAATCCAAAGCAGGCTCCAGGCTCCAAGCTGTCAGCACAGAGCCTGACGCAGGGCTCAAACTCACGAACCAAAAGATCACGACCTGAGCCGAAGTTGGACACATAACTGACTGAGTCACCCAAGCACCCTGGAATTCAGTCGTTCTTGATATTAAGGCATATTTGCACAGTGAATACATAGAACTATAGACATTCACTAGGAAAATTATTCTTACACTTTACTGGAAAATTAACCATATTACTGATCCTTTATACATACCACAATATTTTCATTTTTAAAATTATAATATGTAGTGGCTTTGATGTAAAGAAACACTTTGTGTACATATGAAGTCTCATATATATAGAATATTAAAACAATGCATAGTTAATATATATTTAAGGAAGAAGTCACATTTGAAAAAGGGAAAGCCGGTACAGAATGTTTAACATGAACTGAATCTGGAAAACATTCTAATCTAGGCAGTCCTTATAACAAATAGATTTGGGGGATTGTCACTTAGACTTTTTAGTTTCCTTTCCTGTAAAATTAAGAGTGTTTTAAAGTTTCATTCTATTTCCAATAATCTAACTTCAAGAAAACTAAAAAACAAATACATAGATGAAGAAATTAAGATACAAGTTTTTCCACTTAAAAAAAAGTAAAATGTTTTTGTCTGTTTTCCCTCTTCTATTTCCATGGTAAAATATTCACATTTATTTAACTTACTATCAAATACTGCCTATAGTCAAAGTCCACTGCTTAATAAGGTTGCCTTTAATCTCTCTAAAGCTAATTAGGATATTTTTTCTTTTTTTAAAAATATATCCTATCTGACAACTTTTATCTCTCATTTTAATGTACATGCAGTCAGTAAGCCAGAGATCAGTACCTTATTCCTGGCCATTTTTCAGCTCTTATCAGCTGTGAGTATCTTTCTGTCTCTTCCTTATCACACAATTACATAGTCTCTAGTGGTTTCAATTCTCTCTCCTTCTCAGAGCAGTACTGAGTCTAGCATATCAGTGTGACAAGGTGCACATTTCTAATGGAGCCATATTCTTTGGTGTTGACCAATAGCATGAGCAAGTTAATTCATTTAAGATTGATTCAATGCATCAAATACATTTAAAATTATGATGTTTATTTCAACAATAAAGAATGTTAAATCACCAAACACATACAGTTTTATCAAAATAAAATTATGTGTATAGAAAAAGAGTTTGGTTTTTACTGAAAGAAATTATGGCATATGCTTTGAGAATCTCCTTTTCACTCGCTGAAAATAAACTTGCCTGGCACAAGTACTTGAATAATTCATGAGAGAAGAATAAAAGATTTATCAATAAAAACAGGGTCAAGTTTCCAATGTGGAGTTTTAAAATATGAGTATATGCTAGAACAACATCAGAGGAAAGTTATATATTTGAATGCTCAATTTAAGTCCAGTACAGGTCTTTGTTAATAACTTCATATAGGAATTTCCCACCTTACCACAAAGCCTATGATATTTCAGAATCACTGATTTGTAAATATTACACTGGGGGAAAATCCTCTCATGCCTCTGAAATCATTTTCCAGTATATCAGTTTTTAAGAACAACTCAAGTATCCTTAACATAGTAACAGAAGTGTTTTCTCCCCACAGAGCTACTTACATAGCTTCATGTAGCATAGGCTTTCAGAAGAGACTATCACATAGACTTCCTGTCATCTACTATGATGCTATGCCTGATTCATGTATATGTATGACTCTCATATATTTATGTTACATATTCTCATATTTGATGAAGCTATAGGTAAATGCTAGAGCAAGACCATGTGGATGTGATTACACTGCAGGCATACATTTATCAGGAGTGGAAGAAGAACTGTCAGCTAATGCCCCTGCATACAACTATCATAATGGCCCTGACAGGTTCCTGCCAAGCAGGCAGGGCCATTCCAGAGATAGCACAACTGCCAAAAGCAAGACAAATGCTTTTAGAATTGGTAATACATCATATCAGCTGTCTCAAACTTCTCCTTAGTGTATTGATTATAATTAAAATAAACTAATTAGTTAGAATTATAATCATGATGCACATAAATGTTGAGCTCACAGATGAGAGGGGAATGGCACTATGGATTATCAGGGTAATGTTTAACAATGATAAGGATGAACTGAATCTGGAAACTTAACCTGGTAAACATGTAGAGTAAGCATTACACATTTTTTACACAGATGTTCTGACCAGAAAAATTTCCTACTTAAAGGAAGTTGTGTTTTTTGTGTGCTTTGTTTTGTTTCGTTTTGTTTTGTTCTGCTTTAAAATCTTTCTCCTAGGAAATCTCCCCTCCAGGAAGGTTTGACAGACTGTTAATCAGTTGGTCACTTGTCATGATATTGCTCTGTGTCATAAAGTGTCACAATACAGAGTATATAAGAATTATTAATTTAATTAATTAATTAATTAATTATTTGTTTATTTATTTATAAGGCATATACCTGATAACATACTTTAAAAAGGAGTATATTGGCTCTTAAAAGTCACATAGTGATTTTTATAATCACATAACTTTCCTCACACATTTGACAGTTCATTGTTTATGGATAGTAATAATAAAAGGCAACCCCCAAGACAGGGATTTGCTGAAGTCCCTAAAATAATTTGCTATTACTCTTAGTCATAGTATCAGTGTCCTAACAACACTGCAAGATTCTGTTGGCAGATATTGTACAGTTTACTAAATGTGAATCTATATTATTGGGAACAGGATATAGTCATCAATATTTATTTGGACTCAGATTACAGTGAATACCAAAATAAATACCAATGTAATATCACTACATATGACTATTTAAAAACCAGATATTTTATTCCTTGGAAATTGTTTTCATTAACTTTTAACTTATTCAGACTGTCACATAGAGAAATATCAAATGTAAAAAAAAATTCCACAGTCTACATGGCCAAGAGCTTTTTTTTTCTTCTATGAAATACTGGGTTGAAAGACAATGAGTCAACTTCTCATTGTAAATAGTATTTCATGAGCTATACCTACAAATGTTAAGAGTTGTATTTTTAGCATTTTAATATGTTGCTGTTATACTGTCAGGAATGGAAGAATAGCAATTTTAAAAATTGGTTAACTTGTAGTCAGAAATGATTTCTTAATTTAGTAGGACCTGGTAACAGATATGAAAAATTCATAGCTTCAACCGAGCAGTGACCTTTTTTTTTTTTTACCTAAGTATATATATGCAATGAATTAAACTATGGTGTTACATAGCCACCTATAAAGTGCTCAGTTATTACTCTCCTTTTTCTTAAAACAAATCTGATAGGGGGCGCCTGGGTGGCGCAGTCGGTTAAGCGTCCGACTTCAGCCAGGTCACGATCTCGCGGTCCGTGAGTTCGAGCCCCGCGTCGGGCTCTGGGCTGATGGCTCAGAGCCTGGAGCCTGTTTCCGATTCTGTGTCTCCCTCTCTCTCTGCCCCTCCCCCGTTCATGCTCTGTCTCTCTCTGTCC
Source organism: Leopardus geoffroyi (assembly GCF_018350155.1). NCBI lineage: Eukaryota > Metazoa > Chordata > Mammalia > Carnivora > Felidae > Leopardus > Leopardus geoffroyi. Next base: position 90,365,897 of record NC_059328.1, read on the forward strand.
CAAAAATAAATAAACGTTGAAAAAAAAAAAAACAAACAAATCTGATAGTAACAATAGCTAATACCCATTGAACAAATATTATGTGTTGAGGACTGTGTATAATTTGTATTTACATGTTTTTTATCCTTTATAATAACCCTGTTTATAATGTAGATATTATCCCTTACACACTTGGAGTGGTGTGTCTTTCCCAAAAAAACGGTAGCAGTGACTGAGCCAGTATATGGATTCAGGACAGAACAGGCTTTGAAAACAGTCTTTGGTTGTAAACATAAAAGCAAGGATTATAATAGATTAAGGTTTATAGAATGATACAGCCTATTATACCATTAATTCTCAAATGTAACAAAAAAACAAAGCTACAGTCCTTGAATGATGAAAGCTAAGATTCACAGATGGTTTGGGGTGAAAATAGCCTTTATTAAATACATCAGCAATTGACCGAAGGGCTTGCTTATAATTAGACATCTTCTCACCTTACCACTATTACATACATGAGCCCTTTAAGATAAAAACCATAACAACATTAGACTTCCTTGAAGTACTTTACTTTTTAAAAATAATTTATTGGAAATGTTTAAGCAAATATAAATTTGTAAAGGGCCTGATTCAATTCAGCATGCATATATTATTTTTAATGCACAATGCACAGAACTCCTCTATTACAATAAAAAGATAGATAAAGAAAAAGAAATCTTCCTGTCATTACCCTCAATGCAGTGGGAGAGACAAATGGGTAAGTGCAAGACAATTTGATAAATGTTGAGATAGAAGTATGGCCAGGGTACCACTGAAGTAGAAAATATTGCCGAAATTTGTCTCTGCCTGTTTCAGTCAGGTTTGAACAAAGAAGCATAGCAACTTCATTTTGAGATGACTCAAAACCACAAGATAAGGTGGTCTGGAAGGAAAAATAAGTATTAAGTGGGATGGAGCAAGGAAAAATGGGGACCTGCTAGGGTGAGCTGAAATCTACAATGGACATAGTTGTCAGTGCCTCACCACCTCCAAACTCCAAACACTGATAATGGAGGTGATGTGTAAGGAAGGTCGATTCCATTTGGCCCTGTGCTGAAAATGGTCCTAAGGAGTCTGTGAGACTGAAGAAAGGACTGGCCAGATGCTGCCATGCACCAGTAAGTGAGGCAGCAGATGAGCAACAATGAACGTGAACAGTATTGGAGCATGGGATCTGTATGAACTATCTTCTGTGGAATAAAGGAGTGCCCACCTATGCTTTCTACTTTCTGTTTCTCATACAAAACAGACAAACAAGCAAACAAACAAAAAACAAAAAACCTCTTGTGGCTCACCATAATTGGTAACATAAAGGGAAGAGAATTCTGGGAAAAGTAGTTCCAGTTTAGCTAAATTGATACAATTAAAATCCATTCCTGAATGTTCAAAAAATATTATATATCAAAGATGGGAAACCTGAATGAGTAATGAAGGCATTCACACCTTGAAAAGAGCCTAATCATATTTGAACAACGTTTACTATTGTAGTAGAAATGTGTCAGATACTCATATAGATATACAAAATACTATCTTTCTTACTTCTAACAATTTATTTTTATTTTTTACAACTTTTATTTTGTACAATATGATTTCATAAAATGTGAAATAGTACAAAGTTTCCTGTCCTAGAAATATTTAGTTTGCAAATATCAAATGGGATATATCCTTTAATATTCATGTGAATTTTAAATGGATGAATACTTAAGATGGGGATGGCAAGATGTCACACATACATTAGTAGGCATCGATACTTTTTTTTTTAAGTTTATTTATTTATTCTGAGAGAGAGAGTGTGTGTGTGTGAGTGGGGGAAGGGCACAGAGGCAGAGAGAGAATCCCAAGCAGGCTTCTTTCTGCGTGGAGCCCAGCACGGAGCCCCTTGTTGGTAGGACTCCATCTCCGGACCTTGAGATCCCGACCTGAGCCAATATCAAAAAGTGGATGTTTAACTGACTGAGCCACCCAGGCACCCTTCAATACTTCTGAATTAAAATACAAATACTGTTAAAATGAATGCTTACATTTATGATGTAGTGGAAATTAACCTCTTTAAAACCACATTTAAAAAATATGCTAACTGTGCCAAAATGAAATGTTGAATAATGTTCAACATGAAATATTTATAATGAAAAATATGATAAAAATCATTGATTTTTTGAGTATGTGATCCTTTTACATACACAATTCAGAGAATTATACATTCACAAATAATATACTAATTATAAAAATACAAATAAAATTAAATTATTTACTGACTCAAAAATAAATGAGAAAAAAGAAGTATAACTGATATGCTAAGAAAAGAAAGAAAATGAAATTGTATAAAATGCTCAGTTAAAACCATAAAAGAGAAGAGTGGAAGACAAAAATAGAAAAAAACAGCAAAGGAAACAAATAGAAAACAGAAACAAATAGTATAGATACTCATTCAACTATATCAATAACCATTTTGAATGTCAGAAGTCTTAATGAACCAGTTAAAAGTCAAAGATTGTCAGAGTGGATCTGGAAACAAGAGCCAACTATATGTTGTCTTCAAGAAACCCACATTAATTGTAAAGATGCATATAGATTAAAAGTCAATAGATGGGAAAAGATATGCTACGTGGACAGTAATCAAAGTACGCAGGAAGAGCTATATGAATTTCAAATAGAGCAGACTTCAGACCAAGGAAAGTTGTCAAGGATAAAGAGGGGTGAGAATTTGCCAAAATTCACATAAGAAGAAATAGATAACTTTAATAGGCCTTTATCTATTAAATAAATCAGTAATTAATAACCTGTCAAAATAGAAAACACAAGACCCAGATGGGTTCAGGTGAAGTCTGCCAAACATTTAAGGAAAAAATTATACCAATTCTCTGCACAATCTCTCACAGAAGACAGAAGCATAGGGGATACTTCCTAATTCATTCTATGAGATTATCATTACTCTAATACCAAAACTACATAAAAACATTAGAAGTAAACTACAGACTATAGTTTGAACATAGATGAAAAAATCCTCAACAAAGACAAATCAAATCCACTAAAAGATAAAAAGAATTCTACACCATGACAAAGTGGATTTTTCCTTGGTATTGTTAGTTCAACATTTGAAAATCAATTTATGTATTCCATCACAGCAGATTGAAAAAAAGAAGAAGAGGAACAAAAGAAAAATCACATGATGCAGAAAAGCAGTGTTGACAAAATTCAACACCAATTCATGATAAAAACTCTCAGTAAATTAAGAACAAAGGGGAACTTCTTCAATTTGACAAAATAATGTCTAAGAAAACTTAAAGCTAACTTCATAATTAGTGGTGAGAGACTAGAAGTGTTCCCACTAAGATCAACATAAGGCAAGAATCTTCCCACACCACTTCTTTTTTACATGGTACTAGCAGACCAAGCTAGTGCAATTAGACAAGAAAATTAAATAAAGTATACAAATTAGGAAGGAAAGAATAAAATTACCTCTATTCACAGCTAACATGATAGACTATGGAGAAAATCCAAAAAAAAAAAAATTGACAAAAAATACTCCTAAAACAAGTAAGTGATTATAGCAGCATTGAGGATACAAGGTTAATACACAAAAGTTTATTGCTTCCCTATCTACCAGCAATGAACTAGTGGAATTTGAAATAAAAAGTATAATACATTTTACATTAGCATCCCAAAAGTGAAATACTTAGATGTAAATAAAAAAATATGTACAAGATCTGAGAAACACAAACTACAGATGAAAGAAATCAAAAAGCTAAATAAATAGTTCATGGATAGGAAGCCTCAATATTGTCAATGTCAGTTCTTTCTATCCTTGACCTATTGATTCTGTGTAATCCCAGTCAAAACTCAGTACATAATTTTATGGATATAGACAATCTGATTCTTATTTTATATGGAAAGACAAAGAACCAGTATAACCACCACAATATTAAAGAGAAAAAAGTTGGAGTACTGACACTACACAACCTCAAGACATACTATAAAGCTATAGTAATTAAGACAAGGTGGTATTGGCAAAATAATAAACAAATCAATGGAACAGAATAGAGGACCCAGAAGTAGACCTACATCAACTGGCCTTGCCAAAGGAGCAAGGACAATACAATGGATCAAAATAGTCTTTTCAACAAATGGTGCTGGAACAACTGGACATATAGATGCAAAATAAAAAAAAAATCTAAATACAGACCTTATATCCTTCACAAAAACTAAATCTAAAATGTATCACAGGCCTAAAAAACAAGACAAACTATAGTGTCCTAGAAGAGAACATAAAATCAAATGACCTTGAGCTTGTTGATGACTTTAGATAATAACACAAAAAGCACAGTCCATGAAAGGAAGAATTAATAAAATGGATTTCATTAAAATTAAAAACTGCTCTGCAAAAAGCAATGCCAAGAGAATGGAAGACAAGCCACAAATTGGGAGAAAATATTTGCAAACAACTGATAAAGACTAATAAAGAACTGTTATCCACAATATACAAAGAACCCTCAAAAGTCAGCGCTGAGAAAATGATCAACCTGATATAAAAATGGGCCAAAGATCTTAATAGACACTTTACCAAAGGTGATATAGAAATAGCAAATATGCATATGTAAAAAGATGTTCCACCTTTCATGTCATCAGGGAAATACAAATTAAAACAGTAGTGAGATACCCTTATAGACCTATTAGAGAATGTCCAAAATCCAAGAAACTGATAACACAAAGTTGTTTTTTTTTAATTTTTTTAATATTTATTTTTATTTTTAAGAGAGACAGAGACAGAGTGCAAGCAGGGGAGGAGCAGAGAGAGAGGGAGACACAGAGTCAGAAGCAGGCTGCAGGCTCCGAGCTGTCAGCATGGAGCCTGATTCTGGACTCAAACTCATGAACCGTGAGATCATGACCTGAGCTGAAGTCAGACACTTAAGCAATTGAGCCATCCAGGCGCCCCAATGTGAAATTCTGGTGAGGATGTGCAGCAGCTGGAACTCTCATACAGTGCTGGTGGGATGACAATATGGTACAACCAGTTTAGAAGACTATTTGATGGTTTCTTACAAAATGAAACATACTCTCACCATATGATCCAGCAATCACACTCCTTGATATTTGTCCCAAGGAACTGCAAAGTGTAGCTACACAAAAGACAGTATCAAAATATTTATATCAGCCTTATTCATAGTTGCTAAAACTTGGAAGCAACCAAAATGTCTTTCCTTCAGTAGGTGAATCGATAAATAAACTATGATACATCCAAAGAATGGAATATTATTCAGAGGTATCATGCCATGAAAAGATATAGAGAAACTTTAAGTGGGTATTAGTGAAATAAGCCAATCTGAAAAATTGATATACTATATGATCTCACCTATATGACATTCTGGAAAAGACAAAACTATGGAGATAGTAAATAGATGGGTGATTACTAAAGGTTAAGGGGCAGGGAGAGATGAATAGGCAGAACACAGAGAATTTGGGGGGCAATGAAACTACTTTATAAGATACCATAATGGTGGATATATTCCATTGTACATATATCCAAATCCATAGAATGTACACTTATTGAAACCTAATGCAAAATATGGATTCTGAATATTAATAGTGTGTCAGTACAGGTTCATCAGCTGTAACAGTTATACCACTCTGTGGGGAATGTTGATAATTGGGGAGGCTATGTGTGTATAAGGACCATCAGTATATGGGAAATCTCTGTACTTTCCCCTCAGTTTTGCAGTGAACCTAAAACTACTCTAAAAAATAAAGTTTACTTCAACCAATCAATCAGTCAGTCAGTCTTTAGAGAGAAAGGGTTTACACACCAACATCCTAACTTATGTGAGTAGGCCTTACAACTGAGAATCTGAAATGGCCTGCATTTACACCCTGACTGTACTGTGTATCCTGGTACAGTTTACTTAATGCCACTACCTCAGTTTTTTCCTACGTTAATGTAAGTATTGATATTATCTAGGTCACATCATTCCTTTTATTATTAGACTCCAAATAAATTATTTCATATAAATTAAATCTCTTGAGTGTTCTACCAAGTTCCAACCACCATAGAATTCTTTTTCAAAATGAAAGTACATATGCTGTGGAAGCATAAGGAAGGTTAGTTTTGCTTAGATCACTGTTTTTCTCATCCCCTCACCCTCCTCCCTATCGCAAGTGTTCCATATAGTGTTCCTTCAACTTTGTTTTTGTGAGGCACACTGATTGCCTTAAATATAACACATCTTATTTCAGCCTGTTACCTCCGTTGATGTGAAAATCACATTAATGATGACATCCGGTCCCAGTGGTCACGCATCATTATATTCTCTCTTACTTTCTTCATAGCATTATGGCATGTATTCTATTTTGCTAATTTATTTTCTTCTACAAACTCCCTAAAGTGGACATTTACCAAGTTTTCGCTGCTGATGACAATTCCTTATACATTTTGCCTTGGAGATTCATATGTATCTTTGTGTTCAACAACCCTTATTTGCAACTGAGTACCAAATCTATGTATTGTGATTTATATGGATAAATATATAGTTAGAAAATAGATATAAACATTATTAAGTGTATATATATATGTGTGTGTATATATATATTCAATAGTACGTATACATATATGTTAGTATCTATAATTCTTGGTAGCTATATCAATAAACATATCTATACCTAAAATCTGTACCCCTTTCTCTTGAACCAGAAATCTGCTTTTTGAAATAACTGCTTTTCCTTAAAGTTTACATGTACAGTACTATATTATATATATAGCAGCCTGTCTACAACATAAAATCTCATATGTCTTCTATTGCTATAATCCTAGATTCTACAGGCTTTGCTAAAGTATACTACCCACTAACACGATTGACTGTATCATATGAATGAAAATAATTTAAACTTTTCTGAATATTTGCATAAAGAATAAATGCAGCTCCTAAGTTTCCCAAGTATGTCTGGTGAATCTCAGTATCTTATTCATGCTTAAGACCCATCCTGCCATATTCTGCCACTCTGGCAGTTTCCTGTCCAGAAATCTACTTTAAGGGAGTAGAGGGTCTTCTTTCTACCCACATAGCTTAAAGAATCCTGATTTTTATGTCATAATTTTCCTTTGAGATCTCAAAGTGGCACCTTAGCTCCTTAGTCCTATTATACACAGTTCATTTTTGGAATAGGGAAAATCTTTCAATCACACTAGACACCACTCCCCCCCCCCCCCATTAGAACCCTAGAGCAGTGATATGACTTTGGAAAGTACCTCAGCATTTTTTTGCAAGCTTTATTTCTACAAGTTTTGAACATAAGCTAGGGAGGTATCAAAAAACAAATTTTAAAAATATATAGTTGATTCTCATTGATCACAGTATTTATCTACTACAAAGTTGCCATAAACACTGAATTAGCAAATACTGAACTATCCCACCTGGGGAAATACAGGGTCAGGTTGTTGAGAGCCTCTGGTCTCAACAAAGGCCTTTACAAAGGTAGTTCTTTGGCAAAGTTCTTACAAAGCAACATATTCTCATCAGCATTGAAAATCTGTTGTTCTACATAACTATTTTCCATATAGTATAAATACTATATGCAAGTATTTTAAAATTTTTTCCAAGGCATCCGAATCTGCAGAACTTGCCTTGCCTGAGAGTTTAACATTCCTCAGACCTTATCACCTTTTGAAACATAGAATCCAACCAGACTAGCCAGGAAGATTTTAACATTTTCCTTATCCTGGGTAACATGACTGTAAATTTCTTCGTATTTCAGCTCACAACAATGTTATCTATTGCACTTTTTTTTTAATCTGTCTTCCTTTCCTAGATGTATGGCATTGTTGATTCATTAACATTGAACTCACAGCCAACAGAACTATAACTCATGCCTGAATGAAGCTTATCTAATACACATATTTTCTCCATAAGGCACATTGCGGGCTTCATGCACTTAGGAACGCTGAACCTCACTTCAGCACTATGCTAATGGGGCATTTTAAACAGCAAAGCCACCAACAAAAAGCACAAAATGTAGAGGAAAAAAAAAGGCAATAAATAGATCTTGAAATGGATACTTTATTACAATATGAGAACTGAAGCGAAGGCAGAGTGCAATCTCATTCAGCCTGAACTGGAAACAAGTGCGTTGAGTGACACAAATTTTCCTTGGTTTTGAGCGTATCTGTGAATGACCGCAAAGTATCTGTAAGTATTCCTTTTGGGGCTTCAGATGCATGTTAGCGTGTAAGCTAATTGGCAAATACAGAATCTGTAAATAGTAGGTATGAACTGTATAATGCTGTTCCCTGTATCCTAATTCTGGTATATTTCATGAGATTGAATATATTTTATGGGTTCCAGGAGAAAGAGAAATAGCAATATGAAATATATCAAATACTAATCTATCTATTCTATATCCATCATGGACACTGTCATCAAGTATAAATTATTTCTTTGATTATGTGATTTTTTGTAAATCTTTGTCACTCAAATTGATATTTGGGAAATCTCAGATGATTAAATATGATGAAGTATCTAATTTGGAATATTTATGTCTTTCATTTTATAGCTTGCTTATTTGATGAGTATAAATGAAATGCTTAAAGGTATACAGGATAATGGTATAAATTGTATTTATTTTATCATTTTATAATACAGAAATATTTTTCAAACAACCAATATGTTTGTGTTTCATAACTACTAACAGATGGTAAACAACATTACCCACACTGGAGGCATCATAAGCAAAACTGCTAGGAATGAATGATCCTAATGTAAAAATATCTAGACCTCTTCAGAGCACTACAGTCCCCATCCTGAAACAATTTTCCCTGAGTAAACACATATTTAATATGCTGGTAAGAATTTTTACATTAACATGCACTAAAAAAAAGAAAAATGGAAAGTGGGAATTAATTTTATGGAAGAGTAAATCCCATAGAGATCTTTTTTATTTATACTTACTACTACTTCTTCAAGTTACTAAGAAATTATTTTCTATACAGATCTCCCTGAATAAAAATACAATTAGATGCCTCCTAAGACCCAAGAATTACCATTTTTCAAATCATCTTGCAGAACTTCCTTTGACGTGGTCACTATTCCTTTTCATACAACTTCCATGGTCAAAATAAATGTAGGCCGCCCTGAACATGATGTCCTTCTTGGATATTCAAAGTAAATCTTCAGTATTCCAAAGTACTTTGTATCAACTAATTTTGTTCTGTGGAAGCCAGTGTTTTCCAAGTTTATTTGAGGAAAAAAAAACATATTTTAGAAAGTGTGGGTAATGCTTACAGTTACAGATTATGGCGTCAGATTGACTTTGAATCCTAGCATGGAGAACCAGAATGAATTGTTTATCCTCCCTTTAGATTAGTTTCTTAGTTTATAATGTGAAATAATAGCAGTACTGATCTTCTAGAGTTCTGTGAGCTTTCATTAAGAATGGTGCTTACTCCAAATTAAACCTTAACAAAACATTAGTTATTACAAAAAGGAAAATGGTCTTCAGTAGAAAATGGTTTGGAAAACATCACTAAAGGACATTCAGTGCATTTAATACTCCCTTCTTGATTTAAATTTATTCCAAATTTGAATTGCATAAATTTAATACTGGGCCTTAGATACCGTTTTCTTTTGTGCATGAGAAAAGTAAACCTTGGAAAGACCAAATGACTTGCCCAAGGTCATACAACTCATTTGTGGTGCAATTAAGTTAAGAAATCCAGTCTTCTAATTACTAATTGAAGAGCATTTTCTTTTCACTTGGCTGCCTCTCATATACTCAGATATTCACATATTGATTCTCTTTCAATCTAAGGGAAAAGACACTATGCAAAGGGAAGGTGTTAGGAAATCAATTTCCTATTACATTAGTCATTAATGCTATCGAATGTCATGCTTTCTCATCACCACTCACTCCTTATCATTGAAACACTTCAAGGTTACAGTCCACTATAACACAAAAATTATTTTCCACCCAAAATATTAGATCATCAAACTTTATATCCTGTCAATTTGTCCTTCCTCCCGTAGTATACTATTCATTAATTACTCTTTATTTTGTTAGCATGTTATGATTTTTCTTCTTAAACATGGCCAATTTTAATTTTAAACTTATTTCACGAGGGCACATGCATCTCCTATTTTCAACATCTGTATTTTGTAATTTCTTCATGTGTTTTTTTTTTTTTTTTTTAATTTTTTTTTTCAACGTTTATTTATTTTTGGGACAGAGAGAGACAGAGCATGAACGGGGGAGGGGCAGAGAGAGAGGGAGACACAGAATCGGAAACAGGCTCCAGGCTCTGAGCCATCAGCCCAGAGCCTGACGCGGGGCTCGAACTCACGGACCGCGAGATCGTGACCTGGCTGAAGTCGGACGCTTAACCGACTGCGCCACCCAGGCGCCCCTGTAATTTCTTCATGTGTTTGACTTAATAATGTTTTATATAGTACAGATAATCACTAGATTTTTTTCAGGTTAACATTAACCCATCCATAGCAGTGGTTTTCATGTAACATATAAGTTGGTCAGTTATATGACTGATTCTTTAAAATGCAAAATTATTAAATTCAGTGCTGAGTATCTCACGTAGCTCAGGATGAGAAATTTTGCAGAAGTCATTGCTTATTAAAATACATAAAAGGAAACTACATATTCATTAGAAAATGATGAAAATATGCCTATTGAAATACAAATAACTTGTACAAGAAATTTATTTTTAGAAATCTAATAAACATATTTAAATTGCCCACTTTTTAAAAAAATCAGAAAAGCAAATTAAAACAGAATCATGTTCAATAAGATAATTAATGCATGCAAAGAAGTAACCACTTACCTGAACTGCTTAAACAAGTCACTTGCATGAACTGCTTTGTACAGATTTTTGAAGGCCATTTGGGCCTTCTTTTCAAATGCTGTATAAAGGGTGAGAGGCAAGATTGCTGCAACAGTGCACCTTGCAATGTAATATAAAAATCCACATTTAGAAGTTGCTGAATTCCTAACATTAAGGATTTTGATTAACACATGATGGCACATAAAATGTATCAGAGTACTATAAAAATGCAGGAGAAAGGATATTACAGAAATCTGCTGAATGATTCATTTTTTTAAGTTATTTTAAGTATATAAAAATGTCTGGATTAGGTTATATAGTGTATTATATAGAGAGAGTATATATATATATATATGTGTATATATAGAGAGAGTTCACACTACCAGTCTCTTGAGTAGTGGGATTTGAATGCATTTTGTTATTCCTTTTTGCCCTTGAGTGTGCATTACTTTGATGATAAAAGTCCATCTATTTAAAATTACAACACCATAATAACTTATATTACATTCCTTCTCCATATGGAGAAATTAGAGCCATAAAAATTAAGTCATTGTTAATTTTTAATTACTTCAAAAATGTGATCAAAATTTAGAGCTGGAAATATGATTTTACTATAAAAATATAAGAAAGATATAGGGATGTGGACAGAATTTATTTTCAGTAATGTTTAAAATATATAACCATGATATCAAATACCTTTTATCCTAGTTAATACCTTCATTGTCAATCTCACTATTATTGTAAATGATAAGCAAATAATATAATTATGCTTTTGTTTTCAGGGAACTTCTTCTACCAAACTAGTTGGCTATTAGGAACTGTAATATTCTTTTTAAAAAAAAATTTTTTTTCCAACGTTTATTTATTTTTGGGACAGAGAGAGACAGAGCATGAACAGGGGAGGTGCAGAGAGAGAGAGGGAGACACAGAATCGGAAACAGGCTCCAGGCTCTGAGCCATCAGCCCAGAGCCCGACGCGGGGCTCGAACTCACGGACCGCGAGATCGTGACCTGGCTGAAGTCGGACACTTAACCGACTGCGCCACCCAGGCGCCCCAGGAACTGTAATATTCTTAATGGATAAATTAACACTTGCTGTTTTAAATTCTTTAAAAAGACTGCTTGGAGTAAATTCATCACAATCTTTATGATTTCTAATTTCACTTTACACACATCACCATTCATCATGTGTGTTCTGTAAAATAAATCTTTCTATACACATTCTTTCTAATATCAATCTGTATCCCACAATGAATGTGTCTACTCTAAGTCTGCATATACAAGGGAAATGAGATTGTACCAGGTTTTGTTTGTCTACTAACTAAATTTTTCATGATGATGTTATTTAATGCAAGCGTTTGCATGAAGAGAAGCAGGCCCACTTTTGCAAGTGATGTATTGTTTTGTATTCCATAAGCAAAGGACCTTAAAAACTCAGAAAGGATAATAGCATGACCAGTAGTCCATGGCAGTGCCCACCTAGTAGGCAAGCACCTGGGGAAACCACACATTACTGATAAACACCTCATTTTGTTTGTAAAGGGATTGATTACTCACAGTTGTTTATACCATTCTAAAATAAAGAAAGTTAATATAGCTATTGTGCTAATGCTTTTCCAACTAAAACATATTGGAGTTCAGTTAGAAATTGAGAAATGCCCTTTATACTCCAATGCTTTCTTCATTTCCAAAAAGGCTTTGTTTTAATAATACTCTTTGTAAAATATCTTAACTTATTATCAAATAATAGGAAAGGGGAATATTCTTTCAAATAAGCTATATTGGACATTTTTCTAAAATGTAGTCTCCAAAACTGTTTGGAAATGGAGGAAAAGGGCAGAGATAATCTTATTAGTGTTAGCAGGAATTTAAACATAACGAATGCCAGATTGTTCTACCTATATATAATCCATCTTTCTGGGAGTTGCTGACCTTTGGAAAGGGCACTGAGAGTTGCCTAACTACACAGAAAAAAATTGTCCTCTATGAATACCCATGTGTTAGAAATAATTGGGATTGACAACATATTTTGTATTCCTATCTTCACTTAATCTATGCATCTTAATTTGTTAAAAGTCCTTTATATTTCTTAATTTCATTTTTTTAAATATTTATTTATTTTGAGAGAGAGAGAGAGAGAGTGAGCAGGGGAGGAACAGAGAGAGGAGGGGAGAGGGAGAATCCCAAGCATTCTCTGCACTGCCAGTGTGGAGCCTGGAGCAGGACTTGAACTCACGAATCGTGAGATTATGACCTGATCTGAAATTAAAAGTCAGATGCTTAACTGACTGACCCATCCAGATGCCCCCTAAATTTATTTATATTAGGACACCATACATGATCTCATTCCCCACTGTACACACACATAAAATATATTCACTAAAATATCATTGTGATGCCTGAATCTATAGAACTTCCTAAATAAATCCTTAAGAATCAAGTGATCTTCTGATTAATGTTTCTTACACTTAACCACAGTGCAAATAGAGTACTTTCTTAACAACCACAGTTTCAAGATGGAATAGATATATGTGTTATACAAAATCTTTAACCTCTGATTATTTTCAAGAGCATTTTTAGTTTCATAATAATCTCTCATAAAATATTATTTTTGTTCAAAAAAATATGGCTTGGGGCAACTGGCTGGTTCTCTTGATCTCAAGGTTGTGAGTTTGAGCCCCACGCGGGGTATAGATATTACTTAACTAAATTAAAACTTTTAAAAATAATATAATTTAGGTTTTGATTGCTTAAATTTATTTTCAGTGGCACAGAAGCAATATATTTCTTTAGACAGCACTTCCTAATATTTTCATCTCGAAATAAATTACTAGCAGATTCCAAATGGAAGTAAGAAAGGGAGCAGACCTGCAACTGACCTCTCTCAATCTTCACTTCTTACTCTTTGCGTTCTCAATTTTGCCTCTATTCTACAAAATGTGCACTTGTGAAGTCTACCCATTTGTTTTAGCTCTCTGCCACGCACCTCTGAAAGTATGGATTCTGATATCTCTGCGGTTCTTTATATCGATGAGCACCTGCTCATCATTACATTTCCTGGCAGCTTTCCAGTTTTCATGCTGTAGCACTGTCATCTCAATTTTGTCTCTGCTTCCAGCCTCTATATAATTTTTACCATCAGAGAAGGGACAGTAAAGACATGGCAACTTTTAAACTGATAGGCAGGTGACAGCTGCCTAGCAGAAAGGATTTGAGGCTGCCCTTTGATTACCAACTCCCAGAAGTCCTTTAAGAGGAATAGTGCTTTTTCCCACATGCACCCAATCGCAACTCACATAAACCTTTTACGATAGCCACGTCACACCGTACTCATGTTTTAATTTGCATGACAGTCTAGTTCACTAGATAAGTTTTCAGCCAGCATCTGTTGTGTTGGCTGCTCAGTTCCCTTGTTCCTACCCCAGTGCCTAGCACAGAGAAACCACTCAACAAATGCTTCTCAACAATTACATAAATGGAGAGTAAATGAGTATTGCCAAATTGACTGGAGCTTTGACTTTTAAGCTCAGTGCTTGGACAATGTGAAGAAGGAACTTGATCAGGAAAAGGAAATAAAATTTAATGCATACCATTATGTTGACTATTTTAATTTTACTTAAAAATGAAATAAACTGAAGGGATCCCCCACATTTGTGAAGCTTCTGCTGAAAAGAATTTTTTCAAAATTGTATGCGATATTAATAGCCCCCAGCACAACCTTCTGAGAGGAGTGAACAAAATGACTCAAATTGGACAGTGAATATTATTTTACCAATGATTATATTTTATACTTAAAAATACATATCGACACCAGAGATTGTATTTTACTTTTATGTATATATCTTATAAAAACAGTATCAGATGTGACAGTGTGACAACTCAGAAAATATACCAGCCACCCTCCTAGATTCATTGCCCCATTCACTCTTTTTTTTTTCCTAATAATCTACTCAGGATTTGATAATAATTGGGTGATGACCATGGTGAAAAAATGAATAGAGGATATCTTCTCTGATCTTCTTAGTATCCTGCCAAATGGAAAAAATAAAGTGTGATAAAGTGTGATACTAATTTACTATAACATCCAACTCATCTTGCAAATGTTTTTCAAAAACATAAAGTTCTCCATAAAAAAAGAGAAACATCTCTAGTTATGAAACATCAATACTTAATCTTTTGTAGCAAGAACAAAGCTACTGGCAAAACAAAGCCACTGCCCTCTTTTGCCCAACCTCACACATACATGCACGCAAAATAGACAAAGCAGTTACTTGAACGCAGATTCATTTGGATGATGTTACTTTGGACTTATATGCAGATAGGTTTATGAGAAGTATTTTTGGAATATTGTCTGTAATATCTTTGTTCCCTTGCTTTGGAAGCATGGCTCTCTAAACCAGGAACAGATTATAGCCTACTTTACTTCAAATAATTATAATCAAACCTAAAAGAAAAAAGGAAAACTATTTATTGCTCCATTGCATGAGTCACTGTAGAATTCTTAGATTTTGGTTGCTTGCTTGCTTGCTTCCTTCCTTCCTTCCTTCCTTCCTTCCTTCCTTCCTTCCTTCCTCTCTCCCTACCTCCTTCTTTCTTTCTCTCCCTCCTTCTTTTTCTTTCTTTTCTTTTCTTTCTTTCTTTCTTTCTTTCTTTCTTTCTTTCTTTCTTTCTTTCTTTCTCTTTCCCTTTTCTTTCTTTCTCTTTCTCTCTCTTTGTTCCTTTAAGTCTTTCTCTTTCTTCCTTCCTTCCTTCCTTCCTTTTCTTTCTCTTTCTCTTCCTCTTTCTTTCTTTCTCTTTCTCTCTTCCTTTTCTTTCTTTCTTTCTTTCTTTCTTTCTTTCTTTCTTTCTTTCTTTCTTTCTTTCTTCCTGCATGTATCTGTTTTCATGAGCATTTTTTTTAGATTGGCTGAGTTAAATTACATGCTGATTTTTATGGTTTTGTTCTAATAATTTCATAATAATAAGAGATATTATAACTACCAGTCACCTTTAACTTAAGACATTGATATATATACTTTATTTTTCAGGACAGCAGTTAGATTATTCTTTAAAAATAAAATGTATTTCTAAGAGTTCAAGGTAATTCTGAATATTTGAATAATTATATTTGGTGCTTGTAATTATAAACTTGAGGACCAGTAAATGTAGCTCCTATTACACATCTTTTAAGTAGGATTAAAATAGGGCAACTTTTAAAGCAAATGTCCAGAGGTGCCTGGGTGGCTCTGTTGGTTGAACATCTGACTTCAATTCAGGTCATGATCTCACAGCTCGTGAGTTTGAGCCCCATGTCAGGCTCTGTGCTGATAGCTCGGAGCCTAGAGCCTGGCTGCAGATTCTGTGTCTCCCTCTCTCTGCCCCTTCTCTGCTCACAATTTCTCTCTCTCTCTCTGTCTCTCTCTCTCTCTCTCTCTCTCAAAAGTAAAAAAATAAAAGGGGCGCCTGGGTGGCTCAGTTGGTTAAGCACAGGTCATCATCTCAGGGTTCATGCGTTGGAGCCTTGCGCAGGGCTCCATACTGATAGCTCAGAGCCTGGAGCCTGCTTCAGATTCTGTATCTCCCTCTCTCTCTGCTCTTCCCCTGTTCACACTCTGTCTCTCTCAAAAATAAAAAAAACATTGAAAAAATTTTAAATAATAAAATAAACATTAAAGAAATTTAAAAAAATAAAAATAAGCAAATGTCCTGTTATGAACATGATTTTGCACATGATCTGGCTCAAATGATTAAAGTATCAATAAATTCAACAAAGTATATATGATTTGGTTTTAAAACAAATAACTAATTTTATGAGTATTTTATTTAAACTTCTGGAGCTCAGAAAAGGCAATACAAAGGCTACAGTCAGACACACTTTTTTTTTTAAACTGTGAAAAAGCAAAACAAGTGGCATTGTTTCCCTCAGAACTTCCCTTGATCATATGAATGCAACCTTTCAAAATGGCCTAGGGAGACAGCAAGCATTTTATCAGTGATCTCACAACACACATTCTAGACTCTGACAAAACATATCTACTCTTTTCACAAAATTTTCAAAAATCACGCAACTTTTGCACTTTCCTAAAATAAAATAGAATTTTACACCTTTATGTGACATGATGAATTTGCTCTAATAATATTTAATTTTTAATTAAAACTGAAAACAAAAAGTCTACTAATAAACACAAACAAGTTACCTGACTTTTTTCTGCAGTTCACCTAGAATGTTTATTTTCTTTTGGTTTCTATCTACTATACTGTAAAGTTTTGGGGAAGCTTTACTGAACTAATGCTTTACTTTTGTTACAGTGCTTGCCTTACTTAAACTAATGAGATAAGTTTTAATGGAAGTTATACACTTCACAGATTTCAAATCTCAATTTATGACTGTTTTGGTCCCATTTTCTGTCCTTTTTAATTTTCTTTTTATTATCATTGACAGTTTGCCATAATCATTTCTTTTTTGAAGTATTCCCAACAACCTCCAATGCAGTGTTGCAGGAGAGGGATGATAACTAACCTCCTGTCCATTCAGGAAACACCTGCATCCTCAGTGGTTGCTACCCAGTCATTTTTCAGCAATGCCACTTGTTACAATCTCTTGTCTTCCTAACATTATTTACCTTTTTCTTAACCTTAAGGTAGAATTTACTGATCCTGGCTTTGTTAACTTTCCCAAAACTATGATAAACTCTGAACACTCTACTGATATTGCAGCCCTCAAATAGTTCAAAGCATGGATATCAGGATTATATCTACTCCCTGAAAAATAAGCATTTTTGCTGTCTGGTTTAATTATATTCATTTCTGTATGTATCTCTCTATTTGTACTTATTTTTAATTACAGTAACATAAAATTTTCACATTACATTGATTGCATACATGATTACATTTTATCTGTAGAATAAATATGTGGGAATCTGTTCACAGATACATAAACTTGAAAAGTTGCTTATGTTTCTGGTAATTGGACAAGTCATAGCACAAATCCAAACAAAAATAAAGTGCAGTGATTTTTCTAGAGTGCCACAGCTGCCACCTGAGTAGACAGATAGAAGAGAAAATGCATCCATCTTCATGGGTAGAATCTATATATTATACTCTCTTTGGAATGTGCTTATTAAAGTGCTAATTGTAGATAAACACTGAAAATTACGCTGACACTGACGTCATTAGATGATTAGTAAACTCATTGTTTGATAGAGAAATTATAGAAAGCTGTCAAAGTTTGTAACATATTATTTCACAAAATGTGCTGTGCATTTTCTAAATATGTGTTTTATTGATCCAAATGCTGAAAGGCAAGCTACATATCTGAGAGTTCAGGTAATATTTTTGACTTCCCATTTATATTTCCCTTAATTTACCTCCTTATCTTACCATCTCCTCAACCTCAGAAAATAATTCATGGAAATCTATTCTGGGAAATGAACCCAAATATCACTGTTAGTAGTGCTAGTTATAGGTAATGTATGGAATTTTAATATTATTGATACTATTTAAATAATTAACTTTCTATGGCTTAGGGAAAATGTACATGTTTTCCTCAAGATAGGGTGGGCTGGTTTTAAAAGTTAACAGAGGGGCAGCTGGGTGGTTCAGTTGGTTGAATGTCTGACTCCTGATTATAGCTCAGGTCATGAAGCCAGGATTGAGGGATCAAGCCCCATGTCGGGCTCTGCGCTGAGCATGGAGCCTTCTTAAGATTCTTTCTCTTCCTCTTGCCCTCTCCCTTGCTTGCTCTCTTTCTCTGTAAAATTAAAAAAAAAATTAATAGGGACTGTTTTTCATTTCAAATATGGTATTAATGTAGTATTCTCTTATTTTTGCATATTTTCCATATTCAATGAAGTGAGCAGATACTGTATTCTATGAATAATTCAGTAGAGTGAATTCTAATTTAAATCAACAGTTTTAGCAGTTTAGAAAACTTTAGTTATTAACAGAAATACCTTCTTTCTAAATTTTTAATTTACTTTTCTTTCCAGTTGTGATTTTATTTTTAATTCCAGTATAGTTAACATACAGGGTTATATTAGTTTCAGGTGTATAATATAGTGATTCCACAATTCTATACATCACCTGGTGCTCATCACAAGTGCCCTCCTTAAGCTACATCACCTATTTCACCCATCCCCTTTCCCCCTGTCCACTCTGGTAACCATCAGTCTGATCTCTGTAGTTAAGAGTCCGTTTCTTGGTTTAACTTTCTTTTTATTTCCTTTACTTGTTTCTTTTGTTATTTTATTTCCACATATCACTGAAATTGTGATATTTGTCTTTCTGACTGACTTATTTGCTTAACATTATACTCTCTAGCTCCATCCATATCATTGCAAATGACAAGATTTCATTCTTTTTCATGCCTGAATAATATTCCATTGTGTATATATACCACATCTTCTTTATCCTTTCATCTATTGTTGGGTAATTGAACTGTTTCCATAATTTGGCTATTGTAAATTAAATTTACTCTTAGTTTACATAGTTACTTTCAGTTTTATTTGTGAAATCCTAAAGATTAATAAGAAAATGGTACAAATTACATTTGTCTATTTAGGGAGCCGAATTATGATCATTAAGCCTGCTTTTTACAGTTATTTCAACTTATTCTCCCTTATCTTCATGGTGCCATTTAATGTGAAATGGGTAAAAATGTCTTTTTAGGTCCTTCTCTGAAATATATAATTCTCTAAGGGTCAACCATTCAACTTGTCCACATTTATATATTTACACCAGAAACTAATTTAGTAAAGTTGACTAAGTGATCAGAAGTGGCACGAAAGAAGCCACCCAATCAGTGACAACACTTATGAGCAAGGATTTTGGAAATAATGTTAGTATGTATTATAGTATGATATTACATATGGTATATTATCTGATATAAGTATAAGTACAGTGTTAACGTTAAATAGTTCCTACAGATCAGGGTGCATGGGTAGCTCAGTTTGTTAAGTGTCTGACTTCCACTCAGGTCATGACTCATGCTCCTGGGTTGGAGCCCCATGTCGGGCTCTGTGCTGACAGCTCAGAGCCTGGAGACTGCTTCAGATTCTAAACCAAAGTTTTAGAAATAAGTGTGTGTTAAGAAATGCACTTAAAGTTGAAGAGCAATATGAAAATATGTATACAAAGTTTTAGAAATAATCGGTCTTAGATCTAATAACTCTAAGAACTAATCCAGTGGAAATAGTCTTAGCATAAATGCCCTTAAATAAATATAAATAAGAATGTTTAGCACTGCATTATTTATGATTGTGTAAATGACAAATAAGCCTAACATTCAAAATAGCTAATGTATTAAATAAAGCATTATCTATTTGTATACAGACCTTAAGGAATAAAGTACAGTATATAGTGATAATATAATTGTAAGTAAAAGTGCAAGAAATAAAGCTTCCTATAGTATAAAATACGAATTTTATAAATGCACATATGCATTTATATGTGGATATAAATAGAGTAAAATACACCACATTTTTAGAGTAGGTGGTACTGGGTGATATTCATAACTTTTAAAATTTTCTAAATTATATTTACCTTTTTTTCAAATTTTATCAATAAATATGTATTATATTTATAATTAGAAAGAAAACATATTACCAAAAAATTAAAAAGCCATGAATTCATATTGGAAAAAAATAAAATACTGGCATGTAAAATATAAATGAATTTAATACATCAATAAGCATTTTTGATAGCCTGCAATTAAATCAATTTTTAAAAGTTAACCTCTGCATAAATGAGTGTATATAAAATGAGAAGAAAAAGCAGACAAAAGAACAGCCAATCCATCAAAGAACTATAAATAATTAATACATATGGTAATATCATTCATAATCTTATGCAATCAAAACTATCTCACCATTATAAAATGTCAAATTCTAAATTTGACAAGTATTAGGTAAAATGCATACTACACAGTTTGAAGAGGTAAAAAAGATGGGCTATCTAATGCACTGCAGGTAGAAAACTAAAACAGTATGATATTTCTATAGAAAATAGTTTGGAAATGAAAGCTAAAGTTTGTTTACTGGAAGAAAATCTGTGTTTGCCCTATACTGACAGCTGGTTTATCAGTAGTTAGGAGCATGGTCTCTGAAGGCAGACCACTTTGTTTCAAATCCAGGCTCTTTTTCACTGATTAGCACTGTGTCCACAAGTAGCACATTGAACTTGCTTTTTCTTACTTAACTTATTTGTACAATGAAAATATTTATCATGCTTACCTCATAGGTTTGTCATGAAAATTAAGTGAATTTTTATATGTAAAATTCTTAGAACATGTTCAGCCAATGTTAACCACTCAGTAAATATTAATTCTTATTGCTACTACTCACAGTGTTATTGACATTAAGATAACTCATTTTATTTATTTTTATTTTTTTAATGTTTATTTATTTTTGAGAAACAGAGACAGAGTATTAGTGGAGGAGGGGCAGAGAGAGAGGGAGACAAAGAATCTGAAGCAGGCTCTAAGCTCTGAGATGTCAGCACAGAGCCCAACATGGGGCTTGAACCCACAAGCCATGAGATCCTGACCTGAATCAAAGCAGTATGCTTAACTGCTTAACTGACTGACCTACCCAGGCACCTCTAATAGAACTCATTTTAAAGCCAGAGAGAGCAGGTCTATGTGGGAAGGTAGGAAAAACCTATATTGGAAAGAGTAACTGGAACTGTATCCTGGTTTCTGATCTCCAAAGTTATGATATCTTACTAAAAACTATAGTCAGTCCCAGTCTGGTCTTGGCCAAGCTCTGTTTACCTTTTATATCTTTGCCTAAAGCCCGCTGTATGACCCTTCATTCATTTTCCCATGAGTGCACTAAAACTATCTAGGTGAATTTTACTCTCTAGAGAACAACCAAAGTGAAATAAATGGAGAGTAATATAAAAATCTTTATTATGTGTTATTTTGTAAACGTTACTTATCTACAGTTACAGCCTATGGAGATGTCTCACTCTGACTTTCCACTTTCCTACAGTAAGGTCCTCCCTACCCTCAAGCATGACTGAGTTTGTTTGAAGTAGAGATTGTCAAAGAGTGATTCCCAAAAAAATGTGTTCTCCCTTCAGTCTAAAACCAGATTACCCCCCTTTTTATATCCAGTTTCCTTAGCAGAGATCCTACTTATGCAAGACAGGCACACTCTAAAAAGAGCTGTAAGCTTATTCTATGATACATGACTAGACAGCTTTTCAAAATATGGCACAGTCTAATGACAAATACTAAATAAAGCACCATAGGCAGTGCATTTTTACAGATATGATCAAATATATTTATAACTGTTATTTACTATAGTAAATAATTGGAAACCAGCTAAATGTCCAGCAATAAAGAAAGAAACTAGCATTCAGCCATAGGATGTAATGTAAATATATTAAAAATAAGTTTTTAAGGAACTGTAATAATGCCAGGGGTTAAAAAAAAAAGCAAAGCATGAAGTAAGCATGACTCTGCATTACAGAATCACATATATCAGTTATATGTGTGGGTGTGGGTGTATGTGACAAAAAGAGACAGAAAGAATGTCCAGCTGTGTGTAGGGAAGAAATGGCTTATAGGAAATATATGTATTTAATGGGGGTTATACCTGGTTTCTGGAATTATGGATAGTGGTTGTTTTTCTCTATTACTCATTTTACATTTTCTGTATTATTTTTAATCAGAAAATATTTAAAAAGCTTAAATTATCTACTCTCATATTTTTACTATAAGGTTCAAATGTTTCAAAGAGGTTTACCAAGATTTAGGCATGAGTGAATTATAAAATATATTGACCATAAGTGGTTAATATCATTAATAGTTAAGCAATTTTTAAAAAGCTCAAATAATACTATATAGGAAATATAGGAAAGAGTAACTGGAATTTATATCTGTCAGATTGGAATATTAAGAATCTTCTCATTATTCAGTGTACCTGAGGAAAGAAACACACTCACAATTTGTGGGAGTACTAAAGTATGCAGCAGTTTGGGAGAGGAGGTTAGTGACAGCAATGGGTATCTAAGCATATCTACCCCTTTGCCTAGAAATCACACTGTTAGGAATTTTAAAAAGTTCTAGTCAAAAACAGGTGTGTAAAGACAAATATGTATGAATGGTCTCTGATTTTTTCTAACAGCAAAATATATATTACATAATGACAATACAGTGCTCAGGTGTGAAAATAAATGCAAAGTAAGGTATAAGTAAAGGAATAGAACATCTTCCAAGATATTCTGTTAATTAAAAAATCAGATTTCAAAATTATATATAAAATGTTCTTACATTTTTACATAAAATCAGGATTAAGCAGGATGATTTCAGTTATTTCAATCATTCATAAAATACAGCTATACATATATTTCGTTTGCCAGAAAATTTAAAAAACTACACTAAAAATCTTTGACAGTGATTATCTCTGGGTAGTATTGATTGAGGGCTAGGGAATTTTACTTTTCACTCTTTTCCATGGTATATACTGCTTCTATAACATTATTATTATGGTCGATAATGAAAACAACTATCACATATTCATTGCCATTAAAGACAGAGCTGATATAATTCTTCTTAATTAGCATGCTGAATCTGATATTGTCTTTTGAGACTGAAAAATTATAAATGCCATCTTTTTTATCAAGGGAATAAACATTTTCACTTATAGAATAGTGACCTGCTTTGTTCAGTCATATTTTATTACTGTTAGGTTGAATTTCACGAAATCCTCTGTGTCATCTGGATATTATGTAGAATAATAAACATTTTATTGCATTTAATTATTTTAGCAATTGAAGGCTCACTAATGATTTCCATTTTTTGCTTTTTTTTTTCAAAATCATTATTTTTATCTATCAGAAGTAATTCTTAACAAGATTTTTAAAGGCCTAAAAGCTAAAAACTGAAACACTCATTAAGGAAACAATCAGGATGTCCAGAAGAAATTGATATTTCAACCATCAAAAAAGCAAATAAGTATTTTAGTTAATTCTATATAAAATAAGTCCAGACACTAGTTTTGATAATATCCAAAAACTAAGTTCCCTACATTTTAATTAAGGGTCATGATGTAATTATTAAACAATTTTGTTGTATCAATTAAAACACTGAAACCAGATAATAGAGAATATGCCAAACACAAAGTAATTTTAAAATTACGACTGCGCCTAATATTTTCCCCAGAACTAATTTCAAAATAGAAAAGGTATATCCTAAACTAGTAACTCACTGAGGGGTGCCTGGGTGGCTCAGTTAAGTGTCCAACTCTTGATTTCAGCTCAAGTCAGGATCTCGCAGTTCATGAGTTTGAGCCCAGTGTTGGACCTACTCACTGACAATGTGGATCCCGCTTGGGATTTTCACTCTCTCTCTCTCTGTTTCCCCCCAACACTCACACACTCTCTCTCTCTCTCTCTCTCTCTCTCTCTCTCAAAGTAAATAAACAAACTTAAAAACATAGTAACTCATTGTATGTAAGTATATTTTACAACTCTATAAGTTCCAAAGAATCATTTAATAGATAATATGATGCATCCCCCCAAAAAAGCAAATAAAAATACATTGCCCTACACTAGAAAATGCTACACATACACAGAACAAACTGGTTAAATAGTTTATCACATATGTCTCATAAAAATGCTACTAATAAGCCAGTGATTGTTTCCCCAAGTTGAGATTTGCCTGTTCAGTATCTTTGATCTTATTAGAAAGCCCTTGCTAAACTCGTTTTATACATGAGACTTTACACTTCAGATAAATGATAAAATACAGTGACTGGATTTAATTGTTCAATTCAAGCTTTCTGATTCACCTATTTGTTTTCTTTTAATAAAATACTTTTTTTTATTCTAGTGTCATTAACATGCAGTGCTATTTTTTTTCTTATTATCATCATTTATATAGTTTTCTTCAGTATGACCTCTCATTGTGAAATGTAATGTGTTCTCCATAATATGAAAACCCCTTACCCAAATTCACAAACTAGCTGTCTCTTTATGTTAAACATGATCATTTGGTCACTTTAGGAAACTTTCACTATTAAGAACTAGTGGTAAAACTAGTAACAGCTGTTTATTATTTTTGAAGAAACTATTAAGAGAACAGAAGCATATCATATCAACATGAGACTCACATCTAACAAGGACTCTAATCTAGGGCCCATAGATAAACTTGACTGTATCCTAGACACTAGAAAAGCCTGCGAATTGTGTGTGTGTATGTGTGTTTACATGGGAGTCCTAAACTTTCATTGTCTTAAAAGCAGTGTAGAAACCCCTTCCATAAAAGGGTTAGTAACATGTTAAGCAATTGCAAATTATCCCTTATTCACTGAAAGCAGAAACTGTAGTTTCTAGGCTCCAGCCATAAAGAAAGCTACTTGTTTTATAGTATTCATCTATATCAGGTATTGGTTTCAGAATAACAATCAATTCAGTATTTTGCTTAGATGACTTTAAATTACTGATCAAAATACATGGTTTTTTTAAGCTTTTTAGAGAGAGAAGAAAAAAGAGAGATGATTTTGATGTCCAATTAATAGAGCAAAAGAGGATCTAAGATGAGAAATAGTTGTAACCTAAGACTTACTTCTTATTCCTCAATTCAATTTTACTAAAAATATTGATTAGAAAATAATAAAGTTAGACCTTAGTGTCTCATCTGTCTTCTTGCATTAAGAGGGCAGCACTAGCAGAGGAAGCCCCTATTAAACACAGGTGTCAGTTTTATTCCTTATGCACTTTTTTCTATTCTGTACAGTTTCCTGAAGAGTGTGAAAATAAACATACTTAGGAGACTTCACAAGAACTCTAAGTATTCCTTCAAGGTGATATGCTGCAATTTGATCCCCCCTGCTATCTTTTTATTTCCTCCAAAATAAATCAGATCTTTTATTATGGTGTCATTTACTCATATATTGGGCTTTTAATCTGTACTTGTGACTGTGACCAGGACATAAATACCATAATTAGTATGAAAAACATCCAAATGGAGCAGCAGCTAATGTTGGTTAAAAGTAACAATTCCACGGTATGAGAAGCTGTATGCCACATGTGCCAGAAATAAAAGTAGAAATTTGATTAAATAGCAAAGCAGGGCAGTATATATATATATATATATATATATATATATATATATATATATATAGTATAGCACTATATATATATATATATAGTATATAGTATAGCAGTATATAGTATAGTATATTACAGTATAGCAGTATATATATATAGTATATAGTATAGCAGTATATAGTATATATATACTATATAGTATAGCAGAGCAATACCTACGACAAAAAGAATGAAGTACAGATTTGTGACTTGCATAGCATACAAAATGTGTGTTCTTCATTTCTAAGTATATTGAGGCAGAGGTTTGAGTTTTATTTTATTATTAAGAATTTTATTGATTTATAATCAGAGAGTGAAATTTGCACCCTTTTAGATTTTTTTTAAGTGAAAACCCTTTGTGACCTATTAAACAAGCATGAAGAGACTATGGATCCCCTATTTTTCAGGTATAGGATCAGTCTGTCTATTAATGTATTCACATACAGACATATAAAATCAAATTTTAAAATTTTAAATCACATTTTCTGTTCAATGCCTTTTGTTTCTTCACTAATATTTTAAGACTTTATTTAATAAATCATTTCATTACATTTTTGTACAACTATTCTATTACCTTACTCATGTTTAATTGCTTTATCAGTCTCTGAGACAGATGTGTGAAAATCTCCCAATGTGATTGTGAATTTGCCAATTTCTCCTTTTAATTATTAGCATTATTTAAAAATATTTCTAGTAATGGGGAACCTGGGTGGCTCAATCTGTTAAGAGTCCAACTTCGGTTCAGGTCATGATCTCACAGTTCATGGTTTCGAGCCCCACATCAGTCTCTGTGCTCACAGCTCAGAGCCTGGAGCCTGCTTCGGATTTTGTCTCTCCCTCTCTCTCTCTGTTCCTCCCCTGCTCATGCTCTGTTTCTCTCTCTCCTTCAAAAATAAATACAAACATTTAAAAAAATTAAAAAATAATATTTCCAGTAGTAATTTTAATAGCGTTTTAGTGCATTGTTGTTGCTGTTATAAACGTTCCTTTAATTTCTATATTTATGCAAATATTCTTTTTTTAAAAAGGGAGGGCTGGGGCGCCTGGGTGGCACAGTTGGTTAAGCGTCCGACTTCAGCCAGGTCACGATCTCGCGGTCCGTGAGTTCGAGCCCCGCGTCAGGCTCTGGGCTGATGGCTCAGAGCCTGGAGCCTGTTTCCGATTCTGTGTCTCCCTCTCTCTCTGCCCCTCCCCCGTTCATGCTCTGTCTCTCTCTGTCCCAAAAAAAAATAAATAAACGTTGAAAAAAAAAAAGGGGGAGGGCTAACTTATATTAACTTATTTACTGAGATAAACCATGAAAATTAAAACTGGTTGTTTTGGAATATTGTGTAATGATATTTGATGTAAGGAAAAATAAAGCTGGAGAAGAAATAGGGTGTGATGGCAAGCCTCTTTGAGATGACTTTGGAATAGAATCCTGAGAATGTTTAATAGATCAAATCATGTCAATTTCTGGGCAAATAGTGTTCCAGGAATTAACTACATTTAGTTGCTAGAATTTACTAGATGCATTTTCTTCCATCTCTTATTTCGATGTTTCTAAGTAGTTTTGTTTTACGTATGTCTTTTAAAGAGCACCTTGCTACTTATTTTGTAATTGAATTTATATCTGACATAAAATATTGTGTCAATATTATCAACATATTGATCTGATACATTTATATTGCAATATGATCGCCATAGTAGTGTTAGCCAACACATCTATTGTGTCACATAATTATTGTTTCTTCTAGCGTTGGGAACGATTAAAATCTAGTTAGAAAATTCAGTGTTTATAGTAGTTTTGTCGTCTGTAATCACTGTACTATGTATTTGATCTTTAGGACTTATTTGCCAACTGGTTACAAGTATGTACCCATAAACATGTCTGTCATTTTCCCACCCCCCACCCCCTGGTAACCACCATTTTCTCTCACTTAGCATGTCCTCGAGGCTCAGACATGTTGCTGGAAATGACTGAATTTCATTTTTCTCATGGCTAGATAGTATTCCATTATATAAATACACCACACTCCCAAGCTTACTGCAGCATTATTCTCTATAACCAAAATACAGAAACAACCTAATGTCTGTCAATGGATGTTGTTTATAAGCCTGTGATTGTCTATATTTTTGATAATATATTTTTGATATATATTTTGATGAAAACAGAATGGTGATCAACAAAGTGTTCTCTGGATTCAGTTTTGTGACCTTGGGAAAATTTACTTAAATTATCTAAGTTAAGCTTTCTCTTTTGTCAAATAGGAATAATTACAGTACTTATATAATGAGTTTATTTGGAGTATTATTTATATAATGAGTTTATTTGGAGTACTTATATAATGAGTTTATGTTAAAGCCTTTAAAACCATGACTAGTTTGTGGAAGTGCTTAGTATTAGCTTTTATTATTAACTGAATATATTCCATTCATATTTATTGTAATTAGTGATTTTTATACACAAATGTATACATGTATAGAATTATTTGTAAATTGTGACTTTTCCTTAACTTCTTTTTTTTTTAATGTTTTTATTTTACTTTTGAGTAAGACAGAGCATGAGCAGGGAAGGGTAGAGAGAGAGGAAGACACAGAATTGGAAGCAGTCTCCAGACACCGAGTCTAATTGTGAATTAGAGCCCATCTGTGGGGCTTGAACCTATGAACCATGAGATCATGACCTGAGCTGAAGTCGGACACTTAATCAACTGAGCCACCCAGGCGCCCCATTCACTATTTTTTCCTCCAGCTTTAGGTTGCATTAATAGATTTTTAAAACTATTTTGTTCAGAAGTTATATACTGCAGAAGTTCAGAAGTTATAAATTGCATTTTTGTTTTGTTAGTGGCTGGTTATCCAGTTAAGAACTTCTTAAGGGCCACCTGGGTGGTTCAGTCAGTTATTTGTCCGACTCCTGATTTCAGCTCATGTCATGATCTCACAGTTTGTGAGTTTGAGCCCTGCATTGGCCTTTGCACTCTGACTGGGATTCTTTCTCTCCCTCTCTCTCTCGGCCCTCCCCTTGCTCCCTCCCTCTCTTTCTCTCTCTCAAAATAAATAAATAAATAAATAAATAAATAAATAAATAAATAAATAAAATAAACAAACAAACATTAAGAAAAGAATTTAAAACTCTGCTTTTAGAGATAAAGTGATGTCTGTCTATGAATTAGAAGTGTGTTGAAAGTAAAGAAACAAAATAGCAGTGCCCTGCCATTCCAACTACTGACCAATATCTAGAGGTATTTAGTGTACTCAGTTATTGTCTCACTGAACAAATTCAAGCAAGATGGATAAAATAATTAGGTCACTGCCTGAGGAGTTAGCTTTAGAATAAATAAGCTCATGGGAAGTGAACTATTGCTTATAGTATAATAATTTTTTGTTATATGTACTACTGAAAGTGAAAAAAAAAGAATTGAAAAAAGAATTTCAGGAGAAATCACAATAATATTATTGTCTTTTAGTACTGACTTGGGATGTCGTAATGTATACCTTACTTGCTTGTATAATGCTTTCAGAATAAATCAACCCATTTTGCTTCTCCTATTAAAAAAATTAAAATTATCGACTCTGTCCAAACCTTGGTCCAAAAGGAGGCATCCCTCTAATAACCATTGAGAGGGAACATCTGGGCCAAGATAATGTTCTGCTCTGGGGACCATAGGTGGAACTGATTATGTCTTTTGTTCTCCATATGATTTACCAGTTAGATGTCTTTTTAAACCTGTCTTAATTGATTAGCCTGTGTAAATTGGGTAAAGGAGATTGGAGTACCCAGTTTCCTCCAGTGGTTGGATCCTCTAAGTAACTCTATACCAAACAGAATAAAGTCCCAAATCACCATGATTAATTTTAGTTAGAAGTTTCTTTTATTCAGGAAGATTATTTACAAGTCAGAGAAACCAGCAGAAACTAGCTTAAGCAAAAGGTAATCAAGTTTATTGTGGGGATACAGGGAGCGTACAGAACACCAAAGAAGAGACAACTGTTGCCATCCTTCATTTCTACTTTTCTCAGAGTCTGCTTCATTCTACTCTGACTCTGTGCACTGGCTTTTCTGTCTCTAAATCCACATGATGACAGTACAGGCTGTTATGTCTCCTCTCTTTAAAAGACAAGCACATATTGAAAATGAAATTCCTTAGTCACAATTATGAATTCTCAGCGTAATGACTATAGATAGGAAATATCCTTGGTCAGTTAACTGGTATGAACCATGATTATTTTGGCTGTACCAAAAGTGAGTCCGGGGAAATTTCTAGTTGGAGGACATTTGGCAAGCAGAGATACTTACCTCAGAAACCAAAAGTGTACTGAATAGGTTGCTAGTATGAAAGAACAAACTTTGTGTATGTACATACAATTCCAGCTGTTCTAGCTATGGACTTATTTCAGGGTCTGAGACTTACTAGACTCTTAAATATTAGTTATTAACATATGTTTATATGGTTCAGCCAGGTTCCTATGACTGACTTGGAGAAGATATATATTTTTGGATGGGAAAAAACAAATATAGGGACCTAAACCGTAGTTCTTAGTAGTCCATTGCCTCTAAATATATGTCCATATATATTCAATTATGTATAAAATCTTCATATGGTCAGTTCTCTATGAAATAACTTATTGAATATAGTATATATACCTATATGTAGTAATACTGAGTAAATGAAGGTTGTCTATTATTATTTGATAATGCTGTTAGATAATAGTAATATCTAAGCTATTTTTTTTTCTGGGACTCCTGGGTGGCTCAGTCAGTTAAGTGTTGGACTTTTGATTTTAGCTCGGATCACTCATGGTTTGTGAGTTTGGGCCTTGCATCAGGCTCTGCACTGACAGTGCAAAGCCTGCTTAGGATTCTCTGTTTCCCTCACTTTCTGCCCCTCCGTTGCTTATGCTCTCTTTCTCTCTCTCTCAAAATGAATAAACATTTTTAAATATAAATAAACTATTTTCCCTTAAACAGATGTTATGGGAAAAAATCAAGACAACCTAGATCATAAATGAAAATAGTTTTATCTATCATAGCTCTTACATTAACTAGAATGAGACTCAAAAATTAATTGCCAATGACCTTCTAGAACAAATATTCAAACTTGTTTTCCCATTAGCTCCTTCTTGCTTCCAACCTAAAATATCTCAGTTGCCCTTTCTGGTCCATATGCCTTATTGAAACACCACAGCTTCAGTTCAGCAGCTATACTGCTCCTGAGATATGTGCTGGTAGGTGACATGTAGATAATAGTGGCAGGCTATAGTAAACATTGAAGTTTTCCAGTAAAATCTGTTTGAAAATATTTGAATAAAAAATGAACTCAATCCGCCCCCCCCCTTTAACATGTCATGTCTGCAACTGAAGGTGTAAAAGGTGAAGAAAAATTACCCAAGGCTATATAAATTGTCATATGTGTTTAAACTATAAAGGTAGTATGATGACTGTATTCCCTTCTTGGCCCAAAGCCTATAATTGGGGCCAATATTTGGAGTTATACATTTTTAACTTTACAGCTAGGAAATTAAGTTTCTGTATACAATATATAAAGTTGTATATTGTTGACTGATGTTGTAGTCAAGGATATAAAAGCCAAAAGAAAGATCAGAGATCACCTAATATAACCCGCATATATAAGAGATGAGAAAACTAAGACTCAAAGAGGAAAGTAATTTTTATAAGGTCACATTAGTAATCGCAGCAAAGCATGATCCGTCACACAAACCTTCTGGTCTCTACTTACACTTTTACTATTTCACACACCCTTACCAGGTACTCTTCCTTTTACTTTCTTACATGTCAGTTATAGGCTTCTTATTTGTTCTCATCTCTCAATGTAAGATACTTATTGGTGGTAAAATCCACTGTACCAACTAACTTAGTATTGGGTGAGATAGCAGCATTAATAATATTTATAAGGCTCTAGTCCAGACAAAAGCAAATACCGTATGATATCACTCATATGTGGAATGTAAGGAACAAAACAGATGAACATATGGGGAGAGGAAAAGAGAAATAAAGGCAGGGGGAGGGGAAGAGAAACAAACCATAAGAGAACCTTAACAATAGTAAACAACCTGAGGGTTGATGGAGGGAGGTGGGTGGGGACGGACTAGGGGGGTGATGGGTCTTAAGGTGGGCACTTGTTATGATGAGCACTGGGTGTTGTCTGTAAGTGACAAACCACTAAATTCTACCCTTGAAACCAATATCACACTATATGTTAACTAATTAGAATCCAAGTAAACAGTTGCAAAACAAAAATAAGGCTCTAGTCTTAGAGCTCTAGATATTGTTGGGTTGGAGCAACTTGGATGAGAACAAGTTGATCAATTCAACACTTTATTTGAAATGAAAAGTGGTACATTCTGAGGAATAGCCTACTCTTATATTTTGTTTAAAAAATTCCCCTTAATGTTGGTCATCTAAGTCCTGAATTTTATCCTTAACAACTGATAAAGGGTAGAAATAATTCATTATATACTTGCCTTTGTTGAAAATAGGTAAAATGCTGAAACATACATAAGTATTTGCAATGCCACATAATGTTTATCATTAAATTATGATTTAGGCCTAAGCTTGCTGTAAATTAAAATCCTTTCAACAAAATTGCATATAGCTCTATCATTCCCATCCTTGCACTAGCTCCTGTAAGTATTGTACTGTATTATTATCTGAGATCAAAATATTTATTTTCTTGTGAAGTAAATTTATATCCGTAAATTTATGTCCAAAATTTATATCCAAAAATTTATATCCATAAATATATCCATTTATATCCTCATTGATAAACAAGGCATGCATTCAATGAGTTTATTGCTGAGAAAAAAAAAAACACTTATTTCTATCATGATAATACTTTCTAGTAGTTCATGTGGATGAGGTTGAAAACTGGGAATACTCAGTGCCTTTTAAAAGAATGGCAGAGGGGATATTTTATAACCAAGAGCAGACGAAACTCTTTTCTTCCAAACATAAGGAAGTGTGTTCTCAAGAATTTCCTTCTTTAGAAGCCACAGGACCATTCTCATTTTTTCCACCTGAAATACCTCTCCATTTTTTCCATTGAAATTCCTTAATTCTTGGTAAGCAGTGACTTTAAATCATCACTTATCTTACTTTTTATATGAACCCTTTCCATTTTATTGGAAATGAGTTTAACCTTCAAACATTCCAATAATTTGTCTATATTTTATGAGCAGCTACTTCAAGACATACTTAATATTTATCTCAAATGTTGTGGGCAGTCAACAAGACAACACATATTTATTGAGTATCAGGTGCATGGATAATACTATTTTAGGCATTGGTTTCATAACTGAGAACTTAGATTTTAAAAATTACTTTTACAAAAATATTTACTATGACTTATATTCCCTTGCCTTTATTCCTTAGGAAAATAACAATGTTATTAGAAATGCATACGATTATGGGGTGCTTTGGGTGGTTTAGTTGGTTAAGAGTCCAACTTTGGCTCAGAACATGATCTCACAGTTTGTGAGTTCGAGCCCCGTGTGAGACTCTGTGCTGACAGCTGCTTCAGATTCTGTGTCTCCCTCTCTCTCAGCCCCTCCCCAGCTCACACTCTGTCTCTCTCTCTCTCTCTCAAAAATAAATAAACATTAAAAAAAAAAACCTTTTTAAATGCATATGACTATATATTTAGTGAGATTGGTAATAATTATGATATGACTAAAAACATCTTTCTTGAAACAGTGTTAACTTGACTGTTAAATGTTAACATCATTCCTGGTGGATTTTATAATTAGGTTGTTATTTGGTAAACATACATAAGAGATTCAGTTGAATAGGAATATTACTAATTATCAACTAGATGCTCATGAGTGCATATTAATAGTTTTCAGTTCTTCCAGTTTACTTTGAACTTTCCTATAAAAAACTACAGAAATACTAAGCTTGGTAAAAGTTTTTATAAAAACATGTAAGGATGTCTCCTTTTACCCCTTATATATCGGAAAACCAGGCTTTGGTATAAATAAAGAAAGAAACCTCATCAAGGCCATGACCCTATTCATGCAGTAAGGGCAGTAGCAGAACTAAGAAGCACATACTTACAGATTTCTCCCAGCCTCGTTAGTGAGTCAGGAATATGTATGTCATAAACCCAGTTGGGCTACATCAGCAACACTACATTAAGCAGCATATACAATTTGCACATTTATGGACTGATATGCTTAGCATTTATGAAGACTCATTTTTCTATTGCCTGAAAAGAAACAATACTAATAGTGTGTACAATTAAGAGCTCCCAAGAATAATGGAAAAATTGGTGACCTGTAACCACTTTTAGTACTATGTGCTGCTTTGAAAGCGTAATGAATTCCTCCCTGTTGTCTTTGCAGAACATCAATGCAGATAAATAATGCAGACAAGTAACACAGGAGACAATGAAAGGGTGGTGACCAAGTTAGTCTCTAAAGATGCAGCCCTACTTCCCTGTACATCCTTGCTCCCCCAACTTACTGGTGACTCCTCATGATAACTCAATTCTAAAAGCATTTAATAATCTCCTTCTCTGGTAGGTGCTACACAAATAAATATGAGTCCTTTGTCTCCAAGAATAATAAAGCACACTGAGAAAAGAGACATAAATGAACAATTTTTAATAGCTTTATAGAAAATACAGAGTTAAGGAACAAAATGAGTGGTAGAAATAACACTCGGAGGAAGGAGAAGAAATGGGACAATTTTTAGAATGGAGTAGGAGCTTAGAGAGATGTTAATGTATGGATATAAAAGTGATAAGAGAGAGAGTGTGCGGACATAAAATGACTAAATGTGATGATGAAGGTCAAGTTGTCCTGGCCTCACCCTGCAGTGCTTTTATATTCTTATTTAGGTGTGTGGCCCCTTTTCAGGAAAAATTTAAAAATTGATGCATTGTGCGTCAACATTCCAATTGCAGGAGGAGGCACAGCAGAGAGATTTAGGTACTCCGGGTTTGGAGTGATACGTGCGGCATTCTTCATGGCATAGGGAACAGTGCAAGCTCTTTCACAGCTTAAGGAAAATATTTCTCCAAGAAAGTATCAACCTGGGAACAGGGCAAATTTTCCCAGTCTCTGCACACCATTTTTCATATAACTTCTGAACAAATGTCTGTTTATTCTCTGCAGAGAATGTGATTCTAAAATAATATCGGAAATGTAAAGATTATTAAAGACTATATGTTTCAAACCCAATGATTAGAACAAATGCCATGGCCACAACTGGGCATTGTTTTGTGGAGGGATTGTTTGTTGTCTCAGCCTTAATTCCTCCTCTGGGACAACAACCCCTGCTTGCCTGCTCCAGTACCTCCCTTCGTCCCAACTTCAGCTACCCTCTGATCTCATCCCAGCCACCCCTTACTATGCTTCTCTCTTAGTCTCTTTTACAAGTTCCCTCCTTATTCTCATCTTTCTTCCTTATCTAACTGTGATAAATTTTATTAAACACTCTCTTGTGTGTTTTCTCAAGTTCTTCTATCCTATTCCTTACATATTTACAGTTCTGGATCAATCCAGGTATTCAGCTTCCCCACACCTGCACAGCTGGCAAGTACAGCTGCGAAATACAACAAAACTGCACATTGTTGCAACTACAAATATATGTGGTAGTCAATTTCAAATGAATCCTCAATATCTGTACTATATTTGCCTTGGTGCAGCTACATTTCCTGTTACCCAAACTTGCTATAGAGAAACATCCTTGCTCGTAGGTATCCTACTTTCCCTTTAGATCTATCACTTGCAACAACTAGTATTATGTCCTACAGCATACAGAACAGTGAAATCATCATATAGGAGAATTCTCAACTTAATGACTTATACTCCCTGATTCTCTATTAAATACCTATAATTACTTCTTTTTCTCCAACTCGAAAATTGTATTACCTCCATTTTTCTCCCTAAATTCTATTATTCTTTAGCAGTTTGTTGAGTTCGGCCCACCCTTTTTGTTTGCTTGTTTTTGTTTTGGTTTTGTTTGTTCAGCATATTTTTTTCTCTGGAAGCATTTTTCTTTCAGTCTTTATGTATTCACATCCTTCTAATTTTTTTAGCTACTCTGTCCTCTATAATAAAAATTGAAGCTTTTTTTTTTTTTTCTTGAAAAGCACATGGCAACTTTTTGGAAATCCACTATTTCCATTTCATTTATCATTCAAACGGGGCTACAGGTGAGACTGAAAGAAGGGTAATAGTAATAGTAGTTACTGATAAAACTGAAGAATACATCTAGGGTGACACACACCAGCTGGCATGTAGAAAATCTGTGTACAATAGAAGAGCTATTTAATCCATTAGAAATAAAAGGCCTACTCACTTTTGAAGAGTTCTAAAATGTATTGTTTTACAACATTTGTGGAAATAATCTAGGATATCCTATTTGTATACTGAAATATAAAACAATGATTAGATCTGAACAGTTAATAATTTTTTTCTCTTTCTGGATGGATAGAAAACAAGCAGTATATAATACAATTTCTGAATTAATTTGTATTCCATGTTGTCAAGTTTAAGTCTAATTTTAAATTGTCTTACAAATGTATAAGAAGTATTATTTTACCCTTTATTTGGGGCTCCTGGACCCAGTTTCAACGTGTGGGGATAGGTCCCCACAAATACAAAAGCAGTGCTCTGACACCAGCTTGGCGGCCTACAATTCAACTTGACTCTGACACTCTACACAGAAATGGCATCACTTCCATAAGTTAAGGTTTCAGTCCTACAAAACTGTTCCCCCCAACTCACTTCAGATGCCAGCTGCAAGCCTAGGCCTATAATGCTTCTGACCAACCAGATACAAATACGAGGTTTCCGTGACCTTCTCCTCAAATTACATTAATTTGCTAGAGCAGCTCACAGAACTAAGAGAAACATTTTGCTTGCCAGATTACTGATGTATTATGAGAAGATATAACTTAGGAACAGCCAGAAGTTAGAGATGCTTAGGGCAAGGTATGGGGAAACCATGTGGAGCTTCCGTGCCCTCTCTGAGCATGCCACCATTCCCAAATTTCCACGTGTTCATTAACCTCGAAGCCTAAGAGTGATGACAAAAAGTGTAGAAAGCAGCAGGAAGAATATAAGAAAAAAATAATGGCACTGCCCAAACAGAAGGTTGAGTAGAAAAAATAACCCATGAAGTGAGAAGAGTATTGAGTTGGTATATGAGATTTAAGAAAAAGATCCAAAAAATTCTTTTTTTTTTTAAGTTTATTTATTCATTTTGAGAAGGAGAGAGAGCCCAAACAGGGGAGGGGCACAGACAGGAAGAGTGAGAATCCCAAGCAGTTTCTGTTCTTTCAGCGCAGAGTCTGATGGGAACCAGATCTCATGAACCATAAGATCATGACCTAAGCCAAAATAAAAGTCAGACGCTCAACCAACTGAGCCAACCAGGTGCCCCCTAAAAAATTCTTCAGGTCCAGTTCCTGACTTACCTGAAGGAATTATAGTGGCAAGAAGAA
Organism: Leopardus geoffroyi; assembly: GCF_018350155.1. Taxonomy (NCBI): domain Eukaryota; kingdom Metazoa; phylum Chordata; class Mammalia; order Carnivora; family Felidae; genus Leopardus; species Leopardus geoffroyi. The sequence goes on from NC_059328.1 coordinate 90,403,256, forward strand.
GATTCTGTGTCTGCAACTATAAAACTTTGATGAACAAAATCAAAGAATAACTAAATAAGTGAAGATATATTTAATGTTCACGGATAGGAGGCTCAAAATTATCAAGATACTAGTACTTCCTAACATGATCTATAGATTCAACCCAATCCCAATCAAAATCCAGCAAGTATATTTTTGTGGATATGGACAAACTGATTCCAAAGTTTATACAGAGAAACACAAGACCCAGAATATCGAACACAGTATTAAAGGAGAACAAAACTGGAGGGCTGGCATTGCCTGCCTTCAAGACTCACTATAAAGTTATAATGCTCAAGATAGTGTGGTATTGGTGAAAGAATAGACATATAAACAGTTAACGGTCAGTGGTTTTCAGCAGCAGTAGGAGGATGGGGGAGGGATGCTTAGGTGGAGCACAGAGGATTTTCTGTACATTCAACTTTCATTTCCCAAAATGTATCCTAAGATCACCTGTACCAGAATGATGTGACTACTTGTTAAGAAATATGCAAAAACTTGGGCCCTACCACAGAACTTCTCAATCAGAATCTCAAGCGCACGAACCTCACATTCAACATTTGTTTTAAAAAGTGGGTGAGTGTTAATGAGACAGTAAATTTGAGAATTTTCTCCTGGAGCTCAAAGCTAAACTGTTGGGCTTTAAATAACCTCAATTTGTTCATGGGATTGCTGAGCCATTTAGTGTCCACGCAGGGCCAGGGACATGCAGTGATAAAGAAGATGGCCACAGGACTTAAAAATTATATCTTGTGTATTAACAACTAGAATATAAAATGTGTTCTGTCTGAGGTTGACTACTAGCTGTAGTCTGACCGGCCCACCAAAGAAGAAATCTCCAGTTACCACTTTCTGGGTGAAAAGTAAAGAAAGCAACAGAAAGGATTAGCAATTGAGTATGGCTTGAGTAATGATTAAGGTTTCAATGTGCCTATGTTGCTGTAGGGAAAAAGGCATAGGGGAAAGGATATGATAGACCAAAGTTCTAGGCTAATCAGGCACAAAATGAGACAATATATGAGTGACACAATGTACATGCCAATATCCTAGTGTATGGGAGGCTTTGACTCAAGATGAAGATTAAAATGAGTATTATGTACTTTCTCACGTGTTACAGTTGAGAGTATGAACCTTATATTGAAAGTAATAGCACAAAGGCATGTATTTTGTTTGTAATATTCTTCATAGATATTGCTAATTAACTGCCAGCAAGTTACGAATTTGAGTCACTTTTTGTAATGGTATTAGCAATTGAGTAGACAGAAATGGGGATACAGCAGGTAAATTGTGGTTATGGAACAATTACTAACCTAGTATGTTTGTATTTTGCTCTGATATTTTTATAAATTTAGGACATCTTTTTTTTAAATTTTTTTAATGTTTTTATTTATTTTTGAGACAGAGAGAGAGACAGAGCATGAGCAGGGGAGGGGCAGAGAGAGAGGGAGACACAGAATCCGAAGCAGGCTCCAGGCTCTGAGCTGTCAGCACAGAGTCCGACACAGGGCTCGAACTCACAGACTGTGAGATCATGACCTGAGCTGAGGTCAGATGCTCAACCAACTGAGCCACCCAGGCACCCCTAGGACATCTTTTTAAAGGCATACAACATATACACTGCCACTGCAATTGTTAAGAGATGGCAATTGTTAGCATAATATATGCCAAATTGTATTCCTCAGAAATCATGTAAACAGGTGTTATGGGTTAGCTGGTGCACCCTAGCCCCCAAATATATACTGAAATTTTAATCCCCATACCTCAGAATGTGATCTTGTTTGTAAATATGGTCTTTATGGAAGTAATCAAACTAAAATGAAGGCATTATGTTGGACTATAATCTAATATGAATAAAAGGAGAAATTTTGACACATAGGAAGTTAGAGACAGAGATTAGAATTTTGCTGCCATAAACCAAGATATTTCTGGGGTTACCAGAAGGTGGAAAAGGCAACAAAAGATCCTTTTTTGTATAGATTTCAGAGGAAGATACCTTGCCACCACCTTTATTTTAGATTTCTGGCCTCCAGAACTGTGGGACCATAAATTTCTGTTGTTCTAAGACACCCAATTATGGTACTTTATTATGGGAGCCCCAGGTAACTAATACAATAGGTATTGATGTGAGAAAATTATTTCATGGTCAAAATAGAGTGAGGCACATACTTTCACACACAGCTAAACTGAACTGAACAGTACCTTAGTGACTTCACTGTTGTAGTTCTTATTTTGATATTCCTAGAGAAGAAGAACTATTGCATGAGATATTTTCTAGAAATCTTGTCCACGGGCAAAACTTTTTCCACCTTGGTCATGTCACATAACTACTGCTCTGTGGTACATATTTGGGAAATGGAGCCATAGAATGTATAAATTTAAATAATTACTGTAATACTTAGAATACTCAAAATAATTTCCCCCCAAATTGAGTCAATGAACCTTTTAATTCTGCTTCATTCTTTAGCCTTCATATATGTTTAGACTAAAGGTTCTTTGAGTTCCAGTTGTGCTCTTGAGGGTGAATCTCAGCCTGAAAAATTTTTGTGGAAAGTGGAATCTACAAAACCAGATGCTCAGGTTGGCAAACCCATCTGTAGGAACATAACACTGTATTGGTTTCAAGAATCTACTTGCCAGGAAAACGTAAAACAACACCAAATGCAATAATTCACATATTTTGTTGGGCAAGATTTACTCTTTGAGTTTTTCATGTAATAGGCAAAATAGAAGAACTATGTATCTGAAACACAGATAATTTTTTACAAATCCTTTAAGACAGTTATATAATTATATCTTCATAATACACTGGAATATAATGTACATTATTAGATATTCAAATTTAAACAGACACCCTATGTTTATTTTGTCCATTCCATTATTTTCTGTGTCAGATAATGTTACTTCTTTATGAAACAAAGTTCCTTTTCAAACTGGGCATATATAGCACATGTAATGTGGCCATCAGATTAAGTGTTAACTCATGAAATGTGAGTGGAAATGTGGCGAACCAATTCAAGAATTAGCACCTAAAATACCCAGAATGTTCCCAGAATGAGCACAATTAGAGGATAATCATAGAAACTGTTAAATGAAAATGGTTGATTGACACTGTGGAAGGTGTCAGAGCTTTTGAATCATCATTTGGAGAATTGCTCACTTAGAACGCATTTATCAAATGATTACTTTTTAAGTTTAGCTACTGATAATTCAGATGTATCTGTTATAGCAGCTGGTGTTACTTTAACTAGAATCCCTGTGTGTGTGTGTGTGTGTGTGTGTGTGTATGACAAACTGAGATCTATTCAAAATTTTAATGTTGTTTCTAAATTCACATTTTTCCCCAACTCATTCAGTGGTATTCATTAAGCACCTACAATGTGCCATTTAAATCCTTGCAGGTAAAGGAATTTAAAAACAGGCAAAAGTCTTCCTGAAGTGTTCATTTACTAGAGGTTAGCAAAGCTGTTGCAAAGATACAACTATGTAAAAATGCACACACACACACGCACGCACACACACACATATGTAAGCTGTATGGTAAATCAGTGCTACATAAAATATAGAGGAGTAATAAATTAGGGCATTGTTGTAGCAACAGGGTTTGGAGGAAATATTATAGTTCTCAATAGATTAGTTATAGAAATCTCATTAAAACAGAGAGGGAAGAAAATATTTGGATCTCTGGAGAAAAAAATGTAAAATATTAAATACCAGAGGCAAAATCCCTAAGGAGAGGGCATTCTTGATATGTTCAGGATAAGAAAGATATACATGGATGTGAAACTGGGTAAATGGCAGTGAGAGCAGTTCAGAAGAGAGAGGAAAGCAATAAGGAATAGACATCCCAGGACCCTGAAGCCCATTGTAATTTAAGGACAATGGCTTTTACTATAAGGAAAATGGGAAAACATTAGAATGTTTTGAGAAAGAAATATCATGTATGTCTAATGTTTTAAATATTACTTTGGCAGCTCTGTTGAGACTTGGCCAAAAGGGTAAGAGTGTAAGAAAGGAGACCAGTTGTATTAATTTAATGAAATATTCAAACAGGAGATGATGGTGACTTAGACCATAATCTTACAGAAATTTAATATTTCATTAAATTAATACAACTGGCCTTCTTTCTTACACTCTTACCCTTTTGGCCTAGTCTCAACAGAGCTGCAGGTTTTTCTCTGGAAACAGGTTTGCACATCCTTTGGGTAGATGCCAAAGAGTGTGGTAAGAGTATGTTTAGTTGTAAGAAACCACCCAACTGTCTTCCAGAGTAGCTGTACCATTTTTCATTCCTATCAGCAATGAGAGAGAGTTTCTTTTGTCCTACATCCATTGGTGTTGTCAGTGTTCTGGGTTTTGGCCGTTCCAGTGGGTATATAGTTGTGTCTCTCATTGTTGTAATTTGCATTTCCATGATGACATATTATGGGGACCATCTTTTCATATGCTTGTCTCCCATCTGTACATCTTTGATGAGGTGTCTGTGAAGGTCTTTGGCCTGTTTTTGAGTTGCTTGTTTCCTTATTGTTGAATTTTGAGTTCCTTATATATTTGGGTACAGTTTTTTATCTGAAATATCTTGTGCAGATATCTTCTCCCAGTCTGTGTCTTGTCTTCTACTTCTCTTGACATTGTCTTTCATATAATGGAAGTATTTAATTTTAATGAAACCCAACTTACCAGCTATTTCTTTTATGGATTGTGCCTTTTGTGTTATATCCAAAAAAGTATCACCATATTCACAGTCATGTAGATGTTCTCATTTCAGGTACAAGGTAAGGATATCCCCTCTTACCACTTTTTCAACATCATACTGAAATTTTTGCTAATGCAATAAGACAAGAAAATGGTATAAGCAATGTATACAAATCAGGGAAGAAGGCATAAAACTGTCTTTGTATGCAGATGACATGACATGTCCTCTAGGAGGCCTGAAACAGAGATTTCCCTCATAGCCCTCAGAAAGAACTAACCTGGGGCTCCTGGGTGGTTCATTCTGTTTATAAGCATCTGACCTCTGCTCAGGTCATGATCTTGCAGTTCATGAGTTCGAGCCCTGTGTCAGGTTCTGTGCTGACAGCTTGGAGCCTGGAGCCTGCTTCAGATTCTGTGTCTCCCTCTCTCTCAGCCCCTCCCCAGCTCACACTCTGTCTCTCTCTCTCTCTCTCAAAACTAAATAAACATTAAAAAAAATTAAAAAGGAACCAACCCTGCTGTCATCTTGATTTTGCACTTCTAGAGATATTAAATTCTATTGTTGAAGTAATAAATTTCAATAAAAAGTAAAACATAAAACATAATTTTATGGTATAAATAGTGAAATAGATTAGTAATTTTAATAACTTCTTTTAAATAAGGAGGACACATTGGTATAGCACAGTAATTTATAATAATGCAATTTCTATTTTCTTAATTCATTCCTTACTTTTAAAACACATAACAACTAAAATAAGATGAAATTTTGGGGCACCTGGGTGGTTCAGTTGGTTAAGCGTCCTTCTCTCGATTTTGGCTCAGATCATGATCTCATGATTTGTGAAATCAAGTCCTGCATCAGGCTCTGCACTGACAGCATGGACCCTGCTTGGGATTCTCTCCCTCTCAGTCTGCCCCTCCCCCGCTTGTTCTTTTTTTTTTTTCTCTCTCTCTCCCCCTCTCTCTTTCTCTCAAAATAAATAAATAAACATTTTTAAAAAGACTAAATCCAACTTTAAAGATACTATTTGGATTCTGTAGACTCTTTCACTTACGACCTAAAACTCACATGTAGCAAACAAAAACATGTTGAGGTTTAGTCACTATTTCACTGTTTTAAATTCTATACACAAGTTAAAAATCCCAGTGTAACACAGAATAACAGAACTGAAGTACTTCATGACTTGTTTCTTCATCTTTACATGTATCACTCTTATTTGAATCCACATTTAAAAATGTGCAGAATCCCCAGGGTTTGGAGATACAAATCACCCTGGAGAAGAGCTCAAACAATTCTGAATTATCACAAGATTACTCTGAGTAAAAAAGGCTTGTAAGCTGAGTCTCTGTGAGTCAAGGCTGAGAAGGAGCTGATTTAAAGATTATAAATTATTAACATTCTATGCTAACTATAGCAATTCTTAAACATCAGCATAGCAAAATAGAAATATATAAATAAATATATAATTTTTTAAGGAAAGTATTACTAATGAATTGTGACAATCAAAACATAGCATTTTAGTAAGTTTTATCATTAATTTTAACCTCTCTAGAAATAATGCATATGTTTCTGACTATACCCGGGCAGACACCTCTGTCTTAGACACCAGAGATGTGGTGTTATAAAAGTCAAATTAAAAGATTATCTTAAAATGGAGGTAAAAATCAACTATGTTAAATTCTGCTATTGGTTAGTTCTAATGAATACTGAGATGAACACTGAGAATTAACCTCTGTAATCACCAACATGGAAGCCAATTGTGACCTTGACCAGAACACTTTAAGTTGAGTGGTATAAAGGAAAATTGACCAAAGAAGATTCAAGAGAGCATGAATAAAGAGAATTGGATTCATAAGCATAGACGACTTCTATGTTCTTGATCTAAAGAGGAGAAAAGAACGAGGAGAAATAAACTAATTAACAACAGGAGAGGATATAGAGTGGAAAAATACTTTTAGAGATAGAAGAGATCATGTTTTCATGCTTAGGAGAAATTATTCATCTGGAAGGGGTAAAAACAGAAGATAAAAAGTGAAAGAGAGGGAGGAAACGGAGGAGAGAGTAAAATTACAGATCAAGTGATGGGTCTATTGGCCAGTTGAGTGGAATTGAATTGGCAGGGTTGATTTCATGAAGGTTGGGCTTTTGTCACTCCTATAGATGTCAGAGTGTGTTCTTAAAAAGACAGAACAGAAGACAGAAGGACCTTGAGAGACAGTGAAGAAAATAATAAAATCCATGAATAAATAAATAGTATACAACTTTAGCCTTATTTAACCATTTTAATGTAATTGAATATTTATGTATTTATTTATTTAAAAATTTTTTTAATGTTTATTTATTTTTGAGAGAGAGACAGAGTGTGAGTGGCGGAGGAACAGAGAGAGGGAAACACAGAATCTGAAGCAGGCTCCAGGCTCTGAGCTGTCAGCACAGAGCCCAATGCAGGGCTTAAACTCAGCTTACCAACTGAGCCACCCAGGCGCCCCTGAACATTTATTTTTTAAAGTTTGTTTGTTTGTTTGTTTGTTTGTTTGTTTGTTTGTTTTAGAGAGCACATGTACCACACAGGAGAGGCACAGAGAGAGAGGAAAACAGAGAATCCCAAGCAGGCTCTGTGCCACCAATGCAGAGCCTGACGTGACACAGGGCTTGATCATGACCTGAGCTGAAACCAAGAGTCAAACACTTAACTGACTGAGCCACCCAGGCACCCCAATATAACTGAAAATTTTAAAAACGATGGAAGTAAATCTCTCTAAACCTTAGAGCATATATTATTAATATGGAAATAAAACATATATATGTCTTTTTTCTAATGCACTTTTGTCTAGGAAAAACCCATAAAATTAGAAATGAGGCCTCCTTTAAATTAAGGGGAAAATTATAACAATTATTCTCTTCTTTAATAAACATTAAATAGCAAATCATCATTATGCATTTATTCCAAGCCTACATTAGTTCAGCAAGTATGCTATGCACTGGAGACAAAAAGACAAATACATGATCTTTACTTCCCACAAAATAAACAGCTAGTTTACTTAAAAGGTTCTAGGATAACCTAATATAGTAGATGCCATGAGAGCAAAGGAGACACAGCTAACCTTATCAGATTTAGCATTTAAAGAAGCATTCCTAGAGAAATTGAAGTGTGATCTAACAGAGCAGGCAAAGAGAAATGAGAATGTTCCAGGCAGAGGAGCAACATGGGTGAAGAAACCGTGAAGGTGTAAACAGCACACAATGGATGCTGGGAACAACTTCAGTGCGAATGTAGCAAAGGATAGTCATAGCGGAACATAGGACAAGATGCCGACGAGGCGGTGATAAGCCTCAGTCAATAATATGCACAAATCAGAGTAAGCCAGTTTTGCATCTTGAGGATATAGACGACATTAATACATTTCTTACCTACTGTAAAATGGGCCAGTGCACACCAGAAAGTAAGAGTAATCACCTCCATTTAATAGACAAAAAAGGGGAGAAAAATCCCAACAATATTGTAAGCTATGTTATTTTTTTCCTGAAATTATAGCAGAAATAAATAGATTACTATATTCCCTAAATAAGGAAGCCGCATACTTCATTCTTAGAAATTGTAAGGCTTATGAATTTGTCGCTAGGTAGTCCTATAATAACCTTCAGATTCCCTGATTCCCCTAATGAAAGGTCAGGGTCTATCAGCATGTTCTCCATCGAGCTGAGGAAGGCAGAAATGAACATTCCTAATATGCTGGAAATAAAGGCCGTGTCCTGATTTTACCTGCTGGCAGCCAAAGTCCTTCAGGAGATTGGTGTTTGTCTTCTCTTGGGAAATCACCAGAATGCAGCTGCCTTCATCAATGTTCCTTTCCTGCTCCTCTTTCCTACTGCCATGGCTTAGTGACAGGCCTCGTGAAAGATGGTAATGTAACAGGACTGTTACAGAATTAAAGTCCAGGCTGTTTCAGTGAAGCAATGTATTCAGTTAGATGTCCTGCCTGCTGCAGTAAAATAACTTGGAAACAAAGCACTGACGGTATAGGAAACAGTCTCAAAATTGATAGGCCATGAATCCAAGGTGTTAAACTGCTAGCATAATATTCTTTGATAAAAAATAAAAGAATACAGAAATGTTATTAATATTTCTTTATAGCCCAATAGATGACGAATGTAACAATTTTTCTTAAAGATCACAATGTATACTTTGGTATTTTAAAAATGATACTATTTTTAATTACTTATTAAATATACTAGGTAAAATGGAACAGAAAAGTGGCATAAAAATAACACTGGCTTTTTCTAACTTGCTTTTATTTAAAAGGTTATAAGTTCGGTGAATGAAATTCTGGATTTGAATTCCTTCTGAAGACTAATTTTCATCACATTTATGCTCTTGCCATAAATAATACTCATTAGGTATTCAAAGAAAGAAAAAAAGAGGAAAGACAAGACAATTTAGAACAAATTCTGTTTTGTTTTGTTTTGTTTCAAATCTTTATGGAAGTACTGGGAGACAGTTTCTAACCATTTGTCCGCATTTCTTTATCTGAAACCAGTCCTGGGAATGACTCTTCAAAAAGCCTCTCAGTCTGAAGATATTTCATGGGTAAAGGTTGTTATATGAGAGAGTAAAGACAGTGGGTCAGGTCAACTGATACCTTCAGATACTTCTCAGATCTCATACATGTATTTTATACACCTAGCACTTGCAGAGAAGTGTTGAATTTCCTGTATATACCTTCTTTCTTCAGTCCTTTTTTCAGTACTTAGAAAATTACACTAAGGCTTTTCTCAGAAATAATTGGAAATATGAAATTAAGAACATTCTCTAAAAGTTAAGCTATAAAAATAATACATTAATATCCAAACAAAGCCATCCCAAGGAAACTAACTCCCAAGTTTGTAAGACTCACTGTCCTTATCAAATTTACATTAACTAATGAAAAAATAGGAGAAAGGAAAAGTCTTGAGGGTGAAGGTGATTTGATCAACCTTGGGCCCATAGAGGAAGGAAAGTAAATTTAGTCAAAAATTCTCATCCAAGCCTTCATGGGGATAAGAGCTAACATTGATGGGGAGGACAAGGACCAGAGGCTTCAGTGCTAATGTTATGGCTCTTTGTGTTGTGGAGACATCTATGGAGGTATGGGTATTTTGAGTATTTCTAATTTCGTTGATCAAGTAAATCCAAAGTCAAATGACTTATAAGGTTGAGTTATTTAATTTTCCTTGTTCTGATATCTTCCCCCCAAAATCTTCTGATTATAAGTTAGAATTCCACGCTGACTGAAACCAGTATTTTCCTCCATGTGACAAATTCATTTAAGACTAAATATAAATGCATAAAATTTTTAGTTTAATACATCAGTCTCTTTGTGACACTTAATATGAGTCTGTTTCAGAAAGATGATAGTTGTTGAGTTTCCTAAACTTAAGGGCAGTAATAGGTACTTTAAGTAATCTTTGGTAATAAAATACCTAAGATAAGGTAAACCATAGTCTAAGATAAATAATCAAGATACATAAATCCAAATTATAAGACCTCTTTATAACAGTACACAGTCCCAGTTATTTAATTTTTATTTAAATAATTGACCTTCAAAGTTCATTCAAAATGATAAGGTAGTATGATTATATGGAGAGATGGCAAAAATAAATTTTTATTTCTGTTGTGGAAATTGTGTTTAAAAATTATGAGTGAAAGGAAAAAATATATATTTTACCAAAAGTGAAAGATTATCAATTAAATCACCAAAACATTGTTCCATAATATAGGATCTTTCTAATAATAACAATGATGGATTAAAAAACTTAAAATGTGCATGTTTTAGGTTTAGATAGATTGTACCATATAAGAAACACTGATCAATTAATATCTTGGTTACTTTTTGTTTCAAATTTACCCTTACATCTGTAAAAGAAAAATTGCTGTGGAAGATTGTGTTCCAGGTTTACTAAGATTTTAAAAGAAGAGACTAGTGTTCACCTTGTTGCTTCATTGCATTGTATGATACATACTGAAAATGTCTGTGCTTGATTTACTAAGTAAAACAAATAAAAAGTGCCAGGGATATAAGGTGTTAAATTTTTTCAGTATATACATACAAATGCTATGAAAAGAATCGCCATTTTTTGGAACCACTAAAAGAAATAAGAGAGTGTTTTTATTGATAATTGTATCTGTTGTCAACGGTCACTGATTAAGTTGTGAGGAGTCTTACAAAGATTTAGTATGACAACTCAAATTTAGGATTTTTATGAAACAAATTATTGTCAATTATTTAATCATCAAACACCAAAAAATTACAGCATGATTTATGTTATCTCACTGATATCACAGTATATGGAAAGAAGAAACTTCGTAGCACCAGTGAAGTGGAAACCTTATCGTGATCTAAGTCGGCAGATGGCATTGTGTCATATACCAGACAGTGCTGAAATTGAAACCAAACATAATTCAATCAATAGTAGTGATTCCACACATTTTTTTCTAACATGAATCAGTATGCAAAAGATTTTTCCTGAAATCCACAGATTCATATACTTTGCCTATAACAGAAAGAAGAAAAATTCTAAGAGGGCTTTTTCAGTATTGATAAAGTTAGAACTGTCCTTCAGTTTAGGCAGCACCCCTTTGAATTTGATGAATGTAACACTAAGCTAACAAAAGAATTAGAGAAGCTGTGCAACTTGGACATATGTAGTTTTTAAATGGTTATGCTTTTGGTTCAAATCCAAATCAATTCTTTAAAAAAAGAGAACATTTTGTAGATAGGATGTGTATATTAAAGAAACTATTATATTTTTGATATTTGACTTTTTTTGAAAATTTTGAAGTAAAACATTTAGAAAAATGGGTATAGATATCTACCTTTTTAACTATAAATGTTATGAAACTTATATATATATGTCATGAATTTCCCATAAAAATTCAGTCTTGGGGTGCCTGGGTGGCTCAGTCAGTTGGGCATCCGACTTCGGCTCAGGTAATGTTCTCATGGTTAGTGGTTCGAGCCCCATGTCGGGCTCTGTGCTGACAGCTCGGAGCCTGGAGCCTGCTTCCGATTCTGTGTCTCCCTCTCTCTGGCCCTCCCCCACTCACGCTCTGTCTCACACTCTCTCTCAAAAATAAATAAAAATTTTGAAAAAAAAATTTTTAAATAAAAAAATTCAGTCTTAATTGAGATGTCATAATTATAACATAAACACTAAAATTTAAAGACTTAGAAAAATATATGCAAAATGCCTCAAAATTGTATATATTGTTGAAGAGCTAATATTTTACATATATTGTGTTAAGTAAAATATGTTAAACTTAAATCTTTTTATTTTTACTTTTAAATGTAACTCTTAGAAAAAATTCAATTATATATATGGTTTGCATATCTATTCTATTAGGCAGCATTGACAGCACCACTGTCTCTTTTCCACTGTTATTTTGAACTGTTTGTGTAAATTTGATACGCTGCAGCCAAATTTTGGCAATTGTGCATCTTTTGTCTCCAAATAGATTATAAGCTCATGGAAGTCTAGGATTCATTTCTCTGAAGAACCATATACACTATACTCAATAAAAAAAAATACTAGTGAACTTATTTGGACAATGGATGTGGTGATCAGATAGTGAGAGCCCTGGTACTTAAGACTATTGAAGGGATATTAAAAGCATGCTAAAGGGAAGAATATTAAATTTAATTTTAGGACGCCTAAGTTTTACCTATTCTTCCTGGCATAGACAATGTCAGTGTGTCCAACTTTTAATTGGCTGTGAGACTCATTCATTCATTAAACAAATATATATTAAACTCTACTATGATTCCAAAATTGGATATATTCAACATTGTGTAGTCCACAATATCTTTCCTTAAAGATTTTATCATCTGGTAAAATAAATAGACAAAAAGATCCAATACAGTTTGACACAGCCATTTTATTTTATTTTATTTTATTTTATTTTATTTTATTTTATTTATTTATTTATTTATTTATTTATTTATTTTTATTTTATTTTATTTTATTTTATTGAGAGATAGAGTGAGACAAAGCGTGAGCGAGGGAGGAGCAGAGAGAGAAGGAGACAGAATCTGAAGCAGGCCCCAGGCTCTGAGCAAGCAGTCAGCACAGAGCCTGATGCGGGGCTCGAACCCACGAATCGTGAGATCATGACCTGAGCCGAAGTCGGATTCTCAACCGACTGAGCCACCCAGGCGCCCCGACACAGCCATTTTAAAAGTATGCAAAGGGCACTATTGAATCACACACAAACACACACACACACACACACACACACACACACACACACACACACACACTACATAATTTATTTTGAATAGAATAAATTGAGAATCCTGGGAATACCTGATTCAAGGAGAGACATGAGGGATACTAAGAAATAGTGGCCAGTGAGGAAAAAGAAAAACCAGATAGTGTTGTCAAGAAAGCCAAATGAACAAAGTGTGTAAATGAAAATAATTGAAAAAGTGTAAACTGATGCAGCTAGTAATATAAGAGCAAGAAATATAAGAATCAGATACACCTATTAGATTTAATAATGATGAGTATTGTCTATATTACTAGGCAAGTTCACATAAAGTGATCAGGACACAAATCAGATAGCAACTGATTAAGGACAAAAGAAATATCAAAATGAGACAATGAGTAAGGATAATTTTATCAGAACGCTTAATATGAAACAGAATAAAGAGAAAAATTGCTAGTTAAAAAGGGACTTGAGGTTAGGAATGGGTTTTCTTAAGATACAAGCATTTTAACTTATGAGGGGAAGGAGTCAGTAAAAATAGAAATCATGAGTAAACATAAATGAAAGAAAAAATATATGGGACAAGACTCCTAAAGAATTGAGATTTTTTTATACATTGACATTCATCTCAGAAAAGAAAAATGAAGATGATATAAATAAGGGATTTAAAAATAGATAATATTTGAATTTATGACTCTCATAATTAATCCAAACAGACTAAGAGCACAGAGAGGCTAAGATCAAGAATCAAGGAACCCTAACACTCAAAGGTTTGGTAAAGCAGGATTAACTGTCAAAGGAGTGTGGAAAGAACCATCTAATAAAGTAAGAAAATAATCAGGATACGTATTCCTGGAGTACATGGAAGTCAGTGGTAAGTTTTAGCAGGAAATCAGAGCTAAAGAGATAATAATTGCACTGAAATATATATTGGAAGATCAAAAGAAAATCATGGGAGTGAAGCCCAGAGAGACAAAAGAAAAATACAAAAGAGAGATAAAGAGACATAGGGGATACCACAAGAAAGCCTAACATACATATAAATAAAATCCTAGAAGTAAAGGAAAAAGACGAGGCCAGAAGCATTACATGAATCAGTAATGGCTGATAACTTTTCAAAACCCTAGGAAAATATTAAGCTTGTGAACCTAGAGCAGGATATATACTAAAGATGTGAAATAATCGTATCATTCTAAAATTGCAAAAGTCAAAGTGAAAATTACAATACCTGCCAGAGAAAATTGATAAACTATTCAAAAAGAGTAGAGTTGCAGGCATCTGGTTTCTAATAAGAAACAAAATAAGGAAAAAGACAATGGAATTATATTTTTAAAAGGTGATTTATTTTCTTTTTTGAAAACATGAAACATTTAATTCAGTAAGAAGATTCTGCAAAATTAGAGGTCAAATATGATTGTTTTAAGATAAAAAATAATGTTTTATAGGAACAATGATAATTTCAAAAGGAAGGTGGATATGCATATAAGAACAAAACAAAAAAAGACTGAATATGGAACTAAGTCTAAATTACTTATAAGCAGCAGTAAACATGTTTTATTAAAGGCATATAAAGAATTCAAGTACAAGCCCTAAAACAGGTAAATTGAGAGGTCCATACATGAGGAAACACTGTTTTAAACTGTTAAAGTGTTCTTTATCAAGAAAGAGGGAAAATATTAATTCACATTCCACTTCATAAGTCAGGGATGTAGGTTTTTATTTTTTGAAGAACTGCACAGAGGATGTTAAAAGAGTATATTAATAGTCTATATAGAGTGGTGAGAACAAGTAATTAAATATGCTCAGTCATTCCAGAATAATGAAGGAAATAAGAAAAAATAATAGAATAAAAGGAATACATAGTAAGCAAATGCTTAGAGGGTAGATTTAAACCAAATTATCTGTGACCACTTAAATATAAATAGATGAAGTACATGTATGTCTGCCTCAATTTTTAAAAAATCAACTGTATGACACTGAGAAGCACTTAAAATATAAAAGTACAGAAAGATCAAATGTAAAAAAGGAAAAAAATATCACCACTACATAACTGATCAAATAAAGCTACTAAAGTTATATTGGAAAAGTAGATTTTAAAGCAAAAATTATTCTGAGACATAAAGGAGAACACTTCATAGTAATACGAGGATCAAATTGTCAGATAGATTTAACATTTACAAATTTGTGTGTAACTAATAACATAATCTTATTAGAGATTAACCAAAAATAGACCCAAATAAAAGGGAAAACAGACAAATCAACATTAGTAGTGGGAGATTTAATATACCTTATGAATAATTACACAAAAATCAACAAGTATATAGAAGTTTAGAGAAGAAGCATGATTAACAACAACAACAAAAAGTGAAATTCAAATACAGAACACTACTTCCTACAAGTCATAATGCATGTTCTTTACAAGTATACTTGGAACATTCTCAAAAAATAGGCATACCTTGGGCCATTAATAAAGTCTCGAAAAATTTCAAAGAATTGAAATTATACAAAGTATGCTTTATCACCACAATGGAAATAAGAAACAGTAACAAATACGTAGCTATAAAATTCCCTATATTATTTGTGATTAAGAAATCTACAGATTAAAGAAGAAATTACAATGAGTTTTAGAAAATATTTCAAAATGAGTAACAGTGGAAATAATGTATATGAAAATGTGTTTGATTTGCAAAATACACATTTATAAGACAATATATAGTTTTAAATGAAAATATTAGGATAGAAGAAGAGATTTTTAAAATAACCAATAAATATCAATTTCAATAAATGTTGAAAAATAGCATCAGAGACCTAAATCTTTTGGGTCAGCATTCTGTTCATTCAGAACTCAAAGATTTTCATGCACCTAACCTGGGCAGTACCTACTTTGTCTTAGCTAGTGTTTCCAAAATTCCAAAAAATATTCTTCTTTGGGATTTAAAAACAAGAAATCAGAATTCCAGAGAATTCTCAGGAATTCACTCATCTTTTTTTTTTTAATTTTTAATGTTTATTCATTATTTTTGAGAGAGAAATAACGTGAGCAGAGTAAGGGCAGAGAGAGAGAGAAAGGCACAGAATTTGAAGCAGGCTCCAGTCTCTGAGCTGTCAGCACAGGGCCCATCACTGGGCTCAAACTCACAGACTGTGAGATCATGACCTGAGCCAAAGTCAGATGCTTAACCGACTGAGCCACCCAGGTGCCCTGAGAATTCACTCATCTTTAAGGTGGCGTTGATAGATAATGTCTACTACAGAAAGTATTTTACTATTTTTTTCTAAATACTGTCCCTTGATATACTACCAAATTGTGCATGATTTCTAAGAAGCAGTAGGCATTGGCTCAAAGGATCATTATCAGAATTGTGCCCTTTGTGTGCTCTCAGAATGTTCAAAATGCCTTTGAAGTGCAGTAGTCAATGATGTTTACATTGCAGTTATTTAAAACATACCTGGCAATAAACTAATGGATTTCTTATATCTTCTTAAATACATTCCCAACATTTTTTTCATACTTTTCACTAATTATTTGGCATATCTGATAACTGTTTAGTGAAGAATGATAAACATTGACGGGTTTTACAAAGAACTGTAACTTATAGTGAATAACTCACACTGGAAAATACGAATGAACATTATCAGATTTGAATAGCAGTTTGGAGCACCTGGCTGGCTCAGTGGGTAGTGCATGTGACTCTTGATCTCGGGGTCGTGAGTTCAAGTCCCAGGTTGGTCATGGAACCTACTTAAAAAAAATGACTTCATACAGAGAAAGGCAGATACCATATGTTTTCACTCTTATGTGGATCCTGAGAAACTTAACAGAAACTCATGGGGGAGGGGAAGGAAAAAAAAAGAAAAAAAAAGAGGTCAGAGTGGGAGAGATAGCCAAAGCATAAGAGACTCTTAAAAACTGAGAACAAACTAAGGGTTGATGGGGGGTGGGAGGGAGGGAGGATGGGTGATGGGCATTGAAGAGGGCATCTTTTGGGATGAGCACTGGGTGTTGTATGGAAACTAATTTGACAATAAATTTCATATAATAAAAATAAATAAATAAATAAATAAATAAATAAATAAATAAATAAAATAAAATAAAAAATTTTAAAAAAGGAATAGCAGTTAAGTTCTCCTAGCAAGATTTATAGCAGTACATAGAATTACATGTCATAATTGTGAATTTAATAACTTGTTTTGCTTTCAAAACAGTTCTGTTTCTTGGAACAACATTCATAAGCTTTATATCATCTATTAAGTATCATTATTAATCTATGTATATTACCTATTAATCTTAGCTATTTATATTTATTTTATTTACAAGAATGACTTGTCATTATCAGCAAACATAATCACAGGTACACACATACTACATAGCAACAGCTACATGGGTGGCTTATTAGATCCTAATAGCTTCTCTATGATGTGCCCCTGTCCCTGTTCCCATAAATGACAATCTTATTTGACTCCACATATCAGCATTTCTTGTTCTTGTTTATGGCCTGAAAACTTTTTTTTGCATTTTCCCAATTTTGTGACTGATTTTTTTCATGATTTGAAATTTGAAAGACATACACATTAGTGAGAGATGCTAACCTCTCAACTCACATGATTTTAGGTAGGGTTTGGCAGAAGACTAGTCTGGTGCCTGTAGCATGCGTCTCTGAGCCTGACTTGAGAGACTGTAAACTTTGGGGCATCTGTGTTGCCCAGTTGGTTAAGCGTCCAGTTGGTTTCGACTCAGGTCATGATCTCAGGGTTTTGTGAGTTCAAGCCCAGCCTCAGAGCTCCATGCTGACTGTGCAAAGCCTGCTTGTGATTCTCTTTCTCCCTTTCTGCCCACCCTCCTCTCTCTTCCTCTCTCAAAATATAATAATAAACTTTAAAAAAAAGTCTTAAAAAAAGGAGACTGTAAACTTTCATAGGTTCACAATCTTGAGGCAATGTCAGTCTAGTGTCAGACTTTGAGGAAAGTCAACCTCAAGAAAAAGTAACAGTGTGGTTTTCCCAAAAACACAAATCAGAGCTGGTCTCATCTGCCCATTGCCATCCCCATTAAATAAGAGTCTCTCTTTCATACTACTACAGCCCAAAAGATCAGGGATCGCACATTCTAAGTGTCTAATTCAAAGAATGAAGCTATCCCCACAGAAATCAGAGCTTCTGACTCTCTGCTTTTCCATACTAAAAGCTCCTGTCCATATCCCTATGGTCTTATATATAAATGTTTTTGCCAATTTTTTATGAGACCATTTTTCCATTCCTTAACATCACCTTGGATACATGAACTTTGTGAATTATCTTGGATCCATGAGCTTTGTAAATTATCTCTTGGACATTGACCTCAGAAGCCAATGAGAGTATTTTTCAGTTGAGTTTGCCTATGACCATATTATACAATAAACTGAATGACATTCTGTTTGGCTCTATTTTGACACTGTGCTTGATGATGTTGTCTAGTGAAGCTAACAGGGAAGCAAAATTGACACCTCTTACCCTGCCTACAATATAAATAGACATGCAGATAACATCCCACAAATGAGGAGAAAAAAAGAAGCATCAGCACTGCAAATTAAAAATAAAGTTGTGGGGCGCCTGGGTGGCGCAGTCGGTTAAGCGTCCGACTTCAGCCAGGTCACGATCTCACGGTCCGTGAGTTCGAGCCCCGCGTCGGGCTCTGGGCTGATGGCTCAGAGCCTGGAGCCTGTTTCCGATTCTGTGTCTCCCTCTCTCTCTGCCCCTCCCCCGTTCATGCTCTGTCTCTCTCTGTCCCCCCAAAAATAAATAAACGTTGAAAAAAAAAATTTTTAGCTCCACTGATCATTAACTGCAAATTCAAAGTTTCATGGAAAATAAAACTAATTCTACCATACATACTTTTTACATTTTTTTCCACCTCAGGAATATCATGAGAACTAAAAGGTACCAGTGGGAAAACCTATATAGAAAATAATTCAAGATTTTAAAAAATCTTTATTGAACAGAAATTTGTTATTTGCAAGCACAATATCTACTTAAATGATGTAGGCAATGGATTAACAGCTTAGCAATCAATGTATCCCATAATACTTTACCAAAACCATTTTTTAAATGAATATATATGACATAAAAAAATCTATGAAATATTTCTACAATTATACAAGTGAATATATCACTATCAAATAAGAATAAATTTTAAAATAGACTATTTCCACAAGGAAAATGGTCTAAATTTCTGTTACATCACTTTGTATAAGATATAAACAGAAAAATACATTTAATATCTTAATACAACCAACAAAGATACCAAATGAATTCTAATTTTACTGAAGGGAATTAAATGTCAGAAAAGAAATAATATTTTAATGCAAAATGTAACCCTATACAACCTGTACTTTAAAAACAAAATAGAGATTTCCCTTGAGCAAATACTGCTATTGGCTTTAAACTTTATATTTTTAAATATTAAAATCATTAAATATATTAAATAGGAAGCAAAAATGTGAATTCCATTTTTCCATATCCCTGTAGTAGATTTAGATTTCATGAAATGAAGTATCATTCTAAAAACAAGTTTTAGGGTTTTTTTTTTAATTCTCTGTAAATAAAACTACACTAATATTGAATTTATTGTAATTTTGAGTTGAAATCATGAATGCCAGTGGTTGGTCATTATTTTTTCCACCATATATCCAGAATTCAGTC
This sequence comes from Leopardus geoffroyi, assembly GCF_018350155.1. NCBI lineage: Eukaryota > Metazoa > Chordata > Mammalia > Carnivora > Felidae > Leopardus > Leopardus geoffroyi. The sequence goes on from NC_059328.1 coordinate 90,422,887, forward strand.
TATCCTGGTTTCCTCATCAAAAAAGTTGTGAATTATGAAAGTATTAGTAATAAGGTATGTGACTTTGCTCACAAATGGAATTCATTTGTAGCTGGGTTGATAAAATATACATATATATATATATATATATATATATATATATATATAATTTTTGTTTGCGTTCTTTTCAAATAATTGTACTGCCATTACAATTGGAGTTTTGCCAAATTCATTTTTTCATTTTTTTCTTTTTCTGTAAGTGACACAAAGGCAATTTGGGATATGTTCAGAAGCTAACAATCAACCATATAAGGAAGAAAAAAATTAGAACACTGTTTCCCAAAAGAGAGTGCCTGGGTCATCTATGTCAGTAATGCCTAATTGTTTTTGAAAAATTCAGATTCCAGGGCTTCACTCCATAATATTTGCATCAGAATTGGGGGATGGAATATTTATATTAAAGAAATATCTTTGTAGGCCTAGTGAAGAATGATCTAACAAACAAAAAATGATTTTTCACCATTCATATCCCTCAGGCAATGTCAGTGCCACCACAAAGAGCAATCCCAGCTGTTTGATGTCTTGAGAAATCCCCTGAGATACAAACACTATCTGAGTGCTAGAGTGTGTGAACTTTAAGATCCCCCTCAACCCACACCTGCTGTAATAGCACTTTCCTCTCTAGATGCAGTTATGGTAAGGGGTTTCTTTTGGTTATTTATGGATGTGTTCAAGCATATTAATTGAACAGCTAGAGTTGAAAGAAAATGGATGGTGGACATTACAAGGAAGAATAAAATATAGACAGGTTCTGAAAACTTGAAATCCAATAAGAAAGAAAAGAAAAACTACAGATAATGATGTAGGTTAAAATGCTATAGGCTCCAGAAGAAAAGTCAAAACTAACGTGCAATGAGACAGAAATAAAAACAATTAAATTCATTGTGATTAAGAGATATTGAAAAGAGCTTTTATAATGAAACATGGTATTACATTTACACCCTAAGGCAAGACTGTGAGGGGGCAATAATGGAAGTTTTAAAGATAGGAAAATAATTAAATATCCCTAATTGTGAACTCATAAAGTACCCAATTTTCAGGTCATTTTTTTTTCATTACACTATATCTTTAGCTAGATTTTTTTGGACATCTCCTACATTTTTTTCACTGAAATATTAGTGTCCCAAAAATGCCTGGGGTGAGTGTTTATCTAGATATTGTAAGGTGTTTTTTGTTTTGTTTTGTTTTTTGGGTTTTTTTTTTTTTTTTTTTTTTTTTTTGCTTAAGTAAAACCATCACATATGAGACTCAGAAAAAGAAAAATCTTTATAGATCTTAAGTTTAAAACTTTAAAGTATTAGCAAATTCTTTATCTAAGGATCAAAAATCTTTTGAAGAGCTGTGCGTAAAGCACAACTGAGACTCTGCATATGCTTCAGGGAGTAGGACTCTGTCAGTGGCTGATCATTATCCTCCCATCTGTATATCTAGATTTAAGGCTATCACACTTTTCTTTATAAATAGCAACTATAGCTTAGAATTTCTAAGAGTCCTAAATCCATAGATTTAAAAAAAATTTGTTATAGTCAATCCACAAGTATTTGTGAAGCATTTGTGTGTTCCTAAATATATATTACTGGAAGCATCAATTAACTTGTGGCATCAAATCCATTTGGATAAGCAATTTACATTTTTTAATACATTTACACAAACTGTGTTCTAAGAAAAAAAAATATGTAAATCTGAATAGAACCTAAACACAGTAATTAGTTTTATTGATGTTAGTGTGGAGAGATGATTTGAATATTGAAAAAAGGAAAAAAGTATGTAAAAACAAAACAGAATTTCAGATCCACAAAGAGAACAAATTTATAACCTGGGAATTGCAGTCAAAAAGTAATAAAGCAGTAAATTGGTAAAGCTTTCAGTTCCTTAAATATCAGTTGTGTATCACATGTAAAAGAGTTACAGACGTGGCCAGTCCAGGGCTGCTATGGCAGTTCCACAAACACCTTTAAAGACTTGAAGCCCTTCTATCTCTCCAGTTACCATAGTTTCCAACTTCAAGGACACAAGATGGTTACTGGAACTCCTACCATTAGGTACAACTTGCAAGAAGCACTAAGGATGCCATTCCCAGATGAGAAAATCCCTTTTAAAAAGCTTTTCCAGAAAGTTCAGCTCCATATTGTCCAACGTATTTGAAAAGATGACTTGGTGAATTTTTCTTCCTTTGTCTGTTTTTGTTATGATCATTGCATTTTTCCACCCAAATAAAACCAAGAAGGGTTGTAGGAGGAATGTATACTAGATTCACAGTGATAAACTCCATCATTATAAGATAAAGAGGTTTAAAAGATCATTTAATCTGCAAGATAGTTGTTTTGCTCTGTTGTTGAATTACTTTGAAAGGATAGCAAAGACTTATCTTTCTGATTTAAAAAAAAAGAATAAAAAGCATAATACTCAGGAGTTCACCATGACCAACTCAAAACAAGTTCCAGCTGTGATATGTCTAAAAATGTGTTTTCTGGTTATGCTTTAATATCAGTTTTAAGTAACTTTGTGCTCAATATTTTATCAACATATTTTGTTACTTGTTTCTAGTACAAATGGATCATGTCTCAAAAGTAAAACTTCACTTAGAATGTCCACAGTATGTATCTGTCAATTTCTACCCGGGAAATGACTATATATATTTCACAAAAAATTACAAGAAATAAGATTACACTGAAGAAAGAAAAACCCACAGGACTGATTTGAGCCAAAATATTTTATGATGAAAAGAAGACTTCTAGCTTTCATATGTGATTGAGAAGAACATCATTATAATGACTTAATGCAAACAATTACCTAGTATAGAGACAAATGTAAAGTAAGGTGGGAAAGAAGGCAGTTAATTTTTCTACAGTCACACTGCAATAACATTTTTCTTGTGACCATGATCTCAGACTCTGTCCACACAGTAATATCATAAAGTATATAATCTACAAATACACCTCGAATCACATAAAAACTCAAGGAATTAGGATAGCCCACTTACTAACAATACTTGCTTCTTTAAATATCCTATGAGGTACCACATTTAAGCCATGAATATACATATAGGAGTTTTTCTAACACAGGCAGATCATTCCACATAGTATCACTGAAAATAAACTGAACTATAAGATGGTAGTAATGACAGAGTTAGCCCCAGAAATCTACATTGTGGTTTTAAAATGACTACAGGTTTTGACATGATAACTAAGGTAATATTTCATCTTAACTACTTAGTAGAAATATTGTGTCTGCCTGTCAACCATGTTTTTAGCGATCCAGTTGTCCTTCCATCTTAGTTCATAAGATTTGCGTGGTACTTAGCACAACCTCCAGCTTGGGGCTTTGGCAAGAGAGTCAAACCTGATCAGTTAGAATGTGCTACTCCCTAGGTCACATTTTGAACCAGGGATGGGCATGTGACCAAAGTGAGCCAACCTGGGTCTTTTGTGGGGACTGCTATGGCTTCCGAAGAAAGAGGGTTTTTCTCCTTGTAACATAATAGTGATAAAGAATCATGTTATTATTTATACATACAAGATTTTCAAGCTCCTAGGTCGGCAAATAATAGACACATTATAAAATTTGAAATTTTTATTCTATACTTAAAAAAGAGCAGATTCCTATAATAAGAGATCAAGTAAAATAGAGTAGCAGAAGGAATACAGGATCTGAAATTAGAAATCCAACTCTACCCCTTGCTGTATATGGAAATTCACACAAATTATTTCACATCCATGGATCTGTTTTCTCACCAGAAGAATAGTTTAATACTTTTTTTTATCCCTCTGATTAATGTGTGTAGTGAGAACTGGCTACCTAACTTGTGGTACCCTGTGCAAAATGAAAATGTGGGACTCATTGTTCAAAATTTATCAGAAATGTAAACACAGTGATTCATTAAACCAAGTGTAGTTCCTTCAGAGATGAAGCCCAGTGCAACCAAATAAGTCATTACCTGTGAGGGGGGCCCTATGTGTGGTAGGTTAAATAAGGCATGACTCCTTGCCTATTCCTCTGATAAAACGTTGTGCCAGCTCCTCCTCCTTTTGACACTGGGCTGGCCCTGGGGCTGGCACTGAATAATGGAACATGGGAGAGTGATGGTGTGCCATAACACTTTCACCATTCTTGAAGCCATGAGTGAAGTTTGCCAATTTTAAGACCACCATACTATGAGGAAACCAAAGCTAGCCACTTAGGAAGAGGACAACAGAGACAGAGAGAGAGTTTGGCCATGTGGATAAATATCAAAGTGGCAAACATGTGAAGGAAGTATTCTTGGATCTTCCAGGCAAGGCAAGACACCAGCTGAATGCAACCATCTGAATGATCCCAACCACACGTTGCCCAAATTCCTGACCCACAGAATAATGAGAAAGTAAAATAATTATTCTTTTAAGCCATTAAGTCATGGAGAAGTTTGTTACAGAGCAACAGATAATGAAAGAGATAATATTAGAATATTTTTATAATATAATTTATCATTCATGTTAATAAAATCAATAATTAAATCATTAAATTAATAAAGTCATTAATGTTAATAAAATAGGGTGGTATTATTTTATTATTTTGTCTGGGTTGAAGCAATGAATCTTGACATTGAGCCGAGATATATATGTACACACACACATTCTGGGCCTCTAAAATTAAAATAATTTTGTATGATGACATTACTTTGTATAGTTACAGATACTTAGTATAGTTATATAATATAGTAGACAAAATAATGGCTCTCTAAATGCCATGTCCTATTGCCTAGAACCTGCGACTATGCTACTGGATATGATGTATTAGTTTTCTAGGGCTATCACATAACAAATTATCACCAACTTGTTACTTAAACAACAGAAACTTACTATCTCACAGCTCTAAAGTCCGGAAGTGCAAAATCAAGGTGTTGATAGAATAATACTCCCTCTGAAGGTTCTAGGGGGAAATTCTTCCTTGCCTCTTCCAGTGTCTGGTGGCTTCGTGCATTCTTTGCCTTGGGCTTATATAACTCAATCTCTGCCTCAGTCTTCACATGGACTTTTCCTCTGTGTCTTCTCCCCTTTTCTTCCCTATAAAAATACTTGTCATGAATTTAGGGCCTATTCTAATCCAGAATGATCCCATGTCGAGATCCTTAATTACCTCTGCAAAGTTTACCCTTTTCCTAAATAAAGTCACATTCATGGGTTCCAAATAGACATATATTTGGGACGACCATTCACCCCACTGCATAGGAAAAAGAGAACTAAGGTTGCAGATGGGGCCACCCGACCTTAAAATAAGCGTACCCTGTGAGAAAGAATGAAATATGGCCCTTTGTAGCAACATGGATGGAACTGGAGAGTGTGATGCTAAGTGAAATAAGCCATACAGAGAAAGACAGATACCATATGTTTTCACTCTTATGTGGATCCTGAGAAACTTAACAGAAACCCATGGGGGAGGGGAAGGGAAGAAAAAAGAGGTTAGAGTGGGAGAGAGCCAAAGCATAAGAGACTCTTAAAAACTGAGAACAAACTGAGGGTTGATGGAGGGTGGGAGGGAGGGGAGGGTGGGTGATGGGTATTGAGGAGGGCACCTTTTGGGATGAGCACTGGGTGTTGTATGGAAACCAATTTGACAATAAACTTCATATATTGAAAAAAAAATTAAAAAATAGAATTCAAAAAAAAAAAAAAGAGTACCCTGGATTATCTAGGTGGTCCCGTGTAATAACCAGGTCCTGAAAAGTGGAAGGAGAGGCAGAAGAGTAGGTCAGAGAGGTTCAGTGTGTGAAGGACTTGACCTGACACTTTTGGCTTTGAAGATAAATGAAGGAGTCCCCGAGGAAAGGAGTGCGGACACCCTATAGGTGCTGCGGAAGACAAGGCTGCTTCTTTCCTAGAGCCTCCAAGAAGAATATAGGCCTTCTAACATCTCGATTATAGCCCAGTGTGATGTGTCAGACTTCTGACCTACAGAACTGCAAGATAATAAATTTTGGTTGTTTTAATTTTACTAAACTTGTAGTAATTTTGTTACAATAGTACTACTAAACTAATACCCATAATTACATAGTTTTTTTCCCCAAAAGTTAAGGTAAACATTACAGTAATGCAGAAGTATAATCATTTATATGATTTCCTTTAAAAGGATTTTTATTGTGCACAAATTATTACTATCACTATACTTCCATAAATATTTACCAAATGTTTACTACTTTATTGCAGTGATGATGGTATGTAACAAACAACCTCTAAGCTTCTAAATGTTACTATGACAACATTTAAATTTCTCCTGTATCTGTGGATTGTCTGGGGTGGCTCTGCTTTAGGTTGTGCATTAGATTCACTGCTCAAGTCATGTTCTTTTTATTTCTGATGGCAAAAAGCAATAGAAATGAGTAGAAACACATGACACCTCTTAGGCTTTCAAACCTACTCCATTGGCCAAGGCAAGCCACATGGCAAAACCTAACATCAACAATATTAGGCTGTGTACTCCACTCAGAGAAAACCATGGCAATGGGAAAAAAGGATGCAGCAATTTCTGTGAAAACTTTATGCATTAAAAAACTTCCCATAAATTTATATATAATGTAAATATAAAGCATTGTGAATAAAAATGCAAAATTTATTACATACTAATAATATATATTTAGTATATACTATATTATTATATGCTATACAAACTGAATAGACAGGGTATCAGTGCTAACATGGAACAGCCCAGAACACAGCGTAGAACTGCATACTTGAAGATCACAAAATACCTCATAATACCAAATTCAGTGTACATTTCTCAGGCTCATTTGTTCTGAAGCATTTTATACTGTCAACTACTTCCTTATTCTTGCAACATTTTCCTCTCATCCCTTCTGTAGCAATGTATGGTCTTTTCTCTTACCATTTTGATTCCTTTCTCTCATTCGCTAAATCTTTGTCTTCCAACTGTGCAATAATTTCGTAATTTAAGAGTCGTATTGACACTAAGGTGGAAGGTCTTAAGATGAATGCAAAGGAACAAAAACTCATAAAGAAAAAATATGTTTAACTGCATGTATTATTAAAATGGTGTTCAGGTTTGAATGTCAGAGGAAAAAGTTAATAGTGGATTAAACATATTAGAAGCTTATTCTGGAGGTAATGAAGTTTATGGCTTATATGGTGAGTCTGTTCCATCAAATCTATCACTCCTCCATCCCTTAATTTTAATGTCTAAGGAGTCATCTGCATTTCAACAATAGGATGTTGAATGGGAAACATGGGAAATAGGAAATTATGTTATTATGTCATAATGGGAAATAATGGGCAATGGGCATGTGACCATGTCTCTTGAAGAAGTCCCTGTAAACTGCACATGATATCCAAGTTACATTCAGTTGACCAGGGTTTAGACACAGGACCACTCATAACTGCAAGAGGGTATTGGAAATGTATCCTTTTTCTTTGTTGTCTTTGTGCCTAGATGAAAATTTTGTCAGTATGAGAGAAATGGAGAATTACTGTTGTGGCCATGCAATCTCTACAACACTAAATAAAACTTTTAAAATATGTATGAAATGTAATAAAATTTTCAAGTTGGGAAATGCTGCAACTTAAAAAGTATAAAGACCATAATACAAATTCGTACAATAAGTATAAATAGTAAGAACGATGGAAAATTCCAGTAACAACACACAAGCAAAAGATAAAGATAACAACTCTAATAACAAATACAAATAAGGAACAAAAAATTACTTCCATATTATTGGAAATGTTGAAATAAAAGGCAGGAAACTCTTATGGGACAGGTAAATACAGAGAAATAGAGTCTTATAAGCACTAGAATGTTACTGTCTTCCTTTAATAGAAGGAAACACTCAGCCTTAGGTTAATAACTGGGGTGTCTAAATAGAATTCAAAGGGTAATTGGTCCAGGACTGGTAGATGCTCTGGATTAGAATTCTTGCTAGTCAGATCAGAATGAAGGGAAATTATCCCAAAATAACAATCTGCATTTGTCTGTGTTTTTCCATTCATGTAGTAAACAGCTTCAAATTATCTGGGAATGACTACAATAAATTACAGAGAAAACATTCTTCTAGGCAAAACTGTCTCTGTGAAGGAAGTTCTGGTTTCTGACTTTGTCATGATAATGAGAAAATTAAGTAATCTCATCACTGTTTACCATCTGTATGGGAAAACAGGAATAGTAGGGAAAGAAAAGTGCAGTTTATGTAAAAACAATGAATTATTCCTGGGAGCAGGTAAAAGAAGGGCAACATTTGAAACTATCATCTGCACACAGATAAAGCCAGTGACAATTTTTATATGCAGAAAGTTAAACAAATGCCAATAGTGACATTTTTTAAATTCACCTGGGGCACCTGGGTGGTTCAATTGGTTAAGGGTCCAGCTCTTGATTTTGGCTCAGGTCATGATCTCATGGTTCATGGGTTCGAGTCCCACATTGATGGGACTCGCACTGTCAGTACAGAGCCTGCTTGGGATTCTCTCTCCCTCTCTCTCTGCTCCTCTCCCACTCACACATGTTGCATGCACATGTCCTCTCTCTGTCTCTCTCAAAATAAATAAACATTAAAAAAAATATGAGAGACACAGTTCCAAGGGCAACTACCTATCATAAGTAGTAAGAGAAGCAACACTGCTGTTCCTCCCCGGAGAAAAAATGAAATGGTATGTAGATGAAAGTTATAGGACATTCAGCTTCTCTTGAACAAGTTAACATTTTTCGTACACTCAAAATTATGAAGAATTTTTCCCCCAAATATTCCAAATATATTTTCTGTAATGTATATAATACATGACATGGTTTGCTGAACATTTTACGATATGGTTTCTGTTTATCTTGCCAGCTTCAACACATTCCATGTCAAATGCCGTTCTTCAGCCATATTGAATGTTTCTGCCAGAGACATGAGGTCTTGGCCTGGAGGTCTTTGTGCATGCTATTTCTCTCTGTTGGCATTATTCTCAGTTCTCTTTCCCCCTGTCACAACCAGGAATGCAAGAGGAAGTAGACTGGGCAGGGGTACAAGAGAATTAAACAAATAAACAAAAAGACCTGCTTTCAGTCTCTCTTCTGTTTTACCCCTACTTATCTTCCCCATCTTAGGTTTTTTGTTATTTCCCTCTAGAAGTCTTTTTATCCTCTCCTCCTGAATTTTATTATTTGGTTGCCCCTTACACTGCCATTGCGCTGCATAATGAACCTATCTTAACACATTCAGCCTGTGTTGTTATTGCCTGAATGCATCATAACCTCATAGGCTTCTAGAAGGCAAAGACTCCATGGTAGATGCTCAATAAATATGTGTTAAATAAAATGGAAAATCAATGCAAGAACATAATTACGATATTATTTCATAAAATAAGAAAAATGTGTTCCATAGCACATAGTTTATAAGCACTAAGTCAATTCTGGGGTCATAATATTTATAAGATAAGAACAAGAATCATATGTAAATTGATAATGAAACAGGGAAGGAGTGCATATTAAATGATATAATTCATACAGTTTTTCAAAATGTTTAGGGAGTACTTTGTGCAAGGCACTCTCCTCAGTGCTTGGGACATTTGGCAAGATAATGCTCTATTCAAACAACATAGTAGAGTCTTTTTCATAAGATGTAAGATGTAACATCAACATCCCTATTTTAAGCAAATGTTTAAAATGATACATGCATTATTAAATGTACCTTTATTTGTTTCTATTATTCAGAGACATTTAGAGAATATAGTTTAAATTGAGCCTGAATTTCCTTTAAGAAATGTGCTATTTTAACACATAATTGTTGTTGATCTTTTGATGAATTTGCAGAGACATTTAAATCCTGTGTCTTACTAATAAAATCTAAAAATGACTCAGATGGCAAATAACTAAGAGTTTTAAGGCTATTAAGAGACTCTTAAAATTGCCAGACTGCCATTTGGTGAAGTCATCAATGTCAGTTGCCATACTGCCACTGTGATAGACATACTATTATTCCTTTTGCCTATCTGTGTTTGTAACACTTCCATATTATAATTGAGCAGAAAAGTTATTAAGTGTTACTACCCATAGGGACCAAACTGTGGCAAAATTATGATAGTTACTATGTCATTGCCTTGATCCAAAATGGACAGATCTAAATCTGAAGACACCGATAGAGAGTAGAAGGGAAATGTGTTCGTCAACATAGAAACATCAATATTTATATCATATCTATATGTAGCTGTATTGCTACAGCCCTAAAACATATAGATGTTGGGGAAAAAGGAAGTTGTTAACTCTACTGGGAAGATGCTTGTAAAGAAATGAAATAATTATAGAGCAAAGAGCTGAGGTCAGGAAGCACTGCTGCTGGAAATCCCCCCAAATTTCACCACTAAGTATTTAAAGACAATGAGCAATGAAATGTCTACTTCAGAAGATCTGACGATTCATTCCAGGGGCAAGGACCCTGACAAAGCAAGTAGTTTACAAGGAAAAGAAACAAGTGTATTCAAGAAACCCAAGACTTAAGTTTGAAACTTCAGTTTGGTTTCTATTTTTGATATTCAGAGCATTTCTTTCAGGATCACACAGTGATGTCCAGAAGTGAAAACATGAATCAGCCCAAGAATAAATAACAATTTAAAAAAAGAATAAATAACAATAACCTTCAAAGAAATAAAGCAATTAAGTTAATAGAATCCAGTGTATAACTAATCTATATTTTCCTATCCAAATGTATAAATAGATAAGATAAATAAATATACACAATATGTAAATAGCATATATATGAGTTATGATGTATCTACCCTGTTGGAACATGTCATCTGATTAAGAAAATAGAATATGCATGTAGAAGGTTAGATGAAACATAAGACATATAGAGGTAACAGGTAAAAATGCTGTGAAGATAGGGACTATTCCTTAAGGAATCTCTGAATTCACTGTAATACACGTGGTGGGAATATTATGGTCATCTGTATCATTGGCATCATTGTTGTCCGTAGGGAAATACACTATTTTAAGTACTCCGCAAGTATTTACTCATTTTACTTTCACAAACACCTTATGAGAACGGTGCTATAATTATCTACATTTTACTGGTTAGGAAAAAGGCACAGAGTGGTTGAGGAATCCACCAAGGTTACATAGCGAATAAATCGTAAAATCAATGTTTAAAACCAGGCAGACTGACATGGGAAACTGGAGCTTTTCACCAGTATATCACACAGCCTCAGTGAATGTATTGAGTTGAATTCAATTAATTCAAGGGTACAAACTGTTTAACTATAGGAAAACAGAAGAGGAGATGAGATTAGTCTTACTTTAGATTAATTAGGATAATACAAAAGTTAGCACTCCAGTGCAATTTCAACTTTGAACCAAAAGAAAATAGGAAAAGATTTCTTGTTATCTCTGGAACCCTTCCATTTCAGAAATCATAAATTCCAATGTCTGTTTGACCCTAAATTCATATCTTTGTATCACTTGAATTCCTTCATCATATTTTTCCTCTCATTCAAGTTTATTGATTGCCTTACTTTTCCCTGTCTCTCAGTCTTTCAACCCATGATACATATTTATGGAAAATGACTGAATAAATATATGAATGAATAGGTAGCATAATAAATGGCACAGAAGCAGAAATGAGCTCTGTTTAAAACCCTGAAATAACTCTTTATTTCACTCAAAGTAGCATATTTTTCAAGCTCAACATGAGCTTCCGCTTTATGCCTAGAATATCATCTTGTCTCCTAGTACTATGTCCCCTTACTGCACAGCCACACTGCCTCTTTGTTCTCAAACACCACCTGCAAGTCCTACCTCAAAGCTTTGCTCAATGATTTCCTCTGCCTGAAACATTATCTGCTGCCTTCAAGCCTCTGCTCTCACTTCTCACTCCGTCAATGAAACTGGCTCTCACCATATAGTTTAATGCTATAATCAGCCCCCTCACTTGCCCAGAACACCCAATAAAACTTGTTTCACTATGCTTCCTTTTTCTATTAGCATGTATCAACCTCTAACATAATGTATTAAATATTTTATTATTTTTGTTTATTGTGTTATAATGTAATCTCCACAAGATCAGGAATCTTTTATCCACTAAATAAATAAGTATTGTATGAATGAATACAAATAATATATGCTGGAAATGTGTCTCTTTGTAAGGCAACACAGGACTTGTCATTGGCAGTGGTGGCCCCAAAAGTTAGCTTGGAAAATGTTACCCCTAAGTTCCATTAAATTCTTTAAACCAATCTGAAATATGTAAGGGCAGTTTGCTGTACAGATGCAGCTTTGAGATCAGTAATCTAGCTCACCTTCTTGGACATGTTCCCAAACCTAAGTGTCTTCTGTTTTGACACATGGGTAGAGCCATGAATACTGAGTTATGATGGAGGATTGTTGCAGTTTTTGGATTCCCAGAAAATTTCGCATTCACTCAGTCACTCATCCATCTGTACACCCATGTATCCATGTAATCAATATTACCTGCACCCTATATAGGAGTCAGGTACACTGCTAGGCATTGGGGAGACCAGGATGAAAGTGTGCTTCATGGCTGAATCGGTCTGGGTACCACATAAATGTTTGATGAATGCTGAATGAATGGGTATATGGAGGCCACTGAATGTTTAAGTTGAAGAGAATGGAAAACTTACCCACTCTCTGAGGCTTATTTCTTCATGTGCAAAATGAGATTACAAGATAAATATTTTAATATATCCCTTTATAAGTCCATGATTTGATCCAATGGAGAACAAAAAACTGCTAAAAAGTATTAAGCATGAAGATGTCAGAAAGTGATATTTGATGAAGATTCTTTTTGACAAGGATTTGCAGCATGAATTGTAAGAGAGAGGTAGAGTCAGAGACAAGACAAGCAGAGAAAAACAGAAACAGGTACCATCATGTATACAGAAACTGAAAGCTGGGAGAAAGGAGTTTAAAGGGTCATTAAGGCCAAGCCTCTGGTATTGAAGCACAAAGGAAAAAAACCACAAAAGTAACAGTGGTTTAAGGGACATATCATCTGTGCTTTGTGTCTGAGTACTGGCAAGGGAGAATTCAAAGCTATATCTGCAGGCATCTTTATTGTCTGCAGCTCTGAGTTTAAGCAATTTTATGTTGTTATTTATGGTTTTATTTATTTGCCCTGACTGCCATATTAAATATCAACATATTTAAGTTGAAAGAATAGATCTTAAAACAAAAATGAGGCAAAAGAGGTACAGACCACAAAGCATGTGGTGAAAAAAGTAAAGTGGAGGAAAGAAATTATAGAGACACTATTTTATGTTTTATATTACAGTGCTATTACATTTTAAGCTTTCCATTAAACTCCAAACTTTGTGGTAGGAGGATCAAACTATTTACACATGTGTATATCTGAAAGCACCATATCATATTAGTTAAATTAATGTTTATTTTTTGAATTTGTCCTGGATTGTTTTGGCATGGATTTGGAGGGGGGCAGGGGAAGAGGTGGGAATGATCAAGAGAATAGGTCTTTGATAAATGAAAATGTTTCCAATGCATAAACTGTGACTCCAATAGAAATTTTATGAACCAAGTGAATTGAATACAAAGTATTTTGAAATATGGCTATTATGTAACCTGGGAAAAGATTCAGATGACTTACACATTTTCCTAAGGAAAATAACACTGTTATGTGATCACTAATTTCCAGTCACCAGTGAACGAATTAAAAGTAGCTTGTAAACACTAGGAGTATCAGATTTTACCCAGTTAATTAAACACAAGCATCTGATTTTCTAACATATTTGGCCTCAAAAGCCCAGTTGAAAACAGTTAAATTTACACGACAATGGTAGAAGGATAAAATATTCTGGGGGCGCCTGGGTGGCGCAGTCGGTTAAGCGTCCGACTTCAGCCAGGTCACGATCTCGCGGTCCGTGAGTTCGAGCCCCGCGTCAGGCTCTGGGCAGATGGCTCAGAGCCTGGAGCCTGTTTCCGGTTCTGTGTCTCCCTCTCTCTCTGCCCCTCCCCCGTTCATGCTCTGTCTCTCTCTGTCCCAAAAATAAATAAACGTTGAAAAAAAATTTAAAATATTCTGAATGGAATGCACAGATATAAAAAAAGAAAGAAAAAAATGAGTTGTAATGATTATGTTGAATTGCCCTAATCTCCTCTGATTGTGTCTTCCTAAATATGAGAACTTGGTAAACTATATTCCTCAGACAACCCAACAGTTGTGTTCCACATGTAAATTATTCCTCCAATTTGATGTACTCACGTGAGAGTTGGAAGGCAGGTGGGGACATCTATGGCTTTGGACATATATTTTTTGTATGACGATTCTTTGTTGATGATGTACACAGATACTGAAGTATTGGATTTTCTTCAGCTGTGGCCCAGTCATTAGCTTTGTGGAGGACTGAGGAAGATGAGGCAGAGGTGAGACTGAAGCAGATGGGCAGAGGTGGGAGAGCTTCCACACGTGGAGACAGCAGGAAGCTCTTTGAGTGAAAGTTTCCAGCAGAAGCCCCCTGAAGCCCCATCTCCTGCGGTGGCAGCGGTATTCTCTCCTACGGGGGTTCGTGGAACTCTGGAGTGATTTCTAGGAGGTCAGCTTAGAAAGCCTCTTGCTGTCCTCCAACTGTTGTTTAAGAACCTAATTTCCTATGTTTAAACCTTCTTCATTAAGATGGATAGAATGGTTTCAGTTTCCTGCAGCTAAATTTCACCAGATCCATCAATGACTTGATGGCCTACAGTGGCCCAGCACTTTCTTTCTGTCTTGTTTTTTTTAGTTTTCATGACTTGCCTTGTTTCTGCTCTTTTGATAGGTTTTTCTAGAGTACCATAGAAGCAAAAGAACCGGAAAATCAATGACTAGTCAAGAATTACCTCACAGAAGTAATATCTTTTTGAATTACAATGCTCACATAGATTATATAATTTTTTTACAGATATACAAGTATAATACTTAACCATACTAATCATCCTCTCATTTAGATACCTTCATAAGGAGTTATTAGTTAACCCTCTGTATAAAGTCCTTTATTTAAAACTGAAACAAGCAAAACTTATTTTACAGCCTGTCAGTAATTTTGCTGATAGATCTGGGGACTTGTTCCAAGGAGCAGTAGACACACTTCAGGAACATTTTCTGTCTGAAAATTAACATGTAAACTAGCAATACTAGTCTGAAAAACTATGTAGCTTGGAAAGCAAAAAAATAAAATTTAAAATAAAATAAAACTCATGTCTTCAGGAAGAGCTAAAATTGCCTAACATCATTCAATTTATAAGTTAAGAAAATCAACATGTGAATATTTGATGACAGAAATACACTCAATAATTGTGAACTAAAAATACAGTGCTGTATCTACACTTGTACTGGATTTTGATACATTTGCTGTTTTAAGGAAGAATATCTCATTATAATTATAAAGACTGAAATGATATTATAGAATTCACATGTTCATTAAGGGCACTCCTTGAAAATCATTTAACTGTGTCAAGACCCTCTCTTGCTATTATAGCTGCTCCACAGAAATGTACATTGACACTGATTAATCAAATTCAATTTCATCTGTGACTGTTTCAACAAACTTTTTATGTAACTATTTTCACGATTTTGCCAGCTTCAAAACTGAGTGTCTTTTCTATACGTTTTCTAAACAGTAAGGAATAAAAAAAAAAAAAAACATATTAAGGACTGAAGTACAAATTAGATATAGACAAAATGTTAAAAATGAAATCAAGCAGAGTGAAGACCAGGGAGAGATTGATTACATTGCCCTTCTCAATGTAGTAATTTTGGGGGCCGGAGTGGGGAAGGGATAATTTAGAATCTTGAAAATTTCTTTCGTCCAAAATACCAGAGGCTATCCAAGGAAGACTTATGGACAACAGTCATTCTCTAGGGAGAGACAATCATGATTCAGTAAAGTTCAAAACAGCAAAATAGATGTCAGTTCTGAGCTTCTAAACATTTTCCATAGCTAGGAATAATCTATTTCACATTTTAATAACAGTTAAGTGTCACAGAGGGGAAGAAGAACAACATACATCATTAAGAAAACCATGCATAGGGTATGCTTTTTCTCAGAAAATATGTTATTTTTAGTTTTTTTTTAATGTTTATTTTTTTTTTAATTTTTTTTTCAGCGTTTATTTATTTTTGGGACAGAGAGAGACAGAGCATGAACGGGGGAGGGGCAGAGAGAGAGGGAGACACAGAATCGGAAACAGGCTCCAGGCTCTGAGCCATCAGCCCAGAGCCTGACGCGGGGCTCGAACTCACAGACCGCGAGATCGTGACCTGGCTGAAGTCGGACGCTTAACCGACTGCGCCACCCAGGCGCCCCTAATGTTTATTTTTGAGAGAGAGAGAGAGATGGGGAGGCAGAAACAGAGAGAGAGGGAGACACAGAATCTGAAGCAGGCTCCAGGCTCCAAGCTGTCAGCACAGAGCCCAACGTGGGGCTCGAACCCACGAACCATGAGATCATGACCTGGGCCCAAGTCAGCCACTTAACTGACTGAGCCACCCGGGTGCCCCTTCTCAGAAAATATGTTAAAGGTATGGTGAGCTCATTCTACCCCATCAGTAAGCAGTTGTCAGACTTAAGTGAGAGCCTGCACAACTGCAAGCGACAAGCAGTCTTCTCACAAGATTTAGCAAAGCATCATATGGATTTCTAAAGCTTGTGTGTGATTCTTTTCCTCAAGAATTCCATTCATTTAATTTCAATATAGCTAAAGTTTACAAGAAGACATATGAAATTATAAACTGATACAGAGGTAATGCATTTTTTAAAGGATTTTCGAATTCTTTCATATGCATTCCCAAATGTGTCCATGAACACTAATGTATATTTCATGTACCTCCTCCATTTTAGCACCTCTGTTAATTTGCAAACTCCTTGAAATAGGGACCAAACCTTACTCACCTTCAGTATCTCCCCTGGTATTGAGCTCATGGTTGGATCCACTAATAAATTATTGATTACCTGATTGAAAATAACTCATTCAGTATATATAAAAGACAAGCTGTTTCTAGTAAGTTTAATCTGTGCTTTCGTTTTTCATTCTCAAATGGTTACTAAGATTATAAAAGCAACCACTTTAAACTGATCAGTTTAAAAGTCGTTCCTCAGGGAAAAGTATCTCTGATATTTAACCGCTGCCCTCTGTCTCTAGCCACTCCCGTCCCAGGTCCAACAATGGCAGATCCTCTTGTCTACCCTTATAAACTTAGACTCAACTTACCAGTTACATTTAACTCTGTGGTTATTTCATTAATGTCTCCTTCATTAGAATATGAAATCTCATACAAAGAGGAATTTGTTTTGGCTCTCATTTGCATTTTACCACAATAGAATTTGGCCAATAGTGTAATTTTTATAGATTTTTAGACATATGGGAAGAGAGGGGAAGAAGGGAATGATGGAGGGAGAGACAGAAGGGAAAGGAGGCTTTCCAGTTTATTACTTATTTAATAACAACAAAGAGTTTGCAGTGATTGAGTCTTTCACCTAGAGTCCCCTCCTCTCCCTACTTCAACTTTGACCAAAGAATGCATTGATAAGATGATTGGCCAAAATCGAGGGTGTAGTTTTTGGAGAGGGTTCACTATTTTTCTGTATGTCAAAAGGTCAGCCTCATAATGTATAAAGTAAATGTTGCTGAAGACATGATTATGGTCCAGACAATGTCTAATATTGATTCTCTCAAAAGGAGTCTGGGCAGCAGATTTAGTTCTTATTTTGTATGTTGTATAGTAGCAATGCCCAAATCTTGCTATGGAGAATAGCAGTTCCTCAAGGTCTTAACAAAGTACTCCCTGCACAAATTTGTTGTGGTTGTGCGTGTTTGGGATTTCCTCATATTTCTTTGCAAGCGGACTTCTCAAAACCTTTAAAATATTAATATCATGATTCCCCAGGAAAGGAAATTAGCACGCAGCATTTGCCAAACCTATTGAACATTGAAGATTTATTTTATTTTATTTTTATTTTATTTTATTTTATTTTATTATGTTACTTTTAAAGCAGCTAATCATATCCCTAGGAACCAATATTTCACTAATTGCTAGATTTTGGGTTTGAGTGCCAAAGTTTATGTTAACACAACCAAACATTAAAGCCTTCTCAAACTACCCTTCAATTCATACTAATAAAGGATAAAGAAGGAAACTGACGCAGTAGGCATAGTCTCTGATTCTACATTGTAGATATTGTTCTCATCATTTTAGTATAAATAACATGAGGACAGATATGCTGCATGTTTTAGATACCTTCCGCCCTCCTCAAGGACTAATGTGTATCATGAAGGACAGAAAAACTGGATCTGAACAGTCTGGTAAAAATGTAAGTGAAAGTACCAATTCTCACTCTTTCTCCAGAAAAAAATTAAAAGTAACTCTGAATTTGAATTCTCAGATTATACCAAAGTTTAGAAGAGGAAGCTTAAAAATCAATGTACTAAAGTTAAAGCTTCAGTATATATTGAGCTCCTGAACCATATGTTTTATTCAGTTATTTGGCTGTGGGCTCCACTTTGCAATGCTTTACTCCACCTCCACAAGGAAAGCAACATATTCTGATCAACAGCTCCAAGACTGTCTTTAACCACTGGGTTTGATTTCATCCCTTGGCCTCTACGCAAATAAGATGCACAAGGTTTTACTGTTTGTTGTTTTTGTGGTGGTTGTTGCTTAGCACTTCACCGGTTTATTTTCTCTAAAATAAATGTACATATTTAAAAAAAAGTCTAAGGAGGCCTGGGGGTTTCATTTCTGTAATGTTAGATTTATTTGTACAGGTTAGTTGGACATAAACTTAGTTTCTTTATGTTTTAATAACTGAAATGTAAATAGGGCAAGTAACAAAAAAAAAGTCATTTGATTTACTTGGACTTAAAATCTGGGGGCGCCTGGGTGGTGCAGTGGGTTAAGCGTCCGACTTCAGCCAGGTCACGATCTCGCAGTCCGTGAGTTGGAGCCCCGCGTCGGGCTCTGGGCTGATGGCTCAGAGCCTGGAGCCTGTTTCCGATTCTGTGTCTCCTTCTCTCTCCGCCCCTCCCCCGTTCATGCTCTGTCTCTCTCTGTCCCAAAAATAAATAAACGTTGAAAAAAAAATTAAAAAAAAAATCTGTATAAAAAAGCCAGTATCATATCTCTCATCGCATCTATCTATCTATCTATCTATCTATCTATCTATCTCTCCTCTATCTGAAAATAAATGACAAGGGGAACCTGGGTGGCTCAGTCATATGAGCATCTGACTCCCAATTTCACCTCACATCATGATCTCAGGGTCCTGACATAGAGCCCCCTGTGGGCTCCGTGCTGGGCTTGGATCCTGCTTAAGGTTCTCTGTCTCCCTGTCTCTCTGCCCCTCCCCTGCATACATATGTGCACTTGCATGCATTCTCTCCCTCTCTCAAAAAAAGAAAAGAAATGGTAATAAAAGGCAGCTTATGAATGACTTTGCAATTATATCATAATTGAAATGAAATCATGTAACTCAAATGTTGAACAAATGTTTCGTTACTATCAGAAATGGATTCCTAATATTTTGATTAAAGATTTAATGGCAACTCTTTCTAACTGAAAACAGAAAACATGGTAGATCAGGTGTTATTTTACATCTTACTAATTAAGTATAGTTTAATATCAAGTTTAGAAGCAGTAAACTTAATCAGAGTGATGTCACTATTTTATGTTCAAAACTGGTAAAATAATTTTTTCACAGTTATTTTGAATAGCCCCTCAGAATCTTTGAAACTGAAATAAGTGCTTATAATGATTTTTGTTTCTCAGGTGTATAATCAAGCATTCAGGAAAGGCTTCTTTCTGTGAAGGGCAATAACCCCAAGACTCTTTAAAGTTTGTTATTGTATTGTTCTGTTTTTCCCTCCCCATGAATAATTTGACTTTGTCTTTATTTGAAAAGAAAACTACATGGATATTTTTGTAAGATAGGGATAACATAGAATACATGTCTACTCCAAGATTTACCAACCTTGACACATTCACTAAAAATAAGGTTATGATGTTAAGACACTGTGATTGCTGGAAAAAAAATAATTTTGCTGCCATATGTTTTACCTTGAATATGCTGAACCTACTTTTTTGTGAAGCAAAAACAATGTTGCCTTTTTCATTTAGTCTCCATCTTATATACATTTTTAAGCATTTTTGATGAACTGGAAGGTTCCAGGTTAATCATTTTGAGATGGGATTTAAAACATAAACTGTTAGGCAACTTTTACTATGATACTACTTGGTACATGGTTTCGGTAAGCATTTCTTTTTAGTTTTATTTGCTTTATAACTACTCACTGCTCTAGAAGGAATATTCAGAGTAGTTTCTTGAAGTTTACATTCAATTCTAAATTATTGGTGATCCCCCAAAATAAATAGAATTTTCTGAAAAAGAAATTTTAATTTTTATTTTAGCTCATCATCTGGCAGTGAACTGGGAAAAAGAAAGGTAGGTTACCCTACCCACTTTGTAATAAGAATAATCACAACATGGTCTTTCAAGAACAGAAAGGATAGAATGACAAGAATCTGACACAAATGGCATAAGATAAGTAAATGATTGTAAGAATTTGCAATTAAACAAATGTGTCCTCAATAGCTGCTTTTCATCCTGAGAGAAGTGTGAATTCAACACATAAAAAATATTTGATATCGTACTGTTTCAGCTACCACAAGTTCTAGAAGAATCTATGTATAAGAATCCCTTGGCATAAACTCTGAAAAAAATGCCTCTGTGAGAGAGCTCTAGTGTTGTTTCAACTTCTAGTTTGATCATATTCTAAACCTAGTTTCTAAAAATGTGCTATATTGACAAAGTATTAACTTTCAGAAAAAGAGATAATCACAACAGAAAAGAATGAGAAGTAGATCGTTGAACTGCAGAGATGGAGACACATCCATAAATAAACTTGAGTGCTCTTGTGAAGCCACGAGCAAATAGAATGTTAACACAAGCTAACAGATTTCCAATTGTGGTTTTATTGCAGGCTTTGGAAATAGCTATCCTTACAGCCTTTATCCAAGATTTTTAAAATTATATTTATATAAAAAGAGACCATTTTTGTTAGCTTATAAATACTTAAGAACTATGATGTAACTTACAAACTAAAACTATATAGAAAAGGCAAATTGTGCAGGCAGTTCTATATATGCAATTGTCCAGATTAAATTTATCAGGTTTTATTTTTCCT
Organism: Leopardus geoffroyi; assembly: GCF_018350155.1. Classification (NCBI taxonomy): domain Eukaryota; kingdom Metazoa; phylum Chordata; class Mammalia; order Carnivora; family Felidae; genus Leopardus; species Leopardus geoffroyi. Next base: position 90,444,067 of record NC_059328.1, read on the forward strand.
GCATACACTCTAAAAACGTATTTCTTCAATTGTTAAAAACAACAACAAGGTTTAGATAGCTTCAGAGTAATTTTAATGTGAGTATTTAAAAAGAAAGCCTGGCAAAGCTTTAAATAGAAGGCGAACACACCAATTAACTAGTCAGCATCACCTTCTTTCAGAACTTTAAATAGGTTTAATTATTCAATAATTCAGATTCATAGAGCAGCTTTAACTTTAAGTGATTATATAGAGAAAAAAGTGATTGTCTTCCTATGCATCCTGGACCACAATGAGAAAGGAAAAAAAAAGTGTTTTCTTAGTAATCATCAACCAACATGCTTAAGATTTTTTGAATTGTGCATCATTCAATGTTTCTAGTAATACAGGTCTTACTATGTCCTTTAATCTAGTGGTTTAATATTATATGACTTAGATAAGCAAATCATAGGTATGCAGGAAAAAATAAACAAATTAAATTTCCAATTAAACTAAGTATTGGTAGAATTTGTTAGATTTTACAAATTTCTTGGATAATTTCTACAATATTATGCTTGGTAGAATGGAAATGCCTGATGAGATGTTTCTTAGTGTATGTGGCTGGCTCTTACTCACCTGTTACTGTAAGATGGGGCTCTATTTTTTGTTTTTTTGTTTTGTTTGTTTAGTTTTGTTTTCATGTGTCTCATGGCAGAGGGAAAAGGCATTGGTAGGCCCATGTGATAGCTGTGAAAACTCCTGCTCAGAAGTGGCATTTGTCTCTTCCACTGACATTTCCTTGGCCAAAAAGGCCACAGCAAAGCTTGGAGAAGTATGTTGGAAAAAGATAATTCTGTTCTGGGGGAAGAGCAAGTGATTGGACACAACTATATGATCTTGGTCATAAATAATTTATCCTCTTGGTCACAAATAGTGGTTTTCTCCCTCCCTCAGCTAAAATGCATTCACTTCTCCCTAAAGTCCCATCTAGGCATGACAGAAGCTGAATACACAGGGTCTCACAATAGTATATATTCTTATTTGTAGCAATTCTAAAAACCTACTTGGACAAATGTTACAAGGAGCCATGAGGTGGGAAATGTTCCTTTACCAGTGTTAAGAAATTCTGTCTTGGGGGGCACCTGGGTGGCTCAGTTGGTTAATCATCCGACTCTTGATTTTTGACTCAGGTCATGTTCTCATGGTTCAGGAGATCAAGCCCTGCCTCAGGCTCTGTGCTGACATCGTGGAGCCTGCTTGGTATTCTCTCTCTCCCTCTATCTCTGACTGTCCCCTGCTCTCTCTCTCTCGCTCTCTCTCTCCCTACCCCCCCCCACACTCTCTGTTTCTCTCTCTCAACATAAATAGATAAGCATTAAAAAACAAAGATCAAAAGAAAGAAATTCTCTCTTGGGAGATCTCTCCTCAGCTTATTGCTCCACACAGTTCTTTGTTTATTCTTAGAGTAGTCCTCATTTACCATTATAATTTTTGGCCACATATGAAGAAACTATTAGAGAAAATGCCAATCTTGAGTGCTGAGCAATTTTATTATCACTCTTCCTGCTCATGAAAAGTTAGAGGTTCAGAATGTGTCTTAAATCTCAAGCAATTGCATTCTGTTTCATCCAAGTGAATAGCTCTTTTAGAAATAGGACTCTCTCAGAACTTTAGTTTAATGTCTTTGCTTCCGATCAGCAGTATGTGCAAAACCACATCCATAATTATCTTCCAGATATGCTTCTCTCTCTAGGCATCTTACCAATACCATGAGCTTTGCAAAGGAAAATAGGAGAGCCACACCTTTTGGTCATTTTTTTTTCTTGAGATGTTTTATCAACAAAGTAGTTTACTAGACAATATCTTAAAACATTCAGAGATGGCTCAGAGCCTGGAGCCTGTTTCCGATTCTGTGTCTCCTTCTCTCTCTGCCCCTCCCCCGTTCATGCTCTGTCTCTCTCTGTCCCAAAAATAAATAAACGTTGAATATATGCATTTAAAAAAAAAAAAAACATTCAGAGATGTTACCACAGGCAAAGAACTATCTCAAAGTTCTATTAAACTGTTATTTTTTTTTCATTTAAAACGATTCTGTTTTATCTTTTACTAGTTATATGTGAGAAACAGTTGCCTCTTTCATCCTGTAAATCCCAGAATTTCTGGATTCTCCTTATACCCCAGTTATAAACCATCTAATTCTTTCTGGAATCGTCTTTTTTCATTATGTATTGCCAAGTACAACCAGTGTTTACCGGCACATATTAGTACCAGTTCATTTCACAACAATTTTGCCTGAAGGCACCAACTTTCTCAGTTTATTATCTTTTTTCAAGTAGTTGCAGAAATAGTTTTATCCAATGCTCCCCAAATGCATAACATAGGTTGCCATTTTTCCAGCCTTTGTTGCTTACTGCTGGGCTCTAAAATCAATCTCACACTTTAGTATTTTTATTAGACCAGCAAACAACTTCTGTAAGCCATTTTCATGTCAACTTTCCGTAGGTTATACTACGGAAGGAGATATCCTATAAAGTGTAGTAAATTACAATAATTAAGGTTCATTTCTTGCTCTCATAACGTACTGGCTGTAGGTCAGCTGTGACTTTGCTCCAGATGTCTTCTTTCTGGGATGTAGGCCAGAGAAGTAGATCCTACCTGTGACATAAGATTCTCATATAGAACAAAAAAAGCAATGGCAGAATCAACTGATAGATCATACATTTTGTGCTCGGAAGTGACATATGGCACTTATATTCATATATCATAGGCTAAATCAAATCTCATGCCACAGCCTGATGTTAATAAAGTAGAGAAGCATAATATTCTCTCAGAGTGTGGTGCAATGTACTGTAGATTGGAAATAAAATATTCATATTTCACCCTTGGGGTGTAGAATCCAGAACTGGTCGAAGACCAGTATATACTGTTAACTTCAGAATATCTTATCTCCTATGGCCAAGTACAATAATTTGAGACCAATGAGTAACTTTGTTGATTGGTTATTTTTATTCTTTACTTTTGTTATATATATGTTTTTTACCAATTATATTAAAGTTCAGCACAAAGTATTAACATAGAGATATAATTTCTTTTGAGACCCACTGATATCATCTGAAACCAGTGTTTTAGAACTGTTTATTTTCATATCAAGATACAAAGAGCTGTGTAAAAATATTTCAGCTCAAAAATATACCTAACACTATGATTTTAGGATGAGGATCCCCTTATACCCAACCACACCCATTTAATAATCCCGTCTCTCACTCTGAGGTATAACAAGGATTAGTAAAATTTGGTCTATAGTCCAAATCCAGCATAAAGTCTTATGCATAATGTGTATTGGGAGACAGATATGTCTATAAGTTTATATATTGCTTATCATTGCTTTCACCCTATAATGGTAGGGTTGAGTTATTGCAACAGGTATTGCTTTACTTATTGAACAATTTATTTTTACTATCTGACCCTTTTAAGTAAAATTTTGCCAACCTCTCCTCCATAGCATTAAATTTCAGTTAAATAGCAAAATTTATTATACTGTAATTTGATACTGTAAGGCCTAGGTATATGATGTCCTGAAAATCATATATCACATTGAAGAGTAATTAGTATGCTATATCAGAGTAGCTTTATTACTTAGTATAATTGTTTGTGCTGAAATTCAATACTAAATTTTATAAAACTTGAACAAAATATTTGATTTGATATATCTATTTAGACATGACCATAGGTAAAGTCAAGTGGTACTTTTTTTAGAAGATGAATATCAGATAATCATAATAAGTTCTGTAATTTTTCTGTAAGGAAAAATATAGTAAAACAAGTATCTCCAAAATTAGCTACCCTGAAATAAATGCATTATTTTGAAATAAGGCATTAATGTTCACTAGTTACTTTCATCAAAAGCATGTATCCCATTCTCTCCAGTTATCTACTTTGTTCTCAGGAACATATATTCTAACCTACTTATGAGTTTGGGTTAACTGGACATTTAAATTATTGCAGATAGTGCATTTATACTTAATGAAATTGTTTCAATAAAATGATTTATTTTAAAGAAGTGAAGCAAAGTGATATTTTGAGGGGAGGACAGGTATGCAGAACTTCTTTTTACCACTCATGTTGCGTCCTATAAGCAGTACCTCTTACAAACGCCTACTTGTTAAATGCCAAATAGACAGTTTATTGCAAAACGTTTTCTAGCAAAAGCTCATTATAGCAAAACCAATGAGATGTCTACTGTACAAGTCACATAAAACATTAGGTAAGGCCTTTCTACCTAGCATCCCAAATGGCAGAGAACACTTATTTTGTTCAGTTACCACTAAAATGTTTCAAGAATATGAAGAGATGATCTCACAACACAAATGTCCATTAATAACATAATTAACATATCATTGAAGTCAACACTATGGCATGTTATATGCCTGAAAGAATGGTGTCAATCTGTACTGAATATTCTGGGGAGATAATACAGTGAAGTAAAAGGGGATAAAGTCACTGATGTTGATGTTGTATCCTTGTGGCTATAGCTATATTTATACATTTTTATGAATGCACAGAGAAGAGTGAATTACATTGGTTGGGTTATGCACGTAGGGAGTGTGGAAGTTTCCATTTCAACTGTTAAAACATATTTAAATACATGGGACACCTGGGTGGCTCAGTGGATTAAGCATCTGACTTTGGCTCAGGTCAATGATCTCAGGGTTTTTGAGTTTGAACCCTGTATCAGGCTCTGTGCTGACAGCTCAGAGCCTGGAGGCTTCTCCAGATTCTGTGTCTCCCTCTCTCTGCCCCTCCCTTGCTCATGCTCTGTCTCTCTCTCAAAAATAAATAAACATTAAAAAAAAACATATTTAACCCAATGAGTGTGTGAACAACTCGGAATTCATTGCTCCCATTGCCTTGAGTTGCAGGTCAGAACCCTTGCCAAAAGCTCATCTGTCTGCTTTTCTCAGTGTGCAGTTTGTTTCTTTGACAGCACTGAATTTCCAGAGTAGGAAAGAATTGCGTGGAAGAAACCTAAATGAAAAGTTACTCAAAGTGGCACAAAGTAGTCTAGCTTATCTAGCATCTTCAACAAAGAATTTCTAAAAAAAAATGGCAGGAGATATGAAAGCAGTTTTAGGCTTCCTAAGAGTGGCAGACTTTGGGGAGGTAAATATATAGGAGGGAACTAATGGAGTAAAGTTTCTTTGCATAATCCTATGATTGAAAGGACTCTGTCTCCAGGAGAAGGACAATTTATATCCTGCCTTTAGGCAGAAAAAGGGAAACTTTTTCTAGGTAAACTGCTTCTTAATTACCTGCAGCTCAAAATAATTTTTATGTCAACAAGGTATATTTTGGGGTGACATATTCTGGTTTCTTTCACCAGCAACTCATCTATTATAGTCAGGTCTCACTGTCCCAGCACTGCTTCCTGTCATGTTTTCTGCTCTGAGAAAGCGTGACTTCCTATATTGACCTGTTTATCTCTCTAGTCTTCTGCCCTGTGTCCTCCTTTCCCTTATGGATCACCAAAAAGTTGCTAATTTTTCAGTATATTCAGCTTTTTACATCTTTTAGGATGTGTTGAAATAACTCTAGGCCCAAGATGGAGCCACTCCTGCCCCGGGTGCTGTGTTAGCAAACTGAAACTTAAATAAATTCTATTTTACCACTTGACCCAAAACACAGTATATCCAGTCAGCCAATCCCCAAATGCCAAGCCAACTCTGGGCTTTCTCATCCCAAACTAGGGTAACTATAAGGCTCCAGCTTGCCTCCCAGTCCATCTAGCACAAAATAAATCAAGGTAAAGCACAGATGCTCATGGACGCAGTTCAAAGCTCTCATGGCTGGATGCGGAGATGGCTGAGTGTAGTTTCGTGGGCAAGGAGCTTGGCGGGGTCACTCTCACTAAACAGGGTACTACATGCAGCTAAAAAGGCGTTGAACTCTATTTTAACTTTTTTTCATAAAAGCGGAAACCTTCAACAGAATTCTTTCAATTAATGAAAACAAGTACTAAAATGGGTCTTTCATAGAGGGGTATAATGTGAACTTTTGAAAATCAGGGGGTGCCAGTACTCCAGAGTACTGAGTTCTTTTTTTTTTTTTAAGTTTATTTTACTTTAATTTCAATGTAGTTAACATACAGTGTTACGTTATTCTCAGGTATACAATATTCAACAATTCCATATATTATTCAGTGCTTGTCAAGATAAGTATACTCTTAATTCCCCTTGTCTGTTTCACCCTTCTCCCCACTCATCTCCCCTCTGGTAACCATCTATTTTCCATAGTTAAGAGTCTGTTTTGGTATGTCTCTTTTTTTCCCCATGTTCATTTGTTTTGTTTCTTAAAGTCCACATATGAGTGAAACCATATGGTATTTGTCTTCCTCTGACTGGCTTATTTTGCTTAGCATTATTCTCCCTAGATCCTTCCATGTTGCTGAAATGGCAAGATTTCATTCTTTTTTATGGTTGAATAATATTTTATTAGACACACACGCCCACACGTACCACATTTTCTTTATCCATTCATCTATAATTGGACAATTAGGCTGCATTCATAATTTGGCTATTATAAATAAAGCTCCAGTAAACATAGGGGTGCATATATCCCTTGGTCTTAGTAGTGTGATTGGGTAAATACCCAGTAGTGTGATTACTGGATCATAGGATTATTTTTTTTTTTTTAATTTTTTGAGGAACCTCTGTATGTCCTTCTATAGTGACTGCACCCATTTGCATTCCCACCAAAAGTACAAAAGAGTTCCTTTTTCTCCACATCCTTGCCAACACTTGTTTCTTGTGTTTTTGATTTTAGCCATTCTGACAGATGTGAGGTGACATCTCATTGTGGTTTTGATTTGCATTTCCCCAATAATAAGTGATTTGAGAATCTTTTCATGTGTCTGCCTTCCTTGAAGAAATATCAGTTTATATCTTCCACCCATTTTTAATTGAGTTATTTGTCTTTTAATTGGGTATTTGTATTTAAGTTATATATTTTGGATACTAACCCTTTATTGAATATGTCATTTGCAAATACCTTCTTCCATTCAGTAGGTTGCCTTTTTTGTTGTTGTTGAGTGTTTCCTTTGCTGTCCAGAAACTTTTTATTTTTATGTAATCCCAATAGTTTATTTTTGCTTTTGTTTCCCTTAAGGAGGCATATCTAGAAAAATGTTGTATGACCAATGTCAGAGAAATTATTGCCCATTCTCTCTTCTAGGATTGTTATGATTTCAGGTCTCACATTTAGATCCTTAATCCATTTTGAGTTTGTTTTGTGTGTAATGATAGAAAGTGGTCTAGTTTCATTCTTTTGGATATAGTTGTCCAGTTTTTCCAGCATCATTTGTTGAAGAGACTTTTTTAATGTTTGTTTACATGTGAAAGAGACAGAGCTTGAGTGGGGGAGGGGCAGAGAGATGGAGACAGAATCTGAAGCAGGCTCTAGGCTCTGAGCTGCAAGATGTCAGCACAGAGACCATCACAGGGCTCGAACTCATGAACAATGAGATCATGACCTGAGCCAAAGTTGGACATGAAACCAGCTGAGCCACCCAGGGGATCCAGAGACAATTGTCTTTCTCCAATTACATATTCTTCCTGAAGATTAACTGACCATATAATTGTGGTTTTATTTCTGGGCTTTCTATTCTGTTCTACTGATCTAGGTGTTTGTTTTTATGCCAGTACCATATAGAATACTGAGTTCTTCTTAACAAGGCCTCCCCTCAGGGGAAACTTATTAACCAAAACATACCTGTCAAAGTATTATCAGAGCCTAACTGACCTGGGAAAGGAAAATACCCAACTCCATCCCACTCTAGCATTTTGTGCTAGACTAAGGACGTAGAAAGAAGTAAACAGAAACACTTGTGAAGTTCACAGTCCAAAGGCATAGGCTCACACAGAGATGACTAGAAGCCTGAAGTGATATACACCAAATATTAACTATGGTTTTCTCTTGGGGAAAAAAGTATAATGAATGGAGATGAGCTTCTGAAAATCTCATGTATTTTTTTGCATGTTTATGTAATCTTCAAAAGTCATATGGTAGATATATGAATTTTAATAATAAGAAGCTACTATCTTATCATGCAGGTGTATGCAGAATTTAAACCACCCTTTGAGAGTACGAGTGTAACATACTTGTAGAATTTGTAAACCAAGGGAAGCAGTCTTCTAACAATGTAATGGAAGGCTGCAATTCAGTTATTAAGGTCTCGAATGATGACCAGAAAATTGTTCAGAGAAAGATAAACTTGTAGGTACAAGAGATAGAGTGTAAATTGGCGTTCTGAGGGAACTTTTCCTCTTAGTTATTCTGAAAAAGCTGTTCTTGGAAAGAAGTAGTTCACGATCATTTAAAGTACACACTTTCAAATATCCTAAAAGCTACATGAAATGCTATAAAAGTAATAAAACTCTGTTTATAGTAAGTATGTGTGACATTGTGCAACAATTCTATTTTAGCAGACAACAGTTTAGGCCCTTCTAAAACATCACTTTCTTACACATGAGTAGAGAGCAATATTTGGGGAAACCATGACAGACCCCAGATTGAGTATCAGTCAAGAACCTGACCTTCTATGAGGGAACATTTTATAGTTTGTTGGTAATTAAAGAATAATCAGATTTTCTTATCTGTAGCTAGACTAACTTAGGTACTATAGAAAAAACTGAGCATCTTTGCTGTAATCACAGTAGGTTTTAGTTTTCAAATAAGAAAGCACATAAATGATGATTTTAAGTACTGTAAAATATTCAAAACTATATTAACAGGACTATTGAAGAGTATGACTACTACGAACTGTATAGCAGCATCTCGATTGGAATGAGCTGTAAAATTATCAGAAACGTATTTTAATAAGCTTTGGCTCCAAATGATAAGAAATGAAACAAATGATAAATGTCATCCATTAAAGTGGCATCTATTCAATAAGAACATAAGGGCAAAGCACATTTCTCCTATTTAATGCCATCATAATACCTGAACTTTTCCTTCATAGGACTTGTTGTGACCAAAATACTTTAGGTAATGGTTTATAAATTTTTTTTCCAACGCTTTTATTTATTTTTGGGACAGAGAGAGACAGAGCATGAACAGGGGAGGGGCAGAGAGAGAGGGAGACACAGAATCGGAAACAGGCTCCAGGCTCTGAGCCATCAGCCCAGAGCCCGACGCGGGGCTCGAACTCCCGGACCGCGAGATCGTGACCTGGCTGAAGTCGGACGCTTAACCGACTGCGCCACCCAGGCGCCCCCTTTAGGTAATGGTTTAATTTGCCTCGTCTCCTCTAGACTATAAGCTATTTAAAGACTGGGCTATGTTCTCCATGTGTTTTATTTAACAGATTCTCCATTAAGCATTTGTGAGATAAATAAATGAATTAATTGCTCTGTGAGAATATATATCAATGAAAATGAGAAATGCATTCCATTACTTTGCACTATATAAGAATATCAATAATAATAATAATAATAATAATAATAATAATAAAGACAGCCTCAAGAAGAATAAAATAGGAAATGTGGGATGTTTGTTTTTAAACCTAGTTACTTAACATACTGTGATAAGACCATAGTCTTAACTTGGTCAGAACACAATGGCCCTGTTCCTTCAACAAATAGTTATTGGTCACCTACTATGTGCCACACATTCAAAGATGAATGAGCAAACATCATGGATTTTATGTTTACAGAAATCATATTTATCCCTATTTTCTTCTGCGTTTTATTACAAAAGTCAAAGGCAAGGACACATTAAAAATAGGCACAGTAAAAGTTCTAGTAAGGATGAGCCAGTTGCAACAACAGCTTTGTATACAGAGAACATTTACCTTCTGCAAAAGATGCTGAGGCTTCTGTGTCACTATTATTTATAGAGTACCCTTAGAGGATTGGAACAAGACAAGGCAACCAAGGATGATACAGATCTAAATATAAAGCAGTTCTATTATAAAAATTTCCTTTGAAGAGGTGCTAAATATGAAAATGTGTATGCTTAAATTCTAGGCTTCTATTATATAATTTGCAGTACTGCCCTTAATTTTTCTTCCCAGTCTCTCCTAAAACCACTTCAGTCAGCCATCTGGAAGGGCCTTGACTTTGGCATGGTGTGAAGCTGAGATTGTGAAGACTCCAAACTGGTTTCTGCAGACCAGATAAAGACAGGGCTCCGCTGGTCCTGAATGCTGTCATCTAAAGAGGGAAAAAAGTCAGATGTGAAGGAGGGAGATCCAGTGAGAAAATGGTTGGTTCTTTTGATGAAAACGAAAAGGTTAAGTAGGAACTGACAAAATCAAAGCTGTTTTTTGAGGAATTTTGTTTCCAATTAAAAGAAAATGTTAACCTCTCTGAGCTTTATTTCAAGGTTGAAAAGGTTGTTTATACTACGAAGAAAATTATTTTTATAGTTTCTATGGAATTAATTTCAAGAGAGACACATGCACATAACTCATCTTTCTAGAACTTTATTTCAAGATTGAAAAAGTTGTTTATACTAGGAAGAAAATTATTTTTCTAGTTTCTATGGAATTAATTTCAGGAGAGACACAGGTACATAACTCATCTTTCTATAGCACCTCTTAAGGAAAAAATATTTAAGTTGCTTCCAACCATTCTGCAGACTACTAGGTTAGCAAAGGGGAGTATGTGAAATTTTAAATTTATTTTTGTAAACAAAAACCAAGAAAAACTTTTTAAAATAAAAATCTTTCTTGCTCTATAAATGTAATGATAATTATTTGATAATTTGATAATTATTTTCCGGGAATATATTACCTAACTTTTTTTTTTTTTGCTGGCACTAAGGAGTTAGGCTGTAAGAACAATTAACAGTTCAGACTAAAAGTGCTAGAACATGAAGGTGGAAAAGTGTGAACTTTGCTGTCTGCTGAGTTCCTATTATTACCAAGTTTCTTTCTCTCTCACTTTATCACCTCTAGCATTTCACTTCAGGGAATATATAAAGATAAAAGAGAAAATTTTTAGCATACATTTATGCTGCACTTTTGATAATCAAAATAGTTACATATGCCCTGTCTTATCTATGTTGCCCAACAGTAGGATATATGAATAAAACTAAGTAAGAAAAGAATTTTAGATAATATCTCATTTAAAGTAGAAAGGAATCCTGCAAAAAGCATCCTATTAGTTATAGCATTTCAGCAATTATAGTCATCTGTATACTTATGCATTTATGAAGAATTTCTGGTAAGAAAAACCGGAATATAAAAAACCAACCAGTAAAAACTCAGCGCTGTGTCATTAAAGATGCCTACAATAATGTGCCAAAAATGTATACATCAAAGGTATATTACTCAATATTTTAAAAATAATTTAAAATCATTTTCAATTTAATTTTTTTCCCAGTAGGTGGAATGAACCTCAGTGCTCTGCCTAATATATTACAACTTAGTTCATAATCTAGTAGCCAATCTTAATTTGATTTTTCGCAGGATTAGGCAAAAGGTTACTTGCTTATCAGAATGATAGGAAACTATAGACTGGTTAACCTTAAAGAGGAAGCAGAGGCAGTTAAAGACATGGAAAGTTGGACTTGCAGGACAAAGCTAGGCACCTTCAGTCACCTGAACTTTTTCTTAGTACAGAGGAACCAAAACTTTTTTTTTTATGAGGATGGAAATAACTAAATTGAGGAAACATGTGCATTTAACACTGTTGACCATTACTCACAGAGTGATTGGAAGCCAAGGAAAAAGTAGCCAGTCCAGACTGGTGGCTGACGTGATTGGCACTTGAATGCCATGGGAGATTCCTGCTGGCTGAAGGATGAGATGATTCCAGAAGAATGGCATGCAGTTATCTAGGCTAAGTAAGAGGAGAGGTTTGAAATGAGAATAGAAAAATTTGGACAAACCAGGGAATAAGGAGTCTCTTACAGAGGAGCAAGAGTATTGCCAATTATTAATGAAACTACAGACTTGTAATAAGGCTAGTCAAGACAGTTTCCTGTATGTCTCCAACCTTGTTTAGTAGGGAAAATGGGAGTTACATATTGTGAATTATGAAGTTCCTTAGAATTAGATCTTGTTGGTACAGGAATTATCTTGAAGACCCAGATGAAATACAACCTTCTAAAAGCCTCCCTAGATTTTCAACCCCACTGACTGCTCATTTTCAGAATAACCCTGCTTTTCCACATCTTGCCCTGAATGTGTGGCCACCTCTTAAAGGTGAATACCTGGTGAGCCACCACCATCTCTACAGTACCCCATATGATAGTGACCAGCTCAGGACCTTAAACAGAATAGAAATGATCATGAGAGCATTGCTCTAAGGGTTGGCCTCAATAATCTAGCTGTGAACTAAAGAAAGTATTCAGTGCAAATGTAGTTGACATAGAAATCTAGCTATATATAGCTAGATCTATATATAAATATAGATATCTATATATAAATACATATATCTATATATAAATCTATTTATCTCTATATATAAATATATAATTTATATCTATATATAAATATATAATAAATATAGATATCTATATATAAATAAATATATATATATATATATATATATATATATATATATATATATTACTCACATGCATCAAGACAGTAGGAGAATATCTTTTTAAGTTGATAGACAATTAGAGATAGAATGGAATTCAGTGTTGTAAGAGAGTCCATGTACTTGAAAAGAGGGGAAGTGGTATAACAGTGGTTTGGAAGTAGGTAATGTAAACTAAATAGTCTGTCTGTGTTGTCTTGTAAACCCACTGGTAAGTGAGAATCACAAAATCTACAACATAAGGGATTTGCAAGGTGATGGATATGATCAGTGAGATACGATTGAGAAAGAGAGAAATGCAATATTAGGGGAGAATGAGATCAAAGATTTGTGCTCAGCAGGGCTAGCTTCATGGATATAGGACCAGTGCAGTCACTACAGGGGCTCCTACTCAGAAGGGTGCTGCACTTGGCATTGAATGCCCTTTGGTCACCTTCATGAAATTCTCAATAATTTAACTTTTGAATTTGTGTTTTGTGAGTAAAGTCCAATGGGACAATAAAACATATGCCAACAGCTTGGAGCCTCAACTCGCATGCAGCCCTGCCTCCTACTGAACCCTCTACCCTCCACCTTTCCAGGAAAGGTTCAGTTTTGCCTGCTCCATCAATCACTAGCCACTGTGCCCCTCCTGGCCTCTTCCTCCCCACTACCTACTCCCTCTCTCCATGACAGCTCCCACCTCCTGCCCCTGGTGCTCCAGGCCCTGCCTGGCTTCCCCCTCCCTACACTCATCCAGTCACTGCTACTGCCTTCTATCCTTGGTAGAGGAGAGGGCATGGGTTGAAGGAGAGAGCCAAGGCAGGATGTGCATGCCCCATGGCATCTCAGAGCTAGCTGGGCATGGCTGTGCCCATCCCTCTCTAGGGCTTATAACACCATAGCATGTTTGGTGGGGAACTTGGTGGGAATGAGCCTCTAGCTCAACCCCAATCCAAGGACCCTGTGTTTCCTATTGCAGAGGTCATAATTCCTTCATAATTTCCTGCCAACTGTGAATTGGAACAGCCATGCCATGGGGAAGGGAGCTTGACTTCTCTGCCCCTGGCCAGGGCATAGCATATCAGTTGACTGGTGAGAAGAGGAACCCAGCAATCAGTGGACTGAGTGAACATGCAGAGTCACAAGGTGAGGCTGTCTGGTAGCAATGAGTGTCTGCACTCTGCAAGATTAACTTGTAGATAAAAAACATCTTGACAGATTGAAAGAGACATAGAAGAAAAGAAGAGGTTTTACATTTTAGTAACTTTAGGGGCACTTTTTTCTTGCTATTTGAACAAAGGGCTGTGCATTTACATTTTGCAATGAGCCCCATATGCAAGTAGGTATATATAAGTGGTGCTCAGGATGATAATTTGAATATTAGAGATAAAAAATAATTATGGAGGTTATAGTAGTAGTGAGAAAACATAGTTTACTTGGGAGGTGATCTCAAGAAACACAAAGTAGAGAGTTGGAAAGAGAGACAAAAAAGTTATAACCCCTCCCTCTACTCAAAACTGGTGTGAACCATTTTTTTTTGAACAGGGTAGCATTGTGTAAAACTGTGGCTAGTTTTCTTTGAGGACTTTGACAGAGTAGAAAATGCCTCAGAGCTGCCCTAATCACCATATAAAGGCGCAAGGAAGCTGGAGGTATTTGAGCTCTGACTTACATTCTTCACTGGACTACTTATAGCAGACTTACCACTTCAGCGTTTCTGGCCTGTGTATCAGCTGAGAAAAGTCTTCAATCCTAGAGTCTCGGGGGCTGGCAGGAGACAGTAGGGGCCTGACCTGGATGGAAAGTGTAAGAGGATCTGGCTTGGGAACTAGAAGGATCTGCTATACAGAATGCTTCGTTAACCCATTTGATTTTTAGTGAGTTGACTCCAGGGATGATGCTACTGAACTGGGCCACACTAAATTGGGAGTACCCTACATGGGTTCTTCTTCCAATGTTTATTTAGATGTGAAACTAATAATAACAACTCGAGAGGCCTTGAAACTCTACTTGCCATTTAAAGTAATAAGAATTCACAAAATCACAAACATGTGCAATGCCTTCTATATAAAGTACCTGATTTCTTAACTTCTTCAATATACTTCCCTGTGTGAACACCATTCTCTCTCAGCTCAGAACGTTCTAAATACAATAAGCTTTCTGCATCAACTAAGTGCACTGGTTTTATACAAAGCAAAGTTTTTATTTCTAGTTTAACTGAAATTCAAATACCCATAACTGTAACATCTTGCTCTTCATCAACTTATTTATTATGAATATTTAGAAAATATGGTATGTCATCTGACCTGTATTAGGTATCAAAAATTTGACTTTAGGGGCACCTGGGTGGCTCCGGCTTCAGCCAAGGCCAAGGTTCTTGAGTTCCAGCCCCATGACAGGCTCTGCACTTTAGTAAGGTTCTGCTATGGGAATACCTGGAAAACTGAGAGGGGCGGTAATATCTTGTGTGGATACAGGAGCAGGGATTCAGGATACATAATGCCTAGGCTTGACTCCGGCCTCCGACTTATGAGCTAAGTGACCTTAGGAAGTTACTTGACCTCTCTGTGCCTCAGTTTCTTTATCCCCATAAAAGTTTTTCAGATTTAAATAAATATTTATAAAGTGCTTACTGTAAGCTTTGTATGTGAAATAAGTGAATTCATTAAAATTGACTTATGTATTCTCGGACTAAACACTCAGAAATGTTTTGGGCTTTTATCCTAGAAGCAGAAATTAACTCCAAAACAGTCAGAAGAGGCCAGAAATATCTCACCATAAAAATGATAAAAGGAGTTTCACAGGGAAACTGACAGGATAATCTCTCTAGTCTGCTGGTAACATTAAGAGTAGGTCCCCTGGTTAGAAGGCTACTGAGTTTGGGATTTATGTTGTAGCTTCATATACAGTAAAACCTTGGTTTGTGAGCATAATTCTTTCCAGAAACATGCTTGTAATCCAAAGCACTTGTATATCAAAGCAAATTCCCCCATAAGAAATAGTGGAAACTCAAGATGATTCATTCCACACCCCAAAAAATATTCACGTAAAAATTATTACAATACTGTAATATAATACAAAATCATAAAGAAAATACAAAAAATAAAAATAAACAAATTAACCTGCACTTACCTTTGAAAACCTTTGTGGCTAGTGTGAGTGAGACAAGAGAGAGGAAGTTTATTGTGTAGGATAATTTTCATTGTCACTAACGGAATCACTGCTATCTGTTGGCTCAGTGGAATTTTTTTTTTTTTTACATGGGGACCATTGTATACGCTCGAACAGATGCTGATTACAGTATAGTATTAATAAACTGTTGCCATATACTGTATTTAATGTAACTGGCAATAAGGCAGCAGAGGAAAGGGTCTATATCTGCAGGCAGCCTGACCTAGAAGGAGCAAAGCTAGGCTCACTATTGTATGGAAAAGCAGAGAGCTGTCTATAGGTGCTTTGAAGTGACCAAAAATACACTAGTGCCAGTTGTGGGCACCTTTCAACGTTCTGAAAAATTACTGCTTTCTGCCAAACACCACAGCCTGACACTGAGCATCCAAGCATGGGAGAAAATCACCCTCAATCCCACAAAGAACGAGAGAAAGAAGAACCGTTGGCTTAGTTGTGATCATGTGACGTTTGGTGTCACGTACTACTCGTATTGCAAGACATGGCTCATTCATCAAGTTAAAATTTATTGGAAATGTTTGCTCATCTTGCAGAAAACTCACAGAACAAGCTACTCACAATCTAAGGTTTTACTTTATTGTTTTATTCCCACTATATGACAGGTAACATGCCCCAATATTAATTAAACATATAAATTCTGTCTTATACAAACTCATTCAGAGAATGTCTCCAAATCACTTGTATATGGATAGTGAAACTTTGATATCAATACTATACATAGATATGAGAAGAAAGAGGTCAATATCACCTGTAAATATGGATGCAAAAATTATAAGCAAAATTTTAGAAAACCAAGTGTAGAAATGTACGTGTGTGTATGCTCACACATATATTATATGCAAGTATGTGTATATAAATAGAAAGACTTATATGGGTATGCATATTTATAATTATAATCAAGCTGCATCACACATGTACCCATTTAAAAAAGAAAAAATATAGGATCATTCTGATAAATGGAACAGACAAAAAAATTCCAAAAATAACTAATAACTTAAAAATGATTCTTAGCAAACTAGTAATAGATGTGAATTTCTACAACTAAGTAAAATTGATCTTCTATATCTCAGCAAATTCATTTTCTTCTTTTTAAATTTTTTTAATGTTTATTTTTTAGCGAGAGAGAGACAGACTGCAAGCTGGGGAGGGACAGAGAGAGAGAGGGAGACACAGAATCTGAAGCAGGCTTCAGGCTCTGAGCTGTCAACGTAGAGCCTGATGCGGGGCTCAAACCCACAGGTCATGAGATCATGACCTGAGTTGAAGTCTGATGCTTAACCAACTGAGCCACCCAGGTGCCCCTCAGCAAATTCATTTTCAAAGAAGCATGAGAAACATTTCCTTTAAAAATCAAGAATGAGGCAGGATAACTAGCAACACCACTTTTATTCAATATTGTCCTGCAGGTTCTAAACAACACATTAAGAAAGAAATAAAGAAAGTATGCTATTTGTAGAGGATGAAAAGAAGCCATTATTTGCATATAAAATGATAGCCCATATAGACAGTCCCATAGTACCACTAGCTATTATAGACATTAGCAAGGTTTTGAAACATTACCATTAATAACCAGTAATATTTGTTCTAGAAATCAGCATCAAAGCATTAGAAATTATAACTGTAAATAAATATTGTATACAGTAGAAACAAAGTTTTTAAAATTCCTAATAATAAATCTAACATATATGTGCGTGTCTGGAAGAGCAAAAGACCAAGAATATCTTGGAGAATGCTGAAGAGTGAGAGATAGATTTAGTCTACTGGACTTCAGGAGTTATCCTAATTCTATGCTAATTAATAAGACTGTGTGATCTTGACAATAAGCCAATGGAAAAGAAACAATAGGTGCAAAACAGGCCCATGCATATAGAGTATCCAAATATATGTTAGAGGCAGCATTACAGTTCAGTGGGGAAATGTTCAGTCAGTAGTGCTTGGATAATTTTTTCTTTGCATGAGAAAAACTAAATAAATTTGTATGTTTTCCTGTAGACCTAGTCGCACTACAACTGAATTAAAGACCGAAATGTACAACCAAAAAAATTTTAAAAAATTAAAAGTGTAGAAAAACTGTTTATGACTGTTGAGGACTGCAGCATTTAAAAAAATTTTTTTTAATGTTTATTTACTTTTGAGAGAGAGAGTGTGTGTGCAAGTGGGAGAGGGACAGAGAGAGAAGAAGAGGCAGAATCTGAAGCAGGCTCCAGGCTCTGAGCTGTTGGCACAGAGCCCAGTGTGAGGCTCGAACTCATGAACCAAGTGATCATGACCTGAGCCAAAGTCGGATGCTTAATTGACTGAGCCACCCAGGTGCCTGAGGACTAAAGCATTTTTAAAACTAAACCCTAAATGAACCTATGTAAAGAAAAATGAATTTTATGTGTGCATGCATTAAAATTAAATATTTTTACAATTAAGGAAATAATAGGCAGATCAAAGGTAATAAATAGAAAATAAATAATGGATTCTACCTGTACAAATGAAATGACATATGCTCAGGGTTATTCATTGTGGCATAGTTTCTAATAGAAAAATACAAGGTGAGGCTGGGAAATCTTATTTCTCCCCATTAGATAGGTTCAGGAGATGAACTCTGTTTTGTGTACACCTATTAAAAAAAGAAAAGAAGGAAAAGAAATACTGTGGCCTGAAATAATCCAACAGAATTGCATCAATGCTGACAATGGAGGAGGCATTTTCCTTGACAGTTTTCTTTCTTTTTTTTTCCTTGATATTTTTATGTTGTTTAACACTTGGTGCCACCACCTCCAGGGAGGATTATCTGGGTGCCCTTAATTCCATGGGAGGGAGAAGAGTCAAAGTGAAAATCTGTGTCAAAGACTGAAGGAAAACAGATGCAACTCATATGAATGGCAGACAATTAGTATCTAGAACCTATTTTAAAACTGCTACAAGACAATAAGAAAAAAATAATACACTCAATGGCAAAGTATATGAAGGCTTTTCAAAAAGAAGACACTAATGGTTTATATATACGCATAGGGGATACTTTTTCATACCCATTGAAATATCAAACTAACAATATCAACATCAGTAAATATATAGAACTACAGGTACCCTTATATACTTTTTTAAATGTTTTTATGTTTATTTTTGAGAGAGACAGAGACAGAGACAGAGTGTGAGTGGGGGAAGGACAGAGAGAGAGGGAGGCACAGAATCTGAAACAGGCTCCTGGCTCTGAGCCATCAGCACAGAGCCCGACAAGGGGCTTGAACTCACCAACCAGGTGATCATGACCTGAGCCAAAGTTGGACACTTAACTCACTGAGCCACCCAGGCACCCCTAGATACTTTTGAATTCGTATAAATATCTTCATTTTGTTTTGGAGAGCAATTTATCAACATCTGGGAGAATTTAAGAGGAGTATATTCTATGGGTCAGTAATTTATTACCAGATGTACATCTTAGAGGAACTCTTGTATTTGTGTACAAGAATATGTATGGTGCCTGGGTGGCTCGGTCTTTTGAGCCTCCAACTCTTGATTTCAGCTCAGGTCATGATCCCAGAGTTATGGGACTGAACCCTGTGTTGGGCTCCTCACTGAGCATGAAGTCTGCTTTGGATTCCCTCTTCCTCTGCCCCTGTCCCCCTTCATCTCTCTCTCTCTCTCTCTCTCCCTCTCTCTCTCTCTCTCTGTCTCTCAAATAAAAATTTTAAAAAGAATATACATGGAAAAACGTTTATTGTTTTATAAGCTACAATTGTAGAACATCAGAAAAAATCCGAATGATCCATATAGAGAATGGATAAATACATGGGAGTAGAACAGAATATTCTAAAGTGGATAAAGTGAATGATCTGTAGTACTAGGCATCAGTAATACATCTCAAAAGAAATAGAGATTAAAAATAGAAATTGATCGTACATAACTCATAGACACAGAGGTATATAGTAAATTAATAAAATATGCACAGGAATGAAAAATGTAAAAGTAGGACCTGAAAGAGAGGAATTTGAAAGGGGAGAACATGGATTTTAACTCTATGTGTAATACTGGATTTTTAAAAAGAGAGCAAATATAAAGTGCTATGGGTGACAAAGCCAGTCAATAACCATGTAGGCAAGTTTTTACATTATTTGTTACATATTTTTGGATGC
This sequence comes from Leopardus geoffroyi, assembly GCF_018350155.1. Taxonomy (NCBI): domain Eukaryota; kingdom Metazoa; phylum Chordata; class Mammalia; order Carnivora; family Felidae; genus Leopardus; species Leopardus geoffroyi. The sequence continues at coordinate 90,463,862 of NC_059328.1, forward strand.
TGAAAATTATTTTCTAATATAGGATTCCTAATAGCAAAAGAAAGACAGAGGCCAGGGATGGGGGTGAGGAGAAGTTTGCCTGCAAAGGGGCATGGTGGGGAGCATTTTGGATTGGTGGAACTTTTCTCTCTTCTGATAGTGTTGGTAGTATATATTGTCAAATATCAGAACTATACACGTAACACTGGTGACTTTTATTAGATGTAAATTATTACCTGTAATAAAGCAAATTACAAAAAATATTCTCAGACTTTCCAACTCTAAAAAAATGGCAGGGTGGACACTCACTACTCTGGAAGTATCCCCAAAGATGTTTCTCTTCCTCTCTTCCTCACAGACATCTCTCACAGATGTCCGCTTTCTTTATTTTTCTTTCTCCCGGCCCCAGATGTTTTGTCTTCCTGTTTTTGCTGGTCATTCTTGGCAGCTCCCTTTCCTGCTTTCTATATGTCTGCCTTCCACTAAATCTATTGCCAGAATCACATTCCCTTCTCTGGTAACAGTGAGTCCTGCTTAAACCCAACCATAGAAAAAAAATCAAATCATTTCACAGGATCTTTACCATTTTTTCTTCCCGGTGCTCACCCACATACTCTATTGCAGACCCCAACCTGGAAAAGGTGTGGAGGGGAGGGGGAACCAGCTGGTAACTTCTTTAAGAGAGATGGGTGCAACGGAAAGGTAGAGGATGATATGCTGGGTTATGGAGTCAAGTACAGTGCTTGACTTGACTAGGACATTTCGCTGGGGCTATATGGTGAGGGAAATGTAGAGAAATTATATCCTTATTAATGTTTATAGCACAGACAAAAGCAGAATCAGAAACTGTTCCCTGAAACATCCCACCATCTCCTTAGAGCAAGGATACTGCTGCCTGAATCCCAAGTTAAGAATTCTGTGCACTTGTGCCCTGCCCCAATGTCATTGCCTTCAGATCATTACAGCTTCTTGGTTTTATTAGCCCTACCCCCAAGCTTCTGCACTGTGATCCACTTGCTGGTTCCGCCTTTGCTTCACCACTTCATCTGGCAAGCCACAGTTTGAAGTCAGTATAACAAACTTTAGCTCCTGACACATCTGGGTACTAGGATGGGAGCTAGAGGGCTCAAGGGGATTGAAGCACCGTTGCTGTCCTCAAGCATCTCATAGTCCAGAGGGGAAATACTCTTTGTCTCCTCCTCTTGACTGAAATATTTAGACTAGCAGCACAGTGTTTACAATCTCTTTATTGATCTCTATTATATCTCTTAAGAAATGCTCCCAAGTAAACTCGGCCTGACATTCCCAGGAGACACTGCAGTTATAAAGAGTGAAATGTTGAAGAAAAATGACCATGACAATAACTAATTTCATCTCTTTCAGATTTCTGATGCAGCGTGATATAGGCAGAGATTAGTAAATTTGGTGAGGAATTAAGGAGAGGACTTCAATACGACAAGCACAGAGAAGTTATCTCTAGATGGCCTTTTTCTTCCAAAGCATGCCATCAGCGTTTATCTCCTTATTACCTCCTCAACTTCATGTAATTCCTTTGATAACACCCTAAACATGTTAGCTGGAAAACAAAGATGAAGAATGTATGAACAATTTACTAGATTTTGGCATAACTTTTCCACTCTACAGCAAAAAAGCAAAGTGCAAATATTTCTATACCCTTTAAAAATATTAAACTTGTCATTGCTTACCTTTTAGAGAATATTTTTGTATCTGACCTATAATTTTGTGTTGATTTTTAATAAAAAGTACAATGCTAAAAATAAGCAACATGAAAAAGCCCACAAAAGTGTACCTGGTCTTTAAGCATTTACAATGACCAGAAAAAAAAAAAAAGAAAGAAAAAAGATATTACTATGAATGTAGTAACAGTATTAGCGTTTTTATTTTTCTAATTTGAAAACTATCATTTTTAGATACTTATATTCATTTTTACTTCCTTTAAAAATCATTAACATGAATGTAAACATACTGAGATTTTTCTTAATTAAAAGCAACTATAGCTGAAAAGACACAAAATTTTGTGGGAAGGAAAAAGAATGGCAAATTCTAGGTAGTTTTTCTTTTTATCTCTAGCAAAATGTAACGTGAATTGGAGAGTTTGGTTAATGTTCAACGTAAACTTAATCTCAAGAAAAACCCACAGCGGAAGCTGGCTGCCTTAGTGGGTAGAGCATGCGAGTCTTGATTTCAGGATTGTAAGATCAAACCCTGTATTGCATGTAGAGATTACTTAAAAATAAAATCTTAAAAAAAACAAAACCCACAAACATTGTTCCCTATGGATGAAGGCTAGCCATTGACTGCTGCCTGATTTTACTGGTTACATTTTTATGCTAAAATCATAATTTTTCAGGATCTCTTAACTAATTTGGGTTTGGTTTTGCACTAGTAGACCTCAATTATTAAATAAGAGAGTATTGGAGTCAAACTGTTATGAATTTCTAAAGAAAAAAAAACATTGTAACTCTACAATATGACTCTTAAAAACAATAGCATTATTGGAGCTTGGTCTTCAGTTTTATAAAAGCTAATTGGAAATGACACACCATATTTCACTGTAATACAAACCTTCATTAATTACCAAGATGGGGCATGAAGAGATTTGGCTATATTTTGGAATGTGTGAATTTTAAAATTTTTCTTCAGAACATAGGGTTTATAAAAATAAAAGAAATTAAAGTAAGTGTTTCTATTAAGCTTTTTTACTTATTTAGACAACTTCTGTCTCTCTACTCTGATTCAGTAGTTAAGCTTTATGGGTCAATATTCTAGATATGTCTACCCTTGGCTTTTATGGCACATAAATATAAAGCATTGTATTGGAAATCACATAACAGTGGTTTGTTCAGTTTGGTGTATCGTCACAATTCTTAGTATTAGTAAAATAAAATATTTATTACAGATCAGTTCCTGAGAGACCTGAGGCCTCCATTATGGAACCACACAGTCTGATAAAACTCAAGAAAATACACGGCATTACCACAGGTTCTCAGATGGCTAGAAATCCAGCTCATCTTCTTTAACAGCTTAGCTCTTAGCTCCTGTAATATGTCCCCTTTTGATCATCACATGAAACTAGAGAAGCGTATCTGAAAACTCAACTGCAAATCAATTCAATTTACTATATGTCTTTAGCTGCTAAACTGCAGGATAAAGTTCCTATTTATATAAAGCTCACACACATAAGTCAGTAGTGTGCTTTTACTTTGATTTTGAATCGAATTATATGGATATTTAACTGAATAATAATTATAGCATATTTCGAATTCAAGGTACTTTTGATGAAAATAGATGGCTCTTACTGACATTTATTGTTTGCAATCCTGAGTCACATTAATGCAATTCACCATCTGAAATTTCAATCCTATACATCTTCAATGTGCATAAAACTGTTCAGTTGAAAAATGTATTTTTATAAAACTATATATTCTATGAATGGATTTAAAGAAAGATACAATGTTCTTACCTTGAGTCTAGTGTAATTACTTGAGAAGAATATGATGCTCATTTGAGTTCTTTATTTTTTTAATTGATTTTTAATTTTTCTTTTTCAATTCAAGTATATTAGTTTCAGGTATAAAATGCAATGATTCAATAATTCTATATATCAGAGTGATTTAATATTTAAATGTATTATCATATCAGTTAATGGCCAGGAGAAAATGCTTTACCTGTGGGATTGCAATGTCAAATTTGAGGACCTACGAGAAATGAAGTGGCCAAGATTAATAGATTTTTAGCAAGATGCCGCAGCCAGAGAGTTAGGAATGCATGTGCAAACTGCCTTACAACACTTGGGTAATATTGTATTTGCATAAGGATGTTTCCCAGAGGGCATGCGACAATACTAGTAGTATTGTCCTTTGAGGTATGGAATTTAAGTTCTAAAAAGTGGGAACGAATATTTGATAGGAAAGAGTAGACCAGGAAAGAAAAAAATAAACTTCAGACAGGGCAATATTTTACTCCCACAAATGCTGGGCTGCAACAGGGATGTAATTAGGTTTAAAAAAACTAATCTTCCCAGAGGATGTGGCACTGAAAAATATCTCAACTTCCAGATTACCTGGTTATTTAGTAAATGTACATGATATTACCTTTATCATTTTGTACTTTAATTTAAATTTTAAAAAATATTAGAACACACATACTAATAATATTTGCATTTGGTTCACGCATTCTACCTCTTCCAGGATTCATTTTCCTGGAGGATAAGGTATAAATACTACCTACCTTATAGAGCCAGCTCAAAGATCTGTAACAATGCGTGTAAAATCTCTTGCAGTGAACTCAGTGAAGGTGCCCAATAACTAGTTTCTTTCTGCAAAGTCCTTAAACAGCAATTAAAAGGCAGATGAGAATGAGTACATTTACAATGCTTACTTACCTTATTCTGTGATGGCACTTCTACTAGTTTATGACAGTAACAATGTGGAAATATCAGTTCTGGCATAATCTTTCTTGAACTGAATGCTAACATTCTTTTCATTCATTTAACGAATATTTAAAAATGCCTATTGGGGCGCCTGGGTGGCGCAGTCGGTTAAGCGTCCGACTTCAGCCAGGTCACGATCTCGCGGTCCGTGAGTTCGAGCCCCGCGTCGGGCTCTGGGCTGATGGCTCAGAGCCTGGAGCCTGTTTCCGATTCTGTGTCTCCCTCTCTCTCTGCCCCTCCCCCGTTCATGCTGTGTCTCTCTCTGTCCCAAAAATAAATAAACGTTGAAAAAAAAATGCCTACTACGCACCAGATCCTATACTAAGCAAAAGAGTTACAAACATGAGTAATTATGTTCTGGTCACAGATAGAACTTACTTTGTCTACTCAGCCACGCCAGGAATGTAACTGCACATCAAGTAGTGGTTTTGATCATTATGGATCAGTAACCACAACCCAATAATGATAACAAAAAATATAAGCATATCCTCAGATGTGACAAATCTGAGCAGAAATCTCTCTACACTTGTTTAGTTTGTTTGTGTATGAGGAGACCAGGAGAGGAGGGAAGGGATGAGACACTGAGGAACAAATACATGGAAAGAGGGAGCCAAAATATTATTGCCACTATCATTCTCCATGTACATGAAATACTGGTTGAATAAAATTTAGTTATATAGCAGACAACTTGGAAAATATTATCACTGCATAAAATGAGGAAGCAGAAATAATTAAGAAAAATATATCACTAATATTAAACTATGTAGTAAAATAAAACCGAAATAATAATTGAATGACTAATAATGAAAATGTATAATATTTGTAATTAATTCACTGAATTGGAGGTTGAGTTTACTGCATCTGACTCTTCATGTCTATAATACATCTATGATAGTCTCACTATGGTTTTACATATAGTTAAAAGCTTCAAAGCTTATTCTTTGAGTTGCTGATATTTATGAAAGGGAAAAAATTTAAGTCCTATATTCTTTTTTTGGTTTAATTTTGCCTTTGACAATTTTATTATTATATAATTGACATACAATAAACTCATAATTTTAAAGTAAATTTTAGGCATGTTTGAATATGCATAGACATCATTGAAACAAAATAGTAAACATATCCATCACCCCTAAAATTTTCCTCATATTCTTTGGTAATCCTTCTCTCAAGCTCCTCCTTCCTATCCCCAGGCAACAATTCACCTGTTTTCTGTCAGTATAGGTTAACTTGTCTTTTGTAGAATTCAAATACACATAATCATTTAAAAAAATTTTTTTAGGATTTATTTTTGAAAGGCAGACAGAGACAGAGTGCGAATGGGGGAGGGGCAGAGAGAGAGGGAAACAGAAACAGAAGCAGGCTCCAGGCTTCCAGCTGTCAGAACAGAGCCCAACGCGAGGCTCAAACTCACGGACCGCGAGATCATGACCTGAGCCAAAGTCTGCCACTTAACCAACTGAGCCACCCAGGCGCCCCTCAAATACATACAATCATTTTAAAATGTACTTTTTATTTCTTCTTTCATTCAGCATAATTATCCTGAGAGTTATTCATGCTGTTTTTTAATAGTTCATTGTTTTGTGGCTAGGTAATATTCCATTATATGGATATGTCATATTTGTTTATCCAGCTGTTAATGGACATTTGAGTTGTTTTGCATGTTTGGCTACTGTAAGTAAATATGTTATGAATACTCATATATATGTCTCTGTATGGACGTATGCATTCATTCCTATTCAGTAAGTGGCTAGCAGTAGATTAGTTTGATCATTTGGTAACTTTATAATTAATTCCTTTTTTAAGTTCTTATTTAAATTCCAGTTGGTTAACATACACTATAATATTAGTTTCAGGTGTACAATACAGTGATTCAACACTTCCATACACCACCCTTTGCTCATCATGACAAGTGAACTCCTTAATCCCCATCACCTATTTAACCCATCCTCCCCCACCCCACCTCCGTTCTGGTAACCGTCAGATTGTTCTCTATAGTTAAGAGTCTGTTTCTTCGTTTGAGTGAAACCGTATGGTATTCGTGTTTCTTTGACTGCCAAGCTGTGTCCCAGATTGCAGTTTGCATTTCCACCAGCAGGGTACCCGAACTCCATCTGCTCCAACACTTGCTTGGGCACATCTCTTAAATTTAGTCCATTCTAATAGGTGAATTAGATTGCATTTCCCAATGAATAATTATAGGAGATTCTCAAATCTCTTCATGTAATTGTTTGTCATGTCTGTGTCCTCTTAGATGAAATATCTATTCAAATTTCTGCCTACCTCTTGACTGGGTTATCTTTATATTAACCTGTTTCAAGTTTATCACATAATCTGGATACAAGTCCCTTGCCAGATATGTGACTTGAAATTATTTTCTTCCAGTATCTATATTATCCTTTCATTCTTAGGAATATTTTAGTGACCAGAAGTTCATAAATTTGGTAAACTATAATTTATCACTTTTTTTCCTTTTATAGAAAAAGGTGCTTTTGGTGTTGTATCTAAAAGCTTCAAGATACGTGCAAAAACAACAGCTGATCAAATGAAGGAAATAAACATATCTTCAGGCAGACTAGAGCCTTTCGTAACTGTTACTCAATAATTGATAGAATAATGCACAATCATTAAAGATATAGAATACCTGAACAACGTTATTAGCCAACTTGCCCTACTTGACATTCAATGAACACTCCACCCAACAACAGGAGACAACACATTCAACTCAAAATCCACAGTACACTATAGGCCAAAATTTGGACCATAAGTTGAATTTCAATAAATTAAAAAAGATTCAACCCATACAAAGTATGTTCTCTTAATCAGAAATCAATGACAAAAAGGTCTCTGAAGATTTTCCAAAAATATTTGGAAACCCAAAAAAACACAATTCTAAATAACCTATAGAACAAAGAAGAAATCAACAGGAAATCTGAAAGTATTTTGTACTGAATGACAATGAGAATAACCCAGCACTCAGGAAATTTATAGCACTAAATACCTGTCTTGCAAAGTAGGCAGGGTCACAAATTAAGGGTCTCAGCTTCCACCTTAAAAAAAAAGAAAAATAAAAGGAAATCCATCCCAAAGTAAGCAATACAAAGAAAATGATAAAGGTCAAACTGAACAGATATCAATTGAATGGAAAATAGAAAAACACTGGTGAAAATAGAACCAGAAGCTGTTTCTCTGACATTAATGCAATTGACAATAACTCAGACTGACCAGAAAAGACAAAAAATATTAATATCAGGAATAATAGTGGTGTCATCACAACAGGTTCTATGGATATTAAAGGATACTAAGGGAATATTATGAACAATTTTATAACAATATATCAACTCAGTTAAACTGGGCAAATTGCTTAAAAGATACTAATTGGCAAAACTCACTCAAGGAGAAATAGATAAAAATTAAATAGCCCAATATCCATTAAATAATTAATTTGAAAATCTTGCCATAAAGAAAATTCAAGGACCACATCGTACACTAATTCTACTAGACAATTAAAAGGAAATAATACCAATTCTACACAAACTCTTTTAGAAAATTCAAGAACAAGAGTATTTCCCAACTCATTCTCTGAGACCGTCTCTGATATCAAATCACATAAAGTACTATGAGTAAGAAAACTAAAAGAATAATTCTCACAGACCTAGGAGCAAAACTTCTAGAAAAAATTCTAGCTAATTTAATCCAACAATATGTATTAGAATAAAACATTATGACCAGATGGGACTTATCCAATGTCCATTCCCTTTTAAACAAACAAACAAAACAAATAGCAGGAAACTAACAATAAAAGAGAACTTCATCTGTCTGATAATGGGCACTGCTTAATGTTAAGAGACTGAATGCTTTCCCCCTAGATTAGGAATGAGATAAGGATATCTGCTCTCAGACCCTCTATTCAACATTGTACTGAAGTTGTAACCAGTGAGATAAGGCATAAATAAAATAAGTGGCAGGCAAATTTAAAAAGAGATAGAAAAGTTTTATTTGTATGAAACATCATTATCTATGTTTAAGAAAAGCTGCTGGAATAAGTGAGTTTGACAAAGTTGCAGGATATAACATCACATATGTAAATATCAGCTCTGTCACAACTTTACTCTAGCAATGAACAATCAGAAGTTTAAAAGTAGTGTTTTCAATGGAATAAAATAATATTGCTTTGGGATAATTCTAACAAAGTACATGTGTCTTATATATTTAAAATTATAAACATGGCTAACATAATTTAAGGAAGACCCAACTAAATAGTGAGATTTTTACCATGTTTCTGGTTTAGACAACTCAGTATTTATGATGTAAATTTTCCCCAAATATATCTATGGATTCAACACAATGCTAATAAAAGTCCCAGCAGCATTATTTTATAGAACTCTATGCTTTTGTTAGAAAATTCATATGGAAGTGCTAAGGATATTGGACAGCTCAAATAACTTTGAAAAAAAAAATTAGTGGACTAGAAGTAATCAATCCTAATCAAAGAGATGTGGTTTTGACTTAAAATTGCAGTCAAATAGATAAAAAATAGAATAGGGAATTTAGAAATAGATCCACATATGTATGAACAACTTATATTTGAAAATGTTGTAAAAGCAATTCAGTATGAAAAAAAATATTTAAAAAAAGTTAACTATTTTCAACAAATGCTTCAAAAAAATTGAAAATCTTCAAAAAAAAAAAAAACACCAAAAGCAAACAAACAAAAAAACACTTGAGTTTGTTACTTGCCGTATATACAAAAAATTAATTCTGAATGTATCATAGATGTAAGTGTCAAGCATTAACCTATAAAGGTCCTAAAATAAAACATAAGAGAACATTTTTGTTTGCTTTACCTTGGTTTATGCTAAGATTCCTTAGATACAGAACTGAAAGATTAATTCATTGTATAAAAACATTGATGAAATAGACTTTCTAAAAATACGGACTTACGCTTTTAGAAAGTAAATGAAAAGACAAGTTTAAGAGAAAATACTTGCTGAGCATCTTTCTTGTGTTCAGAATATATAGTCAAATTCTCAAATCTCAATAAGAAAACAATTTAAGTTTTTAAAAGGGCAGAGAATTTGAAAACACAGTTCAACAAAGAAGATTAAGGATAGCAAAAAGCAGATGAAAAGATGTTCACATCACTACTTGTTAGGAAAATGCAAATTAAATATCATTGAGATGCAACCTGACACCTGCAGAATTGGATAAAATTAAAAACACTGATTGTACCAAATGTTAGCGATGCTCTAGAGCAACTGAAACTTTTATACTCTGACGAGAATGGAAAATCCTACAACCACTTTGGAAAACAGCTTGACAGTTTCTTAAAAGTTAAGCCTACATAGGCTATACCACTGGGCCATTCCACTGTTGGTCATTTACCTATGAGGAAAGAAAGTATGCATCCATACCAATCATATTACATGAGTATTTCTGATAGCATTATTTGTAGCAGATGAAATCTATTAAACAACACAAATATCCACCAATGGGTGAATGGATAAACAAATATGGTAGAGTCAACCTCATTATTAAGGATTCCATATTTGGGAATTCCCCGTGTGCAAATTCTGCTACCAACTAAATTGTATTTGTAACACCCAAATGAATCCTCTTGGCATTCTCACAAGCATTGGTGGACACGTGAAAGCGCAGAGCAGTGAAAACATTTGAGTAGCCCAAAGAGCTTATTTTTCTAGCTGAGGTTGAACAAGATCTTGTTTCAGCTGTCATAATATAAGCAAGTCTCCTTTCTGCTCTTTATTTAGTGCCATGTCTTTTGCATTTTTTGTGTTTTTTGTTGATGATTTTGCCGTTTAAATGGCCCCCAAACAGTACTGAAGCACTAATGCTGTGCTTCATGGAGAAAATATGCATATCAACTAAGCTTCTTTACACCATGACTTATAGTGCCATAAATTCAATGTTAATGAATAAAAATATATATTAAATAAGGTGCCCTTAAACAGAAACTCATATAAAACAGGATTATGTATTGATTGGTTGATGAAAATGTTGTGACCAGATGCTGGCAGGAACCTAACCCTGTATTGTCCCCAGGGGCAATGACTCAGTATTTGTTAATTCAGTCTTTGCTTGAACTTTATAGAATATAAGTAATGTTCTATATCATGAATAATGAGAATAATGAGAATTCACTGTATATCCATACAATGGAATATTACTTGCAATAAACCAGAATGAACTATCGATAGATGCAACAAGATAAATCTCATAATAATTATACTGTCTGAAAGAAGTGAGGGGGAGAAAAAGTACATATTTTATGATTCTATTTATATATAACTCTAGTAAAGGCAAACTGATCTTTGGTGACAAAGAAGGTAAGTGTTTGCCTGGGGAAGAAAGAGAGGTGAGGAATGACAGAACTATAAGGATTGTGTTGAACATGTCATTTTCTTGATTTTGGTAATAGTTTCATGGATGTATACATGCATAAAAACATCAAAATGTACACTTTAAATATGTATAACTGTCTATATGTCAGTTATACTTTAATAAAACTGTTTAAAAAATAACTGATTTTTGACAGTGGTATAATTGCAGAGTTAAGAATCTAAACCTCAATTATATAAACCCCATAAGACACAAAGTTGAGGATGTTTGCATTATATTTGAATTCAATGTGTTAAGAATATAATCTCCAGCTCCTACTGGAGTGAAATTCCTTAGTGCTTAATTTTTATCAGTTTTAAATTTTATTGGCCTCCTTTTTTATATTCTGTCATGTGATATATGCTTCTTTGTTTTTTAGATATCTCCAGTGAAGCATTGCATGTTCATAAGTTTAAAATAATCTTTATAAAAATTATTATGTTGTTCATACTAATTTGTTAATTTTAATTAAAAACATTGTAATGTAAACCACTATCTATTAATTTTTATATATAGATAAAATTCCATTTTTGGCCAAAAATTTACAGAATCTCTATATAGGCTCTCTCCATTTATATTTCTGATTGTAATAAAGAGCCATAATGACTTTAGTTTTCTTACAAACAACACAAAGATGATACTTTACTTCAATAGTACATTCAATGAAATAGTATATTTCAACCCTCAAGTTTTATAGTTGATAGCTAGCTAAATATCACATGATGTTTCAGTGTCAGTACAAAATTTAGATTGTTTGCCAGTGGCAAACTATTTTTCATAATGTTTGCTAAATAAGAATGTGTTCAGAAATTGACATGTCATTTTAGTATTTTCATAGGTTTTATTATATGGCTAATGTTTATTTGATTGTATATATAGTTTTAGTTTTTTATGTATTTTGTCCTATGCTTTTAATCCCTATAACTCATTTATTTTATAACTGGAAGTTTGCACCTATTAATCCCCTTCACCTATTTCATACGATGTATATTCTTTTTTCTAAAGATGTTTATTTATTATTTATTTTTGAGAGAGAGAAAGACAGAGAGAGCAGGCAGAGAGAGAGGGACACATAATCCCAACCAGGCTCTGCGCTTGAGCCTGACTCTGGGCATGGACTCACACACCATGAGATCATGACCTGAGCCAAAACCAAGAGTCACACAACCGACTGAGCCACCCAGGCACCCTACGTTATATCTTCTTACATGGAGGGGAATAAAGCCAAGTGACAGAAAAAGATTGTAATATATTCAGTTTACAAAAATGAAATTATAATTTCTCCTTTTTTAGCTACTGAATGAACTATAACTACCCTTAAAATGATTTTTATGTTGGCACAAATACAACTTTACTTTTTTTCTTGGTGAATAAATTAGTGTATAAAATGAAATGAGTGTTCAAAATATACAATGCTAATTTCTGGAAGAATACATCAAAATTGCCTTAACATTAATATGGCTGGTACTATCCATAATTAAATTTAAATTATGTTATTATTGATTGTGTTAGAAATGGATGATTCAGACTTGTTTTTTACATGTCTACCCATTGCAATTTCATTCACTGAGGAAATGTTTCTAATTTGAAAGATTAGTCTTATTTGGGATATTATACCTTTTAATTTTTTTCGAGTACAGTTGACAAACAACATTACATTAGTTTCAGATGCACAACATAGAGATTCTACTTCTCTATATGTTATGCTGTGCTCACCACAAGGGTAGCTACCATCCACAGACAATGCTTTTACAGTACTATTGACTATCCTTCCTATGCTATGCCTTTTATGCTTTTAACTTATTCATTCCATAACTGGAATCCTATATCTCCCACTCCCTTTCACCCATTTTTTTCCTATTCCCCTACTCCCTTTTCCTCTACCAAACATCAGTTTGTTATCTGTATTTATAGGTCTGAGTTTGTTTTTTATTTTTTTGTTTATTCATTTGTTTTGTTTTTTAGATTCCACATGAGTGAAATCATATGGTATTTGTAATTCTCAGTCTAATTTATCCCACTTAGTATTATACCTTCTAGATTATGCCTTCTAAGTCCATTCATATTGTCACAAATGGCAAGATCTTATCCTTTCTTATGGCTATACATTTCAGTGTGCGTGTGTGTGTGTGTGTGTGTGCATATTTTTTAAACTTTTATCTGTCGATGGACACTTGAGTTGCTTCCGTATCTTGACTGTTATCAATAATTCAGAAAACATAAGGCTGCATTTATCTTTTTGAATTAATAATTTTTATTTTCTTTTGGTAAATACCCAGTAATGGAATTACTAGATCATATGATATTTCTAGTTTTAATTTTTGAGGACACTCCGTACTGTTTTCCACTGTGGCTATACCAATTTACATTCCCACCAACAGTGCATGAGATTCCTTTTCTCCACATCCTTACCACCACTAGTTATTTCATGTCCTTTTGATTTTAGCCATTCTGACAGGTTTAAGGTGATATCTCATTGTGGTTTTAATTTGCATTGTGGTTTTAATTTGCCTTGATGACTAGCAATGTTGAGCATCTTTTCATGTGTCTGATGGCCATCTGTATGTCTTCTTTGGAAAAATGTCTATTCATGTCTTCTGCCCATTTTTAGTCAGTTATTTGCTTGTGGGGGTGTTTTTTGCTGTTGAGTTGTATAAGTTCTTTTTTTTTTTTAATTGGATATTAACCCTTGTCAGATATATCATTTGCAAATACCTTCTCCCATTCAGTAGGTTGACTTTTTGTTTCATTGATGATATATTTTTGCTGTGCAAGAGGTTTTTTGTTTGATGTAGCCCCAACAGTTTATTTATATCCTTGCATTATGAGATATATCTAGAAAAATGTTACTATAGCTGATGTCAGAGAAATTACTGCCTGAGTTCTGATATTATCCCTTTTTGATCTTTTGCTTCCCTAAATACAACTCTATAATTTTATATAATTATATATTTTTTGATGGAAAAGTTGTGAAAATTTTCTAAGAGTAAAGAAACACAGCATTCCTGAGAAATTTGTGAATAATGAAGAGATTAAGTCACAATTTCATACATCAAAATATGATAATTCAATTTGTCAGTGTATTCATTCTAGGAATTCATGTATTCATTCACATGTACAATTTCTTGATTTAGTGTATTACATATGAATTAGTAAAGGTATTGATTAACTTTGGTATGAGTAATGATTTTTCTGATGTTTTCTATTAGGTAATTTAATTCCAGCTTAAGACAGGAAGCCATCAAAATCCTACAGGAAAACACAGGCAGTAACTTCTTTGGCACTGGCTGTAGCACCTTCTTACTAGATATGTCTTTTGAGCCAAGGGGAAAAAAGCAAAAATAAACTATTGGGGCTTCATGAAGATAAAACGTTTCTGCACAGCAAAGGAGACAATCAACAAATCTAAAAGACAGTCTATGGAATGGGAGAAGATATTTGCAAATGACGTATCTGATAAAGGGTTAGTATCCAAAATCTATAAAGAATTTATCAAACTCAACACCCAAAAAACCCACAAATAATCTAGTTAAAAAATGGGCAGAAGAATGAATAGACATTTTTCCAAAGAAGACATCCAGATGGCTAACAGACACGTGAAAAGATGTTCACCATCATTCATTATCAGAGAAATACGGATCAAAACCACAATGAGATACCACCTCACACCTGTCAGAGTAGCTAAAATTAACAACACAGGAAACAACAGATGGTGATGAGGAATGCGGAGAAAGGGAAACCCTCTTGCTCTGTTGGCGGGAATGCAAACTGATGCAGCCACTCTGGAAAACAGTAGGGAGGTTCGTCAAAAAATTAAAAATAGAGCTACCCTATGACCCAGCAATTGCACTACTAAGTATTTATCCAAAGGATACAAAAATACAGATTCAAAGAGGTACATGTACCCTGATGTTTGTAGCAGCATTATCAAAAATAGCCAAATTATGGAAAGAGCCCAAATGTCCATCGACTGATGAATGGCTAAAGAATGTGTGTGTGTGTGTGTGTGTGTGTGTGTGTGTGTGTGTGTGTGTGTGTGTATCCACAATATAATGTTACTGAGCTACAAAAAAGAGTGAAATCTTGCCATTTGAAATTGCAGGGGTGGAGCTAGAGTGTATTATACTAAGTGAAATAAGTCTATCAGAGAAAGACAAATACCATATGATTTCACTCATATGTGGAATTTAAGAAACAAAACAGATGAACATAAGAGTAAAAAGGAGAGGCAAACCGTAAAAGAGACTCGATATAAAGAACAAACTGTAGGTAGTTGGAGGGGAGGTAGGTGTGGGGGATGGATTAAATGGGTGATTGGCACTAAGGTGGGATGAACGCTGGGTGTTGTATGTAAGTGATGAATCACTAAATACTACACCTGAAACTAAACAAACAAACAAAAAACACTCAAAAAGCAAAGAAACAAAAAAACTGGAAACAAAACAAATAAATAAATAAAAAGTTTATGTATATGATGTTTGGAAAAGTTAACGAGCCTTAAGTTTGGCCAAATACTCTGTTAGAAATAACCTAACTGAAAAAATCAAGGACATTTTCATGGCATAACATACATTTATTATATTGAATATTAAAAAGAAACCTGTGAAACATTAAGAAATGTTAGTTTTGCTGTCATAAGAAAAAAAAATACCCTCATTTTTATCTAACAATTTAAAAATATTTTTAATATACTAAAATATAATTTAACTTTGATATACACTAACAACCAAGAATGGAAATCATTTTTCAAAAAATTGAATTTGACAAAAGGGGAAAAATTTTTCAAATATAATCAATATTTTTAATTCCATAAAAATGAATACTCTTATTATAATAATATTGTTAATTGACTAGCCAGTTAGAGATCCAGCGTTCTTTCTTACCACCTCCACTCTAGACTGGAAATGCTACACATTTTTTCCCACCTCTGTTACAGGGAAGTATAGCCACGTGACACAGATCTGATCAATGAAATGAAAGCAAAATGTACTGAAAACTTTCGAGAAGGGTTTTGCATTTCCTAAAATAGAAACAGATGTAGCTGGTGCCATTCATGTCTGTTCTCTTATTTTAAACACTCACATGAAGCCTAGAGCTGCTGCAACCTTCGTGTCACCATGATAGAAAGGAAAAGAGGAACATTGAGATTCCATGACCAATATCATTAAGCTTCTTTTCTCTCATTTTTAAAGATATAATTGACACATAACATTATATTATCTTCCTGTGTACAACATGATTCGGTATGTGTATGTAATGTGAGATGATCATTGCAGTAAACCTAGTTAGCATCCATCACCGCTCATAATTACAAATGTTAGCTCTCAAACTAATGTCACAAGCTACTGACATCCTTATTTCTTCATATATGAAAAATATTGACTCCTATTTATTTAAGACATGGTAGGTCAGGATTGATTCTTACTGATATTGATGTGGCAGACAGTTAAATGTATTTTTAACTTGTATAATACTTTTTTATTGTTTTGTTTGTTTCAGGTTGGCTATTTCACTGAGCAGATTTTCTTTTATTTGCATTATGGCTATTATTAAAATTATGCTGTTCATGAACAGCAGAAAAAGCTATGATTTCTTATAAAATTGATAACGTCAAAACAGCAGTCAGGTTAATTCAGGTTAGAAGAATGAGTGTTACCAGGATAATTCAGCACGCTATCAGAAATTTCTAAGCTAATTCGATAAACTTTCATTTCATTTAGCTGGCATAGATTTGGTTGGATCTCATGAATAAAGAGAACGGTCATGCTAAAAGAAGCATCCTTAAAATAGAAAGAAAGTATTTCATAGGTATGAAATTAACATTATATATGTGTTCATATAAATTCTGTTCCCTATTCATTTTTCTTTTATAATGATTATAATAATAAACCTAAATCTCCAGTTAAAATCTTTATTTCATATAAGGTCTGTAAAGCTAGGTTCATTAAACAATGAAAAAATACACATAATAGTAACCATAATAACAATAATAATAATAATAGCTGAAATTTATTGAGTGCTTATTAAGTTCTGGATGGGGGTGTAAGTGATTTACATATAAATCAGTTAACAAACTTACGAATTCAGTACTAATATTATCCCAACTTTACAGATGAGACACAAAGAAATACAGTAACTGAGACACAAAGAAATAAAGTAACTTGCTCAGTGTCACATAGTGAATTCCAGAATTAAGTTTTGACTGATGTAATCCATTTGCAGAGGCTGCTTGCTTGTTATCTACAAAGTGTCTCATTTTTTCTTTGTGTAGACATGGGATGTTGTGGGCAGAGGAATCATTTCCCTTCATAGATTTATCTCAGTCTTGAAAGAGGGATTGTCTGGTATATTTTGAAAATGGAAACACAATATGTGTTCTTCTCCAATAGCCTATGGAAATTGGTAACCAACCTTCTCTGTTTTTGCACAAAAACATGTGGGGCAGTTGCAAAGAATAAGCAGATCAGTTTGTTGGTATTCATCTTTCAGTCTAAGAAAGTATATAGATTTAGTTTGGTAATTTCGTAAGGACATGGTCAACTGGAAGTTAATCCTTTTTCCCTTCCCTACTTCCTTCCATTCTTCCTTTCTTCCTTTCTCCTTCCTTCCTTTCATCTTTCCTTCCATTAAACAAGATTCTGGAAATTTGAAAATGAATTTCATAGTATTAAATGATTTTTTTATTTTAAAAAGAAGAAAGAATTTGTTCGTCCTTAAAAATACTAGATCTGCTAATTTTTCACATACACTGTAAGAAAAAAGTTATTCTTTTTATTCTAATCCTTTAGAAAAATTTTAAATTTTTGAACTTAAATTTTATTAAAAAAAATCAAGTTAGGTACCTTCCAGTAAGAGGAAAAAATTAAGGAATTTCTTTGGAGTGAGAAAAGTAGGTACTCTTTAAAGTCAAAGGACAAAATAGAGAACCCATAATCTCCTCAATGGGCATTAAAAATGAAACTAGCACCCGAGTAAAGCTAGATCTAAGAAAAGAGATACCATGCACAGTGGGTGTAATAAAGCTGTTAGTGGCCTAATATGTTGCAAGTGTTTTGTCACCTATAGCACTGCATTCCTTAAAAGATGTCTAACACCCAAAAAATCTCTCAAGTGAATTTATTGACTAAAACCAGTTCCACAGAACCAATTAGCATCTTACACAGGCTGCCCTGCAAGGCTTATGAGGCCATCCATCACCTGTCCATTTAACTATTTAGCATTTGTTCCAGCAATTTGTCACCATGTCAGAATGCTAGCATTTCAGAATGGGAGTTTTTGGTTGAAAGAAATCTAACTCAGATACTGCAGATACTTCTCCTTTAATAAGACTTAGAGAAGATTTATGTTTCCATTATACTTAACCTTAAACATCTTGTCTTGGAGGGTGAGGTTAATTCTTTACACTGTAAATTTTTCAAACTTAAAGCAGTCGTTTTACATGAATTTAAAAATATTATGCAAAATGGAATTATTTTATATTTTCACAACAATTCAGAGTGATAACACTGCAAAGTACCTTACTTATCTCACAGCTTCAGTGATTACATTTTTATTACTTTTCCAATTCAGTCATTTGCTTTTATATTCATTTCTCCTACCTTTATTAATTTCACACTACTGAATGAATTACATCATATTTACCACTGAATGAAAGAGAAAATATCTGCATTGTTCTTAACATTATGCAGCTCAGGTAGACTTGGAATTCTGGAAATATTTAATGGTGGAAAAATCACTGCAGCATTTCATTTCAATTATATATAATTTACAATCAAATGTGTACCCATTTCAAGCACAGAGTATTAATTAGAAAGCTTGGCTGTTGATTACAGATCATAGTCAACCGTTTAATTTTTCTCTCATAAAATGTCACACAAATACTAAAATAGTATAAATTGAAACATGCTGGTCACTTAATGTAGAATAAATTGACCAGAATCACAGAGTAGAGGACTGTAGCAAAAATATAATTTATGAAATGGGTCCATGTAGTAGAACAATTGTAGAAAAACATAAGCTTTACATATTGTCAAAGAACCAGCCATTATACTACCTTAGACATGCCAATCAAATGGAAATTATTCAGGTGTCTAACCTCTAGAATTGATTCAAAAAGGGTGCATCTTTTACTGGTGAAAACAGACATGTAGCTGGTCTCTTTTTCCAACTACCCTGTAAGTTCACCTGATTAAGATTTCCAATGCAAAAGAGGCAGGCCAGATGCTGGGAACTCAAATGCCATCCCCTCATCTGAATGCTGTTAAGCAGTTCCCATGGCATTTCTCACAGCCTTTCAATGTGTGCTTGTCACTAAGCTCAATCCCAGAGATAAAACAGAAAATGTAAACTCCTGAGGGAGGAGAGTTGAGTAAAAAGCTTTTCTGAAGTCCTGAGCATGCTGTGCTTCTGTCTACTAAAGCACTAAAGCTTTAGTAGATAGCTAAAGCTTCAACCAGCAGTCTCATCTCTCTCAACATATACAACCAAGAGTTTGACACGGATGGATATTAGGTTGAAGTAAGGAATGTACAATAAAAACGTACATGAGTAGGTGTGCACACCTGCATACATGTGTGTTCACAACTAATCTCCATGTTTAAGTCATTGCAAATCCCGTCATCCATATCCATTCCTGACAATTATGTTGTTACTAGAAAATATATTTAACTAATAAACCATCCTTTAAAGGGTGGAGAAAAGGAGAAAAATGTTTTTAAGGATTATTGGTTCGATATATTATATTATATTATATTATATTATATTATATTATATTATATTATATTTACACACCAATATATATTACATTTTGATGGGTTTTTGAAATTCTTATTTTCAAAATGAGTCTAGAAAAGAAATAATCTTACAGAGATATTTTCCATTGGTATCTAAAATAATAACATTAGAATATTTTCTTAAGGATTTGTCAAATAAAAACTAAGTTATGTGGCCAAGTCATTTAGCTTAAACCCTCATTAAAATAGCCTATCAGAGATTTTAACTTATCAGAGGCCATAAAGTACCTTATCAGAGTATGCAGACAACTATAACTATTAGAGAAGAAATTCTTGAGAAATTGTCTTCTTATGAGTAAAAGGGGTGGAGAGAAGAAAGAGGGTCGGAGGTAACAGAGCTAATAATGAACAAAGTAAATAGAAATCTCTTGGACCCACCTATGGAAACTACAAAATAGGAAGGACATACTCTGCTGATGATTCAAAGAAGTAATGATGATCATGCTGGTTTTGGTTATGCTCTTGTTTTTGTTTCAGAAAAAATAATTCTCTGTGTGTAATAACATGATAGTTTGATTTTCTCATGACTCTCAAGTAAAGATAAGTACTAGGATTGAATGGAGAGAAAGTGGATTGTATACAAATGTTGATTGATTTCTTTTTTTAAATAATTTTTTAACGTTTATTAATTTTTGAGAGAAAGAGAGAGAGAGAGAATGCGAGCAGGGTGGGGCAGAAAGAGAGGGAGACACAGAATCCAAAGGAGGCTCCAGGCTCTGAGCTGTCAACAAAGAGCCCGACATGGGGCTCAAACTCACGAACCATGAGATCATGACCTAAGCCGAGGTAAGATGCTTAACTGACTGAGCTACCCAGGTGCCCAGATTGATTTCTTAATCTACTTTAGCATAGGAATTGGAAAGAGTATTGTTTCCATACATGTATTGTACCAAATTCAGATATAGCAGCTATACAGAGATTACCTCTGGGCAGAGTGAGCTCCTTTTGTTAATTAATCATGATAATAATATATTAATATTGGAGAGGACTTTTATTTATCAAAAATTACTACTGCTAACAATAATAATGATAATAACTATTAATAATACTAATAATGCTACTAACTATATTCCAGCCACTATTCCTTACTTCTTTGTATAAATGTATTTATTTCTTATTTATTTTTATTTTTTAATATGATTTATTACCATGTTAGCTAACATACAGTGTATACAGTGTGCTCTTGGTTTCAGGGGTAGATTCCCATGATTCATCACTTACATACAACACCCAACAATCCACCCAACAAGTGCCCTCCTCAATGCCCATCACCCATTTTCCCCTCCCCCCCCCCACCGTCAACCCTGAGTTTGTTCTCTATTTAAAAGTCTCTTATGGGTTTGCCTCCCTTTCTGTTTGAAACAATTTTTTCCCCTTACCTTCCCCCATGGTCTTCTGTTAAGTTTCTCAAGTTCCACATATGAGTGAAAACATATCTGTCTCTCTCTGACTTATTTCACTTAGCATAATACCGTCCAGTTCCATCCACGTTATTGCAAATGGCAGGAATTCATTCTTTCTTATTGCCAAGTAATATTCTATCATATATGTAAGCCATATCTTCTTTATCCATTCATCAGTCGATGGACATTTGGGATATTTCCATGATTTGGCTATTGTTGAAAGCGCTGCTATAAACATCAGGGTACAAGTGCCCCTATGAATCAGCACTCCTGTATCCTTGGGATAAATTCCTAGTTGTGCAATTGCTGGGTCACAGGATAGTTCTATTTTTAATTTTTTCACACTGTTTTCCGGACCAGCTGCACCAGTTTGCATTCCCACCAACAGTGCAAGCAGTCACTATTCTTTATATATCATAACTCATCCAATACGTTCACCATCTCTAAAAGCAAAGTATCACAGGGGAAGGGGTACAATTTGAGCCCAGAAAGGTCTCTAGTGTTTATCCTCTTAACTTTTATTAGAGTAAGCTCCTCTTAACTGCCTCTACTATTATAGAAGCAAAGAGAGAAACTACCATTTATTGAGTTCTTTCATTTTTACTCAATAGCAACTTTATATATACTATCTCATTTAATACTACCCGAAATCTTGTAAAGTTATTATTGTCCCAGGTAAATAAAAATGACTTATCAGAGGTTATAGCATGAGTAATTGACAGAAGATATATTCAAACCCAGGTCTATCTCATCTCACAGTGCATGTTTGATTGCCTTTCAACCAGTTAACATAATACTTTTGCCTGTACAAAGCTTCTGTTTTAGCCTTAATGTCATCTGTAGTCTTCCTAGGACATTAAAGCTGTATGTAGGAGCATAAGTTAAGATGGATACCCAATTGTCCTTGTGATAAGAAAGCTTTGGTTTATATAGGCACACATTTCTTTTGGAAATTAATGTTAAAACTTGGAAAGGATAAGCATAACATGAATGTAGATTTTCTTTGTTCTCATAATTATCAACTTGGAATAGCCGTCTTAAATTTTCTTAAAAGTCTTCAAGGAATAAGAGAGAAATAATTTTCTTCATGAGCCATAGACAATGCTAAGGTTTAATTAAATAATGAATATGTGTGTAAAAATATAAAGCTATTGCTCTAAATATGCCAGTGGTTTTATTTTTTTAATGTTTATTTATTTATGAAAAGAGAGAGAGAGAGTACAAGCAGGGGAGGGGCAGAGAGAGAGGAAGAGAGAGAATTCCAAAGAGGCTCTGTGCTGTCGGCAGAGAGCCTGATGCGGTACTCAGTCTCCTGAACTGTGAGATCTTGCCCTGAGCTGAAATCAAGAGTCAGACGCTTAACCAACTGAGCTGCCCCCCACCCCAGGTGCCCTGCCAGTGGTTTTATTTTAAGGCAACCTGAGTGAGAGTTCCTTGAGAGCTTCTCTCCTATTGCACATGATATTTCCATGACTAATAATGGTGGCTGGCACATAGTATATGCTTGAACTATGTGCTGAAAAAGAGGACTCAGCATAGGCATGACTAAAGCATGTGAACAGTGGAACAACAATATTTATTAAGTGTACCAATTAAAAGAATTCTAGAAGCTACATTTGCCCATAGGACAATGTTTCTAACTTTGCCGGATGAGGCAGGGTAGAAATAAACAGAGATGTGAAAGGGAAAACAGTCACGTGTAGTCCCTACCCTCTTAGTAGAAATCTTTAAACTCTTCTGGAACTTTGATGTTTAGTCATATTACATACTATGGTGACACATCACCAATAATTAAATGGTAGGATCTATATAGAATAATTTGCCAAGAAGACCCTCAAAATTCTATTTGAAGAGGAAGCAGGGAGAAAAGGACTGGATATGATCTAAACAGATACAGAGAAAAGTGTGTGTGTGTGTGTGTGTGTGTGTGTGTGTGTGTGTGTGTGTGTGGCATATATATGTGTGGTTGCTTTAAATATCAATGTTTTTCACTTCCTCTATAAGTAACATTTGACTTAAGCCAGAGCTAATATTGTCAAATGAGCAAACATTCATGGATAAATGCCTCACATCTGGCAAAGTGAAGTTAGCTGACATTTACTTCATACAAAGGAGCAAGGATTAAGTCAGACAGAATCTCATAGGATCTAATATTGGTGTATTTTTCTCTCAGTTTTTTAGTTGTTTTTGAAGAAAAGTAGGAAAATTCATTATCAACCAGGAGGTTTAAGGGGAAATCATATATTATATATGTTTTTAACCTATTTGTCTCATTGTATCAATAGATACACATTGTAAAAAAGTTGAAAAGCACAGAAACATATGTAGATAATTTGGAAAATGCAGAACATGTTAAAAAAAAAAAAGGAAAAATAGCTCATGACTCCTTAATTCATGGAGAAACACTCTTAAAATATTTATGTGTTTGTCCACAGTATTTTCAGTATGTGGATAGAGAGATGATAGATATATTGAAAGAAAGAAAAATAGACTTAGATATATGATAGATGACAGATGATTTATCAGTAGATATATAGATTCTGTACATAGATACATAGTTATGTGTATGCATAAACATTTTTTATAAAACTAAAATCAAATTAAATAGACTCTTTCTGACATGCATTTAATTTCAAATATATCCTGAGTATTTTTCTGATATAATTACATACTTTTGAAAAACTTAAAATTATTTTATAACATTCCATCATAATTATTTTGTCTTATGGCAATAAGGTGCAATTTAAAAAATTTACAAGAACACTTCCAAAGAAATCACTTTGACTCTAAAACAATGACATCTGGGGAGAATGAAATTTTGCTTAACATGAATGTTGTAATGGAGAAATGTGACAAGAAATGTTGGAGAGATAAGCCAGTGTTATAAATGTGAGAATAGGGAAAGTTGAAAGACTCAGAGGAATAAAGAATGATGTGGGCAACTGGGTACATGGATGGTGGTGTTTCATTGTCACTGGGGAGACAGTAAAAGAAGTTATATTGTTGTTTTTAGAGGAAGTCAACATGTAATGATCACTTCAGTTGATGCAAAAGGATAACCAGAAGAATAAACAATATTGGTAAAAATTAAGAATGAAAATTGAAATTAAGAATAATGTAATATTTTGAGTAAAGAAGTTGAAGTAGGTAATAGGAAACCAAATGAGAAAGAGTGAAGGGCCTAAAAAATGATGGTTGATATGATTTCAAGACCATATAAGAATAAGTTAAAAAATGGTAGGAATGAAGCGCCTTGCTGGCTCAATTAATTAAGCATCAGACTTGGGCTCATGTGATGACCTTGCAGTTCAAGAGTTCGAGCCCTGCACAGGGCTCTGTGCTGACAGCTCAGAGCCTGCAGCTTGCTTTGGATTCTGTGTCTCCCTCTCTGTCTCTGTACCTCCCCCACCCATCCCATGTTCTCTCTCTCTCTCTCTCTCTCTCTCTCTCTCTGTCTCTTTCCCTCCCTCCCTCCCTCCCTCTCTCTCAAAAATAAAAATAAACATTAAAGAAAAATTTTTTAAATGCTAGGAAGGATAACAGGTTATAACCAAAGAGTGAATTTTGGATGCATATAACAGAATGTATGTGGTATATATGGAAGTTAAAAAGCATGATAATAAAATGAACTCTAATAATTCCAAAATCTAACAGAAGAATTAGAAGATCACCAAAAATCATTGAATAAATTCATGTTTTCCTCTTCTATCCCATCCTTATATATTCTAGAGGTAAGTAGTTCCTGGACTTTTGAATTTATTATTATATTGCTTTTTAAAATATATATTCATACCAAGTACGTTTTTTCTCTTTTTCCATTTACCATCAATTCTAACCCTTTATACAACTTGATGTTTCTGACTAATATAAGGTGATATCTGTTACAGGTGGAAACACTCTGACTCTGCAAAAAGAGTAGACACGAAGTCCCAACAATCATAGTAGCCATCTCAGTTCCAGAGATTCCAGAAAATATGCATTCTTCCCTATAAGTTATGTGTGTGGCTTCTAGTGATATTTTCATGATCTATAAAAGTAAAGCATCACTAAAAACCATCTTTCTAAATGGGAAGAAAATGGGGGTGGGGGAATCAAACATATGCAAAAACAGATACATAAAAATTTGTTTGATGTATACATAACAGAAACCTACAGTGTTAATGCAGCCCATATTTTGTAATTAGTCAGAAGCTTATAGTGATATTTATCATATCCTTTCTTTTTTACCTATGCCACTTTTCCATCACCCTCAGCTAACTTCTCAGCTGGTTAGTATCCTCTACTTGATGGGACAGTTTAATTAATTTTGAAATATCTAAGTCCTTTATATAATCTTGTATTTATTGAATTATTATGTTTTCCTATTGACATCTACCATTTATCATAAAAGTACAAAGAAATGCCAGTAAAACATGTAGGTTACATTCATAGTTTTCCCTGTCTCCATTGAGTACCAGCAGCCTTATTTCTTCCTGGTACTTGGAATCAATCATCTTGTTCTATCTATTGGCTCAAGATCATAAGGAGCTTATTAGCATTCTCAACATAAAAGAGAAGAATCAATGTTGTATCCCATTTTGAAAAATTTTCCCCATTAATTCTTAAGAATTCTGAACAGAAATAGCCCAAGACTATGGAAAGAGAAAGCAAACGTCTTGCAAATTAATAGTTAAGTGGTACTGTAGAGGGACCACTCACACTCCACTCCTTAGGTCTCAGATAATGTGTATTCTGGCTATAGAATAAACACCACCACTACATATTATAGGATGGTACCCCAACTTCACTGGATAATTTTTTGGCAGGTGCTATAATTGAATCTTCCATAATTGTATCAGGCTAGCTGAATGTAATGATGGTAGTAAATTTTATATAATCCATGAAATCCATGATCCATGAGCATTGTTTTTTGTTTCTTTGCTTTGTTTTTGTTTGTTTTAAAGAAATGTGAGGGTCACCTGGTTGTCTTAGTCAGTTAAGCTTTCGACATCAACTCAGGTCATGATCTCATGGTTCATGAGTTTGAGCCCTGCATTGGGCTCTGTACTGGCAGCTGAGAGCCTGAAGCCTGCTTTGAATTCTGTGTCTCCCTCTCTGTCTCTGCCCCACCCCCAACTTAAACTCTGTCTTTCAAAAATAAATAAACGTTAAAAAATATTAGGAAAAGAAGAAATGTGTTATTTGGTTATAGCAATGCAGTTTGTGATATCAAGATTGGCTTCCTAAAACTATGAATAGTGGTAGAGGCAGAAGCATTACTGGGAGGGAAAGGAAATTAAGTTCATAACCCGTCTTCCCTTTATAATCTTTCACCAAGAGCCTGACTGATATCTCTATGAAAGGACCACATCAGGTGCTTAGCACCCTTGATACTTAGATAGGAATAGTGAAATCATCTTCAGGATTGGGCAGTCCTGTTATTAAGCCTATGCACAGCTTGCATTTGTACACCATGACCACTTTGTAGATGAATAAAGAATGAAAGTAATTGACATCCAAAACATGGGTTATTTTATCTGATTATGGAAAAACTCATTTTCATTAGACCTTTTTGGTGAGTACCAAAAGGGGGAAATTATGTTCACAGGCTATACCCATTCAGAGAAGTCAATTCTCATGATTTTTACTTCTTTATCATCAAATCTTATTTATCTCAAGTCCCTGATCAATTATCAAATTGCCATTGCCCATGAGTCCATGAAAACCCATTCCTTTGGCTATCACTTCAAGCAAAGCAGATAATCAGATATGCTACTATAGTGGCTAAAGTTTTGCTCACTAGCAGAAAGTCTATTTGCCACTGTCTTTCAGGATCACCCCTGAATAGAGTTGTAATATGATTTTAGACTGCAGTTGACTCTTGAAAAACATAGAAGTTAGAGATGTTGATTCCCATGCAGCTGAAAAATTTGCATATTTTTGACTCCCCCAAAACTTAATTACTAATAGCCTATTGTTAACCAGAAGCCCTACTGATAACATGAAGAGTGAATAACACATATTTTTTATGTTATATGTGTTATATACTGTACTCTTACAATAGAATAGGCCAAAGAAAAGAAAATGTTATTAAAATCATAGGGAAGAGAAAATACATTTACAGTACCATACATTTATCAAGAAAAAATCCGTGTATAAGTGGACCTACACAGTTCAAACCTGTGCTGTTCTGCAGTCTGGTGCCAGCATATCTGTCTATAAACCGGATCTGAGATATTTTTCTTCCTCCATCAACCAGTAATAAAGAATTTCCCATGAAAGCATAGAAATTAGTGTAAGAGTATTTTTACTGAAGTCTGAATTCCTTACTCATGCAATGGCTTTGTGTCTTCAGAACCTACTCAAGGACTATCTAACATGTACTGTTTCCATTTAATAAGAGGTTGCTTCTGTATGTACCCCTTCTGGCTTCGCAGATCACATAGACCTTAGTTTAAATGGGTAGCATAAGTCACATAGTCACTGTGACCCAATAGTCAAATCTTCAGATTCTATAACAGTTCAATGAAATACCTGTTATTTAAAAAGAAAATATTCATCTAAGCCCTCTCATATTACCATCCTAAGTCTGAAGGTCTCGTTTCTTTCAGACGAATTCCCTAACATTTACATGGAAGAGTAGGTGAAGTTGTTGGAGTCCGTGTCTTTGGCAGCATCTCCTATTATCCACACAGCCACCAAAATAACTTTGTTGAGAAAGTTAGTTTTGTCTTGCTTGTGAGTAAATTGGTTTCTAAACCCTTTCAGGAGATACAGTTCAGGTTAGGATGAGTAGTTGCACACAATCCACTCTAACATTTCTATTTTCTTGAGTATTTTAGTTATTTCCCTCCACATTATGCTAGAAATATTCTGGCATGCCAACTTCATTTCATATGACAACTTTTGAATCCCAGTATCAATCAGCCAACTAAGATCACTTCCAGCATCTTGAAGCTAAAGCATTAAATCTAAAATCTCATATAAATGTCTCATATGAATAAATTTGGTCTGATCCAATGTTATAATTCATCCTGCTCAGACTAATGCCATAAGAATTCATTCTTATGTGTATTCTCAGATACCTGACAATAAAACTAGTAATGTCTCAGTTATTTTGCTACGTAAGTGTTCTCTCCATGAAGCACATGTTGTGATATTCTCCTTAGTGATAAATTCAGACTGTATCAACAAGGATGGTAGAGGTGAGTCTTGGGGAGAATAGACACCTTTCTTATGAAGCAACTATCTCTGGTCAGGTCATTGCAGAGTCTATCCAAAGATGGTGGAAAATGAGGCTCTTTCTAGTGATGAGAAACAATAAAGGGGAATTGGGAGTTCTGAGGTTCTCAGCTTTATCCAGTTCCTCCCAAATTTCTACATTCCAAGTTTCAGGATCCTATTCTATCCCGAACAATTCCCTCATCTTAATATAGGAGATGTATTGAAGTTTTACAATTCATGCAGTCATTTTGCAACCCAAACAATATGTTTTGGGACCTGTCAGAAACCACTACCACCTTCATGGCTGGAGGGATAATGAAAAGAGGTATTATTATATGTCTTAGAGCCTTGGTTGGGACTGCTTTGCAGACCTGAGGCCAAAGAGAGATTGAGTCATGGAATAGAGATAACTTCTATTTAGATACCATAGGAAGCACATAGAGAAAAAGAAATATATTGGCTTGAGAAAGCTTCTTCATACTCTCAAAACATCCATCCTTCCTAAACATACTAAGAAGTCAGCTAACATATGACATATGATGTGTTATAGAGAAAAAGTGGGAGATTGTGGACAGTTATCTTAAAAGTAAACAAACATTCAGTTGTCTAACATAATACCACACATATACAGCTAGTCTTCTATGATGAACATTTGTGTTGTTTCTAGGATATATTTTAATGAAAAATAAATAGTATAGCTATAACAGTTTTTGGCACCTGTGAAAGGTTTTCTCCAGTGTATATGTCTATAGGAGGATAGCCACATTTTCAAATTCACAAAATAATGTGAAATGCTTGAACTATTTCATCTTTCCTTTAACTATGTAACAGTTTTTGTTAATTTAATCCTTGCCAATTTTTTTTGCCAACTTGGAGCATATAAAATCATAACTCAATGTGGTCTAGGAGTGGACACCTTTGTTTTCAAATTTAGAGTTGTGAGAGTTCATATAGCAGAAGAAAAGTGTTGTAAAAAGCCCTCCAGAGGAATAAGCCAAATATTTGAGAGACTGGGATAATTTCTGAGTCATCACTGTAGATTATAAAGCCAGATGATAGCAAGACGAGATAAAGAAGGTGATAAAAGCAGGTGCAAATGGAATAGGAGGTAATTTAGTTTCTAATATTATCATAATATTAGTTTTTGGACTAGAGGAGACATTTTTAACCTAAAAAGGATACACCTACTGGCAAAAAAAAAAAAAAAAAAAAAAAAAAACAGACACATAGATCAATGGAACAGAATAGAAAACCCAGAAATGATCCCACAACTATATGGTCAGCTAATCTCTGACAAAGCAGAAAAGAATACCCCATGGAAAAAAGACAGTGTCTTCAACAAATGTGTTGGGAAAACTAGACAGAGACATGTGGAAGAATGAAACTGGATCACTTTCTTACACCATACACAACAATTCACGATGGAGGAAAGACCTAAATGTGAGACAGAAAACCAAAAAAAACCCTAGAAGAGAACACAGGCAGCAACCTCTTTGACCTGAGCCATAGCAACTTCTTACAAGACACGTCACCAGAGGCAAGGGAAACAAAAGCAAAAAATAAACTATTAGGACTTCATCAAGGTAAAAAGGGACTGCACAATGAAGGCAACAATCAACAAAACTAAAAGACATCCTACAGAAAGAGAGAAGATGTTTGCAAATGACATATCTGATAAAGGGTTAGTATCCAAAATCTATAAAGAACTTATCAAACTCAACACGCAAAAATAAATAATCTAGTTAAAAATGGGCAGAAGACATGAATAGACATTTTTCCAAAGAAGACATCCAGTTGGCTAACAGATACATGAAAAGATGCTCAACGTCACTCATCATCAGGGACATACAAATCAAAACCATGGTGAGATACCATCTCACACCTGTCAGAATGGCTAAAATTAACAAGTCAGGAAATAACAGATGGTGGTGAGGAATAAAGAGAAAAGGGAACACTCTTGCTCTGTTGGTGGGAACGTAAACTGATGCAGCCACTCTGGAAAGCAGTATGGAGGTTCCTCAAAAAATTAAAAATGGAACTACCCTATGACCCAGCAATGGCACAACTAGGTGTTTACCCAAGGATACAAAAACACAGATTCAAAGAGGTACGTGCACCCCAATGTTTATAGCAGCATTGTCAACAATAGCCAAATTATGGAAAGAGTCCACATGTCCATCATCAATGGATAAAGAGGATGTGGCGCATATATGTGTATATATGTGTGTGTGTATATATATATGTATATATATACACACACACACACACACACAATGGAGTTTATATATATATTATATATATATACATACATACATATACATACAATGGAATATTACTGAGTCATCAAAAAGAAAAATTTTACCTTTTACAGTGATGTGGATGGAGCTAGGGTGTATTATGCTAATCAAAATAAGTCAGAGAAAGACAAATACCATATGCTTTCACTCCCATGTTGAATTTAAGAAACAAAACAGATGAGCATAGGGAAAGGGGAAAAGAGAGAGAGAAAGATGGAAGCAAACCATAAGAGACTCTTAACTATAGAAAAAACTAAAGGTTGATGTAGAGATTGGTGGGGGATGGGTATTAAGGAGGACACTTGTTGGGATGAGTACTGAGTGTTACACGTAAGTGATGAATCACTAAATTCTACTCCTGAAGCCAATAGTACACTATATGTTAACTAACTAGAATTTAAATAAAATTTTGAAAAAAAAAGGATACACCTAATGTTTAAGTGGTAGTGGAATATTCTCTCTATAGGAAAACAAGAAATCTTCATAAGAATGAACACCAGCAGATGAAGTTGTTTCAGGAAAAATCAGAGTTCAGTAAAAGCATAATATTGGTAAAAAAAATGGTAAAGAGGTAAA
Organism: Leopardus geoffroyi; assembly: GCF_018350155.1. NCBI lineage: Eukaryota > Metazoa > Chordata > Mammalia > Carnivora > Felidae > Leopardus > Leopardus geoffroyi. Next base: position 90,494,964 of record NC_059328.1, read on the forward strand.
GAAATAAGGGACATTTTATTGTGTTTGAAATAATATTTATTATACTTTGTTTTAATTATATTTCTAGGTCATTTGAAGTTATCCCAAAACAAATGTCTTATACTATAACATTCCTTTTTAGAGCTCTTAAATCAGTTTTCAGGCTGATATATATGTGGGCTAGCTGATATGGTTATCAATATATATTTAAGTTACGTACAACTATGATAGGACCTAATACTCTTTCGTTTATTATATTCACTGTAAATGGGGAATGAAATCTTAGGTCACAAATATTTTCCTTAAAACTATGCAGATGAATTATTGTTTTAATATTTTCCTTCATGTAATATTGTGAGATTAAAGGAAGTCCTAATTTTCTTCCTTTGTGGATATCCTACAGTTTTTTTCCTTTTTCATTTTTTAAACATTCTGATTAGATTTTATACAATTATTTCTGTATTATTAAAATTTAAGGAAGTCACCAAATTTATGTAGACATGGGTATAGTTCTTTTCTTCCCTGGAACCCTGCAGAACCCTTTTAACCCACAGACATGTGACATTCTTTGACTTTTTCTTTATGGTATTTCTAACTATAGCTTCCATTCCACTGTGCTCTGAGGTCTCTCTAGACAGCACCAATTATCTCCAAGTTTAATTCTGTTCTTGGTGCTCCAATACATACTCTCTTTGCTTGTTATTTTCATCCCTTTTCCTCATCCTCCTTATTCTAGAACATATTTTTCCTCCATATTACTTTCTGTAGTATAAGCTCTGTTATTTCTTTTTCCTCAAATATAAGGGACTTTTCTCCCTGCTGCTGCATTTAATTTAATTTTAGTATTTTCCTATCTCATCCATCTCTGTTTTATTTCAGTCTGACTCTCAGCCAGAACTTTTGTCATGTGTCTTTTGTCTTATCATTCCACATTTCATCTCTTGTTACAGAGGATCCAAGTTATGTTGAATTATATTGAAAACATAGATATATTCTAGCATTTATTCTTTTTTCTTACAACAAGATTTTTTTCAAAGCTTATTTTTTCTTATCCTTAAATGGTATAACCATTTTTTCTGCTTTTTTTTTTTTTTGTCATTGTGGAATTTTTTATAAGCCAAAAATGAGGGGTTTCATTCTTCTCTATTTTGTAATATTAATACTATAAAGATCTATTCAGGGATATTATGTCTACCAAGTGGAAACGTTCTCCTGCTGTTTTCTTATCCTTAGGTATATTGCTGTTAGAATATGCATCAGAGACATAGTGATACAAAGCCCTGTTTCAAATGTTTTTCACACATAGGTTCATGAAAGTTTGGCATTTGCTATTCTCAGAATCTATGGTGGAATAGCTTACCCTATTTTCACTTATTTATAATTGATGAAATTGTCCAACTTACTGCTCTAAAAAATAAGACTAAATTTGAGTTAAACAAAATGAAGCTACAATATGGTTATACATTACTATTTATACACACACACACACACACACACAAATACACACACACATACACACAGTCACTATTTCTTATGACAGAATCAAGAAATCAAAACTCTGAAACTAGTAACTGATGAACAGAACATTTGGGATTACAATAAAGATGCATTCAGAAGACATTGAAAACTAGAACAATTCTTCATCTTCTCCAGCATCAACATCAGCCAGGGAATCATCAGAGGCCAGAAAACTGGCACATGAAGAGTTGTGTCTTGTCTCGTGTAATAAAAAGATCAGGACAAGAAGTTCCAAAGGTATGCAGATACTGAGTCTTATATCAAGCATATAGTTGCTCTGAAATCTTCAGTGTGCTGGTGATGTCTGCCTCTTGAACATAAGATAGCTGCAACAGTTCTGAACATCACAGGAACAACTATGGTTTAGCATGAGGAAGGGGGCACTCTGGTGATTATCTCTTTATTATATAGGAAAACATTTCCCAAAAGTTGTCCAGCAAGATTCCATTGGTCAGGATTTGCTGTGGTTGCATTCATTAACAAAAAAGAAAGACAAAGAAAAAACATAGAGAAAGTGCATATTCAGCATTTTTAACCTCTGAGATGGAAGCCAGCCTCTACTAGCAAGGGAGTATGGCACATATTCAGTTCATGGGCTTATGTCACGGAGAACTAGAGATGAATATATCTTTTCATGAGACCTAGAGGAAATATTCAAATGTAAAATCTCACTCTGAACCTCCAGAACTATCACCAATAAAGTCGTCTTTTTTTTAAATTAATTCCCAAATAAAAATAATGCTTAGAACTGGTTGATTCCAAATATTTTAGAAGATTGGCATGTAGATTTTTGTTACTGGCTAGACAAATAGGCTAATCTGTTATTTTGAACCATGTTATGAACATTATTTAAATTAATATATCCAAAAATGTCAAGGAACCCTGAACCCATTCCCCAAATTTTATTCTCTAGGCTTTTAAAACTATGTCTCTATATCCAGACTTAAATAAAACCTAGAACAAGGGAAAAGCAAAAGTATCTTAATTTCATGTCACTTTTCTGCTGCTATACTAAATAGTATTTCTACGTCTTGTTTATTTCATTAAGTCATCGATCACAGCCAAAGACTGCTTTTCCTCATCTTATTAGAGAAACCTCACATAGATCCATCCAAAATAAAAATGTTAAGCTAAAGAAGTGGTTGATATAAAATTGCATTATCAGTTCAAAGATCAAGCTACCTGAGGTTAGTGGGGAGAAAAATCTAGAGTAACCTAACAGAGGAACCTCCTTTGTGTGTCTTTCCTTCTCTAGGAAGGGTGAGCCTGCAGCAAAGGTGATCAACTTATTAGGTCCCTCTGGAGTTTGAGCAGATCCTGTACTAGGCAACTTTGTGGTTTTGCTGCACATTCTTTTTGCCTCAAGCCACACCTGTTACCAGCTCTACTCCTGGCTGCCTTTCTGTTTATTTTAGTCACCAACTGAACTATGATGTATAGTTATCATCACTGGTTTCAAATACTACATTCCCAATAGGGGGGGAAATGAAGCTCAGGCCATAAACTCCGTATACGATGCAAGGCTTCTCTGGCTTTCATATCTCACTACAAATCAGTAACTTTTTTTTAAGTTTATTTTATATAATTTGAGAGAGATGAGAGAGGTGCAGAGAGAGAGAGGATGAGAGAGAATCCCAAGAAGTCTCTGTGCTGTCAGCATGGAGCTCTACATGGGGTTCGATCCCATGAACCGTGAGACCATGACCTGATCCAAAATCAAGAGTCTTATATTTAACTGACTGAGCCTCTCAGGCTCACCCCCAAATCAGTAACTTTTAATGGGTTTCTGCTTAGATGTTCTCGAGTAACATCCCTGGGAATGGTACTGTTTCTTAGGAAAAGAAGCAAGTATAAAATGTTCCTTGGTGACCTCCTCAAGTCTAGTTCTATATGCTTTAGATCTAATACTAACTCTTTATTATTCCTTATTTGTGAGTAGCATCCTTTTCTAATTAAAAGCAGTTTCAGATTGTTTTTTCAAACTTGAATATTCTATTAGTCATTTCAATAAGAGTTGGGGAGGAAAATTGGATAAAACTATTCCTTTCAGCATCTTGACTTGATATCTTTTATGCATTATTTTATACTGCTAAAATTTGAGGGAAACAATTGGAAAAACAGTTTCACCCCTGAGAGAAAATAAAAGAGATAATTTCATCCGAAAAATATTTCTCTGAAACTACTGAAATTGATGGAAATCAACTCAATTTTCTTTTTCCATCTGTATGTTGTTATTGTTGTTCAATTATAGATATGTAAAATTTTGTGAAGTAAGTCAATCTCAGAATATTACTTAGTATAAGATAATTTCTTAGCAGACAATTTATCAAGTGCATTCCAGAATAAAGAGCTTTATAGAATATTCTGTACCTTGTCTCCTTCTGAGATCTCAAGACAAAAAATAAAATAAATAAAATAAGTAATGAAGTACTTCAACTAAAACATCCACCAATCTTCCCCCACCACCACCACCATTTTAAGAACACGCATGCTCTTCTTTTCTTCAACCTATTTCCACAGAATAACATCATAATAAATAGTTCTGTCAACCACATGGCATTCAGAGGTGCTGACCAGAGCATAAAAATGCTTAGATAAAAGAGATAAGAAAGCTAAAAGTACAGTAAGTTGATAAACACTTGTGTTGATGAATGCATAAATAAAGTAAAAAAGATAGCTGGAAGAATTCTTAAGATTTGTGTGTATGAAATCTGATTATTCTTTTCAGAGCATATCAGTGGAAACACACCTATTGAGAAATCTTTTAAGACTTGAAACTTGAAGCAAACCATGAGAATTTCTAAATATAAAACCTACAAATATTCTCTAAGTTATAATAAAGGCCTCAGGCCCTAGCACAGGAAAGCTTATGAAAATGGATGTGGCCATTCTGGAAATAATTTTGCAAGTATTTAATGAACCTTAAATTATATGTATTTTACAAGCCAGGAACTCCATGTCCCAGTATTTATACACCCTAGCAAAATTTCAGCCAAGTAAATAGACACATATGAGGATATCCATGACTCTGTGTGTATGTGTATGCATACATAAGTGTGTATATTCTGTAATAGCAAAGAGAGGAAAATAAGTGTTCAGCAATGAATGGATAAATAGAATGCAATATATAGAAACAATAAGACATCTTACAGCAGTTAAAATAAATTAAATCTACATATATCAACATGGACCTCAAGATGGATCAAAGGCAAATATTAAGAGGAAAAACAAATCACCCCTACAGGTCCACTAATGTAATTTTGTAGATATGAGATCATGATGATGATTTTTAAACAAGGAAATATATAAATGGTTTTAAGACATACATTACCTACCTACAAACTATAGGTAGCATGGGGGTAGGGAAAATGAGATAAAGGATGATAAATGAATAATGAAATAAATATATAGGGATTCTCTTTGGAGAAAAAAAAGCAATATTCTGATTCTGAAGGTTGTGATCCATTTAATTTTGTCAACCTAAGATCAAATCAAAAATCTTAAAATCTTTAAAATCAAAAGATGAATTAAATTAAGTCAGAACAAAATTGAAAATATTAAAATAAATTCAGTTCTTTAAAAAATCTTATTAAAGAATAAACTCATAACTAATACTAGAATCTTAAAGTATAAATTGTGAAGTTTCTTTTATGTTATGGTTTAATTATAAAAGGCACTTTGATCCTAATACAATTAACATTTTTCATTTTCTCTTCTACAGGACATCTTATAAGCATTTAACACTCTGAAAATTCCATTTTTAATAATATATTTTCTTATTTTCTATGTTTGTTCATCATTCTGATTTTGTTATACTTCCCTAATTATTTCTTGTATTCCCTTTTCCTGGACTATTCTTCTCTTCCAGGCCTTTCATTTTCCTTTCACTCTATAGCATTTATCTTTGGGATCTCCAGTCAAAACCTCTCCATGAATACTAGGATCTCAACAGACTCCAAACACATTTCCAACTCTGAACATAGAATCTTTACTCTGATAAATCCAGCCCTCCTCCAGCAATCTATCTCATTGAGCAGCCCTGTCATCTAAAAGTTTCCTTCTTTACCTCTTTCTCAGAAATTCCATGTATTCAATCCACTGGTCACTGATGATTCATGTCATGATTTTTTTGCCCCAAATTTATCCTTTTTTCCCCCCACCTGTCACTTATAGTCATATCATGCCTGGAACACTTCAATAGCTTTCTGACTGGCTTTGCTACTTCTACTCTGATCAATCCAAACCTGTTATCTACACAGCAGCCAGAATGATCATTTCAATACTAAAAAATTTCTTCAAAGTGCTTGGGTGGCTCAGTTGGTTAAGTGTAGGACTCTTGCTTTCGGTTCAGGTCATCATCTTGTGGTTTCATGAGTTCAAGTCCTGTGTTGGGCTCTGTGCTGGCAACACAGAGCCTGTTTAGGATTCTCAGTCTCTCTCTCTCCCTGCCCCTCTCCCACTCGCACTGTCTCTGTCTCTGTCAAAATAAACTGAATTTTTTTTTTTAATTCTCTTCATTCCATTTGCCTGCTAAAAGCTTTTCAGTAGCTCCCTATTACTTGAAGCATGTCACAAAGAACAAGTTTCCAATAGGTCCTACAAGCCCTGAATCATCTGTTTTGTGTGTGTGTGTTTTGTTTTGTTTTTGTCTTTTGTATTTCCTCTGATGACCTTAGCAAACCAGTTAGGGACTGAGACAACTTTAGAGCTTATGCTCCAGCCTTGCCCAGCCCATCTTAACCATGCAGGAATATGGATCCTTTGCTCCTAGAGCTCATAGTTTGATAAGAGAAGTTAGTCTTTTTTTTTTTTTTTTGAGTATAGTTGACACACAACTATTACATTTATTAAATTACATTACTATTACTATTACTATTACTATTACTATTACTATTACTATTACTATTACTATTACTATTACTATTGTTTTAGGTGTACAACATAGTGATTCAGCATCTCCATATATTACGCTATGCTCACAAGCATAGCTGCCATCTGTCACCACACAACACTCTTACAATATCTTTAGTATATTCCCTACACTGTGCCTTTTATTCCCATGACTTATTCATTCCATAACTGGAAGCTTGTACTTCCCACTCCCCATCACCCATTTTGCCCATCTCTCCAAACCTCTTCCCTCTGGAAACCATCAGTTTTTTCTCTGTATTTATAGTACTGATTCTACTTTTTGTTTGTTTATTCATATGTTTTGTTTTGTTTTTATATTCCACATATGAGTGATATCATGGTTTTGTCTTTCTCAGTCTGACGTGTTTTACTTAGAATTATACCTCTTGGTCCATCCATGTTGTCACAGATGGCAGAATCTCATCATTTCTTATGGCTATATAACAGCCACATCTTATTTTTTCTTTTTCCTCTTCTTCTTCTTCTTCTTCTTCTTCTTCTTCTTCTTCTTCTTCTTCTTCTTCTTCTTCCTTCTTCCTTCTTCCTTCTTCCTTCTTACTTCTTCTTTCTCCTTCTTTGAGATAAGAGCAAGAGTAGGGAAGAGGGACAGAGGGAGAGAGACAGAGATCAAGAATCCTAAGCAGGTTCCACATCAGCATGGAGTCCAACATGAGGCTTGATCCCATGATCCTGAGATCATGACCTGAGCCAAAATCAAGAGCTGGATGCTTGGAGCACATGGGTGGCTCAGTCGGTTGAGCATCCGACTTCAGCTCAGGTCATGATCTCATGGTTCATGGGTTCAAGCCCCATGTTGGGCTCTGTGCTGACAGCTCAGAGCCTGGAGTCTGCTTCAGCTTCTGTGTCTCCCTCTCTCTCTCTGCCCCTCCCTGCTCATGCTCTCTCTCTCTCTCTCTCTCAAAAATAAGTAAACATTGAACAAATTTTTAAATAAATAAAAGAGCTGGATGTTCAACCAACCGAGCTACCCGGGTTCCCCTTCTTTATCCATTCATCTATCAATGGACATATGGGTTACTTCCAAATCTTTGCTCTTGTGAATAGTGCTTCAATAAACACAAAGGTGCATATATTTTTCCAAATTGGTATTTTTGTTTTCTTTGAGTAAATATCCAGTAGTGGAATTATTGAATAATATGGCTTTCTATTTTCATTTTTTGAACAACCTCCGTACTGTTTTTCACGGTGGCCGTACCAATGTACATTCCCGCCAACAGTGAATGAGAGTTCCTTTTTCTCCACATCCTTGCCAACACTTGTTATTTCTTGTCTTTTTGATTTTAGTCAGTTGGAGAGGTATAAGGTGATATCCCACTGTGGTTTTGATTTGGATTTCCCTGATGGTAAGTGATAATGAGCATCTTTTCATATGTCTGCTGGCCATAATGTATGTGTTCTTTAGAAAAATGTCTATTCTATTAGTTTTTTTTTAATGTTTATTTTTGAGAGAGAGAGAGAAAGAGAGACACAGAGAGGGAGAGAGTGAACAAGTAGGGGAGGGGCAGAGAGAGAGGGAGACACAGAATCCAAAGCAGGCTTCAGGCTCTGAGCCGTCAGCACAGAGCCTGGCGTGGGGCTTGAACTCATGGACTGCAAGATCATGACCTGAGCCGAAGTCAGATGCTCAACCAACTGAGCCACCCTTGTCTTCCCATTTTTTAATTGGATTGTTTGGTTGGTTGGTTTTTTAGTGTTGACTTGTATAAGTTTTTTATGTATTTTGTATATTAACCCCTTATCACATATATTATTTGCAAATATAAGTAAAGCTCGATTTTTAAAAATAACATGTAAACTTCAGATTTCAAAATGTCTACCACAACTCAAATGTTTTAAAAAGACTGTATAAAGTAAAGATAGCATCTGTGGCGGATTTGAGCTACAGGCCATATGATGGCAACTTCTGTCTTGTAGAGGCTGGTTCCATTGGAATATATTTGTTGTTACATGTTACTTAAGCATTTCTCAGGCTCCAAATTTCTTAGATTTCTACATATGTAATTATGAATACTAATATCTGTTGAAGGAATTTATGAACTTGGTGTTCTATTTTTATTTTTCAGTAATTTCCATCATGATTAAGTTTAACAGATAATCAAAAATTAAGAATTAATGCACAGATAAGAAGACACAGATGGTGGATAGATGAAATAATTTATGTACAGTTTCAACTTTAAAAGTTTAAAAATGGGTGCTTTCAGAGTAGACTAAAACACAATGTAGACCCTCGGTGGGAGGCAGAAAACCTGGAATGCAATAATGATAAAATTAGCTTTGCCTAAAATCTTCCCCAAATTAGATGCAAGTTCTTAGCATGAGAGAAATAGTTCAGAGGGAATAATACAGAATAAACCAAGGGCCGGTACTCTCATCTGGACATTTGATTAAATTCCCACCTAAGTTCTATGTAATTCTTCATAGAACTAAACATATTTTGAAAAGAATTTAAAAAAACAACACTAAAATGTTCAAGACTAAAGAAATCAGTGGTTGTCAAAAGTAAGTGAATGATAGCTCTATTCTTATTCTCAAAGGAAATGTGATAAAATACAGATTCATTTAAAGTACAAATGTCCCCAAAGAAATGTGATATAGATACATAATCACTCACAAAATAATTGTGGAAGCAACTAAAAGTTGTATTTGGAGCTTGGCACTGTTTCAGAATTAGGCCGTGTTATTACGTGAACTTTTGAACAGGGAATCAAGTCTCAGATAGGGTAGGTATCTTGTCTATACATTAAGAGTTCAATGAATCTTTCAGGGACAATTAAGAAGCAAGTTAACTCCTTTCTGTCTGAGAACAAGTGTTACTCGTTTTCTAGTAAGAGGTTTTTCCAGGATCACATCCCCTATTGTCCCCTCTGGGATCGTCCTGACAATTACCTGTTTGGTTACTAATTATTGACTCTCGTAGCTTTGACTTTTTCTATCTTCAATTCACAAACATTGTTGATTTAATCTTTTTAAAAAATTAAATTCAACATATTATCTTACCCCAACTTTTCACCTCCAACGTCCATCTTTTCTTTAGAATAAAACTTCTAGAAAGAGGACTTCATGTTTTTATACCGTAACAGAAAAAGACTATATATATATTTTAACAATATAGGAATTTTTGTTGGTATAAGACCCAGTTTAATGGTGAAGTTTTATTTTCAGAACTAAAAGTTCAAACCATCATCTCTTCCTTATTCTCTGCTTTAGGCTTTCTTCATCTAAGATAGATTATTTTGCTGATTAAGAGCTAACATGTGAGGGGGGCCTGGGTGGCTCAGTTGGTTAAGTGTCTGACTTTGGCTCAGGTCATGATCTTGTGGTTCGTGAATTCAAGCCATGTGTCAGGCTCAGTGCTAACAGGTCAGAGCCTGGAGCCTGCTTCAGATTCTGTGTCTCCTCTCTCTGTCCCTCCTCCACTCTTCCCCCATCCCCCACCAACCTCAAAAATAAACACTTAAAAAATTTTTAATAAAAAAAGAGCTAATGAGAGAAGTGCTGTGCTGAGTATTTTATATGTATTAACTAATTTAATTTTATCATAATTATTTGGCACATTACACTGTATTAGGTCAGAATCAAAACTTTCAGACAAAACTAGAGGCTACACAAGTTGCCAGCTATGAATTCAGCATCCAAAGTTCACCTTCTGCTGGAATAAGCAGAACAGAAAAATAGCAACTAAAAGAAAGAACTATCAGAATATTTTCTTAGAATCCTTAATCTACCCCCACTACATTCAGAATAAATACCAAAATTTTGAGTGCTATGCTATCAAAAGCCAAAATATAAAATAAAATAAAATTGTAAAAAATAATAGCACATTTGTAAAAAATATTTTACAAGCAAATATTTTAAATAGCAAAATAATTGTAAAAAAAATAGCAAAAAAGCAGAGCTATGTTTCTCTTTCTTCACCTGATCAGCTTTCTTATGGATTAAAACCCAATTTGAGCATTACTCCCACTGGCAAGCTTTCCCTGATTCCCATAGGTATTTTGTCACTCTTTTGTGTTCCCATAGCATTTTCCCTTATAATATTTTTAACCTTCCATTAAAACTTTCTTATTTTATTAGCCTGTCTTGCAAACATGCTAACTCACTGAGGTCATTATTCATCTGTGTATTCTTGAGGCTTAGTGTAGTCTCTAGCACATAGTAGATGCTTATATGCAGAAGAGGAGGAAGGGAAGAGGGGAAGAAACAAAGGGAGGGAGGAGAAGGAGAAGAGAGCAAGTAACTAAGTTCTGAAAATGAAGACTACAATTGAACAGGAAGTGGTTGAGATTATGTGCATAAAATGAATAAGAAAGACAGAAAAATATGTTGAACAAAAAGAAAAGCTAAAAGTTATCTTTGAGTTCAGTGAAGGCAAGGAGTTTGATTTCTGGAATTTCAAAAGGTTAATAAGTAATAGGATCCGTATTTCTGAAATTCTGGGATATGTAATGTAATAGTAAATAAATAATACTTAGGACCTATTAACATATATGGTAATATATGTTTGTATATATGTATGCATGTAATAGAGGTAACTAATGACAGAGGCAGGCTCTTTTGAACATTCAAATTATATAGTAGAGTTTAAAGCAAAATAACAGAAATCAATGCTTATACATGAATATATTTTAAATATTGAATTTATGGGGCACCTAGGTAGTTCAGTGATTTAAGCATCTGACTCCTGATTTCAGCTTGGGTCATGATCTTGCAGTTCCTGAGTTCGAGCCCTGCATCAGGCTCCATCTCATAGTGCAGAGCCTGCTTGGGATTCTTTCTCTCCCTCTCTCTCTGCCCCTCCCCTGCTCTCTCTCTCTCTCTCTCTAAATAAGTAAATACACTTAAAAAAATAAAATATTTAATTTACTAATTAGCTATGCTTCCTATTCCAGCAATAATTAAGATGTGTGATTTCTTAATGTTGGGTACACTGATCATGCCACATCTGAGAATATAGGCAGTAATTTTCATTATTATCATTATCACAATCATATTTGATATTCCTTTACTCAAACACTCTAACTATAAAAATGAAGGCTTGGGGCACCTGGGTGGCTCAGTCAGTTAAACGTCCACACTCTTGATTTCAGCTCAGGTCATGATCTTGTGGTTTATGAATTCATGTCCCACATCTGCACTGCCAGTGGAGCTTGCTTGGGATTCTCTCCCTCTCTCTCTCTGCGCCTTCCATGCTCTCTTTCTGTCTCTCAAAATAAATAAAATGAACTTTTTAAAAAAAGCCTTATCTTTCATCTTTTGCTACTCTTTCTCACTTGCTTCATCTAATTAATATATCTGTTATGTGAAATTGTAACAGATATGGCATATGTAGATATGATCTCAAACTGTTATAAAGTCATCTGCCACTGGTTTATCTCTGTTCTTTCCAATGTTATATTCATAATAAATGCAGCTGCAAAATTAGTTTTCCCTTTCCTAAGCTCATGTTACTTTAGTAGTTAAAGAACAATTTCCTACTCACACGAGAATTGGGATGAAACTGTTATTTTTTGCATTTTTGAGTTTCTGTTGAATGGCTCCATTATATCTAGTTAACAATCTGCATCTGCACTTTTCAGAAGAGAACTGCAGCCTTTCTGTGAATCCATCTGGGCCTTGTTCCATTTTGAAATCTAGGGCATTTTCCTATTTGACTCCTTCTTGATGAAATGTTCCATAACTTGAAGTTCAAGCATGTGAGTTATTTAATTAAGATTCAAGCTCAAGCACATATTTTCTGCTATATAGTGTGTGTTCATGTTCATCTGCACACTAAACTGAGTACATTTTGCCTTTTCTGTAGGCATTGATTTTCTATAGTAATGTGACATAAGGAGTGTCTGGGCACCCAAAAGGCACGCAAACACTTAGAATGAATGAAACGATGCTTGTATCAAGATAACTTCCACAGTTTTAACATAATTAATAGTCATTTTTTGAACATTGAATTTGTATTGCTTTTGTAATAAATAACCACAAACTTGGTAGCTTAACAATACAACCTTATTACAGTAGTCTACCCTCATCTTCAATTTCACTTTCAGGGGTTTAGTTATCCAAGGTCAACCACAGCAAGAAGCAGAAAGTCAATAGTTGCCTAGAGCTACATCACACTGCTTACATCATTCACCTCACTTCATCTCATCTCATAGGCATTTTGCCATCTCACATCATCACAAGAAGAAAGGTGAGTACAGTACAATAAGATGTTTTGAGAGAGAGACCATATTCACATACCTTTTATTATAGTATATTGTGATAATTGTTTTATGTCATTGCTGTTGTTACTAATCTCTGACTGTGCCTAATTTATAAATTAGGCTTTATCATAGACATGTATGCATAGGGAAAAAAAAACATGGTATTTATAGGCTTCAGTGCTGTGGATGGTTTCAGGCATCCACTGGGGGCCTTGGAAAGTATAACGCACGGACAAGGGGGGACAACCGTATCTTACAGTTCTGTAGGTGAGAAGTCCAACACTGTCTGACTTAGCAAAAATTAAAGGGCCTGCTAGTTGCAAGGCTGCATTCCTTTCTAGACACTTTAGGGAATAATCTGTTTTCTTGTGTGTGTTTTGTTTTTTTTGTTTTTTTGTTTTTTCTTTTTTGTTTTGTTTGTTTTTTGCTTCTAGAGACCACACATATTCCCTGGATCATGTCCCCTTCCTTTTCCTTCAAACCCAGCAACAGTAGGTGGAGTGCTAATCATGCTGCCATCTCTCTGGTTCTCTGCTGCCAGGAAAGGTTCTCTGCTTTTATGAGCCCGTGTGATTAGATTGGGACCACCTGGATAATCCAAGCTAATCTTCCTATCTCAAGGTCTTTAACCTTAATCAAATCTGCATACTATTTGCCATGTAAACTCATACATTCCCAGGTTTCACCAATCAGGGAATGCCCATGGGGGATGGCCAGCATTAATCTGCCTATCACACCCTTAAATATAAATATCTATAAACATCTCTTAGGCACCTACTATAATGATCTGGCAACGTGATCAGGTAAGTAACTCAGAAGCTCAAAGTATCATTTAAAAAATATTATGAAAGTATATATTAAATATAAAAAAATCATAAATGATGAAAATCTTCATCTCAAAACCAATTCCAATTCCACTCCTTCTGCCATTATAAGTACTATATTCTTAATACATTTACATATATATTCATACACATATAAATAGGACCATACTTTTTTTTTTTTTTTTAATTTTTTTTTCAACGTTTATTTATTTTTGGGGGGACAGAGACAGACAGAGCATGAACGGGGGAGGGGCAGAGAGAGAGGGAGACACAGAATCGGAAACAGGCTCCAGGCTCTGAGCCATCAGCCCAGAGCCCGACGCGGGGCTCGAACTCACGGACCGCGAGATCGTGACCTGGCTGAAGTCGGACGCTTAACCGACTGCGCCACCCAGGCGCCCCTAGGACCATACTTTTATTCAGCAATTGCTTTCTTTATTTAACAAATATATTATCAGGTTTACACATCATTGCATATAGATTCAACTCATTTCACAGTGTAGCTATAACACAATTTGTTAAGTGTTTGCAATATTAAAGGAATACAAAACATTTTTATTTTTTAACTTAAAAATATTTCAGTGAATATTTTTGTAATTAAAACTTTGAGTACATATTTTTAAAACTTTGAGTGCGTGTGAGTACATGTTTGTAACTCTTTGATTACACATGACAAAATGCAATTCAATTAGCTCAATAGCAAAATCAACTTATTGGTTAATATAATTGGGAAACCAAAAAAGTGCATGTAATTCAAGAACTATTAGATTATGGGTTAAACAATGTCATCAGGCATCTGTCTATCTATATCTCCCTTTTTCTCTCTTCAGTGTCATTCTAAGATAGTTTCTTTTGCTGTGGTAGAAAGAGTATATCCAGCTGTCCAAGCCAACATTCAAGAAGAGAGAGTAACTTTCTAGAATATTTGGAAAGATCCAATAGCCACACTGATTAGTCTAGTCTGAGTCATATATACCCAGATGGTAGAAAACAATCAACTGTGGGTAAGGAGGTAGAATATTCTGACTTGAGTCACAGAATTTTTTTTTTTCAACATTTATTTATTTTTGGGACAGAGAGAGACAGAGCACGAACGGGGGAGGGGCAGAGAGGGAGGGAGACCAGAACCGGAAACAGGCTCCAGGCTCTGAGCCATCAGCCCAGAGCCTGACGCGGGGCTCGAACTCACGGACCGCGAGATCGTGACCTGGCTGAAGTCGGACACTTAACCGACTGCGCCACCCAGGCGCCCCGAGTCACAGAATTTTGAAAGAGAGCATGGAGATCCATCCCCACTGAAACAGCAGGATAGAAAAGATTACTGTGGTTTAGATTGGGTTAAGTTCCCAAAGGAAGGGACCCACAAAGTTTATATTTTTCTGTGGAGTTTCTGAGTTACAAGGTATGCCCATTTATAAACTTCATAGTTGTTATGGGCTGAATTCTGTATCCCCCAAATTTGTATGTTGAAGTCCTAGCCCCCAGTATCTCAGAATGTACTGTATTTGTAGTTAGACCTTTAAACAGATAATTAAGGTAAAATTAGTTCATGTCAGAGAGGATCTAATCCAATATGACTGGCATCCTTATAGGAAGAGAAGAATAGGACACAGGCAACACAGACTTGGGAGCAACCATGTGACACACAGCAAGAAGGTAGGCACCTACCAGCCAAAATGAGAGGCCTCAGAGGAAATCAAACCTTCCTACATCTTGACCATAGAATTCCAACCTCCAGAACCATGAGAAAATAACTTTGTGTTGTTTACCCATCCTGTCTGTGGAGCTTTGTTATGGGAGTTCTGGCAAACTAATATAAGAGTCATTGGCAAATTTAAAAAGAGAAATATAGTAACATTTAACACTCCTACCAGCCATATAAGAGAGTGACTAACCTCTTTTCATTATCGATTGTTAATAGTTTCCATTCTTTGACTAGTCAAAATGGTATCTCAACTTAAATGTAGATGTTATTTCCCTAAGTATTAGAAAAATTAAATATTGTATCATTTTGGTCATTTCATTTCCTATGAATTCAGTGTTTATATCCTTTCTTCATTTTTATAAGGTTATTTTTCATTTCATATCATTGATTTGATTTTCTGTTATAAATAATTCTTCTAGTTTGCTGCATGTCTTTTGTTTATTTGTTATCTATGCCTGAGTGTCAGTTTGATCCTTCTAAGAAGCAGACAGAACAAAATGGAATTAGACATGAAAGATATTCCTTGGGGAACACCAGGAGAGAAAATGGGGAGTGAGCCCAAGGACATAAGAAAAGCCAGTGAGACTGTGGTGTAGGTCCGTGTGGAAGAAAGGAACAGGAAAGAAACAACAAATATTAAAAGTCCTAGACTGTGGTGCAGTTGTAAGAAAATTTGGTCAAAATATCCATGAGGCGGGGTGCCTGAGTGGCTCAGTCAGTTAAGTGTCCAACTTTGGCTCAGGTCATGATCTCACGGTTTGTGAGTTTGAGCCCCGCGTCAGGCTCTGGGCTGACAGTTCAGAGCCTGGATCCCACTTCAGATTCTGTGTCTCCCTCTGTCTGCCCCTCCGCTGATTGCACTCTGTCTCTCGCATTGTCTCAAAAATAAATAAACGTTAAAAACAATTTTTTAATTAATTAATTAATTAATTTTAAAAAACTATCCATGAGGCAAAGTCACTATTAGAGGACTTGCTCATCTCCCAGGAATGGGCCTGCCATAGTATCCCTGCTACATGCTATCATTTTTGGGGAGCAGTTCATGTGAGGTATGGTCTCTCTGTGATGTATTTCAGAGCACAGAAGCCAGAGTTTTTCATCAATTAAGCTCCAGGCAGTCAGTGATCTGAGAGGTAATTCAGAGCTCTCATGGCTGCTACAGCCTGTTTGCTCTAAAATACATTCCTCGTGCTTCCCCTGCTCTGTTCACTAATGCAGAGAGCTTCATTTCCTAGACTCTCCTGCAAACCACCTTTTGACAGGTTGTGCCAATGGTAGTTTCAAAAGAGAAACCCTTTCCCTTTCCCTTCCTCTGCTTTTGGAGGGTATCTTCAGCACTGGCTGCTCCTCCCACCAGGCTCCACCTTTTGCAGAAAGGATTCTTCCTTCTTAGTCCTGGTTTCCATTGACCTAGCATATAATAGAGATATAATTATTGAACATGTAAGAATAATTTTGATCAAATGCTAGAGGCAAATACTTTTGTAAGTAGGTTTTTGGGTAGAATAGGAGAAGAGAGCGTGGAAAGGGGGAGTAGAGGGAAGGAAAGCAAAAGATATATCATCAAGCAGATTTCCATGGCAATAGGGGCTTAACCCCACTGGGAAGTTGGGGAGACATTGTGCAGTGCGTTTTAGTATTATCCCAACAAAGAAATGTGATATATTTATTTACCATTACTCATCTGTCATTGAGATATCAAAGTCGGGGACTTCCGGTTTTCCCTGTGGTCATGAGCTAAACACTTATACTCCTCCATGGCTGGAGGTGGAAGGGTAATAAATGTCTGGCAGAGAAATTCTATAATTATCAAGGTAGGGGGCTGAGGGGTTGTGTGTTTGGCGCAAGCATCATCTGCTACAGTTAATGCCTCTTTTGGGACAAAATATGAATCTACCAAACACTGTGTTTGAATATTTTAATCAGACATATGGGGAAAGGAAAAAGGGTTAGCTTTTTCATTTGCTAGAACAGTAATAGAGTCACATGTGAGGAATGTGATAGGATGGAATGGGGTAGGAGCTGGTGGGTATCAAAAAAAACATACCTTCGAGAGCATCAAACCAGCTTCTTCATGTGAGAGAATTTATGTAATAAATGGAGTCACTCAAGGAATTAATATTTACATATACTCATTCTGCACATGGACTTATGAAGCACTGTTATCAATTCACCATTCTCAGTAAGAGACTATTTCAATCTTATTTTATTTTTTATGAAACAAAAATATTATGAGGTCTTAGTTAAGGCCTTTCAATTCCAAGTAATAAAAACCCATATGAGCTAGCTTAATTTAGGAGTTTGTGCTTGAGCTAGTCAGAATTATCATATGGTAAAAAAAAAAAATGCAGACAGGTCTCATGAGATACTAGAATCAGGAACTGAAAAGCCATCAGAAATAGAAGCATATATTTCCTTTGTTTTTCTATGAGTCTCTTGAGTTCAGCTTTTTTTTTTTTTTTTTTTTTTTAGTTTAGATCACATTCTCCCTCTCTCTCCTTAACTCCCTCTCTCTTTTCCTCTATCCCTCTCCCTCTCATCAATACTTTCCACCTCTCCTATTTGGTTGTCTGTGGTTCTGCAAAAACGTGTTCATTTTCTATTGCTATGTAACAAATTACCAGAAGCTTAATGGTTTGAAATAATACCAATTCATTATTTCACTGTATCCAGAGGTCAGGAGTCTGGACTTGGTAGGTTAACTGGATTATCTGCCAGGGTCTTAACAGGCTGAAACCACAGTGTCAGCTGAGACTCTGGGTGCTCTTCAACATTCATTGCTTGTTGGAAGAATTCAGTTCCTTGTGGCTATAGGAATAAAGGCATATGGATTTTTCTTTTGCTTTTTTTTTTAAGTTTTAATTCCAGCTAGTTAAGATACAAGTGTAATATTAGTTTCAGGTGGACAATACAGTGATTGAACACTTCCATATATCACCCAGTGCTCATCATGACAAGTGCACTCCTTAATCTCAGCACATATTTAACACACCCCCCACACATACACACCTCCCCTCTGGGAAGCATTGGTTTGTTCTCCAGTTAAGAGTCTGTTTCTTGGTTTGCCCCTTTGTCTTTTTCTCCTTTTTGTTTTGTTTCTTAAATTCCACATATAAGTGAAATCATATGGTATTTGTCTTTCTCTGACTGAGTTATTTTGCTTAGCATAATACTCTCTAGCTTGATCCACATCATTGCAAATAGCAAGATTTTATTCTGTTTTATGGCTGAGTAATATTTCATCTTTTTATCCATTCATCAGTCAATGGACACTTGGGCTGTTTCCATAATTTGGCTATTGTAGAGAATGCTGCTATTAAAATTGGGGTGCATGTATCCCTTTGACTTAGTACATTTGTATTCTTTGGGTCAATACCTAGTAGTGCTATTGATGAATCACAGGGTAGTTCTATTTTTAACTATTAGAGGAACCACCATACTGTTTTCCACAGTGGCTACACCAGTTTGCATTCCCAACAAAAGAGCAAGATGGTTCCCCTCTCTCTACATTCTCTCCAACACCTGTTGTTTCCTGTGTTGTAGATTTTAGCCATTCTGACATGAGTGAAGTGATATCTCACTGTAGTTTTGATTTGTATTTCCCTGATGATAAGTGATGATGAGCATATTTTCATGGGTCTGTTGGTCACCTCTATATCTTCTTTGGAGCAGTCTGTTCATGTCTTCAAGGCAGCTGGATTTTTCAATGCCAGCAGGAAAATCTCTGTCATCCACCAAATTTCATCTTTTAGGAAGGACCATCTCCCATGTAGCTTCAGGATTGTCTTCTTTTGATTTCTCGATGTCAACTGATCAGAAACCTTAGTTACATCTGCAAAATCCTTCCTCCTTTGTCAACATAACCTTATCCAATTATTAGAAAAAATCCACCATATTCTCAGTCTCATCCACATTCCACACTTATGAAGACGTGAATTATACAAGGCACGCACATCAGGGAATGGGAATCCTTGGAGCTATCTCAAAATTCTGCCCTCACCAGACATATCGCCAAATGTGACCCCAAATGTCAAGTTTGGTTTTGGTAAACAGCTAGTGGGCAGTGACTATTTCAAAATTAATTTTAAATTTCTGGGAGTAAGACTGAATGACTAAACTGGGGTCTGGCAAAGACCCCTGCCAAATCATTTCTGGCTTATGGGATTGAGTAAGTTACCATAAACCTGGTTGTCAGAGTGTTCAAAGTAGAGGGAATACACAATACAGTATCAAATAATAGATTGAGAAAGAGTAATTAGTAGGAAAAAAAGAAAACCAAGGAGGTGCGTTGACCTAAAAGTCAAGCAAAAAAAATTTTATATATATATATGTGTGTGTGTGTGTGTGTGTGTGTGTGTGTGTGTGTGTGTACACACACACACACACACACACACATATATATACACACACCCAAGGGTAGGGTATAATCAGCTAAGCAAAATGTTGCTTAGGATTAATAATTAGATCTAGCAATATAATGATAAAAATAGTAAATACAAAAGTGATATAACCACTATTTCTATTACACATAGTACCATTAACTACCCTAAATACATACAACTTCCTGCATTCAAACATGGTAATTCCTACCCTATTTCTAGAACTTTTATTTTCTACCCTACTGTAAATTAAAACCATCCCTGTGATGAACTACTGACTATCCATCTATTATCGTCTCAATGACTATTCAAACTTTGGTATGAAATCTCGATAGATATATATAGATAGATAGATATCGATATATAGATATATCCATCCATGTCATTGCAAATGACAAGATTTCATTCTTTTTTATGGCTGAGTAATTTTCCATTATATATGTATATATATGTATATGTACATGTATATATACATATATATATTTTTACACCATATCTTCTTTATCCATTCATCAGGTGATGGACATTTCACCTGTTTCCATAATGTGACTATTTTTGATAATGCTGCTATAAACATCAGGAAGCATGTGCCCCTTCAAATCAGTATTTTTGTACCCTCTTATAAATACCTAGTTATGTTAAGATCTAGTCTCTTCCATTTGCAATGATGTGGATAGAGCTAGAGAGTATTATGCTATGTGAAATAAGTCAGTCAGAGAAAGAGAAGTATTATATGATTTCACCCATATGTGGAATTTAGGAAACAAAACAATGAGAAAAGGGGGGGAAGATACACAGAGGCAAACCAGGAATGGACTCTGAACTATAGAGAACAAACTGACGGCTCCCAGAGGGAAGCTTGGTGTGTAGGGAATGGGTAAAATAGGTGATGGGGATTAAGGAGTTCACTTGTCATGATGAGCATTGAATGTTGTATGCAACTGTACACCTGAAACTAATATAACACTGTATATTAACTGGCTGGAATTTAAATAAAAACTTTAAAAAAACCTCTAGTCTCAGCAGTTTTCAATATTTGGGTTTGTTTTTTAATTGGATAAAAATCACAGTACTTGAAAACTTCTTTTAGTGATCTTTAATAACTTTCATTTTTTTAATGTTTATTTTTGAGAGATCTAGAGAGACACAGCATGAGCAGGGGAGGGGCAAAGAGAAAGGGTTGAGACACAGAGTCTGAGCAGGTTCCAGGCTCTGAACTGTCAGCACAGAGCCTGATGTGGGCTCAAATTCATGAACTGTGAGATCATGGCCTGAGCTGACATCAGACAGTTAGCTGACTGAGCTACCCAGGCGCCTCTGTGATCTTTAGTAACTTTAGTCTAGAGATCTGTATGGAAAACAATTAGCTAGACCAGAAGAAACATTTCAAAATAGCCTTGTACAAGGCAAAGTGGTAGAATGTGCTTTACTAATAGAATGTGAATTAATCTCCACATTCTCTATGTGGATTTCAACATACTTACAGAAAGTGGTTGGGGTCCTATTATTTCATATTTCTATGATTTCACTAATTTTCAGCTTTGAATCACTCAATACTGCAGGCAAAAATGGAAGCAGAGAATTTAGCCACTTCAGTTCAGCAAAGCACATTGTTAATTTCTTGATAATGTCCAATATAGTATAGTGGTTAAAAATATAGTTATTGTTGCACAAAGCAGAACTGGAATCAAATCCATTTCTTTAGACAAACATCTTAACATTCTAGACCTCAGTTTGCTTAGAGGAATAAGAGGGATGATAAAATAATCTACAGTTTTGAATGTGTGCAAAAATTAAGTAAGACAATGCATATAAATTACTTGAATCCCAGAAATCATGCAGGTAAACTGCCATTATTAGTTTAATTATTATCAATCTAATTAATTTGGATCTCAGTGATTTTAGAGCATTGATCTACTTTTCTTCTATTTCTAGCCAAAGTAACTTTGGACTTCAATTGTACTCATTTCTACCATGTAGAAATCTAATCAAAACAATTTGATTATATTTGGCTTGTAAGTCTCCTAAAATGTTATTTGATTAGAGCATATCATCTGGATGCAAAGGTAGTAGAAAATTACTTGGTTAATGCACATTTCGAGCCCATTTCACATGCCAGGATAAAGGAAACTTTATTCTACTTTCCATCCAAGCATGGTTCTGGGTATGTTAGTTGCAATGTAGGCTTTGGATCAAATATTGAGTTAATAATGACTTTTTTGGAAGGAGACGTCAATCTAGCTTAAATGAAAAAAAGGCACTTTCTATAACCTACACAGCCTAACTGGGAAACCATTCTATTAGAGTAAACTTAGTTCCAGAATCAAAAATTATGTAAGAAGCAGGAAAAATGGAAGTTAGTACTTATTTCTTAGATTATCCCTCTGGATGGTATGTCTCTCTGAGTCCAACTTCTGTGTCTTTCTCAGTCCACTTCATTTTCTACTCTCTTAACTAATAATATTTACTACTTCATATGCTTGGCCTACTTAGTATAAAGGCTAAGCTGCTATTTTAAAAAAGAGGCCTAAAATAAAGAAGCTTAGGAAAAAGATTTTTTTTTTCTCTCAGATATAAAAGTTTAAGCAGCCCAATTCGGCAGTCACTCAAAGACTCAGATCCTTTCTAAATTCTGATTTTTGTATACCCTCTGATTTTGTTTTCAGCAGTTTAGGCTGGATTGTAGGTATTTTTAAGTTCCATGAGATGCACGGCAGGATGGGGTCACATAATGTCTTAAGACCAAGACAAACATTTCAATGATGAGAATTTAGTGTAAGGTCACATCTGGTGTAATGGAGGTTGGAAAATATTGTCTTTACATAGGCAACCATCTGAAGACCACTGTTTTCTACCTCAATACTGAAGTCTCAGCTCCTGAATTTATTTATCTTAATTTCGAGAAACTAGGAAAACTGTTTTTTATCCCATTTCTAAGTTTTCAGTAGGGAGAATCTGAATGGACCACTCTTGACCTAAAAAGTGATGGACAGAGATAAGTGATCTAAAACAAATAGGGTTATCGATACCCATTTCTAAAGTCATAGAGTGGTTCAGTGGAAAGAGGTTGAACAAACAATCCAGTGTTTATTTACTACCTATGTCATGGAATGTTAATTTTGTGAAGCTAATTATAATGCTGATACAATGCTGACATTAAAACAAGATAGTACAGTCAAAAACAGAAAGCTACTGACCAAACAAATTTGGTTGATGAAAATATTGTTATCTAAAATACTACCAAACTGAATTTTGAAGGTACTTCAACAGTAAAACACCATGTTCAAGTACAGTTCACTTTTTAAAATTAAAAACATTTTATAGATTGACTCTTTTTATATAATTGATTCTATCACTATGTCAAGGTAGAGAAATTATTGTTATATTTTTAATGAAAAAGCATTTGAATTGATTCAACACACATTTTTCTATTTAAAAACATAGTACTAAAAATAGATTTACCGCTGAAGAGATACCATGTCTGAAAACTTTCAAGTCTTAATTAGATATGGTGATAGACTGCATGTTTTCTTCCTAATTCAGGAAACCCATAGAATGCTAACCTGACATGATGTATGAGTTGGCCTTGGGATCACAGTCCTTGATTCAGTCTGCCAGGACATGAGTGCCAGAATATCTGGCTTCATCCTATACTGTGTGTGTGTGTGTGTGTGTGTGTGTGTGTGTGTGTGTGTAAGAAAGAGAGAGAGAGAGAGAGAGAGAGAGAGAGACCAGAGACAGAGAAGGAGATAGAGGAGATTTTATTGTGTGTATGTGGAAACTTCCCTGAAATGTTATTTAATAAGAAAAATGGAAATAATCTTTTGCTTATTAGTTATTTATTATATACCAAGTATTTTTGATATTGGTGGTACCCATGCTATTATTACTAAATTTTTTACCATTAAAAAATAAAAAATAAGAAAAGCCAAATATTTTTCAAAGTTTTGGGTACTTTACTATTTCGTTGAATAAAAAATAAAGAAGAAACTATTTAGATTATTCTCAATGGAGAATTCTCTTCCTTTTTTTGGTCTTTCACAATACTAACTAATTCTGTAATTGAATGGCAGATTCCAGCACTTAAAATACTTTCTAGATGTATGACTGTTTGCAGTAAGATAGATCTCCAAACATAAAGTATAGCACTCAGATATTCACACATATTATTTGTTCTTATGTGAAAAGGAGTTATTGATTCTTATATCTATTAATAAATCAGTTTTATAGTCATGCAATCAAAGTTCAGTAAGAGTTTCTAATTCAAACTTGCAGATACATTAGAATGAAATATGTTTGAATCTAAACAAGCAGCACTAGTCTCAAAATTTGCATTTCTACTTCCTGTCTTTCAAGATATAAAAATTTCCCTTCAGCATATCCTGTCTCTAATCCTCATAACACCACATTAAGAGAATAAACATGCTTTGAATATATCTGCTTTAAAGTAGATAGATAGACAGATAGATAGATATAGATAGATATAGGTATATCCTATACATATTTTTCAATCTTTGCTTTGCTGAGCATTAATTTAGTACCTGTGTCCTAATTGTTTATTTGTGTATTTCTGAAATGCTTAGCTAAGGGGAGCCCTGCCAAGGAATGCCATGATCAGTTGCTTCTAGACCTTATAAATAACACTTATGCAAGCCTACAGACAGACCATCTTTATATAGTCCTGATGCAACTGTGTATATGGGATGCTTAGTCATTATTATGTAACCACTGAGCAATGTAGCTAGATAATGCTGATGGCATAATAAATTGTATTTCAGATATAGACATTAGACCCAGCATTCTGGCTTGAGAAAAGACAAGTTCTGCAAACAAGTAATATAATTTTGCTGGGGTTTCAGGATGACATACTTGAGGTGTAGAAGAGGGTGTTTGCTAATCCCCCAATCTCTTTCCACAGCCTGGTGAGATCTTACTCTAGAAGGCAGAATTTCATCACCATCAACCCCAATACATCTCTATTTAGGAAACAGGAAATATAAGACTCCCAACACAGTAAATTCGCCTCCACCCCAGCTTGATGCCCTCTACTAATTACAAAAAAAAAAAAAAAAAAAAGTTTCATTTTTGCCAAACATCAAACCTTGTCCTTGGTAGCACAATTTGAGTAGCACATTTTGATACAAATAGTAGAAATTCAGTGAAGGATTATTAACCAAGTGAAGGGATAAGTAATTACCACATCTTTGAGAAATGTCTTTGTGATCTCACTCCTGGATTCAATAGCTTTATAACCATCTGTTCCTCTCTCCAGTATTTCCTATCACAATTTATTCATCCCACTATTTCCAGTTATTCTGTCTTCAGTGAGACATTTCCTAGGACACAATTCTGTTTACAACCTTGATAACTTTTGAGGGAAAAAGTGTGTTGATGTTTATTGAACTCTATATTTGTTAACATTCAGAATATGTCATCAGAGTTTTTGTAGACTAGATATGTAAAAATTACTCAGTAAAATTAAATTAAGGGCCCCGTGTTGGTTATGTGACAGTTGTAAGCATTACCCACTACTTAGCGATTCATCTTGAGTATATCTGAGGTAAATGACAAAGCATTCTCAGGGCACAGATATTCAGGGTCAACAAAATATTATAAATTTTTGGTATGTGTTCCTCTCTTACCGATTACAAGGGAATGAATTCAAGTGAACTCAACAGAAAAAAAATTCATTGAGTTTGGGGAAACTTAGGAGTCGATCTTTGAGATCGGAACACAGTGTTCCGTGTTGTTTTCTAATATTGAGCTATCAAACTGGCAATTGAGTATGTGAAGCTGGAGGTCAGGGAAGATGAAATCTAAGTATTTATATTTTTATGTCATTACAAATAATTGGAATATAATGCCCATAGGAGTACAGTAGCTTATCTAGGAAGAAAGTACAAATAGAGAGGAGAAAAGGATTGAGGACAAGATCTGCAGGGGCGGGGGGGGGGGGGGGGGTGGGTAGTGGTGCTCCTTCTAGAGATTAGTGAAAGGATGTATGGATAACAATGACAACAATAACAACAAAAGACTGAGAAGGAAAAGAAGATAATTAGGAGACAATGTCATCATAGAGTCCATAGAAGGAAGTATATCAAAAGGAGAGATTGATCAAACATGTCACATGAAGGGGCGCCTGGGTGGCGCAGTCGGTTAAGCGTCCGACTTCAGCCAGGTCACGATCTCGCGGTCCGTGAGTTCGAGCCCCGTGTCGGGCTCTGGGCTGATGGCTCGGAGCCTGGAGCCTGTTTCTGATTCTGTGTCTCCCCCTCTCTCTGCCCCTCCCCCGTTCATGCTCTGTCTCTCTCCCTCCCAAAAAAAAAAAAAAAAAAAAAAATGTCACATGAAGAACGGTGGATTTCAGGCGATGGAAAATGTTGATGAACTTCACCTGAGTAGTTTCAATTATTGTTTGGATAAGAACTGGGTTAAAGTGAAAATGAGATATAAGGAAACAAGCTCAATTAGTTCAGACAACTAACTTTTGAAACTTTTGTAATAAATAAATAGAAAAAAGGAAATTGGGAAGGGAAAACTAAAGAATATGGAAGTAATATGTTGTTTTGAGTTCCGATTAGTTTGTTTTAAAACAGGATCTGTTATAGCAGTTGATGAGAATAATCCCAGAGAGAGGGAATATTAATGATGCAGGGAAATGGAACATTTCAGGACAAATTCCTTTAGTGGCAAGCATTTGTAGGATCCCATGCATATTTGAGAAATTAAGTTGTCTGAGATCACAACAGAAGCATTCACTGAAAGAGGGGGATTTCCAATAGTCAGGGTTCTAAAATGAGACAGTTTCTTTTTAGTATACTTTTCAAATGGAAGAAGCTAGATTATTGGCTGAGATTGAGGAGAAGGTAAGTAGTAAAGTCGGATAGACAAGAGGTATTGAATTACTATTTAGGATGGTAAATATTCTTTGAATATACAGTAGGATTGTTGGATAGTGCGGGTACCCATTTGAAAAGTGTGTTCCTAAATTTAATGTCCACTCAGTATATGCAAATGCTCTTAAAAAGACATTCTTTATGTATATGTATGTGCATTTAATAATTGATGGGGCACCTGGATGGCTAAGTTGGTTAAACGTCTGACTTTGGCTCAGATCCTGATCTTGCAGTTTGTGAGTTGGAGCCCCACTCCAGTTCCTGTCAACATGGGGCCTGCTTCAGTTCCTCTGTCTCCCTCTCTCTCTGCCACTCTCCCACTCTCTCTTTCTCTCAAAAATAAATAAACATAAAAAATCTCTTTAAAAATTAAATACTTGGGATTTATGAGAACTGTTGTTTTCCCAGGCAAATATTTTAAAGGGATACAGGATTCAATGGCATTTATAAGATACTTGTTGCAATGATGGATCATGGAATCTAAGATGAGTCAGGAAAACACAAAACATTAAGTGTTATGGACAGAGGAAAGGATGAATAATTAAAGCCAGTAGGTTAGAGAATAGGGATTCTCATTGAGGTTGAAGAAATTCTAGACAGGAATATTGAGCTGAAAAAATAATGGAAAATAAGACAATCATACGGTATAAGTCAAGATTTTGAATGAGGTGCTCTTATTGGTGATAACAAAGTTAGGGTTTATGGACGAAAATGTTATTGAAACCAAGAAGATCAAAGGTCCAAGATGCTCAGTAGTGGCTTGGCTAATCCTTGTAGGTTTTGGCATTAGGCAATATTCACAACGGTCCAGGAATGGAACTATGGGCTGATAGATGTCTAAAACTGTTGGCTTCTAATAGTCACTAATAAAAAAGGGAATAGGGCACAACAGATTTAGAAAATATTGAAACTCTACTAAATCAATGTGATACAATTAGTATAATGTTAATAGGCTAAAGGAGAAAAATGTCTCAACAGATGTTGAAATGGTATCTTATAGAATTATTAATAAATACATAAAAATACATGTGTGCATATGTTCATTTATATATATCTGTCACCATTATTATTTAACATTGTCTTGAACATAATGAGGCAATTAGAAAAAAGAAACAGAAGTGAGGTATAAGTAGTGGGAAGTAGAAGGCAAAACTGTATATATTCATATTTTATCACTTATTAGTAAATTTGGAGAAAATAATTAGGCAATTTCCATAGTCTCTTCCAGGGTTAACATTCTTCAGTGCCTCGGTATTTCTTCCCTAGCATTTTCAAAGGGGACAGTTTAATTGCCCCTGAAAACCAGCATGCTTCTTGCTGAAGCTTTTTGCATCACCAAGGTAATATCTATTGACTGGAAGAATCAACTAAAAACACTGATGATTATATAGGATGTTCATAGGTACAAGTAAACACTCTTCATAAATAATTTAGTTTGCTTCTTTACATGTGATACTATATTCCATGCACACACCAATACTGTTTTCTAACTGGTAGAAGGAGGACAGTCATTTGATAGGAATAGTTTAAACAAAACTATGATAAAAGCTTTAGCTTGGCTTTCAGTTGCTGTTTTTTTTTTCCTAAAAGTTAAATGGCATTTATTTAAACGATCATGGTACAAAAAAGTAGTGAATGAAGAATGAGGATAACTGGGACATTAAGTGACTGAGCTAGTTTGGATGATATCTGAATTTCACTTCAGCTAGAAAATGTACTTCCTCACTATATTTTTGTTCTTTTTCTTGTCCTAATTCTTCACTCTATCTTTTTTCTTCCATTATCTGATCTTTATTTGACATCGCAAAAAATTAAACCAAAGTAATATAACTACTGTTATACATAACAAAATTTTGATAAATATAACTACCTTACACTATTAAGTTTCCAGATATTCTAGAATCTGTGGAAAACCTGAAAGGACTAATACAACAAATTTTCATTGCTTGATCTATTGCTCAAGAACAGAATGGATATTATTCAACAAGCCCAAGCAGACACGAATGGATATTCTCATAAACAAAATGCTGGAGGCTAGCTACATCATCTCCAGCTTTATTTCCTAAATTCTCTTTTTTCTGTTCTAGACCAAGCACTCAAATGATATATCACCTTTCTGGAATGTCAGAGAGGGTAGCGATTACAACCAGGGAACATGTTAATCAGCAGAATTGATATGTTTGTGTCCCTAGTCCCATTTTTTTTCCTCTCTGCTTTTCTTTTCTCCCCATTTTTTCTTTATATTTCAAGTCCCTATTGCTGAATTTATTGTGGCCTGGATTTCTGCCCTTTCCCCATTCCACTCAGAAGCAAAAACTATATAGTTGGGGAATCAGGAGAGCCAAACACATGTGTGTGTGTATGTGTGTGTGTGCATATTTTAATTTATAATATAAGGAGTACCAAACTGAAAGGTATTTTTATTTTTGGCACAAAATAGTTAATTAGCTATATTAGTAAACTTTTTATCACATTGCATATATTATATATGTTAAACACTGTATGTAATACATTAATAATAATGTTTATCCTTATCTTCAAGGAGATAACATTTACTGAAAGAAAAATTAAAGGAAACATAATAAATATTTTCTCTAAGAACAAATAAACAGTACAATAAATTTTAGAGGAGAGATATAGTCAACTGTGTCAGAACTCAATAAAAATAAGGAGGTAAAGGAGAGGAAAAGAGAATGTGAGTAAAATTTTGAGGGGCAGATCTGAGAGTACATCAAGTAGTAGTAACCTGCAAAAGTAGAAAATAAATCGATGTGTATGGAATGTAACCTGCAACCCAGCTTCACTGAAGAATACGGGAAGAAAGGTCATTAGGGCTGAGAAGGTACTGTGTGTGAAAGGCATGAACTTTTAGGTGGGAAGCGGGTATCAAATTTATTCACCATCATTGGGAGTCAGGTGGATTACAATGATTTACAGAGCCCAGGGAAACATAAAAATGCACAGCCCCTTGTTAAAATGTGATCAAGAATTTCCAGACAGCTATAGCAAAGGTGTGGGTCCCCTCTTAGCATGGAGCCTTGTGGGACTGCACATGGCCATGAGTTGGCCCTGTTGGTTAGTCACTGTCTTTGAGTGCTAGGGAAATAAGAGGTTTTACTAAGGAAAATAAATCTAGCATGAATAAAGATATCCCCTGCTTTTTGAAAGTTTACATACACTACTTCACTTTTATGGAAGACTGCATTAGTGCCTGTTTTTTGGTGTTTTGTTTTTCTAACTGAAAGATATCTGAAGAGCATTTTTACTATTATGAAAATGGCAAAAAAATGAAAATAGGGGTGCCTTGATGGCTGAACTGGTTAAGCATCCGCATCTTGACCTTGACTCAGCTCCTGATCTCATAGTCATGAGACTGAGCCCCTTTAGGCTCTGTGCTGGGCTTGGAGCCTGCTTAAGATTCTCTCTCTCTTTCCCTCCTCACTCACATGTGTGCTCTCTCTCCCTCTCTCAAAAAAAAAAAAAAAAAAAAAAAAAAGAGAGAGAGAAAGAGACAGAAAGAAAAGAAAATGAAAATAGCATTCATCATCTGTTTTATGGACAGCCCTTATAGAGGCAGCACATACCCCCAACCATGAGAGTGACCCCACCAAGCTCCTTCCCCAGAGCTACACTCAGCATCTCAGCATCAAGCTGCCAGAGCTTTGAACTGTGTCTGTGAGCATCTGTGCTTTATCTCAATTTCTTTTGTGCTTTTAGTAACATGTGTCCTAAGGTATCAGGAAAGCCTAAGACAAGTTATTTTTGGGTTCTGGGAATGCTCACAAAAATTTTTCCATATAAATTAAATGTAATTGCTTCTTTATTCCATTTCAGCTTACAGAATGTTTCTTAAAAACGCTCTACTTTTGGATAGCGGGAGAAACATATCCAAGATAAACTGGAGAGTAAGAGAATAGGGAAGGGAGAATAATTGAAAAACACTAGAATTTTAGAGAAGAGTTTATAGTAGCCAAATTGTTCAGAATAAAAAGTAATAAAAAGTTTTTGAGATGGAAAATCACCAATAGTAGTTGATAAAAGGCAACTGCTAAAAAGATGAAGAAAATTGAATCAAAGATGAGTCCACATTTTTGTCTTGGATGATTAGGAGAGACAGGTAAAATAACAGAAAAATCAGAAAGAGGGGCTGATTTCAGGGAAACATTAGGAATAATGCTGGTCTTAATTGACAGATGCCAAAATACAACTGGATGGAAAAATGCATGAGGTAACTGGGGATATGCAATCAAAAGTCAGAATAAAACGTCATTAGGGAAAGAGTTAAAGATCTGAAAGTTATATAACCTAAAGGAGAGAACGATTGTCCTCTTTTAGAATGAATTGTTCAGATAATTAATCCTTACAATCAAGGGAATAAATTATTCTCAGATGAGATACTGATTTTCTTATCCTAGGCTTACCTAGGTCTTCTCTATGAAAGTTAGAATTGAAGGTGTGAAGATGAATGTGATAACTAACGGAGAGAGATTTGAGTAAGAAAATACTTTAGACTCTAACTTGGAAGGTACCAACACTTAAGAGCCAGAGGGAGAAAGAGAATACAATAAAGGGTAAAATAGAAGAAAAGAGATGAGTTGAAGAATCGCAAGTTTAAAGATATTGCCGAGGACCAGTTGTGAGAGAGAAAAAAGGAACAGAGGAAGAGAGAGAATTGAAGAGGTTGTGATAAAAATGAGAATTTCCAGAATTCATGACTGTAGAGACAGGACAGGGTTAAGAGTTTTTGATACTTTGTGATTTTAAAAGGGGCCAAAAGTAACGTCTTGTAATATGTTTTATTCTTTGAAAATGCTAGTTAAGGTTAAAATATGATTGGTATATTTTTGTATTATTAATTTTATAGAACTTATTTTTTAGTTCATCTCCCAAAACATCAGCTTTCTGGTTTATTATTTTAAGTTCTATACACAAGAGTTGTACTCTGACTTTTTGCTCCAAAGCTATTTAAATGAATTATGTTTAGCAAGTATTTTCTGCAATCTAAGAGCTATTGATGCAGCCCTTTACTTCCATTGTCTGATTTAAATTTCAATCCCATGAAAAACAGGAAGCCTTGGTTTACTGGAAAGGTACAAGAACTAAAACAAATCTCTACCTTTCAACGGTTATACTTGCACTATAATAAATCAAATTCAGAATTCACTGTGGATTCAGACTAGTACAGACAAGAAGCCAGAATTATCTTGGCCATTTCTTCAAGTTTATAAAATATATGCACACCCTTAATTCTGACTGGGACAGATAGATAGTTTGTATTCTTCCACCAACACCATAGGGGAAATTGTTTTTGGTAATAGTGTTTCATTGTGAACAAGATCACATAAGCCTGCTGAAAATACAAGGTATACTTACTCATATTCTAAAGTTATTTAAGAAATATCTCTGCTTTGCTGTTCTAGGTGTCAGAGATGGCATATGAAAATTGTGAAAAAGGCAACGTTTTCCTTTGGTGTTCTCTGTGATTCTTGTCTTCCTTCCCCTGCTCTGCCCATCACTGCAGCAGTACCTTCACTGAACATGATAATACTTATTAAAGGATACAATAAGTAATAATTTACTTCTGAGTATGCCTTTAGGTTTTGAATTCTCTAATAGGAAAGTTTCTGCTGTAATAATGCTGGTATCAGTATTTTATAACAGTATCTGAATTATAATAGACTCTCAGCATACATTTCTTAAGTTAATGTTAAGTGTATACACATGAGCCAAATTTGGGGAAATACTGAGGGACATTTTCCGATTTCTCCCAGACCTAGAAAAAGATTCCCCACCATGGGAATTCAAATAAGTCTACAGACTATGGCCTGCAAAGTTTCACAAACATGAGAAGCCTTAAGGTAAAATTCTGGAACATGGTGAAACTTCATGAAATCAAGCAAAGCAGAATAAGGAGAATGAATGAAAAAGTGACGTTAGGGATATCCTCCAACAAGAGTTCATCTCAGCAATATTTTTCTCCTTGTGAGAACATTTAAAGAAATGAATCATACAGTATATAACTTTTTGAGAATTTTTTTCATTATGCATAATGCATTTGAGATCTCTCCAGGTTTTTGCATGCATCAGTACCTTTTATTGCTGAGTAGTATTTCATTGTATGGTATTCCATTGTACCAAAGTTGGCTTAACAATTCACCTATCAAAGGACACTTGGGTTATTTCAAGTTTTAGATTATTATAAATAAAGCTGCTATGAACAATTGTGTATAGGTTTCAGTGTGAACATAAGTGTCTACTTCCTCTGGGATAAATGTCATAGAGTATGATTGTTGAATCATACTGAAAGTGTATATTTAGTTTTGAAAGAAACTGCCCAACTGTTTCCCAGAATGGCTCTTCTATTTTACATTCCTACATGTAATATATGCAAGATCCAATTTCGCCACATGCTCACCAGCTTTTGGTATTATCATTATTTTTTCACCCTTCTAATAAATATTTAATGATACATCCTTGTGGTTTTAATTTCCATTTCCTAATAGCTAATGATGTTGAGAATATCTTCATGCACTTGCCATGCATATCCTTTCTATTGTGAAATATCTGTTCATGTCCTTTGCCCATTACATGATTAGATTTCTTTTTTTTAATTGTTGGATTTTTAGAGTTCTTTTTATAGTTTGTATACGAGACCTTAGTTGGGTGTGTTTTGCAAATGCTTTATCCTAGTATATAGTTTGATTCTTTATCTTCTTGATAGTGTCTTTCACAGAATAATTTTTTTTTAATTTTGATGAAGCTTAATTTATCTTTTTTGATTTTTAACAAATCACAATTGTAATATCACAACTTAGAACTCTTAACCTAGCTCTAATCCCAAAGACTTTTCCTTATGTTTTCTTCTGACCCTTAATATTTTCAACAGTTGCCTATCCCAGTAAATGTTTTCCTGACATGCTACAATACTGTGATAGCAAATAAGTGATGTAGTTAGATTTAGTTATAATTGAAATGCATGAAAAATTTCCTGAAAGATGACATAATTTAACATGAAAATAACATTATACATTGTCATTCTGTTTCAGAATGAAAGAGTTGAGGGAAAGGTGCCAAAAACAAATTCATGAATAGAAAGAACATCGCTAAGTGGAGCATGGCCAAAAACTTGAATAAAATTTTCTATAACTAGCTTTATGTAGCCATTTAATTAATTAGTTAATTCTTTCCACCCATTTCCAAGACACATATACACACTGACAATCCCATAATTATCCATTAATTAAATTATCCTGTAAAAAGTGTCACATTTTTAAAAGTGAAGGTAGACAATAGTATTGTAAGAGAAAAGTAGGTTAAGCATAATTACTGCCATTAAACACAAAAGTTAACTCTGTATGTCCCTTAGTTGAAGGCATAAATGAAAGCATAATTAGTTACAAAATTTTTATTATTTATTAGTAAGTATGCTTGCTGGTTAGGAGAAATTGTTCATTCCCTAGAAAATTTCAAAAGGACTGATGATTACATACATTTTTTCCATCGATGCCATAAAATGAGAAAAGAACATTGTTTACAAATGTAATTTTTACCAATAAGCAGAAAAGACATTCATGTAGTCATACTGACCCTTTAAAAGATCAGTTCTCAAAAGAGCTAAAGAAATGCTTTTTAGTTATATAAGTTTCTGCTGTGGTAATGTCATATGCCAAAAGAAACGGGGTCCAAAGGAATAAATATCCTTTTTTAATTACTCTTAAATATTTCAGTTAACTCAATCTGAGCTGAGACATTTCTGAGAGGAGTTAATGATCAGATTACTAAAGGTCAAGGTCACAAGAAAGAAGCAATAGGAGTCTAACATTCATTAAGTACCTGCTGTATGCTGTGGTCATTTATGTACACAAGAAAATGGTGAGGACACAGAAATTGTTTTACACAATTGCTCTAGTTAATTAACTTGATTCATTTCATGTTCCTCAAGGGATGCAAGGAAATTTGGGACTTCTTTTAATGTACTGTTTGCTTTCTGGATTTGTTTCTTTAACTGTAACACCATACTCATATCAGCCATATATTCTGATTATATTTTAAAGTCATTTTAACATATGTGGGCCAATGGTACAGTTCTCAACTGGACCTACTATTAAAAGTATTCCTCTGAGCCAGAAGTTTATTTTCATTATAATTACTCAAACTTTATACTTACGATGTCATGTGTTTATGGTTCTAAACATACATGAGAGTCAACAATACCATGAGAAAATCACTGGACAATAACAATAATTTTGGAAGAGAATGCTTTCTTCAAGACTCTATGACTCAGACACAGATATATGGCATACTGTGAGTTTATTAAATTGGAGATATCTAAACATCTTCTGAAGCTATCAATTGAAAATTAGATAGTACCCCAACTTTTGAGGACATTGAGTTTTATATGCTATGAAGTCTCTTTTTTTAATTTTTTAAGTTTATTTATTTATTTATTTTTGACAGAGAGAGAGACAGAGAGAGAGAGAGAGAGAGAGAGAGAGAGAGAGTGCATATGTGCATGCACACAAGTGGGTGAGGGGCAGAGGAAGGGGGAGAGACAAAATCCCAAGTAGGCTCTGTGCTGTCAGTACGGAGCCCAACACAGGGCTCAATCTCACGAACCACGAGATCACAACCTAAACTGAAATCAAGAGTAGGATGCTCAACCTACTGAGTCACCCAGATGTCTAAACTTCCTTTCTTTTTAAATAGATGAAGCTAATGTGATGCCCACCTAGATTAATTTATGAATTCCACCTGGCTCCATTGGCTACAAATAGTAAAATATTCTGGGGAAATTGGGGTTAATGTTTTACTTTAAATCAATCATACCTTGGAACCCAAAATATAAGCTAATGTATTCCTGCTCTGAAGGTATTATATAAGTTCTGGGGGAAGAAAAGAGTATCTAGCTATATTTCAGAACAAGCCACTGACACGACATTGTGATGAATATCTTTGGAGGTGAAGGCCTGCCAGTGCTTAAGTAGGAGTCTCCAAGGTCCAGAATCAGGATAATTTCAGACCTCAGATCATAAACCCTTTCATTTCTTTGAAAGCCTCTCTTTTTCCAAACAATCATATAATAGAAAATCAGTGCGATTGAGATCCTGAATTCAAATGTGTCACCCAGAAGAGAAAACATCTCACTTTGCATTCAAAGTGGAAGAACTACTATAGGAAGCTTTGTGGGGAGGGTGTCTGCTAACAAAGCATGTAGGCTCAGGAGCACCTGAATCTCTTTATGTAGGAATACTGTAAACTCAATATTTAGTAAATAATTCTGAATTTTTTGCAGCCCTCCCCCCCCCCAAAAAAAACCTCTCCTTCCACAGTGCACCAACACTCTCATGTTGGTGAGACTAATCAGGGCTAAGAAAGAAAAAGATTCAGTTATGGCTACTCTATGGAAATGTAACCAAATACCCTACTGGAACTAAGTCTACTCAGGGAACCACAAACCATGAGAGTATGATCCAATCTATTTAAATTAGGATCTTAGAAATTTGCACTCAGTAGGTTTTGCAATTCTGATAAGGGGATTCCTAGATATAATCTAGAACTTATTTTAGACACCATGCTCCTTACTTTGCTTCTAACAAGGCAAAGAAGGGCACACGTGGAATCACTGTGATGTTGGGCCTTGAATTCACAGACATTTACCTTCTCTAGCAGGGGCTGGAAAGTCCATAATTATTCTATGAGACTTCCCAGGATTTTTTAAAATAGACATAAGTAGGGTTGGTAGTATAGTTTTAGTGAAGACAGTGAGATATGGTCAGCATAGATATAGTATCTATCATATGGATATATGAGATAGTATCAACAAGCCTTGCTGGTGGATTGAATCAAGTTTTGATTACAGATTAGAAGTCTGAGCAAGAAAGTGAAGCATGGTGACCTTTTTCGTGGGAAGGAACATTTTCAGGATGATGTGAAATGCTGAATTCAACGGATCATCCTTTAATCGTATTTAATACATGCTTATTAAATAGCCAAGCAGAGATTCCAGGTAGGCAGTATTGTGGATTTGCAGCACAGAAACAATCTCTGCAGTTAACACCTAGATGAGAGAGTCGACACAAGTTGGCGAAAGGAGACTGAAAAAACTGTCCAGTCTAACCATTACAGAAGGAGGAATGAAATGCAAGGGGAAAGTGCGGAATGACACCAATAGTTATGTGCTCCCCCACAGGTCAGCAAAAACTTAACTGTGATAACACAATGCGTTTTTATCTTCTGAAATTTCCTTCCCCAAACATATCTTGAGCAAAGCTTTCAGAATAAGAATATAATGGTACCGGATATACTCTCCTTGCTTCCCTATGAGGAAGAAGGGAGCTGGAAAAGAGTGTGGGGCATAAATTGTCAGCCATCCTGCTATCCTAGGGGAGACTGGACTTCCAATGAATTTGAGGTTATACTGAGTACCTACCTCCTCTTACGTGAGAAATTAGTGTGGAATGTCCAATGGAGTGAAAAATTGAAGGCCCTATATAGGACTTCTGCCTTGAGAAATGAGAGACCAGAATGGGAGACAGAGACATCAGGGGCAGCTGTAGAGTCTGAGAGAAAAAAAGAAACAACAGAAATAGAAAGGAGACCACCTCCTGCAGATCCAGAAGTAAACTGAGATGAGCAAAGTTCCAACACCAGGTAAGATGGAGCAGGCACACTCTAACACTCCCCATCTGAGCGAAGATAAGAAACTGACAGAATGTGAGAAGCAGCAATTCTAGGACTCAGAAAGTAAATACTATAAGGATATTAGGTAAGAACACAAGAATTTGAAGCGCCGTCTGTTTTGTTTCTCCCTCCAGTATCCCTTGACCTGATCTCGATGAAGTTTGAAAACTGAATGGGGGCCCTGGGACAGACAGAGCTCTAGGAGAAACTTTCTAATTCTGGCTTGAGGAACAGAAAAAGGGAATACGTAATGCTCAGAATGCAGAAATCTCCCTTTTGTTTCTTTGTCTTTTCACCTTCTTTGTTCTGTCAGTCACTCCTCATCAGTCATGTGATGGTAGTAGCAACAGTGGCTACAACAGGACCCTAAGAGGAGAATCTTTCTCTCTGATTGGTAGAACTGTGTTACTAAGCAGGTAGTGTTGCAGGTTTTTTTTTTTTTTTTTTTAAATCAATACCCAGGTCTGTTGTCTCGTGCTTCAAAGAATGAAGAGGTGGACACAGAATAAAATTAGCAGCAGGAAAAAGTTTATTACAGTATAAGATCATAAAGGAAGAATATTATGAAAGCTCTCTTTACAGAAAGGGGGCATTTGAAAGTGAATGCCTGCAATTATAGGCAAGGGTCCTTGTTTTAGAAGGTTCTGGTCAGCCCTCCTTTCCTGTCATTCCTTCTCAGGTCCTACCCTTATTGGCTTGATAACTCTAAGTGCTGGGCTGTCCATTCCTGTTTGGCTCATTTCCACTGTACAGTTAAGCAAATATTCTTAAATATGACACCAACATCAACATAGAACAAAATTGGTAAATTTTCCTTCCCCAGGAAAAGAAAATGAGCCATTTTAATGAAACTTTCCTACAGTATATTGGAAAAATGCCTAATACAGAGGCGTATACAAATATATGTGACCTAAATTAATAACAGGAGTTTAAAGACTATATATATATTTAGCCCTAAATAATTTGCTCATGATTTTGCAATGAATTTTTTAAAATTCAAATTGAAATAATAATGTTTGACCAGTGAAATTTGTTCTTAAGATGCTGATATAGGGACCATTCACAATCATTTTTCCAAAAGGATTATGTCTGTAAATCCAATGAGAATTTTGAATATGAATGTACAAGTATTAATATGTGAATTGAATGAAATGTATGAATGAATATATGGTAAAAAGTATCTGTTTATTTCCTAAATTAAATATACCTAAAAATGTATAGATAGAGAAAAATAGAGATACAGATAGGCAGAGAGAGGAAGGACATGAGATATATATATGATTTACATTTATGGATAATTGATAGTCATTATTATGAATCATCTTTAAAGGAGAGAAGCAATTTTAAGACAAAGCAAAGTATTTTTCTAACAAATATGTTAAAATATTTTTAAAATTTAAATAATGTGTGTGTGTTCAATAATTTACTAATATTTTAGAGTATACAGTATAGTTAAGAAATTCTAAAGAGGTACACTACCCTTTTGGTATTTTCTCAGGAATTTACAGTTTCATTATCTTGTCAGTTCCTTTAAAGTTCAGAGGCTAATGCCATCCTGGCATCGACCCTGCTTTTAAGTTAACAAAATACTTTAATTGCAGTTATAACTTATCCCTTGTAGTTTAATATCTTTGTGTAGTGCAGAAATTTAAAATAAGAACTACAAGAGGTCAATATCTGAAATTCTTGCCTCACTTCTGGAATAAAAATTAGTGTTTTCAAAGGTTTGAAAAGGATCTCAGGAGAACTGATTTCACTTAATTTTTAGAATTAAACAGATACCATTGGTTCTATTCTGGGAATTAGAACATTTGTAATTACTTAATATATTAATTATTTAATATGATTTGTGGTAAATCTATAGTAAGAAAAGTGGATATAGTTATCCTATCTATATATACCTCTTAGAATGTAATCACATTGTCTTGTACTTGATGTCTCAGGTTCAGAGTATTCTGTTATTATGTAAGTCAGAGGTTTCAAAGAGCCCATAGTTATAATGAACAATTTACCCAAGAGTCACTATGAATTTCTCCTCAGTTTATTCTGGAGTCCCAGTTTATCCTCAGTCACAGAAATTTTTTTTCCAATCAAATGGCCATCAATGTCACTGCAACAATTAGAATTTTTCTTCATGTTTCCTGCAGTTAGCTGCCATAGAATATAACATGCTATTTGAAATCATTCTTCCTGTATAAGAAAAACATCATGTTATCAAAAAATGAACTCAGGACAGAACTATCCTAATTTCTCTTTTGCTTCAATTTACTTCATTAATGAAAACCACATGCAAATGCAAAAGTAAACAAAGTATTTTAAAAGGGAAATTTAAAGGGTGGGTTTCTGTGTAGAGTAATATATTGAAGATCCCTAAACCCAGTGCCTGTAAGACATACAAAAGTTTAAAAATATTTTCAAGCAATGATAGAGACTACCAGAAAGTAGAAGAATCATTTGAAACTAACAATGAAGCAAGGACACCATCCAGGAAACTAAGTAAATTGAAAAATTATCAAAATACCCTGATGTCATTTAGTCTTAATGCTTAGAGCTTCCATGTGTAGAAACTGCATGGAGGAGAAGAGAAGGGGTTTCATGGACTGAGCCTGGGGTTCGCAGTAGGTGGTGAGCCAGAAGAGAAACAGCTCCTTACAAATCTGGAATCAGAACAAGCTATATCTTGAAGAAAATTATGAACTAAGAGAAATAGCTTTGATTGTGGGCTATGGATAGTGGGTTAAATAAACACCAAGAAAACTAGTCCCCCATGCCTCCCTGGAATTTCAAATGTATTAGTCACACTCATGTGTTTAGGGCCATTTATCCCCAAATCGTCTAGTTAAGATAGTAGGTACTCCTAAGCGTACCAGGAAAAATCAAAACATAGGTCTTCTTGGATAAATACACCCTAATACACATGTAGAGTGTGAAAGATATTACCTAGGCAGAGGGCATGGGGATCTCCAATCCAATAATAATATCTTTGAACTTTTGTTCCAACAGCTCTGATAGAGGTGTGTGTTTTTGCAACACACACAAAAAAACAGGGAATTCAAAACTAGTTATCTACTTAGTAACTAAATCTTTAGCAAATTTCAGTGGATTTATTTTTCATGTCTTGTATAAATTACATCTTAAGGTCTTGATGAACAGTGTTGATTTTGTGGCAGGTCCACTGTAATCAACATGGGTTTTACAATCATGGAGAATCAGAGAGTAACTTAAAGTGAATGTAGATAAATGCAGCAATATTTAAAGTAATTCATTTCCAAAATTAAAGAATGGTAATGAAAATACCATAATAAAATCTAGCCTGAATTGTTATACAGATTGTTTGAAAAGACTAAAAGAGAAAGGAATCATCAGTAGCTACCTTAAATAGGAAACCCTGTAGCAAAAAAAAAAAAAAAAGGAAAAATATCCTTCCATATTGTGCTTTCCAAAAGCACTCATAGGATTTCAAACAAGCATCTCACATGGAATTAGGAATATGTTGTTTAATACATTATTAATATATTAAATATATATAAGTTTTTTCAGGCTTCAGTGTCCTTATAGGCATAGTGGAGATGTTGTATAAATTTTTGATAAATATGTTGTTATACTGCTATATTACCGGTACAAATACTGTACCCAAAGAAAGTTTATTATATAACTATTCAATAGGGACTAAAATCTCTTGAGGTGTGACAAAAAATTCTCTCTTCATTTTACTTATCCGTTCATCATTCAAACATCTTTATTTCACATTTACCATGTACCACTCACTGTCCTGGGAACTGAGGATGTAGCAATGAAACAAAGTGCAAAAATAAATAAATAAATAAATAAATAAATAAATAAATAAATAAATAAATCACTAGCCTGTTACATTTGTGTGCTGGAGAGACAGATACAAAGGTTAAGTGAATGAATATATGAGACGCACTAAGTGTTTTGAAGCAAAGTAAGGCATAGTAAGACAGAATAGAGAATTACAAGGTGTTTTATATAAAGTGTTATGGTGAGACTTCTCTGATAAAATGACATTTGTTCAGAGACCAGACAAAAGTGACCAAGAAAGCCAAACACTTTGCAAAAGAGGAAATAGCAGGTGCCAAAAACCTAGGGCAGAAACAGGTTCATCTTTACTGATGAACTCATGAACTCGTGAACTCATGGCTGGCGCAGAACAAGCAAAGGAGAGGGTAGTAATAGAAGGTATCTGAACGCTGTCAAAGAGCTAAATCATACAGAGCTCTCAGTGGAGAGTTCTGAGCAAGATAGTTATATGATCTGACTCGTGTTTTAACATTATAACTATGGCTGCATTGAGGAGAATAATCAGTGGACAAGATGAGACAAGAATGGAAGCAGGGAGAGCCGTTACAGAACTATTGCAAACGCCCAGGTAAGAATGTTTACATGAGGCTATGAATGTTTAGATCAGGTCAATAGCAGTGGCAATGGAGAGATCTGACAGGAGTTAAAGACAGAAAGAAAAGTGGAGTATAAGAGAAAGACAAATGTCAGAGGACTCCGTGATTGTTGACTTGAGTAATTGAAAGAACTGTCTTCTTTTTGGAATGGGAAAGACCTTTGGTGAAGGAAATCAGGTGTTCCGTTTGGAACATGTTACATTGGAGGTGTCTATTGGACATTGAAATGGAGACGCTGAGGAGGGAATTCAATTTTCAAATTGAGAATTCAGGAGACAGTTTTGAGTTGAAGATATACATTTGGTTGTCATCAGAATAAACGTAATTGAGAGTCATAGATTATGATGTTACCTAAAGTATAAATGTATATGAAGGTAAGAATTCAGAGGACTAAGACCAAGCCTGTCCAAAGTTAAGAAGTCAGGAGGAAGAGGATGAGCAGCATTGGCATGTAAGAAGAAGCATC
The DNA here is from genome assembly GCF_018350155.1 of Leopardus geoffroyi. Lineage (NCBI taxonomy): Eukaryota > Metazoa > Chordata > Mammalia > Carnivora > Felidae > Leopardus > Leopardus geoffroyi. The sequence continues at coordinate 90,536,958 of NC_059328.1, forward strand.
CAATGAGGTGGGTAGAGAAGAAATGAGTATTAACTCAAAAATAAGTGGGAAAAATGTGCTTCAAGAGGAAGTCGCGATCAACTCTATCAGTTTGCTTTAGTAAGATACTACTTGAGAATTGAAAATTGTATTTACTACCTGGAGGTCATTTGTGATATTCACAGTAACTGTTTTTGGTGGAGTGGTCAGGGGAAAAACCTGACTGGTGTGCGTTTAAGAGATAATGAACAGAGACAAAGCAAGTTCACTGGGGAATCTCACTGTAATTGGGAGCAGAGAAGAGTCACAATAGTTACAAAAGGATGGGAGGTCCATTTTTGCTTATAGTAAGAAATACAATAGCTTGTCTAGCTGATCTTGATATGATACACTAAAGAGGAAACAATTGGTGAGGCGGGACCAGAAGACAGAGTTGTAGGAGTGCTATCCTTGAGTAGGTAGGGAATTCACCGAAAGGACTGACTTCTGCTAGGATCATGGATAGTGCACAGAAGGCAATTTATATAGGTGTGGATATGGATTTGAACTACATCCCACATACCCGGCATTACTGTGCTTATTCACATGTTCATCCTGTACTTGACAACCATTTGCTGAGCATTTTTAAATTTGGCATCCTCGCATAGGCCAATGAGCAGGACACCGTAAAACAAAAATTGAGGTGAATTAAGATGTTGACTGCAGCATTCTAAATTTCCACAAAGGTAATTAAGAATCAGAAAAAATCCGTAGTTAGCATAAAAGTACTTAAAACTCATCTGTAAACTTGAATTATTTTCGTTTTCTTACATTTTGAAATGACAACTTTGACTTAAGAAGCATCTAGATTTTCTACCCTTCTTTTTCCTTCTTAAGTTCAGGAGAAAACATTCTAGTATCTAATGTGAAGGAGAGCAGAATTTGTCAGCCCAAATAGGCCTCTTTAGCATAAGGATTATTTTAGGCTGATTATTTTTAAGAAACAGCAGACACTGGAGAAGCTCTGAAAATGAGGTAGAAGTTACCCTTTTGTAAGAGACATTTACATTTACAAGGGAAATCTCCATTTGTAAAGATGTCTCCCAGCTGTACCAGGAAGAGGGCAAAGACCAAATCTCTAGAAACTCTTATCAGTGAAGAAGGCAGAGACTTCTGCAAAACAAAAATACCATTTTTTATACTGTGTTTTGCCTGAAAACCTCCCATAACTGGACCCCTCCCCCCAATATCTTTTGTCTTTAGCTGGAGATGGTATTTAAGGTGAAAGTGTGGTACACTTTGGGGAGATAATAAGTTTTCCTGTGTACCTCCCTTATATACTGGATTTATACATGTTATTAACTTGTTTGCTTTTCTCCTGTTAATCTGCTCTGTTACTAAAGGGATTGAGGTATTAGCCAAGAATCTAGGATAGAGGGAAAAATATTTTTTCTCCCCTACAGATAATTCAAATTGTCCCTTTTGGATAGAAGATACACATTCCGGCACTTACTTGTATTACCATAGAGAGGAAGTGCAAAAAAAGTTACCCTATTGGTCAGAGTGCAACTACAAAACAAAAATTTATGTATTTATTTATTTATTTAGGTCCATGTGCTTGGTTTTTGTTGTTGTTGTTGTTGTTGTTCATCCCTCTTATGATTTTTATGTTGAATGCTAGTAAGACAGCCCCAGGGTCAGTCCCAGCCCATCATGCGCATTTTAATGACTTGAGATGGAAACACCTGGTATTTATTTTTGGTTGTAATTGGCAGATTATATAACCTACTAACAATGTAATTGGTAACTTTACACAGCTCAGGATGTTTTGCCGCTAATGTTAAAATGTGATTGAAATGTAAATACAGTAGCAAGTATTGCAGATAGCAATGAGTTCTAATATTTTTATTTAAAAATGTAATCAAATTGGAAGAGCAAGTTATAAACAATTTAATGAATAACTTAGGGTAAAACTGTATCTCTTCTCACTGAACATTGATTAGCTATTGCATTAATCCAATAATTGAGATGTTTTGCTTTTTTATTGTCACTTTTATCACACGGCAGTATCTATTTTGAATTAATCAGTGACATTGTCAGGCAAAAAGGCTTCCAACATTTAAAAAAATCTTATGCTTTTTATGTGAAAGACCTTTTTATATCTTGGCAATGTAATATAATTCTGCTGCACTAAAGGTAGAGGAGAGATATGTGTGCCATTTTTGAATGAAATATTCATGTTCAGACTTTTTTTTTTTTTTTTTTTGCTTTTTCTTTTCTTTCCTTTTTCATTTATATGATAAGATGAGGTTTCTCTTTTGGTAAAAGAGAAATTGACCGGCTCTTTAACAAAGGATTTTTCACACCAGTTTTGAAGCTTTATCTCTGTATATCAGCTTATATCTTCTGCAGCTGTTCCTACCAATACCATAGATAAATAAGTGAAATCAGTAGCAAGAGAATTGTTCTTTATAGATTGAGTCCTGCATCAGGTTGGCACTATCACCTCTTTGGGTCGTCACCTTTTTTATGGTGATTGGCATATCTGATCTGACATTTTCCAGCCTGCCTTTCCATTGGCTGAATTTCTCTGTTAGCCCTCCCAAAGGCACAACCTTGGACCCTGTGCTTTGTCCAACAGCTGTGCTTCTCAGGAGTAGCTAAGCATTTTCATGAGGAAAGGACAGAGAGGTTAGGAAAAAGTGTCAATCATCTCTAGTTCTATTGCATTCCCCACTGCCCTGGAGATAAAAAGAATATCATTTAGGTGACTTCAGCATAAATACTATTATGTTCACTTATGTCTAATTGTACCATCTTGTCTGGCCTGGTCCAATTAATATAATTTGTGGAATCACAAGTCTATTTCAAAATATATATTAATTAGGAGATTATTGTAAATAAATATATATGTGATGATGAAATAAACCTTTTAGAAACTAATCACATAGAGTTCCTAAACTACTTTTACATATGTCATTATACTTTTATAAAACTATTGTAAAAGATAATGGTTTACTTTAGGAATAGGACTTTGTATATTCTATAAAGGAAGGTTAATCACTAAAACTTGCCACCAAAATTCAACTGATTAAATTAGAAGATCTAATTGACTTTATTCAATGATTCGTGAACAGGTAACATCCCATCTAGCACACAGAAAGGAACTTCAAGGAGCTATACAAAACAGAAGACTTTTAAACAAAGACTTTTAAAGACTTTAAAGGTGGGAAAAGGAGGTTTCTGGCAAAGAGTGGATTGTTTCAGGCACAGTCTCCTTACCTCACTAGAGCTAACTGGGTAATTCCAGACTGTGCTAGTTAAAGATCACCTTTCTGGGACAGGCTGAAATTGCAGTTAGGTTGGGTATTAAGTGTTGGTTTGCTGATGTGGGGCTTAGCAGGAGTGACTCCATTAGGGCCTGGTGTTTCTTTCTGTCTTTAACAAGCTCTAAAGCAAACAGTCTTTCCCCAGTGACAGAAAGGAACCTTTCGAATGCTAACATATATTTGAAATTAGTATATGAAAAGATTTGTAGCCCCGTACATAGATTGCCTAGAAATTTATGCTTAAAGATGAAAAAGTAAGATATACACAAATCAATTAGAAATAGCGGCATATTTTTCTGAATTGTTTCATAGGATTTTTCCTTGGTAATATGAAGTAAGTATTGAGCTAAAATTTATTTCTACTTTTATTGATAGAGTTTTGTTTCCAAAGTATTAAAATATTCAAAGTAAAGAATAATCGAAATTTATTGAAGACATAGGAAATCATAAAAACCCACTGATGTGAAATTAGGTCACATCCAAGCAAATATGCTTTTGTGAATGTCTGCATTTTAGCTATATTGCCTGAAAATTTTCAATAGCCACACAAATTCATTGTAATCACAAAAGCATTTAAGAAAATTAAGTTGCAATGTAGCACAAGTATTTTATCTTTTACAAAAAAAAATGTTTCTAAAATGATCTCAAGGGATTGCGTTTCTTTTCTTTTCATAAGGATTCTTAGCAAATCTGGTGGGGAAATGTTTACCATAAACACACTAGTAACTTTGATGAAATAAATTATTTTGCTATCGGGGGTAGGAGAGGAGGAAAAAGCCTGTTCACTTTGTTAAGGAGCTGATCTAAAATGCATCAGCTGTCATCTGCGCTGTCCCCGTTTGACAGTTCAATACCTCCTCATCTTCTGAGAATGGCATTGCTGAACTCTGAGTAAACGGTGACTGTATGCAAACTGTCAAAGGGAGCCTGACATATCATTAGTACTGACCTCCATGATGACAGTCACAACATGAAACCAAACAGCACAGCTAATTTTCATTAGAGTTCAAATTAATCTCTAAATCTTTCCATCCCGGACTGTGCAAAGCAAGTCCCAGAAAGAAGGCATGTGATGAACTGTGTGATAGGCGGACACAATCTTAATGCTTAGGAATCCTAACATAAAAGTCTGCATTCTAAAAGGCTCAGTGCGATGATTTTCATAACTCAGGCAAAATGCAGCCTTTGCGACCAACAGTGGGACTAAATTAGTGTGTGGTAACTCACAGCAAGTATTACAAATTGCCCAATCTCAGCGGCGCTGCGGCTTTAATTCCCTCTGAGCTCAGATGCTTCTGAGGCACGCAGGTATGGCGTGGCGTGCCAAGCTCTCCGACGCTTCTTTGCCCAGCTGCTCCCTGGCCTTACTTCAGCATGAAGTGCGTGGGGAAATGCACAACACGTGACCTCCAGTGTGAGAGAGCCAGCAAGGGAACAGGACCAGCAAGTGTCATATTGAAAACACTGTGCAGTGATGCAAATGCACCAATTTTCTGGCGTTTGCTCTTCAGATTTCAAGAAGTCACAGAGCTAGGTCATCTGGGGGAAACAATCCTCCTCCTAGCCCCAGGACCTTAATGATCACACATGACCCATCCTCTCACCCTGGGAGAGTCAAACCAAATGACCCTTGGTCCTGACAAAGCCTGTTTACTAAAGCCATCAACACATTCGGCTTCAAGTTGTCAAGTCATACATCCAGCATATGTGATTCTCTGAGTATTTGTTCAACTCCATCTGGGGGAAAATGCATTTTAAAGATTAAAGGATTGATTTCAAATATTTAAACTGCCTATTTCCGTATCTTAATATATAAGTTGATTTCTTACAGAACAAGCCAAATTTTCCCAGAAAAGTATATTGGGCATCTTTCCAAGAGCATTAAATCTTTGAGGTAGCCCTGGTCCCGTTGCTCAAATTACTGCCTCCGTGCATTAAATATTGGCCTGTTTAGTAGCTCTGGGTATGCAAAAATAGGTAAGCCACAATACGTACTGGAAAACAAGCTCAAAATCTGAGACATTAACTGTGGGATACTGAAGGGCAAGATCAGCCAACTAAGTTGGGAGTTTAGCAATCAGATATGGAATAGTTCATTTTGTGCAAAGGCTCTGGACAGCTGGTGAGGGAAAGTGGCAGAGCTACAAACAGTGACAGGCTCTGGAGACAGTGACTACATTAGCAACAGTGATGTATATACAGTGACTCATTTTTTTTCCACTTTCAGCCATCCTCACATAAATAGCAACAGCATCAGCAACAATAACTAAGCTGAGATATGAAACATCAATGATATATTTTACATTTTCTCAACATTGGGACATTTGTCATAACTTAATGGAAGCCACATGGCATAGTAGAGAGAGCACAGGGCTTTGAAGTCATACAGACTATGGTTTCAATCCTGCTTTTTGATCCTTCCTGGTTTTGTGACCTTGAAAGGGTTAAACTCTTTTATTATCAGTTCTTCTTCTGTAAGATAGTGATAATAACCTCCAAGCTACTTACCTAAGTATGGATTAGAAATGATATATGTGAATAGAGAGTATCGCTGGCGTATCAAGTGCTGATTATAGATTTTGCTTGGTGAGGCTGGATTTCCGGAGAGTATTATTTTCTGCTCGATGCTTGAACTAAAATTTAGGTAACGGCTAACAGGTTAAGACTGTTTTGACTTGAATTTTGTGTTTTGAATATTTGGGTTTCCCCCGAAGTACAGTTACCTGTGTCAAAAGTAATTTAAACCTTTTATTTACTCAATTTTATTTTTCTCATAAAATTGAGGATAACTAGTTAATGGCACATGTTGACCACAAGGAGGAGCTCAAGATTCCTTTATCCTCTCACTCATTCCCTTAGAATGGGATAAATCAAAGGACAGCGGAGGTCCAGGTGTCATGGGTAAGTTTGTCTCTGCCTATACCTTAGGACTGTCATGCTATCCCATTGCAGCTTCTCTTCAGCTTCATCACACTGGAGCTGTAACCTCTGAGGTAATTACAAGGTTATTGGATTAAGTGAAGGCCTCTTCCAATATGAAGGGCTACATCTCTCAGAAGGCCTTGCATGGGGAGAATTCATGTAGTTGTTCTCTACACAACTACAGAGGGAAAACACCTTTTATTTTCTTTACTCTTCTTTGATCTGGTCTTTTCTTCCCCCTGGAGTGGTAATTTTTTAAGAACTATGATCTGGAAATAGGTTTAGGGAGAAAGAGATCAAGTAGGTTTCTTGACCTACTTAGCTGCCTTGTTTCAATGACAAGAATCTTTGCTATCCTACAGAGATCAGGCTGATGACACACAAGGAGATTTCATCAAGAGTTGTGTTAGTATACGCTTTACTTGCAACTTAATACTACAAGAGATCGATTGCTGCATATTTGAGCTTTCAGGATCCTAGATCAGGATGCCAGGCAAAAAATCATTCTTTACCTTAGTCTCTTCTTACAGGCAGCCATAGTGCATCCTCAGAACTTGGGTTCAAATCGTGGCTCTGCCATTTGTTAGTTGTATGAACTTGGGTAAATTCCTTACTCTTCATGTGCTTGTTTCCTGATCTGTAAAATTAAGATTATAAAAATACATTTCTCATAAGGTTGTTAATTCATTTATTTATCAGATATTGATTGAGCCCCTGCTAGTTGACAGACACTACTCTAGACTTTAAAATATGATGTTTAACAACAAGCACTTGGTCTGCACAAGCTATGTTCTAATGAAGGATATTGACAATAAATGAATATATACATTCAATAAATGAATTATATATATTTAATATAAATATAAAGAAAATATATAATTAAATATAAATATATATATATATATATATATTTCTGTCTCTCTCTCAAAAATGAATATACATTAAAAAAATTACCTGAGCAAAGGGGAAAGTGTAAGTGATATGGTCAGAAAGGGTCAAGAGACAGATAATGAAATGTCCTTTTGGGCCATTGAAAGAACTTCAGCTTTTATTCTATGTATGGTGAGAAGGTATGTCCTTCTGAGCAGAAAGTGACCCAATAGGATTTCCATTTTGATGACATGTGGACAGTGAAACATAGGCAAGTCCAGATTGGATGCAGAGAAACATTGGAAGTTATAAAAGTGGCCCAGCCAATGATTATGGCTTGGACTGGGGCATATGTGTAAACGTAATGGGGGAAGAAAGAGATTAGAAATATATTTGAATAGTAGAGCTAACAGAATTTTCTCATGGACATGTAGGGTAGGATATGAAAGAAATGTGAATGTGAAGTTTCTGCCTAAGAATAAATGGCAGTGCTAGGAGAGAGGAAGAATAATACGTATATCAAGAGTTCCTTTGAGGTGCTTGCTTAACATCAAAGTAGAGATTTTACGAATATTCTGATAATTACTAAAGTCTTAAAACCATGTTTTACACATTAGAAGAACTCAAAGAACCATAGCTATTATTTCTATTTCAATTTCTCCTTTATCATCTGACATAATATTGACAGAGAAGGTGAATATGTGCACAGATCAAGGATAAAAGTGCTGCATGGGGACAATAGGGCTACAGTACTGAGAGCTGAAATTATTCTGGATGAAATCCCCTGCCTAAGTAACAGCATCTGGCATTTGCAGGATTAGCATTTATTAAGCAGGCTGGATGTATGGAATTTAGGGATTCAGATATGCCCTGGTCAATTCTTTATGGGCCTCATTGGAGACAAAATTAGATGAATAGAAGCTATCTTTATTTTTAAGTAATTGTTCAGAGGGAAAAAAAAACACACACACACATACCTGGATAAGACTTTTTACTGTATAGACCACTGACTGTTTTTTCTTCCTGTATAATTGAAACTATTTCTATTTTTAGGTCTAGTAGAATATATTCTTCCAACTCACCTAGGATCCTTCTAATATTGTCCATGGTGCTTTTGAACATGAATAACTTTGTGTCAAAGACTATTGCAGAGAATTTCAACTAGCTTTTTAAGTTATATTTTAATATTTTAAATAGAGAGGGTAAAGTACTTTCAATATAAATGGAGATATGGGTACTAAAATTATTTTGAATATATATTAGGAGACGTTTTTAACACAGAAAGACCTAGAGGACAAAATCATGGGTAGTTATGTCCCTACCACAGAACATTATCAGAGATAAGCAATTTTTTCCATAATCACTTCAGAATTTTTTGAAGAACAAAACACTATAGGCACAGTTGAAATCCCTTATGTTTGTCTCCCAGGTCTCATTCTTGTTGACTACCCCAAAGAGAAAAATTACCTTGATTCGCAGTGTAGTTTTTCTTACACATCTTTCTAACTTGTGTTATATAGCTATGTATTCAAATACAGACTTTAGTATTTTTGCAGGTATATGGCTTTATCTAAAGAGTAACAGTCCACACCTTAATCATTTGCACTCAACCTTATACTTGTAAAAGTTATCCATTTTGATACATATACCTTTTGGCCATTTATTTTCATTTTTGGAAATACGCTGTAATGCATTAATATAGCATATTACTTCATTCTCTAGTTTGTAGACTTTTAAGTTGATATTGTTTTTCAATATTAAAATGAAGTTGCAAATTATTTTTTTCTATATAATCTCCTTGTGCACAAATTCACTATTTCCTCTCAGGCACAGACTATTCCCAGTGTGATACAAATGGATTTGAGTATATCAATATAGTTGTGCCCTTGGGCCTCTGAGCAGCTGGTGGCAAAGGAGAAGGAGCCTCCACATGTTGCCTCCTAGAACAGCTTCATTTATTTATAGGTGATCCTTCAACAGTATGGGGTTAGGGATGCTGACCTCCCAGACAGTAGAAAATCCATGTATAACTTTTGAGTCCCCTAAAACTTAAGAACTACTAATAGCCTATTGTTGACCAGAAGCCTTATTGATAAGATAAACAGGCAATTAACAGATATTTTACATGTCATATATATCATGTGCTGTAATATTACAATAAAATAGAGAAACAAAAATGTTAGGAATATCATAAGAGAAAACACATTTACAGTATTGTACTGTATCAAAAAGCATCTGTGTGTAAGTGGACCCATTTAATTCAAACTCATGTTGCTCAGGAATCAACTTTACTTTAGTAGGTGTTCAAATATCATTCAGACATGTTTTATGGCAAGGTAATATTTAGGAAACACATTCAGCTTATGTAGCTAAAAGTGGAATTTGTAGTAATCGGGTGTGCAGAACAGAGTTGACATGGCAAGACCGAATGTTATCTTTTCAAAGGCCTGCTTATGAGGTTGGTCCTTACCTGACATCTGACATCTCTGAGAACTTGGATTTCAGGATGTTCTCACCACTCCCAAAACTGATAAAAGCAGTTCACCGTGCCTAAAATATTTGCATAAACAATACGACTACTACTGAATACCTGCTTTCCTTCTGGGGCTCTAGAATTTTGGTACATGCTGGGCAGAAGACAGTATGTGGCTGGCCTCCAATAAAAACCCTGAGCACTAAGTCTCTAACAAACTTTCCTGAGAGATACCCTTGTGTTGTCATAAGTCATAGCTTTGAGAGCTCTGTGCATCCTCTGTAATGCCACTGGAAGAGGACTGCAACCTGTGACTGGTTTCTGCCAGATTTCATTCATGTGGCTTTTCACTTTGATGATTTTACTCTGTATTCTTTTTGCTGTAACAATCATAGTAATGAGTATGATTCCATGCTGCATCTCGAGAGTCCTCCTCTTGGAGAATCATCAGATCTGGAGGTGGTCTTGGGGATTTCCCAACATGGAATATTGCTACATTATTCTTACTGTGCGAGCTTCATTCGAAGCATTTCTGGTTTGTGACTTGTAAACCAGGTGCGATGTGTTCTGTCTTGCAACTCAGAAGATCCTAATTCTTTTTTTTTTTTTTTTTGAGAGAGAGAGAGAGAGAGAGAGAGAGGAAAGTGGAAGAGGGAGAGAAAAAGAATCCCAAGCAGACTCCATGCTCAGCACAGAGCCCAATGCAGGGCTCGATCCCACAACTCTGGGATCATGACCTAAGCTAAAATCAAGAGTCAGATACTCAGCCTACTGAGCCACCCAGGCACGCCTGAATATTCTGATTCTTCATCCGGATCCCAGAGCCTTCAGTGCAGATCCTCTGAAAAAAAAAAGGAAGCTTCTTCTTGGTGGATGCCCTTATTAGTGAGCAAGCAGCCAGGCTCCAGTGGGGAAGCTGAGTGTGGGCCATCTGTTACATCCTTTGCTTTTCTGTACACCCCTTATGATTCACTTGTTTCATTTCACATCATAATATTTTTCCACTTCAGGAATTTCCTTATGGCTTGATTTCAAGCCATGGTCCACTTCTGTAACACCCCTCCTTTCCATTACTATTAATCATTATTTAATACTTTGCTTATAATTATCTCTGTACTTCTCAATAAGTACCCCAAAGATGAACTGTCTTTAAATGTCTTTTAAAAAAGAATATTTTTGTCTCATTATTTTAATAATATCATAAATTTAACTGATTCTTTTCTCAGTGTATTCATTTTTCTATTCACTGTACTTACTGAACTAAAGATAGATAGGTATATGTGTATGTATATATGTATATGTATCATACTACATACATACGTACAAAGCACACTCTAGAATATCTCAAGCAAATGCTCGTATTTTGGAAAAGCATTTAGATTGACGAGTTAAATATCCTCATCTCTTAAAGGATTAATTGCTGATTACTTAATTAAGTATTTAATTTAATTAAGAGGCTTCACTTGGAATAGATACGTTAAAAACACCTGTTTGGATTTTCACTGTTGCTTTTGTTTCTGAGAAATCATGTTTTGCCAATATTTTGATATGAAAAGTGATTTCTAACCAAAGAAGCCTCTCAATTAAATTTTTTTCTTAGAAATAATAAGGAAAATGGAAGAATAACTTTTGAAGTTAGTCATTATATTTCTGTCTTAAAAAATTTTACCCAGACTTCAAATTTTGCTCTCTACAAAATGCTCTGAGCCACATTATTCAAGGTAATGTATTATCATTTCTGAGAGTAAATTTGGCAGCTTTGGTAGGTTCTTTAGTTGTTTCATAGCACATAAATGCATTTAGCAAGTAACATCCCATAATAAGGCTTATTTTACCAAGTAGGTTATAGATTCCTGGATGATAAGGAGACATGATATAAGGCTAAGGTAGGGTGTCATAATGATGCCTGGCCTCGTGATAGATGCACAGCAGCTGGACACACACACACACACACACACACCACTGCTAAATATATAAATAGGGGGCTTACTGTTGACAAAAGAATAGAAAGTATATGGTTTTTTTTTTTAACTTCATCAATGAGTCACCAAAGGGAAGACATCTTATAATGACTTTTTTTCTAAAGTTTCCAAGTTTGGACCAAACTTCTCCCAGACACCTCATCTGGGATCACTAGCACCTGGGAAAGCCAGTAGGCTACTCTGGCTTCCAGACTTGTAAAAATGATGATGCCTCATTCTTAGAAGTGATTTTTCAAAGAGTTCTCATCCAATTTCACTTTCAAGGCTTGCTTGCTGTGGTCCATCCCTCTTCTATTTACTGCACAGCATCCACTTAGATACCCTGCAGTAATTGTTAATGTAACTGCTTTTGAAAAAATAGTGCTGCCAAGGGATAGAACACATGTTGCCTGCATTAGAACTTACTTAAAAATCAAGTGTTTTGGATGTCAAAACCAGTACAAACCTTAGGGACCTGACACTTAGATATCAGTTCTTTGCCATTATGAGAAAAATGCTTCAAGCAGAGTCAAAGAGATTTCTAGATGGTCCCATAAAAGAAAACATTACATATTAAAGGTTAATAAGTAGGTAGGACTTTTTATTGTGTACTTCACTGGCAAAGGTGAAAAAGAAATGAAAATTATGATGCATTTTTTGAAAATATAATGAAATCTAGAATAAAAAGATAGATTTGTTTTAGTGTTGTCATGGGTGCATTCAACTCATATGAATTTGGGTAAAATAGTTTACTGAGTGCCAATGAATCCTATAATTTTAGACAGGAAGGAGCTAAATTGAAAACCTACTTTGGAGATGTCAAAATTTTTTGAACATGAAAATCTTTTATTTTAAAACATCAAACAGGGGCGCCTGGGTGGCGCAGTCGGTTGAGCGTCCGACTTCAGCCAGGTCACGATCTCGCGGTCCATGAGTTCGAGCCCCGCGTCGGGCTCTGGGCTGATGGCTCGGAGCCTGGATCCTGTTTCCGATTCTGTGTCTCCCTCTCTCTCTGCCCCTCCCCCGTTCATGCTCTGTCTCTCTCTGTCCCAAAAAGTAAATAAACGTTGAAAAAAAAAAATTAAAAAAAAAAAAAACATCAAACAAAAAGGTTGTGTTTTCAATGCCTGATAACTTACAGAACATTTAAATATTTTTTAAGCTAGTATAATTTCAGTAGTGTTACTAAGTGTATACATACCTTTTCAAGATATTTTCTCTATTATGTATACACTCAGCACTTGGAGCATATGTGGATTCACCAACCACTTGAAATTACACCATTACCCTCCTCTTCTTCACTCCTGTAAAGTATCTGATCAAAAAGTTCAGACCCATGATTTAGAATAAGAAAAATCTGAAATCCAGGAAGTAAGTGATTTACATATAACTATGGATGTTCTAATAAACAAAAGACAAAGCCAGGACTCAATATCAGGTCTTCTGATTTTTAAGACTGCTTCCTGGGGTGCCTGGGTGGCTCAGTGGGTTAAGCATCCAACTCCGGCTTAGGTCATGATCTCACGGTTCATGGGTTCGAGCCCCATGTCAGGCTCTGTGCTGACAGCTCAGAGGCTGGAGCCTGCTTCAGATTCTGTGTCTCCCTCTCTCCTTCTCTCTCTGCCTCTCCCCTGCTCATGCCCTGTCTGTCTGTCTCTCTCTTTCTCTCTCACACACACAAATAAATAAACATTTAAAAAATTGAAAAAAAAAAAAAAAAAGATTCTGCTTCCTGAAGACTAGTCCTTTGCATTAAGGATATTGTTGGATAGCCAGAAAGGCATGAATAAACTTTAGTCTGGCTGGCATTTCAAAACAAGGAAAATGCTATTACTACAATCAAGGTCAACTTAAATCTGACCTTTTACTTTGTAGTCTAGGTAATGAGGTCCTTCCCAGAATGGGAAGAAATGGGTATGCCAAGAGGAGAGGAAGAGCAGAGGAAAATACCACTGGTCCCTTACTGTCAATTATCCTTTGTTTTCCATATCTGCTCTGGCTTATTTATTTCCACTCAGTACTGGTCCCTGGGAACAGTAGCTCCAAAGGAGAGGGTCTTCTTACTAAGGGTCTTTCTGCAATACTGTTATACCCTCATGTCCATTACAGCCAGGGGTAAGTTTGTGTGGTGAGGTCTGCAACTTTGTACTGAGAGTTTCTGTTCTGAATTCAGTAAGAGAAAACAGCAGGTGATACACTATTTTATTCAGTTCTTTAAGTAGGGAGGTATTGGTGGACAAAGATTGTAACTAACTATAATAGGTGTGGCTTAGAGAACTATACATGGTAGCTACCCACTAATATTTAAAGGCTGAGCAGCCCAGGGGCAGAGTGTAAATTTAGCCAGATTGAAACAAGTAGGCAGGGGGAGGAAATATTATTAAAACAAAACATCATAATTCAAACGGAGAGAAAAGATGACTCTACCTGTAAATAATGGATTAAATAAGTAAGTAATATGGTGAGGTGGAGGTCAGATGGAAAGATACTTCTTTTATGGGAGGCTCCTGTTTTGGGAAAGGAGTTTTCTGGGGTATGGGGTAGGCAATATTAAGAAGTTCATTGAAGTCAGGAAGAGATAGAGAACACAGGTTAACTGTTAGAGCAAAATGATCTCCCCACATTCTTCTCTGCCTAATGGAGAAATATTTTATTCTAAATCCAACAAGTACTGAATTCCTGAAAATGTATGTGACTGTTTTTTTGTGGGGTATGTTAAATGAAAGTATGGCAACTCTCTGATTTTGAAAGAAGTTCTACATGACATGATTATTAATAGAATTTTGAATATACTGATTGCCTAAAGCCTTCAATTTCGCTGTAATAAAATAGAGCATTTCCTTTAAAGAAGTTAAATAAACTTTAACAAAAAGATAAACCATACATCAGTGTTAGAATGGATTATTTTAACAGCCAGTAAAAAAACTATATAACAATTGTTCACTGCAATCCTTTCCTCTGAGTCCTCTTTACCCACCAAGAACTGATTTGCTTATTAGGTCAGGCAGTGATTTGCAGAAATGTCACTTACGATGGGTCTTTCTGCAGTGCTGTTACACTATCTTGTCCCTTTACAGCCAATGGTAAGTTTTTGAAGTAAGGCCTGCAATTTTGTACTGAGAGTTGCTATTCTGAACTCAGTAAGAAAAACCATTAGATTAGAAAGCAGGTGACACACCATTTTACCCAGTTTTCTGACTAAGGCCGGAGGGATTGATTTATGGACAAAGATTAAAAACGGACAATGGGTGTGGCTCAGCTAAATGAGAGCTATAAATGATAGCTACCCACTAATATTTAAAGCCTGAACAGTCCAGGGGCAGAGTGTAATTTTAGCCAGGTTGAAGTAAGAATATGGGGTAAAAGAGGGTAGAACAAAATCAGTATAATCTAACCAGAAGAAAATGTCACTATGAATTAGTTTGCAAGAAAGAAAGAGGAAGCACTTCATTTACACATATATATATATATTTTTTAATAACAGTTTAAGTAAAGTACTTCCACACTTTGAAATGTAGCTTCAATTTACAATGATACTACCTAGGAAGATGAGAATGGAGAATGGTATGACCCAACATGTGAATGATTTTGGGGATGAGAAGGTATGTCAGGAACTACTGGCTATTAATGGCTTTGGGTTTGTTAAACCTTAATAAATAGAATTTTAGTGTAGATAGTTTGGGAAATATAGGACGGTTTTTATTTTACCTATAAGTAAGGAGGGGGTCATTTGCAACTGGCAAAATTAAGAACCCAAACAAGAAGCTTTTGAAAAATGCTGGAGGTAAAAAACCTATATAGAATAATGTCTCTGATATGTAAAATAACAGATTTCTGTGTACTGGTGTATAATGTTTATTGCCCTACATATTCTACATCACTTACATTTCCACTCCTCTCCATTTCCACATCACTTAATAATTTTTCATAAATCTTAGATCCCACTAATCTTAATTTTTCCTTGAGTTTTTAGACTGAATCTGACATGAAAATACCTCAAGCTTCTGCAAGTCCTGTCTTCATATTATTATTATTTGTTGTTGTTGTTGTTAAAATATAACTTTTAGTATTTGCTTTGCTAAGGAAAAATGATAAATTGCTTTAGTTTTATATCAATGAAAATATATTTATTTGGCCAATATGCCCATATCATGTTATTTGATACAAAAATCAAACTTGAGGGGCGCGTGGGTGGCTCAGTCGATTAAGGCTCTGATTTTGGCTCAGGTCATGATCTCACGGCTCCTGAGTTTGAGCCCTGCACATCGGGCTCTGTGCTGACAGCTCAGAGCCTGGATCCTGCTTCAGATTCTGTGTCTCCCTCTCTCTCTGCCCCTTCCCTGCTCACACTCTGTCTTTCTCAAAAATAAATAAACATTAAAAATTTTTTTAAATCAAAGTTGAGATTTATTTCTCTCAGAGCAATTAATGTTTTAATTTATTGCCCTCTACAATGTATTTGTTAAAAAAGAATTATAATTTTTTTCTTTTTTGGCCTAAGAATGATTTCTTTATAGATAATCCAGTTTTTCTCTGACAGCTTTATATACACACACACACACACACACACACACACACACACACACATATATATTTCATTCTTGCTGTTTTGCAGCTTTAGTGTATCCTCGTCCTCTTTCTATGTGAGCACAATTGTGATCTAAAGATGTAATAATTTAGAGTCTCAGCAACTCTCTTCAATGTTTCTCTCCCTTTTGACAGTCTTCTGTTGGAACTTCCCATTAGACGTGTGACTTTCAGATCCACCCTCTAGGTCTCCTCATTGCTATTTGCTTTGGTTCTTCAAATTTGTGGTATTTTAAAAATCACCACATCTCTCCTTAAATGAATTCTGTCTTAAAGTTTATAGAGTTCCATTTTTGTTCAAATCTAACCCTGAGTGTTTACATAATTTACCTTAAGGTTTTTTTTTTTTCAATTAACGGAAGCCTATATTTTACATTATACCTTATACCTATACATTCTGTAGGCATAAGAAATATATAGTGACATATATCCTTCCTTATAATATCACACAAAGTATTTTCACTGAATCTATGCTCCGCCTACTAATCTGCCTTTCTTCTTTAACCTCTGGCAACGACTGATCTTTTTATTTTCTCCATAGTCTCCATAGGTTTTTGCTTTGTCCAGAATGCAAAAATCATACAGTATGCAGCCTTTTCAGATTTGCTTCTCTCACTTAGTAATATGCACTTTTCTTCCAAGTCTTTTCATGGCTTGATAACTCAATTCTTTGAATTAGTAATATTCCATTGTACGGATGCCCCACAATTCATTTATTCATTCATTCGTCTTTTGAGGGATTCCTTGGCTGCTTTCCAGTTTTGGAAATCATGAGTAAAATACCTATAGATACCTGTGCGCAGGTTTTTGTGTAGACATAAGTTTCCACTCATTTGGGTAAATACCAAGGAGCATAACTGCTGGATTGTATGGGGGGAAATGTTTATTTTTAGTTTTATAAGAAACTGCCAATTGTCATCTAAAGTGACTATACTATTCCCACCAGCAACGAAGTTTCTGTTGCTTTGCAAACTTTCTAGCATTTGGTGTTGTCAGTGTTTTGCATTTTAGCCATTAAAATAGGTATGCGTTTGTATCCTCTTCTTTTATTTTTAATTTGCATTTCCCTGCTTACATATGAAGATGAGCATCTTCTGATATGCTTATTTTCCATATGCATATCTTCCGTGGTGAGGTGTCTTAAGAGCTTTGGCCCATGTTTCAATTGGATTGTTTGTTTTCTTATTATAGAGTTTTAAGAGTTCTTTGTTATAGTTTGGATAATAGTCCTTTATCAGATATGTGTTTTGTGAATATTTCCTCCCAGTCTGTGGCTTGTCTTTTTACTTGCTTTACAGTGTCTTCTGCAGAGTGTGTGTGTGTGTGTGTGTGTGTGTGTGTGTGTTTAATTTTAAAAGTCAAACTTCATGATGTTCTTCTTGCATGGATCATGCTTTTGGTGTTGTATCAAAGAAGTCATCACCACACTCATGGTCACCTAGATTTTCTTTAATTTTCTAGGCATTTTATTGTCCTGCATTTTGCATTGAATTCTGTGATCCATTTTGAGGTGTTTTTTTTTTTCTTTTGAAAAGGTCTGTGTCTATCTATGATGATGATGATGATGCAGCATGTGGATGTTCGTTTTTCCAGCACCATTTGTTGAAAAGACTATTCTTTCTCCATGAATAGATTTTGCTCCATTAGTAAAGATCAGTTGACTCTATTAGGTCTACTTCTGTGCTCTCTATTCTGTTCCACCGATCTCTTTGTCTATTCTTTTGCCAATAGCACTCTGTTTTGATTACTGTAGCTTAATGGTAATCTTGAAGTTAGAAAAAGTCAGTCCTCTAACTTCAATATTGTGTTGATTATTCTGCATCTTTGGCCTTCACATATAAACTTTAGAATTAGTTTTTCAATATCCTCAAAATAACTTGCTGAGATTTTAATTGGGATTGCTGAATTTATAGATTCAAGTTGGGAAAAACTTACATCTTGACCATATTGCGTTTTCCTATCCATGAACATGGAATGGCTCTCCATTAATTTAGATCTTCTTTATATATATATATATACACATATATATATATATATACATATATATACACATATATATATATATATACATATATATACACATATATGTATATATATACATATATATACATATATATGTATATATATATATACATATGAATTTTGTAAATCTCTTATACAAATTTTGTTATACTTATGTCTAAGTATTTAATGTAAATACAATTATGTTTTTAAATTCCAAATTTTTCATTGCTGGTAAATAAGAAAGCAATTGACATTTGTATACCAACCTTGCAACCTGCAACTTTGTGATAATGGGAGAAGAGGTGTGAGGTTTAAAGAGTAAGAGGGATTTAGCACTGTACTACTGGCTTTGAGATGACAGAAGGGAGGCATGAGCCAGGGAATGTGGGCAACCTCTAGGAGATGAGAATGCCCCTTAGCTGACAGATAGAAGGGATAAAGGGACTTCAACTTATTTTACATATATGTAGCCTAATAAAATAATATATGCCAATTCATAGATTTGATAAGAGGGCTCTCAAACCAATTTTAAAGCATATCACCCAAGACTGTAGTCCAAAACTAGACCATAGATTTGGTTCAATAATAAATCTGCTGCTTTAGTGAACCATGAATAAATCACTACTGTCTCCACCTGCTGATACAGCTTTTTTACCAGGAACCTTATATTACAGTCACTAGTAAAATGCTGCCATTGGCATCACCAAATATCCAACACTTCTGCCATCAGACATGGCAGCAAAAATGAAAGTTTCACAGAGTTTTTTTAAATTGCTTACTTGTGAACTGAAGTCTTATTGATTAAACCTATTGGCAAACCCTGGACATAGTCCCATATCCTGGTTTGCAGGACCTGCCTAGAATTTGGGTTTCTACTCCTACATTGGGGAACTAGGATTCATTATGTCAGTGTATCACCAAATATGTTTTATGATTTCAAATATACTATATGTAATGTTGGTAAAAGGAGAATACTAAACTTGTGGATATAGGATAACTTATCTGGGATAGAAAATACATAAATAAAAATGAGATATGTGAATATGCAGATAAAAGGACAGGTGAGTTTATGTAACAGGGTAAAATAGGATGGGAGCCAAGATTAATCTGGGTAGGCAGTGATCCCTGTTGCTTTGTTTGTAGAACTCTATCCTCCTATCATGACATTATAATAAAAATAAATTAATTGAATAGTGATCATGAGCCAGTCAAAGCAAAATCTTACAAACTTTGTTTTCAAGCATCCATTAAGAAGCATATGAGAAGTATTTCAATAGAGGGTAAAGGGATAAACCATATGGGGGATAGCTTGGACAGAAGTATAGCCAGATCTAATTATTCACTATTGTTACTTCTATAAAGTGGTCATGTACACTAAATCATTGCTCATAAACAGGCTTCGATTCCTGCAAGCCTCTGATCACATTTTTATCGACTGATTAAAACAAACTTTTTATGTGTGTTTCTTTTTGAAGATACCTTATTTAATATGTATTATTGGTTCCTTGACATTGAAGTCATGGCCAAGAGAACTATAACTCATATCTGAAAGAAGCCTGTCTAACACAAGGCACATGACAGCCTTCTTGCACTTAGGAACACTAGGCAGAACCTCAGCATTATACTTTGGGACTATTTAAAACAGAAAAAACACCCAAAAAAGCACAGAAATGTGAAAAGCATGGCACTAAAAAGACTGTGAAAGGATGCTTGTTTATAGTAAAAGAGCTGAGACAGAAGGCAGAGGGTTGCCTTGTTTGACCTCAGTTGGGAATGTGAGTCAGGTGGCTTAATTTTTTTTTTTTTTTTTTGCCTTTCTGCATATGTAGGAAGCCCATGAAATACAATGATCATAGGTTTTGGAGTTACACAATAAATTTGAGGTAATGAAGTTTGCAGATATGGAAACTATGTATAATGAGGCTCAACTACACATGGAGCACACAGAGCCTGCAGGCTGGTCTTTTCTCCCTCTAGCATCATCTCTACCATGTACATAAACCAAGTTTCCATGATCAGTGTTGCCTCACCTTTCCTTCTTGTTGATACCATGTCTGATAAGAACCCCAGGATGTAGCCTGGCAGCAAGCTCTGTATAATACATAACGCAAAATTGGGAATAACCTAAACTTCCAAGGAAGAGGGGCTTGGGCAATAATCTACATAAAATTGTCAATGTTGTGAGATCATCTGAAGTCATTAAATATTATGATATATGATTATTAAGCTTCAGTGATGTGGAAATACTTTTATGTATTACAAATGATAGATTCCATCCAGAATAGAGAAGAGTGTCATCAATTTTCATAATTAATATATGTGAAATATATTTTTCTATGAATAGGACTAACAGATTTTCATCAAAATTTCTATCATTGTCATTCTTAGATTGTGAACTTTGAGGTGTTTTATTATTGTTTAGGTTTATTTATTTTTGAGAGAGAGAGAGAGAGAGAGAGCAGGATTAGGGACAGAGAGAGAGGGAGGCAGAATCCCAAGCAGACTCCTTGCTGTCAACACAGAGCCCAGTGTGGGGATGAACTCACAGAACTGCAAGATTATGAACTGAGCTGAAATCAAGAGACGTTCAACCAACTGAGCCACCAAGGGGCCCTGAGGTGTTTTAATTTCCACTGGTTATCTTGATTTTCTACTTTTATACAATGATTACATTTTATTTGTGCATCTAAAGATACATATAAAATAGAAAAAAATTAGGGAGTTCAAATTAATTCAATGAATTACCAGTAATTATGCAGCATTGTCCATATGCAGAACTGTTTGTTTTCCTTCCCTTCCTGATTTTTATTTTCTTCTCATTTTCAGTACATATTTATGGTTCATCTAATCACATTGAAATGCTGTCAGTCAAAAATACAGGAGCTGAACTGAATTCACACTTTAGTTTATATATGGCCATTGATAAAAACTAAAATTTGAACTATTTTAGTAAAGACTAAGTTCAAAACTAAGAACATTATATAAGTGACATTATTTGAGCTTTAAAATAATCCTGTTAAATGAGTGAATATTATTTGCATTTTTTTATAGATGTGAAGTGCTGAAAGAAATAGTTTATTTAACTGTCTAAGAATACACAGCTAGCGAGATGTGAAAGTAAGATTTGTAGTCAGGGAGTCTAATTTCAGTGCCCATGTACAAGCCACTATGCTATTGGGCTGTCTCCAATAAGAACTTCCTGTTTTCTGCTTCATTGTCGCCGTTGGAAATACCCTATAAATTTGAAGAATATATTTTTGAAATGGACATTTTTTCCGTCTTGGGACAAAGAACTATTTGAGGAGGGAGATTAAGGTTTGGTGTGGGTGGAGGAGTTGAACAGGAAAGGAAGAGAGTAGAATTCCCTTGGAAACCTTGAAACAATCTAGCAGTTCCCCATGTTAATGCCTGCTTTCCATCTAACAAGTCAGAGAAAAATATCAATGGGCATTTTAGATTTTTTTTGCTCATAAACTCATTTGATTAATGATGTTAGCTGAGGAACATCAATTACAAAAGCACACTTTGCTCTAGGAAATCCCAAGATCCAGTCACAAAGGGATATTTATGGGAGAACACAAGAGATTTATGCTGTTTATGTAAAGCACTATATGTCTTGGATGATAGTTTGTTTATCTTGTACTTCAGAACAGGGATTCCAAAAATATGTATGCTATGAAAGACATCATAAGAGAAAGAGGCCCACAGTGTGATAAATGCACGCTTGCTTCAAGAACAAATTACTACCAAATAAACGGATCTCTTTAAAAATTTATGAAAGCAGAATATCCACTCACAACCAAATATCATTGGCTGGAAGAGAAAAAAAGAGACATCTACAGTAGTATATGTGCCTGCTAACTTTATTTTTCAGATTTCACATTGGAGCATATAATTTGCAAATTGCATGTTTAATCTTCCAGTTCATTCTGAGTGATTCAAAAGTGAGGAAGAATGCTACCACTAGCCCCTTCAGTGAGGATTTATCCTGTGATGCTGAACACACTTAAATTGTGTGGAAAAAGTCTGTAGCTAACAAAAAGAAAACCAAATAAAAACAAAATCAGAACTATAACCTGTGATACATTATTGGTACAAATTATCGTTGCTATCATTTATCTAATGTCTGCCATTTCCCAGGCATGTATGATATAACACAATATCATTAATTTCCAAACTTCTGTCCCAGATAGCCATTTTATTGCATGCTGACAGTTTAGCAAACAGGGCCTGGGTGACGAAATGTGACATGCTTAATAAAACTCCATTGAATTACGATGTATGTATTTTATTTATAACATATATTGTTGCACAAAGGTCCCGAACTTCCACACCAGGCACAGAGCTTATAATTGCTGAAATTCAGCTATATTAAAATCCCTACAACAAATCTTTGATATCAAAACCTGGTTTTGAAAGTTCAGTTTGCTTTGCACTTCATCTACTATATTCCACTAAAAACAAATATTGGTGCTGTGAGGCAACAGTAGGTGGGGAAGAGACTAGGACAAGGATAAGAAGAAAATTTTAAAGAGAAGGTCCAACTTGTAATCCAGCAGAAGTAATCCAAACTAGTGGGAAACAGGAAAGGAGAAGTAAAAAAGAAAAAAAAAATACCTTAAGTGTAAGATGTATACAAGATGGCAGAAATCATTCCTAAAATAACCAGAAATTTAAAATGTATTTAAGTAGGATAACTTTAAAAATTAAAGAGACTTTCCGATGAAATAAAAAAATAAAATAAAACTGTAGAAATATGTGGTCCACAATGAAGACACAGAGACTGAAATTTTAAATATGGACAAATATGCATTAGGCAAATATGAAAAAAAAAAGAAAACTAGAGTTTAAATTTTAATATATATCATTCTATGTCTGGACAGGAAAATATAAGCCTCTCTAGGTTTTTCAAAAAGAGAGAATTTAATGCAAGGAATTGTTTTTATTTTTTTATTTTTTAAAGTTTATTTATTTGAGAGACAGAGAGAGAGAGAGCATAGCTGAGGAGGGGCAGAGAGGGAGGGAACAGGATATGAAGTGGGCTCTAGGCTCTGTGCTGACAGCAGAGAGCCCAAGGCAAGGCTCGAACTCATGAACCTTGAAATCGTGTTCTGAGCCAAAGTCAGATGCTTAACTTACTGAGCGACCTAGGCGACCCAGGAATTATTTTTTAAATGTTGGAAATGTTAGAGAAGAAAAAGTGAAAAGGGGAGATACTTCCAAATAACCTCAGGAAGGTGTTAACAATCCTTAGACTCAAGGAACGTACATTGAAAATACCCTTTGTTGATGTTTGAAACACAACCCTCCCCCAAACCAAGAGCCTGCACTTGCCCGCCTGCCCAGCTGCTATGAGGCTGCAGTGGCACCTGTAGCGGCTGCTACTGGAGATGAAGCCCACAGTGGTCCCTTCTCCACCTGAGGCTGCATTGCTAGGAACTTTGCTTCTTGAAGGAAAACTCAAGTCTCCAAGTCTGCATTTGCCTGCCACCATTCATATCGACAGAAGCGCTGCTAGAGGAAGAAAACAAAAATAGGGGAAAATATGTTTTCCTTCCTCTGCTTTCCATTGTCTTTCCTGTGCCTTGCACTGACAGAACTTAATGGGGATCTTGTTGATAAAAGTGTTGATAGGGGCGCCTGGGTGGCTCAGTCGGTTAAGCAGCCGACTTCGGCTCAGGTCATGATCTCACTGTTTGTGAGCTCGAGCCCTGCATCGGGCTCTGTGCTGACAGCTCAAAGCCTGAAGCCTGCTTCAGATTCTGTGTCTCCCTCTCTCTGTTCCTCCCCCACTCGCACTCTGTCTCTGTCTCTCTCTCAAAAATAAATAAAGATAAAAAAATTTTTTTAAAGAATATATTTATTTATACACATATAAACACAGTCTTACATTTGAAAAAATAGAAGAATAAATTTGAAACAGAAGATTGCAGAGACTTTTGTATAATAATAGTTTTCACTTTTGACAAATAAGAAATCCATTATATTTTCAAAAATGAAACAATTTACAAACTTCTAAAATTAAAAATAAATTGAATAAATGAACAAGCTATATATCTTACTGGTTAAAAAAACACTCAGATAAATAATTCATCATAAGTGACTGTAAAGCACAGGGTTTTGACTGTAAAACACAGGGTTTTGGGGCGCCTGGGTGGCTCAGTCGGTTAAGCAGCCGACTTCGGCTCAGGTCACGATCTCGCGGTCCGTGAGTTCGAGCCCCGCGTCGGGCTCTGTGCTGACGGCTCAGAGCCTGGAGCCTGTTTCAGATTCTGTGTCTCCCTCTCTCTGACCCTCCCCCGTTCATGCTCTGTCTCTCTCTGTCTCAAAAATAAATAAACGTTAAAAAAAAATTAAAAAAAAAAAAAAATAAATAAATAAATAAAACACAGGGTTTTGACTGTACAAACAGTGGAATATATTCTAAAGGCAAAGGAAACTAATAAAAATTTGTAATTTTACTCCAAAATTTTAGTTTTTATGTTGATATTGTCATTTTAGAAAAATTTTGTTATAGATTTTATAGCATAGATTTATATTATAGATTTCAGTAATTATACTTTTTAGGAATTAAGATATTCAGTCTGAAAGGTAAAATGTAATAATGAAACTTTAAATATATATGCATAGCAATATTAAAAATAATTGAGACAAAAAGAATGTTTTTTAATGTTTCAAGACACATCATTAAGCTCTGTCCACTGACATGAGCGAATGTCAATACAATCCAGGAGCACTGAGTTCCCCTAGGACCTAGATTTCCATCTTAAATATAATTTCTTCATGGCAGAGCCAAGACTCTTTGGGGAAAGGACTGATTGTAGGTCTGAGTAAGAAAAGGTACAAGGTAAATCCCAGATATCTTTTTTGAACCAGAAAGCAAAGAAGTTTCCAAAAAATTTGTTAGAATCGCAGAAGAATTAGGAGCTGGCCTATAGGGGCCTGCACTGGTGAGAATGATGGCAGTATGTACATCTAAAATAATGACGTTTGGGGCATCTGGGTGGTTCAGTAGGTTAAGTGTCTGACTCTTGGTTTTGGCTCAGGTAGTGATCTCAAGGTTCATAGGTTCGAGCCCCGCATCAGGCTCCATGCTGATAGTGCCAAGCCTACTTGGGATTTTCTTTCTCTCCCTCTCTCTCTGCCCCTCCCCCTTTCTCTCTCTCTCTCTCTCTCTCTCTCTCTCTCTCTCTCTCTCTCTCTCCCAAAATAAATAAACTCAAAAAAAATTTAAAATAATGATGTTATTTCAAATACAATGAATCAATAACAGCCACGAGTACAGAATGATACTCAAAAAAGAGAAATCTAGGAAAAATTTTCACTATTCAATGCCATTGATAAATCATCTCCTTTCTTTCAAATATTGTAACTAAAAGAAAAGATGCATGAGGGTTTTTTCCCCCTCTCATTAGGCACTTTTTTTCAAAGTAGCTGAATAAGGACCAGGAAAGCTCTTGACTGGGGAAAGCTCTACTTTACAGAAGACTTCAAGGGAATATTTTGGTAGAACTAATGCCAGAATTAGAAAATCATTCTTGTTGTATAGCCCTTAATGGAATGGTTGACATGCCAGGATTATCAGTGAAATCAATTCTATGTATCTTGTCAAAGCATGCATTGTTATGTTATATATAGTATACATAGTATTATATATACTTTGTAAAGTAAATACAAAGTGAACTATGAAGATTACCTTCTAGTCTCAAGGGAGGAAAAACAAATCACAAAGAAGGGATCTCCCTTCATCACCTTAAGCCAGTGGTCAATATTAACCTTGTTAATGGAGAGTCATCTAGATGTTCTGAGTCTCCTAAAGTGATGTATAATAACATTTAAGATTGTATTCTACCCAAATATGTTTAACTTGAATTTATCACACTTTTAAATCTAAATACAAGTGACAGATAATTTAAATGATACCACAGAAAAAGCAACCATGGAAATCCAAAAGATGAGACACTTTGGAGGACAATTGGTATGGATGAGTCTGTTCAATGAATCAAGGGCATGAAAAATAAAATTAATCTGATGTTAAAAACAAACTATAACCACATACAGTGCATTTCTTTTAATTTTTTAAATGTTTTTATTTATTTTTGAGACAGTGAGAGACAGAGCATGAGCAGGGGAGGGACAGAGAGAGAGAAGGAGACACAGAATCTGAATCAGGCTCCAGGCTCTGAGCTGTCAGCACAGAGCCCAACGCGGGGCTCAAACTCACTGACTGTGGGATCATGACCTGAGCCAAAGTCAGACGCCTAACCAACTAAGCCACCCAGGCACACCTACAGTCTGTTTTTATAGGCAAATCTAACAAGTTTTACAAAGGAAATTTTGGGGAAAATTCACTTATGAACTTGGGCCTTAAATGAAATAAATATCTATTTATTAGAAAAGATAAGTTTTGTTTTGTTTTTTTTAACTGAAAAGAGCAGTCTATATACTGGCATATAATATGTGATAGTGTTTTGGTTAAAATGCATATATATATATGCATTTATATATGTATATATATATACATATATGATATGTATATATATATATATATACACACATATATATAATTCATAAAAATAGGTGATCTCTTAACATTGTTTTGATCAAGAAGGTAAGGATATGATTTAATGCTTATTTTTGCTTTTCATTATTTCCTATCATTTTACAGTACATATATACTTCTTTTTGCATAATAAAAGCTTGTGCAACATTAATTAGATATTATTATGACATATTAAAATTAGTACAAATATGATAACATATAGATATTAAATTAATCTCTTGCAACAGCATACATTTAAATCCAACAATTTTGTGGGAATTGAGCAAAAATTTAGAAGATGACTGGTCTAGATGAAGGGGACTTATTAGGTTCTCCTTTGAAAAATAACAGGGAGAAGCCAGGAATCCAATGGAAGGACTGATATCAACAAATAGAATTCAGAAAAGGAAGGTCAAAAGTCTTAGGCTTTTAGAAGAAATGGTCACATTCAATGGTAAACAGAAAAGCAAATTAAACAGTAGGGAAAGGCTACTCTCTACCTAGTCAGCTGGCATAACTTAGTTGATACAGCCATGTGATATAGGTGTGTAGTTTCTACTGCTGAAATATAATATGGCACATTCTTTTTAGGGGGGAGGGGCAGAGGAAAGGAGAGAGAGAGAGAGAGAGAGAGAGAGAGAGAGATCTTAAGCAGGCTCCATATTCAGCATGGAGCCTGACATGGGGTTCAATCTATGACTCTGGGATCATGACCTGAGGTGAAATCAAGAGTCAGGCACTCAACTGACTGAACCACCCAGGTATGTCCACATTCTTTCTTAAAAACAATTTGATAGTATACTGATTCTCGGAGTCTTGACTTTTTCTTTGACAATATTTTGATTCTGAACTCTCTCTTAAAGTTCTCTATTACTATTACATATATAGTACATATGTGTCTATGTATATATCATGCATTTGTACATGTGTATGTATGCGTATGTGTGTGGATGTATATATATGTATGCATATATGTACATATAAACGCAAGTGCTTCAGTAATCTACTAACCTAGGACCCTGTTATTTAGCATTAGTTTGTTTATTATGTTTGTTTGCTTATCTTGCGCTTCTCTATAGAAGTATGCAGTGTAAATTTGATACATGAAAAAAGGACAGCATGATGTTATTTAAGAGAAATATCTTATCCATGATCCTATACCAGCACCAAGACAAAGAAGGGTTCTTGTCAACATTTTTTTTTCCATTGGGCTAATAAATTTCCAATACACCCTTTTACTGACTTTTTAAAAATTATCATTATTTACATTTTAGATAGGAAAGAATTTGACAGAAACAGATAATGAGTAAATGACTAATGAAAATTGCAAATGAGTGAGGAGCTAATTGCACTGAGATTCAAAAGAGGCCTAAAGCCCTGGAATCAAGCGCCAGGATGCAGAAGTAGGTTTTGCTGTTTGGAGGGTAAACAGACCTTGCTCTGAATGAAGCAAAGAAGGGGGAATCGTGAAGATAGAACAATTTTGCGGGGGGTGGGAGGGGGGAGTGGGTGTTGGCAAAAGACTGTGAAAGTTTATGAGGTTTAGCTGTTCCTCACTCTTAAAAGGAGCAAAGTGATTTTCCACTGGAGGGAAACATTAAGGCTTTGGGCAGTAGTTCTTTACTTTGACTACACATTGGAATCACCTCTAGAGTTTTAGAACTACTGATAATGGGTTCCCATTCTCAGATTTACAAATTTCATTCATCTATGTTGTGTCCTGAGCATTGAGATTTATAAAAGTTTCCTTCCAAGGTGATTGTAAGGTGGAGCCAAGGTTGAGAGGCACTGGCAAAGGAGGCTGAAACAAAGTTTGAAAATCAATTTATGCATAAAGAGATAAGAGGCCATTTGTGGTAGATACGGGATTGCTGGGCAAAGTGAAAGCCTAATTAAAACTGGACATGTCACTTTGTAGCATTTCTAACCAGCATAATGGTCTAACACTTAAAACAATGTTGACACGTAGTCACACAACTAAAGAATGAAAACTGGGGGGGTTAATACTCTTAGAACCTGGAAATAAATTACAACCTACTTCTCCAAATATCTCTATACCCAAGGTAAAAGTGACTACATGAATTGTCCAAAAACTTTTCTTTGGTAACATAGATTTTACCTAACCCATATCTGTTTCACAACAAAGTCTTCATGTGAACCACAATTTTTATCCATGCACTGAATACTTCAAAGTAAAGTTAATGTATGTGGCCAAATTGAACTTAATGCTAACACTCTAGATCTGAGGAACAATTTATCTCACATCTGACAGCTTTGATGTCCTAATCTCCTTCTAGTTTGAAGGCAAATTAAAAATAAGATTTTAATTACTATGTTATTGACCTAATGGCATTTTTGGGGTTTCTTTTTCTATAAAAACAAAAGCAAATTCTTTGATGTGCTAGAATATATTTGTGCTAGAAATTTCTGTGCCTTTAATCACTGCTCTGGTAGAACTATATTTGCATGGTTATAGGCAGCATCATACAAAAGAAAAAAATCATGAATCTTCAGTGACTTAAATTATTTTATTATAATTTTTTTAAATACCTAAGACTTGGTATAGGTTTCTTATGATAATAGCTCTTTTATGATTAAAAAAAATATTTGGACAAGTTAAATATAATCAAATCAAACAATGAAATCTCAAATTAATAATATTAAATAATAAATAACATTACAAATAATATTTTACTGATAGCAAATGCCCTTTTCAACAAAAATATTAATGCCTTTATGGGAAACACTTTCCAACCCCTGGCATTTCTTTTTACCTTTGTAAGCTTCATCTCTACCACCAAATCTAGGACTGCTGCAAAAACCTTTATATAGTGCTTCGTTTACACATAAAATCAGCCTGTGTTCTTTTCTCATTAGCCTACAATAACTAAGTAATAATAGTCTTAAACCAATGAGATACTAGGCACAAATAAGATGGGCGTCAAGAGGGGCACCTGGGTGGCCTAGTCGGTTAAGCATCTGACTTTGGCTGAGGTCATGATCTTGTGTTTCATGAGTACAAGCCCCGCATCAGACTCTGTGCTGACAGCTCAGAGCCTGAAGACTGCTTTGAATTCTGTGTCTCCCTCTCTCTCCACCCCTCCCCTGCTTGCTCTCTCTCTCTCAAAAATAAACAAAACATTATAAAAATAAAATAAGATGGACCTCAAGAGGTTATTTTAGTTCTCAGTTGTAAGGTAGCCATTCAGATATTGGAGACTACAATAATAATGAATTTTTGTTAGGTTATAATTGAAAAGAAAAAAAATTTTATGGTGAACTCACATAATCCTAAGATACACCCTTTGATTCTGTTTTAGAAATAATAATATAATTAGCCACATGAAGAGGTACTAAACTCAGTTATTGTTCTATAAATCATGGATAATCAAAGACAATAGCATTTTAAGTGTACAGGTTACCTATGTAAACCTTAAACAGTTGGCTATCTCTATAGCTCAGTTCCTTCTAATACCAAACACAAATATCATTATAATCAATTCTGGCTTCCTGCTGTGAGGGTCAACAGATGTGTCATAAACACAACGCTGTATTTTTTTTTTTTACAAGAACAGATTTGAGTTTTGATCTCATGAAGACCTTCCCCTTGTTAACCTTAGAAAAGTTGAAAAATAAATTTCTAAATGTAATAGATGTCAGAAATTCACATAATTTTTTAGATAAAAGAAAGCACAGAAGAACATCTCAGAATGAAAAGATAATTACACAGTAGCTAAATGAAATGTTAAATGCAGTAACTAAAAATGAACTTAATAAAAGATCATTATTAATTGTTTTATTCTTAATTTGGCTGCCACTTTAATGTTAAAATCCCTAACTGGAAGGGATGGGTATATTAGTAACTTATGTCTACACTATTTTTACTTTATATACATAGTGAAGATGTCCTCACTTAGCAGGAAAACCATTCAACCATCTCAATCAAAGATTAAATATTCATTCAAAATATGGTTTAAAAAACATATTTGAAACCTCAAAAAAATTGCATAACCATTTTATACTAGGCATAAGTGGGGTTTCCACAATTGTTTGACAATGGCTATTGCCCAGACTCCAGAATAAATATCTACCAACCTAAGTTAATGAAACATTGTGAATAGTTTTATAAAATTTTCAGTATTATCCATAAATGTTGCCATCTAATATAATCTGCACTTACCCTTGCAAAACAAGTTAGAGTTGCTCACTATATACCAATTATCTGTTAGGGAGAAAACAAACAAACCAAGAAAATTAAATCTACTAAAATGTTTCTATTACGTTTACTGTTCCTTATCTTAGAAATAGATTAAGCTAACCAGTAACAATATCAGAAATAGGTATTACAATTCTCTTTGAAATTTCACCTGCCTTGTTTAATACTTCATGTGTACTGATATGTGCTTTTAACTTTGAAGTTACTAGATCATTATAATGTTAACTGAAATGCCAAGTGTGACTCTTAAAAGAGACAGAAAATCATTTCTGAAGTGCATTTACCTATGGGTATTTTATTTTATTTTATTTTATTTTTTTAATTTTTTTTCTCAACGTTTATTTATTTTTGGGACAGAGAGAGACAGAGCATGAACGGGGGAGGGGCAGAGAGAGAGGGAGACACAGAATCGGAAACAGGCTCCAGGCTCTGAGCCATCAGCCCAGAGCCTGACGCGGGGCTCAAACTCCCGGACTGTGAGATCGTGACCTGGCTGAAGTCGGACGCTTAACCGACTGCGCCACCCAGGCGCCCCATCCTATGGGTATTTTAAATGACTTTAATAAGCTATGAAAATATGAAATAGATACGTGTTTTAAAAAATCATGACTATTCACTGTCCATATCTCTTTGTTTCACATGACCTTTTTTCTTTTTTTGCTTACTTTGCTATTCTTTGTTTTAAATATATTGACGTTTTAAGAATTCTTGTCTCCCCTATCATCAACAATTATATCACTTGATATATTTGCATTTACTCAGAATAATCCAGTTGGATTCTAATGCCCTCCATATTTATGGTTTGGCACATGTTCTGGATATGATATTCATCTTCCCCTTTCATTTTGTTTATTACAACTATAGATAAGCTCCTCTGAAAACTATTTCATAAACTGTTGCCAAATACCTATCCTTAGGTAGAAGAAGGATCTAAGATCAGTGTTATGAACAAAGTAACTGAAAACTACAAATTAGGAATACATTTCTTATGTTACTCCTCTAAAAAGCAGGATTTTCAGAGATCTACGAGAGTGTCAGTAGTTGGTGAAGTGGTTTTAAAGCACAGTTATGAAGTTTGATATACCTGGGTTTGAATTAATTATGTGTCATTGAAAAACATATTGAAATTTTCAGGGCTTCATTTCCTTATATGTAACATAGGACTATAATACTGCCAATCCCTTGAGTTAGTGTAAGAATTAAATGAGATAGCATATGAAAGCACTGAGCAGAATGATTAATGTATAGTGAGTACTCAAAAATATTTAACCGTTATGTCTCTGGTATTCTATACCCATGTGTCAAAACAAAACAAAACAACAACAACAAAAAACCTTTAAGTGAGAAAGATATACATGCCTACACACCCCTTTTCGCTCCATGCCTCTACCCCATTATACCAAACAAACAAATATTATAAACATTTACATACCCAAAGAGGGACCTCAGAAAGAGTAAAAAACAAACTGTATTGCCAAAAAGCCACAGAGATTAGAATAGAAAATCGATAAAGCACATTCAGTTCTGATATGTAGGAAACTTGGAAACTATCACTCTGTCCTCACTATTAAAAAAAAAAAAAAAGTTGGACAAATTAAAAATCAGTAAGTTTCTTGGATCCATCAAAGAATTGAGGTTGCAGGGCAAATTGA
The DNA here is from genome assembly GCF_018350155.1 of Leopardus geoffroyi. NCBI lineage: Eukaryota > Metazoa > Chordata > Mammalia > Carnivora > Felidae > Leopardus > Leopardus geoffroyi. The sequence goes on from NC_059328.1 coordinate 90,569,472, forward strand.
AACCCCCAAATTCAGATAGACAGACTGGTCTACCCCTGTGATCTGCTTACCTGGAACAGAAACTGCTGGACACCATAAGTGGTAAGACTGCTTACTTCACTAGTAAATGTGATGAATTTCCAAAGGCAGAGTGTAGACTAGTCTAGTGTAAGAGTTTGGAACATCTAGGGCCAAAAAACAAGGGTGGAGTCTACATAATTTCTCAATCTTTTCCTCCAGAAACCACAGGGTGGGGGGTAGGGGAGAATAAAACAGCCAAAACAGAATATCCAAGAACCATGAGACAATATCAAAAGGTGTAAAGGAAGTGAAATTGGATGAACCGAAAGAACTAAAGACAAAAAGGAACAGAAATAGTTGAGATAATAATGACTGAGAGCTTTCCCAAACTAAGGACAGACTGAGGAAGTTTAGAGAACATGACATGATAAAAACCAAATAAACACACACACCTAGGGATATCACATCCAGACTTCAAAGAATCAGACAAAGGGAAAATCTTAAAGAAAGCCAGAGGGTGAGAAAACATCACATCATATCCATATTGGAACAAAGATGAGAAACCACATAAGTAAGGATGAGTTGAGTGAAGTGTCTAAAGTATTGAAAGGAAAAAAAGAAAGAAACTACAAACCTAGAATTTCCCTTCAAAAAATATGGACAAATGACTGTCTCAAGCAAATGAGAACTGTGGAAATCCATTGCCAGTTTGCACAGTAAGGCATATTAAAAGAAGCCCATTGGGGCGCCTGGGTGGCGCAGTCGGTTAAGCGTCCGACTTCAGCCAGGTCACGATCTCGCGGTCCGTGAGTTTGAGCCCCGCGTCGGGCTCTGGGCTGATGGCTCAGAGCCTGGGGCCTGTTTCTGATTCTGTGTCTCCCTCTCTCTCTGCCCCTCCCCCATTCATGCTCTGTCTCTCTCTGTCCCAAAAATAAATAAACGTTGAAAAAAAAAAAAAAAAAAAAAAAAAGAAGCCCATTAGGCAAAAAGTAGGTGATAAAGGTCTGAAGATAAATCTACCCAGAGAAAAGAAGAGTGTCAGAGGAAGCATAAGTGAAGCTAAATTAAAATATGTACTCTTTCTTATTCTTGAATGATCCAAAAGATAACTGCTTAAAGTAATAACACTAACAATGTAGTGAGTGAATATAGGATATGGTTAAATTAATTGAATGCTAGCAATATCACAAGGGATGGGAGAAAGGATGGGAATACTTGGTTACAAAGTCTTTCACTATTCACTAAGGGAAATCGTGGCATTTGAGAGTACACTTAAATTATTTTTAGGTGTTATTGTAAACTATAAGGCAATCATTAAATAAAAAATAATTGTAATCATTATGCTAAAAGAAGAGATAAAATAGAGCTGCAAAAAGTGCTCAATTGAAACATAGGAAGTCAAAATAAAAGGAGATAAAAAAATAAATAGCAAATATAAACAAAAGTTACTAAGATGTTAGATTTAAATCTAACTATATCAATAATGTGAAATTTGAATGGTATAAATATTCAATTAAAAGATAAGGAATATTGGATTGGATTTTTTTAAATGTGTGTTGTCTACAAGAAAGTAATTTTATAAATATATGTATTACTATCTTTATTTTTAAATGTAACTTTTAGGTTAAAAGTAAAGGTATGGAGGGGTGCCTGGGTGGTTCAGTTGGTTAAGCATCTAACGCTTGATTTCAGCTCAGGTCATCATCTCATTGTTCATGGGATTGAGCCTTGCATCCAGCTCTGTGCTGACATTGTGGAGCCTGCTTGGGATTCTCTCTTCCTCTCCTCTGACCCTTCCCCTCTCTCTCTCTCACTGTTAAAATAAAATATTTTTTTTAAAGTAAAAGTATGGAGAAAGATATATCATAAAAAACCCAATCAAAACAACACTGGGATGGCTGCATTAATTTGAAAAACAGTTAAAAACAAGATTATCAGAGATAAAGGAAAACAAGATTTTAAAAAAGAAGGGCATCGAAAGAAGTTATAACAATTCTAAATGTGTAAGCACCTAACAACAGAGCATCAAAATACATGAGGCAAAAATCTAATAGAACTGAAGGAAAAATAGACAAATCTGCTGTTATACTGGGAGACTTCAACACCTCTCTGTCAGAAATTGATAGTTTAAGTAGGCAAAAAATTAGTAAGGAAATGGATGAACTGAACAGCAATCAAATTGATCTAACTGATAATCATGTAATACTTCATCTAACAATAGCAGAATTCATGTTCTTCTCAAGCACAGATGCAATATTCACCAATAGATTACATTTGAGCCATAAAACATACTTTATTAATTTAAAGGGATAGAGATTATGCAAAGTATATTCTCAGATCATTGTAATATATCATATGAATGCATTAAAAATGGAAGAACATATGATCACATTAGAAGATGCAGAAAAAGCATTTAAAAATTTTATTACTCAGTCATGATATAAACCAGCCCTGCAAGAAACTTTAAGGGGGACTCTTTGAGTGGAGAAAAAACAACAAAACAAAAAAAGATCCAAAGCAGCAAAGACTAGAAAGGACCAAAGAATATCACCAGAAACACCAACTCTACAGGCAACACAATGGCACTAAATTTATATCTTTCAATAATCACTGTAACTGTAAATTGACTAAATGCTCCAATCAAAGGACATAGGGTGTCAGAATAGATAAAAAAAAAAAAAAAACATAACCTACCTATATACTGCCTAAAAGAAACTCTTTTTATATCTAAAGACACTACAGATTGAAAGTAAGGGGATGGAGACCCATCTATCATGTTATGTATGTCAAAAGAAAGCTGGAGTAGCCACACTTATATCAGACAAACTAGATTTTAAAACAAAGACTATAACAAGAGATGATGAAGGGCATTATATCATAATTAAGATGTCTATCCACCAAGAAGATCTAACAATTGTAAATATTTATGCCCCCAACATGAAACACCCAAATAATAAGTCAATCACACACATAAACTCATTGATAATAATACAATAATAGTAGGGGACTTTTACACTCCATTTACAATAATGGCCAAATCTTCTAAGCAGAAAATCAACAAGGAAACAATGGCTTTGAATGACACACTGGACCAGTGGACTTAACAGATATATTCAGAACATTTCATCCAAAAGCAGCAGAATACATATTCTCAAGTGCACATGAAACATTCTCCAGAATAGATCACATACTGGGTCACAAATTAGCCCTCAACAAGTACAAAAAGGTTGATATCATACCATGAATATTTTCAGACCACAACACTATGAAACTTGAAATCAACCACAAGAAAAAATTTGGAAAGACCACAAATAATTTGGAGATTAAAGAACATCATAGTAAAGAATGAATGGGTTAACCAAGAAATTAAAGAGTAAATAAAAAAGTACATGGAAGTCAATGAAAATGATAACATGACAGCCCAAAACCTCTGAGATGCAACGAAGGTGGTCATAAGAGGGAAGTATATAGCAATCCAGGCCTTCCTAAAGAAGGAAGAAATGTCTCAAATATACAATCTAACCTTACACCTAAAAACGCTGGGAAAAGAACAGCAAATAAAGCCAAAAAGCAGCAGAAGATGGGAAATAATAAAGATTAGAACAGCAAACAATGATATTGAATTAAAAAAAAAAGCAATGGATCAATGAAAGTAGGAGCTGGTTCTTTGAAAGAATTAACAAAATTAATAAACCCCTAGCCAGATTTATCCAAAAGAAAAAGGATATGATCCAAATAAATAAAATCAGAAATGAAAGAGTAGAGATCACAACCAACACTGCAGAAATACAAACAATAATAAGAAAATATTATGAGCAATTATATGCCAATGAATTGGGCAGTTTGGAACAGATAGATAAATTCCTAGAAATATATAAACTACCAAAACTGAAGCAGGAAGAAATAGAAAATTTGAACAGACTCCTAACCAATAAAGACATTGAATCAGTAATCACAAATCTTCCAACAGAGTCCAGGGCTGGTTGACTTCCCAGGGAATTCTACCAATTATATATATATATATATATATATATATATATATATATATATATATATATATATGTACGTACGTACGTACGTACCTGGGTGGTTTAGTTGGTTGAGTGTCCGACTTTGGCTCTGGTCATGATCTTGAAGTTCATGGGTTCAAGCCCCTCATTGGGCTCTGTGCTGACAGCTCCAAGCCTGGAGCCTGCTTTGGATTCTGTGTTTCCCTCTCTCTTGGAAGTCCTATCTAGTACAAAAAGACAGGGAAAAAAAAAAGCACATAGCTACAAAAGAAGAAACAAACCTGGTTTTATTTGCAAATGACATGATTGTCCTTATAGAAAATGTCAAAAAATATAGAAAACCTAGCAAGCAAGTATAATATGGTCATATGCATATGAGGTCAGTATACAAAAGTCAATTGCTTTTTTTAATGTTCTCAGAACAATTGGAATATGAAATTTAAAAAACAGTTTATAGTAAAATGAAAAAAATGAATTCTTAGATATAAATCTAACATAAAATGTATAGGATCTGTACACAGAAAACTAAGAATAATGGGTCTCCTGGGTGGCTCAACTGGTTAAGCATTTGATTCTTTTTATTTAGGCTCAGATCATGATCTCAGTTTGTGAGATCAAGTCCTGCGTCAGGCTCTGTCCTGATGGTACACGTGGAAGCTGCTTGGGTTTCTCTCCCCCACTCTCTCTGCCCCTTCTCCATGCATGCACTCTCTCTCAAAATAAAAATTAATAATAATAATAAGCATTAAAAAAAGAAAGCTACAAATATTGATGAAATAAATCAAAGAACATTTATGTAAATGACATTTATGTAAATGGAGAGATTTTCTATATGCATAGATTGAGAGACTCAACATTTTGAACATGTGAAACTTCTTGATATTTAGAGATTCAATACAATACCAGTCAAAATCCTAGCAAGTTTTCTTTTATAGATGTCAACAAACTGATTTGAAAATTTATATGGAAAGACAAAGAATGTAGAATTCCCAACAGTGTTTAAAACAAACAAAAAATTTGGAGGGCTCACTCTAACTTTGAAACAATAAAAATTAAGAATAATCATGACAGAGTGTTACTGATGAATTAACAGACATACAGATCAGTAGAACAGAATAAAGAACCCAGAAACAGGTCCACACAAATGTAGGTAACCAAGTGTTGACAAAGATACAAAGTCTCAATGGAGAAAGTTGAATCTTTTAAACGAAAGATCCTAGAGCAATTGGACGTGAACATGCAAAAATTGAGCTAAAACATAGACCTTACATCTTTCAAAATAATTCATTCAAAGTGGATTATAGGTCTAACATAGGTTCTAGAAGAAAACATAGGGAAAAACTTGAGTGACCTTGGGTACTGGGGTCAATTTTTAGATACTACACTAAAACTACAACCTATGAAAGAAAAATTTGAGAAGTTGACTTTATTCCAGACTTGCTCTATGAAAGACACTTGGAGAAATATTTGTAAATCACACATCTAATAAAGAACTTGTATCCAGAATATACAATTATTTCTTAAAATTTAACAATAGGAAATTAAAATTCAATTTTAAAAAATGAGCAAAAGATCTCAATAAATATTTCACCAGATAAACAGATGACAAGTAATCATATTATAAGTTGCCCAACATCATCAGGGAAATGGAAAGTAAAACAATACTGAGATAATTATACATTTCTTAGAATGGTTAGAATTCAAAAATTGGAAAAACCAATTGCTGGTGAGGATGTGGAGAAGCAGGAACATTTATTCACTGCTGGTGGGGATACAAAATGGCACAGCCGCTTTGGAAGACAGTTGGGAGTTTCTTACAAACCCCACATAGTCTTACAATACAATTCAGCAGTCTTACTACTAGGTGTTTATCCAACTGATTTGAAATAATCGAATCCACACAAAACACTGCACACAAATGTTTACAGTAAGTCTACTTATGATCACCAAAAAAAAAAAAAAAAGAGGAAGCAGCCAAGATATTCTTCATAGAGTGAGTGATTAAAAAAAAACTGTAGTACATACATATAACTGAATATTATTAGTGTTAAAAAGGAATGAACCATCAATCCAGACAATGACATGGATGAATCTTAAATAAATACTACTAAGTGAAAGAAGCTAATGCAAAAATGCTGCATATTGTATGGTTCCATTTATTTTTTTTTTTTCAATATATGAAGTTTATTGTCAAATTGGTTTCCATACAAAACCCAGTGCTCATCCCAAAAGGTACCCTCCTCAATACCCATCACCTACCCTATTCTCCCTCCCAGCCCCCCCATCAACCCTCAGTTTGTTCTCAGTTTTTAAGTCTCTTATGCTTTGGCTCTCTTCCACTCTAACCTCTTTTTTTTTCCTTCCCCTCCCCCATGGGTTTCTGTTAAGTTTCTCAGGATCCACATAAGAGTGAAACCATATGGTATCATCTTTCTCTGTATGGCTTATTTCACTTAGCATCACACTCTCCAGTTCCACCCACGTTGCTACAAAGGGCCATATTTCATTCTTTCTCATTGTGACGTAGCACTCCATTGTGTATATAAACCACAATTTTTTTATCCATTCATCACTTGATGGACATTTAGGCTCTTTCCATAATTTGGCTATTGTTGAGAGTGCTGCTATAAACATTGGGGTACAAGTGCCCCTATGCATCAGTACTCCTGTATCCCTTGGGTAAATTCCTAGCAGTGCTATTGCTGGGTCATAGGTTAGGTCTCTTTTTAATTTTTTGAGGAACCTCCATACTGTTTTCCAGAGTGGCTGCACCAATTTGCATTCCCACCAACAGTGCAAGAGAGTTCCCGTTTCTCCACATCCTCTCCAGCATCTATAGTCTCCTGATTTGTTCATTTTGGCCACTCTGACTTCAGTGAGGTGATATCTGAGTGTGGTTTTGATTTGTATTTCCCTGATGAGGAGCGACATTGAGCATCTTTTCATGTGCCTGTTGGCCATCCGGATGTCTTCTTTAGAGAAGTGTCTATTCATGTTTTCTGCCCATTTCTTCACTGAGTTATTTGTTTTTCGGGTGTGGAGTTTGGTGAGCTCTTTATAGATTTTGGATACTAGCCCTTTGTCCGATATGTCATTTGCAAATATCTTTTCCCATTCGGTTCGTTGCCTTTTAATTTTGATGGTTGTTTCCTTTGCTGTGCAGAAGCTTTTTATCTTCATAAGGTCCCAATTGTTCATTTTTGCTTTTAATTCCCTTACCTTTGGGGATGTGTCAAGTAAGAAATTGCTACGGCTAAGGTCAGAGAGGTCTTTTCCTGCTTTCTCCTCTAGGGTTTTGATGGTTTTCTGTCTCACAGTCAGGTCCTTTATCCATTTTGAGTTTATTTTTGTGAATGGTGTGAGAAAGTGGTCTAGTTTCAACCTTCTGCATGTTGCTGTCCAGTTCTCCCAGCACCATTTGTTAAAGAGACTGTCTTTTTTCCATTGGATATTCTTTCCTGCTTTGTCAAAGATGAGTTGGCCATACGTTTGTGGGTCTAGTTCTGGGGTTTCTATTCTATTCCATTGGTCTATGTGTCTGTTTTTGTGCCAATACCATGCTGTCTTGATGATTACAGCTTTGTAGTAGAGGCTAAAGTCTGGGATTGTGATGCCTCCTGCTTTGGTCTTCTTCTTCAAAATTACTTTGGCTATTCGGGGCCTTTTGTGGTTCCATATGAATTTTAGGATTGCTTGTTCTAGTTTCGAGAAGAATGCTGGTGCAATTGTGATTGGGATTGCATTGAATGTGTAGATAGCTTTGGGTAGTATTGACATTTTGACAATATTTATTCTTCGAACCCATGAGCACAGAATGTTTTTCCATTTCTTTTTTTTTTTTTTTTTTTTAATTTGTTTTTCAACGTTTATTTATTTTTGGGACAGAGAGAGACAGAGCATGAACAGGGGAGGGGCAGAGAGAGAGGGAGACACAGAATCGGAAACAGGCTCCAGGCTCTGAGCCATCAGCTCAGAGTCCGACGCGGGGCTCAAACTCACGGACCGCGAGATCGTGACCTGGCTGAAGTCGGACGCTTAACCGACTGCGCCACCCAGGCGCCCCATGTTTTTCCATTTTTTTATATCTTCTTCAATTTCCTTCATAAGCTTTCTATAGTTCTCAGCATACAGATCTTTTACATCTTTGGTTAGATTTATTCCTAAGTATTTTATGCTTCTTGGTGCAATTGTGAATGGGATCAGTTTCTTTATTTGTCTTTCTGTTGCTTCTTTATTAGTGTATAAGAATGCAACTGATTTCTGTACATTGATTTTGTATCCTGCAACTTTGCTAAATTCATGTATCAGTTCTAGCAGACTTCTGGTGGAGTCTCTCGGGTTTTCCATGTATAATATCATGTCATCTGCAAAAAGTGAAAGCTTAACTTCATCTTTGCCAGTTTTGATGCCTTTGATTTCCTTCTGTTGTCTGATTGCTGATGCTAGAACTTCCAACACTATGTTAAACAACAGCAGTGAGAGTGGACATCCCTGTCGTGTTCCTGATCTCAAGGAAAAAGCTCTCAGTTTTTCCCCATTGAGGATGATGTTAGCTGTGGGCTTTTCATAAATGGCTTTTATGATGTCTAAGTATGTTCCTTCTATCCCGACTTTCTCGAGGGTTTTTGTTAAGAAAAGTTGCTGAATTTTGTCAAAGGCCTTTTCTGCATCGATTGACAGGATCATATGGTTCTTATCTTTTCTTTTATTAATGTGATGCATCACATTGATTGATTTGCGAATGTTGAACCAGTCCTGCATCCCAGGAATGAATCCCACTTGATCATGGTGAATAATTCTTTTTATATGCTGTTGAATTCGATTTGCTAGTATCTTATTGAGAATTTTTGCATCCATATTCATCGGGGATATTGGCCTGTAGTTCTCTTTTTTTACTGGGTCTCTGTCTGGTTTAGGAATCAAAGTAATACTGGCTTCATAGAATGAGTCTGGAAGTTTTCCTTCCCTTTCTATTTCTTGGAATAGCTTGAGAAGGATAGGTATTATCTCTGCTTTAAACGTCTGGTAGAACTCCCCTGGGAAGCCATCTGGTCCTGGACTCTTATTTGTTGGGAGATTTTTGATGACTGATTCAATTTCTTCGCTGGTTATGCGTCTGTTCAAGCTTTCTCTTTCCTCCTGATTGAGTTTTGGAAGAGTGTGGGTGTTTAGGAATTTGTCCATTTCTTCTAGGTTGTCCAGTTTGTTGGCATATAATTTTTCATAGTATTCCCTGATAATTGCTTGTATCTCTGAGGGATTGATTGTAATAATTCCATTTTCATTCATGATTTTATCTATTTGGGTCATCTCCCTTTTCTTTTTGAGAAGCCTGGTAGAGGTTTATCAATTTTGTTTATTTTTTCAAAAAACCAACTCTGGTTTCATTCATCTGCTCTACAGTTTTTTTAGATTCTATATTGTTTATTTCTGCTCTGATCCTTATTATTTCTCTTCTTCTTCTGGGTTTAGGCTGTCTTTGCTGTTCTGCTTCTAGTTCCTTTAGGTATGCTGTTATTTTGTATTTGGGATTTTTCTTGTTTCTTGAGATAGGCCTGGATTGCAATGTATTTTCCTCTCAGGACTGCCTTTGCTGCATCTCAAAGTGTTTGGATTGTTGTATTTTCATTTTCGTTTGTTTCCATATATTTTTTAATTTCTTCTCTAATTGTCTGGTTGACCCATTCATTCTTTAGTAGGGTGTTCTTTAACCTCCATGCGTTTGGAGGTTTTCCAGACTTTTTCCTGTGGTTGGTTTCAAGCTTCATAGCATTGTGGTCTGAAAGTATGCATGGTATGATTTCAATTCTTGTCTACTTATGAAGGGCTGTTTTGTGACCCAGTATGTGATCTATCTTGGAGAATGTTCCGTGTGCACTCAAGAAGAAAGTATATTCAGTTGCTTGGGATGCAGAGTTCTAAATAGATCTGTCAAGTCCATCTGATCCAATGTATCATTCAGGGTCTTTGTTTCTTTATTGACCTTGTGTCTAGATGATCTATCCATTTCTGTAAGTGGAGTGTTATTACACATTCTTATCAATAAGGCTTCTTATGTTTGTGAGTAATTGTTTTATATATTTGGGGGCCCCTGTATTCGGCAGATAGACATTTATAATTGTTAGCTCTTCCTGATGGATAGACCCTGTGATTATTATATAATGCCCTTCTTCATCTCTTGTTACAGCCTTTAATTTAAAGTCTAGTTTGTCTGATATAAGGATGGTTACTCCAGCTTTCTTTTGACTTCCAGTGGCACGATAAATAGTTCTCCATCCCCTCACTCTCAATCTGAAGGTGTCCTCAGGTCTAAAATGAGTCTCTTGTAGACAGCAAATAGATGGGTCTTGTTTTTTTATCCATTCTGATACCCTATGTCTTTTGGTTGGTGCATTTAGTCCATTTACATTCAGTGTTATTATAGAAAGATATGGGTTTAGAGTCATTGTGATGTCCGTAGGTTTCATGTTTGTAGCGATATCTCTGGTACTTTGTCTCACGGGATCCCCCTTAGGATCTCTTGTACGGCTGGTTTAGTGGTGACAAATTCTTTCAGTTTTTGTTTGTGTGGGAAGACCTTTATCTCTCCTTCTATTCTAAATGTCAGACTTGCTGGATAAAGGATTCTCGGCTGCATATTTTTTTCTGTTCATCACATGGAAGATCTCCTGACGTTCCTTTCTGGCCTGCCAAGTTTCAGTAGAGAGCTCGGTCACGAGTCTTATAGGTCTCCCTTTATATGTTAGAGCACATTTATCTCTAGCTGCTTTCAGAATTTTCTCTTTATCCTTGTATTTTGCCAGTTTCACGATGACATGTCCTGCAGAAGATCCATTCAAGTTACGTCTGAAGGGAGTTCTCTGTGCCTCTTGGATTTCAATGCCTTTTTCCTTCCCCAGTTCAGGGAAGGAAAGCTATTATTTCTTCAAGTACACCTTCAGCACCTTTCCCTCTCTCTTCCTCCTCTGGAATACCAATTATGCGTAGATTATTTCTCTTTAGTGCATCACTTAGTTCTCTAATTTTCCCCTCATACTCCTGGATTTTTTTATCTCTCTTTTTCTCAGCTTCTTCTTTTTCCATAATTTTATCTTCTAGTTCACCTATTCTCTCCTCTGCCTCTTCAATCCGAGCCGTAGTTGTCTCCATTTTATTTTGCAGCTCGTTGATAGCATTTTTTAACTCCTCCTGGCTGTTCCTTAGTCCCTTGATCTCTGTAGCAAGAGATTCTCTGCGCTCCTTTATACTGTTTTCAAGCCCAGTGATTAATTTTATGATTATTATTCTAAATTCACTTTCTGTTATATTGTTTAAATCGTTTTTGATTAGTTCATTAGCTGTTGTTATTTCCTGGACGTTTTTCTGAGGGGAATTCTTCTGTTTCGTCATTTTGGATAGTCCCTGGAGTGGTGCGGGACTGCGGGGCACTTCTGTGCTGTCTTGAATAACTTGTGTTGGTGGGTGGGGCCGCAGTCAGACCTGATGTCTGCCCCCAGCCCACCACTAGGGCCACAGTCAGACTGGTGTGTGCCTTCTCTTCCCCTCTCCTAGGGGTGGGATTCACTGTGGGGTGGCATGACCCATCTGGGCTTCTTGCACACTGCCAGGCTTGTGGTGCTGGGGATCTGGCGTATTAGCTGGGGTGGATGGCAAGGTGCACAGGGGTGGGCGGGGCAGGCTCAGCTCGCTTTTCCTTCGGTGATCCGCTTTGGAGGGGCCCCTCTTCTGTGGGCCTCTTGTCTGCAATTGGCTCCGGAGACTCCGTTCTGCTAGTCTTCTGGTCATTTTCTGGGTTATTTAGGCAGGTGTAGGTGGAATCTAAGTGATCAGCAGGACCCGCGGTGAGCCCAGCGTCCTCCTACGCCGCCATCTTCCCAGGATTCCCCCTGTATGGTTCCATTATAAGGCAAATTGATGTGGAAGGAAAGTCATCACTGGTTGCTAGGAGTTTGCAGAAGGGGTAGTTTTTGAAGAGTTGAAATTCTGCATTTTTAAGAGCTATGAAACTATTCTGTATAATACCAAACTCTATAGCACAAAGCGTGAGCCTTAATATAAGCAATTTTGAAAAATTTTGACATTTGGGGATCCCATAATGAAATTCAGACTGTGACAAAATATTCCAACTGTGTTACAATTGTATGACATCACCTCATTGAAGAGGGGAAAATAAGTGCTAACCCAAATGATCATCAGACTGAAGACAACAGGAGCTGTACATAGGCACTGCCCTCTAGTTAGCAAAGTTGTTTCTTCCTGGTGTATGAGTTAACAACTCTGGAACCACTGTAGTTGTATTTTTGGATCTAATAAATCAGTAAGTGGATGGAAGATGGTGGGAACCAAGTTTCTCACTGTTGGAGTCAAATGTTAAATACAAGCAAGGAGCAAAATCTGGAATGAGTCATGTGATACTGGCTTAGAGTTGGCAACATTAGTGTCAATTTATGGTTAATATAATATAGATACAGATGGACAAGTATAGAAATAGGTATAAGTACATGGGTATACATGGGTTAATATATACACACACAATCCCAAATCTAAGAGATCCTAGAAATAACACTCAAGTACCAAGGAGCCCACCTATTGCCCAGATCTTGGTTTCTAATACTGCTCCAATAAAAAAAAATTAGGGCTTCTTGGATAAATGCTTATTATAATACTGGAACAATAAAGATACGAGATGACCCTGGAGGTAGTGTTAAAAATTAAGAAAGTATTCAGAAAAAGAACCTATTGAGAATATGTCAAAAGGATACAGATGCTGATGGAAAGAAATCCAATGGCCAACATTGGAATAATTTGAGCAGCGAAATATATAAAGTAGTATTGGATTATAACAAAAAATCTAAAATAAATATGCCCAAGCTCATGCTGCAGAAATGATTGAATAAATAAATGGGAAAATAAGTAGATTTCTCAGGTAATATAATTCCAAATAATTTATGTTGGTATTTCCCCTCATGGGGGTGGCATAACTTTTCATTTCTAAGTATGGGCTATACACATTGACCTCCTAAGAATACAGTATGAAAAGCTGGGGAGAGGGATTTTATAAGTGGAATAACAATACCTCAACCAGCTAATGATGGTTAGCATCAATTGTGATAACTCATGTTCATAAAATGTATCTGTCATATAATGTCATAAAAATAGCATTTTACCTCTGTGGTCTTCCTCCCAAAAACTCCTAACTCCTGTCTAATCATGAGAAAATACCAGACAAGTCCCAGTTAGAGGACATCCTACAAATACCTGGCTAGCACTTCTTAAAATACTTGAGCTCATCAAAATCAAGGCAAGTCAGAAAAACTGTCATAACTGAGAGGAGCCCAAGGAGACATAATGATGAAATGTGATATGGTATCCTGAATGAGATCCTGAAACAGAAAACAAACATTAAGTAAAAACTAAGGAAATATGAATACAGTATGGGCCTTAGTTAATAATGTATCGATACAGGTTCATTAGTTGGGTGATATACATCATACTAATATAAGATCTTAACAACATCAAACTCGATATAAGGTATATGTAAATTCTATAAATTATTTCTGTAACTTTTCTCTGAATCTAAAAGTTTTCTAAAATAAAAGAGCATATTATCAAAGCAATGATAAACAACTGGTGTCACCTCTGAAAAAGCTATCTGGTTTATGTTTGTCTCAAAAGTACAGGACACAAATAATGCACAGCCTCTGATCTGAAATTCCCTTTCTAAAATTAACTGATAACTAGTCATAGTAATTATAAAGGCATAATTTTGTGATTTTTTTCCATTGAGATTTTTACTGGAATAAAGCCTGGGGAGCAAATAAACACTCTTTTATTCAATAATAAATACTGAGAGTTTCTGGGACTTTTCTCTCTTCAGAATAGAAGCATCATTACCTCTTCAAATTGATAATAGTTTCCCATTTTTCTCTCTCCTTTTTTCCCAAGGATTTATTCATGGTGCAACTAGTGTTACATTCTCTTCTTTAGGCACACTGAGGAGCTCTTTCCATTACAGTATATCAAGTATGTAGTTCAATGCTCAATAAATTTGTTCAAGTATAGCTTGTAATAAAGGGAAAGTAGAATGAATTTTATTAACCATCAGATATGTATTTTTTCTAAGAAATCTGGAGTAGAGAGCCAATTTGGAAGGCACACATAAATCTTATAAATGTATTGGTGGAGAACCAGTGAGCAATGCTATCAAACACTGTATTTCTTATAATTTGATGATCTTTAAGTAGATGGGTGTGAAGAGTGTCTGGAATGATATCCTGAATATTATTCTCACAGTTCTTAATATCATTCTCAAGGCTATTCACATATGGAGTCATTAGAAAACATTATAAAATTGTTTAATATCTCTCATTTAATATTAGAGATTGTCTTTAGAATTTCAACATTTCACTGAACTCTACATATTTTAGTAAAATAAAAAAAACCAATCTTTAGTATAATCAAAATGTCCTGATTAATTACCAGTGATTGATAAAAAGCCCTGGCTTAGCTTGATTAAATATAACTATTAATAAAGAATAGAACAATGAACTCAGGACTAATGTGTTCTGATACTGCACTGTAGATATGTCAGAAACAGCTTGAAGGCCACATTTCTACCAACAGTCATAGGGAGGAAAGACTTTTAAATAAAAGCACAATTGAACTGCAGAAAATGTTTGAATACGAATAATTATCTGGAGTGCTTTTTGCTAAGATATTCCAGTAGATTATTGTACTATGATAAGATCCACCAGTCATTTTTAAAATAATTGTAAGCATTTCAATGAAATTTAATGCTGCAAATATTTTTGAGCATCAGAATAATCTATAATTGTTGCCCTTGCTGGGTTGGGCATGTGTTAGGCTATACATATATTTTCTGTGTGTGTGTGTGTGTGTGTGTGTGTGTGTGTGTGTGTGTGTAGTAAATCTGTAATTAAGTGTATCTTAAGTAGAAAAGCAAACAATGATGTTGTGCCTCTGTTCATGCAATCTGCAAATTATTAAGTGCCAGGCATCATTCTAGGTTCTTGGAATACATCAAAGAATAGAAGAGACAAAAATCTCCATCTAGGTTCCCCATGAAATTTACATTCGAGTAGTAATTTGTAAGAGTAAAGGAGCAGTGGGGGGAGGGGGAATACTACAAATGATGTATCTAATAAATAAGTACTTCACATTGTATATTAGAAGATGATAAGAGCTGTCAGAAGATTTTTAAAAAGAGGGGCAGGATAAGGGAGACCTGAAATGTAAGGGGGTGGGAGAATGAGTTAACATTTTTAACTTTTTTTTTTCCTAGTGAGTGTCATTAAATTTAAACAAATATCTGAAGAAAACCAGAAAACTAGCAACATGGATATCTGATGTAGAGGAGTCCTGGACAGTAGGAACAGCCAGTACCATGGCACTGTCAAAACACTGCTATGCGCTCCAGGACGAGTAGAGAAGCGAGTAAAGTTTTAGCAGAGTGAGCAAGGTGGAATATATTAGGATATCATTCTAGGTTGGAAGTAATAGAGGTCATGCATGACTTTAGAGGGAATTTATCTATCTATCTATCTATCTATCTATCTATCTATCTATCTATCTGTCTGTCAGTCAGTCAAAAGGTCTCACATGTTTATTACTGAACCAACCTACTGGTGCAAAAGCATCATAACAGAGAAAAGCCATTTCCCTGATAAAACAGATCTACTGGTCAGGCAGTAGGGAGGCAATGCAATAAGAACACAGGACTTTCAGGCAGCATAAATGTGTGCCATCTCATGTGTGGTCCCTTCCAGCCCCAGCGTCATTCTTCTCCAATGCTGCCTCTTGGAGTTGTATCTGATTTTATTACCAGTTTTCATCCAAATCCACTGGGGAATGGGACGATTCTGCTTTTGTTTCTTGGCCAGGAATCACTGGATCTTGGAAGTCTGGTGAGAAGACCTGGCAAGAAACAGTCAGCAGCACACACCACAATGGCGGAGAAGAGGAGCGATTTTAGAGGGAATTTAAAGAAGTTTGCATCTTACTCAAGGAATGACAGTTCACGTGGAATGTCACTCCAGCCTAACAGCAAGCAAAAACCTGAACAAACTGACAAATCAACAACTTATCTTAGCTCTGTCAGGGATGTGAGGTCACAAGGCAAACTACTACCCCCCAAATTGGAGTTACAGGCAGATGAACACAGAGCAGCACAACTGAACAGAACAGAAACGCTCAAGCTGAAAGCTTTACAGGAACTAGCACTGGTGGAAAAATCTAGACTATAACTGACAAATTTCTAGAGAGTCAGTGTAGACAAGTCTGAGGATAAAAACGGCAGGATGGCACAGTCTTAGGGAGGAGGGAGGCAAACTTACATGGATTTTAGCTCCAGTAGCTCTACCAGGCACTCACAGGGAATATGGGAGAAAAAAAGTCCCTTCAGCCTTCTAACAGGGGGAGGGGAAAATAACCATTTTGAAATACATCAGAGCATTCTGTTCTTTGGAACATGGCCTGGTCTCAAGAGAAACTAATTTATCAGACCCTAACCTATCATAGTTTTATCAGAACTTAATCTACTGAGGGGAAGGAAAATATCCAACTCCAGCCCCTCTAGCCATCCTGTCCCACTTAAAGGGAGTAGGGGACAGAGAAACACTTGTGAAGTTTACAACCCCGGGGCTGAGGCTTACTAACAGACTGAGACACAATCCAGGACTGTAGAACAGACTATAGAACTCCTCCCCATACCTTACTATTACATTATTAAAGGCCTATTTATCATGTACCTTTTCCCCAGTACGTCATTTCTGGCCCTCAACAACAAATTCCAGTGCCTATGAAAATGCAAAACAGAACAAAACAAAACAACAGCAACAACAAAAGCCACTCAGAAATGGCATGAATGCTAGCCTCACCAGACCAGAAATTTAAAACCATGGTGATTAATACTAAGGTCTAAAAGTAGACAGCATATAAGAACTGCTGGGTAATGTAAGCATAAAGATGGAATTCTAATTAAAAATCAAAAAGAAATGCTAGGCATAAAAACATTCTGACAGGTATGAAGAACACATGTGATGGGCTCGTCAATAGACTGGACATGGCTGAGGAAAGGATCTCTGAGCTCGAAAATATGCCAAAAGAAACTTCCAAAACTGAAAATGAAAGAGAAAGAAGCAAGACTGGGGGAAAAACAAACCAAAGCAAAAACAAACCATGACAGAATATCCAGGAACTGTGGGGCAACTACAAAAGATATAACACATAGATAATGAGAATACCAGAAGAAGAGAGAAAGAAATAGAAGAAATATTTGAAGCAATAATGGCTGAGCATTTCCCCCAATTAACGCCATGCACTAAGCCACAAATCTAGAAATCTCAGAGAATACCAAGCAGGACAAATAGCAAAATTAAACTACACACCTAGGCCTGTTGTATTCAAACTGTGGGAAATGAAAGAACAGAAGAAATCTTGAAAGAAACCAGGGTATGTGTGGGGGAGGGCACCTTATATACAGAGAGGAGCAAATATAAAAATTATACCTGACTTCTCAGAAAAGGAATAGGAAGAAAGGTTTAGATGAGGTCAGAATTTTAATTTCAGGTTTATTAGGTTTAATATGTCTGTTAAACTCCAAACGGAGATGTTAAATGGCACAAATAGCTATCTGTAGATTAGGAGAGAGGTCTGGGCTTGAAATATGCATTTAGGCATCAATGTCATGTGGACATTTAAAGCCATTAGAGTGGGTGAGATCACCAAGGTAGTGTTGATAAAAAAAAAAAAAAAAAGAAAGAAAGAAAGAAAGAAAGCTGATCTCTAGGGCAATCCAACATGAAGAATTCTTAGTAAAGATAAGCAGCTAAGGAGTGTAAAGAGTGACCTATGAAGCAGAAAGAAAATCAAGAGGCTTCCTGTATTAAAAACAATTTAAATAGAGTTTACAGGGAAGAGGGTCACAGTTGCTAACATGTGGCTAATAAGGTAATTAAGGTAGGAACTGAGAATTGACCATTGGATTTAACAAGATGAAAGTTATTGCTGATCTCATGGAGAGAAGTTTGATGGAACGATGCAGAATAATTCTAACTGGATTGAGACTAAAAGAGAAATATATATATATATATATATATATATATATATATATGGAGAGAATATATATATATTATATATATATAAAAGAGAAATATATATATATATATATATATATACATATATATATATATATATATATGTATGTATATGGAGAGAGAGAGAGTATAAATAATTTACCCAAGGAATTTTGCTGCCAAGGAGAACAAAGTACTTTAGTGGTAACTGATGGGTAAGTAGAGTCAGGATTTTTTTTTAATGTGGGATAAATATTAGCATTTCTAAGAAAAGGTAAAAAAATTGATAATATAGGAGATTACGGAAATGATGGTCAGAGGAGATATATGTAAATTAACCCAGCTGTTCTAAGACCTACATCTAAACCCTCCATTGCTTAACACATTAGGAGTTTGTTACTCACTCAAAAGTTTCATGAGGGTCTCCAATAGGTTGTTTTCTATGTAAAGTTTTCAAGGGACAAAGGCTTCTTCAATACTGAGCTTCAATCTGTCCCCTAAGACCTGAGAGTTCCTTTTTTGCCCCCTTGACTAGTTATTGGAAGGACAGCATGGAGAAGATACATTTTTTTTCTTAATTACTTGCCCAGAGTGACACATATTTCTTTCACTCACATACGATTAGTAAGAATAATATCCTTTATCTAGGTACAAGGGGAACTGAAAAGTGCAACCCCAGGATGAGTAAGTTTCTAATGATCAAAATTGTTTACTGTAGAAAGAAAGGATGTATCTTTTGTGATCTGTCAGTCCTCTGTCCCATAAGGTGGAATCTAGTGTTGAAATGGAGGGATTGGCTTTACATAGGGGAAAGTTATCATCACAGAATAAAAATGGGAGACTTTGGGGGCACCTGGATGGCTCAGTTGGTTAAGCATCCAACTTTGGCTCAAGTCATGATCTCACAATTTATGAGTTAGAGCCCCACATCGGGCTTTCTGCTGTCAGCACTTAGCCCACTTCAGAGCCTGCTTTGGATCCTCTGTCACCCTCTCTCTTTCTGCCCCTTCCCTACTTGTTCTCTCTCTCCCTCTCTCTCTCTCTCAAAATCAATAAATAAACTTAAAAAAAGGAGACTGTGGTATATAGGTTTTCAGAAATGGGAAGTGAATGGACTAGACCATATCATATGATTGCCTGGTAAGATTAATGGCCCATTTGAATTTCATGTAAATTTACAATAAGAACAATTAACAAGGTTATATGTTCTATCAAGCCACATTCATCTATAGAGATGTATGTCAGGGAATCAGTGATAAGTTGAAATTAACTAGACTTAAGCAAATGTGATAAAACATGAAAGGTGTAAAGGAACAAAGGGTATGTGCAAAGCATGATTGTAATGATTGGCCATAAAACTTTATTTCCTTTTATTTTTTAAAAGTTTGTTTATTTATTTATTTATTTATTTATTTATAGAGCACAAGCAGGGGAGGGGGAGAGAGAGAGAGAGGGAATATCCCAAACTGGCTCTGTGCTGTCAGTGCAGAGCCCAACTCAGGGCTCTATCTCATGAACCATGAGATCATGACCTGAGCTGAAACCAAGAGTCAGATGCTTAACTGACTGAGCCACCTAGGTGCCCTTTGACCATAATTCTTTTTAAGTTTATTTATTTATTTTGAGAGAGAGAGAGAGAGAGAGAGTAATTAAGCAGGGGAGAAACAGAGAGAGAGGGAGACAGAGAAAAACCCAAGCAGGCTCCATACCATCAGCACCGAGCCCAACGTGGGGCTCGAACTCAGGAGCCATGAGATCATGAATGGAGCTGAAACTAAGAGTTGGGCACTTAACCTACTGAGCCACCCAGGTGCCCCATTGACCATAAAATTTTAAACGGAAGAAAGAGGACATTAAGAGGATGAGGGACAGTGAAAAATTGATAGGATTAATGGATTGGAGGTGGAAAATGTACATACAGAGCCCTAGGAAGGGAAAAAAAAAAACCAAAAAACAAAAAGCAAAGCAAAACAAAACAGGAGGCAGTGGTCACAGAACGAGCTGTACAAAATTGATGTTTCAGAGAGAGTGCAATTATTAGTAACAGGTATATCTACAGAGTAAGTGGCTGAGGTAGGGTGGAGGACAAGATTATTGGATGCAGATAATTTTAAGGAAGCTGAGGCCAGATGGGTAGAGCATTATCTACAATTTAATTGAAATCACCAAGAGTTAGGATAGAGGTAATTGAAGAGGGACAGCTAGGAAATGACTCATGGAGAAATGAGTAGGAATGATCCAGCGTTTGAGAGATAACAGCTGCAATTGCAGGATATGAGGTTATAAAATCGAATAGTATGAAATACAAAGCTTGGGGGTTTTAGTGGAATTGAAGGAAAATGCTCTGAAACATGAGAAGAAAACTCAAAGACATCTACCTCATTACCATTTCTAGCGGTACAAGGTCTATAAGAGGGAAAAATAATTTTATAGGCTACAGAAGAAAGCATACAGGGAAAAACTCATCATAATTTAGGAACTGGGGTCAAAAATTAATGACCTATATAGGAGGGTTATATTTTTGCAAGATAAAGAAAGTTACAAAGAAGTTGTTTTAAAAAAAATTTTTTTTAACGTTTATTTATTTTTGAGACAGAGAGAGACAGAGCATGAACGGGGGAGGGGCAGAGAGAGGGAGACACAGAATCGGAAACAGGCTCCAGGCTCTGAGCTGTCAGCACAGAGCCGGATGCGGGACTCGAACTCACGGACCGCGAGATCATGACCTCAGCCGAAGTCGGCCGCTTAACCGACTGAGCCACCCAGGTGCCCCCAAAGAAGTTGTTTTAATTGAACCATGCTGTTATAAGAAACACAAAGGCAAAGACAATGGGATGTACATAATGTGTAATTGACCATAAACTGAACTGAATAGTCCCAAATCATCATAAGGCAGTGTCACTTACTTACTAGCCCTCCTCCTCATTTTCACCAGGAAAATAAAACTTCTTCCAAAATAGAACTTAAGCCATCCTTTTTTGGGGGTCAGGCGGGGAGCAGGGACTATGGGCTTATACAAAGGCTAAAAGTCAGTGATCAACTGACTTCCAAACTGGCGTTGTGGCACAATTTTCTTTGCAACGTTTAATGTATTTCATTCTGATTGTGCATATCAAGGAAGGATTCTTGGAAGAGGAACACGTAAATTCCATTCTTTAACATGAAAAGTTTGTTTTGTTTCATTTTTTTAAGTTTTAACTTTTATTTAAATTCCAGTTAGTTAATATACAGTGTAATATTAGTTTCAGGACTACAGTGTAGTGATTCAACACTTCCATACAACACCTGGTACTTCTCACAAGTGTGTTCCTTAATCCCCATCACCTATCTAACCCGTCTCCCACCCACCTTTCCTCTGGTAACCATCAGTTTGTTCTCTATAGTTAAGGGTCTGTTTCTTGGTTTGTCTTTCTGTCTCTTTTTTAAACCTTTTTTCCTTTGTTCTTAAATTCCACATATGAGTGAAATCATATGGTATTTGTCTTTCTCTGAGTTATTTCCCTTAGAATAATTTATTTCGCTTATCTCCATCCATGTCATTGCAAATGGCAAGATGTTTTGTTTCATTTTTTGAGAATGGACAAAAAAATATTTTGACTGATATCTCCATATGTTAGGTGACAAATCAGAGCTATAATCCTCAAATAATTCCTAGCTTACAAGTAATTTGTCCCCACTCACTCTTGACTAAGAATGTCATTATTTTCTATATATGTCCACCTACATATATTTTTGGAGGAAGGAAAAGCTGTAATATTTCATTTCTCTTTTAAATAAAAAAATAAGTCAAATTATAACATACATGCCAAAAAGAATGCCACATCATAACTGAACAGTTTGAAGAGTGAATACATCCTTGTATCCACCATCTAGACAAACAAACCAAAAGATTATTAGCACCCTAGAAACTTTCCTTGAGTTCTATACCAGTCATTACTATTTCTCCTTAAAGGCAGACACTGTTTTGACTTCTTTCCCCAACATTAGACTTTTGAACTTTGTATAGAGTTATACAATACAAATAGGCAGAATTCTAAGATGGCTCTCAAGATTCCCTCTCCCTGATATATATGACCTGTATATCCCCTCTTTCTGGGTATAGGAAGAACTTGTGAATATAATGGGACCTCCTTCCTGAGGTTAAGTTACTAATTAGTTGACTTTGAGTTATGCAAATGAGAGATTAGCTTTGGTGAGCCTGACTTAACCAAGTGAGCCCTTCAGAGTAATGGGACCCTTCCTGAGAGAGTTTCAAAGCCATATATGTTCTCCTACTTGAAGAAATAACCTGTCATCTTATGAGAGTTTCAAAGCTATATATGTTCTCCTACTTGAAGAAATAACCTGTCATCTTGGACCTGAGAATGACTTCCAGGACCTAAGACCACACTGTGGCCAGCTACCAGCAAGAAAACATAGACCTCAATCCTGCAATTGCAAGGAACTGAATTCTGCTAACAGCTTCAATGAGTTTTGAAGAGGACCTCAAGCCTCAGATGAGACTGCAATGCCAACAGACAACTTGATCAAACCTAGTGAGACCATGAGCAGAGGAAATAGCTACTCATTCCTGGAATCCTGACCCATGGAAACCATGAGATAATTAACATACATTATGTTAAGCCGCTAAATTTGTGCTAAATTGTTACACGGCAATAGAAAACTAAAAAAAAAAAAAAAAAAAAAAAAAAGAATATTCCTTGTTGTTGCATGGAGTAATAGTTGATTCATTTTTAATTCTCTGTACTATGCCACTGTAGGATATAAAAATATTTCAGATTATTCACTCTATTATTCCAAGCTTTTGGCCATTACAGATAGTTACATGATGAACATTCTTGCTGTGTTTTCTGTGCACATGCTCTATTGAGTAGGACTGGAATTGTGACTCTAGAGCATGTATCTGCTCAGCTCTAACAGACACAAACAGTTTTCCAAAACAGTTGTATCAACTTAGAATCCCAAAAACAGAGTGAAAAGTTTCACTCCCTCCATATGCTTACCACTAATTGACATGGATCTTGTAATTTTGTTTGTTTGCTTGGTTTTTTAGAGTTTAAATATCCTGGTGGGTGTGCAGAAGGATCTGATAGCAATTGCTACTCCCCACATTGTGAACCATCTTCCCCTTAGTCTTCTGTTTGGGTCTGTGCACTGACTCGTAAATTGTGTTCAAATCATGCTGCTGTTTTTAAGCGAGCTGGCTAGAAGTAAGGATTTGACTTATGTGGCAAAGGATGGGAAGATTATCCCTTTAAAATCAGCAGGCAGCTATAATTATAATTCTATGAAAAAGGCAAGATGTTCCTTTAATCAGTTAGACTCCTTCTTTTTACTTCTTACCACTTCTCCAGAGGCGCTCCTGAGCCCCACGGTTCACCCTTAGTTTCAACTCCTACACAGTGTAAGCACAGCTGTTATGCACAGACATTACCAGAAATTTTAGCTCGTCTTAATATAAACTTATCAGAATTCCAGTAGTAAATGAAGTAAAATTTTTGCTATTATATCCTTTGAACATTTTATCTTTTGTGACAGTTGATTCCAATAGAAAAAAAGTAGAAAAACCATGAACCCTAAAAGAATGTAGTATTCTAACCTTTATTTAATTAATAGTAGAATCACTATAATATATTAATAAAGTAATGCTTTCTCTCAGAAGAAAGACATATTCATTTTTAAAGATCTTTTTCCTGGATTGCTCTTATTTACCTTTTGATTGCAAGGGTATATCTAACATAAATTATGAGAAAGAATTATACAAACTGCATAATTTCCCTGATGTGCTCACTCTGGATCTCATCACCCTACATGTATGCCTTGTTTTAAGCAGATTCCATGTATAATAAATTCTATGATTTAAAAATTTTTTAATGTTTATTTATTTTTGAGACAGAGAGAGACAGAGTGTGAGTGGGGGAGGGGCAGAGAGAAAGGGAGACACAGAATCCAAAGCAGGCTCCAGGCTCTGAGCTGTCAGCACAAAGCCTGATGCAGGGCTCGAACTTGTCAGCCTAGAGATCATGACCTGAGCTAAAGTCAGATGCTCAACCGACTGAGCCACCCAGACGTCCCATAAATTCTCTGATTTAAAAAAAAAAAAAGATTTACCTGGGAGTCCCTTACATAGTAAGCTGTCCAAAGTTTTAAAAATTATTACATTTATATAATACTAATTAACGCTTTTTTAGGCACATAGCTAGAGTATAAAGAAACATACACTTGTCATGTGCAAGTAGAAACAAATCAGAAGATTTTATTTCCATGAAGCATTTCAAGTCTATAAAAGAGCATATATAGCATAATAAATAGCAGCACATCCATCATTCAAATTTACAAATGTTAACATTGTGTCATATTTGAGTCAGAAATATTTACCCAGTAAATAAAAATTACAGATGTTTATATACTCCTCTCCATCCTTAAGAGAGACCCTCTAGCCTGAACTAGTTGTATCTCATTCCTGTGATTTTTTAAAATCCTGGATGCAACTTCAAAGTCATCTATTTCATGATAATTACCTCAGATGATAATAATAATAATAATAATAATAGTAGTAGTAGTAATAATAATAATAAAACAAAAATTAATGGGGACGGGCAGGATGGAAGCTGAAATGACCTCCAGAAATCCCTGAGAATTGATAAGTCACCTGACTGGAAGTCTGTCAGGGAGATAAACAAAGAAAAGTGGGATCTTCACCCAGCTCTACCATAAACCAACCAGCTGTGGGAAGACACAACACAAGTAGCCTGCCTATTTGTGGAGCAGTTGTCCAGAAGTGCTTACTGTTTATTTATCTGTTTGGGTTTGGGGGGAGCACATTTGACACATAATGTTACATTGGTTTCAGGTATACAACTTGGTGATTTCACAAGTACAGCTACCATCTGTCCTGCTACATAGCTATTACAGTACCATTGGCTGTATTCCTTATGCTCTTTTTGTTCACATGACTCACTCATTCCAGAACTGGAAGGCTCTACCTCCTTCTCCCCTTCACCCATTTTGCCAGGCTACTTATCCCCCTTCCCCATGACAACCATCAGTTTGTTCTCTGTATTTGTAGGTCTGAATCTGCTTTCAGTTTGTTTATATGTTTGGGGTTTATATTTTGCTTTTTAAAAAGATTCCACTTATAAGTGGAATCATATCATATTTGTCTTTATCAGTCTGACTTGTTTGATTTTGCGTAATATCCTCCAGGTCCATCCATGATCCATGCTGTTGCAAATGGCACAATCCCATCCTTTTCCATGGCTAAGTTATATTCCAGTGTGTGTGTGTGTGTGTGTGTGTGTGTGTGTGTGTGTGTGTGTGTACATCTTTATTATATTTGTCTGTTGATGGAAACTTAGGTTGCTTTCCTATCTTGGCTATTGTAAATAATGCTACAATAAATATAGGGGGACATACATTGTTCCAAATTAGCACCTCCAGAAGTGTTTTTTTGCTACAGAATTTTTTAATTCCAATGTAGTTAACTACTACAATTACAATTACTACTATAACTAATATTATGTTAGTTTGGGGTGTACAATATAGTGGTCCAACAATTTCATACATCACCCAAGTGCACTCCTGAATCCCCATCACCTATTTCACCCATCTACTGCAATACTTAATACTACAATAGTATTTTAGGAGTTAAATTATAAATGCCTGTAAATTGAGCCCTTTTCTTTTGTGTACCACAATTCCTAAGACTCCCTTTGTCTTACACCAGCCCACTTTATTATTTGAGCTTAATTCCTCCTAGTTAAGCCATTTTAGTTAGGTTTCTGCTAACCAAACTATTTACATTCTGTGGGCCTTTGTAAGTTGAATCCAGTGTGTTCTTTGGTCACAGTATCTTGAGAACTATATACAGAGGGTCTGCCTTCTTTACCACCATATCTCCAGTTCTCAGAGTAGTCTTTGACATGGGTAAATCAATAAATGATGAAAGAAAATGATCTATTTCCCCCCAAAAAATCTCAATCCAAGGAAATAAAATTTAACATGCTAAATTACTTGCATTCCTTGAATAGGCTATTCTATTACTTGATAAATAATTGGTTTGAAAACCAATAATCCTTGGGATGACAATAGTCTTTAGCCCTTTGGGAAATTATGACTAAATCTTTACATATGCACATAGTTGAGTGTGTCTTCAGAAGCCTCTAGTTACATGTACTAAACAAGTAAATAGAAATTACTTATTATGCCCATTTTTGTAAGCTATATAATGAGTACATTTGAGCAATATTTCTAGCATAAAGCATAGTAGCTGTCTTTATATAGTTAAACATTTCAGAGAACTTTATAATAAGTGGAAATATTTTCAAATGAAAATAAATGTTATCAAATTCAGTCTTTTATGAGACATGATGAGTCCATAACATTTATTATTATTGAACTTATTTTTGTTTCCTTCCAAATCTGTCATGAAACCCTAGAAGAAACATTTTATTCCTAGCAGCTTCAGATAATAAACTTCTGCCTTGGTATTTTCCCACCCAAACTCCAAGATTTCCTTATACTCTAGGCATTTCCTTCTCCTATGGCAGTAATTCTCAAACTTCAGGGTATAATTAACTAAAAGGCAGACTAAAACACAGATTACAGGACTGTAGCCTGAGAGTTTCTGATTCAGTAGGTCTGGTGTGTAGCCCAAGGCAATAGAGACTGACTCCATTTTTAATATCCATTTCTGAACAGCTTTCAAACCCCATTAGTCCTTTTACTCCTTCTGCCCTACATCTGGACAAGCTGTTGAATGTTCAGAAAGCCTATGTGTTCCCTCTTTGGTACTGGTGGGAAGTGCAATGAAGCAACACCAGTTGCAATCTCACCCCCTAACCGCCATAAGAACCCATACCAGTCTCCTTTCCCTGTTTCTCAAACCATTTTTGAATCTGCTTGAGAGTCTACCATGATGTCAGAAATACTATCATGTGAGTTACAAACTTTTCAAATGTTCTGTGGCCGGGGGGAGGGGGCATCCATCATCCGTAGTAATATACAAACAAAATTTGGGATGGGACTCCAACCCATATCTGTAAGGTGATCCTGACACCCAAGAATTTAAATTTCTAGACAATTTCCAAGGTATAGTTATGCCACTGATCCAGGTTCCGCCTTTCAGAACCCTTGCTCTAAGGAGTCCCACCCATTCACAGTTGACCCATTCTATAAACTGTTTCTAAATCTCTCTTCCAGAAAACTTCTCTTCCATTTCATTCTGTAATTATTTCCTTAGTAGTATCCTGTATCTGCAACTAAAGTTCAATCTCATGATGAGTAGATACTATATGTCATTTTTTTAAAATTTGCTTTACCTCATAGTATAGTATTAGTTTAATAGAAGTATTCACTTGTTTCTTTATTCCATGTAGGTACTAAGATTAGTGATTTAAATATCAGGCCCCTAGTTCCATTGTGTGTATACAACACACGCGCGCGCACACACACACACACACACACACACACACACACACACAATAATTATAATCTAACCATTGCATTAGATATGTCATACAAGCTCATCTAATTTTTTGCTGAATTTCTGCAAGTATATTGTTTTCAGCCCATTTTACAGATAAGTGCTTGGAGAATCAAGAGTTTAAGTGGAAGATATAATAGTTAAACCCAGATCTGTGTGACCCTAATTCCTTATCTTTAGTTATATTTCATACTGTAGTCAGCATATTTTATGGCCTAGCAACAGACTCATCATATAAAAAGGTAAGTAAATAATTTTTATAAAGCAGATTTGTGGTAGAGAGTAGTGGGAAATAAGTGTTTTTTTCTTTTTCTTTTAAAGTTACTATAAATTCACAGAATGTGGCAAAAATCATTCAGAAAGATCCCATGTACCCTTCACCAAGTTTCCCCCAACAATAACAAATTTGTTACTGTAGTACAATAACGATTCAAGAAATTGACATCAACAAAGTGCATGAAAGTTTTAGAGGATTACTCCAGTTTTACAAGTACTCATTGTGATTATGCGTATGAATGTTTGTGTGTTTGTAGGTCCGAGCAGCTTGGTTACACATGCAGATTCATGAGACCACTACCACAATAAAATTGTCACATTGCCACAAATAACTCTTGTGTTACCTTTCATAGTTACACTGGTGTCCAGAGTGGCTCTATCATTTTACATTCTCATGAGTAGTGTATGAGAGATCCAAATTCTCTGCATCCTCTCCAACATTTGATATCGTTACTTTTATATTGTATTAGCTGTTGTAATAATATGTGTATTCCATATGTAATAATATGATAATTCCTTATGGTTTTGATTTTCATTGCTCTAATCATTAATAATGTTAAATATATTTCCATATGCTCATCTATCATTTATATATTCTCTTTGGTGAAATATCTGTTCATTCATTTAGCCCGTTTTCTTTTTGGATTGTTTCTTACTGTTGAGTTTTGACTTTTTTTTTTAATATATATATTCAGGATAGGATAGGATTCATTTGTCATATATGCTGTTTGCAGATATTTTCTTCCAGTCTGTAGCTTGTTATCTCAGCTTCTTAAATGGGTCTGTGACAGAGCAATTATTTTAAGTTTTTATTAAGTCCAATTTATTTTTTTTTCCTCTATAGATCATGCTTTGTGTTTCAAATGTAAGAACTCTTTACCAAGTTCTAGGTCCCAAAGATTTTCTCCTGTTTTATTCTAAAAGGCTTATAGTTTCACATTTCACATTTAAATGATCTATTTTAAATTATCTTTCTATAATGTTTGAAGTTATTTTTGTTGAGGTTAATTTTTTAGCCTATGGAGGTCTAATTAGTCCAACACCATTTCTTTCTTTCTTTCCTTCCTTCTTTCTTTCCTCCCTCCCTCTCTCCTTCCTTGCTTCCTTACTGCCTTTCAAATATTGGTTTTTAAGTATAATTGACATATAATATCTTATTAATAGCAATTCGGTATTTTTATACACTAAAAAAATTATCCCTATGATAAATCTAGTTTAATCTATCACTATATAGTTATCATAATATAATTGTAATATAATTGAAATATTATAATAAAGGAATTGCATAAAATAATGTAATAAAATATTATAATGAAAAATATTTTTGCATATATAGTTCATATCATTTTACATATATGTTTTTCATTATACTCTTTAGGTCCATCCATGTTGTCACAAATGACAAGATTTAATTTTTTTTCTAAGGCTGAATAATA
Organism: Leopardus geoffroyi; assembly: GCF_018350155.1. Taxonomy (NCBI): domain Eukaryota; kingdom Metazoa; phylum Chordata; class Mammalia; order Carnivora; family Felidae; genus Leopardus; species Leopardus geoffroyi. The sequence continues at coordinate 90,598,771 of NC_059328.1, forward strand.
CTGCATTTTAATATATCACATCTTCATTATCCATTCATCTATTAATTGTCACATAGGTTACTTTCATATCTTGGCTATTGTAAATAAAGCAGTGAACATACAATTACATATATCTTTTGAAATTGGTGTTTTTTTATTGTCTTGGGATGACTATCCAGAAGTGAAATTGCTGTATTGTATAATAGTTCTATTTTTAAGTTTTTGAGCAACCGCCATACTGCTTTCCATAGTGGATGAACCAATTTGTATTCCCACCAGTAGTGCATGAGAGTTCCTTTTACTATACATCCTTGCCAACATTTATTTCTGGTCTTTTAGATAATAGCCATTTTAACAGGTGTGAGGTCATATCTCACTGTGGTTTTGATTTGCATTTTCCTGATGATTACTGTTGTTGAGCATCTCTTCATATGCTTGTTGGCCATCTGTGTGTCTTTGGAAAAATGTCTGTTCCTCAAACATAAATAGGTTGTTTGTTTGTGTTTTTATAAAGTTGTAGAAGTTCTTTATATATTTTATTTTATTTTATTTTTTTAATTTTTTAACGTTTATTTATTTTTGAGACAGAGAGAGACAGAGCATGAACAGGGGAGGGGCAGAGAGAGAGGGAGACACAGAATCTGAAATGCGCTCCAGGCTCTGAGCTGTCAGCACAGAGCCTGACGCGGGGCTCGAACTCACGGACCGTGAGATCATGACCTGAGCCGAAGTCGGACGCTTAACCGACTGAGCCACCCAGGTGCCCCAACTTTATATATTTTAGATATTAACCCCTTATTGGATGTATTATTTGCAAATATCTTCTCTTGTTCAGTCGGTTCCCTTTTTGTTTTGTTGATGGTTTCCTTTGCCATGCAAAAGCTTTTTATTTTAATGTAATCCCATTTGTTTAACTTTTGTTGCCCTTGACTGAGACAGGTCCAAAAAAGCCAAATATTCACCACCTATATTTTCTTTTAGTAGTTTTATGGCTTCAAGTCTTACATTCAAGTCTGCAATCCATTTTAAATTTACTTTTGTGCATGGTATAAGTTAGTTGGTTATTTTTTTTTCAACACCGTTTATTGAAGAGACTGTCATTTCCTCATTGTATATTTTTGCCTTCTTTGTTATAGATTAATTGACTGCATATATGTAGTTTTATTTCTAGGCTTTCTAGCTTATTATTCCATTGATCTATGTGTCTGGGTTTTTTTTTGTTTTTTGGTGTTTGTTTGTTTGTTTGTTTGTTTGTTTTTGCTAACACCATACTGTTTTGATTACTAGAACATCGTAGTAGAGTTTGAAATGAGGAAGCATGAGACCTCCAGCTTTGTTCTTTTTCAAGATTGCCTTAACTATTTGAATATTTTGTGGTTTTATACAAATTTTAGGATTCTTTATTCTAGTTCTGTGAAAATCCAACATCATTTCCTTAAAAAAATATTCTTCTTGCATTTGATTGTCTTTGTAGTTTTGTCAAAATTCAGTTGTTGATATTTCTGTGGGGTTATTTCTGGGTTCTATATTCTGTTGCAATGATTTGTTTATTCCCCCTACTAATACCACAATCTTGATTACTGTAGTTTTATGGCAAGGCTTAAAGTCAGGTAGAGTGTTTCTACTCTCATTTTCCCACATTTTACCCAAAATTTCCATATTATTTTTCTCATTCAAACTGTTTTAGCTATTCATTTTAGAATAAAATTATTTATACCTACAAAAAATCTTGCTGAGATTTTGATAGAAATTGAATTTAAATTGAGTATACATAAAGTAGATCACAAATCAATTTGGGTAGATTTAACATTTTTATGAGTCTTCCAACCCATGAACACACTATGTCTCTCCATTTTTTAAAGCAATTTTTTAAATTTCATAATCATTTTGTAGTTTCCACCATATAGATCCTATGTATTCTGTTAAGCTTATACCTAATTATTCCTTTTTTGGGGTAAATTGTAAATGATTTTGTGCTTTTAATATAGAAATATAATTGACTTATTTTATCTCTACCAAACACTGATCATTTGTATTGCTGTAGACAAGAATTATTTACATTGCTATCAGCTTTACACAACTTAATGTTTATCACAACAGTGTTATAAAAAGGAATCATCACTTAGAAGCACAGAGGTGCACATCATACTATTTTTAATTTTTAAATTAATTAATTTTATTTTATTTTACTTATTATTTAATCATGATAAGTGTCCCTTTAATTCCCATCCTCCATTTCTTCCATCTCTCTACCCTCCTCTCCTCTAGTAATCATCAGTTTGTTCTCTGTAGTTGAGAGTCTGTTTCTTGTGTTGCCTCTCTCTCTTTTATTCCCTCTGCTTATTTGTTTTGTTTCTTAAATGTCACATATGAATGAGATCATATGGTATATTTATCTTTCTTTAATTTCACTTAGCATTATACTCTCAAGCTCTATCCATGTTGTTACAAATGGCAAGATTTCATTCTTTTTTTATGGCTGAATGATATTCCCTCATATATATATATACCACACTGTCTTTATCCATTCATCTACTGATGGACACTTAGGCTGCTTCCATAGTTTGACTATTGTAAATAATGCTGCAATAAACATAAGGGTGCATGTATCCCTTTGAATTAGTGTTCTTGTACTTAGGGGGTAAATATTCAGTAGTGCAATTCCTGGATCATAGGGTAGTTAATATTAATTAATTAGTGGGTTGTAATATTAATTACTACCCATAGTAGAGTCTGGAACAGCATGCCAACATCAAGCACATTAGTATTTTTAAACAAAAATTTAATATACCCATCGAATATAATAAAGTTAGCAAATAACCTCACTTAAATTTAGAATAAATTTTGCTATCAAATGGAATATTTTGAACTTTGTTTTCCAGAGCTTTTTAGATTCCATGAGTGTAGGAAAGGGTTTATGTACCTCTATGGGCTATCTCATGCCATAAATATTTTGTTTATTTTTACATGTTCTTATTTTGTTATACATTTAAATATTTAAATCACTTATTTATACTTGACTTTTATAATGAACTAAGATTTTAATGAAGATTACAAACTAGATTTTTTTGTATTCTTTGTGATGAAACAATCAAATGTTATTGCTTGGTTAAACAATTCAAAATCAGAAATCATGACCTCCCAAAACCTTAGGGAGAGACTGATCTTAGCAGTGAGCAATGCAGCTGTACACACTTGTAATTCAAAGGCACTGAGGCAAAAACTGTCAAACATTACTAAAATTGACAAGGATACATGGTTCATTAGTCTAGGAACTGATGCATTATAAACCAGTCAGTGATTAGCTTAATAATTTGAATTAAGTTGCACGTTTATGAAAAAACTATACTAGCTATTGTAATTAATTTTCAAATCATGCTTGGAAGAGAGGTACATGCAATTTTGGACATTTATCACCAGGTCAAATCTAATACCTATCAGAGCAAAATAATCAATAATCAAATTTAAAATACTATTGTTTTCACTGAAGATTTCTTACTATTTTCTCAGTATTGATTTTTAAGGCTCACCTGTATCAAAAAGCCAATTCTTTGTTCATTGACATAGAATTAACTTAGAAATGATTCCCCATTCAGAATAGCTAAATAAGACAAAAAAACAAATTTCACCTGTAGTTGGAAATGTATTGCATCTCCAAGAGTTATTTTTCCTGACTTACTAAATTCAATCATGCATGCAAAATATTTTTATTATTTACAGTTGACATTGTTATTCTAACAAGGATTGTTCTATAGTTCCTTACCCAGTAAAGATTCTGTATAAGAAATCACTTATAGTTCTTCATTTCATTTTTAACATGATAATTATATGGTTGTGTGGGAAGGAATGTATGTGTGTGAATAAAATGGAACTTACTGGTACAGAAAATTTTACCTGGAGGTGGAGTGCTAACATAAACCTGAAGTGCATGGAAATGTCTCAGAGGTTGGACAATTGGTGGTGAAAATAGATACTGCATCAGGGAAAAATGGTAAAACTATTGCCTTTACTAACACAGAAAGTAGGCCATGTTCCCACCAACCCTACTATTTACTCTAGGGAAACATATTAACAAAATTTACAATGATGATATGTGATCATTGTTTTAGTAAAATTCTACAAGGGCGGGATGAAGTCAAATAAGAATTACATGAATTGACAGAGATGGAAGGAGAAACAGTACAGATAAAAGAAATTGCTTGCAGCTGTTTGTTTTCATTTTGTCATAAATTTGTTATCATAGAATTGAAGAAGAAAGAGATGTGTATAGCATAAAGACCAATATGTGTACTCTTTTCTAAGCTCAAAAATTATGACAAGAAGAGAAGTTTGGCTGTGATTATTTGCAGAAGAGATTTGGATGAAGAGAAGAAAAGGAAAGAAAAATGGAAGCTGATTAAGTTTTGGGGGATTTGATTGTCAAAAGAAACATAAGCCCTGCCTTCAAAAAATCCTCTGTTACTGCCTCTAAAGCAATCCCAGCCTCTGAAACTATACCAGCAGAATGCAGACTGTGAAAGCTATGGTTTGCCGAGCTACTTTTGATCATAAAGAGTAGAACGATACTCTAACAGAAGGAAGAACACAATAGAGGGAACCAGAATATCTTGATGTAGCTATGAAACAGAACACAGTCACTTCAGACCAGGACTCTGTATCTAGATTGTTTCATGGGAGAAAAATAAACTCTTGTCTGAGCCAATATTCTTTAGGGGGTGCTCTTCTTATGGTTCATATCATATACCCTAAAAGTGAAAAATGAAACAACTGCTAAATTGTATTAAATGATCTATTTAAGATGATCTGAGCATTATAAAACAGATAGCTTGATGAAAAGAAAAGAAAGAATAGTAATTAACTGAAGCAGGAACATTTGTTCCTGACTAAAATAGGATGGATTGTGGCAGATTAATGCTTCCACAGGTAAACTAAAAATTTAAGTAAATGAAAGAAAGAAGGAATGAGGCACTTGAGAACTGCAGAAGTAAGCCCAATTTGAAATGACAAGATCACACAGTCAGGAGAACCATTCCATGTGGAGTATTTACTGCTTCTGGGTGCTAGACAAGAGGCTAAGAAGCTGAATCACTGATAAAAGAGGTAAATATCTGACTTTAAACACCAGCAGAGTTTTTGGCAATTTTGTTAGTATAAGTTTTCAAAAATTAGAGAGTTGACCAGCTAGAAACTCTGCAAATTGAAATGGATATTCAACCTGTTTTCTCATTAAGACATTTATAAAATTCAAAAGCTATTCAGAACAGATTAATCAGAGACTGATTAATTGGAGACTTCTTCGAAAAGCAGAACAGAGACTTGCTTCTGCCTAGGATGTAGAAAGCTGAAAAGAATATCACTCATTCTGAAAATACCAGATAATCTACAAAACTATGACTGTTCTTGAACCTTTTAGAGAACTCAGGTCACAAGGCAAATAATCTAATATCTAAGGAAAGTCAGGAGCTTCCAAGAAGAGAAAGAGCATGAGCACTAGATCACCTATGTCGAAACATGGGCGAAAAGATCAGCCAGATATACAAGTGAGTAAGAATTCAGGTTAAAATTGTAACTAATTGCTAAGATCTGGGTATTGCCTAGCATGGGAATCTAAATCCCAAAGAGTCACAGATACAGGAGGAAATTGGACCAATTACAGACTCAGCTCCGTGGATCTCTATTAGGCACTCACAATAAAGATCATGGTCAAGACAGTGGTGCAGTCCTGGAGGAAAGAAATGACTATACCTGCAGGAAAGATAGAAACTCTAACTCAGATTGTTCTCTCTTAAGTGACAACTGATTAGGCTCTTAGAGGAAAACCAGCAGAAACTATTGCCCTCATGGGACAGGTGAATACCCTTTGTAGCTAGGGAGTGGAAAAAGGAACCGAACCCTTTACCCGTGAAGGAAGAACGGGAGCAATTCTGAGCCCAGACCATTAGAGGTCTTCTACTGCTGGCACAGGGACAGATCACATCACTGAAAAAGGTCCATACCCAAGACTCTGGTATACAGACCCAGGCCAAAACTAAGGTAGTTCTGGGACAACAGAAAACACTCCACACCCAAACACCAGACTGCCAAATACTGAGTAAAAAGCAATAGCAGTCTACTGCTACGTGCAGGCAAAAATGTGAGCGAGTCTCTCTCTAAGGCATAAGAGCAGAGAAATGGACTACATACGAGGTGAGAGGAGAAACACTGGGAAAAAAACCTTCCCCTTAAGCACATGGTAATCAAGTAAGAATTTACACTGTTTAAAAGACTGACCATAACATAGGTGCATAAAAATCCAAAGTCAACTCAACTCTTGACTATGCTGACTCAACCCTCCTCTCCCGTCAATGCATTAGCATAAGAAATATAACAATTTTCCAGTATAAATACTATTTACCTGATTTTGTTATCCTACATATGATATTCAGCACTGAGTCAAATATTTAAAGACACGCTTTAAAAAAAGGCAAGGAGGGGCTCCTGGATGGCTCAGTCAGTTGAGCGTCCGACTTCGGCTCAGGTCGTGATCTCATGGTCTGTGAGTTTGAGCCCCGCATGGGGCTCTGTGCTGATAGCTCAGAGCCTGGAGCCTGTTTCCGATTCTGTGTCTCCCTCGCTCTCTGACCCTCCCCCGTTCATGCTCTGTCTCTCTCTGTCTCAAAAATGAATAAAACGTTAAAAATTTTTTTAAATAAATAAAAATAAATAAATAAATAAATAAATAAATAAATAAATAAATAAAGGCAAGGAAAAATTATCCTCTGTCAAGAGAGAAAGCAAATCCAAAGGCCCAAACTCAGATACGACAAAGATGTTAGGTTGGAATATTTAAAATAGCTATAAGTAATGTATAAAAGACTCTAGTATGAATAATGGCTAAAATAAATGATCAGATGGGGAATTTCAACATGATACATTTGAAAACAAAAACAAAAACAAATTAAAAATAAACATCTAGAATGTAATATTCAATTTATTGAAAAGCAACACTAAATAAATATCTTATCACATATCAGAAAACAAACTAAGCATTACAACAAATTTTCAGAAATTCTGCAAACTTGAAGACAATAGGAGGCATTAAAATATTTTTTTAATGTTTATTTGTTTTTGAGAGAGAGAGCATGAGTGGGGGAGGGAAAGAGAGAACAGAGGACCCAAAGCAGGCTCTGCACTGACAGCAGAGAGCCTGATACAGGGCTCAAACTCTTGAACTATGAGGTCGTGACCTGAGCCTGAGTCTGATGATCCAGGGACTGAGCCACCCAGGTGCCCTGATAGGAGGACTTTTAAAAGGCTAGAAGATAAAAACTGTCTTCTCCAAATTCAGCACCTTTTTGAAAATGGGTTTCAAAAAGAAGGAAAAATAAAATCATTTGAGATAAGAACTAGAGAATTCATTGCCAGGAAATCTGCACTACAAGAAATTTTGAAAGAAATTATCAGGCATACCAATATAGTACCAGGAGAAACGTGGATCTACATAAACATATGAATAGCTCCAGATAAATTTTAAATAACTGTAAATATAAGTATAAAGATAAATTTTAAATAACTGTAAATATATTTTAATTACTCAAATGGCTGTCTAAAGCCTAAAGAGTAGCAATCTATTGTGAGTTTATGGCATATGTAAACATAAAATGAGTAACAATAGCAAAAGAAGTCCATTCCTGAAAAATCTCTTAGCCAGCTAGGAATAGAAAGCTTATGAAAAATAACACACCGCTGCCCTTGTATCTGACATGAAAGTCTGACTACTTCTCCCCTCACATCACGCATAAAGAAAGATATCTGGTCTCATCATTTCTATACAACAACCTACAGAATATCTTTGCTGGTATAAGAAGGTGATTCAAAGAAACTAAAGTTATACGTATTTGAAAGGAAGAAAGAAAATTGTGTCTATTCACATATGACATGAACTTTTATGTAAAAATCTCCAATAATCTACAAAATGCTTCCAGAACTAATCAGTGACTTTGGCGATGGTGCAGTATACAAGGTTACTATTACTAGCAATAAACAATTGGGAATTGAAATAAAAACCAGTAGCTTCTACTGTAGCACCAAAAATATGAACTACATAGATATAAGCTTTACAAAATGCATGCAAGATCATATGATGGAAACTACACTCACTGTTGAAAGAAACAAGATTTAAATTAATAGAAATTCTCAATATTTAGATATCAATTGGTAAGTGTATAAACTGGACACAATCTCACTCAAAATATCAGCAAGATGTTGTGTAAAATCAATAAGCTGAACTAAAATGTATATGGAGGGGCACCTGTGTGGATCAATCAGTTAAGCATCTGAGCTTGGCTCAGGTCATGATCTCGCAGTTCATGAGTTCCAGCCCTGCATCCAGCTCTCTGCTGTCAGCACAGAGCCTGCTTCGGGTCCTTTGTCCACCCCCTATCTCTGCCCCTCCCTTGCTCTCTCGCTCTCTCTCCTTCTCTCTCTGTCTCTCAAAAATAAACATTAAAAAATAAAATGTATATGGAAAATCAAAGGAAATAAAATAGACAAAACAATTTTTAAAAATAACGAAGTTGAAGGGTTCACGGTACTTGATTTCAAAACATATAATAAAGCTATAGTAATCAACAAATTGCCATAACTATCAACAAATGGATCAGCGGAACAGAATAGAAAGCCCAGAAATAGATCCAACCTTATAGTCAGATAAATTTTTTAAAAGGCAACAGAAAATCCAATAGGAAAGAGATACTTTAAACAAATGGTGTTGTTGATATACATAGGGGTGTGAGGGAAAGAATTTGACTCCTGGCTCACGTTATATGCAAAAATTAACTTCAGATACACCATAGATCAAAACATACAAGCAACAATTATAATGCTTCCAGAAGAAAACATGTGAAAATATTTTCATGGCTTTGGGTAGGCAAGATTTTCTCAGGACATAAAACACAATACACAGAAAACAAATCTAGGAATCAAAACTAGACCAAAACAAAACAAATAATAGATGTAACTTTTCAATTTCTAAAGGCAATATTATTGAACTACTTTTAAGATGAATCTCTTAACCAAACGGTGAAAAGGAATATTTTATTGATTTTAATTTTCTAATCGCTCAATTCAGGCACACTAACTCAGTATTTTCCAGTGTGGTCTTTAAACCAATTACATAAGCTATATGACTCAATTGCCTAGGTCCAGGAGAGTATTACTGAAACAATCTCAGATGATTCACACAGGAAATCTGCACTTTAGCTAGCATCTCAGGTGACTCCTAATACACCTTAATTTGAAATTACTCTAGATAAGATCCATATTTTGCACACCAGTTGAATTTACCCTATCTGATTGTCTCGGCAAAACTGAGATTCACCTTATAATGTAGTTGTTGCTTACATCTGTTCTCCCACTTTTGTATTAACTATCTTTTCTTCCCTTATTTCTATGGCATACGGTGCCCTAACTCTCTAACTCTATAGCCCCATAACCCTATCTCCTTCAAGTAATCTCTTATTCCTTGTTTTGGAAGTACTCACTGGTTTGTACTACAAATTAAAGAATAAGTATTAATGCCAGTATTGACATTTACAATAATTCCAAATATGTTCATTTTTATCTATTGTGCAAGAAGAAAATCCAACTGTTTGTTCTCCCTGGATAGCTCTGCACAGTGCCTGGAAGAGAACCCTCTCACAACAATCCCTTCTCACACTTGGTTCACATTTCTACCTGCATCATTCAATATTGTTTGTCCAGTGCAAGAAATAATGAATGTGAAAATAATGATAACAGATTTACATAAATCTGACCATTTACAAAGTAATTCCATGTTTATCTTGGATTCTCCCAAGAAGCCTAGGGTTGAAAGAAATAATTATTTATAGATGAGGAAACTGAGTCATGGAAAAATTAAGGATTGGAATAGATATCAACTCATTCCTGCTACCTGCTATTCGAGTGGGTCACAAGACTGGTAGATGGGAGGTGGCAAAAGTGAGGTTTAATATTTGGAGCTACATCTCTTCCAATAATCTGCACTGCATCTTGGGCTTTTGTAATGAATTTTCTCTTTCAGAGCTACCCTTGATGTGTTATTTGAGTTCATTTATAAGGAGTATTAGAGAAAGACAAATATTTTTACCCATTAGCACCTTCATGAAGAACCTTCAGGGAAATGAAAAGTCATAATGTGAGGCACATTGGGAAGGGAAATGAATATTATAATATTTTTCTTGCACTTTGTTAACAAATATTAAATTTCAATATTAGAATGGTTTTCTTGGTCTCCAACCTATTTAATCATGGTCTTAATTAGTGCTGAATATGACCAGTATCTTCGTCTAAAAGCAAACACAAAAACTCTTCTGGTAAAACAACAGTATCATAGAAAGGATGCTCAGAGATTTCACTGTGATATTAACAACACATTGCAAGAAAATAGAGTCTTCTGGAACTCAACTGTACAAAGTAGACACATCCCTGTTTGTAACTACTGTCATGCATACAGGTGGTCATCCAAGGATATAGAAATCATACCAGACCTACTCATCTCTGGAAATACAACAAATTAAGAAGCATTTGTTACCCTTAACCTTGTAGCTATGGAATTTGATTTTAAGTATCATAATGCCTTGTTGTATGGAATTTTGTTTTTAAGATCGTTTTAATCCTGGGATCTTTATTTGTTGCTCTTGTACAAGGGACAGCAGCTTCCAATCTTAGATGGAGTGAACTAAACACCTTACATAAAAGGACAGGTGTTTCCACTTCCCTGTTAATGACTCTCTAAGTGTGGATGATGATGATCCTTATCAGTCATTACTAAATTTACTTCACAGAAATTAAGAATTAAATTACAGTTTCAAGGCTCATTAGGTCTTGTTAAATTTGTTGAATTGCCCACGTGTGTATGTCTTGTCCTCCATGGGATATCTGTAAAGCAGGTGTTTCAATTCATTTTAAGTTGGTTGCTTTCTATTCTGCCCAAAGATTATTATACAATTGTGTTTGAAATTCCAGGTTGGGTTCTTATATTTGAAGATCAGACTTCAAATAGTCATATTTGACTATCAAGTTTAGCATAAAGAGGAATAATATGGAAATGGTCTCTTATGGGAGCTTTTAAAAAGGAGTATTGAATGTGAAATTCAAGGGCAGAATAGGGACCGTATTCCAAATTTTATCTTTCTCCCTTGTCTCAATATTGTGATGCCAAATAATTCCAAATACAAGTGCAAGTGGAAAGATCTTTTACATTTTTATCCATGCCTTTGGGGATGTGTCTTCTAATGCACTCCAAGTACAACTTATTTCTCTTTGTTTGAATGCAGGGTATATTAAATCAGATAAAATTACTGCTGTTGTAGAAGTCCTTTCTGCCCTCGTTGTCTGTATACTCTCGTTGGTGAGAGGAAAATGCCCCAGACAATGTCACCTTCAATTGAATGTTCTTCTGTGAAAACTTAAACCAAATCAAACAAACTGTATATTTTGGGGTGCAGAAAAGAACTAGATTTGGAAGCAGTTCAAATAATTGTCTGGGCTTTTTAAAGCAAATGTTTATACTTGTAAATCAACCACTTTAATATGATAAGAGAATTACATAATATTTGGAAGATCAATTAATATACCTAACCTGTTAACTCATAATATATCATGAGATGCTGTAGTTGTACTAAATTTACATTGGGATTTTAGAAACACAATGAAGTCTCACATCAGATGTCTTACAGAGGCATCCTGAGGCAATGCAATGTCACAAAAATGGAGAAGATATTGAAAATGGATTTCAGCTTCTTTGATCCAGGTTTAGTTTCTTCTCCACCAGATAATAGTGCCTGCGTTTAAGAATGAAAAGAAATACCTTCCCTGACATTGACATTGATGATGATGATGGTAGTAGTAGTAGTAGGAGTAATAATACCTGAAGCTAGTAGCAACTATAAAATTACTCAAGGACTACTTGTTATCCCCAGGACAGAGTTTTCTTAGATCCATGAAACCAAAAATAGGAAAGTTTGTGAAATAAATGAGGGTTTTTAATGGTCAAAAACCAAGCCCGTAGCAGATTTGCTCAAGAAGCTATTGTTTTGCACCCCACCTTTAATACCTGGGGCAATAGTACAGCAGTATATTCTGTCATCTGGTGATACACCTGCACTCTCAAGGCAAATCAATATTCAAATCCTGAAGAGTTTCCAAGAAAGAACTATTTACAGTGGTATCACTGAAACAAAGACAACTGACTCTCCTAAATTATATATACCTTCCCACATAGACAGTGACTGAAAGAGTTGCAAGAATGTAAATTCTTGATGCCTTCTCAATACAACCCTGAAAGGCCAATACGGTGGAATAATTGTGATCTAATAATTTATGAGAGAGTAGTGAATAATCATTCAGAATATAGGCTTCAAAGTCAGACATCTCAATTGCAGACATACCACTTTTCTCAATATTTGGATTCTAAATATGTCAAAAAAAAACAAATGCAAGTAAAAAGAGTTTTAACTTTGTGTGACCTTGAAGAACCTCCTACTCAACTGTAAGATTCAAAAGGATAATATAGTGGTAAACAGGTCAGGATTTGTTAAGGGGGAAAAATAGGATTGTGTTTATCACCTGCTGGCATAGGACATGCCACAGATTAAGCACTCAAAAGATATAAACTACTATTATTATGGTTATTAATCTTACTGTTGTTAAGAGTTTCTTAGAGTGGTGCCTGGGTGGGTCAGTCAGTTAAGCCTCAGGCTTTTGCTCAGGTCTTGATCTCCTGTTTCATGGGTTTGAGCCCTACTCCAGGCTCTGTGCTGACAGCTTGGAGCCAGGAGGCTGCTTTGGATTCTATGTCTCCTTCTCTCTCTCTTTCTCTCCCCCTCCTCTGCTCATGCTCTGTCTCTCTCCCTTAAAAATAAACATTTGAAAAAAATTTTTAAAAAAGTTTCTTAGAGGTATGGCTCATGTATCATTTATTCTGCAAACTTTGTGTTGTAACAATAAATGTTATATAAATGGAATTCTGAACCATTACAATTACAGTTAAAACATAGAAACAACATTAATCAGTAGACTCCATAGCACTTTTAATAGGTAAAAAGATAACTCTAAAAATTAGCATGTAAGCATTTTAAATTACTGCCTAGAATGCTTCCATGTTTCAAGACCCTCTAAATTCTTTCCAGATTCTTTGCTAATGTTTAGTGTCATGTCAGAGGAGATTTTAATGACAATAATTCATAGCATAATTTTGCAAATGACAAAAATTTCTGACTTCAGTTTGACTAAAAAGCATTGATTCAGAAGAGAATCCAGATTTTTCCAGACACCAATATATTTGAAATGCCAGCCTGGCTTTTATTTTTAATCCAGTGGATACGTTTTCTCTGCACTATTATTGCACCCTCTATTATTTCCTGTACTAAGGCAGCAAAAGACACCAAAATAGAAGCCTTATAAAATTCATAATTTAATATTGCCTTAAGATGCAGTAATTTTGCTGATGAAACTTTTTTTTCCCTTGAGGTCTGTTGAAATTCAAAACCCATAATGAATTGGGATTACAGTACCTAAAATCATGTTTTAAAAAATGCATTGGAATTCAGCTTATAACTCTCAAAAAAATTTACCAAAGGATACATCGTTTATAAAATATCATTATATGGTAGTCTACACATTCAAATACATTTTTAATTCTAAATTTTTCTACAGCTTTCCTTTTGCTCTGTGTTTTCTAAATATACTCTCCGTATATTTTCTAAATATACATATAAAGATATACAAAATAACATCAGAGAAGGTTAAGATTATATCAAAATAAATCACACTAGCAAGCCATTCAATAATTTAATATTACCTCATGTTGACTGGTGATGCATTTTTATCCATTATTTAAATATAGCTAGTTCAAATAGAAATATAAATTTATAAATACCACAATTAATGGAAGAACATAAAATCATGTGTAAATGTTTTAATATCCTCCATTTGTTCTTCATATAAATAAAATGATCTATTTCCTTCATTAGTTTTACAACATTGAAGTCCTTTTCATATGGAAATTACACAAGTTAACTCCCTTTTTACAAAAACAAAGTAAAAGATGCTTGTATTTCTATAAAAGAATAAAAAAAAACCAATTAAATTGTGTGTTTAAAAGGGTGTGTTTTTCTAATAATTATTTTGCATTGTAAAGCATCCATGAATCTCTGCATTTGAATAAATATATCAAATTAAGTCACCTACTGCCTGCTGTATACCTTTAAAAAAATACAATTACATTGTCCTATCTTATTCTCCACAAGCAATAGAATCTCATCCTCCAAATAAATAATATACTGGTATAAACATAACCACACAGATCTCTTCTAAATTATCTCCATTTATTTTTTAAAACCCTGACTATATAAACATTTTCACCATAATATTTTAGGGTATTTTTCAGATAAACTTAAGCAAGTACACAAACCTATAATTGGCTATATTTGCATAAGTTTTAGTTTTTCTTTAATTTCTTTAATATTTCTTTTAATTTTTCTTGGTTATTTTTAAACCAATTTTAAAATTATTGCTACTGTTTTATGACATCCTTGTTAAGAATTTCAAAATAAGTTACAGTTTTTCTTTATTTTATCTAGTTTAATTGTACCACAATTTTCCTCCCTGGGAAGCGCCCTTTGAAGACCCTTAGAACGTGAATGTGAATCCATCAGGAGCTGTTCTGTCATTTAGGTTTAGTTGATGGCACCTGATGGAATAACATGCTAAGGTTGCTTGTAAATGGTTCCAAGGCATTGATTTGAAATATAAATTCCTTTGTAGTTTAGATTCTGACCATTTAAAAAAATTTTAAGATTTTTATTTATTTTTAAGAGACAGAGGGTGAGCATGTGAGGGGCAGAGAGAGTGAGAGAGAGAGACAGACAGAGAGACAGAATCCAAAGCAGGCTCCAGGCTCTGAGCTGTCAGCCCAGCTCGAACCCACAAACCATGAGATCATGATCTGAGCTGAAGTCCTTCACTTAACCAACTGGGCCACCCAGACACCCCTAGATTCTAACCATTTTACGGAATCCTTCCTAAAATTCCAGTCAAGAAAATAGCAATCAGAGTCATTTTTTTCCAGGATTCTATGATTTAATCCAGACAGGTCTTATACAGAATATCATTTGCTCCAATGATGACAAATTTCTGGGTATTAAGTGAATGCACAAATTAAGTCTTGTGGGCTTTCACTTACCGAGAGCGGTATGTGGGAATGTGATTGGACCACCACTCTACTCTTCTTCCTATCAAAACCACAAAAACAACCAAACCAAAATCTCAGTATACTTTTTGACAATATTTTGGGTTTTGTTCTTACAAAACATATGACAATGAATAGATTTGGAATTATTGTCAGCATATATTTTTGAAATAATATTAAATGTTAGTACCATTGGAAAGTCCAATATCTTAGGAGAAAGTTTGGGAACTGCTTCTATCTCCCCTTCGTTCCCTATTCAACTAGCCTTTAATATTTTTAGTTTACCCTATAAACTAAAGCTGATCCTCTACTGTTGTTTTCTATTCTATTCAAGTGATGTGTTTAGCTAGCCAATATAACCTGTTAACACATTGAATTTCCTAGCAGCGACTCAGTAGCTGTCACAGTAATCAACATGGGAACACCTAAATGCTATAGATGGCTTCCTATTGATTGCTATAAAAACACACAAATAAAATGTGAACTCTAAAAATCTATTTACAACCATAGATGCGGTCCTTAAGTACAGTTTGCTGATTTTCAGCTGCCTTTGCTTGAGCAACTCTCTTTCAAGGACATCCAATAACAGCAACATTATAATAAAGCCTACAATTACAGGGTGTTCAGGAAACACCTATCTTTTAATTTAAAAACTAAATAAATAAGTAACACTTTCTTGACAATAAACTGATAAACCCACTTGACTAGACTTTATATTCAGGTTATATTCCACTGCATAGTTAATGTTCATATGATAAATCCACCATTTTGAGGACACAATGGCAAATTGAAAAACCCACTGGAGTGATGTGTGTTAAATTGAATTTCTCTTCTGACACCTGAGTCTTAGTTTTTCTTATCTGTAACATGGAAATGCTAGTTCTTTCCATTCCTAGAATTACAACATTCAGAGAGTTTCAGAAGTCTATGACAGCTTAAAGGTTATTTACTCTGTCATAGACTCTAAGTGTAAAGTTCTCTTTTGGCCAGAAAAAGGGTGGACACAGGATTAAAGCGAGAGATGGCTAATGTCCGGGAAAAGACAAGAGCCCCAAATAAGCGCCCTTTCCCCATTTTTATTAGGATCAGACAGCTTACAAGCATGGCGATGGACGTGCACAAAGAGACAATGAACCTGTGAGCATTAACTTGTGGATGTGAAAGAAGGGAGTCTTGAAGATATTCGTGGTTAGAGGTTTGGGTTAATACAAAACAAAATCCAGGCGCTGGGCAGTCGGGAGGAGGGTTGTTTACATTGGACATGAGGTAGCACCTCTGTTTATCTTAGCTAGTCTCAGGGATGAGACAGGTAGGGGAATAACCTCAGGGTTGACAAGGCACCTTTTCTTTTGTTAACCATCTCCACTCTGGGCTGCTTTGCCTGAAGCGCAGCAGTCCATAGTCCAATTCACCAATTTACCTAACCTGGCCCTATCCTCCAGTGAAAGCACCTTTTCTGCTGTAGTACTAAATTGGGGGTGCTTCCACCCTGAATATCTAATCTGGTTTATTTCATATACCTATGTATTGGGCACCTTTGCACTGTTTCTATTTTAGGCCTTTGCCTCTCTCTTTCTCTTTTCTGGGGGCTCTGCACCCCCTGTCCCTTTTGGGGTGCCTTTGTACCTCCCTATTCCTGGTGCCTTTGTATCTCCCTATTCTTGGGGTGCCAATCTGATTTATCCAAACTCGAGTGTGAGCATTTTATGACTTCATATTTCTTTATGCCTTATCAACCCATTGGTGTAAGCCCCAGGGGATTCCTAGGTTTGTCCCCCACATTACTCTAGTATCTTCATTTTACATTTGGAAACCGAAGGCCAATAGCTGGGGTCAACGGTAGTCTGAACATTACTCCTGAGAGAGAAATGACAAGGATGATATTCACAAATTTAATAGCTGCGAAAGCAGCCCATCAATCAGGCAGAATTAATGGCAGCTAACTAGAACACCTGCTTGCTATACACAACCAATCATGCCTCTCCTAGTATTGGTTGGGTAATGTATGGTTTGCCAGGGCTTGTAACAAAGCACCACAAACTGAGTAGCTTAAACAACAGACATTAATTGTCTTCACAGTTCTGGTAACTAAAACTTCAAGATCAAGGTGTCAGTAGGTGATGGTACTTTATGAGTAGTGAGAGAAAGAATCTGTTCCATGACTCATTCCCGGGTTCTGGTAATTTGCTGGGAATCTTTGGCATTTCTTGGTTTGTGGAGAAATTCAAATAAGGTCACATCCTAAGGCATACCGGAGGTTTGAACTTCAACATATGAATGGAATGGGAGCACATTTAAACCCATAGTAAGTAGACTAAAAATGTAGTAGATAAGGATGATGCAGCATGAATTACCAATGCTCCATTGGTAAACTTAAGTGCTCCTGAAAATATTCAGTAATTTGTCTCTCATAGTGCCGTTGATTTTCCAGTAATTCTTTTTCTCTAGAGAAGTGTATAGAAAAATGTTACCAGGAATAAATTGGTATGTACTTTTAAACAATTTGTAATAATAATAGAATTGATATCTTCATGACCAAAACTTGGAAAATCTATCAGACGCTGTGAAAAACCAAGGTTTTGGTAACATCTAACATGTTACATCCTGGTACTGTAGCAGCCAATAAAATGAACACATTAAGTCAGGATTGTATCACTAAGAGTTTGGCAAGGATTTGCAACAGCTAAACATTTCTCAAGACTGAAGAACAACAGTGACAATTCATAAAGAAACAAGTAAAGATAATGCAATAAAATTTCTGACAGACACCAAACCACAAGTTATATGCACACATACATACATATGTACATGAGCATCATAAGAAGTGACACTTGTATCCTAAATTCCCCCTGAGAAAGGGAACATTCTGATTTGATCTCATAAAGACACTCATGGCCCGCCCAATCCAGACATCCAGGAGAGACCTTAACTACAAACTCGAGGTCTTAATGTCAGTCCTGAGGTTTCCATAGTACAAAGCGGAGATGCACTTTATTTCCTTGAGCTTTATGAGGGTAAGATGTTATAAATATGTAGTCAAGTAATAGATAAGCCTGATACTTTAGGGCTGTAGCTGTGGACATTTGCTTCAGAGCAAAAGTGCTTGGGGCATAGTTTTATTGAGGGGCTGTATTTCATCACAATATCCTTCCACTCTAGCTTATAAGAGTAAATACAGTGGAGCTCACTTAAAAATTTCTTAAAGACTGTCTTTGGAGAGAAAGAGAGTTCTTGTTTGCCAATAGTACCATTGGCTTTTTTTCTTTTTACTACTTTTTCCATTGAATAAGTAATGATGACTAGAGAATATTAGCACTTTGGAAGTAACATTAACTCCTTCAGGCTATTGGAGTATCCAAATGAGTCACTTTAAACCAGAAAGGTGTTGCAGGATTTTTTTTTTACCTCTAATGTATGTCATACTTGATCAGTATATGGCAACATTTGCATCATTTACATTCAAATAATTTTGTTAAACATTCTTTTCTTTTTGGCATCTTTCACTTTTAATATATCTCGGTAATTACTAATGAAATTTAACTAAGTAATTTAACTACTAAATGTAACTCCCTAAAAGATGTTTTTTGTTCTGACTTCATGAAACAAAACTCTCCACTCTGATTCCATTGAAATTTATAGAATAAAGATTTGGGAACATAGAACAGCACTCAGGTAATGATTTGAGCTATATTTACAGATTCAACTAAGGAAAATCTCAGGTCTATGTGGATTCACTCGACTGTAGCATTTGTCTGAAAGCAGATCTGTAGATATAGTAATGCTTATTTTAATACAGCACAGGCTATCATAAAAGCCACTTTAGTATATCATTCTTGAAAGGGATAGGAGACAAGTTGATTATACATCATTTAGAGAAATAATTATAATAGGATAATAGCTAACATGTATTTGATATCCAAAATGTCAGGTACCATGCAGTATACTTTCTACAGATGGTCATAGTATTTACAAAAATCTTACATAGTAGAGGATATTATCCCCATTGTAGAGAAGAGAAAACTGAAGTTCAGACAGGGAAGTAAAAAGCATCTTTTTTTTTAAGTTTATTTATTTATTTTGAGAGAGAGAGCAAGTGGGGTAGGGCAGAAAGAGGGGGGAGAGAGAGAACCCCAAGCAGGCTTCGCACTGTCAGTGCAGAACCGATGTGGGGCTCGAACTCACAAACTGTGAGATCATGAGCTAAGCTGAAATCAAGCATTGGACGCTTAACTGAGTCACCCAGGCGCCCCTAGAGAGCATCTTTTGAGCTGCATAGCTACAGTTTATATTTTTAAAAATCAAGATAAGAAATCTCAAAAATCATTTTTTAAGGAAGTACTTTATTTGTTGTTATATTGGAAGTACTGAAGTGCAATGGAAATAAAATGGTTTAGGAAATGAATACAAGCTTGTTTTTTACACCTGTGCTAACACTAATGGCAAAGAGGAAAGCGGAAAATTCATGCCAGTTTGAGGTTTTTCTTAAAAGAAACATTTTCTGAGAGGAAAAAAAAAATCCCTGATGGCTTTCTTTATGTCAAATGTCTTATAATGAAAGACATGAAAGAAATATTTTCTAAGGGAAGTTTTTTAAAAAGTCACTGAACGGGGCACCTGGGTGGCTCGGTCGGTTAAGCGTCCGACTTCAGCTCAGGTCATGATCTCACAGTTCGTGAGTTCGAGACCCGCGTCGGGCTCTGTGCTGACAGCTTGGAGCCTGTTTCGGATTCTGTGTCTCCCTCTCTCTCTGCCCCTCCCCTGTTCATGCTCTGTCTCTCTCCGTCTCTCTCTGTCTCAAAAATAAATAAACGTTAAAAAAAATTAAAAAAAAATAAAAGTCACTGAACAATTATTCTTTTTAGTCTTCTCATCTGTAATAAAAGAAAAAAATAGAAAAAAATGAACTATAAAATAAATACAAAATATTCCTTAATGATAATAAGGCAAACAATTACACTTATTTCTATTTCCCCATGGAGAGAGAACCTTCTAACAATTCAACCTGAAAGATCATCACAGACTCTCATTCTAAATAAAAAGGCTGCTATGACCTTTTGTAAAAGACTACATTTGAGACATATATCTGAGCGCATATATCTGTAAGATTTTCTTTCTCTTTAATGAGACAACAAGTGGACAAAATGAGAAAATCCTCAGGCTCCATGGTCCCTGGCCAACGTCATATAGGACATTTATTTTAGTTCATTGGTGATATCAAAATCTCTGTTTTTGTTTGTTTTTTGTTTTTTTTTTTTGTGTTTTGGTTTGTTTGTTTGTTTTTACAGCCACTCTCAAGAGAGCATCTGCCCCAACAATGTGCAGGAGCAGTTAAGGATGATCCTAAGATCCTGAAGACAGTGCCCAATGCCCTGATCATAATCCTGCTTTCTTTTTAGTCCTGCAACTTGCTCCATCAACAAAGGCCCCACACACCAATAAAATTAAAGAAAATTCTTTTTTCTCTCCTTTCCTGTCATAATTTTTTCACAGCTTAATGATGTGCTCTTTATCAAGCCTTTCTTTTCCATTTTGTCAGATTCTCTATCACTATTATGTGGGCTGTTTTTTGTTACATATCTGTGCCATGAAGCAATGTCGGTCACTGGCTATTTACAACATTATTTGGCTGCATACATACTAAAAAAAAGCTTTTTTAATGTTTATTTTTGAGAGAGTGTCAGCGGCGGGGGGCAGAGAGAGAGGGAGACACGGAATCCAAAGCAGGCTCCAGGCTCTGAGCTGTCAGCACAGAGCCTGACGTGGGGCTTGAACTCACAAACCGTGAGATCATGACCTGAGCCAAAGTCAGTCGCTCAACCACCTGAGCCACCCAGGCGCCCCTGGTTGCTTATATACTAAATGTTATTTTTAATGTATTGCTATGTCTAAGTAACTTTCTTTCCTTCCTTCCTTTTCGTTTGCCAAAATATGGCATTGTTTTCTTGTCATTCATTAGTTTTGCCTATTTGTTCTCTTCTAAGATTCTAAGCAAAGTCAAATACAAATAATGAGAAACATGAAAATGAAGAATTTTTAGAAGTTTATAACATAAATTTTAGAAGTTATATATAACATTTATAACTTATAAATTATATAAGTAAAGTATAAGAAGTTAAATATAACATAAATTTTAGAAGTTATAATTTTAAAAGGTAGAGGAAATAGCACAAATCCCATTGTATGGATTACACATGTTCTGATAAAATAATTAATTTTACCCAATGTTTAAGTATTTAAATTGCTAAATTCTGAGGAGTTTTTAATCCCATGAAACCCTCATTAAATATGGCAAGAGAAATAACAGTTAAATTTTATGATGTGAAAGATGACAAACACTTCATCCAGGAAATGAAGTATAGAGCAGTGGTTAAAAAACAAGGCTCGGGGGGCACCTGGGTGGCGCAGTCGGTTGAGCGTCCGACTTCAGCCAGGTCACGATCTCGCGGTCCGTGAGTTCGAGCCCCGCGTCAGGCTCTGGGCTGATGGCTCAGAGCCTGGAGCCTGTTTCCGATTCTGTGTCTCCCTCTCTCTCTGCCCCTCCCCCGTTCATGTTCTGTCTCTCTCTGTCCCAAAAATAAAAATAAACGTTGAAAAAAAAAAAATTAAAAAAAAAAAAAAAAACAAGGCTCGGGAGTTATGGATATATGGACTTGATTTCTATTTCTAAAACTTTTTTTTAATGTTTATTTATTTTTGAGAGAAAGAGAGAGACAGAGCATGAACAGGGGAGGAACAGAGAGATAGGGAGACACAGAATCCAAAGCAGGTTCCACGCTCCAAGCTCTCAGGACAGAGCCGAATGCAGAGCTTGAACTCACAAACCATGAGATCATGACCTGAGCTGAAGTCGGAGGTTTAACTGACTGAGCCACGCAGACACGCCGATTTCTATTTCTATTTGTATTAACTATATGTCTCTGGCTAATACTTTGTAAGCCTTGGTTTATTTTATTTACTTATAAAATGAGTATAATGATGACCCCTATATCATTGGGTTATTGATATGACTGCATAAGAAAAAAAAAAAAAGAAAGAAACTGGACAGAGAAATGTCCAGAGAAAAATACTTTGCAATTATTAATAATTAACATTATCAGTCAGAACTGAAGTATTATTAAGAAACCATGGAATTATTAGAAAATTATGATCCTAAATTCATAGGTTAGGTAATCCTACAATAAATAACAAAAGAAGTAGGAGAAGGGAAAAGAGAAGCAGAAACAGGAGACACAGAAAGAGAAGCAGGGAGAGGGGAAGAGAGAGAGAGAAGGAGGAGGAGAGAGAAGAGAAGGTTTATTGCCCACATGTTGTGCATGTCTTTTCTATTCAACATCATCGTGGCTTTGGGACCCCCACCCTCAGAACAAGCTCTGTCTGGAATGTTTGCTTTTTTGGCAGAAAGGGAAAAGACAGACATAACAAACACCTGCTGACTTTAGGCTTTGTCTTGAATGGAATCTTGACATGTTAATGCTAAGTCTTAACCTGGCCTAACAGTGGGTGAAACAGGATCCAAGAGCTCCAGAAACTTTGCATTTAGAAAGATTCAAATCCTAAGTGTTATAAACTGGGTGACAAAATAATCAACCTAGATCAATACCCTGAATTACCACCTAAGCCAAAACAAAACAAAACAAAGCAATTTTCTTTTGAAGGAAAGTAGCTACACATTAAAAAAAAAGTCGTAAAGACCTGGCTCAAAATTCTGATTTTCTAGGCCACTCGCCTGTTTTTACACATCAGTAGAAGACACGTATGTAATTTCATCATTGAAATTAAGGTTTCTAAGAGCATTTATTTTGATGAGATATTAATCGATGCACCCAAGGAAATTTTCTGAAGCAAAATTCAACCTTATGAAATAATATGTTTGCTTGGCATTTCTACTATGAACCCAGAAATGTTTTTAATGTTAGAAGAGGCCTGCACAGTGTCCCCCCTTACCAATACTTACATGTATCTCCCCAAAGATAATAGTCCAGAACATAAAGTTAACAATGTCAGTCCATGAACCTGAGAAAGCCTGAGAAGTCCTCAATGTTAAATGTTTATTTCCAACAAGAGATACTACTCTCCTTCCTAAAATCACCATTAAAAGATGTGGGGAAATCCACATGTCAAATCTCCACAAGTTCAGTTAAAAAGAGAGGGAAAAAAAACACACAAAATAAACATGCCCCTATCTCTTTGATTACCTTATGTTAACCTCCTTAGCTAGCTAAATTTTCTGAAGGGTTCTTCCTGTCTCCCTCTATTCTCTGATTTCTCCCTCTAATTCATTCCTCACCTTCCTGCAATCTGCCCTCTTGTCCCACATTTGCACAATACTTAAGCCATTTGAAATGTGTGAAATATTATACAACCGGTTTTGCTCAAAAGACGTTTTTTCTTGACCAACTGTAACTATTTTAAATGTGTATTTATTTATTTTGAGAGAAAGAGAGAGAGAGAAAGAGCGTTAGCATGGGGAGGGACAGAGAGAGAGGGAAAGAAAGAATCCCAAGCAAGCTCCATGTGGACAGCGTGGGGCTCAAACTCACGAACGATGAGATCTTGGCCTGAGCTGAAATCAAGATTCAGACACTTAATTGACGCAGCCACTCAGCTGCCCCTCTTGACTACCTTTCAAAATCTTAGTGAAAACAGGATGCAAATTGAATAATTCAATAGCAGGTGGCTACTGGATTGAATATTTTGTTAATTTATTGCTGACCTTAGAATGAACAATTTCAGTGGCTACCCTGCTTTTCACAACACACAAGTGCTGTGTTATACTGAGGACACACAATCTGCCTTAAAACCTTCTTGTTCCTTGGCTTTCGACACACCACTTTTTCTTGATTTGCCTTACAACTCACTCAACAGTCCACAACTATTTTTTTTAACCCGGTGGCTACTCTTATTCTAAACATTCCTTAATTGCTGGTATAAATCAAGAGATTATTTTTGCTTTCTTCTTACTCTACACAGTGTCTTCTGAGTCAGCCCATCATTTCTTTCACTCTGAATTTGTCTTTATTTCTTCCTCACAGTGAATGGTATTACTAACCACTTTTGTGCCTAAATCAGAAACAGAAGTTTCACTCTTAATACTCTTGCTTCTTCCCTGTACTTTATCTCATTGCATTCCAGCAGTCACTGACCCCTCTTTCTCCTACCTCTAAATGTATCTACAAGCAATCCTTTCCCTTGCCTTCATCCATAGTGCTGCTCCCAGTTTGCATTATTTCTTACCCAGGTCTTCATAATATATTTTATCAAGTGATTTATGAGTGAAAAGAATCAAACATCTCCAGGAGTGTGAGCACACTTATGAAAACCTGGCTGGCATTCTCTGTAATGCCAGATACAATGAGACTTCTCACATTTCTTCTGGGTTACTATATATACAAGCATGTATCGTGCAAGCAAACTGCTTATGCCTAGGCTAAGTATCAAACCTGAGTGAATGTGAATAAATAGGTAATAACCATCAACCAATTTATTATGTTCTTATTTATAGTCCCACAAGCAGTGCAGGTCAATGGAGTCACATAGAAACGGGAAATAGGAAACCAGCATACATTGACATCCACTAAATGTTGGACAATCCTAGATACTTTACATATATTATCTTACAACACTATACAGTTTTTAAGGGCAGGAATTGTGTTCTGTTCTAAAGCCCCAGTACTATTTTTATGACATAATAGGTATTCAATGAGATCTACTTATTAATTAAAAGATGTTTTATTGCGATATGTGGTAGGTTCTACTACCATGACAGTTTAACAAATGAACAAATCAATATTTGGAACAATCTAGAATAATTTTCATTCATTTGTTCAATTTTTTAAACTGAACGACCTCTTCAGGTCTTATACAAATAAAACAAACTAAACTTGTTACTCTCACAAAATTTTAAATCTAATGAAGGAGACAGACAAAAGAGGAAAAAGATGAATGGGTAGATAATTGCAATAGCCTGTTTTAGTCACTATTCTTCTAAGGTGACCCAAAAATCCAAAGAATAGTCAACATCATCCATTCAGCAAACATTTATTGGTACCTATAGAAATAACTTAGCTATTTTTTCAGATACCCATAATCTCTATGAATAAAATAAAGCAGGATCATGTGACAGAATGGAGGGAAGTGGGACAACGTTAGATGTAGTCAGGAAAGGACAATCTGAGGCAACATTTGTGGAAGAGTGAGAAAGAGTAATCCATGTGACAATATGGGGGACAGGGGGCACTAGGGGGAGAAAAAATAAGTGCAGAAGCCCACAAAACAGAAGAATGGCATCCCCAGTGGATACGAATAGAATGTGGAGTCTGATTCCGAGGGCCCATTGTTTCAGATCAATTCAGTAGCCACAGGAAATTTAGCTTGAAATTTTATCTTCTTGGAAATGGCTTTACAGGCATTTTGCATATTGGAGTTGTAAATGTCAAAATGGTACTTTAGGGGCGCCTGGGTGGCGCAGTCGGTTAGGCGTCCGACTTCAGCCAGGTCACTATCTCGCGGTCCGTGAGTTTGAGCCCCGCGTCGGGCTCTGGGCTGATGGCTCAGAGCCTGGAGCCTGTTTCTGATTCTGTGTCTCCCTCTCTCTCTGCCCCTCCCCCGTTCATGCTCTGTCTCTCTCTGTCCCAAAAATGAATAAACGTTGAAAAAAAAAAAATTAAAAAAAAAAATGGTACTTTAGTGAAGCAAATGTACATGGCAGATAAAGGGTAAATTATGTCCAATTTCAATTTTTTAAGCTTAGAGATTGAAATAATTTAGGTATATGTGTGTGAATTTGTGTGTATGGATGTACATGTATTTCTTTACCACAGAAACATGTAAAAGGTCTTGTGTCTATAAATAAATTGTGTCTATAAATAAATAAATTCTTAAAGATAAGTTTCAAAGCCTATATTGTCTTGTAGAAATCATCTGGATTTAGAAATCCTATGTTATTTTAACATCCCCTAGTGGTTCTTTGATAAAATTGGGGGTTTTCTTGGCAAATTTAAACTGTAAGTCTAAGGAAGCATATTTTCTTCTCAAAATAAAGAGTCTGTTCCATTTGTTCCAAGTAGGAAAAAAAAATGAAAAGATAAAATGTTTATCCTTATGACATAAGATACTAACCTCTTAAAAGATCTAAAACAACTTTCCTTCAAATTACACCATAGCTGACAATAGCTTCAAAAGTGAGAAAATAGAAGTTGCCATCTAAATACCATCACTCATGGACTTCCCTCCGATACCAAATGGAAAACAGCAACATAACAGACTAGATTTTCCTCTTAGGATAGTTTATAAGAGTGGGGAAAAAAAGTTAAAAATCTCTCAGTAACATGAATTTGGAGATTTTTCATCCACAGACAGTGTTTTTCTCCTCCAAATAATTATATGAAATCAGTAAGAGAGGCATTGTTTGTCTTCTTTCCCAATTTACATTTGCAGGACCTTTGGTACAAAGTCACTAAGTCACAGAGAAAGTCTGGGGCTGAGCCAAGACTTTCAGGTATCCTGTTTGCTAACCTCTTGTTACTTACACTCAACCAGGCTCTCAATTTTTTTTTTCCTTCTGAATACTTATCATACATCTTTCAGAATCTACCAGCTAATTGACTTCATATTTATGATACTCAGTGGGTTTATGTACCTTTGTCTCGTGTGGTGCTTGAAGATACACGGTTAGGGCGGTCCTCCCCACTTTGTGTGCTAGTGAAAGGGAGCTCTGTAATCTGCAGCCTTACTACGAAAGAGAGCTGAGAAATCTCGTGTCCAGTCTCATATACATTGGAATGTTTAATTCCAAGTATTTTCATTCTGTCCTCACATTCATGGGATCTGTAGCCACTTGCTTACAATGTTGACTATAAGTTCATATCCTATTCTCGCTAACATATGAAGAGACGGTTTTTAAAAAATTTAAAAACTTTTGAGCAAACCCAAACAACCAGTTATATAATCTGTCTACACATTTTCAAATGGCTAGATTATAGAAGACACTAAAAATGTTAGTGGCATGATTTACAGTATATCTCCTGCCCTGTTAAGGAGGACGAGATAGAAATGTTACATGTTCAGAGCTTCAGGAAGATAGGTAGGTATTTAGCTGGGGAAAAAAAGCTAATTTCTTTCACCCTTAGTGGTAGAAAGAGTGGGCATTTCGTTCAGCCAATTTGGTTTTATGCACTCTTATGCTCAAGCTGAAATATATAAATGTACAATAATAAAGTAATGATAACAGTCATGTTCCATTTTCCTTTTCTATCTTAATAGCTCCAGGTAGGTAATTTTACTGTGTATATAAATCATTAGTCTTCAGCAGCCACCCTGTTCTCTAGTTATTCTTAGGCTCCAAAGCAGTTTTATTTTGCTAAGAGCCATTTCCGATTGTCTCTGGAGTAATGGCAGGGGTGAGGGAGAATTCAAATTAGCTTCAAGGTACATTTAGTTCTATTACTCAGGAATAATACCCCCATGACATATAGACCATTCCCTAGTCAAATACTAATTTACAATTGTCCTGCATCAGTATAACCAGCATGTACTGCTAGATCTTTTCTAAGTTTGATTTCAGTGGTGGAAACTGAGCATTTTTAAAAAAAAATTTTTAATGCTTATTTATTTCTGAGACAGAGAGAGACAGAGCATGAACAGGGGAGGGTCAGAGAGAGAGGGAGACACAGAATCAGAAGTAGGCTCCAGGCTCCGAGCTGTCAGCAAAGAGCCCTGTGCAGGGCTCAAACTCACGGACTGTGAGATCATGATCTGAGCCGAAGTCGGAAGCTCAACTGACTGAGCCACCCAGGAGCCCCTGAAACTGAGCATTTTTGATGATTCCAAGCTTCCTAGTGAAAAACAAAACAACAAACAACAGTAATGTTTCCCCATAATTTAAAAAGATAACCAAGAAAAGACATCAGGGAGGAATCCACAAGGAGAGTCTATGTAATAAATAGAATTCCCCAAATTGAGCCAAACAAAATGTCCATGAACTTCAAGGATTTAATAGATTTACTAAACCACTTCAGTCAGAAAAGTTATGAAAATAAAATTAATTATAATCAATAGACCCTTTAAAGATTCTGGGCCTAAATTCATGTTAAGAATTCCTGATTTACTAAGGTTTAATATCAGTGTTTTCAAAACTTTTATGCTCTTACACATGTGTGTTGCAAGTATTTAGGTTACAATTAAGTCTGTAATAGTTGTGGGGTTTTTTTGAAGGAATAATGGAATAAATAGAATAAAGGAATAGTGTACTGTTCTTTTCAGGACTTTCTTGATCTTTGCTTATTTTTGCTATATAAAAGTGCATAATTATAATGTGAAGGTAAGTAGGGAGAAGGGGAATTCTATGCTCTTCTATTTTCCTCCCAGAACTAAAAAATAATATAATGCTATAGTGTAAGCAAGAAGAATTAAATAATACAACTTTTATGTTTGGCACATAATAGGCACTTGATAAATATTTACTGAATTGATACCATAGCTCCTAGTGGTCAAAAGGTGAGAATTAAAGTGACAAAAGGAATAGGAAGATAAAGCAAGGGAATAAGCATCCATAAAGTAGGTCCAAATTGCCTCACTTCAATTAGTCCCCAGTTCGCGCAAGTTAAAAAAAAAAGTAGTCCTTCTTTTGGGTGGCCCTCAATCTTTGGTGCCCTCTGAATTCTCTTAATAGTTCCAGTTCCACCAGTAGATGGAAGCTTTTGTAGAGCAAGTGCTTGATGTGCTTAACTTTGTACACTGTTCAATTTGTGGGTCTATCAGTTACTCTTTTAAGTTTTGGTTTTGTTATTTATTTTGCGGTTGAGAGAGAAAGAGAGGTGGGGAGGAGAAGACAGAGAGAGAGAGAGAGAAAATCGCAAGCAGGCTCAAACTCATGAACCACAAGCTCATGACCTGAGCCGAAATCAAGAGTTGGACCCTTAACTGACATAGCCACCCAGGCACCCCAGTTATTCTTTTAGAAGTCATCATAGAGAGTGTTTTAGTGACTGAGGTAACTTTTGTACCTCTCACATTTTGTCTGGGCTCATGAAATCCTGCCTGTATCTGGAGAGCTTGTTAATTCATGAGTGGAAAGAGGTGGGAGGGCGAGGGTGTGCCAGGCAGTTAAGGAATGTGGTGTTTTGATATTGTGTCCAGATGCAATCACATCACCACTATCATTTGACTGACTTTTGGAATCCTCCTAGAAATTCAGGGTAAACCTGAGCCTAGCCTTTCAGAGATATGCTGAGCCTTGTATGAAGAATTGGTGCTCCTGAGGAATCCATTCAGTTTCCCTACCCCTGACCATCTTGTTTGCCCACCTTGTTCCCCTTTCCTCTAGCACTTGTGGCCTGCTTCCAGCATGGGTCACAACTGAGAACAATTGATGTTTGATCTAACACATTCCTCTGCCAATGCTTCTACTCCCTGAGGAGGTGTTAAGTGGTTGTAATTTGCATTCTTGAAATCTACTGTATCTTAAAATGTTCCTTTTTGAAATTTTTTGGCTCCCTCACTGATGCCTATGGTTTGGATGAGGAGAAAAACAACCAGTAATTAATAGCATGCCCTTTCACTAGAAATGACAGATCCTTCTCACCAAATTTGTGTTTTATTTCATAATTAAATTTTCCTCTCATAAACAAGACTCCAGTTAACAAGGCTCCAGTTTGTAAGTTTCAATCAAAGGGCATTGTACCTGCCTCAGAAGGATTAAAGATAACCCTTACATGGCAATGGCAATGGCTTCTCTCATCTCCATCCAACTTTTTCGTTGTCTACCAAGATCCCTCCACTAGACGAGATTGCATTCTCCAACTCAGTGGGAAAATGAAAGATATACAAGAGTACATCTTAGAACAAACATACTTTTTTAAAACTATTTATAGCTCTTTCCTTCTGCCCAGTATATAAAGCAATGGCACACATATATAATAAAGTATTAAATTACATAAATTCACTTTCAACAATCACCCTGTAATACGTATTTCGCATGAAATTTCTTGATATCCAAAATACATTGGATATCAAGGAACATATTATCTAGATTTTACAAAAGATATCAAGGAAAACATTATCTAGATTTTACAAAAGAAAAATTAAAGCTTAAAAGATAAAGTAATCTGCTTAATATTATCCCAGTTAATTAATACAGGACAAAAGGTTCGAATCTTGTTTCAATGCTTTCAAAGGTCATAATGTTAAACAAAATAAAACCTTATCTTCCAACTTTAATTCTTAAGTATACACTTTAACATCGCCTTGGGAAGAAGGCAAAATTTGGTCTACAAAAAAAAATTATAGATTTGGTAAAGGCCTTTTCCTTAATAATAAAAATAGTAATTATTATTACTATTATTATAATGGAGGGGAATGTAATGATTAAGAATTAATCCCAGCTGTTATTTGGGAATAAAATAAAAGTTTCCCAGTTGTCTATTTTATGCTTTCTAGGAGGTGAAAGGAAATGAAATGTTCCCACAGATGTTTCGTTCACTCTGGTGGCATTTTGCCATATTCACTGTCATCATCTAGAGGGCCAGGCCCTCAGATAGGAGTTCCACTTTGACTCTGGCCAATCACTTCTTCAAGGAGAGAAAAGTCTTGCACTCAGGGCCGCTAATAAAACCTGTCCTTACATTTCCATCATGCTTTCTTATTTCGTTTGCCCTCCTGATTCCTTGGTGAGTTTCAAGATTCACAAGGAAGGTTCAGGGTATCACAGTGGTCAGAGAAAGAGCTGTTTCTCTAGCCTGTTCAATCAGCTTAATGAACTCTGGGCCACCCAGCTCAGGCTGATGCTATCATATCCAAGAAAGACTCTGGGTAGAATTATCAACTCCTAAAGTAAGGGCAGACTTTTTTTATCATCTTGCTAAGTTTTAATTAACAGAGGAGGAAACTAAGGACCTGAGAATTAATGGTTTGTGAGATTCTAATCCTAGGTTTTTGGACTCTCAGACAAATGCTCTTTCCATCACACCACCTGTCTAAAACAAACATCCAAACCCAGACTAACTTAGAGGGGTTTTTTTTTTTCATGAAAACACACACACACACACACACACACACACACACACACACACATCTTTTAAACCATGAGCTGCAGTAGGCAGGCACAGCACTTACTATTGTGTTCTTAGCATAGGTTCAAGCACCAAAATCTAGCTAAAAGTTAGACTCCAAAAGAAGGACCTCAACCCCTCAGATCTGCGTTTTTTTTTATCTGCGTGTTTGAGGAAGTGTCAACCCCTCTAGGTTCAAGCACCAAAATCTAGCTAAAAGTTAGACTCCAGAAGAGGGACCTCAACCCCTCAGATCTGCGTTTTTTTTATCTGCGTGTTTGAGGAAGTGTCAACCCCTCTAGGTTCAAGCACCAAAATCTAGCTAAAAGTTAGACTCCAAAAGAGGGACCTCAACCCCTCAGATCTGCGTTTTTTTTTATCTGCGTGTTTGAGGAAGTGTCAACCCCTCTGATGGCATGATCAGGAGCTGGAGTTCAAGTTTTGTGGTTTCACCTGTATAACCTGTTAGACCTCTGCCATTAACTGAGCACTCCAGGATGCATCATTCCTGTGCCTGCTATAATCTGGGGCTATGGTCAGAGACTTGAGCCCCAGAAACTTCAGGACCTGAGCAGCCAGGGGCTTCCGGTTCTCATCTGCCACCTCAGCATCCTACCTGCCTTAAGCATCTGACCAGTTTCCTTGGAGTAGATTTCAGTGATCTGCAGGAGGCTAACTCTTTCTCTGGGAAGCTATCCTATGGAGGAGGTCTCCATCAAGTAAGCCCTTACCTCACACAACACACACTTATCATCATTAACTATGGGACAAACATCCAGCAGTGTTAGGAAAACTGGCAGGGTTATTTGACTCTGAATATAAGTGGCCTCAATATTTTTTAGACACTGATATTCACGTTTGGCATTTCACTTAAATTAAGTACCAGAAGTACCACAATTACATCTTTTTGTTTTTTAGAATCTTCTTAGGAATGAAATCTGTACCTAAATGTCTTTTTAATTTGGGATTTCCTATGAATCCAAATGTCTTACTATGTGGTGCTACCACTAAAACTCTTTAATGCAGCTCCCAGTGTTAATTTTGGGCTTTGTTTCAAGAAGCACTGTCTTGGGGCAACAGTTGTCACTCCTGCCTGCATATTAGAATCATCAGGGAGGTTTTAAAAATCCAAATGTCCAAGGCACATCCTAGGACATATATATATACATATATACATATATATGTATATATATATATATATATGTGTGTGTGTGTGTGTGTGTATATACATATGTATATATACATATATATACAATATTATATATATGTATATATGTGTATATATATATATATATAATACACACATGCCTGCATCTGTGTGTATTTCTTGCTAATAAAATAGAGAATTTATTTATTTTTTTAAATTTTTTAATGTTTATTTATTTTTGAAAGAGAGAGTTAGCAGAGAGAGAGGGAGACAGAATCCGAAGCAGGCTCCAGGCTCTGAGCTGTCAGCACAGAGCCCAGTGTGGGGCACAAACTCATGAACTGTAAGATCATGACCTGAGCCAAACTCAGATGTTTAACCAACAGAGCCACCCAAGTGTCCCTAAAATAGAGTACTTAAAAATTTGTAGATTGTCAATCACAAATGTGTCTATTGCAGAGAAGCAAGTAGCTATTTTTCTGCAAGCAGTCAATATATTCAGTTTATACTTTTCAATGCTAATTTAGAGTTATTTGCATTGTCCTGATGGAAATCCAGTACCCAGATATTTTGGGATCACCTCTATTTAAATATTGTAACAAGGGAATTACCTCCAAATTTCACATAAATCAATTCTTGAATGTTTTCTGCTGTTACATGATACCTGGAAAGCTGATTTAGATAAAAATAGATGCTAGCCAATGAATTTGCTCGCTGCTGCTTAAAAAGACATATATCAGCAGCCACAAAGGCAGTATCATCAAATCATGGGAATTGATGGATTATTTCAGACCACTATGCTGCAGACTCAAGTTTGAAGTTACGCAAATGGAAATATATTCTCTTTGGAGCTAATTCGGGTTTTCTCTTCTGAAGTTATTTCTTTGGGTTGTACCACAAGGAGTTGATTATTCATCAGTTACTGAATCAAATACTTGTGAAGTCTATACTTTGTGTTAGGCCTTTTATATGCAATGTTTGTGTTTTAAATAAATAAAGAAAAGGCATTTGTATTTTATATAAAACACAGGATCTAGCAAAGGAACTCATAGCTATTTTCATAAATATGTTTCTGCTTCTACTAAGATGCTAAAGCTTCAGTATGAGGAAGACACTAAGATGATTCTGTATTAACTCGAAGTCTCACTGTTGCCCTGGAGACACCCAGTCACAAGTGAAGATAAAAGAGGAGTATGTCATAATCTCTATCGATGGGGTAACTTTGCACCTGAACTCTATCCATGTATGTGAATAACCATCTGATGAAAGCTGCTAGCTGCATAACATTTGAAGGAATTGCAAAACTCATATTTTAGGGGTGTGAAAAAGCAAGAAGTTTGTTGGTTATGATTTTTTCCAAAAAGGACAATCTGACATGGAGGGATGGCTTAGAATTGATTGAATTAAAAGCAGCTTGGTTTTTAACTTTATTTGAAAAACAATGCACTTAATTAAGTCATCAGCACCTTCTCAGCCTACATTTCTACAAAAAGCAAGAAAGATTCTCACAGTGATTAAATTCTCTGAAGTGTCAAAATATGTAATACCAGTGTCTCAAGAAGGGAATTCAAAAATTAGGGTAAACAGATCTGATTTGGGGCAAGGAGGATTTATTAAATTAAATTGTAATTTTTAACTATGCTATATAATTTATTCTTACTTTGGATGTCTTTAATCATAATAATAACTAAAATTCATGAACATAAACTTTTGAGAGAATACATGCTAGGACTGTGTCATCCAGATAAGGAAAGCCATAAAACAGAACATTTAGGTAATTTGATATGCATCGCATAGCAAATAAGTGGTGGGTCCAAAAAGAGGGAGTTGATCAAGCCCTGACCTATAAAAATTATCTAGGAAGGGTAATAAATGACATGAGTCACATTCTAGCAGTGCTAGAATGGCAATGTTGTTTTTTTTTCTTTTAAATAAGTTCTTTTAATGGTCCATTTTCTGAAGTGAGTTAAGATTCTTAGGGGATCTCATGACTCTTGTGATAACCATCACCTCTTTCAGTTTGTTAATTCTCTTAGATTACAATCTATATATTTTATGGCAATAGAGAATACCATTTCATGACTGTAATGAAAGATGGGTATTTCCTAAGATTTAAAATACTCTAAAGGATACTTCTGTTATAACGGGATAAAGACTGCATACTTTAGAAGCTATGTGTGAGCATTACAGAAAAAAAAAAATAAATATTTGTCTTAAAAGGTTTTCCTCACCCTTAGCTCATGCTACCAGTCTCCCTACCCAACCTCTTCTCAGACCTGTTGCACTTCGTTTTTCACATGTGCAGGTGAAGACGGTGAAGACTTCCAGATGAATTTAGTGGTCATGTAAGGAATTGCCTGATCAATAGAGGCAAAAAGTGGTAGCTACTAGTTTTAAGGTGTGAAGAGAAAGCAGAGCATATGGCAACCACTTTTCACCGTTTTCATGCACCAAATGAAGAACAGGATGCAGACGCAGAGAAAAAGTTCAATGTACATGTATGTTTCTATGTGTCTGTAACTCACAGTGGCCTGTTCTCAACCAACTATAGGGACATAAGGGGTGGAGCTCAGGGAAGAAATCAAATTGATTTGTTTTTGTTTTGATTTGTTTTTCTGAAAGGATTCTTCTGCAACTGATAGTTTTTGTCTCCTCAGAGCCTTAAGAGTGGCTCAATTAAAGTACTAGTCCCTCTTATGAGTCTGAGAGGGAGGTTAAGAAAGGTTTAAGTAGGAGGAGTGTACGCAGTCTCAGAGCATTGCTTCCCAAACGTTAAGATGCCCACAGATGCCCTGGAATCTGGTTAAAAATGCAGTTTCTGGGTTAGTAGGTCTGAATTGGGGCCTGAGACTCCTCCTTTCTTTTTTATTTTTTTATTTTTTTATGTTATTTTTGTACCGTTTATTTATTTTTGAGACACAGAGAGAGAGAGCATGAGCTGGGGAGTAGCAGAAAGAGAAGGAGACACAGAATCCGAAGCAGGCTCCAGGCTCTGAGCTGTCAGCACAGAGCCCGATGCGGGGCCTGAACTCACAGACCGTGAGATCATGAAGTCGGATGCTTAACTGACTGAGCCACCCAGGCGCCCCTCAGACTCCTCCTTTCTAACAAGTTCCTGACCATAGCAATGCTGCTGGTGTTTGGATACTGACTGGTTCAGTTTTAGAGCATAAGATGACCTGGAACACATGGCAAGTGACCAAAATATGTCCCAAAAAGAAGCATTGCATTTTTGGGTTAAAAAAAAAAGGAAGCTGGCTACAGGATGAGCAATCCCCCCAAAAGAGATTTGTGTCATTTGTCAATATCCGGTGTTGCTTTTCTGCATTTTAATGTTTATCTATTTATTTGAGTGAGAGATCTCAAGAGTGTGCACAAGTGGGGGAGGGGCAGAGAGCAAAAATACCAAGTGGGCACAAGTGCCTTTTCTTTCTTTCTTATTCAAGTCAACCAGTTATCAACATGTGTACTATCTATTTTCTCATAATGATGGGTTTTCCAAGACCAATTGCGTATCCCATACTGGCTTTCCCAAAATAGTGCATTCCTGAGCCTCAATCCTGCTATTCTGCCAATGTGTCCACACAGAAAATATAAATACATTTATAACATGAGCCCCATGAATATATAACTAGGAAGAAAAGTTTTGAGAGAGAAATAACTATATTTGAAAACAGATACACATATGTGTATGTGAGATACACACACACACACGCACACACACACACACACACAGTCACACACACACTATTATAGACTAAGACACCAGGCACCTCCAGTTCAGGGTTGTCTCTATCAACCAACCATATAACAACCTCAGCAAGTCTTTGAACATCTTTAGACCTTAACTTTCTTTATACGTAAAATGAAGGATCTGAGATATGTTGTCTTTAAGTTTCCTTCCAGATACAAAATTCTATGGATAAAGAACAAGTGAATATCTTTTAAAAGACTTCTCTTTTGAGTTTGTCTCTCTTTCTCTAAGGAGACAAATACTGTTACTTTCTGTCCCGCAGGGCAGCCTGACCCCACTCTCTCATCAGTAGCAGAACATTTATTAAAAAAAAAAATGCTGACAGTGACTTTGAGGCCTGATTTAGTTTGTGTTTTCAAGATACAAATGCTCCCCATCAGTCCTTTTAATTGAAAGTAAATGGTATTAGGAAAGTGATTACGACAGGGGAAAGGGAAGGGTGGCCCTGCTTATGGTCTTTAGCCATAAATAGCGTTTCTTTAAAGGGCCCATTCAATAGAGAGATGCCTGGTGGGCAGAAAACAAGCAGAAATAAGATATTAGCTTCTATTGTTTAGTGAGTGAGTCCCTTGCTGCCTCATTTACCCAAATAATAAAATAGAAAATAAGTTTAAATTCCTTTAAGAAAAATACCACTACTGCCAGAAACTCTGTATCCTCCCTAAACATTACCAAGTTATCTGCCACAGGTACCTTTTACTCTTATATGAAATTAAGACTCATTGAGCATATGTGAGGCACAGTGCTGGATGTTGGGGTTATACAGATGAATAAATAGCATTTCCTGTCTGTCAGGAATTCATTTATAGCTGTGACAGAGACAGAAAAATAAAGGGAAAATGACATTTATTTGGTGTTTGCCACATGCCAGCCACTGCTGGACCAGGTATATATATATTAGGTTATTTTGGCTTCACTGCAGCAACTCAGCAGAGTAGGTATATGTGTCCTCTTGCCCAGAAAGGAACTTGAAACTCAAGAGAGATTATACAACAGGCCCGGTAATAGTGAGTACAGCTAGGACTTGCACTCACGCTTTTCTGACTTCCAGACTTTCACTTGCTCAAGACAGCTCCGCTCATCCAAACAGATTAATTGTAATACTCCATGAAACTGAGCGCAATGAAGCCAAGAAAGAAATAAAACTAAATCTGCTTTGAGAACACATAGAAGACTTGACATCATAGAAAATATGTGAGCTATGCCTCAAGGGATGAGGATTTTGCCTGGAGGAAAAGGGCACTCTGGGCAACAGAAACAGTATCATTTATTCAGCTTCGGGAGAGGACAAAGTCTCCCAGTAGACCATGGGAATGGCTGACAAAAATGTGTTCAGCTTTATAAAACGTTTTTTGGGGGCTCTTGGGTCGCCACTTGGTTAAGCATCCAACTTTGGCTCAGGTCATCATCTTACAGCTCGTGAGTTCGAGCCCTGTGTTGGTCTCTGAGCTGATAGCTCAGAGCCTGAAGCCTGCTTCTGATTCTGTATCTCCCTCTCTCTTTGCCCCTCCCCCACTCACACTCTGTGTGTGTGTGTGTGTGTGTGTGTGTGTGTGTGTATTTCTCAAAAATAAATAAACATTAAAAATAAATGAAAAATAAAACATTTTTTGCCCGCTTGACAGTGACATTTTTGCTTAGTCACCCTGGCTGCTATAACAAAATACCATAAACTGGGTGGCTTATAAACAACAGAAATTTATTCCTCACACTTCTGGAGGCTGGAAGTTTGAGATCCAAGTGCCAGCAGAGCAGAGTTCTGGTATGAGCCCTCTTCCCGGTTGCAGACTCGCAAATTCTCCTTGGGTCCTCACAGGGTGGACAGCAGAGCAAAGGAAGCAAGCTCTCTTAGAATTTATAAGAATACCTTCATGATTTCATCTAATCCTAGTTTATTTCCCCAAAGCATCACTTCTTAATACTATCACAAGGGGAGAGGGGGTAGAATTTCAACATAGGAATTTGGGGAAAGGGAATATAAATATTCAGTCTATAATACCTTTAAAGAGTAAATGTGTATGTGTTTAGCAAAATACAGGTTTAAGAGGCAACATAATTTTGAAAGACCATAAGACTTACTTTACAAAATGTATCTAATCATTTAATAAGTGCTTAACCTTGTTCAAATCATGACAGTTTAATGAAATCTTGCATTTGTGTAAGAGTTTGCCATTTCAAAATACTTCTTTATTATAGTCAGAACCAGGAGACGATCATTCCAGGTACCTTAACACCGCTAATCTCAAGGTTCTTACCAACTCAGTGACAAGTAACATGTAATTGGAGAACAACACAAAGTATGACAAAAAAGCAAGTTATTGAAATTATAAGCTAGTAAGAATCCAATTTTGATCAATTTTCCATTGTATACAAGTAAAACCACCCAAGGTTTTCTGTGTCCACTTTTGAAATCACAAAATAAAATTTTCCCTGAAAAAAAATGAAGTGTTTTCTGATACAAGACAGAGGAGACAGGGAATGGGTTGATCACAGTGTGTTTCCATGAAACAAATATCGTCTTAGTATTTATAAAATTCCATAGGATTTTAAATTTGTCAGTCAGTACTTACAGAGATGAAAATCAGTACTTTTCCTTGGTATTGGTTTAGCTCTCTAAATAAGAACTTGTTAGCACACATATGCCTGAGAATCCTAACTTCATAACATTTTTCACTGAAGTTGAGGAGCAAGTTTTCACCCATCACATAATAATTTCATCTTATAAACGGCATAGTGGCTCATTATAACACATTCCCATTTAATAGCACGTGGTAAAGTTATGCACTAAAAATCACTTATTGTGAATTTTCTAACATACATATGGTTCATATCTTTTTCTTTTATTAGGAAATATTAGGTGTTTATCATTCATCATGATGTTCCTCAGTTCTACAGTGCCCCTTGCTCATGGAGTTGCTAACTCGATGCCAAAACAGGGAAA
Organism: Leopardus geoffroyi; assembly: GCF_018350155.1. Taxonomy (NCBI): domain Eukaryota; kingdom Metazoa; phylum Chordata; class Mammalia; order Carnivora; family Felidae; genus Leopardus; species Leopardus geoffroyi. Next base: position 90,637,867 of record NC_059328.1, read on the forward strand.
ATATAGGAAATGACACAGAAAACATATCACATAAAGAGACCATCATACACTGTACAAACTATATGAAATTGAATTAGCTTTGAAAGGGTCATTATATTGTGGAGTTGGAGAACAGTGGGACAAACCAAGTATAAAGAGAATAGACTTCAGAGCCAAATTTGCCTAGACTCCTATATTGACTCTACCATTTAGTAACTATAAAGCCAGTTGGCTTATTAAATTCTTTGGGGAGCTGATGATAAGGTTAAACATTACCTTTTTATGAAGTCTTTTCTGATCCTATGTCCTTCTCCACCACAATCTTCACCAGACCTCTGTGCTCCCAATAGAACTATATTTATATTTCTATTTTAATATTCACCCTCTCATCTTTTACATTCACTGTATGCCAGGTTTCATAAGCTAGACTATGAGATCTTTGAGGACAGGGAGGTTTTATCTTTTTATCATAAGTACTTAGCATAGTTATAGATGTATAACAGAGTAAAAATTCAGGAGTTCATTGAGTCAATGAAAATTGTAGCAGAGCATTATTTTGAAGTCAACATCATAATAAACATTCCAGAAGAAGGCTGTGTACTTTTTTTAAAAAAGTGATTTTTGGGGATCCCGGGAAGATGGCGGTGTAGGAGGACGCTGGGCTCACTGCACGTCTGGCTGATTACTTAGATTCCACCTACACCTGCCTAAATAACCAGAAAACCACCAGAAGACTAGCAGAACGGAGTCTCCGGAGCCAAGCGCAGACGAGAGGCCCACGGAAGAGGGTAGGAAGGGCGGAGAGGCAGTGCGCGCTGCACTGCACAGACTGGCTGGAGGGAGCAGGGGTGGAGGGGCGGCCCGCCCACCAAGCAGAGCCCCAGAGTCTGGCTTGCAAAAGCAGAGGGGCCGGATGGTGTGTATTCCGAAAGCAAGCGGGACTTGACATCTGGAAGGTTATAAGCTAACAGCTCTGCTCAGAGAAAGGGAGGGCTGGAGGACAACGGGAGGGAGAGTTGTTGAGCCCCGGATGACAGAGCTCAGCTTGGGGGAACAAAGGCGCTTGCCAGCGCCATCTCCCTTGCCCATCCCCCAGCCAAAATCCCAAAGGGAACCAGTTCCTTCCAGGGAACTTGCTTGCACCAGGCAAACACCCAAAGCTGTGCTTCTGCAGATCCATCCCTCCAGCAGGTCTGACTCCCTCCTGGTGCCGCAGAGCCCCTCCCGAAGCGGATCTCCAAAGGAAAAGTGAGCTGAGCCTGCCCCTCCCGCCCCTGTGCACCTTGCCGATCCACCCCAGCTAATACGCCAGACCCCCAGCACCACAAGCCTGGCAGTGTGCAAGTAGCCCAGACGGGCCACGCCACCCCACAGTGAATCCCCCCCTAGGAGAGGGGAAGAGAAGGCACACACCAGTCTGACTGTGGCCCTAACGGTGGGCTGGGGGCAGACATCAGGTCTGACTGCGCCCCGCCCACCAACGCAAGTTATTCAAGACAGCACAGGGGAAGTGCCCCGCAGTCCTGCACCACTCCAGGGACTATCCAAAATGATGAAACGGAAGAATTACCCTCAGAAAAACGTCCAGGAAATAATAACAGCTAACGAACTGATCAAAAATGATTTAAACAATATAACAGAAAGTGAATTTAGAATAATAATCATAAAATTAATCACTGGGCTTGAAAACAGTATAAAGGACAGCAGAGAATCTCTTGCTACAGAGATCAAGGGACTAATGAACAGTCAGGAGGAGCTAAAAGATGCTATCAACGAGCTGCAAAATAAAATGGAGACAACTACGGCTCAGATTGAAGAGGCAGAGGAGAGAATAGGTGAACTAGAAGATAAAATTATGGAAAAAGAAGAAGCTGAGAAAAAGAGAGATAAAAAAATCCAGGAGTATGAGGGGAAAATTAGAGAACTAAGTGATGCACTAAAGAGAAACAATCTACGCATAATTGGTATTCCAGAGGAGGAAGAGAGAGGGAAAGGTGCTGAAGGTGTACTTGAAGAAATATAGCTGAGAACTTCCCCGATCTGGGGAAGGAAAAAGGCATTGAAATCCAAGAGGCACAGAGAACTCCCTTCAGATGTAACTTGAATCGATCTTCTGCACGACATATCATAGTGAAACTGCCAAAATACAAGGATAAAGAGAAAAATCTGAAAGCAGCTAGAGATAAACGTGCTCTAACGTATAAAGGGAGACCTATAAGACTCGTGACCGAGTTCTCTACTGAAACTTGGCAGGCAAGAAGGAATGGCAGGAGATCTTCCATGTGATGAACAGAAAAAATATGCAGCCAAGAATCCTTTATCCAGCAAGTCTGTCATTCAGAATAGAAGGAGAGATAAAGGTCTTCCCACACAAACAAAAACTGAAGGAATTCGTCACCACCAAACCAGCCCTACAAGAGATCCTAAGGGGGATCCTGTGAGACAAAGTACCAGAGACATCGCTACAAGCATGAAACCTATGGACATCACAATGACTCTAAACCCATATCTTTCTATAATAACACTGAATGTAAATGGACTAAATGCACCAACCAAAAGACATAGGGTATCAGAATGGATAAAAAAACAAGACCCATCTATTTGCTGTCTACAAGAGACTCATTTTAGACCTGAGGACACCTTCAGATTGAGAGTGAGGGGATGGAGAACTATTTATTGTGCCACTGGAAGTCAAAAGAAAGCTGGAGTAGCCATACTTATATCAGACAAACTAGACTTTAAATTAAAGGCTGTAACAAGAGATGAAGAAGGGCATTATATAATAATCACAGGGTCTATCCATCAGGAAGAGCTAACAATTATAAATGTCTATGCGCCGAATACAGGAGTCCCCAAATATATAAAACATATACTCACAAACATAAGCAACCTTATTGATAAGAATGTGGTAATTGCAGGGTACTTTAACACTCCACTTACAGAAATGGATAGATCATCTAGACACGGTCAATTAAAGAAACCAGGGCCCTGAATGAGACATTGGATCAGATGGACTTGACAGATCTATTTAGAACTCTGCATTCCAAAGCAACAGAATATACTTTCCTCTCGAGTTCACATGGAACATTCTCCAAGATAGATCACATACTGGGTCACAAAACAGCCCTTCATAAGTAGACAAGAATTGAAATCATACCATGCATACTTTCAGACCACAATACTATGAAGCTTGAAATCAACCACAGGAAAAAGTCCAGAAAACCTCCAAAAGCACGGAGGTTAAAGAACACCCTACTAACGAATGAGTGGGAAAACCAGGCAATTAGAGAAGAAATTAAAAAATATATGGAAACAAACGAAAATGAAAATACAACAATCCAAACGCTTTGGGATGCAGCGAAGGCAGTCCTGAGAGGAAAATACATTGCAATCCAGGCCTATCTCAAGAAACAAGAAAAATCCCAAATACAAAATCTAACAGCACACCTAAAGGTTATAGAAGCAGAACAGCAAAGGCAGCCTAAACCCAGCAGAAGAAGAGAAATAATAAAGATCAGAGCAGAAATAAACAATATAGAAACTAAAAAAACTGTAGAGCAAATCAATGAAACCAAGAGTTGGTTTTTGAAAAAATAAACAAAATTGATAAACCTCTAGCCAGGCTTCTCAAAAAGAAAAGGGAGATGACCAAATAGATAAAATAATGAATGATAATGGAATTATTACAACCAATCCCTCAGAGATACAAGCATTTATCAGGGAATACTATGAAAAATTATATGCCAACAAACTGGACAACCTAGAAGAAATGGACAAATTCCTAAACACCCACACTCTTCCAAAACTCAATCAGGAGGAAATAGAAAGCTTGAACAGACCCATAAGCAGCGAAGAAATTGAATCAGTCATCAAAAATCTCCCAACAAATAAGAGTCCAGGACCAGATGGCTTCCCAGGGGAGTTCTACCAGACGTTTAAAGCAGAGATAATACCTATCCTTCTCAAGCTATTCCAAGAAATAGAAAGGGAAGGAAAACTTCCAGACTCATTCTATGAATCCAGTATTACTTTGATTCCTAAACCAGACAGAGACCCAGTAAAAAAAGAGAACTACAGGCCAATATCCCCGATGAATATGGATGCAAAAATTCTCAATAAGATACTAGCAAATCGAATTCAACAGCATATAAAAAGAATTATTCACCATGATCAAGTGGGATTCACTCCTGGGATGCAGGACTGGTTCAACATTCGCAAATCAATCATTGTGATGCATCACATTAATAAAAGAAAAGATAAGAACCATATGATCCTGTCAATCGATGCAGAAAAGGCCTTTGACAAAATTCAGCATCTTTCTTAATAAAAACCCTCGAGAAAGTCGGGATAGAAGGAACATACTTACACATCATAAAAGCCATTTATGAAAAGCCCACAGCTAACATCATCCTCAATGGGGAAAAACTGAGAGCTTTATCCTTGAGATCAGGAACACGACAAGGATGTCCACTCTCACCGCTGTTGTTTAACATAGTGTTGGAAGTTTCTAGCCTGAGCAATCAGACAACAAAAGGAAATCAAAGGCATCAAAATTGGCAAAGATGAAGTCAAGCTTTCACTTTTTGCAGATGACATGATATTATACATGGAAAATCTGAGAGACTCCACCAGAAGTCTGCTAGAATTGATACATGAATTTAGCAAAGTTGCAGGATACAAAATCAATGTACAGAAATCAGTTGCATTCTTATACACTAATAATGAAGCAACAGAAAGACAAATAAAGAAACTGATCCCATTCACAATTGCACCAAGAAGCATAAAATACCTAGGAATAAACCTAACCAAAGATGTAAAAGATCTGTAAGCTGAGAACTATAGAAACCTTATGAAGGAAATTGAAGAAGATATAAAGAAATGGAAAAACATTCCATGCTCGTGGATTGGAAGAATAAATATTGTCAAAATGTCAATACTACCCAAAGCTATCTACACATTCAATGCAATCCCAATCAAAATTGCACCAGCATTCTTCTCAAAACTAGAACAAGCAATCCTAAAATTCATATGGAACCACAAAAGGCCCCGAATAGCCAAAGGAATTTTGAAGAAGAAGACCAAAGCAGGAGGCATCACAATCCCAGACTTTAGCCTCTACTACAAAGCTGTCATCATCAAGACAGCATGGTATTGGCACAAAAACAGACACATAGACCAATGGAATAGAATAGAAACCCCAGAACTAGACCCACAAACGTATGGCCAACTCATCTTTGACAATGCAGGAAAGAGTATCCAATGGAAAAATGACAGTCTCTTTAACAAATGGTGCTGGGAGAACTGGACAGCAACATGCAGAAGGTTGAAACTAGACCACTTTCTCACACCATTCACAAAAATAAACTCAAAATGGATAAAGGACCTGACTGTGAGACAGGAAACCATCAAAACCCTAGAGGAGAAAGCAGGAAAAGACCTCTCTGACCTTAGCCGTAGCAATTTCTTACTTGACACATCCCCAAAGGCAAGGGAATTAAAAGCAAAAATGAACAATTGGGACCTTATGAAGATAAAAAGCTTCTGCACAGCAAAGGAAACAACCAACAAAATTAAAATCAACCAACAGAATGGGAAAAGATATTTGCAAATGACATATCGGACAAAGGGCTAGTATCCAAAATCTATAAAGAGCTCACCAAACTCCACACCCGAAAAACAAATAACTCAGTGAAGAAATGGGCAGAAAACATGAATAGACACTTTTCTAAAGAAGACATCCGGATGGCCAACAGGCACATGAAAAGATGCTCAACGTCGCTCCTCATCAAGAAAATACAAATCAAAACCACACTCAGATATCACCTCACCACAGTCAGAGTGGCCAAAATGAACAAATCAGGAGACTATTGATGCTGGCGAGGATGTGGAGAAACGGGAACTCTCTTGCACTGTTGGTGGGAATGCAAATTGGTGCAGCCACTCTGGAAAACAGTGTGGAGGTTCCTCAGAAAATTAAAAATAGACCTACCCTATGACCCAGCAATAGCACTGCTAGGAATTTACCCAAGGGATACAGGAGTACTGATGCATAGGGGCACTTGTACCCCAATGTTTATAGCAGCACTCTCAACAATAGCCAAATTGTGGAAAGAGCCTAAATGTCCATCAACTGATGAATGGATAAAGAAATTGTGGTTTATATACACAATGGAGTACTACGTGGCAATGAGAAAGAATGAAATATGGCCCTTTGTAGCAACATGGATGGAACTGGAGAGTGTGATGCTAAGTGAAATAAGCCATACAGAGAAAGACTGATACCATATGGTTTCACTCTTATGTGAATCCTGAGAAACTTAACAGAAACCCATGGGGGAGGGGAAGGAAAAAAAAGGTTGGGGAAAAAAAAGCATAAGAGACTCTTAAAAACTGAGAACAAACTGAGGGCTGATGGGGGGTGGGAGGGAGGGCAGGGTGGGTGATGGGCATTGAGGAGGGCACCTTTCGGGATGAGCACTGGGTGTTGTATGGAAACCAATTTGACAATAAACTTCATATATTGAAAAAAAAAGTGATTTTCAAAATTATCAAAAAAACATAGGAAATCCACCTATATACAGTATCCCAGTATCTTTAATTTTCTATGAACATTCAATTCACAGAAAATATAAATACAAATACCTTATAAGAAACAAGATTATTTGTTGCTAAAACAACATAAACGTTATCAGCACAGATATCCCAATTTCTACATAGTAGAATTTAAAATTTAGTTGATTATACATTCTTTAAGAAATCAAAGTTTAAGTAAACAAATGTATGAGTTCCTAAATTTGTGTCTTACCATTTTATCTAAAACATCTTTCCTGAGCCCCAACAATGTGGTCAGCACTGTATGGTATGGGACACTTGGTTGGGGGGCTTGAAAAAGAGAATAACAATTCAATTCCTGCCTTTGAAGCTCTCAGCCTGGTGAGAGAGAGAAAGATGTAAATAAATATCATAGCACAAGCTGGTAAGTGTTATAATAGAACTAAGTACATTATATTACAGAGACAGAAATGCTGGAGTAACTGTAAAATGTCTCTTTTTTTTTTGCTTGCTTGAAACTAGAAAATAATTGTGAATTATGCTAATAATGAAATCTAGGTCCCTGCTATTATAGCTGCCTTCCCTTTGAAATGCCTTTACTTTAATGGCTTTGTGAAATAAAGACTGTGACTATTGTAGATAAGCTCTGAAAAGCAAACACATTTTAAAAAGGAACTGCATCACAGGGACATGGGCTTTGCCAGTGCATTTATACTGATTTTAGCAAATATTGAAACTTCATCTGACACCACAATGATCTAAACAAAATTATAATAAAATTACCTGTAATTAGAGAGTGAAATTTCTCATGGAAAGCTTTCATTTGGGGTGTTTGGAAACAATAGAGTTTTCATTTCTGCCTGGCAGAGTTATGATCTTTGTTTGGATAAATATTGTGTGGCATTTAAATAAGATCCTCTTTCCAGAACAGGCAATGGGGATTTGGGGAAAAAGACAATTAGTCTGGCACCGACTAACTAATGTTAGCCTGCTTATATTTTACCACAGGCAGCCCTTTAAATCTCTGTCTAGGACAGTATATTGAAAATGTGGAAAATATTTGTTTCTGACTAGAAAACATCAGGTTCCATCATTGTCTCAACAATGCAAAGTAATCTGTGTATTACTTTACATAATCTTTAGATGGAAAAACACAAACTACCACCTTTAAGGAAGTCAGTTTCTTGGGCACCTGGGTGACTCAATCAGTTAAATCATTGATTCTTGATTTCGACTCAAGTCATGATCTCACTGTTCATGGGTTTGAGCCCCATTTTGGGCTCCATGCTGAATGTGCAGCCTGCTTGGGATTCTCTCTCTCTCTCTCTCTCTCTCTCTCTCTCTATCTCTATCTCTGTCTCTCTGTCTCTCTGTCTCTCTGTCTCTCTGTCTCTCTGTCTCTCTTTCTGTCCGTACCCCCAATCTGCTCTTTCTTTCAAAATAAATAAATAAATTTTAAAAAAGGAAGTCAGTTTCTGACCCTCGGTTTTTCTTATATGTTTTTCTTATATGTTCGAGCTCCGCATTGGGCTCTGTGCTGACAGCTCAGAGCCTGGAGTGTGCTTCGGATTCTGTGTCTCATTCTCTCTCTGTCCCTTGTGCTCTGTCTCTCTCTGTCTCTCAAAAATAAATAAATGTAAAAAAAATTTAAGAATGAAATCTTGCCATTTGCAAAATGTGAATGGAGCTAGAGTGTATAATGCTAAGTGAAATAAGTTAGTCAGAAAGACAAATACCATATGATTTCACTAAAATGTGGAATTTAAGAAACAAAACAGATGAACATTGGGAAGATAAAGAAAAAAAAGAGAAAGGGAAACAAACCACAAGAGACCCTTAACTATAGAGAACAAGCAGAGGGTTGATGGAGGGAGGTGGGTGCGGAGATGGGCTAAATGGATGATGGGCATTAAGGAGGACACTTGTGTTGAGCACTGAGTGTTACATTAAGTGATGAATCACTGAATTCTACTCTGGAAACCAATATTACTCTATATGTTAACTAACTAGAATTTAAATAAAAACCTGAAATTAACTAACTAAATACAATACAATACAATACAATACAATACAATACAATACAATACAATACACCAGTAGACTTTGAGTAAAGCAGAATACTCTTCATAATATAGATATGCCTCATCAAATCAGTTGAAAGTCTTAAGTCCAAGGCTTCCAAAAGAAGAAGGAATTTTGCCTCCAGACTGCCTTCATACTCATAACTACATCAGCTTTTCCTTGAATTTCCAGCCTTCTGGCCTACATTACAGTTTCAGACTCAGCAGCCTTCATGGTCACGTGAGCCACTTTCTTACTTAAATCTTTATTCATCTGTCAAAAAAGAAATAAATAAAAAATAAATTGATGTCTTCAGTCCTGAGAACAGAGAAGGGAAGGGGAAAAAAACCTGTGAAGTAGACATTGGCGTACCTTCTCTAGGAGGTATCTGAAGGCAGGGATGACTGCTGTATCTGGTCTCCCAAGTAAACGCTGGGTAAGTGAGTGATAGGAACTGTCATGAGAGCAGAAGAAATGGTTGAGTAGATGTGTAAACAATGAACTTGAGATGATCTCCCTTAACCCCAGGAGAGAAGGAGAATATTTTGGCTTCATCACATAGTGGTATAGATGTGGCACTAGGAGCCGTGGGACTCTAGAGTCTGGCATCTGGACCCAGAAGACATAGCAGTGACTAACCTCCTTCTCTGCATCTCACCTTCTCTTGTCTTGCCCACCTTCTGGGTGCAGCTCAATGCTTCCCTTCTTAAGTGAGGGTGCCAATCCATCAGGCAGCAAGTAGCCTGTTGCTCTTTGAAATATTCACAACACTTTAACCATACTTCTCTTTGAGCACTTGTTACCTTTTCTCCCTGAGAAGATTATAAATTCCTTAAAGGGTGATTCAGATTTCATTGTTGTATACACAGTGCCTAACACAGTGCAGACATATAATGAGTACTCAATAAATATTTGCTGAAAAATAAATCTGTGTATATTTAATCATAACTTAGAAAATAGCCCTGATGGGAAATATGAAAATGAGGTAAGTTTACTAAAACCAGATGCAATTGAAAGGCATTTTTGAATGGTGATAATGTAAAAATCAAACAAAGGGAATAAAAATCAACCTCATACTAAAATTCCTGTGATCTGTGAATATCACCATGACAGAAGTAATCTTTCCTTTCTTATACTTAAAGAACACCAAAAAAAAAAAAAAATCAATATTATTAGCCTAAGTAAAATTTCACCCTGACATTGCCTCCCCAATGGCCATGAAAGAATACTAATGGTCTTGTTGTGGTATTTGGATAACCTGACATGTCAATATAAATTAACTCTGCTTTTCCTGCTTGCCAGCTTCTATCTGCAACCAATTCATAACTTTGTTTCTCAAACTTGTGCCCAAATAGGCCACCTTCCTGGCAAACATTCAGCTATCCCTTCCCAGGCTCTGACATCTCTATGATTTCTCTGACAGCCTTCAGAAAATGTCCTGTCCCTCACAAAGTTTTTTCTACACAAATGTGAAGAAAAGCCCCTTTCTTCCCAAGGAAGCTAAAAAATCTCTTTCTCTCTTTGAAGCAGAAAAGAAAAGGCTTATTCCCATCAGACTAAGTAAATAAGCAATAAAGCTGGAATCAAAGGTGCAAGAAGAGGAGTTTTCAATCCTACCTAAAGAATGTTTATATATGTTGGCTAATTCCTTAGAGAAATGATTTATTGAGTAAAATATTTATCTTCTGCCAAAGTAGTGGCTAAAAATAAAGTCATGATATTCTTTGTGCAGATGGTAGAAAAAGACTCAACAGATCATTGTAAGGAAATGTCTAAAGGTTTTACACAGATACTTCATTGGGAAATAATCTAATCAAATAAGTAAATACAGGGGTTCGTTCATTCATTCATTCATTCATTCACTTATTCATTCATTCATGGCACAGCCTTTAAATTTTTTTTTTTCAACGTTTATTTATTTTTGGGACAGAGAGAGACAGAGCATGAACGGGGGAGGGGCAGAGAGAGAGGGAGACACAGAATCGGAAACAGGCTCCAGGCTCTGAGCCATCAGCCCAGAGCCTGACGCGGGGCTCGAGCTCCCGGACCGCGAGATCGTGACCCGGCTGAAGTCCGACGCTTAACCGACTGCGCCACCCAGGCGCCCCCATGGCACAGCCTTTAAAATATGACCTGTCAATTATGGGTAAGTATAATACCTGGAAGTGCTCTTCCTTCTCATTAAAAGACAGATCAAAATACTGTAATCCCCAAATCAATGGCTCTCCATTGAGGTTAGAGTCAGAAGATTCTAGGCAAACGTTCCTTTAATTGAGAGGCCTGATAGGTATCTTCAATGAGAATCCAGATTTGATTTACAGATATAAAGACCATGCAAAACAATCGCAAAATCTGTACCCGGGTCTTTCTGAAGAGGGAGAAAGTCAAGTGTGATAAATAACAAGTTACTTTATAGACTAGTGAAAAACTTAACTGACTCTCAGAAATATATGGAGAGTATTTAATGAATGAAAACAATCCACAGACTGCAAAACTAATCAGCCAAAGGAAAGGAAGAAAAAGAAGGTAAAGAATTGCTGAGGCAAAATCTAAAGGAATTTAAGTTTCACTAGCTCTAATTATGTGGCAGACATTTTTCTTCTCTGTGATTGCATTTTATCCAAAGTTTTAGTTACTTCTCAGCAAATCCTAAGCCATTAAAATGTCTCTCTTAAGGAAAAAAAGGGGCTAACCAAGGCAGAATAATGAATAAAACTTTTTATCTTATGTTTTCTTTAACTGGAGTGTCTAATAATATTGAATGTTTGATGCACAGCTAAACCATCAACAAGTCCATCGTTCCTTTAAATTAACCTGAATGCAAAGTAAAATTTAGCAGCTTGTAACTATTCATTATACATCTTTTTATTCTGTCTCTTCTCTTCCTCTTTCACCATTTGCCAAGTTTATTTCTACACTTTTCATAGCTTCATTGCTGTTGGGAAGGGAGAATTTCAATAAATCTATGGGAGGAAAAAGGCTAAACAGTAATTTCGGATTGTATTTGAAATTTTCTTATACACACCATGTTTATATATGTTATGGTAGAATAGGAATCACAGTGAATAGTAAATATTTTAGCAATAGGCAAGATATCTTAATGATTGAGCATGTTGTAAGTGGACTGCATGAGCTAAAAATTGCAGGCCTGAAACATACTAGCTGAGTGAACTTGAGCAAATCAATTAATCTCCCTGTGGTTCCATTTTTTAATGTAGCAAATGGGCCTGATAATGATAGTACCCGCCCCTTGGAGGTGTTGGGAGGAATAAATAAGTTAAAACATGTAATACACTTAGAAAAGTGTCTGGCATATAGTAAATGAAATATAAGTATCTAGTATTGTAATTAGCAATTACCAATTAAAAACAATGTCAGACTTCTCTCCTGAGTCGTCACCCTGGGGGAGTCTGGTCACCAACTAAGTGTGCCAGTTTGGGGCTTTATAGGAGCAATAAGTGAACTTCTGTGTTTGTTATGTCAGCTGACATTCATTTACCTAATTCAGTTGTCATACATGGTTTCTGCAACCATAAAGTATATATACAGCTCACTCTCTGGTTGAAAATTCTACAAATTATATTAAGTTGCAAAGTTTCCCTCCATGTTGTTTTTTTTTTTTTTAATATCCATTCACATTTAAACATGTAGATCTACTTAATTCATGTTTAACTATTCTGCTATTGATGAGTTTTAAGATTGTGTCTAGCTTTTTGTAATAAAAAGTGCTCCAGTTAACATCCACATACATCTTCTACAGATATAATAAAACTTTCCTATGATGAATGCTTAGAAGTGGACTTTCTACATCATTGGGGATATACATCTTCAGCTTTAATAGATAGTTCCAAATTGTACTTCAAGGTGCACTTATCAACATATTGAGCTATCAAATTTAACTTTACCAAACTGATACACATAAATATATTTTGTTATTTTATTATTTGTTACATTTCTTAATTATTAGTAAAATTGAACATATTTTAATATGTCTGCTGGCCATTTAGTCTTCTTCCTCTGTCAGAGCCATCATTTGTCATTCTATTGGAATGATTCTCCCTTCATTATTAGTTTGCAGAAGCTTCCTGAATACTGTCAGCATTAATATTTTATATATTTTAGATGTTGCAAATATATTCTCAACTATTATTTATCTTTTCAATCTAATTTGTATGATTTAGTTCAGTCTAGTGATATTTAGATTATTGTGTGCTAATTTCTTGATCCTTTCCTTAATTTCTGCTCTTTTGTGCCCTTTTCAAGAAAATTTTTCATACCCAATATCTTTGGGGGGAAATGCCCCATATTTTCTTCTAAGTGGTTTATAATTCAGGAGTATGCTGGTTTCTTTGTGTGTAAAATATGGAGATAGTTGTATTTCATGAAAGTGTTATGACGACTCTTTAGAGTCAGGCTTAACTCAAAGCCTGACTCTCATGTGGTAGATTTTCAATAAATGTGAATTACCATTTTATTCCATTGCCTATAGATCCAAATTAATAAGAGTTAATTCCAAGTTTTAGAGAACTTGGAGGAAAAAAGAATCAGAATACCGTTGGGGGAAGTGTATTTGAAGAAATTTAATATGAATCCAAATTTAATTTCCTCCCACCTACCTCAACCAAATGTCTGAATTGCCAAATAGTAGACATGATTCAGTATCCTCGGGTCAAAGAAGAAGGCAAAAGCATTTGATTTACAAGATGCTCACTAAATAAGGTAAAACTGGAGTGCTTTCTGACTCTCTTCAAGACAAAAGTAAATATACCATGGGAATCTAGGAAAGTTGCTGAAAAGGAGATCTAATTTAAGAGAATTTTACATGAGTTATAACCTCAAACAGTGACTGAAAGGTAAATAAGGATCTGGAAATTCGGTGATTAAAGACTTGAATCAAACAGGGCTTAAATATCGGGAAGCAAGTACTAGATGTGTTCAGCTAACAAATGTGAAGCTACTTAATTTCACCTTTCATTTTGAAATGACAGTAGTTTATTTTATGCTGGCATATATATAAGGGGAGAGTAAATATTTCTGTCATAAGGTCGTATGAGTTTTATCTGCCCTCGTAAAACTGGTCATTAATATTCACTCACATCACCATCGTTTGAGCACGGAGTCACGTGGCTGTGACTTGTGTTTCAAATATATTCATTATAAATCCTTCAGCGGGGCTTTTCAAAAAGAAACAGCCAGCATCCCTTGTCAGATTGAAATAAATCTATTTTTGAAGTGTTTATTCTCTTTTCGAAGGATGTTTTTTTCTACCATTTCCTTATTAAAAAAATTTTTTAAGGTGGCTGAGATTCAATTTTGGGTGATTCTGATCTCACAGAAAGCATTTATTGTACATAGTTCATGGAATATGAGGGTAGAGTATACAGCTAAACATACTGAAAAGTATAAACAAAATTTACAAACAGTATAGAGATATTAAGCGGAAGGATAAACCTCTTTTCTAAACTAATGTGTGTGTGTGTGTGTGTGTGTGTGTGTGTGTGTGTGTGTGTGTATGTTTTAACCTATGGAGTGAGGAGATAGCATTTTACCACCTCTCCCTCCTACTTTGCTTATCTTCAGTTAAAGAGACCATCCCCTGTAGACATAGCTCTGAGTCTTGCCTGAGCCAAACCTAACAAACCCTGAAAGAATATTCAGAACATCATCCACCAAAGTAGGTAAGAATTTGAAGTCTGATATCCAGGGGGTCTGGACCATTACTCCAAGTGATTTGCTTATTTATAAGAGTGTATCATCTTTTCTTCACATATGCTTTCCTTTTGTATATTTAGTTGGATTTCCTTCCTAATTCATGATTTCATTGCAGTTTCTCTCCCCATTCTGCAAATATGAGGAGCAAGTACTTGCATAGATTTTGCTAGTTTTCCTCTTTTTTGTGGGGAGACTCTTTACTGTGCCTCTGAATATAGTCCAAGCTCCAACATATATATACCTGAACCAACTAGCTTAAGAAATATTCACCAGCATTCTGGGCACCACCCTTCTATCTTTCCCCTCCACTTATGCGTCTTGCAAAGTACCTGCATGTCAGACTAATGTTCAACTTGAAACCTTCATGTGTTCTTGATCATTATACACTTATGCCTAGGAGAATCTGTCCTCAGATACAATTCTCATATCCCAGGGCTCACATCATTCTTTTCTGCCAAGTATTTCCTCATTTTTTGTATTATGTTAAATTGTTTTATTTATTTTGTTTTCTCCTTTACCTATGGGTCTCACTGGAGACAGATGTCTGACTATATTTGGAACATGTTTATGATGAACCAATTTAAAAATATATTTCTGATGCATTTGCTTTCAAAGTAATTTGTGTAAATAACTCTGCCCAAATGATCTCACTTCAGTTGTTTTTAAGTTAGAAGGCAGTGAAATCTAAATATTAATTCAAATGAAGTTATTTTTTAAAACAAAGAAATGGATTCTGCTTTTAATAACAGCAAGTTAGGTAATTTTTTCTTGACTTTCCCAGTGAGGGCAACTTGGAAAAAAATATCAGTGTGAAGGTCTCAGAGAGCTAACGTGATAATGAAAAATAAATGGATCAGATTCCAGTAAAGAGAGGCCCCTGGAGGTGTATCCAGCTGTGGGGCTTTTTGTCCTCCTAAGACAATTGCTAACTCCAGAAAAGATGGCTTCATGGATGAAAGGCTAAGCAGGACTTTTGACAACCTCACGTGTCTGGGAAGACAGATGCTGGAATCTAGGACTGACAAGGTCATGTCCTCCTGAACCTCCCTTTATTTGGATTGTGACCTGAAAGATAAGCACATTCACAAAAACACAAACCAAAAAATCAGTAATCTTTTGCAGGGGCTGCATTCTGCTCCAGAGCCCAAGTCCTGAAATTCTACTAAGGTGATCCCAGAATTTCTATTGCCCCCAAGTACTTGGCAGGAGCAAATGTAGAAATACTCTAAAACTATTTCTATGAACACATTTACAAACACAGTGCACAGATACAATTTAAAAAATAACTAGAAAAACAAAGTAAAAACCACATCTATAAAAATGTTTGAGCCAGAAACCAGAAGAAGCAACAGACAACAGAAATAAACCACCAGAGATTCTAGACATGGACACATTTATCTGCTTACTGCATTCAAGAAGAAAAAAGAAAACACTGAATTCTGGGAGATAATTATAACAAAATAAAGTATAAGGAAACTCTATATGAAAACAAACAAAAACAGATTTACCTACTTTGTTACAGACCAGCCACAGCCAAAAATAGAACTGGAAGAAAATATCTGAAAGATGAAGATAATCTTTCACGTTCATTATGCCACTATTTCCTCTACTTACCTGGCTCAAAGACATCTGAATTTGTATAGATATGTGAATTGACCAGTAGTAGTAATAGCAGATAATTTAAAACATATCAGTTGATTCTAAACTATTCAAATTCAGTGTATGTTGCTCAGGAATTGTGCCCCACCTTTAGTAAATGCTTAATACATATTTGCCGAAATAATAATAGATGGATGGATAGCTGAATGATAATACAGAAGATTTTGCTGTGATTAGTGATCAGTGGCCCTTTCATGATCATAGCTGGAAACAGCCCATGAAAACAAAAAATCATTGCTTCTCTGTTATCTGGTTGCAACCATGATCTTTGGCCAAATATAGACAGCAGAGTTTATGTTTGAATGGACTGTTTACTATGTCCATGACCTACAGTCCTATTTTCTTCCAAAAAAGAACAGAAACAATTATGTGAAAATTTTCAAAAAACAAAAAACAAAACAAAACACAACAAAAAGCAGTTAAGGAGTGGCATGGCAATTTAAATTTAAAATAAACACTTTATGCAGACTAATTAGCAGTGACTACAATGACTGCTCCTTTTCTTAAATTGTCATTCCTATTTAAGAAATTAAACTCAAAATATATGTTACAAACGTGTTTTTTAAAAGCATGTGTTTATGTTAAAGTGGATTTTGGTCTTCAAGGTGGCTATCATATATGATTTAAACTATGTAATACAAATGTGAAAATAATCTCTAATATATATCTATCAAAAGCTATTTTTTCATTTAACACTCCACTCAAACAGCAATTTCAAAAACAATTTTCTTATCTCCTTTTCTATCAATGATGAAGCATTATTACTGGCCAGCAAGCAATCAAAAGCAATAATAAAAAGATATCCTACCTTAAGCATCCTCATAGTAGGTTTTAAAAAGCCTGAGGTTTGTACAATAAAGTACTTAATCACCTTAATAATTTTTCTCTCATATTGCTCTTTGATTTTTATGTTACTTGAGATATGTTTGTTTCATATGATTTAGTTTTTCAATATGATATTATATTCTCAGCTTTAAGAAAATCGAAATATTAGACTACAGAATGTAGTCTTTAAAATTACTTATTTGCTATGGATCTATTGTTAAACTGTAACATATAGTTATCTTACATATATTGCCTATAATATATATTATTGTATATCATTATATATAATTTTATAACTTTACACTTTCTGCATTATTTTATTTGTTAAAACAGTTTTAAATCATTATGATTGTGTGTTAACCAAGGCATCAGAATCTGACTTTAGAGAGTAAGAACCATCATTATTATTATTTTAAAAAGCAAATATTATTTTTAATTAGCCTCAAACACTGTACTCTGGCAGGAAATCCAGAGTATATTAGATACAAAAGTGTTGGAAATGGTGCCTTATTATCCTAACCCTTCTATCACTGTATGAAAAAAAATATATATGTGTATATTTGTCTTCCTCTTGGTTAGTTGTCACTGAGCCAAATGCTGCTCTCCTCACCAATCATATCTTTTTTTCTTAAAGAAAAAAAAAAAAAGAAAGTACTGGAGGAACAGGAATCTGTATCTATTGTTAATCAGGACCATAGAAAAATTCCCAGTTGTCACTACTCAAGCCCACTTTTGATGTGCTGTGAATGTTTTCCACTCTCATACCGAGAGTGCAAGTCTCACATTCACTGCTTTATGGAGCTAGCAATGTCCAAGACTCATAGGTCATCCACAACATTATTGACAAGTCAAGACAGGTGCAAGTAGGTGCTTTCCACATTCCAATTTTCCTGGTCCACAAGCATCACGAGTTTGGTGCTGAGTTCCTTCCACTCAGCTTCCTGCCTTTGTAGTGGCATTACCTTCATCATTCCTTCTGCTTCAATTAGAATTAATTTTTTTTTTTACCTCTTTTCCTGTCCTTTCTCAGCCATGGTCTTATCTACTCTTTGGATGTGAAAATAATTTTATCTGTGAATATGCATCTGATTCTGCTTCTCAAGGATCTCCCAGTTGGTCAATCTAACTGTATGAATAGCTCTACTCAGTTTGAACAGGAAGAGGGAAAAACAGCTCTTGGGATTCTGGTAACTGTAGCAAGCAAAAGGCCTGCAATGGTGGTCTAGGAACTTGTTCTAAAACATGTGGTTTTCATTATTGAAGCTGGGGAATGTCTGCAATGACACCAATCATGTCCTATATGGGACTTGAACAACATTTGCCTAACACAGCAGAAACCTTGAAGAAAAAAATGTTCTCTGCTAGGATCCTCCAAAAGGTTAGGACTTTCTTCCACATTATCATAATACTAGATTATTATCATACTAACTAGACATCAACCCTAAAATTTAAAGGGGTTTCATAAAAGAATAAGTAAAATCTAATAATTATTTATTTTTTAAAAAAGCATGTAAGGCATTGCATTTAGTACTTTATATACATCATATCATTCACTTCTCAGAAAAACACCAGGGATAACATTTAAGATTCCTATTTTACAAATAAGAAAACTGAGGTTATGCTCTTAACCATTATATGTAGAACTGAAGTAAGTAAAGGATGCTCTCACTCTTTTTCTGGGACAAATATTGGCCTGGATATAATTTTTATCATTTAGTATGGGAACTCTGTTAAGAGTCACTAACTTAAAGAAGTAGAACTCAGAATTAAAACCAGCAGAAACATATTCCTTACAGACGAAAGCAGAAATAAATGTACAAAGAATTTACATTTCAGCATCACCGAAATTCATGACATTTAACTTTTATGAAAAATATAAATGAAAGATAAGTCAATAAGAGAAAAAATAAGGTAAAAGTAGAGTTGGCTGAAAGTAAACAGAAATTAAAAAAAAGACAGGTAGAGAATAAAATATACTAAGTAAGTAAGAGAACCCAACACTAGGTAGTACTAATTGTATTCCAGGAACTATTCTGTGTACTATGTTTATACTAACCCATTCTATCCATATAAAAGCCTATCAGTATTGATAATATAAGATAGGGTTAATAGGATCAGTATTGAAATGTTTATTACTGTTCCCATTTCTTTGAAGAAATTGAAGCAAAGAAATGTGACTTGTCCAATGTCAGGCATCTATAAATCGATAGCATTGAGATGTAGAATTCAACACAGTTCTCACTCATAACCCCTTCTACTATCCTGCTTCTTGAGTTACAAACATAATGCATAATATTATAGAACCTGAGAAAAATAACTTGGGCTCTGGAGATAAGAGAAGTTTTTATCTTCATTATGCTCCAGGATCTACATATAAAAAATATGGCTTATCTCTGCACCACAGTGTCTGGAGGCTTATCCCAGAAAACTCAAAAGCTAGAGACTGGCATCATCTGGAGGCCTTTTCTTCACAAGTCTGATTCCTGCACCGGTAGGGTAGGACTTGAGGACTGCTAAGCACAAGACTTACCTATGGCTTCTCTGTGGACATGGGCTCTCACAGGACTGCAGCTGGATTCAGAGAGGAAAGGTCCAGACCATGAGACCTTCAAAGAGAACCAAGCAGAAGCTGCGTGTCTTTTTCCAACTTAGCTTCAGAAGTCACATAGCATCCCATTTTATTGGTTGAAGAAGTCACAAGCCCACCCAGATTCAAGGGGAAGGAAATTAGACTGCTATGGATAAGGAGTGGTATTTAGAGAACATATGAGATGGGAGACAATGTCAGGGGCATTTTTAGAAAACATGATCTGCTACAGAAATAAGAAAGTTAAAACTAATATGATATAATTTTAGGTGATGAGAGTAGGTCAAAGGATAGAGCTAGTGTCCCTTTTAGGGACAGTGCTCAGGGAAGTCATTTCAGGAGAAGCTACATTTAGGCAGAGACACGGATGATAAAAAGGAATGAATTACGCAAAAATCTGCAGAAAGTATGAAAGTATATCCTAGCAGAGACCATGGTTAGTGTCCTTGTCCTGAAATGGGAAAAGTTTAACCTATTTGCGAAAAGGAAGGAAGGCCATGGTGTCTGGAATCTAATGAGAGTAAAATAAAGTAAGAGAGAAAGTGGATGACATAGGAGAGCCCACATCATTTTTTAAAATCCCACTAAGTATTGATAATATATGTGGATTTAGTCAAATCCTAATTAGAGGTCTTCTGAGAGTTATAATCAGGATGAATAAGGTGAACTAATTTACTCCTTTTTTAAAAAAGGTCACTCTTGGGGCACCTGGGTGGCACAGTCAGGTAAGCATCCCAAGTTGGCTCAGGTCATGACCTCACAGTTCATGAGTTCAAGCCCCGTGTTGGGCTCTGTGCTGACAGCTCAGAGCCTGAAGCCTGCTTCAGATTCTGTGTCTCCCTCTCTCTCTGCCCCTCCCCTGCTCTCTTTCTCAAAAATGAATAAACATTAAAAAATTTTTAATAAAAATAAAAAAAGGTCACTCTTGGTGTCAAATAGAGAAGTAAAAGTGACAGCAGGGGGTCTATAGAAGTCTGGTGTCATCAGTCACAGGACCATGTGACATAGACCATGGTGATAATGAAGGGGGTGGTAAGGAGATGCCAAAGAGCTCATGGAGGTGTGAAAATTTACCAATGGATTGGAAGTGGCATTGGAGAGGAAGGGAGGCATTGGAAATCAAGGATGACTCCACAGTTTTAGGGCAAGAATTACTGAGCGAATTGTGATACCATTCCTTGTCATGGTACAACTGGGGCAGAGGGGACTTTGGTAAAAGAGATCCAAGTTCTCTTTTGGTCATGTCGCCTTGAGACAGCCCATGAGATATCCCACATATATTGTAGGCATCAAGATGTATCAAGAAGAATGTCAGGAGACAAATCAGATCAATATGGTATTCTCCAGCATCTACTGCACATGACTCTAAAATTCATTAGAATTATGTAGTGATTCACATGAAACAATTTTATAACTCAAGAAAAAATAACTTAGAAGCAAGTTTCTACTTAAACATTTACAGTGCTATCCCTTACAAGCTTACAAGGTTAATTTTTCCTATCAAATCGTGTTCTCTCCCTAGCAAATAAGAAATTACAAGAAGAAAAAAAATGTAGGGCAAAAAGGGCCTATATTATTTAAAGCCAGACTCAGTCCCTTACAACATTTAAATTATTAACATTATCATCAAAGTCAATGTCCAGAGACTATGTTCTGCTGGCAACCTCATTTCATTATTCAGATCAACTCTGA
Source organism: Leopardus geoffroyi (assembly GCF_018350155.1). Classification (NCBI taxonomy): domain Eukaryota; kingdom Metazoa; phylum Chordata; class Mammalia; order Carnivora; family Felidae; genus Leopardus; species Leopardus geoffroyi. Next base: position 90,658,934 of record NC_059328.1, read on the forward strand.
AGAAATGCTTCCAGCACAAAATGAACAACCTAGATTATCTTCCTCCCAGGCTCAAATCATCCTTTCTTACCATCTCCAGGGGGTTTAAGAGCAGAGAGAGGTTGAGAGGCCTGTGTGCTTGCCAGAGGGTGTCTCTTAGTCAGTTAAATGGCCTTTGAGAATCTGCCTCTTCCCTTCCTGAGGCTTCTAGGCCACAAGAGTTTCTCCCTCTCTGAGAACAAATAAAAGAATGAAGATGTTACCTGGTACGTTTCATTCCAGAAAACAATTTCTGCAAAAAACAAGTTTCCGAAGACATGCTTCTGTTATAAAAATAGTGGCAAAAAAAGCAACAAAATGATCACTTTGATTTCTAAAAAAAAAGATAAGAGGTTAATAAAGTCAGATTCAATTATTTTTAAGAGATTCAGCCTTTATTAGTTTTAATCATATGAATGCATGCTTTGATATTAATTTGAGAAATTGATGCAAGAATGGTTTCTCATTGGAAAGGCCACTTAGTATAGTTGTTACCAGCTGTCTCTGATATCCAACTCCTTGGCTTTGAATTCTGACTGTGCTTCTTCCTAGCTGCATAATCTTGGCCAGTTTTTATAATTCTCTATGCCTCCATTTGTATATATGTAAAATTATTATTACATTAATAAAAACTTCCTCAGAGGGCTTTTGGGGTATTGAATGCTTAAATAATTTAATACAAGTAAATAATTCAGAACAGAGAATGGCACACAGTATGCCCTATGCCAGATAAGTTTATATATTAGCTATTATTAACTCTCCTTCCCATTCTCACCCTTTAACTTGCATCTCACTCAAGGTGATAGTACTCAGTGTACCATTACACGATCCACATAGATCCTTTAACCTTCAGAACCAAGAATTCCTCAATTAGAGGCACAGAATACTGAATTGAAATGCTCATCGTACGTTTAGTGATATCAATGTAATTATGCGGAGTATTGTGAGGAGGGTAGGAGACACTCTAAATTTTACTTTGGCAATATAAGAATTGTCATTTTGTTACCTCTTTGCCTGTTACAGATGTTTCAATCATAAATAATATCTAAAGACTGTTTTGGGTGCCCAGTGAAATTGTGTGAGTGTGTATATCCATTCTATCCAAGCACTATGCTGAGTGTTTTATATGTAAATATCATTCAGTTCTCATAGCAACCCTATAATGATACATTATTTGTCCCATTTTACAAATAAAGAAACAGGCTTATGAAGATATAAATATGCCCTAAGTCCCATCAATGGCAGACATGACATTGGAATTTGACTCCAAAACCCATGCCTAAGCATGGAGATAATAATGGAAAAATATAAATAAAAGAAAACCACATTACATATTGCTGTATTAAAGTTTCTGGAGTTCTGTGAAACCAGTTTTTCATTTGGTTTCCAAATACAAGATGGTTCTTTTTGACCTCATTCATTAAGAGAGGCCATCCGAGTTGAATATAAGATACAACACAGTGTTTTGCTGGACAAATGGCCTTGAACTGAAGGATATGCGACTTTACTGTCTATGGGGATTTGCAGATACTTTTTTAAACATTAAAAGGCCCCAGTTTCCTCAGTTTGAGAGCAGAATGCTAGACACATTTGTTTCATACTGTTCTAGATTCAGGTGATGATACACAGAAAAGATGGCTAAGTGGATTTGTTTTACATATTAATCTTGCAATTCTGTAAAATGCTTCTTTTAAAAAATGCTTAACTTTTTTAAAGAGCTCACCAGACTAGATCATTTATATAGGGTCAATTACCTCTAAGGGTAGGGAAACTTCTTTGAGTCAGTTAGGGTGCTAAACTTTTTATGGCAATCTCCTCACATAATATCCCCTGAAACCATGGTGGGTATTTATTATTATTCCAATTTTTCTGAAAGGAAACTGAAGTTCAAAGACATAAGCTGAATGTCCAAGACACAGAACTAATAAACAGTGGATTCAGTTCTGACCAAGTTTGTCAAAATCCACGTTATTTCCATTACACTTACTCTGCTCTTCTGCAGGTATTAAAAAGACCTGAAAGTTGAGTTACTTTGAGTGTATCCTATTGACAAATATCCTACTGACAGAGGCATCCTTGTTAGAGAAAGATCCCCAGACAAGAACCTATTATTGTTTCATTGATACACATATTGTTAAATGTTGGGAAATCCACTATTATTGTTGACTGTTCATAGCATTTTCATTTGAAATGCTACTGTCCTAGTCATCTCCTTAGCAATTACTGAGCATAGTCCTATTCTCTGATTGTTTTTGTCTGGCATCTCCTACAGATACTCACTAAAATACCAGCTTCTATATCTGGAACAGTAGTTAGTGGGCTACCAAATGGACACGAATGATGACAGACTTGAATGCAACCTCCATAGTGGAAAAACTCCACATGAGCTAACATCAATGTGTGATCTTTCATGTGTCCATTCACTCGGATGAAAGATAAATCCTATCTTCTCAGGGAGATGACTACATTATTGAAATCTTTCTATGGGTTTTCTAATTCGCAGAGTTTTATCCTCTCCATGCATGAGATTTTTGTATCTCCAGTAATGGTGACTGTATTCTCTTTACCTTGAAAAATATACTGTCCTCCCACACAGAAGCAAAGGAAATGTAGAATGTCTTAGGAATTGTTAGTTAAAAAAAATCTTTTTATAAATTTGGAATGAAAAGTTCTTGTTAACTACAAAATTAACTACATCTGACTTAATTGTCATTAATAAAACTTCTTCTTAAGGGCCTGTATCAGCTGTCAAACTTATTAAGTCCCAGACTTTTTTAAAAAAGTTTATTAATTGCAACATCTTAGAATTGTGTTTGTATCTAATCTCATCCAACTGTCAAAATCCAAGGCCACAGTATGTTTTTGAAAAGTAAGTTAAGTACCTCTAAGAGTTAAAATCAGAGTAACGAAAACCTAACATCTGGCTTCCTGTTTGGTACTAAGATGTCATGCCCTTTAATCTAAGAAAGGATAAAATGCACGAATACTGCTGAAACCAAGACAACAGGCTCAAAATGGAGTCACTCATGCTAAGTACCACATGACCAGACTTCAACATATGTACAGTTTCACCTCTCCCAGAAGTGGAATCTTAACCCAATCAATCAGGAATCACCTGATCAGCACTAGTTAGGTAATCTGCCTGATACACCCTTTCCGTCCCCCAAAGGAAGGTGGCCTTGCAATAACCAACCCACTTGTTTGCCTAATATAACTTCCTTGTCCCACTCCCTTCTGGCTATGAAGTCTGTCATTTTGTACAGCTAACTCCTCACAGCTAGATTGGATGCTGCCTGATTCAAATTTATTTTTGCTCAAATAAACTCTTAAAATTTTTAATACACCACAGTTTGTCTTTTAACTGTACTCTCAATAGCTCTGCAAAGTTAAATCTCTCCAAATGCCCTTAGAGGTGGGCATGGACCTTGTCTTCTTTATGCAATATGTGCTATATACTGGGGCTTTGGTGTCTTTCCCTTATAAGAAAAGATTTCCAAATTTCCTCTCCCATAGAAATAGATTTCTCTGCTCTGCCCCAAATCTAGGTTTACAGACTTTTACACATAAAAAATACTTTTGAAATGTTCCCCAAGCTCTAAGAAATAATCTTCTTAAAAAGATTTGCTCTCAAATATGGAAGCTGTAAAACATTTAGAACTGTATTACATGTGCTTCTTTCCCATTTCTATTTTTTAAATTCTAGAACTTTTCTCACTTTCCTGAATGAAAAAGGACTTTCAACAGGAAAAAAAATAGAATAATATATAACATATAACACATAGCAAGCAAAGTCACTATGTCACTCAAATGCCTCCCTATTCTAAACCAAGCCTCTTTTCATGGCACACTCTGCTCTCCACAGTGTCTGCCTCCTCCAGGCTTCACCCTTTGCTTTCTAACAATTACCATTGCCAATCACCCAGATATCTCTCCCCATGGGTGTGTGTGTGTGTGTGTGTGTGTGTGTGTGTGTGTGTGTGTGTATACAAGTCTTTGTATGGTCATTAAATCACCTTATCTATAAGTTACCAATTCCTGACTTTTAAAACAATATCTATGTTGAAGTAAAACAAAGAACACATACTGTATAGACTCTGTGGCTGATCTGTGAGAGTTTTAGTCTAGAGACACCCAGAGATAATTCTTCTAGCTCTATGGCAATAATTATAAGAACATCTTTGTGTCAAGTTCTGTTATCCTGGGGAAGACAAAAGTCATGGGAACTGTGTTACTGTTTGTATGTACTGTTGTTTACCATACTATACTCTTTGTTGTATTGTGTGTGTGTATATATATATATACATATATACATATGTGTGTATACATATATATACACATATATATATATGTATACACATACATACATATTTAATGCTGAGTTTAAGATGGTACATCTAATCAAGATATATAATCATCCCACCATATATCCATAACAACCCATGTGCAGAACTGCTCCAGCTTGACTATACTTCAGAACTTTTGAAGAAATAATTGCTAATATGGCTGTTACCAGGAACAACTACATGATTTTGAGTGTAAAATCCTGGGACATTGTCTCTGCTTTGGAGAATGTTGCTAAGCTGCCTTATGTGTATACTGATCACACTGAATTTTTTACTTAGACTTTAGATCTGAAAATCCTGTTTCATTGATCCAAGAACTGTCTTATCAGTTCACACCTAGTAATATTTGTCAATAGATCTTTCTTGCATATAAAAATTGCAGTAAGGAAGACCATTTAGCGTCTGTGATAGGACTGTACATGATAGCCATTCCTAGGATAAAAATTGTCCTCAGTATTGTGGGCCCAGAAATTTCATTTGGTCAGCAAAACATCAGCAACATTCACTAAATGTCCACTATCTAAATATTGATGAGTACCGATGATAAAAGAAAAATGGGGTAAAATACAATTTCTGCCTAAAAATCCAGTAGTCTAAACATGAAAGATGTTTAACAAATAACATACATTGTGGTAAGTAGTACTTTATAGAAAAATATGGACTCTTGTAGCAAGGAGGATGTACACACAGAAGTTTTTTGTTTTTTGTTTTTACCTTAGTCTAAATTGGTAAATGACATCCACGTGTAGAAAAGTTGAAGGAAGAGGGGTGCCTGGGTGGCTCAGTCAGTTAAGTGTCTGACTCTTGATTTCAGTTCAGATCATGACCTAATGGTTCCTAGGATCCACATCAGGCTCTGTGTTGACAGCACGGAGCCTGCTTGGGATTCCCTCTCTTCCTCGCTCTCTGCCCCTCCCACCACTCACACACACAGGTACATTCTTTTTCTCAAAATAAATAAATAAATAAATATATTTTTAAAAAGTCTGAAGGAGTAAACCTGTGATAATAAAATTTTGTACTCCCCCAATATAGTATTTCCCTCATCTTTGGCAATGAACTCCACATTTTTAGCTGAGTAAATGGCCATCCAGAGTAAACATTACACTTCCCATCCCGATAGGATAGACAAAGAAGTGATGTAAGCAATTTTAAGACATGTCTATAGAGGGAGGGAGAAAACAAGCCCTCCTCTGCTCTTTGGACTGCCTGGAATATAGATGAGAAAACTGAAGCTCAAGGAAACTTCAGATTTCATGAGAAGAAAGCATGTTGAGAATTGTGAAGTAAAAGATTGAAGGTCCCCAGTGATGGTGGTAACACTATGGTAGCCTGAATCTCCTTATATTTAGATTTATTTTTGAATAATTTTTATACATTTCTATTCTTATTTTTTATCATATTTTTTTTTACCTTTAAGAAATATAAGCCTTTCCTTAGGCATAACTTACATACAATGAATCACACCCATTTTAAACACGGAGTTGATAAGTTTTGACAAGTGATTTTGCAGTCAATCCCACACATTCTCCCCACAAACTTCCTCCCACAGAAACACAAATTTGCTTTCTGTCAAGAAAGATTACTGTTTATTTTCTGGGATTTCTTGGAAGAGAATAATAGACTTTGTAGTCTTTTGTGCCTGACTTCTTTCACTCAGCATAATGAAGTTTCATACATCAAGAGTATGCATGCCTCTTTTAATCCTGAAGACTCTTTCATGATATGGATATACTACAATTCAGTTATCAGTCCCTCTGTTGATGACCTGGTTATATCTGGGTTTTGGCTATTGTGAATAAAACTCCTATGAACATTTTTTTTTTAATTTTTGAAAAATATTTTTATTTATTATTGAGACAGAGAGACAGAGCATGAGCAGGGGAGGGGCAGAGAGAGGGGGAGACACAGAATCTGAAGCAGGCTCCAGGCTCTGAGCTCTCAGCACAGAGCCCGAACGCGGGGCTTGAACCCACGTGAGATCATGACCTGAGCCGAAGTCGGACGCTCAACTGACTGAGCCACCCAGACGCCCTTCTTTTTTTGTTTGTTTTTTTTTTTTTTTAATATAATTTATTTATTTAAATTCAAGTTAGTTAACATACAGTGTAGTATTGGTTTCAGGAGTAGAATTCAGTGATTCATCACTTACATACAATACCCAGTGCTCATCACAAGTGCCCTCCTTAATGCCCCTCACCCATTAACCCATCCCTCATCCACCTCCCTGCAAGCAACCCTCAATTTGTTCTCTGTATTTAAGAGTCTCTTACGGTTTGCCTCCCTCTCTGTTTTTATTTTTCCTTCCTTTCCCCTATGTTCATCTGAACATTCTAAGTACAAGTCTTAGAGTACACACAAGTTTTGCTTTTTCTGTATAAATAGGAGTGTCTTATGCTAAGTGTATGCTTAACTTTCCATTGTTAAGAAACTGTCCAATTCTTTTCCAGTGCAGTTATGCTATGTTACATTTCAACAACTGAAGTTCCAGTTGTTCCATATCCTTACCAACATTTGGAATGGTTAATCTTCATTTTTGTCATTGTAATGGAATCTCATTGTTACTAGGATTTAGTTATGCTGTTTTATCATTGTGGCTTTCATTTGCATGTCCTTGAATAACAATGGTAACATCTTTTATGTATTTAATAGCCATTCATATATCTTCTTTGGTAAAGTGTCTGTTCAACAATTTGTCCATTTTGAAGTTGCCTGCTTACTGAATTGTAAGAGTTATTTATTTTTTACAAAAATTCCTTGTTCATCTATGTAGCACAAATAGTTTCTCCCAGTCTGTAACTTTGTAGTGTTAATAGTGTCTTTCAAAGAGCAGAGTAAGATTTGTGTTTTTTCTGTCCTATGCAAGAAAGCTTTGTGTACCCCAATGTTACAAAGGTTTTCTCCTATATTTATTTCTAGAATTTTTAAAGTTTTAGTTTTTACATTTATGTCTATGATTCTTTTGAAGATTTGTAGATTGTGTGAGATAAGTCTATGTTTTTTTTTCCATATCAGTATCTAGTAGTTTCTTTTTTTTTTTAAACGTTTATTTATTTTTGAGACAGAAAGAGACAGAGCATGAATGGGGAGGGTCAGAGAGAGAGGGAGACACAGAATCCAAAACAGGCTCCAGGCTCTGAGCTGTCAGCACAGAGCCCCACGGCGGGGCTCGAACTCTCGGGCCTCGAGACCATGACCTGAGCTGAAGTGGAACACTCAATCTACTGAGCCACCCAGGTGCTCAACACTAGTAGTAGTTTCAACACTATTTACTGAAAAGAATACTTTCCCTATTTGAATTGCCTTGACTCTTTAATTAAAAATTAATTTAGGGGCGCCTGGGTGGCTCAGTTGGTTGGGTGACCGACTTTGGCTTAGGTCATGATCTTGCAGTTTGAGTTTGAGCCCCGTGTCGGGCTTGTGCTGACAGCTCAGAGCCTGGAGCCTATGTCGGATTCTGTGTCTCCCCTTCTCTCTACCCCTCCCCTGCTCACGCTCTGTGTCTGTCTCTCAATAATAAATAAACGTTTAAAAAAAAAGAAAAAAATTAATTTATCACGTGAGTGAGTTTATTTCTGGACTCTATTCTACTCCATTGCTCTATAGTAATACTCTTTTGCAAATATTCATTGTCTTCATTACTGTAACTTTATAGTAACTCGTGAAATCTGATGTTGTTAATGCTTCAAATTTGTTCTTTGCTGTCAGCATGGCTTTGCTATGCCAGGTCATTTGCATTTTCATGTAAATTTAATCATCTTGTGAATTTCCTCAGAAATGCTCAAAATTATTTTGATTACCAAAAATCCAAAGAGTTAAAGATTAACTTGGAGAAAATAGCATCTTACTAATATTCTGTCTCTGATTCCAAAGGAATGGTATATCTTTCAATTTCCTTAGGTCTTTATTTTAGCAATATTTTATAGTTTTCAGTGTATAATATCTGTGCATATTTTGTTAAATACATTCCTAAGTATTTCGTGTTTCAGAATACTGAAATATGGAAATGTATTTTTATTTCCTATTATAGCTGTTTAATGTTAATAAATTGGCACAATTATTTTGTATATTAACTTTATATACTGTGACTTTGCTAAACTTATTCATTCTTGTACTTTTTCTTGTAGATTGTTTAGCATTTTCTAGATATAAGTTCATGTCATCTACAACTGAAGGTAGTTTAGCTTCTTCCTTTACAATATGTATTCCTTTTTTTTTTTCTTTCTTTATTACCCTGGCTTGAATCTCTTGTATAATTTTGAATATAAATGATGGAAAAGAACATCACATCTTCTGATCTAAGGAAAAAAGCATTTAGTCTTTTTCACCAAGAAGAGTGATAGCTGTGGGGCTTTGGTGGATGCTCCTTAACATGCTGAGCTAGTTTCTTTTATTTCTAATTTGCTGAAAGTTTTTATCATGAATGTGTGGTAAGTTTTGTCAAATAATTGGCCTATTGAGATGATCTCTATTGAGATGATCGTATGGCTTTCTTCATTTATTCTCCACATGTGATAGAATATATCAGTTGATCTTTTTGTTCTAAAGTTATGTTTTATTCCTAGGATAAACCCCAATCAGTCATAATTTATTATCCACTTTATATATTTTTAATTCAATTTGTTAGTATTTAATTTTTTAAATATTTTTTAAAGTTTATTTATCTATTTTGAGAAAGAGAAAGTGGAGGCAGGGAAGGAGCAGGAAGAGGGAGAGACAGAGTGCCAAGCAGGCTCCACTTTGTCATCTCAGAGCCCAGCCTGGGGCTTGAACTCCTAGGGAACCCTGAGATCATGACCTGAGCTGATTTCAAGAGTAGGATGCCATCCAGGAGCCCCAGTCGTTTTGTTAGTATTTTATTAAGAAATTTTGTGTCTGTATTCATGAGAGATATTGGTGTACTGGGTTTATTGTTATTATCATTATCATTATTATTATCCAGATATGTGTGTTTGGCAAATATTTTGTTAAAAATGAATGAATCAAGCTTGTCATTTCAAGGAAAACAATTGATAATATTTACTGCTAAAGATCAACACTGAGTTTCCAAATGAAATTTAGAATTTCGAAAAACCTGTACCTGCCACAATGAGCTTAATAACATACTGTTATTTAAAGTCTTTTATTTTCTTTTTTTAAGTTTATTTATTTATTTTTAAAAGTTTATTTATTTATTTTGAAAGAGAGAGCAAGTGGGAGAGGGGCAGAGAGAGAATCCCAAGCAGGCTCTACACTGAGATCGAGGGCTTGACCTCATGAACCAGGAGATTTGACCCAAACCAAAATCAAGAGTCAGATGCTTAATCAATTAAGCCACCCAGCCACCCCAATATAAAGTATTCTCCGATGAAGCTAATGGTTGTATTAATAAATATGATTTTTATGTCATATAATAAATGTGTTAATATGTAAAAATTTTACATCACTCAATGACCCAATATTCCAAATCACCAATGCCTGTTGCTACAAAACATGCATGTGTCAAAATACTCAAAGTGCAAAATAGACCAATGAATTTTGAAAATTTCATCATGTGGTTTCAGATTTGACAATGCAATGAACCTTTAGGTCACTATCACTTGTGGAGTTTGGTTTTCAATCAAAGAGGAATATTAAAAGTTACATGAAAATGCTGATAAAATATTCATTTTCTAACCACTTATCTGAAACAATATTTTCTTCATACAATTCAACCAGTCTATTGTATTATAATAGATTGAACGTATAACCATACAGTAAAACCTTGAATTTAGAGTAACTTGTTCTTCTAGTGTTCCACAAGATGAACAAACATTTCTAATAAATTTTAACTTATTAAATGAGTGATGTCTTGCAATACGAATAGTATGTAATGCTGAACATCACATGGTCACAACTGAGCCAATGGTTCTCCTGTCTCTCTCTCTCTTCCTGACCCCCAAACCCCTGATAATCACTAATTGGCTTCTGTTTCTATGGGTGTACTTATTCTGACTATTTCATATAGATAGAGTCATACAATGTATGACTTGTTTTGCTTGACTTCTTTCCTCTAATATCATATTTTTGAGGTTGGTCCACATTGTAGCATGTATCTGTACTCCATTTTATGGGAAAGTAATATCCCATTGTAGGTATATGGATTGTTTTCACCTGTTTGGCTATTGTGAATAGTGCTACTATGAACATGTGTGTACATGTGTTTGAGTAACTGTATTCAGTTCCTTGGTGTATATATCTAGAAGTAGAATTCTAGGTGATATGTTAATTCTTTACTTTGAGGAACTACCAATATGTTTTCCCAGATATACCTTTTTATATTTGCTCATGCATTTAGTGTTTCTAGTGTTTCTCATCCCTTCTTTAGAAATATGGGTCACTATCTGTTCCCAGTTCCCCTGAACATGAAGAATGTCCTTTATCAATTCACATGACTGTCTACATCATTTTTTACCCATTTTTGTTTACCTGAAAATATCTTTTTTTAATCTTCACTTTGAAAGATAGTTGCACTGGATATAGAATTTTTGGTTGACAGCCTTGCTTTCCGTTACCACTACTTTAAGTATGTTGTTTTAATATCTTTGGCCTCCACTGATTATGAGGAAAAGCCATTTATCAAACATCATCCCCTGTTATATAAATTCTTTTATCTGTTTTTAAGAATTTCTCACTACCTTTGCTTTTCAACAGTTTAACTCTGAGGTATTTAGGAGGGTTTTACTTTATGGTGACATTGCTAAGGGTTCAATGAATTTCTGGTTCTATAAATTAATGTTTTCAATCTTATTTGGCAAATTTCCACCCATTATTTTTACATGTTTTTCCTACCCTTTTATATCTCTCCATTTTTTTCTAGGACTCCACTTACATGCATGTTATATTGTCTGGCACTATTCTTCACATTTTTGTGGCTTTGTGTACTGTTTACCCATATTTTTTTATCTCTATTCTTTGGACTAGGTAATTTGTATGTATCTAACTTTGACTTTACTAATTCTGAAAACTCCAGTTTACTGCTGAGAACATTTCATAAATTTTTGTTTAAGTTATACTTTCACCTTCAAATTTTCCATTTAAACAAGTTTCAATTTCTTTGTTGTGGTTTCCCATCTGTTTCCTTATTGGAGTCATTTTAAAAATTATTCAAGCTGAGGTTGAGGGAAGATGGCGGCGTAGGAGGACGCTGGGCTCACCGCGCGTCCTGCTATCACTTAGATTCCACCTACACCTGCCTAAATAACCCAGAAAACCGCCAGAGGATTAGCAGAACGGAGTCGCCGGAGCCAAGCGCAGACGAGAGGCCCACGGAAGAGGGTAGGAAGGGCGGCGAGGCGGTGCATGCTCCACGGACTGGCGGGAGGGAGCTGGGGCGGAGGGGCGGCTCGCTGGCCAAGCAGAGCCCCGGAGTCTGGCTTGCAAAAGCGGAGGGGCCTGACGGACTGTGTTCCGACAGCAAGCTCAACTTAGCGTCTGGGAGGTCATAAGTTAACAGCTCTGCTCGGAAAGTGGGAAGGCTGGAGGACAAAGGGAGGGAGAGCTGCTGAGCCCCCGGACGACAGAGCTCAGTTTGGTGGGGAACAAAGGCGCTCGCCAGCGCCATCTCCCCCGCCCATCCCCCAGCCAAAATCCCAAAGAGAACCAGTTCCTGCCAGGGAACTTGCTCGCTCCCCGCAAACACCCAACTCTGTGCTTCTGCGGAGCCAAACCTCCGGCAGCGGATCTGACTCCCTCCCGCTGCCACAGGGCCCCTCCTGAAGTGGATCACCTAAGGAGAAGCGAGCTAAGCCTGCCCCTCCTGCCCCTGTGCACCTTGCCTACCCACCCCAGCTAATACGCCAGATCCCCAGCATCACAAGTCTGGCAGTGTGCAAGTAGCCCAGATGGGCCACGCCACCCCACAGTGAATCCCGCCCCTAGGAGAGGGGAAGAAAAGGCACACACCAGTCTGACTGTTGCCCCAGCGGTGGGCTGGTGGCAGACATCAGGTCGGACTGCGGCCCCGCCCACCAACTCCAGTTATACACCACAGCACAGGGGAAGTTCCCTGCAGGTCCTCACCACGCCAGGGACTATCCAAAATGACCAAGCGTAAGAATTCCCCTCAGAAGAATCTCCAGAAAATAACAACAGCTAATGAGCTGATCAAAAAGGATTTAAATAATATAACAGAAAGTGAATTTAGAATAATAGTCATAAAATTAATCGCCGGGCTTGAAAACAGTATAGAGGACAGCAGAGAATCCCTTGCTACAGAAATCAAGGGACTAAGGAACAGTCACAAGGAGCTGAAAAACGCTTTAAATGAAATGCAAAACAAAATGGAAACCACCACGGCTCGGATTGAAGAGGCAGAGGAGAGAATAGGTGAACTAGAAGATAAAGTTATGGAAAAAGAGGAAGCTGAGAAAAAGAGAGATAAAAAAATCCAGGAGTATGAGGGGAAAATTAGAGAACTAAGTGATACACTAAAAAGAAATAATATACGCATAATTGGTATCCCAGAGGAGGAAGAGAGAGGGAAAGGTGCTGAAGGGGTACTTGAAGAAATCATAGCTGAGAACTTCCCTGAACTGGGGAAGGAAAAAGGCATTGAAATCCAAGAGGCACAGAGAACTCCCTTCAGACGTAACTTGAATCGATCTTCTGCACGACATATCATAGTGAAACTGGCAAAATACAAGGATAAAGAGAAAATTCTGAAAGCAGCAAGGGGTAAACGTGCCCTCACATATAAAGGGAGACCTATAAGACTCGTGACTGATCTCTCTTTTGAAACTTGGCAGGCCAGAAAGGATTGGCACGAGATTTTCAGTGTGCTAGACAGAAAAAATATGCAGCCGAGAATCCTTTATCCAGCAAGTCTGTCATTTAGAATAGAAGGAGAGATAAAGGTCTTCCCAAAGAAACAAAAACTGAAGGAATTTGTCACCACTAAACCAGCCCTACAAGAGATCCTAAGGGGGACCCTGTGAGACAAAATACCAGAGACATCACTACAAGCATAAAAAATACAGACATCACAATGACTCTAAACCTGTATCTTTCTATAATAACACTGAATGTAAATGGATTAAATGTGCCAACCAAAAGACATAGGACATCAGAATGGATAAAAAAACAAGACCCATCTATTTGCTGTCTACAAGAGACTCATTTTAGATCTGAGGACACCTTTAGATTGAGAGTGAGGGGATGGGGAACTATTTATCATGCTACTGGAAGCCAAAAGAAAGCTGGAGTAGCCATACTTATATCAGACAAACTAGACTTTAAATTGAAGGCTGTAACAAGAGATGAAGAAGGACATTATATAATAGTTACAGGGTCTATTCATCAGGAAGAGCTAACAATTTTAAATGTCTATGCGCCGAATACCGGAGCCCCCAAATATATAAAACAACTACTCATAAACATAAGCAACCTTATTGATAAGAATGTGGTAATTGCAGGGGACTTTAACACCCCACTTACAGAAATGGATAGATCATCTAGATACACGGTCAATAAAGAAACAATGGCCCTGAATGAGACATTGGATCAGATGGACTTGACGGATATATTTAGAACTCTGAATCCCAAAGCAACAGAATATACTTTCTTCTCGAGTGCACATGGAACATTCTCCAAGATAGATCATATACTGGGTCACAAAACAGCCCTTCATAAGTTTACCAGAATTGAAATTATACCATGCATACTTTCAGACCACAATGCTATGAAGCCTGAAATCAACCACAGGAAAACGTCTGGAAAACCTCCAAAAACATGGAGGTTAAAGAACACCCTACTAACGAATGAGTGGGTCAACCAGGCAATTAGAGAAGAAATAAAAAAAATATATGGAAACAAACGAAAATGAAAATACAACAATCCAAACGCTTTGGGACGCAGCGAAGGCAGTCCTGAGAGGAAAATACATTGCAATCCAGGCCTATCTCAAGAAACAAGAAAAATCCCAAATACAAAATCTAACAGCACACCTAAAGTAAATAGAAGCAGAACAGCAAAGACACCCCAAACCCAGCAGAAGAAGAGAAATAATAAAGATCAGAGCAGAAATAAACAATATAGAGTCTAAAAAAACTGTAGAGCAGATCAACGAAACCAAGAGTTGGTTTTTGAAAAAATAAACAAAATTGATAAACTTCCAGCCAGGCTTCTCAAAAAGAAAAGGGAGATGACCCAAATAGATAAAATCATGAATGAAAATGGAATTATTACAACCAATCCCTCAGAGATACAAGCAATTATCAGGGAATACTATGAAAAATTATATGCCAACAAACTGGACAACCTGGAAGAAATGGACAAATTCCTGAACACCCACACTCTTCCAAAACTCAATCAGGAGGAAATAGAAAACTTGAACAGACCCATCACCAGCGAAGAAATTGAATTGGTTATCAAAAATCTCCCAACAAATAAGAGTCCAGGACCAGATGGCTTCCCAGGGGAGTTCTACCAGACGTTTAAAGCAGAGATAATACCTATCCTTCTCAAGCTATTCCAAGAAATAGAAAGGGAAGGAAAACTTCCAGACTCATTCTATGAAGCCAGTATTACTTTGATTCCTAAACCAGACAGAGACCCAGTAAAAAAAGAGAACTACAGGCCAATATCCCTGATGAATATGGATGCAAAAATTCTCAATAAGATACTAGCAAATCGAATTCAACGGCATATAAAAAGAATTATCCACCATGATCAAGTGGGATTCATTCCTGGGATGCAGGGCTGGTTCAACATTCGCAAATCAATCAACGTGATACATCACATTAACAAAAAAAAAAGAGAAGAACCATATGATCCTGTCAATCGATGCAGAAAAGGCCTTTGACAAAATCCAGCACCCTTTCTTAATAAAAACCCTTGAGAAAGCCGGGATAGAAGGAACATACTTAAAGATCATAAAAGCCATTTATGAAAAGCCCACAGCTAACATCATCCTCAACGGGGAAAAACTGAGAGCTTTTTCCCTCAGATCAGGAACCCGACAGGGATGCCCACTCTCACCGCTGTTGTTTAACATAGTGCTGGAAGTTCTAGCATCAGCAATCAGACAACAAAAGGAAATCAAAGGCATCAAAATTGGCAAAGATGAAATCAAGCTTTCGCTTTTTGCAGACGACATGATATTATACATGGAAAATCCGATAGACTCCACCAAAAGTCTGCTAGAATTGATACATGAATTCAGCAAAGTTGCAGGATACAAAATCAATGTACAAGAAATCAGTTGCATTCTTATACACTAACAATGAAGCAACAGAAAGACAAATAAAGAAACTGATCCCATTCACAATTGCACCAAGAAGCATAAAATGCCTAGGAATAAATCTAACCAAAGATGTAAAGGATCTGTATGCTGAAAACTATAGAAAGCTTATGAAGGTAATTGAAGAAGATTTAAAGAAATGGAAAGACATTCCCTGCTCATGGATTGGAAAAATAAATATTGTCAAAATGTCAATACTACCCAAAGCTTTCTACACATTCAATGCAATCCCAATCAAAATTGCACCAGCATTCTTCTCGAAACTAGAACAAGCAATCCTAAAATTCATATGGAACCACAAAAGGCCCCAAATAGCCAAAGTAATTTTGAAGAAGAAGACCAAAGCAGGAGGCATCACAATCCCAGACTTTAGCCTCTACTACAAAGCTGTCATCATCAAGACAGCATGGTATTGGCACAAAAACAGACACATAGACCAATGGAATAGAATAGAAACCCCAGAACTAGACCCACAAACGTATGGCCAACTCATCTTTGACAAAGCAGGAAAGAACATCCAATGGAAAAAAGACAGCCTCTTTAACAAATGGTGCTGGGAGAACTGGAAAGCAACATGCAGAAGGTTGAAACTAGACCACTTTCTCACACCATTCACAAAAATAAACTCAAAATGGATAAAGGACCTGAATGTGAGACAGGAAACCATCAAAACCTTAGAGGAGAAAGCAGGAAAAGACCTCTCTGACCTCAGCCATAGCAATCTCTTACTCGACACATCCCCAAAGGCAAGGGAATTAAAAACAAAAGTGAATTACTGGGATCTTATGAAGATAAAAAGCTTCTGCACAGCGAAGGAAACAACCAACAAAACTAAAAGGCAACTAACGGAATGGGAAAAGATATTTGCAAATGACATATCGGACAAAGGGCTAGTATCCAAAATCTATAAAGAGCTCACCAAACTCCACACCCGAAAAACAAATAACCCAGTGAAGAAATGGGCAGAAAACATGAATAGACACTTCTCTAAAGAAGACATCCGGATGGCCAACAGGCACATGAAAAGATGTTCAGCGTCGCTCCTTATCAGGGAAATACAAATCAAAACCACACTGAGATATCACCTCACGCCAGTCAGAGTAGCCAAAATGAACAAATCAGGAGACTATAGATGCTGGCGAGGATGTGGAGAAACGGGAACCCTCTTGCACTGTTGGTGGGAATGCAAATTGGTGCAGCCGCTCTGGAAAGCAGTGTGGAGGTTCCTCAGAAAATTAAAAATAGACCTACCCTATGACCCAGCAATAGCACTGCTAGGAATTTATCCAAGGGATACAGGAGTACTGATGCATAGGGGCACTTGTACCCCAATGTTCATAGCAGCACTCTCAACAATAGCCAAATTATGGAAAGAGCCTAAATGTCCATCAATTGATGAATGGATAAAGAAATTGTGGTTTATATACACAATGGAATACTACGTGGCAATGAGAAAAAATGAAATATGGCCTTTTGTAGCAACGTGGATGGAACTGGAGAGTGTGATGCTAAGTGAAATAAGCCATACAGAGAAAGACAGATACCATATGGTTTCACTCTTATGTGGATCCTGAGAAACTTAACAGGA
The DNA here is from genome assembly GCF_018350155.1 of Leopardus geoffroyi. Classification (NCBI taxonomy): domain Eukaryota; kingdom Metazoa; phylum Chordata; class Mammalia; order Carnivora; family Felidae; genus Leopardus; species Leopardus geoffroyi. The sequence goes on from NC_059328.1 coordinate 90,676,140, forward strand.
ACCCATGGGGGAGGGGGAGGAAAAAAGAAAAAAAAAAAAAAAAAGAGGTTAGAGTGGGAGAGAGCCAAAGCATAAGAGACTGTTAAAAGCTGAGAACAAACTGAGGGTTGATGGGGGGTGGGAGGGAGGAGAGGGTGGGTGATGGGTATTGAGGAGGGCACCTTTTGGGATGAGCACTGGGTGTTGTATGGAAACCAATTTGACAATAAATTTCATATATTATAAAAAAATTTAAAAAATAAAAAAATAAAAATAAAAATAAAAATAAAAAATAAAAATTATTCAAGCACAATATAGCAGTTGCCTTAATGTTATTTTTACTAATTTTTAATAGGCATCACATTTTCTTATTTTTTTTGTATGTCTAGTAATTTTTGGTTGAAAACTATATATTTCAGATAATATAGTGTCTATCCTTCTGTGTTCTTTAGAGAAGACTTGGCTTTTTGATTCTTCTTTTTCTTTCTATTATTATTCTATTAACAATTAATTTGCTTAGAATCAAACTAGAAATTCTGTCCCACTGGTGTGCAGTAGCTGATATCTCTGCTCAGTTCTTACAGAATCAGTCTCTGTTTTATTTTATTTCATTTACCCTGTCTCCTTGATGATCTCCCTTAGGTTTGCATGATTTGACATCCACCAGGGATTTGGGCAGATTGTAGACTCATATTTCAGATATCACCATGTTTGTGATTTTCTTACTTCTTGGGAATCTATTTTAATTTTCTGATGTCTTTGACAGCCTTTGCTTTTGTCTTTCTATACCTCAAGAAAATAAGGTTTCTTCAACTTTGCTTTAACCAACTTGCAAATAGCTGGGGAATGCATTCAGTTAAAAACAATGAAGAGAAGAAAAACAACGGAACAAATTCACTAATTTAAACTGAGATCCTTTCTGATCTTTCCCTGTTTTGTTCTTCTGTTTGTCTTTACCCAATTCTCAGCAGACGTTCTTGTGTATGCTTAATTGAACAGTCATTCAGGTGTTGGGTCAGCTCTCCTGGAGCTCTCTTGCATTAGGATATCTCTCTTAACTTTTCACCTGTGTTTTCAGCCCTAAAATTCATTTCTGCCTCCTCAAGTGGAGTAAGTCAGTCTTTGTTTTTTTTTGTTTTTGTTTTTTTTTTTTAATTTTTTTTTCAACGTTTATTTATTTTTGGGACAGAGAGAGACAGAGCATGAACGGGGGAGGGGCAGAGAGAGAGGGAGACACAGAATCAGAAACAGGCTCCAGGCTCCGAGCCATCAGGCCAGAGCCCGACGCGGGGCTCAAACTCACGGACCGCGAGATCGTGACCTGGCTGAAGTTGGACGCTTAACCGACTGCGCCACCCAGGCGCCCCTGGTTTTTATCCACTGTAGCTATGAGTGCTAGGGAGTGCCCTTGGCCAAGAAAGGTGCAAGCTTGTATTATGTATCTTTTCTAATTGAAATGTTTCAAGAGTAAACTGTTCTGGCTCCTGTATGCTTCAAATGCTTTCTCATGTCTTTTACCCCTGTTTTAAATGGTATATATTTCTCAAGATTGCATCTATTATCTGTGGGGGACTGACTAAACCTCTTCATTCTACCACTTGTCCATTATAGAAGTTCATCTTTGGCTTTTTTATATAAGAGAAATAATATTCTCTTTTGTTTAAATTACACTTATTTTGAGTTTCTGTCACTAACAGGTAGGGGAATTAAATGAATTTATACCAATAATTTCCTTAGAACAATGTCTAACATATGTTAAGTGATCAGTATGTTATCTATCATAATCATCACTAATATTATAGCCCTTTATCCAAACCCAAGTACCACTCCTGCTCTACAAAGGCCAGAACATTCTTGTCAATTATTTAACAGGAACCAACTTCAAATCCCCATATGGTAGAAATAGAGCTACAAAGGTAAGGAGAGAGAAAATCTGCCTGTCTGCAGCCAGGTTACAGCCTGGATTAAAAAGAAAAAATATATATGTAAATGATAATAATAGGATAAGGTAACTGATAAAATGGAGATATATTAAAGGGGCAGAAAGTCTGCCCAAGATACTATGGGAAGGTTTCTCATAGAAGGTAACATTTGATCTAAAATTTGAAGGATAAAGGATTTTTACATGGTGGACAAGGAGAGGCATTGTCAGATCCAGAATCTTCTTTTTATCACACCCATCTAGTACAGTGTACAGCTGAATATTCAAAGTTCCCTTTTATACTCTATACAAATCATTCCTGCCATGGGGATTATAATTAATTTTGTTAGATTTTATTTTCATTTATAATACTTTTTCATATGCCCAAAACACTTTGTTAAGGCTTCAGAAATCCCAAATCTACTCAGTTTTTATGAGCTGGTGAATTGAACAGCTGGCTAATATCATTCATTACACATTGAGAAGGTAACATAGTTTCTATATTCAGAGAATATTTATATTCTTGAAATCTATGATAACGTTCTTCTTCCTTCTACCCAATGTACACTACTTTCTCCTCTTTTGATCCCAAACATCCACACAAAGAAAATATTTGTGAAATCAAAAGTACTGTAACTTCCAAGATCGTATCCTTCAAATGTTACTATCTCTTGTCAGTTTGGATTGATCTTAAGAGTTTTATGCATCTAATACCAACCACATAATGCTTTGGGGGGCTGAGGTTAGATTTTTTTCATTCTCCACCCTCATATCCCACATCACATTTCAGGCAAACCATCTCTGATTTATCCTCAGTGAGTGCTCTTCAGTTTGCCCCTAAAGCAAATATAAACCCTAAGACAGCATTTCTCAAGACATCTTTGATTAAGAGTTATTATCACTTTTTGGTCTCCAATCCAGTCCATTCCAAAACTTTTCTGAAATGCTAAAAACTTAGTTAGTAGGAGAAATATGATATTTAGTTGGTGTAGCAATGTCAAACTGCTATGAAAATTTTTAAAGGCTTACTCTAAATGTCAGTACCTCACCAGTGTATGAAACACATGTAAAGTGCCTTTGGCTTTGTATATGCCCACAGAAACTGGTCAAACAGAGTGGGAAAAAACTTTTCCTTCAGTGAGGGTCCCATAATCAGTGTCATGTGGTTAACACTGTTTCTGACATAGATTTTATCTGGCGTCCTGATATATGGTCTCCCTGTAATCAAACTTAGCATCATTGAATTTGTTGCTATCCATCTGACAGAGATGATGTTAAATCAATCCAAATTCATCTTATAATTAGACTGACCTTTGAGGCTTGTGTTGATCTTCTGAGTGTTTGAGAAGCCTGTGGGAAATATTCATATTTTTTGAAAATCAATATGTGGGGTATTCTGGTTTGGCTCTCATATTTATTAAGTGCAGAGTGGCATTTTGCAGGGATATTTTATGATCACAGTATGAGAAACATTTCATTAAGCTATATTTGCATTAATTTAGTGGTTAATGGCATCTCAAATCAAGAGAGCTGGATGAGCTGAGACCTCAGAGGTCTTTTTTTTCCCCCCGTTAGCAATGACATCTCTATTTCCTTGCTATAAAAATTCACTACAGGAAAGCATGTTCTCATTAAAATAAATATATCTTCCCATTGGTTTCCAAGTTGGGACGCAGAGGCCTATGAAAATAATCAATCTGGAAGAATTCCCATAGTTTCTGTTACCACTGTATATTGTTAAATAGAATCCTCTTGTCTAATGTGCCACGTCAAGCCAAAATGGGAAGATATTTCCTACCATGGCTGTCTCAAACATACTGTGACAAACATCTTCACAGTTAAAATTCAAAGTCAAGACATATCGAGGAAGCAGACATGAATTTGCAGTTCTGACTCAATTCATCTGGGCAAAAACCAGAGGAAATTTTTTATTTCAGATACTGTTTCAATAGGAATTGCTTTTGCCACATTTGAATGCATTTTAAGCACTCATTCGATATTTCAGAAACCTATCGAAGTGAAATTCACCTCTGCTTCTATAAGTCCCCAAATATAAGCTACACTCAAGATAACTTTCAGATTTTGCAGACCAAAACCAAGAAGGAATAATCTGTTTTTTCATGATTTTTTTTTCTTTGCCATGGACCTATAATGTGAGAATCCTGAATATTGTCAGAATAGGTAAGTAAATGTTTGATTTGAAGATCTGAGGTAGGGTGGGGGTTGTTTTAGTTGGTTCCCTAGTATTGTTGGTCTTGCTGCCCTGTAGTTCATCTGCATGTGATTTGATGTTTTGATACATCCTTTTCAATATGGGTAAGTTCAAGTGAATCTCCTAGAGTGCTTCATTCTTTCAACAAATATTTCCTGAGCACCTAATGTACAGCAAGAACTAGATATACAGCAATGAAAAAACAAAAACGAATAATACCATGGTCCCCCAGCCTTGGCTAGTGGAGCTCACATTCACAAATCAATATGTGCTGAGGAGAAAAATAATACAGGGAAGGAGAATTAGACATGCTAAATGTTGTAATGCCCCTGATTTCAAATCTGAGAGACCACCAAGTAGCCGATACCGGTGCAAACGCATGAGGGTTTATTTGCAAACTCGAGGTTGGGCCCAAGTATACCCAACACAGCAGAGCAGGGACCTGGACCCCTAGGTTAAAAGGCGTAGCAGTTTTATAGGGGCCAGTGGCCAATGAGATTGTAACACACACAGAAAGTTGCATAGTCATGCCAGTCCACACGCAGGTGGCCAACTGAATTACAATTTACTCTATAGTAACTGTTTGAACTAGCCTATCACTCTGGTCAGAATTGGCACGCAAGTTTGGTGGGCAAAAGGCAGGGTTTACATTCTTTGGCGGTTAGGGGTTCCACATTCATATATGAGCCGGTTTCCAGTAAGGGTGTGCTCAGCGGCTTGACTAGGGTGGGGGAGTGACTTAAGCAATAAGTAGGTCATGTGGGGGTTATACATGAGATGGTGGGTGTAGCACAAAATAGAGTTAGGCTTGCTCTGCTTGTCCAGGGGTAGGGGATTTTTGTTAACTTCCTTGGGTCCCACAATGTGAGGCACTGTTGGGGTTATAAACTTTTGCAACTTTTGAGACTCCTTTGATCTTTCCTTCTTATTAATGTTCTGCTTCCACTTTGCCACTTCTGTCTTGGATGAAACTTCACATCTCAGGATGCAGATCTGGTTTCCTGAGCAATACCCTAAGGGGACATTTGATACAGTCCTCTGATGCTGGGGGACTGAGAAAGACTAGGGACGTATTTTGACAAGTGGGAAGTGGGAAAGAGCTGGGCATTTAAGCCCACCTTCTTTGTCATTTTCGTGGACTACTCTGATACACAGTCTTTCCAGACAAGACTTCCTTTCCAGACAAGACTTCCAGACAAGACTTTTCCAGACAAGACTTCCATACCAAATGAATTTGTCTCTTCTACGCTCACTGTGAAGACAAACATATTAGAAAACAACCACAAACAAAATCTCTCTGTTTACTCTACAAATGTTTCTGCCTCCCATTTCTTGCCTTTAGAAGTAATTTTCACAAAATAATGCTCACACATACTGAATTCAATTTTTTTCCCTTCTCTCTTGAACCCATTGCATTCATAGCTGTATTCCTGCCACTCCACAAAGACCACCCTTGTCAAAACCACCAGTGGAACAGAAATATTGATGATATAGGAGAGAGAGGAGGAAATTGCTTGCATTTATAGAGTCTCCTTTTCTAAAAGTGTCTTGAAATAAGATTTTAAATATCATGTGTGAGTTTAAGAATGAGTTTCTGTGAAGACCAATGGAGCCATATGTGATCACTTCTATTCTTTGTATAAGGGTGACCACGACACAAAGGAAGAACAATTATTTTAGCAATCATTTAGTTTACACATCATTTGTAGACTCAACTTCAAGGATCATTCAAGTCCTATATCCTGTTAGTCATTACACTTAATGAAAGGAAAGAATGCATTCCTGGTGCATTAAATCAGTAAGGCAATAAAATGTCGTTTTTTGAGTTCTAAGCAGATAGACAAATAAAATGTGTAAAAGAAAGAAGCAAGATAAAAAATCAGTAGTAATAATAGTAGTAATTGTATGTAGTAATAGTAATAATATTAATAGCAACAACAATAATAGTTTGCACTCAATATTTATCATATCTATCTGTCTATCTAGTTTATCCATCTAGTTTATCTTCATGATAAAACATTTTGAGGATTATCAGGACTCTGAGGCATAGAGAGATTGATTACATAACCAGTAAGAGACATTATTTATACATTTATTGACATGTTTCCTCTCATAAGTTTTCATTTAGATTTAGCAGTTCTACAGTACATAGCAGTATTTTCAAATATTTTGCACTAACAACTACTAAGTGGGATGGAACACTGCTAATTGAGAACAGTGCAATAGAATAAATTTAATCCATTTCTAAAGAAATGATGCATGTTAAAATCTAGGTCTTATGCTCACATTTTGATTTGTTCATATTTTTATTATAACTTTTATAACTTGGCCTAACTCTATACTAATTGTTTTAATCACTGCAACTTCAAGTTATATGAACTACTTGGCCATAATTAAATAATACGACATGACAAGCAGTCCCTTTCAGGATGATTACAGGATATTATAATTTCATAATAAACTACAATGATGTTCTATCTTAATTATACACATTAATAGATTCTGTACACATTTAATTATCTTCTACATTGATATTCCTATAACTTTTAAACAGTTCTGCTTGAATATAACCAGTGCTCAAGCATAGATTCACTAATGGGGCGTAACGAACAAGTTACTACCATACTTTAGGATGGAAACCACTCATTGATGTATGTGATTTTTCATAGTTATACAGGTATAAAACTGAGTGATTAAAGCTTATAGTTACAATATTTATATAACATATATATTTGGCAGATAATAAAGTAGGGCTATGAATAAAATAACCATTTATAAATAATAAAATATACTTTATTTGCTTTTTTTCTCCCAGAGAATGGACTACTTTTACATACAATAAAGCATGGATTTAAAGAGTTTATTAAATATTAGGAGTGCCTGGGTGGCTTAGTCGGTTAAATGTCTACCTTCAGCTCAGGTCATGATCTCAGGTTTCATGAGTTCAAGCCCCATGTGGGCTTTGCCTTGACAGCTGGGAGCCTGCTTCAGATTCTCTGCCTCCTTCTCTTTCTTTGCCTCTCCCCGACTTGTGCATGCTCACGCTCTCTCTCTCTCTCAAATAAATAAATAAATATCTTTAAAAATATTATTAAATATTTAGAAAGATTTGTTCTAATATTTTCAACTATAGAAAGTTTAAAAAATGTTTAAAATGAATTCATTTTTGAAGGAGAGAGACAGAGTGTGAGCAGGGGAGGGACAGAGACAGAGGGAAACACAGAATCTGAAGCAGGCTTCAGGTTGCCAGCCCAGAACCCAACCGGGGTTCTAACCCATGAACCGTGAGTTCATGACCTGAGCCAAAGTCGACGCTTAACTAAGCCAATTTGCGTGGCCACCAGAAGCTATATATGAATGCCTGGTTTCCCACTGACTTGCCAATAAAAGGTGTTGTCATTCTTTTAAATGTGCGTCAATTTGATAGATGTGATATGTTTTAATTTTCATTTTTCTGATTGTGAGTGACCTAAAGGCCTTTTTTATGTATTTTAATTGTGTACTTATGTCTATTTTTAGACTTTTTCTTCCTTTCGTTTTTTTTCTCTTCTGTTCTGATGCCAAGTTTGTCCATTCATATGCCAGAACAACAATATTTAAAAATTTTTTAGCGTTTTATTTATTTTTGAGAGACAGAGAGAGACAGAGTGTGAACAGGGAAGGGACAGAGAGAGAGGGAGACTCAGAATCCCAAGCAAGGTCCAGGCTTCTAGCTGTCAGCATAGAGCCTGACGTGGGGCTCAGATCCAGGAACCACAAACTGTGAGATCATGACCTGAGCAGAAGTTGGACACTAAACCAACTGAGCCACCCAGGCACCCCCAGAACAATAATATTTTAATTAAGGAAGTTATACTATATTTTAATACCTGGGAAAATTAAATGTCCTTATAGTTTTTTTTCCCCAGTGTTTCCCTGTCTTTTCTTACAAGTTTGCTTTTCTTCATATTACCTTAACTCCACCAAAATAATAATAATAATAATAATAATAATAATAATAATAATAATAATTTGTATTATTTTTACTTGGATTGTATAAAATTTATAAAATGAGCAGAACATAAATTTTATGATGCTTGTCCTTCTATCCAAAACCAGTAAATGTCTTCACTTTTGTTTATTATCATTTTGTATCTTTCACAGCTTAAAACAATTTCATCATATACATTCATATAATTTTTTTACATTTCTTGTTAATTTTATTACTAAATATCCTATCTTTGCTGCTGTTACAAATGGGGTTCTTGCTTTCATTATATGTTCTGACAAGTTATTAATTGTGTAAATAAAAGATGTTGATTTCTGTATGTTAATTTTATATCCTATTTTTCTGCGTTCTTATATTTCTTGAGTTAGTTGTATAATAGATTCATTTCTCGGCTTTACTATTATATCATCTTTTAAAAAAGATAATTTTATTTCTTTTCCAGTGATTCATTCCTCTAATTGATTTCTCTTGTTTAATTGTACTAATACTTCCAGTACAGTATTGAGTAGCAATGGAGGTTGCTCTTAATCTTAGTGGAGAAGTCTTTATTCATTCCATGTTACGTAAGGTGCTTTCAGGGACTCCTGAGTGTGTCAGTCAGTTAGCTGACAGTGTGGAGCCTGCTTAGGATTCTCTCTCTCTCTCTCTCTCTCTGCCCCTCACCCCCCACCACCGCTCATAAATAAACATAACAAACAAACAAATAAATAAACAGTAAAACATTAAAAAACATAAAACATTAAAAAAATAAAGTGCTGGTCTTAGGACCAAGGCGTATTTTAGTGTATCTTTATCTTCTCTTTTCTCTCCCAAGTTATGTAGTAGTTTGTATATTTTGTTAATTAAAAAAAAAAACTAGAATTTGATTTATTCATTTGTTATATAATTTCTCTATTGTCTACCCTGTTAATTTCTCTCATTTTTACCAATTCCTTATACATTCTTTTGCTCTTCCTTTCTAAATTTTTTTGGGGAAATTATTTTCTTTATTTTCACTTTTTAATCTTAATAAGATGAGTGCCTGGGGCTACTATTTTTCCTCTGATCAGTGATTTCAATGCAGCTCATAGATGACTATATGGATGTTTTTATTGTTGTTATTTTTTAGGAATTTAAAATTAAAATTTTTAATTTAAATTTAATTTTTTTTTACATTTTAGTGATTCTCTTTTCAATCATATTTTGTTTAATAAGCTTTTAAAAATATTCTTTGTTGGAAGGATATTTTTATTCATTAATAATTTCTCACTTGTTGCTTTGTCATCAGCTAATGTTTAAAATATTTCTAATTTGTTAAAATTATTCATGTTTCCATGATGACCTAAACACTATCAATTTTTTTAAAGTTGCTTATTGTCTTGAGAAGAAAGTGTATTCCGATATCACACTCCATTATCAGTATGTAAAATTCAATATATATCCATATGCTCTACCTTACTGATGAAGTTTAAGCCTTCTATAACTTTTCTTATTTTTGTCGACTTGGACTGTCTTGTGTTGAAAGTGATATGTTAAATTCTCTTCTTATTATCATGCTTTTATTTCTGTCTTCTTGAAACTTCTCTTTATATTTTTTCCTTATAAAATAGCTGTTTTGTTATTTAGAATAGACATATGTTATATTTGTATTGTGAATTGTACCTTTTAGAATTAAAAGTGGATCTCTCTTATAGTAATGGGCCTAATAATAGGGTAGTCAAAATTCTAAGATGTCTGTCAAGATCCCCATTCCTGTGGAACATACCTTGTATAATATCTCCTGTCTTTGAGTGTGGGCAGGACCTTTGAATATTATGGGATATCACTCACAAGACTAAATTATATTTTGTGGCAAAAGGGATTTTGCAAATAATCAACATTTCTACTGAGTTGAATTAGAGTTAATCATAAATTCCATAGGGTTTCTGATTAGAGACCAGCTGAATGGACCCAATTTATCAGGCAAGATTTTAAAGGAGACAGATACTCTCCTGCTAGCCTAGAAGAAGCAAACTATCATGTTTCCAAGATGTCACGTGGCAGGGCAGAATAGGTAACCTATGAGAGCTGAGAACGGCTCCCAACTGAAGATCTATAAGATAATGGGGACCTCAGTTGTGTAACTGCAAGAAATTGAGTTAACCCAACAATGAATGAGCTTGCAAGTGATCCTTGGTCTTAAGATCGTGGTCTTAAGTAACACCATTATTTCAGTCATATAAGACCTAACCTGAGAATTTTAACCTATAGAATTGTGAGACAGTAACGGTATATTGTGTTCATTAATTGTGATAAAATACGCATACATAAACTGTACCATTTTAACCATTTTGAGTGTAAAGTTCACTAGCATTAAATATATTTCACAGAGTTGTGAATCACCACAGTGCATCTCCAGAAACTTCATTATCTCATACTGCAACTCTGTGCCCAATAAACAAGAACTCCCCATTATTTCCTCCACCCAAGCCCCAGCAACCACTATTTTACTTTCTATCTCTCTGAGTTTAACTAGTCTAGGCACTTTATATAAGAGGAATTATATAATATTTGTCTTTTTGTGTCTGACTTATTTCACTTATCATAATGTCTTCACATTTGTCTATGTTGTAGCATGTATCAGAATTTCATTTTTTTGAGGCTGAATAATATTTCACTGTATGTATATATCAAATCTTATTTATCCATTCATTTGTCAATCGACATTTGGGTTATTTCCACCTTTTGGCTATTTTGAATAATGCTGCTTTCAACATTGGTATACAAATATCTCTTTGTGTTCCTGCTGTCAAATCATTTGGGGATATATCCAGAACTGGAATTGCTGGATCACATGTTATTTACATGTTTCTTTTTTTGAGGAACTGCCAGAGGTTTCCATAGTAGCTGCATCACTTTATATTCCTGCTAGCAATGCACAAGAGTCCTAAGTTCTCCACATTCTGCCCAACAGTGGTTCTTTTCCTTTTTTCTTTTTCTTTCTTTATTTTTTTAAATTGTTTTTCAATAATAGTTATCCTAAGGTGTGTAAAGTATAATCTCATTGTGGTTTTCATCTGCATTTCCTAATAACTACTGATGTTGAACATCTTTTCATGTGCTTATTGGCCATTTATATATCTTCATTGAAATAATGTCTGTTCAAGTCATTTGCTCATTTTGAAATTGAGTTATTTGTTATTGATGAGCTGTAAGAGCTCTTTATATATTCTGGATGTTCATTTCTTTTTTTTTTATTTTTTTAATGTTATTTATTTTTGAGAGATAGAGTGTGAGTGGGGGAGGGCAGAGACGGAGACACAGAATCCAAAGCAGTTTCCAGGCTCTGAGCTGTCAGCACAGAGCCTGATGCCGGGCTCGAACTCACAAACTGTGAGATCATGACCTGATGTGAAGTCGGCCGCCCAACCAACTGAGCCACCCAGGCACCTTTGGATGTTCATTTTTTAACAGATTTAAGATTTGTAAATGTTTTCTCTCATTCTATGGGTTGCCCTCTTACTCTTTTGATAATGTCCTTTGACGCAAAAGGTTTTAAATTTGATGTAATCCAAATGATCTATTCTTTTTTTTTCTTTTATTGCCGGTCTTTTTGGTGTGCTATCCAAGGAATCATTTCCAAATCTGATGTTGTGAGGATTTTTCCCTATGTTTTCTTCTAACGGTTTTATTGTTTTAGCTCTTACGTTAGGTTCTTTTATCCACTTTGAGTTAATTTTTCTATATGATATGGCTAAGGGTCCAACCTCATTATTTTGTATGTGTGTGTATCCAGTTTCCTGAACACTATTTGCTGAGAAGACTGCCCTGTCCCCATCAAATGTCCTTGGCAACCATGTCAAAAATCATTTGACGAAATACATGAACGTTTATTTCAGGGCTCTCTATTCTGTTCCATTGGTCTATATGTCTATCTTTATGATAGGACCACACAGTTTGGATTACTATAACTTTGTAGGAAGTTTTGAAATTAAAAAGTATAAGACCTATATCTTTGTTCTTTTTCAAGATTGTTTGGGCTTTGGGGTTCCCTTGAGATTCCATATGCATTTTAGAATGGGTTTTTCCATCTATTTCTGCAAAAATCATCATTGGGTTTTGATAGATATTGTATTGAATCTGTAGATAGCTCTGAGAAGTATCAACATTTAACAATATTGTATCTTGCAATCCATGATCACAGGATATCTTTTTATTTATTTATGTCTTATTTAATTTCTTTCAGCAGTGTTTTATAGTTATCTGTGTACAAGTCTTTTGCCTGCTTGGTTAAGCTAATTCCTAAGTATTCTATTGTTTTTGGTGCTATTGTAAATGAAATGGTTTTCTTTATTTTCTTTTCATATTGCCCATTGTTAATATGTAGAAACAACTGATTTTGTATGTTGATTTTGTATCCTGCAACTTGTTGAATTTGTGCTATCTTCTGGATTTTCTACACATAAGATCACATTATCTAAGAACAGGGATTATTTCTTTCTTTCTTTCCAGTGTAGATGCTCTTATTTCTTTTTCTTGATTCATTGCTCTGGCCACAACTTCCAATACTTTGATGAACAAAGGAGGCAAAAGTGGACATCCTTGTCTTGTTTTTGATCTTAGAGGAAAAGCTTTCAGTCTTTCATTATTGAGTATGATGTTAGCTGTGGGTTTTTCATATATGGCAATATATATGGTTCAATAAATGGTTTTTCATTTATTATTTTAATCTGCTGATTTTGTGGTAATTTGTATGCAGAAATATAAAACTGATATAATAATGAGGAAAACTCTATGAAAATAAATTAAAACATTAAAACATAATTAGAGGTGGAGACTGTTATGTCTATTATCTCCTCTTTAGAAAATATAAAGAATTTAGGGGAGCCTGGGTGGTTCAGGTCTCATGGTTCATGAGTTCAAGCCTCACATTGGGCTTGCTGTTGTCAGCGCAGAGCCCACTTCAGATCCTCTGTCCTCTCTCTCCATCCCTCCCCACTTGTATGCACTCTCTATCTCTCTCTCAAAAATAAAATAAACACTAAAAAAAGAATATCTAAATAATTTAGACAAGGTGATGTCACAGAATATTAAGTTTATAAAGGGAAATAACTTTGCTATTATGTATAAGGATCAACTTCATATGTGTACTTATTAGAACATGTAAATGCAGCCTAAGTATTATATGTCTTCCAGTTATATGTTTTCCAGTTTAGAAAAGCATATTACAGTAGTATATTTCTATCTTGCCCAGTCTACTCAGCATCTCTACCTAGAACACAGGAAAAGGTAAAAGCTCTCACTCTTGGAACACTATGTATATTGGTCTGGGTTTGGCCATTTACACAGTTATTTTTAATGCTTTCCTATGTTTCCTCTCTCTCAAAGAGTTCAATTGGATAGGACAGAGTAACAACACAATGTGCATACATATATGTATATATGTACATACACACATATGTGGATATATATATATGTATACACACATACACACATATGTGTGTGTGTCTGTGTGTCTCCCTGTGAAAATATAAAATGTGTTACAAGTGCTTAAGAACAGATTTATGCTTGCTCATTCTCTCTCTCTCTCTCTCTCTTTTTTTTGTCCCTTGATTTAACACTTCATCTTCTCCCTAGTCATTCATCAGAAGATTTATATCATATTATCAGTCCATTGCAGATCTCCTCTTTAACAATATCTGATGAGGATTCAGGGAGTATTTTTTCTTGTCACTAATAAATATAATATGTTCTTTAGAAAAGGACAACCGTTTGACTACATGTATATAGAATAGAAGAAAAGTGTTGTGAGGATATAGGAAAAATCAACTCTAAGGTTTATCAACTAAATCCTAATCTTTCTTTCTTGTCTCATTTATAATAACTATTTCTTAAAATTTATGGTCTCTAATGTGTCTGAAGCCATAGCCTCTTGTCTCTAACCTCATAACCCTTAAGAACAGGGACTCTGGAGGGGCGTCTGGGTGGCTCAGTTGGTTAAGCGTCTGACTTCAGCTCAGGTCATGATCTCATGGTTCATAAGTTCAGGGCTGCATTGGGCTCTGTACTGACAGTTCAGAGCCTGGAGCCTGCTAGAGTTCCATGTGTCCCTCTCTCTCTGCCCCTTCTCTGCTCATGCTCTGTCTCTCTCTCCCTGAAATAAACATTAAAAAAAATAAATAAATAACAGGGACATTGGAGCCTGACTCTGGCCTCAGATCCTGGTTCATTATGTATTTGTTTTGTAACTTTGTATGAGTTCTTTAACCTATCTGCCACTCTCAGCCATGTGAGATTTCAAACTGAATCGAGAATCTCTCCACTCAAATATCCATATCAACAAATTTAACTAAGTCCTACATGCTATGCCTCTTAACCTGATCCAACAACCATAAGGATCCATTCCATACCCATTCCCCTACGTCATGATACTACAAATTGTCAAAATTTTCAATCACTTCAGTATGGTTTCTACTTATGCATAAGCTACATATTTTTTAACCTCACTGTCTGGACCTAGAGTCTGATTATAGTTCTAGAAACAACAGGAGGTTATAGAACATGTTTTGAAGAGGATTAGCAGTCCCCTGTAATTCCACCACTTCAGGAGAGGCCATTACAGATTTCTTAGGTAGATGGAGATTAGCTTTTTCAAAAAAAGGAGAAAAAGTTGTTTCTATAGGCAAAGGAGACTCAGAAGTATTTAGGAATCAAGTTCCCCAACTTTATTAGAATCTGTTCCATATAATCCCATCCATAAGTTCACATAAAGACTCCTTCCTAATGAATGTCCTAATTTTAACATAAGAGATATTCTGCAGTTGTAAATTTAATTGATTTTTAATGTAGCCAAAAACAGTTTTAGGCTGGTTTTCAGGTCTCAGTCCTATAGCTACAGGAGATAACAGTTTATTTCAGGGCTGACATAGATTGAAGCATATTCCTATCTTATCCTTGACTGGAAAGTTAAAACTCTGAATTCATTAGGTACTTTCTGGGGAAAGTCCTCTGGCACACTTAGAAGCCACTAACCAAACCAATTATGCTTCTTATTTTTATAAAATATTCGGTGGCAAAAAGTACCTGGTCCTCTAAAACCATTCCTTCTATAAACAGTTGATTACAGGTGTCTACAGATGATATTTTAAGTAATGTTTTTGTCATGTATTAACCATGTGTACATTACCACTGTTCATGGGGTCATTAATGTCTTGAATTATAATTAAAGCAAATAACAAATTCCAGGTAGCCCAGAGACATTTCAAAGTACCTTTTCAAAAGGCTCTGTTCCTCTAGAACTTTCTGGTATGAATTTCTCTATAATTTAAGTTTCAGTCAGAGTAGAAGAACAGCTCTGAGTGATATAGTAGACCAACTATAGGGAATACACTGTGTGCAATTACAGGTGCTATGGAAAGTTGTTGAGCTTGTATATTATAAGAGTATGAACAGTCAAGAAGAAAAGTGAGGCATAAAGCAGGGGACAGCAAGAGCAACTGTAAACAATGAAGACATACTTGACCCCACCTTTATCCCTCATGGCCTCCCATCTTGATAGTGCAGTGAGATGTAAAAGAATGAAAGCTCTTTCTCTGGCCCACGATTTGAAAAAAGTAAGGGGTAGATACAGAGGGGTTTGGAGTCTCTGCAATCCCACCCGCTGCCCCACACCGTCTGGTGTAAGACAGATGATCAGTGACAAAGTGGGTGAGCTGGAGTGTGCTTGCCCCCTGTGCTGACTTTCAGAGGGTAAAGGCTACTTCTTCACTTCTGTCTTCCAAATCTCATACACACACATCTCTCCTCTGGCAGATCCTAAAGTGAAAAGGAAAACTAAGAAATGTATTTCCATGTAATTAAGTTGATATGTAAAACTGTCAGAGCACATGGGTATTATTATGTTAAGCTACAGAATCCAACAATTCTTTGAACATTTCAGAAATCAGTCTTACTCCATCCTAATTATTCTATTTGACTCATTATCTCAGCCCTTAGATCTTCAGTTTGTAGAGCATTATATTGCATTTTTACCTGTTGCTTAAAACTGCTAAAGTCATACACTAAGAGTGCCTGGGTGGCTCAGTTGGTTAAGCATCTGATTCGATTTCAGCTCAGGTCACGATCTCATGGTCCTGCATTGAGCTCTTTGCTGAGCATGGAGCCTGCTTGCGATTCTCTTTCTCCTCTCTCTGCCCCTCCCCCACTCTCTATCTCAAAATAAATAAATAAACATTAAAAACATTCATATACTATATGCGGGTTTAATTTCCATTAAGTTTGTTACTATTTCTCTAGGTCAGTTCCCATAGTGTCTGTATTCAATAGCATGTTTGTTTACATATAAAAGATCCCAAATGCAAGGAAATTGTGAACAAAAGGAAATATGAGTAAAAAAATAAAATGTAGACCATATAATTTACCGACAGTTTCATTCATGTCAATTAAGTTCCAAGATTTCATCCCTGGTACTCCATGACTCAACCCCATAACAAACAACCCATGGATTATGACTAAATTTGGGGAGTTTTCCATAATTTTGCAAAATCCTAAAGATCTATTGGAAAAAGTTCTAAAAATACATGTTACCTAATTCCAGAGTATATTTGACATAAAAATTGACATTTAAGATTTGGTCTGCAGTTTAATTTATATAGAAATAAAAAATAATAATATCATAGCAGGGAACACTCTCTGTCTTTCATCTCATTTAACAAGAAAGCTATGCTTTAAATGAAGTCATGTCTTGTTCCAATTGTTATCAATGGTTCCCACCAGTACTACATATCCAGTATCCTGCATGACTATATTTAATGCAAGAAGTGTGATGTTACTGACTATAAAATGCTAATTAATTTTTTTCATAGACTATCCAACCAGCCACTTAAAAAAAATCAGTATGCTAATCTAATGGGTTTAAAGCACATATGTATTTTAACTTGAATTCTACATAAGTCCACCAATGTGATAATTAGTTATTACTACAAAATTGACAAATAGACTAAAATCATGTATCTGCTAAAGAAGAAGTTATTGATTTCAGTTATTGATTTTTGTGTTTGGAAAAGTAAGTCAGAATCATTACATACATTTCAATGAGACTATTCTATAACCAAATCATCAATATCTTTCTAGCGTAAAATTTTTAAAATTCTAAGGTTCATCCTATCAGAGTAGTCATTTTCAGTTATTTTTAATAACCTTTAAAAATTCCTTATAAGTCTTTCTTCCATCTTTTTCTTTCCTTTAAATTTCTTTTTATTTTTCTTTTAGGTTCTTTTTCTCCTTGGGCTGCTAACTTTCACTTACTTTTTCTTCTGTTTGCTCATTTATTTCAATTGTCAAAACCCATTAAATATTATTCTTCATCTCTATTCATTCCTATTCAACTGCAGGTAGAAATGAACCTTCCCTTCTTTGTTCTCCACTGTGCATGTATTTCTATGACAGACCCTATGATAATTTATTCCTCTTATATCTTAACATGTCTGTCACCTCCACTATCCTGAAAGCACTTTGGAGTCAGAGACTATGTTTTACTTTAAATCCCCAATGTCAAGCACATTATCAGTAAAGCAGACAGCGACTGAAGGATGGATAAGTGGATAAGTGAATAATACAATCAAAGTGCCTTAAGAATCAGAGACTGTTTTCTCAATGCTCAAGGAGTAGTGTCATCAAATATGTATTTGAGAATCCGTGAAGCAGAAGTACAACAATGTTTGTACAATGATTGGGAATAAAGTGCAAGAGATTGATGGCTCAGTATGATCAATGCCTTTAGTGTCCTGGGATTGGTGCCACTGTTCATACAAACTGTGTGAATGTGAGACAGAGGAACAGACATCAGCTTGAATAAGCAGCACGTGTTTGTAGGGTTGATTTAATATTTATCTCCTGAAGCTCTCCCCTTCTGTCTGCTGGGAATGAGCCATCTTCCCTATGAGTGAAAGAAAAAAATTATACAAAAGGTTAAGAATCACTGCTCCATGGTTTAAAAACGACCATAACTTAAAATATAAATAAACTGTACATGACACCAATTTAGAAACATATTGCCCATGATTCATCATCTGGCTGCTGCTCCAAAGGCTGATGGATGTTTATATCAAAGTGGGGAAGGATCGACGTGTGCTCACATAGTACATTCTGGTCCCTTCAGGCTCCTGGTGAGACCTTCATGCATATACATGGTAAGAGTACACACATAATGTTTTTTTTCCCAATTACTTCTTAGAACAACCATGGCTGCAAAGGCTCAGGCTATTTTTGTTTCTCTTGTAATATGTGGCTAAATTGAGAAATCTATTAAGAAAAGTTTCTTTTCTTCATTCACTCATCAGTAATGTAAGATGATTTTTGTCTGAGAGCTGCCTATTGTAGCAAACAATATTTCTTAGTTTCATTTCTTTTAAATTTATTGTTGTCTCTCTACTGGCGATTCTGACATACCACTCGAAAGATTGAAGGACTTCATTTTGTATCTCTTGGAAGTGGATCAAGCCAACCAAAATTTATACATTTTTTGAATAACTTAGAAGCACATCTAAAATCAAAACTGACTTGGGTAGAGGAAGAATGTCTCCAAGAATGCCTCTTAGTTTTCATTATACAAAGAGAGGATGAAATTGTTCCTTTGGTTCTAAACAGGATACACACACACACATACATGCACACATGATTAATGTGATTTGCAATTGCATCTTCTTCCTGAGAAAAGATCAAATTTCTAATTTTATGAAACAGGCATTAAGACACATTTAAAAAATAATATATAAAAATAAATATATGATTCTTGGTCTAATCACCCTCAATAATATCTTATTGTTTGCTAGTTGATTTTGTACATGTGAGTAAACAATTTAATATGGGCTGCAAAGTGAATTCTTCAAATTGTTTCCATAGATAAATGCATCTAACATGAAGTCTTTTTGGTACAAAGCCCATCTAGGCAGAGGCTAAATTAGATCTATTTTAAGGAGAATTCTGGTCTACAGAGAATTTGTTACATTGAAATTACTATGCATTTTTAATTAAAAATAATTTTCAAATTTTTATGATATCCCTAGGGTGCTAGAAAACCAGGGTTTGTAATCACCAAGATAGACAGTTTACCATATGGTTTCACATAGTATTATGGCTTTGTAAGTAACAGTTTTAGCTTTAAGTATATGTTTGTTAAATATGCTGAAAGGACATTATGTGCTTTTTCAGGTTTAAAGAAAGGAAAACCATGTTAATTCAACATTTTTACATATCCATATCTGTTTCTTGTGATCCCTGATCCTCATTAATGGAATGCCCTGGGTGGGTGGGGGGGCACTTAAAAGCAACTAAGCATCAGTTGAAAATGCATTATGACTTTATTTTCTTCCCAGAAAAAAAGAGACTCGATCCATTTCCATCCTTATAAATTATAAAGTGCTGCTGCCCTTCGCTGAGGTTTTAACTGCACTGAGGCAGAGTTCTCGACTTGTCAGGTATTAATAATGGCTCTGCCTGTCTGCCCTTCAGCTGAGACATTAAACTGAGGTCTCATCCGCTTGCCTCTAGTGGTTGCTCAAGTGGGGTTAAAGATCGCATCTTGCTTTTCTGAAAGAGGATGGGGCAACCTCAGAGGCTTGACCTTCATTTTCAAAACATGTAATACACAAGGCTGGAGGTAAGTTACTGCTTCCTATCTGGAGATGCCAACTTGATTTCCATGGGCTGTGGAATCCTCAGAATCAAAACAATGAGTGCGAATTTCACTTTAGACTATTTTCAAATTATGTAACATAATGCGATCTCTTTTCATTCTGCTTTCCAATGTTGTAATGGGAATAGGCATATTGGTAATTTGATGAGAAATAACTTTTCTGTTATAGCTAAATTTTAGATGTCTACCAAAATGCTTTTTGAGAACCCATTACCTAAGTAACATAGGACTTTGTAGGGAGGAGGCATAGCATCCCCCATTGATTAGAGACCAGGTGTATATTTCATATACCACATTAAATCAGATTCCCTAAAATCAGGTAGAAGGGTCCAAGGTACATAGAAACATTCCCATCTCATTTCAAATGAATTTTGATTATTACTATACTAGTTGAAGCAAGCAAATATACTCACGTAAATTTCACTTGAGTATGTAGTATTATCCATTATGAAAGCAACTGGTAGAAACAACCAAATGTCTATCAACTAACAATAATAAACCAAATGTGGTATAGCCACACCACGGAGTATTATTCAGCCATAAAAAATGAATATGGATACATGCTATCACCTGGATAAACCTTGAAGACTTTATGCCAAGTGAAAGAAGCCAGACACAAAAGACTACATAATGTATGATTTTATTTACAAGAAATATCTAGAATAAGTAAATCTCGAGAGACAGAAAGCAAACCAATGGCAGTCTGGGCCTGGGGGCAAAGGAGAATGGGGAATAATTGCTTAATGCGCATGGATGATAAGGCTGGTGTGGAACTAGATAGTGGTGACTTGCACAGCATTGTGAAAACGAAATGGCACTAAATAGTGCCATTTTAAAATGGTTAAAATAGTAAATTTCATGTTATATGTATTTTACCACAATAAAAAGGTGTTAACATAGGGTTAAAAAAAAAGTAACTGGAATAGGCAATTTGCATTTGAAAATTGGAATGGGAGAGGAATTACCAAAATAACTCAAAAAGCACACTCACTTGGATTACATGAAGATAATCTTACCTTCACAGAATATAAATTAGATTTAATTTTCTTAACTTGACTACTGAAAGTGAGAAACTAAATGTTATCACATGAATGTATGACAGGAAACAAACATAGAAGTGATCGCCAACTGTATTTTACCTCCAAGTTAAATAAATATCTTGAAAGCAGGTTCTTTCCCTTTCAGGCTATTCCCTCCAGTGCCTAACAAAGTTCCCGCCACATGTTGCTCAAGCAAGGAATGTTAAATGTACAGGGATGAATGAAAGGGAAATGCTGCCATTTAAAAAAGAACAAGTCTATAATTTTAAAGAGGCCTCTTTTAAATAAAACTCCAAAGATGTGGAATCATAAAGTCAAAGAAAGAAAGATTTCTCCAAATACTCATGATCTCACAAAGACATACCATCAGACTCTTTGAGGTATCTCAGGAGAAAGCCCTGAGGCTACTTCAACAATTGTAGACCACCTCCTTTGAGCATCTATAATAGGAGTCACTTTTCAGTTAACTACATCAAATAATATACTACACTTTGCTTTGTCACCCAGTACAGCAAGAAATATAAAACATTGTTTTCCACTTCATAGAACAACACGTTTCAGAAGCCACTGAAGGGAAGTGTATATTTTAAGAATTTCTTCCTTAACAGCACTGTCCATACCATGGCTTCATAAAGACGTCAGCCTGTTTAAATTTATGACTCACGTAGCTTTCCAAGCCACTTCATTAAACTCTGTTCTACTACTACCATGCAAGAGATGGATCTCACTGAAACTCTGAACATGAAAGGAATGAAAAGTTGGTTGAAATAACTCAAAAACAATAGACATAGGAGGAGGACAGAAAGATGTAAAAGCTGCCATCCCTAGTTTTCTCTAGATGTGTGTGCAACATTTGATTTGGAAACTATGAATCGGACTGAATTCTTTCAGCTCCTGTGTTAAGATTTTTGTAATCGTATGACCAATAGCATGTTCCCTTCTCCAAGGACCAAACCAGGGGCTGAAATAAGGGAATAATTACCAAACATTTTTAGAATGGTTTCCTCAAGGGGAAGGAGTAGGGAAAGGATACGAGAGGACCACCTCTGTGAAACTCAGGCTCCTCTTCTGCAATTGAAGTGATAACTTTGACAACCAGGTAGCTATTTCCAGTACATCACAGCTCTCCATAAAACTCCCTGTGTAACTGTTCAAGGTGAGAGGCTGAATAAAAAGCTATGATAAAAAATAAAGCTGCAAGAAGGGAAGAAACTTTCTCTACAAACACATTTTAAGTACACTTATTAAGGTAAAGTAATTTTTACTGTAAATATTTCATGCTGAGTCAGATTTTTCCAATATATGATCTCCTACCTCGAAATAAATTAGAAATTTTTGAAGGCTGCATGAATATGTTCAAGCCACTGGCAGAAAAATGTGCTAATGGTGCTTTAAAGGACTGAGTAACCAACAATCTTCACAAATGCTTAATTCAGAGTAGGTATATAAAATGCCAACAGCAACCAGTCAATTCAGTCATCAGGTAAAAAAATCAATTACATCTATTAAAAACATTTTAAAAAGTAAAAGCAATTACTTTGCATCACATAGCAGATGTATTAGCAGATTGATGAAATACCCTGTTTTCTCTATTTTCAAAAACTTTGGGAAATATGAAAATGTGGTTTTACCCACATTACCCATACGATACACAAATACAAAAATATAAATACATACATCAAAACTAATATGGTGAAAATCACCCAAAAGTCATATGAAAATGTGGAAAATGTGGTAATGCTAAATTAATAAACGAATAAGGACCATAGGAACTTTTCGAGAACACCATTATCATAAGAAAGTAACATAATATGCTAGATATTTCCCTATTCTCTTTGATTATATGATAGCAAAAGTAATAGCCAGTGTGTATTGATTAACTACAAGTGCACCATCTCACTTAATCTTTAAAACAGACCAAGGCACAGAGACATCAGTCGTCTTGTTGGAAGTCAGAAATCTAGCAATGTCAGAACATGGATTTGAACCTGTGCCTTCTGAAGTCAGAGCCTGTACCGAGCTTTTCTTCTTTCCCAATGAGCTAGTTCTAAAAATATGAAGGTAGATGAGTAAAGAATTTGTAATACATTTAACTCAGGTTCCTAACTGACTCAAGTGATGGGGCTGATTATTCAAAAATTGCGCATTTTGTATTTTCCAGGGCCTTCCTTAAGAAACTTATAAACTGAAATGTATAGCATAGATAATCAAGGTTCAAGTTTTTATTGGTTGAGAGTACTTAGAATGAGGCCTCAGGCTCAGATGAGTCAGGAGCCCATTTCTAATCAAATTCCAAAATGAAGATAGAGACATTTCATTTCTTTTTAAAAGTGCTCAATGAGAACACAGAGTGTTTACGGCACTGTCCATCAAACTTACCCTATAGCTGTGGTACCCACAGATCGCATCACTTACCATTAAGAAGCCCTGTGAGAAACAGTTTGGAAAAGGAATGAACCCATCCTGCCCCCTAGCATGCAGGAATTGTGATATGAAACTGGTTCCTGATCAGCTCTCTTTCTACTTCTTCATCTCCTCACCTTCTCTATTGCCTTATTACCTGCCAAGTCCTTGAGTCCAAGGGGAGCCAGGAAACAACAAGGTTTGAGGTATGCTGAAGAGTAACAACACTGGGAGAGAATTGGTTGCAGAAATCCAAAATCCAAGTGTTATTCTTGATTTTACCACGTCTATCTAGCTTTGATGCCTTGGGAAATCATTGAATCTCTCTGAGACCCTTCCTGCTTTGTAAAATGAGAGTAATTATACCTGCTTTGAGTTTCCCTGAGAATCCAATGAGATAATGTGTGTGAAAATGCTTTGTGGATTGTCCAAGTTGCTTTTTTTTTTTTTTTTTTTTTTTTTTTTTGCGAAGAGGATCGTTTAATAGCCAACCCCTTCTTAATATGATTATAAATTTAGAAAGCCATGAAACCCTTTTTAAAATAATGTCTTTGGGTTTCCTTGATATTATTACCAGTCTAAGAAAATTGTCAACCCAAGTGATAACTATGAAAGAGACAGATGCAGACACCAGAGTTTGGGTCCGGCATGGGGAGGATCTGGCCTGTACCCGAAGAAGGAAGGTTATGAGGATGACATGTCCCATGAGCACCAAGTCAGCAGGCCTGGCTGGCATGGTGGTATGTTTCAAATAGACAGAAAAGTCATTTTTCACTTTTTTAAGGGTTTGGAATTTCTGACATTTCAGATACAAAAATATTTAATTATGCATTTCAAAGATAAATTTGAACGATTTGAGTAGATTAATCATTTTTACACTTATCTATTATGCATAAATATGAATGTGCTAAAAAGTTCCTTCTATAATAATTGTTCAAATGAGTTGTTTTATTTCTGTAAGTACATAAATTATTGGTACACAATCATTGCATTAACATTAAAGAAACATTAAAAATTTTCAGAAATTTTCACTGATGACTCACCACATTTCTCCATGAGTTTGTTTTATTTTTTTTTTTTTTTTGCTTCAACAGGCTATATACCACCAAAACATACATGCGTAAAAACATGAGAAAACAGAAATCAGTGAGACTAGCTTGTACACAAATTTATCTGGCAATCATACTAAACATTCCTCTAAGAATTGTGAATAAGAAAAATTAGAAAAAGTTCTATCTTTACAAAGGGTTAAATATGAATATTCATTTCACCCTTAACCATTAGTAGTGGTCTGGCCACTATTTTATTAGAAAGGGAAGACACAACACCTATGACATAAATTTAAGAAAGGAACAAAATAAGAAAATACATAGCAGTTAAACAACACACAGGGGGATTGGAGCTGTGATTCCATATTTCATTTTCACAAAAAGACCGAATATCCTTTCAAGTTTTGTTCCCCTTGGGTCTCCAAAATAGGACACTGTATTGAAATCAGCAGGTCATATGCACAAGAAGATGGTTTAACTGCTAATTAACACTGGATGATATACTGAGAATTACATGCTAATTAATTCTCTGTAGGTCTAAATGCCCTCTCTTCTGTGTCATTTTCAATGAACATATTAATATGAAGACTAAGGTAGCATGTCTGTCACATGAATTAGTAATCAATGGAAATTGTGTGTCAAAATTTAGACATATTAGGAATTTTTTTTTAAATAGAGATGACTGAAATGCAGAAAACTGCTTACTGGAAAAAAACTCACATACATTCATAGAAATGTCATTGTTGAATATTTTGAAAAACATCAAAGCATTATCACAAGAAAAAGGGATGAAAGTGAGAAAGGAATTTAAAATTGCAAAGATCCCTTCTTGTAGACCCTTAATTTCAACAGAGTTAAACATGTCTACAGCCAAAAAGCCCTGTGTCAACTGCATCTCAGTGAGTAGTTTCATAACATCCCTTTAAGAGTGCTTCTTACAGCAGCCGTCTAGCCGCCTCTCTAGGTTGTAGACATCAATGAGATAGCGCATGTCTGTCAGAAGAACATCATTTCCTCTGGGGTAAGAGATGTCTGCAGATAAGTTGGGTTTTGGGGGTTAGCCAGCGGTAGTTGCACTATGTATTTCTTCCAGAAAGCTCAGTATTTTTAATTGCGGTCACCATGTCCCACTGGTTTGCTAATGCCCTCCATGCTGCTTCCTCTTATTCTCCTGAGGATAAAGAGGCTAACCTGTTTAAGAATCTCCCCACCACAAATAAATACTATCAAACGGATTTTAAAACCTCTGTGGTCGATCCTTTTGTGAAAGGCCTCACTATCTGTCGGTCTTTAGATGCGATTTGTCTACTTATTTATTTATTGCTTTCATGAATTATTCTATTTGGTCTCCAACATTTAAAAAATACCTAAATATTTTACAATCATTAAAGCTGGCTGGAGAGCTTTTAAAAAACATTGTTGCAACAGAGTTTCTAGCAAAAGGCTCCCTTTTGGTGATGTAAGGTTGAAATGTGACTGAATATAACAATTATAACTTTTCACTTGCAAAATAATTCATCTCTTGAGTAAACATTAGCTGTGCGTACATTTTTTAATAAGGAGAAAATATGCATAGCAACTCAGAAATGATAATGTGCGCCCAATAATGCATATCACACAAGGGAATATCATTGTTTTGCTCTGTATTGACAAGTTTTTTTTTTTTAATAGCAATTTCACTTAGAAAGGTCAAATTAAAGCCCCGCATTGTATTTAACTAACAGATTCGGTAACTATTCAAAATCAAAGTGAAGTTTCATTGGCACTATTTGTAAAAAGAGCCAAAGTATGTAGTGATGGAAGGCCTTTGAAAGTTGAGAGAGCAAGGTTTGATGACTAACACTGCAATTTAATTGTTTTGTGATGTTGTATAAGCTTCTAAATTTTTGTCCTTAAGTTGCCACATATATAAAACAGACATAATAATATTTGCTGTAACATAGTGGTCTTGTGAAATTAAGTAAGAAAATGTAAGTCAATTATCTAGCATATTGCCTGGCATGTAGAAGACAACAAATGTTAGCAAATAATGATTCTGGTAAAAAATAAACATATTTTTTCTTTAATTAGCAGTCCCATATATTTAACTGCAAATTAGGGTTGACCTAGGGGCAACCAATACCATTACTGAAAAGTAATAAATAAATAACACTAACATGCAAAGCTAGGGCCATGAAAAGAATCACAGGTATTCATCAATAGTTGTGAATCTGAATCAGTGTTTAATGTCATTAATCATGGCTAAGATATCTGAGTTTAGCCCTGGTGTGTTAACAAACTAGCCCAGACTCTTTACATCTTTAGATGGAAAAGATCTTTGGGTGGAAAGGAAAATATATAGTAGTTAAATGTATATGCATAGGTTTTGGGGGCCAAACTCTATAGATTCTAGTCCTGCTTTTAACATCAATAGCTGTATAACCTGGAGCAAATCTCCTGGTCTCTCTGTGACTCAGTTTCCTTCTCTGTGAAGCTATGATAAAGGTAGTATATGCTTCATAGGATTTTTTTTCAGGAGGATAAAGGCAGAGAAAGAGGGAGAGAGAGACACCCAAGCAAGCCCTACACTATCAGAGCAGAGTCCAATGAGGGGTTCTGTCTCACCAACTGTGAGATCATGACCTGAGTGGAAACCAAGAGTCAGACACTTAACTGACTAAGCCACCCAGATGCCCCTATTTCATAGGATTTTTGAGGGTATTAAATTAGTTGAGGGTAATAAATATTTAAAATAGTATCTGGCAGGAAGTAAGAAGTTAATTTACTATTATCTATAAAAAAAGATAAGCCGTAGGTATCAAAAGTTTCCTCTAGCTCTGAGATTCTATAATCACATGATTTGGATTGTATTTTTACCTTTCCCCACTAACATGAATTTTTCTGAATCTGACAGCCCTCCCTCATTTTATTTCCTTTCACATTACTCTCTTTTTGAAGCCTGAGGATAAATATTGGAGAAAGCTTGCCTCCCTGTTCCTATTTTAACATACATATTATAGAATTAAATGTGTATGCTATGTCTGAACATTGCCATGATTTAGGTATTATTAGCCTATTGTTTAGAGCATCAGTTCTATTACCACAAAATTTAAATATACACCTACCAGCAAAATAGAATAGTACACTATTTCATTCTTCTCTCTGTGGCATTGAATGAACTAACATGGAATCAAGGGAAGGAGCACCAGAGCTGTTTCAGGAAATTTAATTGCTCCCTAGTGGATCCAAATGCCCCTTGCATTTGTATATTCCGATGCATATGAACTTTTCCCTAAACTTTCATTATCTTGGCCAAATTTCCTTTTAATCTTAGCAAACTGTTTCACCCTTGAATAGGAGATTTGTGCATTGCAGGGTATAGAGGATATCTCAGAGAAATCTGGGACAGTAAGAAACAAAGGAGCGATGTTTGCAAGAACTTGCTAGTAGCATAGTGTCAGCAATGATGACTATGAATTTAATAAATATGTTAAGCTTTTTCCTAGCAGTGATTGATCAAGTCATACTGTTTTATATTCCATATTAGTAGTCATTGACATCAAGATTCTCAGTCTGTTTTGTACTCCTTTCTACTCACTTCATCTTATTTTCTTGCAATCTGTCCTCTTGGTGGCCCATTTCTCATCTTTTGCTCAAATACATTTTGACATATGTCAGGTTATATCACTCATTATCACCACAGCAATGGTCCCAATCCATGCCCCTATGAAATCTTCATTAACTACTTTGCAAAAACTAAAGCAGAAAAATAACAGAGGGTTTCACTTCATCAGTCATAGATTACACAGCCATGTATACACACGATGCTAACTTTATGTCCTGTATGTCATTTCTTATACACTTAGTCATCTTACCTACACAAAGCATACACATCAACAATCAAAAATATAAAAATTTTTAAAGACTACATTCACTTTTACATTTATGTGCACTCTCTCCTAAGATTCCACTTACCCAAGAGTAAAGGCAAAATTAAATTATAGACATAGAAATCTATACACAGGGGAGAACAATTGAGTAGAGAGAAAAATACAGTGGGTAAAGTATTTAAAGAATATTTATAGGTTAGAAAGCAGATAGAGAAATGGAAAATGTTTTATGATAGAGGAGGAAGCTACAGTATAATTACCAATAGAAGAACATAACTGCAAGAAATTAATCAATTTGCAGCTAGAACCCCAGTAAGACAAGAAATAAATATGAAGCTCAAAACAGAGAAACCTGGTCAAGAATCTAGATAGAGTCAGGTGATTAATACCCATGTCTCCCTTACCCCTCAAAACATACATATGAAACACAGTGCTATGTTTCTGGGAAAAAAAATTAACACTGACAGACTTTTTTGGTCTCAAGGACACCAGGCTCAGTAGAGAGTTGGGGTGCAGGGCCAAAAGTACAATATGTAGAGATCTGGTGCTGACCGGTACAAACTCCAGACCCTCTCAGTGTGTGTCCTTTATTCTACTTATAAGAACACCTGCTTCAAGGTGTATAAACCCAAGTGGATGACCGAAAAATTCTTATCTCGAAAAACTCAAGTGTTCCAAATAGCAACACTGGAGATGACCTCCAGTGATCAAGTTTGCTTATCCCTGGATCATTCATGGTAACAGTCAACAAGCCCCATGCGTTTGAGGGAAGACTTTGGCCTAAAAAAGAGATACCATGGGGCGCCTGGCTGGCTCAGTCCATTAAGTGTCTGACTTCAGCTCAAGTCATGATATCACAGTTCATGAGTTCAGGGCTGCATCCGGCTCTGTGCTGACATCTCAGAGCCTGGAGCCTACTTCAGATTCTCTGTGCCCCTCTCTCTCTGCTCCTCCCCTGATCTCACTTTGTCTCTCTCTGTCTCTCAAAAATGAATAAATGTGTTTTTTTTAATTAAAAAAAATTTTTAAAGAGAGAGGCCGGAGGACACAATAGAGGCAAGAAACTTTGGGGAAATAGACACAAAATAGAGAGCAGGAAACTTAAGTGTATAATTAGTATCCTGAAAAAAAGAAGATATTCCATCCATGAAATGAATGCAGGGTGCTATTAATTTAAGAGAAATAACCAGGAAAAAGAAACAGCTCTTGAAAATTAAAAACAGGATCACTGAAATTAAATACTACTGCTACTCCTTCTACGAATCATGGTAATAGAAAGCTCAGAAGATTTATAGAATCTCCCAAAAGTAGAATAAACCAGCTTTTAAATGTTAAAAGCAAAATTAAAAAGTGTTTTAAATTAACTATTTAATCAAGAGTATCCCAAATCCAACTAATGGAATAAAGAAAATAGAAAAAACAACCATACAGCAAAGTTGCTCATAACTGCAGGTTTTCTCCAAACTGAAAATCCAAATACTGCTACTACTAATAATAAATTCTTTACTTACTGTTACTTCATGAGCTTTGTATGCATTTATGATAATTTAATAATACATTTAATCCTCACAATGCTGTTAGGAGATAGATATTATCAATGTAAATGCCATTTTATAGATGAAGAAACTGAGCACTAAGACATCAAGTGAAATGTCCAAAGTTATGCAGCTGACAAGCGGTGGATGTGGGTGTTGAATCCAGGCAATCTGGCTCTAGACTCCATATGCATAACTACTTAGTGCTCAGTTTCTTCATCTGTAAAATGAGATTGATATTGATAATATCTATCTCCTAATGACATTATGAGGATTAAATGTATAATTATTATTAAATTATTATAAAATGCATACAAAGTTCATGAAGTAACATCTTAAAGTAAAGAATTGATTATCATTACAACTATAGTAAAAATTTTGGAGGTGGGGTGAGAAGAGTTTGCATACAAAGTGTCAGGAACTGCAATGGTATCAGCTTTTATAAACAAGACACTAGAAAAAAATTAAACCATGCTTTCTTAAATTCGAGGGGAAAATATTTTTTAAAGTTTACTTATTTTGAGAGAGAGAGAAAGAGAGCACATGCACAGGGGAGGGGCAGACAGAGAGGGAGAGAGAGAGAATCCCACGCAGGCTCTGCACTATCAGTGTGGAGTCTGATGTGGGGCTCAAACCCATGAACCCTGAGATCATGACCTGAGCTGAAACCAAGAGTCAGAAGCTTAACCGACTGAGCCACCCAGGTGCCCCAAGGGGAAAATATTTTTAACTTAGAATCCTTTAGAAGCCAAGCTAACATTTAAAGTGTGAGGGGTAGAACAAAAGTGTTTTTAGAACTTCAAAATTATCACATTTTTGTTGTTTTGTTTTGTTTTAAACACCCATGCATTCTTATTTAAGAAAGCCCTGGAAGACATACTATCTCAAAACAAGAAGATAAATGAAGAAGAAGATACTGAGAGGCCATAATCAAGAGCTCTGATAAAGGAGAGTAGTAAAGTCAGCCCAGGATAGTAGCTGTGCATTAGGCCCACAAGGAAGGCGAGTAGATTTGTGAGTGAATCAGATGTATATCAGAAAGAAATTGTTAGAAAAATAAATAGAACTGGTAAGTTATTTCATGTCTTGGACCATCTGGAATATTGTGGAAAGGGGTCTAATCCATGAGTCTGAGTATTATGGAAGATCCACTATAAATAAAAGATAAGTGAACTTAAAAAATATACGCACACAAAACTAAGATAAAAATAGGGAGGCAAACCATAAGAGACTCTTAACTATAGAGAACAAACTGAGGGTTGGTGGAGGGGAGGTGGATGGGAGGATGGGCTAAATGGCTAAATAGGTGATGAGCATTAAGGAGGGCACTTGGGACGGAGTACTAAGTGTTATATGTAAGTGATGAATCACTAACTTCTACTTCTGAAACCAATACTATACTATATGTAAAATAACTTGAATTTAAATAAAATCTGGGCAGAAAAAATACACAAATATTAATTGCCAGAAAACCAACAACAGGTACACGACAAAAAAAAAAAAAAATCATGCTGTGTATGTTGGCTCAGAAGTGAACACCACTTACAAAATTATAGTAACGTAAGTATTCAGTATTTATTTGACCAAATCCCTGCTGTAACTCCCCCAAAGACGGGAGGAAGGGTGTGGAAAATTGGCACCTCCCATAATAAGATGTTGTTGGCTAATGTCTGATGCTGAGCTAAGAAGACAGGAAATAGTTAGTATTTAGAAATAGAGTGTTAAATAACAGAAGAAAACACTAAACAAGTTAATATTTGTTGCTGGGTAGCATGATGGAAGTCAGAGATAATGGAAATGTGTTCTTATCAAGTTTTGTAGTGTGACTTGAAATTTTAAAATATGTGCCTGTATTAAATGGATACAGTTATAGATTAATTGTTAAATAATATTTTATGAAAACCTTCTGACTCTCTGATGTAAGTCTCCTTCAACTCTAGAACCCTCTCATTTTAGCGAAATAGTTCATATATTAGTTTTACCACCTCTATCTCTGACCAGCTTTTAGGCTTCAGATTCTCTCATAAATTCCCTTTTCTTTTATTTCAGGACCTGCCAAAGACCCTGTGGATTATAACAGCAGGTCTTTCCCATTAATGCTACTGGCAGAAATGCCCAAAATATTCCTGATTGATTGAAGCCTGGTTTGCTAGTCCCTCACTTTCGGAACACTAAATTCCTTTGCAAATTAAAAACAAACACAGCTGAACTATCTTATGTTTAATTTAGCCTAGCCCAGATTAATGGAACTTCAGGCAATTTGGAACCCTTAGGAACTTTTCTGGGATAATTATAAGAATATACATATTAGCACCAAAGTTTCTTCTTTAAATCATTATTTTAAATACCACATTTATAAATTCTAAGTTGCTAGGTTTTGGAGTGGGTTTCTATTTTGGTGAGGGGGACATTGAGAGTATAGAAATATAGAGTGAATAATAAATAAAATGGATTATTGTCACAAAGAAGCCCCTCTCTAAAAAATTACATCAGGGGCACCTGGGTGGCTCAGTCGGTTAAGTGTCAGAATTCAGCTCAGGTCATGATCTTGCCTTTTGGTGTTCAAGCCCCATGTCGGGCTCTGTGCTGACAGTTCAGAGCCTGGAGCCTACTTCTGATTCTGTGTCTCCCTCTCTCTCTGCCCTTCCCCTGCTTGTGTTCTGTCTCTCTCACTCTCTCTCAAAAATTATTAAACGTTAAAAATTCTTTTTAATTTCATCAGATTTGCTTACAAATTTTTGTCACAAATAAGTACTAATTGCTAACACACAGGTCACTATACATATAGTATACACCATGCACACACATGCATACATATATAGTATTATTTATTTGATGCAGCTGAAATGACGGTCTCTGCTTTTTTCCCTCCTCACTGTATTAAACACATATAAAA
This sequence comes from Leopardus geoffroyi, assembly GCF_018350155.1. NCBI lineage: Eukaryota > Metazoa > Chordata > Mammalia > Carnivora > Felidae > Leopardus > Leopardus geoffroyi. The sequence goes on from NC_059328.1 coordinate 90,708,685, forward strand.
GCTTTCCATTGGTTCCAGGACTGTAGCTGCAATGTACATCTTATTTCATGGATATGGCAATGTTTAACATTCTGGCTGTTTAATATAATCTTCCTTATGTGCTTGCACAAAAATAAATAAATAAATAATAATAAAAAATGAACAAAAACAGATGCCAAAGTCCCATCCTATTTTATCAAGCTTATAACAACGTAGTCTGGGGAGCTATTACAGTCTCACTCATGACTATGTCACAGAATGCCTGTAACTCTCCCTTTGGCCCTGCTCTTTAAACACACACACACATACACACACACACATACACACACACGCGCGCATGCACACACACACACACATTAACTTTCTGCTGTGGCTATTGGGCTCTCCTACAATTTATTACAAAATATTGCCCAGTGGAAGAAAAAACACAACTATTTCCCTAAAGATTATAATATTCAAGGTTCTACATTACTTCCAGAGTCTCTATATATCCCTGTTTGCCTGAGAAAGTCCCAGTTTATATGATTTCCAGCAAAATTTAAAATAACAACCAATTTCACTGACAAAATTTGCTTGGTTCAAGTTTTTACGTGTTGCATATTTAAGGAGGTAGTGGATCCAGGTCTGGTCCTTAGTTTTTAAAGGATGGAATATGTGACTACTCTAGATCCCTGAAAGAGATACAATCTAGAGTTTGAAAAGGTAAAAAGAAGCAAGCAAAGGAAGATAAGTAAACACATTTCAAATACACTTGAATCAAGGGGACCAATAAGAAATATTAACAAATTGAATCCTGACATCGGACTTAAGACAAAATCTGTTTTCAGCCTGATTTAAGATTGTTAGCTTGCAACGGGAGAAGTCTTTGATTGACAAGAGCAGATTTACAAACTGATGCTTTGATTAATCAGTGAGGAATCTAACCTCGCAGGATATCTTGTGTAAGAATTGTGGAAAGGGCTGACGAACTGTAACCATTCTGCTTTGAGCAGAACTTGCTGCCATATTGGCATCACCTTCTACTTCAACAACCACAAAATATGCTGTAGGAATACAGAGGAGGGGACAGGTCACTTACCAGAATAGAACCTGGAGATACAGAAAAGCTTTCTGAGGAAAAGAGAAAAACATTTTATCTAAATATTTAAAGATGAATAGAAGTTTGCCATATCAGGGAAGGAGAAGTCAAAGGCTATTTCAGACCCATCTTAATCCAGGAGCATGACTAGACATGTTGTACGTGCCCAGACCCATCAAACCACACTCAGGACACAACAACTGCCATGACCTTATTTTCACAGGCAAGATTTTGTTCATCTAAACACTATCACACTACACCTCAGTGGCCGGCAGAATCTGTAAGCTATCTGCCAGTATGTATTGCCTCCTTGTTCTTTAATTTTAAAATAATATAAACACATGGTTTTCCAGTTTCAGTCCCGATCCTCCCCTGTCACTAGCTGAAACCATGTGACTTTGTTATATAAATGGAAGGGTTAAGTTACGTGGTGCTTCTGGGAGATGCTCACTTTGAAAGGTAAGGAGTGTACTATTTTCTCCCCTACTTCCATTTTTCTACCTGTACTGGGAATGTGGTTGGGAGCCTGGGGTCCTAGCAGGCAATTTGAACCATAAGAACAAGAGCCACTTGCAGGGAGAGTGGAGCAATGAGCCGAATGTACCTGGAGCCATCCTCTCAGTCCTGAATTCCCTATTCCTGTAATTATTTCAATCAAAAGGAAATTAAGTACATCTCATGTTCGACTCGCTGTTATATTAGCCAAACCTAATTTTAATTGATAAACGTTCTTAAGAGTTGTCATCAATTTAAGGGGATCATTGATACAAATGGCCTCACATCACCTCCAGTTCATCTCCAAAAACTGTACCTGAAAATTGAGTCATAGCGAACTAAAAATATTTTTAATTACGTTTTCGGTTAAATGGTTGTATTCCAAAGCACATCCCTTCTCATTTTTAGGAGAGTTAGAATATTCAGCTCTATTTATGGTACATTTGTAGGGGGAAAAAGCATTCAAAAGCCTCGTGTTTAATGACACAGAGAAATAGCAATCACTTTTTAAAGATGTTGTGGGAGCATAGATTTTAAATCAAAACAAAAATGCCATTTCGAGCTGGGATGGACAATCCTCAGAAGGATTAGGATTTGGGTTCTAATTTGCAAGCAGGGCTTCTGTTTGGATTAGGATTTGACTCCAATTTCCCTTTATGGATTTAGGTAAAGCTTTTATTAATCACTCATCCTAAAGAATGACTTGAGTCTGAGGGATGGAACAATAGATATACATTTATTTAATAAACTTGAACAAATGAAAAATCTAAGAGTGAGTCTGGCTCTTATACCTGAGCTTTCTGCCTCTTAGATGCCAGATGCTTTTGAAGAAAGCATGTAATTTTTTTAAATATGAAATTTATTGTCAAATTGGTTTCCATACGACACCCAGTGCTCATCCTAACAGGTGCCCTCCTCAATAACCATCACCCACTTTCCCCGCCCTCCCACCCCCCCATCACCCCTCAGTTTTTTCTGTTTTTAAGAGTCTCTTATGGTTTGGCTCCCTCCCTCTCTAACTTGTTTTGCCCCTTTCCCTCCCCCATGGTCTTCTGTTAAGTTTCTCAGGATCCACATAAGAGTGAAAACATTTGGTATCTGTCTTTCTCTGTATGACTTATTTCACTTAGCATAACACTCTCAAATTCCATCCACATTGCTACAAAAGACCATATTTCATTCTTTCTCATTGCCCTGTAGTACTCCATTGTGTATATAAACCACAATTTCTTTATCCATTCATCAGTTGATGGACATTTAGGCTCTTTCCATAATTTGGCTATTGTTGAGAGTGCTGCTATAAACATTGGGGTACAAGTGCCCCTATGCATCAGCACTCCTGTATCCCTTGGGTAAATTCCTAGCAGTGCTATTCCGAGGTCATAGGGTAGATCTATTTTTAATTTTTTTGAGAAACCTCCACACTGTTTTCCAGAGTGGCTGTACCAGTTTGCATTCCCACCAGCAGTGCAAGAGGGTTCCCATTTCTCAACATCCTCTCCAGCATCTATAGTCTACTGATTTGTTCATTTTAGCCACTCTGACTGGTGTGAAGTGGTATCTCAGTGTGGTTTTGATTTGTATTTCCCTGATGAGGAGTGACGTTGAGAATCTTTCATGTGTCTGTTGGCCATCTGGATCTCTTCTTTAAAGAAGTGTCTATTCATGTTTTCTTCCCATTTCTTCACTGGATTATTTGTTTTTCAGGTGTGGAGATTGGTGAGCTCTTTATAGATTTTGGATACTAGCCCTTTGTCCGATATGTCATTTGCAAATATCTTTTCCCATCCCATCAGTTGCCTTGTAGTTTTGTTGATTGTTTCCTTTGCTGTGCAGAAGCTTTTTATCTTCATGAGGTCCCAGTAGTTCATTTTTGCTTTTAATTCCCTTGCCCTTAGGGATGTGTCAAGTAAGAAATTGCTGTGGCTGAGGTCAGAGAGGTTTTTCCCTGCTTTCTCCTCTAGGGTTTTGATGGTTTCCTGTCTCACATTCAGGTCCTTTATCCATTTTGAGTTTATTTTTGTGAATGGTGTGAGAAAGTGGTCTAGTTTCAACCTTCTGCATGTTGCTTTCCAGTTCTTCCAGCACCATTTGTAAAAGAGACTGTCTTTTTTCCATTGGATATTCTTTCCTGCTTTGTCAAAGATGAGTTGGCCATACGTTTGTGGGTCTAGTTCTGGGGTTTCTATTCTATTCCATTGGTCTATGTGTCTGTTTTTGTGCCAATACCATGCTGTCTTGATGATTACAGCTTTGTAGTAGAGGCTAAAGTCTGGGATTGTGATGCCTCCCACTTTGGTCTTCTTCTTCTTCAGTATTACTTTGGCTATTCAGGGTCTCTTGTGGTTCCATACAAATTTTATGATTGCTTATTCTAGCTTTGAGAAGAATGTTGGTGCAATTTTGATTGGGATTGCTTTGAATGTGTAGATTGCTTTGGGTAGTATTGACATTTAACGATCTTTATTCTTCCAATCCATGAACATGGAATGTTTTTCCATTTCTTTGTATCTTCTTCAAATTCCTTCATAAGCTTTCTATAGTTTTCAGCATACAGATCTTTTACATCTTTGGTTAGATTTATCCCTAGGTATTTTATGATTCTTGGTGCAATTGTGAATGGGATCAGTTTCTTTATTTGTCTTTCTGTTGCTTCATTATTAGTGTATAAGAAAGCAACTGATTTCTGTACATTAATTTTGTATCCTGAGACTTTGCTGAATTCATGTATCAGTTCTAGCAGACTTTTGGTGGAGTCTATGGGGTTTTCCATGTATAATATCATGTCATCTGCAAAAAGTGAAAGCTTGACTTCATCTTTGCCAATTTTGATGCCTTTGATTTCCTTTTGTTGTCTGATTGCTATGTTAAACACTATGTTAACAGCGGTGAGAGTGGACATCCCTGTCGTGTTCCTGATCTCATGGAGAAAGCTCTCAGTTTTTTCCCATTGAGGATGATATTAGCTGTGGGCTTTTCATAAATGGCTTTTATTATGCTTAAGTGTGTTCCTTCTATCCCAACTTTCTCAAGGGTTTTTATTAAGAAAGATGCTGAATTTTGTCAAATGCTTTTTCTGCATCAATTGACAGGATCATATGGTTCTTATCTTTTCTTTTATTAATGTGATGCATCACATTGATTGATTTGTGAATGTTGAACCAGCCCTGCTGCCCAGGAATGAATCCCACTCGATCATGGTGAATAATTCTTTTTATATGCTGTTGAATTCAATTTGCTAGTATCTTGTTGAGTATTTTTGCATCCATATTCATCAGAGATATTGGCCTGTAGTTCTCTTTTTTGTTGGGTCTCTGTCTGGTTTGGGAAGCAAAGTAATGCTGGCTTCATATTATGAGTCTGGAAGTTTTCTTCTCTTTCTATTTTTTTGGAACAGCTTGAGAAGGATAGGTATTATCTCTGCTTTAAATGTCTGGTAGAATTCCCCTGGGAAGCCATCTAGTCCTGGACTCTTACTTGTTGGGAGATTTTTGATAACTGATTCAATTTCTCCACTGGTTATGGGTCTCTTCAAGTTTTCTATTTCTTCCTGTTTGAGTTTTGGAAGGGTGTGGGTGCTTAGGAATTTGTCCATTTCTTCCAGGTTGTCCAATTTGTTGGCATATAATTTTTCATAGTATTCCCTGATAATTGCTTGTATCTCTGAGGGATTGGTTGTAATAATTCCATTTTCATTCATAATTTTATCTATTTGGGTCATCTCCCTTTTCTTTTTGAGAAACCTGGCTGGAAGTTTATCAATTTTGTTTATTTTTTCAAAAAACCAACTCTTGGTTTCATTGATCTGCTCTACAGTTTTTTTAGATTCTATATTGTTTATTTCTGCTCTGATTTTTATTATTTCTCTTCTTCTGCTGGGTTTGGGGTGTCTTTGCTGTTCTGCTTCTATTTCCTTTAGGTGTGCTGTTAGATTTTGTATTTGGGATTTTTCTCGTTTCTTGAGATAGGCCTGGATTGCAATGTATTTTCCTCTCAGGACTGCCTTCGCTGCATCCCAAAGCGTTTGGATTGTTGTATTTTCATTTTCGTTTTTTTCCATATAATTTTTAATTTCTTCTCTAATTGTCTGGTTGACCCTTTCATTCTTTAGTAGGGTGTTCTTTAACTTCCATGCTTTTGGAGGTTTTCCAGACTTTTTCCTGTGGTTGGTTTCAAGCTTCATAGCATTGTGGTCTGAAAGTATGCATGGTATGATCTCAATTCTTGTCTACTTATGAAGGGCTGTTTTGTGACCCAGTATGTGATCTATCTTGGAGAGTGTTCCATGTGCACACAAGAAGAAAGTATATTCTGTTGCTTTGGGATGCAGAGTTCTAAATATATCTGTCAAGTCCATCTGATCCAAGTGTCATTCAGGGCCCTTCTTTCTTTATTGATCCTGTGTCTAGATGATGTATCCATTGTTGTAAGTGGAGTATTAAAATCTCCTGCAATTACCACATTCTTATCAATAAGATTGCTTATGTTTGTGATTAATTGTTTTATATATTTGGGGGCTCCTGTATTTGGCGCATAGACATTTATAATTGTTAGCTCTTCCTGATGGATAGACCCTGTGATTATTATATAATGCCCTTCTTCATCTCTTGTTACAGCTTTTAATTTAAAGTCTAGTTTGTCTGATATAAGGATGGCTACTCCAGCTTTCTTTTGACTTCCAGTAGCATGATAGATAGTTCTCCATCCCCTCACTCTCAATCTGAAGGTGTCCTCAGTCTAAAGTGAGTCTCTTGTAGACAGCAAATAGATGGGTCTTGTTTTTTTTATCCATTCTGATACCCTATGTCTTTTGGTTGGCGCATTTAGTCCATTTACATTCAGTGTTATTATAGAAAGATATGGGTTTAGAGTCATTGTGATGTCCATAGGTTTCATGCTTGTAGTGATGTCTCTGGTACTTTGTGGTCCTTGCAACATTTCACTCACAGAATCCCCCTTAGGATCTCTTGTAGGGCTGGTTTAGTGGTGATGAATGCCTTCAGTTTTTGTTCGTTTGGGGAAATCTTTATCTGTCCTTCTATTCTGAATGACAGACTTGTGGATAAAGGATTCTCGGCTGCATATTTTTTCTGTTCAACACATTGAAGATTTCCTGCCATTCCTTTCTGGCCTGCCAAGTTTCAGTAGATAGGTCTGCCACTACTCTTATGGGTCTACCTTTGTAAATTATAGCTTGTTTATCCCTAGCTGCTTTTAGAATTTTCTCTGTATCCTTGTATTTTGCCAGTTTCACTATGATATGTGTTGCAGAAGATCGATTCCAGTTACGTCTGAAGGGAGTTCTCTGTGCCTCTTGGATTTCGATGCCTTTTTCCTTCCCCAGATCAGGGAAATTCTCAGCTATGATTTCTTCAAATACACCTTCAGCACCTTTCCCTCTCTCTTCCTCTTCTGGAATCCCAATTATGCATATGTTATTATGATCAATTGTGTCACTTAGTTCTCTAATCTCCCCTCATACTCCTGGATTTTTTAATCTCTCTTTTTCTCGGTTTCCTTTTTTCCATTATTTTATCTTCTAATTCACCTATTCTCTCCTCTGCCTCTTCAATCCAAGCTGTAGTCACCCTCATTTTATTTTGCAGCTCATTTATAGCATTTTTTAGCTTCTCCTGACTGTTTTTTGTCTCTTGATCTCTGTAGTAATAGATTCTCTGCTGTCCTCTATACTTTTTTCAAGCCCAGCGATTAATTTTATGACTATTATTTTAAATTCATTTTCTGTTACATTGCTTAAATCATTTTTGATCAATTTGTTAGCTGTCGCTACTTCCTGGAGTTTCTTTTGAGAAGAATTCTTACATTTCATCATTTTGGGTAGTCCCTGGAGTAGCGCAGAACTGCAGGGCTCTTCCTCCATGCTGTCTGGAGTAACTTGCATTGGTGGGTGGGGCCGCAGTCAGACCTGATGTCTGCCCCCAGCCCACTGCTGGGGCCACAGTCAGACTGGTGTGTACCTTATCTTCCCCTTTCCCAGGGCAGGACTTACTGTGGAGTGGTGTGTCCCCTGTATGGGCTACTTGCACACTTCCAGGCTTGTGGTGCTGTTTCGATGGGATTTGGCCAAGGGCGTATTAGCCGGGGTGGATTCACAAGGTGCACAGGGGCAAGAGGGGCAGGTTTCCCTTGCTTTGCTGTCAGTGGTCCCCTGCGGGAGGGGCCCTGCAGCACCAGGGGGGAGGCAGGCCCTCTGGAGGGGTGGGTCCACAGAAGCACATCTTTGGATGTTTGTGTAGTGCAAGCAAGTTCAGTGACAGGAACTAGTTCCCTTTGGAATTTTGGCTGGGGGATGGGAGAGGGAAATGGCGCTTGCCAGCACCTTTGTTCCCCCGCTGAACTGAGCTCTGTCTATCAGGGCTCAACAACTCTCCTTCTTGGAGTCCTCTCGCCCTCCCCACTCTCCAAGAGCAGAGCTGTTGACTTTTAACATTCCAGATGTTAAGTCCTGCTGGCTGTCAGGACTCACGCAGTCCAGCCCCTCCGCTTTTGCAAGCCAGACTCGGGGGCTCTGCCTTGCCGGTCGGGCTGCCCCTTCACCGCCCAGCTCCCTCCCGCCAGACCGTGTAGCGCACACTGCCTCTCTGCCCTTCCTACCCTCTTCCGTGGGCCTCTTGTCTACACTTGGCTCTGGAGAGTCCATTCTGCTGGTCTTCTGGCAGTTTTTTTGGGTTATTTAGGCAGATGTGGGTGGAATCTAAGCAATCAGTAAGATGAGGTGAGCCCAGCGTCCTCCTACGCCACCATCTTCCTCAAGTCTTGAAGGCATGTCATTTTTTAGGAGTTTATGATTCAATTTCGAATTCATTTAGAGGCATTACATTGCTAATTATATCCATATCGAACATTACTTGGAAGAACTTATTTTTTTAATCAAATTTTTAATGTGTCTATGTTTATATATATTATATTATTATATATCATATATTATATTATTAGGTAATATTTATTTATATTTATGCATGCATGCATAGATATAAGATAAATATTCAAAGAATTCTAGATAAGCAAAATTTTGTATAATGAAATTATGGTAATCATCAAAGATAACATATCTGTGATAATACAAATTCTCATGTAACTGTTAATTCAGAGATCAAGCCAGGGACAATTGGTGCCTACCTTCCTCCCAGCCCACTGTCAAACAGGGGCATGCTAAAAGTCTTCTGTGTATGGAGAGAAGGTAAAGGCAAAGCCATGAGGTCAGAGGGGAAAAGGGTGAGTAATTCTGTCTCAGAAAGCAAGGGATGGCCCATGGTAGGACTTAGCTTTCCCCAAATTCTCTCAACCCAAATCTGCCTGAATGAGAGATGACTTCCAGCTACTATGAGGAATTCTAATGTTGCTACTGACTAGTAACTTCCAATCAGCCCAGAACCTAGGTCCTCCCTGGCAATTATAGCAAGGCACACAAGAAACGCTAGAAGGCACTGAATAGCCAGGAATAGAATAAAGCTTGATCTATAGATGGAACTCAGGAATTCCAGCAGGCCAGTTTGAGGGCCAGTCCCTGACAGTTATTTCATTAACCTCTTAATAGTGATTGACTCTTTGGACCACATTTATTGTACTCTGATGGAGTTGCACTGTATTGAGAAGAATGGCAAACCTCTTGTGAATTACACATTGCCCATAATTTCCTGTGAGTTGTTGTAAATACATATGCCTGAGTCCACCGCAGGAAATTCTGATTAGTGTGTCTTAATGGAGACCAGGCGTCTTTATTTCAGAAGCTCCTCCCACTAAATCTGCTGCTTATACATATTTAGAACCACAAGTGCAAATTATTGTTTTATGAACAAATTGTGTCTTCTCCACAAGATGGAAAATTCCTTAAGTTTTAAGACCTGACTTTATATTTCTCTTGGTTACCCAACAGCAGCTAAGTCAATGCTGAGCATATAATGCCACTCTAATAATGTGATGCAGTGGCTCCATCTTACAGATTATTTTCCAACCCAGTCACCTATCCCTGAGTATCTCTCTGTCCTGGAATAGAGAAATGAAATAGCTATAGTTACATATGGTTATATAGCTGTATATAACTACATAATTATTACCATGAAACAGTAGTTATATGTATAACTATAACATGTATATAAATTTATATGGTGCAAGCCATTCAGCTATGGGAACCCTACCCAAGAGAATGGGATGCAATGAAGACAGTTTTCTATCAGCTATGTAATGTGATGAGAAGGCTGAGGAGCCTTGTACCCCAAGTTGTCACTGTAAAGAAAGCAATATTTAAGTGGTATTGAACACAGAGCGGATAAGGAATTAATAGACCATATGATAAGTAGTAAAAGTACTCAGCAAATGGTATGGAGTGGCCTGAAATGAGTAGAAAGATAGTGGGATGTAAAGCAGTAGCTAGAGCAGAAGAGATGAAAAAGTCAGGCAAAGGCTTTGGGCAAAGGCGGGCAGCATCCCTTCTTGGGTACTAGCAATGGGGGCTATTAATCCTGCAGTCCTACAGGAAAACTGAATAGTGACCTTGCTCAGAACCATAAAACTGGTGAGGTCTAAGGCATGTCAGACTATACACATGAACATAATAGGGGATTCTTACAAGTTTTGATGAAAGGGAACTCCTACACTGAACCAATAGGTACTTCCTATTGGTTCATGAGAATTGCTAAGAATTGAAATAAGAAATAATCTATGTGCCTGTGAATGTATTCAATAGGTAAAAATATCTGTCATATGAATGACATATGTTTTATAGAAATAGTGTTTTTTTTCCCCTGAAGAGCAATGTGGAATAGAGATTATTTGTTTCCTTTTTACCTTGCTTTGTATTAAAAGGGAACTACGGGATTAAAAATTATACTCCACAGACATGATACAACTTCATTACGTGTAAACATATTTGCTCATTTAGCTATTGTGCTTTGAAATATCTTTGTCTGTATGCTAAGAAACGAAATACAACATAGTGAGTCTCACAGCATACTTCAGTAGCTCATTCTTTCAATCCAACAAAGGAACCAATAATACTCTAATAAATAAATTTCTTTCTTTATCCTATGGGGCAGATTTTCTCTGTTGTGTTTTTCCTCCATTAAATATAAAAAGCTAAGGCCTCTCCCACTGTTTTCAGTTTGTTTTTGTTGAACTTCTGAGTGGATCTTTAAACATTTGACTCTAATTTTTTGTTCCATGTAAATCACATAGAATTATAATAACATGTTTGTATTGTAAGAAATAATGTTTGTTTCTGTATGCCTTCTACTCTTCACTTAATTGCAAATGATGTCATTAAGATTGTCTCTTTTCCATTCCTTTCTTTTCTTACTTATTCCAACCCATATACATTTTTTAGTTTTTATTTATTTATTTTGAAAGCATGCAAGTGGGGAAGGGACAGAGAGAGAGGGAGAGACAGAATCTCAAGCAGGCTCTGTGCTGTCAGCACAGAGCTCGAAACAGGGCTCAGTCCCACAAACCATGAGATCATGACCTGTGTCAAAATTAAAAGTCTGGCACTAAGCCGACTGAGCCACCCAGGCGCCCCTTAACCCATATACATTTTATAAAACCTCTGAATGGGGAAGAGGAGCTATCTTGATATATGCTGGTTTTTAGAGGAATAGTGGCTATATAGACTTTGGTTAAAAATATTTGCAACTGTTTTCTTGGCCATATTACGTAGTCATAGTGTATAGGTTTTTTTTTTCTACTTGATAGTTTCTGAACAAAGGAAATGTGGCTTCTAAGAGTATGGACTCTGGAGCCAGGCCTCCTGGATTCAAACTCTAGCTTTGTCGCTCAAGCTTTGTGAACTTGAACAACCTGGTTAATTTCCCTGGGCCTCAGTTTTATCATCTCTGAAATGAAGATTTTTTACAGAAACTCACCACATGAGACCTTCAGGGGTAAACCACATTAGCATTTGTCAAGTGATTGGAGTAGTGCCTGAAAAAAAATAAGTGTTATATGTATGTTTAAATAAAATGTTATATGCTTGAAAAAGGCATAGGTGTTGCCAAATAATTGAAAAGATATATCTTGATCTCTGCCCTCAGTTCTTGGCACGGAGCTCTTAAACCCTTGGAATTATCTGGGTGATCGAATTGTCTTTTGTTCAGATGAGATAATGCTTGGTGGACTCCTGCAGAGGGGCTGAATGAGGGATAGTCATGAAAGATCTGCCATGATTAGCAGCTTGGAACTTCCATCCCCACACCCTATCCTCCAGGAAGGGGAGAGGGGCTGGGAATTGCGTTAATAATCTGTCATGCCTACTTGCTGAGACCTCCATAAAAATTTCAGAAGCATAGGGTTTGGAGAGCTTCTGGACTGCAGAACACGTGGAGAGGCTGGCAGGGTGGTACTCCTGGAAGATGATGGAAGTTTTTCACCCCTCCTCCTACACTTTGACCTTGCATCTCTTCCAACTGGATGTTCATCTGGATCCTTTATCATATCCTTTTATAATGAACCAGCAAAGATAAGTAAGTGTTTTTCTGAATTCTGCGAGCCATTCTAGCAAATTATCAAATTCAAGGAACCCTGATTTATAGCCAGTCAGTGAGAAGTACAGGTGAAAACCTGGGACCTGCCACTGGCATCTGAAATGGGATGAGGGGCAGCCTTTGTAAGGCTGACTTAACCTTAACCTTAACCTTAACCTTAACCTTAACCTTAACCTTAACCTTAGCCTTAACCTTAACCTTAGCCTTAACCTGTGGGATCCGATGCTATCTCCAGGTAGACAGTGTCAGAATTGAGTTAAATTATAGGGTACTTGGCTGGTGTCTGAGAATTGCTTGATGTGAGGGAAAAGTCCCAAACATATTGTAAGTATATGAGGAAAGGAGAAACACAAGAAGTAAGATTTATCAACAAAAACGCTATATAATTTTAGATAAAATATACTCGCCAAATGCTTCTCCTAATATTATTTGAAACAGTGCATTCTTGGGGCGCCTGGGTGGCGCAGTCGGTTAAGCGTCCGACTTCAGCCAGGTCACGATCTTGCGGTCCGTGAGTTCGAGCCCCGCGTCGGGCTCTGGGCTGATGGCTCAGAGCCTGGAGCCTGGTTCCGATTCTGTGTCTCCCTCTCTCTCTGCCCCTCCCCCGTTCATGCTCTGTCTCTCTCTGTCCCAAAAATAAATAAACGTTGAAAAAAAAAATTAAAAAAAAAAAAAAAGAAACAGTGCATTCTTCCATAACTATAATTATCATTTGATTCCCCAAGATTGAGGACTTCCAGTAACGTGATGTTAAAAGCAACACTAGAATAACATGTCTGTAGGTGAATATTTAACCTATTTGTCATACTTATCATAGGGTCAATTTCTGTATGTGAGATTTGTAATCACAGCATATACATTTCTAAGGCTTCAGATGCTGACTACAGATTTGCCATTAATGGTTGTGACAATTGGACTTCCCCTGGTAGTTTACAAGAGAATATCAAGTTGTAGCCACTTGCTCACTAACACTGGGAATTTTCTTTTAAACACTTCATTTTGAAAGAAATTTAGAATCACATAGACTTAAAAATTCAGTGTAGACAAGCTTGTGTACTCTTCACCCATACTTATATTCTTTGGTATTTTATACTAGCGATTGAATATTAATTCTCCCTAACTTGGTATGCATGTTAACCAAGTGATAAATAAAATGTTATTTATTTAAAGCGCCCGTAATTGAGAGACGCCTGGGTGGCTCAGTCAGTTAAGCCTCTGACTTCTACTCAGGTCATGATCTCATGGTTCGTGAATTCGAGGCCAGCAACACGCTCTGTGCTGACAGCTTGGAGCCCGGAGCCTGCTTCGGATTCTGTCTCTGTCTCGCTGCTCCTCCCCTGCTCTCTCTCTCTCTCTCTTTCTCTCTCTCTCAAATATAAAATAAACAAAAATAAAAATAAAAATAAAATAAAATAAAATAAAATAAAGTGTTCATAATCGAACTAAATGTTTCAGGTGTTAGAATTGCTTCCAAAACCTCAAACAGCACCTGAACATGTTACAACAGGCAATTGTATAAAAGCCAGCTTTTAGACCATAGAGTGGAAATGAAAGCCAATTATATGATCACATTTGTAACGTTGTGTTCAGTTCTAGAAAGCACACTGTAGAGCAAATACTGAAATGTTGAAGAAAGTGAGTAATGGATGAATGATAAAAGGGATAGATGAAACAGAGATGATCATAGGAGAAAAATAAAAATTGGAGGAGACATAACTTGATCTTAACAATTATCATAAAGTGATATTGGCATTTGTAGGAGTATGTTGCATTTGCAAAGATAATTATAGCCAATACATATACGTTATTCCAGGCATATTGTTTATTTCATATACAAATAAAATCTTCATTATTATTTTGCATAACAGACTCCATTGAGTAGAGGCGTATAAACAGGAATAATAATAGCATCTACCTCATAACAATTACATTCATCACCTAATGCAGTACCCAGTGTACAGCTGATACTCAGTAAGTAACAGCTACGTTATCTTATTTTTCTTCTTCTTCTCCTTCTCCTCCTCCTCCTTCTTCTTCTTCTTCTTCTTCTTCTTCTTCTTCTTCTTCTTCTTCTTCTTCTTGTGGTGATGTATCTACTGCTTTGGGAAATATTAGACCCAAAGGCTTTTTTAAGAGTGGACAGAGAATGTTAGTAGTAGACGGAAGATTAGACTGCATCAACATATTTCCATCCAGATCTTAGATTCCATTATTATAATTAGCATTTGATTTATATTCAATGAGATTATCATCAAAATGTCTCATAATTAATTTAATTCAGCTTTTTTTCAGCCTCCCTGAGAGAACTTTTTGATACGTCCTTTTCTTTTTGTCACTCTCTGGAGGAACAACCAAGCCAAAGAGAAAACATAACAAAAAGTGGTAAAAGATAAAAGAAGAAACAAAGAGATTGAATAATCCAAAAACTAGTGAATGGCTTCCTGAGACATTCAGGAATAATTCTGCTTTAGGGAAGGAAAAAAAAGACCATAAGTTATTTTGATGTTTCCACATGGTTGTGAAGGAATCATGCTGGACCAAACACATAATAATGTGTTTCTAATGCTCTTTCTTCCTCTTTGTGGAGACATCTTTCCTATTTTCCAACTTCTTTCATGGGCAGTCATAGTCACCCTAGCTGTCTGGGATCTTACTCTAATCAATCTATCTTGGCACCAATGGAGTCCTGAAACTGTCTCATCTTCCCTGATAAATTACCTGCATTCAACATTGTACTGAGTTGGAATAACCATTCTGATGAACTCTTGCTATGGCAATTCAGGTTTAATATGTTGCAAGTCAAGAATAATAGAATTAATTTGAACAAGTCCTTTCAGTCATAACAAAGTAAATATCAATAATGGAAATTCCAAGCAAGAACGGGGGCAGGTAGATAATATTGGAGGTGTGTCTTAATGCTAGACATAAAATTGTGTATTTATTAGAGGAAAGAAAATTTACTTGGGAGAATGGCAAGTTATGTTAAGAATAAAATTAAAAAGGGGCGCCTGGGTGGCTCAGTCGGTTAAGCATCTGACTTCAGCTCAGGTCATGATCTCACAGTTCGTGAGTTCAAGCTCTGCATTGGGCTCTGTGCTGACAGCTCAGAGCCTGGATCCTGCTTCGGATTCTGTGTCTCCTCCTCTCTCTGCCCCTCCCCTGCTCATGCTCTGTCTCTCTCTGTCTCTCAATAATAAATAAATGTTAAAAAATATTTTAAAAAAAGAATAAAATTAAATAAGGTACTGCTGGTGGACAAATAATATATTTATTAAGGTTACTTATTTCTTTCGAGAAAGAAAGCATGCACAGGAAGGGAAAGAGAGAGAGAGGGAGAGAAAGAATCCCAAGCAGGCTCTGCAGTGTCGGTGCACAGCCCGACATGGGGCTCAGTCTCACAACCGCGAGATCATGACCTGAGCCAAACTCAAGCGTTGGATGCTTAACCAACAGAGCCACCCAGGAACTTTGGTGGATAAATAATATTGAGTAGCCCCAATATAGGCATATTTAGTATGCATTTGGCAAAGGCCAGGTCTATAGTCAGAGTTCATTTGTTTCTCACTTGGTGCTGGGTGTTTTTCCACTGTTCTAGCTCTTCTGTGGATCTTGAGTACTTTGTATATTGATGCTTTCCACTTTAGACCAAAGTGGTATCAATGAGGAATCAATTTTGAATCTTTATCAATCTGACAAAGACTTGATATGATATCTGAATAATGGGAACATGTCTGGAAAGGTGCAGGCCCTGAACTTTGCAGGAATCAAGACCTTATAGCTTAGATCATCCCAAGTGCACACACACTCCCTGGAAGCTATCCCATGAAGAATTGATAACCGAGTACTATCAATACCTCTTGATAAAGATAACAGGTGCCTATGCTTAATTTAGTGCTTTGAGGGTCAGAGAAGGATAAAGCTGTCAAACATAATTCCTCATAATTTTCTGATTAATTAACTTCACTGTAATAATTCCAGGGCTGAGTCCCTTTCCATCAAAGATATAAAGATCTCTTTTTAAACTAATTTGCTGATGCTTTAATACAAAGTACCAATGTAGGAACACATAACCAACTGCCTAAAGTTATTTCAAAATATAATTTCACCCAAGAACAATGAAATGGGGAAAGCTTGACTAATGAATAAATATAATAATAGAACAAAAAATCACCATACAGAGAATTAAGTTTAATAAATTATTCCAAAAGAAAAGCCCAGGAGAATTAATATAATAAAGCTATTTTTTTATTGTAGAAATGAATTTCCCTACTTTTTATGCAATCAGTTGCCAAGTGTGGAAGAAAGAGTAAAAAACAAAAAAAAGCCCAACTATATCAAAGGTTATATAATGTTTATAACAGAGCGCATGTTCAACAGACTGATTGGCCTACGAATTTCAAGCAATTAAAATATGTGATGGGGGAGGGTCTTTCTCTGAAATTATCAAAGGTATTTAGACTTAGAACTTTCTAATAGGTAATTATAATTTCTTCATAGCTGGGTAAGTTGACAGGTAGGTTGGAAGAGTTAACATGAATCTCTTACAGGAGTAGAGAAATAGCAGTCAGGTGGGACTGAGGTATCCACTGCCACCATCCTTGCGACTCTGTACCTCAATAACTTGATCAAAACTCAAAGTTTTAGTGAGTTTTGGAAGTGAAACAAGGATGAATGCCACTGAAATAATTGTTATAAGAACATTTCCAAAGTAAGTAGAAAAAACTTTAGTATGTGCCTGCCCTAGGATTTTTTGTCTTTTGGCCATCACCATCCTATGGTCCAGTCAGGAGTCAGATAGATTCCTTTTTTATTTTCATTTATTTTTTCATAAGATTTTAAAGCTACCTTTCTCTGGTGGTGTAGTAGCATGTGATTTGGTTAAGCACTGTAATTTAATTTTTTAAAATTTTTTTTCAAGTTTATTTATTTATTTTGAGAGAAAGAGATAGAGCATGAGTGGGAGAGGAACATAGAGAGAGAGAGAGAGAGAGAGAGAGAGAGAATTCCAAGCAGGCTCTGCACTGTCAGCACAGAGACCGATGTGGGGCTTGAACTCATGAACCTGTGAGATCATGACCTGAGCCAACTCTGATGATTAACCAGGTGAGCCACCAAGGAGACTCAAGCTCTATAATTTTCCTAAGAATGTCATGCCTGCCTTCCATTAAAGTCAGCACAGCAAAGCTACCTACTTTGCTTGCCTGCTTTGAACATTCTCACTCCAAATTCTTGCCAGAAAACGTAAACTGCTATACCCTATGGCTCAGTTCTGATGAGGAAATTCAGTGACTGCCCAAAGAACTTTAAACCTACATGCCTCTCTAATTTAGTGTTCGATGCCATGCCAAGGTAAGATGGTGTTAAAAATAACGTTATTTTTAATAAAGTACTGAAACTTGCAACTTATTTTTTTAACAAATTTGAAGGACTCATCAAACTAAACAATTGGGGAGAACGCTCATCAACATTATTGAGTTGTTCTTTTACCTTTAGAACCGGTTTTGCTCAATTGCTTTTATGTGGTCAGTCTGATTGGAGAGAATAAGACACATCTCTAAAGATGTACTATTTTATTTACTGAAAATGCTGTCAAATACATCACACAATATCCTTTTTATGAGAACCCAGGGAAACAATTTTTTAGATGTCAATATCAAGAAAACGTGCTTCTCCTGGTTTTCTGGTATGTTCTAATAAGATAAATAACTGTATTGACTCTTTTTTGACTAAAGGAAAAATGTGAATTAAGGCCTTGGTCTCTTATTTAACATTTAACTATAGAAAATTTCAAATATGTGCAAGATAAACTGAACAATGCATTGCACTCCCATATATGATTCATCAATCTTCAATAATTATCCAGTCTTTAGTTTTTGTTTCATCTGGACCATTTCCCACTCCCCATAATTGTCATTATAATCACAATTATTTTACTTCAAATATACATACCTTGCACTGCATGAATATTAACTATATACTTTTGATAAGACCGTGTAACCCAGAGCTTTATCATGATAAAGAGCGTTTCCATCTCCCTTCCCAACCCATTACTTTTAATGATTAAATAGGTCCTTATGACATTTAAATCTGTTTTACTTGCTTCCTCCCTCATCCACTTTCTTAGTTCCCCTTTATCCAGATACCTTCTACTTATTTTTACCTTTTTATATTATTTATATATATTTAAACTATTTTTATTTCTTTGAGTAAAGTGGTTAAATAAATTCAAGAAAAGGGGAATTTTAAATGGGTTATGAAAAAATGGATATAAGTTGACATATCTTTAAAAGGAAAAGTTGTTTCTAAAAGAAAGAAAAGAAAAAGTTATTTCTTAAACAACTCTGAAAGTCCTATAATAAAAATGAATGTGTAGAAAAATGTAGGCATGTATTTTTCCAGGAAAGCTGTTAAGAATTTATGGAATTATGATGTAAAAGCATATTATTACCCTCAAAATAAATTTAAACTTAATTTAATAAGCAGTTAGACTCAATTTAATGACATTTGGAAGAAATCAAATTTCTAGAATTATGTCCCTTTATATAGCCAGCTCATGCTAGAACCATTTGCTTTCATACCAGCTTATGCTGGAACCATTTGCTTTCATTTTTAGTGGTTTACCCTTTGATCTCAAAATCTGTACTTGGTATAATAGACTACATCTTTTCATGACAAGGCTTGTTGCTTATGATTAGTTAATACTTTCTAACTAAGGTAATGGATCACTTTGGTTCATGAATTTTAATGGTTTATTTACAAAATTTCAACATGATCTCTTTATAACATAACTTTAAATTATCTAGATCAGAATAAAAATTGCTTCTTCAAATGTGGTCCTATAAACTGCTTATGTTGGTTAATAATGATAAAAGCAAAACCAGAAACAACCTGTATAGTAATTGCTACGTACCAGCTCTATTCTAATTGCTTGAAATATAGTTTATTAAATTTTCATAAAAGCTTGTTCAGATATATGCAATTATTATATATGCATTTTATAACGGAGAAATTCCCTATGCGGCTTAGAGGTTAAACATTTAATCTCTGGAAACTGGTGGTCTGGGGGGTGGTGTGCAACACTGACTCTTACTAGCCATATGACCTTAGTCAAGTGCTTTTGTTGTCCATTACTATGTAACTGTCAAGCTAAGTAACTTACATGAACTCTCTTGCTTTTTCTCCCCCTCTCTCTTATATATAGTGTTTCTTGCTCCAGGGATTCACCATGTAGCTTGCGCTTCGTAAAGCAAGGTGATTGCAGGCTATTCACAAATGTATGTTTTATAACATAGATATACATAAGCCTTACAACACAATGTTATCTTTCTTTGTCATCAATATGTGGCACCGCTGGTATGCATGCATCATCTAGCCTCCTTAATTAACTTTTGTCTTATTTTTTTAAAAATCCACTATTTTAAGAAATCATTTTCTGAAAGGTAAACTTTTTGTTTTAAGTCTTTGAATGAAGAATACCTAATACTTTAATGCTCAGATATCCCAAGGAAATATCTTTTCTGATGTCTCTTATGAGTACATAGTCTCTGTTGTACCAAGCTGTCTGAGTGAAACAGTATAGAAATTTATTTACCTAAAAATTAATTAAATAAACTAATGTGTATAGATGGCTGAAAATATAATAGCAAAATATAAAACAGAGATTGAAAGAACTTCATGAAAATAATAAGAACATTTCATAGCTTTTTCTAAGGGAGTAAATGACTAAAAATATCTCAGGATTGAAAAGAAAATTCAGGTTATGTGTAGCCACCTCCATGTGGACCACAAGAAAAGTAAATCCAGGGCAATACAGCACAGTTTTCTGGGTACTGGGCATTTCTTGGATATTGAAGTGAAAGGGCATGGATATGAAGGAAAAAAATTATAAAATCTGGGAGCAGAAAGCCTAGGTGGCTCAGTCAGTTAAGTGTACAACTTTGATTTTGGCTCACTCAGGGTGTGATCTCTCTGTGGTGAGACCCAGCACCTCATCAGGTGCTCGAGATTCTCGAGATTCTTTCTCTCTCTCTCCCTCTGCCCCTCCCCCTCCCTGGCTCACACATGCCCTCTCTCTTTGTCTCTCTCAAAATAAATAAATAAGCATTTTAAAAAAAAATCTGGGAAGGAAATATGGGATTATTTTGATTCCACAGTGGTCCATAAGTAACTTGATAGGTATTGTGGACATCAGCCACTGAAAGGACACGGTGCTATCACCAGGAGAGGATAAGGTTTTCCCACTTGTACCTCACTATGAACTCCTCCTCAACCCATGCTTCTTTTCATATTCTAAACACTGATTCCATATCTGCAGAGTTTTTAGGACATCAGGGTGAGTGGTATAGGAACCACTAATTTTCTTTAACAACAATTTAAAACAGTTTATGACAAATTTCAGCTTCTGCCTCTAGGTTTACTCAGGGAACTCCTAAAGGGATATTTGTCATCCTTTTTGTCTTCTTTATTGTACTTTTAAAGGCAGGGCCAACAAAACCCCTCTTCTCATTCCCTTTTCTTTCTAGCTCTGCATTGCTGAGTGTGGTAAAGGAAAACTCATTCTGCCCCTGAATTCCCCATCTGATAATAATGGTCTTTGGAACACTCTGATCAATAATCTAATATTTAGCAAGTCATCTATTCTTTTTTTTAACTTTTTTTTTAAGTTTATTTATTTATTTTGAGAGAGAGCAAGTGGGGGAGAGGCAGTCAGAGAGAAGGAGAGAGAGAGAGAATCCCAAGCAGGTTCTGTGCTGTCAACACAGAGCCCCATGCGGGGCTGAATCTCACAGACCGTGAGATCATGACCTGAGCTAAAATCAAGAGTCATAGCTTAACCGACTGAGCCACCCAAGTGCCCCAGTAAATCATCTATTCTTAATTTAAACTTATACTTAAGAAAACACAAGAAAATATTATCTCCCTTTTTTTTCTTTATTCAAGTGTAAATTACATTAATTCAATATTGTTTTTGCTAACATTGCAGCAAAGTCAACCCTACTCAAAAGTTTATACGCATTTGGTTACATAGTATGAGTACTGCCACATGACCGCACCCTCACCTTAGTACCTATTGTTAAAAGATAAACTGAGACATTTGAAAATGTAAAGAATTTATTTGAGCAAACATCTATTCCAATTGGGCAGTGCCAAACCAGAAGTGGTTAGGAGTGCTCCACTCACAGGCCCTAAGGGCAGTTGTTGGAGCACAGAAGGGAAATTATTTGATTGGCTATAGTGTCAAGCCTACTTAGCTCTACGTGACTAGTGATCCCTAAGTTTTGATTTCATAACCTTGAGACATTTACTGGCTTAGATTTTGCTTTGCTTACTTACACCCGCCACAGCATTAGAGCCATCTCAGTCTAATTACCTCCTTATTTAATCAGCTTAACACAATTATACTGTTTCTTACTTTGAGGTTCCTAAAAACAATTAGTGCAATTTCACCAGAAGTTTCCTATTAAAATGCCAATTGTTAGCTGGGAGTAAAAGTGGGAAATTTAGGAGGATCTTCCTGATATATATTAGTGCAAAAGTGTTTACTTTTTAAAAGGCTAATAAAAAGATCCTGCATATAAAGTTTCTGCCTGGGGAGTGTAAGGTGAGGATAGATTACACACAAAATGTAACTTCAGTGTTTGCTAGCCTACGGATACAAATTAGGTGACAAATTGGCTAGTGACCAAATTTTGAGGGCCACAAGCCCCTATGTGCATGACTACTAACCTCAAGATGTCCTTCACCAACAGACCGCAGGGGGTGCCTTCTCAGCATGCACACAAGACCAAGCAAGCACTCTACAGCCTTCTGCCACTTGGTGCCCTAAACAGCGTTCTTGCAAGTCTCTTCTGCACCCAGCTGGCCTTTTACATGCCATCTAGCCTTGCGTTAGTAAGAGGTCCTGTATTCCTTCAATTCCATTGGGCCACTCAAGACACAAAGCATTCTGGTAGATTTTCAGATGATGGCAAAGAGAAAATATGCCAATCTTTTGTGTACCCACACTCAGCGGACTTGCTGAAGTCTGATTTTTCTTACATCATACGCAGCCATTTTATCCTCAAGACACTACTTGTGTGCAGCTAAATTAACTCAGAATTGGAGGAATTCTAGAATCAGGTGTCCTGCTGATCTCAAAACTATTTAAACTCTCTGTAGCCTGGCATTTTCTCCTTCCTTTGTGATGCAGTTTCTCTTGCATACCCTGTAGTGCCTGCAGAACTGTAGTTTTTTGGCAGCTGGTCTCTCTTCTACAAATTTTAGGTATGTGATCTTAGGTCGAAACATGGTACAATTTATTTTCTCCCTGTAGGAGGCTCCGTGAAAGCCATAGAAAGCAGTGGATGTAGACAGACACTTACTTGATTTTGAAAGAAAAGATGTTGGCTAAATTCACATGCTTATTTGAGACCCAGTCTACACCCCATTTCCATAACTACTGGAATGGTCTTTAGAGATGCAGTCTTATAAATAAAGAAAATGACACCTAAAGCAGCCAAATAAATTTTAAATCTCATAGACATCAGCTAACAAGAGTCCTATGTCATCTCCACTTTGCTTGATCCCTTAGAATACATAAATTCACATGAAGGGCAGAGAGTAAAAAAGAAACAAGACAGACAAGAGGAGGGTTATGTGAGTTCGTGTTTACAAAAGGGCCGCCATTAGATTGTGAGCTTAGCTTCTTGAAAATGGGGAGGGAAAGGCTCAAATGGAAGGAAAATCATCACTACTTCAGAATTTTAAAAAAGATATCCATTAACATAAGTATGTCAAGGACATAAAATAGAAAAGCTTCTATTAAAAAAATTATCACTAGATGGTTATAGGTAATAAAAGAATCACTGCTAATTTAAAACATAGCTTTTAATTCAAATTGTGCCTGAGCAAAATAGAATTAGGGCCAAAGTCTAGCCCCCATGGTATATATCTCAAAATTTCATTCCAAAAAAAAAAAAAAATGGAGTAGGCATTTTAGACAATGCTCATCTTTATAGCACTGTTTTCTTGTTTATTTCAGTCTTTTCTTTTTCCCTTTTTGCTATATGTTCTGCTTTTCTCCAAGACCATGTCCATGTACTAAATAAGCAAATGTGGTTTCACTGATACCTCAACATGTTTCTACAGACCCATGTAAAGTAAAAGAGGAACAGCATAAGATCATGGTCTTTATGTTCATTTTGACAGAAAGGATAAGAATCCCCACTCAAAAAAATGATTTCACCATAAAAATGTTGACAAAGCAATGCTCCTCCCATGGAAGACAGCCTACATTCCCACCAGTAACAATTGTTGAGATCAACAAGAAAGGGATTAAGTGAGCATTTGCTTAAAGTTGTTTTCAGATAATAGTAATGACACCTGAGTGAAAACACATTGCCACTTGAGGGAAAATAGCTTCTCCACTGCCATAAAATATGAATTTATGTGGTCACTTGGAATTGCAGTAATTCACTATAATTGGTAGACAATATGCTCATGTGTTACGGACTGAAAATAACATCAATACATTTATGGCAGTGAAAGTCTGTTTTTTTCTTACTTCCTAATCAAATTAATTATATATTACAATTTTATTGAGATTTTATACTTCCATTTTTCCTCACTTAATGAATCTTTTATAATCTGTAAAGTAAATTATAACTCATGAATATCTGATTTTAAAAACAAGTGAAATCACTAAGGAAGCGAAAATAAATATATGTAACTCCTTATTCAGACATTATTTGCATGCACATTTATAAACATGAATGTTTATATATAGTATGCTAAATGTCTATGTACAAATATGAATGCAAGAATGGATACAATTATATGGCTATCAACCAGTAAAACATTCAGTGCACATTATACTTTGTGGAATATATTTTGCCTGGATGAGTTGAAACAGATTGTATAATAAAATGAACATGGCAAAAGTGGGTTTTAAGTCAGGAAACAGAACAGTAAAGCAATTTCCTGAGTTATTTAAATGCTTTCAATGAGAAATGTCATTACATACTTGAGTTACACTGGCATATAATTACATGAGCATCACAAATAACAATGTCTTACTAAGAAAAACAGAAGTTATTATAGAAAAATTATTTCCCATCGTGAATCTTCCTTTTAAGCTCAGGTAAATACACACAAAGAGGATTTGCATGTTTTCAAAATTAATGCTAGTCATTAAACCATCAATTATTATGATTTTTAAAAGTTTTTTAGGGTGCCTGTGTGGCTCAGTTGATTAAGCGTCCAACTTTAGCTCAGGTCATGATCTCACAGTTTGTGAGTTCGAGCCCCATGTCAGACTCTGCTGACAGCTCAGAGTCTGGAGCCTGCTTCAGATTCTGTGTTTCCCTCTCTCTCTGCTCTTCCCCTGCTCATGCTCTGTCTCTCTCTCTCTCCTTTAAAAATAAATAAACATTAAAAATTTTTGTTTTAACAGTTTGTTTCTAATTACATTAAAAAAAATCTTAGTCTCAGTAATATTGTATATTAACTTTGAAATAGCAATAATTATTTACTGAAAATTAAATTCAATTAATATTTTTAATTGAAAGTATTATAATTATAGAGAAGGTAGCAAAGCCATAGATTACATTTTTTTTAAATTTTTTTTTCAACGTTTATTTATTTTTGGGACAGAGAGAGACAGAGCATGAATGGTGGAGGGGCAGAGAGAGAGGGAGACACAGAATCGGAAACAGGCTCCAGGCTCTGAGCCATCAGCCCAGAGCCTGACGCGGGGCTCGAACTCACGGACTGCAAGATCGTGACCTGGCTGAAGTCGGACGCTTAACCGACTGCACCACCCAGGCACCCCCATAGATTACATTTTTAAAAATTACCTATTGTTCTTTGTATTCAAATTAGATATTTGCTGGAATTGCACATTATGTATAACTCTATTGTATAATTATAAATAATTTAGAATGTCAAAAATCACAAGTGACTATTTCTCCCACCCTAATGACAAAGAATATCCAGATTCTACAGAATTATAACTTTGAGTCCATAAGGAGCTGGGGTCACAGGGTAATCAGATAAAGTGAATTCTTAGGGGTGACAAGACCATCTGAATAGAGCAGGATATATGAGTTGTTTTACCATTTAGTAGAGCATTGGAGGAATTAGAGGTAGTCACAAAAGTGGATAAGAATAAAAGAACCATTATTTTAATGGATTATTTTTTTAGTATGAAATTTATTGTCAAATTGGTTTCCATACAACACTCAGTGTTCATCCCAACAGGTGCCCTCCTCAATGCCCATCACCCACTTTTAATGAATTCTTTAAGACCATTACAGAGCAGAGTATCAGTTTAGAATCCCTGGGCGTCCCAGATACAAAAGAAGTCAACCAATAACAAGTGACAAACTCTTTTCCCTTTGTTTCCAATGGTGATTACAAGAAAGACTGTGCATAGGGCAAAGACATTAGAAAGTTCCCCCCAGTGGTGCACAGAACTTTTTTTGTGTGTGAAGCAAAAAATTATTCGTCACTAGAAACGTGAAAGAAAGCCCTCTATCTCCTCCTTCCAAGAAAAGATTCACTGCTTTAGAGCAAGTAGTAGCAACACAGTCATCTGCTGCTGTGGGCCAGGGAGGAAACCTTTCCACTCCTTGATCCTATGCAAAAGTTGGCTGCTGCTGCTGCAAAGAGAGCCATCTGCCACTGGAGGAAAGGCAGAAAGTCCATGTGAGACAGGACCTTCCACCAATACAAAGTGGATATCTGAAGCTGCTGACGGGGCTGGGGTGTTGGAGACACAACAGGATACAGCTTATACCAGGTATAAAGCAGAGCCTAGCTGCCACCACATGGGGGGGGGGGCGCAGGAGGGTAGGAAATAAGAATGCTTAGAAAACACCACCACTGAAACTGAAAATGAAGCAAGAGAGCAATTCCTGACTCCCACCTGACCAGGAACTTGACACAGAGTAATAAGCAACAGCAGATTACCAGGGAGGGGGAAGAGTGAAAAGAGAATCTCTCCATGGTACCTGTGTGCAAGGTGTTCCAAAAGCTGAGGGTGGAGCATGAGTAAGATCAACTCAGAAAAAAGCCTTTATGCCCATATGAAGCACAAGGTAGTCCAAGCCCACCATTGAAATGTACCATAACTTTTGACTTCCCCAGACTTAACAACTAATGACCTACTGTTGATCAGACACCTTAATGATAACATAAGCAGTCAATTAACACGTTTCATATGTTATATGTATTATATATTGTATTCTGTTTTGATTTATTTCAATTCAATTAGTTAACATACAGTGTAGTCTTGGCTTCAAGAGTAGAACCCAGTGATTCATCTCTTACGTGTGACACCCAGGGATCATCCCAAAAAGTGCCCTCCTTCATGCCCATCGCTCATTTAGGCCATTTAGTCCCCTCCAGAAACTCTGTTTGTTCTCTGTATTTAAGAGTGTCTTATGGTTTGCCCCCCTCTCTGTTTCTATCTTATTTTTCCTTCCCTTCCCCTATGTTCATCTGTTGTGTCTCTCAAATTCCACATATGAGTGAAATCATATTGCATTCTTAATGATAAAGTAGACTAGAGAAAAGAAAATGTTAAGAAAACCATAGGGAAGAAAAATACATTTACAGTACTGTATTTATTGAAAAAAAAAATACTCCACATATAAGTGGACCCATGTAGGTCAAACCTGTGTTTTTCGAGGGTCAACTATGTAATGAGACACAAAACAACACACCAACAAAAATGACCTATTGTCGGGCGCCTGGGTGGCGCAGTCGGTTAAGCGTCCGACTTCAGCCAGGTCACGATCTCGCGGTCCGTGAGTTCGAGCCCCGCGTCAGGCTCTGGGCTGATGGCTCAGAGCCTGGAGCCTGTTTCCGATTCTGTGTCTCCCTCTCTCTCTGCCCCTCCCCCACTCATGCTCCGTCTCTCTCTGTCCCAAAAATAAAATAAACGTTGAAAAAAAAATTTTTTTTTAAATAAAAATAAAAAGAATAAAAAAAAAATGATCTATTGTCAAGAGAAACAACAGTCAACAGAAAGAGAAACAGACATGACTTAGAAATTGGAACTATCAGAGAAATACTTTTAAATGGATATGATAAATGTGTTAAAACTTTAATGGGAATGGTGACCAACAAGTATGAGCTTTGGTGAATTTCAGTAAAGAAATGAAATGAAATCTTAAAAAAAGATGAAACAGAAATGCTAAACAAAACAAAATAAGGTGTTGGAGGTGATGAAACACTGCAGTGGAGGAAACAGCACACAGAACTATGCAAAGTGAAACAGAGGGAAAAAAGAATAAAAAACAAGCATTCCTTCTATGTCTATAGGATAAATATAAAACAGCCTAAAAAATACTTATAGCTGGATTCCTGGTAGAAAAATAAGTAACAGTTCAAAAGAAATGTTTCAATAGATAGTGTCTGGGAATTTTCCAAAATTGATTTAAAAAGACAAAAAAGCACAGATCCAAGAATCTCAGAGAATGCAAGCAGTAAGAATACAAAGAAAAATACAAATATGCTAATGGAAATATAAAATCTTGAAAGGAAAAAAAAACATTTATAAAGAAGTAAAGTTAGTATCATCAGATATTTAATCAAAAACTAGGTGACATCAGGGCGCCTGGGTGACTCAGTCAGTTAAGCGTCCAACTTCGGCTCAAGTCATGATCTTGCAACCCATGAGTTCGAGGCCAGCGTTGGGCTCTGCTGACAGCTCAGAGCCTGGGGCCTGCTTCGGATTCTGTGTCTCCCTCTTTCTCTGCCCCTCCCCTGCTCATGGTCTGTCTCTCTCAAAAATAAATAAACATTAATTTTTTTAAATAGGTGACATCTTGAGTGTAGTAAAAGCAAAAAGTAACATCTTTATATAATGAATGATAAAATTGGCAAACTACAATTATATACTCAGAAAATAAACCTTTTGGAAATGAAGACAAAATAAAGGTTTTTCAGAAATACAGAAACAGTTAGTTGGATGACATCAGATAGCAACTGCAAGAATTGTTCAAATGTTTTTCAGATGAAAAGAATATGATAGATGGAAATTTGGATCTAACAAGCAAATTAAAAAATCAAATGTGGGAAAATATAAAAATATTTTCTTACTTCAATGATTTAAAAAATCGCCTTAAGAAAAATATAACAACATTTTGTAAGTACGTAGAATTTATAAGCAAGTAGAAATAAAATGTACGGGGAAAAAGAACAGAGGATAGAATGGGCAGCACAACGTATACTGTTGCAATTGACAGTCATAACTGAGATAAGTTAAAGATGGACCTAGTAATTAGGAAAGAAAAGTTTTTAAATGGTGCAACTAAAAAATCAGTAGTGATAGAAGGAAATAAAAATTACTATGTTGACATCCAGTTTCTGCTGTGGTGTGTAAAGGACTTGAAAATAATCACCTCCATTTTTTGTCCTCCAAAAGCTGGACAAGCAGAATTCAGTCTTTTCTCAGACTCCCTAGAGAATGGAAATGACAGGGCACACTGCCACCCCCAAATCTGGAGATAAAGGTGAGTCCACAGTGTCACAACCAAAATTTGCTCGTCTAGAGCACAGGACATTGGGACACAGAAATTGCAATTTTGATGACTAGTTGGTGGCTGAGTGCACACTATTGGGAAAGCAAGAAACTCCTGGGGCAGCAATGTCATAGGTCCCCACGCTTTTGTGGGCGTTATGTCCAGTAACCTCACCAGATTCTCATCCTGAAGATCTGAGAGATATCCCCTCAGTGGTCTGACAGATGAAGGAGAAAAGCAATCTTTGTGAAACAAAGACAAATGATCCAGGAAGAAAAATAATATCTACATCCAGTATTGGAAAGGATAAAGAGAATTTCACCATAGTTTCTACAGACAGTAAAAATGATAAGAAGGGGATATTATGAACAATTTATGGCAATAAATTTGATTTAGATTAAATGGAAAAATATCTGGAAAGTAACAGTTTGTCAAAGCTCAATGAAAAAGAAATAAAATGAGTAGCTCAGTATCAATTAAAGCAATTAAATAGATCAGTTGAATTTTTAACTTAAAAACTTACCCACAAAGAAAACCCTAGTCCCATATGTCTTCACTAGTGTATTCTACCAAATATTTAAGAAAAAAACATTGTACAAATTTGTTCCAGAAAATAGAGGTGTAGGTGATACTTCCCAATTCATTTTATGAGGCTAGTTTTTACCTTGAAATAAAACCTAAGATATTACAAGAAAAGAAAACTATAGACAAATATCCTTAGTAAATACATAAATAAAAATCCTTGGCAAAATATTAACACAGTCCATCGAATGGAATTTATTCTAAGAATGAAAGGCTGATTCAAAATTCATAAATCAATGTAAATTCCTATGTTAATGCATAAATAAGGAAAACATGTTAATATGAAAAGTTTCAAAATAAAGATTTGGCAAAACTAAGCAGTCATGCATGCCAAAAAAAAAATGTCAGCAAACTAGAAATTAGAGAAAATTTTCTCAACTTGATATACAACCTATAGCTCATACTTGTTAATAAATGGCTGAATTATTTTCCCTTAAGATCAGAAACAAGCTAAGAATGTCTGGTCTCACCACTTCCTTTCAATATTTTGTTCCAAGTCTTAGAAAGTGCTATATTGCAAGAAAAAGAAATAAAAGTCATATAGACTAAATAGAAGTAAAACTGCCTTTAATTGAAGGCAACATGATCTCACTAGGAAACGATCCCAGGGAGTCTACAAATAAACTACTATAACTAATAAGTGAGTTTAGCAAAGTTGTAGGATACAATGTCAGTTTAAAAACTCAATTGCACTTTTAAATATTACCAAGGAGTGATTGGAATTGAAAATTTAAAATCTCATTTGCAATACCATCAAAAATCATGAAATGATTTGGTATAACACTAACAAAACATATGTAAGACCAATATGTGAAAACTACAAAATTCATTGCTGAGAGAAACTAATGAAGATTCGATTAGCTGAGAGCTATATTATGTTTGTGGGTTGAAAGATTCAATAGTGTTACAATACCAATCGTATTGATCTGAGTTGATCTACAGATTCAATGTAATCCCGATTGTACATGATGATTGTATTTATATGTATAATCAAATCAAGTTATATTTTTAGATGTTCATGGTGTAAATCCGGATAATTGTTATTCTGGTCACAGTGGTTGAAATGGGGCACAAGGCAGGCACTAAGCTCCTGGGAACGTTCTTTTTTTTTATCTATTGCTGTTTACAGGAGTGTTTTTGCTTCATGAAAATGCATCAAGTTTGATACTTTAGATATGCTCTTTTTCTTCTAGGTATATTATTTTAAAAAGTCTTTAAAAATGAAATAAAAAAGAAGGGCACTTGGTAGCTCAGTCAGTTAAGCAACCAACTCTTGATTTTGGCTCTGGTCATGATATCACAGTCTGTGGGGCCCACCCCCCCCCCCCCCCCGCTCAGTGTGGGAGCCTGCTTGGGATTCTCTCTCACTCTCTGCCCCACCCCCGCTCACGTGTGTGCATGCTCTCTCACTCTCTCTCAAAAATAGATAAACTTTAGAAGAATAAAAAAAAAGGAAGGAAAAAGAAGACTAGTGGTAATTATCTCATGAGATACTTGATTAACAATAGCAGATTGTGAAACAGAAGAAGGCATTAGACAACAGCTTTTCCATCTGTATCCAATTCAATGCACAATACAGTGGGAACCTGCAGTGTGCAGGTAAAATCACGAGTGGCAGACCAAAACTAAAATCTTACCTTCCAAATATGTGATGTCCTTGTTACCCTGAATATTTTGAAAATAATACCTGGAGTATTCCCAATTAGCAAAAGTGCATAATAATTTCTCAACCAATATTTGACATTATTATGATTCTAACTCGGAACGTACAGCAGGCACATAAGCCACCTACACAACCCTTTAAATCACTCTTTGCTTCAATTTGATGCCTATGAGGTGAATAATTCAAAAGCAAGGAGCAATTTTTGAGACTTGGTTATGTTTTTAATTCTTTAATATTCTGCATCTAATTAATAGCATACAAAACTTCAACCTTGCCATCTACACATTTGTACAAGGATTAATGCCATACAAAGCATGTCTTAATACACAGAGCTATAATATTTTTTTTTAATTTGGTCTCCACCTTGGACACAATTATTTAAAGTTATTGCTCTGATCACAGGAAAAGTTTTTTTATAAGTGGGATTCAATTTAAGTGAGACTCAAATCAAGCCCTATCCTTTTTAATAAACAGGGAGTAATAAACAAAATTAAGTAGACAT
Organism: Leopardus geoffroyi; assembly: GCF_018350155.1. Taxonomy (NCBI): domain Eukaryota; kingdom Metazoa; phylum Chordata; class Mammalia; order Carnivora; family Felidae; genus Leopardus; species Leopardus geoffroyi. The sequence goes on from NC_059328.1 coordinate 90,739,985, forward strand.
TAAAAAGAGGGAAAATATCATGGGACAATCTTTAAAAGATATTTAACTTGGATTACTTGGTTTCTAGAACAAAATTGTTATAATTCATTTTTAATGCCCTGTGGTAAGCAGATTTGTCACCATTATTATAATTTAGTCCTGGGAAACATTATTTAAACTACGAAAATAATGGCCTCCATTCAAATTTTAGGGCACAGGGCTTGCAATACTGGTTATGCAACTAAAAGGACCATTAGATACAGTAAGGGAGATATAAAACCAGAGGATTTTCATTTTAAAGGATTTCATTAAAATCAGAGGTGAAATAAATATAGGTGGCATTTCATTTTCCTAATAGATGTTGTAGGGAGAAGAGGTCTCTTTTGTTTGTCCCTATCCTCTTCCTCAAACTGCACTCCCTGGTAATCAAGGATAATGATTCTGTCAACTCCATGTGACTAACTGGCCAAAGGTAAGTTCAGAGACAAGGCCAGACTGTCGTTTCTTCGGAACCACTTTTCACAAGAAAGCATGCATCCAGGTAAATTCTTTTTGCCTAGAAGCAAGATTGTGGTGATGTGGCAGAGGGTCCCTCCACTACGACTTAACTCTATGAGATGGGCAAATTGTTAAAAACCTCTGTGCCTCCATTTCCTCATCTATAAAGTGAGAATAGTAATGAGGTTATTGGGAAGATTTCACTGCTTTAAAGAAAGTGCTAAGCACAGTACTAAGAAGATAATAAACATCAATATTGGGTATTAATATTACTACTACTTAGAGTTCAGCCATAAAACTCTTGCTTTAGCCCAGTTTATTAAGAATTCTGTAGTGGGTTATTGGGAACTAGCCTAGGTATTAGCCTCGTGATTCCTTGATTCCTCATTTGTTATGATTCAAGGGTGTAAACAGGATGTCACTTGAGACCTCGATAGTGAGGAGAATAATCGTCCTGAAAGGATTTGGTATTTCTAGGTTTCTTAAGCAAATATTAACCATTAGTACTTCAAATACTAAATCCCCAACTGAAGCATATGTACAGCAGAGACGTAAAGCTTTATTATCTGGATTCTACTAAGATTTTTAAGCTATGGTACCTTTAAGTTTCTTTTTTAATAGCTGTTTTTTAATTGAGGTATAACTGACATATAACATTTTATCAGTTGCAGGCATACAGCATGGTTCTATATCTATATACATTGTGAAATCATCACCACAATAAATCTAGTTAACATTCATTACTATACATTGTTATAATTTTTTTCTTGTGATACAAACTTTTAAGATTTACTCTCTTAGCAAATTTCAAATATGCAGTACAGTATTATTAACTATAGCCTGCGTGCTGTGCATTGCATCATCATGACTTAACTATTTGACAACTGGAAGTTTGTACCTTTGGATATCCTCCACCCACTTCTCCCACCCTCTACCCTGCACCTCTGACAACCACCAATTGGTAATCTGTATCAATGAGCTTGTTTTTGTTGTTGTTGTTTTTAATTCTACATAGAAGTGAGATTATATAGTATTTGTCTCTCCCTGTCTGACTTATTTCACTTAGCATAACGCCCTTAAGGTCCAACCATATTTTCACAAATGGCAAGGTTTCATTCTTTTGATGGCTGAATATATTCTACTGTGTGTGTATATGTGATACATATATACACTAACTCAGTGATAGACACCTAGGTAGACACCTAGGTCTTTTTCCAATGACTCCATATCTTGGTTATTTAAAACAATTCTGCAATGAACATGACAGTGCATATATCTTTTTGAGTTAGTGTTTTTCTTTTCTTTAGATAAATACCCAGAAATGGAATTGCTGGATCATAAGGTAGTTCTAGTTTTAATTTTTTGAGGAACCTTCATATTGTTTTCTATAGTAGTTGCACCAATTTACATTTCCACCAACAGTGCATGAGGGTTCTTTTTCTCTACATGTTTGCCAACACTTGTTTTTGTTTTCCTTTTTCATAATAGCTGTTCTAACAGTTGTGAGGTGATATCTCACTGTGATTTTGATTTTCATTTTCCTGATGATTAGTGACATTGAATATCTTTTCATGCACCTGCTGGCCATCTGTGTGTCTTCTTTGCAAAAGTATATATTCAGATCCTCTGTCCAAATTTTAATCGGATTGTTTGATTTTCTGCTGTTGAGTTCTATGAGTTCTTTATATATTTTGGATATTAACTCTTGGTCAGATATATGATTTGCAAGTATATTCTATTTTGTAGGTTGATTTTCATTTTGTTGATGGTTTCCTTTGCTGTGAAGAAGACTTTAAGTTTGATGAAGTCTCATTTGTTTATTTTTGCTTTTGTCACCTTTGCTTTTGAATTCAGATCCAAAAACTCATTGCCAAGGCTGATGTCGAGAAGACTACCATCTGTGATTTTTTTTTCTAGGTGTTTTTTTTTTGTTTGTTTGTTTTCATGACTTACATTCAAGTCTCTAATCTATTTTGAGCTAAGTTTTGTGTATGGTATAAGACGGCAATCTAGTTTTATTCCTTTGCATGTGGCTATCCTGTTCCCAACATCATTTATTAAAGAGACTGCCCTTTGCCATTATAAACTTTTGGCTCATTTGTTGTAAATTAATTAACCATATATTTTCAGGTTTATTTCTGGGCTTTCTATTATGTTCCATTGAACTATGTTGTCTGTTTTTATGTCAATATCATACTGTTTTGACTATTATAGCTTTGTAGTATGGTTTGGGATTATTTCCTTAATTTCTCTTTCTGATAGTTCATTATTAGTTTATAGAAATGCAACAGATTTTTGTTATTGATCTTGTATCCTGCACCTTTATTGAATTCATCTATTAGTTCTAAGAGTCTAGGGAAGAATTTTTAGGGTTTTCCATATCTGCAAATAGTGACAGTTTTACTTCTTCCTTTCCAAATTGGATGTCTTTTATTTCTTTTTCTAATGACTCTAGCTAGGATTTCCAGTACTATGTTGAAGTAGTGAAAGTAGGTATCTCTATCTTGTTCCTGATTTTAGAGGAAAAGCCCCTAGCTTTTTTCATTGTTGAATATGATATTAGTTGTGGGCTTGCCATACATGGTCTTAATTATGTTGAGGTACTTTTTCTTTATACCCACCTTGTAGATAGTTTTTCATCATAAATAGGTACTGAATTTTATTAAATGCTTTCTCTGCAAGATGATTATACAATTTTTATTTTTCATTTTGTTAATGTGGTATATCATGCCTTATGATTTGAGAATGTTGAATCATTCTTGCATCCTTGGAATAAGTCCTACTTGATTATGTATTGTTGAATTTAATGTATTGTTTTAGTACATTATTTAATGTATTGTTTGTATTTTAATGTATTGTTGAATTCAGTTTGCTAATTTTTTGTTGAGGATTTTTGCATCTATGCTCATGGGAGGTATTGGTCTGTAATTTTCTTTTCTTGTGATGTCCTTCTCTTGTTTTGATATTAGGGTAATGCTAGACTTGTTAAATGAATTTGGAAGTGTTCCCTCCTCTTCTAATTTTTGGAAGAGTTTGAGAGGGATTGATATTAATTCTTCTTTGAATGTTTCGTAGAATTTACCAGTGAAGCTGTCTGGTCCTGGATTTTTGTTTGTTAGAAGGTTTTTACAAGTTTCTTAACCTGTCAGGGACCACCTGAGTGGCTCAGTCAGTTCAGTGTCCAACTCTTGAGCTCAGCTCAGGTCTTGATATCTGCATCCTGCATTCACACCCTGCATTGGACTCTGCCCTGGCCATGAAGCCTACTTAAAAAAATTAGTAAGTTTCTTAACCTGTCAGTATCACCTGTCCTTTTCTGTAAGATGAGTACTGACAGCAGTCAGGACAGAATCTGGAATTTGATGTGTATGCAACCAAAGGGGTAATACACATGGTGATTATCATTAACATTATCAGTTCCAAAGAGAGTTTGACACTTTAAAAAAATACACACAGAGATTTTAATTTATACCTATTAAAATTAGAAATGGGAATCCAGAGAAGAACACAGATCCTCCATAACTCAGAGTAAAAAATTGCTGGTGATGAAAAAATCCATACAATGATCACCCTTTGGTCAAGTTTAACATTATACCATAGCAGAATTGATACCTCTGCTGGGAGTTCTGTGGAGTCATTTCAGAATTTTGGTGTAATTTCCAAGTGTACCTTCACTTACCTGGAGACACCATGAAACCCATACTTGTGTCTGACTATTTATAGCATACAATGAAACTAATATACAGAGTAAGTCCTAAAGAAGTCCTTTCATACAAGATGCAGAAACTTAAGCAGCCATAAGATGTTACAGACACGAGGAGCTTTAGAGATACACTCTGAGTTTCCTTACACAAACTCATAGATTTGTTTTAACTACATAAAAGAGGTAGGGCACCTGGCATACGGTAGCTATGCAGTAAATATTTGGTGAGTGTATAAATGGGTGGGTGAGTGAAAAATGAAAAAAAAATTTTTTAAGATACATTGGTGACAAATCTCACATTCACATTTCCCTGTAAGTTGTTTGAAGTGTAATAAATTTTTACTTGCTTCGACATGTCTTTAGGGCTTCTCCTTTATTTTGGTGATTTATAACATAGAATAACAACAAATTAATTACCAGTGGAATGTGTATAATTAAAGTTCTATATTAATGTTCTTGAGACATGAGAATATTTTTCATCGTTGTTTCCCCTGTGCTCAAACTTATTGATCACATTGGTTGCTGCTTTTTTTTTTTTTAGTAGAAATAAACCAAAATCAAATGTGCATTTATTCTTGCCCACCATGATTTCTTGGTCTTAAGGATCATTCCCTGCATGCATGTTATAATTCGGTTAATGAAATTTTTAACCAGTACTTTAAGCAATGTTTAAAGAGAGTACTTACAAGGACTTTGACCTTCTAATAAATCCCTTATTGCTTCTCAGGGCAAGAGATCCTCCAAATTTATGTAGAATAAGCTCATTCAATGAAAAACACCTTGAAGATTATACTCCATCCCACTTACTGGGTTGGGCACAGCAGAAATCAAGGCAGGTTCTGTCCTTGACTTTATGGAGCTTAAAGTCAAATCCTAAAACTCTCTTCCTACCCTTTTATTCAGAACTCTGTTTCCTAACCAATCTGGGCCTCTGAATTCTTGGCCATGGCCCACATAATTCATCTCTAAAAGTGTTTTTGGTCTCTAGTCATTAAAACAAATTCTAGGTAAATAGGTAAAAACACTAAAAAAAGATCTCCCCAAATCTATGGAAATAAATCTACTCAAGTTTCAGAAACAGATGAAACCAAACTAGGAATGAGAACATTTTTGTTTTTTCTTTTCTGTATTCTAGTGAGGGACATCAGCCTGCTATATTTGAAATAAATTTATGATTCACATTTTAATAGTTAAAAACTCTGCATAAATACTGTGACTGCCTTTTATTCCAAATATATACCTAAATCGCTTTTCAGATATGTATACTGACCTATGTTTACTGTATTTATTTTCAAAGTGAAAATATGACCATTTTTCAAATGTGTACTTGACCTCATATAATGTTACTCTCCCTGTTTTCAAATGTATGTTTAATTATTTTATACATATCGTTTATAGATTTTATTATCTACTTATGAATGCGAGGTCCTCTCTTATCTAAGAATCCCATAACACTTTTTGGAAGATTGTGTGCATAGGGAGTGAGGAGTTGATACCACGTGTAGAAAAGAAAACATGACAATGGTATGTAAAGAACTGTCATAGTCAACTCCACCTCTTGCATGAGGATGTTTTAGCAAATAGCACAAGTCATATTTCAAAAAAATTGAATCTCTACTTTTAGTTTTACTCATATTAGGATTCTTCAGAAAAACAGAAACTAATATATATTAACACAATATATATTATATAAACTAATGTATATTGTATATACATTATAAGGAATAAGATCTTGCGATTATGGAGGCTGAGAATTCTCATGATCTATCATGTGCAAGCTGGCAACCCAGGCATGTTGGAGGTATGGTCTCAGTCCAAGACCAAAGGTCTGAGAACTGAGCACTGATAGTGTAAATCCCAGTCATTTGTAGGGGCAGGAGATCAATGTATCAGCTCAAAGAGAAAATTCTCCCTTCTGCCTTTGTTCAGTTTAGGCCCTCAACTGATTTGTTAATGCCCACTCACATTTACCACATCTACCAATTCAAATGCTAATCTCATCCAGAAATGCTCTCATAGACACACCTTGAAATAATGTTTAAACAAATATGTGGCCACCTTGTGACCCGGTGAAATTAACATACAAAATTAACTATCACAACACTCCTTTTTCTGCAAGCAGTTACCTTTGTTCTTTTCTATTGCAGACAAGTTCACGTGGAGAAAGATGTGGCCACCATAACCTCCAAAGTACGTGTAGCTATCACAGTTTTGTGGAAATACTGTGATTTTAATCTCTTATCCAGATATTCAAGGAACTAATTAACTCACCCTAGGTAAAGTGCCCCAAACTCATATAATCTATTGGCACCTAGATTCAGTCACCCATAAAAGGATGTGAATGTTTCCACAGGAACACTTGAAATTGGAGATCTCTCAAAATCAAAGATAGTTAACATAAAAGGGGATATTGGTCATACCACCTAAAATGGATTTCCTATATAATTCAGGGATACCTCATAGTTCTGAGACTATATTTTCATGTCTCAATGATCACCATAAGTTGGTATTTCTCTTATTCTTCCCTTGATTATCTGAAATTTTATTTGTGCATCTGAAATTCAACCTTGCCCCCTTTTCTTTTGCCTATCCCAAACCGATCCCTTCTGAATTCCCAAGTAGAGTCGAAATCACTTGGTGAACTTTTCATGGTGTCCAATAGAATCATCCACCATTTCTTCTTTTTTCTAGCTCGTCATGGTACTGTCTTCTATTGCTTTAACTGCTAAGACATGTTTTGCTGTTTCCATATGGGGGTATATCATGTACTTATAACCTTCATTAACATAGCCATTGTTTTTAATGAGGCTTCCAGTATCAGAGGCTCTCTTTACACAAACTGGATTTAGAGTCATAGTCTCTGGTCTCCATATGGTTTTGCTATCTATTCCTGCTCCCCTACCCAGAACCTACCCCCTGACTCCTCCAATCTTATTCTGATGCATGCATAGATAGGATTCAAGATTCACTTCACTTAACCTTGGATCAGATTAATAAATCATTGTTTAATGATCTGAATTAAACATAAAGTGACCCCATTCCTTTTCATGTGTTTACCAAGAGGTAAGTTTTTATGCTTAAATTATTTTAGCTGAATCCATTTTTAGATCCATTGTGGATTATGTAACAATTTGTAATATTACACATACACAACTTCATAACACACAAGGGGCCTTTCAATAACATATGGTCAGAAAAATAAATTATAAAATAGAAATGCACAAATAAAATCAAACCAAGAAAAAAGTGAATGAAACTGTTTTATAGCAATGACAGTAAGAAATTGAAAGTGTCAAAGTTTTTAAATTAATTATGTACCTATATAACGTTACACAGACAGTCAAAATAAAGCCAGTTATTTTAGATTTTAAGAAGTAATAATTTTCAAATTGTAAGTTAGAATAACCTAGAGAGGATTGTTAAAATTCATATACTCAAACATGATGAGTGAAGATTTTGACTCAGCAGGATTAGTGCAACATGGTCATCAGGATTTGAGAACCATAACCTTGAGGGAGGCTGCTGATCTCAGATCATCCTTTCTTTTCTTTACAATCTTTACTATAATAGTTAGGGTTAAGCAAACCCTATTACTTGTGTGTAATCACATCTGGGCTTAATTTCCAACACAGAATTTTATGACTACAGAAAAAAAAAAAAGGTAATTTTTTGAATGATTAAATTCCAACATCAGAATAAGGATCATGTATAATCACTTCCTTCTTGGAGTCTTAGAAATGATTCCCCCTTTGAACTATATTTTGTAATTTCCTGAAGGGGATAATGAGCTATTCCCTCACAGAAGACACTTAGAGATATTTATTATTAAGAAATAATGAGTAAACCTGGTTAGATCCTGGGTTCTAGAATGCTCGTGCGTGTGCAAGTGTACACACGCACACGGAGTAGACCATCCTCCTCAAACTTTAATGTGAGTGCATCGTCACCTGTCTTGTTAAAATGCAGATTCAGATTCAGTGGGTCTGGAGGGGGGGCAGGGATTCTGTGTGTCTGTCAACCTCCCAGGGGATGTAGATGCTTTCTGTCTCCATCACACTTTGAGTAACTAGGATAGAAACTATATTTTCACACTATATGCTTTAAAGCTTATTTGCTATATGAGATTATTCTTCCCACTGATGGTAGGGTAAACCTTACATGAATGTAATCAATTCTTAGAGGAGGAGAAACGTTTCTTTAACTATAACAAAGCTGGAAAGCTGGGAGAGTTTTACCAACTTTTAAAAATGTATGCATTTGTTACATTAATCAGTCTACCAGAGTCAGCTTTAACTAATTTGGAGAAAAAAACGCAAAGAAATAATATATAACAAAGGACATTGTATTGGTTTTCTGTCTGCATAACACATAACCACAGACTGAACAGCTTAAAATAATACAAATTGTTAACAAATTTCCTTGGATCTGAAATCCAGGTGAGGGTTAATTCAGGATCTCACAAGTGAAGTCACTATGTCAGTTGAGGCTACATTCCCTTCTGGAGCTTGGGATCCTCTTTTATTTTATTATTTATTTAAAGATTTTTTTTTTTAAGTTATCTCTACACCCAGCATAGGGCTTGAATTTACAACCCCAAAATCAAGAGTCACATGTTCTACTGACTCAGCCAGCCAGGCACCCCTGGGATCTTTTTTTAAACTCACCTGGTAGTGAGCAGAATTCTTTCTTTCTTTTTTTTTTTTTTTTTTTTTTTTTTTTAAGCTATGAGACTAAAACCTTGTTCTCTGGTTGACTTTGGAGGTATACAGGGAGGGGACAGCCTGTCATAGTTCCTCATCACCTGGCCCCTCCCTTGGCCTCTCCTGCTTTGGATATTTCTCACTTCTGTTGTTTCTGACCTCTAGACTGAGATTTAAAGTGTTTATGTGATTAAGTCAAGCCCGCTCAGATAATTGAAGAAAAGTCAATTGATTAGTGAGCTTAATTACATAAGTGATACCCCATTATATTTGTAGGTGCTGCCTGCATTCACGAGGAGAGAATTACACAGAGAATATTCACCAAATGTTGAGAATGTTGCCAGGGTGAAATCCCACCTATGGAGGACATATATTTCTAAGAAGCAGTAATATTAATCATCCCCTCTCTTCTCACACTTTTATTTAGACATGACTGCACTCTATTAAATATTTTTTTCATAACCTTTCAAAAATTTTAGTCAACTCCATACAAGGATAGATAAAAGGCATTGGCTGATTTATTTCCACCCAAAGTATTTCAACATATTACTGGAGTTTTTAAGGTGTAACCTTTTGGCTGTGTTTTTAATGTATTAGAGATCTCTAAAGTCACAGCTTTCTCTCAGCTCTTTATCTACATAATATCCGTGATGGTCAATATTGTTTTAAAGTTTATAACAGAAGAAGCCCATGTAAAAAGTAACAATTTACATATTTATAAAACATTTTAAACATATTATATCTTTGTAATAGTAATATGGAATTGGTGTTATAATTTAAAGATAAGAAGCCAGACTCCAAGAGATGAAGTGACTTTTCCAACGTTCTTCCAGTTAGTAAATGATGAGACCAAGTAACCTCATGCCAGTTTCGACTTCCAAGTCGAGTGCCCCAAGTTCAGGGTGACCTGTCAACTCACAGCACTACTCTAGAAGGATTGGATCATTAGATTGAATGACTAGAATAATTAACATAACTGTTAAAGGTGCCCCAAAGAACAGGGAAGCTTACACACCTAAGAGAACATGGTCCGGGAAGAAGAGAAAATTGCGGTACATGGTGATCACCTATAATCGGTGCCGTCAGAAGAAGGTGTTAGAGCTGACACAGAGATCGATAGTCTAAAAGCTTTGGCCAGCCACGTGGTTAGGGGCAGCTATGGTGGGTCTAATAAAAAGATGATTGTTATATGCACTGGGAAAAATACTGTTGTGATATACTGTATCTTAAAAGAGCATCTAGAAAAATACAGTTTTCATTTACCCTGGAGAAGATAATGGAGTGGTGTTTTATAAATGGAAGAAAAGAACAGTTTTTTTTTTTTTTTAAGACAGAAGGAATGAAAAATATATGTAGGCATTTATAATAAGCATGTAAGCATATAAATCATATATATTGGCATATTATACTTTTAGCCATATATCCATGTTTTCATTTACTTTACTATAAATAAAAACATTATATATTACTGAAAACCCAAAACAGCATCATTGAAAAACATGAAAAGGAAAATATATGAATTATTTATTGTACAAATGATTTTCTAAAACATGGAACATAACAGTTAGACCTAATCAACTAGACCTATACTATTTTATCCCTGTTATTAAAATTTTTACCTTTTCTCTCATCACTGATGTTTAGCGTGGATTTTACTTCATGGATTTCTTTTAACCATTACCATTTAGTACATGAAACAGATTTAAACCAACGAGTACATAAGTTCTTGCCTAGGACCAGGCCATGACAAAACAAAATGTTTACTGTAAAGAATATAATATTATAGGAGTAGTTTCTAAGAATAAAATTAAGCTACAATAACAACCAGAAAGTATCTTACACCTTGGCTTTTACACATGAGCTTATTTAAGCTTAAGCCAAATTACACTATGGATCTGTTCTAACATAGGGATAACGTCAGTGAAAGATGAACAATAAGAATATAATGGGACTATATATAAAAACAATAAGGTTTGTATTCATTTAGGAGGAAAATATTAAAAACTGGTGAGTATAGTGATCAAAGAGAAATGAAAGAACTAGAATTAGGAACTGTGCAGAACTCTATACATTTATAGAATGAACTTGCTCTGCCCCATTGTATCCACTGGCTACTGCCTCACTTCATGCAGATTCCAGCTCAGAGGTCACCCCATCTGAAGCCACACTCACCCACCTGGCAACCTTGACTCTGGCCCTCCCCAACACTCCTATTTGGTTCTCACTTCCCACTAGAATAGAAGCTCAAGAAACATAGTAACATCATCAATTCTGTTTCTCTCAGCAGTCACTGCACTTACTAAGTTACTCAGTATTACTCACTGAATGATTCAATGGGAACACAATTGGTTACAAATTGATTAAAATGGAAGAAAAGCTCTTCAGATGCAACAGAGCAAAAACAGTTCTGAGCGACTCTTCACTGGCATCTAATTTTTTTCCTTTGCAAATGCTGATTGCAAACCATCTTGTATATTTTGTGCTTTGCCATCACACAAATTTCAGTTTTGATTTTTATTATCATGACGACTAAAGGCAATGATAATCCAGAAACCTAAGTTTAGACCAGGGCTTTCATGTTGCTAAGTATTAATTTAATGACCTTTAATTTTTTTATCAGTTTTAATCAACAAATTAACTTACCACACATTAATAAATTAATAATTTATTAGTATTTATTACTTCAGGTTTAAATAACAAATATATGTGTCAGCTATTAAAAACTTTGTATAAAATTTCTTACAAGGACAGGGCACCTGGGTGGCTCAGTTGGTTAAGCGTCTGAGTTTGGCTCAGGTCATGATCTCATGGTCCGTGAGTCCGAGCCCCGTGTCAGGCTCTGTGCTGACAGCTCAGAGCCTGGAGCCTGTTTTGGATTCTGTGTCTTCCTCTCTCTCTGCCTTTCCCCTGCGCATACTCTCTCTCTCTCTCTCTCTCAAAAATAAATAAACATTAAAAAAAATTCTTATAAGGAAAAGTACTATCCTTAGAATTCTGAAACTCTCAGCTCATTACCAAGTTTTTCCAATGAAATAATTATATTTATTGTATAGGTTTTAATAATATGTACTTAGAGTACAGTATCACTTTGGAGTCAAATAAACTTCTAGTGTCATCATATTGTAAAAATATAACAAAGTTATTGAATAAACTGGACTTCCTAATGCAAAATTGTAAAATACTTTTCTTCTATACCTTTGCTTCAAAAAGTTCTTTCTCCCTGACCATGGATAAAATATTAGGTAGATAACATAGATTTTTCATTCACATTCTATGGAAAGCAAATAGATTTATTGTTCGGATATTATGAATCCTTACTAATATAACCAAAAGTATATTCTCTCATTTGACTTAAAGACCATTTTACCCTCCTCTGCTTAGTTCTGAGTAAGACCAGAAGCCTCATGTGGGGACAGAGATAGATTTTTCTGCCACTTTCTTATTTTACCCCTTTCCATTAACTAGCTCTTGTTTCTAGACCTTCCTCTTTAGGGCAAAGAGAGCAGCAGGATTTTTGCTTCTTCATTTTTATTTGTTTGTTTTAAATGAGAAAAAATGGCAAAGTGGTTATTACCTGGTTTTAGGGAAAATGCCAACATTGTTGACTCTGACTTCCATGGGGCAGTTTTGTTCTTTCTTCTTAACAGTCCCTATATGCCCATGGATATAGTTTACCTGATGTCTTCAACATGATGATGCCTCTTCCAGCTGGGTGCTTACAACAGTATCTCAGTCTTTGACTTCAGGTAGTTCAGCACATACACTGGTTCTTTTTTGAAGTTACTTGATCTCTCCGGGAGGGCCTCTACAAAGGATTATTTTTATAACCACCAAAATCAGACTCCCTTTCTCAGATCTACTTAGTCCATGGCAGCATTCGACATTCATGGTCCTTGCGTCACCATCAGTGGAAACCTGTTGTACCTCACAATAGCTCTTTCCTGAGGCTGCATTTGCCCTAGGACTTTTTAATGAAGGTGTACCAGTCAGATTTCTTCCAGAGAGACAGAACCAATAGGATATGTATGTGTATGTGTAGTATATAATATGTGATATACATAATATGTAATGTCTTTCAGGAAACCTCAGGTTTTGCTCTTACGGCCTTCTAAGTGATTGGATGGGTCTCGCCCACGTTATCAAGGGTCAACTCTTTTACTTAAAGTCAACCAATGGTACATGTTAACCACATCTGCAAATGCCTTTTCAGAACATTGAGATTCTTGTCTGATTAAATGGCTGGGTACTGTAGCCTTGCCAAATTGGCACATAATACTGACCATTACGGAAGACATCACACACTGATCTCTGTGCTGTCCTCAAATTCCTGAGAGCACATGTCAGATTCTTAACTGGCGTGAGGTGCTACGAATGCCCCCCCAAACACGGAGGAAGAGCAAATGTACAGCCCTATTATCAGCTTCTCTATTGACGTTTTAGCTTTTTCCATATAACTTAGAGAAGGCTTATAGGCCAATAGATGTTGAACCAGTTATGAGCCCCTTCAAATACAAGCCCCATATAAATGACCAAGTACCTTGTTTTAAAATATAACCGTATTCAACGCATATCTTTTTTATTTCTGGGTCACAACTAAAACTCTGAAATAAGAATTTTATTAGATCATCATATTGTACATGATGTACAAGGTACTAAAAATAGAGATGAACATGATATCCTAAGTGCAGAATCAGGAAACCTATGCAAAAGAAAATATAAATTAGCTAGTTTATAGGGGATGAGCAAAACTTTTCTGCTACACAGAGAAGGAAATCAAGGAATTCCAAATAGAGAAAATGGAATCTTCTAGAAGACAACGGAGGTCTCAGGTCATTCTATAAGATGAGCATGGCACAGATGACAAAATTTAACAAATGCAGAAAGTACAGACCAGTAAACCCCATAAACATACAAGGAAAATTCCTTAACCCAATAGTGGCAAATTAAACTCAATTATATATAAAAAAGATAGTATATTATGTCAAAATGGGATTTATTCCAGAATAACAAGGTTGGATTACAATTCAGAAATTAATCGATATAATTCTTACTTTAAGAAAATAAATTCCAGGGGCACCTGGGTGGCGCAGTTGGTTAAGCGTCTGACTTCGGCTCAGGTCGTGAGCTCAAGGTTCTTGGGTTGGAGCCCTGTGTTGGGCTCTATGCTGATAGTGCAGAGCCTGGAGCCTGCTTCAGATTCGGTGTCTCCCTCTCTTTCTCTGCCCCTTCCCCACTCAGTCTCTCCCCCTCTCTCTCTCTCTCTCAAAAACTAAATAAACATTTTAAAAAGTTTCTTTTTAATTTAAAAAAGAAAAAAAAAGAAAATAAATTCCACATATGAATGACATCATATGGTATTTGTCTTCCTCCAAATAGCTTATTTCACTTAGCATTACACTCTGTAGGTGAAATAGGTAAAAGGGATTAGGAGTAAACTTATCTTGATGTGCACTGAGTAATATGGGGAACCGGTTGAATCACTATATTGTACACCTGAAACTAATATAAACTGTATGTTAAAATTAAAATTAAAATTTAAAAAAAATTAAAATTAAAAAAAAAGAATCAAAACAATTTGATTACATTATCAATCGTAATGGAAGAAAACACCCTCAGTATTATTATAAAGGGCATTTATTTGAAAAACTTAAGCTCGGGGTGCTCGGATGACTCAGTCAGTTAAACGGCGCACTCTTGATTTTGGCTCAGGTCAGGATTTCACAGTTTCTGAGATAGAACCTTGCATCGGACTCTGTGCTGATAGTGCAGAGCCTGATTGGAATTCTCTCTCCTTCTTTTTCTGCTCCTTCCCTGCTTGTGCTCTTTCTCTCTGTCTCTCAAAATAAATAAATATACTTAAAAAAATAATAAATAAAAAATAAGCTAACATCATAATTAATGGTGAAAGAAAGATTACTACCCTTTAGGTGTGAAGAAAGCAAGAATATCTACACTTATCATTTTTATTAAACCTTTTGTTAAAGGTCTCGGTGTAAAATAAGGCAAGAAAAATAGACTAAAATCTAGAGATCAGACAGAAACAAGTAAAACCGTCTCTATTGACATGATTGTTTATAATGAAAGCCGTAAAAAATCTTACAAAAATCTGATAGAAATACTAAGTGTATTTAGCAAGCTCACAGCTATAAGTTCAATGTACAAAAACAATTATATTGCTCATATACTGTTAGCAAATAGTTAAAAAAATAAAATCAAAGAAAAGCTCTCTGCAGTAGCATCAAAAAGGATGAAATATTTGGGAATAAATTTAGAAATGGTTGGCAAGACTTTTATTCTGGATACTGCAAATCACTGCTGGAGACAATTAAAGATAGCTAAAGAAATGCAGATTCATAGCCTGCTTATAGATCAGAAGATTCAATATTGTTAAGATGCCAATTTTGCTAAAACGTATCTTCAGATTCACTGCAATCCTAGTAAAATTTTAGCAATCATTTGTGTGGATATGGAGAAACTACTTCTCAAATTTATATGGAAATTCAAAGGACCTAGAATATACAAAGTAATCATGATGAGGTAGAATACAGTTAGAGAACTTATACTAAAAGATTTCAAGACTTATTATAAAGCAAAAAAATCGGGGCACCTGGGTGGCGCAGTCGGTTAAGCGTCCGACTTCAGCCAGGTCACGATCTCGCGGTCCGTGAGTTCGAGCCCCGCGTCAGGCTCTGGGCTGATGGCTCAGAGCCTGGAGCCTGTTTCCGATTCTGTGTCTCCCTCTCTCTCTGCCCCTCCCCCGTTCATGCTCTGTCTCTCTCTGTCCCAAAAATAAATAAATGTTGAAAAAAAAATTTTTAAAAAAATAAAGCAAAAAAATCAAGATCACATGGTAAAAATGACAAGAATATCGATCAACTGAGAGAGACTCAAAAAAGCCCATATGTGGTCATTTGGTTTTCAACAAAGATATCAAAGTAATTTAGTCAGGAAAGAAGTTTGACTTTTTCATGAAAAATTAATTGGAAACATATCATGGAGCTAAACATAAAACAAAAACTTGTAAAAGGAAACAGGAATATATGTTTGTAACTTGGGTTTAAGCAGAGTTTTTCTTAGGAGGGCACAAAGCAAAAATCATAAACGGAAAAAAATTAATGAAGTAGATTTCATCAAAATTAAAAACTTCTCATCAAAAAACACCTTTCAAGAAAGTGAATAGGCAAGAGGTGCCTGGGCGGCTCAGTTGGTTAAGCGTCCACCTTTGGCTCAGGTCATGATCTCGTGCTTCACAAGTTTAAGTCCTGCCTCGGGTTCTGTGCTGACAGCTCAGAGCCTGAAGCCTGCTTCAGATTCTGTGTCTCCCTCTCTCTCTGCCCCTCTCCCGCTTGCACTCTGTCTTTCTCTCTCTCTCAAAAATAAATAAACATTAAAAATAAAATTAAAAAAAAAAAAAGAAAGTGAATAGGCAAAACACAGGCCTATAGAAAATAATTATAACACATATGCCTAACAAATACATCAAAATATATAAAAAACCCCTACAAATCAACAATAAAATGACAAAACTTTCAATATATGGACAAAGACTAACAGACTTTACAAAAGTAGTTACACAAGTAACCAATAAGCATGAGAAAAACTGCTCAACATCAGTAGCCATCAAGGAAATGCAAATTAAAACCACTGTGAGATACCACACTCCATGAGCCAGAATGGCTAAAATTTAAGACTCACATCATTGGACATTGGCAATGTGGTGGAGAAACTCATTCTCTTATACATTGTTGGGGAGGACGCAGAGTGATACAAGTTCTTTGGGGAAAGTTGTAGCACTTCTTTAAAAAATTAAATACACACTTATTTTCTAATCTAATAATTACTAGGTATTTACCCAAAAGAAATGAAAGCTCATGTCAACAAAAAGACTTGTATAGGAATGTTTATACAGGTTTTATTCATAATATGAAATAGCCCTGACAATGGAAGTAGGCTTGGTTTCTATCAACAGAAATGGAAAAACAGTGTACTTACTATGTTAGTACAATGAAATATGACTCAGCAATAAAAAGAACAAACTACTGATACATACAATAACCTGGATGAATCTCAAAACCATTATTCTGAGTGAAAGAACCCTTACACAAAAGAACATACTTTGCAATCTCTTTTATATGAAATGCTAAGAAAAGCGAAAGAAAAAAGTTTTAGTAAAAATAAAAAAAAAAAAAAAAGCAGAACCCAACACAACAGTAATCATAGCTGAAAAGGCAGGGGTTTGGGACTGACTGGGAATGAATATGAATAGATTTTATAGGCTGGTATTTCAATAATTTACCAGTTACACAGGTGTACGTATTTGTCAAAACTCATTTGACTAGCATACTTAGGATTCTGGCATTTCACTCTATGTTAATTTTACCTAAAGTAAACAAAGAAAGAAAACCCCAAATATTAACCTTATAAGTTATAAGCATGTTGAAGGGTTTAGATATAGTGATGTCTATTTCCTTTGAAATAGATAAAAATAAGATGAATTGATGGATGGACAGATGGATAGATATGTGATATGAAATGAAATGTTGATTGTAGGATCAAAGCAGGGATTAATATGGGTGTTTGATGACATTTTTGCAACTTTTCTGTGTGCTTGATACTTTTCCTAATAAAATGTTAATATAAGGTATAGAGAAAAGAAACAGGGAGCATAACATTTGTCGAAAGACCACTAGAAACATTCCTGGGAAGTAAAATGGATTTTATTTGTGAAGGAAGTTGTATGCGATGCTTTCAATTTTTACGATATCCCATAATCTGTGGGAAAATATTAATGCAACATGCTCTGATCAGCTCAACTTATTGTTTTTTAAAGTTTGTTTATTTGTTTATTTAGAAAGCAGGCATTGGGGAGGGGCAGAGAGAGGGAGGGAAAGAGAGAATCCCAAGCAGGCTCTACCCTGTCAGCATGGAGCCTGATGCAAGCTTGGAACTCACAAACCATGAGATCATGACCTGAGCTGAAACCAAGAGTTGGACACTTAACCGACTGAGCCACCCAGGTGCTCCAAGTCAACTCAATTTTTAATTGTTTTTACACCATACTTTCCATATACTACACACTGTCCATCCCATCTGTTAGATCCTAACAATATAACTGGAAAACAGAAAAATGTAGGGGATGTATTCTTTTTTTTTTTCAATTTTTTTTTTCTTTTCAACGTTTTTATTTATTTTTGGGACAGAGAGAGACAGAGCATGAACGGGGGAGAGGCAGAGAGAGAGGGAGACACAGAATCAGAAGCAGGCTGCAGGCTCTGAGCCATCAGCCCAGAGCCTGACGCGGGGCTCGAACTCACGGACCGCGAGATCGTGACCTGGCTGAAGTCAGACGCTTAACCGACTGCGCCACCCAGGCGCCCCTGTAGGGGATGTATTCTAATAAATTGAAAACTAGAAGATGATGTTTTATACATGACAGTGCATAAAGGACAAGGAACTTTATAAATACCTAGAGTTCATGCCCCGCATGGGAAATTTTAGAGAAAGAATTCTGCCATCTGTTTAAAGGATAGACTGGAATCCTTTGTAGTAGTCCAAGTGAGGAGGAAGATCACGAAGAAAATTGATAGTAAATTGAGAGGGGGCATATCCTAAAATGTGACACCATACATCCAGGTCCACTTACCATTAAATAATTCACTGTTGTTTTAAATGACTTGATCCAGGGGGCACCTGGGTGGCTCAGTCTATTGAGTGTCCGACTTCGGCTCAGGTCATGATCTCACAGTTAGTGAGTTCTAGCCCTGCAACAGGTTCTGTGCTGACAGCTTGCAGCCTGGAGCCTGCTTCGGATTTTGTGTCTAGGGAGACAGACTCTCTGCCTTTCCCCGCTCACACTCTGGCTCTCTCTGTCTCTCAAAAGTAAATAAACATTAAATAAATAAATAAATAAATAAATAAATAAATAAATAAATAAATAAATAAATAAATAAATAAGTGACTTGATCCAGGAGGGTGGTGTCAAGAATAAAATGAGTCCAGGGAAGATGAAAACTGTATTATAGTTATAAAAGCATTTAATAAGATCACAGAGAAAGATGGCTTGTGATTGCTATTTATCGCCTAGTATTGAGGCTGGAATGTTGGAAATTCCATGAAACCTAACCCAAAGCTTAAAATCGCTATGGTTATCCTATCATTCATGCCAGCCACCCAAGGTAATCTTTTTTCAGTCATTTTTCTGAATGGATCAAATAATTCAGACCACCCCAGTGAAGTCTAATTAGGATGAGCTTTTAAATTTATCTGGGGAAAAATGTTCAGAGCTAATGAGGCATTGCAGGGAAAATAGACCTAGCCGTAAGCAATCTCCGTAAGAAGAGAACATTTCAGCAGCCTAATTCAAAGACTGCATTGTGTGTGCATGTGTATACAAGAGAGGTTTTTTTCTCTTCAACTTCTCACCCTCAAACCAGATTTCTCTTGAAAGAAGGGAAAGTGTTAAGATGACACGAAAATTTTAAGAAAAGGGCAGGCAACATTCTTCTATGAAAAGCCAGTAACACTCTTTTCTTCATAAATACAGCCCCTCAAATGTTTGAAAATGTAATCACATCTTGTAGCAACTGAAAATAAAATCATGCTGAAAACTGAAGAAAACATTCTTAGGGTATGTATTTTCATACTTATTTTATATAGGGAAAAAGCAGGGTTTTTTTTTTTTCCCTAGATAAGATGCAGTCTGAAAGAATATTTTAAATTGTGTTAACTGATTCTATTTCAGGTAATATTTGAAGCTATGAAATACTGATTTATTTGGTAACATCTTAAGGAGAGTAGCTCTCAACCAACAAACAGTGGAGATTCATTTATAAACAAGCAAACGCCCCTGCTTCACAGGTGAGGTTAATCTCTGGCAGGTGTTCTGCACTGGGTCCCAGGATTTCTCAGCTGAAATAACTTCAGTTGTCCACAGTGGTGATTTACAGACCCTTTATTAACAGCCCTCCCTTCCTTGAAGCCCTTTCTCACTTCCCTACCGTTGTTTGCAGAAGTCATTTCCTAAATACCCTACTTTCATGTGAATCTTTGTCTCGGTGCCTGCTTCGGAGGAAACCCGGGGAAGACCAGCACGGTATGTTAATTTTTAATACACAGCTGGAATCCCCTAGCCAACATGTTTGCTAGGATCTTTCTTGTCTTAATAAATGAGATGAATCTTTATTTTTATTTTCTCATATTATCTTTACCTGGTTGTTGGAATCAAATTAGAGTAGGCTCCTGAGATTTACAATTATTATATAGTTGTTCATAATACGGTTTTGTTTTTAAATATTTTGTGTTGAGATTTTGTTCATTTGTACCGACTCTATTTTTTTCTTGTTTAGTCTTGTCAAAGATATGCTTATCTTTACAAAGAACACATTTTAAATTTTTTTCCCTGTGGCTTTGCTCTTTCATTGATTTCTGATTTTATCTTTACTCTTTTAATTGTGTTTCATTGAGTTTCCTCTGTTGCCTTCTTTTCTTTTTTTTTTTTAATTTTAATGTTTGTTTGTTTATTTATTTTGAGAGAGAGAAAGAGAGAGAGAGAGAGCACGCACAAGCAGGGAGGGGCAGAGAGACAGGGAGACACAGAATCCGTAGCAGGCTCCAGGCTCTGAACTGTTAGCACAGAGCCGGAGGCAGGGCTCAAACTCCTGAGCTATGAGATCATGACCTGAGCCAAAGTTGGATGCTTAACTGACTGCACCACCCAGGTGCCCCTACTGCCTTATTTTCTAATTTCTTTCCTTGGATGCATAATGTACTTGCTAAACCATATGATGCCCCTCTATGATGCTACTGTACTGCTAAACAGTTCTGGTTTTAGCTTGTAGAAATAGGCAACGTGGTAAAGACAATTTCCTTTGGTTGTGATTCTAGTAACCTAGGTGTTAGCAGGGGAGAAAGTAAGCCTGTACCTGTTTTCCTTACCCCAGCTTGGCTTTTGGCTTCTGTGGCATTACCTATCCAATCCTTGCTGTTGCTATTGATTCCTGTCAGTAAGGAGGGCCATGGTAACACAAAGTGATGCAGAGAAGGGGGGCAAGCAGAAATGGAAAGTTTTATTTTACCTTACCCTCTTACTACCACCTCAGTTACCACCTGTGTCTGGTTGCAGCTATCCATCCATAGGGAGCCACACACACCCACACTAGTTTATGATAACCTTTAGTCTTCTCAAAGATTTCTCCATGTTTTGTTAGTTCTATATGGGTTTTTTTTTTGTTTTTTTGTTTTTTGTTTCTTGTTTTTTATTTATTTGTTTGGTTTTTTGGAGAGAAAGATCCAGAAGGTTCTCCACCTCCTCTGACAGAAAGAAGTCTATTTCCAGAATGGAGTTTGTTTTGTTAGCTTCAGATGTTAGATAATTATTGGTTTAATTCTAGCATGACATCTTGCTCTTTACTTCCCCAACCTCCCTTACAGATAGTTCTAGCTAGCCCTGTGACCCAATCTGCCCAATAAAATTAAGGGGAGGTATGCTGTGGGATTCCTACAAATCTTTATATTTTCCAAACAAAGGATCTGCTGCAATTTTTTCCTCCTCTTGAATATAGATGTGATGTCTAGAAAAGTTACAGCCATTTTGTAATTGGGAGGGAAAAGCCTAAAGAATTGCAGAGTCTAAACCTGATGTCTATTAGTTGTGGTTTCTGTTACACAGAACAATGCAAATTAATAAGTTCTTACTATGTATGATAGCTTTTTAAAGGAAAAGAGTGAGTATTTGGGAAATACATATGAATCACACAATGGTTATCCTAAATAGATCATTCCAGTTAAACCTCATGGAAAGCCCACACGTGGTTATACACTCCTCCTCCTTTTTTATTAGAAAATTGAGGCTCATAGAAGTGAAAAACCTTTGCTGAGGGCTAAAACTTAAAGGGAGTTTTGTATTTTCCAATACACCATATTACCCACCCAATCTATCTATGTGTCTATAATACCTAAATGAATCTACTGGGAGTGTATATATGTATACACTGTGTGTGTTTGTGTGTGTGTGTGTGTGTGTGTGTGTGTGTGTGTATACATACTTTTAAAATACCTCCTATCCTGAGGAGACTTATTTGTATAAATGGCATTTGCTTCTGGTAAAATTGTAACTCTTTTATAACTCCTAATTCCTTTGGTTCTCAAGGTTTTTTTGTTTTGTTTCGTTTAGCATTGAGAATACACTGTCATAAGGCAAAGCCCCTTGTGTGGGCAACATCTTAAATACTTTCCAGCTAACAGATAATACAGTATCAAAATCTAGCTCAGAGAGAATGGAGCCCAAGCTAGGCACTTGGCTATGGTTCTGAAAAGGGAGGTTAAAATGTCCCAAAGACAGCCTTTGTCTCCTGTGCTATTCTATCTGAGACAGGCCCTGGGGATATTATTAGTCTCTTTAACATCTGTGAGGGAATTAAAGTTGGAACACAGGCCAGTGGCCTCACACTAGGGAAGTGAGATATAATGTGCGACCAGAAATCTAAGCTACAGAAAAGATGCTGTCATGCCTTTCTTTTAAATCCACTCTCTGTGTAAAAGAAACCAGACTTTGTCACTGGCAATGACAAGGAACGGAGGCAGATCCAGACTATGTCAGACTACAGCAAAGGCATTAACCAAAGCACCCACAGTGTTATGTAGCTTTGAGCTATAGGGAATAATGAGTCTCAGTCTTGATTTGTTTTTGAAGAAGCGAAACACTTAAGGAGATGGTAAATAGGCTTTGTTTTTAATTTTCCAGCTTCGTGCCTAGATCAGATGATGTAATCTTTATTCTCCTTAGAATATTTTCATCTATTTCTAATGAATTACAGAATATCCTAATTTTGGAGCAGAGGTTATTCTTGTTTATTGCTGCCTTAAACAATGAAGGATGCAAACTTGACCACAAAAGACCTTGATAATTAACTCACAGAGAATCATAAAACTTCACCTCTGGTAAGGACCTTCGAGATCACAGAATTCAACCTCCGTGCTTTACAGATGAATTAACTGAGGTCCAGAGAGGTTAAATGACTTTGTCCAAGGTCACAGTGCTCATCTATGGCTGCACTGGGACTAGAACCAAGAACTTCTGAAACCGCTTCATTGCAATTCTTCCCACCCTGGGCAGCTTTCGTGTGATAAAATACAAATAGGCAAATTAAAAGACCCTAAACCAAAAGAAAGCCAGGTCACAGAAATTCCCAAATCTTCCCAAAGGTTAAAAGATTTGTGGAACGATCAGCATTGCAATGGCACATTCACACCTGAGCACGCGCACACACACACACACCCCACACCCATAAACCTATGTTAGGTCTCAAAGACATACCAAGGTATTTTTGGTGGGGTCATGCATATGCCAGTATGGATCATAAAGAAAGGGTATTCCAGTAGATTGATTTAGTCCAGGGTTTTGTTCTTCTAAAACACATGGGTTCTCTTTGGAGATTACAAACTATATAGCTTTGTATACATTATAAATAACATATACATATTTTAATACTTCCATTAAGGAAGAATAGTAAATCATAACTGCTTTGCTACTGGACTTTAATATCTATGCCAAGGAAATGCCCTCATTATCCTGCTGTTTCTTAGATTGTCCTTTATCATTTTCTTTGCTGGCATAATCACCTAAAATATAACCTTGGAAAAGTACCTTGCCTTTCTTAGTTCTAACTATTGAAAAACATCCCTGGGTAAGTAAGTACATTATGCTCATTTGTTTATTCTTACAATCCTTATTCTCAGACTGCAATGAGATGCCTCTAATTCTGACTTCTTTTAGGTCAAACTCGCTCATTTCCCAGAGTGGGAGCTATAAAGGTAGGGACTGACTGACCTTCTTCTTTTGGTATTTTGGACCCAAGACACACTGTGCTGGGCCATTTAAGACATGATCAAAGCTGAGCCAGTCCACCCCTCCCACTGGAGAGAACTTATTGACAAAGGAAAGATTCAGTGACTAATACTACTAACAATAACAACAAGAATTTACATTCATGGGTGTGCTGTAGATTACAAAGGACTCTCCATGTTTTATCTCCTTTAATATTCACATCAGTTCTGTGAGGAAGAGTTCCATGTTCAGGTTAAGAAAGTGTCGTTATATTATAATTTATTATTACTTATACAAATAAATAGTTCATATAAATTATTATTTGTGAATTAATTACCCTGAAAAATCTTCTCAGAAGCAATACTTGCAAATAATGTTTATTGAGTTCCTCTTATATGTGTCAGTGAAAAAATCTCAGCACATATCAAGATAACTTCATTTTTTTTTATATGAGCAGACTAAGATTTCACAAGTGTTAAGTCACTTATCCAAGATCACACAGCTAGTAAGCAGTGGAGCTATAACTGAATTCAGTCAGTATGAGTATAGCCCCTGGTTAAAAGTGCAGTTAAGCTGTGAATATGAAAGGGGGAAAAAAGGCAAGAAGAGGAACAAGAAACAATTATACTTGTTGCTAATATAGTTACTATTACTGCATTACTATTACCTAGGAGTTTCCTGTTGGCAGCCATGTTGAAAAGGAAAGCATGGTGGATTCAGTGATTTCCTTTTTCTGATTCTTTCAAAAGGGGAAAGATGCTGCAAAGAATTTCAAATAGATTTACATGTCACTGGAATTGAGTGATAAAAAAGGGTTTCTCTTTGGTGATCCAATGTCCACAGACATGGGTGTGGGTGCTGGGTATATTCCATGGCCTTCCCTCAACGCCTTTCTGTGCTCCTCCATCTTGCTGAGCAACTGACCTTTATTTTTTTTCAATGTTTTTTTTGTTTTTTTTTTGGGACACAGAGAGAGCATGAACGGGGGAGGGGCAGAGAGAGAGGGAGACACAGAATCGGAAACAGGCTCCAGGCTCTGAGCCATCAGCCCAGAGCCCGACACAGGGCTCGAACTCACGGACTGCGAGATCGTGACCTGGCTGAAGTCGGACGCTTAACCGACTGCGCCACCCAGGCACCGCGAGCAACTGACCTTTAATAACCAGCTGTAATGTGTTTCTTTGCCCTCTGCCTTCTGTTCAGTTTGTCCAGTGGAGAACTGGCAGGAGATGTGAGTGCTAGCTGTAGGAGAGTGAGGTCACAGTATTTATTCTCCTCAGGTCCCTCCTTGCTGGGTCGCTATGAGTTGGTTGTGTCTCTCTGTTATAGACCACTTCTTAGGCAGCCACCTCAGAATTCTGCTGATTGTTCCTTCCCCAGCCCTTCAGACATAGGGTAATGGCTCCTACCTGTTGTGAGCCTCAGTACTACACTATCCCTTGTTGGGTTTCCCAAACTCTGTCCACCTCTTTGTGAATAGTCCCTTTATAAAACACTCCTCCAACTTGTCTATCCTCCAGGCCACATAGCTCATAAGTGTGAGTTCCTGGTCATACTTCAAATGTAACTTGTCTGCCTCCGGAGTCTGTAAACTTTCTCTTGCCACATGAAAGTTCTATTACATTATACATATTACTCTGATAAGGAAGGACTATCCACTTGCCTTTTAAATGTGTCAAATGTACTCAGTCTGTAACATGAGAGTCTCCTTACATTCAGCTTTCCAAATAAGTATTTGCTGCTTCATGTATTGGACATGTATTGGACACTTCATGTTATTGCATTTAATTTAGGACTATTGCATTTCTCCAGTTGTCTGACAAAATCAGCAGGACTTTTCCTAGAGTTACCTATCTACCCCATGAGCCTTTATGTCAACAGTGCTATTTTCTATCCATGGCAAAAAGCGCTTAATAGAAAACAGTAGCATTATGGAACGTGGTATACATTTTATATCTCTGTAGCCTCAACCTCTGTTCTGTTTTTCCTAAGCCACTTCATAAATACATACTTTTGTTTGAAGTAGAAATTAGATGCATGATATTAAGTAATCAGTCATGCCAATTTTTAAATGTTGTGGTTATAGGATTCATAAAATTTTCCTGGGACACCATTTCATTCATTAATAAATGAATACTGGTATCACTAGTTTCAACATCCTTGCTACCTTGAACAAGAGATTTCTTCTGTGTTTTCTTGTTTTTGCTAATGGGAAAAAGTCACTAGAAAGTTCGGTCTTTGAAATCAAAAGTCATATCCTTTTAGTACAGAGAACCATGTAGGAGACATTCTAATAGCAGGGTAAGAATCAAAGATGAAACAAGGTTATCTCTACCACAAATTTTATTTGAATCTAGTTCTCTTTGGGCAGCACAGACTTGGAGGTATGGAATCTGTGTCCTCTCAGGGTAATCACTAAAATAGATGTCACTGGCAATAGAATAGATTCTGCCACAGCTGTCTCAAACAAGTACTTCAAAATCATGCTTGGTAATAAGAAGCCCAAATGGGAGACTCATACAGAAGCATTACTAAACACATTCCTGCCTTCTAAAAGTGGGTCATTAAGGAAGGCCAGATCTATCAACTCCACCATAAATCAAATTAAAATTTGTCATATTTAAGATGAATCAATCCTTGATCCCTGGACCAAGCAATCTCAGAAATTGATGATTTAGTTATGTCTTCCCTTTTTTATAATTGATAAAAATATTTTTTATTAAACAGTAAATTGAATTAGGTTAATATGTATCCAAATGTGCTTAAAGTCAAACAGAATTAGAAAAACCTTTCTGATATTCACCATCAAGAAAATATTGCAACTCATCCTGTGCAGAGCAACTCATAACTGTGTGTGTGTGTGTGTGTGTGTGTGATTGATTGCACAATATTTATTTGATTTGCCTTTCTTTTGAGCTCCTGCTGTACTGTCTATTTCAGATCTTACTCAAGGGTTTTCTTAGGTTAAAGAAACAATTGATGTAAAGTTGATGAGGAAACCTCATGGGTGTGTTTGTATGTGTTTGTGTGTGTGTGTGTGTCAGGAGTTTTGTGAAAGCCACATTTTCATCTTCAGCATTCAAAGTAAAATAGACCACTTTAATGAAAACATAACAAAAACCTTTATTGGCTCTCGTGGCAGCACAACTTAAACCTTTTCTGATTCAGTTACTGTTTGTATATTCTAGTCCCAGGTCATAATGGTCATAACTATTATGTTCCTCTTATATAATAATAATGTTGATGTTCTCTAGGAAAATATTGGAATCAAATAACCATACCTGAAACATAGATTTTTCACCTGCAGATTATATGCACATATTGAGAAAATTATTCGCCCACCATTCCATGTCTTTAAAGTATCAGTAAAGTAGTCTAAAAATCAGCTAAATCCTATCCACCTCAAAAGATCAGTATTTTTAATGAATTTAAAGAGGAAATGGCTATTGGAGACTTCCTAAATTAAGATACGTGGTAGGAGCTTGATATTTGTCTTTTACAAATATATTATTAATGAATTTCTTTTTTGATATAGTTTCCATGTCTAAAATATTGAATTTTATTTTTATTATTATTTTTAATCTTTTCTAAAAGTAAGAGGCCACTCTGTGGCACTTAATAGATAGTATGTCTTCAATGTGAGTTAATAGAAGTGACTTAGGGAAAAATATGAAGTGATTGATATTAATCTTCATCACCCCTTGCTTAGCAATCTTATAACCCATTATCAATCACCCCCACCCCAAAATATATACTATGAGCATGATGCTCTTTATAGAGAAAGAATTTTAAAAAATCATGGACATCATTATAGGGCTTTCCATTATAATGTGTTTTAGAATGCTATATCTCTCCATCCATTACAGTTATCATAATTTATAACTATGTGTTAATTTGGATAAGTATTCATATTCCAGTTATCTATTGTTGCCTAACAAAATGCCAAAAACTTAACAGGTAGAAATGACAAAAATGTTACTACATTTAATTTTATTTTATGGGTCAGAAATTCAGACAAGGCTTGTTGGGTGTACGTTTTTCTGCATGCCACTGACTGGGGCCACTTAGTGGTATTCAACTGTTGTCATGACTAGTTGGGAGGGGACAAGATGGTGAATCACATGACCTTGGAGTCAGGGAATGGAAGACTGGGCTCAGTTGAGCCCCCTTCTTCTCCATGTAGACTGAGGGCCCCTCAACAAGGTCTATACTGCAAGATAGTAGGATTTTTTTTTTGTATGACAGCTCAGAGCTCCAAGAGACCAAGGTAGAAGTAATCTAGCATGGTGCATTAGATATATTAAAGAATGAATAAATATTTGTGATTGAATGAATGTATCTCCTAGAAATATTTTCATTATACTAGATAACTGAAAACAAACTCCTAACTTAAAGGTATGGTTAATTAATTTTTAGTGTCAAGGACATTATATTAAACCCCAGGCACTTCAATAATGAATATGGGCTTGTGGATGAGATACTATTGATTCACTTGACCACAGCAAACTCTCCATTTGAGCACTGATAGGTAACAGTGCTTGGGTACTAGTTACATGCATTACACTCTTTTGGATCCTGCAGATAATGTAAGAGGAAAAGGGGACTCAAAGATTCCTATGTCATAAGCTATATGAGGAAAGGGACATGCTATACTGCATGGTCTAAAGTATTTTTTGGGTAAATAAATGAAGCACTCTCAGTAAGTGTCGATTTTTCTTATGGTTGAAGAGTTGGTGCCATTATAAATAGATATGTTATCATTTTTCTTTCAAAATAAAACAGTGTTTGTTGTTAGGAAAATATACAAATATTCTAGCACTTAAAATATTTAGTCTTTCACACAGTTCTGCATATTTTTATTAGATGGTAAGTTGAGGTGGTAATTCACCCGATCAAAGAAAACATATTAAACATAAAACTAGTTCAAAATCAGTAAACTCAATTGTTCAACCTCATTATAAGATTTTTAACATTGTATATTCTTGCTTCCTTTGTTGTCGATTAATTGACCATATAACTGTGGGTTTATTTCTGGAGTCTCTATTCTGTTTTATTGATATGTCTATTTTTGTGCCAGTACCATACAATTTTGATCACTCCAGATTTATAATATATCTTGATATCTGGCATTGTGATACCTCCAGGTTGGTTCTTTCGCAAGATTTCTTTGGCTATTTGAGGTCTTCTGTGGTTCCACACTTGTTCTAGTTCTGTAAAAAAAAATGATGTTGCTATTTTGATAGGGATTTCATTGAATCTGTAGGTTGCTTTGAGTAATATGGATATTTTAATAATATTAATCCTTTCAGTCCTTGAGCATGGAATATTTTTCCATTCATTCGCATTGTCTTCAGTTTCCTTCATCAGTGTTTTATAGTTTTTGCAGTACGAGTCTTTCACCTCTTTGGTTATGTTTATTCCCAGGTATTTTATTCTTTTTAGTGCAATTGTAAATGGTGCTGTTTTTTAAATTTCTCTTTCTGCTACTTTGTTGTTAGTGTATAGATGTTACCAATCCTACCTCTTTACTGTATTTGTCTGTTACTTAGAGTTTTTGGTGGAATGTTTAGGATTTTCTGTGTATACTCTCATGCCCTTTGTGAATAGTAACAATTTAATTCTTTACCAATTTGGATGCTTTTTATTCATTATTCTTGTCTGATTGTCGTGGCTAGGACTTCCAGTAATAAGTATGCTGAATAAAAATGATGAGAGTAGACATCCTTATCTTGTTCCTGAGCTTAGAGGAAAAGCTCTCAGTCTTTCACCATTGAGGATGATGTTAGCTGTGGGTTTTGTCACATATGACCTTTATTATGTTGAGGCATGCTTTCCCTAACCTCATTTTGTTGAGACTTTTTATCATGAAGGAATGTTAAATATTGTCAAATGTTTTTTTCTGCATCCATTTAGATGATCATATGATTTTATCCTTCATTTTGTTGATTTCTATATTATTTGTGAATGTTGAACCATCCTTGCATCCCTGGAATGAATCCCCCCTGATCATGGTGAATAATCTTCTTAATGTATTGTTGTATATGGTTTGCTAATATTTTTTTATGGGTTTTTGCATAGTTGTTCATCAGGGATATTGTCCTGTAGTTTTGTATGTGTGTGTGTGTGGGGGGGGGGGTGGTGATGTTCTTAGTTTGGGTATCAGTAATGCTGGCCTTGTAGAATGTATTTGGAAGCTTTCCTTTCTTCTTCTTCTTTTTTTTTTTTTTTTTGGAATAGTTTGAAGAGAATAATACCTATTAACTCTTTAAATATCTGGTAGAATTCTCATGTGAATCCATATGATCCTGGTCTTTTACGTTTTGGTAGTTTTTGATTACTGGCTCAGTTTTGTTACCTGTAATTGGTCTGTTCATATTCTCTATTTCTTCCTGGTTCATTTGGAGGATTGTATGTTTCTAGGAATTTATCCATTTTCTCTAGGTTGTCCAGTTTGTTGATGAGTCTGGCTAAGGATTTGTCATTTATGTTTACCTTTTCAAAGAACCAGTTCATGGTTTTATTGATTTTTTCTCTATTTTTCAAAAGAAAAATAAATGTAAAGTATAATGACATGACTTGCAACTTTGAGTTATAGTCATAAAGAGCAAAAGGGGAAATACTTGTGCTTCATTAATCATTCAAAAACTAAAATTGAAATCAAAACCAGAAATAAAACTAAATAACACATCAGTTTATGTTGGGGAGAATTAGGAAAAGAGAACAGCATGCTACTTCTGAGTACTTACAAAGTGTCTAACAATACCTCCTGGGGTGCCTGGGTGGCTTAGTCTGTTAAGCATCTGACTCTTGATCTCAGCTCAGGTCATGATCTCTGGGTTCCTGAGATCGAGCCCTGTATCAGGTTCAAGCATGGAATCTGCTTGAAATGCTCTCTCTCTCTCTCCCTCTCTCTGCCTTTCTCCCACCTGTGCGAGTGCTTCCTCTCTGTCTCTCCCTGCCTCCCTCTCTTCCCCCCCAACAATAAATAAATAAACCTAAATAAATAAATAAATAATAATACCTACCATATATTGAGTACTTATGATAAACTAAGTACAAAACTATGGTCTATAATTCATTGTTCAAAAGAACCAGTGAATTATTACACCCATTTTACAGATGAGGAAACTGAGTCCTATGGTTGTTCACTTATTTTCCCCAATTCATACAGCTAATAAGTGACAAGCTAATATTTGAACCTTAGTCTGGTTAGGCCAAAGTCTATCCACCTAACCATCTTAGTGTACATGTGGTCCTGTGAATACCTTTTTTCATTCAACAGATAATAATTGAGTGGTTAAGAAGTATAAGTCATAGTTCAGGTGCTGACAATAAAGACAGGAACAAACAAGACCAAGTCCCTGTTCCTTTAAAGCTAACTACCTAGTTTGGGGAGAAATAGAATAAACAAGATATGTACGGAAGTCATATTGTTATTAGGGTTATGAAGAAAAATAGAGCAAGTGAGGGGGATATGGAGTATTGATATTGAGGCTGATATTAACATAAGGTCAATGACTACTATCTTTGCTGAAATGTTTAAAGTATTTTTCACTTCTATGCTTTTAGGATCTTGAAATTCCTTTTAGGAAGATACTAAGTTCCTAGTTATAATGAAAATTAAGTTGCTGTAAAGGGCTTTGAACCCATTTATCCCTCCAGGTACAAAATAGGTTTAAACTCAGAAGGACAGTGTATTTCCTCACATAGTAGTCAGCTCTGCAACTCCCATGAGGCCAAAGACATTACCTTAGACATACAGAGTGCTAAAAACACAGGAAGGGAGAATGTATTTTTTTAATTGTTTTTAATGTTTATTTTTGAGAGACAGAGACAGAGCAGTAGAAGGGCAGAGAGAGAGAGAGAGGGAGACACAGAATCTGAAGCATGCTCCAGGCTCTGAGCTGTCAGCATAGAGCCCGATGCAGGGCTCAAACCATGGGATCGTGATCTGAGCTGAGGTCAGACACTTAACTGACTGAGCCACCCAGATGCCACATGAGAAAGTATTTTCTAAAATTTTATAAACCATCTTAAGGGATGAGTATGATCAAATTAAAATTACTTAACTAATGTAGAGCAGAACATGGTTGTAGATTATAGGTTTGGTCATATACTTATTATATATTATTTCAGATATGTATATATTATGTCACCTATTGATAAATATTGTATTGGTCAAAATGTAATATATTTTATGGGGGAGAGGTTTTACAAGAAATGGATTGCTTCAGAGTTAGCTTAAACTCAAGACTAGGGTTAGCTCAACAAAACCAAAGGTGAAGATCAGACAATTCCAGGTGTCTCACTGGATCAGCTTGTAGTCCTCCATGGGTGACATTAATAAGGCTCAGCCTCAATGGGCCCCACATTCTGATGCCTCTTAGACTTTCAAACTTTCAAGAGGCAGACCATGAATGGCCAAGCTTGCACCAGGGATGTCCACCTAGAGAACTGGGTGATGTTGCAGAGATCTGGCCAACTGGAGAGTTGTTCATGGTCTCTAATTCAGTGGGTGCCATGTTGTTTGTTTTCACTCACCATAATTTCTGCAGTGCCTGACATAGTGCTGGTATGCAATGGACAATTAATAGGCATTAGTTATAAAAATATTTTTCAGGTCTCAATGTAGCCACATACTATTACAGCCTGTTATGAGCACTGGCATGTAAGAGTATAACATATTTGTTCTTTTCAAAAAGTTGTATTGAATCAGGTAGTCCTAGGAAGATTGGTTAAATCCAAGCAAGACTCCTCTTTTCACTGCTTCACAATTCATCTATCAAAGCATCCAAATATTCAACATTGCCTAAAAACCCTTACAGTTCTTGAAGCCTTTCTATGTATTGGATATTTTCAATCAAGGATTTAAATGTGTTCATTAATTGGCTAAACACAACAACAATAATATTCATGTTAATGATACAAAACCCAGTAGTGAAGCAGAGTTACTGAATGCATATGAAGCTATAAGTATGGAAGCAAAGGATGCCCGGAGGAGCACACACCTATTTCGGTGATTTGTCTACTCTGTGGAGTTCAGTATTGAGATTCAGTTCTCCAAATGCTTTGTGCAATGAAAACAGCAATCTGCTGTACTGGATACTATAAATACTGGATCCTCAGTAGCCCAGACTCATGAGAACTGCAACTGCCTATCAATATAAGGACCACTAAAGAATCATAAAGACAGCTATGGAAAGGGCTGTAATAATCATTTATTTTTTAATTTGGCTTTATAACTATTTTGGTATTTTTTTGCAAATATGAAAAAACCTAGGGACAGGAAATCTTCCCTCTATTTACAGGTGAAGAAACTTAAGTCTAGAGAAGCTCACAGACTTCCCAAATTAAGCATAAATGCTTATCTATAGAACCAAGATTCAAAATCTTGTCTGACTTGGCTCTGAAGCCCATGTCCCTTTCTTTACATCATTATGCTTCCCGTATTTTAAAAATGGGACTTGAGATGTTAATATATATCTTTAAAAGGGTGCCAGGAGACATGTCACAAAATCAATTTGCCAACAGTTGAAAAAGAGGAAGCTACTGAATAACCTGGAACCAGACCATCTGTTTGAGGAGCAAATCCTAGAGACTAACAGTGACATCCATCCTGCAGCTATACACACTCCTGAAAAACCAAAAGAAATTATTTTTACCAATGGGGGGAAAGAGTTGCTCAAATGCTTACAAAAGACATCATCACATTAAACTATAACTTTAAATAAAATATTCTTGACACCTGCACACTAAATTTGAATTCTTGTGACAAATATTTTAGGTGACAAGCAATCTAATAATAACATCAACCACTATGACTTCATCCAGCAAATTCATTCTTTAGAAATTTTGCATAAGACATTTCCTAATTGTTGTAACCTTATGTTATCTTCTTTATATAGAAAGGTGAAGAAACTGTTGCGTGGTTGATGATCTACTTGAGAATACAGGCTATGTCTTTTACATTGTATAAAATGAAGCCAGCATCTAACACAGTACCTAATATAGGACAAATATTCAATAAATGTGGAATGGACACTTTGCCATTATATGGGATAGATTTGGACTAATCAAGTCACACTGTTGTGCCCTGCCACTGATGGCATTAGAGAGCCAGCTACAGAAGGCCACTGTACAGATAATGTCCATGGAGCCACCAGAAATTGAAATCCCACCAGGTGTGGATTTATCTGTGGTTATAAACCACACTAGCAATACTACTAAGGCCTTTAGAATGTTTTACCAATTAGCTTAGGCATGAAAAGAATATAGGACATAGAATCAACTGAAAGTGTTATTCGGTTTGAAGCATTTGACAAATGTTAGTAACGTTAATATTTTCACATGTATTTCCTAAAACCATGTTTCCATTAGTATATCTGTTTTAACACTTTGGCAACATGGTCCAGATTCTGTTAATTAAACTGCAGTTTTCTATATGGAGGGGTGTTCGAAAATTTTGAATTCATTTCATCTGAATGTTGTATAGCAGTATAACCGTAACTGAATGATTCTGCTGTCTTACCTCTGCATTCTAGAGCCTTCACCCTGGTTTTTCCCACTGAAATTTTGAGAAGGCAAAGGTAGACCAGAAAGAGTACTGAGAAAGGATTCAGAGGACCTGAATAACTGCCATATGCTCAAGTTCTTTTAACTTTGGTTTACATACCCCTAACTCATGGTTTAACTGTGAGGATCAAATAAGATGATGTGCTTCATAAACAGTCAAATAAATAGAAGTTCATCTTATTGCTGAAAATCAGTTCACCATTTTGATGCTTTTTTCAGACATCAATGGCAGAATCCCAGATGAATTTGTTTTTACCACATTTACACCTTATAGGTATTGGCTTAGGTGTCTCTTCCCTCCAGTACAGGCAGTGAGGTTTAATACTTTAGTGTCTCTGCAAATGCTTCTGTTCAATTAACCTACCTGTCAATCTTTCAGTAGATATTACTAAGTTCCATAATAAGTGCAAGTTATGCCAGAGGATGGGAACACAGTGGTGGACTAAATGCCCTGTCTGTTAACCTCACAGAGTAAATACACCGTCAAAATGTGGCAAAGTCATTCTTTCCTACTCAGTGCTTCTCAATGAGGTAAAGTCTTTGGAATATGAGGAAACTGAATTATAGTTGAAGAGCAGTCATATACAGCCAGACTCTAAGAATGTCTTCCTCCCAGAACCATTATTTCCACTTTTTTGCTTGCACACTCTGATGAGATTTAAAAAAAAATAGGCAAAACATCCAGGTTGACCAAACTGTTATTCAGATAGTCTACATTATAAAAACAACATCGCTGGGATCACCTGAATTTTTCAATCATCATTAGATACTATTTAGAAATAGCCTAATAGCTTATGTGGAACACATATGAACCTTCAGATAGGAAAAGGATTAACTATGAACGTTTATGTTAAAATAATTACCCCCACTTTGTTCATCGCCAAAAATGTCTGATTCTATGCGCATGCCCAAAAACTCTTGGTTTCAAAGCATGATGATAATTCCTTCAACTCACCTTGATCTAGAAACAAAAAAATATGCCAGAAATTTTGTTCTCCCTGGAATGTGAAGGGCACTGATGACATTAATGACATTCTGTTGTATGTCAAACCGATAGAAAAGCAGGAAACATCCGACAAAAAGACTCCCATCCCTAAATGGCAGAAATTATTGAAACCACAGGGCATATAGCACTCTCTCTGGGAGCCTTTATCAGGGAACGGTTGGAGGTGGGCTTTTTGGAGCAGCCTGTAGTTAGCCCTCTATTCATGCTGGTCAGGTCTTTTACCAAGAGAGTTTTACTTTCAGTATTTATGTAGTACAGCAGGCAACTGTTTACCTCAGGGCATGAGAGTCAATCCAGTGCTTCAGAATCTGTGCCACTGGCAGCTCTGTTGCCCATGGAAACAAAGGCTTCTTTGGAGGGAGGGAGGGAGCTCTGCAAGGGGCAAAGCAGAAGATAATCTCATCAATTCGGCTGGTGCTGTATTGGAAGGTGTTTTTGCTGCATGAACAACAACCATAAAAAATTGTACAGGATTACAATATTTTATAATCATTTAAGAACTTGTTTTTGAGATCTCTAAATTATATACAGCATTAAGTTCATGCTCTTTTGAATGAATTTTGGCTTTAAGTAGAAGCATTTAACTGGGA
The DNA here is from genome assembly GCF_018350155.1 of Leopardus geoffroyi. Classification (NCBI taxonomy): domain Eukaryota; kingdom Metazoa; phylum Chordata; class Mammalia; order Carnivora; family Felidae; genus Leopardus; species Leopardus geoffroyi. Next base: position 90,775,857 of record NC_059328.1, read on the forward strand.
AGGGCTTGCGCACTTTGTCCTACCTTGGCAGCAAGAGGGAAATGTTGATCTGAATTCTTGTCTGACATATAGGGGAAGGTTCTCAGATTGTGTCATTTAGAAGAAAGCTTTGGATAATCTGGATGAGGCTGGATGGACCACACTGCATGGCTTAAAATGTCCTGCAAGTGGCTTGGACTAAAATCTCACAAATGCCTTCTGTCTTTTTCCCAACATTCAAAATATAAATTAAATCTTCTGTTAGAGTCCGTTATTAATAAACATTTCTGAAGATTAGCAGCTTGACCTTTCTAGTGCCCTTGTAATTAGCTCACTTTGTGCCCAGATAGCACAGTGGAAGATGGATTACAAAAGAGATAGAGAATGAGAAACCATGACAGTATGGCAGTCATCTAGCGAGTAACGTAGGAAGTAATGGGGACAGGAAAGAAAAAAAGGGAAAAAGGAAGAGGGAGAAATTTGTATTTATTGAACACTTGTTCTGCTCAGGGCCAGAAACTTTACATAGGTTGTCTCGTGTAAACATCATAATAAAACTGAAAGACCTATATCGTTGTCCCCATTTTAGATACTGGGGGGGTTGCAAAGAGACCTGTGGAGATGGACTTATTAGGTGTCTAAATAAATACAACTGAAGGAAAGTAACTTTTCAAAACTGTTACTGAATATTCCTACCAAGTCAAATTATAACTTTTTTAAAAATTACTGTGCCTAGAGTACTGAAGGCATAGATGATGGTCAGGGAACAGTCATATTTCTTCAATAAATTATGTTCTTCATTGAAATCAAAATATGGCCACCTACATTATGTGATATGTTCTGGGCATAATGTCAAGACTGGTGGAGATTGGGTTGTGAGAATTTTGACTCAACATTATTCTTAAACATATTTATAATGTGATTTCACTTTACTTGAAATTCAGACTTGATATCCCCCCAAAGACTAGAGTAGACCCAACTGTATTTTACATTAAAAGAGTATCTATGAGAACAAATAAGACATAAAATAAAACTTCATTTTCTTGAGACAAAGAAAGTATGTGAGAAACTCGGTGATTTCTTGGTATGGCTCTGGTTATGGGACAGGCAGACTCCCTAGATTCAAATCTGGGCTCCGCTACTTACTAGTTGTGTAATGTTGGATATGTTACTTAATATTTCTGCAAACCAGCTTTCTCACTTCTGATCTGGGAATTCTATGTCTCCCATAGATTTGTGATTAAGATGTATTAGGCAAAATTGTTTTGAATATTACCCTAGTTTCATATTGTATGAAAAATTATCAAAAGTCTCTGAGTCACTGAAGAACGTGGGTAATAAATAAAACAACACGCACTAAAAATCAATTTAGTTCAAGATGCATTCATTGGTACCTATTGTGTGAGGTAGGTGATGACATATAGATGTACAAAGACAAATCGGACGTCATCTATGGCCTTGAGCTTATCACCTAGGGAAGAGAAATAGACCTAAATTATTTTAATACAAGGTAGTAAAGCTATTGGAGAGAGCTATACATAAGATGCCAAAGGATGACAGAAGAGAAATAGTTATGAGACATAAGCTTCCTGGAGATGAAAACTAACCTGAAGCTTAAAGAATGAACACAATTAATAAAGGCAAAACTTTTGATAAATGTACTGTAGATAGATCAGGTCCAAAATCAACCTTGAAGACATCCCAAGCAGGACACCTGGGCGGCTCAGTAGGTTGAGCATCCAGCTTCGGCTCAGGTCATGATCTCACTATTCGTGAGTTCGAGCCCCGCGTCGGGCTCTTTGCTGACAGCTCAGAGCCTGGAGCCTGCTTCAGATTCTGTGTCCCCTTCTCTCTCCACCCCACCCCTGCTCGTGCTCTGTCTCTCTCTGTCTTTCAAAAATGAATAAACATAAAAAAAATTTTTTTTAAAGACATCCCAAGTAACAAAATGTAGGGAAATGTAAACAATATAGTTTGTACAAATCTTTAATTATGAAACCAAAGGGATTGGATTTCATCCTGTAGATGGTAACGAACCAATGAAAAACCTTAAAAAGGACAGTAATTTGAACACCTTTTTTTCTTAAAGATCCCTCTGGCTGTAAGATGGGGATAGATTGGCTGATGAGGTGGGAAGGAAAGGGCACGCTGAAGATGAAGAATTGGGTTAATTAGCTATTTCACTATTTCATGCTAATGAGAAGGAGAGTCTGCTTGAATTTGGTATCAGATAGTTGTAGTGCAAAGTAGGAAATAGATTCCAGAAAAATTTAGGAGATGAGAGCAAAAGGATTTGGCAATCAGTTGGATGTAATGAATAAGGATTCAATGGTAACTCTAGGTGGATGGTGATACTTTTTACAAAGCTATGTAATGTGGGGAGAGGTAAGAAAATCTGGAAGACAAAACTACAAATTCTTTCAAAAAAGACCTGTAAAATAGCAAACATTTCTACAATGTTTGGGTGGAAATGTATAACAAGAAGTTAGATTGTTTCAGGGCTGGGACTATAGAAATACATTTGCTTCTCATGTACATATATGGCAAAGAGTTTCATCTAAAAGAGAAGAGGATGGTATCAAAAGTCTAAGATTTAAGTGGGAAGAATCATAGACCTTGAGAATGGAATACAAGAAATCACCACAGTTTAAGTGGTATGCAAAAGAGGTACTCAGAAGAGAGTTTCATAGGAGGTTCATAGGAGAAACTTAGAATTAGAGGTCAGAGGGGGTAAGAGGATAACTGGTCCCACAGAAGGCAAGTAGGAGTTTCAAGAAAATCCAAGAGATTATATATCCATCCAATAAAAGTTATTGTTTTTGTTCTAGGCCTTAATTCAAGGAATATAAAAGTTGAAACATGTCCATGGGTTGTTGACCCTTGCCAGAGCAATTTCAGTTTGCTTGGCACAAAAGCTAACAGCTGTGAGTTGCATTGTAAATGAGAAATGAGGAAGTGGAGTCAATGAGGGCAGATTACCTTTTCATGGAGAAGAAGGCAGTCAGGCTGTAACCACAAGGAGATACAAGGTCAAGGCAGGCAAATTTGAGATGAAAGAGCTCTAAGGACAGTTACAAGAAAAAGAAGCATGCACTGGAATGTAGATGTTTGGAAACAAAGTGATAGTGGTAACTAATAAAAGGTCATAAAGGACAAGAGGAGTTCTATTTGGGAATAGGAGAGGCAGGAGGAAGAGAGATACCTCACCTTTGAGAATGAAAATGGTACAGAGCTACTGTGTCCAATTCTACTATCTGAAGCTTAGAATCATGCTGTTAGAGAGTTTACTAAATCAAATTCCCAATATTATCTCCCCACATAGAGTAAATAGTTTAAATAAAGTAGGTAAGTAAAACACAGAACTTTGAATTAATATTAATGTTGGATTGTAAGTGAAGATGGACAAAGTAGTAGTGGTGTGTGTGTGTGTGTGTGTGTGTGTGTGTGTGTGTGTGTTATGAGGAGAAGAGAGCTAAAGGAAACCAAACCTATTTCCTCCAATTCCTTGATGTTGTCAGTGAGCTATTCTTTCCCTTTGTTCACATTCTTTGGAATAGACAAAGGGTGGAAAGCAGACAAAACAAGTATTTCTAGAAATTTCAAAGTTTTTCTCAAAATTTATTGATCATTTGCTATATTCAAAGCACTCTATCATGGGAAGATGTTAAAAAGTTAATGAAAACAGAAGCCTAGCCCATTCAAGTTCATGATCTAGTCAGGTAGAGAGGTAACTATAAAAACACCTAAAGGGTAAATATACTGTCACCTATATAAAAGCTTTATCTTTTACCTCTTTAAAAGCAAAATAGAATCTAGCTATTTTAGAATACCACTTTACTTGAAGGCCTGAGATATTTGAAACTCTTGAAATGTCATTTGATGTGTAGGTACATTTGACATACATTAAAGAAGAAGTAACCTAAGAGGTTTGTCAGGCCAGAGGAAGTGTGACTTTCTGGCCTGAGAGGGATGGCGAAAGCCATTGGAATGATTTATTGATAAGTGGTGATGTGCAGTTGTAGTTCAAAGAAGGGCAGAGTCAGCTCTTAATAATAATAATAAAAAAATTCATTCCAAAGTTATCTTGCATTTCTTAAATTTATTTCACAGGTAAAAATAGGATGTATGCAGGGAGAATTGCTTTTCTTGAAACAAGAACTTTTACAAAGTGAAAAACTTGAAATTAGATCATACATCAGCATGAATAAGATAGCCTAGCATGTTCTCTACTTGCAACCGTGCTGCCTTGGTAATATGCCTGAACTTGACAGAGCTGTTTGTGGAAAAGTAAAGATTATCTTCCTCACATGACATTGTTTCTTGCTTGGACCTGTGGAGGGAAAAAAGTTCTTTATTTTCAACTCTAAGCTTATTTTCAGATTAGTAAACAGTGACACTACGCACAAAGCTAGGCAGCCAAGTTGTGGAATATTTAGGAAAAATATTGTGTATGGTAATCTGTTTAGTATGTCTTAGTGGTATGATTTATTTCCCCCAAAAAAATGTGATTTCTAAATGTATAATATTTATTGTAAATGCTTACTTTTACCAATTTATCCCCATAAAATACCCAAGTAAATCTACCAAACGGCGTGAGTTCTAAAGTTCTTTGTGAAAAATAAAGTTTGATAGACTCTGTGATTTTCAGTGGAAAATCTGTGTTTGTAGACTCTGTGATTTTCAGTGGATCATGCAGTAAAATAATCAGAACAATAGAAGGCAGAAAGTGCCAAAGTAAAGTCAAAGAGATTTAAAAGTATAATAGAAGAAAGTATAGATATAGAAAATATTTATGTACATTCACCTATGTGCATCTGGTTTGTAGTTTGCTGTTAAGGGTTTTGAATTTAACTTTTTAGTTAATCCACGAGAATCCTATCTTCTAGAGAGGAAAGCATACTGTGGAAAGCATCCTCACTTCCAAACAGATCTCTCTGGTGTCTACTGGACATAGCTCACCTATAAATCAAAGAAACAAGGAGAGTCATAGCAACTCCTCTGTCCTCTACAGGACAAGCTACTCAGACTGGACTTATTGGAGAAATTTTCACCACTTGCTGATTATCTAGCATGCTGAGCTTGATGGTCTGTCCCAGATGGAAGGATGGCAACCCAGGGTCATGTAGAAAATTGGATCAGATATATATTCAGAGACATTTGGGGACCTAGGGGTAATTTAATTCAACTTTATGTTCTCTTTCACCATTTCTCTCTGTTGCGGACTGTGTCTGCCCCCAATTCCTAAGTTGAAATACTACCCCCCCCTGCCCCGCCCTTGCCCCGCCACACTGTGATTGTATTAGGAGGTAGGGCCTTTGGGAGATAATTAGGTTTAGATGAAGTCCTAAGGGTGGAACCTTCATGAATGTGATTAGTGCCCGCAGATGAATCATGAGAGAGCTTGTGTCCAATCTCTGCCCTCCACCACATGAGGATGTAAGGCGATGTCTGCAGTCTATAACCTGGGAGAGGGCTCTCAACAGAACTCAGCCATGCTGGCATCCTGTTTTCAGACCACCAGCCTGCAGAGCTGTGAGAGATAAATTTAGATTGTTTGCAAACCATCCAGTCTATGATATTCTAGTACAGAAACCTGAAGAGACTAAGATACTCCTTGACTTTTCTTTCTTTTTAATTCTTCTGCATTATCCAGACACTTTTTTGGCTGAATTCATATATACACATGTATGTGTTGAATTCCACATCCTCCTGCACCAAAACTGTTGGTTTTATTTCTTTTTGCTATTGAAATTAATTCAGCTGGCCTAAATCAATTTGTATTGTACCTAAGATTTGTGGATTAAGTGTCTCTGATACAAGGATATAGTGTATTTTTCCTTGAAATCATCTCAGATACAAGCACCAGACAAAAGCTCACTGTATGTCTTTATCCCATTACTTTGTACCTCAGTACATTCAAATTCAAGTAGGATCTGTATTTAAATATTAAGGATAAATATTTACAGGGAGACTAGCTGGTATGCTGAGCAAAGTTCATAATGTTTAAGCTAAAGGGGGGCTTTTCAACAAATTAAAGTATAGGTTCAAATGGCAAAAATCATACATTGTTTTGTATTTATTATTGGTATTTCTTATCCCTAAGAAAACAAATGGTAGTAATGTGTGTGTGTGTGTGTGTGTGTGTGTGTGTGTTTCAAAGACAAAGTAGATTGAGTTGATCCAACATGAAGCCTAAGAGAGGAGAATATCAATACTTATTCAAATAACTCCGTAGATGCTTTTCCTATAAGTAATGGAATAGATTTTAATTTATAAACCATAATGATGGCTTACCACAGATCAGTATTGAAAAGCAGATCTTGTTATCTGTTTTCTGTTTACTGCCTGTAGTGAAACACAAATGTCTAAGACTGTTGTGTCACAGCCGCTTCCTTTTAGATGAAGCTAACATAGGTATGATTCTGCCTCTGTCAGACAGTGATAACCATAGGCTTATATGTTGCAGGAGAGCTATCCTCCTTCACAGTTAAAATTTTAAACTTTGAAAATCAAAGAAATGCTGGTGGTTGTTGTTTTTTAACATTCCCAGTAGTACTAAATACATGGGTCAGAAAAGTCACAAATTCTACAATGCAGTCAGTAGTAGGTTGTATTACTAGATTTTTGTACTAGAGCTAGTCCTGAACTCCACACAGGAGGTGATAGAATATGATAGAGAAAAAGGCCCAGGAAACAAAAGCTAAGATAGGAAATGACCTGACAAACAATGACAGAGAAGGACATACCAGAAACTGCTGGTTTTTACATACACACACACACACACACACACACACACACCAATTCCCCAATAATCCAAGAATAGCAAGTTATTTCATGTTTTGTGTATATTCTCAACCCTCCCCATACACTGTTTTTTCCCATCTGATTATCAGCCTCCCGCTTGCCCAATTCTTCTTGAGAGTATAGCCCTTCCTTCCCATGTACGTATTTATGTGTCTATACCTGATAGAGATGACATTAACATATTCATCTGGCATCCTGAGTGTAGCCCTCATGGCCACAGATGCTTCACAATAAAAAAAGAAGTGGGACTCTATTAAAGTTGCAGGGATCTCAGATATCCAAAGTGGGCAGCCATGTTGGAGCTAGAAAGCTGGTCACATGGCACCTCAGCTGTGCTTCAGATTCAACTTCTCTTCCCATGTTGACATCTAGTAGCTGAAAGTCTTAAGCTAGTTTTTCTGTTCTGGTTGCTGAGCCCAAAGGACAGGAAATCATTACAGGGAAAACATTTCTAGCAAAGGTCACTTTAATAGAAAATTACATCAATCACCTTGAAGAAAAAAAAATACATTTCAATTGATGTCATCCGTCCATGGAATAACATCCGTTTTAGTTACTGACTTGAGTTTTTAAAAGTTAGTCTAACTTTTGGAGAAAGCACATTAAAAATTAACCAGGACTTCAACAGTGATTTCAATCTTTTAAAAAGGAAGAGATGGTTATTAGCTATTTCATGTCAGAAGCTAAATGGTTACCTACTTAGAAAGGGAAGAGAATTTTTTTTTTTTTTGGATGTACTCCCAATGGAATGCTAAAAGGAGGAAATCTTTCAGAGTCAGAAGATCAAGTGTTTACTTTTTTAGCATACTTTCTTACATGATTGAAATTTGGCAGATGCACACCTTAAAGATGGTTATATTTTTTTCTATGTATTTTAAGTATATGCCATTTACTTCCTAAAAATGCCTTACTTATTTTGCTTGTGAGTTTATGCAGAAGGAAGGAAGAGAATGAGGAAGGAAAGTAAGGAAAATTAGAAAACAGCAAGTCAAATATATGACAAGTACAAATGTTGCAACTTTCTGGTTGCCCCTTCAACCCTGTAGAAGAGCTGCCTAGAGTCCGCTGGCCTGAAATGCCCACAGTTCAAAACAGATCTTTTTCCCCTTTATTCGCCCCAAATGTTTTCATGGCTGAAATGGCTTCTCAATCATCTCCTATAAAAATGATATAGAATATTTAAGACTGATATTAAGTATAGATTCATAATATAGGCAAGTTGCTACAAATGATTCTATCTGAATGACCAGCCTTAAGAGGCCTGAGTGCCTCCAGCTCCCAAACTACACACATATTTCAGCCTTGGTCTCTGAGCCTCCCTTTCCCTTACAGGTAATTGAAGTGCAAAGTCTGAACATAGCACTTAGAAAAGCACTTGCTTGAACACAAACACTTGAACCTGCCCTATTACAGTGATTCTTAAAGTGTGGACCCCAGACTAGCAACATCAGGATCACCTGGAAAATCTCAGGCTTCATCTCAGACCCACTGAATCAAAAACCCTGGAAGTAGAGCCAGCAGTCTATGTATCTGCAGTTCCTCTGGGTGTTCTGGATGCATGTGAAAGTCTGAGAATCATGTGCCCCATTAGAAGCAGAGAATGGGTTCCCCCTTTCTCTTCTCTGCCCAGTAGCCCTGATCTCCTGAATATGATGAAAATGAGTTGGCTGGAGGTTCTAGGACTCACCTAAAAGTTGTGTTTCACTGGCACAGGCTGCTTTTGATTCCTAAGGCCAGGTGCAGAAAAACCAGGTGCAGGCCAATGGCCATCAGAGGCAAATCCCTAGCAAACTTGCAAGGATTTATTCTGGGGAGTGTGCCTTCAACAGTTATCTGGAAGCACATTAATCATTATCATCTGGCATCTATACACTGAGCTGGGTGAGCTGTTTGATGACAATACCTCACCTCACATTGCTTCTTCAGAACCTTAACTGGGTACACAATAGTTACCAAAGAGGCAAAATGAGGCAACTTGCAAACTGTACCAAGGATGGCCTGTTTCTCCATATTCTCACTGTACTGTTTTCCTCTCTGTGTCTTGTGGCCAGGGGGATCAAGCCAGAACAAATGAGTTCATATTTCTATTATAAGGAGGAGGTGAAGGCAGTTGGTAAAAACCACAACCTCTTGGTGTTTAGTAATTAGTGATCTCCCTCAACTGGAGAAGCATTCTGAGAATTTCTCCTTTTGTTATAAACATATTTTTATTGCAAATGTCATTCCCACCACACCCCTACTTATAGACTTTTTCATATAAGAGCCTGTCATTTCATCAATTATTAGAAATCTTGCTCAAAATATCTTCTCTTCAATATCAGGTTTATTTCTCTTCTCTACATTTTTATGCTTCGACTAGATCATGTGAATGTTTTCTCTTGTGATATTATTTGAGGTCAAAAGCTAACATACCAAAGAGCTTTAGCAGACTTACAGCATATCTGCCAAAAGAAAAACTTCTGTTGTAGTAAATCTTTTTTCCACATTAGAAAGGAGTGAAAAATGCTGCTGAGAAATCTCTGTGCCAAAGAGATATTGTGGAATATGTGCTGTGGTGGGGTTTCACTGGTTTTTCTGGGGATTTACATGAATATGTTTTCCTATTGAGCAATATCATTCCCCAAATTAATGACAGAAAAACATCTGAATTCCAAACAAAATGAAAATTCCATTTTGGCAGCCAAAGTGATGTAGAGGCTTGGGTTTCTGCTCTTTTGGATCTGACCTAATGCCACCTTTATTTCCCTTACTGGGTTGTTGTGGTGGATAAGGAGTAGACTATGCCTTTGTAAGTGAGGGGAATGATTTTCTCTTTATCCTTCTGAGTTCTTAGTTGAGACCCTGTAATAAAAGTTCAACCAGAAAAAAACCAACAGAAATTTATTAACACATATACCTCATGTACACATGGGAGATACCTGGGAAAAAATGAATAACTCCCCAAAGTAGCATAGGATTCGGACTGAAATACCATCTTAATACTGAAAGGACAGAGGGGATGTAGGCCTCTTAGGGGAGACTGAATGGTGTTTAGGGAAGATCAATGGGCCCTTATGAGAACAGGTGGGCAGTATGACCTTTCATGATAAAGTCTGACTGAGTGTGGTGTCAATTTCTTAGCCTCTCTCTTAAGATAAGAGTCAGTCTTTCCTGTTGATGAAACCCCCAGGGAAGGGATTTCTGACAAGTGAGTTTTTTTTTAAGGATCTGTTTTGAGACATAGCAGGAGCATTTACAGAAACCTCTTCCTGTATTTGCTGATTTTCAAGTGCCTACAACTCAAGATAATCACTATACCAAAGGAGCATATTTTGGGGTGTATATTCTCCTATGCTTCACTTTCCAGTCTTCTCTTCAGCTGGCAGAAATCTCAATATATTGCAAAGATTGTTCTTTCCAGATCTCTAAATGAATCTTCTGGAGGACGATTCATTCTTTTTGGTCTCACAGTGGGGACATTGATCCTTAGGGTGGAGTGTCCACTTTCCAGATTCGTTCTAAAGTTCCTAAAATCCAAATAATAACTAGTGTTAATGAGTGTCAGACAAATCTCTCCACTGCTGAATAGGTAGTTGAAGACCTTAACCCATAGGCAGACTGGGAAGTCCTGGCCACCTGTACTTTATCCATCTATTGACTTATGTATAGTGAACTAAAATCCTGGTCTGGCCCCAGGTGACCTCTATTTCAAATCTTGGGTAAGATTTCATAAATATTAGATTATGTCCTTTAAAAATTTAAGGAGCTCTCTCTTCTGGAAAAGAGACTTACCAAACACATTCCAGTGCACTGGTCATGTCAAAACATCTGCCAGAATATCTGGGTGTTCTCTATTCACCAAGGGGGAATGCTACCAATCTTACCTACCCAAAGGCCTTATAGACTCCCCCTGTTGGTGAGACTGCATCAGGATCCCAGTGTAACTTTTAAATATAGTGAGATATGCTTTCCTGTGGAAATAATCTATAATCCTAGTACAGACGATGTATGCTTTTCTTCCTTCCACACTCAACCACTAATGCCTTTGGAGAAACAAGATAGCTTAGAAAACAGGTATCAGCTGAACATTAGTCTACTTGCCTTGACATCAGATAAAGGGCTGGGCTACCTAAATCAGAGACTTGAATTCATAAGAAAATTCAGAGTCCTTACCACTCCTGGGCAATAAACATTAGGATTTAAAATAGCATTTCAACAAAGGGCCCTTCAAGGATTTGCCTTGAAATACGGTTAAAAATTCACATATAGAAGTAAGTGAATATTTTTAATGTTTGGTTTACAAAGAGGCTATCTTCTTTGCTTTCCTTATTTTCTAAATATGTTTTGTGCTGGCTCTTGAAAACCACATGAGAAAAGGAAATTTGTGAAAACGCTTTATAGATGTTGCTACGTTTTCTCTCTTAGAAATAATCGGAAAGTGAAAATCATTATGGTTACTCAACAATCTTAGTGTGGTGGGATAATAATCTGAGATATTCTTTTTCAGTTCTGTATTATTTCTCTTTTTTTTCCTTCCATTTTAGCAGTTAGCTGGTTCTGTTCCACATTGCCTTGCGGTATGTACATAAGTAGCAAAAGTAACATAAAAAGGACAGCTTAGTGGTTAGGAGTGAACTCCAGAGTTAACAAGTCCTCATGCTGAGACTCACTTTTATTTAATAGTGTGACCTTGAGTAAAATTTTTAACTCTGTTCTTCAGTTTTGCATCTGCTAAATGGAAATAATGATAGTATTTACCTTCTAAAATTTGAATATTGAGATACTACTATATTTAAGGTAATTAAACTATGCTTTAAAATGTTAATGATAATAATTGACACTTCTTGAGCACTTATTTTGTGTCAGACACTGTTCTCAGTTAATAATGATTCATTTAATACAGCCCTATGATACAGACGGTATGCTTCCACCACCACCACCATCATCCTCGAACAGACAAGCGAACAGGGCATACGATAGTTGATTGACTGAGGGTCTGATGGAGTTGGGTGACATCAGACCACTCCATTCCAGGCTGCTGCAAGTGTTTCTTTATTCTTGAAAGAGTTGCTACCTGACAGTTGAATCCTGTACTTCTCATGGTACAGAACGTAAAAGAAAAAGCCATATTCAATAGCACATTGAAAGTCTCTGCTTGTGTCACATCGCCATCAAGACAAACAGATAAAGGTGAGGAAGTAAAATCTGGTTGCCATCAAGTCATGACAAAAATGGGGAAGAACAATGTTAATGAGAGGAAGAGAATGAGAATTGAGACCATTAATCCAATCTACCATAATAGTCTAACAGAGAAAACAGATATGCAAAGACATATTTATAAAATGATAGAATGAAGTCACACTGAAAGTGAAGGTTGGACTATAAAAGTCAGTGAGTCAGAGAAAAATTGTATAGAGTTTCAAAATTTCCCAGAAAACTCTTTAGGAAGACACTTTTTTGAAGACTGAGTCACTCATTAAGTCGTATACATCAGGTTCCCCTTCAGTGTTGGAACAAATAGTTATTTTATTATTTGATCACCAAATCAAGTATAAGCCTGTATGGGGTCACAGTGAATAAACCCAGAATGGTGGGGAGATATTATCTTCTGAGATGCAAGTATTTGACAACAGTTAAGGGAACCAGTCTAGGAACTCATGCTCATTTAGGACATTTGCTTCAAATGGAATGGGATATGGTTAGTGGCTGTAAAATCACCCTCTGTTTAAAATCTTCTTCTCTCTGCTTCTGTTTCTCTCTCTCTCTGTCTCACTCTCTCTGTTGTTCTCTCTCTCTCCCCAATCCAAATCCATGCACACTTAGTTGAATTTGTATTTTTAAGTGAATGTTTAATGCAATAACTGAGGGTACATACTAGAAGGAGAAATAATTATGGGTTGGACTACAAATCCTTTCTGGAAGAGAGAAAGCCAATGGATGCTTAGCGAATGCCTACAAAGGTAGGGCACTGGGCTGGCATATACTATATGAATGACAAACTGAAACTTAAAAATGGTTGGGATTTAAATAGACAGAGATATGAAGGAAGGGTATTCCAGGTGGAGAGAAGAGTCTGAGCAAATGCACAGAGGCAGGAAAATTAAACAACCGAGACTAATCCCAATTCATAATAAGTTAAAGAATATGAGTCAAGAATCAATTACCAGGGGGTTATTTTTACTGAAATATGTAATGTCATTCAGAGCTGATATTTACAATGGTAGAATGCTATTAGCACAGGAATTTGTTTAAACAATCATTAGACCAAATTCTCTTTAATTCTAAAAATAACAGCTTTACCAATGGCTTAGGAAGTTATTTTCAAAATAACACCCCCATTTAAAAAATATACTTAAATCACTATGACACCTGACAACGTGTCATCTATTTAAATTACAAGTACCATTATTGAACAGATAGTATTCCAATAATAAATTGGAACGTTAGAAAAAAAATCAAGTTTGCAATAATTAAGGAAGCAGTCCTGGCATTAGGATTATAAACTGTGAACTGATTTAGAGGAAAATTACAGTTGCTACTTTATGGTCAGATAAATATAAAGGGCTACTTATACATCATTCAAAATGAAGCCTATAAACAAAAGCCAATTTCTCTATGTGATTTGTATTTTACCTAAAAGGTAGATATAACTCTGCATTTCTCACGTCTTCAGAGTGAATAATAAATCTAAAAAGTTCAAATTTTGAATTTCTTCAAGCATGAGGGTGGATACTATGGGCTATTAAAATATGTATAAGTGCAATAAATAAAATACCATATAAAGTTTTGTAACTGATAATATAACAGATGGCCTTACTGTAGGTAACCATTCTATGATTTGTAGGGCCATTTAATACATTTAATTTCCCTAAATCTCAACATCCTGGAAGTGAAGCTTTTTACTACCCACTATCTTTACAACAATGATAATTATTAACCCAACAACACAAAACAGACTTCTATGAATCAATATTTCCTGAACTGTCAGAATCTATATGGCAATGTATCAGTATTATAGGTGTTTAGAAAGCAAGCACTTCTTTAGTTCATGACCTATTTCTTTTCTTTTTTTAAACATTATTGTTTTATTTCTGATTTGAATGGAAATGTGTCTAGTGTTTTATTTTTTTTAATTTTTAATATAATCTATTGTCAAATTAGCTTACATACAACACCCAGTGCTCATCCCAACAAGTGCCCTCAATGCTCATCACCCACTTTCTCCTTTCCTCCACCCCCGATCAACCCTCAGTTTGCTCTCTGTAGTTAAGAGTCTCATATGGTTTGCTTCCTTCCCTCTCTGTTTGTAACTTTTTTTCCTTCCCTTCCCCCATGGTCTTCTCTTAGGTTTCTCAAGATCCACATATGAGTGAAAACATATGATATCTGTCTTTCTCTGACTTATTTCACTCAGCATAACACCCTCCAGTTCCATCCATGTTGCTACAAATGGCATGATTTTATTCTTTCTTATTGCCAAGTAGTATTCCATCATGTATATAAACCACATCTTTATTCATTCATCAGCTGATGGACATTTAGGCCCTTTCCATAATTTGGCTATTGTTGAAAGGGCTGCTATAAACATCGGGGTACATGTGCCCCTATGCATCAGCACTCCTGTATCCCTTGGGTAAATTCCTAGCAGTGATATTGCTGGGTTGTAGGGAAGTTGTATTATTAATTTTTTGAGGAATCTCCACACTGTTTTCCAGAGCAGCCGCAACAGTTTGCATTCCCACCAACAGTGCAAGAGAGTTCCCATTTCTCCACATCCTCTCCAGCATCTATAGTCTTCTGATTTGTTCATTTTAGCCACTGACCAGTGTGAGGTGGTATCTCAGTGTGGTTTTGATTTGTATTTCCCTGATGAGGAGTGACGTTGAGCATCGTTTCATGTGTCTGTTGGCCATCTGAATACCTTCTTTGGAAAAATGTCTGTTCATGTTTTCTGCCCATTTCTTCACTGGGTTGTCTTTAGGGTGTGAAGTTTGGTGAGTTCTTTATAGATTTTGGAATCTAGCCCTTTGTCCGATATGTCATTTGCAAATATCTTTTCCCATTCTGTTGGTTGCCTTTTAGTTTTGTTGATTGTTTCCTTTGCTGTGCAGAAGCTTTTTATCTTCATAAGGTCCCAATAGTTAATTTTTGCTTTTAATTCTCTTGCTTTTGGAGATGTGTCAAGTAAGAAATTGCTGTGGGTGAGGTCAGAGAAGTATTTTCCTGCTTTCTCCTCTAGGGTTATGATGGTTTCCTGTATCACATTTAGGTCTTTCATCCATTTTGAGTTTATTTTAATGTATTGTGTAAGAAAGTGGTCTAGTTTCATTGTTCTGCATGTTGCTGTCCAGTTCTTCCAGCACCATTGGCTGAAGAGGTTGTCTTTTTTTCCATTGGACACTCTTTCCTTCTTTGTCAAAGATTAGTTGGCCATTCATTTGTGGGTCTAATTCTGTGTTCTCTATTCTATTCCATTGGTCTATGTGTCTGTTTTTGTTCCAATACCATACTGTCTTGATGATTACAGCCTTGTAGTAGAGGCTAAAGTCCAGGATTGTGATGCCTCCACTTTGGTTTTCTTCTTCAATATTACTTTGGCTATTTGGGGTCTTTTGTGGCTCCATACAAATTATAGGATTGTTCTAGCTTTGAGAATAATACTGGTCCAATTTTTTTTTTAATTTTTTTTTCAATGTTTATTTATTTTTGGGACAGAGAGAGACAGAGCATGAACGGGGGAGGGGCAGAGAGAGAGGGAGACACAGAATCGGAAACAGGCTCCAGGCTCTGAGCCATCAGCCCAGAGCCTGATGCGGGGCTCGAACTCACGGACCGCGAGATCGTGACCTGGCTGAAGTCGGACGCTTAACCGACTGCGCCACCCAGGCGCCCCAATACTGGTCCAATTTTGATTGGGATTGCCTTGAAAGTGTAGATTGCTTTGGGTAGTATTGACATTTTAACAATATTCTTCCAATCCATGAGCATGGAATGTTTTTCCATTTCTTTGTGTCTTCAAATTCCTTCATTAGCTTTCTATAGTTTTCAGCATACAGATCTTTTACATCTTTGGTTAGGTTTATTCCTAGGTATTTTATGGTTCTTGGTGCAATTGTAAATGGGATCAGTTCCTTTTTTTCTCTTTCTGTTGCTTCATTATAGGTGTATAAAAATGCAACCAGTTTCTGTACATTGATTTTGTAGCCTGAAACATTGTTGAATTCATGTGTCAGTTCTAGCAGTCTTTTGATGGTGTCTTTCGTGTTTTTCATGTAGAGTATCACGTCATCTGTGAAAAGTGAAAGTTTGACTTCTTTCTTTGCCAACTTTGATGCCTTTTATTTCATTTTGGTGTCTGATTATTGATGCTAGGACTTCCAACACTATGTTAAACAACAGTGGTGAGAGTGGACATCCCTGGTGTGTTCCTGATGTTGGGGAAAGCTCTCAGTTTTTCCCCACTGACGATTATATTTGATGTGGGTTTTTCATATACGGCTTTTATTATGTTTAAGTATGTTCTTTCTCTCCTGACTTTCTTCGGGGTTTTTATTAAGAAAGGATGCTGTATTTTGTCAAATGCTTTTTCTGCATCTATTGACAAGGCCACATGGTTCTTATCCTTTCTTTTATTAATGTAATGTATCACATTGATTTACGAATATTGAACCAGCCCTGCAGCCCAGGAATGAATCCCACTTGATCATGGTGAATAATTCTTTTTATATATTGTTGACTTTGATTTGCTAGTATCTTGTTGAGAATTTTTACATCCATTTTCATCAGGGATATTGGCCTGTAGTTCTCCTTTTTTTGTGGGGGTCTCTGTCTGGTTTGGGAATCAAAGTAATGCTGGCTTCATAGAATGAGTCTGGAAGTTCTCCTTCCATTTCTATTTTTTGGAACAGCTTGAGAAGAGGTATTAACTCTGCTTTAAATCTCTGGTAGAATTCCTCAGGGAAGCCATCGAGCCTAGGACTCTTATTGGGAGATTTTTGATAACTGATTCAACTTCTTTACTAGTTATGGGTCTGTTCAAATTTTCTATTCCTGTTTGAGTTTTGGTAGTGTGTGGGTGTTTAGGAATTTGTCCATTTCTTCCAGGTTGTCCAGTTTGTTGGCATATAATTTTTCATAGTATTCTCTGATAATTGCTTGTATTTGAGTGATTGGTTATAATAAATTCATTTTAATTCATGATTTTATCCACTTTGGTCCTCTTCTTTTGAGAAGCCTAGATAGAGGTTTATCAATTTTGTTTATTTTTTCAAAAAACCAACTCTTAGTTTCATTGATCTGTTCTACTGGTTTTTTGAATTCTATATTATTTATTTCTGCTCTGATATTTATTATTACTTTTCTGCTGGATTTGTGGTTTCTTTGCTGTTCTGTTTCTAGTTCTTTTAGGTGTGCTGTTAGATTTTATATTTGGGATTTTTCTTGTTTCTTGAGCTAGGCCTGGATTGCAATGTATTTTCCTCTTAGGACTGCCTTTGCTGCATCCCAAAGGGTTTAGATTGTTATGTTTTCATTTTCATTTGTTTCCATATATTTTTTAATTTCTTCTCTAATTGTCTGGTTGACCCATTCATTATTTAGTAGGATGTTCTTTAACCTCCATGCATTTGGAGGTTTTCCAATCTTTTTCCTGTGGTTGATTACAAGTTTCATAGCATTGTGATCTGAAAGTGTGCATGATATGATCTCAATTGTCTTATATTTATTAAAGGCTGTTTTGTGACTCAGTATGTGATTTATCTTAGAGAATGTTCCATGTGCACTCAAGAAGAATGTACATTCTGCTGCTTTAGGATTAAAAGTTTTAAATATATCTGTCAAGTACATCTGGTCCAGTATATCATTCAGGGCCATTCTTTATTGATTTTCTGTCTAGATTATCTGTCTATTGTTATAAGTGGAGTACTAAAGTCCCCTGCAACCACTTTCTTACCCATAAGATTATGTGTGTGATTAATTGTTTTATATATTTGGGCACTTCCAAATTTAGTGCAATGACTATTATAATTGTTAGCTCTTGTTGATAAACCTCATAATTATGATATAATGCCCTTCTTCATCTCTTGTTACAGCCTTTAGTTTAAAATCTAGCTTGTCTGATATAAGTATGGCTACTCCAGCTTTCTTTTGAGTTCTGGTAGCTTGATAGATGGTTCTCCATTCCCTCACTTTCAATCTGAAGGTGCCCTCAGGTCTAAAATGGGTCTCCTGTAGACAGCAAATGGATGGATCTGGGGTTTTTTTAATCCATTCTGATACCCTATGTCTTTTGGTTGGAGCATTTAGTCCATTGAAATTCAGTGTTATTATTGAAAGATATGGGTTTAGAGTCCTTGTACTATCTGTAGGCTACATGCTTTTAATGATGTCTCTTGCAAGTGGTCCTTGCAACATTTCACTCACAGAGTTCCCCTTAGGATCTCTTGTAGAACTGGTTTTTTGGTGATGAATTCCTTCAGTTTTTGCTTGTTTGGGAAAACCTTTATCTCTCCTTCTATTCTTAATGACAGGCTTGCTGAATAAAGGACTATTGGCTGTATATTTTATCTGTTCATCACATTGAAAATTTCCTGCCACTCCTTTCTGGCCTGCCAAGTTTCAGTAGATAGGTCTGCTACTACCCTTATGTGTCTGCTACTACCCTTGTATGTTAAGGTGCCTTTATCCCTAGCTGCTTTCAGAATTTTCTCTTTATCTTTGTATTTTGCCAGTTTCACTATGATATGTCATACAGAAGATCGATTCAAGTCTGAAGGGACTTCTCTGTGCCTCCCAGATTTCAATGTTTGTTTCCTTCCCCACATTGGGGAAGTTCTCAGCTATGATTTGTTCAAGTACATCTTCAGCCCCTTTCTCTCCCTCTTCTGGAACTCCTATGATACAGATATTGTTCCATTTCACTGAATCACTTAGTTCTCAAATTCTCCCCTTGTGATCCAAAATTTTTTTCTCTTTTTCTCGGCTTCCTCTTTTTCCATAATTTTATCTTCTAATTCACCTCTTCTCCCCTCTGCCTCTTCAATCCTCGCTGTGACCACCTCCATTTTGCACCTCCTTTCTAGTATTTTTAAATTCATCATTACTATTTTTCAGTTCCTTGATCTCTGTAGCAGTAGATTCTCTGTTGTCTTCTATGCTTTTAAGCCCAACGATTAATCTTATGACTGTTATAAGCAATATAACTGAACAAGAATTTAGAATATCTGTTTTGATCAATTCTTTTGCTGTCATTTCCTCCCGGAATTTGTTTTGAGGAGAATTCTTCCGTTTCATTATTTTGGCTTGTTTTCTGTCTCTTATGTGTTTTAAAAGCTTGTTAAAACACCTGTGAGCACTACTGTATTAAAGAGGGGTGATACACTGTCCAGGGCCTGGCCCTTCAGAGAATTTTTTTGGAGAGTGTTCCTTGCTCTCTGTTGTGATATTGGTTACTTTATCTCCCTACTCATAGTGCTGTTTTGGACCCTCCACCAGATGTGCTTTGATTTGTTCATTGAAGTAGCCCTATGGCCCATCAGGTTGTCCCAGTAGGTCCCTGGAAGTGCAACTGTCTCCTTTCCTCCTGGACTCTTGGGATTCAAAGTCCTTTGACGTCAACACTTCTTTGAGAGAAGAGGGAATTATGGATCGCCCTACTTCTCCACCATGTTGGCCCCTCTTCTATTTCTCTTATTTTCAAGATGGCTTTTTTGTAATCTCAGTCTATATTTATATTGAGGCCGAGTCTTTTTGAAAATCGGCTAATCCTAATATTTAGTCAATATCACTTTATTCTAGTGATGTCCAATTATTTTGCCTCTGTAGCATATATAACACAGGAGTACAAAATTCCACACTGAAAATTCAAAAACTTTTACTAAGAAGCTAACATGTTAGCCAGGCACTGTCCTAAGAGCTGGAATATGAAAATGAATACCATAATATCCAGGTTATGCCCTAAAGGGGCCAGTGGAAAGCTATAAGGAGTAGAAAAATGAGTCATAATGGAGACTAACTAGTCATAAGGTGATGGGAGACTAATTAATTGAGATGCTTAAAATGCTAAAGGCAGACATACCCTGGGGTCATAGAAGGTGTCATTAAAGAAGATAATATACAAGCTACAATTTAAAAGAAAAGAGAACTCTGCGGGTTGACAAGCAGTGAGGAAAGGCACCATTTTCTTGGGTGCTCAAGGATCTCTGCAAATTTATAGACAATTCCTCCCTTCCTCAACCCCCAAACCCCATATTCATCATTCCTTTTTTTCACCCTCACAATATCTCAGCAGGGGATGGTAACATAATACTCTAAAAATCAAACCATGAAGCAAAAAGAAAATCTCACATTAGCTGTGGAACTCATCTTCATGATTAAGGTTTGGGGAATTGCTATGTGGAGCAGTATGTCCCCCAGCAATTGGACCACTGTTGTTGTGAATTTACAGTGAAATGAAACACGAAATCATTCTGTTACAGAACCTGGTCTGGATCACCTGGTGGAAAAACCAAGCAGCACTTGGAGATCTTGGAATGCAGGAGTTTTATTTCCCACAGAGGAGATCACTCTCCAGTGGTCTGAGCCCCCTGTAAGCAGAGGGAACAATTTCTAGTCTGTTACTTCCGCATTCCACATGAGTAGTAATTTGGTGCATGTGGCAATTGGGGTAGAGAGAACCTGGGAGGGGAGTCTTTGGTCAGGGACTTAAATTTCCCTATCAGTCCTGTCGGCCATCTTATAACAGATTTTTCCCTATCATTCCCCACTTTGATACCCCTTTAAACAGATCTAGGCTGTATTAGAGGGCATCATCTTCATTTATTATGGGCTGGTCCTTTCCCTTAGTTCCCTGACTTGCTTTGTGACTATTCCCCACTGGTTTAGTCTCAAAGGAAGATGCAGGTGCCCCCTTTCTCAGCAGTGAGATCAAGTGCCCATCTGTTCTAGAGGGTAACTCCTGCCAGGGAAGTTATTTGGCTCTGCAAGGAAACTAGAGAGTCAACCACACATCAGTCCCACAGAAGAGCCTATACCTCCTATGTCAGTCCATATTCCCATGACTATTCCTGCCCCTAGGAGGACCGGTAGCAACACTGCTCATTTACCCTGGGCCTTAGGGCTGAAGGTTTACAAATGCGGCCCAGAATAGAGGCAACCAATACCAATAAAACATCCTACCCATAAGAGGAAGGTGAGTGCGAATAGGAACCTCTCACTGTTTCCCCAGCTTTCTGGCAAATCTTTGCCAATCTGATGGCAGGGAGTAAGGACAGTCTATTTATTCTATCAGACTGGAGATTCCTCAAGCTTCTGCTGTGCTTAGACCAGCCAGCTTCCGGGGTGTGGCTGCAGCAGGGCTGAAGATCCTAAGAATCTAGGACTCTCTGGAAGGGGGCTTTCAGTGGGTTCATCAGGCTTGGGTCAGTTTTCCAAGTCTGAGGCTCCTCAGGATTGGCCCTCTTGACTCTGGAGTGGTGGACCCATGAAGTGATGTCTGTGACCCTGAGGACAGTAGGGGTGATCAGAATAATGGTATGAGGACCAGTCCACTATGATCTTTGACCCACACCAAGTCCCCTGGTGAGAAGGGGCATACAGGGGATAATTTAAAAGGGGAGAAACTTTGAGTTCTTGGTGTCCAACAGACATGCAGAAGGGCCAGGGGCAACAGGTCCGGCCACAGGAGATCTATTTCCTGACAAAACTTGACTAAGGTTCCTTTGAGGGTGCGATTCATCCGCTCTACTTTCCCTGAAATTTGAGGCCAGTAAGCAGTCTGCCACAAATGCAGGCCCATTATTGCTATGGATTGTGGTAAGCGGAACCAGGGGAACAATTTCTTCTTTGACCTCCTGGTGGGGCTCAGGGCGTGGATAAGGGAGGGAGCTATGTCTAACTCCTTATTAGCTGCTGTCTTGGCTGCTTTGTCTATTAGATGATTCCCTTGTGCTGTAGGGTCATCTCCCTGCTGGTGTCCTTTGCAGTGTAGAACTGTAACTTCTTCTGGAAATCAGACGGCCTCAAGGAGCTTTAGTATTTCCTCCTTGTTTTTGATGGTCTTCCCCACCACAGTGAGGAGGCCCCTCTCTTTGTAGATTGCCCCATGTATGTGTACAGTAATGAAGGCATACCAGAGTCAATGTAGATAGTATGCCCTCTCTGATGGTGAGGACCCAGAATAGGGCATGTAATTCAGCCCATTGTGCTGGCCATCCTATGGGGTAGGGCATTGGCCTCTAAGACTTTATCGTGGTTGTCACTGCATACCCTGCCTTTTGAATGCCCTCTGTGATGAAACTGCTACCATAACTGAACAAGGGAGGTCTGGGTCCTGTAGCGCCTGGTGGCTTGGGAGTACTTCATCAGTCACCTCGAACAGTCATGATCTGGTTTCCCTTAGATGGTAGGAAAGTTGTGGGGTTCAGCATCCACACTGTTTCAAGAGTGACCCATGGATTCTTGCAGAGGAGACCCTGGTATTGTACTAGCCTGAGAGTTGTAGAGGAAGCAGTGTCCTTTAGTATTCATGAGAGACATGACAGCATGAGGGACCTTGAAATTTAGTTCTTGTCCCAGGGTGAGTTAATCTGCTTCCTTAGTGAGAACTGTGGCTGCTAGTGCCCTAAGGCACTGCGGCCATCCTGCCTCTACTGGGTCCAGCCTCTCCAACAGGTATGTTACTGGCCACTGCCAAGGGCCAGTGGTCTGTGTGAGAATCCTGAGGGTGACCTTTTCTTTCTCATGCACAAAGAGATTAAAAGGCTTTTCTATACGTGGGAGACCAAGGGCTGGTGCCTGTCTCAAGGTGACCTTTACCCCTAGAAAGGCGACTTCAGCCTCTTCTGTCCAGACAGGGGTTTCCGGATCTGGCCCTACCAAGAGATTATAGAGGGGTCTTGCTATTGTTGAGAATCCAAAAATCCAGTTTCAGCAGAATCCCACAGCCTCCAGGAATTTTCATAGCCCCCTCTTAGTTTGGGGCCCCTCTTAGGTGGTGATGACTTTCTTTCTCTCTGGCCCTAGTGCTCTTTTTCCTTGGGTGAGGAGGAAGCCTAAGTATCAGACTTACTGTTGGCAGATCTGTGCCTTTCTCCATGAGACCCAATACCCTGAGTCCGACAGGAGGTAGAGGAGGTCCCTTGTGCCCTCTGTACAATTCTCTTGGGTATTGCTGACAAGGAGGAGGTAATCCACATACTGGAGAATGGTGCAGCATGTGTCCTCCATGGGAAAGCTGGTGAGGTCTCCAGTCAGTGCCTCCCTCAAGAAGGTAGGCGAGTTTTTCAACACATGTGGGAGGCACGTCTAAGTCAGTTGCATATGACACCCTGTGTCTGATTCCACCCCTTCAAAGGCAAACAAGGGTTAGCTCTGGGGGGCCAAGTGGAGGTGTAGAAGGCATCCTTTAAGTCTAGGCAGGTAAGCCAGCTGGCAGAGTCTGGGATCTGGCTGAGGAGGGTGTTCGGGTCTGGGACCACCGGGTGCAAGGAGACATAGATTCAGTCTCAACTGGAGGAACAGGTTGAGCTGCACATTCACTCACACATTCAGACCAGAGGTTAATACATTCCTTCCCTGGGAATCCCTACCTCTGAGACCTCTAAAAGTTGTCTGGGAGGTCATCAGGCTCCCCTTCCATCCCGATGGGTGGGTCTGGCCCTATAAGGGGCCTCAGGATTTACCGGTATCCGATGTTGGGTCCCGGTCCTCACCTGCCAAGTCTCCTTGAGTCCAGTGGGAATGGCTTAGTGGGGCTGGCCTGAGGCGACCGAGCCAGAGACTGCCAAATATCAGACAGGGTGCGCCTACTCTGTTGCGACTCCTCATTGCATCACTGCCTCGTTGTTTTCCCAAACCAGTGGCAACAATGGGCCAGTGCAGTTGGGTTTCCGGGGAACCAAATGTTATGGAACCTGATCTGGATCACCCGGCAGAAGAACCAGGCAGCACTTGGAGATCTTGGAAGGCAGGAGGTTTATTTCACACAGGTGGGTTCAGAGGAGATCACTCTCCTGAAGTCTGAGCCCCCACGTAAGCAGAAGGAACAATTTCTAGTATGTTACTTCCGCATTCTGTATTAGTAGTAATTTGGCACGCGCAGCAAGCGGGGTGGGAAGAAGAACCCGGGAGGGGAGTCTTCAGTCAAGGACTGGAATTTCCCTTTCAGTCCTGTTGGCCATCTTAGGGAAAAATCTGTTATAGCTATTCAAGACAAGTAAATTTAGTATTATTTTCATGTGCTCCCCTCTTGTTTTGGAGTCTCCTCTGTAGTCTCAGATTGGGGTTAATTACTGATGATTTCTCCCTTTGTATTCATAATTTTTCTGTGGCAGTTTCACACTGTTATTATTGGGACTTTCTTTTGTCCTCCTTAATTAAATGCTGAAAAGCTTCCAGTTGATTTTGCAGTCTGCTGAGGTAGTGAGATAATTTGCAATCTAAATAAAGTGTTCAGCATTGATTCAACTCTCAAGACCCACTCTCTTGCAGGCGATGTGTATGAGACGATGCTGTGGTGTTATTCATCTGTGACTAAAAACAAACAAACAGACAAACATTGACTTAGAATAAGGTTCACTATCCTTCAAACAGGACATCACTTCTTGGAGTTTAGCTTTCTGTGCTTTCTCTATAATTCACTCAGTATTGAAAACTAATTGTCATTGTCACATGGAGTCACTCATGCTAGAGGAATAAAACGCAGCACTTCTTGGGTGACAGTAATAGGCCCAAAGCAGCAGGTGGCAGCTGCATGTGTGAAGCAGTTGAAAAAGGCTCATGTCACCAAGGAAAATGGCCCCTTTGCAACATGACAGAAATCTCACTATATGTATGTAAGAGTCAGTGCTCTAAGAGGGCAGTTTAACATAGAGGAACACATTTTTGTACGGTCATCTTGAGAGAAGGTGTTTCTGAAAGAAAGAGGAGAGCAAGAGACAGAAAGAAAGAAGTAAAATAGGGATGCTGAGTAGCATTTGGTGGGTGTTTCTGTAATAACAGTGCATGTGCTCAGATGCACTTGCGTTATTGAAACACAGGACCAAAGCCCAGGGCTGAAATTATTTGAAATCTGAAAGCACACAGACCTATGAAATATACATGTGGAAGTACTGTGGCTTTCTGACCACTTTGGTGTCTGTAATCCACTGGTGTAAGGCTAATTAAAATAATAAAATGAAGCCCACAATTCCCATTTCTGCTCAGAAGAGGCACTGTGGGAATAATCAGAGCCTATATTTTCCCACAAACCTGTACAGATTAGGCACACCGCTGGTTTCTCTCCACAAATCTTTTTAATCCATGGATACTTTCTCTGAGAGCTGCTTCCTGTTGGTGAGGGGGTTCTGTAGTGCAGCCTGTCATCTCTCGAATCATGTGCTAGAAGCAAAAAGGAAATTGACTATTAGGGTGTGTTGTACAGGAGGTCAGAAGCACTTTCAATGGAGGGGTTCTGAGTGGGTAGAGCATGCAACTCTTGATCTCAGGTTTGTGAGCTCAAGCCCCATGTTGGGTGTAGAGATTACTTAAAAATAAAATCTTAAAAAAAAAAAAAAAACCTGAAGTCCTGGGGCGTCTGGGTGGCTCAGTCAGTTAAGCATCTGACTTCAGTTCAGGTCATGATCTCACAGCTCATGGGTTCAAGCCCCACATTGGGCTCTGTGTTGACAGCTCAGAGCCTGGAGCCTGCTTTGGATTCTGTGTATCCCTCTCTCTTCTCTCCTCCCCCACTCATGTTCTCTCTATAAAAAATAAATAAACATTAAAACAAATTTAAAACGAAACAAAACCTGAAGTCCTTTCAGTGGAAACATAACCATCTCCAAATCCATTTGGTCTTCATATGGGTACATTAGGGTTTTTGAGAAATCTTGTGATGCCTCCTTCAGTTTTTATGCAGCTAAACTTCATGGGGTATCACCCAGGGAAGTATTCTTTGAGTAGTTTCTCCGATCTCAGGCACACTAGGCATTATGAGACATAAAGAAATATAAAACTTGGTTCTTGCCTTCAGACAAGTTATAATTGAGTTAGAGAACAGAGCTACAACCAAAATAATGACAAAGAAAAAAATGAATATATCAAAACTGATTTAAATAGTACACTTCATAAGAAAACTATAGGTTTATACCAATTAAAAAGAGTCACTGAAGCTTAAAATCACCAAGGAAGGATGAAATCTACTTAAAGTGTGATCCACAGACCGGCAGCAAGACCAGAATTTGTTAGAAGGCAGGCCATGTGCCAGACCTACCATATCAGAGATTTGATTTTAACAAGATGCCGGTGACTTGTATACACAATAAAGTTGGAGAAACATTGGACCAACTTTTGAGGTTCAAGAGGGATGGATTCCTAACTATGTTGTATTACAGCTGATGCCCAGTGACTAATCTCCCAGGATGGAGAGGTGATAAACAAGTATCATTAAAGAAGACAAACAGTCCATTGCTAAGCACTAGAGCATAGGGAACAATTAAGGGTATATATCAAGATAAAAAGGATGGGGGCACCAAGGTGTCTCAGTACTTTAAACATCTGACTGTTTTGGCTCAGGTAATGATGTCCTGGTTTGAGTTTGAGCTCCACATGGGGCTCTGCACTGACTCTCTTTTTCTCTCTCTCCCTCTCAAAATAAACTTTATAAAAATATAAAAAGATGTAGATATTTTTTTTAAATATCCATAGAACCCCCACTCTGGGCATAAAAAAATAATACTTACATTAATTTAAAGTCTTCATTTGGCTTGAGAATATTGCCCAAACTCCTAGGGTGTGATACTTAAAATGTCATTTTAAAAGTGTATTTTTACACTTTTTGTAAGTGTATTTTTATTCATTAATCTCTATTAAATAACTAAAAATTATTTACAATACTTTAAATAAAAGGCTATCTTTTAGTATGCTTATATAAAAATAGAAAAATTATAAATTTATGACTCCAGAACATAAACTAAAATAGACTTTAGAAATATTGTGCTTTCATCCAATTATTCTTTATTGATAAGATTCTATGAAAATTCTTTTTATATTAAATTCTCAAAGAATATTAAGAAACTCATGACATCTCTTACTATGCCCATTAAAAATTAAGTGAAAAGTTAGAATTTTATAAAATTCAGACTGTAATCACCCAGGCTTTAAAAGCATGTCTGTTTAATTTTATTATCAGGCTTCTCTAAATGGGCGTAACTGTAATTTTTTAATTATTGAAAAATTCCAATGCAAAAATCAATAAAAAAGCACAGAAAACATTATGTAAAAACGTTGTATGGGTTTCTGAGTTATGTTTTAAGCTAGGAAGAGGCTGGACTAGATCAGTGGTTCTCAATAGTGGCAACTCATTTTAATAGCCTGGATAGCTTACCAAAAATACCAATGACCAGGTCCTACCTGGTCCTACTATGTCAGAATTTCTGGATATGAGACTTCAGTATGTATTAGATGAAATAGGTCTGGCAATATTATCCCTTTGTAATTACATCCTTTATAATTACCTTTGTCACTTATATACAACCAATTTTGTTATTAGTATTCACATTTTATGGTAACATTGTTGGCATAAATCATACAAGTACTTTGGCTAGAAATAAACAAAAGACCCATTATGATAAAATCCAAAATCAATCTATACTTCATTTTTTGTTGATTCTTCAAGAAAGACAAAGGATATAGAGCTTTTAGGTCTTTATTAACTTATAACTGTGAGCCCTATCTCTGATTCTACTCTTGATGGTAGATACAGAGTTGGTGAAGGGGGAGGTTGATGATCCTTTGTAAGCACCCTTACCCTCTACTTACTCCATTTTAGGAATGAATGACAATAATCATTTCCTTTGGGAGCAACAGTTTAGTGTGTCTGCATAATTCTTCCATCAAACCAGAAATCAAAATTTTAAGGTAATAAAAATTAGTCATTATTTCTAATTTATTCAACACTATTTGCCAGATAGTTATGGGATATGACAGTGAAAATGGCAGATGCAGTCCATGTGCACAAGGAGCATACCCTTTATTAGAGACAAAGAATAAACGGCAGCAGATAATATAATTTCAGGTAGTAGTAAGTTCTATGGAAACACAAAAACAGACCAACATGATTCTCATTGATAAGATGGGGCAGATGGTCAGGGAAGGCCTCTCTGACAATGTAACATTTGAACTAAGATTTAATTGCAAATAAGAGCCATATATAGGAAGATTTGGGGAAGAATATTTCAGGCAGAGAAAATAGCTTATTGCAAAAACTGTAAGGTAGGAGTGAACTTGGCCTTTTCAGAGAACAGAACAAAAGCTTATACGACTAGAGAAGAATGAACAAGTATTTGACTAATAAGAAATCAAGTGAAAGAGGGTGGGTAGAAGCCACATGACATGCTACTTTAGTGGCCATGGTAGGAGTTTGAATGTTTGATCTTATATGTTCATTAAGGTGAGAAGCCATGCAATTTAAGCATTTGCTTGGAGGTAGGGTAGGAAGAGGGGTGGCAAGATTAGGCAGTGGGTGTAACATGTCTTGGATAATGAGTACCTGTGAATCTCTTGATTTTCACATTGATTTTTATGGAAACAAAGTATTTTGCTTTAAGTTTTGTTTTCTTGGAGCATATCATTAAAATGTAATGTGAAAGTTTTGCATTATTTTACATTCAGTGAAACAGACTGAGAGTTCAAAGAACTTGCCAAAGGCCACATAATTGATAAGTGGTAAGACATGGAGCTAAATTCAAGTTCTAAAACTTGGAGTCACATATTCATTTTTTGGTGTCAAAAATAAGTGAGAATAAAATGACAAAAGCAGGGGCTTTTTGGGGTGGGAGGGGCTCAGTGGGACTCAGGTCATGATCTCACAGTTTGTGAGTTTGTGAGTTGGAGCTCTTCATAGGGCTCTCTGCTGTCAGTGCAGAGCCAGTTTCAGGATCTTCTGCCCCCCCTGCCCCTCCCCTGCTCGCTCTCTCTCTCTCTCTCTCTCTCTCAAAATAAATAAAAATAAAACTTTTTTTTAAACTGACAGAAACAAAACAACAATAAAGAAACAACCCTTCCTATTTGGTAAATATTAGAATTTCTAATCTGAAGGTCTGTACTCTGAAAACACCCTATAAGAATAACATGCAGGAAAGCTGCAAAGTTCCAAATGTGAGAACTTTCAGTCTAAGGCAGTATGGTGATCACAATGGTGATAAGTCCTGACCTAACTCACCACTAAATTATCCATTCAAAACAAACACAGTCAATGTCTTGAACTAGGCCAACCAAAACGGCTCATTTTCAGGAGTCTGGGAGGCAGTCTGAATATCTCTGTTCATGGGCAAAGCTTTTCAAAGTCCCAGAGAGTTGAGATAGGAATGAACAAGGAGCACAACATGGGAGGAAATCTAAGGACAGGTCTGGGCTACCTGCAGTGGTTAAAAGTTCATTTATGGGTTTTGTTTGTTTGTTTGTTTGAATTACTCCTAAACCTTCAATAAGATATTAAAGTTATTATCTATGGTCCTAGGCATTGTAGGGAATAAGAACAATTTCTTATGACTAGGGAGAAGCAGACAAGTGGAAGGTAAGTTATCTGCCCAAATCAGAATGGGGTAATGAGGTTCTCACCGATGGAAATCTGTCCCCAGCACAACTGGCAATGCCCAGGGAAACTCTTAAAACCAGCTGGAAGATAGTGTTGACACTACTTTCCAAACATGAGAGCTTGTGCCCCCATAATTTGCATCATATGTGGATCTTGGGATCAATATTGGAATCTGGAGCCAGACTGCCTGGGTTCAAATCCTACTCTTCTAATTACTAGTTATATAATCTTATATGAGTAACATCTCTGTGCCTCAGTTTCCTCATCTTTAAAATAGATGAAGTGAATTGAGTATACACAGGGCATGGGAAAGTGCCTGGTATGTAGTAAATGCTACATAAGCATTGACTCTGATTAACATTATTAGTTATTAGTGTTGCTGTTGGTGCAGTTATATAACTCCTAACCCAACACAGTCAGTGTAAATGTGTGCATCAGAGAAGGGGGGCTAATAGGGCTCATAAACTGGTTCTGTATCTGTAGAATATAAATAGCAATTTGCAACTTTGGAATTTAAAAACATTAAGTATACCTGCAAATTGTTGATGAAAACATACTATACTATATAATACTATATGCACAATTATGTATAAGAGGTCTTCAACATGACTGAATTTATTTATATAATCTCAATACCTGATACTATAAATAAGATATATCATTAAAAATGTTGACATGACAGGGAACCTGGATGGTTCAGTCGGTTGAGCATTTGACTCTTAATCTTGTCTCAGGTCATGATCTCACGGTTCTTGAGATCGAACCCCACATCAAGCTCTGTGCTGACAGCGCAGAGCCTGCTTGGGATTCTCTATCTGCCTTTTTCTCTGCCCTTCCCCTGCATGCATGCGCACACTTAATCTCTCAAAAATAAACGTTTTTTTAAAGAAAGATCAAACATATTTAGTACCGGAGTCAATGGACATATTTAAATGCCTAACCAATTGTGACCTGAATCCTGGATTCTCCCATTGGGGTGGAGGTATCCTCCTGGCTGGCGACTTTGTCATTCACCTCTTCCTCTGGTTCAGCAGTCCTGCCCAGCCACTCACCCAAGAATGTCAGCCATTGTAATTAAGTGTCTACTACAACTGAAATAGCACCCAGAGAAATTCTAAACGTTCAACAATCCCTTATATGAAATGGTAAAGATAGGATTTGAGGAAGGAAAATAGATCCTTCCCCCCCCCTTCAGAATGCCGTTTCCTTTCTGACCTTGCACAGACCCTCTTTTCCCTGAGTCACATAATAGTTGGACTGTCATACCTCCGCTAACTGCCTGCTGCCGACCTTCACTCCTCCACACACCTAGTTACTACCCTCCTGAGGCCAAGTCCTCCTACTAATTCCAAGCCTGCTAGTGAATCTTGGCAGATACTTTCCTCAGATGACTCTCCCTTTCCCACTTCTGTTTAATGAATTGTCTCAGTATTAAACTTAGCTCTTTACATGACCCTTGCCTCTCTGCCCTAGAGAATTTCCAGAACTTCAGTTAGCCTTTATGTCAGTTTTATTCACTGTATGGTACACATTTTTTATGGCATTATCTGTGGACATTCCGGAACGTGATCCAGAAACTGGGAAATCAACACTCAATATGAGGTATCCATGCCTTTGAGGATCTCATAGTTTAGCCAGGAAGCAACAGCCATTCCATTATTACACTGTCATATGGGAAATAAAACAAAAGTAAGCAGAGAACCTGGAAGCACAGAACAGAGGCTGACTGGAGAGGAGGTGCGGCAATTTCCCTAAAGTTGACATTTGAGATGAATGTAAAAGGACAAGACAAGGTCCATCAGCAGAAAAAGGCTGGGGTTACAGAAAGTGGGATGAGAAATGCATTTTAGGCAAAGGAAATATTTATGAAAACCTAAAACATTACTGATTCCACCTTAATTTCATAATACCTTTTACCTGCATAGATTCCCTACTCTTCTGTTAAAATCTGTTTCTCACTTATCCCCAGAACAATTCAGGAAATTAACACCTATCTACTCCTAAAACCATTATTATGCTATATGTTAACTAGCTGGGATTTAAATAAATACATAAGTAAATATGTATTTATTTAACACCTACTTCTGGCCCCTAATCTTTGAGCTCTCAAGCCATCACAATAAAATATCCAGCCAAGGCATACCACCAGCAAATGAATAACTTAAATAAATTGCATTCAAATAACTAGTTAAACATTTGAGACATATAAAGAAAAAACTGGAATAAATTTCAGATAGATCTATAATTAAATATAAGAAAGGAAACTATATAAGTATAGACATAGAAAAAGTATGAGAGAATATTCTTTATAATCTTGGAATAGGGATAGCCTAAATGTGACCCCAATACCAGAAACTATAAAGAAATTCAACCAATTTGATTTAAAAAATTAGATGCAAATATTTGGCAAAAGGCAACATGAACAAAAATAGAAATGATGCTATAGCTTTGCCCCTTGAGATCTATTTTCCATCCGTTTTTAATCTGCTTTCTATCCCTGTGACTAAACAGACCTCTAAGGCCTCCAGAAATCATTGGACTGGCCTGAATCAGTAGCTTCGGGGGTCCTCTGGTTTCCCTTGAGCTCTACCATGGAGAGCCCCAGCAGGCTTGGTGGTCACTTAGAACCTGCTGTGTTGCTCAATGTCCACTTTCATTCTCAATTTCCAGGAACCTCTTCCTCCCTTTGTCCTTACACCCTAGAGTTATCAGCTCTAGGTTGCAGCATAATCCCTTGTTGTTTCCTCCCCCACCATATTTTTTTGTTTCTTTGTTTGTCTGTTTGTTTGTTTATGAGAGAGCATGTGTGCATGTGTGCACGAGCAGGGTAGTGGGGGCAGAGAGAGAATCTTAAGCAGTCTCCATTCCCAGCACGAGGGACACTATCCCACAACCCTGGGATCATGACCTGAGCCAAAATCAATAGTCCAAAGCTCAACTGGCTTAGCCACCCAGGCGACTTTCCCACCATACTTTTTAAAACATGGCCCCACCATCTTCATAAATGAATCTTTCTCAAATTTTCCTAATTTGATTGGGCTATGTGTTTGCTGTTGGGACCCTGACACATACACAAGGATAGAAATTGAAATGTATATAACAAAGATTAATGTTTATAATATACATCATAAAGAAATAACTGCAACATTAATAGTAGCTGCTGTTTAGTACTGATGCCAGTTACTTTGCAAATATATTCCAAGAGTTAACCCATTCATTCTTATAACTGTACTAAGAAGATTGCAACTTTATTAATAAGTAAACTGAAGCTCAGAGACATGAAGTAGCTTGCTCAGTCACATGGCTGGTAACTGGAGAGTCAATGAACAAATCCCATCTGATTATACAGAACCCACATTCTTAACTATAATGCTATGCTCAGAACAGAAAAAAAGAAAGATTAAGTGATTTGAATAACAAAAACCGTAGTTACTACTTATATAGCATTTACTATCTGTAGGGAATTTTCTAAGGATTTTATTTATATTAACTTATCTAAATCAGAAGAACTTAATGAGGTGGAAGAGCTAACTAATGTGATCAAGGTCATATAGCTAGCAGGTAGGTTTTTTTTTTTTTTTAAGTTTATTTAATTTTGAGAGAGAAAGAAAGAACACAAGCAAGGGAGGGGGAGAGAGAGAGAAAGAGAATCTGAAATAGGCTCCAGGTTTTTAGCTGTCAGTGCAGAGCCTGGTGAAGGGCTTGAACCCACAAACCATGAGATTATGACCTGAGCCAAAGTCAGACCTCATCCAACTGAGCCACCCAGGTGTCCGGTAGTTTTTGAGCATAGATACACTGATTTGAGAATCTGTGAGCTTCATCACCATACTTTACTGATTCTTAGTAGCGAATAGAAAATCTACTAGAAAAGAAATGCAAATGAATATGACCAATATATGAAATAATCAAAGAATTGAAAATAACATTGAGTTATTTATTTTTGTCTGTAAGATTGGCCAAAATATTCAAGATTTTTTTCAAAGCCAGTTTGGATATCATTGCCTCTCCATTCCCCATTGCCTCCTTTGGGACTTGGTAGCATTTCTGCTGCTAATTCTTTCCATTATTTCTTTTGCCTCAACTACCTCTCAGGACATCATGTCATTTCTCCAACCAAAGTACCTCCCTTACTGACGTCCCATCTCTTCTTTCTCAGTTAAGCTTATTGAAAACAAGTGTTATACTCCCTTTTCCCTTGTCTTGACTTCCATTTAACTCTCCAGCCACTCCTGCACTCTGCCTTCAGTTTTCTCCACTTCTCTGAAACCACCGTGACCAAAGTCACTAGAGACCAGAACATGTAGGTTGTGAAATCCATTGAACACTCCCCTTTTGCAATCACTCTTTTACTGGATCTATACCACTTTTGATATAGTTTTGCAATGATTTCTTCTTGAAAACATTCTATTTTGTTATGGCCTCTGCCACATATATTACCTCATAATAGTTCACTTAACCAAAGACCACGTTAGCCTATTTTATATGTTTGCCATTGTCTTTCAGTCTGTTGATGATGCCGCCCCACCCAGGCTCCTTTAGCTTTCACTTCAGTCTTATTTATCACGTTGCCGACTGTAGGACTTAGGGTGACAACAGTGAGCTGTAGGACTTAGGGTGACAACAGTGAGCAACACAAAATCCCTACTCTTACATAGTTTTCATAGTTTGTGTGTGTTAAGTGAGGTCAGAGACAGACGATCTATACCAAAAATAAATCATAGAAAACAACCGATTACAATATGTGCTGTGCAGAGAATTAACCAGATGTGATAAAGCATAATTGGGGGTCTAAAGAGGCTTCACTGAGAAGGTGGCATTTGAGCTGAGATTGAATGACAAGATAAAGCCAGCCGTGTGACGTTGTCTGGAAGAGCAGTTCAAGCAGAAAGAGTGGCTAGTCCAATGTCATGAGTGAACTGAGCACGTTTGAGGAGGACAGAGATGTCTATTGGGTTGTGAGTGTAGTGGATTATGAGACATTGTGTCTGTGTTAGAGAATGTGTTAGATCAGTAGAGATTTTAAGGCCAGTATGAGGAGGGTTTAATGGAAAATAGTGGAATGATATGATAGAATTTATATCTTTATAAGATCGCTCTGATTATAGAAAATGAATTGCCGCCAAGGAGGGGTGGCAACAAAAAGACAATTTAAGAGGCTTATGTGAACTATTTAAGATAAAACAATGGCTTATTGGACTAGAGTGGTACTAGTAGAAGTGGCAGCAATGGCCACTTTGGGGTCCATTTAGAGACAGTGGCAGAAGTTTCTGGCAAACAGTAGTGACAAAAAATGGACAAATCAAGGCTTGATCAATGTGACATAATTCATTAAAATCACAGATGTGTGAGTGGTAGTGATGGTAAAGAAAGCATGTCTTGACAATGTGTGAGATTATTATTGATATACCTCTGGAGATGTTAGAAATTTGGAGGAGTTCCGTTTGGAATTCAAGGGAAAGTGTAAGGCAAATAATACAAATTTAGAAGTTACTGCATATGACTTGTATTTAAAGCTGGGGGGGGGGGGGGGTGGGCAAGATAGTTCTCCAAGGTAGATTATGTTGCTATAAAGGGAGGGAAGAGTGGAGTACTGATTCTCTCCAAGGTTTTCTAATCACAAGAGAATGTGTTAGCAAGTGAGTTTAAGAAGAGAAATGGTCAGAGTATTACAGGGCAAGAGAAAAATGTGTTTTAAGAAGGAGAGAGTGAATAGCTGCCTTAATACTGCTTTGAGTCTAATAAGACAAGAAAAATGATGAAAATATTCAGTTTTGACAAAGTGAAGGTCATTTGTGACCTACACAGGAACAGTCTCAGTGAAATGGTGAGGGCAGAGACCCTATTAGAGGAGCTGAGAGGACAGGTTGGGAGAAAATGGAGTCAGCAACTCTAGGTAACACTTTCAAGAAGTTTTGTAATTGGGACAGCAGAGAAATAACTGATAACTAGAAGAAATGAGGTCAAGAGAGGGTTTGTGCTTTTTATTTTGTTGTGTTTGATTTTAGTTTTAAGGCTAACAAAGTGCCTCATATTTGTTCCAGACCTCTGTTAAGGCACTACTATAAATTCCATCCCTGAAGACTGGGATATGGAAACTTTTCTCCACTCCTTTTTCTCCTTCATTCATAATACACCAAGTATCATGGACAGATTTACCTCCTGTTTCTTGAATCTAGTTCGTCCTCTCCATCTCTATTACTATTGTTTTAGTTCAGACACTCCACCTAGATAAAACTTCTTTCTTCAACCTTACCATCCTTTATATCCCTTTTAAAATGGAAAACAGAGTCAACTAGATACAATACAACTATTTCAATACCTTACTGTGGGGAATAAACTTAGGAATTCCCTGGGCTTTCACCAATGGGTTAACAATGCATAAAGAATTAGAAAGCCAGAGGGTGCTCAGGCCCAAGTTTGCGTAAACAAATTAGGTAAATAGGTATAGAGAGTGGGTACAGAACAAAGGTATATGGGGTAAACAAGATTAGGTATTCAGGGCGGAAACACCCCCCAAATTAGTACAATAGTAGAAAGCTGCTTTCATAGGAAGGAAGGATCAAGTTAGGTCAACAGGTAAATAGGGCTATAGACCACTGCAGGGTGAAGTTGCCCAGAGTGGAGCTAATTAACAACAACAACAACAACAAAAAAAAGTGCCTTGTTGACCCTGAGGTAGCTTGCTCTGTCTTTCTAGTCCCCTAGACCAGCTTAGGTAAACAGAGGTGGTTCCTCATGTCTGCTGTACACAACCTTCCACCCAGTGCCAGGATTTTGTTTTATATTAACCCAAACCCCTAACACCACATATTTTCACAACTCCCTTTCCCTTATGCCCATGAGTTAATGTTCACAGTTTCATTGTCTCTTTATGCACATCCATCACCATGTTTGTAAGCCTTCTGATCCTAATAAAAACAGAGCAAGGACCCTTCATGGAGGCTCTTGTCGTCTCCCAGACATTAGCCATATCTCACATTTTAATCCTGCATCCCGCTTTCTTGCTGGACAAGAAAGAACTCTAGACCCAGAGTCTACAATAGATACTGACCCTGACGTGACAGAAGGAAAGGGGACTATAGGCCGACATGGACAAGGAGGCAACGTGGCCAGGAGGCGGTGCAACACAAGGACTGCAGGACGCTGTGGAACAACTAAAAGAGCTCCAAGAAAAAAAACACACCAGGGACAGTCTCTTCCTGATGAGGTAAGAGATAAAGCGAAACTATATTAGGATTCTCTGCCTTGGAACTTTTTGAGAGATCTATCATGAGAAACTCCCTAGCCCCTGAATGACAGCCCTTATACTCTAATTCTTCAGTCACTAGGAGAGACATCGGGGACTACTCTAAATTATATGGCTCTCCTTAGATCACTGCTGGCTGTCCAACAAAACTGCCCTTGGCTCCCAGAACAAGGAACTTATGATCTTGACGTGTGGGAATTAATGGGGAAAACATTGAAGGCCAGGTATTCTGAAGGGGATAATGTCCCCCCTGAGGTAATCTTCACCTGGTCAATTGTCTGCACTGCCCTTCTCCCCTTGAGCTCAGACGGTGTATATGAAGACATAGAGTTATCTAAAAAGGAGGAGAAACCTTGGTCCTCCTATACTCAGACTGTGCCTCTGGTGCCTCTATAGCCAGAAGATACTCCCCATCCCCCTAAAGGGTGGGACGATGTCAAGCCTCTAGAAACCTTATCAACCGGCTCCGATAAGATCCTTACCCCAATGCAAGAATGCATTAAAAAAGCCCATAAGACCAGTGAATTCCACCTGTTTCCCATCGTCAGGCAAAATGGACAATATGTCCATGAAAGCCTTGCCTTCCAAATAGTAAAAGAAATACATAAATCAGTTCAACTATACAATCTTCATAGCCCTTTTACAATCAGCATTTTAGAAAATATTTATGGTACTTATTCCATGTGTGCCTGGGACTGGGGCTCTCTTACAACATTATTCTGACCCAAGTCCAATATTCTATCTATGCCCACCAGTTTCATAATGCTTATGTGATTTGTGCTGTGCAAAACTTTGTGCTATTCCAGTGTCTTTTGAACAACTGTCTGGCACAAGGCAATATGTCCTACCAAGTCAGCAAGCTCAACTCCCAATCATTGTCAGGGAACAATGCTCTAGAATAGTGCAATGTATTTTACATAGGCTATCCCTAATATAAGGAACTCTCTCTCTCCCACTGTTTCTCCCAATACACTCTGGTTACTCTAACTCTATGTGGGGGCTTCTCCCTCATTCATTTCCTGGATTCATACCTATGATGATTAGAGCCAATTGTCTCTGGCTAGTCTACCTCTAGATGGAGATTTTAAGGAATATTCCCAAACAGCTGCGGAAACTCCTTTTGTTTTGGGGAACTTTCCTGTCTTCTCTGGCCTGACATGGACTGCTTAATTCCCCTAGTGGAAAACATAACAAAATAAAACAAAATAATACAAAAGAAAACAAAAATCAGTATCTGCTCATCTATCTGAGCTGACAGGCGTTAGGACCACGTGAACTCTTTCTCTGCCCTCCTTGCACCTTTGTCTGCCTTCAGGCCTCTTGGCAGCATCTCACCTTTTCTGCCTTCCCTTCCCCCTCCTCCTGTTTCTGCACCACCTGGGGTGCGGCCTGCATATCTGACTCTTCAATGCCTCAGAGAATACTCCTCCTCTCCACGCTGTCAAAAGGCAAAAACCACTCCCTTAGATTTCAGATTTCCTCCCTGGTTCCATGGGGAAAAAATTAACAATTATAAACTCTTAAGGGGACACAGAAGAAATATTATTAATATTTTAAATTATAGAACTTTATTCTACTAAGGTTTACTGAAGGTCAAATAAGCTCATGTTATCTCTGTTCCAATTTGTTTTAGCAAAAGGATGACTTAAAGTAATGGTTAACTTTGTCTGCCTCATAATTTTCATGGGTAATTGTTAAGATAGCTTTCAGGGTCTTTGGTAACTAAAAACTTTAATGTTTTGCTTAAATGATAAATGAAGTTCTTTGGACATTTAGGCCACTTCCAAATCAAATGGAATGCTGAAGCACTGCTTACTAAACATAGGTTTATGCTCCTGACTTCTTACAGAAAAACAAGACAAAACAAACAAAAACTAAGAATATTAAATCCATGCTTTATACTTAATGGACTCCTAAGTCTACTGCCCAAAAAATTTCCTGATGTAACAGACAATACACAATTGGATACTACTTAGTTTTCACTGGAGACTAAGGTTTCTAAGAGTTAAAATTCTGCTAAATGTAATAAAGGCTAATGTAAATAAGTAACTTCATATATAAAAAAGTAAGAGATATGTATTTTCATTTTTTATGTCTCTCTTACCTTTTTGTTAAAAGTAATAAATAATATATAAATATATTTATAAATATATAATAAATATATATATAATTTTAGGGGCGCTTGGTGGCTCAGTTGGTTAGGCGACCGACTTCAGCTCAGATCATGATCTCACAGTTTGTGAGTTCGAGCCCCATGTCAGACTCTGTGCTGACAGCTCAGAGCCTGGAGCCTGCTTCAAATTCTGTGTCTCCCTCTCTCTCTCCCTCTCCCCTGCTCATGCTCTGTCTCTCTCTCTCTCTCTCTCCTTCAAAAATAAATAAAAACATTAAAAAATTTAAATATATATATATATATATATATATATATATATATATATATATATAATTTTAACAAAAGGGGTAAAACAACAGGACAACATGCCCTTTTAAGTTGTTTTACTTAAACCTTACTTGGAATTACCTATTCCTTGTAATACACAAGGCCAAGCAATTGTAAAATGAGCATATATTACGCTCAAAAACACATTAAAAAAACAAAAAGGGGGAGATACCCCCGGCTGTCTGCATTACAACCTCAGCTCCTTCTTAATTGTGCTAGGATTACTCTTCATTTTTAAAATCTTAATCCTCAAGGACTAACTGCAGCTGAGTGACATTCTTCAAAATCAGATAAACCCTCTCACCCTATGGTGCTATGCAAAACCCCCCAAGGGGGGCCCAACCGGACTGGGCCCACTCAACTTTCCACCTGGTGTTGAGGATATGCTTGTGTCTTTTCAGATTCTGGACTTCTGTGTATTCCCTCCCATTTGGTGAAGCCTTACCATGGCATAATGGAGACCCCCCCCAGGATATCTTCCAATGAACCAGAACTTCCAGAGAATGACTCTGAGTGAGTGGCTGCCAGTCCCCTTTTTACAAGATGGAAGCCTCTTCATGGACTCCTCATCCTGAGGCCACTCCACAATTGCAAGTCCTTGCCCCTGACAGAACATGGGGAAGCCTTCAATGCCTGTCTAACCAGGCCAACATCCTCTTTCAACACAATGATACTGCATATACCCCTTATTCACATCTGATGGCCATGATTTCTGCCATTAACAAAAATTTGATATGTGTAACCCTGATCCTTCTTGCCTTCATTTGTCCAGGCCAAGCTCAATATTCATATTGTGCTCATCTCCTTAACCCATCTATATTTGATAGCTTAACACTCCTAGCCTGGGATGTTCCTATTAGCAGTAATGACAGAGTTCATGGGAGGAGCCAATCTTAACCCGCCCTTCCAAACTGAACAAGAGCATTGGCTTTATATGCCAAGACCTCAATGGTGGCTTACTCAAGCACCTCCTATGTGTGTTACTAAACTTAGCAACTTATCTGCTTGTCTCCAACCAGAAATCAACTGGCTTTTGCATGTACAGCCCAAAACCTCTACAAGGCCAATTTTACCTTTTTCTCAGCCACACGCTTTGGTATACCTCAAAAAACAAACATATCTCACACTCCTAATGTTATAGCTTGCTCTGGTCTCAAAAGTCAGACCACCCCTGTAATAAATTTCCTTGGACAACCTTTTATGGAGAGACTGAGCATCATCTTCACTGGGGAAATTGGACCATTACTGACAGGGGTCCTAGAGGACATCTTGAAACAAAATATTCAAATAAGACCATATCCTTTGACCAGTCTATTAGGAAGAATAATTATTGGAAAGATGGAGGCTTGTCTGGCCCTATAATTTCTGCACATAAAGGGAAATTAAAAGGACCTTGACTTGTTAATCTTTGGAAGCTAGGCCTTCCCTTCTTCACTTATACTATTAACCATGGTAAACTTTATTCAACTAGACATATTAACCTAACTTGGGCCTCCTTGAACAATGATCAATTTACATGGATCACTATTTGTGTCCCTTCTCCCTACGTTCTCTTTGGTACCTCCACTTTACAGATCCAACAACTAGAAAATGATAATATCTCTACCTCCCAGGGCTGGTTTATGTCCTGCATAAGTAATGATATCACCCAATTAAATATCTCCTGTTTATTAGTACTTAGACATCACATCTCAGCCTGGGTTTCTGTTACTAGCTCTGAGCCCTATATACATCAATCAGGACTAGGCACACCTTCCAAGCTTGTTCAACACTGGTACTCTACTATAAGGCAAAAGAGATTTGTTAGCCTATTAATCATGAGCATCCTAGCAGCAGTAGGTGTTATTGCCTCAGCCACGGTAGCTGGAAACAGCCTGCACCATACTATCCAGAGAGCCCATGTCCTTAGTAAATTTATGGTCATAAAACTATATACTAATTCACAAAAATATCAGTGGTCCATAAATGATAATTTGCCTTCCATCTGTGAATTTTAGATTCATCCATTCCCCAAATATCTTAAGCATCAACTATGATGTAGATACCCTTCTAGGAATTAGAATTCAACAATAATCAAGACAGCCATGATTCTTAGAATAATAAAATGTATATACCCTAGAGGAGAAGACCAAGGCTCAACAAACAATTAAACTTTTTGTTATTTAACATTGTGAAAGAGCAACCAAGGAACATAGTATGGTATGAAAGCACCAACCTTGCCACCCATAACTTTCTTTTCGTTATTTCCCTCCTATGTTCTTTGTTACTACAGTTTATTTAGACATTTGCTCAACAATATTACTTTTGATTTGGAGACGATCTGTCAGTGATGAAATATACATCAAGTGCTCATTAAATCAAAGACAGGAGCTATTCGCTGTAATGTATAATAGGAGGTATATGCCATAGTCTTTGGTGTCAGGGATCTCACTAGTGGAAATTAGCACAAAAATGAGTAAGTGCCATAATAATTTAAAGGCAGAGACTCTCAGATGTGGAAGGGTTCAACCTGAAGACGGTATCTAAAATGGCCAGTACTTAACATTTATTATCAATAAATGATGCATTATAATCTCTCAGAAACTTCCCTCCTATACAACAGTCACTACATTAACTTAGGCCATTATTATTAGTCACCTAGATTATGAATAGATCTCCTAAATGGCTTTCTCCTCCAACCCTTCTCCTTTTTTGTTGCTAGGGCATTCTGTGCAAAACCACAAATCTGACCTTGTCACATCCCTGCATTTAGTCTGTCAGTGGCTTTTTAGGTTTTCAAATAAAGCCAGCATTCTCAATATGGCATTTGAGCTCTTGCATGATCCAGGTGTCATGTTCTGGTATTGCAGTGAACTTCCTGCATGCTGAAATCTAACCACAGCAATGTTCAATCTCCAGTTGGCCCATGTTCTCTCAGATCATTCTAATTATCTCCACTTTATTTCACTTTCCAAACTCCTATGCTTCTAGATTCAGATCAGGTGCTATCTCTTACAGGAGCATTTGCTGTAAATTTCCAATTTCTGACAGGAGTGTTTATCTGCTCCCATGAAACTTACTGCCTACCTCTGTCTTAGAAGCCCACTTCTCTCTTGTCACTTTCCCCCATAAGACTGACTTTGCAGAGCAAGGACTGTGTTTCTTATCTTTCTCTAACATCTAACAAACTTCCTGGTATCACCAAATAACCCACACTTTTTATATGGATAAATATATGAATTCTTCAAGTGGTAGAAGTATTCCAAGTCATAGTGTTAAACGAAGCAACATGGCGAAACAAACAAACAAGGTGTAATCTGTTAGATGATGGAAGCAAGTCTAATTTGGCAAGAACAGCAATTTTCTGGAGCAAAACAATAGATAACAAGTCTACAAAAATTTGTCATTAGATACAGCTTTCTGGGATGATGAATGTTTTCTATTTTGCATTGTCTAATACAGTAGTCACTGGCCAACTAGTCTATTGAGTACTTTAAATGTGCCTGGTGTACTGGAGGAACTAAATTTTTAATTTTACTCAATTCTAGTTAAGTCAATTGGAAATTTAAATGGCCACTGTGTGGTCTACAATATTGGATAGCACAAAAGAGATAAGTCTACAGAAGGCCGTGGATATCAGGGTAAGGAGACAATATTTTCTAGAGGTAATAGATTTTGAAAAGCTCTAAGCAGAAAATTTACATAATCCAAAGAGTGTCTTCATGTGCTATGAAATCTAAATACTAATAAGTAATGACATAAAAGTATGAAAATCATATATTGTTATAACTGGTATAATGGTTATTTCTAAAAGTGTTATCTCTCATTTTTGTCATGAAATGAGCTGAAGATAATGGACATTAATTTTTTTTTATCTAACTTACTAATGCAAAGTGATACTGTAATTTTTTAGAAATCTTACTAATAGAATTAGAGTAAAGAGCTTAACTATTATTTCCTTATAATCTAATTAGATAGTAAAATGCACAATTTGTAATTTTAAAAATACTTTAAGTTTTAACTGCATGTATTTCATATAATAGGTAAACAACACACTCATCTAGTTGACCTGAATCCAGAAAAATTTTATTATACAACTACTGACAATGGCTTAGGCATAAGGTGACAACAATTCTTACTCTCCTGGGGACAGGAGATTTTGGCTCAGGTCACGATCCCAGGGTCATGGGATTGAGACTGTGTAGGGCTCCATGCTGAGCATGGAGCCTGCTTAGGATTCTCTCTCTCCCTCACCTCTCCCCAACTTGTGTTCTCTCTTTCAAAAAAGTGTGTCCATGTTTAGATGACAAATTATATGGTAACTATTTATGCTTCCCTATCACAAACTGAAATATGTTTTTATTATAGCAAATATGTACATTAGACTACATAATAGTAAACACATCCAATATACTTTTTTTTTTTCTCTGTTGACATAAGCATGAACAGAGAGTCTGAGATTCTCAACTAGGCAAGAGAGGATCAGAGACTGAGGTGAAGATATTCTTAATATATTTGAAATGCTTATGAATTTCAAACTGTGAGATAAACTTAAATTTGTAGACACAATTGTATTTTCCTCATGTGGTTTATCAGGATAAACTAAAATGATTGTATAAAGCACTCAACATAGCACTTGGCAGAACCTGATTCATGAATATCAGCTGATACAATTCTTATTGTTATTGTGTTATTGTTCTTAAGCTTGGCTTTATGTTCTCCTGCCTCTTTGGGCAGGTTCAGCCATCCCAGAATGAGGTTTGGGACCAAGAACATGTGCAGCTTTAGGTAGCTCAGGTGGCCCCAATCCTAGCAGCACACACAGGACACCAAAGGTTGAGTTTCTGCCTTCTATTCAGCAGTGGATTCTAATATATGTCAGAAAAGGCAGATGTAAAACTATACTAACCTGACCAAACTTAGCAAGGGAAGCAATATGTCTGAAATATCTCATGACTTCTCAAATAGGAATCCTGGCATTTATATTTTATATAATACTCCCCAAAGTGCATCCAATTTTTTACCCAAAGCAGGCTTCCTCGTGCTCATTTCAAATTACAGAGGGATTATTATATGGGGTGAAACTAGGGGTCCTACATCACCTTGTTTAGATAGTATTCCTGCCTCAGGAGTTCTGATAATTAGAGACAATGTATAGAAAATATTGTCTCCAAGGTGCCTGAGTGGCTCAGTCAGTTGAGTGTCTGCCTCCATTTTGGCTCAGGTCATGATCTCAGTGTCCTGGAATCAAGCCCAGCATTGGGCTCCATTCTGAGTGTGGAAACTGCTTGAGATTCTCTCTCTCTCTCTCTCTCTCTCTCTCTCTCTCTCCCCCGTTTGTCCATTTCCCACCACTCATGCTCTTTCTCTAAAAGATGAAAGAAAGAAAGAAAGAAAGAAAGAAAGAAAGAAAGAAGGAAAGAAGATACTGTTTCCTAGTGTGTTTTCTTAAAAAGTAACTATTATTTTCTAATTGATTTAGAGACCATGATAGATAAACTGTATGGGGAAATGTGAACAAAGACATATGAGAAAAAGAAAAGAGAAAGGAAAATAAATTAATTCAAAACAGTGACCATCTTGGACTTTAAGAGAATTAATGAATTTGGAGGGGAAAGGACTAAAAAAATCTTTCTAAAAATCTAAGAAGTTTACCTGGAATT
This sequence comes from Leopardus geoffroyi, assembly GCF_018350155.1. NCBI lineage: Eukaryota > Metazoa > Chordata > Mammalia > Carnivora > Felidae > Leopardus > Leopardus geoffroyi. The sequence goes on from NC_059328.1 coordinate 90,820,523, forward strand.
TAAAAGCATTGAGGTAGTATTAAAATATATATGTATATATTTACAATACAAGTATATAATATATACTTATAGGTATATATTATATATTAATTATTTATACACTTAAATACTTACAATGTAAGTGTATAATCCTAGGAAGGAAACAAATCCAAACATACCAAAGATGTTTGGAAGAATTTAAAGCAATGGATGAATGAAAGGCAGATCCATATGCATGTGCTCTGAGCATTCAGTTGAAATGTTTGTATATTGTGTGAACCTGCTTGGCCATCTGCTGAAGGCCAGGAGCCAGGGAGTGAAGAAGCAACAGGTATAGGACTTTGTTAAAACAGGCCTCAAAAGAAAATTGCTGGCTTCTGAAAATTAAAATTCCAGAATCTAAATGATGGTTCAGGAATCCCGTTTTGCTGCTGTATGTAGGAGGACTTTAACATAGTAAGAAGTTATAGGAAGGTAATAATAATTAACTAAAATTGAGATTAAGAAAAGAAGCACAGCAGTTAAGATACAATGGGGGGCAGGAAGCAATATGAGTGATTTAGCCTTCCTGTTTCTTCTTTACAAGACAGGAGAAAGCCATTCATGTTATTTTCAGATAATACTAAATTGGGACATGTTAATAACATAATGGGGATATAAAAAACAAATCAGTGATTCCTATATAATAAGCACATGCACCAACATATTAATAAATTCAGTATGGAAATTCATCTAAAAAACACTAGTAAGTGAGTAAATGAAGAGTTGACAAAATAGGTTGTTCTTGTTTTCTTTTTGCTCCTCCATACCACATGATACATAGCAAGTAGATTTTTATATCGAATCACAGGATTTTCCCTTAAACCTGGGAAGATGTTTAAGCTTTTGCTCTATGTAAATGGTGATTTTCATTAGTCTGAAAGGAAATATGTTCTAAATTTAACATCAATATTTTATCTAATGATTCAGGTTCATCCACTGAGGTCCCAGAGAACGGGATGTATGAGAAAACATTGCTGGATATTTTTGCCAAGAACTAGCCAGGAGATTGTACATCAAGGGAAAGAGACTGCAGCAAAAAAAAAGGGGGGGGGATGGGGGAATTTCCTAGGTGATTAGAACCAAGATATTGTCAAACCACTCAGACTTAGATAGAAAGAGACTTTATTCGGAGGAAAAACTAATGCATTAGGGAGAAAATTCACATCTCAGAAATCTGCAAACATCTCAAAATCAAAAGAAAAGGGCTTTTCTTTTAGAGGATAAGGAGGAGTAAACACAGCCAGATAAGCAGAATCTTTTAAAGGGCAGTTGGACAAGCAAAAAGAAATGACTGGTTGGATGTGGAAGGGAGTGTCTTGCGATTCCCAGGAGAAGCTGATAAGGAATAGGCCCACTTTTTAGTGCTTGCTCAGACTTGTGGGCAAGCAGAGTTTAAGGGCCTATAGGAAGGAGAAAAGCTTGACTAAAGTTGGTCAAGATGAAGAGAAGGTTAAGAAATGGTCAATTGTGAACACTTGTCAATGTCTTTCCAGTAATGGGAATATTAGACTTATATCCATATTTTTGTGGGAGGCTGTATACAAAATTTAAGAAGACAAGATCCTGGGAAACTAGTGTAGAAATTAGGCCTTGTTTCAGAACTAGAAATACAGAATAATGGAAGCCAGGTGTCAGAAACAGTTATCACTGGGGACTAAAATCCTTACCTAGTCTCCCATACATAATATGCCAAATGCCCTGCATAGTTGGGGAGATTTGCCCAGCAAATGGAGAAGGATCTGGGAGCAATAGAAGAAGGCCATCACTGGAACAGATTGAGAAAATAGAATAAACTCTTTGGATAATAAAAATAAATATATAGAAAACCACCCAGAGGAATGAGGAAGATGGCGGCATAAGAGGACTCTGGACTCACTGCGTCCTGCTAACCATTATATTCCACCCACATCTGCCTAAATAACCCAGAAAACTGCCAGAAGACTAGCAGAATGGACTCTCCAGAGCCAAGTGTAGACAAGAGGGCCACAGAAGTGGGTAGGAAGGGCGGAGAGGTGGTGCGCTACATGGACTGGCAGGAGGGAGCTGGGGTGGTGGAGGGGCAGCCCTCCCAGCAAGGCAGAGCCCCCGAGGCTGGCTTGCAAAAGTGGAGGGGCCAGAAGGAGTGTGTTCTGACAGCCAGCAGGACTTAACAACTAAAATGTTATAAGTCAACATCTCTGCTCTGACAGCGGGAGGGCTAGAGGAAAACAGGAGGGAGAGTTGTTGAGCCCCAGAGGACAGAGCTCAGCTTGACGGGAAACAAAGGCGCTCACCAGCGCCATCTCCCCGCCTGCACCATCTCCCTTGCCCATTCCCGAGCCAAAATCCCAAAGGGAACCAGTTTCGATCACAGAACTGCTTGCACCAGGCAAACACCCAACACTGTGCTTCTGTGGATCCATCCCTCTGATGGGTCTGCTTCCTTCCCGGTGCCACAGGGCCCCTCCCGAAGCAGACCATTGAAGGCAAAGCCAGCTGAGTCCACCCTCCCACCCTGTGCACCTTGCTGATCCACCACGGCTAATATGCCAAATACCATCAAAGCAGCACCACAAGCCTGGCAGTGTGCAAGAAGCCCAGACAGGGGCCACACCAATCCACAGTGAGTCCTGCCCCTGGGAGAGGGGAAGATAAGGTACACACCAGTCTGACTGTGGCCCCAACAGTGGGCTGGGGGCAGACATCAGGTCTGACTGTGCCCCCACCCACCTGGCAAGTTACTCCAGACAGCATGGAGGAAGAGCCCTGCAGTTCTGCGCTACTCCAGGGACTACCCAAAATGATGAAACGGAAGAATTCTCCTCAAAAGAAACTCCAGGAAGTAGCGACAGCTAATAAACTGATCAAAAACGATTTAAGCAATGTAACAGAAAATGAATTTAAAATAATAGTCATAAAATTAATCGCTGGGCTTGAAAAAAGTATATAGGACAGCAGAGAATCTATTACTACAGAGATCAAGAGACAAAGAAACAGTCAGGAGAAGCTAAAAAATGCTATAAATGAGCTGCAAAATAAAATGATGGTGACTACAGCTTGGATTGAAGAGGCAGAGGAGAGAATAGGTGAATTAGAAGATAAAATAATGGAAAAAAGGGAACCGAGAAAAAGAGAGATTAAAAAATCCAGGAGTATGAGGGGAGATTAGAGAGCTAAGTGACACAATTGATCATAATAACATATGCATAATCGGGATTCCAGAAGAGGAAGAGAGAGGGAAAGGTGCTGAAGGTGTACTTGAAGAAATCATAGCTGAGAACTTCCCTGATCTGGGGAAGGAAAAAGGCATCGAAATCCAAGAGGCACAGAGAACTCCCTTCAGACGTAACTGGAATCGATCTTCTGCAACACATATCATAGTGAAACTGGCAAAATACAAGGATACAGAGAAAATTCTAAAAGCAGCTAGGGATAAACAGGCTATAATTTACAAAGGTAGACCCATAAGAGTAGTGGCAGACCTATCTACTGAAACTTGGCAGGCCAGAAAGGAATGGCAGGAAATCTTCAATGTGTTGAACAGAAAAAATATGCCCCGAGAATCCTTTATCCACAAGTCTGTCATTCAGAATAGAAGGACAGATGAAGATTTCCCCAAACGAACAAAAATTGAAGGAATTCATCACCACTAAACCAGCCCTACAAGAGATCCTAAGGGGGATTCTGTGAGTGAAATGTTGCAAGGACCACAAAGTACCAGAGACATCACTACAAGCATGAAACCTACAGACATCACAATGACTCTAAACCCATATCTTTCTATAATAACACTGAATGTAAATGGACTAAATGCTCCAACCAAAAGACATAGGGTATCAGAATGGATAAAAAAAACAAGACCCATCTATTTGCTGTCTACAAGAGACTCACTTTAGACTGAGGACACCTTCAGATTGAAAGTGAGGGGATGGAGAACTATCTATCATGCTACTGGAACTCAAAAGAAAGCTGGAGTAGCCATCCTTATATCAGACAAACTAGACTTTAAATTAAAGGCTGTAACAAGAGATGAAGAAGGGCATTATATAATAATTACAGCGTTTATCCATCAGGAAGAGCTAACAATTATAAATGTCTATTCACCAAATATGGGAGCCCCCAAATATATAAAACAATTAATCACAAACATAAGCACTCTTATTGATAAGAATGTGGTAATTGCAGGAGACTTTAATACTCCACTTACAACAATGGATACATCATCTAGACACAGGATCAATAAAGAAAGAAGGGCCCTGAATGACACGTTGGATCAGGTGGACTTGACAGATATATTTAGAACTCTGCATCCCAAAGCAACAGAATATACTTTCTTCTTGCGTGCACATGGAACATTCTCCAAGATAGATCACATACTGGGTCACAAAACAGCCTTTCATAAGTAGACAAGAATTGAGATCATACCATGCATACTTTCAGACATTCACAATACATTCATTCATACTTTCAGCATTTCACAATGCTATGAAGCTTGAAATCAACCACAGGAAAAAGTCTGGAAAACCTCCAAAAGCATGGAGGTTAAAGAACACCCTACTAATGAATGAATGGGTCAACCAGGCAATTAGAGAAGAAATTTAAAAATATATGGAAACAAACAAAAATGAAAATACAACAATCCAAATGCTTTGGGATGCAGCGAAGGCAGTCCTGAGAGGAAAATACATTGCAATCCAGGCCTATCTCAAGAAACAAGAAAAATCCCAAATAAAAAATCTAACAGCACACCTAAAGGAAATAGAAGCAGAACAGCAAAGACACCGCAACCCCGGCAGAAGGAGAGAAATAATAAAGATCAGAGCAGAAATAAACAATATAGAATCTAAAAAAACTGTAGAGCAGATCAATGAAACCAAGAGTTGGTTTTTTGAAAACATAAACAAAATTGATAAACATCTAGCCATGCTTCTCAAAAAGAAAAGGGAGATGACATAACTACATAAAATCATGAATGAAACTTGCATTATTACAACCAATCCCTCAGAGATACAAGCAATTATCAGGGAATACTATGAAAAACGATATGCCAACAAACTGGACAACCTGGAAGAAATGGACAAATTCCTAAACACCCACACAGTCCCCAATCTCAAACTGAATCAGTTATCAAAAATCTCCCAACAAATAAGAGTCCAGGACCAGATGGCTTCCCAGGGGAATTCTACCATACATTTAAAGCAGAGATAATACCTATCCTTCTCAAGTTATTCCAAAAAATAGAAAGGGAAGGAAAACTTCCAGACTCATTCTATTAAGCCAGCATTATTTTGATTCCTGAACCAGACAGAGACTCAGTAAAAAAAGAGAACTACAGGCCAATATCCCCGATAAATATGGATGCAAAAATTCTTAATAAGAGACTAGCAAATCGAATTCAACAGCATATAAAAAGAATTATTCACCATGATCAAGTGGGATTCATTCCTGGGATGCAGGGCTGGTTCAACATTCGCAAATCAATCAATGTGATACATCACATTAATAAAAGAAAAGATAAGAACCATATGATCCTGTCAAGAGATGCAGAAAAAGCACTTGACAAAATTTAACATCCTTTCTTAATAAAAACCCTTGAGAAAGTCGGGATAGAAGGAACATACTTAGACATCATAAAAGCCATTTATGAAAAGCCCACAGCTAACATCATCCTCAACGGGGAAAAACTGAGAGCTTTCTCCCTGAGATCAGGAACACGACAGGGATGCCCACTCTCACTGCTGTTGTTTAACATAATGTTGGAAGTTCTAGCATCAGCAATCAGACAACAAAAGGAAATCAAAGGCATCAAAATTGGCAAAGGTGAAGTCAAGCTTTCACTTTTTGCAGATGACATGATATTATAAATGGAAAATCCGAGAGACTCCACCAAAAGTCTGCTAGAACTGATACATGAATTCAGCAAAGTCGCAGGATACAAAATCAATGTACAGAAATCAGTTGCATTCTTATATACCAATAATGAAGCAACAGAAAGACTAATAAAGAAACTGATCCCATTCACAATTGCACCAAGAATCATAAAATACCTAGGAATAAACCTAACCAAAGATGTAAAAGATCTGTATGCTGAAAACTGTAGAAAGCTTATGAAGGAAATTGAAGAAGATATAAAGAAATGGAAAAACATTCCGTGCTCATGGATTGGAAGAATATTGTTAAAATGTCAATACTACCTAAAGCTATCTACACATTCAATGCAATCCCAATCAAAATTGCACCAGCATTCAAAGCTAGAACAAGTAAACCTAGAATTTGTATGGAACCCCAAAAGCCCCAAATAACCAAAGTAATTTTGAAGAAAAGACCAAAGCAGGAGGCATCACAATCCCAAACTTTAGCCTCTACTACAAAGCTGTAATCATCAAGACAGCATGGTATTGGCACAAAAACAGACATATAGACCAATGGAATAGAATAGAAACCCCAGAACTAGACCCACAAAAGTATGGCCAACTCATCTTTGACAAAGCAGGAAAGAATATCCAATGGAAAAAAGACAGTCTCTTTAACAGTGCTGGGAGAACTGGAAAGCAACACGCAGAAGGATGAAACTAGACCACTTTCTCACACCATTCACAAAAACAAACTCAAATGGATAAAGGACCTGAATGTGAGACAGGAAACCATCAAAACCGTAGAGAAGAAAGCAGGGAAAAACCTCTCTGACCTCAGCCACAGCAATTTCTTACTTGACACATCCCCAAGAGCAAGGGAATTAAGAGCAAAAATAAACTATTGGGACCTCATCAAGATAAAAAGCTTCTGCACAGCAAAGGAAACAATCAACCAAACTAAAAGGCAACCAACAGAATGGGAAAAGATATTTGCAAATGACATATCGGACAAAGGGCTAGTATCCAAAATCTATAAAGAGCTCACCAAACTCCACACCCGAAAAACAAATAACCCAGTGAAGAAATGGGCAGAAAACATGAATAGACATTTCTCTAAAGACATCCAGATGGCCAATAGGCACATGAAAAGATGCTCAACGTCGCTCCTCATCAGGAAAATACAAATCAAAACCACACTCAGATATCACCTCACGGCAGTCAGAGTGGCCAAAATGAACAAATCAGGAGACTATCGATGCTGGCGAGGATGTGGAGAAATGGGAACCCTCTTGCACTATTGGTGGGAATGCAAATTGGTGCAGTCACTCTGGAAAACGGTGTAGAGGTTCCTCAAAAAATTAAAAATAGACCTACCCTATGACCCAGCAATAGCACTGCTAGGAATTTACCCAAGGCATACAGAAGTGCTGATGCATAGGGGCACTTGTACCCCAATGTTTATAGCAGCACTCTCAACAATAGCCAAATTATGAAAAAAAAAAAAAACCTAAATGTCCATCAACTGACGAATGGATAAAGAAATTGTGGTTTATATACACAATGGAATACTATGTGGCAATGAGAAAGAATGAAATATGGCCCTTTGTAGCAACGTGGATGGAACTGGAGAGTGTTATGTTAAGTGAAGTAAGTCATACAGAGAAAGACAGAAACCATATGTTTTCACTCTTATGTGGATCCTGAGAAACTTAACAGGTCTAGGGGGGAGGGGAAGAAAAAAAAAAAAGAGGTTAGAGAGGGAGAGAGCCAAAGCATAAAAGACTCTTAAAAACTGAGAACAAACTGAGGGTTGATGGGGGGTGCGAGGGAGGGGAGGGTGGGTGATGGGTATTGAAGAGGGCACCTTTTGGGATGAGCACTGGGTGTTGTATGGAAACCAATTTGACAATAAATTTCATATTAAAAAAATTAAAAAAAATATATATATATATAACGTGGCTCCAATATTTTATATGAAATTTTTCTCATCTATCTAATTGTAGTAGGTGGTTTTAATTAAAAACAAGGGTATCTGGAACACCATCTGACAAAAGTTTTAAAAACTGGAATTATGATTGTCCTAAATGATTACAAAAACACAATTGCCAATCTTTGTTCACCCAGATGATATATATTCACAACAATAATAGTAATGGTGGCTAATACTTATTGAGTATTTGCTATGTGCAAACCACAGAGCTGAGATCCTTCATTCATTATGTCATTCTCTCAACCTGATGGGTAGGTATTATTATTATTTTACAGATAGTGATAACCTTTACTACAACAGCATCAAGTAAGTAAATGAGGCTCTGAACACATAATTACTGAAGTTCACATAGTTCCTAAGGGCAGCACCAGAAATTGAAACCAGACGTTTCCAATTTCAAAAGCCTTGTTCTTTTCCACTACTCTACACAGTATAAAAGACTCAGTTACATTCCAATGAATGTTTTTTCCTTATGTGATATTCTGCTATATTCAGATCACAGATACCCCTACAGATACATACACATTTGGATTGGACATGTATATTTAATATATAAAGATCATCCACACTGTGATATCTGAAGGTCTACCTTCTTTGGGTTTCAATCCCCTTACTTCATAACCTTTGCACCATGCTATCTCCCACTTGTTTATAAGTTCTTGAGCTTTCCAGACTGAGTCTTGTCTATTCAACTGACTATCAGGAACCTTGAGAACAATTATAATACTGTGGTATCCTTGACATTTCACAAAGATTCAAAGACATTGGTTGAATGTCTTTGATATTTATATTATGAAATTACACACAAAAGTTGATGACATAGCATGCATAAAAGAAACAAAGTCCGATGGACATAGTTATTAACTGTACTTGAAAATATAATGACTATTATGTTTCCATTCTAGATTATTTGGATTTAGAGATTGGAGAAAGAGGGAAAGGAACTAACACCTGTAGGGAGCAAACTACTTGCCAGCCATTTCATATATAGTCTCTCACTTAATTGAAGCACTGCTGCCCCTCTTACAAATGAGGAAACCAAGGTACAGAGGGTAAAAAACTTTCTTGAGTAGACATTGTCAATGTGTTCAAAAAGCTGAGACTTGAAGTTGGATTTCTTCGACTCAAAAGCCTATAACTTTCTCTCTTCACACCTCCTCCATTCAGTCATCCAGTGACCTCAGCAACTTTTTGTTCAAAGATTCTGCATCACTACGTAACAGAATTGACTCGAGCTAATCAACATGCATTTCTAAATTAATTTATTTAAACTATAAAGTTTCATTTTACCTTTCTTCCTCCATGAGTATTCCACTGTCTACTGTTAAGTGAGACCCAAAAGAGATTTGCAAACGTGTAATACAGTGCCACTCTTCTATTTTTTGTTTGCTTGTTTTAGAAAATATAGTTATTAATAAAAATATGCTGTTTATGTTAACATGCAATGGGTTTACTGCTGTTATTTTTAAATGAATTAATATCTTCAATCTCCAGTTTAATTTCTCAGTTTTTTTCTGGGATATTTATTTGGGGGTTTGTGATATATTTAGATTTTTTCTACCACCATCTTTGAGCTTCATGTGTGTTTTTCTTCTTCTTTTACAGTAATTCATATTTTTTTAGTTTTTCCAACTTTTCCTTTATATTTTTGAAGTTATTCTCTTTTTCTATATTCAGAGGCTTTTACAGCTATTTTAATATTCACACATAAAGTCTAAAGTTAGCCCTTACATTTTATCCTCCTTCTTAACATACAAAGACCATAGAATGCTTAACAATGATTAATCTTCCAAACTTATGATATTTTATCCAAAATTTTTAGTCTAAACTCACAAATTCAACATTGTTGTTGTTGTTTGTTGAGTCTTGGGTTTAACTGCTGGTAGAAAAGGTATCTGTAAATATAACCCACATAAAAACACTTTGATATTCAAGAATTTTTAAGAATATAAAGGGATCTTGAGACTAAAAATTTAAGAACTCTTTCTGAGCCAATACCAGTGTTTTTTTCAATTTCTGAAGCCCAAGGGGCAGAAAGTTTAGCTTCCCACCTCCCTACCCAGTTCAATCAGCCAATGCCTAAGAGCTAGAACTTTGAAAAGTCCTTTGTTTCATATTTATTTTGTGTTTACTGTGGAGTCTAGGATATGCTTTGTGCCCTGTCAGTAAATAATTTCTGCTTAACAAATAAATTGAATCACTTAATACCATGCCTCCCAGATTCAGCTATAGCACCAGGAAGCAGTGTGTCCAGTAGACATAACTGTGTTCCTGAAAAAGCGGGAGGGTAAAGGTTCAATTTGAGGTCACACCTCACAGATTATTTTAGATAATAAATATGGCTCATTCACTTCTTCAACAAACATATATCATATACCACTCAGTGCGGGCATTATTGTTAGACCCGGGGGAGTCAGAATTGAATATGAGTGACACAGCTCCTGCAGCCTTGGAACTTATGTTTGGGGTAGAGGTAGTCATTATTAAACTAATTGTACAATCAGTGGTTGAATTATATTCATAGTAAATGTTATGAGACATCTTTAAGATGTTATAAGAGCATACAAAGCATAAAGAAATGAACTTATACTGTCAATTACCTGCCTCTATAAGCCACAAAAGGGGTTTAGGCTAGTTTCTTTCTCTTTAGAATAAAAATGAGAGGGATTCTGAAGGGGAGTGGTTCATTCCATGTAACACATCAAATTCTTATTCAGATGATTATTGGTTCAGTAATTTGATCAGTTTCTGTTTTCTCCACTCATATAGAAGCTACATGAAAGAAATGGCTATTTTTTATTTGTTCACAGCAGAATTCCCTGAATTTAGCATAGCACATGATATATGGTGAGACGTGGTACGTGCTTAATACTACATTTGTTGAGCAAATGAATGAATACCACATCTATCCAGAAGGCTTGGTAGAGCTTCCTAATAGATTCCTATTTTGAGCTTTTATTGATATGTAAAATTTATAATTAAAAGGGGCTAACAAAGGCCATGGAGTTTTAAGCTGCAATTAATTTTTGCTAAGCAAGAGACTGTCCCAGCACATTAATGTGGCAAGATGTTTTCATTCAGAAATAAGAACCTAGTGAACACCAAACACAGAGTGTTATTTTGGCAAACAAATAGCCAGATCAGAAGCAACCAAAGAAGAAAACTGAGGGAGAAACAAAAAAATGAAATGTAACTGAGGACACAATACAGATGGTGTCATAAATGGGACGAATGCAAACAGATGGACAAATAAGGAGCCAACGAATGAGGCAGCAGGATGAACAAGAAAGAAACTGGAGAAACAGAGAATTTATCAAAATGGCAGTGCAATTTATGGGATGAGAACAGAGGTTGGTGATCACATTGTGAGATATACGTGATGAGTAGAGAGGCAAAGGCAGAACAAGGAAGAAGGAAAGAGAAAGGGGGGAGATAGACTGAGAAACCATCCAAGTCACCTTGGGTTGGTAAATTTTAGCTGACTCCCTGAAGAGAAAGAATTAATGATTTGAACAAAATTCTGCTTATAAAAGCTTTCATGCATCTAATTTCACGTGTTGAATACAAATGGCGGATACATTCATTTCATAAGTCTACCCATGGTGGTAATAATACATTATCAAGAATACCCCAATAAGAAAACAGCAACAGGTTGAGGAAAATACCTAAATTGGTTAGCATGCTATCAACCATTTGATCATTGAAATGATGCCTGGGAAGACTCTCTTACTGATCTTCTGAAATGGTGTACATTACTCAGCGGTACTGGTACTGCTTGCACTCTGCTTTAACACCTTCACCAGGGCTACTGATTTGTGTAAATGTGTGTGTGTGTGTGTGTGTGTGTGTGACTGTGATATTGTGATTATGATAAGTCTATAAGATATTATGATAATTATTATAAAAGATTAAAAATTGTAATTTGTCCCCATTTCTGGCATGGGGCTCCTAAACCCTTGAAATTTCCTACGTGATGAGAGAGATAAAGGTATATTCTTCTATTCATATCACACCTGAATTTATGTTAATTAGGTGACTTTTGTCAAGCCCTTAGGCAACTTGAGGATGGGGACTGGTTGCCAGAAGAACTAAGCATGATAAGAGGACTTTCAGCCCCACTTCCTGATCTTCAGGGGATGGAGAATGCCTAAAGATTGATTTCTATCAATAATAGCCTAGGATTTAATTGCACACCCATGTAATGAAACTTCCATAAAAATCCAAAAGGACAAGATTTGGGGAGCTTCTGTGTTGGTAAACACATGGAGATGTGGGAAAAGTGGTATTCAGAGAGGGCATGGAAGCTTCACATCCTTTCCCTCATAGTTTGCCTCTTCCATCTGGCTATTCTTGAGTCATATCCTTTCATAACAAACTGATAATCTATTAAATAAACTGTTTTCCTGAGTTCTAGGAGTTGCTTTAGCAAATTAATTGAACATGAAGACAGGGGTCATAGAAACTTTTGATTTATGGCTGGTCTGTCAGAAGCTCAGGTGTGAACTTGGACTTAACAATAGGCATCTGAAAGTTGGGGGCAGTTTTGTGGGACTGAGCCCTTAACCTATGGGATCTGTCACTATCTCCACATAGGTGGTGTCAGAATTGAATTAAATTGTAGGACACCCAGCTGTGTTCACAGAATCTGAGAATTGTTTGGTGTAAGAAAAGGTACCTCACATTTGGTGATCAAGAGTGCCAGAAGTGAGGTGAAGTTTTGAGAGTAGGGGAGACACGGAGAGGAGTGTTTTTCCTTAGAGTGATGGCAAGTAATTTATGAAAATGTTTATATAAAGATCTAATAGAGTTTTGAACATAAGACTTCAAAGAAATTTGTGCTTAAGCAGAAATTACTCAACAGATCAAACACACCCCCTTCTGTGGTATACTTCAGAAGAAAAGGTGTAAAGTTTTGCACTGGATCTGTTTACTGAATGGGGAAGGGAATTCCATAATACCACAGAAATTGTACAAAGTAATTAATATCCCCTTATTTTTAACCTTTATAATGTAGACAGACACTAGATAATTAAAACATGAAGATAAAATCAAAATTCCTTTCTAGCTAAGTTTCTCTTTATTCTCTTCTAGCCTTTGCGTGGTACTGATAATTGGTAGCAAAATTAACTAGTTTTAGTTCAATCTTCTTTTATCTACACCCCCCATCTTTAGGAAAATCTTCCTATACAGATCAAAATATTTGTAATACCCAAGAACAAGAAAACTACTATGGTCTGAATGTTTGTATCCCAACCCCCTCCCACCCAATTCATATGTTAAAAACCTAATATTCAGTGTGATAGTGCTAGTAAGTGGGATGATTAGTTCATAAATGGAATAAGTGCTTTTATCAAAGAGGTCCAAGGGAGTTCTCTTCCTCTTTCTCCTTGTAAAGTTCTAGAGAGAAGAAGGAGGCTTTCTGTGAGGTAGTGGGTCCTCAACAGACACCGAATATGCTGGCCCCTTGATCTTGGGCTCCCCAGTCTCCAAAATTGTGAGAAATCTGTCTCTGTTGTTTATAACCTACCTTGTTTGTAGTATCTTTGTTGTGGGAGCCTGAACAGACTAATACAAAAATCAAGATTGTCAAAGACAGTCACTACTTCTGCAAAAAGACAGAAGTCTTCAGTATTCCTGGGGGAAGAAGTCCTGTGTTGATTTGTTCTTTTGGACATTTATGATGTGTTCACAGCATGGAACATATGGCTCAGACATTTCTTGTCACTTCTACACTCCTCCCATCTCAACCAGAAAGAAAACTTGTAATGAAGACAAGTTCACTCTTCTAATGCTAACAGCTGTTGAGAGTCTCATTTGATTGGGATGTAAATAGATTTTGTGAAGATTGGTGCGTTAACCAATGATAATACTTAGGAAACAAATTGGGAGTATAAATTGTTGACTAAAAATAACTGCTTCATGGGGACCCAGTCCCATAGTGAGTGGGAATGAGTAAAGCACAGTTCCTTCTGGGAATAAAGAACTTTCTGAGATGAATTACAAGTAATAAAAGAAGAAAGCCACATTCTTAACTGATGAATGGAAATCCCTGAGGAGAAGAGCACTCATTTGTACTTTTCTCCTTTTGTGTAAGGCTGATTTCTAAAATGTTGATTTTATTGTGTGAACCACTTCTTTTTTGCTTTCAGGTTTGTCTGGACAGAGAAGATTGTCATATAATGGCTCCGATTATTTTAACTCAATTTTACTAAATGCTCCAGTATTAATCGTTTCTTTTCAGCCTTTAATTGATATATCATTTATGTTAGAAGCTATTAAGAAAATGTATAAAAGATGTATTAACCGGAATAACAGAGATCTTTCCTCTCCTGCCCATTCTTATTCATGGTGCAAAGACAGCTTCCCCCATTACCTCGAATGACTCCACCTCCCCCATTTTATTTTTTTTTTTTCATAATACTTATCACCATCTGCCATACCATGTGTGTGTATGGGGAAGCATAATTCCATGATGATCCCCTCGTGAATCCCATCCATGTATAATGCCCTACTTTTGAATCCAGGCAGGACCTGTGAGTTGCTTCTAGATAAGAATATGGCAAAAGTACAGCGATGTCACTCCCTTGCTTAGGTTCCGTTGTATAAGACTCCTTCTTAGCAAATTGAAGCAAGAAATTCTCCTGATGGCCTTCAAGAAGGAAACCACCAGATGGGAAAGAATCACATGGCAAGGAACGATGGGGGACTCTAGAAGCTGAGAATGGTCCCTGCTGACAGCCAGCAAAAAAGGTAGTCCTATAGCTTCAAGCAACTGACCACAACTGCCAACAACCACGTGATCTTGAAAGAGAAGGCCAAGCTCCAGAAAGAACCTCAGCACAGCCAATACCTTCACTGCAACCTTGCAGAAGGGCCAGCTAAGCTGTGCCAGGACTCCTGCCTGTGGACACTGTGAGATAGTAACTGCATGTTGTGAACTGCTGATTTTGTGGTAATTTGTTACCCAACAATACAGAATATGCTGTATATTTTATTTATCTGTATATGTATTGTCTGCCCCTGCACCCTCCCAACACATTCATTAGCTTGTAAGCACCATGAGAAAAGGATTTTTTTTTTTTGCCTGCTTTTGAAACTACTTTATCTCCAGTGGCTAAGAAGATTACTCAGCACTTAGTAGGCTTTCCCTAAATAAATGTTAAATGAATTAAATGAAATGAAAATATTCGTTTTTGTAGAGTTCTAAGTTTTCAGTGAATATATTTTATATCAAAGCTGTTATTAAATAAAGTTCAAGATAACACATCTTAAACTGATTTAAACTTAAAACTAATTTATTGAGAATTGGGGTCTTCCTATCCTATGGCTCTGTTTTAAATTTTGATTGGAAAGTTTTGTTTTACACAGAAGAAGGGCATTCAAAAATTATTTCATCACACATTCAACTAAACATGAAACACTTAGCATGACTGGATAATATACTAGGTATTCAGGAGTGTGAGCTGAAGGAGACTAACTTCTCTCTTCTGTTCAGGCCAATATAGGAGGTGAGGAGGTAACCCAGGAGTTTATACAAGTACAAGGAACTCTGGGGAACCTGGGTGGCTCAGTCAATTGAGCATCCAACTTCAGCTCAGGTCGTGATCCCACTATTTATGAGTTTGAGCCCCGTGTCTGGCTCTGTGCTGACCGCTCAGAGCCTGGAGTCTGCTCTGGATTCTGTGTCTCCCTCTCTTTCTGCCCCTCCCCCACTCACACTCTGTTCTCTCTCTCGCAAAAATAAGTAAACATTAAAAAAAAAAGTATAGGGAATTTCCTAACAGCAGTATTAACAAGTGCTGTGTAAATAAAAAAGATGGACAAGAGTAGTAACAGCTGGAATTACTGAGTTTTTGTTGTGCCACACCTTCTTGCAAAGCACATTGTATGCATTATGCCATTTTTTCCTCCACTGTTCATAGCTTTGTTTTATAGCTAAAGAAAACTAGGTTCAGACAGTGTCATTAACCCAGAGTTATGCAATGAGTGACCAAGCTGAGATTTGGACTCCTACCCACCTAATCACTATACCAATGGCTCTCAAACACTAAAGTGAAGAAGCATTACCTGGAGAGTTTGTTAAAAATGAGGATTCTAGAGGCTCCTTCTCCAGTGAATCTAGGAATAGCTCAGAAATATACTTTTTTTTTTTTCAAGCAGTTATCCAACTGATGCTGATTCAGGGCATCTGGGACTGTAAATAACATGGCACTTTACTATAAATTCAGTCTTGGGGAGAGGTAAAAATGAAGGCTTCCTCTAAGAGATAATGCTAACATATAAAGCAGGTAGAAAAGGGGAAGGGAAAGTGAGAGCCTAGGCCAATATCACAATCTACGAAAGAAAGAAAAGAAAAGAAAAGAAAAGAAAAGAAAAGAAAAGAAAAGAAAAGAAAAGAAAAGAAAAGAAAAGAAAAGAAAAGAAAAGAAAAGAAAAGAAAAGAAAAGAAAAGAAAAGAAAAGAAAAAGAAAGAAAGAAAGAAAGAAAGAAAGAAAGAAAGAAAGAAAGAAAGAAATCAGAGCACACATTGCCTGTGGCAGGAATTGTACGTGAATGTAACTGGGTGGGTATGGTGGTGTGTAGAGAGTTAACAGAAGAAGGAGGTAGAGGCTGATCATGAGAAGTCTGTTTGCCATCCTAGGATGGATTGTCACATGATAAAAAGTGTCTGAAGACAAACTTACTTGAAGTCAATTTCGAGAACCTCTTTGTAAGAGATTTGAGAATATGGATAATTTACCTAATTGCTCTGTGACTTGGTTTCCTTATCTGTCATTGGTGATCATCATCCTATCTCATAGATTTAGTATCTAAATAAAATCATATACACAAAGCACATAACAGTGCCTGGCACATTAGCACATAGTAAACAATAGCCATTAATTTCATGCTGAAGTCAATGTGCTGCCCCTGAATAATTTTTATGCCAAGTCTTTCTCTGGTAGCTTTTTACTGACTGGGTTCAATGGAGGGAAATGCCAAAAACAGTTAAGAGACTGTTTAATGCATGCCAAATGTATATAATCAGAGGAGGGATAGGAAAGCAGGATTATATCTGAAAACTATGTAGGAGTAAAAGCTACAGAACTGAGGAACAACTGGATATTGGGAGAAACAAGAGGAGGGGGATTCCAGGTTTCTGACTTAGGCAACTCATCTGTCCAATTCCGTCTCTGTGGCCTGGTTGGCGGTATGGCATTAGGATCCAGAAGCAGCTGGTGGACTTTTTTCTTCCTTTTGTTAACTGTCTAATTTTCCCTATGCTGAGAGCAATGCCATTGCTTCATCTGCTCCAGAGACACTAAGACAGCCGATTTCAGTTTCTTCAAGGGGCCTTGGCCTTGCTTCTGGCTATATCTTGATTTACACCAACATGCTTAAAGCCTCGTTAATGTCACCCAGGCTAGACTGTCAACTGGAATAAGCTTTCTAGCAAGGTTTCTCCCACCTCCTCTCGCTTTCAGGTTCATCAAACAAGGCATATGTTTCTGTCATTGCCAAATTACTGGCATACACCGCAGAAAGTGCATTCCCATTAATTACAGGGCTGTGTCAGAAATACCTTGACACTGGAGCTGTTGAAGGTACCCATTATGCATGCACTAATGGTATACCTTGTACCTATCCCCCAAAGCCCGGCTACAAAATGCCAAGGATTTGTCATCATGAAGTGAAATCATTAGAGAATATGGGTGACTTTTGACAAGTGCCGACACTTGTAGAACTTTAAGGAATAGCAAATCAGGGTAGCATATTTTTGGAGAGAGTGAATCTTACAAATAAATGCCTATTTTTATTATATATTGATAAGTACAGAGAAGTCCCTGACTCTATCGGAGGCTCTAGCTCTTAGCCCATAATAACAACTTTCCTCAGTATATCCTGTTAGTTACCATCAAAGAATCAGAGCCAACAGGCTGCAGGTTTATATATAAACATAAGGAATGTCAGTGGGACAGAAAGTCAACAGTATAGGAACCAATATATATTTTACAAAATCAATATGTGGCAAGATGAAGGCTGGATTTAGGGAATAAAAATTGGAGACGCGGTGATCAGTTGGGAGATTACTGCTGGGTGAGAAAGGATGAGGACCTGAACTGGACCAGTGATGGGGAAGATTAGTTTGAATGTCAGAAGAGGTGATACAAACACAGTTTATTGCTTTCCCAGAATCCACAAGTATCATTCCACAACTTAAAATCATCTCCAGTGGTTTCCCTTCTAAAGAAAAAAAATTCAACCTTGTTGATATCACAGCCTTATCTTTTGCTCCACTAAATCTCCCATCCTCTGAATAAACTCCACCCCATTCATTCTTTTTTTTTTTTTTTGCCACATAGGCTTAAACTTATCATTCTACTTCTACAAACTCATTTAAAAATCTCATTCAACAAATACCTATGGAACACCTACCATATGCCGTACTTGTTTGTCCTATGGTCTCTGTTCTAGTGAAACAACCACTCAACATGAATTAGAAATCTCAACATCATTTAGTCATGTAATTGATGAATTTATTGAGCAACCATGTTTCAGGCAATGTTCTATGTGCTAGGAATGTGATTATGAAGAAAACAGATTAAAGAATCCACCTGCAGGAGACTTACAGTCTAGCTAGGGGGACCACAGTTAATAAACAAAGTAAATAAAATATTTGCTATGCCAGATGCCTCTAAGCATTATGGAGCACAGTAAGTTGGGGAAGTGATTAGGAGGTGAATTAAGAGTGTCAGCTTAGGGGAAAAGAATTTTAGAAAAGGTTGTCAGGGAAGACCTTACCGCCAAGCTCTGTTTGAGCAAGGCCATGTGGAAGATGAAGAAGTAAGCTATGCAGATATCCAAGGGAAGAGCACTCCAGGCAGATGAAAGTGTAAATGTAAAGCTTTGTAGTGGGAGTATGTCTAGAGTATTCCAGGAACAGCAAGGAAATACAGTGTGACCAGGGCAGAGCGAGCATGAGGGAAAGTAGAAGATGAAGTAATACAGGAAACATAGGGTAGATTGTATAGACCATTGTAAGGATTTAACTCAGAGCAAGAATTTTGAGTATAAGAATAATGCAGTATGACCTAGATTTCCACCAAGCACAAAACAATCAAAGCACGGAGGTCAGTCAAGAAGCTACTGCAATAATCCTCACAAGAGGCAACATTATCGTGGACTTAGGGGTGGTGAGTTGTGCAGGTGGGAATAATCAGTTAGATTCTGGGCAAATTTTTATTTGATTCATTTATAGATAAGATGTAGGGTGTTGGAGAAATAAAGAATTCAAAGAGAACTCAAAGGTTAAGTTGCTGTTTATTGAGATAGGTAAGACATGAGGAGAAGCAGATTTCAGGGAAAAGCCAAGAAGATGGATTTTAAAGCATTACATCTAAGGTCAACTAAAAATCCAAATGGGGATATGGAGTAGAAAGTGGGATATAATCTTGTGTTAAGGGGAAAGATCCAAATTGAAGACAGAAATTTAGGAGTTGTCACTTTTGCTGCTCAATATGGTAGTCACCATGAATATTTTTTTAAATATTTAAATATGTGGCTATTTAAACTTAAAGAAATAATGTAAAAAAATTTAATGAGCCCCACTAGGCGCATTTCAAGTGCTCAATGTGGCTAGTGGCTATCATATCAGACAACCCAAATAGAGAACATTCCCGTCATCTCAGAAAGTTCTATTGGACAGTATTTAAAGACATGAGATAAGATACTTGATGAAATCACCAAGAGATTTGTTTCTAAGCTCTGTTTCTAGTTTGGAGAGAGACAGAGATGTTTGTGGGGCATGGGATGGGGGGGGAGGATTATTTTTCTCACAACACTACAAATAATGGGATAAAAAAATTCTTCAGATTTTACTGTTAGAAATTTATTCCAGTTAATCCCCACTTCTCTCCCTCTGTCTTCACTTTGTATTTCTGGCCTTCCTTAACCTCTTGCTGGGATGATTACAGTAGCCTCCTAACTGATCTTTGAGCTCAGGTCTGTGTTTCTCATTTTCATCCTCCACACTCTTAAAATAAAGATCTAAGTGACTCTCCAGTTTATAAACTCCCAATAGGGGCACGTGGGAGCCTCAGTGGGTTAAGTGTACCACTCTTGATTTCAGCTCAGGTCATGATCTCAACGGTTTATGAATTCAAGCCCCACATCAGGCTACGCACGGATAGTGTGGAGGCTCCTCAGGATTCTCTCTCTCAGCCCCTTATACACTCACACACACTCTCTTTGTCTCTCCCTCCCTCTCCTTCTCAAAATTAAATAAACTTTACAAAAAATAACAAAAGCTCCCAATAGTTTCATCACAACCTACAAAGTAAAGGCCAAATATGATATTATTGAATATGAAACTTCCATAACCTGTCCCTTCCCTCTTCAGCCTCATGTTTCATATTCTCTATCTGTAATTTTATAATCCAACAATAATAAACTCCCAGTAGTGCTCTTCTAACCTCTGTTTCTTATTTATCTCCTTCTGGTCTCCTTTTCCTGAGATTAATATTCACCTTTGACAGACTTTTACCCATCTTATGTGGCAGAGCATAAGTGTTTTTTCCTCTAGCTTTGAGTAAGATGTTCCATTCTGTGGTCTTATAACACCCATGTTCCTTTTGAGCATACTATTTAACACCTGTGACTGGAATGATCTGTTTCATCCCCCCAGTGGACCAGAACTCTCAGAGGTTAGTGCCTATACTTTTTACATTTTTCTACCTGCAAGGCTAACTATACTACCTGGCACATGGGAGGCAAGCAAGGGCCACTTTTTGAACCAAAATGAAACAGAGGGAGATTTTGTGATTTCTTGTCATTACATGAACTATTCTCATGCTTGCTCACACTACTTCAATATCCTTCTAATCCCTTGAAGTGTCCTACCTTTTCTTGTCTTTCAGCATCCAATGTCAATGTCATTTTCTCTGTGTATCTCTCTTTCTCTCCTCACCTCAATCTCATTTTTTCTTCTTAACATTATTCACATGTCTCCAAAACACCACTTTTCACAGTGATGACCATGTCTCTCTTTGGCTCTTATGGACAGGGAGGTGTGATGCATTTATCACACCCTGGGTCTTTTGTACCACTTATTACATAGTAAGCCTTCAATAAATGCTTATTGAACACATTTTAATCTGTACTGATTAAGAGCTCCTGAAATGGGTACCATTATATAAACCATTGATTACAAATTTAAAAAAAAAAAACTATGTTTAGAAGTATGTATGGGTGTACATGATTTCTTCATATGATTAAATCTGGAATTAGCTTTGAAATGAATCTGATTTTACAGGTGAAGAAATTAATGCCAGGAAAGTCAAAATGAGTTTTTGAGTCAGAAACATTTCAAGTGTCTTGGCCATCACCTTGCCTCCTGCTTTGCTCACTCTACATCCTGCTGTTTTGCTTCTCCTTCATTCTTCCTCATTTGGCTTCTCACCCATGCTCTCAGCAATGCAATGCTTGCATGGACATTTGATATGATGGACAGAGATAAATATATACATTTCCCCAGCTTTGCATTACAGTGGCATTTTGATTATGAGGTTAAGGTTTCTGCCTGAGTAGAAACAAAAGCTAACACAATATTTAATTTAGAAATAATATGCATCCCAAGCCCACTCCCTTTCTCCTCATGGGAGTCTAAACCCATCCTGTACTTATTCAATAAAAAGAAATGGAAGGATCATGTTTCTTGCAATAAATTGTTTCAGGCCAGAACAATGCTTAGAGGGAGCTGGAAACACTTCTCTCCCCTGAATGTGCTGTAACACCAACAGCTGCCACACAGAGAGCTGAGCTAACTGGCCCATTTCCTCACAGGCAGGTTAATTTCAGGAGACTTTTCTAAGAAAAAAATCTCTAGACACAATATCCACTATTTAGTCACACATTCACGCATACACACACCATGTACAATGTGCAGAAATAAATTATAGTAATTTCTCCCCAAGAAACTACCAGTGTGGTCATACCAAGAAAATTAAGAGACATAATAATGAGCATTTACTGTGAGTGACACTGAGCTAATTACTACTTTCCAATTAAAAGCATTTGAACAAATAGCAAAATACTCATACATGTCATTGATCCAGAACCTTAACCTTCAAAACATATATTTGTCCTTTCTTTTGGAAAGTGGGTGGGGCAGCACATATCTTTAAGAAATATTCCCTAAAAGAATTAAGGAAAGGACACTTAGCCATAATTCTAAGTCAAAATTACTGGGAATATTTCTAGTTTCCAAAGAAATCTAATTATAGCCTTTTTTTTTTTTTTTTTTGGCAGGGAGCAGGGGGTTGGGGTGGCCTATGATATTTTGCTCCAAGATTTTTGTCTCAAATAAAAATTTTTCAATATTTCCTTTTATAGAAGATGTTATTTTAATCTAATTTTCTCTTTTTCTACATATGTATAATGAGCATGAATAGGAAATGTATGTGAGAAGCTCCCACAGTCTTGTTTCCTCTGGGGTTGGGCAGTAGAAAGTCGAAAAGGGTCTGAAAATGATAGATTGTATAGCCAGGATTCTTTAAATGGAGTGTTCTAAACCCTGCAGATGTGGTTACTCTTGACTGACAGACAACTCTGGTCCCAGTTCAAAAGACAGGCTCAGTTCAAGGTTGCATTTACTATGGTTACTCCCAGAGCAAGTAAAGTGTTTTACAAAACATCTAAACTGGATTAAAAAAACACACACACACACAGGGGTGGACACAGCTTTCCATTGCCTCCTCGCACTCCTCTTAATCATGTCCTCAAGTTCAGAGCTCTCAGAAGTCTGTATGGAGAGAGAAGTCCTCTGGGTCAGAGGATTACAGAATGGTAAGCTTTCTGACTTTTATATTCAGAGCCACATCAGCACATAGCATCAGCTCATATTTTTCTACTCAGGAAACCACATCACCAAGCCTGCTTTCCAAGATCTGGTTCTTGAAATTCTTGTTGTGTTGGCATAGGAATAATGCCCCCTTTTCCATGTGTGCCTGACTCACAGATCCTGCTCGGTTTTTGTTGTTGTTGTTGTTGTTGTTGTTGTTGTTTGTTTGTTTGTTTTGTTTTGTTTAACTTATTTCCATATGGGGACTTCTGGAATAGACTAACCATAGACTACTACACCACTCAAGGAACAAAGTTGTACTTGCATCCTTATGGGACAATAAATCGACCAACATATTATCAGTGATTTAAAGCCCTTCATTACCCCAGCGCTTGTCCTATGAAGAGATAACTTTAGGTGAAAAGCAAAAGGAATACATTCTCCATGCTCTCAATGTCAATTATATAGAGGGAACTTCTGATGAAGTTTGACAATGATTTTTAAAGTTTAAGCCTATTTTGGAGACCACCAAAAATCCCCATTAGTACCAAATATCACAACATTTTAATTAAAAAAAAATCTATCTCACAATAAGCCAAAGTATGTTATCCAGTTGTTATCCAGTTATATATCCAGTCGAAAGAAAACTAGAAAAGGAAGGGATAGTATGTTATCCAGTTATCCAGTTATATATCCAGTCGAAAGAAAACTAGAAAAGGAAGGGATAAATTAATATGCCTGCAAACAATTTTGATGTCTACCACCATGAATTATTCAAAACCTTGTAAGAGGCCATTATATATTTCCAAGGGATATTTTAAATTAAAAACTTAAATATTCTTGTTCCAGATGTCATATTGTAAATAATATGACAGTCCTTTTAACATATTTTTCCCTTGTCAAAAGGAAAGGAAAGAAAAGAAAAGAAAGAATTGTATATAAATCTTCTTTAATATCCTCTGCCTGGTGTATGATATTCTGAGTAGCTAGGGACTCAATCTATCTGAAAGGAATGTTATCAATATTAAAAAACTGAGGATCTGTCCCAGATTCTCCAAATTTCTCAGCCATGTAACCAAAGGCATAATTCCCCAAGATTGCCAGCCTTCCCACCTATAAAGATTGCTTCCCCATTGTCCCTGAAACACAAGCTGGTCACATGAATTCTGCACTGTTTTTCATACCGCTTCACTACTGTTATTCTCCAGGACATCACAAAGTGATCAGTGTTATAACAGATGTGAAAACTGTGTGGAATGGGGACATGTAGGTGATGTTCCCAGCTCAAATTGTCAAAGGGATATGGAGAGAAAAGTAGTATTGACCAGGCAAAGAATAGCTGATAGCCATTTTAGAAAGAGGAATAATTGTATGAAAAGAAGTAAGAATTGATATTTTATAGGAGAGAAGTTAAAAAATATTGACTAGATTTAGGTTCTGGGGGGTCTTGTGTGATTCAACAAGTCCAGACTACATTCAGAACATTAGAATGAGTTAAAGAAGCATTTAAAAAGAGGAAAGAAAATAAACATGATTATACTTTAGAAAGAGAACTCTGGAAGCAATGTGGAGAATAGATTCAATCAAATTAAGGCTAAAGACTTAACTTAGTTTAGAAGTAACTAAAATGCATTCCTTCCCCAGAGAGAAATGACGAGTGATTGAATTAAGGCAATAGCTATGAAAGCAGAGACAGGATGGATCCCAGAAATGTCATCTAGACTGGTGGCCAATGAGATGGGAAAGGTAATGGAGAGTAAAGAATTCAAAATGATTCTCTAGCTATTTTATTGCCTTGAAAAATTGTGTAGATGATACCACTCCTCACGGAGATATGGACTTAAAGAACCAAAAGTTTTCTTTGGGTAGGTAACGAAAAAAAAAAAAAAAAACGAGTCTAAGTAAACTACAGGTTGTGAAATAATAATGAAATTAATAATGTAGACTAAGAGGCACTACTCTGTTTTATCTTTATCTCATTTTCTCCTCACAGAAAACCTCTGTGAGGTGATTATTATTACTATTAATACTCTGTTACCAATAAAGGAATTGAAGAAATGAAGTAATCTTTCAGATAATTAAATTCTTCTTACATGTCCAGTAGACTGTTGGATATGCACAGTTAAAGCTCAGAAAAGAATGCTCACCTGGACATGTAAGTATAGAACTTGTTAACTTTGTAGCTGACATCATGAAGGTAGACATGTTCACCCAATTGTATGTAGAGTGAGACGAAAATACCAAAAGAAAATCTCTGGGGTAGACAAATCTCCCAGGAATAGAGTGAAGAAGCAAAACATGGAAAGGCAAGAAGTCTAGGTAGAGACTATTATCAAAAAGGATGAAATGCTTTAAAGTTTAAAATCTGAATAGTGGGCAGGTAATGCAATAGGTCTTCTGGTTGGTATCTAGTAGGTCAGGAGCAGCTTGAAGCAAAGGGTAGTGGATTTTTCTGGGCTCAAATCAGATAATGGTGTGCGCAGGCATTATTAGCAGGACAACAAGTGAAGACAGAAAACCAAAAATGAATTTCTAAAGCAACCTTGATGTGAAGGCAGGGGAGAAGAGTAGTAAGATCTGGGAAATAAGATGGTTTAATGGGTCATTGTTATTGTAAGATGGGTAAAACTTGAAGAGAAAGTGTCAAAGTATAAAGTTAGGGGTAAAAGAAGGGACAAGTGCTGGCACACTGTTCCTTGGGAGAAGGGATTTTAGCAATAGGAACTAATGAACCTTAAGCAACAGAAGAGTTTCTTTTCCATTAAACAGTAGTAAGGTTTTTTTCTCTCAAGACCCGCATCCTCCATTTAGGCTTTCTAGGCAAGGTAGAGGGATTATGAGTGAAGTTTTTATTTTTGTTTTAATACTATGCATGTTTTTTCGAGGATTTGAAGTTCCTCTTCCCAACAATAGACTCCAGCTAATGATTCAAGTTTCAAGATCAGAGTCTTTTTGTTTCTCATTGGCTTTAATTTTTATATCTCTTTTACTTGTGGAATAGCTGTGGAAGACATAATATACTACAGTCAATCATTTAGTGAAAATATTCTTTTTTTTTTCTTTCAAAACACATTCTTCCATCGGAAACTTAACAGCTATTGTATATCAAGAATTACCTCAGAAAGGGATGGGGATACACATTAGAAAGTTTTGTTCACTTACAGTCCCTGCTTCCTTACAATTCTAGACACATGTACTTTTCACTCCTATGGCTATCTCTGTGTCTCCAAACTACTTTTCTAATCTTTGGTTTCTCTAGTCTCCTCAGACTGCCATAATAAAATACCATAACTGGGTAGCTAAAACAACAGAAATTTGTTTTTCTCACAGTTCTGGAGACTGGAAATCCAAGATTAGGTTACAAGCATGGTCCGGGTCTGGAGAGAGCTCTCTTCCTGGCAGTTGCCTTTTCTTTGTATCCTCATGTTATGGAGAGACCTGGCTCTTCCTCTTCTTATATGGCTGCAATCCTATTGGCTTAGGACCTCACCCTCATGATCTCACTTAATGTTAATTATCTCCTAAAGGCTCTTCCTCCAGATACAGCCAAATTAAGGGCTAGGACTTCAACACATGGATTGGGTGAGGGGAGAAGGACATCAACCTATAGCACTGGTATTGTAGTTAATGCTATTCACTAAATTACCAACCTGCCCTTCTAGCTTCATCAGCTGTTGATCATCTAAGAGTGCATAAACAGCACATTTGTCACACCTGAAACACTGGTGGAGGAAACCTAGTAAGGAGTTCACTAGTCCTCTTGCTGCTTGTGGCTCTGAGGTAGCACAAAGGGACTTAACAGGACCTGTGGACAGGGAGAGGGATCCTGGCCCTTGGGCTGTGGGACTTGCCACTATATGAAAAGGAAGTACTAGTGCCTCCTCTAGAAAGATCAGGGGCTGCTCCAAGGCTTGCAGTTAGAGTAGCAAGAGGTAATGAAATCTTTTTACCTTCTAGGTAGTCTACTAGGTTAGGTATGCCTTATATCCTTGTCCAAGCAGTTTTTCTATGCATAATGCCAGCCTTCACTCTAGGCTACAGCTCCAGGGGGCCACTCTCACATCAGGCTAACCCCAACCTCTCATTTTCCTACCCGACTCACATACCAACCATTCATAGCTGTTTTTCCCAAAGTAATTAAAGTGTTTCACAAACCTAATGTTTAAGTTCCCACTTCTGTCTGCCTAGGATTTCTCTTCTATGTGGGGAACATCTTCTAATAACCCTTCATCTATGAGACATTCTCTACCCACCTCAACATAGCCAAGAAAAATCTATTCTTAAGTCATCTTACCACAGCACTTGGAGTATTCCTCTATGATAGCACTCACAATATCATATCAAAAGTATTTATTCTAGGGGTTCCTGGGTGGCTCAGTCAGTTAAGCATCAAACTTCAGCTCAGGGCATGATCTCACGGTTCATGAGTTCGAGCCCCACGTCAGGCTCTGTGCTGACAACTCAAGAGCCTGGAGCCTGTTTCAGATTCTGTGTCTCCCTCTCACTATGCCCCTCCCCTGGTCATTCTCTCAATCTCTCTCTCTCTCTCTCTCTCTCTCTCTCTCTGAAAAATAAATAAACATTAACAAAATTCTAAGTATTTATTTTATTTATTGAATACGAGTTTGTTAAAGGCAGAAATTATATCTCAACATTTGTTATATTCTCAGGTGTTATTAGCATGCCAGGTATATGGTAGATGCTTGATGAATGTGTGTTGAGAAAATTCTTAAATGAAAAAACTACTCCAATCTTAGAATTCCCAAAAACATGTGTGGTTTATACCTTACATTGTGTTTATTTTTTCACTGAATCTAGTCTTTCAACAAAGTTATTCGATGTTACAAGCATCATACTAGGTCCCTGGGTAAAACCATAAATAGAGCAAAGTGGAGTCTGCAGCCAGAAGGACTGAGTTCGCTTGCGAACTTATCCAATTGCTCATGACTTTGGGCAAGGTACTTTATCCCTTTAAGCTCCAGTTTCATTATATATAAAATGAGGAAGATCATAGTGCTTTCCTATGTGATGTGCTATGAGATCTAAATATAATAAATTAATTTAAAATATTTAACACTATTTTGACATAAAGTAAACACTCAGTGAAAGATATTTTTCTTCTTTCCCTTCTTCTTGTCACTGTTACACAAAGAATGATCACCGCTCTTGTGGATCCCATCCTGAGTAAGTACACAGGAGCCCTTTGAATTGACAGCAAGCTTTGAATATTACTTGTCAGATAGGCTTGTATATTCCTTAGAGATAGGGATTCTGTAAAAACAGGACCTCTTTGGGGAGAGCAATTTCTCCTTCATGATAATATTGTACTATCATTGTTAAAGTCAGGAAAAATATTTAGCTGCTTGACGTATGCATTAAAGTATATGATAAAGGAAGAATCTGGGTTGACTCCCATCCATTGGATGAAAGTGCAATAATAAAAATATACTTTGAGGGAATTGTTGCCATGGATCAGGCACAGTGCTCTACATGAATTACATTGTTTTCTCCTCCCAGCAAACACTTTATGTAAATATGCTTTACCACAGTGGAAAGTGAGTTTCAGAAATCTTAAGTAAGCTGCCCAGTCACTTCCTCTTCTACCCATAATTCATTATGCTAGTGATTCCCAGTTTTTAAAAGAGTTAACAACATCCTGGCACTTTATATTTGATTTTGTGATGTTCTGTCTCTTCTCGGTCCCACTTGTATCTTTCTGTTCACCTCTAAACTATAAAGCAGTATGTGACGCATCCCATATTTGTCTCTTAGAAATATACTTAGAGTATTTTTGTTTTGAGGGCTTTCTTTTAAGAAACTGTGGAGTGCTACTACAGAAGAATAGAAATCCTCTGGGAAATGGGGAAATCACAGTGGGAAATAAGTAGAAATAAGAAGGGATAACAACTGCACATGTTGTATATGGGGAGCATCAAACATTTACTCCAATAGTCTGCGCCATATTTGGTCTCCAATATGGGCCAAAGGGAGCAAGTGTACACAATGGATGTCACGAGCAGCCCCACTAATTTGGCTCATTTTATCTTTTCTTAAAAAGCTTCATTGTCTTTGTTGGTGACTATTATACAGTTAGATTTGGAATTTTTTTGTGTGCTGCATTTTTGTTATGGAGTATGTGTATATTCTGAAGTGAATGGCAATTGGATATGGTAACCTTGTGTCCTGATTTCAGCAATTGCCCTGCAGTTTTCATTTTTATTTTTTTAAATGTTTAGTTATTTGTTTTAAGAGAGAGAGTGCACTCAGGGGAGGGGCAGAAGGAGAAAGTGAGAGAGAATTCCAAGAAGGCTCCCCACTATCAACAAAGAGCCCAACACGGGACTCAAACTCACCAACAGTGAGATCATGACCTGAGCCGAAATCTAGAGTTGTATGCTTAACTTATTGAGCAAGTCAGGTGCCCCTGCCCTGCATTTTCCATTTTTAAAGTAAGTGCTATTGTTAATAGTTACAATAAAATAAGCCACCATAGATCTGGAAGACTCCCATCTTATTCTTTCTGCTGGCAGCATGATCACATCTGTTGGCTTGTAAGATTAGATGTAATGAACAGAAATCACACTTCAACATACTTTTAAACCTGAAAGATGACCAGGGATAATTGATCTTTCTTTACCAACTCTTTTTGGGGGCAATGTATCTAGTAACACTTTTTCAAGGGAAGCATACAGCGAATTCTCTAATAAGACGAAATGCTCTTGGACACAAGGGCTAAGAGCAACAAATTCCTTCCAGTCTTGGATAGAAGTGGAAAAGCAGTCAACACTGTTGCCCATCTGGGACATTTGGTAAACCTGCTGTGTGCAAGGACCCATGCAGTGACCTAAGAATGCATGAGGCTGCCAGACAATCAGATTACTGGCCTGTAGTGTGTTGGACAGCCAAAATATGATGGGCACTAAAGTGTCCATCATCACAGAAGAATGGTCTCCTCAGATCACTTTATATGATCATTATTCTGGTATAAGGAAATGGTCATAACTGCTAAGTGTAGGTCCCTAGAGGTCTGACAACCTAAATATACCCATTCTCTCAGAAAATGCTTCTCATTATTAGTAATGCACAAATCACTGTGACCATTGGTAGGAAGAGGTTGGCCTTTAGCTTCAGTCTGCATTGTAAGTTCCTCTTTTATAACAACCCAGGCCCCTCCTAGACTGGAAGTGTGACCACGACATTCTTGCAGTTGTCCTTCTCAGGAGATGAAGCCCTGGGCTTCTGCTGTTTATGATCATACTTCCTGAACATGAAAGGTACACTCATGTGGACTCTGAAGTCCTGGAGAGAATTTCTCCTTATTTTGAAGCTCCTATTGGGGCACTTGGGTGGCTCAGTCAGTTAAGCGTCTGACTCTTTTGTTTTCAGCTCAGGTATGATCTCATGGTTGTGAGATCAAGCCCCATGTCAAGTCCCACACTGGGGCTCCATGCTGGGCATGAAGCCAGCTTAAAATTCTCTCTCCTTTGCTCTCTGCCTCTCCCTGGCTCTCATGCTCACTCCCTCTCTCTCTCTCTCTCAAAAAAAAACAAAACCCTATTATTTGTATAAACTTGGAGGAAAAATTACTGAAACCTTTGGGTTGTATGCTTTGGCCTACAGAAACAAGATTTGCTAGATTTAAACAAATTCTCTAGGATTCAGTTTGCTGTATCAGATGAATCTGTGTTATGTAAAGATAAGAACTACAAGGAAAAATAAAGCAGAGAATAGAGATACAAAGTTCTATGGATTTCAATTTTAGATCAAGTAGTCACAGACGGTTTCACTGTAAAGATAATGTTTTTAAAAAAGGCCTAAAGGAAATGAGGAAGATATCACAAAATATTAAGGGAAAGAGCCTTCCAGACTGAAGGAAAATGAAAATACAAAGGCCCTGCAGCAGGACCAGGCCTGGTAGGCTCAAAGAAGAGCAAGGAAGATGATATTGTAAGAAATAGTGAAGGAAAAGCAAGAAAGAAAGTCAGAAAGATAACACAGACTGCTTAGAGCAGCAGCATCCAATAGAAATATAATGTGAGTCACATAAGTAATTTTAAATTTTCCAGTAGCCACATTAAAAAGTAAAAAATAGAACATGCAAAATTAATTTTAATGTTATTTAATCCAATATATGAAGAGTATTATCATTTTAACCTATAATGAATGAAAAATATTGACATATTTAAAAAATTTTTGTACAAAGTCTTTGGAATCTGTTGTGTAATTTCTACTTACAGTACATGTCAATTTGGACTCCATACCTGGAGCACTCAGTAGCCACATGTAGAGATGGCTACTGTGCTGGACAGTATAGACATAGGGGCTTGAAAGCTCTTTTAAGGACTTTGGATTTTACTCTGAGATAGAAAGCTACAGGAGGAGTTCTAGGACAAAAAAGACGACTGCTTTGACTCACATATGTTAACAAGATCATTCTGACTACTGTGTTTAAAGACCGAAACATGGAAAAGGATCAAATTTGAAGACTATTGCAATATCCAACATGACATAGGAAAGTAGCTCAGGTGTTGGTCATGGAGGCTGTGAGGAATGGTTGAGTTCTAGATAGGTTTTGAAAGTAGAGCTGACAGAATTTGCTGGCAGATTGGTTGTCAGTTATGAAAGAAAACAGTCAAACAGACAAATTGTGCCAGATATATATATTTTTTGAAAGTGTCTCTGATATTTGCCAAGTGCAATGTTGGTCAAGAATCATTGGTCTGGTGGCAACTCCTGTTTATCTTGATGTAATCCCCACTGCTTTGCTTTCCTGATGAAACTCTAAGTCTGGAGAGTTATTTATTTTGGATAGGGAAGTAATAGGATTTGGAGCAGGAAAAGTAGGTTAGGACTTCAAAGTGCCTTAGAAGTTAGGCATTGATGAGATAGGTTAGAAGCAGTGAGTGCCTGCAAGCAGAGAAATTTTATGATTAAACTATGATTCAGAAAATGCCAACGAAGAGGAGAAAGACTGCTGTGAAGTCTGTTCTGAGGGCCTATGTAAAAGGTTCCAGAGGCTTGCGCTAGGGAATTTTATAAGTACTGTCATTTCTGCTTATTGATCAGGATTCTATTTATATGGGTATTATCGCTATCTGAAATTCATGGAGCTATACAGTTATCATATGTCATATATGTATATTCATTAAAAAGCAAAATAAAAAGAAACTGGCCATCTCTCTGAAATATATCAACATTCACCAGGATCATATTATAAAACTTAAAAGGCCAATGTCTTAATTTATAGTGAGAAATACAATTACTATTTATACTGAACAACTGCCTTAACTAAATTTTTTGGTAAAATGACATAGGAAGTGAAAATATTATCAGAAGGTGGCTGGTTGAAAGTGGAAACATAACAAATAGAGATATTAAAATGAATTGATGACTGGCATTATTGAGCCTTGATAATGTAATTCACCCATCCTCACCACTGAGACACAGAGCTTCATACTGTTTTCTATGAAATTTGCTGAAAACTATTATGTCTCATTGCTCTTTTGCCTTTGCTGAACCACCTACCAAGACTGATACACCTTTTGTTGTTGTCTTCTCGAAATGTCCTAAATAAGATCTTGGAAATAAAGTTCTTTTAAGATTACATTTTAGGTCCTAGTCTAGAAGATCCATATTATAATTTAACTAAAAACAACTTCTGGGCCACCTGGGTGGCTCAGTCGGTTGATCGCCCGACTTCGGCTCAGGTCATGATCTCATAGCTCATGAGTTCAAGCCCCGCATTGGGCTCTGTGCTGACAGCTCAGAGCCTGGAGCCTGCTTCTGCTTCTGTGTCTCCCTCTCTCTCTGCCCCTAACCCACTCACATTCTGTCTCTGTCTCTCTCAAAAATAAATAAACATTAAAAAAATTTTTTTTTAAAAAACAACTTCTAAGCTTTTTGAGGAAAGCCACATTGCTATTCTCATGTAAAACCCATAGTATCTTGGTGAGTTGCTAGACATAGCACTTAGAGGATGTTGAAAGTCAAAGATGAGCAGGAAGATCTATGTCTTGGAAGAATATTATGTTATTCCATTAACTGAGACAAATGTAGCAGGAGGAGGGACATGATTAGGGAGGGTGGTGATAGGTGTACCTTGAACATGGTAAGTGTGAGGAGATCCAGCCAACTGAGTTCACTCTGTATCTCAAAAGTCCTAGAAAAGAAGACAGTTTGAGGTATAAATATGCTCATCATTTTGCTCTGAGGAAGAATAAAATTGTGAGAATCATTGAAAGCACCAAAGGAAAGAGGAGGAGGAAAGAAGAAGCTTGGATCAAGAAGGACCTTGTTGAATATGGCTATTTATAGAAGGAAAGGAAAAGAAGAGGGTCTGAAGATACAGAGAAGATAAAATATCCCAAGATACAGAAAGACATTCGAGGGAAAATTTCAGGAGACTGTGTAACCAGCATTATAAAAGTAGTGCTAAATAATACAGAATGTTAAGTCTGAGACTTGGAAACTTATTTTTTCTAATTTAGAGTTTCAGAGAAATCTATTTAATAAATGAATGGTCTGCAAAACTCACACGCCATACCTCACTTCAAACTTGACATGGGTATCAGGAGTCAGAAGCTAATAAAAAAATAATACTTTGTCCCATTGTTTTGACTTATACTGAGTCATAATATTAATATATGATTTATTCTGAAATAATATTACAAGTGAGCTTGAAAGTTACAACACAGTAAGGTATTCCTGTTGGGAGATATAAAGATAATATCCTTTGTATAAGTTCATTGCATAGAAATATCTACATAAATATTTTTGTTTTTTGTCTTCAACTTAAAATAGGGGAAAAAAGTGTATTCATAGGTATGAGGAAAAGAAATCAAGAAAGAAAAGTCCAAAATAGGTTAGAAAACAGTCAAACCAAGTAAGTTAAGGAGGAAGTATGAAGTAATGGAATGAGTGTACAAGCTGAGAAAGCTTGCAATGGAGGAACAATATGACTTCATCCTAGATATTGGAAAGAAAAATGAGTAAAGAGACCTAAAAAATAATGAAGAGCAAAATAAGGAACCGCTTCCGGATGGTCTTAAGGTTTTCAGTGACATAATACCTAATGTCTGCTATTAAGGCCGTTGTTTGACAAAGTAGTTTAGGACCTTGCGACTATCTGGGAAGATCTATAACAGCCTCAAAAGAGCCTATATAGGTGTATAGAGGGATTGCTGAACTCTTTTTTTTTTTTTAATTTTTTTTTATTTTTAAAAATTTTAAAGACCCCATAGAGATTAGACTGCACAAATGTATAGTGGAATCTTTTTTATTTTTATACACCTTTTTTTTTTTTTTTTTAGAACAGCTTTAGGTTCATAGCAAAATTCAGTGGAAGATACAGAGATTGCCCATATACTGCTTGCCCACAGTGGAGTCTCTTAACATGTTTAAATAAGTGTATTCGAGAATCCTTCAACTACATAATAGTTTACAAATAAAAGAAAATAAGGAATATAAAAGGCAGATAATATAATTTCTAAGTTGAATTTCTTAGAAAATTCAGGGTTCAAGTCTTGAAAGTAGTAGGGTTTAGTTTCGTTTTGCTTTGTGTGTGCTTGATAATGAGTTAAAAGGTATTAGTGGGTTGCTGAAATGAGATACTGAAAAAGTTCATTGCAATTTGGGAGATTAAGTAATTGAATGGGCAGGACTTCAGAAAAGTTATGGATAGAGATTTTTTTTTTTCTAAGTCATCAAAAATGACCACACAGAAGATGAATGTATCTGCATGCTATGGGCTTCAAGGAAGTCAAAGTATTGTTCAGGGATAAGTGTTGAAAACAGAAACAAAGGTTAGAGAAGGTTGCGGAGCAAGAATCCAAAGAGTGAAGGGAGGTAACAAAACAAGAGAGCTTGCAGGGAATCAAGAAGAATAACACCTTCCTTCTTGCATTCAGGATTCTGGAGGCTGCATCTCTACCCTGACGAGAAAAGAATTAAAGAAAAATGTGTCAACTGGTTTGTTATATTTTAATAAATACTATAATGGCCGCAGTTGCAATTAGAGAATTTCTGTTTCCATCTCATTAGATACTTTTCTGAACTATTTCTTCATAGGTTTCAAAGGTAAGTTTTAATACATTTTTACATTTCCCATTCAATTCAGACAGAAAAGCCATATGTTGATAAACTTACTGACACTCAATCTGCTTATCATTGTTCCCCTTCAAACCCCAAATTGCATATAAACAGAAAAACTAATCAACTGAAGCAGAAACACAGTATCAATTAGGCTGGTGCCTGGGAACTGAAAAAAGAGCAAACAAAATTAATTCCAATCAGTTTGGTAATAAAAAATCAAAAGTGTGTAGTAACTCAAGATGACTATGCCAGAAAGTCGTTGTGATTTGGCAAAGAATTTTTACATAAATGTTTATAATCCTTCAAAACAGTATTTGTATATGTATCTTATCATTTTAAAATTATGTTTAGAATCACTGTTAAGATAGTTAAGACTATATAAAACAGGAAATTGAAATTTTCAAACATACATTCATGTCTCTTTTGTGGCTACAATCACATGTTGCAGATATTTCATAACTTTAAAAAATTGACAATAATAACAACAAGCATTTATTGATCATTTATTTTGTACTTTGTGTATTTTATATTCATTAAAAAAAATCATTATAGTAGTCATTCAAAGCATGATGGACCACATTATATTGAAGGACCTGCAAGTTCTTAAGAGAATTCCAGTAATAGAAGGTTCTCCAAATTACCTTCAAGAGTGCCGTATGGGAAAATAGGTTTAAAGGCTCAGCAAGCCAAGAGAGGACCAACCCTTGATAATCTCAACAGAACCAGTCAAATAAGATTCAGGAGGCATTACTTACCACCTGAAAAATGAAGAGGAGAAACAGAGCACAGATTCTATAGGGAAAACAGGGAGATAATGACCATGCCCCCTTCTGCCTGGTAGCCAATCTGCCATGGGGCCAAGCGACAGTATGGAGAAGCCTTGAATGAGGTTGGAAATGTTCTTGATCACCTAGGACTGAAAATATTAATGACTGCATTGATATTTTTTGCTAGAATTTATTATTTGAGTGTCCAGAAAATTCACTGCAATTTTTCTTTAATTGAATTCCATGAATATAGTGGTTCCAACTAAGTGGGCTTACCAAGGCATTAAGACAAGGATGCAGCTCTTTTCTGATTTTAGCCTATGTGTTTTAGTTCCACCTAACAGTTATACTTACATGACAGCTCCAGTTACTTAGTGTAGCATTCAAAGCCTACAAAAAGTGGGACTTGCTTGCCTCCCTTGCTTCATGCATTCCCCCAACTATATTCTCAGATGTATGTGCAACCCCTAGATGTCAGACAATTTTATGAGTCTGTTCTATGTTCAAGGTGGTTGTTCTAACAAAAATTTCCATAATTCATTGCTAAAATATAATTTTCAAAAAAAAATTTGCATGGCTGTCATGCAAATATAAAATGAACCTGAGAGGGGACTTGGTGGCTCAGTCGGTTAAGCATCTGACTTTGTCTGAGGTCATGATCTTCCAGTTGGTGGGCTCGAGCCCAACATCAGGCCCTGTGCTGACACCTCGGAGCCTGGAGTCTGCTTCAGATTCTGTGTCTCTCTCTGCCCTTCTCCCACTTGTGCTGTGTCTCTCTCTCACTCTCTCTCTCTAAACTAATAAAATATTTTTAAAAAATAAAATAAAAATAAAATGAACCTGAGAAAGTGAGAAAAAATTATTAATATAATTAAAATATATATTATAATTAAAATATAACATATAAAATATATAACATAAAATAAAATATATATTATTAAATATATATTATAATATATACTACATATTAATATAATAGAAAAAATATATATATATATAATGAAAACTGGTCCTGTACACACACACACACACACACACACACACGTACACAGTATTTAGTTAGGAAGCAGCAATAAGTTTGCATATATTCAAGTCTAGTTAATATCTCATATCCCATAAGGTGATAAAATGCAATGTTTAGGGTTATTATATGTGCTGGATAGAAATCAATTCTATGTTTCCTGGGGAAAAGTCAATTTTCATTCTCATGAATGAATCATTTATATGACTCTTCGTTTTCTAAAAGTCAAGTCCTACCCCTTCAGAGTTGAATATAGCCTATTGAGTAGGAAATCAACTGAAGGTGCACAGCTCTGACCCACTAAACATCCTCACTTAGCACTCCTCTGAAACAACAACCAACAATCTCTTTTTCTTATTTCTATGTCTTGGACAATTTTTCTGGTACCATTACTTTCCTGGTAAACTCACTCATCTGTCAAGACTCAGCCCAATTTCCATCTTCTCTGTGAAAATGTTTTGATTGCCTCCAGGAAAACTCTCTGTCCCATTTTACCTTCTGTGATTCCTCCATCACCAACATCATACTTTAGATCAAGATGGTAGTTATTTTGTGTGTCTTATCTCTCTCCTTAGTGACAAATAGTATTCTTGGCATATGAAACCATAATCAAGTTGCACTGTAATTAGGAATCCTGGTTTGAAATCTAGCTTCATCATTTAGTAGCTGTGTAACCTCAGGCCAGTTATTTAACCACTTGGAGTTTAATTGATCTCATCTTTTAAATGAGAATAATGTCTAACACAAAGTTGGATTGTGAGGAGTAAATGAGGTAAAATATATAAAACACTTATTTTTATATAGTAGTGATAGTAATAAAGGTATCAAGAACATAGAAAACGATCGAAGGAAGTGAAATTTAAATCTAGAAGTTTAAACTTGAGCTTTGAGAACTCAGAATGTGTATGTTATGTGTGATTTGGTATATTTCACTAGACCATTGAGTCCAAAATGTCAGTTTCAAATCCTACTGAAAGCAGATGTTAAAAAATAGAAATCATTTACTTTATCAAATTATGTTAATCATAGTAATTCACAAAGCAATTTAAATTTCTTTAAAAATTTAGCTCCAAAAGGATTTTCTACATCCTTTTTCCCCTGTGTTCTTTTAATTTATAAACTGCACAAAATTTCCTCTAATTGTATAATTTTCAAGGCCTCCTACCAGATATTAACATTTTAAAAGAAAAAAACTCATAAAAATTTAATAGCTATCCTTAAGAAAACATGATTTAATTAGTGAGACATTTTAAATTTTAATGATTGCATTAAAAAGAAACCACAATTCTAGGCACAAGGAATGATGCAGGAGAAGTTAGAAGCTCTGTGGTTCCTGCACAGTACTCACACTGATCTGAGTGGACCCACAAAAGAAAGTACAGCACTATTGGATCTAGAAAACCTGCTTCTATTACTTTCCAAACCATCAGCCTTCTCATTTTGGAGGGAGAAGAAACAAAAAATTGTGTTTTAAAGACAGACAAAATGGGAGCTTGAAATATGACAAGTCACTTGAATTCATGGAGTTCTATCTTCAACCCAGCAGTCACCACCACCAAAGCAAGTGGAAAAATGACATCAATATGTTCTTAAAAGAGGTGTACTACCTCCACACAATAGTTCAATTCCAAAAAGATTTTTCTAAGTTGGATTTTTGTAAATTGATTCATCTTTTAAAAGCATTAGGAGGACTAATGATTTAAAGAAATCCATAGTTCAGTCTGTTTTTGAAATAAAGGCATTCAATGGCTCTTTCATTTTTTCTATTTTATTAACTTATATTTTCATAGAATAGAACCAGGAGTTGGCTGATCAGGTTATTTGTGCTGAATATTCTACATTCTCATAATAGATTTGGAAAGCCAGTATAAAACCATGAATTGTGTCATGATGAATAATAAATACCATCTAACACATTGAGTTCTTGCTTTGTGCCAGCATACTGAGTGTTTTATATGGATTGTTTCATTTGATCTACAGTGAGGTATATCTTTCTTCTTGATTTTATAGAAAAAGAAGCAGAATTAATTTGTCCAAATAAAGTGATGTCACCTGGATCAGATATAGTCAATTCGATGACATAGCTAGGTTCTTTGGCCTTACCATGCAAAGTAGATAGCAGAATCCAAAGTTCTACCATCCAGGCTTCCCTATCTTAAAGAGCCTAATAAAGTAGTCACTTTAATCTGTGGGGGGAAAAGATTGCTCATTAAATATCCAGATAAAATTCCTCATTTCCAGTGGCCCAGTATGAATAAGCTTAAGGAAAAAAAATATATTTCCCTTATAATCTTAAGAGGAATTTTAAATGCCCTTCATTGGGAGTGTACAGGGAGTATTTTTCATGAAAGGATTTAGGTTCCTTTGACTCTGAATTTGTATCAATGGAAAATGCATTTAGAAAATTATTAAATCTATTAAATTCACCTATAACTTGTGGGGCTAATTTTTAGGTATAATGAACTTTAAGAGAGTAAATAATGAGATGAATGTGTGCTTTCTCAGATAAAAGTAACAAGGCTCATAAAGAGGTCAGCTTGGTAGCGTTGTGGGATGTCTCATCAAGATAGCCATGGTTTCTATCTCATTTATCTTTCTCATCAGAAATACTGCATAATTATACATTAGCTATCCAAAGGAATAAATTAGAAATCCTAAGGGGAACAAACTTTCTTTCAAAATAATGAGTAATTAACATAATAATAATCTCAGTATTTCAATTAATAATCAAGAGATTTTGTTGAAACCCAAAGGGGTTGCAAGCATGAGGTCAAATATTAGAAGTGGTGCAGGTGGGTGAGTAGGTTTCAGTGATTGTATTCTAATCCTTCCCAGATATTTAATTTCTTCCTTTACTAAACCTTCTATGACATCATAGCAGGAAGCATAGGACTGTCAGTATTGATTTGACAATAGGAGTATAATCTAACAGAAGACAAAACGGTGAGAAATAGTCCAGAGATGGGTTGTAGTTATTGGAGGGATGACTTTGTTGTCTTGAGAGATCAGTGAAACTTAATCTTCCAGAATCCAAATTTAAGTCATCTTTTTAAAGTTTAAAGGTGAAAAGACTCATTCTAGTGCCCTAAGGCTATAGGCTATAGCCTACATTTTTAAACTTTGCAAAAAAAAAAAAAAAAAAAAAAAAAGTGAAAAGAAAAATGGAGCTAATAAGAGGACCGACCCATTAATAAATGGAAAAGTTAATAAAATGATGAATTTTAAAGTTTGCTTTAACAAGTAATTAATAGCATTAGTATGTGACTGAGCTTATCACACGTGATGATCAAAGCATTTTAAATTTTTTTTTTCAACGTTTATTTATTTTTGGGACAGAGAGAGACAGAGCATGAACGGGGGAGGGGCAGAGAGAGAGAGGGAGACACAGAATCGGAAACAGGCTCCAGGCTCTGAGCCATCAGCCCAGAGCCCGACGCGGGGCTCGAACTCACGGACCGCGAGATCGTGACCTGGCTGAAGTCGGACGCTGAACCGACTGCGCCACCCAGGCGCCCCGATGATCAAAGCATTTTAAACTTTGGAGGATTAAGATATTAAAATAAGAGCTAATCTAGCTGTTTTAATCGCCTTGTCAATTGCCCAGTTATTTAAACTGAGTAATTTATAAATCAGATTTAGAATTAAACCTTTCTTTTCAGAGTTGAAACATGGGTCTAAGACTAGCAGCTTAAAACAAGCAGTTCTGTTTGGCTGATCTCGTCAATGTGGAATCTTCAAACCACAAACTGCTTTTGTTGTTTAATTATTCTACAGGTAAAAGGACTGTGGATATGTGACTCTGTGAGAAGCCATTCTACTTCTCATTTCTCTAAGACATGAAACTTAAAGAGTTCTGCGTCCTTTTTGTCGTCTTCATTTACTCATTGACAATAAGTACATTTTCTGTCTTGTTGCTAGATATAATTCTCAAGCCTTAGAAATGCTTTTTTTTTTTTTTTTTTTCATGCCACAAAAGGCCAGGTCACTTAGAAACCAATTATTAAGAGCAGAATGGATGTTGCCCCCACCCACCAAGATTGATGAATCACTGTGAAGATGGCTTCACTGTAATCCATTATCTCCAGCATAGCCCATAACATAACAAAAGGAAAAAGGAAAAACGAATGTCCTTTTCATGGATAAAATATCACTGTTTTTTTTTTTTTTTACATTACACGTTCCAGAAAGAAAAGTGAAATTGGAGTGGCATTAGATTCCAAAGCAATGCTAATGTATCCACAATCAAGAAAGAAAAAAAGAAACAAAAATTTTTTTTATTATAATTACAACGAATACATGTTGGGATTCTTGAGTTGGAATGTGCATGGTGGAATTATAAAATAAAAACCTATTTCCTTTCATCATCACCATCAAAGTACACACAGCTAAGAAACTTACCATTAGATAAAAGATTAGCAGTGAGACTGATTTTACTGTTTACATGATTAAGTGCCCTTGTGTGGTCTAAAGTATGTTGGGAGATGCCTCTATCTCTGAAGGTCAGACATTGAGAATGCAAAGTAAGGGTGAGGAAGAAGATAAAAGCTTACCTGTGGCAAAAACATTTCATAAGAAAAGAAACATCTGGTAGTGACTTTCATATTATGGGACTAGAATCTATCCCAAAGTACCTTGTGAAAACTCATAGATTCATGCAGTTATTAAAATGAAGAATGTCTTCAAATCTTTACTGGAATATATTCTCTACATAAGACAAAACAATTGTCAGCTGATTTTTATGTAACTTAGAAGTGTATGTTACTGATCAGAAACAGCAACAAAAATGCAACAGTGTGTTGGTATCCAATTACTTCTGTAGCAAATCGCCACAAATTTAGTGGCACAAAACAATACAAATGTATTCTATACAGTTCTGGAGGTCCAGAGTCCAAAATCAGTGTGTCATTTGGGTTGTGTTCCTTCTGTAGTCTTCTGAGGGAATTCTATTTCCTTTCCTTTTTCAGCTTCTAGAGGCTGCTTGCATTGCTTGGCCGGTGGTCCTTTCTTTACAAAACTCCAACTTCTACCAGCTCATCTTCTACTCTTCATTCACCCTCTTGTCTCTTATAAGACCATTATCATTAGATATGCCTCATTCTCTACTCCCAGATTACCCAAGAGAATCTCAAAATTCCTGATTTCATCACATCTACAAAGTCTCTTTTGACATATAAGGTAACATATTCACAAGTTACAAGAATTAGGAAATACTCATCCGGTGGAAGTGTGGAGTAATATTCAGCTACCGCCAGGTATCTGCTGGCCTCCAAATATTCAGTCCATCCCAAATGCAGAATACATTTGCCCCATTGCAAGTTCCCCCAAAGTGTCAAACCATTACGGCATTAACTCAAGCCCGAAATCTCAGTAAGTCTCACCTGTTCAAAAAATCCCAAATCTCATTATTTAACTTATCTAAATTAGGTATGAATGAGAGTCTGACTTTAATACATCCTGGGAAACAATTCTCTTCATCTGTGAATCTGTAAAGCTTAAAAACAAGTTATCTGCTCCCAAGCCATACTGGTGACAAGCATAGGTTAACAGTTTTAGGCAATCTCATGTAAAAAAAAAAAAAAAAAGAGAAAATGAAAGGAAAGAGGAGTCCTCAGCCCAAACAATTTCAAAATCCACCTGGGCAAGCCTGGTTAGGTTGCAAGGTCTGGGAATGCTCTTCTCTGGCATGGCACTCTGCCTTCTTGGCTCTGGATTCTACCTCTGGGCTCATAGCTGTACCCTCTAGGCCTGTAGCTCCCTCTGCACCATCCTTTTTCATGAAGGGTAGCACATGCTTGCGATTGAGTTATGCTTTTAACCAATTTTCTTTCTGTAGAATCTTGGAACTCTTAAAGCCTCTTTTCATTTCACCCTCTCTCTGTCCTTTTCAGTCCAAGCTGACAGTGTTTCTGGCGGTATAACATTCTAAATAAACTGTGGGTCTTCCGTGTATATCTCAGGGATTCGCTCCATTAGATAAGACATTCCTCCACAGATCTTCCTTATATAATCCTATCTCTATTCCCTGCTTCTGCTGAGATGGCTGAGGGGGTCCATGAGCGGCATGCCTAACCTCTTCAAGGAGCTCTCTGTGTGGCTGGATACATTGACCTTTTGATCCATTGGAGACACTGTCAAGAGATTATCCAGCCATACCCTTGACTTTATCTCTGGAGTATGATTTCCTTACAATGATTCTCCTAATCTTAGCATCTTTTATAATCTGGATTGGCTGAGAATTTCTCAAGTCAAGTTCTGGTTTCTTTTTTGGGTGAGAGTTCCCTCAATTTATCTCCTTCCTCTTGCATTTTACTATGAGCAGCAAGAAGAAACCAAACTTTACCTTCAATATGTGCTTGGAAATCATCTCAGCTCATCATATCCAAGTTCATCTTTTACATATTTTGCTTCTAACACAAGTCTAGGGCACAATTCTGCTAAGCTTTCTGCCACTATGTAGTAAGAATCCCCCTCTGGTGTTCATTTCCTTCTGAACTCTCATCAGAAGTAACTTTAACATTCATATATCCATAAACATTGTTTTTAACTATTTTGGTATTCCCTACAACGATACAAGATTTCTGTGTTCCTCGCTTCCTTCTGAGCCCTTACCAGCAACGTCTTTAACATTGACACTTTTACTAGTAGTCTCTTTAAGGCATTTTTATCATTTAATCTAGGTCTTTTTTTTTTTTTTTTTTTTATTCTCTCAAACTCCTCCAGCCTCTGCTCGTACAGTTCCAAACAACTTCCACATTTTTAGGTGTTTGTTAAGGAGCAGTCCACTTTTAGGTACCAAAATATGCCTTAGTTCCTATGGCTGCTATAATAAATTATTACAGAATAAGTGGCTTAAAACAACTCTTACAGTTTTAGAGTTCAAAAGCCTAATATCTAGCTTCTGGCAGGGCTGTGTCTTTCTAGAGGCTTTAAGGGAGAATTTGTTTCCTGGCCTTTCCCAACTCATAGTCTGCCTGCATTCCCTAGCTAGTGACCACTTACCGGCCTCAGTACTACCTCTTTCTCCTATAGTAACATCCACATGGTCTGCCTCAAGGACCATTGTGATTATATTTAAGACTCATCCAGATAATCTAAGATAACCAGTCTTTGAATCTCAAGATCCTTAATCACATCTTCAAAGACACTTTTGATGTATAAGGCAACGTATTCACAGATTTTGGAGATTAGGACATAGATATCCTGGAGTTGGGGTGGAGGGCATTATTCAGCCTGCTATAAACAGTCAATGATGACTTCTAAGTGGTAAAATTACCAATGATTTATGTTCATGCATTCTTTCATTTCATTCATTCATCAATTATTCGTTCATCATCATTACTCTTTCTACATGAAAAATTTCATGCTTGGTGCTAGAGATACAGAGAGAAAAATGTAATTTCCACCCTAAGGAAGTTAGTGTCCTATATGGAGAAAGACAAGAAGATAAAACATTGAAACTTAGTGGATGAATAAGAAAACTTTTAACTCAGACTGAGGGAAAAGGATAGATCACAGAAGGTTCAGGGATCAGGACTGATATGTAATGGAAACTTGAAATCAGTCAGCCAAATGATGGGGCATAGGGTGAGTTCAGGCAGAGGCAATAGCCTGTGAGAAGGGAGTCCTTTTCTTATTTTCAGTTACATCTTTTAATATTTTAGGGAAAACCATTGTGATAAATTGTTAAGCAACCAATTCTTTTTCCTCTGTTGATCTGTACTTTTCAGTCTTAAATAAAAATAGGTAATAGTTCCTATAACGACCCATTGTTCATTAGTCGTGGCTGGACATGAGAGCAAGCAAACCTTTTCTGTCTAATAATTACTCGGGTTTTCTCTCATGTATTGAGACTAAGAAAAACAAGAATGAGGTTAGTTGGTGGTAGGCACTGGAGCTAAGATACTATGG
Source organism: Leopardus geoffroyi (assembly GCF_018350155.1). Taxonomy (NCBI): domain Eukaryota; kingdom Metazoa; phylum Chordata; class Mammalia; order Carnivora; family Felidae; genus Leopardus; species Leopardus geoffroyi. The sequence continues at coordinate 90,864,972 of NC_059328.1, forward strand.
TATACAGCAGTGGTGTAAAAGAATCATCCATAGAGCTATTGAAAAATATAAATTTACAATAGCAGGCATAGTTTTTATCTTGAATTCCCACATAAAAACGAGCAAAATAACTGGATAGTAAAATCAAGACCATACAGATTGCATTTACAACAAAAAACTACGGGATGAGTTATCTCCATAATGTATCCCCCAATACATATGCAGGTGGCGAAGAATTGCCAACTGCCTTAGGAACTGCATGAAATTCCAAGTATGCACTCCGATAGAAGCATGGCATGGAGTCTGATAGAAGCAATGTGATATTTGACAGGCTTAAATACAAGAGGACACCAAATAGCCAACAGATATTCGCTGGGACAAGCAGTGGGCCCACTGAGAACAATGGCCAAAGCTGAAGGGTTTTTCCCCTCTACAGTATGTGAGTAAACTCAAGGAGGGCACAACAACATCATCTGAGGGACCGAGACTGTCTGTCCTCTATGAACTCTCAAACTGACCCACTAGAGCTGCTTTCTGGAATAGGAACCCACATTGAGGAGTAACTATTAATGGTGGGATCAAAATTGACCAGGACAGAACAGAAGCAATGGAAGAAAATAATCCAGTGTGGGGAAAGCTGACAGAGACGTAAAACCCTACAAAGCAAGCATGTAACATTAACCATACACACACATGCACACACACACATGCACACACACACTCAAGCGTGTAGAAGAAAAATCTCTGTGAGGTTAGATAAATTATCTAAACCAAGACTTTTTCTGAAAGTACTGGAAAAATAAAAACTTCACTCAAAAACAAAATGAGTAAAATACGTATCAGACTTAAATTCCATACAAACACCCACAGTTTACAAAAGAATTACATGGGGAATTTGTTGAAAATACGGATACCTGGCTCCTCTCCCAGGAGGTCTTGGCTCTCAGTTACTCACTATGATGACCTAATGACCGCCTCCCCTCAATATCCACATCATTTACTTTGTTAGGCAAATATGCAAGTATCCCTGTCTTATTATCAACCATAAACTTCCAACCACACTCTTTTATTTTACTAGCTTAATTCTCAGAAGATAGTATTTCTTCAACTTTTTTTTTTATAAGTTCATTGCATCTTACTACCTTGACATGGACTATATTTATCCTCTTAAAAATTGGATTATATCTCCAAATATATCTTGGTCTATTTTAATGAGAAAATGTGAAAAAAAAAAGAGTTACCAAGGTTAAATCCAGTCTAGATTATACAGTGATGAAATGTATTTTGAAACAAATTCAAAGGGGTTAATGGTGAACTTAGTATACATATGGTAGAGGACACAGAGTTTAAAATATTATTTAAGTAACAGATACAAGAAAACACATCAGGGGCGCCTGGGTGGCTCAGTCGGTTAAGAGGCCGACTTCGCTCAGGTCATGATCTCTCGGTCGGTAAGTTCGTCGGGCTCTGTGCTGACAGCTCAGAGCCTGGAGCCTGTTTCAGATTCTGTGTCTCCCTCTCTCTGACCCTCCCCTGTTCATGCTCTGTCTCTCCCTGTCTCAAAAATAAATAAAAAACGTAAAATAAAATAAAATAAAATAAAATAAAATAATTTAAGAAAACACATAAAAAAAACCTGATTAACCTGGTATACTTTGACTATAAAAACATAATAAAACATAAATACAGTAAAAATGATTTCACTATGTGGGGTTTCAAAATGTCTATGACAAATGGCCTCTCCAACTTAATTCCTAGGTGATGACTAAAAGCATATATATCATCACTTGAAAAATATTTTATTAAATTTTAGAGCTTATATTTTTGGATTATAGTTCAACATAGTTTAGGTAGATTGGCATGAACTGTATATAAAACCACCAATTTCAATATATGAAAACAAAGCACTGGGGAAATGGCAGGTTTATATGTAACCAAAAAAAAATTTCATCTGTGATAGTGTCAAATACATTTGTTATCAAGGAAATACTCAGGGTAGATGTTAAAACCAAATGATGATATGAAATGTTGCTTCCAAACCTTAAATTATGCGCTGGGGTTGATGAAACTGAGCAAGACAATCATTCAAAAAAGTATTCAAGAACTTGATGCATAAAATGGATTTCTTACTGCTATATTTTCTATATCATTGTATTCATTTTCATGAATATGCCTGGGATTTTTCCAATTGCTATAAACAAAGGAAAACACAGCTTTCAGAAGACTCTGTTTAATCTCATGTTAGGTTTCTCTGCTACATTCGAAATAAATTTATAAAGTAAATATAATAATATAAAATGTATGCAGACTTGTTAGTGTGAATCTTATGTTGGCAATTTCCATTCATTGCAACTATGAACACCATGACTCTCCTCTGAAGACCTTATCTACTATACTAGTAAGTTTAAATATACTAAGTGTTATATCATAATAAGTACCTCTGGCTCATGTTATACATTTCACCTATTGTGCCACTAAAATCCATTGATTTAATGCCCCAGTATGGAATCTGGAAACCTAAATAAGAATTAATGCCAACATGGTTCAATTTTATCACATCTACACTTTACATAGTGGTGCAAAGGCAATTAGCCAGACACTTTGATCAATATTTACAGGCAAACTTATTCAGTTTGGCTATTATCTTGAAAACAGATGTTGAAAATTTGCTTCTTTTCATTTTTATCTTTACTTTTCTATAATTATAAATGGAATGTTTAGTTTATTTCATCTTTTTTTTTACTTTCAATTTTATGAACTCAAAGTAGAAAGCTATGAGTTTAGTTTGATATTCCCTGAATTCAGAATGAACTACAACTAGACCAAAAAATGTATTTTCTTTTTCTCCCATCTGAGAAACATTGACACAATCTCTATATTTGAAAAAAATAGATTATAAAAATAAAATATAGATCCTCACCACTTACTTTAACCTGTAGCTCATAAGGAATTCCCCCCACCCCCAGATTTAAGATGAATCTTTATTTATCAAGACTCCATTTATTAAATATCTTTCCTCCACAAATCAAATTAACACTAGGATTTGTCAGAAGGTCTAAATGAATCATATCCCTTACATATGAACTGAACTAAATCCATTGTGTCTGGAATCTGTCTGTCATAAAATTTGGATCTGGTACATAATGACTGTCTGTTATCTACAGCTGTGTGGCCTTCCTTTAGAACTTCAGAACAGAGACCATAAATGTGGCTAGTGCAAGATCACAGTCACTGTAATCCTTCAAAACAAAATTAATTAATTAATTTTATGACATACTTATTTGGATGATTACATACTGGTAATTAGCATTTGTATATATTTTTAAAGGCAACCATTTTAAGTGCCAATACATATTAGGCTAGTAGAAAGAAGTTGCAACAAAGCCCTCTCTTTCAAACTCTCAAAGTCCTATCTGATAAGACAAGAGAAGGCAAATCTGGTTTGTTCCAATCAGGTTTCTTACCAAAAAAAAAAAAAAAAAAAAAAAAAATTCTGGCAAAGATGATCTTGGCTCATCATAGAAAGATTTTCTGGAGGCTGCTGCTAAGCTCACTTTCTTTTGAAAAAATCAATTTCGAGACATGATAGTGCAAAGGGTAAGTTTTTCATTTAAGACTAATTATGGAACATTCATAGACTACTTGTGCTTAGTATTTAATTTCCAATTTATTTCAAAGAATAGGAACTATGTTCATAAATTTTACTTTGCCTAAATATACCAGTATATCCACGAATATCACCAAAATTAGGACAATTTGATATTCTTAATGATTCTCTGTTGAAACCTGCACACTGGGTCAGAAGGTGAGGACCCTCAAATGCCAGGCTCTTATAGTTCTGTGCATAGGGATTCTCCTCATCAGAGCCCAGGGGTCTGAGAAAACATCCTCCCCCCAGATTAAGTCCTCAAAAATTTTTTCACCACAACTAATTAAGAAAGCAGTGCTAAGTGGACACTTCCTTTTCTTTAGAAAAGGAAGATATCTACGAGTGTCAATCAAATTTTCATAATCACTGTTATCTGATGTCTCAACTCTGTCTCCTGCTACTGTTGGGGGAAGAAGAAGGTCTTCTTTACTTCCAGTATACTTCAGTTAAGAGTAGAAGCAGAGTTCGAAGAGCCTACGATCTGAGGTCCAGGCATAAAGATACTACTTTCTATGCTAGAATGGCTCAAAGTACTTTCTTGACTGTTCTATGGGCACAATCAAAAGGAAGAGAGAGGAGGATCAGAGGCATCTGTGTCTCCCAGTGTGCTTCTACCTTGAGCTACACACCCAGGTATGATATCTGACAACCAAATTTTCAGATGGCATCTGAACACTGGTTCCAAATTTTCAGATGGCATCTGTCTGCTTACCATCATCACCTGCTACAATATTCTTCTGTTCCTTATATTTTCCCTTTAAGTAATTTATCTTCTTAATATGTTCCCTTCTGCCTGACAAGATTGAACAACTAGCTCACTCTTCCACACCTGCACACACTGGCTTGTGTGAAGTGTGTTAGAAACCTGTAAATCATCCTGATGTCTTTCATTATTCCATCCGTGTAAAAAAAAAAACAGTACCATGTTCTTTAATAATTTTGACATAACTCTGGGAAGTATGACTTCAGGTACTTGGCAATCTTGCTGACTATTATTGCCTAGACTGGGAATAACGAAAGATTTCCTTTTAGTTCCTTCAATTTGCTCTAAAGAAAATGCATTTGTTCTAAAGCATGACTGGGGTTGTTGGATAGAGATGAAGCCGAGGAGAAAGAGGATGAGATGCAGCACATGGGGGATGTGGGTGAGCTGCTTATGAATAACCTCCTCTCTGCATGTTTCTACTATATGTTTCACTGGAATCTGTACCATCAATAACTTTCTTTCTCCAACCTTTAAGGATCCCATCCAAACTGTTCATTAACTTTGCTTGGGCAGTCATAAAAACTCAACAGTTTTGAACAAGACTGATGAGGACGGATCTCAATTGTTTGCAAAAAATTCAGTGCTGCTGCTTTGTAAGTCCCCAGTGCTTCAGGTTTCATGTTGTCTTACCTCTTCCAGCAAGAAGTCTTCCTTGAATCCCCTAAAAATAGCAGTCCCCAAATATAGTGATGCTTAGGCTGGCACCTCCATAGAGAGGGTCAATTTGGTCCTGGCAGAAAAGGGCAAAGGGAGGCAGCTGAGGCTCAGGTTCGCCCATGTTTGTGCTTGGGACTCCTGGCTCCAGATGAAGACAGACCCAGGTCCACACTGATCTACGTACCACAATGTAGGGCCAGGGTGGTCCCCATGAGTGTTTAAATAGAGCTTTCCTTAAAAATGTGTTTAGGGACACCTGGGTGGCTCAGTGGGTTAGGTGTCGGACTCTTGATGTCAGCTAAGGTCATGATCACATGGTTTGTGGAATCAAGCCCCACATCAGGCTCCATGTTGACAGCATGGAACCTGTTTGGGATTCTCTCTCTCCTTCTCTCTCTGCCTCTCATGCCTCTCAAGTGCTCTCTCTCTCTCTCTCTTTCTCAAAATAAATAAATAGACTTTAAAAATGTATTTATATATATTTTGTATATTTATCAATTCAAGTTTAATCTTTCTATAGAGGTTTTAAACAACTTAACCATATTCTAATTGTTATTTAAATGTCACCTTCTGTAATTCTATTTTATGCTCTTATTTTACTATTCATTTCTTAATAGCATGATTGATCATTTTATAATGTATTAGAGGATTTAAAATACAAGAACAGTCTTTCTTCATATATGTCTTTGAAAAAAGAAAGTTGAACATCTTTATAGCTTCTCTCTTACCTTCTACACTTCCCATATATCTTTATCTGGAAGATAGAGTCTATTAATTTTCACTTTTTATTTTTTATATCTTATTTAGTTCTAACAGTTATACCAGTTAAGATTTTTTGGCCCTAGCACTCCTTTAATTTTGGTGTTCTGTATTTTCATTTATTTTTATTGGTCTTTTTCCTATTTTTATAATGTTATTTAATTAAATCCAAGTGTTTCTTTTAAAAACCATCACATTAAGTGGCTAGTCCATAATTGGAACAAACTTTTACCTATGCTTAGAAATATCAGTATTATTTAACTCTTGAATGTTCGTCATTGATCCCATGAGTCTCCTTGAGATATCTTGGGACATATAGAGATAATACCTACAGAATATGTATTTATACAAGACTCAGAATGATCAATTTGGATAAAATAGGAGCATGTACTCAGGGAACTAGGTGCTAGGAAAATTGAAAAAGGAAAAAAACATCATTGCTGAGTTTAAAGGGTAGAATTCCATACCTTAAGATACTGTATCACACCTGCCAGTGCTGTATTCAGGAACGGGTATTTGCATAAGTTATTTAATCAGTATTTGTTTGATAGGTTGTTTTATTATATATTGGCATTGAAAATTAAAGTTAAAAATTGTCAATGTATTTTCATAGTAGTTTGCATTTATACATTTTACTTAGCACATAGGCCTTTTTAAATGTCTCTCAAGTCCCAATCTTGGGAATTTATTTACTTTTGTTCTAATTTTTTTTTCTTTTAGATGTGGTATATATATACAATAGAAAATTACTCAGCCATAAAAAAAATGAATGGCAAATTGTCATTTGCAATGTGGACGGATCTAGAGGGTATTATGCTAAGTGAAACAAGTCAGTCAGAGAAAGACAAATACCATCACTTATATGTGGAATTTAAGAAACAAAACAGATGAGGGGCTCCTGGGTGGCTCAGTCAGTTGAGCATCTGACTTCAGCTCAGGTCATGATCTCATGGCTCCTGAGTTCGAGCCCCGTGTCAGGCTCTGTGCGGAGAGCTCTGGAGCCTGCTTCTGATTCTGTGTCTCCCTCTCTCTCTGCCCCTAACCCACTCACATTCTGTCTCTGTCTCTCTCAAAAATAAATAATAAAAAACATTTTAAAAAATTAAAAAAAAAAAAAAAAGAAACAAAACAGGTGAATGTAAGGGAAAGGGGAAAAATAAGAGAAGAGGCAAGCCATAAAAGATTCTTAACTATAGAGAACACACTGAGGGTTGCTAGAGGGGAGGTGGGTAGGGGATGGGCCAAATAGGTGATGGGCACTAAGGAGGCACTTGTTGGGATGAGCATTGGTGTTATATGTAAGTGCTGAATCACTAACTTCTACCCCTGAAGCCAATACTACATTACATGTTAACTAACTAGAATTTAAATAAAAACTTGAAACAGAAGAAAAAAAAAGGATCACCATAAGGAAAATGTATTTTTTTTTTATTTTATTATGTCATTGCTAATTTATTCACCTCTCTTTGTTCTTTGTTCCTATCTGCTGGTTCCTATTACTCACATAGTATATTCTCATTCTCCATCTTCTCTTGAGATTATTTGTGTACACTATTAAAATTCTTCCAGTCTGACTTCTATTTCATTGCGTTATTTTCCTCAGAGACAGTTCTACCATAGTATGTTGAATGTTTCCAATGGTGATTTCATAGAAATCATTCTAGTCTTAGAAATCATTCTAGTCTTTTCTGGGTTCATTGTTAAGACCTGGGTTAAGTTTACTAAGCGTTGATATGAGTTGTTTTTATACAAGTTTCTGGGAATTCACATGAAAGTTTCTCTTTAGGAGTTCATATTACCTTTAGTATTTTTTGTTATTTCTCCTTTTTCTTTGACGCTTCAAAATATTTTGTTTGTTTCTTTGTTTTAAACTGAGAACAGGTTTTCTTTAAATGAATACTCTCTACTAATTAGCTTGCTTGCTTCTGGGGAACAGAACTTGAAACAGACTTAAAAGCCCCAATGTTTGGAATGGGGAAGAAGATCAACTTAAGAAGTTTCTTTAGTTGCTTTCAAAACTCAAATATTTGCACAACACATTCTTGTATTTTTTAAAAAATTAAAATGCATGGTTTTATGCATTTAATTTTAAAAATTAAAAACATGAGTTCATGTTGGTGATTCTATATCCCAAGAAGATGATTAATAATGAATAGAAATGTACATATGTGTGCACTTACTGGAAGCTATATGTTAAAATGTTCATAACAGCACATTTTTTCTCATAGCCCAGATGAATAAACAAAAAATCAAACAAAAACAAACGTTCAGCAACAGTAGAAGGAATAAATAAATTGTGGCATATCCATAAAATGGGATATTAAATAACAGTACTACAGAATGTACTGCTAATAATACACATACTTACATACATAATATTGAGCAAAAGAATCCAGATACACAAAACTAAAACTCCTCTATGGTGACGAGAGAGATGGGGTGGTTTCATCTTGATGAGGAGAGCTATGACTGGGTGGGAACACAGAGGCCACTGTTTAGGAACTGGTAATGTCCTACTCAGGGCTCTGGAAAAGGGTTTCATGAATATGTTCACTTTGTGAAAAGTTATAGAGAACTATATTGTGATTTGTGCACTTTTTTGTATGCATGTTATACTCAACAGTCTATTTTAAAAATGAGGGGGGTGCCGGGGAGCCATCTGTATCTGCCACTAATTATCAGTAACTAATTATCTGCATCATCTGTATTGAATACATTAACCAATGATAACATATATCACATGCTGTTAAACATGAGTAAGTGTTGCGCCTTAAACAAGGACAGGCTGAGATAATTCCAAGGAGGAGTCAGAAATGGCTTCGTATTTGAGGGCTGAACAATTGAGCCTTGGGGAGTTAGGTGATTCATAAATATTTGCAAAATGTGAACATTATTAGGCTGAATCTTATTTCTGACAATCAATTGAGTTACCACACTGGGAAAAGAAAGTACAGTATAAGCTTTTCTTACCAATTATGCTAATTATCTTTTGGGGAAATTCTGGACATAAGCATAGGTTTTGGGGATTTTGACTCTTATGAAATAAAAATACATGGGGCTAAATTTTGTTTATGTAGTCACTAGCGTGTTGCAAATAGGGAAAATGACAAACATCACAAAAGTGACATATACTTGCAAATTGCATGTTGCACAGATTTCTAATTCAATGAACTATTAACTGATTTATCTTTGCATTTATACTTTTTGATTAAAAAAGCATAGTGATATTTTAGAAATGCAGATGTAAGAAAATATGAGAAGAAAAAGTATATGTACCCAAGTCTAAGGTGACCTCCCTACCATGGACTAAATCTATCTGCTTATCCGGGGTCTAATTTCACTTTCAGCAGCATTACTCAAAGAATAAACAGAAAAATCCAGCAAGTCCACTAAATGTGGACTTCATCAATCAGCTGGCAAACACAACCATGTCTAAAACAAGTCAATGATTATTTCTATTGGGTCAGAAAGCAGAAAATCAAATACAGAGCGGTTCTGGATTTCAAGGGTAGTGAGTTATCTGAGGCCAACATCACTTTCCACAAGTATGCTTTCTCCCTGCAAAAGATATTATCAGTTACCATGGGGTAGACAACTCTGTCCTCTTCAAAGGAATTTGGAAAATGATGTCACTTACAACAGATAAACTGTGAAATGTAAATGAGGGAGGGAGCAGATGTAGTAGCAAAAAAAAGAAAAGTACCCTTAAAAAAAGAACTTTAAAATTAATTCTTACCTCATGTAGCCATGACAAATAAGAAGCCACAGAAGAGAGATAAAGGAGGAGACCAGTGGGATGAGACAGTATATAGGGAGACAGTCACATCAGCAGAAAGCCATGCCCCCTGTGCCATTCCCTCTCCCTCATCATACTTCCCAGCTTTGGCACCTTATGTAAATGTACACCTGCCTCACATAGTTCCACAGATTCCCTCCAGTCTCCACAGAGGCTTGGAGAATTCCCCAGAGGAGCAATGGTGATGTTGGGGGGAGGGAGGGATATCCTCTGTTCACTTGCTCACAGTGGGCAGCCTAGTTAAATAAATTTCTTATTGCAATCTCCAGTTGCAAGTAAACAAAAGCAAATGAGGAGTATATGAAAAAATGGAATGGATAAATGTGGGAAAGAAAGGTCACTACATGCATATTTAGTGAAAAATGTCTCATCTTATTATATTTGCATATCACCACAAAATTAATTTCTAGATTTTCAAGTCAAAACTGTACTGGATCACTGGCATTCCATACACCAGAACAAACCTCTATTTGGTAGCATCAGTCACCCAACTAGGTCACGCAGAACAGCCTGAAGGCCACAGGACTTCACTTTGTAGTTCATAGTATAATTCTTATGGCAGCCTTCCCACCCATACAAAGCAGAGACTTTACGGCAGAAACCCTCCAGGGAAGGAAATACAGTAGTATGTTTTTGTTTTGTTTTGTTTTGTTTGTTTTGTTTTGTTGTGTTGTGTTGTGTTGTGTTGGACTGGTTCATTTCCAGGTTTCTGTACTCAGCTGGACAAAAAAAAAAAAAAAAAAAAAGAAAAGAAACCCCCACATGCAGAGATAAGAGAGAGTGGGAAAGCATGCCCAGATTGATTTTGTTTTGGGTTTTGGGTGAAAGGAATCTATTTTATATCCACCCCCAATAGCTAAACAAGTGAAGGGAGTTAGTGCTCAGTGTATACGGTATGTGAGGCAATGCATCTAACCTTGCTTAATATGCACTTGCTGTGTGACTTTAGGCAAGTCATTTCCTCCCAACCTTAACTTTAGTGTACCCTTTGTATAGTGTGGTTGGTAATAATACCCCTTCCTGGGATTGTTTCAAGAATGTAATTAGATGATGCCTATGAAAGCACTTTGTGAACTCTAAAGTGCTCTGCAAATATAAGGGATAAAAGATTGGAAAGCTGCCTCTCCATGGCTCCTTCTCAAATATTCTCAGATATTAACATTTTAGTGGTGAAAAAGGAGTGCTAATATTTCTCATTGGCACTTTCCTACTGCAGAAGGAAGTAATCTAAGTAGAAAGAATATATTTTTCCTTGAGACTCAATAAAGCTATTTTCATTTTAATTGGAAAATTGTGGCACATAAACATTTTTATTTTCCCTGAATTGACCCTTTTGGGAAAAAAAAATTAAAAGTTGTTCACCATTTGTCTAATGGAAAATTCTGAAAGACTGTCCTGGTCTTGCCATAGCCTCTGTCTGACCTTGCAGAAGTTACTGTCCTTCCCATCAATCAGTTCCATACAACAAATATTTATACAGCCTCAAATATATGCCAAGTTCAGTGCTAAGCTCAACCTGAGGAACAAAAAAGAGAGCAAAAGACAGTCCTTCACACGCAAAAAGTTTACAATATGACAGTTTTTTTTTTTTTATCTCCAAATGGAAGTGGTAATCGCTGTGCTACCCACCTATCAGGTTTGTTATGAGGATGAAAAGCTAACACGGGAGAGTGCTTGGCAAACTTGAAAGTGGTACATAAATGCAAAGTGGTATTATTACCAGACATAAAACCATCAGCAGCATATAGATGGCGAAAGAATACTTAACAGAGAACGATGGAAAAAGGATTAATAGAGAGCCTCTTCTCCATGTATACACAGAGATATGCATATATTATTTCATCCATACAATGGACTGGTTAGGTGGATATTAATTGCTGCTTTTGACCAATGGGGAGATTGAGACTTATATCAGCTGAAATGACTTTGCTAACAAATCAGAGCCACTGCGAAGACTCTACAGAAGCTATTGATGTAAATTGTGCATTGGTTCGAAATCCACACGTTTTTACCAGGGAAAGGAGTTGCCAAAACCTAACAAGCGGCAATAATCAGCTGGAGAAATGGCTAAAAACATATTTTGTTCAACTTGTTTTAAAAAAGGCATTTGAAGGAAAGGAACAAATTGAACTAACTTAATTAATATTGCAACATAAAGGATTCAAGAAACATATCATTATCTTTTCTGAAACCCCTGAACATAACTCGTTTCTAGAATAATTTTTATTTAAAAGCAAAACCAGTGCTGTTTCCTGAATCCTTGAGTACTTGGAATGGATTGCAAAACTGCACATTTCACTACTCACATGGTTAAAAGAATCATTTAGAGAGGCCTTCATAAAATCAAAATTTCTGTAGTCCTTTCTGTATGGATTAGCATACCAAGCAAAATACAAAAGGTAGCTTAAAGCCCAGATATATTAAAATCAAGAGCTTAACTTCTAATATCCTCTCTCCAATCAGGTATGGATTTACAAAACATTTTACTATGGTTGTTATTTTTCCTAGCTAAGACTCACAACTAAATCCAACAGTCTGAAAGATTGTTGAGTTATATTGGTATGATTTTCAAAATTTATTTCCAACATATAGCAGAATGAGATAAACTCTAGGGGTATGTAAAAGCTGGAAACCGCTTAGACGCAGCTAACAGGAACACATATAAATCAAGCAGCCTGAAATTATAAATATGTAATGACGATTTAGAAAAAAAAAAAGTTAAATGATTGGATCTCTTGCTGACCTAAATGGCTATGAATTAACACTTCTTTCTCACGGCAGGAAGACAACTACTAATATTTATCTAGCATCTTCTAAATGCTAGACCCTGCGGTACATGCTTTTTATATGTATCTTATTTACCCCCCACAAAACTCAATGAAGCAAATAATGTTGTCCTCATGTTTTAGCCAGATGACTGAAGTTCCAGATGATAGAATTGAGATTTGGAATGGTCCAAAAACACACAACTAATAAATAGAGCCAAGATTCATTTCTGAGTCTATCTATTCACACTTCAATGTCCTACGTCCCTCTTGCCTGTTAAGTACCTTAGAAGATCACATCTCATCTCTGTGTGCCATTTGCAAAAATAAAAAGCTCAAAAGGCAATGAAGATAATTCCCAATATAGGTTCATTCATTCATTTCACAAATAATTATTAAGTACCTGCTCTCTGCCAAGACCAGTAATGGGCAACACATTAGTGAAGGAAACATACATGGACTTTGTTCTCATGGGGTTGATTTTTGTCTGAATTATTCCTCATTTTGAACTAGAGGCATCTCGAAATAACCCAGAATTGAAAAGAAACTAGACTCTACATAGTAAGCCAGATGTACGTAGTCTGTCACCCACTGTCTGGTGACTCAGGCTAAATAGTAAGCACATGGAGCCCAGTTTTGTCATCTATGAAACAGAGATGATAAAAATTATACTATTTACTTCCAAGTGGTGTTATGAGGAATAAACAACATAACGCGCATGAAATTTCCATGAGCATTTAAAAACAGACGATACATACATATACGTATGTATGTATGTATGTATGTATGTATGTATGTACAAGCATTAGCATTCTGCTTACTAAGGAAAAGATGCTACGTCTTTAGCTTATAAGAAAAGCAATTATGTGACATGCTGGCAAGTTTTTACCAGACTGCAAAGATTTGAGAATCTTGCTCATGTGGACATGCAGAGGGTCAAAGCAGGGGTAGATTGTAGGAAAATATGGGACTGGAGAAATGAACAAGAGAGAGAGAGACAGTAGGCATAAAGACTTCTGAAAATATATTAAGGAATGTGGAATTTCTCCTCATGATAAAGCAATTGATATTAAGAGGCTCTGATTTTAATTTTGGCTTGGGGGTAGGCAAGGAATATTACAATCAGACTTGCCTTTCAAAGACACCTCACTGATTTCTAGGTGGGCAGTGAGCTGGCAAAGTTAAACCAAGAAGGTGAATAAGAGGATGTTGAAACCTCTAAGCTAGAGCTTTTGCTGAGTTACCATGACCCATGACTGAAAATAAATGAGTACTATAAACTATAAGCAGACTAAATAGCTTGCCAAAGAAATGAAACACTAATTGAGAAGCCAGATGAGTACTGAGCAAAGTGAGGAGGGGCCTAGAGGTTATTAAAGTTGTATCCTCTGGCCCAGGCTTATAGGACTTCCAGATTTGACTAGAATAATCTCTCCCCTACCCAAGGTCTCCCAATTATCCTTTTTGTTCAGACTGGGGGGAAAGGCTGAAATGCAAGCACCATCTGTAAGATGGTCAAGGCCAAGAGGGTGCAGCATTTACTTAGTAGGGGCAGGGGTCTTCTCTGACTGAGAATTCATTAGTGAATTCCAGCCCTGTCTTTGTCATCATATCCTCAGCACTCAGAGCATCTCCTCTCTGTACACAGTGCTTCTGCAGAGCAAGGTACTTGTGTCTCCCACAGGAAGATAGATTGATTCATTTTTGCGGTATCATAATATTAAACAGCTGGGCGTTGCTTCTCACTGTCTCACTTCTCATACACTTCTGCTTTGTCAGCCTTAAGTCCCATGGCTAAATACTGTGAAAACCAGAGGAAATGTGTTATGAAAGCAACTACATTGATGAACAAAACGTATAAACCCTCTGGATATATGTGAAAAATCCAACAATTTTGGATTTTTGCCCTTTTCCAAAACTCTAAAAAAACTGTTCTGCTGATACAAAGCCTCATATTTGAATGATCTTGTAACTTCATAGTTATGATGACCATCATTCTCATTGAATTCATGATTATATCAGTTATGCAACTGGAACATGGAAGTTAAATAAACTATTCAAAATTCACAGATTGATTAAAAAACTGCTGGTACTTAAAGGCAGATCACTTGACTCCAGGATAAATTGCCAACTCCTAGACCTGGTGTAAAGGCTCTGCTTAGCCAAACTGGCCCCTTGATCAAACCATACAGTAGGCTCAAAGGCAATCTTTGCTCAAAGTCAAAACCCCATACATGAATCTTCCCACTATTACCTTTGTATTACCTGTGGACTTTTTGTTGATATTGGGTTGATAACAATAATATAGTACTGACAGAAACAATGATAATTGAGCATCTGTGGCACAATGGTTAATATTAAAAGAGTAAAAAAAAATAATAGAGCAGCAGTAGCAAGGTGATTAAGCATGCAGGTTCTGAATGACACTGACTAGGTCAGTGCACTGGCTCCAACTTTCTTTGACTATCTGTATGAGCTTAGGCAAGTTACTTACCCTCTCTGCTCCTCTCCTTTTTGTTTTTTAAAAATAACTCTATCCTTCATGTGTAAGAAAAAAATAGGTACAGGGGATCATAACAAAACCATCTAATATAAGAGATTTAATATAAGCATTAAAAGAAGTAATACATATTTAAGGCTCTGACATACAGTAAACATTCAATGTGTTGCCTACAATCATTATTTAGAAAATATATGTATGTACCTATATTATTGTATTGTTAATATATTATTAGTATTATTATTGACATTGTTGCTATTACTATCATTATTGGAGTTATTTTCTGGTTCCCAACAGCCCCATGAGATAGGTAGTCAATAAATCTCCTTAATTATTCAGCTCTTATGGGACTAAGTCAGAATTTGAACCAGATATGCCCAATACCAAAGTCCAGAAAGCCTTGTGTATTAGTTTCCTATTACTCCTGTAACAAATTACCACAAATTCAGCAGCTTAAACAGCACAAATTTATTATTATACAGTATTGTATGCCAGAAGTCTAGCATGATGTCACTGAACTAAGTCAACGTTTATCAAGTCTGTGTGCCTTTCTGTCTGTGTGGGAGAATCCATTTCTTTGCTCATTCAGTTCCTTTGCAGAGTTCAGTTCTTTGTGATTGTCAGACCGAGGTCCCCATTTCCTTACTGGCTGTCAGCTGAGGACAATTTCCATTTCTAAAGACCAACCATTCTTTGCCTCAAGGCTTCCTTCCTTCATCGTCAACTGGAACAACAGAGAGTCAAGTCTATCTCACGCCTTGAATGTCTCCTGCCTATTCTAACATTACATTTCTCTGACTGACTCTTTTGCCTTCCTCTTCCATTTTGAAGGGCCCATCTGATTATGTTGGGTCCACACAAATAATCCAAAATAGTCTCCCTATCTTAAGGGTAATGA
Organism: Leopardus geoffroyi; assembly: GCF_018350155.1. Classification (NCBI taxonomy): domain Eukaryota; kingdom Metazoa; phylum Chordata; class Mammalia; order Carnivora; family Felidae; genus Leopardus; species Leopardus geoffroyi. The sequence goes on from NC_059328.1 coordinate 90,880,741, forward strand.
CCTTAATTCCATCTTCCAAGTTATTTTTGCCATGTAATGTAACATATTTACATGTTCTAGAGCTGAGGGCATGGGCATCTTTTGTGGGCCATCACTATGGTACCTCTTATTTGTGCTGGGAACAAGCTGGAGTCAGAGAAGTAAAGCTGCTAGTGACAGAACATTATAAGCAGGAGTTTAAAATTAATCAAACTTTCTAAAAGGCAACTCTAATTGCATACTAAACCTGTGGCCAATGGTGAAAGCAAGAGTTTGGGTTCAATAGGTCACTTTTGTGACACACAAAGCAAATTACAAATTTATTAAAGTAGTAAATAGGGGAAAGTGAAAAAAGTTAAAAGAAACTATGGAAAAATATGAATTTGACAGTGCTAAATAAGTTCTTTAAAAAATGCTTTAATATTTATTTTTTTTTTGAGAGAGAGACAGTATTTGAGCAGGGGAGGGGCAGAGAGAGGGGGAAACAAAGAATCTGAAGCAGGCTCTAGGCTCTGAGCTGTTAGCACAGAGTCCGACGCAGGGCTCAAACTCAGGAGCTGTGAGATCAGGACCTAAGCTGAAGACAAACACTTAACGGACTGAGCCACCCAGGCACCCCAATAAGTTCTTAGTTTAAAAGAAAAGGAAGGAAATATTTTTAAAAGAGGATTAATAAAGTTGAGTAAATAAAATGTGTATACAAGGAGAATATGTGACAAAGGATAATTCCCACAAATTTATTAATACCTCCTACAAATTAGTAAGAATATGAAAACTCAAAGACATGTGGATGAAAGAAACTAGTAAACAGGTAATTCATAACTGAGGAAACATAAGTGGTTAATAAATATATGCAATGACTTAATTTCATATATGCATTCACATACCAAATTTGGACAAAGATTAAAATTTGCCCAAGTAAGAGCATTTTCCTGGTGATATAACTTCTAAACAATTATCTGAAAGAAATAAGCAGAATTGAGTACAAATATGATGTACAAGAATATTCATCAAAGTATTATTTACCTATAATAGAAAAAAAATGAAGAAAAGGGCATATGTGACTAAGACTATTTTATGTGTTTGCAGCAAATAATTTATATGATCACTATTTAATGTTTTTGGCCAAACATGTGAACACATTTGGTATTGGAAATAAATGGAAAATCTATTCAAATATTTTGAAAAAAAAATTCAAGCTATTGAGAAAAGACATTGAAACCATAGTGAACCCAGCAGACAGCTACTTTAAAATCTTTTGTAAGAATTCAAGTTACAAATATAGAACTATTGGGGAAGGAATAAACTGGGAAAAAGGCTAAAACACAAATGTGATGCCAATCCCAGACTTCAAGCTTATTACAAAGCCGTAATCATCAAGACAGTGTGGTACTGGCACAAAAACAGACACTCGGGGGCACCTGGGTGGCTCAGTCGGTTAAGCATCCGACTTCAGGTCAGGTGACGATCTCGCGGTCCATGAGTTCGAGCCCCGCGTCGGGCTCTGGGCTGATGGCTCAGAGGTTGGAGCCTGCTTCCGATTCTATGTCTCCCTTTCTCTCTGCCCCTCCCCCGTTCATGCTCTGTCTCTCTCTATCTCAAAAATAAATAAACGTTAAAAAAAAAAAAACAGACTCTCAGATCTATGGAACAGAATAGAGAACCCAGAAATGGACCCACAAATGTATGGCCAACTAATCTTTGACAAAGCAGGAAAAAATATTCAATGGAATAAAGACAGTCTCTTTAGCAAATGGTGCTGGGAAACCTGGACAGTGGTATGCAGAAGAATGAACCTGGACTGCTTTCTTACACCATACATAAAAATAAACTCAAAATGGATGAAAGACCTAAATGTAAGACAGGAAGCCATCAAAATCCTCAAGGAGAAAGCAAGGAAAAACCTCTTTGACCTTGGGGGCAACAACTTCTTACTCAACACATCTCCAGAGGCAAGGGAACCAAAAACAAAAATGAACTATTGGGACCTCATCAAATTAAAAACCTTCTGCACAGTGAAGGAAACAATCAGCAAAACTAAAAGGCAACTGACAGAATGGGAGAAGATATTTGCAAACGACATATCAGATAAATGGTTAGTATCCAAAATCTATAAAGAAATTATCAAACTCAGCACCCAAAAAACAAACAATCCATTGAAGAATTGGCAAAAGACATGAATAGGCACTTCTCCAAAAAAAACATCCAGATGGCCAACCAACACATGAAAAACTACTCAACATCACTCATCATCAGGGAAATACAAATCAAAACCACAATGAGATACCACCTCACACCTGTCAGAATGGTTAACGTTAACAACTCAGGCAACAACAGATGCTGGCAAGGATGCAGAGAAAGAGGATCTCTTTTGCATTGCTGGTGGGAATGCAAACTGGTGCAGTCACTCTGGAAAACAGTATGAAGCTTCCTCAAAAATTTAAAAATAGAACTACCCTATGACCCAGACACTGCACTACTAGCTATTTATCCAAGGGATACAAGTATGCTGTTTCAAAGGGCACATTCACCCCAATGTTCATAACAGCACTATCAACAATAGCCAAAGTATGGAAAGATCCAAATGTCCATCGATGGATGAAATGGATAAAGAAGATATGGTACACACACACACACACACACACACACACACACACACACGCACACAAAGGAGTATTACTCGGCAGTCAAAAAGAATGAAATCTTGCCATTTGCAACTATGTGGATAGAACTAGAGGGTATTATGCTAAGCAAAATTAGTCAGAGAAAGACAAATATCATTATGACCACTCATATGAGGACTTTAAGGTACAAAACAGATGAACATAAGGGAAGGGAAGCAAAAATAATATATAAACAGGGAGGGGGACAAAACATAAGAGATGCTTAAATATGGAGAACAAACAGAAGGTTACTGGACGGGTTGTGGGAGGGGGGATGGGCTTAATGGGTAAGAATCATTAAGGCATCTACTCTTGAAATCATTGTTGCACTAGATGCTAACTAACTTGAATTTAAATTAAAAATAAATAAATAAATAAATAAATAAAAGCTAAACAGTTGCAAAAAAAAAAAAATCCAAATGTGATGCAAGCATATAAATGCATCTGGTTTCACGGAAATTAGGGCAAACACGAAGTTTAGAAGGATACTATCATGAATTGAGTTAGATTTAGTCTTTCGTTTTCATTTAATGATTCAGAATTAACCATGATTTTTCATTTAATGGATAAGATTTATGGTTCTACACAAGATTGAAAATATTAGTAATTAATAGAAAAGGCTTGGTAAAGACATATGATCACTCACTCAAAGACAATTCGATATTGGAAATGAGGCGTGATTACTTTACATCCGGCAGAAATTTATAACACTAAATTGATAGTAACACTTAACTATAGGAAGAGAATGTAAATTTCACTCAGAATTCACACTATGAGTAATGAATAATCAACCAAAGAATAATTGCAGTCATAAAATATCATTATTCATACACTTTACCTCTCAGGGCATCTTTGCACAATATTGAATATAGAAAGACTTGATTAGAAATGGAGAAATGATCACTTCTCACTGGCATCTGAAAAGATATAATAGTCAACACTGTCCAAAAACTTATTTCTAGTAATCTTATTTTTGTAATTACTCACATGTCACAACATTATAAGCTGCAGGTGTATCCCCATATCCCATGCCAAACTTCACGTTTCTCAAGTCATAAGATAAGAATTCTACTGTCCTGTGGAAATAATTCACCACTGAGAAGAATTGATTAGAATATCTTTGAAATTCATTAGTGTTGTATTTGTCCTTGGAGTAGTGTTCAAGAGATATCAAGATCTCTCTACCTATATCTGCCCTCAGTAAGGTACTGTCTGACGATGCTTAGGAATGTCCGGTGAAAGGAAAAGACAGGTTATCCCCCAAGTTCAAGAATGTGACCATTTGATTATTTGGGATTTTCTGAAGACATATACTAAGACCATTTCTTAATCAATATTTAATTATAAGCTAGAGAGTTCATGTGGGTCACCTAACAGGGAAATCTTTGTTAAGAAGCTCAAGGGGTTCTCCGATTAAAGTCCTACAGTAAAATTGAGACTAGGTCTAGCATCGTCATGAATCTACCAAATACCAGCAAAGAAGTGACAATCCCACACAGATGAAAATACATTGTTTAAACTACATTTAAGCCACAGGGATGAGAAGAAGGAAGAGATGACTGTTTAAATGTCTAAGAATGTTAATAGATTCCTATTCACTCTTTCACTTCACCAGTTAAAACATTAGCACTCTTCCCTGTCTGTTTGTTGTAGTGGAGCCATTCATACTCAGCCTGCAAAGACTTCAGGGCTGAGAGATCTGTCATTTTTTTGCATATTCCAAAGGGTTACGTACTGCTAGGAGACAGCACTAATAATAAAGCATGGTCTCATGAATTCACACTAATAACTAGAAAACCAATACAAATTGCAAAATTGAAGAGATTAACGAGAATGCAAAGACATACAATAAGCAAATCAGCCCTACTTCATCAAGCAAATGTTCTTTGCTGTACAATAACAAAGATAATTGAAGACTGCACTGGAAGGGAGCCTAACCATTTAATAAGTATTTGGCTGTAATTCACTTGCCAATCAGAAACTGAGACATGACAAGTTCTGAAGCAGATAATGCCTGATTTGAGCAGTGCCCTTATTGTTTACTGATTTCAAATTTGGCTTAGAGGGTTACATTAGAGTTAAAAAAAAAAAAAAGATTCCGATGGAGGGACCAATCAGCCACCATGAATGTAACTTAAAGTAATATCATGTTCTATCTTAAAGTTCTATCAAAATAAAATTCATTTTGTTGGTTTCTCTATAATCAAGACATTACTATTTATATATATATAACAAAAAGGAATGCAAATTAAAGCAATCACACTGCTGCAGTTTCCCACTCATGGAATAGACTGCCAACGTTTTCTAATAATGGAATCTCACTAGTCCTGTACCCTTAAGCCTAGTTTCTCTAAACTTAAGTACACTTTGCTGTAAAGCATGAATAGCAGTGCCCAACTTGTAGGGTCGTTGTGAGGATTATTGCATTGCATTGTGGATTTAGTAACAAAGACTAGACATGTAGGATCACTGATACCTCCCAGCATTGTTTTGCATGAGTCTATATGAATGAGGAGTTTTATTTTTGGTTGCAAGAGGAAGGAAAAGAATGGTGCATGGTGACCAGAGGCAGAGGAAATCAAGTTGAGGAAATAAAAGATGAAGTCTATTGTCCAGCCACCCCAAGGTCTAAAAAAGAGGTGCAAGACAGAAAATGAGGGATTGCTTCTTCAAAAGATAGTGAGAGCTGAGGTATGCAGTCAGGAACACTTCAGAGCCCAGGGAACAGAATTAGGATGAGCAAAAGTCTTCCAATCTTTCCGTGAAACTAAACGGCAGCATCAAGCCAGCTTGTAGAGAAAACAAGAAGCATCAGCAATTGCACCTATGCCTGACAGAAAGCAAAAATTTCAAGACCACTGACAGCAGTGGCCATAGTGAAATATCTCTCTCAAAACATTTTGAAGCAATAAATGTCCAAGACAATGCTAGCACAAAAGAATATGAGTAGACTTTTCTTGAGCACATGAGAACACCTCTTAGAAACACCACCTCTTAGAAACACCACAGAGAAATGGAAGGGTTTGGCAGGGAAGTGGAGAGGACTGCTGGAAGGAGCCCAAGAGACATTGAAATCTGGACCTTAATGTATTTTGTACCTGCAGCTAATAGCACCTGGGTCACTTAAGTCACATGGTCTACATATTTTTGTTTTTGCTTTTTTACCCCAACTAAAGACAAGCTCCTGGAGGACGGATGCATAATCTCAAATGTCTTTCCTTTCCCACATTTACCCAGCACTATGCTGGGCACAGGTTAGCTGTTTAATACATTCTTAGTGACTTTCATAGTGCATAGGCCAGAGAAATTGATCAATAAATGAATAAGTCGAGAGGATACTTTAGAAAAAAATTGACAAACAAAACATAAATAAATCACCAAGAACAGATGGCATCCAACCAAATGTTTTTAAAGCAGTCAGAGGACGCTGGAATTGCTGGCTAAAATGTTTAATCTTTCATTAGAATTGGACACTGCACCAAACTGTTGGCACTTTGCCATCTCGTTTTTTAAAAAGACTTGGAAAGTGACCTTGGAATTGGTTTGCTGCTACCGAATTGAAAATTAGTAAATTATATGATAAATATTAGTAATGAAATAAGCAGTTTTTAGTTGTTTTTAAAAAGGCAAAATGGGCCAAAAATGGAATTAAATTTAACTAAGTGGTGTTTATATTTTGGAGAACAAGAAGACAAAGGGGAACCAATGGGAATAATTTATTTCAACCTTTAGAAAGTCTTGGGAAGATTCCAGACTGACAAATTCACCAGGAGATTAGAGAAAATGCTTACTCATTCATGAAGAGCAAACTGACTTCGGTAGAGGAAACAAAGGTAGGACCATATTGTTTTTCTTTGCCTATATGATAGCAGCTTTGAAGTATGTGAAGGAGAGTGACAGGACAGATTAATATCTTCATAACTGATATCGAAGAGGAAGCAAACAATTCTAAAGAATGAGCAAGATTACAGCAAATAGAGAGGAGAGGGAAGGACACTTCAGGTAGAGGAGACAGCATGTGCACAGGGCACAGGGACCTAATGCCTGCTGTGTTGTGTCAGGGAACAGCCCCAGCTCAATTGAGGAAGAGAAGGCTAATGTGCTAATGTGCAGTCTGCACCAGGTTATGTGAGCCTTCACTTAGAAGGATGACTCTATCCATTAGGCAACATAGAAGGGCATTTCAAGCATAGAACAAAGGTGACAGACACCATCAAACTTGTTTTTAAGAAAATAATTTTGGAAAGAGAATTTGATGAGAAGTTAGAGGAGATGAAGAGGTGGACAGAGATTAGTAATAATGAGGAGGTAAAAGTGACAGTTTTTTTGTGAATTTTTAGGTGGTGAGAAGGAGGAGTCAAAGAAGAATCTGATGTGTTAGAGCTTGAGAGACTGAGGCACTAGGTGAATAAGTCACATAGGAAGCGAGTAGGTACAGCAAAGTATAAGGAGTTTGGCACATGTCACATTTAATTAATGATAGAAATGCTCAATTTGACAGAAGTATCGGTTAATAAAAAATTAAGTATGTATACACATATACCTGTAAAAGGGATCGTTAAAATCTCAAGAGTGTCTATTTTACACCAATTTTTTGAATATTTCTTATATACCCCAGCATGGAAAACTTCCTTTTCAATCTCATCCTGTTACTTCTTTTTTTCAATGTTTATTTATTTATTTTGAGAGAGGGAGAGAGAGTGAGGGAGTGAGGGAGGGGCAGAGAGAGAGAGAGGGAGAGAGAGAATCCTAAGCAGGCTCTATGCTCAGCACAGAGCCCCATGCATCACTCAGTCCCACAACCATGAGATCTTGACCAGAGCCAAAATCAAGGGTTGGATGCTTAACTGACTGAACTATCCATGTGCCCCTCATCCTGTTACTTCTAAGGCAGGATATTATTATTTTCCTTCTGAGTTATTTGGATAATCCTTTTACTATTTCCTCTCCTTTCCAGTTCTGTTTACCCTCGAAATCATTTGCATCCTGTAGACTAGTGTGTTTTCAAACCACTAGTTCCCCAAGTTGAGGAAACACTGTCTACTATCCCCCTTTGGGACATTTATGGAGTATCAAAAGTCTCTGAAGGCCCTGGAGACCCTGCAGCTTGGAAATAATGCTTGCTTGGCTGTGTTTAACTTAGTGTTTCCCAAATATATTTGACTATGGGATTTTTTTTAATTTCTTTTTATTTTTCCAAGTAAGATTTTTAATACCCAAGAAACTAACTTTGGAATTTACTGGATACAATAAATATGCCACTTTATTTCTATGACTCGGATTAAAAAAGAAAATTTTCTATTTTCCTATTTCTTATAGAATCGAGGCCAAAGGCATATGTTTTTTACTCAAACATCCAGAATCTAACACAAATGTGCCTTTTAAATCTAATCTTGGCCCTTTATGAATCTTACCAGCTCTTCCCCTGGAAATGTGGCATTTAGAGTGGCTACTTTGATACAGCTGATTACTAACACCCACACCATTTTAACTGAATGTCTTTGATGTGGTTATTTTGAAATAAATAAGTAAAAAACCAAACTTTCAACTCTTTGAATTCTGGAAAACATGTATTTTTACCTCACTTTCAGCCTCACTCCATCTATAAACTCTACCACTTTATGATCAACCCAAGGCAGATAATGAGATGACATGGAGGCCAGATATATGAGGCAAGAAATGGACTGAAGAATGAACTGGTTTGTGAGAAATGTCTAGCAGACAAATCACATATCATCAGGAGTCATGTCACCAACCTTGTTTATCTCAGAAAGACCATTGATCAATATAAGCTAAGTGTTTCCTTATTATCTCCATATTAACATATACCTTGTACGGCCTGACTCTTGGTCTTTTATTCCTCACTTAGAAATATCATTTCCAAATGGGAATAGATAGACCAACTAGCTTAGTGATAGTACTTTTCCTATTTATATCTATGGGAAATTGCTTTTGGTAAACCCCCTTATTTGACCAATGCTATTTCATTGAGAATATTTATCTGAAAGAAAAGTGGCATTATTGGGAAACACAGCAGAGAGTTGGGTCATGGTATGATTACTTATCTCAGCATCAAATTGTACAAAAAATTCTCAGTAACATTTTTGTTATTTCCCTTAATAATCAATGGCATACATACAATGTATTTTATTTTGCTAAATATTTTTACTATGATGAAAAATCATCAGGCATTAAACTCTTAAAATGCTAACCTGGTATTGGTTGTTTTCTGGCTTTAAAGAAGTGATGCTCACTGAGCAGCAGGAATGGGGGTAAGAAAGAAGTTAACATCTGAGATACACGTTGTAGCATGACTTCCTTTCTAATAAAAACATACTGGGATGCCTGGGTGGCTCAGTTGGTTAAGTGTCCCACTCTTGGTTTCAGCTCAGATCATGATCTCACGGTTTGTGAGTTTGAGTCCCATGTTGAGCTCTGTGCTGACATTCAGAGCCTGCTTGGGATTCTCCCTCTCCCTCTCTCTCTCTCTCTCTCTCTCTCTCTCTCTCTGCCCTTCCCATACTCACTCTCTCTGTCTCTCTCTCTCAAAAATAAAAATAAATAAACTTAAAAATAAACATACACATGGAGCAGATGGATCTATGTTGTAAAACTTTTATTTTAGAGGCTTCTCTGGGCTTTGTCACATCGAGGAGAAACACAAATCCAACTCCAGTAGCTTTGAAAAAAATCATACAACTCTGTACTGGAGTACCTTGAAGAGGTGAAGAAGCAGGGAAAATACATCACAGAAAGCACTCCAAATGTCCTAATCAGTTCTATTTATCCCTCCAAACCCTCAAAAATCCTCTTTGCAGGACAGCTGTTATTCCCTCAACCTCTTTGTTTCTCTCTGAACACTGGCCCTCTTTCCCTCTTTGCCTTCCTGATAAATGCTTTCCTTTCATGACTTACCACATCACCTTTCTTATATAAATCAATCCACGTCTTTTTTTTCCTCCCATTCTTCTCTATCAGAGACAGAGATATTAAAGATACCTCTCCAATGGGAGGTAACTCCCATTATCTGATCAACACAACGAGATCCAAGAACATGAACAGAGAAAATGCCTTCCTTTGCAGGCAGAAGAAAAGAAAAGCCTATGAATACTTGCCATCTGGTATGTTCATCACTGTCGCATCTATTTTTCCAGAACCGTTTTTGATATAAATGCATCAAAAAAAAAAACAAAATAAAACAAAACAAAACTGCAGCATCCAAATGGCCATATGAAAATGCTTTACCTCCTGCTATCCTTAATGCACCTTGTACGCCAGCCAATTACTTTCAAATATTTATTCCGTTACATTTGATCTTGAGTTCAATTATTGTGGGTCCTGCCAATCCATAGCCACTTCAAGCTACTATAATTTCATTCATTCATTCAAAAGATAGCTGCTGAAGCCATATGATTGCCAGGGATGTGGGGAGAGGAGATGCAACCAATAGACAGTAGTCTAGCTTTTAAGATAATTTACATTCCATCCAAGTGGAGTGGGAAAATAGAAGACAAACACATTCAAGTAAGCAAACTAACAAGAAAATGTCAAATAGAGTGAAGTGTTAAAATTTAAAATTAAAATAGTTTTATTTGATGGCAGCGAATAAGCTGCTTTTGATGTGCGACCTCTCTGAGATCTGAATGACAGAAAAGAACCAGTCATGAGTTCAGGGGAGTGCATCAGAGAAAAGGAATGCTAGTGTGACTAGGCAGGAGTGTGTTGAGTGTGTTTGGGGAACAGAAAGGAAGCTTTAGAATGTCTGGGAACAAGGCATGCATAAGGCTAGGCTAGAAGGCAAATGACAGGTCATGAAAGGCTTTTTAAGACACAGTCAGAAGTTTGGATTTTATCCCAAGCATAAGGAGAAGCTACTGAAGAGTTTTGAACTAGGAATTTGCTTGAGCTCTTTTATATATTTTAAGCATCTTCAAAATACTTTTCTAGATATAGGAATTATATCCATTCTTCAAAGTTCAAATCAAGTGTCCCACCTCTATCATTTATCCTCATAAAAACTGACCAAAATGTTCCTCCTTGTTATAAATTCTGTTAGAACACTAAATTTGGGGACCAGGTAGACTTGAAGGCCAAGTTTAAAACTATGCAGCTTTGGGTCCAAATCCTAACTCTACCACTGAGACTAAATGGTGTTTAGAAATCCAAAGAAACTTTCTGAGTGGCAGCTCAATTATCTCTAAAAGCGAGATAATAATGCTTGCCTTCCAAAGATGTTACAAGGGTTAAATGACATAATTTACAGAAAGTACTTAGCACACTGTGTAGAACATACTAAGAGATTTTAAAAGAGTAGTTTCCTTAATCCCACCCATTCCCATTCATTCAATACATTTCTTCTGAGTTCCCAGTGGAATGGAATAGAAACTGTGAGAGGTCACCAAGATCAATCACATTCAGGCTTGACCTTCAAGGAGTCTTCAATCCTTCACCTAATAAAGGAGAGAAACATGCAGGCAATGTCTATAATACGATGGCATAAAGTGATAAGTACTATAAGTGAGGAAGAGATAACTTTTGTTTAAACCACAAAAAGAAAGTATTCTCTTTCTTTTTCTTGTTCCTTCCATCCTTCCCTTCCTGCCTCCCTCCCAGCTTCTCACTGCCAAAGTTGTGCTTCTTTTTGCAAGCTGCCTTCATCATACTGGAAAGTAAATGGCTTCTTCAAGTGTGGTTGGGCCTAATGGCCTCAACTAACTCCTGCTTATGTAAGACCAATAGTAAATCATTATATCAGAAAAGTCTTAGAACTCCAGGGAAGGTTTGATTGGCCAAATTAGAATTACTGACCCATTCTAAACCTATTGCTGAGATTGAAAAGACAGGCTACTTTAAAAAAATTCAGGTGTAAAAACACTTACACAGGGTGGAGGTGGGGATATTGTGTGTGATAAACCATACCTGAACCACTAGGCATGGGGTATGCAGTGCGTTGAACTGTGTCCCTCCACAAAAGATATGCCCAAGTGCTAATCGCAGGTACCCATGAATTTAACCTTATTTGGAAATAGGAACTTTGCAGATGTAATGTTAATGATTTCAAGAAGAGATCATCTTGAATTTAAATGGGATAAAGTGGAGGGATATTGAGACACAGGGAGGAAGGCCAGGTGAAGACAGAGGCAGAGACTGAAGTAACGTCCTCACAAGCTAAAGAACACCAAGAACCACCAGAAGAAGCCAGAAGAAGCAAGGAAGGAGTATGGCCCTGATGGCACCTTAAGTTTAGAGCTGTGGCTTCCAGAACTTTGAGAAAATAAATTTCTGTTGTTTCAGCCACCCAGTCTGCAGCACATTGTTATGGCAGTCCAAGCAAACTAATGCAACTTGTATTACTGTTGCTACAACTACTTCCAATAACTGAAATTTTTGTGTTTATGCAGTATCAGGCACTGATCTAAGGGCATTACATATGTTAACCCATTTAATACTAACACAGACCCCATAAAGTAAGCACTATCACTAGCCCCGTTTTATAGATAGATCAAACTGCAGTAGAACCAAGTTAAGTGACTTGCTCACATGAATAGGGACTTGAGAATATGGGTTCGGATGTAGCCAGTCTAGGTCTAGAGCTCTCAACATCTGCACACCATCATCTACCAAAGCCAAAGCACAACTGGGCCACAGGGCTTAAAACACAAAAGTTATACCCTGTCTTATGTTTTTCATGTGGTCTAATGGCCTCTCCTCCCTGTCACTATATATCTGTGGGATGTTCTTTCCCTACAGGTCAGGTACCTTGGGAAGGAAAGTTATTGCCTCGTTAACCTGCTCCTCAAAATTTTTATTTCCTTTTTCATGTCCCAGAATGTAAAAGTTACTATTACCTCCATCGAAAAATAGGGCTTTGGCTACTGTATCTGTGAAATAATTCACTGAAACCCCACCAGATTTAGAAGTAGTTTTGCATATGTGATTCTTACTGTTCATCCTTTATTTTCCCACACATCGTGTTCTTGCCAACTTCAAAGTGTGGAGGTCAATTTAAATTCTCTTTCAGGCTGAGGCTGCACCCATTCTTCCCCATGCACTGTTTCTTTCTTTTTCTTTTTGCTTCTTTTCAAGACTGAAAATGCTGAAAACACATGTATTATTAAGCTCCTCCTTGCACTTAAAAGTGTGCTGAGTCCTGGATTAACCAAAGAGAGCATTGCTGCCCTATACGAACTGTAAATATATGAGAGAATCATCTGTTAGATACAATCTAAAAGACATACGTATCCAAATAAGTGCAAACAGATTCATCTATGTACTAAAAGGTCAAACGGGCCGTCTATCAAAGATATTGCATTGTTAGTGGGATCACTACTTTCCATTTTAAATGGAAGCTAAACTCTATTGGTGCATAAGTTGTTTTGAAATGAGAATGTGCCCTTTCTTGTTTATTCCAGAGGCAGCAGTTTTATGAGTTCTGCTGTAACACTATATTTTTGCAAGGGACAATTATGACCATAAAGGGAATTGTGTGGTAAAAACTACAGAATCTGCCAGTAGGCAAGAAGATGACCTTTTCACTCAGCTGGCTTGCCAAATTTGAGCAGGTTCTTAGCATTTGGGAGAGATTTATGGCCACTAAAGGAAGCCTGACTGCAAAGTCTTTATTTCTTAAAAGAAGAAGAAGAAGACGACGAAGACGAAGAAGAAGAAGAAGAAAAATAAAGAAAAATCTATGTGCAAACAGTAACAACTTGTGATTCATATTGGTTCAAGAACTCTATTCACTAACATTTTTCTCCTGGGCATTGAGACTTGGAATTTCTTCTACTCTATAATCCATGCCCTACCCCTCCATTCAAGGATATTTCCTCCTCTAAATCCCTCAAGAGTATACCCATTTAGTGATTGTCTACATACACACGTGGAAAAGTTAAATTTGCAAGAGCAGAATTTCCCAGGAGAAACCTGTACTTCAGACTAGAAGGAATAAGCCTAGAAATTTCCAAGTTGGCTTAGCAAGAAGCTTTTGGGAATATATCATAAATAACTCAGTTCATCCTGATAAACAGGAAGAAAGAACATTGGGGGACTATTCCAGGTGAAGGAAGGGCCTATATTATGCATCAACCTGGCCTGAAGCAGGAATTGGTTATGTGGACAATAAACACAAGTTGATCTCTTTGCTAATAAAAGGGGTTAAAGACCACGATGTAATATAACATAACTAGGATATCAATAAAAGTAAATTCCAAAATAATCAAAAATTCAATTCGTTAAATATTAAAAAGATAATTGATTAAAATGTGTACATTGAAGACAACTTTGGAATGATAGATATTTCATAAGTAACAAAATGCTATCATTTCAAGAAAGAAGGACTACTACTTATTAAAAATTAAAGGTTTCCAATAGCTATTTTTTCCTAAATGAAGTGTAAAAACTAACTTAAAAAAATGTTTATAAAGACACCCAGATGGCTAACAGACACATGAAAAGATGCTCAACATTACTCACCATCCGGGAAATACAAATCAAATTTAGTCAGAATGGCTAAAATTAACAACAAAAGAAACAACAGGTGTTGGCAAAGATGTGGAGAAAGGGGACCCTTTTGCACTATTGGTGGGAATGCAAACTGGGGCAGCCACTCTGGAGAACAGTATAGAGGTTCCTCAAGAAACTAAAACTAGAACTATCTTATGATCCAGCAACTGCACTATTAACTACCCAAAGGATACAAAAACAGATTCAAAGGGGTACCTACACCTCCATCTTTATAGAACCACTATCAACAATAGCCAAATCATGGAAACTGCCCAAAAGTCCATCAACTAACAAATGGAAAACAAAGATGTGGAATATATACACAACGGAATATTACTCAGCCATCAAAAAGAATGAAATATTGCCATTTGCAATGACATGGATGGAGCTAGAATGTACTATGCTAAGCAAAATAAGTAGTCAGAGAAAGATAAATACCATATAATTTCACTCATATGTGGAAGTTAAGAAACAAAACAGATGAACATACGGGGAGGGGGAAGGAAGAGAAGAGAGGGAAACAAACCACACAGGACTCTTAATGATAGAGAACAAGCTGAGGGTTGATGGAGGGAGGTGGGTCAGGGGATGGGCTAGACGGGTGATGGATAGGAAGGAGGGCACTTGTTGTGATGAGCGCTTGGTGTTGTATGTAAGTGATGAATCACTGAATCCTACTCCTGAAACCATTATTGCACTATATGTTAACTAAATTTTAAATTAAAAAAAGGGAAAATTGCAGCATATTTTTAAATATAAGTTTAAATTTAAATTTAGATTTTTAAAGAATTTACAAAATAATAGTAAGAAAGAAACAAATAGTCCAGTAAAAATACTACACAGAGGATATAACCAAGTATTATGTGTTGAGCTGGGGCCTAACCCAATATCTAGTGTCCTTATAAAAAAAGGGAAATTTGGGCTCAAAGACAGGTAGGTTAGATGGCCATTGAATTAGGTAGAGATTGGACTTACTGCTGCCACAAACCAAGAAATGCCAGGAGATATCTGAAGCTGGAAAAGGCAAGAAAGGATCCTATCTGAGAGGCTTCAGAGGAGTGTGGCCCTTCCAGCACTTGATTTCAGATTCCTTGCCTCCAGAACTGTGAGAAAATTAATTTCTGTTGTTTTAAAACACACATCAAGCAACTGACATAAAAACAAGCAAATGGCCAACAAATATTAAAAGTCAGTTTGAGCATCTTTTCTTGAATTATTGGCCACTAGTAATTTTGTCTCTATCTTTGCTTCCATATATCACATTTTCCATGGAGCAGCGAAAATGTTCTTTTTAAAATTTACATTAGATTAAATCAGACACCTGCTAAAAAACAACCTATATCTGTTATATTAGGATCAATTTGGTTGCAAATAACAACAAACCGAAAAAGCAGAGGCTAAAGCAAATAATGTTACTCAGGGACCAAGATGGAGGAACAGCATGAAAGCTTATTTTGCATCTCACATCCATGAAATACGGCCAGATCAACACTAAACCATCATGCACACCTAGAAAACTGATCTGAGGATTAACACAACAATCTGCACAACCTGAACCACAGAACTCAGCAGGTATGTGGTGCGGAGAGGTGAACTGGGGGGAGAGAGAAGCCAAAGAGGGCAGGAAGCTGTTTTTGTTTGAGGAGAGAGGACGGTGGGGGGGGAAGTTCAGGAAAAGCACCCCCACCACGAAAAGTAGCTGGAGAGAAAGTGGAAAAGTGGAAACAGCCACAGGGACTGAAAAAAAAAGGAGGGGGAGAGGGTTTAAATTCCATTAAGACTCTATAAACAGGGGGAGCACAGAGTCTGAAACTCTACAGCTGGATACCTGGCAGTGCTCCTGACAAGGACGAATCCCCAAGAGCAGAGTGGAGTCCGGGGGATCTTCGGGTCACTTGGGGAGAGGTGGTTCCCCTGCTGGGAGGACATTTGGCAGCCACCCCAGCAGACCCCAGTGGTCCCAGCAGACCCCACAGAACAACCACATTCACTGATGCTGGAACAAGGTGGTAAAGGGTGAAGCCTGGTGCCAGTTGTGTGTTGCGGTTTTCCACAATCCTTGAAACGCTGCTGCTACACTATCCCGTGAACTTTTTCTGGGGTGGGCTAGTACCCAGCAACAGTCTCTGGGCATTGGCAGGAGCACGGTCCTGTGAATATTCCTGGGTGCAGCCAGCACCCAGCCAGTGCTTGGTGAGACCCTCTCCCAGAAGGTCTGAGCAAGTCAAAGCCTCAGTCCCTCAGAAGTGAGGGGTTGGGAAACATAGCTGCATCTGAGATAAAACTCAGGAGGGAGGTACTGCCTGGCAACCTGACAGCTTGGTTGCAGACAGTGTAAAAGCAGGGAGTAGACGGAAGCCAGAGACAAAGGACGGGTGGGCAATTGCTGATCCGGGAGAACAGCGTTCGGATAGTAGACACTGGGTAGCTGGGCGATTTTCACCACTACCCCACTCCTGCCCACGCCCATACACACCTGTAAGCTCCACAACAATCCACCCCAGTGAGCTAAGCAGCGCCATCTAGTGGAGAACGGAGCCATTACACTAAGCCCCGCCTAACTGGGCCAATCTCCCTTTAAGAACACAAGTCTCTCTGCCTGCTTAGTTTATGGACTAGAAGGTACTTCATAGTTGACTTCTAAGGGAAAACGATGTGATTTCAATCATATTTCAGACTATTCTCTGGTCCATCTGTTCAATTTTGTTTTCTTTTTCATTTTTCTTTTTCCTGAATACAGAAAGAAAAACCTTATTTTTGCATTCAATTTTTATTAAAAATATTTTCTTTAACTTTTTTATTCTACTGTTTTTTTACTTTTTTGTAAATTTTTTAAATTCTATTTTACTTTTATCGTTTCATTTTATTCATTTTTATAAATTTTCAAACATTTTCCTCCCCCCCCCTTTTTTTCCTCTAATCTATCAAGCTCCTTGCAATATCAGACCAAAACACACCCAGGATCTACCATCATTTATTTGATTTTTGTGTATGTGTGGGTTTTTTTTAATTTTTCACTTTAATTTTTTTACCTTATTAATTCCTTTTATTTCTTCAAAATGACAAAATGAAGGAATTCACCCCAAAAGAAAGAGCAGGGAGAAACAACAGCCAGGGACTTAACCAACACTAATAGAAGCAAGATGTCTGAACCAGAATTTACAATCATGATAATTGACACAAAAACAGACACTCAGATCTATGGAACAGAATAGAGAACCCAGAAATGGACCCACAAACATATGGCCAACTAATCTTTGACAAAGCAGGAAAAAATATTCAATGGAATAAAGACAGTCTCTTCAGCAAGTGGTGCTGGGAAACCTGGACAGTGACACGCAGAAGAATGAACCTGGACCACTTTCTTAACACCATACACAAAAATAAACTCAAAATCGATGAAAGACCTAAATGTAAGACAGGAAGCCATCAAAATCCTCAAGGAGAAAGCAGGCAAAAACCTCTTTGATCTTGGCCACAGCAACTTCTTACTCAACATGTTTCTGGAGGCAAGGGAACCAAAAACAAAAATGAACTATTCGGACCTCATCAAATTAAAAAGCTTCTGCACAGAGAAGGAAACAATCAGCAAAACTAAAAGCCAACTGACAGAATGGGAGAAGATATTTGCAAACAACATCAGATAAATGGTTAGTATCCAAAATCTACAAAGAACTGATCAAACTCAACACCCTTAAAAACAAATAATCCAGTGAAGAAATGGGCAAAAGACATGAATAGACACTTCTCCAAAGAAGACATCCAGATGGCCAACCAACACATGAAAAAATGCTCAACATCACTCATCATCAGGGAAATACAAATCAAAACCACAATGAGATACCACCTCACACCTGTCAGAATGGCTAACATTAATAACTCAGGCAACAACAGGTGTTGGTGAGGATGAGGAGAAAGAGGATCTCTTTTGCACTGCTGGTGGGAATGCAAACTGGTGCAGCCACTCTGGAAAACAGTATGGAGGTTCCTCAAAAAATTGAAAATAGAACTACCCTACAACCCAGCAATTGCACTACTAGCTATTTATCCAAGAGATACAGGTATGCTGTTTCAAAGGGGCACATGCACCCCAATGTTTATAGCAGCACTATCAACAATAGCCAAATTATGGCAAGAGCCCAAATGTCCATCGATGGATGAATGGATAAAGATGTGGTATATATGTACAATGGAGTATTACTCAGCAATCAAAAAGAATGAAATCTTGCCATTTGCAACTACATGGATGGCACTAGAGGGTATTATGCTAACTGAAATTAGTATGAGAAAGACAAATATCATATGATTTCACTCATATGAGGACTTTAAGAGACAAAACAGATGAACATAAGGGAAGGAAAGCAAAAATAATATAAAATCAGGGAGGGGGACAAAACATATCTCTTAAACATGGAGAATAAACAGAGGGTTACTGGAGTGGCTGTGGAAGGGGGGAGTGGACTAAATGGGTAAAGGCATCTACTCCTGAAATCATTTGTTGCACTATATGCTAACTAACTTGGATGTAAATTTTAAAAATAAAGTAAATTAAAAAAAAAATAATGTTACTTAATAGGAGACAAGACTTATGTAGGTCAGGGACTTGACAGTGTCAGGAAGGGCTCAGTTGATTTAAATCCATGAATCTACTTCTGCAGTCTCAGTTTAATATGACACTATTTCCCTTCTTCCTTACCTCCCCCAACTTTGAATTGTATACTATTAAACTATGCCGCTAGCTATCCCTCCATATTGCAGTCACCCACAGACCCTCACTGTAACTCTCTAAATATTTTAGCTCTTGAATCATGATCACTTTCACCAATGCCACTCCTGCCATAATTCTGGGTAACTTAATTATCTATTCATCTGATCTTTCCAATCCCTTGGCCTCTCAGTTCCTTGACCTCCCCTCCAACAAGTTGATCTTATAGTGTACTTTGGTGACTTGATCCCATGGCTTATTCCTTAGACTTCAACATTACTAATAATTACATCCAATTTGTAAACCAAGTTTCAGTCATCCAGTCCCTGAAGACAATTTCCAATTATTCCATTTTAGTGTCTCTTTTCCAGGGGACTTTAATGCATTAAAGTTACTTTTTGCTGTCCCTCAATTCCCTCAGTTCCTGACTTCCATCGTTGTTAAACTTAAATTCCACAGTCTTTCATTATAACCACACTCAAGTAAATTCATGATCTCCAACATTAAATGGCTTAGTGTTTCCTAATAACCCTGCATTTCCCTGCTCTGTTCAGTTTCCCATATTTCACATTTTTACACTCTTCTCCAATGAACGTCCCTATTACCATCCACTTCTCCCATGAGTTCAACTGGGTGACTGTCAAATAGGATCACAAATTTAACATGTCTAAAACTGAACACTTCATCTACCATTGAAACTCTGCTCAACTACCAAATTTCCATCACGATGGAGGGCAACTCCACTCTCCCCCTTTCAGTAAGCCAAATATTTGTTGGATAAATACATTAAAATATTTTTTGGCTTCTTTATAAGCACATGGCTTGAAGATAGCCACCATAGTGTCTGACATCATCAGAATATTCAAAGCCAGGAAACAATGCTGAAAGAACACATGGTGCATATCTTGTTTTTTTTGTTTTGTTTTGTTTTGTTTTGTTTTGTTTTATCTAGGAACAAAAGCATTTACTAACGTGCCCCTCCACAGCTCACTTCCCCATATACATTATTGGCTAGAACTAGTTGGCATTTCCAACCCTAGATGCAATGAAGATTTAGAAATTGAGAATTAAATGTCTAGAACTTGTTCGGACCTGTTGCAATTCATCCCTTTGTCCTGGGCACCTTTCTTATCATATCTTTCCATCCTCAACTTTAATGTGCCAGTTACTAAATTTGAGTTCTGATCACTTTTGTCTTGCCCCCACATGTTTGTTTGCCATAGCCACAGTGTTTTCCCTTTTTGTTTCACAAATAAAATTCATACTTGAGTAACACATTTTGCACTAGCACTTCCCTCTTTCTGGTAGTTTTTCCTTCTTTCTTCCTATGACTGGCTCCTTCTTGTTTTTTTAAATCTTAGCTTAAAAATCAGTCTCTCAAGTAAGCATTTCCAGTCTAACCAAAATAAAATTGCCAACTATTCAATGTCTGTCACATAACTCTGTTTTAACTTCCTGCATAGTTTTACCACCTTATTGTGTTTGTTATTGGTTTATATCTAGCTCTCCCACTCCAATCCCATCCCATCCTGGAGCTGGAATGAACATACTTGAGAGTTGTAACTTTGCAGATATGATGTATAATCTATTCAGATAATGCAGAAAGAAATTTTTTAGCTATACAACAGATTCTGAGTTAATATTTATTGAATAAAATGTATTGAAACAATAATATACAATTTCTTACCTAAGATATGGATACACATAAAAATATCGAAACCCATTATTACCAAATGTATAAGGAAATAGAAAGTATCCACTGTTGGTGGTAGTACAAATTGATACAATATGTATAGAGGGTAACATAAAAAAAAACACACATATAATTGTACTATTTCAAAATAATAAACTTCTTTAATCAAAAGATATTATTAGGAGAAAGTAAAGGTATGTCATAGAGTGTAAAAGGTATCTTTTTAAATGTTTATTTGTTTTTGAGAGAGATAGAGCATGAGCAGGGGAGGGGCAGAGAGAGAATGGGAGACACAGAATTCCAAGTAGGCTCCAGGCTCTGAGCTGTTAGCACAGAGCCCCATATGGTGCTCAAACCCACAAACCACAAGATCATGACCTGAGCTGAAGTTGGATACTCAACCTACTGAGCTAACCAGGCATGCCTGGAAAAGGTATTTGTAACACATATATTTGTTCGCCAAAGATTTGTATCCTGAATCTGTAACAAAATCTAACAAATCAGTTAATACATAAATAAATGGTTATGAAACTTTAACTGCCAGCTAGAATTAATTCCAATATAGAGGAGGTAAGAAAATCCAGAGTATCTGCAAGCCACCTCAATTAAAAATTACAGGATAATGTAGCCCATAATCATGAAAAAAAAAGTCAACAAAAGCATACAAGCAGATGTCCCAGGTGCAGAAATTAGCAGAAAAGGACTTTGAAAGAACTATAATAGATATGTTAAAGGATTTATAGCAAAAGATGGCAGAATGAGTGAACAAATAAAGAATCCCAGTAGAAACTTGGAAAATCTAGAAAAAGAACATAGTGGCATATTAGAACTAAAACAAGCTCTATCTTGGAGGACTTTGGCTATATCTTCTGTGATGAAGTAACAAAGGACCAGATTTAACCCCTACTTTAAGGAAGTAAGACACCAGACAAAATATGTAAATTAATGTTTTTCAGACCTTCAATAATAGATATCACAAGACAGTGAGCATAGACAGATAAGAATATCAAAATCCATTATTACCAAGTGTGTAAGGAAATAGAAAGTGTCCACTGTTTGTGGTAATAAATGGAAACAATGAGATGAGACCATTGTCTCAGGGGACTAGCATTTCCAGGCCACTGCCCAGGGAAGGGAACCATAAACATATCCTGGTCCTCTTCATGAACTGAGGAGACATTATTGAGAACTCAAGAAGAAAAAGGCAGCCAAACTATGCAGAAAGAGTGTTAGAGAGAGGGGTACTGCACAGAAAGAACTTGGGAAAGCTGGAGAGTATTCTCCATGAGTCCTCAGCTGAGTACTCATCATACAAGGGTGAGAAAAGAATCACAGGAAAAGAACTGAAGAAAGAATTCCTAGGGGTAACACGAATTTAGGTATAGCGCATGTCCCAGCAGACAGTGGCAAGCCTCATGATACATGCACCTGAGGAGTAGTATTGCTTCATTAGTGCGACAAGACTACAGACTACTCAAATCCAATCTAAAAAAGCTTAATCACAAGCCTTGAAAGGATCAGTCTGTTTCAAAATAATTTACCTATACCAGAATAAAACTGGAGTGTATAAAATACAAAATAATCCAGCACTCAGAACATTAAAATTCAAAATGTGTGGCATCCAATCAGAAATTAGCAGGCAGGCAAGTAAGCAGGAAAACATCATGTATAATGATGAGATAAGTCAATCAATAGGAATGACAGTAACAATAGAATCAAAAGACCAGGATATTTTGAAATAACTTAAACTATATTTGATGTGTCAAGAAATTAAAGGAAGTATGCAAGTAAGTAGAGGAAGCATGCATGAGTATGTTAAGCAGAGCCATGAAATATATTTTCTAAAAAATTGAACTTTAAGGGATTATATAAATTATGTCTATGATTAAAAATATACTTGATATGACTAACAGCATATTAAATACTATAGGATAAGACAGTGGAGAATGTGACAACATAGCAATAGAATAAAAAATGAAACACTGAGAGGGAAAAAAGCCTAAAATAAATGAATACATCATTGAGATTTGGGAGAACTTTAATGGGTCAGATATATGTATAATTGGAATTCTGAAACAGGGATAAGAGAACAGGAAAAAAAATTAAACAAAAATTTAAGGCATAACGGCCAAACCTTTCCAAAGTTGATGAAAACTATAAACTTAGAAATTCAAGAAGCTTGACAAACCCCAAACATGAGAAAACTATACTAAGGTACATCACAGTCGAATTGCTTAAAACTGGTGACAAAGAAAAAGATATTAAAATCAGTCAGAAACATAGCATAAAAGGGAATAAAAATAAAAATAATAGTAGACTCCTCCTAAGAATAGCTGCAAGCTAGAAGACAATGGAACAGTTTTTATCAACAATAACAACAAAAACTCTGGAATTCTATACCCAGAAAAAATATATTTAAAAGGCAATTATTCATATATATTTGAGGTCTTCTTTATTTCTTGTTAAACATTTTTAATTTCTGTAAGCACACCTCAGAAAAAATAGTTTTGAAAAGAGACTACATTAAAAAATTTTTTTACAGCTTATTTATTTATTTTGAGAGAAAGAGGGAAAACGGGGGAGGGACATAGAGCTGAGGAGAGAAAGAATCCCAAGCAGGCTCTGCACTATCAGCGTGAGATCATGACCTGAGCCAAAAGCAGGAGTCTGACGCTTAACTGACTGAGCCACCAGGTACCCACAAGACTACTTTTTTTAATGTTTTATTTTATTTTTGAAACAGAGAGAGACAGAGCATGAACGGGGGAGGGGCAGAGAGAGAGAGAGGGAGACACAGAATCTGAAGCAGGCTCCAGGCTCCGAGTTGTCAGCACAGAGCCTGATGTGGGGCTCAAACTCACGGACCATGAAATCACTACCTGAGCCAAAGTCGGATGCTTAACCGACTGAGCTACCCAGGCACCCAAGACTACTTTTTAACTTTGCATCATTTTTATCCATATATCTTAAGCTATATGCATTGC
Source organism: Leopardus geoffroyi (assembly GCF_018350155.1). NCBI lineage: Eukaryota > Metazoa > Chordata > Mammalia > Carnivora > Felidae > Leopardus > Leopardus geoffroyi. The sequence continues at coordinate 90,904,267 of NC_059328.1, forward strand.
TTTTATGGTAAAAACCCTAAACATTTAAAAAAAAAAAAACCATAATTTCAGTGAGTTTGGAATGGAATAAAACCCAGTTTTAAGAGACCAATGGTATGAATTGGATTGTACTAAATATCAAAAGGAATTATGCCTCACTTCAAGTCAAAACAGGTACCAGGGAATATTGCTAAAGACCGAAAAACTCAGATCCTCTAATCCAGAAAGTGAAACTCATGTTTGCTCCAAGAAGGGGGAACAAAAAACAGAAGTATTGCAGGATAGGTAAAATACTGCCATGTAAGTCTGCTGGCATAGACAGAGGTATGCTCTATTCCTGAACTGTGACTGAGACTTTCGTAAAATCCAACAATGTGCAAATCACTAAGCAAATGGATTTGACTTCCTATGCCACATTTGTCAACAATATAAGGGGTTATAAACAATGTGTTTTCAATGACCATTCAAAAAAAATTTCAATTGAAATATGAAGGGTAAGAAGAAAATCCTCCATTCTTTCACCTGTATGCAAAGTAAATACTAAAGGAAAAAAAATGATGAGAGAGAAAAATCTCAGTAAAGAAGACTTCCAGCATTCTTAGGTGCTGGTTTGCAACTTTGGAAGCTTCTCAGGTGTAATCTGAAACCAGCACCCACACACAGTGGTTAAGGAGATATTAAAGAGCAGGCCGCTCCAGATTGGTAGGTGGCAAGTTTAATAGACAAGGAAATTTACATGTGATGCTTGTCTTGGCCGGGCACAGTGGGTAAGTTATCTCTGTACTTGTCAGCCAAATTGTAAAAGTTTATACAAAGCCCTCACCGGGTTCAGTCACATATGTCATCCAGAGGGTCTCAACACCACATCACTATCTTAAGGCTATATCCTTGTGGAAGCTTCTGGGAGCAGGGAAGGCAAAGAAAACACACATTCCAAGGACAGCAGAGGGGGGTGAGAAGCCTCCTATTACCAAGTCTAGCTTGAAGTTCAGACCATGCTTATGTCCTTTCAATGACCTCCCCCAATATTAGGATGAAAAAAAAGGGGAGGACGATCTATTTCTTTAATTTATTTTAATTTATTTTTTTAAGTAGGCTCCATGACCAATGTGGGGCTTGAACCCACAACCCCCAAATCAAGAGTCACATGCTCTACTTACTGAGCAAGCCAGGTACCCAAAAGACAGGGATGATCTAAGCAAAATTGGAATTATGTGGTTTGGTAAAAATGCTGTCTTCCCCACTTGTCTATAGTCCCATAAGAGTAGAAAACATGTCTGTCTTCCTTGTCCTATCCTCATTGCCTAAGCACAATACCTGTACACAGTGAGAAGATAATTCTGAATCTATGAATTAACTCTTGGTACTATATGTTTGTCATTACACAAATAAGGGTGAGAAATTGGGGCTTAATATTTTAACACAAGTAGGCAAATATAGTTTTGTGCATAGTAACATAATTTGGAGCCATGGAACTGACAAATAACATGTGAATAGAATGAGAAATCTTAAGTAAATACTTTTTTTTTTTAATTTTTTTTCAACGTTTATTTATTTTTTGGGACAGAGAGAGACAGAGCATGAACGGGGGAGGGGCAGAGAGAGAGGGAGACACAGAATCGGAAACAGGCTCCAGGCTCTGAGCCATCAGCCCAGAGCCCGACGCGGGGCTCGAACTCACGGACCGCGAGATCGTGACCTGGCTGAAGTCGGACGCTTAACCGACTGCGCCACCCAGGCGCCCCTTAAGTAAATACTTCTTAATAGAAAGGGAAATGCCAGTATTTAACAAAAAGTGTGTGTGTGTGTGTGTGTGTGTGTGTGTGTGTGTGTATGTGTGTGACAAATCTAAGAATAAATCCTGGTGTTTGGAGAAGAGTGTTAGGATGATTCCTTATGGAGAAGCAAGAGAGGGGCAGCTCCTGGGTGACTCAGTTCTGAGTGTCCAACTCTTCATTTCAGCTCAGGTCATGATCCCAGGGCGTTGGATCCCGGAGCGTCAGGCTCTGTACTGATCATGGAGCCTCCTTAGGATTCTCTCTCTCTCTCTCTCTCTCTCTCTCTCTTTCTCTCTGTCCCTTTCCCCTCTCTCTCTCTCTCTCTCTCTCTAAAATAAAAGAGAGAGAAGAGAGAAACTATATTTTCCTAATCTATACTACAAAGGAGCAAAGAGGAAAGAATCAAGTGTGTGTGAAGAAAATAAAACACTCCTGAAGAATCATTTAACTTTTAAAAAAAATTTTTTTTCAACGTTTATTTATTTTTGGGATAGAGAGAGACAGAGCATGAACGGGGGAGGGGCAGAGAGAGAGGGAGACACAGAATCAGAAACAGGCTCCAGGCTCCGAGCCATCAGCCCAGAGCCCGTCGCGGGGCTTGAACTCAGGGACCGCGAGATTGTGACCTGGCTGAAGTCCGACGCTTAACCGACTGCGCCACCCAGGCGCCCCTCATTTAACTATTAACTGAAAGAAGAATAGGGGCGCCTGGGTGGCGCAGTCGGTTAAGCGTCCGACTTCAGCCAGGTCACGATCTCGCGGTCCGTGAGTTCGAGCCCCGCGTCGGGCTCTGGGCTGATGGCTCAGAGCCTGGAGCCAATTTCCGATTCTGTGTCTCCCTCTCTCTCTGCCCCTCTCCCGTTCATGCTCTGTCTCTCTCTGTCCCAAAAATAAATAAACGTTGAAAAAAAAAAATTTAAAAAAAAAAAAAAAAGAAAGAAGAATAAAGAAATTTTCTAGTTTTGATATATCTCTGATAATATCTATACTCATAAGAACAATACCAATTCTACACAAATTCTTCCAAAAAACACTTCTCAAGTCATCATGTGAGTTCCCAACTCACTAGATCTATACTAATATGAAAAAGACATGGCTATTATAAGAAAAGAAGTGTACAGACCAACATACTTCATAACATAGATTATTAGAAAATTGAATCCATAAAATCCACCATAAAAGTAAGTGTGCTTTATCCTAGGATCACAAGTTTGGTTCAGCAATTGAAATAAATAAATTTAAATAAATGATGAAATAAATAAATAAATAAATAAATAAATAAATAAATAAATAAATTTAAACAAATAATGAAAAGATGCTTCACATCATCAGTCATTAGGAGAATACAAATTAGACTCACAATGGCTAAAATAGAAAATATATTTCAGTGGCTAAAATGGAAAATAAATCTGATAATACCAACACCTGTTGAGGATACAGAGCAGCTGGAACTGTCACCACATTAATAGTGGTAATGTAAAGTGTACTCACTTTTGAAAATACATTAATAGTTTTTATAAAGTTAAACCTATGCTTACATGCAACCATATAATCCCTACCCTCTGGTATTTAACCAAGAGGGAAAACATATGGCCACGCAAAAGCATTTGCAAATGTTTATAGTACCTTTATTATAATCACCCCAAACTGGAAATATTCCAAATGCTCATTATCTGGTAATAGAGAAATAACTGTGCTACATACATGAAATGGAATACTGGTCAGCAGTAAAAAGGACTCAACTCCTTTCACTCAAGTGAAAGAAAACAGACACAAAAGGCTGCATACTGTGTGATTCCATTTATATGGCATTCTGGAAAAAACAAAATCATAGGGACAGGAGACAGATCAGTTTGCCAGGGGCTATAGAAGCTGGAAGACACTGATTAGAAAGTATCAAGAGGGGGGTGCCTGGGCAGCTCAGCTGGTTAACTGTTCAACTCTTGATTTTGGCTTAGGTCATGATCTCACAGTTTGTGAGGTTCTAGCTGCACGTCAGGCTCCGTGCTGACAGTGTGGACCCTGCTTGGGATTCTCTCTCTCCGCTTCTCTGCCCTCCTCTGCTCTCTCTCTCTCTCTCTCTCTCAAAAATAAATGAATAGACTTGAAAAAAAAAAAAAAAAAGAAAGAAAGTATCGAAAGGGAACATTTCGGGATGAGGGATGGAAAAGTCCCGTATCTGAATTGTGATGTTGGCACAGAAATGTATGCATTTGCCAAAACTCAAAGAACTTTATATCTAAAAAGGTGAAGTATACTGTGTGGGAATTATTCTACTTATCTATTGTTCCCTGCCAAAGTATCCCCAAACGTAGTAGCTGACAACAATAAGCACTTACTATCTCATGATTTCTGTTTATCAGAAATCCAGGCTTAGTTTTGCTGGGCGCCTGTGGCTCAGTCTGTCACAAGGCTGCAGTCAAGTGGTGGGTTGGGATTACAGTCATCTCCGGGTTCAGTAGAGGTAGAATCCACTTCCAAGCCCACTCAGTGGGTGTTGGCAGAACTCAGTTCCTCACTGCCTGTTGACCAGGGATCTTCCTCAGTTCCTTGAGAGGTGGGTGTCTCCATAGTGTAGCTCACAGCACGACGGCTGGCTTCCCACAACATGACCAAGCAAGAGATCAAAAGAAGGCAGCCCAAGACAGAAGCCACCATAATTTTTAACCTTGGAAATGACAGTCCACCACTTTTGCCTTATTCTATTCATCAGAAATGAGTCACCACATCCAGCCTACACATGAAGGGAGGGAATCACGCAAACACGTGAATACCAGGGGATAGATCTTTGGGGGCTATTTTAGGATCTGCCCACTACACAAATTATACCCCAGTAAGCTTGACTTTTTTTTTTAATTTTTTTTAATGTTTATTTATTTTTGAGACAGAGAGAGACAGAGCATGAATGGGGGAGGATCAGAGAGAGGGAGACACAGAATCTGAAACAGGCTCCAGGCTCTGAGCTGTCAGCACAGAGCCGAACGCGGGGCTTCAACTCACAAACCGTGAGATCATGACCCGAGCCCAAGTCAGCTGCTCAACCGACTGAGCCACCCAGGTGCCCCTTGACTTTTTTTTTTAAGGAGAATTAGAAATAGGACTAATAGATAAGTATACAGTGAAGGGTACCTAAGGCAAGGAGTTTAAAATGAACCAGAACATGTTAACAACATAAGCCTAGCATGCATGCTTACAAATCAAGAGTGATGTCTCTATCACTTAAGAATGCAATGGGGAGGGGCGCCTGGGTGGCTCAGTCGGTTAAGTGCCGACTTTGGCTCAGGTCATGATCTCGCGGTTCGTGAGTTCAAGCCCCGAGTCAGGCTCTGTGCTGACGGCTCAGACCCTGGAGCCTGTTTCGGATTCTGTGTCTCCCTCTCTCTGACCCTCCCCATTCATGCTCTCTCTCTGTCTCAAAAATAAATAAACTTTAAAAAAAAAAAAAAGAATGCAATGGGGAGAATGTAAAGAAACAGGATTTTGTTGATTAGACACACATCTTGTTTAAGAATAAGACTTGAACTAAGGAATGAAGATACGGTTCAGGACTTAGAGAGACAAGAGATGGTGCCAGTTGTTAACACCGAGCTCTCTAGGAAAAACTTCCATCCAAAAAGCGAAGAGAAAAAAACAGAAACCTCGTTACAAAACTGTTGGTGAACAAATGAGAAATTGTCAAGGCCCAAATAAAGGATTTTTAAAGTTTACTGTGGGGTCTAATTCCCTCAGGATTGGCATGCAATGGGGACAGGAGCCAGGCAGATCATTACAGAGATCTGATCTGACAGCAATGTGTGTGAGGAAACCCTGAAAGGCTTTACTTAACCACAAGTTCAATATGTGCAATAGTGAAATTAATTTGCTTAAAAGGCCCATTCACTATTAGGCTGCTTTCAAAAGCTACCATGTCCAATCAAGGGACATTCCTGTCCACCTTCATGGGAAGATCATACAAGAATTAAATGATTTGGCATACATTTTCTCTGTCAGTGAGATCAATTTAACGTTTAACATTTAAATGGTATTAAACAAATTTTAATAGGTTATTAAAATCCAAATGTAAGGTGGATAAAGAGATTTAAATGGAACATGCAGCATGCACACAGGGCATAAAATATAAAAATGTATTTTTATCTATTAATATATTATGTTCATTACACTTCATATATGTGTTATAATAATATAATATAAATTCTATTTATTCAAAACTATAAAAATTTCAAATATTCTGCCCCATTGCCAAAAAACCTCAGATGCTTCCCTAAGGTCATGGATATTCAGGGAGAAGTACGAATTCTAGTTCATGTCATTTTGCAGACTGGGAAATGGAAAACAGTTACAACGGCAATGGTATTCTGCTGAGCCCACTCCTTTAAAGGCTGTAATGTGCATATAAAGCTGAAGGGGAAGTTTGTGATTTATTCCTCATATATATATATATATATATATATATATATATATATATATATCACTGGCAAGAGTAACTGTTTATTATCAGGTTTCTCTTTGTTCGAGTGTATTGGAATATGCCATTAATTTGGATGCCTTCTAATGGGTTAATAGAAGACTTTAATTTTCATGTATAGCTTCAATGAGCCATGGAGCCATTTGGCTCTGGAATGTGAGTCACTCTTGTTACTTTTTTTAGAATATAAAATCCAGGGGATTACGGGCCATATGTGTCTTGTTTACGATCCTTAGTAAAAAGCCTGCTCCATGGTAGGTATTCAATATTTATTTCAAAATTCAGTGATAGCACTTTTTCTATTCTTTAACTGTGACAATATGAATTCTTGTTAGTATATATGATCTTGTCTCAAGTGTTGCTATGTTAGACTTTTACCAAAAAAAAAAAAATTCCCAGAAAGCAAATAATTTTCTCATGTAATTATCCACAAACTGTGTAATTATCCACAGAGTCAACCCTGCCTTCTCAAACAATCTGGAGAAGCCTAGAGGGGTGGAAGTAACAATTATAGTGATTTTTCTGAAGATACAAAAGCTCCATTAAAAATATGCTGAGCAAATATGCATGAAGCCAGTTAACATAAAGCAGAGCTCACTCGTAGAAAAATTAAAGATGAAATTCAATCAAATTATAAATTAGAACCGAGAAACTATAACTGGAAGAAAATTGAGGTAATGGGCTAAATGGCTTAGTTCAGAACACTAATGATAAAAGAGTTCAAAACCTTTGGTAACTATTGAAACTCTGTAAAACTATTGATAACATATCAATAAAAAGAGCATTTATTTTCAGCCAGAGTTGATGCTGTATGACCACACAGATGTGTAGTATTGCAGCATATAACTTCTATACCTAAACATGACTGAGGAATCACTATTTACCAAGTGCAGAGTGATTTACATAGGGCATTCATTTCATCTTCTCAACACTCCCCTGTGCAAGACATTACAACCTCCTTTTTTCTTAAGTTTATTTATTTATTTTGAGAGAGAGAGCCACATGCGTGTGCATGAGCGGAAGAGGGGCAAAGAGAGAGAGGGAGGGAGCGAATCCCAAGCAGGCTCCATGCTGTCAGCACAGAGCCCAACATGGGGCTCAGTCTCACAAACCATGAGATTATGACCTGAGCCAAAATCAAGAGTCTGACACTTAACCTACCAAGCCACCCAGGTGCCCCTATAATCTCCAAATTACATACAGCGATTAAAGGGTATTCCCAAATTCATTCAGCCTGTAAACAGAACTAAGATTAAAACCACATCTGTTTCACTCCTAAACCCAATCCTTTGTCTTACTTAGCATCTCCACCTGAAATACCACTATCCAATTAATTCAATTATTTATATCAATATTTATTTGGAAAGTGGAAATTCTTGGTCTGATTTCACTTTTCCAAAATTATACTAAAGATTTAGTTATATGTAACCAAAGATTTAGGTAAAATGATGCTCACCGTGATATTGCTTAAAAAGTAAAACAAGATAACCAACAGAAAAATAAGCTCCCTAAAACTCTAAAAGAGGCAAGTAACTAAAATATTGTAGAATAAAAGAATACTTTCAAATATTAATGACATGGAAAGTGTTTACCAAGTATAAAATCTTAAGTGATTACAAGCACTAAGAAGTTCACAAAGTAGGACCATAGCAAATATAACTTTAATGTCTTTTTCCTTATGCACTGCATTTATGAAATTCTATTCAACATACGATTTTTTTTAGCATTTTTAAAAATTTATTTATTTATTTTGGTGGGGGGGAGTGGAAAGACAGAAAGAGGGAGAGAGAATTCTAACCAGGCTCCACACTGTCAGCACAGAGTTCAACATGAGGCTTACACTCACGAACTGTGAGATCATGACCTTTAAAATGTTGCTGTCTGAGGCACCTGGGTGGTTCAGTCTGTTGAGCATACGACTTTGGCTCAGGCCATGATCTCAGGGTTCATGGGTTTGAGGCCAAATTGGGCTCTGCTGACGCCTCAGAGCCTAGAGACTGCTTCAGATTCTGTGTCTCCCTCTCCCTCTGCCCTTCCTCCACTCCTGCTCGCTCCTCTCTCTCTTTCTCTCTCTCTCAAAATCAAATAAACATTTAAATAAATAAATAAATAAATAAATAAATAAATAAATAAATAAAATGTTGCTGTCTGAGTCTAAAGTTTACCTGGTTCCAATTCAACATATAAAATACACACTTCTTCCCCAGAAGATGATTTCAGTAACAGAAGAAATATAAATATAAAAACAATTCACAGTTTCAATATAAAACCAAGAAGGAGCCATCCACTGAGGAATAATCTGAAAATATAAAGGACACTGCACTGGATTAATGACAGAAACTTAGAGCAAAACAAACAAACAAACAAACGAACAAAAACAGCATGCAATTCCATTGGTCATAATAGGATAGCTTCTGAATTAAATGGAATTGCCTGTCAGGAATCTGGACCCAAGGTCTAGGTTCATCACTGCTGGAGGGAGTGAATAAACCAAGGAGTAGTCAGCAGCTAGTTCATTCCAGACAAGTATTCCATGTGCCTGGCTATGGTGTTTGTTCTCAGTGAACACTAGATAGATAGAGAGAGAGATAATATAAACATGTTCCTTGACAGAGTTTAAGAACAGACTTCTCAGCCAGAGAGAGAATTAAGGAAGTAACTCAGGTAACTCTAGCTCTGAGTATTTACACCATGGAATCAGAAAAAGCTGCAAAGCTTGTGCTTTCTACTTCCATAGAGCCCATTGTCAACTGTTTACCAGAACACAATACTGCTGCAAGGTAGGCTGGAAAATTAAGGCTTTTTTTTTTTCTTTTTCTTTTTCTTTTTCTTTCCTTCCTTCCATTCTTTCTTTCCTTCATTTCTTTCTTTTCTTTCTCTCTTTCTTTCTCTTTCTTTCTTTCTCCTTCTTTCCTTCCCTTCTTTCTTTCCTTCATTTCTTTCTTTCCTTCCTTTATCTTTTCTTTCTTTCTTTTTTTCTTTCCTTCTTTCTTTTTTTTGTTTTAGTTTTTGTTTTAGCTGAGCATATTACCATTCTATATTCTGTTGACAAAGAAGAGAAGGATGCAATGGTAGAAAACTAGCAGTAACTAATACATGGAAAGATGTTAATTTTAGTTTTCAGAAATTAAAAACCTGATTACTAAAATAATTCCAAATTTCTACATAGAGGAAGAGAAGGATGAAATGGTAGAAAACTAGCAGTAACTAATACATGGAAAGATGTTAATTTTAGTTTTCAGAAATTAAAAACCTGATTACTAAAATAATTCCAAATTTCTACATAGAGAATAAGTTCAAGAACAAATTAAATTTAAGATGGAATTCATAGTCTAGAAGATATACTTATTTTTTTCCAATATACAGTTCAAAATAAAAAATAATATAAAACTATAAAAAAGCTTCAAAAGACATAGAGGGTAGATTGGAAGGATCCAATACATATCTAATAGAAATTTCACAAGCAGTTCAAGTATACTACAAATAGGGAATATAAATAATGGAAAAGGAGAAAACATAAAATACTCAGTATAGAAAATGTTTCCTTAGAGACAAATCTAGGACAGGTCTTCATGTAATCTGGGACATCAAAGAATAAAAAGAAATTCAAATTATATTCAGAATAAAAAAAATAAGTTAGTTACATTAGATAGAAAAGCAGATGGTAAATACTGAACATTTGTTAAAGAATGAACCACAGACATGCTTTTAAGGATGGATGGAAGGGCAAACTGGGGGCAATTTGACATTTTCTACAAAACTGTTAAATGTGCATATCCTTTGAGTGATCAGTTGGTTTTCCAGGTTTTCCTTCATAAATATTGGTACAAATGTGCAGGGACATAGGTAAAAAAAAAAAAAAAAAAAACAGCTGAACCTTGTACAGTAGTGAAAACTAGAGTCAGTCTAGAGGTTTATCACTTAAGAATAATTACATACATTTTAATATTTTCAAATTATGGAAATCTACATAGGCAATCAAAATAATAAGTTATATGTCAACATACTAATATGGAAGGATTCTACTACATATTAAGTGAGGAGCAAATTACGGAACAATGGATAGAATTTGTATATTAGAGGAAGTCCAGAGGATACAAAGAAATTGTTCACAGCAATTAATCTTAGAATTGGTAAAAGAAGACTAGAACTTCCGCTCCTTATTTTATACTTTTGTTTTGTATTTGAGTTTCTCACAAACGGAATTTGGAATTTCTCACAAATTTGCCGTTACAAATTTTGTGTAAGTTGTACTAGAATACATTCATGAATAAAGACTAACTTTCCAAACATAAGAATAGTCCAAACATGCAGGGGAAGATATAATAATGAAGAGACTATACCTGTATGAATTATCATTTTCATGTTTAGGCAGAAATCATGATATTTACTTAATGTGGCTATATAAAAACTAAAACAAAACTTCAAAAACAGCTCCCTTATTAAAAAAAGAAAGAAAGAAAATGTGAAGTGTGTGGAAAACAACTACCATAAACTAAGATAAATGACAAAAAAATTGAAGTGACAAAATCATGTAGCATGTACAATAAAGTATTAATTATATGTACATGCAGTATTTTAAAATACAAAGTAGAAGACAGAGTTTAAATAGCTTGCCTAAAATTATATAGCCAAGAAAGTGAAGATATGACAAAATTGGAATTTTACTCAGGCAGCATCAGGGGGGCACACAGCTGGACTGCCCTGCTGCCCATGGATAACTGGCAAGTATTAGCCATCAGGCAGGACACAACAAGCCCTCTCAGGCCCTCCTAGTGGATGTTTAAGTCAGTTCAGAAATTCTGAAAGTTGTAAAATGTTTTAAATGCCTTCAAAATGTGACCTGTTAATCTCACTTATAGAAATCTACTCTAAAACAATTGGAGAAGTATTCAAAACAGTCTTATAATAACCATAACTGTGAACTTGTGCATACCACTAAAGTATCCAACAATAATGGACTGATTCAAGTAGTTAGGATTTATAGATAGACACAGATTCAGATATATAGAGAGAAAGCCACATAGAAGCATAGAAATTTGACTTTTGATATATTTTAAGAGATGAGAATACAGTATATTTCATATGCTTTCATTTATGAAAGAAAGTATATGTACATAGAAATGTGTCAGCAAATATACTGAATTCACCCCAGAAGATGTATTAAATGTCTAGTACAGAAGGGCAGCATCTTATAGCAATTACAAGCACCTATCCTGTAGCCAGATCACCTGAAGGAATCCTGAGGCTGCCACTTCTGGCTGTATGAACTTGGGTACATTATATATCCTCTCTCGGTGGAAAATAGTGCTGTGAAGAAAACTCATGGGGGTAAGGAGAATAGGGAGCCATGGGTGGGAACTAGTATTTTAGTAAGAGTAGTTATAGCAGGCTTCTTTAAAGTCTGAAGAAAACTGTAAGAAGTGAGGAGTAGAGATAAAGCTACTCAAGTAGCTAAGGAATAGAATTCCAATCAGAGGGAACTGCAAATGCAAACGCTTGAGGCTAGGGAAGTCCGCAGAATGTTCTAGAAGAAACAGGAAGCCAGCTTGAATAGCAGAGTGAATTACACCCAACTGTTCATAGTGGAATTCAGGGAAGCTAGTTTTCTCTTCATACTTGTTCAGATTTTTGCAACGAGCACGAAGTACTTTTACAAGTGAAAACAGCAAAAGTATTTATGTTTGGAAAAAGGAAAATAACAAGTTACTCTTTTTTGATTACTCTCTCCAGTGAATATTATGAGTGTTCCCTTTCTTAAAAATGTATGCTCATCCTTCCTAAGCAAAATTCAAAGCCATCTGCTTATTCAGGCTCTCTCGAGAAGGGTTGGAGTGAGGAGTCTATGCTCCTGATGCTGTTTGGGACAGTGCTATTTTAATGCTTTACTTTTTACCTTGCCTCTCCCCTCCAACCATGTTTGATTAGAAACCATTCTTAACTTTAAATGACTTTTCTTTTAATTGGCATTTCCCTCATGTGCCAAAAATAATGAGTATATATTTTAAAAGTAGAAAATGAATTTGATAAAATATTTTGCTTGGCTAGAAATGTTTTCAGTAGTTCATTAACTGCAAAATAATTCCCTACTGAATGCCAGAGATCCTGTGCAAGATGTTGCCTGGGGCTAAATAATATGTGTTCACCTTTTAATCACACTGACAGAGGGGAAATGGAAAGCAAGTGCACCGGTATTCAACGTGCAGTCTTTATTTTAATGGAGAGGAGCTGAAGCGTGAATAGTACAAAGTATCAGATAATACAAAAAGTGTTTATGGTTTTGTTGGGCTGTGAGTATAGCTTTTCTATATGGGTATTTCCAAAAATTTTAGCATTCACTCCCATTCAAGTAAGGAAACCATGTTGCAGAAACCTGATGTAAGCTGGTAGTGGCTCTCATTCCTGTTGTCTCTTTCTACCTGATCTTCAAGCTAGTGATTGACAGCGTTCCTTCCTTCCCAGACTATGTATTCATGATTTTCAAGAGCCGTGGCTTAAAAAAATGATAGCTTCTTCTGGCTCCATCTCTGCAGTCACGTTAAGTCACAACTTCACCCATACGGCAAGGACACCTGACCCTGTTAATTGAACCTTTGTACAATTTCACAGTTACACTGTAAGCAAGTCAAGGGCAAAAAATTGTGTAGTATTTACATTTCTTATCCTGAGCAACGAGCACATAGCACTTGGCAGGTAATAAATGTCTAATATTGGTTTGTTGAAATTAAAAGACATTTCTGAACCTCAGTAACTTTGTACTTTATATTGTAATAATAAAAGAGAAATATGCAGCTTTATTTCAATGGTACTTTTCTTCCTACTCTAGTTCTGATTTTCTGATTTTGTCCAGGTAAGGTCAGCAAGGACCCAGTATAATTGCAGAAATGTGTTTCTTTTTATTAGTGACTACCACTCCAGTCCAAATTTGTATTTCAGTTTTATGTCCTTAATATTTACAATTTTGTTTTTGAAAGATGAGGCTGAAAGTAATTACAATGAAAAATCATTAATTATTCTGAACTAATTAATATGGGTTTTGTTCAATGCTTGGCTATGACACTATTATGTAAACCTGAAGTATTAGGTTTTGTTTTGCTTGAGAAGAAGAAAATGTACCAAAGATTTAACAGGATTAAGTGGACTATTCATTATGTGTGCCGTTTCTACCGTCAAACCCACTCCCAAATTTACGGCAATGAATAATCCTCCTATGGACTCAACAAAAAACAGAGACAGAAATATTTAAGGCAGATTATCAGCACTGCTATTAACAATAATATATCACAGAACACGGTGGAGACCATGCTTCTTCTTGCCATTTCCTTCTCTTTTCCTACTTATAGTTCATTAAAACACCTTAGTGTGGCCTTTGAGTTTACTCCAATGCCTACTTCAGAGTTACTCTGTATATTTATTTTTATTCCTTGAAATCCTCACCCCTGCAAAAAACTACAAGGTACATTGTACAGGGATATAGGTACAGGTAGGGAAAATTATGAACAGCTTTGGTTGCATTACCGAGATTTTTTGTTCTTCCAGTATGCTCTGCAAACATAGGCCACTAGTCACTGCTACTAAATGCTATTTCTCTTTGCATGGTGCTATACTCTTCTGCCTTTTTTAAATGGGCCTTTATTTTTTACCATGTCTCAAACTCAATTTTTGAATTTCATTGCAGTGATTGGAAGATTTTGTAGTTCCTATTCTTTTATCAGGAACTTCTGTCCTGTATATGAACAAAAAAATCACCTCCATCCATGCAGAAGTCATGACCTCCTAACACTTGCCATCTTACACCACCTCTGGGTGCAGCAGCTCTGAACGTTACCTTTGAATCACTGCAGTCCCATATCAGACTGCACCCTGACATCCAATAAAACAGCAGTCGAATCTTTTTTTTTTTAATCTAGAACCTCATTCATCACCTGCTAGCAATTTAAAGTTTTAAAATGATACTATATTACATCTTTAGGAATCTTCTATTTATGACATTGCTTTCACTTCAATGTAGCTTTGTGGGTGGTGCGTCATAGCAGGAGCTGAAGCAGAAGAGAAAGTTCATTAAATAATCATTTCGTACTTTATAATATATGCTCCTAATAAACGCATTGAAAGATTTAAAATATTCCAGGGAGGATATATTTATAGAAGCAGTTTGAAATATGATTTGAGCAATTATAAAAATATATTTATCAAATGCAGACAACCAATCAGTGTATTTCAAGGGAAGCTACTTTCTTGAAGCTTTGACTTCACTTCTAATTCATTGTTATCACCTAAGTTCTAACATTTCATTTCTGCTGCAAACTCACCACCATTTACTTTGCCTCCAGTATATATTTATTTTATTTAAATACACATGTATATTTATAAAAATATATATTTGTATATTTTTGTTTGTTTTGTTTGTATATTTGTTTTGTATACTTTGTAGCAAACAGGTGAAAATTAAATTGAAAAATGTATTCAATAATGAAATAAATGACACAAGTTATTATACTGGATTGTCTTTTTTGAATTGATTAATTGGATAGCATAACATAATAATGATTAATCTATTTTCAAACACTTACGTCTAGTTTGTTTTTCCTTTTTCACCAACAAAGTTAATATGCATGTTAAAGAATGTTTGATAAGGTTGTACATAAAATATTTTGTTGTTGTTATTAGCAAAAACCTAGCTTTTAAGACTACCAGACCTTAGATCTAACACAGAGATATAACTCTCCTTGATATTATTGTTTTTGCTTTGGAAAGAATCTCTCATGTGGCCTCTCATATAACAGATGAAAGATAGTGAGTATCCATTGCCTTGGAGAAAGTTTTTACCAGGTTTTACGAGTTTTTGTTTCTGTTTTTTAACAAAAATTGCTTCACCCCAAATTTCTTGGTATGTAGAATTCAATTTTCTGGGTATAATGTAAAAAAAAAAAAATAGCAGAAGGCATGAAGATATAACCAGGAAGAAAATGATTAGGATCCTAATTTCTTCCTTTTTAGAGAGTGGAGCCCAGACAGATGATCTTGTCCAGTTCCAACCTACCATGTAGCTCTATAGGTGAAAAATGATGATGTGGGGGGTGTGTATGTGTTTGCATATGCATGTGTGTGTGTGTGTGTGTGTGTGTGTGTGTGTGTGTGTGCATGTAACCTGAGACAGCTGTGTCATGATAGAAGCCACAGAGTCTCACGAAGTCTCTTGAGCAACCATCATCTGGTAGTCTCCCATCTTAGTGGTCTCCCAACCTTAGGAGAATTTGTCTGGGTCATAGCTCTAGTGCCTAAAAAGACCATTCAAGACAGCCTCACAGCTCAGCATCAATGGCAGCCCCTGAAGAATTAAGTAACATTTAATTGTATTAAATTTCTCTGGATTGTTTGAGTTTCACCGGCTTCACCAGGGCCTCCGTCTCATTTCACAGCAGCAGCAGTATGGCAGCACATTTTGGAGTAGCCAGCACCTGGAGGTGATTATGGGCTCCTTAAACTCTAAACTGGCACATCTACAAGCTGGCTTAAGGAAAGAAATGAGAGCAAGTCGACCATGGGGAAGACAGTTTTCTTAAGCCAAGGGCAGACACTGGTGAGAGATACAGATGTAAGCATCAGCAACCAGTGTTCCTGGAAGCTGGTGGAGTGAGTGTCTTTGTACTGGAGAAGGGATCCAGGCAGCCCATGGCAACACTATAATCCACTTCTTATTCTTTTACACTGCTCACTCCCTTCTAATGTAAAGTTTGGCCAAACACTGGTTTGTCTTGTTAATTAAGGAAATGTACAAGAAGAAAGTTAGTTGAATGAACTACATTTTCTGCCTTGGCAGCCACAGTTGATAACTATCATCTTTTCAGCAGGGGAGCCATGATGACACTGGGACCAGTCATCAGTGTCAACTCAGATTTATGCCCAATAGTCCTATAAATGTCTGGCCATTCCCTTTTGTTCAGTATGAGCTAACCTGAGCAAGTAGCCATAATTCCCTTCAGGGAAGGTCTAGGGGAATCATTGTCATATGTACATACTGTGGTATTTCAGGATCTTTGCTCATGAGGCCTCACATTCTCCAGTCAACAGGTTCCAGATATGAGAACTAAACAAAAGAACATAAACTTTCATTAGGGTGATTTCCTTCTGCCTCCTGGTTACACATTCTAATTCATTTTAATGGTATATATAAGGCAACACTCTTAATGTCTGGCCATATATCTTGTTCCTATAAAAACTGTCTTTAACCATCTTCCTAGCACCGTGGAGTCCAGGACCCTGGGCTGACAGTCCAGTCTTGCCACGTATTACAGTAGTTGTTCCCACATTGCTTCTGGTAGTCGATGCTGCGTAGCCTTATTTTGGGATCCCTCCCATCATACCACTGCTAGGGAACCCAGTTCTGTAATGGTATCTCTTAACCTCAGCCCCGGCCTACCAAAGACGCCTACCTTGAGCTTCTCAATGATGCTAGTACCATTCTAATCATCATATTCTCTATCACTTTGGCAAATGGCATGCCCTTCATACTTTGGCAAATGACATGCCTTTCAGGCTCTCTCTGGATCATAGTCAGCTTGTGTGTTTTCTGGGCTTTTGGAGTTTATTTAGCATACTTATTTCACTTGTCATTTTGATCCCACCTCTACCATCTGACATGTACTTATTATGATATAGAGAATCACTTTCCCCACCTTCCAAGAGCCCTCCTCACAGCATGAGAGCACGAGAGGTCTTGTGTTGTGCTTTAAATTCTTAGCTTGGGATGGTATGCCATATCAGTAAACTTTCCCTTATCAAACTTTATATCTCCTCCCCCCCCCCCACCCCACGCATACCCTGGCAACCTCAAGCAATCTCAAGATCCAGTTCTATATGTTCTCTCACAACTGCTCCTTATACATGCTGCTGGATGCTGTATCCCATCAGCATATAGCCCCTTTCCTCTGTTAGCAGGCTCAGAACACCCCATATGTTATCTTATGAGAAGAAGCCTTTCTATCATCCTATGCCAGGGATGTGTTTTCCATTTCCAACACCTGGAGAAGTGCTCTGGGTTCTAAAGTCTTAAGTACATCATATCAGATATCTGCATCCAAGTTTCAGGGTCCTATTCCTTCTTGGTAAGAGACCTTACTTTACTACAGGAAACTTCCTATGACTGAGAATTCAACCTTCTCTGGAGCTCTGCTACTTTTCTGATTGAGTCTTTGCTCACATCTTCATCCTCTGCCCGTTGTTTGCTAGAGATGAGTCTTTATATATACCACCAGGAAAACCATACAACCTTCACGTTCTACCTTAAATTCCCTTACTTTACTTATCAATTCACTTGTGAATCACTCTCAGCCTGTTTTTATCTAACATATCAATACCAGAAACAGCCATCTGATCAGATGGTCTCTAGAATTAGTAATTTCCTTGTACCTCTCAAACACTTGAGATATTGCAAGCATTAATGAATTCCTTTCTACCCAGTTCACCACCTGTAAAATTCTTGACAGCTACACCCCACAACACACTAGGAGCTGCATTCCCTGCGATTTGGCCAACAGATGCTGCAGTTCCAAAACCCCATTTTAGAGCCTGCTTTTTAGGTCACTTCCAGTACTAACTCTTCTAGGTTAAGTTCACTATATACAAAAACTGAGAACAAGCTATGTAGGCAAGGGACTATAGGGAAGGGACTATAGGGAGTCACACCTGGAAGGAAGTAAAGAGAGCAGGACTGGCAGAGGGAAAAGTTGGAGTTCAATGTAGTTGAGGCAGGGGCCTCAGGCCCTCAGACAAGTTCACAGAGAGAGCTCAGGAGTGAGATAATACTTCAGAGTTTTGCCAAATTGAGACAAGGAGCCAGGCCCTTTTCTCCCTCCATCAATTAGACATTGGATGCAAGTTGCTTCAAAGGAAAGGGTGCAACTTTAACTGAGGGCAATTGAAGGGGCAGCCGGGAGCAGCCTGCCAGCCAGAGTTCTGAGTGTCTCCACCCTGAAGGGAATGTTCTAGGTGAAGTTCTATGGCATGTGCTATACAAGGTTCTTTGAATATAAAAATAAAAGAGAAATAGAAACCAGATATCCAGATAAGATTCTAGGAAAAATATTGCGCTGCACATTTTCTGAACAAAGGAAAGAGAGGAAAAGAGAGAAAGAAAGAGATGATGAGGTAACATCCTTCTATACCTATTTTCACAAGACATTGTGCCTTACACATAATATATATGCTGAGTGAATGAATGCAAAATGAGGCTACCCTTTCTATTCTATAAAAATATTGCACACATATATCATTCAGATTATAAACATCTTCAAGAAATTCTACTCCCTCATACTTATTATTTGTAAAGATAAAATCTCTGATTGGTTCCTTGTAACCTTTGCTGAATATTATCTCATAGCAACAGCTAATTTGTGTAGGCATATTTGACATTTGGCAGGAATTTATTCTCTTAACCAATACAATATAGGCAATTGGGATTTACTTCTTTTGAAAAGACAAATGAAATACATTTAGTAAACATTGTCTTACAGCTTTTGTTGGCCTGTACCTGGTGATGTTAATGGTGCCTTAAAATCAGTAATTAAATATATGCTTTGAAATAATTATTTAAATAGTCAACTCAGTAGCATAATTTGTATTAATAATATTTACTCACTTCTAAACAATGGACTTCACATTTTTTCTTAATTTTATTAATATTCATTTCAGATTGGACTTTTTTTTTCTGTTTTCAGGTATATTAAAACTTTAAAGGGGCGCCTGGGTGGCGCAGTCGGTTAAGTGTCCGACTTCAGCCAGGTCACGATCTCGCGGTCCGTGAGTTCGAGCCCCGCCTCGGGCTCTGGGCTGATGGCTCAGAGCCTGGAGCCTGTTTCTGATTCTGTGTCTCCCTCTCTCTCTGCCCCTCCCCCGTTCATGCTCTGTCTCTCTCTGTCCCAAAAATAAATAAAAGTTGAAAAAAAAATTAAAAAAAAAAAACTTTAAAGCATGATAAATGTTCAGCAAGTATATTTAGATTTTATAATTATCTTTCTGAGCATTCTACATTTGAGCTATAATTCCATATAATTTCATGTTTTTTCTTTACCAAAAGTTTAATGATGCTGCCATAATAAATCATAGTCTTTAATTAAAAGGATTACCTACCAACAAGCTATTTCAGATAGTCCTAAATGTATGATTTCAAAGAATTTTCACATCCTTTATAACAAAAAGATTAGTTTGATAAGAAATGTCATTTATATATTAGCAAACTCTTGAAGGTTTATTCTGTAAATCTTTTTGAACAGCTATTACCTGGTCAAAGCATTGTGCTAGATGCTGTGGAAACAAAGCAATGAATAAGATCTTATATCTGCCTTCGTGAATGCTATAACATTGAAATAAGAGATCGTGAAAATAATGTATCATAATAGAAAATAAAATAAGTAAAATAAAGTTAGTATAAGCAAAGAGAAATTATCAAATTATTCCAATCCTAGGGATGAGGGAAGACTTTATATTAACCTCTATCATAATATTTATCTGAGTGCTATAGCTGTTTTCTTCTCTGTCTTTCTCACTAAGAGTGGGATTGAATGCTCATCTCACTATTTCCTGTGTGTACCACCGGGCTGTGAGCTAACAGGTGATCTTCTAGCTTTTTGGTGAGTTATTATGTAAATTATCTACACTTTGAGAGATAAGTGTCTGTTCTGTAGAGAGCTTTCCAAAATGACAGGAAGGTGTCAACTTGTTCACACAAGTCAGTTGGTGTTATGTTTAATGTTCATCTTAAGGAATTAGAGGCAGCTATTCCTGAAGTAATCAGTTGATGACCTATTGTAGAATGTCTTGGATGCCGCACACCAGGATTTGACATTTCCTTCTTTTGTAGGTAAAGCGTTGAGTACTGTCTTCATCATTACACAGCATAATTTGAGAGTTTATCAGGATCTTGGGTTACTTATGTCACCCATTAGGATTTCCATTAACTTTCTAACTGAATCTCAGAAGGGAATAGAAATGAGCCAAAGGAAACCAAAGAAATGGACTAGTTTTGCTCCTAATTTAGATGAGCCAGTTGCACAAACAAGGAACTGAGGAAACTGGAATATATTTTTTAAACCGTATCTTTATTAAATTCCTGCCATATTTCAGGTAAAAATAATATTCCTTGAATATGTTTCTAATTTAAAGAACCAACTTCACTGAAGGGTGTTCATAACACCACTCTCTATTGAGTGAAATGGTTTCCCACTGGCACATGGGTGAGCAATTTTGAAAGCCCTATACATGGATACTGATAACAGTTAAAGTAAATGGACATCAGGTTTCTCACTACTGAAGTGGGAAGAGAAGCAAGGGAGGGAGGTTAGAATGACCCCTGTGGTAGATTGGAGTTATATACTCTAATGAATTCATGTTCGGTTTAATATAGATAAAGGTGGGTATATTTGCGGATATGTGCACCTACATGGGTTGGTATACATCCAACCTTCTAGGTAACTTAGAGGCCTAGAAACAATAACCTAGCAGTAATGAGCACACCTAGTGTGCAGATCTTGGTTTCTTACACCATTCTCCAATAAAAGGAAACATAGTTCTTTGAGAAAGGGGCTGATTCTAGAAATGAGGCGGGAAATATAGAAGATGAATCCAGCATATCTTGTAGTGCTAGAAAATAAGTGCTCAAAAAAGAAAAAACTTATGGGGCCCAAGAGTCAACTAAATGAGCTCCCAGTGGTCAAAGTTGGAACAATTTGAGCAACAAAATTTATAAAGTATGGACTTGAGTTAATAATAGTAATGATGAATATCAACATCAATTTATTAATTGTGACAAATATACCACATTTAATCCAAGTTGTTAGTAATAGGGGAAAATAGGCATAGGGTATACGAGAACCTTTTTAGTTTAGTGGGGTTTTTTTGCAATAATTCTGTAAATCTAAATGTGTTATAAAATTAAAAAGTTTATTTTTAAAAATCACACACTTTCAAGAGCTAAGTATATGTTCATGATTTATCTGTGGATAGATAACAATATCATATCCCAAAGATCATTGAAAGCTCTTATCTTCAAGATTTCAAGTCCATTAAACTTGCAAGATGCTCAAAGCACATAGTCTAGGCCAGTTTTATGCCAAAAGACAAGTGCCACATTTCCAGAACAATTTTAATAACAAATTTTTATCCATAAAAACAAAACTAATGTTTTGCACTTACTGTCAGATTAAATTTCACATTGCTTTTCATCTTTATTACTTGTATATGAAATACACTGCAGGTTTCAGAGCAAAATTCACTTAGACAAGTAAATGACTTTTGTGCTGTATATTTCCACACATTAATACCATCATTTACATGCTAAAGAAATGAAATTTTTATTCTGCTGCGGCCACCAAGGATTAATTTAATGAATTGAATAGAGTTTCGATTGCCTTCTGAGAGAGAGAAGGTTAAAAGGTACATTTTGCTAAATATTTAAAATCTTTAACCTTTGTGGTATAGATCTCCATGATTAAAAAAAAAAGAAAGATAGCTACTTAAAGCACAGTTGTATCTTGCTTGAAATTTTTCCTTTTCAAATCCATAGGTAACCTACATGATCTTTGAATTAATACCAAGTATTTCTAATAAGGCTACAACTCTCCTATGAAAGAATTTTCAAATATGTTTATCAGGTTTCCTATGATTTCTGTTTTATCAAACTTAAGCCTATCGAGGAGGAACTTTTACATGTGGGCAAGCAGCATTAAGAGTCTTTCTATGTGTTCTTTTTCTGCAGCAACGCATGAGATCATCTTAGAATTCACTATTTCCATTCATAGTCCTATTTCATTTTCAATTTGGTGACTTGTGGAAACATTAAGAACTGTCTT
This sequence comes from Leopardus geoffroyi, assembly GCF_018350155.1. Taxonomy (NCBI): domain Eukaryota; kingdom Metazoa; phylum Chordata; class Mammalia; order Carnivora; family Felidae; genus Leopardus; species Leopardus geoffroyi. The sequence goes on from NC_059328.1 coordinate 90,926,337, forward strand.
TTAATTTGTGTTCTTGGCACTTCTCTATCAATTTATTAGAATACAATTGATATTCCCATCACAAACTGTCAAACACAGAACAATCCATAATACTAGAGTGTTTTGTGATGCAAAGGGCACTATGAATAGCATCAGACCATTTCTTTTATTAAATATCTTTTCTTCCTTTTAAAATATTAAAAGATATCAATCAAATATATGATTGAGACATATCTGTAAATATCTAATATAGCAGTCTGAAGAAAATTAAGTAAAACAATCTCTTGGGGAGCCTAGGTGGCTCAGTTGGTTCTTTGGCTCAAGTCATGATCTCATGATGCTTGAGTTCGAGCCCCGCATTGGGCTCTGTGCTGACAGCTCAGAGCCTGGATCCTGCTTTGGATTCTGTCTCCCTTTCTGCTTTTACCCCAATCACAATCTCCCTCTCTCTCTCTGTCTCTCTCTCTCTCTCTCAAAAATAAATAAACATCTTAAAAATCAAAAAAAAAAAAATCTACCCCCCCTACAAAAAAAAAAAAAAAACAATCTCTTGGTAGGAAGAAAGAAACATCAGTTTTAAGTGGCAAATTACCTCATAAAATGTGTTTTATATTCTTGATATAAATGGAGAAGAGTATCTGGGCTTTAACAAATAATAATAAAATACAAGAATTTAAAGTAATATGTTTTCTTGAATCATTAAATTTAACCCAACCCATAATGGGTCTATTTAGTATTTCATTGAGCATTTAGAAAAAAGTAGACTCTTTTTGAGGTTGGACTAAAATGAATTTTTCATACACAAATATATTTTTTTGGCCCATTACTTTTATACCTTTATATTATAAATACATACATGTTAGTACATATGAAGACAAAGGACTTAAAAAGTGATTTGTGGAAAGGACGCCTGGGTGGCTCAGTCAGTTGAGTGTCTGAGTTTGGCTCAGGTCAAGATCTCGGGTTCTGGTCCCTGAGTTTGAGCCCCGCGTCAGGCTCTGTGCGGACAGCTCAGACCCTGGAGCCTGCTTCAGATTCTGTGTCTCCTTCTTTCCCTGCCCCTCCCCCTCTTGCACTCTGTCTCTCTCTCAAAAATAAATAAACATTAAAAAAAATTTTTTAACTTAAAAAATAAAGTGATTTGTGGGGCTCCTGGTGGCTCAGTTGGTTGAGTGTCCAATTCTTAATTTCAGCTCAGGTCATGATCCCAGGGTCGTGGGATGCAGCCCCACATCTGCCTCTGCACTGAACTTGGAACCTGCTTGGGATTCTCTCTCTCTTTCTCTCTCTCTGCCCCTCTCCCCTACTATCTCTCTCTCTCTCTCTCTCAGATAAAATAGCATTAAAAAAATAAAAAGTATTTTGTAAAAGGTTAACTGTTTACAACACATATTGTAGCTGCGTACTCCTTGGAGCCACAGATCTTTCCTGTGTGTCACTCTAGTCTCTTTCCAGTGGGCTTTGAACAGGACCCTGAAACCCTACACTGCTGGAGAGCCTTTCCATTCCAGCCAGATTGAAATTAAATCTTTCCAGGAAGATTACCATCTGTCTGAATATGACACCTTTCTCCTCTCACAGGCAATCTCTGCTGTCTGCTTTCTTTCCTTATGTATAGGTCATATTTGTTCGTTGCATGTATCATAAACTTTTGTTGAAACTGGGCTTTTTAGGTAATATATTTTTAGCAACTCTGACTATTGATTTCCACCCCCTTCTCCAGGGCTTGTTTTTATTCTTGTTTCCTTGTTTATTTAATGACTTGGCTAGAGTATTTCAGTGAAGTTTCTTATGCTTGCTGTGTGAAGCCTCTCATTTGCTCCTCCTAAGGTATAGCCCTGGGTGGGTGCACAATCACCATAAGATGACAATTGTTTTAACAAGACTCTCTTTGTCTCTTTCTCTGATCTGTCTAATGACCCATCTGTCTCTACTGGTATCACACCCAGCTCTTAAGCCTCCACTAATTATGGACTGATTGCTCTATTGTTTTTGATGATGTCCTCAGGCATAAATTATTCCACAGTATAATCCAATTAAATATGGGCAGGGATAGTTTTTAAAGACCGTCTTAGAGGTTTGTTCTGACTCTAGAAAGGTTTTTCTTGGCTATTTCCCTAATTGTCTCTGATAAACTAGCTGGCCTCTGGTTTAGTTTGGTGATTTCATAGAGCTAACAGCCTCCTCTTAATTGTTTATCACTTAAGTCTCCAATACTGAAAGAACACTCTCAAAAACAATGAAGTTACTCTCACCGCATTTTAAGTAAAATTAATTCCTTTGGCGAAAGCTCTGGAGTTCTCTGTTTTAGTGGACTATTTCCTTGTTCTGAACACTGGGTCGGGGGCCCTAACCTCTGTTATTCTCAGTTTGCCTTTCCTGGAATTGAAAATCTGTCCCACAAATTAACTAGGGTGAAGATAAGAGCCCTAATATTCATGCTCAGGTAGAGCAACCAACATATGAGTAGAGTCTAGGAGGAGAAAGGGAATCTCTGACTTTTCAAGTAGACTCACCAACAGAGTTGGAGAGGATTCGAAATACTTGTGACCTACCCTTCCTAGTAGATGCAGTGTCCCTTGATTGAGAGCTCAAAAGACAGACATATATATCCACCCAGAGGGGAGCTTCTGTTAAACTGAGCTGGTACTGAGGAGGGACTGAAGGAGAGCAGAAGGATGTAAGATGTGTTTCAGCTTCCACAGACTCTCAGCATACTTATCAAGTTTTACTAGATTTTCTTAAGTAAATGTGTCTTCATTTATTGGCTTATGCTCTCTGGATAATTGTCAGAGGTTTTCAATAGTTGTGTGCAGGTGTGTGTGTGTGTGTGTGTGTGTGTGTGTGTGTGCATGTATAGATGCATAATTTTATCTATCTTTCTTTATAACTATCTATGTTTCTTTCATGGTGAGCAGTTCAATGGACTCTTCATGCTGACATTTCTAAAGTGCAAGCCTGTTGATACCATTAGTGTTTGAGCCAGCCATGCCAAGCTATCATCAATAGTAACAGGATCCTCTAATCTTACACTATCTTTTAACCAAGTCAATGATAGGGTTTCTAATAGTTCAGTGCTGGTATTTCCAGCTTCAAAGCTCTTTCCTTCCCCTCATCAAACTTTCCCAGGAGAACAAGTCTCAGGATCTCCAAAGCCTGACTTAAACAGCAAATGTGCCTTTTAGCAACTTTCTAATTTCTTTTTAAAAAGTGTCTATTTATTTCTGAGCCTGGCATAGGGCTTTATCCCATGAACCTCAAGATCACGACCTGAGCTGAAATGAAGAGTTGGACACTTAACTGACTGAACCACCCAGGTACCCCAGCAACTTTCTAATCTCTTCTTAAACATTTAAAAATATGCAGCAAGCTCTTGCTATAGACAAGATATTAAAACTTTTAGCTTATTTTGTACTACAAAATATGATTGTCTTCATGGATAAGCAAAATGTGTCATATCAATGTGATAAAATACTATTAAGCAATAGAAAGGAACAAACTATTATAGATCCATGCTTCAACATGGATGAACCTCAGAAACATCATGTTAAGTGAAAGAAGCATATTATATGATATTATATGATTGTATTATATGAAACATTCAGAGGAGTAAATATGTAGAGACAGAAAGAAGCTTAATGGTTGCCTATGGTTGGGGGAAGGAATGGACGTTGACTGCAGATAGGCACAGGAAATCTTTTTGGGATAATAAAAATGTTCTAAATTGAATTTTAATGATGATTGCAGAACTCTATAAGTTAGTAAAAATCATTTAATTGTACACTTAAAATGAGAGAATATGTGGTATGAAAATTATACTACTTAATTGGAAGGATAGAATAGAATTAAAATAAATAGAATTCTTGAAATATGATTGCCTTATTTGCCTTTACAATCCCTATGTTTTGCACAGTGCCTAAAACATAGTATGTTCAGTAATGTTGGTAAGATGAGTGAATCAATCGACTAGTTAATAAGAGTCCCAAAGGACACAGACATCAACTCTTGTCCAAATGGTAGTGTCAACAGACTGGAGTCACGAAGCATCCACGGATCTGTATAAGCTCACCATGTACTAGGAGAGGGAGATGAGTAACAAAAACACAAAACGCAAATAATAGTAAATTAGAGGCAAAACTTATCTGAGTCTAGCTCTGATGATCAAGTACATAATTACTTTAATACCATTTTTCTCCCAACCCACACCTCATCTAAGGAAAAATGTAGGGAAAGAAGGAGGAAAAGCTGAAAAGAAAAGGATTCAGGAGCCCCTCTCCACTGACCATGTTTCAGTCAAAGGAGCTCACTGCTATCTGATTTTATATTGTAAAGAGACCTAAATTTTACGTTTTCATTTAAAGAAAGTCTATAGCAAACAAACGAGTGAAAAGTATATGAGCAATTTTGAATAATCACATTGATCTCTATGCCAGATGATTTTAAGCAAATTATTTCCTAATTGATCTTATAGATCATCTTCTCAGAAAGCTGTCATTGACCTGGAACACCCTCCACTAATCCATAACCTAGGAAAAATTACATATCGGGCTGGGAAAGGCTGGGCAAGGGTTTCCTCATTCATCATTCTACTCCTGGGAACATAGTAGGTCCTTAAATATTTATTGTATGATTTAATGAAATCTTGAAGTTACTAAAACACAATGCCAAGGAAATTCAGTGTTGTAAGAAACCTTGCAACTCTGAATTAGCTGAACAAACACAATATCCATTTGCCAGTTTGCTATAGGTTTTATTACTCCCTTATGCCCACATTGAGATGTTGATATGTTAAAAAACTTACTGAATAATCAGTGACAGGTACAATAATGCACCTGCTACTCTGTTCACAGGAACATTTTGCCTGATAAAAAAACAATATAAGGCCAGTATGCAAGCCATTTTTTCCAATTCAAAGTACCACGAAGCTCATCATCTAATGATAATATAAAGCCACTTAAAGGTCCATTTATCTTATTCATAAAGTGTTCACAATTATGCCAATAACTATATTTAAAGACTTTGGGTTTAGTCTTTTTTTTTTTTTTTTTTTTTTTTTTACATCTTATAAGTGTTTCTGGAATCCAATTTCTGACCTGCTCCTAGATAGGAACCAGGTACATTTTGCCTTCTGCTCTTTATTAATTTAGGCATTTCCTTTCCCATTTAAGTGAGAAGAAAAGAGACTGGAAATGAAATTTAAATGAGAGGTTTTTGTTACTTGATTACAATGCCAATAAAAATTTTGATATGGATTGAGGTTGAGAAATATTGCTAAATGTAGTTTTTCAATTAGCTATGGATTTCAATTATCCATGGATTTCAATTATCCAGGGATCCCTCTCCTTTATTAGAATAAATAACTGTGAGTTAATGTAACGTATTTGGATAGAATTTAAATCTCACCACGCTCAACTTCATTATCTGGAACTGGGCTTTCATTTTCGAAGACTGAAGGGAATTTAGGAAATTACATTATTGTTATTTTTTCCTTTCTTTAAAAAAGCTGACACAAAGTGTTTCATGCATCAAGAAAACAATAAACCAGAAAGACTGTCAGCCACTTTTTAGTACTTTACTGATTCTAAAACTTATATTCTATCATATTCCTGAAACTCAATGGCTATGATACTTGGGAAACATTTTGAGACTAAGAATATGCATAGATGTATAGGTTTCATTCATATATTACATGCATATATGTGAATAAGCTACACCAAAGTCTTGAAAGAAATTTCTAAACTTAATTAAATATAAAAATATTGCACAAACGTCTACTGCCTTCCTGAATAAACATTTAACATTAACACCTATCATCAGAAGGTCTTAATTGAATCACTATGGTTAAGAACATGGGCCAAGGATTTTAATCATGACCTTCAGGAAGTAATAGGACTTCTTGAGTCTCACTTTCCTTCTGAGTAAAATGGATATATTAATGGGTTTTTGTGAGGGATAGGTTATAAATATATATAAGTATATAAATATATATAAGTATAGATGAAAGTATATATATATATATATAGGTAATAATATCTTTAAGTATAGATATGTAATACCAATATTAGCATAATGCCTTACACACAGGTAATTAAATAACAGTTGTACTATAGCAATTATTATCATCTTTGACCCCTTTCTTTTCCTTACATCCATATCAAATCAGCTGAAAAATCATTGCAATAAGTCAATTTGTATAGTGTCTCTCAAATGTATCCAGTTCTTTTCCCTTCCACTAGTCTTACCTAAGACCATAATAACACTTCCTGGTCTACTGTAATAGTCCCATAATTGTTCTCACTCCTTCCAATCTTTCCTCCCATACCCATAGTCCTGCAAGAGATCCCTTTTAAGAACACAGTTGATCATGTCTCACTCTGTGGAAGAAAAGCTTTAGTATTTCACCATATATCATCAAAATAGAACCTCACATTGGTTCAAAGTCACAATGTCCTCTAATCCACATTTCCAGTGTCTTCACCCTCTGTACCACCTTCTGTCTTCCTCTCTTATTCATCACCCAAAAACATCTTAAATCATGCTACCTGCCTGATGACAAGCCCTAGATGTTCCCAGTTCACAATCTTGCTTGAATTATTTTCATTGCCCTTAAAACCCTTCCCTCTATTTATGGTGAAACCTGAAACATCCTATAAAAAGACACCTGAAGGGGCACCTGACTGGCTCAGTCAGTAAAACATGCCATTCTTGATCTCAGGGTCATGAGTTTGAGCCCAATGTTGGGAGGAGGGATTACTTCAAACACAAACACACACACACACTTGATTCTGTATCCTGGTGCCTTATCAGGTCTCCTAGGCACTGATTCATAGCCATCTTCCAGAAGTCCTGTGTTGTGCATTTTAGCATGCCTCACATTTACTGGAGCTCTGCATCAGAGCTGGCTTTTACTTCTCTGAAGATCCCTTAGATTGACACTTTATTACGACTACATGTTTGATTTTCCAACACAATTCCGACACTAAGCAAAGGCTTTTAGATTCCTTGATAATGCTCTTGAAAGAGTCTCATGCCAATAAGACTCACTAGCTCCAGAACACTAGTCTGAATAAATCATCCAAGTCCAATTTATATAAGAGGGAATTTGGAACAATCCGTTCCTCTCTTCCTCTTATACTCTAACTAATGTGTCTCTCAAATTTCTACCACCTATTTCCTCTCTCTCAAGAAGTATTTCACAGCCTCTTTTAAAAATTTTTTTTAATGTTTATTTATTTTTGAGAGAGAGAGAGAGAGAAGAGAGGCCTAGTGCGAATGGGGGAAGGGCAGAGGGAGAGAGAGACACAGAATCCGAAGCAGGCTCCAGGTTCTGAGTTGTCAGCACAGAGCCCAATGCAGGACTCAAACACACAGGACCTGAGCCAAAGTTGGATGCTCAACCGACTGAGCCACCCAGGAGCCCCTCACAGCCTCTTTAATTGGAGTACTCTCTCTTTCCCCTGTAATCCAGGTGACCCTTGCATCTCTCCTATTATTCAGATCATACACTTCTTTTTCAGAATTTTTTATATTTGTGCCTTTTACTTTTACTATATCACAAGCTCTTAGATAACATATTTATTTTACTTTCTATGATACCTACATTGGAATACATCTCAGCAAATATTCAATAAATGGATGATGAATTAAATTGATACAAGAATATCACCTAATATTTGTAAAATACTTCACACTTTGGAGAGCAAAACTATAGATATAGACATATGGCAGAGCAATGTCCAATTACAGAAAAGAACAATGAGACTCAGAGTCATAAATATATTACTTCAAAACAAGAAGCTTAGTTCTAACAGCTTGCCCCGAGTTTCCCCACAATCCTCGAGACCAGCTTTCTAGTTTCAAATATAACTATGATTCAAAATGTTGTGGTGACACTCTAATGTTGTGGAGATAATATAGAAGTCAAGCCACTGCCTAACATATGCATTTTTCCTCTCCCACATGGAAATAATCTTACGGTTCATGAAGACAAAAGTGGTTAAAAGAAGGGAAGAGATGGTCATGATGCTATGTTACACCACATAGCATTTTATAAGGAAGAGGTAGAACTAAATATGTTAACCTGGAAGTGTCTCTAAGACATGAGGTTATATCCAAAATTGTTTCAAAATGACAAAACATTATATCACTTACGTATTAAAACCATAAAATACAGGATACCATATATTCTTGGAGTGCATATGTATTTATGCAAATGCACAGCAAAAGGTCTGGAAGAATATGTACCAAACAGAAGTCATTACCCCTGAGAATCAAGGAGAGGTAGACTGGGGTTGGGATGCCAGTCATCCAACTGAACTTCAGAGGTTGCTTTTATTTATTTATTTTTTTCCATTTCAAAAATGTTTGTTTGTTTGTTTTAACAGGTAAAATGTATTCTGGCCCTAAGCCAGATGTCAGAGTTCAAATCCTGTCTCATTTACTACTTGTGTAAACATGAGCAATATATTCTCTTCACCTCTATTTGTCATCTATAAAATCTTTATGATATACCTACATAATAGACAACACTACCTTCATGAGCATACAAACATTTAAATTTTTTTTTAATTCTTTGTTAAATAGCAGAATCTTTAAATAGAAAACAGACATCCAAATTCCTGAAAACATATAATTTACCTTTTAGATGTTCCATATTTTTTCTGGGAAGTTTCTATATACTATAGACTGGATTCTGAAAATGAAACTTAACAGTACCAATTTAGAGATGCATATGTACTTTAGTCATTGAATTGAATTATTTCCTAATAATTATGTTCTAATGTTAAGGTTAGAACACCTTTCAGACAGTACTAAAATATTACAGAGACCTTCATGTGGAAAATTCAGCAAAAATTTAATACACTATCTATATGAATAATTATGTTGAACACACCTTTTCATGGATGATAACATCAGCTTCCTATACTTGGCTACATTTTTTTCTTATGAAAAAGTTCTCTTCAATGGTTGCAAATATTTTTTCACTATTATTGATCTCTCAAATTTGGAAATTTTTGACACATAGCAAAATGATTTCCTATAGTCTCAACATACACGTAAAGGTGGCAGAACTTGCCCTAGTGATGAATCCAAACTGAAGCCTACATCTACATCATGCCCAAATGGATCTTAAAAACCTAGTTACTGCTGGATAAAAGAAACAAAAGAATTTCCTCGTTAACTCAATGACATTGCTACTTTATTTTACATGCCTCGTTTAATTAAAAATGAGGCTGTGCCAACAGGGAATATCAAGTCTCATTTTGCTCAGACAACTAAATGCTTTAAAACTTCTGGCCTTCACCCATTTTTTGTTTGTTTGTTTTTCTTAATGTTCTTGTTGAGAAAACCCATAATGGAAAATAACTTTTAGTATCATTTCCCAACATTTCCTGAGCATAGGCGATGGACCAAGAATTGTGCTAAGTGCTGGTAGTATAGATAGGAATACATGACACTCCTTAGCTTTGTAAAACTTGCCATCTAGAAAGAAAAACAGACAAGTAAACAAGTGATTTTTTTTTTAATTTATCTGTTAAAACTAAGGCTCCTGTGTTTTACTCGCATACAAACAGTTCTTTAAAAGCAATTACATTAATCCTTAAACATATTAGTTTGGGGAAAAAATTGCAAATTTATCCTAAACAATACCAATTATGCTATATGCTAATTATTTATTATTAGTGAGTCTCTTTTCCTGTCTGTTCTTCTTACTCAAGATATTATTTGTCATATTTTTCTAGTTTGATCTTTATAGATACAGCCTAAATATTCCTATCAAACTTATCCTGAAGACATTGCAAGGAAAGGATCCATTCACTAGGTGATTTTCTTTTAGGCTTCACCTTATCTTAGATCAGAAGCTTGGATAGATCTTGATTAGCATAACACTTTTTGTCATGGAACCACAGGGTATCTCTAGCTCAAAATCTTAGCATTTAAAAAGCAGTTGAGAATCTGGGAGGGTTACTGTCCCTTGGACACCTGTTATAAATCTGAGTAAGCGATACCTTGGCAACATTACTTTCCAAATGTTTCTGTTTGATATAATCAGGCCTGACCACCAGCTTATGTTTCTGCCAAGTCTATTATGTATAATTTTTAGTTGATGTAATTCTTTTAAAGCCAAATCAGAATGCTGTGCTGTAAATAAAGCTCACTCTTCTTCACAGCAGGCAACTGTGTGATTACTCCTACTAACTTTATTTCCCTACCCTTCCAAACCATGCATATCACCAAGGAGGTGCCTGGGTGTAAGAGGAAAAGAATAGCGTGTTCCTGAACTGTAATGATGTGTACTTTATCAGCCATTGACTTACACAATGAAAGAAGTAGTAATTGCCTGATGATGTGTCAGGTGACCTTTGGGTTTTACATATAAAAGAATTCAGAGGCGATAATACAGAACAAGTAAAAGTGACATTTTCAATATCACAGCTGGATCAGAACAACCTACTATTTGTCTACTATTTCCATGTGAACGCTGAGTACTTGAGTCGGCTTTTTCATCTTGTCACAAATTTGACTGCATTATTTGGACTTTTAGAAAGTTGTAAGTAAGTGCTATGGTTACTGATTTCAAATAAATGATTCTGATCTTAGATATTTTCAGTCTTTCCATTCTCTGAGCTCCTGTAGTGTCTACTGTCTGAATCATGCAACCCAGCACTTAATTAAACGTAAGCCTTTAATTGTGCCCTTCGGTATAAAACAGAACTTTCCATTTCTGCTGTAACACTGACTGACCTATAAAGGACTGGCACATAGTAGGATGCTGATAAAAAACCTTCAGATGGGTTCAGTCTCTTAATTTCTGACCTGTTACACTCACAACTCAGATGGTTAAAATACTGCAGCAGGAAGGGATGTTAGCTCTCTTTACAGATATATTAAGCCATTTTCAAAATTGGCAAAAAAGAAAGAAACTCACAAATGTAAGATAATTTCCTTTCTGCTACTACGGGCCACCCTGCATTTTAATGCACAATTCAGAGATATTTTAGGTCTCTAAATATTTTGCAAGAGGAAAAAAAAATTGTTTCCCATCTCGAGAAAAAAATCAGAGGAGGAGACACGGTACTCAAAGACCACATTGAAAAAAGTGTCTAATTCTGAATTAGGAAACACCCGTGGTTCATTGCTCTAAAACAGACCACACATATACAAAAAAAAAAAAAAAAAAAAAAAAAAAAAGTTTGAAGCAATCTAAAAATTAAGAAAAATTTATTGGTATTTTTATCAAATAAAAAGTGAAATTAACAAAAACCCTTTTTTATTGAGCTCTTACATCAAACATATAAGATTGCTTTATAAGTACTATGAGCGTAGATATTAATTTATTTCCCATATATTCTAGCCAACCTAAGTATGTATTAAAGATAATATAGAATCTCTATTTCTCAATAAAATTCAAGAATTAACAGGCAAGGAAAATTGTCCTTATTTCTAATGCATGCTGATCTAGTAATTTAAACCATCATATTCTGAGCCATAAGACGAAGTTCTTAAGTATTTAAAGTAGGGATTGGACAGTTGTCCAAAAACAAAGTAAAACAAACAAAAATTCTCATGGATTCATATATCTCATCCATTCCCAAATGGATCTTGCCAAAATACATCTACCTTAAGTTAACGCAAGGAAAATCACATAGTTTTGTTTCCCTCTCCATGGATTGCCAGCTGAGTGGTGAGAACAGTTAAGGCACCATGAGGCCTAGATGAGGGATCAACATGAATTCTTCTCCACTCTCCTCTTTCTTGGCAAGTACCTCTTACCACCAAAACCAATGTGGTTTCCACCTGATCCCTCAGGCCACTGAACTCCTACCCTTTGGAAAGGAACTCCAGAAGCCATTAGACCATTTTAACAAGAGAAGTCATTCACCTCCATATACCCTTCAAATCTGTTACATAAACGAGAGCAAGCTGGGTGTTCCTTCTGTACTGCAGCTCGACTGTCAAACAGCTGTGAAAAGTTACAGTGGAGATACAGCCACCGCATGGCCACCCACTGTTCTTTGTGACAGCCGCCACTGCCCCTTGACACTGAAGAGCATAGCACCATCGTCACCCAATAACTAGGCAGCTTGGGAGTTTGGGATATACACACATATATATATATATATATATATATATATATATATATATATATATATGTCAGCATACATTGGTCTGAGAATTTATGCTGTCATTCTAATACCAAGAGTAAAAGCTAATAACCTCTGTTTCCAAATGTATATTTGCGAAACTGTCAAACCAAGGTGGTATTTCTGCATTAGCAGAAATAGTTGCCTTTTCCAACATCAGGCATGACTTAGTTTTTTTTAGTTTTAGGTATAAATTAAAACAAACTATGGTTCTTATATGTATGAAGAAAGGAAGCTTTAGTTTCTAACTTTTTGGGCAATTATATACCATAAACATATTTTTAGGAGTCCTGACCAACTCCATAATAAAGATCCTGTCTTTTATAAGCATTAATGATCTATTATTCAAGCCAAAATGTTGTAGACTTTATGATTTTCACTTAATATTCAGACCAACTGTCTCATGACTATGTAACATCTCATATCTCGTCAGTGTCTCCAGCCCAAGAAAAGTTGGACATGTTTTTCTCTCTTATTTGAATTGTGAAATTCAAATAAATGTGAATCAAAAGAAGATGTAATCCTTATATAAAATTAGCTATTATGGTCTGCTGGCTGACTGATTAAGAACAAACTACTTAGGGAGAAACTGTGTTCTAAATTGAAGGCAAATCCCTACATAGCACCTTCATCTGAAGGAAAATAAATATGTGTCTGCAGACATAAAACTTACACTTTCTGCTCCCATGGGGCTCTCCTTTGACAGGCAGAGCCACCAAAAAAAAAAAAAAAAAAAAAAAAGATAAACCTCTCATTATCAGCCCAAGAACACAATATGGATATGGTAACTGAATTGAATAGGAGAAAATAATTGGGTTGGAATTTATTTTTATAATATGGGAATGGAGCATTTCCTATTTTTAGTTTAAGAAGAAAGATGATTCCAGTTTAATGCTGCTGTTGATTTCGCCTGTTTTCTTATCTTTTGTGAGTAACTTCCCAATGACTGAGCTAAAGGGAAACTGGTACAACTCATAAATACCCGAACATTACTATAACTATCCCCTGTACCTTTAGAGGCTAGAATTTACAGATAGATACTGAGGGACCTTGTGATGATGCATTGGATTAATTCACCAGCCTCTCACTTCTGTAAGTTTCTAAGAAACCAAATCTTTAGAGCTGACATATGGGAGAGTGGTGATATATTGCATTAATTCTGTAGCCCCTTACTTTCATTCTAGGTCCTATATGTTCCAATGGACATTTGTCTCCATCACAGCCACATCACACCAAACATTTGATTTGTCAGTTCATTTGGTCAAATACCACTCAAAACAAGAAGTGCTTAGGGAGGAGAAGAATCTAGCACGAGACCTGCAGCCCTTTCTCAAGTTGGCCGAAATGGCTTTTTCCTTCCAGTTTCTCAGAATCCTGCCTCCGTAGTTGTCTTTCCCTTTGATCCACCCAGGACTTCAAAGGGATAGTTTGGTGCATTCTCTCCTGTTTTTTTGTGTTTTGTTTTGTTTTTTTCCCCCCTCACTAATGAATCTATAGCAGCATGAATTTTCCATATTCTGTTTAATGCTAAACATCAGAGTTTTCAGTTCATGGTCTCACTTCCTCTGATGCCGTTCTTTTTGCTCTACAGTCTCTGCCTAAGATTATAGTTTATGTTTCCCAAGTTTTTCTGGAATAGAAGTTTATTATGGATGAAGAACAAGGAAAGATTAGGAAAAAAACACTGAGAACTGTATATTAACTCTGTCACTACCTTTGAAACATTCTGAAACTGGCTATAAAACAAGTAATATTTGTAGTTTGTAGAGAAAAACATTTTCATGTACAGTATTTCACATCATCCTCATAGAAAAGTGATTATCAATCTTAGCATCAATTTGCATATGAAGAAACTGAGTCTTTGACATGTTAAGTGACTTGTCCACAGCCACACAACCTGTAAAGGAGAAAGTTGGGAAGTCAACCAGGTCTAGCACATGCTTATCTTTCCCCCAAACCACCTTGCTCTCCAGTGAAAGTTAGAAAACCTGTGGTTTAAAACAATAAGGTACAAATTAACATCAACGAGAACAGGCAAATTCACAGTGGCAATGACCTATTGAGCCCTTCCAGCACAGAACAGCGAGTGAACATCTGCATGAAATATGTATATCACTGCCCTTAGAAAGGAAATATAAACTCTTTCAGAATATGTGGGCCAAACACAATGTCTAGTGCTCTCTTTGCAGCTGCCCTTTTGTAAAACCCACACGATAATCACATATTTAATGTCTTCCCCATGAAACTGGAATCTTTACAAAGGGAAAGAACATCAACTCTCCTTTGCATACATACCAAGAAGGAAAATAAAGTAATTCTTCCTTTCATTCTAGATTCTGGGCAATGTCATCCCTAGAGTTTCTAGGTTTACTAGAACTGTACTATAAGCCTCTGTTTCATCCTATGCACAATATTGAAAAATAGAATACTTTGAACGTGGATTTTCTGAATCCATTAAATGCAGGCATGGAGTGACATAAGTCAATATACACTTATTGCTTTTACAATGAAGACCCTGAAAAGAATCCTTTCAAATGTAGCAAACAATTTGACTTATGTGAAATCGTAGGCTGTATAGAACTATGGGCATCATTAAAGAATAATTGATGAATAGGACATAATAAGGAAAATAAAGTCAAGAGTTATGCAAAATTAGATGGAAGGTGCTAGGCAGTGTCTGGTGAGAAACACAACAAAACCTAAAAACAACAACAAAAACTTGAGTTGTTCAGGAGTAGACCTGTCAGAAGCAGTGTGATATGTTGGAAAGAGCTCTTGAGCCAGAAGGCCAGGTTTCCCTATACACTAACTGTGTAGCTGTACACAGTCCATTTAAGTTCCCATTTCTCTGATGCTGTTATAAAAAGACTTTGAGATCACATGCATAGGCCCCCTTAAAATTCATGTGCATGTGATAAGTGGAGGAGGGTATGCTGTACAATGTTGTGCAAATATAATCTTATGAAAAGAGACATTACTACACTGGTGGTTTTAAATGGACTTTAAATTAGTTCTGATAAGAGAAGAAATAGCCAATTGTCTATGTAACAGATAACATAGTAGCCATTTTTCAACTTCAGATTTGAGCTTTAATGAGCTATCATTTCCTCATGTTCATAATCTGGCCAAGAACTGAAATTGTATCTCTGGTCTTGGTTGAAACTTTCATGAATGGTTTTGCAGTCCTCTTGACATAGAAGCATTCAGAGAACCATTAGCCATCTTCATAAGACTACATCAAGGTCCGTTTTGTTTTGCTCTGTTGAGTTATGTAGGTCTGGCCACTACAATATTTAAATTAGGCCTGTGCTTCTCTCTGTTAAAGAAGATAAAGAATGATTCATGCGCTTATTGCCTTGGGAGATGTTGGGTTAAAGGAAAATAAGCATTTTTTCGCCAGTGAAGTAATCCTTACACTCAGAATAACTGCTACAGATAAATGGACTTTGAAATGGGGAATGATAACCTTCCCATCATTAAGAAGGCCTACAGGAGACCTTACCTTCAGCCTTCCTATTTAATGTAATAAGGAGTCTTTTTAAGGACTTGTCAGGGGACACAGTGGTAGATGAAACATAGCTCCAACTATGTCATAGCAAGCAGACTGAAGCCATGAGTCATCCAGTATGCTGAGAAGTGCCATCTCCAGACACCTTTATCTAGACAAAATGCATGTGAGGATATTGAGAATTATGCAGACCTTATATGCTGTTTTTTACGCAGGATTCAAATAAAAGGGAAGGCAGATGAAAGCCAACATGGTTTCCATTTATTTTACAGTATGGCACATTTTGAGGGTGAGGAGTGGGGTGGAGGATATTTAACTTAGCCTCAGGAACCCTGGATCATAGTTCTAGATCGTACAATAAGTTGAAATGTGATCTTGGGAAAGGCTGACATAAATAATGTTTTAAAAGCATTTTAAATTATAACACTGTATCATTCTTGATACCTCAAAGAAACCACAATTGTTCATCTTTTGTCCAGTCCTATGGCTATTTCTATCCTCTATCTGTCTAGAGGGTCAAAAGCAGAGTCTAAATTAGGACGTCTCGCAAAGACAAACAGCATGGGGCATATTCAATATCAGCTTATTCAGAACATACCAAAGGCATGATCTAAAGTTTTTCCTCTGACTAAGCTCTGAGTACAGACTTTAAAACAGTTCTCTATTTTCAGATCTCTTCATTTAATGTTTTATAGAATCTGGAAAATGCAGAGAAGAGGGAATCACTTTTCTTTGTCAGTCGACATGATGCCATGACAACCAGTTGCAATGTGAAAGATTGTCAAATCAACAATTGTTTTGTCTACATGATGCCAAATAACTACCAGTTTGATTGATTTGTTTTTTTTTTAAGTATAAATTTGTTCAGTTGTTGAAGCATGTAGATACAAGCCTTTAAATAATCATACATTTTATTATCTGTTCAGGGAACAAACCAATTTCAAATATATTATCTCATTTTTATTCTGATTTTCCCAACAACCTGTTCACTCTCAATAGAGCAACTATTAGATTAGTTTTTTTTTTCAAATAAAGATTTGAAGTGGGATTTACATATCTTAGGCCTAACTATCCTAATTAATTGCTCTCTCTTCATTTTTTAAGTGGAACTGAAGGAACTACAATGTTTTGTACATCGAATAATAGTGTGTAAATTTAGCCTGGCCCAAATAAAATGTTCAGTAAACAGAATTCAATTAGAGGCTTTTATTTTCCATCATCAACAGCAGAACCTCCAGTTTCTGGCTGGATTATTGCCCTTCTATCTACTGGCATATGTTGAATACCCTCATTGTCTTGAATAGCGTAGGTGCTGGAAAAGGAGAGTGGTTTTTCTATGTTGCATCCAGGTTTGTCTCTTTTACTTCAAATTAAAATAGTTCTCCCCTCAAATATATGAACTCCTGGTTTGGTTTCAATAGACCAATTTTACCGAAACATCTTAACATTGTAAAGATACCAAGGCTTAAGAAAGTAATTTGGTCAAGATCACCTGATGGTAAATGTTCTAATCAGGACATGAATCCATGTCTGTATCACTCCAAAGCCTATTCTTTCCACCACTTTTTAAAATGTTTTTTTCATATTGTACATCGAATCCTAAAACTCTGTGGTTACCCTGGAGCTTCCCATCCATTGCCCCAGTGGTTTTCTGTCCGCCTAGGCAAGGGCAGATACCAAATAGAAAAGGAAACTATTGCTCAGCTTCAATTACAAATTCAATCTTTTATCTTATCCCTAGATACAATGCTCTCAAAAGGCAAGTATTATTGAGCATGAAAATGATTTTCTTTATTCTTCTGGATCTTATTAAAATAGCAAGAGCTGGCCCTGAATTCTTGAGCTGTGGATGGAGAGAATATACCATCTGGATCAGCCTAACCTGTGATCTATTTATTCCCTCACTTACTGTGGAGTGTCAACTATGCAGGGAACAAGATAGACTCGTGGAACTTCATGGAACTTTCAGTCCAGCAGATGGCTCAGATATTGACTAAGTAATAAGGTGTGTGATGGGCAGAAACGCAGGGCACTGTCAGGGACATTTAACAGAGAGTGAACTTGGGCTGGAGCCCAGTGGAAACTATTCACCAGAAGTGACAAGATATTTTTGCTGTAATATGAAGTGTGACCATGAGTTAGCTGGAGGAGGGAAGATCCAGGTAGCTAGACAAACATATTCAAGGGCTTTGATGGTTAGTTTTGTGTATCAACTTGGCTAGATGATAGTTTTCAGTTATTTAATTAAATACTAATCTAGTGCTGTGAACAACACTAGGTATTGTTGACTATGTGGTTACATCTACTATCAGTTGATTTTAGGTAAAGGAGATTTTCCTTCATAATATGGATAAGTCTCATATAATCAGTCAAAAGGCCTTAAGAGTAAAACTGAGGTTTCCCTGAGGAAGAAGAAATTTTATCTGTGGACTGAAGCTTCACTTCCTGCTTAACAGCTTCCAGTCTGCATGAATCTACATATTTCAGACTTGTTAGCCCACAACTGTGTGAGCCAATTGCTTGAAATAAATCTTATATACATTTACACACACACACACACACACACACACACACACACACACGGTAGTTCTTCTTTTCCCTCAAAAGTGTATGTGTCTATATGGTGTATATACTTTTCCTCATGTATATATACAGAATGAGAGAGAGAGAGAGGGTGAGAGAGAATAGAGAGAGAGAGAAGAATCCTGACTGATTTAAATGCTGGTACCAGGAAGTGGGTATGCTGCTGTAACAAATACCTTAATACGTGGAAGTAGCTTTGGAATTGGGGAATGGGCAGAGACTGGAAGAATTCTAAGGTACGTGATAGAAAATACCTAGATCATCTTGATGAGATTATTAGTGAAAGTATGGATGTTAAAGGTACACTCTCAAAAGGAAATGAGTAACAAGTGATTGGACATTGTAGGAAATAGGATACTTTTCATAAAGTGGCAGAGAACTTGACTGAATTGTATTCTACAATTGTGTTGAAAATAGAACTTGTAGGCAATAAATTTGGATATTTAGCTGAGGATATTTCCAAGTAAAGTGTAGAAGATATGGCCCTTCTCCTTGCTGATTTTATTAAAATTCAAGTGGAAAGAACTCCATTGAAGAAGGGACTATTAAGCAAAATGGAGCCAACACTTGATGATTTGGGAGGTTATTAGTCTATCCAGATTTCACAGAATGGTAAAGACAGAAAAACTATCATTGAGAAAGCATGCTCTGGACCGGAGACCAAGGATATGGCTGAGCAGCTTTTTGTTAAAGAGATTAGGTATGTGATTTATGGATCCAATCAACCATCTCAGCTGAAGCCAAGTATAGTGAAGGAGTTACCCAGGAAGGATCTATGGAAAATCATTTTGTCTAATGCTTGGATCACCTTGACATACAGGAGAGGCCCTGGAGGATTTTGATATTGTTTTACCAGCAGAAACATTTCCATCTTGAACAGAAATGGACAGAAGCTGGATGAAATGAAAGAATGTTGTTTTACTCCCAAAATTCAGGATATGGGTTGAGAGAGTTATCCAACTGCAAATACCTGCTACCATTCCAGAAATAGGAATAACAACAGAAACTGGGGAAGCTGGTAGTGAGGGCATAGAGGCCACTATGAGGGTACACAAGCACATACATATTCCTCAACAACCCCAGCCAGCATCCCTCTCATCAGGGATCACCACAGCCACAATTTACTAGCAATTGTCTCTTCCTATAATTTGTTCTGCTTTAGGTTATTTATTTTTATACAATTACTAATGCTTCTTATACCAGCTTGTTTTGACATATCCCTGGGAAGCACACTATATTTATATTACAGGTAGCGGGGGGTTACTAACATGCCTGTAATCTGCCTAGACTCCAGTTTTCATTTTATCAGTTCCTAAATAAAGACTCACAATGATTCTCCATAATTTGATCAAATTCTGACTTCCCACTGGGTCTTTTAAGATTATAGAAAATAACTGGAGATAAGGGTGTGTGTCTTGATTCCCACTACTTTCTATTGCTTAACATGAAATATCTGAGTCCTAGCTCTTTTAGCTTCCTTACATGTTCCATCCTCACGGCCATCTTTGATCCTTTAGTCACATTCTTACCCCTGTCACAATGCTCTCTATACATTCCCTACCTCTCTGCCCACCAGGTTCCTACTCATGTCTCATAGCCAACTCACTTTCCAAAATCTTCCCAGATTGCTCAAAACTACCTAGCCCTTCTTAATTAAAGTCAGTACCAAAACTTTATTTTGCAATTTTGGGATTATAACTTTTTACAAGCTTTGGTTTGTAACTTTTATCTAATTGTTTAATGAGTTTGACAGTCATCTCTTTCTTAACTATACCATAAGGTACTTGAAGACGTTGATTATATCTATTTTTGCAAACATCAAAACACAGGGAATAAAGCGATGTAACAAAAGCCATACATATTATGATTGAGAGCTGCAGGGCAATTGAAAGCATTTCTGAATCAGTAGGGAGTCTTCTTCAAACCTCAGTCACCCATCTCTGTTTCTGGAACTATGTCCAGAAAAGCAAAACTCAAAGTTCAGTCCTCTTCAGGCATCATGATCATCCAAGATGGTGTTTATATACAGCTCCCCAAGGCCTCTCCTGCAAGGATTCTGTAGCAAAGCCTTGACATCTATGTTTTTACCAATCCAACCAGGTGGTTCTGAAAGTTGAAGGACAATCTTGTAAGAAATACTGCTGTAGGGGTTAGTAATAAAACTAGATGTCCTGGAATGCAAGAAGCAATCAGGAAGAAGAGAAACACAGGCTATAGCCAGGCCCTTGGAGAATTTCCTACCCCCTGCAAGTTGTGGTCTGAAACCTTGGACTGAGGCTTTCTCTTTCTAATTCCTCACTCAACAATCTAGCCTTAAACTTACAAAGTTCTACTGAGTCTTCTGTATATACACTAACTTACTAACTCTCTTAAATCTAATAAATATGTATGTTAGAATCCTTTTACTTTCCCTCTGTTACAGGTGAAGAAACTAAAGCACAGAGGGTTAAATAATTTGCCCAAGGCCATAGACTAAGTATATGGCAGGGCTGAAAACCAAACCCAGGTCATCTGGCTCCCAAATCTGTACTTTTAACCAGTATAAAACCACCACTGTGTCTTGTAGGGGCTCTACATTTTGGATTTATTCTGTGCTTTTCCCACCTGCTAATGTCAATAAAATAAAAAGATAAGTATTCAATACCTATTATGTGTAAGATACCATGATAGGTACTAGGAATACAACTTAGAATAAGATTCCATCCATCCCCACCTTCAAGAAGTCTACATTACAATGGAGAATGCAGGCAAGTAAAGTAACATATAACCAAATGCATTGGTAAACATTACAATAGGGGAAAGAACAGGATATTACAGGAATATAAAGGACAGGAACCTATCTCAGTCTTGGGAACTGAAAAGATGGCCCTAAGGAAAGATCATGTAAGCTGAGATTTGAAAGAGCTCCTGTAAGCAACTAAGGTAGGCTCGTGGCACTAGCAGTGTGTAGAAGAGGGTGGCCATTTGAGAGTATTATAGTCAATGGTAAAGGCACATCAAAAAACATGAGGTAAAAGAAAGTTCGGGACATTCTAAATAACATAACATAGTTCATTGTTCACCATAAAGTAGTCACAAGAAGGTAAACGGTAACAGGTGAATCAAGGAGGAAAGTTTTCACAAATCTTTTCTTGATTCCTGTATTTCAACTGCTGACCTTTAGAGGTCTACTCAAACTCTTGATTATCTTCCAGGCTCAGTGGTTCAGTTTGAGGTTTTCTTGACCCATGAAATAGGATTAATCGAATCCTAGTAGCTCAGTAGAGCTCACCTTAGAACCTTCCCCTGAATTTAATATGTGCCAATTGAGCAATTAGCCTAATAAATGAATACTTTATTTCTAAGCATACCTAGGCATGTAACTGAACATAATCTTCTCCAAACAACAAAAACATCACAGAGGATCCAGAACTCTATCTGTAAATATATCCAATAAAAGAAAGCTTAATCTAATACTTGAAAACTTGAATAATTTCTGTCAGTTGTTTAAACACTTCTAATTTATAGTTAGGGACCTTCATTTTCAATCTTCATTAACAAGCACAGGGCAATAAAGATGGATCACTATATTAATAAAACAGAATTATTATGTGTTATTTATACAGGAGAGCAATAAAATCAGACTGAGAAGATTAAGCACTCTAGCATGCTGTAATTTATGTCAAAGTAATGTCCTACTTTGAAATCTGATTCTGGCTTAAACAATGAAGTAGAACTTATATTCAAAACAGTAAAGGGGGATGGGAAAGTAAAAAACCAGCTTTAGGGGGAGTATTGAAAATCTTGTGACCAATTTAAAAGGGAGATCACTTGAGGAATATAATCCAAGACAAAGGAAGTTTAACAATGGCTCCTTCTGTCCTTCATAATCCTCCATATTTGGTCAATGTCATTTCAAAAGCAATCTTCAGAAGAGCAAGTGAGATTAAGTGTTTCAAATGTCCTCTGAGTGCTCTCTGATGCTCTATCTGACCCTGACACTCTGAGTCACTACTTAGAGAAACACAAAGAAAACATTTCAGTATATTTAGGGATGTTTAGTTAGTAGAGGAAGCATCTCCACAATCAAAAAATGGCTTATACAGGAAAGCTAGCACTAGGAACGCTGAAGCCTTACTCCTACTATATTTATCCCTATTAAAACTATAAAACGATAGCTCTTTGAAATAATTTTGACAATAAATGAACAATATGGCTTATTGTAGTGTTTCTGAGACCTGATTTTGAAAATGTTTTAAGGCTGTAATTTTTAATATGGGGCCCCACCAAGACGTGTGCAGCAATGTATTAGGGAAAAATGATACCCAGAAATATAAATCTGTTGCATCACCCTGGAGAATCAATTTCACTAAAGAATTTGGAGAAAATTTTTGATTTTTTTTTTACACTTAAGAGGTTTTGTCACACCCACATACAACCAGAATTACTTTTTGGGTGTGAGCCTAGAAAGTAGTTTTTATGGGCTGTAAGGGACTGTCAAGTTTTATACGTTTTGTGTTATGAGGAAGCCCAAGATATTAGTATTACAGTTGAATTAAACAGAATGGGTCTTCAATGGAAGACAGAATAGATTATGGCCTTTCCCTAGTCTTCAGGACCGGTGTTTTTTCCAGAGATGGAATTTGCCATATTTTCCTGAGTTTCTCTCTCTCTCTCTCTCTCTCTCTCTCTCTCTCCCCTCCCTCCCTCCCTCTCTGTCTCTTTATTACACACGCAGATCATTGACTCACCAAAATTATCTTAATGTCCTGTCACAAATGTGTTCATATTTTTTTCTAAACTATATGATTGCCATTTTCCCATGCTGTAGAAGAATGAAAAACTTAAAAATACACATGATTTTAGTCTCATGTTGCTTTTGTGTTTTAAAAATTTAATGGTTGAAAAGGCTTTTTTTAATTTTTTTTTTTTTTTTGCAGTGAATAAGGACTTGAGGTTTGAAAGAGAAAGTTTGAAGAAAACTTCTCTGAATCTCAAGTTTTCTTATCTGTAAAATGGGGATAGTAGCTGCCCTGAAATTTCACACAATATAATGTGTATGCAGGTGCTTTGAAATCTGTAGATCACTGTATGCATGTCAAGGGATCCTATTTCCATGTTATAATCACATTAATTGCCTCATATAACCTTCCCCCACATACATAAAAGTACAAAAAACCCCACAAACTATACAAATGCAAGTACAAAATAAAAACAATAAAATAGTTTCTGAATGTGTAATGTATGTCTAAAAAGCCATAATGCACAGGGCATGAAAGACTTGACCATGATTAATAATGACGAGCACAACATCTGACACAGCAAATATTTTTAAAAATGGAAAATATGAGGGCACCTGCATGGCTCAATTTGTTGAGTGTCTGACTTCAGCTCAGGTCATGATCTCATGGTTCATGAGTTCGAGCCCCACATCGTGCTCTGCGCTGTCAGCACAGAGTCTGCTTCAGATCATTTGCCTTCCTCTCTCTCTGCCCTTCCCCTGATCTCTCTCTCTTAAAAGAAATAAAAGTTAAAAATTTTTAAATAAAAATGGAAAATAATGTTGAATATTGTATCTGTCTAGCTCCAGTCAGAAAATATAAGCTATCAGTTATTTTAACCACATTGTACTGAAGCAATGAAAGTATAGAAAGCAGGGGCACCTGGGTGGCTTAGTCCATTCAGCGCCCGACTTCAGCTCAGATCATGATCTCACGGTTCATGAGTTCAAGCCCCGCATCTGGCGCTGTACTGACAGCTCAGAGCCTGGAGCCTGCTTAGGTTCTGTGTCTCCCTGTCTCTGCCCCTACCCTGCTCATGCTCTGTCTCTCTCTCTGTCTCTCAATAATAAATAAATGTTTAAAAACAAAGAAAGAAAGAAAAAATAAAGTGTAGAAAGCAAATATTACTGCATCAGGGAGATGACAACTGCAAAAGGAGCGATATTTCAAAGGGAAGAGGTTAGTGACTTAAACTTAGCAGCTGGAGAAGAGCTCACACAGCTGACTTTCATACCTCTAAGGACAAAGAGATGTTTGGCTGAAGGATCTCCAGGCTTAGTATTAGGGAGGGAGAGCCCTGTGTCCGGGACTCAGAGGAAGTGGAGGAAATCTCTTCCTCTCCCAGCTCTCCAGTCTCCCTCTCAAATCCCATTTTAACATAGAGCCAGCTCTGAGCTGGCAGAACAGAAATGTGGTGGGCAGAATTCCAGCACCAGTATCACAAAGCAGAGTATGGAAGGGCAAGTTTGGAGCTGGCACAATAGCATCACA
The DNA here is from genome assembly GCF_018350155.1 of Leopardus geoffroyi. Taxonomy (NCBI): domain Eukaryota; kingdom Metazoa; phylum Chordata; class Mammalia; order Carnivora; family Felidae; genus Leopardus; species Leopardus geoffroyi. The sequence goes on from NC_059328.1 coordinate 90,950,804, forward strand.
CCCGACTCAAACATGGGAATGGCAGACTGCATGCAAGAATAAAGGAACAGAGGGAAAAAAAAGAAATGAAGGAACCATTCATTTATTCATAGCTGACAGGGCAAAAATCTAAGCTCCCTATAGTGCTTTCTCAAAACTGTATTCCCGGAGACTGGATATAAGCTGAAATTTATGAATCATATCACATTCAAATGCACTAGGGAAGTTTGCTATTTAGAGGAATTTCATGGCAAATTGTTTTGCAAGACAAATAATCACTCACTAATTTAACTGGTGCATAAATCACAATTTTCATACATTTGGTTTGCTTAAGCAAATTGGATCTATACTGAAAAATATGAGATTCATATTATAAAATCTCTAATACCTGCTTGGGTCCCAGAGGACATCCTCAACATACAATAAGGTGCCAGATTGAGTTGGCACAATTTTAGTCCTTGGAAAGATGATAAATTCCTGTTTCCTCACACCCACCTTGGTCCAAGTTTGAAGGTATCACAGGAGAGATCGAAGGAATTGGTAACATTGATAAAACAAAATGTAAATCTGTGAGAAGTATTAAGAAAGAAAAGGTAGAGGTGTGTGTGTGTGTGTGTGTGTGTGTGTGTGTGTGTGTGTGTGTTAGATGGAAGTGTGCTGTAGTCTTCTGGAACAGATGGTCTGATACCTCAGGAGAAGAATGGGTTGCGAGACAGCATTTAGGTTGTCCTATTTTGCCCCACTGCATACTGTCCTGGGAAGATCATTGTTTTGTCTTCCCTCACTCCCATGACCAGTAAGAGCCAAAAAATTATGACAGTAACCAAAAAGCACCATAGTTATGTCATAAGATGTACAGCTGAAATGGAGAGCAACTGATAACTAATCGAAACAACATATCAAGTCCCTGAGCATTCCCTGTGCTATCTTCCACTCCTTCCATGAATGAGAGCTGAAGAATTATATCCAAAAGAGAAAATTGTTAAAGAATATAATGACGAATAGAAAATATGGAAAACATAAAGTGCTCGAATAAGAGGTCTCTACCTTATGTTGCATCCATGTCTGACACCCACATTCTAAATCTACCAGAAGGTGTATATACTAGGACTTGGGTTTTAGCTTTTCCACCTGATTAGACATTACCAGCCAATGTGGCTAATATTCCTGTAACACAAGAGAGTAACTAGATAATTGAGAAAGGCAAAAACCATAATATAAACACAATTCAACAATCTAGATGGAGCCTAGACATATTATAAAAAATGTAAGAACACTAAAGAAAAAGAGAAAATTGTTGTTTTTCAGAAAAAGTAGATTGTTAAAAAGAAAGTCAAATTAGAGTGGCAAAAAAAAAAAAAAAAAAAAAAAAAAAAAAAAAAAAAAAACAAAACCTCAAGAGCAAGACTAGGTGCAAAAGAGACAGTGGAGTGATATATTAAAATATTTAGAAGGGAGCACATGGGTGGCTCAGTGGGTTAAGCATCCGGTTCTTGATTTCAGCTCAGATCATGATCTCACGGTTCATGAGTTTGAGCCCCACATCAAACTTCATGCAGACAGTGTGGAGCCTGCTTGGGATTCTCTCTCTACCTCTCTTTGCCTGTCCCCTGTTTGCGCCCTCTCTAAATAAATAAATAAATAAGTAAATAAATAAACGAACACACATTTTTAAAAAGTTTAAAAAATATTTAGAGGAAAGAAGTTTTGACTCTGAGCATTATATCTAGGTAAACTGACATTTGAATATATCAGTCTATAGACAAACCTAAGAATACAAAGCTTAAAAAGGTTTGGCACACAGAAACCATCTTTGGAAACATTCTTGGAAAAACATAAACAAATCTAGGGTATTGATAAGGGTGTGTAGTAATTTAGTAAAAATCTACCATTATATTATATATCAGTCCAAACCGCACCACGGTAATTAATCCAAACAACGTAAAATTATATATGTCAGCAAAGTAGAGGGAGTAGTGGTAGGTGGGTAGCCTGGAGGAAATGAGAAGGAAATGAGGGTATGGATACATCTTATTTGGGCTAAGATATAGACATTGTTAAGCTTAGGAAGTTGAAAACAAAAAATAATATATATATGAGACTTACTCTATGTAACACTACAATTAGAATGTGTAATTTCCATGGCAGGAAAGAACCAATAAAAGATATGTAGGTAAGGAGGAAAAGGGAAAATAATGGTATATGGCAAAAAATCTAATTCAATAATAAAAATAATTTTAAATTTTAAATTTATCAATTAAAAGCAGTAAACTACCATGTTGAATAATGCTAGTATCCTACTACTAGTGATAGATGAGCAGTAAAATGGTATAGAAAGTTTAAATCAAAAGGAAAGGAACAAATATAACCCATAGTTATGAACCAAACAAACATTAGGTGAGCATTTCAATATCAGACAATAAGCAGAATAGGAGATTCCAGGTAGCTCAGTAGGTTAAGCATCTGACTCTTGATTTCCGCTCAGGTCACGATCTCACAGTTTGTGAGATCCTACTCCACGTGGGCTCTGTGCTGACACCACAGAGCCTGCTTGGGATTCTCTCTCCCTCTATCTCTCTGTCTGTCCCCCATTTATGTGTGCTCTCTCTCTCACTCTCAAAATAAAATAAATAAATAAAACTTTTTAAAAAGAAAATAAATGCCAAGCTGATGACTTAACAATGGAATCTGTGGTTTCCCCAATATTATTCCAGAGGAGCAGCAAATTGAGCCTGTTCTGATTTAGAGGCCCCACAACTGAGCATTCCTGAACAGATTATAGGTCATGATAACCTTCTTACTGAAGTGATAGGTTCTTTCCCTACTCAATACCATTGGCCAAATAGCCAAATAACAAAACAGTATTTGATGGCAAACAGGTAATTTATTCAATGGCCAGAGAATGGAGAAGGGAACTCATGCTCTAACGGCACCTTCTTCCAAGTGTCCATCAATAGATGAATGAATAAAGAAGATCTGGTTGTATATAACCAATGGGATATTCTTCAGTCATAAGAAAGAATGAAATCTTGACATTTTCAATGACATGGACAGAGCTAAAGAGTATAATGCTAAGCAAAATAAATCAGAGAAAGACAAATACCGATGATTTCACTCATATGTGGAATTTAAGAAAGAAACCAAATTAGCAAAGGAAAACAAAAGGGGAGAGAGAGAGAGAGAGAGAGAGAGAGAGAGAGAGAGAGAGACAAAGCAAGAAACAGACTCTTAACTACAGAAAATAAACTGTTACCAGAGGGGAGAGGTGGGGGATTGGGTTAAATAGGTGATGGGGGTTAAGAAGTGCACTTGTCATGACAAGCACAGGGTGGTGTATAGAAGTGTTGAATCACTATATTGTACACCTGAAACTAATATCACAGTGTATGTTAACTGTACGGGAATTAAAATTCTTTTTTAAATAATGAATGAATGAATGAATGAATGAATAAATTAAATAAATAAATAAATAAATAAATAAATAAATAAATACGACATTTTCTTTCCCAGTAGGTCTCATTGTCATAGTTTTGTAGGGTTAGGGTAATTAAGGATTGGTAAAAAAGCTGACCTTGGGGTTTTTCAGGGAAGAGAGAGGAGACTTCTCTAAATTAGAGTGCCACCTGTTTTCTTCCTTTAAGTGGACACAGTAGAATCTGTCCTGGCACTGGTCGATGTGTTTTTGTTACTACAATGATAGTAAAACCTTGGTATGTGAGCATAATTCATTCCAGGAACACGCTTGTAATCCAAAGCACTTGTATATCAAAGCGAATTTCCCCATAAGAAATAATGGAAACTCAGATGATTCCTTCTACAACCCAAAAATATTCATATAAAATGATTACAATTCTGTAATATAATACAAAATCATAAAGAAAATACAAAATATGAAGTAAAATAAACAAATTAACCTGGATTTACCTTTGAAAACCTTCACGGCTGGTGTGAGGGAGACACAAGGGAGGAGGGTTATTGCGTGGGATGACTTTCACTATCACTAATGGATGTTGACTACAGTCCAGTATTGTTAACTCTTGTCATATACTGTATTTAATGTAACTGACAATAAGACAGCAGAGGAAAGGGTCTCTACCTGCAGACAGCCTTACTTAGAATGAAGCAAAGCATTCCTAAACTTACTCTTGTGTGGAAAAGCAAAGGACCATCCATAGGTAATTTGAAGTGACAAAAAAATAGGGGGAGAGCCAAGATGGTGGAACAGCATGGAAGTTTTTTGTGTCTTGCGTCCATGAAATGCAGCCAGATCAACACTAAACTATCCTGCACTCCTAGAAAACTGATTTGGGGATTAACACAACAATCTGCACAACCTGAACCACAGAACTCAGCAGGTATGTGGCACAGAGTGGTGAACTGGGGGAGAGAGAAGTTACGGAAGACAGGGAGTTGTTTTTGCTTGCAAAGAGAGGATGGAGGGTGGGTGGGGAGCAGAGTATGAGAAAAACACCCCCCCCCCAAAAGCAGCTGGAGAGAAAGTGGAAAAGTGGAAACAGCTGCAGGGACTGTACTAAAAAGGAAGGAGAAAGGAGAGGGTTTAAATTCCATTAAGACTCTATACAGGAGGAGCGCAGAATCTGAAACTCTGCAGCTGATACCTGGTGGTGCTCTGCTGAGAAGGGTGAATCCTCAGGAGCAGAGTGAAGTCTGGGGATCTTCAGGCCACATGGGGAGAGGCGGTTCCCCTGCTGGGAGGATATCTGGCAGAGGCTGTGTCAAGGCAAAGGCCACAGTGGACCCAGAAGAATAACCACATTCACTGGTGCTGGCACAAGGTGGTAAAGGGTGAAGCCTGGTACCAGAGGTGTGTTGCGATTTTCCATAAACCTTGAAATGCTGCTGCTACACAATCGTGTGAACTTTTTCTGGGGCAGGCTAGTACCCAGCAATAGTCTCCGGGCAGTGGCAACAGCACGGTCTTGCGAACATTCCTGGGCGCAGCCGGCACCGGCCAGTGTTCGGTGAGACCTTCCTGCAGAGGAGCAGAACAGGTCAAAGCCACAGTCCCTGAGAAATAAGGGGTCGGGAAAAACAGCCACATCTGAGATGAAACTCAGGAGGGAGGTGCTGCCTAGGGCTTGGTCACAGACAGGGTAAAAATGGGGAGTGGACAGAAGCCAGAGACAAAGGGTGTGCCATTATAGATCAGGGAGAACAGAGTTCCGAGACTGGGTATCTGAGTGACGCCATTTTCAACCCCCGCGTTCATGCGCATACACACCTACAAGCACCACAATAATCTACCCCCGTAGGCTAAGCAGCGCCATCTAGTGGAGAACGGAGCCATTACACTAAGCCCTGCCCAACTGCCAACCTCGCTCTTCAGGAACAGAAGTCTCTCCATGTGCTCAGTTTACGGACTGTAAACCGCTTCATGATTTGACTTCTAGGGGGAAAACAAAGTAATTTCAGTTGTATTTCAGTCTGTTCGCTGGTCCATCTATTCAATTTTCTTTTTTTTCATTGCTTTTCTTTTTCTTGAATACAGAAAGAGAAAAAACTTATTATTTTCAATTTTTATTAAAAATATGCCTTTCATTTTTTTCTACTATATTTTTTATTTTTTTGGTAAATTTTTCAAGTTCTATTTTACTTCCATCATTTCATTTTATTCTATTTCATTGTATTCATTTTTTCAAATTTTCAAACGTTTTCCTTTTTTTTTTTCCTTCCCTTTTTTCTCTAATCTATCAAGCTCCTTTCAACACCCATACCAAAACACACCTAGGATCTAGCATCATTTACTCGATTTGTGTGTGTGTTGTTTTTAATTTTTTAATTTTATTTTTTACCTTATTAATTCCTTTTCTCCCTTAAAAATGACACAATGAAGGAATTCACCCCAAAAGAAAGAGCAGGAAGAAATGACAGCCAGGGACTTAATCAACACAGATACAAGCAAGATGTCTGAACCAGAATTTAGCATCATGATAATAAGAATACTAGCTGGAGTCAAAAATAGATTAGAATCCCTTTCTACAGAGATAAAAGAAGTAAAAGCCAGTCAGGATGATATAAAAAATGCTATAACTGAGCTGCAATCTCGAATGGATTGCATTCGATGAATGAGGCAGAGCAGCAAATCAGCAATATAGAGGACAAAGTTATGGAGAATAATGATGCAGAAAAAAAAAAAGAGGGAGACTAAGGCAAAAGAGCACAATTTAAGAATTAGAGAAATCGGGGGCGCCTGGGTGGCGCAGTCGATTAAGCATCCAACTTCAGCCAGGTCACGATCTCGCGGTCCATGAGTTCGAGCCCTGCGTCGGGCTCTGGGCTGATGGCTCAGAGCCTGGAGCCTGTTTCCGATTCTGTGTCTCCCTCTCTCTCTGCCCCTCCCCCGTTCATGCTCTGTCTTTCTCTGTCCCAAAAATAAATAAACGTTGAAAAAAAAAAAAAAAAGAATTAGAGAAATCAGTGAGTCATTAAAAAGGAACATCAGAATTACAGGGGTCCCAGAAGATGAAGAGAGAGAAAAAGGGGTAGAAGGGTCATGTGAGCAAATTATAGTGGAAAACTTTCCTAACTTGGGGAAAGACACAGACATCAAAATCCAGGAAGCACAGAGAACTCCCATTAGATTCAACAAAAACCGACCATCAACAAGGCATACCAGAGTCAAATGCACAAAGTACTCAGGCAAGGAAAGAATCATGAAAGCAGAAAGAGGAAAAAAAGTCCTTAACCTACAAGGGAAGACAGATCTTGGCAGGGCAGAAAGGTGTGGCAGGATATATTCAATGTGCTAAATCGGAAAAATATGCATCCAAGAATTCTTTATCCAGCAAGGCTGTCATTCAAAATAGAAGGAGAGATAAAAAGTTTCCCAGACAAACAAAAATTAAAGGAGTGACCTTTAGTGACCACTAAACCAACCCTACAAGAAATTTTAAGGGGGACTCTCTGAGGGGAGAAAAGACAGAGAAAAAAAAGAGAAAAAAAGATGAAAAGCAGCAAAGACTAGACAGGACCAGAGAACACCACCAAAACTCCAACTCTACAAGAAACATAGTGACAATAAATTCATATCTTTCAGTGCTCCCTCTAAACGTCAATGGACTCAATGCTCCAATCAAAAGACATAGGGTAACAGAATGGATATGAAGTGACAAAAAATACACTAGTGCCCGCTGTGGGCACCTTCTAATGTTCTGAAAAATCACTCATTTCTGTCAAACAGCATGGCCTGAGACCAAGTGTCCAAGCATGGAAGACAATCATCCACAATCCCATAGAGAGAGAGAGAGAGAGACAGAAGAACCATTGGCTCAGCTGTGATCATGTGACATTCAGCAGCACATACTATTACTATTGCAAGACACTGCTCGTTTATCAAGTTAAAATTTATTAGAAATGTTTGCTCATGTTGTGGAACACTCACAGAACAAGTTACTCGCCATCTAAGGTTTTACTGCAGGTGGTAATAATCCCACGGTCATCTGGAGGGTTAGCACAGAGTCTGAACTGGATCAAACCAGTCAAAAATTGGGTCATGGAGGCTTGTTTGGAGTTTGTGGCTTCTGGCATTTGACCTTAGTCTCTGGTGGCAATCAGCACTTGTAAGCAGGGCTAGAAAACTGGGTTATTGTGGCTTGTTAGTGAGTCCCTGGTGACAAGCTCAGACAAAGAGAAAAACATATCAAAACCTTAGATGAGTCTGAAAACCAAAATTTCAAAACATGTGAAGAAAACTAATATTAAAAACCAACAACATTGGTAATCAAAGAAAATGAATACAATAAAAACTTAAAAACAAGATTCTACAATGGATTTTTCATAGACATGATTGTTCACCAATATTTGCTCCTCCTACCTGGAAAAGTATTTTAATTCTTCATTCTAATGAACTCAGATATGGATGATTTACTCTGAAAAAAAAAAAAAAAACAACAAAGCAATAAAATTCCTCTATGAGTCTCCTGCTTGAATATTTCCTGTAATACGTATGTATGTATGTATCTATCTATCTATCTAATTATCTTTCTTCCTATCATTTACATCTATGTAAATATTTGCATGTGGATCCATTTCCTTTTGTTTCTCCAAAGGGTCCTGCGTTTCCCTCCAATAGAAACAAAATACAGCCCTGTCTTATACATTACAGCTCTTTAAATATTTGTAACAAATATCATGTATCTTTGTCTTTCATTCTATCAATTAAACATCCCAACCTCATAATTTTTCCTTATGCGGCATTAATGTCAAGGTCCTCACTATCACACTTACCTATCTATTTCTCCAAATGTTTTTTTTTTTTTTTTTACTGTTTATTTTTGAAAGAGAGAGAGACAGAGCATGAGCAGGGAAGGGGCAGAGAAAGAGGGAGGCACAGAATGTGAATCAGGCTCCAGGCTCTGAGCTGTCAGCACAGAGTCCAATGCAGGGCTCGAACTCACGAACTATGAGATCATAACCTGAGCCGAAGTCGGATGCTTAACCGACAGAGCCACCCAGGTGCCCCTATTTCTCCAAATGTTTAATGCGGAAATCTTAAACTTTACATTGTTGGGAGTAAATATGTAAAACAATTTAAGTCTGGAACCACAACAAAACCCACTCTTGTTAGTCTTTTTCCCTCATGATTATTTAAAGAAACATCACCCAAAATATGGTCTGAACAAAATCAGAAGCTAGAATATAATGGGGAAAATATTATTCTTAGTCAAAAATCTGGATGAAAATTCCATCTCTGCCTCTCACATGAGCAAGTTATTTGACCCTTATGAGGCTTGGTTCATTCAGCATTCATATGAGGATTCAAAAGTCTTATTTCCAGGGGTGCCTGGGTGGCTCAGCTGGTTAAGCATCTGACTTGATTTTGGCTCAGGTCATGACCTCACTGATGTGAGATGGAACCTCACATTGGGCTCTGAGCTGAGCATGGAGCCTGCCTGGGATTCTGTCCCTCCCTCTCACTCTGCTCCTCCCTCACTTGTGCTCTTTCCAAAAAAGAATAAAAATTTTTAGAATATTTAAAAATCAAAAGACTTACTTACATAATAATCATGGCTTAAGGAATTATGTAAATAAACTCAATGAGAACCACTTCACAATGTTTGAAAATAATGATAAAAATATATTTTAAAAAAGCACTATCCAACTTTGAATCATACATCTTGACAAAATAAATACTTGAGTGTAAGTCTGACAAAAGCGTGAATTATATTCTCCCAGTTGCAGAGGTTATTTTTGAAAAGACATGTCTCAGCACTAGTCATTTTAATCTAGCTCATTTGGAATAACCCTTAAGGTGGGCCAAAAAAACACAAACAAACAAACAAACAAAAACAAAATAACACAAACCAACTCTGCCTTAATATTATTTGTCCATGGTGATTCTTCCTAGTTCTGATGTTTCTGTATGATGTATTTAGTGAATGGGACTCAGTGATGGAAGGAAGGCAATATTGTGTAAACTTGGTTGACAGTTTGCAATTGATGGGGAGGGTGCCTCAGTAAAAGAGAAATCTGGAGCTGGAAGTCAATAAAATAAAAACGTGGGAAGCATGAAAATTTCACTTACATAAGAAAATCACTGATTTTTATTGAAACTGGAAGAAAAATTATTATTCTAGGCGTGAGAGTGCCATGTAGTATCTTGATCCATCATGGCTACCTGCAAGTGATCATTCCTCAAATTTGTACAGACACACACACCATGGATATGTGCAGGAATGCAATAAGCAGAACATGAATGGGCAAGGGCATCCGCAGAATTCTGGGAGGAAAACACTGCTGCTCAAATGTGACAACCTGTGATTGAATGTGTAAGTAACAGTCAATATTTTGACTTTAGAAAGAGGTCATTACAGGCTCATCCAGGAAAGCAGAGAAGGATTTTAGGTTGTCAAGTCAAAGAACAATGTCAAAGTCCAGCTTCTTGAGTGAGCAGGACTTGATCACTTCCCGAAGGAGAGACCCCTGACACACTGAGAGGGGCCCGCTCAGCCACTAGGCTCCCACTGCTCCTTTACTGGGCATTGGAAAGAACAGCAACTGCTTGCTTGCCCTCTTAACAGGAAAGAAAAAAAAAAAAAAGTGGCCACAACAGCCCTAACAGCTGTCACTGCCAGGGAAGGGGACATGGAGAATTCGAAATGGGATAAATAGGGTTGGCACGACAATAAAGATGTGGAGAATTAATAATGTACCAGGCAACTTCCTCACGATCTCCCTAGCCTTCCATCAAAAGCAACTGAGACTAATTAAATCAAGCCAAGTATTTCAATTGACACATAAAAAGACAGGTTTAGCTCTGAATTCTTTTCTCTGTTTGATATGATTAAAGTTGCATTACACTACAGAAGGCCACTTGGTAAGTGGTTAAACCATGGTACATTTGGCATTTATGAAAGACTTTTTGTCATGTAGCAATGATGCTTTTAAAGCCTGACCACACAGTTTTGAGTTTGGCTTTGATAGCGCCCTGGTGAAGGCTGTCTGTGGAAAACTAGTGAAATATTTTTCTCCAGCATGTAGTTAGGCCTGCTGCTTTCAACACTGAGACAAGATGTTAGAACACATTTGCTCAATTTCAGATCAAAGAAACCATCCTGACTTACATTCCTATACATTTCTTCTATAAACGCTTAACTAATTCTGTTGACCTCAGTGCTCAGAGTAGATATTGTTTATTACTATTACTATAGCTACCATTGTGTAATCCCATTGATCTCATAAAAGCTCATATTTTTTATTAAAAAAATTCTTCCACATGTCCTCTCAATTTCTTACTTCCACTCCAATTTTAAAATAAATTTTCAATCATCAGCAATTCATGTCACATAGAATGCTACCTATATTTCCATAAAAACATTGAGAAAGAACCATATATACCTAAAGCTTTTCAAAGCCTGTTAGGTTTTCAACTCTTGAGCAATGGAATCATAAGAGTTAACACAAACATTAGCAAATGAATCTGCTATCCTTAACAAATGAGTTTAGAGTAGGAAATGTTTTATTGAAACAAACCTTAATGAACATTATAGGAAAAGAAAAAGAGACGCCATTATAGAATGCATGTAAGTACCTTTGCCACAAAGACAGACTTAATATAAGAATCTATTTCTAAGTAATGCTTCCTTTCAATGACATCATTTCCAATAAAGCTTCCACTTTAAACTGAACTATCTCCAAATTTGTATTTGTCACTATGGGTCCTCTTTTTTCTAAACTCATTTAGGAAAGCTAAGGATGGCTGTCTAATTAGTCTACAGGGTAATAACTTTTCACACTTAAGGAAAATACTCATAGTTTTTAAGCCCAGATAGATGAAAAATTATTTAAATGGAAAGTATGTGGTAAATTTAGTGTGAAAAAAACTTAAAAGAAAGAATTCTGATTAGCCAAGGTTTGCTTTCAAATAATTAAAAATAAACCATTCCACACTGTGGAGTGGAAAGATAAGGGCCTGTAGGCATTCTTAAATATATATCTCCCATTATATTATTCATTGTTTAACACTTGCTAACATAGAACACAGTATGTGTAATAGTGCTTATACCTCTCAGACCACAACCATTGTTATGGCCGCAAAAATAAAAACAACACTTGGATTGGTTTAAAAGAGCAAATTCCAAAACGTCTATGTCTCTGCATCATTGTGTGGCTATTGCTAATGGAGGTCAAGGCAGGCCAGCTTCAAAGGGGCTGCAAAATTCGTCAGAAATATGTCTACTTGCTGTACATTTCTAGGCATTCTCCCAAAAAATTTCTGGTTCTTGAGAGCCCCTTATTTCAAATGGAAACAATATATCTGACCTAGTTTCCAGCATAGAGCTTATATTCATTCAACTAGGCTTCAGCTCCCTATCTCATCATCTGCCTCCTTGATAAAAGCTGAGCAGATACCCCTCTAGTAGAACTCATTATCCAAAGGCTTCCTTCCAGGCATTAGCCCACTCAGGTAAAGTGGTCATTATTTCCCAAGGATAAGGGTTACTTTCTGAGGTTTTTTTTTTTTTTTCCAAAGCCACATTTGATTATAAGGATAGCACTCCTAACAATTTCTCTTCCTCGTTTCTCCTTCCTGTGCAAAAGGCCATTGGTGGAACACTCTGCTAAGGCCGAAGAGAACTTTTGTTCTTAAGAATTTTTAGGTCTAAGAGAAATCGTCAGGAGAGTCACTCCATGAAAATTGGCAAAATAAATTTCTTATGCGTCATTTGCTAAATAGAATTCCAAGATTACCTGCAAAATCGGGTTTATTTATTTGAGTGCTTTTTATGGGGAGAATTTGTAAATCAAGGATAAAAATTCTATTTTATGTGCTCTGATTATACAGTATTAACCATAAAGATAAGGGCTCTGTTATGTGTAAAATATCACCAAAGAATTAAAAGACATTATCAACTTTTATAGAAATGTGTTTGTATATGTAGAGAATGCATATTTATACCAATAAATATAACAAGTTCTCATTTTAAGATGATTCATTTTTGTCGTTGTTGTTTTATTCAGATCATGAGCTTTGATCCAGTTTCTAAAACTAGCTAAATTCATGCATTATCTCTTCTCATTTTTGTTGGTCATCAAGATGACACATTTAATTCCCTTCAATTGATTACCATGACTCAAGTTCACCTATTTCCAACTTACAATTATTTCAGGAAGGATTCGGTGAAACTGCCTATTTTGCCAAGGGAAAAATATTCAACTTTTGATTACTTTCTTTTATTTTCTTATGCTAGAGAGCTTCTGAATCTTCCCTTTAGCTTTGCTTCACCGCTCTCCAGAGCAAACTGCCAAGACCCTCCCATTATCATTCACCTCCCTAAACACTTCCATATCATTTCTCTTGTGTGCACTTTACAGAATCACAGAACAAACCAATTTAATCTCTGATGCTTGACAGTATATTTCACAGGTTGATGTAATACTTATAGATGTGGATTGATCAAATAAAATATTTAGAAAAGATTAGTTTTATAAGAGAAACTTTGATTATACCAATTTATACCAAACAGGTCATGCACATTCTTTCATGTTTAATATATGTATCTATCTATATAGAGACAGAGATACATTCATACATACACAGATACACAGATACATACCTGCTCCACATAAGTAAAATTGCCTGTTTTGCACCCGTTTGCTTACCTGTCTACCTGTCTTTAAGGTAATCTAAACTATTGTGTGTGTGTGTGTGTGTGTGTGTGTGTGTCTTTCTGTTTTGTAGCATAATTCCTTTTGCTTTATGGCTCAATAAATAAAACATTCCATCATTTAAACCAACTCTTAAAATCTGTGTAACCAAGATAAGGATGTGGTAAGGATGTTACTTACATAGTCAATCACAGTTTCAGTGGGAGATAAATAATAAATACTATAGCACTCATATCCTCTATTTCCTAATATTTTACCCTTCCTTATTTGGCAGTTACTGGCAGATAATAGGCGATTAAGATATATTTGATAAGGGACTGATTAAATTGAATGCTCTCAATTGTTTAAAACATCACCTTACCTTTTCTCATGAGTGTTGAACTAAAACATTTCATGATTTCCTAGTCCACCAGAGTTATATTCCTGTTTAAGTTATTTTTTCCATTACATTTAGTGTAACACTGGTTTTGTTTTGTTTTGTGTGTGTGTTTGTTACAAATTTCTATGACCTTGTGAACCCCATCCAGAGTCCAATTAAGTAATTTAAACCATTCTATTGTTTGGAGAATTCTACGTGTCTTGTTGATTTTTTCTCCCAAATAAATTAGCATGCTTTTCTTTGAATATTTAAATTAGAAATTTCCATAAATCACTTACTCCTTATTACATGCATCAAACTTTATACAATCAGTAGCCATCATGACAAATATCAAAAGGGATCAGAGCAGGGTGAAAAAGGATTTTTCTGCCTTTTCTAGGGCACTGTCCTGCATTCCACTTTTCTGTTGTCCCCACATCTTCTTCCATCCCAGAGAAAGACAGGTCTGCTCCTGCCCAGCCACCACCTCCCCAACTCCACTCGAGTACAGTGAGTATCTCCTTTCTAAAGGACTGGGAGTTCAGGGCATTTTCTCTTGCTTCCTTTTTTAACCTCTCTCCTCATGGTTCCTTCCTATCCAGTTGTCACTTTTCAACACATATGTTACTTAAACCTCTTTGAGCTAATGTCTCTTAGTGGCATTTGACACTAATAATCAAATCCCCATAGTTAAAATATTTTCTTTCCTCATTTTCCCCTGACTCTCACTCTTCTTACACTCTTTCTACTTTATAGGCTACTTACCAGTTTTCTTTGTTGTTATCCATCCCTAAAGGTTAGGGTTGCCCTACATTCTATTTGGGGAACTCTTCTCTTCACTCCCATCCATGGATTCTCTGCCAGGCACCTTGCTTCCAGCACCAGTTCAATGTTGGTGCTTCTCCATTCTCAATGCCCCGGTCTTCCCCTCTCTGCTGAGCATCAGACAGATCTGTCCAATTGCTTACCAGACCTCTGAGTCGAATATCCCACAGAGCATAAAACTCTTGTCTGTATTACTTCTCTATGGCTCTTGTAACAAATTATCACAAATGCAGCAGTCTAAAATGACACAAATTTATTCTTTTACAGTTCTGGAGGTCAGAAGTCCTAAACTCAGTGTGTCCGCAAGGCTGTGTGTTCTTTCTGGGAGCTATAGGAGAGAATTTATTTCCTTACCTTTCCTGGCCTCCAGCTTTTTCTCACACCACTCCAACTTCTGCTTCCATCATTGTGTCTCCTTCTCTGACTCTGACTTTTCTGCCTCCTTCTTCTTATGATTACATAGGGCCAACCTGTACTGTCCAGGAAAATCTCTTTATCTCAAGGTCCTTAATTTATATATTTTTTAGGTTTATTTATTTATTTTGGGAGAGAGAGGGTGAGGGAGGGGCAGAGAGAGAAGGAGATAAAGAGAATCCAAATCAGGTTCCACACTGTCAGCACAGAGCCCAATGCAGGACTCAAATCCACCAACCCTGAGATCATGACCTGAGCTGAAACCAAGAGTCAGATGCTTAATCAACTAAGCCACTGAGGTGCCCTCTCAAAATCTTTAATTTATTTGCATCTTCAAAGTCCTTTTTGGCAATCAGGATGTGGCCCTCTTTGGGGTCCCAGTATCGTATCTACCATAATATACTACATTGAACCACTTCTTCCCTCCAAACTTCTTCCTCCAACACTGATTCTCAATGAATGACACTGCCATATAATGAGTTCTTCAACTCAGAAAAATCTTGGAGTCATCCTTGGTTCTTTGCTTTAATTTACTTGTTTGTTATACAGATTCAGTCACCAGTTTCTACTGATTTTATATTCTAAATATTTTTTAGGGGCGCCTAGGTGGCTCAGCCGGTTGGGCATCCGACTTCAGCTCAGGTCATGATCTCGTGGTTTGTGAGTTCAAGCCCTGCATCGGGCACTGTGCTGACAGCTCAGAGCCTGGAGCCTGCTTGGGATTCTGTGTCTCCCTCTCTTTTTCTGCCCCTCCCTGTTCACACTCTGTTTCTGTCTCTCTCTCTCTCAAAAATAAATAAACATTAAAAAAATTAAAAAAAAAATTTTAAACCAATTCAAATTTCTCCATCTTCAGTGTTGCTTACAAAAATCAGGCTATTATCACTTCTTGGCCTTTTCACAGCTCTCCCTGTAGGGTGCCTTTCATTACCTGTTCTATGTTCCTAAACATAATTCTGATTCTGTTAGTTCACTGCTTATCCCCATTTCCTTCAGAAGAAAAATCAAACTTAGCTTATATTATAAATTTAATGTTTCCCTCTTAAATTTTTTTAATGTTTATTTATTTTTGAGAGAGACAGAGACAGAATGCAAGTGGGTTAGGGGCAGAGAGAGAGGGAGACACAGAATCCCAAGCAGGCTCCAGGCTCTGAGCTGTCAACACAGAGGCTGACACGGGGCTCGAACTCACGAGCCCTGAGATCATGACCTGAGCCGAAGTCGGACGCTCAACTGATTGAGCCACCCAGGCACCCCTAATGTTTCCCTCTTAAGCCTTATCTCTTGCTGTCATATCCCCATTTCCTGCTTCTCTACTGAACTCAAAAGTTGCATGAACTCTTCCAGCTCCATGTTACTCACGATGAAAGCTGTTCATTCTGTCTGGAATGCCTTGTCCTATCTGAATCCCTGAGTCATATTCATGCCTCCTACCTATCCCCTCACTTTCATAACATTCACCCTTGAAAGTTTTCCTCTCTGTGTTCAAGCTGGTTGCCACCTTTCTTTTGTTCCGCATGCACATGAACTTTACCAATCTGGCATTATAAATAAACACAGGTTATAAATAACCAAAGGTTCCTTATCTGTACCTCTCTTCATGTTGTATGCTCTGGGAAGGCAGGAACTATGTCTGCCGAGGCTGTGGTTTATGCTTGTGGCTAGCACAGTGTTGTACAAGGGCTCACTATGCTTTGTGGAAGAAATGGGTTTGCAATAAACCTGTACCATTTCTGTGAGAGTTACTAAATATAACTGAAGAATTTGATACTGACCAACATTGTATGAACCATTTAGAGCCATTTCCATGAAACATTTAACATTTAAAATTCTTATTATATACAGAAAAAATCCAACTCAATTAATGTCTGTGAAAATCATACTGGGGACATGACACTCTGTCAGCCACTATCAAATGTACATAATTCACTTAAATATCCTGAAAATGCTAACAAGAAAAATATGCTAGATATAAAAATAACAATGCAATATACAATAAGATGCATGTTTTAAGAAAAATCTCCACGGATGCACAACTACGCAAAAAAAGAAATTGTTATTGTAAAATGTTAGTGCATTTAGTCAGTCAATAGTCCAGATTGTAAAGACCATTGCCCTGGAAGTGGAGCCCAGTATCACCATCAAAAAGATAAAGGACAATGGGAAGCCTGGGTGGCTCAGTCAATTAAACATCTGACTTTGGCTCAGGTCATCATCTCACTGGTTGGTGAGTTTGAGCCCCACGTCAGGCTCTGTGCTGGCAGCTCAGAGCCTGGAGCCTGCTTCAGATTCTGGGTCACCCCCCCCACCCCCAGTCTCTCTGCCCCTTCCCCGCGCTGTATCTCTCTCTCTCTCTCTCTCTCTCTTTCTCTCTCTCTCAGAAATAAATAAATATAAAAATTTTAAAGAAAGAAGATAAAGGACAAGATCCAGCATAGAGAGGACACCTCCTGAGTAGCAGACGCTCAGCCCTCCAGAAACGCAGCAGGGACATGGCCACGTGTTTCTGACTGCAGCATCCAGTGTCAACTGCCCCAGGACCTACATCTGAAGAAGAGGTGGCTGTTCATTCTTCAAACTTGTGTTGACAGTGTCCAATGATGGTATTATGCTGCACTCTTGCCATTCACCCAACTTAAGTTTAGAAATGACCAGTTTCAGTCATAGCTGAACCTGTCCAAAATGTTATTAAAGGTTTTGCTGCATGGTTACAAACAAACCAACAAAGTACCCTGAGGAAATAAAGAGACAGTGTATTTTTCATCTTTTTTTTTTTTTAAGCATAACATCTCACTGGGACTTGGTATATATGTACTGAGAAGGAAATCTGGCAAAAGCAGATAAAAAAGGGGACCAGCCAGATATCCAAGGCCAGATACTCCCCTTGCATGCTTTTGGCTTCTGTAATATTGCTTGCCTCCTGCATCCTCCAACTGCCCACATGGCACAAGCGATAAGTGCCCCCCTCCCCTGCCTTTTTTTTTCCTTTGAGCCCCTGCAATCCCACCCATAAAAGGAGACCAGCGCCAGGGCTCGGGGATCAGCCTTTGGAGGTGACTCTGTTGGGCCGGCACTGGTGCAAAATAAATTGTCTTTTCTGATTCCCCGAGCACATGTTGCTTGTCTCTTTCTGGGTGCCAAGTATTTGCTGTAACAGTATAAGCATTTTAAAACATGGCACCATAAATCTTTGATTCTTCCTCATCAATAAATGGGGTCATTGTCCCCACGTCTTAGATCTAGACGGACTTGTGTCTGCTTAACCGTAGAGTATAGCAAAAGTGATCCTATGTGACTTCTAAAGTTAAGAAACAAAAAGCCAAAAGCATCCTCCTAGTTCTCTTAGAATATTCAGCTTCTTGACTCTAATTCTTGGGATGTTCTTTCTCAGAACTCACTTGCCATGATATAAGAAAATTTGAGATACATGGAGATCGGCCCAGCTAAGACCAGACATTTGAGTGAGAGAGTTTCCAGATTGTTCAGCTCTCTGAGTCTTCCCACATGAGGCTCCCATAGTAGTGGCAAGAGACAAGTAATCCTCTGTGCCCTCTCCAAATTCCTGACTCATAAAAAATCTGTGCACATGATGAAATAGCCCCATTATTTTACAGTGCTGACTTTGAGGTGGTTTGTTATGCAATAATAGATAAGCAGCCCAAGGGTAGCTGCTCAAAAAGCATTTAAAGAAGAAAAAGAAGAGAAGGGAAGGAAGGGAAAAGACGGAAGTTAAGAAAAAGGAGAAAGAAAGAGAAGACAGAGACAGGAATACAGAGACAGGGAGAATAGAGAAACAGACAGAAAGACACAGAGAGATAGAAAGAAAAAAGAAAGGAAGGGAAGTAAGTTAGAAAAGCAGAAAGTTTGGAAGAAGAAAGGAAATCTCTAATTCAGAGAGAAGGAGAAAAAGAATTTTCTGAAAGGTAGGATTTAAGCTGGGACTTTGATTGATGGGTAAGACTTAGAGAGAGGGCTTTGTAAGAGAAAAAACATATCAAGTGGGTCAGTTAGGTGTCAGTCTAAAAAGCAAAGGCCACTTGATGTATATCAGGTATGAAATGTTTAGCATAGGAACCAGAGGCTTAGACAACCAAGGGAAAAACTGGGATCAAAGGTCAAGAAAGCCACCAGCATTAGATGGAGATGGGGGAGTTCTCACAAGTGTGCTGGGCTGGGGGTGGGGAATCCTGCTCATTGAATCTCAATGCCTGGCTGCCACTGTGCTTGGAACATAATGACTTCGCCTTCCCTTATGCCTTCCTACTCTTGTATTAGTGTTTTTTCTTGGCAAACTATCCTATATCCATTCAGGGAAAGGAATTCTGGAAAAAGCATTTCCTGGCTTCCCCTCTGCCTTACAGAGGAAGTGATGGTGAGTTGACAGAGGGCCATCAGCACACCAGGCAAGTAAGTGCTAGTAAGTCTGACATCAGTGTGGACACAGGTCACCCTTAAAAAATAGGAAATTCCCACTTTAACTGGATTTTTTGGTGGAAGATAAGAATCAGAAAGTAGGTTGGAGCCAGATGTGTACTTTTTTTTTTTCCCTGTGGGAACTAGGAGGAAGAAAACAAACAGCATAGGAAAGAAGAACTGGGAGAGAAACTGCAGAATAGTAACTAATAAATAGGATTCGGTGATTGCTCATGTTGGGGCTAAAACCTGGGATTCCAACCTAGGATGCTGGGCTACAGAAAGTTTTACTTTTCCCACTAAGGCAGTGGTTCTCTAAATTTCAGATTTTTCATCTATGATCCTGAAGATTTTTGTTAAAATCCATGTACTGTCCATAGTATTCATTATTTAATTTAAATATCATGATTTTAAATCAGTAATTCTGTTACAAGGAAGATTGACATCCTGGTCCAAAATGGCACACGTGTAT
The DNA here is from genome assembly GCF_018350155.1 of Leopardus geoffroyi. Classification (NCBI taxonomy): domain Eukaryota; kingdom Metazoa; phylum Chordata; class Mammalia; order Carnivora; family Felidae; genus Leopardus; species Leopardus geoffroyi. The sequence goes on from NC_059328.1 coordinate 90,970,393, forward strand.
CACCCAGTAAAATGGAAGGTATCAGTGTGAACCATCCTGAGTCTGATGGCCTGAAGACTCCTGACACTCCATGCAAATAGAAATTGTTTTCTTTCTTAGCAGAGGGAAATAGATGGTAACAAACTGTGACCATTAAACAAGCTACACCAAGATTTATGCCTCCTTTTCCAAAGACAAACTATACAGATAATGCATCAAGGAAAGAAAACGTGTACTATTTGGGGGAAAATCCTAGAAGAAAGTTTCTTAACCATAAACTGTACTTTCTTATTTTTTAATACTTATAAAAGTGAATAGAAAGCCACTTGCTTCCAGTGGAAACACTGGCTGTCACTGTGACTCTACTAAAATGAAACTAGAGAATTGTGTTGGGACATCACCCAAGCATGTAGATTCTTCCTCCAGGGGGTTAATAAAGGCTGTTAGTCTGCCATTGCCTGATCATGCCCATTTATCAGGCTGTGGATTGAATATCCACCCCACTTTAGTTCAGAGGCCCTGCTGAAGTCATCCCACCTTTGATCAGAGAATTAAAGTACTGCAATACTGTAGCCATGTTGTTCAGCATTGTCTTGGAGAGAGAGAGAGAGAGAGAAAAAAAAAGGAGGCTAAATACAAAGAAAAAATTTTAACTGGTGTGTGTCTCTTTTCTATGCCCATCTCCCTGAAACTGAAAGAGTAAAAGGAGAGCTTAGCTCAGAAAGGGAAGAGAAATCTGGTCTGGGGGAGTCCTAAAATAACTATAAAAGCAAAATATTCTCGTTGAACTCTGGCTAGATGTTTGTACCTGTGAAGGTTTTGTCTCCGAGATCTGCTCATCCTTTCTCTCTAAAAAAAAAAAGAAAAAAAGAAAAACAAAGGTGATTATCAAGTGCCACACAAGCATAAGGTCATACCAACATCAAATATAATATTCTGGCTCTCTTTGCTGTAATCAGACATCTGAAAGAAAATTGTAAAGGAATACTCCGTGAGACAGTTGTGCTTAATGTTGTAGGAAGAACGTGATCAATTTTCTTGTTGTTGATCTTGGTGTTATTGTTTTGAGGGAAAGGTAGGAGATAATTCCAGAAGCAGTAAGAACAATCCTTGGTGTCAGGGAGTTCATTTTAGAAAGCTATTATAGAAATACAAGCAGGAAGGAGATAAAAGTCTAACTTACTAGTAATTGAAAACTTGGTGGGATCATCTGAAAAACTTTTAGGAAGTGATATGGTAGAAGTGAGACAGGATTTGAGGATGGCACAGAGGATTCTAGGTTAGAGGCTATTTATTTACTGATTGATTGATTTTTAAAGTTTATTTTCTTTATTTTGAGAAAGAGAGAGCATAGACATGGCAGAGAAAGAGGGAGAGAGAGAGAGAGAGAGAAAATCCTAAGCAGGCTCCACACTGCCAGCATGGAGCCTGATGTAGGGTTTGAACCCATGAACTGGGAGATCATGATCTGAGCTGAAATCAGATGTTTAACCAACTGAGCCGCCCAGGCACCCTTAGATTAGAGGCTATTTAAACAATGATGTTGCCAACGCAAACTAAGATTATAGGAAACCGAACAAATTTTGTTTTGGACAGAGGGGGTTAAGATAAGTTTCTGTTGGAGCTGAAGTACATGTAGAACACCTTTTTGGATATATCTAGGAGACAGCTAATACGCTGAGCTTGGATGTGCTCAGATCTAGTGATAGAGATTTGGAAATCAACACTCTGTGCTACTTGTACTCACAGAAGTAAATGAAGTACTCCACAAAGGCATGACAAAGCAAAACCTCAAGAAGACCAAAGGCAGATTTCTTGGTTATATCCTACATGTAAGGAGACACCGGGGGAAAGGGGAGCAGCCAAAGAGCAGAGAGGCAGGAGAACCACAGATGCAGGTGACACTGTCAGAAACAAAATGGTAGAAAACAAATCGGCTGAAAATCGGTAACCCAGAAAAGAAGAAATAAAGGTTGGTGAGATACTGAGAAGACAGGGAACAGGATCAGAGTTTAATTCCCGTGATACCTGCTTTTTCCCCTTGTGGTTCTATAAGCTGTCGTGCTATTTCATTCACTTTGTATTTCAAACCCGCTGGCTACTCTGGAGGAAGCCCCTTCCCTTCCATCTTCCTCTTGGTTAACTCCTGCTCATACTCACCCTTGCCCACGCACTACCCCCACCCAAAGGGCTGCTTTTGCACTTCCAATGTCCTCTAATAAAAACACATGTCATCCTCTATTATACATTTCATTTAATACCCTGTAGGACTGACACACTTCTCCGTCTTCCCAACAACAATCCGAGCGAGCGCTTGAGAGTAAGGATACTACACCTGCTTCTGAATGGGGCAGTACTTGGTACACTGTAGATGCTTCTAGATCACACATCACAGCCTCTTGATCAGCAATGAGAGAATCTAGCCCAAGGAGACTCATCTCAAACAAGTTTGACAGTATTAATTGGAGGTGAAGGAGGACTTAAGCAAACACAATTAGGAAAAATTATAGCTTATCGGTGAAGTGTGCATGGTGAGTGGGCTTGTAGGCAGAGAGACAAAAATGACTAATTGCCTCATTTTCACTTCTAATGCAATGTTACCTAGTTATTTGACCACCAGATTCTGGGAACATCCCATAATCAGTGTATTTCTTCTCTGCCCCTAATTTGAGCTTCTAAGTTTTCCTTGGCCCTCTCACTCCTGGCTGGCAGCCCTAAAATATCCCACTGTCTGATGGGATGCTGCTTAGCACATAAATCAGTGACACTTTTGTCTCCCAGCATGAAGACTATGAAGAGTTTACTCTTTGAAGAACCTCAAAGTGAACTGGAGAGATCAATGGGTCTCACTTCCAAGGAAGCGAATGATTTTTTACCTATACTAGTTTGCTGCTAGATTTTTTTTAAGATAGCCAGGCAGAGAGCCTCCCAACCATTCTCAGTGTGAACTGTATGATAACCACATAGGACAGAAAATATAGATGGTTTAATTCTGTTCTTCTTGAAGGTGACCTAACAAAACATTTCAGTGAAAGTTTAGGGACCAAAACTTCTAGTCAGTTCCAGTCATCTCAAGAAGTATATGCTATACTTCTGTAAATGTCAGATGCTATGCTGACCTCTGAGAATAAGGTAGCCATGAACTTTCCTTCATGCTCCTTACCATCTAGTAGAGAACTCTGATGAAAGTTTAATTATAAAGTAAACAAACAAACACAAATAAATGACAGCATGAAGGACAAAATGCTTCTAACATATTAATTTAGTGGCTGAATATTCTTCTCTTAAAAAAAGCAGAGTTCTGGGGTTCGTAGGTGACTCAGTCAGTTAAGTGTCCGCCTCTTCCGTTCAGGTCATGATCTTGTGGCTTGTGAGTTCAAGCTCTGCATCGGGCTCTGTGCTGACAGCATGTAGTCTGCTTGGGATTCTGCCTCCCTCTCTTTCTGCCCCTCCCCCACTTGCTCTCTATCTCTGTCTCTCAAAATAAATAAAAATAAACTTTAAAAAATTGTTTAAAAATAATCAGAGTTTTAAATTTCCTTACAGATTCCATCAACTCTAAAAATCTTAGTGAAATATAAAGATTTAAAGATTATCATTCACAGGGTTTTCTTTCCATTGGCAAGAAATGCTCTTATTACAGCAAGAGCACTGTGGAAAGAATCCTCAACCTCACCTGTCCCTTCATCAACTTACCCTCAGGTTTCTAAAATGCCAATATGATCACATTATTCTCCTGCTCATGCATTTTCAGTGGGTTAATGTTAGCCACAGAATGAGCCCAGGTTCTTTTAAGTGGTCTGTGGGTTTTCTTGTGTTTTTGTCATCCAGCCACTGACTATGGCCTTTCAGCCCTATTTCTACCAAATAGCCCTACCATCTTGATGCATACACCACACATATACAAACACTTTATGCTCCACACTGTAAAACCAAGAGTTCCCAAAACATACTACGATGGCCTATAAGTCTGACTTGCACAAATTTGCCTGTTGCCTGGAAGCCGCCCCCTACCATTCCTACTTCCTCCCTTGCTGCAGTAACTCCTTCTTCCTTCAAGACATAGCTCCTATGTCCTTCCGTAGCAGTAGGTGGTGAAAGAGTTCCTTCTCCATCTTAATGCTATTTGTGCTCCTGTGGCAACCATCACTTGCTTCTGTGTCAGCATTTGCTGCACTGGGTTTATTCATGTGTCTCTTCTACTAGGTAGACTCCAAGGGCCTTAAAAACAGAGACTGTTTATTAGAGTATTTTCCTATCCCGAGAGCATAAACCAACGGCCGGTGTATGGTAGTACTCAACATACATTTACCGATAAATGCATTTATCCACAATAAACCTGAGCCATTGACAGTAATAGATATTTCACACAAAGCAATGACGCTTAAGTAAAAGAGCAAGTAATAAAAGCACGTTATTTTAAGCGAATTTGGCAGGGACTGGAATTCTATTTCTATAAAAGCTGTCATGTATCACAGTTTAACCCAGGGGCCAATAGATGTAATCCTGTTTCGGGGGAGTACTACAAAGCATCAGTAAATAGCAAGTACTTTAAAAAAAATTGTTATCGAGATAAACTGATTTTAAATGCCCTGGTCTTATGTGCCTGTACATTATCCTACAGACTCACATTTGGATGGCCCTTTAAATAATGCCATTTCTAAACACAAGCCTGCAAAACACTAAGCCGAGAATTTCTAGATGAAACCACTTTTACAGCAAACTTAAAACCTTATAGAGTTTTCCTGTTTTAATTAAAAAATATATATTTCACAATAATCTCACGATGGCTTGCACTCAGACTGCAACCTATAATAGTCTCTGATTTTTATGGCTGGTTTTCTGTGGCATATCTGATGTAAAATGAAGTCTTAAATGCTTGCTTAATAAGAAATTTTAAATACAGATTATGTGATTCCTCCTTGCAACACTTTCTGCTTAATGCCCTTGTTCTGCAGGAGACTTCATTAACACGTGCCCTGCTCTTGTCCTCCAAGCCCTCATTGCTTCAGACAAGCATGGGTTTAATTGAGAGAAAACCAAGCTGTAACTGTGAGTCAGGTGTGAAGGCTGTTTCTCTCGGCAAATTAAATCCAGTGGAATGACTGAGTGTTCCTTTCCATACCCTTCTGATAGATTTAATACTGCATATTAATTGTTGTTCTCATATCCTCCTCTATGGGATTGTTTTCCCCGGGATCCTAGTGAGGGTGATTGATATTCATATAAATTTGATGGTTTCATATAGAGAAAGAAAAAGTAACATGTGCTAGTAAGAACACTAGTTTATAAGAACTTAGAGCAACCTAAATATTAATACAATATTAACACATGCTTTTGCAGATGTAAAAGGAAAAACTTTGGTTAATAAAATTCAAAGGTGAAAATCAGAAAAAAAAACACAACTGTTTTTTGAGGTATAGTTTGTAATACCTTATCTTTGTGACATACAAACTGATGTGTCTTTTGGTTTACCAGTTAACCCAATTGGCAAGAATTCTTTGACCGTGTTCATAGTGACGCTGAAACAATTAAGGAGAAAATGAAGATTTTAGAGTGTATGTTTCCAATATCCCCTCATCCTCATGCTGAACTGTCAGGTTCTTCATGACAGGAGCGGGCTATGCCTGCATCACCCAGAGGCTCCTTATGTGTTTCTCGAGCTTGAACCTCACTATAACATATTTAAGTTTACTTAGTACAAGTGTAAAGATATCATTTTTTAAATCAACCCTCATTTTTCTTTCTCACCAATTTATTTATAATTTTTTTTTCTCATTATTGGGCACTTTTTTTTCCATAAACAGCCTCAAATCCTTTCTAAAATAAGGCAGAACACACACACACACACACACACACACACACACACACACACAAATGAAATGGAGAAAGAAAGCTAACTCAACATTTTCACAAAGAAAGAAAAAAGTAATTGTAAGTTTACTTTATAATTATATTTCTAGTTTATTTTATATTATTGGAGTCTCGTTTAACTGAAAGTTTCTGCTTTGGGCAGCTTATAGTTTATGTAAAATGACTTTGCTAAACTGGACTTTTAAGGGTGAAGCAAGTTCACTTGTGAAATCCAACCACATCTTTATTAACTAAAGGCCATAATGAAGGCTGAATTTCTTGCTGAAAAAAAAATTATCTTGGGTATAGATGCTAATCTAAAACCTACTTCATGAATTTGCTTATTTTTTCTGTTCCCTTCAGACATTAGCCGGCCAAAGCCATTACACATACATTAATTACACCAATTAGTTCCAACTGCACATACATATACATTCCAGATTTGATTATCTGAGCTAAAAGAAGTGGTTAGGCATGGCACAAATAATACAAATGAGCAAAAAATTCAAATCCCATGTACATTGAACTAATGAGTGTATTATATATTTTTGGCATAACTCAGTTACCTTATTATGCTTTCTTAATTCAACAATGTAATTACCTTAAATTTTCTTATTCCATCCAGGTAATGATAGGGAGAGCAGACCTAGATTTATAACAGGCATTGGGAAAGCCAGCCTACTACAATTTAAGGATTTGGTCATAGTCTTCTCTTTCTTCTTTATTTTCAAATATGTATTTTTTACCTAGCTGGACATCCTCCATACTGTTGCTTAAACTCTCTCCCATGTCCAGCACACAGGAATTATCCTCACAAGCATAATAGTAAGCATTCATTCATTCATTCCCTGGGATTAAGAGAGGCTGGAAGGAGGCTAGTCCCTACCTTAGAACAATTCCAGTGTTTATTTCCTTGGAGTTTGGGGAGTTCATTACTTTTTTTGAGTTGACCTTCATAGCATTCTGCTAGTTTTGATCACCCTGTGTAAGACAGTATAGTGTTATGCGGTGTAACTCAAACTTTAGTGTGCAAAACAAAACACTTTGAGGAGTTTGTTTAAACACAGATTGCTGGCCTCTCGCCCCCAGGGTTTGTGATTCAGTATGTCTGGGATGAGGTTCAATAATTTGCATTATTACCAAAGCTCTGAGGTGATGCCGATGCTGTTAGTCTGGGGACCCCACTTTGAGAATCACTCTAGTGTAATGGTTAAGAATGCAGCTTCATGGGGTGCCTGGGTGGCTCAATCAGTGGCCGACTTTTGATTTCAGCTGTCATGATCTCATGGCTGGTGAGTTCAAGCTTGCTTGGGATTCTCTCTCCCTCTCTTTCTGCCCCTCCCGCCCGCATCGTGCTTTCTCTCTGTCTCTAAAAATAAATGAATAAACTTTAAAATATAAATTAAAAAATAAGTAAATAAATAAAAAGACTGTACCTTCATGAGTTTAAACCCAGTTCCAGCACAACAAGCTATATGACCTAGGACAATAGGAAACCTGTAACCTGAAGGTAATTATACCAACTTCATAAAATCATTTTGGTGATTAAACGATTTATACATTGAAAATGCTTACAATGATGTGTGGTACCTAGTAAGTAGTAAGTGCTAATTTTTATTATTGGTACTGTTGCTGTTGTTGTTTACAAACACAGGTTATCCAGAATTATTGTAAATGATTTAACACTAAAAAGCAAGAACAAAATGGCTTTCTTGGAAACACTTGGCTGAATATGGGACGCTGGCAGAAAAGGAATGTTGATAGGCTAACCCCTCAGAGTTACATAGAGAAGAAGATTCTGGGAAGCACGTGGGCCTTGACATATTACACCAGATAATCACAGGACAGGAGGAGAGTGCATGATAGAGGTGAGAGAAAGGGCAGTATGGTGAAAGCCTGATTTTTCTCTGAGGTACAGATGTTAGGCTCACGTTAAGTGTTCAGTAAATATGTGTCATATGTCTGATATTTGTTTATTTAGGCTCTGAGTCAGAATTGAGTGTATGAACATGAGCAAAAACAGATATGCTCTCTGTTCTCCTACAGCTTAAAATTTAGTATAAAAAAATCATAAAAGTCCATGTAAAAAAGCAAATGTCACTGGTGCCAAATGAAGAGGGTCTTACTGCTTTTGAGATGTTAGGTGACACTTCTCTGAAAAACAAGGGATTGAGCTGAGGTCTGAAGGACAGCATGGGCAGGAGTACAGTTGTAGCCCACAAACATTGCAAGTTAAGTCATAGAAATTTCTCAATTACTGAAATGAATTAATAGATGATAAATAGATGAATAGATGCTAGATAGATGGATGAATGATGTTGAATCAATGCCTATTATTAATTAATGATTATGTGTGATATATAAATTAAACAATTTAAGACCAAATTTGCTCACTATATCTAATAGGAGTGTTTTCTGGGAAAGTTACAGAAAACTCAACTTTTCAGAGTCTTAAATCAATAGGAAATCATTTTTCTTAGGTAAAAGAAGTCTGGGGAAAGGATATTGCCGAAGTTGGTTCAGTGGCTCAACCTTTCCGGGACACATGGCTCTGGAATTACCTGGGCTGTTGCATCTTGAAGGCCACCTCTTGGTCTCAAGATAACTGCTATATTCACGGCAGAAAAGGGGTAGGTTCCTGGTAGTCCTCCACTCCCCCCAAAACATATTTCTTCCTGAGTATCATAGGTCAGAATCGATTCACCAATAACCTCAGAGGCAGCCAGACTGGAAAGTAACAAAAGCAATTGTCTTGATTTCCTTAGTTAACCTAAGGACCCCCTTCACCAGGAGGGCTGTGGGTACAAAGCCAACATCTTGTTACCTAGGAAGAAGGAACAACTAACAGTTTCTGCTACAAAACATACATAATTTTGGTTTCTGGGTGCATTTATAGTTAATAGGTTGTAAATCTGAGAGTTTGGTGAACATAACAATAAAAATTGATGTATGTCTGGTTGTCTTTTATCCTGGGTTGGTAGAATTCCCAAAGCCCACAGAAACATTCATTAAGGCTTTTTTTTTTTTTTTCCAGAATGATGATTATTTTGATACTATGAAGTGGAATTCTCTTTTGCTCCTTGTGGAAGGAGGGAACAAGCAATCAATAGGAAATTGAATATTTATTGGAAATAAATGATAATTTTTTGGAAAAGCTCAAAATAATTTAGAATTTACTATTCACTGGTGCAAAAGATTGTGGAAAACTTAAGCATATCAGTGAATTATTTTGAAATGAAAATCAACATTTTCTACTTTTCCATTTATGTTTTAATTAAACAATTCTGTCTAAATATAACATTTTGGTCATTTGGGGGGAAGAACACTGAGAAAGCAATTTTACTGTCCAAATTATTGAAGTTGTTTTTACTTCAAAAATAACTCAAGATAGAGTTGACTTTTATTTATTTATTTATTTATTTATTTATTTATGTTTTTCTAAAGTTGTTATTTACTTATTTTGAGACACAAGAGAGGGGCAGAGAGGAAGAGAAAGACAGAGAATCCCAAGCAGGCTCTGCATGGTCAGCACAGAGACTGATGCAGGGCTAGAACTCATAAGATCATGACCTGAGCCAAAATCAAGAGTGAAATGCCTATCCAACTGAGCCACCCAGGCGTCCAAAGATAGAGTTGACTTTTAAATATACTTTTATTGTTTATTTTAAACCTGGTAGTGACTTTTTTTTTTAATCACATGGGCATTTGGGTAAACATTTCCCCTTTTTTTTTTTTTTTTTTTTTTTGTAAATGGTAGATATTTAGCATATTTGAATTTTGAATTTTTTGAATCTTAAATGGTTTTCAGTGTATTGTTTTTTGTACTATCCTAATTTTTTCCTATTCATTTTTTAAAAGAATTTCAAGCTCAAGTATCCTCTTCAATAGAAGGTGGTATTTCTGACCTACCACCAGCCTCAGGTCCTTTGCCTCATAGACCCAGAGGCAAGGAGCAGATAAGCAATCACTCCTCACTCTGGCTTCCTTTTCTGCAATCTCTTTCTCATAGGGATCTTCACACCATGTTGCCTTGATAGGCTTACTTCTTTTGTTCAGTATCAAATAGTATTTGTGTCAGTCTTGCTACAAGTCAGACCACATTGGCTGTCTTTCCTCTTCCCTTAGCTCCTTTGACTGCAAGAATGTGTCTCATTTATCTCCCTTAACCCTACTACCCACACACATGGGAGAGAGAAGCAGCAGAGGAAGAGTTGTAGAAATAAAGTTACAAAAGTCAGGAGCAGAGTGACCCTTAACATAAAATGTCAGCTGCAAAAGTGATAGATGAAAAATGATGATAAAAATAAACTGCTAAGAAGATGTCCACTTTTGCTTTCTTTATGACCTAAGTAATCAAGCCCAGAATAAAAGAATGTAGCCAGTTCACTGGACAATGGCAAAAAGAAAGCTTTTAGACACTGGACCTTTTAAAAGAACAAATATGTGAACTGAGCTCTGTCTCTATAGTCAAAAAACCTTCCTCATTTTAATTAGAAAGTATAATGGGGTGGGGGAGATATAAAGAGAAGGAATATAGTTTAATATTTATAGGGAAAGATGAGGAGAAAATGTGAAAAGTCTTAATAGTTAGCCCTAATGTGCACAGAATTGTGTACAAAAGGATATAAAGAAAAATTATTAATAAATAACTCAAATGACTGTTAGCTGTAGAATTATTGAATAAATTAGGGTATATCTGATGAGGGAGCTTGGGGCAGGCTGAGGGCAAAATGCAGACTGGCACCCCACCCCCCACAGGTGGGATCTGTGTGATATTCCTTGGACACTCCTGGCTACAAGAACAAAGGAAAGGGGTCTAAGTGCTTGCCATGGTGATGTGGGAAACTAAGGCAAATTAAAAATTAAATTCCCTTACTGCCTACAGCCCATAGACAAGTCCTTGAAACCGGCAGAGTGACCTCCCTCTAGGAGCTCAGCTGCCTGGATGATGGCACTTTGCTAGTGGCAAAAAAGAACCTTGGCTTAACATTACCCCAATCTCGAGGATCCTATAAGTCAACTTCCTTTATCTCAACTGCCCCAAAATACATGCTGGCAATCATACTCCAAGCCTATGGCCCCCCCAATATACATCTGAAGGGTCTCATGACTGAGGTTTTATTAAATGGTGTTTCCCTAGCAACAGCTAGTCCCTCAAGGTCCTGGAAACCTTGCTTCCAAAATTCTATACAGACTTACTCTATCCCTGACCACCCCCCCCACCTGAGGGTATATAATGAGTTACCCAACATGATCCCAGTGTCTTTGTACCAAAGACGTATTCCAGAATTCTTTCTTGGCTGTCGGCTCCAGACCACCCCACCATCACCCCAAAACTTCATCATATCCATAAAATGTAAAACTACTGAGTGACTAGAAAAAAAATTATATATACACACACACTCACCTGTATGCACACACATACACACACACTCACATATGCCTCACAGGTATGTCAGGCTTCATAACATTTAATCCTCATAGCCACGTTATAGGTAAGATACTATCATCATCCCTATTTTAAAGATGATGAACCTAAAGCACAGATGTGTCAAGTCACCTGTTCAAAGTCACACAGCTCATAAGTGGAAGAACTGGGATTCACACCTGGGCAGCTCCATTCTTAATCCCTGAGTGATCCTTGAAGCGAGATACTCAAAACTCACCGTTAAATGAAAAGAAAAATTCGCTGAACAGGAGGGGGTATGCTAATGGTCCCATTTTTGTAAATGTAATATAGAGCTACAAAGAAAGAGTAGAACCGAATCAAAAGCTAAAGAAGAAAATGAGGCAATCTAAAGCTCTCTGGCACATCCCCAACTAATTATAAAACGCATTAAATTGTGTTAGGGAGATGGAACATTCTGAAATTCCTCTAAAGCATTTGGCTTGCTCTGAAATGCCCCTTCCGCTGTAAGAGAAGATCCTTTCATATCCCCTCTACTGACCCGCTTGATTGTGTCAGCTCTATTAGAAAGCTGCTTCTCACTAATCCAAGTTGACTTTTTATTAGCCACTTATACCTGAAGCACTAGACACATGACAATTTTAGGGTTTCGAAGGTGAGGTCACTTAGATCTAGGCAGACTCAGATCAAGGCCGTGACCAAAAAAGACAGCATTCGAACTTGACGTTTAGCTTAACCGGTGCACTTTTCACCACCTGCTTTTAATTCTTCTGCGAGGAGAAAACTAGGGAGAATAGAACAAATCCAGTGACCCCAAGCAAGTGAGGGGGAATAAGAGAGCAGCTCTTTGCAATATAGGATTTCTCTCCAGTGGTATGTGGGCGTGAACTAAAAGATAAAAGTGCCAAGGTCAGCCCACAGCTCCAGGGGTCCTCTCCCAAGATGCCCAGCAGGGGATAATTACCCTCACACTGGAAAATTACCTACTTTGTCCCTCAGGCGCAGAGACAAAATAAATCAAAGCACTTGCCAGGCCTGGGTTTGTCAGCCTGCCACTTTTCTGTTTTTAGTGTTTCACATTCTCTGAGTGATTTATTTATCTGTGTAAATTTCGAAAGTAATTCATTAATATTAGAAAAAGGCTGGGACTTGCTCTTCAGTGGGGGAGGGCTTTGGAACAGGGAGAGCCATTTGTTGATGTATTCAGTCTTTGTCTCCACCCTGCCAAGGGCATCACACCTACTTTCGTTATATTCTGACCCGAATTTCTTGGATCTGCGGGAAGAGGGGAAGGGAGTGTCACTGAGATGTTAGGAAATGTTAGTCTACAATCCCCAGTGAACTTTGAGACTTATGTATGAAAGAAATGTTGGTATGGGGAATTCGGCTTCGTTTTTCATAAGTTATTTTGTATCTTGAAGAACTTCAAAAAAATGTAAAAAGGAAGGCAGAGAATTTTCAAAAAGGGCTAGTAGGCAACTGACTAGAAACACAATCCCCAGGATCCCATCTCTGCTCTGATGGGTCACTTGCTCCAGGTCAAATTGCTTCATCCTGTTGTTCCAGAGTCTTCTATATGCTGGAAGCAAAATAAGACTTACAATATTGGAATATAGAATTTTAGAACTGAGACAACACAGTTAATCCCACAATGCCTCATTTATACAGAAGACTACTTGCATCTTGGGTTTTTGCGAAGTTACATGAGTCATTAGTGAATGGTGGAGTATGAGGGTTCAGGTGTCTGGTCTCCCTACCTCAGGGGTTTCCTGCCACCTTCATAGATGATGAGCCAACAGCCTATGGGAAATTTATGATGACAAATAATAAATCTATTTTTAATGGGGCTATTTACTTCATTTTTCTGTGCTTCCATTTCTTTAAGTAGAAAATAAGAGGTCTACAGAGTGACAATGATGTGGTGAATTCCTTATACAAACATTTTTTCAGATCCACCATCCATTTGGAAAAACAAACAAATAAACCAATGACAGAGACATATGGTAACTGAGTAGAAAAGTCCAATAACATAAATAAAGGACAGCCAGTGAATTACTAAAGAAAACTTCATCTTCTCTAAAGTCAGCAACATATGGAGTTCAGGGCCTGAAGCTGGGTTTCCTGAAATAAAGGCTTACACTGTAAGATGCTCCGGAGAGAGGGCTCCATGATTGGATGTCTAAGTCTGGGCACATGGCGTGTTGGACACAGCTCTGTGTAGAGATGATGTGGGAATCAAGCACCTAAAATGTCATCAGGAATCCTGAGTCAAGAAACCAGTTTACACTTGCTTAATATAGCATTTATTAAGCATGTATAAGCAGAAAACGTTTTATCCATGAACTATCTGTTATGCAATATTCCACACAACACATAAGGAAAACTCCAGGCAAAAGCCTAGTCAAAGAATACCCTATGCTGCCCTTTTCTCAGTTCAAGGCCATCTTCTCAGCCCCACACCTCATACTCTCTGACCATGGCTCTTCAGTCCTCTGACAGTCCTCACCTTCAGGGTTTATGGTTGAGGGTCATGCCCTGAATGCTTTTCCTCTTTGCAAATCTGGAGGAAAAATTAGAGCGAGAGAGCAAGAGACAGAGAGGAGCACCTATTACCAAAGGGCAGAGGGGCTGCGGGTAACCAGTCATTCTCTCTGGACGGTGAAAGGGGACTGAATTAATAATTACACCAGTATAAATGGTATAAACCAGAGCCACCCCCTGCAAAACAGCATGTGCAGTCATCCTATAAAGAAGACTGCTAGTAGCTCCAGTGGTAACTCAGGTTGCCACTGGCCACTGGCCCCTGCAGGGCAGGTGAACACCAGCATATCTCATCATTTCAATGCCCTTCTCCCTTTTCCCTTCTCTAGACATAAAGCTATCAGAGTTTCCAGAGAGAATTGATTGCTCCTTTTTCCGGGTGTCCTTAGCTCTTTGTCTATGTCTGTATTGTATCTGTATTATATTGTATCTGTTTGTAACCTAGTATATGTGTGTATTTTATAGTTTTATAGCAGTAATTAACATGTCTGCCTTTCCATCCAGAACAAAAAGTGCTCTACCCTACAGATAGTAGGAGTTCAATAAATGTTTATTGAATGAACAAATGCACGATACATGACAGAATAACTAAAGCACAGCTTCTAGTTAACCAGCAACTGTGACTCCCTGAATTTGTGTTTTCACCATTCTGGTTTAAAGGCTATGAACTTGAGGACAATTGCTTAATATCCCCCTTGCAGATTCCATCCTTAACCTTTGCTCTTCAAACTTGTTCTTTATTCTGATCCACAGCCAACCCTTTTTGTCAACCTCAGAGACTTCTTGGTGTCAAATGAAACTCTGAGATATCACTTAAAATTTCTTTAAAGATAAAATATTTGTGCAAAAGGAAGGAAAATGCCTTAATTTTCAATACGTTGACAAAAGTAGTGATGAGAATTCACAGTGTGTGCACAGCCAGGTTGTGTTGGTGATGAGGAAGAAAGAGACTCATCCCCCTTTCTGAGATTGAATACGCCTTGCTCTTTACTATCAAGGACAAGGCAAGGTAGAAGAGAACAAAAACCGAAGGCCAAGATGGTTAAGGGACAAGATTAATGACATTCATAAAATTGATGGAGGCCTGTGGGCTTGAAGTGATTGTAATAGCTCACGTGAAGCCCAAGGACGTAAATATTTTAACAAACAATCACTTTTGGTCTCATATCCACCATGGGGCCACAAAGCAAAAGTGGGGATATTAGTCTCTCTCTGAGGACTCAGTTACTTAACAATTAAAGGAAGGAAAAAATAACCTAAAAGGATTTCCCCTTCATATTATTTCTCTCTGAAACTATACTCAATTAATTCAAGACTTGGCATACAAAGATTCTCATTCACATTGCTTTTCTGTACCCCGCAGGCTTTGAGATGTTCGTAGCATCTAGTTTTCTCTGTTTAAACTTGAACCTATACATGTGGTCTTCCCTCCCTGGAGTGAGTCTTTTTAGTAAATTGGATGGGAAACTCAGGCTCTCATCTGTCATTGTACTTAATTGCCCTTGGTTCAACCCATTTTGTTTTTGTTCCTTTTGAGAGACATTTCAGTAAGGAGGGTACTTCTTCAGTGTCAACCAGGGGGAGCTTCCCAGGTGCCACACATTCAGGGTCTAACACTGGACCCTAGGCCAATTCAGTCAATTTCCCTCATCCCATTCCAGTCCCTGCACACAGGCCAAGGCAATGTGGCACTGTGAGATAGATTGGGGAGCTGATTACTGCCAGCAAGAAGAGAGTGACATTGCTCACTTTGGAAAGGTAAATCAACTTCATAAAGTGTATCACCAGTTTAATAAGAGTCTATATTTATTGAGCACTAATTATGGGCCAGGAACTGCATTGAGTGATTTACAAACATTATTTCATTAAATTATCACTACGGTTTTATGAAGTAGGTACTTTTATTATTGTCCAGCTTCAAATGTTGTAACTAAGATTTAGAGAGGTTACGTAACATATTCAAGGTCACAAATCTAGGAAGTGGAAAAGCTCTGAGAGTTCCCCCTTTAATTAATCTACTATGATACCTCACATATTAATGCATGAAAAGAGACAAACCACTAAGTAAATGATGGTCAATTTTCAAAACACAAGAGAGGTACTGGCTAAAATTATATGGTGACCAAATGTTTAAAAGAACTCTGAAAATCTCAAAAGCAGAAGCATATTTGCATTATAGCACTAGTGATTTTGTTGAGTTTTTTTTTCTTTTTTTTTTAATTTTTTAATGTATATTTATTTTGAGAGAGAGAGACAGCACAGAGCCCATCACGGGGCTCGAACTCATGAACTGGGAGATCGTGACCTGAGCCAAAGTCGGACACTTAACCAACTGAGCCACCCAGGCACCCCTTGTTGAGTTTTCCTTAAGGACCACCTGTGAGGGTGTATTCTTCATGGGAATATGGGATGGGATAATAGTCAAGACCATCAAGACTCAATGGAAGTAACTAATGCTCGATTAGTTATGAAGTAACAGCTCTTCAAGGTAGCTAATGCGCTCAACATTTCCCCCTGTCTATCCCTGTTTGGTTTCCCAGGTCCCATCCATCCAGGAGACAGGATCTGGGAATGTGGTAAGTGTCTCCCTCCAGTGGTTAGTTCCATATGTCATCCATTTCTTCTGCTGACTCTTCTGGTATCTGAGTCTCTCAGCATTTTTTTTCACTCCTTATTTTTTTCCTTTGCATCTCTTACCTCTATATCTCTTTACCTCTGAATTTGGGCCTCTCCTCCCTTGCCTTCCTCTTCACCCCCATTTAAATATCCTTCCTCCTATTGGGACTTGCTATTGAGCATAAGTCTCCAAATTCATTGAGACAGGGACCTGTTTCATAAAAATTATAAAAATAAAGTGAAACTGCAATTTTCTAGATCAAAACTAAAACAGTTTCCAACACTTTAAGAATTCCACCCTAGACACTAACTATGGTATTAATTTGGAAATTCCATTTCATTAATTCTGTAGAACAAAAACTTACTATCAATTAAATAATACTGACACATGTTGAGAGATGTGATAGCCTGGCATTCAAGAGCATAGGCTCTGGAGGCAGACACTAAATAAGCTGGCTCAGGTGCTTATAGCCATGTCACCTTGAGAAAGTACCTTCATTGCACTGTGCCTCAGTTTTCTCATATGTCAAGTGGGGATAATTATATTAATTAGTTTGTAGGGTTGTTGTAAATATAAAATTAATTCATGTATAAAAAACATTGAAGAGAGTAGAGGGTATGCGGTAAGTAGTCAAAGATGTTATAATTATTACGAAGTCTTCACGATGTCAATATCTGCTCCAATAAACCAGAGAAATGATTGATAGATCTTAGGCTGACCAAGCAAACTTATGCCTAGATGCATAAATAAACACCTGCTTAAGATTTATACTCAGTCTCTGCAGTATCCTTGGTCTTATACAAGCAAAGAAACAACACAGAAGTACTTTCTCCAAATACTTGCCCAAGAATAGAAGAGAAAAAAAGGAACCTATCTATTTTAAGATTTTGTTGTGGGAGGAGGAACATGGAAGTAGATGTCAGAAGAATTAGCTTCTACCTCTGATATTCTCATGTATGAGTTTTAAGAACTCCTGAGCCTCTTCGTTTTTAATTGTAAAAACAATATTGCTAACCATAGTGACATTTCAAAGTCGCCATGTCAATAAAATGAGATAAAATAATGAAAACATGTCACAAATTATAAATCTCTATATACTTCTAGTGGTTACTGCTTTGTTTTTTCAAAAAACATTTTAGAGCACTGATGTTAAGCATTATCCTTGTTGGCCACAACTTTATGCAAAGCCATCTGATATGTGCTAGATATTTCCATAACAGCTCTCCACATGCATATCATTATCTCTGCTTCACAGGTGGGAAAACTATGGCTTGGAAAAATTGTGGAATGCTCAAAGTTACACAACGTTAAATGACACTTAGATTTTTTAATACAGTTTTTCAGTTTCCAAAGTCCAGATAATTCTTTCAATTATGTAAAAGCAGCTTCTTTACAGTACCTCTTTCCTGGTGCAATTAACTAGATAAAGGTATAAAGCACAGTAGCATTTCTCCGGGAATATATAGTAACTACATATTTTTAATATTTAGAAAATAACACATAATCAATCACATAACAGAATGTATGTTTGTCAACACTTCTGTAACAAATAAGCCATAACAATTCAGGATTTTAGTTAGACCAAGGAAATTTATTTCTCACTCATTTAACAACACACATTGATATTTCTGGGCAGTGAACAGCATTCTTCCCTATAATGATTTATAGACTTGGGTTCCTTCCACCTTGTGGCTCTGCCTTCAACTTGGGTCTTGGAGTCCTCGGTTCCCAGCCAACAGGAGAAAGAAAAAGAAACCTCACCTGCTTCTTAAGAAAGGCTTGACCCAGAAGTGACATTTCTCACTGATGTTCATAATCTATTGGTGACAGGGAGTCATGGGGTCACATCTGCTGCAAGAGGGGCTGGCAAATATAAGGCCTGGATGGGCAACCACTCCAGCCACAACAACGCTCTCTGGAAGAGAGGATGCAAACATTAGTCATGGCTGCCAGAGTATGCAATATAGAATAAGGGATGAAAGTTTGCAATTCCCCCCAAAAAAACCTCTCGGACCAGGTGGGCTTTAGAATACAGAAATTTTGGGGCGCCTGGGTGGCTCAGTCGGTTGAGCATCCAACTTCAGCTCAGGTCATGATCACACAGTTCTTGAGTTCAAGCCCCCTGTCCGGCTCTGTGCTGACAGCTCAGAGCCTGGAGCCTGCTTCAGATTTTGTGTCTCCCTCTCTCTCTGCCCCTCCGTACTCATGCTCTGTCTCTCTCTGTCTCTAAAAAATGAATAAACCTTAAAAAAAATTTAAAAAAAAAGAATGCAGAGATTTTCAGATTTTAGGAAGATAATGCAGTCCCTGTACCACATTATATGCCATGCCCACATAGGGTCTAGCGAAGATCCCTCTAATCAAACCCAGTAGTATTTCTGCAGTGAAACAAATCAAGTTACACTAAAATGCAATAGATAAAAATATAAATTGTTTCACATCAGTTAAAGTCAGTATTTCTTACCAAAGAGGCTTTCTAAAAGCATACAGCAGATGCATAAACGTTTAGATTTCAGAATTGCACACGAGGACTTGTGAACTGGCATCAGATAGGATTCAACAAAAACATAAGGGAAGGACTTCAGTGTCACTAGTGGCTGGTGTGAGAGCTCTCAGGCAAGCGAAAGGGGGTCAAATGTAACTGGTCAATTACCATGTGCTCTAGCTCCTTAGCACGTTAAATGTTTTGATCTTTTTGTATTTCCAAATGCAGAAAGTTATTATGCCAAGTGATAGAATAAGTACTTAACCATTTGTTATGCACACAAAACAGCTGCTACATGGCATTTTCTTTCCATTTACAACACTAAGTAGATGAACTGACACTTTGAAACCGATCATCAAAATGTCCTTCCCACTAAGCTCTAGTCATCACCAATAGGCACTTTTAAATGAGTCATAAACCTTTCAACTCAGGAGCAGAACACCTTATGCTTAGCTTTATAGTATAGTCATTCCATTTGACTCTTTTTTATGGTAAAAATAAGGGATAATTTATGAGTTTCATTTGGGCTTATTTTAAACTACTTTTAAATCCAGGCAACCTCAAACAGTCTCTTTGACCCAGGATATTTCTCAAGCCAAATTTTTTGATCCAGGTGCTAAATGCAGATGACCACACAGAGATAGATTCTATTGCTATGAATTAATCATTATGAGCTTTAATCTTTAGTGATTCAAGTCTGATAATGGCTAAATCTGGTGATGTGACCTTGATGTTAATTTTTTTTAATTATATATTTTTTTGCAAATATAGGTCAGTTAACTTTCTCATGACTCTAGCTATGTTTTCCAATCTCATGGGTTCTAGCAAAGGCACTAACCTCAGGCAATTTGGAAAGGCTTTGTTGCATGATAATGAGAAGTTGAACAGCACATACAAAAACCTGATATTTATTTAAATAGCATCATGAATAAAAAAAACTGATGTTGCAGTATTCATCTCATGACAACAAACTACTTGAAAATGCTGTAAAACCTAAAAATAATGTATTTTAATTTTCCTAACAGCTTGAAGCAAGATTGGATGTTTTAAAATTAAAACCATATATGGCATTGACTGGTAAGTCTTAATTCCAACAATGAGGCTGCATATGACATAGTATTTCATATTAAGTTCAAGACATTAGCTCAAATATTTGTGTTGGTAAAAGACACAGAGTATGACAATTTATGTAAGTTACCCCCTTCAATTATTATCAAACTCTTTATCAAAGTAGTAGTAATATCATAAGTATACAAGATGTGCCTTTATGGCTAGTAGATTGAAGATTCTTGAATATATCTACAACAAACATAAAACACAGGTCTTCCCCAAATGGGCTGAACTAAGCCCAGCTTTAGAGTTACAACTATGACCATAGGGGTCAACTTTGGGCACATGACCTGTTTCCTCATTGGTAAACCAAGGGGAGTGGATTTACTGACATTAAGTCCATTTCAAGCTCTGGCATTCTGTGGTTTCAAACAACATTATTTCAGAAATACAAATTCATTTCACTGTAAGGAGTGTATATAGGGTTCTGTGGCTTCTGTTTCAAGTCATCATATGACAGGAACTCTTCCCCTTTGAATGAATCACTGCTGTTATATCCTGGTCTTCTTGACTCCACCATGCTCATAACACAAGTGTCAAAGAGAAGTTGCACCAGGTTAAGTTGCTAGGGTTGATCAGTCAAGGAAGACTTTATTCAATAGGGGCAAGAGATTGAACTCAACTACACTGAAACAAACAAACAAACAAAAAAAAAGGCAGGAGAAATTTTAAGCACCGGAGTGAGCTAATGGAAAAGGACTGGAGGGCTTTAAGAGGAGGCTGGTCAAAGGTGATTAAAGCATCTGTATTTGCTCCTTGGTACTTTTCAAAGCTAGGCTCCTACTCTTTCACAGAGATTGGGAGTTAGGAGCCCTATCTTTCTTGATAATTATATTTCAAAAGGATGTCTCCCAGATCCTTAAGAAAGATATTCCTGGGCTATATAAGATTTAGATCTCAAAGAGGTAGAGAAAGAATGTATAATTGCAAGTTTTCTAAAGTAGGTACTCTAAGAAAAAGGAGGCCAGGTATCTACAGTTAGGAAGAAAAGTGCCTAAAATTTAGTCAAGCTGAACAGAAAAGTAGGTCATCTTGGTAATATGTTCTTATAAATCAAATTCCGTGGTTTGGAGGAGGCCAAACAGGGAATCCCCAGAGGCCAACATGACCTGGAAGTAACCCCCACAATTATGACAGGACACTTGACTTCAGGCAGCTTGCATGTAGGCAGCTGACTTACTACCATTTCTCTAGTGCCCAGCAGATGCCTGTCACATAGTGGTAATTCCATAAAAGGAGTATTCATTATGCAAAACTAGTCTCTGTGAATCAGTTCGTGAAGATGGTCATTTTTCCTCTTGCCTTCACCAACAGAGAATTCTTGACCATCCTCGAGTGCACTAATCTACTACCATTACTCTCATTAAGTCTATATAGAACAATGTCTTAAAATGGAAGAATCTATTTTACCTCTCTCCAGAGCCATGGCTGAGAACATGACCTAGGGAATCAGGAAAGAGCCAAATCCAAGTTTTGGTTCTGATTTACAGTATTGGGTTGACCTTGAACCATTTTCCTAACCTTTATGAATCTCAGTTTTCACCTCTTTACAAAAGAAAGAACACCAGTACTGGGGTACCTGGGTGGCTCAGTCAGTTAAGCATTTGTCTCTTGATTTTGGCTCAGGTCATGATCTCACAGTTTGTGGGATCAGGCCCCATGTGCTGACAGCATGGAGCCTCCTTGGAGTTCTCTCTTTCCATCTCTCTCTCTGCCTTTCCCCCTGCTTACATGTACTCTCTCTCTCTCTCTCTCTCTCTCAAAATAAATAAACTTAAAAATAAAAAAAAAGATTCTCTCCCTCCCCCACATTGGAAAGAGAAGAAAGAAAGAAGAAAGAAAGAAAGAAAGAAAGAAAGAAAGAAAGAAAGAAAGAAAGAAAAGACCAGTACCTACTTCACAGGGTTGTCGTGAGGGTTGAATAAGAATGTGTAGAGGGGCGCCTGGGTGGCGCAGTCAGTTAAGCTTCCGACTTCCGCCAGGTCACGATCTCGCGGTCCGTGAGTTCGAGCCCCGCGTCGGGCTCTGGGCTGATGGCTCAGAGCCTGGAGCCTGTTTCCAATTCTGTGTCTCCCTCTCTCTCTGCCCCTCCCCCGTTCATGCTCTGTCTCTCTCTGTCCCAAAAATAAATAATAAAAACGTTGAAAAAAAAAAATTTAAAAAAAAGAATGTGTAGAGATAAAAAGCACTGAGCAGAGGATTTTCCACAGAGTAAGCATGTAACAAGTACTGGCTTGTTTTAAATTTTTAGTGCTCTTCATGCCCAAGGCTTGCTAATGGTTTGTTAAATACATACATACATACATACATACATACATACTTACTAAAGCAGATGGGTGATATTTTAATTCTATTACTGTTCTGTCCTGGATGTTTGAACTTTAGATAAAGAAGTAGGAAATCATGCATTCATTGAACAGACCCAATATAGCCAAATGTGTCAAAGATTTCATCTTCATTGATATTTAATAAATAAAAGTAAATGAAATGAAATTCTTATTTCCAAAGGAGAAATTGATGATAAAATTTCTTACTGATTTGTGAAATTAATAAATGAACACAATTCATTGCTTATTCTAATTAAAAATCTGTCCCATTGTTTTCTTTGCCTGTTCTTTTGAACCCAATCCAATGTCTTGCACCCCAACACCCACAAAGATTGCTCTTACCAAGGTCACTAAAGACCTCCATGTCATGAAATTCCATGGTCAGTTTTCAAATGATTAACCTTGTTTGCAACATTTGTCTTTCTACCTTAAAATACTTTCTCCATGTGGCTTCTAGGACATCAGATTTCCCTATTTGATTTCTGCCCCTCTGAACATTCCTTTGCAATCTCTTTATCTGATTCTTCCTCATTTACTCAATTTCTCAATGTTACAGAGCCCATGGACTTAATTTTTGTAACTCTTCTTTCATAAATAATACACTCCTTTCTTGATCTCATCAAGTCTCAAGCATGTAAATGTCATATATTTATAATATCATAAAATTATATCTGTAGCTCAGACTATTCCTTGGAACTCTAGACTTATGTACCAACTTTCTACTTAACGCACTCACTTCCAATTCCAATAGATGACTTAAAATTAACGTGTCCAAAACTGAGACTCGGATAGTGACTACAAAACTTGCTTTAAAAAAAAAAATTCCACAATGTAGTTAATGGAAATCTCCATTCTCCTAATTGCACATGTCAAAAATTTAGTTGTCTTCTCCCAATAATAAAAATTCAAATTAATACTACACTGAGATAGTGTCAAGTTTGGCAAAAATTCAAAAGGTGACAACATTCTTTCTATTGTGACTAGGGAATGGCTGTCAGAAGATAGGCACTTTCATACATTGCTTGTGGGCATGCAAAATAGTATTACTCCTCTGAAGGCTCTTTTGGCAATATTTAACAAAACTACATTTGCATTTACCTTTTGATTAGCAATCCTACTTTTAGGAATTTTCTGTATATTCCTCCACAAATAAGGAAATACGGTGGTGCCTGGGTGGCTCAGTCGATTAAGCTTATGACTTCAGCTCAGGTCATGATCTCGTGGTCTGTGAGTGCAGCCCCTCATGGGGCTCTGCGCTGACGGCGCAGAGCCTGGAGCCTGCTTCGGTTTCTGTGTCTCCCTCTCTTTCTGCCCCTCCCCTGCTCGCGCTCTGTCTCTCTCTCAAAAATAAATAAACATTAAAAAACTTAAATAAGGAAATATGTATGCACAAGGTTTTTCATAGCAGCATTTTTGTTATTGCAAAATATTAGAAAGAACTTAGAGGCTCGTACCTAGAAAATAACTAAGTGAACTATGTTTCATACATCCATGCTCACAGATCTATAGAAGAAGAAGGAGAATCCTTATGAATGAACAGGGAATAATTTCTAGTATATATTATTAAGTGAGAAAGCAGTGTACAGAGATAGAAGTGCAATTTACTGTCTCTTAGAAAAAAGTAGAGAAAGATGCACACGTGTACCTGTTTATTTTTGTAAAAAGAAATACAGCGATGATAACTAAGTAATAATGTAATTAGCTAATTGGTAGATGGGAATCAGATGGCAGGAAGTAACACCTCTTTGGGAATAGCTCTTTGTGGGATCAATCTGATGTTTTACAATTAAAAAATAAATTAATAAAAACTAAAGAGAGAAATATAAAATTGAATACTAATAGAAACACATAAAATAAATAGCACAACAAATAGAATATATAACCACATAGGGAAAAACTATACTAATCTAAAAAATATCTGTACACATTGATTATATACTGTCAGTCTAAAGACAATGAAAATTGCAAAGACATGTTCAACTTAGTAGAATTCGTCTTCATAGCAGTATAGATGTGGCAATACTCAAACTGTTTTGTTGTGTATATCATGAAATTGACGATACTTCAACATTTTCAGATCCAAATTCTCATCATGGGAGAAGGAAAATATAAATTGGGAATGTGGGAAGGCAAGAAAGAAGCTTATAGTTGGAATTGGAATTAGAAATCTCAGTAGGTATACATGGAATTTTAAGAAGTAATAATTATCTATTTTCTGTCCACAGAAATGGCCCAGTATCAATGAGTATAGTGTCCAGTTCTTGGTTTCTAAATACCCCTCTGCATTAACAGGAATCAGAAATCCCAGTTCTAGAATTTGATGGCTGATTCCAGGTCAAGGGCAGGGAAAGTGCTAGTGAGTTAATGGAAAGCTTTGCCTTCTAGAATCAGATCACTTCTCCCCTCCCTCACCACTTGGATGATTAGAATACGCTTTTGGTTTGTTTCCCTGCTTCCATTCTTGCCCCATGCATTCTATTCTAAATAAATAGTAGAACGTAGAAATAGTAGAAGGTAGAAATAGCATCATATGAAAATGTAAGTCCATTCTTATCAATCCTAAATCTCCCGGTGCCTTTCCATCTCTCTCAGAGTAAAAACCACATCTTTGAAGATTTCTAAATCCACACAAAATCAGGTCCTCTATTGTCTCTCCTTTTCACTTCCAGACCTAGTGACCACACTGTTGCTTCTCAAACTCACCAAGAGCACTTTTTAACTCAGGACCTTTGCACATTTTGTTCCCATTAATATAGGATGCTCTTCCTCCAGATATTTATAAGGCTCTTTCCCTCACTCCCATCTTTTCTTTACTCAGCTATCATTTTCTTTTATTTTTTTAAGTTTATTTATTTATTTTGAGAGAGAAAGAGAGAGAGCGCAAGTGGGGCAGGGCAGAGAGAGAGGGAGAGAGAATCGTAAGCAGGCTCCACTCTGTCAACACAGAACCCTACTTGGGGTTGGATCTAACAAACGATGAGATCATGACCTGAGTGCAAAATAGGAGGCAGATGTGTAACCAACTGAGCTGCCCAGGTGCCCCTCAACTATCATTTTCTCAATGAGGTCTTTTTGGTCACTCAAAATCACTAACCCCTAAGTCACCCTTTCCTGTTCCCCTTCTCCATTTTTTTTCTTTTTCTTTGGTATCACTTTCTGTTTTAATCATCTTTATTTTCTGTCTATCCCACTACAGTGCACATTCCACATATCTGTTTTGTTCATTGCTGTGTTCCCAGAGCTTAGAATCATGCTAGGTACATTAGAGACACTCAGATACTTCTTTACTTAAGTAAGCTACAGAGTAACCAAACCTACCCAAAAAGTCAAAAGAACAAATGGTATATATAGTATAGTATATAAATATAGTATATTATATAATATGCATTATATAATACCACATGTATAAATATATTGAAACAAAATGTGTTCATAAGTTTGCATAAGGGAGATATGACATGGATAGAATGATAATGGAGGGCTAAAAATTGAGCTGGAGCTTGACTAACAGGAACTGGAAAACAAAAAGAGTATTTATGGAAGCACTTGATGGAGGAGTCACTGTTTATTTCCCAGAAAAATAATAAATTATTTTGAACATGTGATTCTTCAAAACATGAGATTTAAAATAGATCAAGGGGTGCCTGGGTGGCTCAGTCAGTTGAGTATCCAACTCTTAAGCTCGGCTCAGATCATGATTTCACCTCTCTCTCAAAATAAATAAATAAACTTAATTTTTTTAAAAATTATTTTTAATGTTTATTTGTTTTTGAGACACACACACACACACACACACACACACACACACACACACACAGAGTGCCAGTGGGGGAGGGGCAGAGAGAGAGGGAGACACAGAATCAAGCAGACTCCAGGTTCTGAGTTGTCAGCACAGAGCCCGATGCGGGGCTCCAACTCACCAACCAGTGAGATCATGACGTGAGCCAAAGTCTGAGGCTTAACTGACTTAGGTACCCCTAAAAATTTTTTTAAAAATACAACAGATTGAAAATTATTCTATCAATACCCCTCTCATACTTGAATCTTCCAAACCACCATTACTATGTCTTGTGAGAAAATAAACAAAAAACAAGGGAAAACAGGCAAGAGTCACTCAGGTTAAGGATACTGAGCAGTCACTGCTTTATTTAAGTATCCAACCTAGAAAATTAAAGAAACGTTCCTAATACCGTAAGTATCTCTACTCTAGTTTATGAATTATGTCATTTTCTGATATCATGTCACATTTTTTTTTTTCCTCTTCATGGGTCTGATCAATTAATTCTTTTAAAATTCAGAACCTTGGTGAAAAATCAGGAAAGCATCCTACTACCTCCTCTGCACTTCCATAGGATTTTAAATAACTGATCTGGGAGACCCTTGGCAAAATACCCTTCAAAGAATCAGAGAACACTGTATAGCACTCACTAGGCAATCAATGTTTTTTTTCCTCTTTCAAGAAAAAAATGAATTTGATGAAGCATGACTGCTGTATACTATTCATAAGAAAGTTATACCAACATGTGTATGTTCACCAAACAAATTACAAATTGCAGATAATGCTTACAAAATTCTGAGAAAAACTCCCTTTGTTCAGAAAGTGCCCTTGTTTACTATTTAATAAACAGAGAGAACTGGTTAAATCTCACCCAGAGGCTGTTATGATGGGATGAGTTATCATGATAGCCTATTATTTACATCCTAGAAGAGATAAAATCAGGACATTTTTGCACCTATCCAGAAGCCATCCAGTCATGCACACAGAGCTTGTCTGAGATTGTGAACAAACACCTCTGTCTCACCTCTCTACCTCCAAGTGAACTCTGTCAGTGAGGAATCTAGAACGGCTCAGACACATGAAGAAAATCTGCCCTCTGTCAGATTGCTGAAAATCAATGGTTGATATCTGAAGTTGCTTAACATTGTCTGAGATAAAGAATGAGTATACAGTACACTAATCTTTTATTTGGCTTCTTTTTTTAGTGTCCTAAAACATTCAGTTTTGGGGGGATATTTTTGTTTTGGTTTGGTTTTTTTTTTTGTTTTGTTTTGTTTTTATGAAGAATCAGAGTGGGACCTTCTCCAGAGAAAGAAGTCATCTCTAATTTGGTCAGTTCTAACATAATGCAAAATTGCATCATTATTATTAATCATATTACTTTGCACCGTAATTATTTGGCTACTAAACCTCTTTTTCCACCAGCCTGTAACCAACTCAAAAAGAATTCTATTCTAATGGATCTCCATGCTGTGTTTGATCCAATACTTAGTACATGGGTAGCACACAATATAAATTTCTTAAAAGGATATGCAAAGTGAAGTTCATTAAATCTGTGAATGACATAAAGCTAGAGAAGTGGACAGTTCATGCACTGAATTACAAAATGAATAATTCAAATTATTATTGAAAACAGGCTAAAATCTAGTAGATGATGTCTTCAAATCTTCTATGGAGATGTTTTAATAATGTACCCAGGGGCTCCTGGGTGGGTCAGTCAATTAAGTGTCTGACTTTGGCTCAGATCATGATCTCGTGGTTTGTGAGTTCGAGCCCCACATTGGGCTCTGTACTGGTGGTGCAGAGCCTGCTTGGGATTCTCTCTGTCTCCCTCTCTCTCTCTGCCCCTTCCCCAGTTATACGCTCTCTCAAAATAAATAAATAAACTTAAAAAAATGTACCCAAATACAGGCCAAAAGACTAAACTGCAATTCATTAAGAAAACTCTCATGGATTTTATTCACAACAAACTCACAATAAGCCAATGTGAAATGGCCTCTTAGGGAGTTAATGCAGGACAAGGCTGGTGCCCCAGATGCCACCACATCCTCGTCTCCAGAAGCTGCACATCAGGCCACAAGAAACTCTTCCCATGTTTTAACAGGAAAAGAACATTTTTAAAAAATGTTTTAATGTTTATTTATTTTCGAGAAAGAGAGAGAGAGAGAGCAAGCACAATTGGGAGAGGGGCAGAGAGAGGGAGACACAGAATCTAAAGCAGGGATCCAGGCTCCTAGCTGTCAGCACAGACCCCGACGTGGGGTTCGAACTCACAAACTGTGAGATCATGACCTGAGCCGAAGTTGGATGCTTAACTGACTGACCCACCCAGGCGCCCTAAGAAAAGAACATTTTTAGCTCTATAAAGGAAGAGACTTGCTATTGAAACAAATCTACCTATGACATAGAAGCAAAGGGCAAAGAATATACAGAGGAACTGCAGAAAGTCCCAGAGGGAAGCAAAAACGGAGAGGGCTGCAACAATTTAAAAATAGAAACAAGCCCCGTCTGCTCAGAAAATCACTGCCTCCTGATGGAGCTAGAACGTCTCTGAAAAGCAACATTCTGAAATCTTCCAAGGGTTGTCAGCATTAGAGAATGGCCTGTGAAGACTGAAAGAATTAAAGATTAATTACAAAAATATATTTTAGAAAGCTGGGCAAGCAAATGATGACATAGAACCAGTAAAATAAGCCTCTGTCAAATCTCTGGAGGGGGTTGAGCTGTACTTGAGTTAAACCATTAAAAGAAACACCTTCCTGGAAAGAAGACTTGCTGTGGAGAAGAATCTCCTGGGATCTGTTCAGCAGATGAAAGATGAAGCTAAGGATTTGCAGCAGAAATTAGCAGAACAGTGGAAGCAAGAGAAACCCAGAACTCCCATTCCTAGCTCAGCAGAAACTAAGAGGTTGGATGTGACCATCCAAGTCCAAAGCAACGGCTCCAGAGAGCTCATTGAGGAGGATCTGGCTCTGGTCTAAACATCTTGAGGAAATCAGGGTGACTGGTGCATCATCTAACGCGTCCCCCACCCCCCCAAAGCCTGTGGCCTCAATGTCCTCACTTAATCTCAAATGAATTTACTGTTGTAAACAGGGCATCCTGACAGACCTCACAGCTCAAACTAGGCAAGTATTCTGGCGTTACAATGGGAGACCAGAGACAGAAATGGCAGTGACTGATAATCCATGTACTTTTGAACCATGAAGCTTTGGGAAATTCTTGGAATTTGGGATACTGCCTTTAAGAATTTCCTCACCATCACTGCCATCACCACAGAATGTAGTCAAGAGGTTGCTTTAAGAAACCCAGAAAGCCCTTGATTGGTCTGCCCATTCGATTGGTTCATGCATGTCCTTTTATTCACTTAGCTCTCAATCGGTTAGAGTTGCAGACGGTCATCCATGTCTGCTAGAACAAAACCTTCAATACTTTATGACATTAAGGATTAACATTTTAAACTATTTACAGAATTCAAGTGTCAATCAAGCAGATTATTTTTTTCTAAAATGCACCTCAGTGCCTACCTACAGATTGGGCTACTGGAGGTGTGCTAGTCTCCAACTTCTGGTTGAAGTTGAAGGTAAATTTCATCCTAAAGAAGTCCTACAAAAGGTAGTTTATTCTGTATTGGCTTCCTGAACATTAGACTATCTGACTGTGTGTTGTTGACTTCATTTTCTGGCCTCTAGAGGAGCCTCTATCAGGGCAGACTGGCCTAGTAACATGGCACTGGTAATAGGGCTTTATTCAAAACCTTATTGAATTGATAGAGACATCCTTTAGAGAAGATGCACATAGGAAGATTGTTGCTGGGGGCTAATTTTTCAAGAAGTAAAATAATACTGGGTATCAAATAAGCTAGAGTTGATAAACTGATCATTGTTTGTTATAAATGGATGTTTATTTTTTTTTTGAAGGTTTATTTATTTTTGGGACAGAGAGAGACAGAGCATGAACGGGGGAGGGGCAGAGAGAGAGGGAGACACAGAATCAGAAACAGGCTCCAGGCTCTGAGCCATCAGCCCAGAGCCTGACGCGGGGCTCGAACTCACGGACCGCGAGATCGTGACCTGGCTGAAGTCGGACGCTTAACCGACTGCGCCACCCAGGCGCCCCTGTAATTTTATAATGTTAACACCATAAAATGAATTTTTGACATGTTCCTTTTTGTATTTTGTGAGTTTGTGAATGCTGAACATTATACTTTTCTTAAAGGCTTGTCTAGGATTCACAAGTGAAGTTATTTTTCTTCAGGGGAAAGTATTTAATATAATAAATTCAATTTATTTATTAGGTATATGGCTATGAAAATTTTATTGGGGGGGCAGTTTTTATAATATGTCCCTTGCAAGGATTTTATCTACTTATCTACTTTAGTACCAAATTTATTGGCATATTATTCATATCATAATGTTCCCTCATTATCCTCCTAATGTCTGTAGAATCTATAGATATATCCTTTTTTCATTATTGATATTGGTAATTTGTATCGTTTTCTTTCTTCCCATTCAACTTAGCTTGAATGTTTTCAAATTTATTGATATTGTCAAAGAAAAATCTTTTGATTTCATTGGTTTTCCATACTTTTCCTTTTTTTTCTTTCATTGTTTTCTGTTTTTATTATTGCCTCTTACTCAATACCTCTACTTTTTTTACTATTTTTAATTAATTTATTTGTTTGCTTGTTTATTTATTGATTTAGGTTACTTGTACTATTATCACTTACCTTAAGTTAATTTGTTTTTCATTTGGTAGCATATGAGTGAACCTAAATACTGTATTTTAGGCATATTTTATTATTTTTTAAAATAAGATTTTAGAGCTATAAATTTCCTTCTATGTAACACTTCAGTTGCATCACCGAAATTTTGATATACTGTGTTTCCAATGTCATACAGTAAAAAAATTTCTAAATCCTTATGTAATTTCTACTAGACCTATGGGTGTTTTGACCTATTAGGTCAAGTTGGTTAATATCTATTGATTTGTGTATTTGTTCTATCAGTACCAAGAAAGGACTGTGGAGATTTACATATATAATTGTTGACTTATCTATGTATCTTTCAGTTTTATCAATTTTTGTTTCATATATATTAGACTATTTGATATTATCTCATACATAACTAAGATCTTTCATTTCCTTTTCAGCTTTTTTCTCGATGTATTTCAGTTTGAATAGTTTCTACTAATATATCTTCAAGATCATTGAACTTTTCTTCTGCAGTTTCCAATCTGTTGTTAATACCACCCATTTAAAATTTTTGTTTCATATACTGCATATTCAACTCTAAAATAACCAGTTCATATAGTATATGAACATGTATATGTATATATGTATATATATATATATACATATATACGTGTGTGTATGTGTATATATGTGTGTGTATATATACATATATATATCTCCACATTGTTGCTTCATTACATTTATGTTTTTCTTTAAATCCTTCAGCACACTTATAATCATTGTTTTAAAGTCATTGACAATTCTATAATCTTTTTCATTTCTGGGTCTTTCTCTATTAATTAACTAATTTTTCTCCTTGTGATGGGCCACATTTTCCTGCTTCTCATATTGTTAATTGAATTTTAGACAGTATAAAACTTACATTGTTGGTTGTTTTAATGATTTTGTATAAAGAATGTTGAACTTTGTTCTACCAGGCAATCAAGTAACTTGTGAGTTGGCTTAATTTTTTAGGGATCTGTTTATAAGCTTTGCTGGGGTAAGTCTAAAGTAGATTTTTTCTAAGCCATTCTGCATATGTAGTAAGTGTCCTGTGTGTTCAGTGACATTTGTCCACTTTACCTGATTGAGACTCAACTATCTCACAATAATGTGAGCTCTGGTTATAACTCAGTGATAGTTTTTCTTTGTTCTACTTTATGAAGTATAACCCTATATATGTGCAGTTTGTAGTCAGTCAAAAACTCAAATAAGTCTCCACATACATATCTAGGACTTTTTTTTTGTAGATTACAGATTTCAGCCACCTTAGCCTCCTCAAACTCTGATCTCTGTCTTCTCTGGGTTCCCCTTTCTCTACCATGGTCCTGTGAGTGCCTTAAAAGAGAATCTATTCCTTGTCTTTTTCAGCTTCTAGAAGCTTACCACATGCCCTAGTTTATCCCATAGCCACATTCCTTAGCAAATTCCTTAGCTCAGGGCCACATTACTCCAATCTCTGCTTCTGTTATCACATCACAGTCCTCATAGGCTGATCCTCCTACCTTCCTCTTATGAGGACACTATATTTGCATTGGATCCACCCAGATCCAATGGATGTATCCAGGATAATCCAGGATAATCTCCCAATCTCAAGAATTTTAGTCATGTGTGCCATATAAAGTAATATGTTCACAGGTTCTGACAGTTAAGTCTTTGATATCTTTAGGAGGCTATTATTCATCCTATCACGTATGGCAATTTGTGTAACAATTACAAAGAATACATTTACATGAAGATTTTGGATTTTTAATTAAACAGGAAGGAAGGGATTTTATTAATTGTCCATGGGAGTGAGTTAACAGATGGATAGGCCAGTGTAGTAGTGATGACTCTCCAGAGAAATAGAACCAATAGGATGCAGAAAGGTAGAGACTTGAGATTTCTTTTACAAAGTTAGTCCATGTGACTGTGAGGGTTGGCAAGTCTGAAAAATCTCCAGGGCAGGCCAACAGACTGGATATTCTGGCAAGAGTACATGTTTCAGTCTTGACCCAAAGGCAGTCTGGAGGAGGAATTCCTTCCTCCTCTGGGGATCTCAGTCTTTTTTTCTTAAAACTTCTAACTGATTGGTAGAGGCCCTCTAACTGCTCAAAGGCTGCTGATTTAAGAGGCGCCTGGGCGGCTCAGTCAGTTAAATGTCCAACTTCGGCTCAGGTCATGATCTCGCAGTTTGTGAGTTCGAGCCCCACATCAGGCTCTGTGCGAGCCTGCTTCAAATACTGTGTCTCCCTCTTTCTCTGCCCCTCCCTCACTCACATTCTGCGTCTCTCTCTCGAAAATAAACATTAAAAAAAAAGTCTGCTGATTTAAGTGTTCACATCTAAAAAATACTTTTACAGCAACATCTAGACTGGTGTTTGGCCAAATAGCTGGGCATCATAGACTGGCCATGTTGACAGATAAAAGTTAACAATCACAGACAGCACAGTGTCCATGCTTCCACCAAGTCACCTGTGCAGAGGATTTGTTATAGGCAGAATAGAGTATGGCTCCGGCATTGGGGGTCTGAAGTGCATATGAAATCATTCTGGCACCTCAGCATTTGGAGGTTTTGAGAACATTGAAACTTAAATCTTGGTGTGGGCTTTCAAATTCTTATGTTAAGAAGAGCTTTTTTAAGTAGTTTATCTAGCAGAAAATATCAATGAGAAGGAGCCCATGCATGAGATAAGCCAGGGCTGAGAGGCTGATTCCTGAACACAAGAGAAACCCACTCCCTGAGAACTTTGGTATCCTAAGAGAGATTTGCAAGTTCCTGGATATCCTTTGAAATTAGAACAAATTACGTCAAAGTTTACATTGTTAACCTTAAAATGATCCAGTTTATCTTTTTTTCAAGTTTTATTTTTATTTTTGACAGAGAGAGAGAGAGAGTGTGTGTGTGTGTGAGTGTGAGCTAGGGAGAGGCAGAGAGAGAGGGAGACACAGAATCTGAAGCAGGCTCCAGGCTCTGAGCTGTCAGCACACAGCCTGATGCGAGGCTTGAACTCACGAACCATGAGATCATGCCCTGGGCCGAAGTCAGACGCTTAACCAACTGAGCCACCCAGGCGCCCCTGATCCAATCTATATCTTAAAGGGGGAAACACCCAAGAAAATTCAAGTTACAGTTATCTGTCCTTCCACTAAACAGAAAGTTTCAATAGTCAGTCAGCAAATAAGTAAGAAGAGAATTGGGTAAGAAAGAAGACAACAAAAATAACGAAATTCCTAAATAGGGAGAAATTTGTAAGTAATGTGTATTACCTACAGCATTCAGGTCTCCTCTCATATTTCCCCACTCCCCACTCATTCAGTCCCACAAGCTATTGGGAAACACAGAAAATGACACCACATACAAAACAACATAGTATTAGAGCTCTTGGACTTAAATATGAGGAAATTAATACTCGCTGTCAAATTCTAGCACATCAGTATGTTTGGTTGCAAAGGATGTTGGATGGATTCTAGCTTTTCTCTCCCACTGTGCATCAGACACTACACAACCATTGTAGAGACCAGTAACTTCACATGCATGCCATTTTGATGGCTTCTTTGCAAATAATGACAGGTGTTTTGTTGTTAAACACAATAAAATAAATCAGCTACATATGCTGATTTACACACATATACACACATACTACATTATGGGTGTGCACTCACACCCTAACCAGAAAACACCATTCTAAAAGAATGATAATGATGATAATAATAATAATAATAATAATAGCTATCGTTTTCATAAGGTTGTCACCCAAAACAGTTTTGAGTAGATAAGCTCATGGGCTTTTTAAGGGAGAAACTGCAAAGAAAAAAAGTGATCTTAACATCTATATTCTTGAGGACTATACAAATTCAAGAGACTGGAGAAATAAAGAAGGCAAGGAGAAGAGGCTAGACAGGAAGAGAACCTGGAAAGTAAATATAAACAAGGATAGGAAAGGAGAGAGCTTCAAGAAACTCAAGAAGCCAAAGGAAGAAATAGAAAGTGCTAAATGCTGCAGAGAGATAAGGGAGGAGGACAAAGAAAAAAAATGGCAGCAGAGATAAAGTAGTGTCCTTGAGACATGCAGGAGAATGATATAACACAGGGGGCAGGGTTATCCTCAAACAAGTCACAGGAGGGAAGAAGTAAAGGAAGTTTGGAAAATCAATCTATGAAGGTGCCAGTGAGGCAGGAAATAGATAGAGAAAGTTGCAAACTTCATACTAGTAACTTGTTTTCTTGAGAGTTTGAAGAGATTGTTTAGAAGTTAATGGCAGAATGATGGGAAGGCAGGTTGAAAATTATTATGAAGGTTTGACATCATTCTTATGGTACATAGATTTTAGAGTCCTTAATAGTGCTTAAAATCACTGATTTTTTTTTTCTCCTAGTACCTAGAGATCCTGGTGTAGGCACCAAGAAAACTGATCTATAGTTAGTGTTTTACCAGGCCAATATGTTTCACAAGGAAAAGTGTTGGAAATGATAGCTCATGCATGTGCTCCCAGCCTTTCTAGAAAGAGGAAATAAGCATGTGCAAAGGCTCACAGTGAGAGGAAGTCTTTGTGTTTCAAGTACTGAAAGTCATTGAGCACCCCACTCATGATGAAGCTAAAGAGGAAGATAGGAAAAAGACCAGTCAATAACCTAGAGAATGTTCATCATAATCATGAAGATAATAAGCAGAAAGTATCAGTAACATAGAGAATGTTCATCATAATCATAAAGATAGTAAGCAGAAAGTACCCTGGTTGGGTTTGCATATTTGCAAAGGTCATTCTGGCTACAATGGGAAGGGGGTAGAGTGGGTGTCAAAATGAATGGAACGTAGACCAGTTGAGAGGCTATAGCAATTATTTTGGGCTAGAGGTGACTGTGAGTTAGAAAAGGTGGTGATGAGAGAAAAGTGGATACTTGGGATATATTTAGAAGCAAAATCAACATTCTTGTTGCTAAATTGAACATCTACATAACACCCATTTGTTGGAGTGGACAGGTTGAAGATTACTGCATCTGCAAATACGGAATCCATACTCACATTTATATGGTAACAAAGTACAACCAACAAGCCACAGCATGATTTTTTCTCAACATTAAGAAGAAATAGAATGCTCATAATGAGGAAAGCTACCCCTGATTTTTGAAATAGGTATCAGAGTGTTATTTGAATTTGACAGCAAAATTCACAGATTATGTAGCCTGCTTTGCTTTGTCATTGAGTCTGCAAGCTAGTGAGCAATGTCACCATTTATTCTAGAAGGAATAAGCACCCAACCAAATCAGAGAGCTGAGTAACGGCTCTCAGTAATATTCTCATCAGAACTCATTCTGGCATCAAACTAAGTTCCCCAGACAAATTACCAAGTTTTATACATAAATTTTTTCCTCTCAGCCAAAGCTTTATCCTAACTTACTTTAAATTTCTTGCCTGTTTTTCTTCTCTACCATAAAACAAATGCCAGTACTTTCACCTCAAAATGCCTTCTCCATTTTATTGTCTTATAACAAATTTTCCTCGGTCTCTGCTAGCATATTTTGTACTGAGAAAGAAGTTGGGGAAAAAAACATCATTAGATTTTAAGCTCTTTAAGAGGGCTTTGTCTTCTTTTCTCCAAAATGTCCCCCAAACTTATGATAGTTCCTGGGATATGATCAATGTCTAGTAAATACTTGTTGAATACATAATAAATACATGAATGAATACATGAGTGAGTGGATGAATGAATGAATAAATGAGTGAAGTTAGCTTAAATGACATTTTCTCAGAACAGCCTTCTCCAATCTTCCAGAATAGATCATGCTTCTGAAGGAAACCAGAATACATCACTCCAAAATGCGCCAATTTGGCATATTGATTATTTTGAATCAAAGACACTTAGGAAACAACAGGTTCAAGAAGAACATTCTGACCCTGTTTTTTCTTTCTAAAAGCAGGAGATAAAACTCCTTTTTGAAAGGTCCTTTCCCTATACCAAAAGGAAGGAAGACATTCTTATCACAGGGAATTTGGGGTTTAGAAATATGTACAAACGAACCTTGTTAAACTCACCCTCGTTTTCTTACTTACTTCCTCACCATTTACTATCCCTGGCTCAAATACTTGTCAATTCTTAATAAATATATCATTCTTTCATCTAAAAGGTATAAAAGCTTCCTGCTCCAGTCATTTCTCTGGATCTTCATTCTCTTATGAAGGCTACCATGCACATGCAATGATTTAACAAAAATTTCCATGCTTTTCTCCTATTCATTCTTTGACTCAGCCAGAGACCCAAAAAGGGTAGAGGAGGATTTTCCCTCCCCCAATTTCCCTATCGATCACTCTTTTTAAATCCCCACTCTTCTGCTTCATGGCACTGTTCACAATTGTAATTAAGCAATGAAGTGGGTAACTGGCTACTTAACTTCCATTCTCTAGCATACTCTAAGCCCCATGAGAGCAGAGATCATGCTATCTTATTCACTTCTACCTCTCTGGTGCCTAACACCCTGCCTGGCACACAGAGGTAGGGCAATGCATATTGTTTGCCAAATGATAAATGAAATAATCAAGAGATATGAACACGCCTAGATAAGGGAAGGAATTTGCAGCTTCAGACTTACCCGGATTTTGCAGTTGAGGGAATGGAGGCCCAGAAAAGTTAAGTGACTTGCTCACTGTTTCATAGCTAATAAGTAGTCAAGGCTGCATTTCAATCCCAGTTCTCTCCAACTCCATAGCTTGTGCTTTGAAATGGAAACACTGTGCCATGCTGCACCATTTAAGCAATGATAGATTCATTTAAAGCACCAGAGATCACATTTTAGTAAGAAAAAGAGTTTGTAGTATAAGATGAATCAATCAGCCATATGGAAGGAAGAAAAAAAGAACAGGCTGAAAGCTTCCTTTCACTTTGTACAATATGAATTGTCACAGGAATCAAATTTGGCACATACTGTAAAGCAGAGAAAAAAATTATCCCACATTGGATGTAAAATGTGACTTGCATTTTGCCTGTGATTTTGAAACCCTGA
Organism: Leopardus geoffroyi; assembly: GCF_018350155.1. Classification (NCBI taxonomy): domain Eukaryota; kingdom Metazoa; phylum Chordata; class Mammalia; order Carnivora; family Felidae; genus Leopardus; species Leopardus geoffroyi. The sequence goes on from NC_059328.1 coordinate 91,008,204, forward strand.
AGAGGATACCAAAAGACTTGTGGAGTTGAGGGCATGATGTTTTGATGATAAGCTTTTTATGCACTTATCCCCAGGCAGCGAGGTGAGGACCTGAAAAATTAAAGCTGACCTCAGACATAATGAATACATTAAACGATGAAGCGGCTGGTCAGGGTCAGGCAGCCTTCTTGAAGCAGAGTGGATGTGTCTCAGGACTTCCAGTCTCCAGACGGAGGGAGGGCAAGGAAATGGCCTATCGGGCCATAAAACATTTACATCTGTTCCTCTCCTGCCACTTCTCTTTGAGGTTGTTTCCCTTGCCTTCAGCAACATTCTAGGTTCACAACCATATTCTTCCGCCTACTAATTGGAACAGAGGACTAACAGCCATGATCAAATCTCCACTTGGAACCGGCATCTAATTCTAACAATATCAAGTAGATAATGGAGTTTATGGAGCACTAATTATTAACTCTGTCTCACCTGCCACATTTGGGTTCCACAGACTGTCGTTTCCCATATGGCTCTGTGGTACAATGTTTACCACTCTAGAATCTCAAGTCCCAACCTTTCTAATAGGTCCTTATCACAGAATTTCAGCATTGGAAGGCATTTCAGGGACCAAGTGAAATGCATAGCACATGCAGTGCTCTTTAAAACACCTATCTTAAAGACTCATGTCCAGCCTGTATTGCAACACTTTGATGGGGAAACACGGCCTCACGAGGCAGCTTCACCCTGCTGTTGAACAGATCAAATCATTAGAAAAATCTTTCATTATTAATCCAAAATGGGCTTTCTTGTAACTCCCACTCCTGTAGCTTCCTCTGCTCTCCAGATTTGCCAAAACCCTTTATCTACATCGTAGGCCATGCTGCAAAAAATAGGGTCCATGGACAATAGCTCTGAAATCTTACAAATTTGGACTCAAATGCTAATTCTGGAACTTAGTTATCATTTATTCTTCTTCAAATCCAATTTCTTCCCCTATGTAATGCAGGTAACACCTCATGAAACTTCTGTGAGAATTACAAGAGTGAGATGCTGCTCAGACCAAGGGGTAGAGTCCAGTGGTGAAGAGCATAGACTCTGGAACCAGCTGGCTTGGTTTGAAACTTGGCCCCAGCACTTAACAGCTGTGTGACCTTGCGCAAGTTACTTGAACTGACCAGTCTCATTTTCTTCATCTATATAGTATCTAAAAGGAAAATAATATTATCTCCAGCCTGCTTCTATCCAGGAGCGTCATTGTCCACTAGGACCTTGGATCCTTCTACTGAATCCTCTACATTGGGTCCAGAGATAGTGGCCAGCCAAAAGAGCCGAAAAGGCAGACAGGCTCTTAGCCACAACAGTCCAGAACTGTCACCCACCTCTTCCTCTCACATTCTTTTGGCCAGAACTAGTCTTGTGTCACATCTGAAAAATGAAGCCTAGTGGTTTTCCAGGACAAAGAGGAAGTGGGTTTGAGGAGTATACAGTAATGTCTGCCACATGCTCTAAGAGAGTGCTTAATATATGTTGCCCCTTAGGTGTGAGCTATCGTTATCACCATACCATGCAATAATAGCAATTAGAGCAATTATGATTACAAGAGCCCTTGGTATTTAATATGATCACACTCACTGGGCTAAGCATTCTTACTTTTTCCAGTGATTGCTCATATTATCATGAGTTCAAGCTCTTTCATTTGCCCTTAGACTTCATAAAGAGTCTTCATCCTGGATCCTAAGCAACACGGAACATATACCTCATAGCTCATGGTGTGCCCACAACACGAGCACAAATCAACTGTCCCCATTTTGAGTTTCTTTATTTTTCTTCATTCCATGTTTTCCCTGAATCTGTGCCTTCCATTTACTGTAACTCAGATGTAGCTTCCAGACATACTATTGGTTGAGGATTTTCAAACTGTGAATTTTAACACATGAGTGGGACAAGAAAATTTCAGGAAGTCTAAGCCTGCATTTTTTAGAATAGGATAGAAAAAAATATAGAGCTCCTGTTAGGTTTCAGGGAGTCTGTATATGTAGAGCATTTAGAATACTAAATTTTAAAATTGGAGAAAAACTTGAAAAGGAAGAACATTTTCACACAAACTACAGCATGGATGAACCTTGAAGACATTATGTTATGTGAAATAAGCCAGTCACGAAGGACAAATATTGTGATTCCACTTACATGAGGCACCAGAGTAGTCAAATTCATACAGATAGAAAGTGGAATGGTATTTTCCAGGATCTAGGGGATGGGGATGTGGGAGTCACTGTTTAATGAGTACAGAGTTTCAGCTTGGGAAGATGAAAAAAAAATCTAGAGGTGGGTAGTGGTAGTGGTTGCACAGCAATGTGAACGTTTGTAACATTACTAAACTGTACACTTAAAAATGGTTCAAATGGTACATTTTATGTCACATATTGTCATCACAACAAAAACAGAAAAAGATTAGAAAGTATGAGTGCCTCACACTTCAGTGAGGTAGGTATTGTTTTGCAAAACATTTATTTCCCATATATGTGTACTTAATCATGAAGTAAATGTATGTCTTCCTGTAGGTCAAGGTTTAAAAAAAGCCACTGTCACAGAAAATAATCATCAAAACAATAATATAAAGCATATACACTATTTTTCCTGGGCAGATTCTCCCTTGTTAAATATAGGTTTCTGAAAACTGCTGCTTTGAAGTCCCAGAAGTAGTTGTAGCAGTGTATATAAACACACACACACACACACACACAACACGCATGTGCACACACATACATGTGCACACACACATATCACCTTTCACTCATTGAAATTACTCCATATTCTTACATCCCTTCCTTGTCTCCTGCTCACTTCTTTCTATCCTTTAAGGGTCAAGTTGAACATTGTTCTTCTGGGAACCCTCCTTTACCCCACACCTGCTCCTGCTTAGGAAAAAACATACTTCGGGGCGCCTGGGTGGCGCAGTCGGTTAAGCGTCCGACTTCAGCCAGGTCACGATCTCACGGTCCGTGAGTTCGAGCCCCGCGTCAGGCTCTGGGCTGATGGCTCAGAGCCTGGAGCCTGTTTCCGATTCTGTGTCTCCCTCTCTCTCTGCCCCTCCCCCGTTCATGCTCTGTCTCTCTGTGTCCCAAAAATAAATAAACGTTGAAAAAAAAATTAAAAAAAAAAAAGAAAAAAACATACTTCTTTATCATAGCATTTATTATTCTATTTGCAATGCTTGTTTAATTTTCTGTCTCCCTCACTCAGTGATATACTCTAAGAACAAAGTATTAATCTTGCTCACTGCTAAATCTTTAGGATTTACCACAATGCCTGGCACCTTATTATGGGCTTAATAATTATGAATGAATGAATGAATGAATGATGACTGAATATGGAGATAGAGCTACTTCACTAACGAACTTAAACTCAAACAGTCTCTTTTAGGTAACTCAGATAAATATTGACTTCATTTTTGTCCCTATGTCTTCTTAATCCCCCAAGGTCTACCCTCAAGAGAGGAGGGATAATATAGGTATTTATTTTCTAATTATTTCTATGATCCTTTCTTCCAATATGACAGTGAGGGGCTTAGCGTTCAAGACATGTATGCAATGAGATCATTAGAGCAAAGAGAATTTTATCTTAAAGAAAGGAAACACCAAGATTTTGAGGGCTTGTACACATAGTGAAGTTGAGTTTCACTTTTGGCTCCATGTTTCGTGGCAGCCACAGAAGTTTGAGATCCATAGGTGAGCCTAAAAACCCATAGACCCCTAAAATTTCAGCAGCTCCTTTGAGGGTGTTAGTCATTCAACTGCGTCTTTAGCAAGTGACAATTTTTCCCAGACTGCAAACACTCACCCACAAAGCCCTGTTGTATTGCTCTGACCTTCAGTATCATCTCACTGTCTATTCTTGCCTCCAAATGATCAAAAGTGAGAGAGATACATGGTGCTCTGCTTCCATTCATTTGCTGTCAGGTTTCTAGAGAGGAGGCTAAGCTGGCATTTGGGGTCAAGGAGGGAGACTGGAAGCAGGTAGATAAAAGGTCAATTTGCATTTTCTGTTTTTCCCATTTTTAATTAACTCCCAGGCATTTTTTTAAATTCACATTACTTCTACTGGATACTCTAAGGGGGCATAAGAGAATAAACTTTGGATCATTCATTTTCACTGTTGAATAAACCTCTCACGGTTATTTGAAGTGCAATTTGGTTCTCTGATGCCATTCTCCACATCACATTTAGAATCTTCTGCTAATACAGGAAGTTAATTTGCTTTTCCTTCACTCAAGATATTGATACATATTTATGAGAACTGGCTCTTGGACCATCCTGCAGCATATCATCAATAAACAACCAACTATCGACAAGACAGCCATTGAAAGAGAACTTCTCAGAATATATGCCCCTCCTGGAAATTCTGACTTACAATTTAGAGTAGAAATCAAAAACTAATAGTAGCTTTTATAATTGCAAGTGACTATCACATGCTCTCACAGAACCCCAGGACCCCCAAGACCCTGAGGATCAAATGAATTATCCCAACTTTAAAGACCTTTTTCTATCCAGCCTTGTATCTCCATACTCCAGCCTTAAGAGGGTACCACAGTTAGATGTTAAAAATTACTTATTACATAAATTTTTGAGTACCATGTCCAAGAAAATATAAAAAAGGTGCATTCCTAGGACTTTGTAGGGGTTATCTTCTGTTTAGAAAAAATGAGGATGAAGTACAAACAAGGAATCTTTAATTTTACATGCAGAAAGAATAGAAGAGAATCCAAGTAAGAACACCATATCCACTGCTACAAGTGGCCGGTAATATTCTGGGACCCAAGAAGCAACACGTGGGCAAGAGGGGAAGTTTTGGAATCGCAGGACTAGGTAATCAAAGCTGTGCCCGTCAGGACACCTAGAGGTGAGGCAGGGACTAACCAGCAACAAGGGTCTCAACAGGAGGGGCAGGGGATGATGTACTTCTCTTTTCTCCGCCTGAAATATCTTTCCCTTACACTATTATGATGCTTCTTTATATTCTTCAGTTCTCAGTCAAATGACGCTTCCTCAGAAATGACCCCTCTGACCACCCTCTTTTACATACTTGCAGTACCCCAGACATTCTTTTTGTTTTTTTTTTTTTAAGATTTTATTTTTAAGTAATCTCTACACTGAATGTGGGGCTCAAACTCACAACCCTGAGACCAAGAATTGCATGCTCCACCGACCAAGCCAGCTGGGTGCCCCAACATTTTTTTATAGACTTTATTGTCAAGTTAGCTAACATACAGTGTATTCAGTGTGCTCTTGGCTTCAGGAAGAGATTCCCACGATTCATCACTTACATACAACACCCAGTGCTCATCCTAACAAGTGCCCTCCTCAGTGCCCATCACCCATTTTCCCCACTTCTCCTCGCCCCCTCCCACTCCCTTCCACCCTCAGTTTGTTCTCTGTATTTAAAAGTCTCTTACGGTTTGCCTCCCTTTCTGTTTGTAACTATATATATATATATATATATATATATATATATATATATGTACATACATACATATATATATATGAAAAAAGAAAAAAGAAGAGAAAGAAAAAAGAATATATTTTCTTTCCCTTCCCCCATAGTCTTTTTTTAAGTTTCTCAACTTCCACATATGAGTGAAAACATATGATGTCTGTCTTTCTCTGACTTACTTATTTCACTTAGCATAATGCCCTCCAGTTCCTTCCACCTTGTTGCAATGGCAAGATTTCATACTTTTTCATTGCCGAGTAGTATTTCTTTGCATATATATAACAGACATTCTTGATGTCATTGTCAGCCGACTTTTTTCATAGTTCTTACACATATTAAATTATTTCATTTTGGATTTCACTTGTTTTTATTTATCTGTCTTCATATGTTTCTCTATGTTTCTCTTCTTCCTGCTCTATGTTTCCAAGCATATGACTGTGTGTGGATGAGGTGCTCAATAAAGACTTGTGACATGAATGAATGAATGAATGAATGAATGAATGAGTGAACAAATCATGCAATACATTCACACATGAACTGCATGCAAACTACATATGTAATCTGCTGCCTGTCAGATTTGCCTTGATTAAACATGTTTCCTCCTGATAGGAAATACTACAATACATCCATTTCTTTCTAAGAGATCTAGAAGAACTTGCCATATGAAGGATGCCCCATCAGTGCAAAAGGTCTTATTTAATCCTCATAATACTCTGTGAGAGTGGTGTTATTACCTATCTTAGAAAGGAAGAAAGTCACAAGCTGTACATGAACCAAGATTCTGTCTCCAAATCCCCCGTTCTTTTCTTCAGATGAAATTCTGAGCCTCTTGTTATCTGTGGTGCTGAAATGAAAGAAACGTAAATGTTGGTAGGTCACCAATCACCTCTTTGCTTTCTTTTTCTTTCTCCTGGTTTTAATATCTTCAAAAGGTAGGGAGGAGGAGTGTGTGTGTGTGTGTGTGTGTGTGTGAGAGAGAGAGAGAGAGAGAGAGAATAGACTCTGTGCCAGTCTCCAACATTCATTATGTCCCCTGGAATTCACTAGTTAAAACATTCTGACTCCTCATTTCTCACCCTGGGTCAGAGCAGTATGTTGAGAAGGATAATGACTTTGAAAATGGAAAATATAAATTCTAATATTGACATTAGTATGTATTAACTTTGTAGCTTTGGGCAAATTACTTACACTTTTAAACCTCAGTTTCCCTAAATGAGAATAATAATATCATTTACATTATACAGTTGTTATGAGATGTAAATGAGGGTTTATATTGAAAAATACTAACAGTGTATTAAACACTCATAAGATCTGCATAAAAGTTTGCTCCCCTCTCCTTTATTTAGGTTCTATTTTTTCCTTTTTATTATTTTACCCACATACATGTTAGGGTTACTTATTGCTTGGGCATTTCTATATTACTCAAGTAATAAATATTTTGTTTTCCCCCACCACTTTTTTGTATCTCATAAACCAAGTTTAGGCTACCGGTGTTAAACATTTATTTTAGTGGGTTTTTTTTTATTATTGTTTGATCTTGTCCCTCTGATAATCCACAAGTGTGGAAGTAGAGCTGTCTGTGGTTGTGATTTTTTTTCTAGTTATAACTCTAACTGAGCATAAAAAGAATTATAGAGTCTTAAAATCTGGAAGGAAAAAAAAACTTAGAGGTCATTAGTTTCAAAAGTCAGCTGAATAAAACTTGCCTGGGAGCTTGGCAAAAATACAGATATTACAACCTGGCCGCATAGATTCCGATTTAGTAGGTATGGAAAAATACTCAGAAATTAGTACTCTTATGAAGCTCCCCATGAATTCTGTGCACTGCCAAGTTTGAGGAGCAATGAAATATAGACTCGCAGTTTTCAAATATTGTTAAATCTGTGGAAGACTTTTTTCACCTCTTTACTTGGAACCTCAATATGTAAAACTAATAAAAGTAGAACTGTTTTAATTGAAGGCAGGGGATAGAAACCCTGGATGCTCCCTTACTCTATGGTTCTTGAGGACCACTGAACTTTAACGAGGAACATAGTATGAAAACTATTGATCTAGACCAAGTCTTCTAAAATATCACAAACACATGGTCATTCAGCTCCAGTTTGAAAGCTACCAGTGATATAAAACCTTCCTGTTATAAATAGCTTTTATGACTGAGATATACAGTTATTTATTATTTGCTTATAATATATTGCTCCCCCAGACTTCGGCAGGCTTGTACACGGACATAATTAAATAGTTCAATTAAGCATAAAACTAAAATTCTCACTGGAATGAACATAATACTTTCTTCCCATCTCTGCTTCCTGGTGTCCTAATCATCCTCTTCTTTCTCCTTAATTCTTTCCTTAATTTCTCTTTTTTTCCCCAGATAGTCAAAATATAACAAAGAAATAGCATACAGAAGGGCAAAATGCTAAAAAAAAAAAAAAACAAAACAAAAACAAAAACAAAAAACCCTTTTAAATCATAAAATGGAAAATTTATCATTGCTTTGACAACAGGAAAAAAAAGTGAATTAGCTTGTTTATGTCATCTCTTGATATAGTTTGTAAATATCACAAAGATATTTAAATGTCTGCTTATTCTACAGCACATGCTCACAAAAATATTTTTGAGCACATACTCTGTGCCCAGCCATGTTCTAGCACTGGACACACCAAGGCAGGTCCAATCCAGCTTCTGCCCTTCATGCATTCACAAAGTAGAAGAGGATACAAATACATAAACAGTTGTAACATAAACAATGAAGTAAGTGCCAAAAAGACATTATAAGAGCAAAAAGGGGAAGGTGACTAGCTGCAGGAGGAAGCGCTCTTTGAATGGGGCTAAGGAGAGTTAATAAAGGAATCAGAAGAAACAGAAGAGGGAAAGGAAAGAAAGAGCAGTAAAAAGTACAAGAAACACTTTTCTCAAGAGCAAACAATGGAAAATAAATGAAATATTTGGAATTTTACCAAAATAATCATGAAGAATACAAGATCTCTAAGAAATCTCTGTGATTCCCAATTGTGAATTTTAAGTAAATCTGGTTCTGAAAGACAATATAATTTCATCTGTATCATAATTCAAGAGAAATGTGTTAAATTAACAGCAGCATGAGCCTTATTTTGTTAAAAAAAAATCTAGGTACCAGGTATGGTGTGACAGAGTAAGAATTACTGAATTTCATTATTAGCCATATAGATGTATTTGACACTTTATATATATCAAGCAATTATAGAAAGAGCATTATATCAAAATACTAGAAATCTAATTTTACTTTAGAAGAAAAAACTCATATGTTTCATCAGGTTTGTATGTTGCCAAATCAGCATTAATACCATCTTCTTCTGATATCCCCTCTATATAGCAAGGGAGAAGCTGGAGAAAACCTACATTTCCCAGAATCCCCTTCCCTGTATAGTTCCAGAATGCCGTCCCCTAATGAGAGGACTTCAATGCAAGGAAGTGAAACGTTGAAGAAAAGACGTCATCCTTTCTCAGAAAAAGTTGTAGCCAAACTCCTGGGCAGAAAGCAGACTTGAAATTTAAATTAGCATACAGGGGATCTTATGAATCATCCAGGACGGTGCTACGGACTGAGAGAGTTGGTGGGAACTCTTCTGAGGTTCTTGGGGTTTGCAGCTGCTTCCAGGTGAGCTCTTGAAAACCACAAGTGTCAATGCTTACAAGCAGAGACAGTCTGTGATGGCTTCATTGACCTTTGCCTGAGCTTGCAAATGGTTCTATCAGCCTCCAATTCCCTAGAGGAAAACCCTTTTATACTTGGGATACATAGACTGGCTTCTTTGTCCTTCCTGAACCCAACTGGTACAATCAGAAAGAAATTCTTCATTAAGTTTCTTATTACATCTCCTTCATCATAAACAACATTGCAGTGATGACAATTGTTGTACTAGTTATTATAATTAGAAAGGTTGAATAGAGAATTGTGGACAAGCGTATATACTCTGTGGAACCAGGTTCCTGGGGTTCACATCCCAGCTCAGCAATTTTCAGGCTATGTCATCTTGGAAAGATACTTAACCCTAGTGAGCTTCATTTTTCTTCCCCTGTAAAATGGGGAGAATAATAATACCTTTCTTAGAGAGTCACCTGAGAATTAAATATTAATACAAGGAAGTTCTATGAAAATCTTTAGCACAAAGTAAAGTTTCAGTAAGTGTTAAGTTGTCATCATTGCTATTTATTCTTTAAATTTTCTCTGATCTCTCTTAAGAGCTCTCATCTGGTAAGTAGTGATGGAGAATCTCTCCTCGACCAAAAGTTAGTTAAACTCCTTTAAGCCCCATCCTTGACTAGGCCCCATCCTTCATCGACTGAGCTCAGTTTTAGGAAAGAATCCTTCTAGGCCAGTTTAATCAAAAATCCGCCATCCTGGATATCTAATTAAGCTTCTCTTCCCTCACCCTTGACATCTAGTCAAGTTGTTCTTTCCCTAAAACATTGATGCCTAACCAAATTCTTCTTGGTAATTTTCCATCCACTTTTTTACCCTGCTGATTGGCTATGAATCCATTCTCATCCCTATTGTATTAAGTGTTGAGTCAATTTCTCCCTGATTGCTATAGTCTTGAATAAAGTCTTCTTTGCCTTTTATGACAAGTGTCTAGATTTTTTTCTCTTTTATAGTGGCAGGGAGAAAAAAAAGATAATTTTAGTCAACTCCCTTTATACATAGCCCAATAATTTAAATATTCTCTTTAGATTTGGCCTATTCTTCCCCCTCCCCTTTTTTTCTATGCTTCTGTTTAAAATGTTACCTGGGGGGCGCCTGGGTGGCGCAGTCGGTTAAGCGTCCGACTTCAGCCAGGTCACGATCTCGCGGTCCGGGAGTTCGAGCCCCACGTCAGGCTCTGGGCTGATGGCTCGGAGCCTGGAGCCTGTTTCCGATTCTGTGTCTCCCTCTCTCTCTGCCCCTCCCCCGTTCATGCTCTGTCTCTCTCTGTCCCAAAAATAAATAAACGTTGAAAAAAATAAATTAAAAAAAAAATAAATAAATAAAATGTTACCTGGGTACGCAAGAACACTTTACTTGACTTTGTGCTAGTCTTTAGGTGTGTGTCATTTTGAATCCACTAGTGTTCAACTGGTTTTATTTTATCCTGGCCTTTTGGGATCCTCCCTTTGACTGAAGAGATTGTGGTCTACTATTTCTCAGCTCGATCAGGACATGGTGTCCCCTCTCTGCAGACTAAGCCTTTGCTGGGCTCTCAGTGGTGCTGAAGACCACTGAGTCTCCACTATACTCTATCTGGCATCTGATTCAGCTGCTCCTTCCTCTCCCCAACCCTGCACCACCAAAGATTTTGCTATGATGACTCTTGGTTTCCTCCATGGCCCCATCACATTCTTACTGGTGCTCAAATCTATGTCTGTGCCATATAAGATCCAAGAAAAGTCCCCAAGTACAAAACAGAATCTCTGTAGTTGACAATGATTCCATATTGGCCTGGACTTGTTTTGCATAATGATCTCTTCAGCTCACTAATGGGAATAGGGCAAGAGTCCTCCCCCATCTAGGATATCAAAGCTGACAAACAAGATCTTGTAGACCCAGAGATTTCATCCAATATCTTCCCAAACTCACTCTCATCTTCTTTCAGTTGTCTCTACCCATAATCCTCTCAGGATCAAAAAGAAATAAAGTTCCCTTTTAATTTTTCTGTCATATCTTGAGGTAACCTCATCACACTATGGTAGAAACCCTATCACATGACATCAAGTCCAGTGCTTTGCATTTTAACTGGGAGGTAAAGGACTTTTAAAAAAAGTTTCTTTTTTTTTTTTTCAACGTTTATTTATTTTTTTGGGAGAGAGACAGAGCATGAACGGGGGAGGGGCAGAGAGAGAGGGAGACACAGAATCAGAAACAGGCTCCAGGCTCTGAGCCATCAGCCCAGAGCCTGACGCGGGGCTCGAACTCACGGACCGCGAGATTGTGACCTGGCTGAAGTCAGACGCTTAACCGACTGCGCCACCCAGGCACCCCAAAAAGTTTCTTTTTTAAAAATACTCAATTAAGTTGCTGTAATATTCTACTGACTTTTTTTTCTCTATGAGTTCCTTTTGTAACAATCCAAATTTCCACTCTGAGCTCCTTAAACATACAAAAATAATAATAATAATAAAAATAAAAATAAATAAATAAAAAGTCAAAGATAAAACACTCCAGTAACAGAGCTACTAAGATTAAGCAGAAAATTGGTAAAGCAGATAAATACAAGATGGAATATAACTTTTTCTATACTAGCATTACTGCTTGAAATTGAAATGGGACAAAATAACTCATTTACAATAGCAACAAAAACTGTTATATATCAAAGCATTAATTTAACAAAGAGGTTAACACTATATGATGATCATTATAGGAAAACTTCTGATTAAAAAGTACAAAACCAAGAACAAAAAATGAAAAGATATAATATTTTGGATGGGAAGATTCAATATCACTAAAACGTGAATTTCCTCCAAATTAATTTATACTTTTAATTCCAGTACCAGAGGTTGTTTTGTTTGTTTGTTTAAGGGATGGAGGAAATGGGTAAAATTATCTTAAAGTTAATGTGACAGAATTACAAGAAATTGTCAAGAAACAGGGTAATGAAAGAGGATTTATCTGAGCAGATATTAAAAATTATTATAAGTTCTCTGTAGTTCAACAATATCATGATAGGAAGAAAAAATAAGTCAATTGAACAAAATAGTCTAGAAATAGTATGTCACACCCTAGGCAAAGATCCACTATTTGACAAAAATGGTATAAATTAATCAGCAGAAATACAGTTTATTTAGTTAATGCAGTGGTGCAATTGGCTACCATCCAGCAGAAAATAAAGTTGCACTGGTACCTCACACTGGAGAGACATAAAAATAAATTCAGATGGATTAAGAACTTAAATATTTTTAAAGTAGTTACAGAAAAATAGACACATAGATATAACTTAGGGTTGGAGAAGCTTCTTAAACAAAATGGAAAATCTAGAATATCTAAGAAATAAAATAAATGTTTTTGACCAGGTAGAAATTAAACATTTTGGTGCAGAAAATAATATCATTTTAAAAAAGTTTAAAAAAAATTAAGAAAAGTATTTGCAACATATTGGACAGAAAAGAAAATAAATACTTGTCTATAGTATACAAAGAATCATTTTCAAATGAATAAGAAAATGGCAAATTACCAAATAGAGAAATGGTCAAATGACACATATAGGCAAATAACTGAAAAACCAATAAAATGTGATAGATATATGGTCACTAGATATGCAACCTCATTAGTATCTAAGAAAGCATAAACTAAAGTGATCACTGAGATAAGTTCTGGTTATTATCAGATCAACAAAATTAAAATTTTTTAAACATAATCTCTGATGACAATAAATGTAAAATGAAGTATAAAAAGTAGAAAGCATTTTGGCCTCTGGTAAAGCAATCTCTCAATATATATTAAAAATAAAAATGCAAACAACCTTTGTACCTGTCAGAGTTCTTGGCTATAATAAGAGAAATAGGGCCTCGATAATTTAAATAGTAAAGAGATTTATTGGAAGGAGATTAATCACTGACAGGATGCACAGAAGGGTTAGAGAATGAGATCAGGGAAAGGGATGGGGATCACTCAAGTGTGAACAACTGGAGCCACAGCCAAGGGCAAGCCCAGGAACAGCCCATTTCTCCCAGGGGACACTGGACACTGTTGCTGACACTCCACTCAATTTTCGAGAAAAGGAGTTTAAACTCTCAATTTTAAAAATTGGATTTTGTTTTTCTAAATGAAAAGTTACTTGAGAAAACAATGTCTCTTTTGGTGAAACGTACCTTGTTTCAAGGTGGCTCAGTCGGTTGAGCGTCGGACTTTGGCTCAGGTCATGATCTCATGGCCTGCGAGTTCGAGCCCCACATCGGGCTCTGTGCTGACAGCTCAGAGCCTGGAGACTGCTTCGGATTCTGAGTCTCCCTCTCTCTCTAACCCTCCCCCATTCATGCTCTGCCTCTCTCTGTCTCAAAAATAAATAAACATTAAAAAAAAAAAGAACAAAGTTGGGATACTGTTAGCCAGGAAAGGAGAAGAAAGAGATGATGGCTTTTAAGGAAGCAATCTGCCCTGCCTATTACCACCATTACCATTTTGTTAGTTTCCGTGTGTGTGTGAGAAAGAGAGGGAGCGAAAGCAAGCGAGAGAGAGAGAGGGAAAGGGAACTTCATAACTCCAAACTGTTTATATCTATGTTTATTTTTATAACAAATATAGAAATTCAAGATCTCAACTTAGCTAGTCATCTAGGAAAGACATTTGGCATTTTCATGAGATATTCTTTATTTTGCTCTTCATTAATCCTTAAGTACAGAGTTTATAGGGTAACAATGGCTTCTCTTTCCAATATATTTCCTTGGATTTTGCTGCTAACCTATGAAATTTGTGGTAGGGACTAGGTTTAAAAGCTTAGACAACGGGTGAATTCATATGTCCATGTCTCTAAATTAATTAGAATGAGCTACATTGAAATTAGCATTTAATTTGTACTTTATATTTTCCTTAACCTTTTTGAAATTCATTGCTAATACATTCAAAGTAATATAAATTTTTTGTCCCAAAAACATGATTTTCTTGGGGCACCTGGATGGCTCAGTCAGTTAAACGTCCAACTTTGGCTCAGGTCATAATCTCACAGTCCGTTAATTTAAGCCCCACGTTGGGGTCTGCACTGACAGCTCAGGGCCTGGAACCTGCTTCTGACTCTGTGCCTTCTTCTCTCTCTGCCCCTCCCCCATTCACTCCCCCCCCCCCGCCTCTCTTAAAAATAAATAAACATTAAAAATTTTTTTCAATGTTATTTTCTTTTTCTTATAGACTTTACCTTTGTACTTTTGTAATAAATTTGGTATTGAGAAAGAAGCATTAAAAAACAGATCCCAGAACAGAAACTGGAAGGTGTCAGTTGAAGAACTTCATGTAATGATAACTATAATTTTTTCCTTCTCTGCTTTAGAAGAAAGTCCCAGTTAAATGGCTGATTGAGAGTACTGGAGAAGTAAATAAAGGCCTCAGTGAGAGAAGAGAGTACGTTATAAAATTCTTATCTCAGGGGAAAAAAAACAAACAAGTTGAGGAAAGCTACTTTTAATTTCTGTGCACATTTCCATGATCCAGGAAGGCTTGTTTTGCCCCTACATTAAGAGAAATTGGTGAGTTTCAAAGGAACATTCTCATCACAGTCTAATAAGATTCTGTTTGGACTAAGTGGGTAACAATTACAGATAATGAAAAAGGTATATAATTGCACCTAGATGTTTGTTTTCTTCAAAATCTTCATCACTCTGTATAATCTTTTAAAGATAGCACTTAGGAATCTTGGTTAATGTCTTGTTATTTTAATAAAGAGTTCTATTTTTGTATTAAATTAAAAGTCTTAGAGTCTCTATTAGTTAACTCAATCCACTTCACAAAACCCAGTGTGTGGAACACATATTGAAAACCATTACTCATTCATTGGCAACTGAATGAGTTTCAAGCAAAATACCCAAATATATTCCAGGACCTAAAACCAAAGGAAAGTGTGGCAGGACTTTCTTTTGCTTCATGGGGAATTGGGCCAGCATACCTAAGAAAGAAAGACAGGAGAAAGAAAGAATAATTGAGAACACTGACAGTACAAACAATCAAAAAATTAAGCCATTTAATAGGACCAAAGTACATGAGGACTTACATCTTGGTCAATGAACATGCAACAACTTCATTCTTTTACTTTTATCTCCACCTTTGGTTAGTTGCTTGAGGCAAATATAACATTTGGGCAGAGATTTGGAACAAAGACTTGGAATGCCACTATAAGGTCCAATGGGAAAACAACTTCATCTGGCTCAAATATGGTTTGAATTTGAACCAGTTATTTAGGTGTCTTTTTTTTTTTTTTTTGGTAATTTGTTTAACCTTAATCAAATAATCTTGTTATTTTCTATTATTTCTGGAATCCTTCCATTTTAAATTATACAGGCAATAGTGTGGGGTTTTATTTATTTTCAATTGGCCATTACAGAATTCTCCGTCTATGTGGCTGGGAGAGTGGAAATTTGGGCCGTAGTTTTAATTAAGACAAGAGTAATTTTATAAAAGATTTGGCAACGTTCTTTCCCTGAATGATGCTTCAGTACAACTGCTTCACAAGCAGTAAACATAGCACACTGATTTGATTGTTGAAAAATGAACAAAATCTGCATCAAATCACTTCAAGCTAACTGTGAGTTTGAGTCATTTTGCTTTCCTAGAGTACTAATATTTAAAGTCAGGTAAATTATAAATTGAGAGGTTATAAGATTTCTTCTTAAAGGAAACCAAAAAAAAAAAAAAAAGGGCAAACATACATTTAAGGTGTTTAAGTGGAATTTTCATTTGTGGGGCATTAGAAAAAGAGTAAAAGATATATTTGAGATTCTTTCCTCCAATATGTTTGCCACTTTAAACTCATTTTTAGACATGGAAGTAAGTTTACAAAGGAGCATAATAGGCACAGTTAAGGGAATTTTGTTTAACCTCTCTTTCCTTCATTGTATACATAAGACATCAGAAGGAAAAATGTTTCTGTCATTGCTTTTGTTTATTCTCTCCCTCTCTGCCTCTGTCTCTCTCTCTCTCTCTCTCTCTCTCTCTCTCTCTTTTTTTTGAGAGAGAGAGTGAGCAGGGCAGAGGCAAAGAGAGAGAGGAAGAGAGAGAATCCCAAGCAGGGCTCAATCCCATGAACCATGAGATCATGACCTGACCCAAAATCAAGAGTTGGATGCTTAACTGACTGAGCCACCCAGGCGGTCTTGCTCTCAAAAAGCCTCTGGAGTAAGTATCTCTTTAAGTGGTAACACAGCATTCAGAGTTCAATTTCTAGACCACAGTTTAATGCAGAAGCTATAGGCATAAGTACAAAAGCCAAATCCCAGTTATTTTTCTTTCTTCTACATCTCTTGTAGGGACACAAAGAGATCTACCAGTGGGCATTAATTACTCAATCACAGAAAGTACATGAAAGTGGTCAATCACTACTTGTCAAGCATAACACTCAACACATTTTCTTTTTTTTTTTTTTTTAATGTTTATTTATTTTTGACACAGAGAGAGACAGAGCACGAGCAGGGGAGGGGCAGAGAGACAGGGAGACACAGAATCCAAAGCAGGCTCCAGGCTCTGAGCTGTCAGCACAGAGCCCGATGCGGGGCTCGAACTCACAGACCACAAGATCATGACCTGAGCCAAGGTCGGACGCTCAACCGACTGAGCCACCCAGGTGCCCCAACACATTTTCTTTAAAGAAGTGCATCTGCCAGGGAGAATAGAACCCTGAACTCCTAGGGGACAGAAAGACAATCAACATGGATGAATACAAATATATTAATGAAAGCAGCCACATTTGGTAATAACCCCCAGTTTCAGAAGGATTTTTAGAAAGCTTTAAAATCTGACTTTTTAAACTTTGTTTTCCTTTGTTTGGTTTTAACTCAATTCAAACAATCCCTCATATTTTACTATCCTGATAGGGACTTTTTTTTTTCCTGATTGAAACAGTTCTTAGACTGGAAAATAGAAGATGCCCTATTCAGGGTCGAAGCCCTTACAAGTACCTGCATAAAACTTGAGTCCATACATCTTAAAGCAAAATACTAACACCCTAAATCCATTATCATGGTATTATGGACTGAATGTGTCTCTGGAAATTCATAGGTTGAATCCTTAACCCTCAATGTGATGATATTTGAAGATACAGCGTTTGGTAGGTAATGAGAGTTACATGAGATATGAGGTTAAGACTTCCATGATAGGATTAGTGCCCTTCTAAGAAAAGACACCAGAGACCCTGGTGGGTCTCCACCATGTGAGGACATAAAGAGGGGGTAGCTATCCAGAAGCCAGGAAGAGAGCCTTCTCCAAGAACTGAATCAGCCAGCACCTTGATCTTGAACTTCCCAGAGCTATAAGAAAATTAGTCATGGATTTCTGTAGTTTAAGCCACCCAATCTATGGCATTTTGCTATAGACCCAAGCTGACTTATACTTGTGGTCTATAGGAAACTGATATTATGCAAAGACTTATTTGGAATGCAAAGGTCAGCCTGACCTTAGCTCTGTGTGACCTTGAGTAAGTCATTAACCTGTCTTAACTTGTTCATCTAAAAGATGGGGGTAATGATACTTGCCTTATTCAAGTGTGTGAAAATATAAACATGGTGAAATAAATGGCTTCACAAAGTGTTTGGCAGTAGCATCCCCATCAGTTCTGTAAAAAGTCATAGCTCCTTTCAGTCGAAAGCACAGAATGTGACCTGATGAATCTCCTGCTATTTTTACAAAACCCCTGCAGATTCCATCCCTTATTTCTACCAGTACTTCACTGCACATTAATAAATGGTTCGCATTTCTTTTTTATAATGCCAACAAGAAGTATTTCACCAAGCAAACAGCTCTTCCCAAATGTATTATCACTTTGTTAGAATATGATGTTACCCTCTAAAATCTGGTTGTTTTCCAAAGACCTTAAAATGAAATTCTAAGCCCATCTGAATAATGTACCAATAATTCAATAGAGTAAATATATGCTGGAAAAAACATTGTCCTGGGAGCTGTAGAACACACAGGGGTGGCTAAGACAGGTCTCTGCACTCAAAGAACCCAGAATAGTGAAGGAAACAGACATGGAAATAAATGTCTTCTAGTGTGATGAGTGCTGTACTAGGCACAACCATAAGACATAGTGAAGGCACAAAGCAAAGACTGATTAGTTCTTCTTAGAGTAGACAATAAAGCCTTCCGCCAGAAAGTAATACAATTAAGCAGGTGGCTTTCTAACATTGCTTAAACTTTGTACCTTAGTCCAAAGTGAAATGAATGAAATGAATTTGTGAGGAACCATTATTTGCAAGGTACATTCTTGGTAGATCCACCTGTGGGTTTTTGTTTCTGTTCCAGGATCCAACACAGGATACCACATAGCACTGAACAATACTGAACAATAACACTAGCAGATTATAACCACTGTTACTCCTGTTACCACTACTGTCTTATTACTACCGCCATTACAATTACTACCCATACTACTACTGCTAATAATAATCTCTACCATTTGTATAGCTCTTTACAAAGTACTTAACACACATTTCATTTCAGTCCTACTCTTTAGTTGCTGTTCTTAATTTAGTCCCACATGAGGAAACTGGGGTACAGACAAACTCAGCAATTTGCAAGGTTAGTTCTTTTTTAAATTAAGGATAGAGATAAAACACCAATAGCACTGGCACATCTTTCCCCAAAATGATGAAGCTTAGAAAACAGGAAGCAAGTCTATACCCTCCAGATGCTCTACCCAAGTAGCGCCCTAGCTCCCACTATCCTGTTTCTTAACTACTTGAAAGAATTAGTTAACATTCTCATTTGCATCAATTAACATTCTGAGAACTCTAACAAATCTTGCTATAAGCTGTGTTTATACTACATTGCTTTTCCTTTTTTCACATTCTTAATTATGAAAGTAAAATATGCTCATTATAGGCAACTGAAAACTATAGACAAATATTAAGGGGAAAAAGAATTAATCCATAACCCTAAAACCCAGAGATATCTACAGTTAATATTTAATGATCTATTTCCTTCTAGCATGTTTTCCTTTGTGTTTTTCTCTGTGCTTATGAATGTATTTTTATTACGGCATATACTGTATAAATAGATATGTTATGCCATATTATTATTTTAATAACTTTTTGGAATAATTTTAAATTTACAGAATAGTTGCAAAAATAGTACAGAGAGTCTATAAACCCTTCACCCAGGCTTCCCTAATACTAACATCTTATGTTAGTTTTAAAACTTCTTAGCTTTGTAAAAGTTGCACTATTAGTGCAATATTAGTATTGTGCATATTTTTTAACTAAGAAGAGAACTTATTATTAACCTAAACTACATATTTTCTTCATTTTTCACCAGTTGTTCTGCCAGCATCCTTTATCTGTTCCAAGATGCAGTTCAGGGTATCAGACTGCAGTTAATTGTCATGTCTCGTCTCCTTGGTCTCTGGTCTGTGACAGTTTCTCAGTCTTTCCTTGTTTCTCATTGCCTTGACATTTTGAAGATTGCTGTCAGGTAGTTCATAGGGCATCCCTCAATTTGGATTTTTAAATATGTTTTCTCATGATCAGTGCCCTCTTCATCACATCATATCAGGAAGTACATGACATCACCATTAATTTACCACTGGTGAAGTCAAACTTGATCTCTTGGTTAATGTGGTATCTGTCAGGTCTCTTCACTGCAAGGTTATTATTTTTCCCTTTCCATACTCTGTTCTTTGGAAGTGAGTCACCAAGTCCAGCTCACCCTAAAGACTTGGGAGATCAAGCTATACCTCCTGGAGGAGGAGGAGTTATATATATTATTTGAAAAAATTTTCTAAGGGTGATTTATCTGTTCTTTATTTATCCCCTTGTTTATTTTATCAAGACGGACTCATCAATATTTATTTTATGCTTGGAGTCATACTATGATATTTATTTTGTTGCTCAAATTGATCCCAATTTGGCCAATAGGAGTTCTTTCAAGTTGGTTTTTATGTCCTTTAAAATTCCCCAACAGTACTTTTCATTTCCTTTTGTTTTTGAGCATTTTTTTTTCTTTTTGGCACTACAAGATACTCCAGGTTATCTTGTACATATCCTCCCTTAGCCCTAGAATCAGTTATTTCTCTAAGGAACCCTGATTCCTTTTATTGAAGAATGGTGCTAAAAACCAAGAACTGGGTTCTAGGTGTAATTGCTTAAGTGGAAATACAATATTATTCACCAACTATATTATAATATAAGTGAACACGAAGTAAAACAATCTGTTATTTGATTTGACGTACAGTTGCTGCTTCTCTAGTTTTCCTTCATCAAAAGTATAATCTGGATAATAAAACGTGGCTAAAAAAACAAAACGCCTAGGTTTATATGCTGGCCTTATCACCTACTTGCTGTGTGACCTTGGGCAAGTCGCTCAACTTTTCTGTCATTCAGTTCTGTCCTCACAGTTCTAAACGTGTAACCAGCAACAATACCTACCTCACTGGTTAATTGCGAGGCTTTAAATACATTGATATTTACAAAACACTTGGAATGGTGCCTGGCATCTACAAATTACTATATAAATGTTAGTCGTTTTCATTGCTGTTCTGACAACTTTAACCACAAGCCTAATACTGAAAACACAACATCCAATAATAACCAACACATATTGAGCCTATCTTATGAGAAAGGCAATCATTAATCCTATCATAAAGTACATCCTATTTTAAATAAAATATTTTCTTATTATTAATTATTAACTTAAATTTGCTTCAATGGGCATATTTTAATCCATATTTTATCCTTTAAGTGTTTTTATTCAACTTCTCATAAAAACTTTATATGCCAAAGCATCCCTAAGATGGCCTCTATGAATGCCTTCCCTTATAGTAAATATATGCTATTTCTCACATCTGGAAGTAGAATCTAGCTCTCATTCCCTTGATTTGGGACTTTCTTGGTGACTCATTTAACAAATAAAATACAGTAGATGTAATATTTTTAAACTTTTGAAACAAAGTCTTATAAGAAATTTTGGCACTTCCTTCTGGGTCCCTTGAAACTCTTATTTTGGGGATTACCTGTCTCGGAACAAAGCTACCATGAGGGAAAAGCCCAAGCTGCATGGCGAGGCCAAAGGTAGGCACTCAGGTTGACAACTCCAATGGAGCCATCAGCTGACAGCCAGCATCCACTGACAGTTGCCTGGGATACTCAGCTTAGTCAAACTGCAAATGACTGTAGACCCAGCTGAGAATTGATGCTGCTTTGTGTGCTGTGTCCAGTTCAATACACAGAACTGTGAGTGATAATAATAAATTATGACTTCAAACCACAAAGTTTTGAGGTGTTTTGTAGTGTAGAAATAAGTAATGTAAACAAATGACCTCTTCAATCTTTTATGCTCAACCATTGATGACAAACTTTGTTCACATAAGTAAAGGTAGCAAATGTCAGAAGATCATCAATAACCTTTTGTTTGCCATTTCACCATTGCAGAATTTAGATCATTTACTTTATCTAACACTTACGTTGTGAAATCTAACGGCTCTTTTTTTCTATCCATCGACTAAAAGTTTACTTTTAAGAAACTTGGTGATAATCTGCTTGGATTTTAAGTCCAATATAGCTTTTTCATATCAAGTATTCTAAAATAATGGTAAAGCTTTTCTTTCCATATAGCCCCATGTTGATCTACTGGATGTTAATAATTCTTCATTAAGATTAAAATTTTAATATCAACTAAATATCATTAGTAAAATGTTTTTCACTCCATGTTTTCAAGATTTCATTTTCATTTTGAATCTGTAAACTGGGTACATGTTGATGTTTTCATGACATTCTTGGTGTTTTCAATAAGTTCCTTTAGCAGCTGAGTAATACAAACTTTAGCAAGCCAATAACTATGCTTCAAAATTATTCGACACGAGAATCATTCAGAAAAAGTGGTTTTGTTTCTCATAGCTCATTAATTTTTGACTAAAGTTTTTCTTTTGATGAGCCACACAATTTAGTATGAAACAGGAAAGAGTGGTGTCTGATCTCATGTCTTCACAAAAGCTGAAAATAGACAGGATGGAGCTGCCTAGATTTTATTAGATTCGCTATTTTGATATCATTTAATGTGGAATTCTGTTCTGTAGCAAATGTCTACATTTGAAAGCCTTACTGTGAAGAAAACAATGTATTTCTTAAACCTTAAGGTTTATAATATGATCTATATGTGAAGGCCTTTACAACTTTCTGCCATTGTTCCCTCACCATCAGGACAAATTTATGTAGGGTTTCTATCTGGTGTGTATCAAAACATTCACTTATCAATTTAAATATTTCATCTCCTATAGGCTCTTTTGGTATTTTACAGAACAAATAAAGTTCTTCAAAGAGTTTCTCTTTAGAGATTCTCACTAGCACCATTACTAAAGTACTATTCAATCTGTAATAAAACTTGTTTAATCTAAAAGTATTTTGGATTAGTGTGATCTCTATGCTATCCAACAAGTCCTCAATGTGTCTACTAATTGAATTAATCAAAAAGTGGTACATTTCCTATTGTCTTTGCATCATTGACCCCATGTATTACATTAGCAGTTTCAAGGCAGGCTGTGAAAGCAAAAACTCTACAATTGATTGAGGCATTCTGTATCTAGGCACTACAGAGCTGTGCAATTAGTTCTTTGAGCATAAACTAATATTGTACAAATGATTTCATGCAGTAAATTTGTTTCTGGGTCATTTATTCAATAATGTTTTGTCTAGATCCTACTATGTGACAAGCGTGGATCTTCATCAATGAACAAAGCATGTGAAGATTCCTGCCCTTGAGATGATTACATTTCATCAAAGACAGACAGTACCTTATATCAATAATAAAAATTAAATTCCCGGGGCGCCTGGGTGGCGCAGTCGGTTAAGCGTCCGACTTCAGCCAGGTCACGATCTCGCGGTTCGTGAGTTCGAGCCCCGCGTCAGGCTCTGGGCTGATGGCTCAGAGCCTGGAGCCTGTTTCCGATTCTGTGTCTCCCTCTCTCTCTGCCCCTCCCCCGTTCATGCTCTGTCTCTCTCTGTCCCAAAAATAAATAAACGTTGAAAAAAAAAATTTAAAAAAAAAAAAAAAAAATTAAATTCCCTAATGTACTAAAATATATGAGTTTGCTAGGCCTATTCTAACAAGGTACTGCAAACTAGATGGTTTACACAACAGAAGTTTACCATCTCACACTTCTGAATTCTAGAAGTCTGTATTTAAGATGTAGGCCAGAGGCCTGTGAGGAAAAACCTATCCCATCCCTCTCTCCTAGCTTCTGCCAGAAATCTTTGACAATTCCTTGATTTGAAGACACATCACCCTTATCTTTGGCTTCGTCTTCACATGGCATTCTTCTTGTCTGTGTGTTTGTGTCCTAATTTCTCCTATTTATAAAGAAACCAGCCATATTTGGTTAGGGGCCCACCCTACTCAAATCTGACCTCAACTTAACCAATTATATCTGCAATGTCACATTCTGAGGTAATAGAAGCTAGAACTTCAACATGTAAATATTTTTGGAAGGACACAACTCAATCCTTAACAGATGAAGTGTGCCAAGGATGAAAGAAAGAGTAGATCTGGGTGAAGGTATGGGGCAGGGGCGGGGAAGGGAGGATAGATTGAAATATGAAATAGGGCATAACTTGCCAAGAAGGCTTAAGAGAGAATTGAAGTAGTGGAGAAAGTTAACTAAGAAGATATCTAGGGAAAGACCCTTTCAGGCAGATGGGAGAGTAATATAAAAGACTTTTGAACCAGAATAGACCCTCCAGCTTAAGGAATAGCAAGAAGTCAGTGTGGTTGTAGTAGAGGGTATAGTTGAAGACAGCAGCAAAGACTAAAGAACAATTCATGTAAAGCTTTGCAGGCCATTGTAAGTTTTGGCTTCCGCTCCAAGTGAAATGGAAAGCCAAGGCAGATCGTGAACAGATTGACATGACTGATTTCTGTTGTACAAGAGTCACTCTAGCTGCCATATAGAGAATAGACTTATGGTGGGAAAGGGCAAAAGCAGAAGCACCTACTAGGAGACTCTTTGAGTAATCTAGACACAACATGGTGGTGTCTAGGGCAAGGATAATAGTAGTGGAAGCGTGAGAAATGGTAGAAATCTGGCTCTCCTTTTTTGGAATAGAGTTGACAGGCTTTCCTTACAGAACCGAAGGGTGTAAGAAGAAAAAAGACAATTCAAGGATTACTCTAGATTTTGGGTTCAGCAACTATAAAGAAGAGGTTGCAATCAACTGAGCGAAGGAAGTCTGTTGGTGAAGCCCGTCTGTGGCATACTCTGTTATAGAGCAGCCTCTAAACAGCAACTAATAACCTCTACTTCTTGGTATTCATATTCTTGTGCATGAGTCTCCCTTTCAGTGTGCCTTGCATCTAAGGATTTGTTTTAGTAAATATGTTACAGCGAAAGTGATGAGGTGTCAATTTCTACATTAGGTTAAAGAAAAAGAATGTGGCTTCAGTCTTAGATGCTTTCTCTCTCTTGTTCTCTTGCTCTCTGGTTTTCTCCCCCCTCTTAGGGTAGTCAGTTGCCATGATGTGAACTGTCTTATGGAGAATTCAGTTGGTGGGGAATTGAGGGAGGCCCCTGGCCAAGAGCCAGTGAGAAACTGAGGCCTTAGTCCAATAGCCTACAAGGAACTGGATCCTTCCAACAACTATAAGGGTGGATTTAGAATTGAATCTTACCCTGG
Source organism: Leopardus geoffroyi (assembly GCF_018350155.1). Classification (NCBI taxonomy): domain Eukaryota; kingdom Metazoa; phylum Chordata; class Mammalia; order Carnivora; family Felidae; genus Leopardus; species Leopardus geoffroyi. The sequence goes on from NC_059328.1 coordinate 91,032,975, forward strand.
TCAAGCCTGTGGATGAGACAATAGCCCTGGCCAAAAATTTGACTTCAATCAATCTCGTGACTGATTTCAAGCCATAGAACCCAGCTAAGCCATGCCTGGACGTCTGACCCATGCAGATTTTGAGATAACAAGTGTTAATTGTTTTAAGCTATTAATATACGGGAAAATTTCTTATGTAGTAATAGATAAGTAGAACACTTTTTAAAAGTTCAACACTTTTTGAGAAAAATATTCAAAATGTTTTGAGTAAGATACCAGAGAATTTGCTTACAACTTTTGATTCATTTACTAATATTCCATGTGGAAAAATATATATATATATATATGTGTGTGTGTGTGTGTGTGTGTGTGTGTGTGTCTATGATTTTTTAAATCAATTCAGATTTATTTGTGCATACCTGATAATAATCATAATTATAATCATAATCATAATCTCCACCACTTCCTGAGCATGACTATGTGTCAAGCATTTCTCTGACCATTTATGTGGCTTCTTTAATCCTCACAATAACCCTCTAGGATAGATACAACTATTACCTCCATTTTACCGATGAGGAAGCTGAGTCCCAAATTTTGTATTTATTACCCAAAGTCAAACAACTAGTAAGTAGTAAGTTTGAACTGAAGTGGTATAGTTTCAGTATCTGCGCTGTTAAAAAAACAAACAAACAACAAACAAAGAAACAAAACCACCAAGTGAAAATTTAACTGAAACCAAATGGAAGTGATTCAATGAGAACACGTAAAGGAGGTGATATGGTGGCTATCCATAAAGTCCCAAGTACCAAAGCCACAATTACTCTATTTGGCAATCTACCAGAGTTAGTGTTTAAATAACATTCAAATATTAAGAAAAATTTTAAATGCTTTTGTGATTTTTAATATATATATTTTTGATGGTTTCAATTTTCTTCATTATAAAATCTTTACGATTTGCGATCACTGCTAATTTGCAGAATTTATGACACACCAGATGGGAAACTCAGGAATAGCGAATTTTTCTTGAAGTTGTGTTTTAATAACAAGCAGAATTTTTTAACTTAGATCGAAAAATTATTTTTATGTTTATTTAAATCGCTAATAGGGATTATGGGGCAGGGGTGGGGAGATTATAGCTAAATCCTTACTCCATTCCATGGTGATCGCAGCCACTAATGTGCCAGGATAAAGAAATGACAAAGCATAGGGGGAGGAAATCAAAGTCCCTGTATTTTGTTTTTGTTTTGTTTTATTTTTTATATATTTTTTTAAATCCTGGTAAGGCACACATAACATTAAATTTACCATTTTAACTATTTTGGGGTGTATGGTTCAGCAGTGTTATATACAGTCACACTGTTGCACAACACATCTCTAGAACTTTTTCATCTTGCAAAACTGGACCAGTATTACAAATCGTTGTATGTTAAATGCTTCAGCTGCACTCATTTTATTTTCTCCTGAATCTATAGCACTTATTTGGACACTTAATTATAAATACATGGATGTTAAATGGCCTCATGGTAAATTCTGTTTTCCCCCAAACAGATTATAAAATCCCAGGATTGTCCTTTTTATTCCTTGCGTATCCCACCATTTCTTTACCCAGGCTAGGTTTGTACCAACTTCACATCAGGAGTGCCCAACCCCTACTACTGAAATTCTGTGAAAGTCCCCCATCACCCCGGAACCCACTAGCCCCCCACACTCCATGTCCCAACCCTTCCCAAAATGTACACCACTGCTTCCAGGAATCTTTCCAAGCTGTGCCTTCCCAAACTACCAGCTCTTTAATGTTTTGCTTCGATCCTATTTGCATATGATCCATGGCACCTAGGAATCTTACTACAGGATGCTATAATGAAATATCATATCCAGAGTGGCTTACCAATAAACACATATTTCTAATGATTCTGGAGGCTAGAAGATCAGGATCCTGGTCAGATGCATTGTAAGGTTCCTGGTGAGTGCCCTTTTCCTGGTTATGTACTCACATAGCCTTTTCTTGATGCATGCAAACATACACACAGAAATATCATGTCTCTTTTCTTTAGGGCATTAATCTTATCATGGGGATCCCACCTCATGATCTTATCCAAACCTAATCACTCCCACCTTCAAATAGCATCCCTACTGGAAATTAGGGTCTTCAATTTGTGAATTTTGTGATGTCACCAACATTTAGTACATATCAGAGTCCTAGAATAACTAACACGGAAGAAGGAGACAGAAACCTTTTAGCTTGAAGAATTATAGAAGATTGTATTGATTATATGGCATCTACCAGGCCTTGGGGAATAAGCAATGTTACTACCCAGGCCTATTTCAGAGAAAGAAAACAACAAAAATATTTTAAGCCTCGTTCTGCAGACTGTCCCATAAATGTTCTGTTTCCATCCAAATTTATACTCCAGAAATCCAGAGTGGCTGGATTTCTCTCAGAGGGATGTGAGAAACCTGGGATGATCAAAACGGTTGCTGAAGAGAACGAGGAATGGAAAGTCAGGAAAAGAGGTAGAAGCGTCTGGATTTGGGAGCAACTAGAGTGTGGGCAACACAGAAGGTCCAAACATCTTTGGTTTGTTTGTTTGGTTTTGTTCCTCCCAATTCCTATGAATATTCACTTTGTACATTAGTACTGTTAAACTTTTCCTGACCCCCTTAATGTGTTAAACCTCCCCTCAAGAGAAAGTCTTTGGAACAAATAGCATTTATGTTGGGACTTGAAACAGACTACTGTACAGACCAACAGCAATAACAACCAAAAGGACATAAAAGAGAAGGAAAGAATGGAGAGAACAGGGATAAAAGTAGACGAACAATTCTAGACTGAGAGGAAAGAGTACATTTAAAGGTTCTTAGGTGGGAAAGAGCTTGGCTTTAAAGAAAATTAAAGTCAGTCCAGGGTAATACTGTGCTAACTGGTCAGAAAGGATAAACCTGGGAACGGCTCATTGAATTTGAGACTGGAAGGAATGGGGCAAAGGATTTTAGGAATTACAGTGGAAGATATCCAAGTTCATCAACCCTTGCAGTCAGCATATTTGACAACGAACTTTGACTACAAGTTTAAAGAATAGAAGCAGATTAAGAAACGTTTTTATAATTAGGTAACCTTTGCTAGATATTATCTGGTTTACATGGTATCAGCACAACTGAGAAACAAGTAACGACATGGCTACTCGGTGTCATTTCCCAGCCTGTGGAGACAGTTTGTGGTTTTTAATTGTTCAACATGTTTTCATTCCTGGCCCAGGAAAAAATCACTTATAAAGTAGGTCTCAGAAGGCTCATCACGTCAAGAGGGATGTGATTTATCTGGCTGGGAGAAAGGGAAAATATAGGAATGATTAAGGACTCTAAGGAGGTGCTCAGGAGAAAGGGAATCCAAGGAGATGCAGTTTCCAGAACGTCAAGCCCCCTCCCTGGCCCCAGAGTACGAATCATTTAAAATAAATAATATGTTGGGGCGCCTGGGTGGCTCAGTCGGTTGAGCGGCCAACTTCAGGTCAGGTCATGATCTCGCAGTCTGTGAGTTCGAGCCCCGCGTCAGGCTCTGTGCTGACAGCTCGGAGCCTGGAGCGGCTTCAGATTCTGTGTCTCCCTCTCTCTCAAGCCCTCCCCCGTTTGCGTTCTGTCTCTGTCTTTCAAAAATGAATAAATGTTAAAAAAAATTTTAATAAAATAAATAATATGTCTGTAATTGGCATTCCCAAAAACATCGTCTGCATCATTACTTCTAACACAATTCCTCTTCCAGGAGCTGTAAGAGCCCATCACATGATTTTTGTATCAGTATAGGTGATATAGGAAAAAAGAAAAAAAAAAACACCACCATTTATCATCTAGGAGTCACTGTTAAAATGTTCTAAACACTATTTTTTAATCTAATGATTGGGTGGAATGGTAGAAGCAAATTGTGTATTGTAATGTGAAAAAGTCTTTTCATAAGGGACAGGAAATACTTTAATTCATTGTTGAAGTTGAAAGCTGTTCACATTGTATCAAGCAAGTAGCAAATTCATGCAACTTTGAAGTTTTGTATATCTGTTACCCCACACCCTTCTATGATCATTAATACTTTGCCTAAAGAACAAGGCTCTGATTAAAACTGATCCATTGACCATAAGCACCATTCTAATATTTATTAACTAACTTTTTGAATAAGGGAGATTTTACCACTCTTCAATTCATAATTTTTTTAAAATATTGTTTTTTATATTAATCAGTCACTTTATCAAGTCAACTGGCTAGCCTTTTGATCAGTGAAGGTATCTGTCTCTGATATGTAATGAAATAAGCCAGTTTTCAAATTTATAATAGGTTTTTTAGCAAAGGTTTTATTTGTGCAATGGTATCGCTGGCTACACCATACTGTATTTTTGAAGATATGGTGTCAGGGTATACAGAGCATAAAAGCCAATTTATTTGTACAATACTTATCCTCACCTTAAAGTACATTTAATGGAGAGATGCTGTATTAGCTGTTCCCCAGATTTCAACTCAAGCCAACATTTCCTGAGTGACTTCAAGAGATACGTCCTTGTGCAAGGTACAGCATAATGCAAGAGTGAGTGAATTCCTTTTCCTAACATTTCACATTCTAGAGAGGAGCTGAGATACATGCACAAAGAACAACAATAAAAACAGAATGTAAGAATTCCTAAAAACAAATATATGAACAATTGTTATGGGAGCATACAAGAATAGAGATTAATGGCTGATATACCCAGAGGAACAGGACATTGAGCCTAGTTGAGGAAGGAGAGGGCTCCTTTATTGAAAGGCTTTATTGAAAACAATGGATTTAAGTTGCAGGGGTGCATTTTCTAAGTCATATATCACTCTCCTTTAAATACAGTTGTTTTGCATCTGTATCTAATATTTATTTCACAGGTTTGGGATTTAAGGAGTTTTATAAAGTCTAAATCATTGCACAGTTATAGAAGAGTATAATTACTATTACATCATATTACTGCTGTGTCCACAGCGCCAGGCCAGTCATTGTGAAGATTGCAAAAGCCCCGCGAAAGCTGCTTTGAAGACCTCAGGCGATGTGTAAGTGGAGACAAAATACCCCAGGATACCAAGGCAGACAATGCAAGGCAACAGGCAATTGACTGTTGTTGGTGATTTTCTTTACTGCCCAGAGACTGGTCAACAATCAGGGGCCCAGCTACAGACTTCTGCATCAGAGGGCCCAGAATGCCAGCCAGGGGCCTCCCTTTGTACCCTGGCTCTAGGTAGAAACAACAGATATTAGGAATGGACGTGTTATTGATCTAAGGCTCATACAATACTTGGACAGTTTCTTGTGACCCATCTTAAGAAGCAGGAGTCCTGACATGCCCTGCTGTATGGGATGCTTTGAAGTAGGCTAGAAAAACACGGATGAAATACCAGGTTGACTCTTCGGTTCCTTTGATGTCCTCTGACAATGTCACCCACTACTGCTTACCTGATAATCGTTAAATAATGCATTTTACTTGCGTAGAACATAATTGACTATAAAGGGTAACCCTCTTCCACTCTGTATTTGAAAATTCACAAACCTGGTTTGGACACCTATCATGTGCCAGGTTATTTACCATTTTAATCCTTATCCTGGGAGGGCAATTAAGTCCCTCGGTGACTTCTTTTAAATATGAAAACAGGCACGGAGAAGATTATTACCTACTTCCTGAAGCTACCTGTGTTGCCTCAGGACTAGTGGAGCCTTGGGGAGAACAGAGGATGGGCTGAGAGGGAGAGAGCACACCTGAGTCATAAGCCCTAGGAGTTTCCATGGTCTGCTTTCCTTTCATTAGCTTAGATTACACACAGGCCATTCTCAAAAACTAAACTAAACTAAACTAAACTAAACAAATGAACAACAGCAACAACAACAAAACCAGAGTGCCCAAACCCAAATCTACTGAGGAGATCTGTGGGATTTGCTTTAAAAAAACTTTTAAAAAACCTAGTGGCTTCCTGAAAGGAAATTTAGGGCTCCAGGGAGCTGTGTCAACTCTCAACCACGGTCACTTTCAGGGTATCAAAATAAGCAATCATAAAGCAGTAGCCAAATGGCCAGAAAGAGTTAATGTAGCTTCCACAGATGCCAAACTCTCCTGGAGACTCAGAATAGTGGGCCCCGTGTGCAGGTATACATTCAGAAAGCAAAATGGGGAAAATTTTTTAAAAAGGAAAAAAGAATGCCAAAAGACACACTGGAGTAGAATAATGTTTAACTTAATAAATAATGCACATCATAAAATATGTATTTATTTAGTAAACACCTAGTATACCACAACATCAGTCACCCAAATCACCCTGGTTTTGCAGCTGAATAATAAATACAGCACCTTAAAATATCTGGCTGCCAAGATGGATAAAAGAGTGAAGAAGCCAGCACATACTGACCTCAGACTCCACAGCCTTCCCTGCCTCTGGGGGAGAAGACACAGAGGATGCCGAGTGATTAGGCCGCAGAGGCCGCAGCATCGCTCTGAGGCACTGAATAATGGATATCTTTGGAAGCCCTTGGTGGAGGCTGCAAGCAGCCACGGGAGGAGGGGAAAGTGTCCAAGAACCTTAAGGGTCTTGCAGAGACCAGAGGGAAACCAGGAGAGAAGAGACTGGCAATAAATCTTTCAACACCCAAGGAAACAGGCCACCAGGTAAAGGATTTGGTCCATTTTCGCAGAAGAGCATTTGCTCCCTTGCCATAACAGTCATTCCTGTGAAATGAATATATTAATGCCATTAAGATCCAGTCTGAGAATGTCGGACCCACCCATAGTACCCATTTGAACCCATTAGTTGTTTAACCCTGGCTTAGAGATTAGCAGAAATTAATTGACAGAACATACTTTGTCGGGAATTTTCAGAATGCTTTGCAGATGGCTGAACCGAGACATTTTATTGACCATAAAAGGGTTCCTAATGCAAACGAAGGAATGCTGAGGCGGCACTACTGTCTCCAATAGGTTGCAGTTTCCAGCGATCAACTTCCTGTCTCCTATCAAGCCTTCAGCCTGCTGTTCACTGCGCAGCCGTTATCTTCACATGCTGACACATGTAATCTAGCATCCTCACTTTGCCACAGTCAGAGCAATTGCTTGACAATTTGATTACAGTTTCCTGTCAGCTCATGCACGGAATATTTCTGTGAGCTTTCAGCAATCGCAAAATATTTTGATTTTGAAATGATAGTAATCCGTGAAGAAGAACGTCCTCAAAATATTGATTTCTGATAACAAATCAAGATCTGCATAAAGGAAATTGCTTTAAGTGCCTATGAATAAGGATGAGTTGGAGCACAGAGGGAAAGAGAGTGGAGGCTGTGATTACACAGGGAAAAAGAAAAGGACTTGGGTTGTGGAAGCTTTGGAAGGAGGCCGAGCTTGTGACCAAAGAGCCACCGTTGGATTTCAGCGGCCTGGTGGAAAGAATCGAGTCACCACCGGGCTGGACCATTAGATAGTACGTGTGTGTCAATTTCATTTCAAAAATGCTCTTCACCCTAACCAACTGACGGTTGTTGGGCACGTATATTGGTGGAAACTCCATAGGAAAGGGAAATGAAGAATGAAACGTTGTCATTGAGAAGGCAGAATATCTCTCATTTTATTTTTTTTATTTTTTTTTATTTTTTTAATGTTTATTTATTTTTGAGACAGAGAGAGACAAAGCATGAACGGGGGAGGGTCAGAGAGAGGGAGACACAGAATCTGAAACAGGCTCCAGGCTCTGAGCTGTCAGCACAGAGCCTGATGCGGGGCTCGAACTCACAGACCGCGAGATCATGACCTGGGCCGAAGTCGGCCGCTTAACCAACCGACTGAGCCACCTAGGTGCCCCAGAATATCTCTCATTTTAATAAATAATTTGCGGATTAGCATGTATTTAAGTGAACTAGTATCAAATGTTAAAGGTCATATCTGTATATAAGGCTTTGTGTCCCTTACTGTAAGATGGAGAGAGGCTTTTTCAATATAGGAGTATGACTGGCTCTTTGTGACCCCTAATAGACATATGAAATAGGATTTGTCTTGAATTATCGACCTTTCCCTCTGAAATGAGAATGTGCCGAGAAAGACCTCCACATTCTTTTTTTCTGTTCCCTCAGAAATCAGTCATTCAAAATGTTACTACCAGCATTTTAGGCACTTCTACACAATGGTAGTTTTTTACAGAATAAGACAAAACTAAAGTTATTTCCACAAATGAACAAGATAGAAATGGGCATGCAATCAGATTTAAAAAAAAAAAAAAACTCATGGAATTTTAAATGGAAGAAAATGTTCTGAAATGAAACCCTATTACGGTAGCCCTGGAGCTAAAGGTAATTTATAGGTAGACCAGTAAAACATGTGTTCCTCAATAATGCAATCAATCATTTTACCTGGAATCTAGCCACTCAGCAATGTAAAGCTCCAAACATGAATCTAGATTTTTTTTCAAGCTGCTATTAGTCAAATAGCTTTAATGACTTCTACTTTTAGACAACAGTTAGGGCTATTTAAATCTATAATTTGTCCTACATTTCTTCTTAAACAGGCATGCAACCCTACATGCTGACATTGCTTATATTCAGAACAGGGCAAGCAAATGGTGGCCACACATGGGCTTTGAAAGCATAAATGATACAGAAAGTTTCTGTCACTGACATTTCTTTACCTGTTTGTGATAAGGCATAATTTACATGGGGTAAAATTCATCCTTTAAGTGTACCACTCTGTGAGTTTTGACAAACACATGCAGCCATGTAACCACTATCCCAACCAGAATACAGAACAGTCCAATAATTCTCCCCAGATTCCCTCCTGCCCTTGGTAAGCCACCCCTTGTACACCCTCAGCCTCTGGCAACCATGGTTCTATTTTCCGTCCCTACACTTTATGTTTTCCGGAATGTTATATCAATGGAATCCTACAGTTTACGATCTTTTAAGTCTGGTGCCTTTCACATAGAATAAATGTGGCTGAGATCCATTCATGTTGTTGTGTTATCAATATTACATTCTTTTTATTGCTGAGTATGGATGTACCTCACTTTGGATTGATTCCAGTTTTTAGTGATTACTAATAAAGCCACTATTAACATACATGTTTTTCTGTGAACACAAAAATTTCATTTAGCTTGGGTAAGTAGCTAGGACTAGGGTTGATGGGTCGGAGAGTAAGCATATGTTTAACTTTACAAAAACACTGTTAAACTGTTTTGAAAAGTGACTGCACCATTTTGAACTCCCGAAAGCAATATATGGGAGTTTCTGTTGCTTCACATCCTTGCCACCCTTTGGTATTTTTGGTTATTTTATGTGCCAGTTTTAGCTCTTTGTTTAAATTTTTTTAATGTTTATTTACTTTTGAGAGAGAGAGAGAGTGTGAGCAGGGTGGGGTGGGGGGGTGGGGGGGGGCAGAGAGAGAGGGAGACACACACAGAATCCGAAGCAGGCTTCAGGCTCTGAGCTGTCAGCACAGAGCCCAACACAGGGCTCAAACCCACGGACTCTGAGATCATGACCTGAGCCAAAGTTGGATGCCCTACGAACTGAGCCACCCAGGAGCCCCTTGTTTTAGCTATTCTAATAGATATGCTGTGGTATCATTTTATGGGTTTTATCTGCATTTGCTTAATAACTAAGGATGTTGGGCATCTTTTCATACACTTATTTCCCATTCCTATATTTTCTTTGATGAAGTGTCTTTGTAAATCTTGTGCCTGTTTTTTAGTTGGGTTGGTGATTTTCTTATTACTGCCTTTTGAGGGTTCTTATGTAAGCTGGATACAAGTCCTTTATCAGGTATGCAATTTCAAATATTCCTCCTAGTCCATGTCTTTTAATTTTCTTAATAATGCCATACAAAGGGAGAAAGTTTTCATTTCAATGAAATCCAATTTATCAATCCTTTCTTTTTTTTTTATAGATTGTGCTTTTTGTATCTAAGAAATCTCCACTTGATCCAGGATTGCAAAAATTTTCTTCTGTGTTTCTCCTAGCCTAAAGATCATTCACAACATAGTTTAAAATAGATCCACTATTAATGAAATCTCAGTGATATTTGTGAGAAAAGAAAGGATAATTTTTTTTAATTTGGAAAAATAAAAACAGACTTCAGTATATTGTATACTTGGAAATTCTGAAATCACAGTCTATTCTCTAAAACATAACAAATTACACCAGTACAATCATCCATTCATTTGTTTGTCAAGTATTTATTAATGTCCCTACTATTTACAGCTTATTCTGCTAGATGGTGTTTCAATGTGGTTGATCTCGTCCCTCAAGAATTTCACACCCCTATATAGGGCAGAGACAAGTAGAGAGACAATTGTAGCACAGTGTGATAAGAGCAAGGATTAAGGTGGTCACCAGCAACAACAGGAGTGAAAAGCAGGATACAACACAAAATGCTAAAGTATAGTAACCCCACTTAAGAAAGGAGATAAAAGTTGTAGCCCTCAGGAGCACACAGTTTCATGGAGGAGATGAAAATATAAATACATAAATAAGTATTTAATTACCAGTATTCCTGGTGCTATGAAAGAAAGTTATAGGAAGTGAAGAGAATATATAAGATACAATTTAGCCTAGGAGCCTAATGGAAGCCATTTCTAAGAAACTAACATGTAAATTGGAAGTTTAGCATAATTAGAAATTCATCTTGGAACAAGAGGGGAAAATTCAACATTCCAGCCTGAGAAAACTGCACATTTAAAGATCCCAAAATAGGAATTAAGTGAGTGTATTTGAGAAACAGTGAAAAGACTAGGTTAATAGGGAATTGTGTAGTGATTTTCTAATTTAAGTTGAATGAAAATTACCCATGAAGCTTGCTTAAAATTAAGATTACCAGGCCTCACATATAAAGTGTTTATTTAATAGTTCTAAAAGAACAAGGTGATTATGATGTGATGTATCAACCACCACACCTCGATAAATTCTAGAATAGAAGCAGAGGGAAATAGTGGTAGGTTAAGGAGACAGGAAGTAGGAACTAAGTTATTCAGAGTAAGGATAGTAGACCAAACTTTATCCTAAATACCTTGAAAAGCCCTTGAAAGATATGGGGATGAGTCATGATTCAGTTTGCCTTTTAAAATTTATTTTAGGGGCACCTGGGTGGCTCAGTCGGTTAAGTGTCCAACTTCAGCTCAGGTCATGATCTCACGGTTTGTGAGTTCGGGCCCCGCATCAGGCTCTGTGCTGACAGCTCGGAGCCTGGAGACTGCTTCGGATTCTGCGTCTCCCGCTCTCTCTGCTCCTCCCATGCTCGCACTCTGTCTCTCTCTCTCTCAAAAATAAATAAACATTAGAAAAATTAAAAATAAATACATAAATAAAATAAAATTTATTTTAAAGTGACATTGTTGAAATGGTGACATGAATCATACTTAATTTCAGTACACCTCACAAGAAGACCAGCTAGCAACTATCCATAAACAAGACACCATTATGGAGGTCTCAGAACCATGAAGTGAGGCTGCAGCCCTCCTCTGTGCAGCACAGATTGAGCAGAATCCAATTAGAAGGATAAGGAGAGGGGCTTCACTTTAACCACATCAACCACTCCCAAGGCCAGTATTTTGCCACAGCAAGAGGGCCCCCCTGGGCCTCCGGTTCCTCTAGTGATAAAAAGAATACCATAGTAAACATTCAGCTTCCCCAGGGTTGCAAGATGCTTCCTAGGAGGCCCACTCGGGTCTTACCTCACAAGTATCACTGAAGGAATCTGTCAAGCTCAACCACTGGGGATTAGGTAGAAACAGATAAGGAGTTGGAGTTTATAGCGACCAGCATTCGGATCTCAACAGACCACATTCCTGTTTGTAGCAACACCTGAGCAGAAATCTTAGCCTTTGGTTCTGCCGATCTGGAGAGCTGAATAGGTAGCCTTGTCTGGCCAGGGAGTTCAGTTCATAGTTCTGCTTGACGTGAATCATAAGCCACAGGGCTGTACCAGCTGTGAAACAGATTCTCCAGCCCCACCCTGGCAAGGGAGGAAATTCACTGTGACACCGAACTGTTGAACATAGCATCTAGTCCCACTGCTCTGTGAAGCTTGGCCACAACACCTGGCAGCCACAGACCACATTCTACAACTTGCCCAAACAGGGAAGCAAGTCAACAGTCCTTCCCACCTGTTAAATATTGCCTCTGGCCTTACGTGGAGCTTAAATAGGGACCCTGCAGGACTTTGGCACCCAGCTTGTGGTACTACCCAGTGGCAGAGCCCAGCCTACAATCCCATTCAGTAGCAGAGTCCATTTCAGGCCCTCCCCCATAATTGAGCAGCCTGGGCTTCGCCTGTGCAGGGATCCCAGACAGTGACCTGCCTAATTGTGGAGCAGATCCTGTAGCTCCACTTGACCAGGAATCCAGGATGGTGACCTTGCCCAACTGAGGAGAACAGTCACCAGCTCCGCTGTCAACAATGGATAGATTATTCACACAGAAAATCAACAAGGGAAGAAAAGAAAAAAAGAAAGAAAATCAGTAAGGGAAGAAGTGAACAACACTACAGATGAAATGGACATAACATATATAAAACATACCATTCAATACAGCAGCAAAATACACATTCTTTTGAAATATACACAGTAAATTTTCTAGGATAGATCATAAGTTAGGTCACAAAATAATTCTCAACAAATTAAAGAAGACAGAAATTATATCAAGTATCTTTTCTGAAAACAATGGTACAAAACTAAAAATCAATAGTGGGAGGAAATCTGGAAAATTCATAAACATGTAGAAATAAACAACACACTCATGAACAACTAATGTATTAAAGAAGAAATAAGTTAAATAAAAAAAATACCTTGAGACAAATGAAAATGGAAACACAGCATTCCTAAACTTATGGGACACAGCAAAAGCAGTTCTAAGAGGAAAGATTTTAGCTATAAATGCATATCAAGAAAAAAAAAGAAAGATCTCAAATAAGCAACCTAATATTCTACCTCAAAGAACTAAGAAGAAGAATAAGGAGAAGGAGAAGCAGAAGAAGAAACCAAGTCCAAAGTTAGCAGGAGGGAAATAATAAAGATTAGGGCAGAAATACATGAAATTCAGAATAGGAAAAAAACGATAGAAAAAATTAGCAAAACTAAGAATTGGTTCTTTGTAGAGATAAGTAAATACACAAACCATTTGATATACTAACAAAAAAAAAATAGAGGACTCAAATTCATAAGTGAAAGAGGAGACATTACAACTGATACCACAGAAATATGAAGGATCGTAAGTGACTACTCTAAACAATTTATGCTAACAAGTTAGATAATCTAGAAGACAAGCAATTTATAAATTCCTAGAAACATACAACCTACCAAGACTGAATCATGGAAATCTGAATAGATCAATAATGAGTAAAAAAGATTAAATCACTATTCAAAAACCTCCCAACAAAGAAAATCCCGGGGACAGATGCCTCGCAGGTGGATTTTACCAAACACTTAAAGAAGAATTAATACCAATCCTTCTCAAACTCTTCCAAAAAATTTCGAACACTTCCAAACTCATTCTATGTGGCCATATTACCCTGAAACCAAAGCCAGACAAAGACACTAGAAGGAAAGACTACAGGCCAATATCCCTGCTGAATATAGACACAAAAATTCTCAGCAAAATCCTAGCATATTGAATTCAACAACACATTAAAAGAATCATACACCATGACCAAGTGGGATTCATTGCTGGGGTAGAAGGATGGTTCAAGAGATGCAAATCAATAAATGTGATGCATCACATTAACATAAAGGTAAAAATTATAAAATCATCTCAATAGATCCAGAAAAGGCATCTTCAAAAAAAAAAAATATTAAATACCCTTTGATAATAAAAACTCTCAACAAATTGGGTATGGAAATAATTTACCCCAGAATAATAAAGGCCATATATGACAAGCCCACAGCTAACATCATACTCAGTGGTGAAAGTTTGAAAGTTTTTCCTCTAGATCAAGAATAAAATAAGGGTGCCCATTCTCATTACTCCTATTCAACATAGTAGTAGAGGTCCTAGCCAGAGAAAATAGACTAAATAAATTGCATCCAAATTAGAAAGGCAGAAGTAAAATTGTCTCTGTTGACAGATGACACAATCTTATATATAGAAAACCTGAAGAATCCACCAAAAAATCTTTAGAACTAAAAAAAAAGAATCATCAAAGTTACAGGATACAAAATCAACAGACAAAAATCAATTGTCCCTCTATACACTAACAGTGAACTATCTCAAAAATAAAGAAAACAGTCCCTGTTCATAGTAAAATAAAAAATAATGCTTACGAATAAATTTAACTGAGGTTGCAAAATATCTGCATGCTAAATACAGTAAGACAGTGATGAAAGAAATTTAAGAAAGACATTCCATGTTCATGGATTGGAAGAATTAGTAGTATTTAAATGTCCATAGTACCCAAAGCCACCTATAGATCCAATGCAATCCCTATCAAAATTCACTTTATTATTGTAGCTCTGCTATTTGGAGGCAAAGGAAGAGTTGGAGAAGAAAGACACGAGCCCTCTGTTGGCTCTTTTCTTTCTTCTAATAGTTTGAACGTTATCACATGTGTGATCTTATCATAGTTCTTGGCTAGAGCTGGAATTTCCTCCTTGCCCTGGTTTCCTCTCCAAATTATCAATTTATTTCTCAAGGTCAGTTCAAATCTTACAATTTCTCTGAACCTTTCACAGATTAAGCCATCCCAATTTTATTCATACATGCATTCAGTAAGTCAATCAACAGATGTTTAGAAGCCAGATGTTTACTGTATTAATTGACACATCTAAATCCTTTCTTTAACCTCTCCAGTGCTTGATCAGTTTTCTGCTGTCTCATAAAAACCTCATTTACACTATTCATTTGACTCTTAACTTTCACTTGTCTTGTTGAGGTGATTGACTTTTTACATGCATGTACCATATCTTCACATTTAAGTTGGTAGTTCCTAATGTGTTTCACAGCCAAAGATATGAGGCAGGAATGATTTTCATAAAGTTATTTGTTCAACTTAAAGGACCATATTTTGTTATGAGATTATCTCTTTCTTGCTTTTTTATGTTAAAATATAATTTGTTTTAAATGCACTCAATGGCCAAAATAAAGCAGCAAATTTGTCACATTGCCAAATTTTCTTAAACCTATAGTTTGTAAAATGTATGAGACTTTATTTATTTGTATTTTTTTAATGTTTATTTATTTTTGAGAGAGAGAGTGAGAAGGGGAGGGAGGGTCAGAGAAAGAGATAGAGAGAGAGAGAACGCAGAGCCAGACATGGGGCTCAAACCCACAAACTGAGATAATGACCCAAGCAGAAATCAAGAGTCCACACTCAACTGACTGAGCCACCCAGGTGCCCACATGTATGAGACTTTAAAACACTAATAGTCATATTACACCTCTCTTCATCCCAAACAGCTCCTGTCAGAGTACTTCACACACAGAGGAGGCTTGCCAAATGTCTTGAGTGGTATGATCACTTTATTATCTGTGAATTGTTCTGATCAGAAATCAAATCCCCAGTCTTCATTTCCTTTGTCCTATGTTCTGATAACTTAGAAAGTGATCAAAGGGTGTGCTACGTGATCCTGTAGTGTGAATCAGTTTTTTCCCACCATAGGCACAAACTCAAATTTACTCAAATAAGTAAATGTGCTCATAAGAGGAATGGGAGAGAAGGAGGAAAAGAGAGAGACAGAAAATTAAATAGCACGTAAGCATTTCACTTGATATTCCACTCAGTGAGCATATGTCCCAGAGTGAACACGAGGTGGAAAATGGGACTCTGCCTTTTCTTCTGGTGGGTTCCCATGCCCCTCTCTTGGTGATCATCTTGCTGCAATTCTGAGGATTCTAGTTTTTAAAGATATTTATTACATATTATATGATACCTGAATTCAGTGCAATTACTTCATTTGGGACTCAACCAAAAAAGAAAAAAAAAATCTATCTGTTCCAAAGCTAGAGGGAAAAATTGGCTGTCCTGGATTTACTGAGAGATAGTATATCACTTTCCAACTTGGCACCTTCCTAAGGGATTTTCAAGGGCAAGTTTGCCTATACTCAACTTCTGCCTTAACCTGCTGACTCTAAACATCATTCCCACTTAAGATGCCACTCTAACTGCGTGTCACTCCACTCTACCCTGGGATGGCTCTTTCTGACTTTGACATTTAATGTATTTTATATAAGCTGTTCTCTGCCCATAACTGGTGATTCAAAACATCATAATCACCTGCCACCATTTTAAGACTTTTAGAGGCACTATTATAGATAATAAACAAACGTACAAAGAAAATCACAAAAAAAGGCGGGGGTGGGTGGGGAGGAAGCTTTAGTACAAAGGTCACATGCACACATTCCCAGAGGGGACACTCAGGTTAAGGAAACAAGTGGAGAATCCTGGATTTAAGACAATGTGAGAGAAAGAAGAGGCTGGGCGGGAGTTGCAGAATAGTAGGGGATACTCAGCCCCAACCTACTGTTTCAAGGCAGGAGTGTGGGCTCAGTGTTGCCAATTATTCTTTTTTTTATTTTTAAGAGAAGCTGAAAATCTGGATTTATATAGAAAAGGCTATGAAGGAACTTAAAAAAAAGAGAATCCTCTTGGTCAAGAGCACAAAGCCTAACAAACAAGATCGACAGGTCTGATGTAACACAGTGATCATCTATTTCCAATCTCTGCACAGCCGTGTCTTTATCATAAGTAACTTTTTTTAAGTAAAAATACAACCATCTGAACCCATCCAGTGCTTAATTAACATTCTGCAAATTGCATGATGTGTGGTTTTCTTTCTATGGGGCAATTATGGAATTTTGCTGAATCAGAACAAAATGATACTTTTTAGTTTTCTTGAAAAAAAGTATTTAATACCTCCCAACATAGAAGGACATTATAGCATGATGCCACGTCTGTGCCTAAAGCTCTTTCTTTTGATTAATGAGAAATGCTTCCAGTCATTGTTTACTGAGAAGTTAAAACATAAAATTAATTAGTTTCCTACCCCTGTAAGACAAGTTGGATTTATTCTTCACGGGTTCACAGTACTAGATTATCATCATACACAACCATAAACACAACTTGATGGTTTCTCTATCTTCAAAAAAAGTTCTGTAGCCCCCAAATCAAGCCTTCAATATGAATCAAGGAATTCTCATCATAGGATGCATTTCTGACAGGGGAAGTCAGTACTCTAACATATATAGTTGTTGGCAGAGAATTGTCTGACTTTGTGATGTACACAGCATCCGAAGTACATAGCTTGGAGGTTCAACCCTTACATCATTACTCCATACATACCAAACCTCTTTGCTCATTTCTGTAATCATTCACAGAGCACAGAAACCATCAGAGGGGAATAAGTCCAGGAAGGCAAATCGTGCTTCTTTTGGCTATAAGGGATATAGTGCTCAGTAGAGTGGAATTACTTTTCCAGCAAAATAAATCAGAGGGCTTCCAAAATTTTTTTAAACCTCAAATCATGAGTGATGTTTACATTTCTTGTTGGTCTCTAGTTTTACATCCAACATATGGTGAGCAAAATATATCCAAACCCATTCCAGAAATGAAAGGCAAAGCTGTCTTACAGTTTGATGTGCCCCAAGTCATCTGGTACCAGAGATTGTAAATCTGCCTTTTGTTTTATCATTCTTTCTGGTGAGCATATTTTAAAACTGCATACAAAATAGATCAATTAAAACTATCACTTGTGTAATTATTGTCTAATAATGTAAACTGGCTATTGTACAATGAACGTGAAAGCTAATATGGGTTTAAATATAGGAAACTTCTCTTACAGAACTGGAGTGAACTCTCATCTTATAGATGAAGGAATAAATGACTTAGCATTAATCAAGCTGGGGCAACTCAATGGGTAGCAGAAAATATCCACCTATATCTGCTCTGCCAAAATAATGCAGGAGAAATGGTCTATTTTGGTTTAAATATAAAATGCAGGGGAATTGACTGCTATTGACTGATCACAAGTTTCAAGATGATTGTTAACTCTGTTAAGTGTCAAGGTCATGAGAAGAATGATGTGCATATACACGTTCAGTAACTATAGGAAACACTCTCTAAACCCAATCTTTTTAAAAATGTTTTAATGTTTATTCATTTTTGAGAGAGAGAAATAGAGAGAGAAAATTCACATGAACGGGGGAGAGGCAGAGAGAGAGAGAGAGAGAGAGAGAGAGGGAGACAGAGAATCTGAAGCAGTTTCCAGGCTCTGAGCTGACAGCACAGAGCCCAATGCGGGGCTTGAACTTATGAAGCATGAACCGGGAGATCATAAACTGAGTCAAAGTCGGATGCTTAACCAACCGAGCTGCCCAGGTGCCCCTCCATCCCCAATCTTTAGAAGCAGCCTTCTTTAACAAAGAAATGCTCTCTCTATATATTTCTGCTCTATATTATACCTATTTTATTTTTTTAAAGATTTTCAAATGATTATAGATTAACGCAAGAGCTATTTGAACAAATTCCTACGTTTAAAAAAATTTTTTTTTAACATTTATTCATTTTTGAGAGACAGAGAGACAGAGCATGAGTGGGGAAGGGCAGAGAGAGAGACACAGAATCCAAAACAGGCTTCAGGCTCTGAGATGTTAGCATAGAGCCCAACGTGGGGCTTGAACTCACAAACTGCAAGATCATGACCTCAGCCAAAGTCGTATGCTCAACCAACTCACCCAGGTGCCCCACAAATTCTTACATTTTAATTACACAAGTTCAGAGTTCTATGTTGTATTATTCTTTTATAATCTTCAGAGATATATGATGCTGGTGGGTTTCAAAGGTACAAACTAATCCTCACAGTTGGGATGCTGTGTGCCATCCAAAGATCATGAAATTAATGAGGTCAACTTTAAAGGGGCCAAATTTTCTTGAACTGGTTTGATTTGAGCAAAAGGGACTCGTTTTCATGAAGTCTTAAAACATTTTTATTAGAGCTATTTAATTTTACAACACTGGTCCAAAGAGTTTTCTAAAAGTCAGGGGAAATCTCCTATATTTACCTATATTTCACTCTCTCCCTCTCTCTCTCTTCTATTCTCTTTACTTTGAAATTTAGGATCTCACTTATTTATAATTTGCCGACAATCGCTTTCCTATTAGAACACTCAAATCTGAAGGGTTTTTAAAGATGTAGGGTGCATTTTGAATCTTAAAATCAGCATGAAAACCAATGTAAACTTTGTGTACATCTCTATAGTTTCATCAGCTTCCAAAACCTATTTTAGAAGCTCCTTCTAAGTGCATATAAAATTTTCACCTCTCAGTATTAAACAACAACAACAAAGAACTATTATTTCTGACTTAGGTATCAAGTGACATGGTTTTTAAGTTAATCTTCATGCACTAGAAGAGAAGATAACTTAAGTCCTGTTATTTATTAATGTTGAGTTAGTCCCCCACGGAGGTCTAATGAAATGATTAATTAGAACGCCATTTGAAACAGTATAAAGGCACATACGTTTGTTACAAATATCTTTATTGCTACTAAAATAGTGATAAGAGAAACGTACACCATCCTAATTATGGCCTTTTACTTGCTTCTTTTCCTTGCTGGTCATGATTCTACTGTTAAAAGCGATAAAAAGTGTTTGGGCACCTACTGTATTTCTGGGCCTGGGAAATTAAGTAGATGACATTGTTCTTACCCTGAGGTAACCTAAAATCTAGTCGGCAAGCTACAACACACACACACACACACACACACACACACACACTTAAAAAATCACATTTGTCCTGAGGTCACCCTGGCCAGACATGTTTCAGACGTTATAACCCACTATTTTAGGCAGTGAAATAGACCCTTCCACTCTGTCTACAGAAGCTGTAGGTAGATCTGCACATACCGTGATCTGGAAAAAGGACAGACGAGGGCAGGACAGATGTGGAGGGTCTTTAACACTAGATTTACCTACAGACCTATGGAGGTGGATGCAGATAGAGGTAGAGATACAGATGTATTTGTGTATATATATTTACCTGGCACATATCAGATCTTTCACTACTTGCAAACTCTGAACACATGCATGTTGGAAACGTGGACCTTGAATTGAGTAAATTAAAAATCTCTCATCTCCCAGGGTGGAACAGAAATATTTGGGGAAAGAATAAAAAATAAGAAAATAAACCACTGCCACCCCTCCCAAAATCACTATTAATGCCTGCAATTAAAAATTATGATTAAGGGGCTCCTAGGTGGTGCAGTTATTTAAACATCTGACTTTGGCTCCGGTTCATGAGTTCAAGCCCCGCTTTGGGTTCTGTGCTGACAGCTTGGAGCCTGGAGCCTCCTTCAGATTTTGTGTCTCAGTCTCTCTCTCTGCCCCTCCCCCACTCATACTGTCTCTCTCTCTCTTTCTCTCTCTCAAAAATGAATAAACATTAAAAAAATTTTAACACTATTAATATAATATCTTGTATTGTGTGGGAGAAACACTGCATCACCTGAGGAATAGAATATTTTTAGCCAACTAACTGGGGAAAATGTCACCAGTCATAGCTTTATGGTTAGGCTTGATGTTTGGTAGACGTCATGAAGTATGCAGTAGTACGTGCATATATACTGTGGTGGCGGGAGAGGGGGACTTACATTCCAGAAAGAGGAAATGTGCCATCAAAGGTACTAGACCCATACAAACCATTTTAAGAGGGCAACGAGAAGATTGCTTGGCTGTATCAGGGAGTCTCGAGCTAGAGCCAAGCTAAGAAATGTGGATTTTTCATTGGTATGTAATTAGGAATGTTGGAAGTCTTTTGTATGAGAGAATAGTAGGCACAAAGGATAACCCTTATATGTTCATTCTTTCAGTGTTATAAAAGATAGATTAGGCGGATAGGGACCAAATTTTCACTTGCAGTAGATTAAACATACGGTGATTAGAAACAGACCAGAATGGTAGAAATAGAAATAGGAAGAAGAGGACTAGGAGGGGTGTTTGGTTTTAAAGGCACTTGATAGCTGGATAGATAGTATGAGGCTAAGGAAAAAACAAAGATGTCATGACTTAAAGGCTAGATGCCAGACAGAGTGCTCTACCACTTATTACTTTATTCAAAAAATGTGTTCTTTTGACAAATATTTATTGAGGGTATACTATTTGCCATACACTGTGCAAGTCCATGGGGATTCAATGGAGTTTGTAAACTTCAGGGGAAGATAGATAGCCAGATATCAAATAAACAACATATAAATATATTAATTACATGTATGTACAGAATATTCTAAATGTATGAACATATATACATATAATATATATTATTTAATATATATTAAATATATGTGTATTATACATATAATTTTATATTTACATATACACCCTTACTTTTGAGGTGAAGATTGACATAATCAAATAACCAATATATTAATTATAATCAAATTAACAAATACATAATTATGAACTCTGACAGGGCTATAAAGGGAAATGGGGGCAGCTATGAGTTCATGCAACGAGAGTACCTGGGTGACTTGGGATGATCTGAGGAGGTTTCTCTGAGAGAGTGATATTAACTCAGCAAATGATAGAAAGAGTCTTCCTGGGAGAGGGAACAGTGTGGACCTAGGCCTGGGAAGGAAATCATGAGTTCATTCCTGGACAAATTGAGTTTGATGTACTTTTGAGACATCCAATTGGAAATGCTGAGTCGGAAAATAGAAAATATGTGTCTGACGCTGAGAGGAGCAGTCTAGGCTGCAGATCTAAATGTAGAAGTCCCCAGCAAACAGATGAGTCATAGTTATGGATGATATCCACTAGAAAGAGAGTTTACAGTGACAGACTTAACAGAGCTCCAAGCAACCCTTGGAAATCTTCAGTATTCAGAAGTTGAGTAGTCTCCTGCTGGCACAGGAGACTAAGAAGTTGAATGCCAGAAGAAAAATTGAGGAGGTTGTGCTATGAGAAAATTAAGAAGAGGACTGTTTCTTGCTGGGAGCGGTTAACAATATTGAAGGTTGCTTAGTGGGCACATAGGTTGAAGCCTAAAAAAACACCTCCTAGTGGATTTAGTTATGGAAAGGATACTGGTGGCCTTGAGGAGAGTAGTATAGGAAGAGGGGGAGGAATAAAATCCAAATTATTGTCAGATAAGAATTGAGTGGGAGGTGAGGAACTAGAATGTTGCTTTAGCCAGAACCATCTGAAACATTTGGCAGTTGACAGACTTTAATAAACTTCCTTTTTGAAAAGAAGAATGAGTAAGGTGTTGTTGTTCTCATTAGTTTGATGTGTGCATGTCTCTGTGTGTGTGTGGTTTTTAAGGAAACCGATATATCAGTTTTAACCTACTTGAGCTTGGCAGAAACTGAAAATGAAATTTTAAATGACAGAAACTTAAAATGATAAATTCCAAGCACCTACACAGAAAAAGCCAGAGCTCAGGAGAGGGTGTGAGGATGGAGAAATGGACAAGGTAGCCATCTTAGAGATGAGGAGGGTTTCTATTGGCTTCGGGGGAAAGAGAGCACAGGCAAGAGCTAAAACCCAGGACTGGTCTTGATGAAATCTGCTTGGAGGAAAAAGAGCTAGAGCAGAAGCTGGAATCTAGAAATGAAGACAAAGAGGGGCACCTGAGTGGCTCAGTCAGTTAAGCATCCAATTTCAGCTCAGGTCATGATCTCATGGTTTGTGGCATTGAGCCCCAGGTCAGGCTCTGTGCTGACAGCTAGGAGCCTGGAGCCTGCTTCAGATTCTGTGTCTCCCTCTCTCTCTTCTCCTCCCCCACTCACACTCTGTTTCTCTCTTTCTCAAAAATAAATAAAAAATTTTTAAAAAGTTTAGAAATGAAGACCAAAAAAAAGCAGTCCATGAAGGAGACAGAATAATGAGTTTAAAAAACAAGGAGTGATGACTTCCAAAGCAACATGTACAACTTTTAGATTGTGCTATCTGCAGTTACCATCAGTCGGTAGCTATTTATTCAAATTAAATAAAAGATTCTCTTATGTGAATGTTTTAAAAATGTGGAAGACACATTTTCCTGCTGTCTTATCCAGGGTGGTTTTGAAAACAAAAATCAGGATAAAAGTAAAACGTTAAGCAATGTTGAAAAGACAGAGAGTAAAATAGTATTCCAATTCTCCCCTGACAGAAATAATCATCATTAACTTTAGTTAAAATTAATTTCAGCCTTGGGGCGCCTGGGTGGCTTAGTCGGTTAAGTGTCTGAATTCAGTTCAGGTCGTGATCTCATGGTTTGTGAGTTTGAGCCCCGCATCGGCTCTGTGCTGACAGCTCGGAGCCTGGAGCCTGCTTTGGATTTGTGTTCCTCTCTCTCTCTCTAACTCTCCCCCACTTGTACTCTATCTATCTCTCAAAGATAAATAAACATTAAAAAAATTTTTTTTAATTAATTTCAGCCTTCTCTTTATGTCCTTACACGGATGGAAGATAATAAATACGGATATACAGAATTAGAACTGGATTCCAGAGAATTTTTATCTAAAGATTCCTATATGCCTGGATTCTTAGGCAACTAGATATAGATATAAGGTTTTTAGTAACAATTTTAGAATAATGGAATCGTATCATACAAACTGAATACAAATATGAAATTAAATTTTTATTTTAGTTTAAAATAGGAAAAAATTAAGTGGAAATAAAATGCTACAATTTATACATAAATGTTTCTTCAGCAGGGAGATATTAGTTCCTTAAATAGCTTATTTATTTAATGAAAATGGTTAAAAGGTTGTAATCCTATGCTTTTAACTATAAGTTTCAAATATATACAAATTCACTGAATGCCCATAGTCATAGATGAATATATTAGTCTTGGACTTTTGCCCATTTACTTTCCTAAATCTTCCATGATTTTTCTTTACTTTTTTCCATTATATACTAGATACCATTTAAATTCCATCCTTTAGCTAAAAGTCCTACTCTAGTTATAATTTTATATTTTAACAGATTCAGAGCTTATTGGGTTTTTTTTTACATTGTTTTAGCATTTTTCCAGGTTCATTTTTGTTTCATCTTCTGGTTGGTAAGATCCAGCCAGTAGTTTTTCAAAACAATTTCTTTCATTTTTGCTGCATTCTTCAAGTTCTTCCACATATGAGATGGTCTGTCTATTGCCTTTTATAATTAAAGGACAGCTGGACTGGGTATAAAATCTTGGGCCACAGTATCTTTCTCTCAAAACTTTTATCATCATATATATTGTCTTCTGGCCTTGAGTTCTCTTATAAAAGTTTGAAGGCAGTCTGGTTGTTAATCTATTTTCTTCCAGGTTGTTTATATGATGATTTATTTGATTTTGAAATTTAGCGATTTTACCAAGTTTGGCACCGATAACTTTGTATCATCTTTTCCTACAACACAAATGCCTTTTTGAGTTGTAAATAAAAGTCTTTTTTTCCCAGGGGCATTTTATTAATATATATTCAAATGCTTTTTTCATTGTTCCACCCGTTTTCTTCAGAAATACTAAATATGCATGAGTGAGATCTCTTGCATTTTTTTTGTCATCTCGTTGATTACTGTTTTTGGGTCTTTGTTATTTTCCATTTAATTTTGTCTGTTTTTCCCATTCTACTCACCATATCATTGTGCTTTCAATCACTTTTATCATATTTCAAATTGCCTTATTATATGGTTTTATTTCCAGTATGTTTCATTTATTCCTTCTGTTTCTTTTCTGAAGACTAACAGCTTGCTTTTAACTTTCTTCTATTATACAGAGTCTCTTGTTCAGGCCCTTAAATTTCTCTTTTGACTTCTTTGAAATTAGAAGAAACTATTTATTTAAATTCTTCCTTTGCATTTTTAGGCAAGAATGCTTATGACACACATTTACTTTACTACCATTTGTTTATGTCTTTTTCCTCCAGTTAGTACCAAAGTTTATCTGTTGGTTTCTAAATCTTACTCAAGTTTGAATGAAGCTAGCTACCTGCTGAAAATAATTTACAGGACTGGAAAGAAGGAGCTGTAAACCAGGGAGGTCCAGAGACTAGACTGAATGAAACTTATAGTCTTAAACATTCTCACACCAAATCGTTCTTTTCCTTTGTCCTGAGTGCATGACTCATTTCTGTGCGTAAGTAGTAATTGTGACTCACAGAAAATCCTTTTATGTCAGCTGTTGCCTGTGCTGCTGCTTCCTCACCTCTGGCACACTCGCAAAGGGCGCCAGGCTGGAGTCCATAGTAATAGTGAGTGCCCGTTTGGTTTCTACCTCAGCGCCACCTCCCCTGCCATTCTGTGCTATTAAACTTATATTCCACAGGGAGCTTCTGTAGTTTTCTGCAGCCACTATACCCCCTGGATGTTGTCATCTTTAATCACAGAACCATTGGATATGCCTTTGCGGATTGTAACATTTACTTTTGGAAAAATCGATATCCATTCATGTTCAGAAAGGCATGTGTTGTCTCTCAGTATTCTGCACTCTTTTGGCCCAGATTTTACATCATTGGTAGGTGTACCATCGGTTTGTTGTTTGAAATTTTAGCCATTTCTTTGTTTCATTTTAGCTAGGAGGTGCTTTTGTTTGTTTGTTTAATTTCCAGTAATTGTTTTTTATGGATTTGAGAAAGAAGAAACTTCACCATCCAAAGTAACTCTGCCATCTGAAACCTGAAGTTGGTGTGCATTAATTTAAAAATGCTGACGGGGCGCCTGGGTGGCTCAGTCGGTTGAGCCTCCGACTTCAGCTCCGGTCGCGATCTCATGGTCCGTGGGTTCAAGCCCCGCGTCAGGCTCTGGGCTGGTGGCTCAGAGCCTGGAGCCTGCTTCCGATTCTGTGTCTCCCTCTCTCTCTCTGCCCCTCCCCTGTTCATGCTCTGTCTCTCTCTGTCTCAAAAATAAATAAACGTTAAAAAAATAAAATAAAATAAAATAAAATAAAATAAAATAAAATAAAATAAAAATGCTGGGACAGGGATGTCTGGGTGATCAGCAGTTGAAATGTGGGACTCCCAATTTCAGCTCAGGTCATGATCTCACAGTTTGTGTGGTCTAGCCCTGGATCAGACTCTGTACTGAGAGCACGGATCTGGCTTGGGATTCTTCCTCTCTCTCTGCCCTTCCCCCACTTGTTCTCTATCTGTCTCTCAAAATTAATAAAAATAAGCTTTCAAAAATAGTGTTCGGACTATGCACTTTGATAGTTGTGCAAAGAGATAGCGTATTATTGTGATTTTTTGAAGAACTTAATAGGTTCAAAAAACTACAAATCCAGAAAAGGAAACTTTTCCTATGTAACTGGGACCTGTAAGGTACATGTAGAATAGCAAAGAGATAGATAGGCTTGAACGTAGAGGGAAAAAGTTTTCCTGGCACCATTAAAACTAAAAGAATTTCAGGTGGATTATTTCTAACATGATACCTATGGACATTTAAGGTCGTGTACCCTCTCGTCTACTTGATTTTAAGTGCTTGCCCTAACACTATCTATTTCTTCTTATAAGGAGAAAAAAGTTTCTACCTGAAAGATTTTATCTCTTACAACCCATTCTCTCCCCAAACCTGACCCTGCAGTGAAGTCAAAATGACAAATTTGTGACATCATCATAATTTTTTTCTTCTCCAGGAACAAACTGTGAAACCATTAACACAGAATGGTGACTTCACTGTAGGATCAAACAGAGCAGCTGGCTAGAGAGGAAAGAGGGAGCATTCTTATTCAAACACACATACATCTTCAATAATAACCAGGGAAATTCAGAAAATTACTGTCAAAGTAAATTGCATTTTGTATAAATGCCATCTCCTTTCAAGTTTGCCCCAGCACAATCATCCTTCTTTATTTAGTGGTGTTGCCCTTTTCTCCTTAGAGACCTTTAACAAAATCTCCTTTTATATTTCATGTACCATTAAAATGACTTAAATGAGTAGGAATGGGGCATGCCTGACATTTATTTTTAATTATTTACATAAATAAAGATGTGTTCTTATTTTACATCTACTGCTGTTCCAAAAATATTCTTTACAAGTGGATTTAATGCTCATGTTAGTATAAAGCACTAAACAGGTGATATCTATTCCGTAGTTAGTTCACCAGACTAACAGTGTATGTTTTGATCTGAAAGAAACCCTATGTGTTGATAATGACACTTCAGTAATTCTTGTTCATATCTCTATTCAGATCTATAAACAGTAAGGGTATAAGGTATAATGTCCATTCTCTGCATTTGAGAGACAAGGTTAATACACATGACATATTAAACAATCACACAAGGAAATATGAATAATGTTAAATGAGCAATGCAGACCACATGCCCAGGAGCTCAGAGGACAATGTCATGACTGTGAAGACTATAGAAACTGAGTCTAGGCTCTGGAGTTGGACCATTCCAGGCTCAGACCTGAGCTCTGTAATTAACTGTTAAGTGACTTCACTTCTCAAAGCTGTGATGTCCTCAGTTATAGAAGAAGAAGAAGTGATATCTACTTTACACGGTGGTTGTTATCTA
Organism: Leopardus geoffroyi; assembly: GCF_018350155.1. NCBI lineage: Eukaryota > Metazoa > Chordata > Mammalia > Carnivora > Felidae > Leopardus > Leopardus geoffroyi. The sequence continues at coordinate 91,060,377 of NC_059328.1, forward strand.
TGGAAAGCATATAGCAAAGTGCATGGCATAGTGAAAACCTTCAATAAACATAAACAAATACAGGCTGCCATTTTCAGATGGAACTGATGACATCAGACTTCAGAATTTTAAGTAAGAACAAGATTTAGAAGACAAACATCTAAGAAGAGAAAACTATCTTGACAATCCTTGAAAGGGAATTATTGAAGGAATGTACACAATCTATTTGGAGAGTAACTGGAACTTAGGGTTCACAGAAAGGAGAAAAGAAAGGCTTAAAAAAGCAAGCTGGGGTCAAATTGTGGAGAACATTAAATTCAGACTACATTTAGAATAGATTCTACATTATTCATTCAACAATTGAAAACTACTACTTATCAGTGACCTAATAACTGAGGATATAGTAATAAGTTGGATAAAGTCTCTATCTTTGTTGAGCTTATTTTAGCAAGCAAAGATATTGAAGGCTCTGAATGAGGACATAATGTGATACAATTTATATTTTAGAAATATTAATTAGATAGTCATAATCAGAAGAAATGAAAGAATAAAGGGATTACAGTTTTCTTGTGGAATGCCATTACAATGACTCACAAATGATAGGAAGAGACTCTGGATTAGACAAGAAGCAGTGAGGCTGGAAAGAAAGATTTGACAAAGATCACAAAGGAAAAAAAATCATAAGAATCAGGGATTCATTGAATATAAAAATGCTGACGTTCAGATCTAATCCTGTTACTTTAAATGCAGTCAAACCTTCAAGTGAAAATTCAGCGGATACATTCCATGGGAGGTTTGTGATTTTCTTTCCTTCTTTCTCGGAAGCTATTTTCTTACTAACGATGGTTGGAGATGTGAATGGATAAAATAGTGAAAGTAGATGTAAAGAGGTAAGTAGAAAAGGTGGAGAAAACTATCACATCCTTAGATCTTCTAGAGAAGGAAGGAAATAAAGCCAAACAGGAAACAGAAAAGAAGTAAGAATACATACTTCAAAACATAGTTTTGTCATAGGTGTCAGGGAAAAGTGATAGAGGAAGTGGTCAAATGTGTTAAATGTACCAAAAACATCAAGAAAAAATAAGAACAAAGAAAGGACTGTTGAAATTGACAAATGAAGACGTTGTCAGAAACCATTTCAGTGAGCAATCTCACTGGGGTGGTGAAAGAAATCATTAGGTTACAGGAAATGGAGGCAATAAATAGACCCCACTCATTCAGTAAGTTTGGCATTAAAAGATAAAACGAAGTGTCTCAAGTGTCAAGCAGATGAGTTAATCACACTCCTCTTCCCATTCCAGATGTTAACTGTAATCCCAAGCCACCATTTCAGAGGAGCCTGCTTTTGCTTGCTGAGAAAACTATAAATGACTTGATGCAGATTCACCAATACTGCAGAAGAGTGCATTTTGATGATGTCCAGTAATTGCATTATCTTTGTAGCTGCACCTTGTGGGTGACTTTTTTTAATACTACACAAAATTCTGAAGCCCTTAGGAGACAGGAACTATGTTTAAGATAGAGGCAAAAGGAGAACCTCGGCTTGCTATGTGCTGAAATGCTCCCATCTGTACTGAATTCTAACAACGTCTCTCTCATCATATACAGATTTATGGATGAGTTCCTTTATTACCGCACATCTTTCCTTCTTGAAGATGACAGAAACCTACAGCTGTCAATCGCTAATAAGCGTAGTTTTCTTGCATTACAATCCACGCTACAATGTGTTTTCCTTGTAAAATCCCAAGAGTAAAAAAAAAAAAAAAAAAGACATATCTGCAGCCGACTGCAGTCAAGCTGTCAAATACTAAACTGATTCGACTCTCTGTCTCATGTCTGAAATAGCACATACAGTTCTGGGGCATTTATGTCTGCCAGGGTGAACCACACCACTCTATCATCTCTTTCAACCCATATTATGACAATGTACATGCAGTCTGACTTTTCTGGATCTGCCTTTCTTGATTAGCTACTACCCTGTATCATCACCTTTCCTGAAAAGCTCTTCATTCAGGCTTTAGAGAATAATGGAGAATTAGAGATCCTGAGAGAGTTGACCCACCCATGAAGTCATTAAATGAATACTCATAGTCCCAGAAATTTTTCAAGTTACCAAGATTTATGATTTTGAGTCTCAAAGAGAGCGACAAGCGGACTTTTCTAATTCTTTTTTAGAATTTTGTATCATAACCACAAAAAGCCTGAGAGCTTGTCTTTGCTTACCTTCTTTCCATAAGTAATAAATTTCCCCCAAATCTTACCACTTGGTCACAGATTCAAATTGGCCACACCGGTACCCAAAGAAAACTTTTGCCCACCCTGGTTTGCGATCTTTTAAGAAAAAATAAAATAAAATAAAAGTCATCATGTGTCCATATTGCATGAGAAAAATAAAGTCAAAAAGTTCAAATGACCTTCAAGTTAAAATAAGGTTGCGTAGCTGTATCATGACAGACCCTGACATGGAACCTCTGTGGTCTTAGAAGGGGGTTACACTGCTTTTCAACACTACAAACATCTTGAGTAGCAGGACAACTTGTGAAAACGGTCTTTGAGGTGGATGAATCTATTCCATCTGTGCTAAGCAAGAAGTGCCTAAAAGCAGGAGCATCAGGTGGAAACCTACTAGAATATTCTGTGCATGGGGGGAGGCTGTAGATCTATACAAGCAGATTAACTCGTAAAGTGAGGAGATAGATTGACCAAAAAGCAATGTGAATTCATGGTAACATCTCCAGATTTGTAGCATTGAAAAAAAAAAAATCATGGGAAACTTAGAAAGCTTATGATATTACTAGACTATTTGTAAATCTTTAGATTTCTTCTAATTAGCGGTCAGCTTCAACTTGCTGGTGATGACTATGGAAATCAACCCTGAAAGCACTACTGTAGGTCAATGAGTGGTAATTAAATTTGAAACATCTCTGCCTCGTGATGAAAATGCAATACCCCTGGTTGATTAGATACCTGAAATGTCTGTTAGATAAAAATTCTGTCTCATAAATCATTAAGAAAAGAATAAGTCACACTTACATGCATAAATATTGCTTAATCTCAACACTTAACTGCATGTGCATTATTAATTAATAACATGTGTTGCTCATAAGTGACTTTTAATGCTTATTACCAAGTATAAGAGTTGACCTTGAATAGATCCCCCTTTTATAAAGTTTCAAATGGCAACATGCTTCTGAATGTAAATGAATTTGATAGATGAGGGGGTTGTGTATGTGTGTGTGCATACCCTTAAATTTCTGAAAAACGCAAAGATTTACGTTAAGGTTTTATCAAGAAATTCTTTATTCTAGTAGAGACTGAATTTGTTTAATATTAAAATCCCGTCCTTGGTCAGAGATTTAATCCTTTCATCTCAGAATTGAGTCCCTGATAGAAATAACAAAGAATGTATTATGAAAGAGAACTGGTTGACCTTCTTGTCATTCACTCGAAATCATCCATAGCTTCTTTTAGAAAATTGTTATGGATCTCTGAGCTGTGATTTAAAATCTAAAGATTTGAAATATATAATTGCATTTGCCAGTGTGCAGCTATTTTTTTTATTATTATTTTCAATCTGTGTTAAATCTTCAGGGTAATGAGTTTTATTATTTCACCTAAGCTCGCTGCCTGCTGTGTCAAGCAGTGCTTCTATTTATTTAAAATGTTGCAAGTGCTCTGAGTGATAATAGTTAATCATTTGATAGTAAGGACAGCTATCCAACTGAAACACTCAAAGTAAAGCAAGTTCAGGAAGAGATGCTGAGCAAAACATGAAAGGAAAAACAAAACAAAACAAAAAAAAAAAAACTTAACATTGTAACTCTCTAGAACCTTGAAGGAATTAGTTATTATGAACAGCTGAGTTTTCCAGGTAGCTAAAATATACTCCTTTCAGCAATAAAATTTGCCTTAAGAGTTACAAACTTAATACCTGCAGGAGCCATGCAGATGGAGTGTGGCTAAAGGAGATGGCAGCTATTCATCTCCAATTATTAGAGTTTGTTTTGCTTGTTTTTATGCTGATAGTATTTGTTGGAACACAAGGTGTATACAAGAAAATACACAGCAGGTAAGTATATACCTTAAGATAGGCAAATGTATAGAACTATCACCAAGATCAAAATAAATAATATTTCCAGCAGCCCACAAATTTATCTTTCTAGTAAATTTCTCTGCCACGCCCCCAGAGACAATCACTATTCTGATTTCTAGCATTTATACGATAATTTTCTCATTCTTAAAATTCTCTGTATATGGAATCATACAGGATGTACTTTATATGCCTGGCTTTTTTTTTACTTCACATAATGACTTTGAATTCATCCATGTTGCTGTGTATCAGTAATTTGTTTTTGTTTTTATTGTTTTTGTTGAGTAGCACTCCACTAAATAGCTATACCACAGCTCATTAACACATTCTCCTGTTGATGGGTCTTTGGGTTATTTCCAGTTTGAAGCTATTATGATTAAAGTTGTTATGGCCATTCTTATATAAGTCTTTTCTTGTGGACATATACATTTATTTCTCTAGGTAAAATTAGGAGTAGAATTTCTAGGCTACATTTTAGCTACATGGTTAGCTTTATGATAAACATTCAAAGTTTTCCAAAGTGGTGGCAATATTTTTAATCTCATTGGCAATATTTGAGAGCTCTTATACAGTTGATTGTTGAGCAGTATGAACATGTGTTCACCATATTTTCCAACTTTTCTAAGAAATTGGGAGATGCCAATTTTTAGGTGAACATTTCTGATTTTTAAATACTGGCAAGTAACGCAATTGTTTTTAAATAAACTAACCTATTATATTCACCAGCTAGATTCTTCCTGTAGGCCACTAAGTTGACAATTCTGGTATATTACTTACTTCTCTAAATTCTTAGAGTAACGTAACTAGATCTAATTATTTTTGATGACTTAGACTATTTATAAATATCAATTATTAATCTGCATTTATTATAATTTTGGATGACATCAGAATGTACTGAGGTATAAGGAAGATCAGTTTCAATTACAAAATAGCTCCCAAAGGTCCTAGCATTTACTCTTTTACATCATAATCTGCCTTTTGTAATTTTTCTATCTCCTTTGTTGTTATCATCCATTTGCTAAATTCTCGATGATATAGATATGATCATTTTTCCCATTTCTAATTTATTGCTTCCTAATTTCCTTTGTAGGAATCTAAGGTAATTACTTTTTCATAAATAACCATGTGTAAAATGAGGACAAATAAATTTTGAGTGAATGTCCGAAAAGTACCTCTTATAAGACTAAAAATTTAGGGCATAGGTTTTGTGACATCTTTTTTTTTTTTTTTTTTTTTTTTTTTGCTTAGAGTGGCTTATTTGTGTGTTGAGCCATCTTCCAGAGAGAGGAGTTTTCCATAGAGCTGAATTTTTAGGTACATAAGTACTAGTCTTATATCAATAAGGGATTTCACCCACGGACAAAGATCCATATAAGGGATGATTAAGCATAAATATAAGATGTTCTCATAAAGTAAATTTATTCAGGAAGAAAATGCATCACCAAATGCTTTGGCCTTTCTTTATACAATAGAGTAACATTTCATGGTATTTGTTGTGAATATTTATGAAAGCTGAAAAGAACCATTGGTTCTCAAGTAACTATTACATATTTGTGAAAATGCACAGTATATTTCCAATTTCTGGTTTAATTTTGAAGCAATAATAGCTAACAATTAACTGAGTGTTTACTATGTGGTTGGCACCATCTAAACATTTTACATACATTGCTCTGTCTGATCCTTGAGCCATACAATGAGTACAGCTGATATTATCAGACCTGTATTCCAACAGAGGAACCCATAACCCAGACACATTAGCAAGTGGACCAAATTCTCTCAGTTAATATATGGTGGGAGCAGAAATTGAACCCAGAAAGTTTTCTTACAGAGCCCGTGATATTATCCATAGTGTGACACATTTCTGTGTCTACATCTTTTTTTTTTTCTTCTAGGTTGAAGTTTAAAGAAAATAATTTAATTAATGTCACATTTGCAATTACTTTCAAAACTTGCAATAAATCATTGTCATAGTTCCCCACATTCTACTGATACTACCAGAAATCACTACCGAATGAGCAACATATTCTGAATAGCTATTTTTAACAAGCCTCTGTATTAAAGGACAAATTGCTAAGCCGAAGTGCTTGCCTACATGATAGATGCCTTTGAGGTATTATAAAGAAGGCGGTAAATGGTCCATTCCATTTATTTCCACAGCCGTATTTTCAATATATTCACAAGTAGGCACTGACTATGTAAATTAGTTTGACATACCACTTAGAAAACCAAGTGATTTGTATCCTAGGTACTTAAAAAGAACAATTAGCATTCTATTAGAAAGAAAAGAATCTATGCAATTGTACATAGACACAGTACAAGCTGCATAGTGTTTCCTTGTGCTAAATAATTAATTACATATCTCTAAAAATGTTCCACTTTATTGATTTACTGGGAAGGCTTTTCCATGTTTGCTACTTGGTTCACAAAGCCCTGCCATTCTGACAGCTATAATTAGGAATGAGTGGGATTTCTATATTTGAAATATTATTTGCTTGGCAATTAACATAACTTTTAATATAAATGTGTGAGTGGGTTTGAATAAGTTCCTTAAAAAAAAAACACCTCCTACAAGAATATAAAATATGAGATCCTTGAGTATAGACATTCACCACAATCTCACTGAATCTCACCCTTCTCCCACTTCTACTAGAATTGGAAAGATCAGCCTGAGGGATTCTTCTACTTTGGAAAGGCAGCGTCTGCTGATGGGCTTTCCACATTCATCTCAGGTCTACCAGGCCTTGACAGGAATCTGCCCAAGGAGCAGGCCGGCTCCCATTAATCATCCAGCTCTTCAGTGGGTCACTGCCAAGTGCCAGGCATTGTACTTCCTCCTTCAAATGCAAATATGAATAAAGAAAACTTGTTTCCTAATGACTTAGGAACCTCTTCTAACGGGAACCATTGTTGCTCCCAGATTGCTAAAAATACAAAAATTTTCTCTTTTTTTCTTAAAAAAAAAATTAAACTACAAATAATAATGCAAGTGGAGGACTTTGGGTTTAGATAAAAATTTAAAGCTCTCTTGTTTAAACTCTGCCCTGATACTTTGAAGTAATAACCATTTTTATTTGGTTTTCTGTAGAAGCTTTCAAATTGTTGTTACAGGGTAAAAGATTGAGTAGGACTAAAAGATTCTGATAAACAATGGCATCAATCGTTTAACAAAGAAGTAGGTTTTACATACAGATAAAATATCTAATGCAGAAGGACACCAAGTTAGAGTACCATCAACTTATGAAAACCAAAATTCACTTTCTGAAGACTATTTTTTTTTTCATGTATTTATTTTTGAGAGACAGAGAAAGCACAAGTAGGTAGGGGCAGAGAGAGAAGGAAACAGAATCCAAAGCAGGCTCCAGGCTCCAAGCTGTCAGCACAGAGCCTGACACAGGGCTCGAACTCACAAACTGAGACCATGACCTGAGCTGAAGTCAGACGCTTAACCCACTGAGCCACCCAGGTGCCCCTGAAGACCTCTGTTTATACCAATATGGATGTATATGGGAACACAGAAGGCTTGACAGTTTCAGCTCATTCATTATCCAAAGCAATTGCCATTATAAGGAACAGTCTTTGAGGTTGTTCACTATATGACAATATGTTTTGACTAAGCATTCAGTATTAGGGATAATTAAGCAAATTTAAGCATATCAAAAGCTTTCAGATCCACCAGGAGTTCCTTTAGTGTTTTAAAGACACCCCACTGAGAAAAGACACAGCCCTCTCTTCTTGTCTCAAACAGGGTTCCATCAAATCCCCTCAGCAAAAATCCTGAGAAAATTGTATGTGAGTGATATTATGAGAATATGTTGGTATCATTTCACTGGGAGATTAATAAGTTCTCTGTGGGGTGGCTCAAATTTTAAAACGCATTGCATTTTTATGCTGATGATGGATGGCAGTCATTGTTCTTCTCCTTAAAGACAAAACAAAAAGAAAATGGGATAAGAATGAACACAAAATGGTTTTATAACGTATAAAAGGAATAATGTCCTTAGAGAAGCAACCAATAATTATTGGAATCTATTACAGGAATTTGTTTCTCTAGAGGTGGCAAACTAGAAACCTCTGGACTGAATCTGGCCATCAGACACATTCCTCTTTGCCTGTACTATATTTTAAAACATTGAGAGATGCCATGTGAACATTCAGATTTCATGCTTCTATCAAATGATACGGCAATGCTTGCTCTTATAACTGCCTGACTGCAATCAGGTGGAGCTGAGCAGTGGCTGTCTTGTACACACTGGACATGCTCTCTCTGGTTTACCCTGGTCTGTTTAACTTCCCATTGCCTGATTCTCTGCCTGCTTCATACATATATTTTGCCTGTGTGACCCTCATAAGTAGCTGTTTTCAACCCCTATTTCTTTCATCCATCCTAGCTAGTCACTATGTGCTATATTTATGCTTCTCAAGTTTTGAAAATATATTAGTTCCTTTTCCTCTTCAATCTTCACAAAGTCAGAGAATGAAGTAGCAATGCATTCAAAAGCTTCAGTCTCCAAAAAATGAGAATATAAGCAATACAAAGCAAACAGCCCATAAAGTCCAAAATCTCTGGGAAACCATAGGGTTAAAATATTCAGCTTAAGAGCATTCAGTGTCTTCTGAGAACACCATAGGAGTAGGAAAAAAAAAAATGTTTTCCGTATTTCCACCTTCTTGTTAAGGGCTGGATGCAAATCAACACAGGGTGAAATCTAGGAATCTCTCAAGGTCAGATCTGTCCAAGTTCCATGTCACTCTTCAGATGTGGGTAGAAAACATCTTGTTGTTTGAAAAAGCAAAGACATAAAATACTTTCAATAAATAATCCTTTCCGGGAACAATCATAGATTTGCACTAGGTAAACCCTAGACCATTCTAACATTCAAGTTCAGTTGACCAAACTACTGTCAGGAATAGAAAAGTGAATCACTGTATTGCACACCTGAAAATAATATAAAACTGTATGTTAACTCTACTGGAATTTAAAATAAAGAAAGCCAAAAAAAAAAAAAAAATCTGGTACCAACTCAGCTTGTGAAGTATTTGAGGCATCTCCTAGAAAAGTGCTTTGCAAGCTTTATTTTGCTCATGAATCATCAGGGGTTTTTATTCAATAGGTCCAGAATGGGGCCTAGGATTTGCATTTCTAACAAACTGTCAGATGATGCTGATACTGCTGGTTCTAGAACACAAGTTGAGTATTCATGGTGCAGAATAATCTCATCTAACCTACCTTTTCCTTGATTCTTTCAGTAGCTCCCAAGGGGTTGGATAATGTCACTGACGCATGATGGATTTGACTTGTTATCCTCTTTGTCTGTTTGGGCAGCTATAACAAAATACCATAAACTGGGTGGCTTACAAACAACAGAAACTTTTTTCTCACAGTTCTGGAGGTTGGAAGTCTAAGATCAGAGTACCAGCGTGGTCAGTTTCCAGGTTGCAGACTGCCACCTTCTTGCTGTGTCTGCACATGGTGGAAGGTGTTAGGGAGCTCTGGGGTCTCTTTTATAATTACAAAAATCCCATCTGTGAGTACTCCACTCTTGTGACTTAAGCATCTCCCAAAGGCCCCCACCCCCTAATATCATCACTTTAAGCATTAGGATTTCAACATATAAATTTTGTTTATTTATTTTTTTCATTTTTGAGAGAGAGAGAGAGAGAGAGAGAGAGTGGGGGAGAGGATCAGAGGGAAAGGAAAAGAACCTTAAGCAGGCTCCTCGCTCAGCGTGGAGCCCAAGATGGGGATCCACCCATGACCCTGGAATCATCACCTGAGCCAAAGTCAAGAGTCAAATGCTCAACTGACCGAGCCACCCAGGCACCCCTCCACATATCAGTTTTGAGGGGATACAAACATTTAGACCAAAGCAGCAATTAAAGTAACAGAGAGAGAGAGAGTGCAAAATTGGGTGCTGGGATAAGCATATGTCTGAGAAACCATTCATGTAACAGTCGTAAATTGTTCAGATTGAATTTACAAACATCATAATAGTTGATGAATAAGTATGGTTACCAATATCTGATAATAAATGTTATAGTTCCAAATATATTTCTTTAGATTAAACATGATTTGGCTTAATTTCTAGTGGTTGTCATAAATAAAAATCAAGTGATGTTAATGATTTCACAGGTTTGTTCTGTGTTGTTCTGATTGTGAATTAATTTTAATGATCATTGTAAGTGATTGTTAGTAAGTCACAGTTAGGCAATTGCTAATTTTAGATCACCCCAATGCTCTAAAAATTCAAAATAATTTGCAGTTTATCAATATTTATATATTAATAAAAATGCTAATTTTTCATGCAATTGACATAGCACTTAAATAGATTGTTGGTACTCTTCCAAGTTATATAAGTTAAAACAACTGGTCGGTTCTAGATTTTTTGGTGTGATAAATTCCATCTGGCTAATGTAATGGAGAGATTTCAAAGTCATTTCTTTGGTCCAGATTTCAGAATCAATCCTTTAGTATTCTTATGTCTTCCTTTCCTGCGAGGTAACCAATTTAAGTGAAATAAAGCGATTTTTAATGGAATAGACTGTTCAAATGACCCTATTTCCTGAAGAGGGCATTTTCATGAATATTTATTTAATCTCTTTTACTTTTCTCAGGTTTTATTTTAAATTATGTTCACCAGTATAACCTCGGGAGTTGAAAAATCTATTTTTTCATGAAGGCATTGAATAATAAACATATACCTGTTGCATAAGTTTCTAAGAGATTCCTATAACTTGCTTTTAAAATATTCATGTAATGCCATCCAGCCACAAATAACAGATATACCTCCTCTTTCCTTTAGATTTTTGAAAAATAGGGTAGGAAAAAAAAAACCACACACACAACATAACTGAAATATAAAACCAAATAATTATATTATTTAGAAAGCTATTACAAATATGAAGTATTGATATGTTCATCATGAAATGGGTAGATGTGCATATATACTGAATGCAAAATTTGTCTCTCTGAAATACATAAACAACATAAATGGTTTACATAAAAAGTTTGAAGACTGGGGGCGCCTGGGTGGCGCAGTCGGTTAAGCCTCCGACTTCAACCAGGTCACGATCTTGCGGTCCGTGAGTTCGAGCCCCGCGTCGGGGTCTGGGCTGATGGCCCAGAGCCTGGAGCCTGTTTCCGATTCTGTGTCTCCCTCTCTCTCTGCCCCTCCCCCGTTCATGCTCTGTCTCTCTCTGTCCCAAAAATAAATAAACGTTGAAAAAAAAAATTAAAAAAAAAAAAAGTTTGAAGACTGTTCATCCCATAGAGGAAGTTTGGGCAATTTTTACATAAGCTTAGGGAAGAATAACACATTTATAAGTTTTCCTTACATCTGCTTAAATCAGAAACATTAAAATCTTTATTTAAATTCTAATTTGGAAGTGTTTTGAGTAGCTTAAAATAATTAGTAAGTAAATTTGGTCCATGATGATCCTTTTCCTAGAAGACCATCATTGTTTGAGTTAGTAAGAGAGAGGAAAAAAAATACGTATTTTCCAAAAGATATTCTATTAGGATTCCTGCAAGTGCTAACAAAGAAAATAGAAAACAAATAGCACTGGGCTTGTGGATACAGATTTTTTTAATTACCATTAAGTACACACAAGGCTCTGGCCAAAGCCACGGTATCTTGCCCCTCCAGCTGCTGCCAGGGAAATCCTGTCCTATGCATCCTAGGCTTAAAATCATAACCAGCTCACCTTTCACAGAACCAATGTTAAAAATGGTATTTAATAAGAGAACTTGGCCTGAGAACTTTGAATCATTTTGAGCTGCTTTTTTTTTTTTAATTTTTTAAAATGTTTTTACTTATTTTTTAGAGGCAGAGACAGAGCATGAGCCGGGAGGGGACAGAGAGAGAGAGGGAAACACAGAATCCGAAACAGGTTCCAGGTTCTCAGCTGTCAGCACAGAGCCCAACGTGGAGCTCAGACTCTCAAACTGTGAGGTATGACCTGAGCTGAAGTCAGATACTTAATCGACTGAGCTACCCAGGTGCCCCTGAGCTGCTTTTAACTATCACTTTGTACACTTTTAACACCAGAAGTGCTCTGAGCTTTAATGAGCATATCGCCTGTACATAGTCTGGAGCCTGCTAAGTTAGTGAACTTTCCCTCTTCCCAGCTTCTGTATCTTCTATGGGTAGGACACCATGGAATGATGAATGAGCAGTGCCTAGCATCATGCCCATAAAGTAAACATTTCCTTTCTTCCTCACTCATTGTTCTCCCCACAACCTATTCTAGGAATCCCTGAAACAGATGGATGCTTGAAGTTGTTTGTCCTTATAGTAAATAACTCACCTCTCAATTTTAGATTAACAAAGTTTTTATTGTTTATTTTTGAGAGCAAGAGAGAGAGAGAGAGAGAGAGAGAGAGCGCACAAGCAGGGGAGGGGCAGAGAGATTGGGAGGGAGACACAGAATTCAAAGCAGGCTCCAGGCTTCCAGCTGTCAACACAGAGTGCGACACGAGGCTCAAACTCAGGAACCATGAGATCATGACCTGAGCTGAAGCCGGATGCCCAACCGACTGAATCACCCAGATGTCCCTCAATTTTCGACTTTAGAGCCAGAAAACCCAAAATGTGAACCTTTGAGCTAACACTGTGTGAGTTACAAATGTGCTCAGTTTCCTTATTAGTAAAATAAGAAAAATGATAATCCCTACTCTGTGAGGCTGTTATGAAAAATCAAATGAGGTAATGTATGTGAAAGTGCTTGGTGAGCCAGTTCGGCTAACAATTATGAAAGCAGGCAACAAGCTAATTCTAAATTCAAAGGTGGATAGCTCCGTAAGCCCTACTAGAACAGCCAGCAATGTCAAAAAATAAAAAAATAATAAAATGAAATAACTAGCCCCTAAGCAAATTTCTGTCTTTATACATTTCTTTCTCTAGAAAACCAAATGCCGAGTGGAAAGGCGGCTCCAGCACTATATAAAAAGCAGCACAGTGCCCGATCCATTTCAATGCAAAACCTGGAATCAAATTGCTATTTCTCTTCACCTTGATATTCCATTCTCAGTACTGTGGATAAAGGCCACAGGCATTAAGTCTGGTTCACCTTGGAATTTCCCATCAACCTTCAAAAAGGAACCAAAGCACAGCAAGGTCTGAACTTATTTTGTTCATAGTATGAGATCGCAAAGAACTGACTTAACAGCTCTTCATGTGAAAACATCCTGAGGCTTTCAGTTAACTATAAATTCAATATAATCTTACTCTGTGAAACATCTGAAAATAATACTAATAAAAAATAATAATAATGATAACGGTTAATATTTTTGAGTACTTACAATATACCAAGTGTTACTCAAAGAGATTCCCATGCACTAACTTGTTTAATCCTCCTAATTATACTATGAATAGTATAATTATAGTATACTATATAGTATATACTATAGTACTATAGTATATTAGTACTATTAGTATAGTATAATATACTAATTATTATATAGTATAATATACTAATATAGTATATATAGTATAGTATAGTATAGTATAGTATAGTATAGTACTATAGTATATACTATACTATGAGGTAGGTATTATCGTAATTCTCATTTTCCAGATAAGTAATTGACAATACCAGCTACTACTGACTGCAAGCTTTTTTTGTAAGCTAACCTAGATGCTTTATGAGCTAGTTTCATCAAATTCTGTCAGAAAGAAGAAACACATACAATCCATGTCATGTATACAGTATATAAAGGGAAGTAAAATAGGAACATGAATAACTATTTAAAAGAAAGTGACATGAAGCATAAGACATACGCAAATGAAAATGTTCTTAGAGCTTAGAGAAGAAGAGTCATTGCTATCTGGGAAGATACCTAGAAGTCTCTATGGAAAAGACATGTCTGAGACCTGGACTTTCAAGGAAGGATGGGTTCAAGTAGTCTGAAATGAAGAGAATTCTGAGGAAAAGAACAAAACAAGATATAGACGTGACAAAGTGTAGGGCATTTTGAGAAACTGTGGTAACACCATCATGACTGAAGAAGTCTGGTGTGATGGGGCATGGGGGTGCTGGAGGGTAGGGAGATGGTAATAGGAGAAAAGGAAGAGAAGATAGGAAGGAAAATCAGGGAGGATTATGACAGTCAGGCTAGAATGGTGAGGAAGTCACTAAGTAGAGGAGACCCATGACAAAAACTGTCTTTTGGAAATATTTATCTGGCAGCTGTATTAAATGTATTGAAGAGGGCACAGCTTAGAGATAGACATATGAGTATGTCTAACCAAACCAACAAGCAAACCAGAAACTAGCAATAGTGGAAAAAAGAGGTGAATTCATGAAATGTTGTAAAGGTAAGCTCAAGTCTTTGGCCACTAATTTGATGTGAGTGGGTCAGCTTCACTTATAGTGACGTTTGAGCTTAGGTGAATTTATGGAGCTATTTATTCAATCCAAAATTATGGAATATTTATGCCTGCCTGGACAAAGTACTGTGTGTTAGGCACTGGAGATACAGAGGTAAATGATTCCCAGCCTTGGGTGAATGGAAGAAGATTAATACCAGGTCTAGGCGGAAACAGTCAGAAAGAGAAGTAGATAATGGCAAGGATAGATGCAGGTATGGAAACACTGAGTTTGAAGACCTGGCTAAAAATCCAGGAAGATGTGTCTAATAAATAGATAAAACTTGTCACAGCCCAGCTTTACCATCCTCTTTAAGAAGTACTTTCCTAACTCATTCAACCAATATCTTTTGAGGGCCATCTATGTATGTAGATCACTGCACAAGACTCTGAGGTTGCAAGTATCTAAGTGCTATTGACTCTACTTGATTTATATCTCTCTGATCTGCCCATCTTTCTTTATCCCCCCAGGTATCCTAATTCAGGCCTCCATCTCCTCTCAAATCAGTCAGTACCCTTACCTGCAGTCTTAGCCCTCTACAAATCTATTCTCTATACTGGAGCTTGAGTGGTCTTCTAAAACATAAATCTGATTGTGTCCCTCCCTTGTAAAACACCTTCCAAAACACCAGCTTGAAGAATAAAGCCCAAATCGTTCAGCATGATCCACAACTCCTGCTTCCTGTTCACCTCGCCAGCATTTTCTCTCAATACGATTCTCCCCTTATGCTAGACTTTAGTAACACATTCAGATTTTTCAACTATGCTGTTCTCTCTGTTACTGCCAAGTCTCCTAGGATGCAATTCTTTCTGTATGCACTACTCTAGTTCCCTCTTCATCTGCCTGACAACATTTTATATTTCAGTTATCAATTTATTTTTTTTAATATAATTTATTGTCAAGTTAGCTAACATACAGTGTATACAAGGTGCTCTTGGCTTCGGGAGTAGATTCCCAGTGCCCATCCCAACAACTGTCCTCCTCAATGCCCATCACCCATTTCCTCTCCCCTCATGCCCTCCCAACAACTCTCAGTTTGTTCTCTGTAAGAGAACTCTTATGGTTTAAGAGTTTAAGAGTCTCTTATGGTTTGCCTCCCTCTCTGTTTGTAACTATTTTTTCCCCTTGCCTTCCCCCATGGTCTTCTGTTAAGTTTCTCACATTCCACATATGAGTGAAAACATATGATATCTGTCTTTCTCTGAATGACTTATTTCACTTATCATAATACCCTCCAGTTCCATCCACAATGGAATACTACTCGGCAATGAAAAAGAATTCAGTTATCAGGTTAGACACCCCTTCCTATACCTCAAGATATAGATCAGATGCTCCTATAAAGCACTTCATAACAGTATATTTCTCCAATCATAGCACTTACCATACTAAATTTTCATTTCCTGTTAATTCTTAAGTGTCTGTCACCTACTAGTTAGTATATCATGAACTCCTTGAAGTCAAGGATTACATTTTATAATCTCTGTATGCCTTATATATTTCAAGTTGACTTTACCATGGTAGAAATTCAAGTAAATTTTGGCTAAATGAAAAAGTGAATAAAAGTCAGTGTAGTGACAGATACACTATCACATCTAATTTTCCCAGCAACCTTGTTATATTAATAGATGAGGAATATGAGACTTTTGCAGCTTAGCCTCCAGGCTAATTTTCTAAAATTCTAGATAGATGTAATAAATTTGTGATAGTTTATATCATATGCCTCCCCAAAATATTCACTCCAATCCACTCTGATAGTTTAAAACAGAATTCCTGGGGCGCCTGGGTGGCGCAGTCGGTTAAGCGTCCGACTTCAGCCAGGTCACGATCTCGCGGTCCGTGAGTTCGAGCCCCGCGTCGGGCTCTGGGCTGATGGCTCGGAGCCTGGAGCCTGTTTCCGATTCTGTGTCTCCCTCTCTGTCTGCCCCTCCCCCGTTCATGCTCTGTCTCTCTCTGTCCCAAAAATAAATAAACGTTGAAAAAAAAAAATTAAAAAAAAAAAAAAAAAAACAGAATTCCTCTTGGGCAGGACATGGACCACCTTCCTAAGAACAACTTAGGGTGCTAATTAAACATACAGATTCCTGGGCCCTGCCCAGAACTCTTTCATCAAAATGTCTTGACTGACAAAGTTTGAGAAGTGCTAGAATAAAAGAATAAAAGAATTCTCATTTACACTGACCTGAAAGATTCATTTCCTGTAATGCAACAAAAATCCAAACTGTTGTCCTTGACAAAATTATAATAACATCTGTTCTCAGGAATCTCTATTTTAGGATCTAGGCATTTTTCAATTACCAGTTAAGGAACAGAAATTTAAAAAAAAAAACTGCATTCCTTGAGCACTTCTTACATAAATATTGTTCTGTCTTTATTCTGTAAGGCAATCATATTTTTGACATTATTTAGTAATGCATTGCCCCCTTGCAGGAGCATAATTGATCCTTTGATAGGACACTAAGCTTGTGCTGGGAAGAGGATGTATTTACTGTCTAAGTACATCCATATTTAGAAAGACGCAGCTGATGAGGCAAGTGCTGCCCAGATTAATAGGTCACCAAAAAACAAGAAAACTTAGCTTATTCAGAGGTCTAAAAACTTAGCTTATTCAGAGGTCTATTAAGAAAGACCTTTGGAATTACATTTTAAGTTCATCATTAAACATGTAGTTAGTACTAGTAAATGATCAAATTCTCATACTTTTATTGTGTATGTGTTCATAACAAACTGTGATTATGGAACTGGGTGGGAATTCCATTTATCAATAACAGAAGGTTTACCCTGTGAGAATATACCATTTGTTCTCTATTTGAATGGCTTATGAGGGAAACACCTCATGGTGGTTGGAAATTCATCAGTCACAAGGGCTTGCAGGACTACAGTATGAACGCTGGTCCTGGAAACGCCATTTTGTCATTCAGTTGTGTCATGTTCTGTATTAGTAAAAGTTCTTCTGATTGTAAGCAATAAAAAGCAATTCTGGCTTACCTCAGCAAAAAGAGAACTTATTGACAAGACATTAAGATATCTCACAGATTTCAAGGAAGAGTTCAAAATAAAAATAGGCCCCTGAAGGTAAAATATAGGAACAAGTTATGGAATTTCAGTAGCAGACCATGCTGTCATCAATGTATCTCAAAATTCAACTCAGTCTTTTTGTTTTTAAGTTCAAAAATTTATTTGTTTTAATTTTTTTAATGTTTTTATTTATTTTTGAGAGAGAGAGAGAGAGAGAGAGATAGAGCACAAGAGGTGGAGGGGCAGAGAAAGAGGAAGACACAGAATCCTAAGCAGGCTCTAGGCTCTGAGCTGACAGCAGAGAGTCCAATGTGGGGCTCGAACTCATGAATCACAAGATCATGACCTGAGCCAAAATCAGATGCTTAACCAACTGAGCCACCCAGATGCCCCCTAAGTTCAAAATTTTAAATTCTAGAGAAGCAGAGTAGTTTGTTGACCCATTCCTCTTCCAGTGTGATTGAACTGAAGTGAAAGATATCTGATCAACAAGAATATTATATACAAAATCAAGAAAGAGATGATAGAATGGGAAAAAATGTTTGCAATGTCCAAAACTGACAAGACACTTAGAATACACAAGGAACTCCTAAAAATTAGCTAAGAAAAAAATTATCTAATAGGAAAAAGGATACAAGTAATACGAAACAGAAAATCCCAAAATTTATGAAGCATATGAAGAGATGTTAAAACATTCTAGTAATCAGACATGCAAATTAAAGCCAGAATAAGAAATCAATCTAAACCTATTAGTTCAGCACAAATTAGAAAGGTGGTAATGCCAAGTGTTGGCAGTAATGTGGGGCTGCAGGAATCTTCAGCATTATTGTTGGGAGTGTGAACTAGAGCAGCTATTCTGGAGAACAATCTGGCTCTGCACAGTCAAAATAGTATGTGTACAACTTACCATTTCCAATTCTATTTTGGCTATATATCCCCAAGAAGCTTGTACATAAGTCCCAAAGGGGACATGTGCAAGGATATTCCCTGCAGTGTTGTTTGTGGAGGCAAACTTGAGTGTCTATTACTGGGAGAGCAATAGGTAAAATGTTTTGAATGCACACCATGGAGTTTAATGCACCGTTAAAAGCAACGTCTTTGATGTAATCATAGCAACATGGATAGATTTAAAGGCATTGCTCAGACTGAAAAGCAGAGGCTGAATAAAATATGTTATACAATGCTACTTATACTAATTAAAATTGTATACTAACAAAACAAAAACACACATTTTGCAAGAGTATGTGCCAACAAAAAGATACATGTATACGTGTGAAAATTTGCCTATGGTGGAGAAAGGGAGGAAGATGGGAGTTTGGAATGGAGATACAATAGAATCATTAAATAAATGAAACATGGAAGGGGATGTGTATGGATCAAAGGTGACAGTGAACCATGAGATAAGTAGTTAACCGTACTACTCATCACCTGCCTATGTATTTACATAGGTTTCATTAATGAAAATTTTATTAAAGAAATTAAAATAGAAGTCCATTTAAACATATGATCTTGATTATATAAAGAAGAATCTAGTTTGAGGGGTAAGGAAGCTAGATATGAACAGAGATTAAAAACAGCTACTCTCAGGGCACCTGGGTGGCTTAGTTGGCTGAGTGTCTAACTCATGATTTGGGCTCAGGTTATGATCCCAGGGCCATGGGATGGAGCCCCACATTGGGCTCCACACTGAGGCACTGAGCATGAAGCCAGATTAAGATCCTCTCTCCCTCTTCCCCTCCCCTGAGTCCATGCTCACTCGCGCTCTCTCTCTCTCTCTCTCTCTCTCTCTCTCTCTCTCAAAACATAAAAAAACTTAGCTACTCTCAACTTTTGAAAATTTGTGTGATCCACAATTCCTTTTAATATTCCAATACATTTTACAATGGTCTTACTTTATTACCACACTTTCCTAAAACCACACAGGAACTAATTTTAATTGAACAAACTGTATACACATTTTCTTTCCAGCCTAATCTTTCCTTACATTTGTATTGATTTTTACATCCACATCATGATCAATTCAACTTTCGATGTCACTTAGTGACCCTTCCATGAATCAGCCAACAGCTTCCCGTGCCTTGTGTCATTCATGCACAAGCTTCACCATATCCTAGACCTCATTGTCTCATGGTTTTCTTCTTTAGAGGCCTCTAATAACTTCTTTACAATGTATTCTGCTACTTCCTCCCATTCATCAGCCCTGCTACTTTTCACTGTCACTGGTTGTTCAATAGCTCAAAGAATAAACTATTAAGAAACTTGATTGCTATTGACACCTTGACACCATAGTCAAGGAATTCTTCAACATCTAAAATCTTACCACTTCTGTCTTAGCAGACAGCCTCATTTCAGACTTTATTAAGGATATTGAGCTCCGTAACCACCCTGCCCCTCAATTTCCCAAATGTTGATCATTATCCCTATCTACTCATCCTTTTATCACTTCACGGGAGCAGAAATCTTTTCTCATATCTAACTTCACCTCAGTAATAAATCCCAAAACTTTCAATTCCTGAGAAAGTTGCTCCCATTTTATCTCATCTCTCTTAGTGGCTCCTGTTTCTCTGTCTTCATTGGGTTTTTCTTCAAGCATACTTAAGTCTTCTCTCATCTTGAAAATAATTTTTGCACTCAAATCATCCTTCCAGCCTAAACTTCTCTCTTCCTGATCCTATGGAAGGACTGGCTATATTTCTTTTTTTGTATATTTTTTTAAGTTTTTATTCATTTTTGAGAGACAGAGAGAGACAGGGTGTGAGCAGGGGAGGGGCAGAGAGAGAGGGAGACACAGAATCTAAAGCAGGCTCCAGGCTCTGAGCTGTCAGCACAGAGCCCAACATGGAGCTTGAACCCATGAGCCGTGAGATCATGACCTGAGCTGAAGTCAGATACTTAACTGACTGAGCCATCCAGGTGCCCCAGGACTGGTTGTATTTCTTAAATGAGGCATTTAGACACATAGCATCGTGTTGTGGCTGAATAATTTTTTGTTTGTTTGTTTTGGGTAATTGTTCACTTTACATACCTCCCCTACCCAAACACACACATACATACATGGGCACACATACAATTGATTTCTTAGAATGTGAACTCTTTCTTAAAATGTTAGGGACATTGTCTCTGTAGACATACCCTTAAATAGCAAAGACCCAGAAATATGAATTATTTACAAGTCTTTCCTGGATAATTTCCACTGCTTCCTGAGTTCTCTGTTTCTCCCCCACTCCAAACTTCTCTCTTTTTAAATATCTGTATTTCTCTATTGTCTGGAATATAAAGTTCATCACTTTGGCGTGACACATCATCCTTTAGCATAGCATATAATCTGTTTCAAAAATGTACCCCAAATCCTCTCTCCAGTTTCAGCTTCTCTCAGAACCCTTATTTTCCCCTATGTGTTCCATGTCCTAGCTGTATCAAACTAAGCATTTACTAAAAAACAATCTGCTACCTTTTTGTCTCATTTTCATGCTTTCTACATTCTGGCCTACCTACCTGGAATATCTGTTTTCATCTCTACCTAGTAAACTTGTGTTCAGCCTTTAAGATCTTTCTCTAATATCATCTTCCTTGTGATTTTCATAGGCATTAGGTGAATAGTAACATTCTTTCTGTTCCCATGGCATTCTGTTAGCACCCTGTTGTTCTGTATCATAACACACATCATACTTTATAGTAATGACCTAAAGAATATCTGACTTAACCACCAGAATGCAAGCATATACAGTCTATCTTATTAATCACTATATCACCAGCATGGAAGTGACTGCCTATTATATAATAGATAACCTGTAAAGCCTCATTGAATGAATAGCAGAAGGAATGAATGAATTCGTTGTATTCATCTTTACATGTCTTCCACTTTATCCACTACCCACAAAATTGTTCCAGAGCAAGAGTTAGTGCTCAACAAAAAGTTGTTGAGTAGATCAACAGAGGGATAAATGAATGTGTTTATTACATTTTTCTTTGTCTAGGCTTTATCAAACCACTCCCCTTCCCATATGAAATTGTTATTAACCGTTAAAATTGATAAGACACTGACCTGTCTCAGCTTTATGGGCCCCTGACACATTCAAAAATATGCTGAATATATTTATATTTATGTAATATGTAAATATGTAAAATATATTTATAAATTTATTTTGGGGAAGTTTACTTTTTATTGTTATTATATTAGGGGCATAGAAATGGATTAATCATAATCCTTGGTTCATGAACATTATCATTATCGGTTATTAATGTCCTTTTGAATTTGATTTGTCTGATTATTTGTACATTTATTTACTGAATGGGTTTCAATGAATCCATCAAACCAACTAAGGATAGAATATTGCCAGTGACTTATATCTATCTCTGCATTACTTCTTATTCTACACCTCCCCTTCCTCACTGTGCCACAGTAACCTCTATACTGAATTTTGTTTTTATCATTCCCTTGCTTTGCTGTTTTTTGTTTCTCCTTTCTCACATATAGATGAACACTTGCTTTAGAACTATATAAAAAGTGTGTCATACTGTATATATTCTTTTGGGAATTTCTTTGTTTCCTGAGCATTACATTCCTGTTTTTCCTACAGTTATATTTTTTTCTTCTGGAATGATTAAAATCCATTGTATTATAATTATATTATTAGTTATAGGAGAGCAATGTCTCCTTTCTGAGAAGCCTGACTCCTCTTAGACATGTGATTTCCAAACACTTATTCAGTGATAAAATTAGTATATTTTTAGATTGAGACTTAAAGGTTATATCTAAACTCTAAGCACATTGCTCATTGATTTATTTTTTTAAATAAGACATAAAGTTTTAAGCATATGAGTCTGTAGCTAACTACCCAAATACATCTGGGATTACTTTATGGCTCACTAACAAGAACACAATCTCTTCTTGTCTAATTTGTACTTTCAAGAAGCATATTTTTAGCCTGCCTACTGTGCACCTGGCACTGATTATAATTTCAGGTACTCCTTTTGTTTGGTCATTTTCCTGACTTACCTTTTACCAACCAATCACATAAACGATGAACTCTACCTGTCAGTAATCTAGTGTACGGTGGCTGATATATAATTCTCATACCCAATAGAAAATGATTTTAGCATGAGACAAAAGCAGGGAAAGCAACAGCAAATCTTAATGTAGTACCATGACATTGACTCTAAAGAGGTAAAAGGCTGCACATTGTAACAGTGAAAGACACAGGCTTTAGTACCTGGCTCTGCCATTTTTTTGTCTGAGTATTCTTAAGCAAATTACTTAACCTCTCTGTACCTCAGTTTGTTCATCTATGTAAAGAGATTAACAACAGGGTTGTCACAAAGATGAAATGATTTAATATTTATGAAGTTCTCAGAAAAATGTCTGTTACATAATACAAGCCAATATAAGTATGTGATAGGTAAATAAATGATTTTACTTGTATTTCATATTTGCTTGATTCTAACTTTATCTGCATTTAGATTCCTTCTAAAAGAGTAATAATAGCAGTATGTTGGCACTCTACGAGGATTTTTTCTGTTGGAAACCATGATATCCTATCCAACAATGCAACTCTGATATAAGACTCTGCTCTTGATAATTATGGGTTGGAATTCGGTTTTGCATATATGCAAATTTCAGGTGAGGCCACTGTGTTGACCTAACTCATTCATGCAGTTATGCAATGAATATTTATCGAGCTTTTAGTTTATGCAGAGAACTGTGCAAGTGCTTCAGTGAATATAAAGATAAACCAGACATGGGACTTGACTTTGAGCTGCTTACAATCTAGTAGCACAGATGACATGAAGATGTCGTATAACAAGTGAAGGTAAATTGTTATGGGACTCGGGAGAGGGACATCTTTTACCCAGATAGAGGTACCAAGAATTCCTAAGGAGAATGCAGTTGAGGTAGATCCTGAAGGATGAGCAAAGTACGTAAAGGAAAAATGTTTCCAGTGTGAGAGCACAGGATTGTGTAATTGGGCAGCAAGTTAGCCAAGTTTGTCAATATGGGAAGTAAGAATAAATCAGGCTAAAAGGTAAACTAAGACTAGATACGAATAGCTTGTCATAATTAAGCATATATTATGCTCTAGGCACTGTGCTGACTGTTCTAAATATATTCTTGTATTTAATTCTCACAATAGCCCTGTGAATAGGTACTAATATTATCCCTTTTTTGTAGATGAAGATGCTGAAGGTCAAAGAGGTTAAGAAGATCTCTAATGTCCCCCATTAGCAAGTAGGAGATTTGGGTTTTCAGTTAGGTGACTCAGAAACTAGTCTCAGATGAAACCTATAAGACACTGCCTGAAATTAGTCTTGAATTAATTTAAGATTTTCATTTTTCATTTGTGTTATATAGCTAAGGCCCAAAAAAAGGAAAGATTTGAGTTCTAAATAAGTATTAAAATCCTTGCTATGCAAAGAGATACTATTTGGAAAAAGGTGCCAAGCCCATATAAAAGAATGTGTATCTGGGATGCTTTTATTGCCATTAACTCCTTGCACACTCTGATGGAGATTACCGTGCAGGACATTCCTATATAGGGAGTGTTCTTGGCATCAACACCTATGGAAGGAAAAAGATAAAAGAGGGATTGGGTACAAGAAATTTTTCTATAATGAAGTCACAAAAAAGTCCTCAGCTCACGCCTTAGAGTGCTTTGCCGCCAAGATGGCTTTTAGAGTTATCGCAACTTGAATTGAGGGGACCAGGAGACTTTTTACCCACTTGTTCACCAGTCATTGGATGGGATCTAGTCCTAGAAGGAGTATGACCTTGGACACAGAAAACTCTTCAGTTCAGGTATTCTCAAAGGTGGCTGACAACTGGGGACTGTCTGTTGGTAGCACTCCCTGGAAATAAGTCCTTCATTGCTAAAGAAGAATCTTCTCAAAAAAGGCTTATCACCATTTCCACCACAGGTAACAGATTAACCCCCAAATCTCAAAGACTTAACACAAGAGGAATTAATTTCTTTTTCACATGAAGTCCAATTGGCATTGGGATTCAGTGGTTGCTCTGGCCATGCCATCATTCTTGAACCTAGGGTCATTCTGTCTGTGGCTTCTCCTACCTTTCCATTCATCCAGCAGAGGGGGAGGAAAGAGTAGAGAATCAAAAAGGAGATCGCCATAAACCAAGGTTGGAAGTAACATATATCACTCTTGCCCATCTTCCAGGGGGCAGAAGTCACATGAACATACTTACCTGAAAGGGAAACTAGAAAATGTAGTTAATCTGTGTGCTCAGAAAGAAAGAGAAATGCATTTTGACACAGCTAGCCAGTCTTTGCTGAAAGGACTTTCTCAATAATACTAATTTTTCTGTCTTTTTATTGTACTATGCAATGTGTTTTCCAGATGATTCAGCATGGAACTCAGCATACATGGAATTCCTTAGTAGTAAATGGCATCTTTGAGATCAGGGAGACCTAATGACTGACCAGGACTTCAACAGAACTTAGAAAATGTGTAAGTGCATTTACGCATTTAAATGCACTTTAAATGATTAAAATGATTAAAATGATTGGTCAAAAGTGTATGTTTATTGTACTCATTTATCTCAAGTCTGTCCTTCTTCCCCAGTGCTCTCCTTCCAAAAAAATTATACTGTACAACATTTGGTCTATTTACAGTAATACTCTCTTACAAAGATAACCATACTTTTTCTTCTTTTGG
This sequence comes from Leopardus geoffroyi, assembly GCF_018350155.1. NCBI lineage: Eukaryota > Metazoa > Chordata > Mammalia > Carnivora > Felidae > Leopardus > Leopardus geoffroyi. The sequence continues at coordinate 91,085,494 of NC_059328.1, forward strand.
TTAGACTTTTTAGAGTTTGGGGCCATGAGTTAAGAGGGTATCACCATCAGTGCTTACTACTGGAAACACTACAATATACACTACTGAAAATTCTTCAGTGAGTAAAGGGCAAGTGGCAAGAACATAGTAAATACCACAATTTTATATTCATAAAATTCTAAGTTTCTAATCAACATTTATCCTAAAGCTAGCAGGAAAAGGAATACATTACTTACTTTTTGGACTTATCTCTAGCTCAGATGGGCTGGCATACAATAATATACCATGCTGGCATGCTTATTTCCTTGAGCTATACTATACAGCCACTTCTCTCCTTCACTTAAATCGCTATATTTCTAAAATAACATCCTGACACTTTTTATCCTCTATGTGTATCATTCCAGCACTTTCCTCTTCCAACTGTAGCATGAAATGTGTATTAACAAGTATGAGACATCCAGGGATTGTTTCATACGAGGGAACCAGCGCTGCAGTAAAAGCAACTTGAAAAACTCAAACTTGTTATTTCTCCTCTTTCTGCCTTGAATGAGCTTTAGGGTCAGACTCTTCAGGTCCATATGTTGCTACCTTCTAAACACTGTGTGTAGGTAGGGGCAAATCATTTTACCTTTACACTCTTCAGTCTTTTTATCTATAGAACAGGGGTAATGGAATGCTTGGATGGCTCAGTCAGTTGAGCATCCGACTCAGTTTTGGTTCAGGTCATGATCTCATGGTTCGTGAGATTGGTTCCTGAGACTGAGTCCCTGTCTGACTCTGTGCTGATAGTGGGATCCCATTTGAGATTCTCTCTCTCCCTCTCTCTCTGCCCTGACCCCACTCATTCTCTCTGTCTCTCTCAATATAAATAAATCAATATAAAAAAGAACAGAGGTAATGATAATGTGATATTGTGATTTATAATAAGAAATATATATTTGGTCTTTGTTTCAGTTTCTGGCACAGAGCTCATAAAACCATTGGAATTATCTAAGGGCCTACAGCTTCTAGGGTGTCTTTTTGTATGTTAATGAAGTGACTTTTGGAAAGCATCTAAAGATGGGTGTTGGTTGCCAGAGGACCCAGCCAAGTGATTAAAGGGCTGGAACTTTCAGTCACCCTCCTGAACTCCTGAGAGGGTAGAGGGCCTGAAGATGGAATCAATTGCCAATGGTCAATGATTTAACCAGTCATGCCTGGGTAATGAAGTCTCCTACAACCCCAGAGCTCAGAGAACTTCCAGGATGGTGAACACTTGGAGATGCAGGGAGATGTACTTGGAGAATGCACAGAAACTCTACATCCTTTCCCCATAACTTGCCCTATGCACCTCTTCCATATTGTTGTTCCTAAGTTATATTCTTTTATGGTAAACCAGTGATCTGCTAAGTAAAATGTTTCTCTGAGTTCTGTGATTTGCTCTAATAAATTAATCAAGCCCAAGGAGAGAATCTTTGGAAGCTTTGATTTATAGCCTTTAGTCAGAAGCACAGGTAATAATCTGTGGGGTCGAGTGGGGGACAAGTCTTGTAGGACTGAACCCCTAACCCTTAACCTTAACCTAATCTGATGCTATCTCTGCATAGATAGTGTCAGGAGCGAGGTGAATTGTAGAACACCAAGCTGGAGTCCAAGAATTGCTAGTTGATATGTAGGAAAAAAACAAAACAAAACAAAACAAAACAAAAAACACCTCCCGAACATTGGAATTGGTGACCAGAACATTTTGGTCTACCATCATGTAGAGCTTTTGGCGACCGTTGAGATTTAACACTCGTTATGTGCCTGCTACTGCTCCTAGTGGTTTTCTCATTTAGTTCTTGTATACCTAAACTGCATGAGGTGAAATCAGTTATCCCCCTGTCTCCTGTTTTATAGATAAGAAAAGTGACGCACAGAAATTTTAAGTAACTCTCCAAAGGTCTTACTCATACTATGGACAAGGCCAAAATCTGAGTCCAGCCAGTCTGACTCCAGAAATAACACTTTCAACCAATACACTCTATACTGAGAATTGTAGCTAATTGATTCAGGGTCACTTAAAACACCCCTGTTAGGCAAACTATCACTCTGTGTCACAGAATGGAAACCTAAGTGACATCTATAACTTACTGCCTCCAGACCTGTGCTTTTGCTTGCCTGTCTGAGTTAATATCAGCAGTGGAAAATCTACGTGTTCAAAATCCTTTGAATTCTCCAATAATGATGATGATACAAATACATACAGCTAGAAGTTTACCCGCAGGCTCAGTTTATTCTCCTAGAAATTATTCTGTATGAATCCAACAGGTAATTTTAAGATAGCTTTCTCTATTTCTTTTTAAAATTTTTATTTTTATTTTAGAAAGAGAGAAAGAACATGCAGAAGAAGAGCAGAGAGAGAGAGAGAGAGAATCTCAAGTAAGTTCCATGCTCAGCAGGGAACCCAATGCAGGGCTTGATCTCATGATTCTGGGATCATGACCTGAACCAAAATCAAGAGCCAGATGCTCAATTGATGGAGCTACCCAGGTGCCCCAAGATTGCTTTATTTAAAATATAAATAACTTAATGGAAATGATATAAATATTAACATTATAAGGATAACAAGTCAAATCAATCATGGCTTATGACATGAATAAAAAATCTCCCAAGGACTAAAGTTTTGAATGAGAGAATTTTTTTTTCCAAGTACAGTTTCAGTTTCAATGTATTCTTTCTTTGTGACTCCTAAGAAGTGAAAGATAAAGTCCAATCCTTCATTTAAAATTTTCATTTTTTAAAACATAAGGAATTGGAGGTGTCTTCTTTTTTTGTTACTAAGTAAATCTTTCTCAAAAATAACTTTTCATATTTACATAGCTCACTTCTCCAAGAAACTCAAACTAAAGCACTCATTGTAACAAATTACCCATGAAATAAAATTTGAAAATGTAACATGACAAAGTATTTAAATTTAGAATTTCATTGGTAATAAAATACCTCAAAGACTCCAAAGGACTCCTGACTTACTGCTGGTTCTGAGAAAAACTGGAATGAAGTATTGTACAACAGTGACATGGAGGAAAAAAGTTATGGTTCTACTTGTTTGTTTTTTTTTTAATTTTTTAAAATGTTTATTTATTTTTGAGAGAGAGAGAGAGAGAGAGAGACAGTGCGAGTTGGGAAGGGGCAGAGAGAGAATGGGGCAGAGAAGCAGGCTCCAGACTCTGAGCTGTCAGCACACAGCCCGATGCGGGGCTCAACCCCAGGAGATGCAAGGTCATGACCTGAGCCAAAGTCAGACGCCCAACAGACTGAACCACCCAGGCTTTCCTCTATTTGTTGTGAATACCTGTGTGCTATTTGAAACCCACTGTTCTGACCTCTAGGATTGGCACCAGGAGTTTTTAAGGGAGGATACCTAATCCTCTTGAGTGATATACAGTGGCTCACCACAAACATTAACTCCTGCTATAGATGTTGGCCACAAAGAAGTTGTTTTCCTGTTTTCAGATATCTTATAGCATTTTCATTCTTAATATTAAAATTCTTAATGCATTCTGCATTCTGTCATTGGTTGTGAGCCTATAACTTCCCTACTGGCTTCGAAATTCCTGAAGATAACTGATCACGCCTTCTTGAGCTTTGAGTCTACACCATGCTTAGTAGATACTCACCATTTCTTGAATGAAAGAGTGAATAAGTGAATAGATAGATGGATGGTCTGTGCATTCCTGAAGAGTGATAGCCCCTAGAATTCTATTCCAGTCAATTTATGCACATCTTTCTAATATACATGGAGCCAGCATATTCAGGAGCTGGGGACTCTTGAGCCAATTCCTGATAACTTATCACTAGCTACCATTTGCTGAGTAATAGTGTCAGGCAATGTTAAGATAATCATGACAACTTTTGCGAGAGAGAGAGGGAAGGAGAGAATATGTGTGTGCCTGAGGGAGGGGCAGAGGGAAAGAGAGAGAATCTCAAGCAGGCTCAATGCCTGAGCCCCATGTAGGGCTCAATCCCACATCCCTGGGATTGTGACTTGAGCCAAAATCAATAATCAAATGTTCAACAGACTGAGCTAACCAGGCACCCTGGACAATCATCACAATTTTTAATCCTCACATAAATCTTTCAAAATAAGAGTATTAGCCCTGTTTTCCTAATGGAAAATGGGCATAGAGAGATTGTGTACCTTGCTCAACACAACTAGTAAACAACAAACCATGGTCTAAATTCAAAGTTTGTGGTCTTAAGATGGCATTGTAAAGAAAGTCTCTTTTTTTTTTCTCTCAAAGTGTATTGTTAGTATTACCCAAATTTATAATTGATAGACATAATGTATGAAGATTAATGTAGTGTCAGTAAAGTACTTGCCGACAATTGGAAAGTAAGTGTTGTATCTTCAAACCATTCTTTTCTTGTTGGCAATTTTTGTTCTTTCTTTCTTTAAAAGCTTCCTTTATTTCTCAGGACTCAGGGTATTACTCACTACTCCTCCTTTCCAGAAATATATGCAAAGTTTTACTAGCCAAACAGGAAATAAAGTTCAACTTAGCAAACTGTGTTATATAAACTGCATTGATAAGCTATGGTGTATAAGCAGGCATTTAGGCCTGAGTCTGAACTGGGATTTCCTGTTCCTCCCCCTTAATTGAAAACAGAGGGAAATGGGGGGCACTTGGGTGGCTCAGTGGATTGAGCCCTACTTCGGCTCAAGTCATGATCCCATGGCTTGTGAGTTTGAGCCCCACATGGGGCTCTCTGCTGTCAGCACAGAGTCCACTTCGGATTTTCTGTCCTCCCATCTCTCTGCCCCTTCCCCACTTGTGCTTTCTCTCTCAAAAATAAATAAATCTTAAAAAAAGAGAAAAGAAAAGAAAGGAAAAGGAAAAGAAAAGAAAAAAGGAAAGAAAAGAAAAGAAAAGAAAAGAAAAGAAAAGAAAAGAAAAGAAAAGAAAAAAGAGCGAGACTCACGGGATAGACCCAGCCTGACTTACCTGCCATCGCCAACAGAGAGGCTGACATGCAGAGAGAATTAGAGGGAAGATTCTGGTGACATGTGGTTCCTTCCAGCCAACTGGAAAAGCCTGCCATTCTCAGGCTCAGATAGTGAAAGAGGTCTTGTAGAATCCATTTCCTGCCTTTAGGTACAGTGATTCCTCCCACAAGTAAATATTAGTCAAGGAAGTTCTTAACTCTTAGATCATAAGGAATCAGATAAGTCACCCCTCTCCACTGTGGAGAGGAAAAAGTAGAGGCCGTAGGGTTCTGGCTTCAATTCTCTCCCTGTGGTCATAGCAATGAGGGGGAAAAAATGAGAAACTCCCTTCCCACCCCACCCACGATGTAGCCTATAATACTGATATATAATCTGTTTTACATGCAGATCTCATTCAGATGTCACCTGCTCTGTGAGGCCTTTCCTGAGCACAAAATCTAAGCCAGTTCTCACTCCAGATTGCTATCACACTGCCCTATCTTATTTCCTTCATAGCATTTATTACTAATAAAATTATTTTATTTTTTCTCTAGCCTACTGTCTGATTTTTACCATTAAAACGTAACCTCCACAAGAGTAAGAGGTTTTTTCTTCAGGGACTTAATCAGTGTCTGGCACCTAATGAGTATTCAGTAATTCATTTTTAAATGACAAATGCAGTCTTACTCATATGTATATACATCTGAGCTTATCACTGAGATTGTCATTTTATGGGTAAGAGTCACATCTTATACTTCTTTTAACGTACCCATAAAATTTGCCACTTGATGAGAAGTTAATAAACATTTGCTCTTGTTGATACATTTGTTCAGGTTTTTCTAACGACTTCTTCCTTGAGCACTTTTTCCATTTTTGAGTCTTTTTCCATTAACTACTAACCACTTTTCTCAATAAGAGACATGTCTGATAATTTTCACTCAAACTGACAAGTGTGCAGTTAAATAATAAATTACTGGTAATAAATGGTTTTTACCAGGCCACACAAGTCTTCTGGGAAGAGGGACACTAATGAGCTTCTCTTCAGAGAATAAATAGTATTTCATGACTCAGCCTCACCTGTTATTATGAGATCATAGCCCTATGAAATATCTCCTCCAACAAATAAAATTGACTGTAGAATGATAGAATCTAGGTGAGTTTTTTTTTAATTAATAACGTTTATTTTTAGAGCAGTTTTAGACTTATAGAAAAATTGGGCAGAGTTCAGAGTTTCCATACATCTCCCAGCCCATCCTGCTGTACAGTTTGTCCTGTTACTAACCTCACACTGGTGTGTGGCGTTTGTGACAATCGATGAGCCAATGTTGATATAGCTGTTATTAACCAAAGCCCGTAGTTTGCACTAAGGTGCACTCTCTGTGCTGTATTGTTCTGTGGCTTTCAGAAAACTGCATATCATATGTCCACTATTACAGTATCATATGGAATAGTGTCACTGCCCTAAAAATTCCCTGTGTTCCACTTATTCATCCCTTCCTCTTAGATACAATTAGGTTTTAAGTAATACTTATTCATAAACATCTATTGTCAGCTGCCATTGGTGGCTTTTTTTTTATTCTCCTGTTTCATCTTCTCTCAGGCAGGTCTGTGGTCACAAGCTGCCTCACTTCACAAAGATCTAGTGCCAACACGTGGCACAGTCCTGCAGATCCGAACTATAGCCCGCTGCCCGCAGAGCTCAGCAAAGTCTCCCTAATCTTTGGGAAAGAAAAGTCACCGAGTTTCCTGCCTCTGCCCTTTTCTTGTGCTGTATTTGGTCACATGTGGACAAAAGTGGTTGTCTTATCCCCCAAGGTCTTAATGAATCTTTAGGAAAATCACTTTTGCAAGTGTTACTCCGCACAGTTTCTCTCCTTACTACTGAAAGGTAGGTTCCGTGGGAAAGCTGGCCCGTCAATGATTCTTGAGGCCTGGGCTTACTGAGTGGCAATGGGTTTGGTGCTGTGACCCAGAGCTCAGCAAAGGTTTTCTATAAAGGGCCAGATAGTAATTACATCAGGCTTTGCAAACTTCGTATAGCTGATGTCACATATTCTTTGCTTTTGTTTTGTTTTTTTCCTACAAAACCAAAAAATGTACAGACATTCTTAGTTTGAGGGTCATATAAAAATGGACCATGAGCCAGCTTTGGCCTATAGTTTATTAAACCCTGCTCTAGAGTCAGACCAACCTGGGTTTGGTTCTGTCTCCGCCACCCACTAAATATAGAACAGACAGGTTTGATCTCCCTAAATTTCCCCATTTCTGAAAGATGGATATTAGTTACTACCTTAATAGGGCAAAATGGAGATTAAGCAAGATAATGCTTACAAAGAAGTTCTTAGTACCATGTCTGACATTTGGTAAGTACTCAATAAATGTTACTTATCGATATTATGACTTGTCAGACGGACATCTCCCTGACCGCTGGGTCTTTATTACTGACCAACTCTGACTGACTTCATATGCCTTTAGGATAAATTCTCTTCCAGGACTTTCCTTGTTCCCTTATGCAAATTGAATCTTTATGGACCTTCCCATCCATCTGCCAGATATGTCCAGATGTGTTTACTTCCACTACGGAATGTGCTTAGACCTAGGCTAAGACTCCTCCTACAAGAATGAAAGTAGATAGAAATAGATAAGATGGATATCACCAATTAATACGTGTGTGGCAAATTATCCAATAATGAACAGGCTGGTTGAGTTCTGAATGCCCCAATGACATCCGAATGAACCAATTAGCATAAAAGTCAAGGTGAGTTATAGCTAAATCTCATTACGTAATTTCTTGCTGAATTTAGGTACTACCCCAATCAGTTTCCAGTGATAAAAAGGCACATTTTTCTCTTGGCACAAACTGCAGTTTTTCAATTCAATGAATATTTATTGGACATCTATTTTGTGAAAAGCATTGATCCAGGCTTTACAGAGGAAACAGAGAGGAACAAGACGCAGCTCTACCTGTAAGGGAGGAAGAAAAAAGAAGGTGGGTCCCCAGTCGTGATAAAAGGTGTTGTAGAAAAAAAAATGAGGTGTAGGAGCACACAGTCAGGAGTTTGCAAAGCTACTCTGAGCAATGACAAGTGGTTCTAAGAAGGTTTTTTGGCTGTATCTTCAAAGACGGATAGGATTTCAACAGGATGAAATCAAATCATAAGAATGGATTGAGCTACATAACAGCAAGAAGTACAGTTGACCGAAGCCCAGGGATCAGGATGGAGAGTAGTTAAGTGCTGAGGCTGGAACTGGGGCAACCTGAAAGTACGTGCGTGTTCTTTCAGTCCTAAATTCTCACCCTGCACACGATGAAACTGAATCGCAGAGAGATTAAGCGCATTTCCCATGTTGCGCCGCTAATGGCTGAGCCGAGAGGTCCCTCAGCCACCCAGCTTTCCAGGCCGGTTCACTTTTCATGACCTAATAGTTGGGGACAGATAATGGATGAAATTGAATACCACACAGCTTCTTGGATTTCCTCTGTTAGAAGTGATTTGACACTGGAAATCTCTGAGCAGCAGGGTGCCATGGTCAGGGATGTAAACCTCTGATTTAAGCAGCCCCGCTAAAGGGAACCAGAAGAAGAAAGAGGCTGGGGGCAGGGAGAAAGGCCAAACATTGCTGGGCTTGCTGGGGGCCTGAACCAGGGTAGTGGTCCTGGGAAAGCCTTGGATGGGCCAGATAGCAGAGTCACCATTGGAAGAAAGCCAAAACAACCGGAAGAAGGAAAAGCAGAACAGGGAAATGGGAGAGGAGAAAATGTCACACCGGCTGTGTCCCTGTGGACAAATTGGGTGACCTCTGAATGCCTCCTGTGTGTGAAGTAAGAAAGAGAAATTGCTTCTGCCCTTCTTCTCTGCATTATCTTATCGCTGCAGACCTAATACATTACCCTATTGTAAATAGAGGAGACAGAGTAGAGTAGAGAGAACTCTGGGCTCCATCCCAGACCTGCTGCCGACTCTGCACAGCCTCTAGCCAGTCACTTCTCAGTGCTCTCATTGTCCCATCCTATAATGGGAGGCATTGCTGGACGATGCCCCTCCCAGCTCCCATGTTAGTGGCTCTATGCATTCTCAGCTGTGTGAAAAAAACCCAGAGGACAAGGCCTGCCAGGTAGCCATGAAACTTGGAAGCATGTTGTATACATCTGCTTGGAAGAAAATGGGCACACACATCTTTGGAGCTGGAGGGGCACAGGCTGGAAGAAGAAGTTGCTCTTCTGTCTGAGCTCAAGGAGAATCCTGCTTGGTTGTTCATCATCCTCCCTGAACACTGAAGGTAAACACATGGCCTGACGAGGTAGCAGAAGAAGCTCCAGAAAGATGTAACTTAGCAGCTTGCCTGTATGCAGCAAAGGCCAGAAATAGCACATCCCATGTAGGAGGCTACCTGGCGCATGCCCTTCTTGACAGTTCGCTCAGCAAGTCTCTGATGTGTCACCTGCCATGGCAGGTAGTCAATCAGGGAGTTGTCCTCCGAGCTCAGGAAAAGGGTGTCTGTGAGCATGCCTCCTTGAAGATCAGGCTTTCTGAGTATTGGGAAAGACCTTTACTTTTCATTCTGCTATCCATAGCTTGGTGTCAGGACCCTGTAACTAACTAATCAATGCTCACACCCAGCTCCCGTGGTCGCCTGTATTCACTGTGCCGAGTCACCAACCAGAGCTCCAAACACACATTGTTCTAAGGATTTTTCTGCCTCTGCGCCAATGCAAGTGCCCTATGGCACAATATGACGGATATATCGTTCAGTATCAAATAATCAATTATGCAGAATGCTTCATTAACAATAACTACTAGAGTCAATAGCCAGGGTCATTGAAATGTGGCTCATCTGTGCTTGAATTCACTGACCCCTCCCACTCTCCTTGTCAACAGATATCAAGGAACAGATTCATCAGGAATAATGGCCAGATGTTTGCTTGTTAATGATGGTTCCATAATCAGAAATGTGATGACCACGGGACACTTAATCTTGTCAATTTTTGTGACAGAAAACATGCTTAATTTATCATCAGCTTTGAAGAAAACAGAGCTTTTGTTCATCCAAGCCAAACCAGAAAACAAAAGGACTAGAACTCAGTCTTATTTGCACTATAAGCCCAGAACAAGTTTTGCATCGCTTGGTCAAACTGTTTCTGCTTCTTGAAAATCCCATCAAATTGGCACTGGGGACTTGAACGAGCAGCTCCCAGACCCTACTCCAAGTGTTGAGTTGAGCTGAGCTGAGTGTTGTGCTAAAATGAGCTGTTAATGGGATCAATGCCACATTCTTCAATGTGGCCTGAGGTCTTCAGGCCTTGCAGGTCTTGCCTGCACAGCAGAGAAACCCCTCACCAGCTTCTGCCACTCAGTGCTCAGGATCACTCCTGCATTGCATCATGGCCCCCACCCTCTTCTCTGGCAGCCTAAACGTGTTCCTCTCAAGGTGCGTGCGTGCATGCATGAGCGTGTGTGTGTTCCCTCACAGCTAACCCTAACCACAGTGCACTTCTCTTCTCCAAATATGAATGTCCGTATCTTCTACACTGCACACCGTTGTGTTACATGCAGTGTCATCTGGTTGTTTCATGGCCCACCTCCCCAGCTGAATCAGGCAAGGCCTGCGTGAAGGCTGTCTCATAAATTCCATAGTTGATGAACTGGGTGAAGATGGAAAAAATCCTCACAGAGGCCACGAGAAATCCAGAAAAGGACTTGGAATCGGAAGTCCAGAGCCAACTTTGAAATTACTACTCATACGTCTACCAGTTGCATAACTGTGGGCAAATTATTTAACCTCTTTGAGCCCCGGGTTCTTTGTGTATGAAAGGAAGTTCTTGCAAGGACCAAGAAAAATAATGTACATGAGAAGCCTGGCACAGAGCAAAGACTCAATAAAAGTCTGTTCCCACTTCCTTTTTTTTTTTTTAACGTTTATTTATTTTTGAGACAGAGAATGACAGAGCATGAACAGGGGAGGGTCAGAGAGAGGGAGACACAGAATCTGAAACAGGCTCCAGGCTCTGAGCTGTCAGCACAGAGTCCAACAAAGGGCTCAAACTCACGAACTGTGAGGTCATGACCTGAGCTGAAGTCGTATGGTTAACCGACTGAGCCACCCAGGCGCCCCCCCACTTCCTTTTTGAATGATCCAGTGAAAAGACCAGAATCTAGAATCTCAATCTCTCTCCGTCTGTCTCTAATTGATACGCACATACACATTTCACATGCACACATACACACTCTCAGCCTCACACAAACATAATGCCCAGAAGTTGATACCTGTGTAAAAAGTATGCACAGGAAAAGAAACATCAGCATTGAAACCAACAACAATGTACAGAGTATACACCTGACCTAATAAAATATCTTGTTTTAATATCATCTCAATCTTCTCAGGGTAAAAGTTACACAAATACACAAAAGTCTTAGAGCCATGCTGTCTTAGTCTGTTCGGGATACTGTAACAAAACACCATAGGCTGAGTGGTTTGAACAACAAACATTTTTTCTCCCAGTTCTGGAGGCTGGAAGTTCAAGATCAGAGTTCCAGCATATTGGGTTCTGCTGAGAGCCCCCTCCCTGGCTTATAGACAGCTACCTTCTTGCAGGATCCTCACATGGCCAAGAGAGAGATTTGTGTCCCCTCCCCTTTTTATAAAGACATTAAGCTCATCATGAGGGCCCCACTCACATGACCTAATCTAACCCCAATTCCCTCCCAAACGACTCACCTCCAAATACCATCATATTGGGGATTAGTTCTTCAACATATGGATTTGGGGGGACACATTCAATCCACAGCAAATGCCATATAAGTATTTCTCATAAATCCATAAAATATAGCCATGCCATCATGTTTCATGACACTGAAAGTGTTATATACTTATTTTTACCAGTAAGCCATCATTTTATTGGCTTATTATTTATGAACATTATGAATATTTTATCATTGATAATTTAAAGCAGAAATTATTTCTCCAACCCTTAATTTATAAATTAACACAGAGAGTTTTCTTTGTAAAGTCAAACAAATTAAGAGGTTGCTCTGATTTAGTTTTTAACTGAATTTGTATTTCAAAAATGATAGAGGCACAATAGACGAATAGAACAAAAACAGATTGAAAGAGATAATGCAGCTCCTTATTTCCCCATTACCTTGGGTAATGATGTCAAAATACCTCAAAATGCTACAGTCACCATTAGGACAGCTGGAATGAAGCAGCAGAAAAATGGTATTTTACTCCATATTTATTTACCCTTGAGTAGGAGGTTACAGCAATGTTGACAATCCCAGTGTTCTCCATCTTCTGGAATTGAGAAATCTCTTTTACTGTTCCCATTCCACTAACCCAGCAAGCCACTGAGAAAGACTCCTCTTCCCTTAACCACATTTCAGTGTCTGGTGTCTATTTCTTTTTTTCTTTTTAATTTTTTTTAACGTTTATTCATTTTTGAGAGATGAAGAGAGACAGAATATGAATGGGGGAGGGACAGAGAGAGGGAGACACAGAATCCGAAGCAGGCTCCAGGCTCCGAGATGTCAGCACAGAGCCCAACATGGGGCTCAAACCCATGGACCATGAGATCATGACCTGAACTGAAGTCAGATGCTTATCTGACTGAGCCACCTAGGCACCCCTGGCTGGCATCTATTTCATGGTCTAGTTTTATTATCCATCTTTTATTGTCTCACTTATGAGAGCTATCATGGAGGTAAATGCCCATGATGAAGACCTATATGCTGTGAGAGAGAAAGGGGGCAGAGAAAGAGGATAAGAAGGAGGAAGACAGAGACATCTCTAAATACCAAAAAATATCTGTATGTATAAAATCCAGCAAAAACACCAGAAGTGCAGTAGGGTGTACATGAAAGGAAAGAGCTTTTGCACTGGAAATCTATATATTTGGCACCTTATTACAAAATGTTATTAGGAAATATTTGCTTATGCTTTCCCAAATTTAAATTGGCAATGTTCGTATCAAATGACATTAATCTATTCATATAATAAAACAGCAAATCCTTACTGGCCATCAACAAACCTCATCAACAGCGATATTATTAAGTGAATACACTAGCTCATCAGGAATTGACACGTACATCTATCCACTTGCTTAAGACATCAATGGGTCTGCCTCTCTTTCACCCCCATCACCCCAATGCACCACCAACTCCTCTTTCTCCAATTTGCAAACACATCTCTAATCCAATCCATGTCCCTTGTCTACACTCTCACCACCCTCTCTGTTGCTTTTTACCGTCTACAGTGAAGGTCTACCTTCTCTCTGTACATCCATTCTTTCCCTGCCCTATCCATTCTCAAACAGTAGCCAGAATGATCTCTTTAAAATACAAGTCTAATTTTGTCGCTTGCTAGGCTTAAATCCCTTTAACTGCTTCATGGTATTTTTTATAAAAAATGTCAAAATGTCAACAAAAGCCTAGAAGTGTCTGCATGACCTGGCCATTACTTGCCTCTGCAACTTCCTATCTTCTCTCCTCCTCCCCCTCTCTTACAGGACTTCTTCTCACTGACCTACTCTGTGTCCCTCAAATAGGCCAAATTCATTACTGCATCAGCCCTTTGGTACACACTGTTCTCTCTATTTGAAGCACACGCCACCAGTTCCAACCTCTTTTATCTGGCTAACTCCTACTGATCCTTCAAGTTTTTCTTTGAATGTTACCTTCTCAGGGAGATCTTTCCTGACACTGGAGCCTAGTTTAGGGTCCCTATTATATTTTCTCATGGCATTAGTTATATTTTCTTTGAGTCACTTAGTATAATTGTATAGAGCTATTTGTGTGATTATTGATATAATGCCTGTCTCCACCACTGTACCCTAAGCACCATGATAGTGGACACTGGCTCTTTTGTTTGCCATTTTGCATCTCCAAGCCTCAACGGCATCTATATATAGTAGCTGTGCTTTGTGGAATTAATCCATTAGTAAATTCCATTTACTTCTCCATAATCAAGCAGCTGCATTTCCACATTTCTGTGCTAATCAATGGCTGTCATATTTTAGCCACTTATTATGTGCCAGGCACTGTGCTAAGCATGTCACATACCTTATCTTTTTATTATTATTATTATTATTATTATTATTATTATTATTATAGTTGACACATGGTGTTACTCTAGTTTCAGGTATACAACATAGTGATTTCAGGTATACAACATTCCATACATTATGCTAGGCTCACCACACACACCTTATCTTTATGGCAACTATATAATGCAATGCAGTTATCATCCCCATTTTATAAATAGGAACCTGAATCACTCAAGGTCACAGATTCATAAAACTGAGATTCAAAGCAAAGCGTTTCAGGTTCCCCTGGCCCATATTCTTAAACAATCCTCTATTCTGTTCCCTCACCAGAGGAGGTCAGTTACACTTTGTGGGGTGGGGAGAGGCATCAGGAAGCATGTGTTTTGTTAGAAGTGGGTCTATCCATTGTTACTGTTTCACGCTGACCCAAGTATATAGTTTTCCTCTGCATTTGTAATTTCCATTGACAGTTGCCCCTGCCATGCCATGCTGAAAGGGGAAAATGTGTTTTCAGTTTCTGCGGGACATTAAGCCACAGACAGGAATAAATTGCAGCATGCCTCTTCCATCTCTTCCAGCTGCTTCAGCTTGTTTTGTTTGTTTTAAATATGAACATGTAAGATTTCTCCTTTGCTGCCCTCTACACTGGCTTCCCTGCTTGGCATTCTTGCTGGTCCAAGATTGTGAATGACAGAAACAGCAGTGTGTGTGTGTGTGTGTGTGTGTGTGTGTGTGTGTTGCAGGATTCACACCAGGATAAAAGAAATAGGAGTATTTACAAGGAAAATTTAATATATCCTAGGTTGGCTTTAGTCCAAATGGTGAATGATGTGGTTTAATTACTTTTTTTAAAGGGTGACCAACTCCCCCACCCTAGAATTATCCCAGCCTGTGACCTTATCCGTTAAAAATCCTGGAAAGATGGGGCGCCTGGGTGGCTCAGTCCGTTAAGCATCCAACTTCGGCTCAGGTCATGATCTCACTCTTCGTGGGTTCAAGCCCTGCGTCAGGCTCTGTGCTGACAGTCCAGAGCCTGGAGCCTGCTTTGGATTCTGTGTCTCGCTTGCTCTCTGCCCCTCTCCCATTTGCACTCTGTCTCTCTCTGTCTCTCTTTCTCAAAATAATAAATAAGCATTAAAAAAATTTTTTTTAATCCTGGAAAGAGCCAATTCCTCCATCTTATAAATACCCCTTCTGCCTTTGGCCCTCCAAGACAGTTCCCTTGGTGACAAGTCTGTTCTCTGGATGATAACTGATGGATTCCTTCCTGATGTCACTGAGACGATGACTTTAATCTGAAGAAAGGCTCCAGTTCCTTCGGAGGCATTAAAAACAGGATGTAATCATGGCTCTCTGGAGAATGAAAAATGGAACTTTCCTGTTAGCAAGGAAAAGCCCCATTCTATACTAAAACTTCAGGAAAATGCCAGTAGAGTTGCTTTGGAGAAACATTTCCATGCTCTTGTCCATTCTGGCTAGTTCTGCCCAGCATCTGGACTCTGAGCAAGGAGGAGTGAAATGTCTGCATTACACAGAAATGTCACTCTGAGTACAATTTACTTAGCTTCCTCTCATCACTGAAGTGACAGTATTTCACAGTCCTAGAGAGATCCTCAAGACAGCACATCCTGTTAAGCCAATTTATGGAAGAGAGCCTTATTTTTTTTCTATTAATCTATTTTTGTGGGAGGCTTCAACTGCAGTCAATAATACTCTTTGGTGCTTATTGTTTATTTATAAAAATGTTTATTCTCCATGTACTTTTTTTTTCTGCCTATTAAATATCAGGTGTGTTTCAAGGGGAAAAATAAAGCAATTAAAAACTTTGAAGCTAGCCAAAATCATTTTTACAATACAATTATTTTTATCTGATTTCCTGCAGATGATAAAATAGCCTAGTCCACAGGGGCGGGAAAGCAAAATTGATGTCCATCTAAGACGGCTTAATGTTTTTGTTTTTTTTTACAGAAAATATTAGGAGGGAAACAAAATATCCTAGTGCTAAATGTCCATTTTGGCCCTTGTTCTGAGAATCCTGTATTATTTTTAGAGTGTTTTAGGTAGGAACGCACCTGGTACATATGTTAGGTTTCTAAATTAATTCTTTCAGATCGCAGTTGAAGTTTTATTTTCACAGCCTGTTTTAGATGCCTTTATATAACTTCACTTCAATCATTGGTGCCATTAAAAACAGGATTTTGAGAGTTCATGGGTGACATATTAAAATGCTAAATTCTCACTATTACAAAATGGATAATCTTAAAGTCACAGATGAATGTATCTATTGGCTACCTGATAGAGGTTATTTTTTTTTAATTTTTTAAAGTTTATTTTTGAGAGACGGAGACAGAGAACACACCAATGATGGAGGGGCAGAGAGACAGATTGAGAGAGAGAGAGAGAGAAAGAGGGAGAGAGAGAATCCCAAGCAGGCTCTGCACTGTCAGCGCAGAGCCCGACTCAGGGCTCATACCCACAAACCGTGAGATCATGACCTGGACCAAAATCAAGAGTCGAATGTTTAACCAACTGAGCCACCCAGGCACCCCCTTGATAGAGATTTTAATACTCCCATCCCATTGCGTTCCAACATTGTTGACTCTTCCAGTTCCTTTTAAAACTCTGCAATAAGTAATCACCTGCCAACCTTCTTTTAATGTCTTCTAAATGAATGTTCCAGGGGGACAAGGAAATATGGAGGCATTGCCCCATGAGTGGCAAGGGAAGTAGAATTGTGAATCCAGAAGTGAAAAAGAGAAGAATCTAAATTCTAACCCAAATTCTGTTTCTCATTTCTTTATCTATTTTACTCTTAGCTCTCATGTTGGCTTTTCTCAGATTATGCCATGATGTCCATACTATTTTTCTTTCTACCTTATTACTACCCAGAATATCAGTGCTAATATAGTACTTTGACTCTCTAATTGTGAAGACAATGAGTTAGAAGGAGCATCTTGGTAATTCCATATGATGAAGAGATAGTATGTTTTATCTCAATTTTCATTTCTATTGCTATTTCCCCAAGTCACAACAGTTATTAATAGACAAGAATAGTAAAGGTGACCTAAGCAAGCACTTCAGAGGCAGGCATTCTTTACCATTTTTGCTTACCATTACTAGGCATACAATAAGTATTTTAATAAAAACTTTATGAATGAATATATAATGGGTGAAGGGAGGGAGAATGTGATTTGAAACTCTAACTACCCTACAGAAGCTTCTGCCTCCCAAGAGAGCAGCATAAATTCTCTCTGGAACATAGCAAAACACATTGATGAGCCATTTGGTTGTGGGAGAAAAAAAAAGCTCAGAAGATAGAGGGGAGAAATGAGAACTAAATTATTTTTCTCTGCATAATTAGGTACAAGTTTGGGTGTTTCCAGGAGGATTGGGAAAGTGGAGAGAGGAAGCAAGAAGTTTGCAGAAAGGAACTGAGAAGCTAAACTTCTCAGAATGAAAACCAAGCTCTCTATGGAATAGCCATTAAGAAGAGTTCAAGGACTTTTGAGAATATGGTAAAATCTCAATTTTAAATTGTTTGTATATGGGTTGCAATGTAATCCACGGCCCACAGACCTCAGGAAATGATGGCTAATCACATACTCTTGGGTCACTGATACCTGGCACAAGAAGGGTCAAACTGTTACCCAGTTGTGGGGAGCCATTGGAAAACAGTTGCAACATATTTGCTGTGATGAGGTAATCCACAACTAAATGAATCCAATGGTAGCAGAAACCCAAAGCCAAGAGACCAAAGAAAGCCAAGAGACCAGATATTGATAACACAAGTAGTCTATAAACAATAAGCATGAGAAGTAAGCCTATACTATGCAACATTTTGTTGACTGTATCTAATTGTGAGGGTTTTGGTGGTTGTTCACAGTTCTTTTGTTTGGTGGGTTTCAAATATATCTTGAATTGCATAAAAATAGCACTATGATTTCATTTAATGCTCACAAGAAGTGTATATAGTAGGTATCTGTATCTCCACTTTACCAATGAGAAAATTTAGGTTCAAAAGTTAAGTAACTTGTTCAAGAGTCACATAGATAATAAGAGACAGAGTCAGGGATTGAATTCATGCTTACCTGACTGCAAGGCCTATGGGTATCCTGTTTTTGTTTTTGTTTTTTGTTTTTTGTTTTTTGTTTTTTAATTAGCTCAAAAGAGAGGAAGTATGTAATTTTAGAAAGAAAAACAATGAAGTCTCCCCCACCCTCCACCGGAATCAATCTCTAAGGCTGAGAAGAAGTTGGTCAGTGAGAGGCCTTTGTATAGACCTGTCTTATGGAGAAAACTATGAGTCTCCCTGGGCTCAAAGAAAGAGAACTTTGAGTCTTTCCTATAATATATAGGATACCCAAAACTAGTTGGGGTAACCCTAATAATTCAGGATGAGAAGGAAGTTAGCAATGTGGTTAAGATCACCTTGAGGCACACAGTGAAAGTCTGGGTTCAGAAGTCACTGCGATATATACTTCTCTCTGCCTGTTTCCTTGTCTGAAAAATGATGAGGAAAATCCCACAGGGCTTGTGTGGATTAAATGAGGTAAAGCAGCTAGGTTAGTTGGCATATTCACACCAAATAAAGCTAGTGATGAAGACTATAATATACAACATCACTACTCCATCTGACATAAAAAAAAAAAAAAAGTGTCCTGGATCTTCGTGTTTGGATTTTTCTTTAATTAAAATTCCTCCTGATGTGTTGGATCGGGAGTTTTTATAAGGGGGTAACAAAAGTCTTTCCAGTAAGACCTTAATCTCAGTATTTTTGGTGAAGACTAAAGGCAAGAAGATCTAATATAGACAAACTGAGTCCCTCACCATGTGTAAATAATGACAGCCAAAGGCCCAGGTTACTACTGGCTATTCTAATTACATTTATTGGTTTAAATTGTACAGCAGTTTGAAGAACAATGTACTCTAAATATTGTAGCCCCCAAAGGACCAACGATATAAGAAGAAATATTTCCTGAGTGAGTAGTCCTGCTTTTGAGAATTCTTTGCTAACCTAGGAAAATCACAGCAAAATTCAAGCTAGTTAATATAAGTACGTGAAAATCCCTATATAGGTCAGTAAGAAGATGAGAAAAATGACACCTATTCCCTATCTCAGTGACAAAAACACCTTAAAAAAAAAAAAAAACAAGCAGACACACTGCTGGCTTATAGGTGTGTTTAACTAATTGGAAAAACACTGAATTTTGAACAGATCCCTCTGTCTGCCAAAGGCCACGTTTTGCCACCCAGGAATACAGCTGCTAATGTGAGTTCAAGCAATGTGAGTTCAAGTTCAATCAATGCCTTGCAGAAGAGACACAGAACATGGGGTCAATGTGGTCCGTCTCTGACTGATGGACTCCAGTGTAGCCATCACATCCCCAAAGGGTTAACCACAGTGACATGCTAAAGGGGAAACAAGTTCCTAGGAAATAACCAATTTTCACTGCTGTATGGTACTTCTAAAACGTTGCTACGGTAATAAAATTAGGATGTCACTTTATTATTGCAGTTAAAGTAATTTTATTTACTTTTTCAGTCAAAACATACACATAGGGCAGTGAGAGCAATCAGCTGCTGTACTTGTTAGCTCGCTGATTAAATATGTTGTCACCTAACACTGAACTAATTAAGGAAATTGAAGCTGTCTGTGCATTAGCCAACATGGTGTTAACATTGTTAACTGAGGTTTTTGAGCTGCCTCCTCTTTTCTCTGCTATCGTTTTTAAAATATATATTCAGAACATTCACATCCTAAAGCCGCAGAATAAACATGGAAAATTCTCCAGAACAGATCACATACTGGGCCACAAATCATCCCTCCACAAGTACAAAAGGATCGAGATCATACCATGCATATTTTTGGACCACAACGGTGAAACTTGAAATCAACCCAAGAAAAACTTTGGGAAGACCGTGACTTCTTGGAGATTAAAGAACATCCCACTTTTCTTTTCTGTTAGCAATTTCACCCAGAGTTACCAAAACCTGTTAGAGTGATCTTTGAATCTTTGGGGTGTATTATTTATAATAGCTATTCACCTCTCTTGCCGTTTGATTGTGGAAGAAGCTCCAGATAAGAAGCACTAGAGAACTATAGAAGCCAGAAATCTAAAATTAATTTGTATAAGTTATAACTGTTTTTCCCTACAGAATGCCTCTATTTGTGAGTGGATCTCTGAATTTCAATAGAAGTAAGCCTATGAATGGGCTTAAGGAAGGGCATTAAGCAGCTGACACTATGGAATCAACCTGAGTCTTGAAAATTCTGGGACTCCACTCCCCGACTTCTCCTTTCAGCTGCCTGACAGTATCCTTGTCAATGGTATTGCCTCTGTCCATATCCTTATTTTCAATAACCCCCAACCCAACCATCCCAATACCCAAAAGTTGATTTATCTATTTCCAAGAGCAGAAAGATATCAGTGGGTTGTTTTTCCCAAAATGCTAGCTTTGAAATATTTATTCCTTGCTTTGCTTATTCCTTATGCTAGTGGCAAAGTAACTTCAGGGCTTCAGGGATCCAAAAGGGAAAACTCTTGAAGTGCTTCAAAGGAAAGGGAGGAAAGAAAGAAAGATCTAGAACAAAAGTTGAACTACTGTGCTGTATCAAACCTGCTTCACCAAGGTTACTTTCCCAAATAAGAAAATATCAGTACTTTGTATTTGTATGATGCTTTTAACTTTTTCAAAGCACTTTTACCTATATTATCCTGTGGAAACCAGGAGCTGACTTTTATAAATGGAAAGGACATACATTAAGCGATCCTAGGGTGCTTCTAGAAGTTCCAAGTCAAAAAAAAAAAAAAAAAAACTATCAGGTTTAATTAAAGGAAAAGTGCCCAGAGGAGAATCAAACCAGTATTAATCAAGCAGCATGCAGGTTATCAACAGAAGACAAAGGCTGTCCATTTAAATGGCTGAGAATTCAACAGTGTAAGTAATGTAATAGCAATTCTAAGCAGGACTAAATGTACAGGGATCAGCTGGAACCACTTTTAGCCAAGATTGATTGATTCAGTTTTCACAACAGCAGCCAGCCAAACAAGTAAACAAAGGTTTTTCAACTCCAACTGGTTATATTGACTTTAAAGTCATTGTCTGTATCTTACCAGATTTTGAAAGCTATGAGCCCAGGAGATAGACAATCTGGGACCACATTGGGTGTGGGGGATTTTAAAACACACACACACACAAAAATAGGCTACATACACAGCATAAAATAGTAAGTGGAAAATAAAATTAGTACAGATAGTGAGCAAACCACCTATTAGGTTCATTTTTTTAAGCATTGCAAGTGTATGATTTAGAAAAGAAATAGCTTAAGTCATTGGACAAGGTTTTCCTATAAGATCCCTTGCAGCATTAATAGATTATGATTCAGTAAAGAACACCTTGAAAACATGGTTTATCGGCATGTTTATCACCATCTAGAGTAGCATGTAGTTGTTTACTTTGTCAATTATTAACAGAAAATAGAATGACCAGTGAAAGAAAGAAAGAAAAGAAAAGAAAAGAAAAGAAAAGAAAAGAAAAGAAAAAAGAAAAGAAAAGAAATGAGGGAGGGAGAAAGGAAGGAAAGGAGGAAGGAAGAAAAGAAAGAAAGAAAGAAAGAAAGAAAGAAAGAAAGAAAGAAAGAAAGAAAGAAAAGAAAGAAAGAAAGAAAGAAACTTCCGAGGGGCCATCAAATCCACTTCTACACTTTGTTTGGATATAAACTCTCAGAATTTTCCATGAGCTTACAGACACAGTCCCAATACACTCTGGTGGCTAGCCCTTGTTAGCTGCCAACTTAATCCATCAACTGCTTTAACTGGAAGCCCTGGAGAGCTGAGGCAGCCAAAGGTATTGGACTCTCCCAGCACAGCTGAGGAGACATCCCCTCAATAGCTATGGAGACATGGCCCAGGATTGCTTTTTCACTAAAAGGATGTAATTGCTAATGTAGTTATTGACTTGATGGATCTCTCCCAGCTTAGCTTATTTCATTAGGGCTGTTTCCTCAGCCATTTTAGGATGAAATTTCCTACGTATCTTACTACAAAGAAGATGTCTGTCTTCCTTTTCTCCATTTTTTCAACATGTCATTACAATTGATTCATGTTTTTTAATGGCTCACGATGTACTCAATGTGATGTAATACATGGTTGTAATCCCTTAGCAGTTTATATTCTAAATGTGCCTTCCTGGTGAATTAAAAACAACCAACCAAACAAACAGAAAACAAAAAAACAAACAAACAAACACCCAGCCTCCATATTAGAGATCTGTAAGATGCCTGCAAAAAGGTTTACTGCTTTCATGAGTCAGTTATTTCAGGCCACTTATGGTTCATTGATCCTCTTAAACAGTTGCTTGGTCATTTCCTTCTTCATCAAAATATAGACGTCACCAAAGAAACAATTGTGGTCAAAAGCTTTGGATTTTCCTTGTGTAGGGCATGAGTTTTTGAAGTCATTTCTCAGTTGCAGATTAGAAGACCGAACTCCTTATTCCTCATTTGTTAGCCAAAGAAAGATCCCAGTGATAAGAGTCCAAAAGCAGCTCATAAATCCAAGTCTGATATTTGCTACCACAGCCTAGGAAGGTTGGTTAACTCAGAGATGGCAGATTTCTTTGATCCAAATCTGAGGAATGAAACTATTCATTATAACTCTAAAGATAGTATTTCTTGGTAGGGGCAAAGAAACTGAAATAAAACAGAACAAACTCAATGTACAAACTCAATGACTTCGAAAGACACATTTTCACGATTGAATCACGTAGCCCACGTACATCTGAAGGCGAGTGTGAGTGGCATTAATGCCAGACTTCTCGCCCTGGCCCTTGCCACGTTGTAATTAAAGTGGTGTCAGCCTTCCACTATAAACCAGTGGTATTATTTTCAGGGGTTTATGACTCAGCTGTAAAAATTCACTCTAGGCTGAAAACTAGCACAAGGCAATGAAACTTGAGAACACAATTTTTGTAGAGAAAATTATTTCAGCTCTTAAGGTTATAGAAACTGTTTTGTTTTTTTTTTTTTTTTTTTTTTTAGTCTTCGTTCTCATATAATGAAAATAAATCTGCTTTATATATACACATTTTCTATGGGTTTATTGAATTTCAATAATCTATGATGTTTAAGGCTCTAAAATATTTATTTTTATGCTCTTCTTACCCCTGAATAAAAGCTTCTGATGCAAGCAAGGCTCAGTCGGTTAAGCGCCTGACTTCAGCTCAGGTCATGATCTCAGTTTATTGGTTTGAGCCCTGAGTCGGGCTCTGTGCTGACAGCTCAGATCCTGGAGCCTATTTCAGACTCTGTGTCTCCCGCTGTCTCCCCTTCTCCCACTCGCACTCTGTCTCTGTCTCTCTCTCAAAAATAAATAAACATTAAAAACTTAAACACACACACACACACACACACACACACACACACACACACACACAGTTACTTTGGCTGTTCTCGATGGTAAAAAAGTTTTCCTTTGGAAGGAAAGAGTCCATCCTAAAACAATGGAATCAGAAGGATGGATGTATTTTTTCAGATAGAGGAGCTACAAACTATTGTTAACAGCAGTTTCTTCAGATAAAGCCCTTATAAAGTCTCCAATCATTAGATGGCATTTGCTTTACATGAGCTCTCACTTGAAGAAGATTTTAAAATGTATGAAGATCCATTTATGAATTAAAAAACTTCTCCCTTGAAATTGCAAACAAATATGATTAACAAAAAAGAGAAATTCTTTAAATATGTTGGTTTCTCTATTTCTGTAAACACTGTAAACAAGGAAATCCAGTCCTAAATCTTTTCTCTGATGAACTGTACATCTTTCCCTATTAACCATGCTATTTTATTTCCATTAATTTAAAACAATTTGAAAGGTAAAGGATGTATTATGGAAATCCTTCAGAGAAAAAGAGAAAAGTTATTATTTTAGTTATTTTAAAAGATGAGCAAACTGGAAGAAATGAAATAACGTTACCATTTAATCAGCATCTATTATGTGTCAGGAAGTTTGCTAGGCATTTTACATTTACATATTACACTTGTTTACATAACAAAGGCAAAAGAGTTCCAGTTGAAGCAGATGCTTTCTCTAAGGGGTTAAGATCTGGTGAAAGCTCCAGATCAGAGTAAAATTCAACATTGCCATTGAAGAATGCTTTTATATAGTTTTGTATAACATAATGTATGCACCAACTCCACAGGCAGAAGGCATAGACTGTCCTTGGAAAGTACATGGGAAAAATTAACCCCTGTTCCAAATCCATCAAGCCATAGGCTTGCGGTGACTTACACTCTCCAGATAGTGTGAGGGCAATGAAGGAAAGCGCTCTGACATTCTGGCTCCCTTTGCAAAAGCCTTGTCTCCAAATGGCGGAGTTCCATCCTGACTCATTCTTTTAAAGTTGAACTTCCTCTCCCAGGAAAAGGATGGAATACTCCAAGGGATCAGAAGAATAACTAGAGGAATCTGAAGGAGTTTTCGCTGGTATGCAGCAGGCAAGAAAAATGTTTCCAATGACCCAATTTAAAAGACTATAACCTTGTAGGGCACAGAGAAGACACAACAGCCTGCAGGACAAGTGAAAGTTCCTTGATCAGAGGTGAAACAATTCAGTTTGACATCACTCTGACTTTGAGGCCAAGACCACCAACAGAGCGCTCTTGGCAAGCTGCACTTAGAATCCTTGCTCAAAGGACAGGGTGGACTGGAATCTGGAGTGTGCAAACATTGCTGATTGGCCACTGGGACTTTCAGCCACATCAGCACACGCAGGAAAGAACACTGTCAACCTGTCCTTCTCTAAATGTAATGGACAGAGATGGAAAATGAACATAGCTTTAAAAAACAGGGGCAGATCCTCTGAGCAGTGTTTGAATACCAAGACTATTTTTCTCCCAAGTGGGACTCGGGCTTTTCTTTGTTTGTTGCTGTTGCTCTTTGTTTTCTGTTTGTTTGTTTGTTTGTTTGTTTGTTTGTTTTTTAATGTATTCCCATCAATTTGCCAAATGAGAGCATGGACTTTACACTTTTGTTCTAATAGTATTTTTCTAAAGGTTTGTTCAATACAAAAAGGCATTTGTTCAAAGGCTGTATTTTAAGCACTTTCTGCCTTCATTTCAATCTAAAAATTTGGACAAAACAGGATTGAGCTTATAGACATGGCCTCCTTACATTCTGAATTTTCTCATCATCCCTGAACTTCTATAAGGTTTTCAAGTAAACTATTTGTGAGATCATTATGCACAAATAGATCAAAAATACTTTGCTATCTTTTAAGGTCTTTTTATTCACAAATCAATTTAGATTTTGGCTCATGATTTATATTTTGATATTTGATAATTAGGGCAGTTGTCGATTTGTAGATGAGTTCTGAACAGATCTTTCACTTTTAATGGATACCAGCAAGGAGAAATTATCATTTCATTGTTTGTTCCTGAATCTGTTCAGTTCTCCTTGACTGCAGAAGCTGCCCAAACTCCTAAACTGTCCACTCACCCAACTTTCCTCAGTCTAATTCCTCCTCACCATCTATGTCCACAACATCTTGGAAGCAGGAAAGGAAAAGTGTGAAGTTTTAAGCATGATACTTCCCTCTGCCCTCTGTGACACTGACAATGTCTATCATCGGTGCTGAGCATCGAACTTGCATGCTTCCTCTTTCCCATCATGGATCACATACCCCCACAACTCATCACTCTGGATCCCTGGCATTGGATTTCTCCTCTCCGTTTCCATTTCTTGGTTTCTCCTTCTGATCCTTATAAAAAAAATTATTTTCTGTAAGCTGTCACCTTGGCAAAGACGAGATCAAGTAAATCATCAACAGGCTAGCACTCAACCTTCAGGTCTCTAATTAAATTCCATTCCAGGAAACTAAACTTTCCTAAAATTTCAGATTGTATGAGCTCTTACTATCACGTGCTCTGAAGACCTTGTCCTTTGCAGGACTAACCCCAAGTATGACCATGTAAATATTTATGTAATTATTTGTGTAATGTCTGTCTTTCCTACTGTCCTATAAACTGACTGATAAAGGGAACTTGGTTTGTCTTGTTTCCTGCTGTGCATGCCTTCAGCACCTAGCACAGTGCCTGGAATAGTAGGCCCTCACAAAATTCGCATCACTGCTGTCAAGTCATTAGTCACTGGTGATTTCATATATTATTCTTCACATGGAGTATTTTTCCCTTAAAGAAAGAGAAGGGAAGCATGTGTTTTGGCTTCTTCATGTGTCAACACTATGATAGGATCAAGCCTTACCTCATTGGTCCTCTCCATAAACCTCTGAGGAATAGATTTTTCTCATGTGAGTTCCTTATTTGAAGTCATATAGCTAGGCTAGGGCTTAAACCCAAATCTGGCTGATTCCTAAGTATTTTTGCTACATCTTACTTCTTTTGTTCCCAAAGAAACTAATCACCATGGGGCTCCTGGGTGGCTCAGTTGGTTAAGTGCTGGACTTCAGCTCTGGTCATGATCTCTCAGTTCGTGGGTTCAAGCCCCACGTTGGGCTCTGTGCTGACAGCTCAGAGCCTAGAGCCTGCTTCAGGTTCTGTGTGTGTGTGTGTGTGTCTCTCTCTGCCCCTTCTCAGCTCCCTCTCTCTCTCTCCCTCTCTCTCAAAAATAAATAAATGTTAAATTTTTTTAACTATATTAAAAAAAAGAAAATAATCATCATGACAGACTACAAGACATTCCTTTTTGACTTTTCTTTCACATTACAGAGATCATTTATGTTATTTATGAGCTTTTAATTGGTGTCTCTTTGCATACCCTCCCACCTCCTAAAATCCTTTGTCTATACTACAGCCAGAGTAATCTTCTTAAAATATAAATCAAGCCTGTCACTCTCCTGCCTGGTATCTCCCAGCTTTTTTTAATGTCTAGAATGAAGTGCAAATTCCAATGGCCAAAAAGGCCTTCTGTGATCTGGCCTCCACCTACTTCTCAGACCTCAACTCCTACCACAATCCCTTTTGATCACTATGCCTCAGGCATGCTCATCCTCTTAATTCTCCTAGGCTATGCCAAGCTCCTTCCCTTTGGAAACTCTGCTGTCCTTGCTTTCATATACATGGCTGCATCCTTCTTGCTGGTCAGGTCTCAACTCAACTTCTACTTTTTCTGACTCCTGGTCAGAAACAGCCCTCCTACCTAGATCCCTGTCATTCCCACTGTACTATCCTCACATGTTTTCTCAGCTAACCAAATCCGATCTTCACCTAGCTAATTCTTTGTACCCAGGTCTTAGCCTAATTGTCACTTCCTTAGAGAAGCCATCCCTAAAACTACAGAGAAGGGAGGTCCTCCAAGTGTAGACTGTAGAGAATTATTCTTTTTCATGGAATTTTGAGTGTAGG
Organism: Leopardus geoffroyi; assembly: GCF_018350155.1. Lineage (NCBI taxonomy): Eukaryota > Metazoa > Chordata > Mammalia > Carnivora > Felidae > Leopardus > Leopardus geoffroyi. Next base: position 91,112,815 of record NC_059328.1, read on the forward strand.
AAATAAGTTTGAAATAGCTATTTAGAGTAATTATTATTTTAAGTAATTATTTATTATTATTTATTATATATAAAATATATAATTTATGCTTATTATGAGTATAATTATTTCAAGTATTTCATACTTAAAATAATTATTTTAAATAGTTATTAAAAAACTTTAAGTAATTTAAAGTATGATGAGTATTACAAAAGAGAAATCACAAAATTGAGAAATTACAAAAGAAAACTCTAGGGACATGAGAATAGGAAGGCACCTATTCTAGTCTGGATAGAGGAGAGGTCACAAAAAGCCTTCCAATCAAGTGATAACTAAGTTAAGACCCAAAATATAAGTACAAGTTAGTCAGGCATGGGGTAGAAAGTGGGATGGGATAGTGAGGGAAGAATGTGAGAATATTTCAGGCATCTATAAACGCGTGTATATCCTACCCTCTACCCCAGACATCCACTCACTCTCTGTCCCATTGTCCCATTCTCTTCATATAACTGACAACCATCTGAAAATACATAATTTTCTTTGTTTATGGTCTGTCTCTCTAAACCATTAAAAGAAAAATTTCATGAGAGCAGGACTTGGTCTGTCTTGCTTACTACTATACTTGAGAGCTTAGAAGAGTGGCTATTATTTAGGAAGTGATTGATTATGGACTTCTAAATGAATGTGTGAAGGTCTTGAAGCAAAAAAGACAAAAGCAGGACACTACAAGAAAGGCACTATGTCTGTGACATAAGATGGAAAGAGATAATGGCATAAGGTAATTTGGGGTTAGGGGCAAATGAGTAAGCAAGAGAGCAGAACCGGTTAAGGAAATTGGGCTTTACCCAAAAGTAATGAAAAGACGTAAATTTTAAGCAGCTGTGTTATATGATCCAATATGTGATTTTGAAACATTGCTCTAGCTGAAGTATAGAGAATGGATAGAAGAAGAGCAAAACTCAAAGAAGAGTAGCCAGTATTAGAAAAAGTTACAGTTGTCCACATGAGAAATGACAGTCTCTTGGACCAGGGTGGAGGCCATGGCAATAGAGAAAAGCAATTGGATTTAGAAAGTATTTGAGTAATAGAATTGAATTGATGTAATAGATAATTGGGTGTAGCAAGTGAAGAGAGAGAAGGCCGCATTGATTCTTAGCCTTGAGCCGTAGATGAATGATGGAGCCATTGCCTAAGGAGGAAAATCACTGGAGACTGAGCACATTTGGTGCACAGGGTGAGAGTTCAGTGACTCTGTGGGAGTTGGGGTGGGGGGAGCACTCTGAGACTTTCTAGTAGATAAGTCTAATAGGAAGATGGTCATACAGGCCTAGATCTCAAGGTAAAGGTAAACACATTTAAGAGTGATCTGTATTATTGTTGTTTAGTTGGCTGGATTTGTTTTCACTGTGTATTGATAAGGGTCTGGAGTCAAATGGTCTGAATTGGAATCTTAGGTCAGCACCACTGTTGCTGAATGGTCTCAGCCAAGTTACTTATTACCTGCAAATGTCAGTTTTCTCATCTGAAAAATAAATTTAAAAAAGGATCCACCTCACTGGATTGTTTTAAAAGTGAAATGAGATAAAATGAGTCATGAGCATAAAAGATAGCCTCATATAGAGTGAACTCTTAATGATGTTAACAATTCTTAGCCATTATTAGCCCTTTGGCATTCAGAGATTTTTGTTAAATGTTACAGAGATAATGCAAAGCCAACAGAATCTCACAGGTTAAGTTTTTATAGACTTCATCCAAATATAAATCACATAGTTCAAATCTTCAACAATAGTGTTGAATACCTAAATTCTTCTTTACAGGCTGATGTCTTTAATTGTAACAGCATGTACTGATACCATTTTTGATATATCCTATTTTATATTTATTCTGTTCATCAGATTATGCTCTTGTCATCTTTAGTAATTAGTTACTGGAATATGAATATGCATTTCTTTAGTAAGAAATTAAATCTACATATCCTAAATTCCTGTCATAATTATTTTCCTGACCAATCAATTAAAAAAAAGCATTCAAAATGTACTATTATGCTTCCCAGAGGTATACACTGAAATCTGCCACTGAATAAGTGATTCCCTTTTTAACTATAATAGATAATATGTATCTAAAAGGATAAGTAGCTTTATCAACTGTCATTATCTTGCTCCTTTCCTTCATCAAAAAGACACTACGGAATGGAGCAAAATGCTAAGTGTAAGTAAAGATATGGATAGAAGTGTGTGTGTGGATGTGTACATACACACACATACATATTCTCATACACATACCCATATACATATGGATAGAGTAAATTAAAATGGAATGTGAATGATAAAAACAGAATAGTTTTTAAAAGGTAATGAATCTCTGCCCTGGAAGGGACCCTAAAAGTCACACAGTCCAGGGACCCCATCATGCAGATGTAGTATCTGAAGTCCAAAAGAGGGGATACATTGCTTGAGATCATGCAATAATACATGTCAGGGTCACGATAGGATGTTGGTCTCCCAGCCCAGGGTTTCTGCACTATACTATGATTGACATATTTACTATTAGATTTTACTTAAAATTGATTCTGATGGAGTCATAAATATGTTTTTTGTGTTCAACCTTCTATATCTCTACTATAGTAGCTAAACAGACTCAAACTAAAGTGAAACTCATTATCTATATCTTCTTTATTTAACCATATATTACAGTGCTAAAAAATAAATAACCCAAGATACACAATTAAAAGATTCATACAGCAAGTCATTGTCTACAAAAGATTTGAAAATAAGGTTGACATCTGTTACAAAAAAAGGATTAATTAGGTATTACTTTAAATGATGAGTTCTGGCTCCATTTCCCATGAGAACAGTTGGTAAATGTACTGTTCTAATTAGGGATTTGGATCAAAATATCATTTTATTCTAATCATGAAGCCTATTAAGATTTTTATTAATACTATCAGTTTTACTAACTATGTACATCACACATGTTTATATGACAAACACAAATACTTTTCCCCTGGTAAAAAAAAAAACAACATATAAATGATGTAACATTTACAGTTGAGGGTTATTAACTTAGGGCTAAACTGCTACATTATAATACTCTTTCATCATAACATGCTCTCTTCATGATATGTTAGTAAAGATATTATGCTCCTAAAATCTTGTAAGATACTGTAAAATGAGTGACAGACAAAGCAAGGCTATACCAAGAGGTTTAAATCATACGTGTGTTTGCTGTGTTTACTTCCTCCAAAAGTACTTTCAAAACAAAGCACGTGCACAGGCCACAACTCTCATCTACTATATTCCCATTGCAACCAAATCTTGTCACATGACTTGTCCCGGCTCCTACAATACAGCATTCAGAAGGGGAGTGCAGATAATAAAAAGAACAAAGAAATTTGAATGTGGAGTTCTGGGCTTCACTCCTGCCTTTACTACTTAGCACCTCTGTCACTTGAGGTTTGTGACTCAAGCCCCTAAACTCTTCCTATCTTCATTTGATGATAACACACCCATTTCTCAGGGATTATTGTGAAAACTACATAAGAAAATTCGTGGGTATGCCATACAGTGTTATTCATTTATTCAATCATTATCAAGTACTTCTCCCAGAATTTGTGAACAGCTCTTATACATATTCCAAAATTGAACTAAGCCACCAATAGGTGAGGGGAAGAATGGGGGAAGCTAAAATACAGACATATGTATGTGTATAAATAAATATTAAACTGCTTGCTTATTTCCACGGATAACATGCTTATTTTTTAATGAATATATGATTATTTATTTATGGAAAAGAATTATCTTAATCTTACTTAGAGCAACCACAGAAAATTACCTCTCTTTTAAATTTTTCATTGTAATGGGAAGGAGGGTAAAACACCAAATCACACCATTAAATAATAGACATCTGGAAATGCTAGTTACATGAGGAGGCCCGCTCTGTTGTACGTACATCCTCACTGCCTCCACTGCATGCTGTCACCTCAAAGGAGGTAATGGTGGCTGAGATAGAGGTCAGTCAGGGCTGGATGGGAGAGGGGTATCTGCTGGATGGATTTTCACAGACAGAATGGAGGGAGACTTGCAGGAGGGACGTGTATCTAAGAGGGAAATTAGTGTATCTTACAAAAAAAAAAATCTATCAAATGTACTTCTTAAGGGAGAGTAGATTGTGAGCAGGAAAATATCCAAAAATGTTAAAAATCCGTTCCTTTATGTGTGCACTCTGATATTCATATTTAGACTTATATTTTTAAATTTCTTGAAGCTGATTTGTAACATTTTTCACGTAGTAGGCAAAATAAGCATTTGTGATATCCAGTGACAAGAAGTTTCTGGAAGCAGCCCTTTCAGAAATGTGTTCTAAGTGAAAGTGGCTTCCCCAAAGTCATTGCCCACTTCTCCTCTGAGCCTGTGGTTGTTCTTAACAGCGACCATGCCCTCAGTCTCAGTAGTAAGCTAAATTTTTGCATGAAGACCAACTCAGAATAATTTTTAAGCCTATTCATTTAGAGAGAGAGAGAGAGACAGAGAGAGAGAGAGAGAGAGAGAGCAAGCACCTGTGTGCACAAGCGGGGGAGGAGCAGAGAAAGAGAGAACCCTGAGCAGGCCCCACGTTGACAGCATGGAGCTGTCGCTGTCGGGGGGCTCAATCCCATGAACCCAGTGAGATCAAGACCTGGTCTGAAATCAAGAGCTGGACGCTTAACCAACTGAGCCACCCAGGGACCCCTCAGAATAAAATTTTTAAAGGATTTTTACAAGACCCACTTTTAGAATTCAAAGTGAAAATAATGTTTATATAGATCCATAAAAACACGTATTCTTACAACTTAAAGTACTTACTTTGCTGAAGAGAAGAATGGCAAGGAGAAAACTTGGCACAACTTTTTACCTACTAAAATGTTCATATCTAGGTGTTTCTCAGAAATAGCAATAAAGAAACAGGTATTAGCCCTCAAATTGAATACACATCACAGAGCACATCTCAAAAGTAGTTAGGCCACATGCTGCTACACAAAGTCTGTAGCAGTCTACTATCGAAAGTCCCAAGTTCAACCAGCCATAAGAACTCCCTTGTAAATTGCCATTGTTGGTCCCTCTCCATCTCTTGAACCTGCTCTGGCAAAACTCTACATTGGAGTTCGTTACCTGCCTCTAAGCTGTCCTTGAGGCTGGGCATCAATGAAGAGATTTATACAGCTGGGTAAATTTATATCCCCATATTTTTATGATTATTAACCTCTTGGGCTAACAGAGTCCTCTGCTTCTATTCTGAATCCTAGGCTTTCTTGCCTTCTCAAGGAATTTACTTCTTTGGTTATTCTTTCCCCGTCATCTCAAACTTCTCTCAATTGGATTATTTCTATAAACATATAAGTAAGTGTCTTCTATTATTTTTGGATCGTTAAAAAAATTTTCAAGCATCTCATCTCCCCATAATTACTGCTCTAAATTTCTCTGTTTGTATCCAAATCTTTAAAAAACTTTCTTCTTGCCTTGGCTTTACTTCTGCACCTTCTGTTTACCTTTCAACTCACTTGAATCTGTCATCTGCCTGCAACACTCCAACTCACTCTTGCTAAAGTTGACACTGACCTCCATAATGGATTTTTAAGATCTAACCCAAATGGCCACTATTTCTCAAAAACATGGGTTTCGTCGACTCCTTGATACCACAGTTCCTCCTACATCTCTGTCAATGCTCAGTCTCCTTTGCTAGTTACTCTTTTTTTCAACAGCTCAATGTTGAAGTTCCCTGGGTTCTTTTCTTAGACTCTCTACCTAGGCGGTCTCATTCATTCTCATGATTTTAAAAATGCTGTCTGTGCTAATGATGCCCAAATTGATATGCCAGTCCTAACCCCCCAGAATGATAGACTCATACCCAATTAACTACTTGACTCAGCTATTTAAATGCCTCAGGGTCATTGCAAAACAACTTGTCCAATATGAACAAGTTCCCCTCCTCTATCCCTTTCAATGGGATTTCCATTTCAGTTAGAATAAAATCCAGTCTCTTTAACATGGCCCTCAAAGATATTCAGGATTTGGCCTCTGTCCAGATCTTAAAACTCCATGTCATGTCTTCCTCTGGCAATTTCACTGAGCCAATTTTAGAAAGGTTTCTGGAAAACACCAAACTTTCTGCCTGCCTCAGGTTTTGCATATGTTATTTCCTCCATTCAGACAGCTCCTTCACTTCTTCTCACCCACCCATTAACAGTCTTCACTTGGCTAACATCAATTCATCTATTGAGATTCAGTTAAAATATTATACACATTAACTCTCCAATCCAACTTAGCTCCCACTCCCCAGCTGTTACTCTGTCTCTTGGAAACCAGTTAATTTGCTTCATAGAAGTTATCACAAGGTTTAATTATATAATTACGTGTTTGTTTATGTCCAACTTCTCTAGTAGATGGCAAATACCATAAAGCAGGGACATTTTCTGTTTATTTACCAAAGTAACATAATTGTCTGGTTCAATATATGTGAGTTCCTGAACCCAATGAATAAAAGTTCATTATTAGCTACTTAGATTAAGCCGTTTCATCTTCGTAATGATTGTACATAATGATGTACATAATGGTGGTCATGTATTAGAAATATAAAACATTTAGTATTTGTATCTCATATAATATCCAAATTTACACAAGGTGTGTGACATGGCATAACTACCTCACTACATTCTCCAGGCTAGAGAGAGTCTCCATTTGAATTATTGCATTTGAACTCCCAAACATCATTTCTGTTAGCCGATAATGCAGCTGAGGCTTAGAAAACTGAGATGAGGAGGGGGAGGAGCCAAGATGGTGGAACAGCACGGAAGTTTTTTTGGGGGGTCTCGCGTCCATGAAATACAGCCAGATCAACACTAAACCATCCTGCATACCCAGAAAACTGATTTGAGGATTAACACAACAATCTGCACAACCTGAACCACAGAACTCATCAGGTACGTGGCTCGGAAAGGTGAACTGGGGAAGAGAGAAGCCGCAGAGGACAGGGAGCTATTTTTGTGAGCATAGAGAGAACAGAGTCGGGCAGCGGTTGGGGGGGGGAAGTTTGGGAAAAGCACCCCTCCCCCTTAAAGTAGCTGGAGAGAAAGTGGAAACAGCTACAGGACTGAAATAAAAAGGGAGAAAGGAGAAAGTAGAGGATTTAAATTCCATTAAGACTCTATACATAGGGAGCACAGAGTCTGAAACTCTGCAGCTTGATACCTGGCGATGCTCTGGTGAGAAGGGTGAATCCTCAGGAGCAGAGTGAGTCCGTGGGGGTCCTCAGGCCACACGGGAGAGGCAGTTCCCCTGATGGGAGGACATCTGGTAGAGGCTGTGTGACACTGCCCCAGGCAAAGGCCCCAGTGGACCCTGGAGAACAACCACATTTGCTGGTGTTGGAATAAGGTCCTTAAGGATGAATCCTGGTGCCAGATGTGTGTTGTGATTTTCCATAATCGCTGAAACGCTGCTACTACACGATTGTGTGAACATTTTCTGGGGCGGGATAGCACCCAGCAACAGCCTCTGGGCATTTGCAGCAGCACGGTCCTGTGAACGTTCCTGGGTGCAGTCGGCACCCGGCAGTGCTCGGTGAGACCCTCCTGAAGAGGAGCAGAACCGGTCAAAGCCACAGTCCCTCAGAAATAAGGGGTCAGGAAAAACAGCCACATCTGAGTTGAAACTCAGGAGGGAGGTGCTGCCTAGGGCCTGGTCACGGACAGGGTAAAAATGGGGGCGTGGACGGAAGCCAGAGACAAAGGACTGGTGTGCCGATGTAGATCCGAGAGAACAGGGTTCTGAGACCGGGTATCTGGGTGACGGCATTTTCACCCCTCCCACACATGCGCATACACACCTACAAGCACCACAACAATCTACCCCAGTGGGCTAAGCAGCGCCATCTAGTGGAAAACGGAGCCGTTACACTAAGCTCTGCCCAACTGGCCCAACCTCTATCTGATCTTCAGGAACAGAAGTCTCTCCACCTGCTCAGTTTACAGACTGTGCTGTAAGTGCTACATAGTTTGACTTCCTGGGGAAAACGAAATAATTTCAATCATGTTTCAGTCTGTTCGCTGGTCCCTCTAGTCAAGGTTCATTTTTGTTTGTTTGTTTCTTTTCTTTTTCTTCAATACAGAAGGAGAAAAAATTTATTTTTATTTCCAATTTTTATTAAAAATATTTTCTTTAATTTTTTCTACTATATTTTTTCCTTTTTTTGTAATTTTTTTCAAATTCTATTTCACTTCCATCACTTCATTTTATTCTATTTCAGTGTATTCATTTTTTCAAATTTTCAAATGATTTCCTTCCCCCCTTTTTTTATCTAATATGTCAAGCCATTTCAACACCCAGACCAAAACACACCTAGGATCTAGCATCATTTATTTGATTTGTGTGTGTGTGTGTGTGTGTGTGTGTGTGTTCTTTATAATTTTTTTATTTTAATTTTTTTGACCTCATTAATTCCTTTTCTCCCTTCAAAATGATGAAACAAAGAAATTCACCCCAAAAGAAAGAGCAGGAAGAAACAACAGCCAGGGAATTAACCAACACAGATACAAGTGAGATGTCTGAACCAGAATTTGGAATCACAATAATAATAATACTTGCTGTGGTTGAAAATAGATTAGAATCCCTTTATGCAGAGATAAAAGAAGTAAAAGCTAGTCAGGATGAAATAAAAAATGCTATGACTGAGCTACAATCTAGAATGGATTGCATTCGAAGGATGAGGCAGAACAGCAAATTAGCATATATAGAGGATTATAGCATGTATATAAACTTATGGAGAATAATGATGCAGAAAAAAAAGAGGGAGACTAAGGCAAAAGAGCATGATTTAAGAATTAGAGAAATCAGTGACTCATTATAAAAGAACATCAGAATCATACGGGTCCCAGAAGATGAAGAGAGTTTTAAAGGGGTAGAAGGGTTATGTGAGCAAATCATAGTGGAAAACTTTCCTAACCTAGGGAAAGACACAGACATCAAAATACAGGGAGCACAGAGGACTCCCATTAGATTCAACAAAAACTGACCATCAACAAGGCATATCATAGTTAAATTCACAAAATACTGGGGCAAGGATAGAATCATGAAAGCAGAAAGGGGAAAAGAAAAGTCCTTAACCTACAAGGGAAGAGAGATCAGGTTCGCAGCAGACCTATCCACAGAAACTTAGCAGGCCAGGAAGGAGTGGCAGGATATATGCCATGTGCTGCTCTGGAAAAATATGCAGCCAAGAATTCTTTACCCAGCAAGGCTGTCATTCAAAATAAAAGGAGAGATTAAAAGTTTCCCAGACAAACAAAAAGTAAAGGAATTGGTGACCACTAAACCAGCCCTGTAAGAAATTTTAAGGGGGACTTTCTGAAGGGAGAAAAGATGAAAAAAAAAAAAAAAAACAAATAAATAAAGACCTAAAGCAACAAAGACCAGAAAGGACCAGAGAACACCACCAGAAACTCCAACTCTACAAGCAACATAATGGCAATAAATTCATATCTTTCAGTACTCACTCTAAGTGTCAACGGACTAAATTCTCCAATCAAAAGGCATAGGGTAACAGATGGATAGGAAAACAAGATCCATCTAGATGCTGTTTACAAGAGACCCACTTTAGACCTAAAGACACCTTCAGATTGAAAGTAAGGGGATGGAGAAGCATCTATCATGCTAATGGTCAAAAAAAGAAAGAAGGAGTCGCCTTCTTTGGAATCACAATAATACTTATATCAGACAATCTAGACTTTAAAATGAAGACTGTATCAAGAGATGAAGAAGGGCATTATATCATAATCAAGGGGTCTATCCACCAAGAAGACCTAACAATTGTAAACATCTATGTGCCAAATGTGGGAGAACCCAAATACGTAAATCAATTAAACACAAATATAAAGAAACTCATTGATGGTAATACGCTAATAGTAGGAAACATCAACACCCCACTTACAACAATGGACAGATCATCTAATCAAAATATCAACAAGGAAACCATGGCTTTGAATGACACACTGGACCAGATGGACCTAACGGATATATTCAGAACATTTCATCCTAAAGCAGCAGAATATACATTCTTCTCCAGTGCACATGGAACATTCTCCAGAATAGATCACATACTGGGACACAAATCAGCCCTCAGCAAGTACAAAAAATGGAGATCATACCATGCATATTTTCAGACCACAATGCCATGAAACTCCAAATGAACCAAAGGAAAAATTTGGAAAGATAACAAACACTTGGAGACTAAAGAACATCCTACTAAAGAATGAATGGGCTAACCAAGAAGTCAAAGAGGAAATTAAAAAGCACATGGAAGGCAATGAAAATGATAACACCACAGCCCAAAACCTCTGGGATGCAGCAGAGGCGGTCATGAAAGGGAAGTATATAGCAATCCAAGCCTTCCTAAAGAAGGAAGATCTCAGATACACAACCTAACCTTACACCTTAAAGAGCTGGAAAAAGAACAGCAAATAAAACCCAAAACCAGCAGAGACAGGAAATCATAAAGATTAGAGCAGAAATTAGTGCTATCGAAACCAAAAAAAAAACAGTAGAACAGATCAATGAAATCAGAAGCTGGTTCTTTGAAGAATTAACAAAATTGATAAACCACTAGCCAGTTTGATCAAAAAGAAAAAGGAAAGGCCCAAATAAATACAATCAAGAATTAAAGAGGAGAGATCACAACCAACACAGCAGAAATAAAAATAATAATAAGAGAATATTATGAGCAATTATACATCAATAAAATGGGCAATCTGAAGAAATGGACAAATTCCTAGAAACATATAAACTACCAAAACTGAAGCAGGAAGAAATAGAAAATTTGAACAGACCCATAACCAGTAAATAAATTGAATTAGTAATCAAAAATCTCCCCAAAAACAAGAGTCCAGGGTCAGATGGCTTTCCAGGGGAATTATACCAAACATTTAAGGAAGAGTTAACACCTATTCTCTTGAAGCTGTTCCAAAAAATAGAAACAAAAGGAAAACTTCCAAACTCTTTCTATGAAGCCAACATTACCTTGATTCCAAAACCAGACAGAGACCCTACTAAAAAGGAGAACTATAGACCAATTTCCCTGATGAACATGGCTGTAAAAATCCTCAACAAGATATTAGCCAACTGGATCTAACAATACATTAAAAAAATTATTCACCACGACCAAGTAGGATTTATACCTGGGATGTGAGGCTGGTTCAATATCTGCAAAACAATCAATATGATCCATCACATCAATAAAAGAAAGGACAAGAACCACATGATCCTCTCAATAAATGCAGAGAAAGCATTTAACAAAATACAGCATCCTTTCTTGATAAAAACTCTCAACAAAGTAGGGATAGAAGGATCATACCTCAAGATCATAAAAGCCATATGTGAAAGACCCACCGCTAATATCATCCTCAATGGGGAAAATCTGAGAGCTTTCTCGCTAAGGTCAGGTACATGACAGGGAGGTCCACTCTCGCCACTGTTATTCAGCATAGTATTGGAAGTCTTAGTCAGCAATCAGACAACACAAAGGAATAAAAGTCCTCCAAGTCAGCCAGGATGAAGTCAAACTTAAACTCTTTGCAGATGACATGATACTCTACATGGAAAACCCAAAAGATTCTGACCAAAAACTGCTAGAACTGATCCATGAATTCAGCAAAGTTACATGATTTAAATCAATGCACAGAAATTGGTTGCATCCTTATACACCAATAATGAAGCAACAGAAAGAGAAATCAAGGCATTGGTCCCATTTTCAATTACACCAAAACCCATAAAATACCTAAGAATAAATCTAACCAAAGAGGTGAAAAATCTATACACTGTAAACTATTGAAAGCTAATGAAAGAAATTGAAGATACAAAAAAAATGGAAAAAGATTCCATGTTCCTGGATAGAAAGAACAAATTTTGTTAAAATATCAATACTACCGAAAGCAATCTACATATTCATTGCAATACTTATCAAAATAATGCCAGCATTCTTCACAGAACCAGAACAAACAATCCTGAAACTTGTATGGAACCAGCAAAGACCCTGAATAGCCAGAGCAATCTTGAAAAAGGAAACCAAAGTAGGAGACATCACAATCCCAGACTTCAAGCTGTATCACAAAGCTGTAGTCATCAAGACAGTATAGTACTCGCACAAAAACAGACACTCAGATCAATGGAACAGAATAGAGAATCCAGAAATGGACCCACGAATGTATGGCCAACTAATCTTGGACAAAGCAGGAAAGAATATCCAATGGAATAAAGATAGTCTCTTCAGCAAGTGGTGCTGGGAAAACTGGACAGCGACATGCAGAAAAATGTACTTGGACCACTTTCTGACACCATCCACACAAATAAACTCAAAATGGATGAAAGACCTAAATTAAGACAGGAAGCCACCAAAATCCTAGACGAGAAACCAGGCAGAAACCTGTTTGACCTCAGCCGCAGCAACTTCTTACTCAACATGTCTCCGGAGGCAAAGGAAACTTAAGCAAAAGTGACCATTGGGACCTCATCAAAATAAAAAGCTTCTGCACAGCAAAGGGAACAATCAGCAAAACTAAAAGGCAACTGACAGAATGGGAGAAGATATTTACAAACGACATATCAGATAAAGGGTTAGTATCCAAAATCTATAAAGAACTGATCAAACTCAACATTCAAAAAACAAAGAATCCGATGAAGAAATGGGCAAAAGACATGAATAGACACTTCTCCAAAGAAGACATCCAGATGGCCAACCAACACATGAAAAAATGCTCAACATCACTGATCATCAGGGAAACACAAATAAAAGCCACACTGAGATACCACTTTACACCGTTCAGAGTGGCTAAAATGAACAAATCAGAAAACAACAAATGTTGGCAAGGATGCAGAGAAAGAGAATCTCTTTTGCATTGCTGATGGGAATGCAACCTGGTGCAGCACTCTGAAAAACAGTATGGAGGTTCCTCAAAAAATTAAAAATAGAATACCCTATGACCCAGCAATTGCTCTACTAGGTATTTATCCAAGGGATACAGGTATGCTGTTTCGAAGGGACCCATGCACTCCCATGTTTATAGCAGCACTATCAACAATAGCCAAAGTTGGGAAAGAGCCCAAATGTTCATCGATGGATAAATGGATATTGAAGAAATACAATGGAGTATTACTCGGCAAATCAAAAAGAATGAAATCTTGTCATTTGCAACTACGTGGATGGAACTAGAGGGTATTATGCTAAGTGAATTTAGTCAGTCAGAGAAAGACAAAAATCATATGACTTAACTCATATGAGGACTTTAGGACACAAAACAGGTGAACATAAGGGAAGGGAAACAAAAATAATATAAAAACAGGGAGGGGGAGAAAACATAAGAGACTCTTAAATATGGAGAACAGGGGCGCCTGGGTGGCGCAGTCGGTTAAGCGTCCGACTTCAGCCAGGTCACGATCTCGCGGTCCGTGAGTTCGAGCCCCGCGTCAGGCTCTGGGCTGATGGCTCAGAGCCTGGAGCCTGTTTCCGATTCTGTGTCTCCCTCTCTCTCTCTGCCCCTCCCCCGTTCATGCTCTGTCTCTCTCTGTCCCAAAAATAAATAAACGTTGAAAAAAAAATTTAAAAAAAAATATGGAGAACAAACAGAGGGTTACTGGAGGGGTTGTGGGAGGGGGGATGGGCTAAATGGCTAAGGGGCATTAAGGAATCTACTCCTGAAACCATTGTTGCACTATATGCTAACTAACTTGGATGTAAATCAAAAAACAAATAAAAATTAAAATTAAAAAATAAAAAAAGAAACCTAAGAAATGAGTAAAATTCATATTTCTAATAAGATAGCAGATAGTCAGATTCTCATGCCTAGTGTTCCTTGCATTGTATTACATTGCTTCAAGAATAAATTTTTGGGGTGCCTGGGTGGCTTAGTTGCTTAAGCATCTGACTTCAGCTCAGGTCACGATCTCATGGTTCATGAGTTCGAGCCTCACATTGGGTTCTGTGCTGATAGCTAGGAGCCTGGAGCCTGCTTCAGATTCTGTGTCTACCTCTCTCTCTACCCCTCTCCTGTTTGTGCTCTCTCTCTGTCTCAAAAATAAATAAACAAAAAAAAGATTTTAATATTAAAAAAATAAACTTTAAACCTTTAGAGAAATAGGGCAGAAGCACAACTTTGCCATTTATTCCCTTGAAAGACAATCACAAGAAACATTAACTTTGATACCAGTAATAAGATCACATTTTCAAATTTGCCCCCACACCCCCCTCCCACCACCAAATAACTTGGCATCAGAATAAAAACATTTAAAATTATTCTATCTAGGGACAAAGTATACCATCTTGATTCTCTGCTTCCATTCACTCATTAAAATAGGATAATGTGCTATAGGAGGAATCCCCTTAATTTTTAGGGGGAAGTATGATAAGCATTGTAGCTGGTTTGGCCTATCTATTAAAACACCGTCTTCTACATACTTCTCCACTCATCAGGTAAACCACATATTTATTTTGATAGTTATTTTCCAAGTGTACACATACAGGCAGCAAAGTCTTATTTATACAGTGATGCAGACAGGTTTTGTGGTATTAGCAAACGGGCTCACATGGAGTAATCTCTCAAAGAATTACTGCTTTACCTTATTGTTAATGTGAACAATAATAGTAATAGATAACATTTACTGAATACTTACAATGGTCGAAGCACTATTCTAGATTTCTTAAAGTGCTACCTTATTTTATTCTCTAAACCCTATTTTATTTTATTCTCAAATGACTCTTTAAGATAGACATTATTTTTGCCATTTTGTTTATAAAAAGACTGAAAGTCATGGATCATGAAAATGGGTTTCAAAATTGCTCAGCTGGTATGTTGTAGAGCTGAAATGTTAACTCATGTTTATCTACTTAAGACTCACTTTCTTTACATGCTGGCAACACAGAAGTCTGTCCTTAGCCATGGGGATATGTTCCAAGGCCCTCAGTGGGTGCCTGAAACTGCATACAGTATCAGACTCAATGTACACTGTTTTTTTTCCCCATATAGACATACCTATGATAAAGCTTAATTTATTAATTAAACTTACTGTGCCTAATTAGCAGAGCAAGAGATGATAATAAAATACAATAATTATAACAATATTCTGTAAATAAAAGTTATGTGACCTTGGTCTCTCTCTGAAAATAACTTTATACTATACTCACCCTTCTTCTTGTGATGATGTGAGATGATAAAATGCCTACGAGATGAGATGAAGTGAGATGAATGACATAGACATTGTGACGTAGCATTAGGCGACTACTGACTTTCTGACCATTCAAGGGGAGGATCATCTGCTTCTGGACCCCACTGTTGATGCTGAATGTGAGTAACTGTAGCCACAAAGTGTGAAACAGAGATAAGGAGGGGGTGGGTTACTATGTTGGCCACCCTTTGTCCTTTTTGATTAGCTAACCTTAGTTTCTTTACTTTTAAGGTAATGATTTTGTTTGTTTATCATTTGTTATTATTGTTCTTTTCCTGTGCATCTCACGTTTTCTTAAGAATCTTTTAAAACTTCCATTAAGAATGCGTGTAGTCCAGTATCATTCTTCTGCATGTTGCCTTCCAACACCATTTGTTGAAGAGACTTTTTCCACTGATATTCTTTCTTGCTTTGTCAAAGATTAGTTTACCATATAGTTGGGAATGGGGAACAAAAGAGAATAGAGGGAAACAAACTGCAAGAGACTCTTAATGATAGAGAACAAACTTAGGGTTGATGGAGGGAGGTGGGTAAGAGATGGGCTAGACAGGTGATGGGCACGAAGGAGGGCACTTGTGATGAGCACTGGGTGTTGTATGTAAGTGATGACTCACCGAATTCTACTCCTGAAACCAACATTGCCCTGTATGTTTAACTAACAATAGCAACAACAAGATGGTAATTATATGAGGTAAATGATGTGCTAACTAACTTGAATGTGGTAAACACCTTGCATTACATGCATATATCATATCATCACACTGTACAACTTAAAATTCCATAATGTTATATGTCAATTATATCTCAATAAAGCTTGGGAAGAAAAAAAAAAAAGGAAATGAGTGAGCTATGAGCATGTGGTCAGATAGAAGCATGAAATCCAATTTCTTCACTTACCAGCTGTTGATCTCAGGCACATTATCTTACTTCAATAAGCCTCAATTTCCTTGTCCATAAAACAAGAATAACAATAATTATAAGCCACTTTATGGCTTCCTTTGAGAAATAAGTCGTGCATATCATGTAGCAAATATGGTCCCCAGTCCATAGGAGATGCCCAATAGAGGCAATAGTTGTTATTACACTTAAAAAGTTTTTTTTACTATCACTTTGGCACTTGTTAGCTGTAGAATTTGAGGTTACTTAACCTCTCCAGGCTCCATTTCCATTTATCTAAAATAGCAATTATAATATTATTATCTGCCTAATCATTTTGTCCAAATTAATTTTTGTTCAAATTGGGATAGTTTTGAGAATGAAAAAAGGCATCAAAATAACTCACATAATATGAGTTATGAAATATTCACTAAAATTAGTTTCATTTATAATGGTAGACCTAGAAAATAGTTCAGTACAAAAATAGTATAAAAATAAATTATTTCTAAAACTAAATAATATATATTTGTGTTTTTAAACCAAAGTAAAATGTTTTTTTCATAGTATCTCCTAGAAGCATCCTCAAAATTACATTTTTTGGCCAATAAATTTGAAATTGTTGATACCTCTAATTGATTGTTCTATGTAGAACATAATATTTGAGAAAATATTCTGTCTATAAGCACTAAGAGATATGGTCTGTTTAGAGCAAATTCTGCTAAATGTGGATGGTCTGAATTTTATTTTTTCATATTCAAGTGTGGAAATATTTCATCTCAAATATCTCTTGCCTCCATTCAAAGTAACAAGTTCAGGGGCACTGGGGTGACTCAGCTGGTTAAGCATCTGACTTCAGCTCAGGTCATGATTTCATGGTTTGTGAGTTTGAGCTCCACATTGGGCTCTGTGCTGACAGCTCAGAGCCTGGAGCCTGTCTTCGGATTCTGTGTCTCCCTCTCTCTCTGCCCCTTCCCTGCTCATGCTCTGTCTCACTCTCTCTAAAAAATAAATAAACATTAAAAAAAGGTTTTTTTTAAACAACAAAATAAACAAAGTAACAAGTTCAACAAATAGTTGAAAATAGTCAACAAGTTGACTCTTTTTATTATTCATTTGATTGTTTCACCAAACTTGGATTCTCCAAAATCACTGATCCTCTCAATCTCATTTTATTGTGATACAGAATATAAATTTAAACAAACTAGAAGCTCCGTCAAAAGATTCTTCCCACCAGATGAGATATTCTAAAATACAATTATAGGATTTTAAAACAAAATCATGTACAACATTTACATTCTCATCATTTAATCTTTCCAGTTGTTTCCTTCGTAGGAATAAAATGCAATTACTACCTGTTTTCATGTTTTGTCTTCAAAAATTGCAGTTCCCTTCAAAGCTTCAAAAGTTGCAATTCCACTCTAATGCTGTGGTTAACTACTTCTAATTGTTTTTTAACAACATGAAATATTAGAAAAATTGGTTACAAGAAAAGCAATATAACTAAAGGACAATTAGAATGATTTACAAAATTATTCAATTTAAGCTCAAACATACCTGAAATTGAATTTGTGATGTGTCATAGGAAGAGAAAATATAGACTGTCATGATGTGTGTGTGTTCAGTATCAACTCTTTCAAAAAATTTTTTTGGTTTTTTTTATTTAATGTTTATTTATTTTTGAGAAAGAGAGAGAGAGCATGAGCAGGGGAGGGGCAGAGAGAGGGAGGCACAGAGTCCTAAGCAGGTTCCAAACTCTGAGCTGTAGCACAGAGTCCAACGCAGGGCTCAAACTCACAAACCATGAGATCATGACCTGAGCCGAAGTCAGATGCCTAACCGACTGAGCCACCCAGGAGCCCCATTCAAAAAATTTTTGTAATTCAGTTCCCTGTGTATGTATAGAATATTTGTAAATTTGGATAATTATTGCTTTATTTCAAAGAATAGAATGCTATATAGCTTATTTGAATTATAAATTATGAATGTACCATAACGATTTCCTGTATATAGCTCCTCCATAAATTTCTTAATTAATTGGGAAACATTTTTTTTACCATATAATTATACTACACAAAATTTGTAATCGTATTATCTCCATGAAAAAATACCTCTTCAGTGTTCAGCTTTACAAATAAATTAACAAGATGTGGGCTGCCTGGGTGGCTCAGTCGGTTAAGCATCTGACTTCCACTCAGGTCATGAACTCTGTGAGTTCAAGCCCTTGTCAGGGCCCGTGCTGACAGCTCAGAGCCTGGGGCCTGCTTTGGATTCTGTGTCTCACTCTCTCTGCCCCTCCCCTGCTCGCTCTCTCTCTTTCCCTCACTCTCTCTCTCTCTCTCAAAAATAAATGGACATCAAAACAATTTTTGTTAAATAAATTAACAAAGATGTTCGAAATAATGTTATTTCACTTTCAATATAATGAACTTCCAGAAGTTTTACTTAAATTCTGTGAATTGGATTGAAAAAGAATCAATCCATTCCCGGAATATAGCTGATTTCTAAATTTGAAATTTGATGACTGATATAAATGTATACGAGCTTATTCTACTATAGAAATATCTGTGTCTGTTTAAATGGGAATGAAATTCTACTATGAAAGCAACATGGGAACAGCTATCACTGCACATTTCATAGGCATACAGGAAATCTTAGAATTTCCACAGCAAAGTTTTTTTTTTAAGTTTATTTATTCATTTTTGAGAGCAAGAGAGAAAGGGGGGCAGCGAGAGAGGGAGACAGAGAATCCCAAGCAGGCTCTGCACCATCAGCACAGAGCCCAACATGGGGCTCTGTGAACCATGAGATCATAACCTGAGGTTAAACCAAGAAACAAATGCTTAATGGACTGAGCCACCCAGAGTCCCCAACAGCAAACTTAATTTACAAGAATCATGTGATCTAGATGAAAACTCATGTGTCTCAAAGTGACACATAAGTGTACCTTCTAGGGGCGCCTGGGTGGCGCAGTCGGTTAAGCGTCCGACTTCAGCCAGGTCACGATCTCGCGGTCCGTGAGTTCGAGCCCCGCGTCGGGCTCTGGGCTGATGGCTCGGAGCCTGGAGCCTGTTTCCGATTCTGTGTCTCCCTCTCTCTCTGCCCCTCCCCTGTTCATGCTCTGTCTCTCTCTGTCCCAAAAATAAATAAACGTTGAAAAAAAAAAAAATTTAAAAAAAAAAAAAAAAATAAGTGTACCTTCTATAGCTATATGTGTTAAATCATATTTTGGCCCAGCATTTGTAAACTAATAATATGGGAGGTTATTCTTATTGTGGCATAATGTGCACAACATAGGATTTACCATTTAACTATTTTTAACCATCAATTTAGTGACATTAAGTACATTCACAATGTTCTGCAACCATAACTATTATCCAATACTTTTTCATCATTCCAAACAGAAATTCTGTGCCCATTAAACAATAACTACCATTTTCCCTCTTCTGGACCCCTAATACCCTCTATTCTGCTCTTTGTCCTTATGGCTAGGTACCTTATATGACAGAGATAATTTTACTTCTTCCTTTCCAGTTTGGATGTTGTTTATTTCTTTGTCTTGTCTGACTGTTCTCGCCAGGACTTCCAGTGATGGGTTGAATGGAGATGGTGATAGCGGGCACCCTTGTCTTAGTCTTGATCTTAGAAGGAAAGCTTTCAACTACTCACTGTTGAGTCTGATGTTAGCTGTGGGTTTATAATACAGGGCCCTTACTGTGTTGAAGTATGTTCCATCTGTACTCAATTTGTTGGGATTTTTATCATCAAAGCGCATTCAATTTTGTCAAATGCTTGTCAGTTGTAACAATATGGACAAAACTTCAGGGCATTATGCTAACTGAAATAAGTCAGAGAAAAGCAAATACTGTATGACCTCATATATGGTCATTTAAAAAATAAAATTCATAGAAACATTGTAGATTGGTGGTTGCTGGGGCAAAAGTGTGTGGGAAACGGGTGAAGGTGGTCAAAGTACGATGTTCTGTTATATGACCAGTAAGTTCTGGGAGTCTAATATACAGTATGGTGACTATATTTAACAATAGTGTATTGTATTTTGGAAGTTGCTAAGAGAATAAATTTTAAAATTTCTCGTCACACATACAAAAATATAACTGAGATATGACCTTATTGTAGTAATCATTTCACAAAATATATGCATGTTAAATAATTTTCTGGTACATGTTAGACTTAATGTTATATGTCAATTATATCTAAATAAAATTGGAAAAAATAATAAATTTTAATTTTAAATATTTCTGGCACTATGTTTCAACATCTAAATAATTTATTTTTTTTTAATTTTTTAATATTTACTCATTTTTTGATAGGCAGAAACAGAGTGTGAGTAGGGGAGGGGCAGAGAGAGAGAGGGAGACACAGAATCTGAAACAGGCTCCAGGCTCTGAGCTGTCAGCACAGAGCCCGACGCGGGACTCGAACTCACGGACCGTGAAATCATGACCTGAGACAAAGTCAGACGCCTAACCGACTGAGCCACCCAGGCACCCTTCTAAATAACTGTTTAAATTAATATTGCTTTAATTTAAGGTTCTCTGTTCTCAAATGTCTATATGGTAGAGACCATTTTTACATGGGATTGAATTATATAAACTTATCATAACTTATTGCTTTATAATAATAATAAACATGTATTTATTATAACAGTTTCTTGCCACAGAAAATCTATGAAAATTTTAGTATAATCCTATCACAGAAAACTGATTTACCATTATGGTCACTTATTATTACTTAAAAACACAAAATAACATGTTATGAAAAATACAGAATAATTTAGGATTTTTGTGAAAATTACCATGAATTATTATTTCTAGTTCCTTAATCCCAAAGATTAATATCACTTTGGGACTTGGAAACATTATTAGAGAGTGGTCTTTTGTGTATCTACTACAGGTTTTTCTTCTGTGGTTACCATGAGGTTTATATAAATATCTTATAGTTATAACAACCCATTTCAACCTGATAACAACTTAATTTCTATAGCATATGAAAACTATATACTTTTACTTCTGTCCCTTTCATCACATTTTAGGCTATTAATGTTACAGTTTACATCCTTTGTATACAATAACGAATGATTGCAGTTGTACCTATTTTTAGTGTTTATTTTTCTTTAACTTTTAAACTAGAGTTGTGATTTACACACCACCATTACCATGTTAGGGAATCTGATTTAACTATATTTACCTTTACTGATGATTTTTATACATTTGTTTTTCCAATGTTAATTAACATCACTTCAATTTAACTAGCAGAACACTGCTCAGTATTTCTTATATGGCAAGTCTAATGGTGATAAACTCCCTCAGTTTTATTTGTCTGGGAAAGTATTTTTCTCTCTTTCATTTCTGAAAGATAACTTTGCTGGACATAGCATTCTTGGTTGATAGGATTTCTTTTCTTTCAATATTTTGAATAAATCATCTCACCCACCCTGGCCTGCAAAGTTTATGCTGATAAATCCTCTCATGGCCTATTGGGTGTGCCCACATAGGTGATGAGTTGTTTTCCTATGGCTGCTTTCAAATTTTCCTTTTTATCTGACTTTTGACAATTTAATTATAATGTGTCTCAGTTTAGCCCTTTTAGGATTGAAACTTTTGGGGGTGTTTTGATATTAGTTCTCATTGGTGGCGTCATATTTACTTGACTCTTACCTCATATCCTTGTGTTGGCATCTGTGTTGCATCCACGCGACTCCTGAAACAGAATGCTACGGGCACCAGTGACAGTTGCAACAAAGTTTATTACAATGAGAGGCAAGGCCGACCGATCGGGACCAACACTCTTGATAAGAGTGTGGCCCCGAACAGCCGGGGTACAGTTTTTAAAGCTGAGCACATCGTTTTATCATTATCTGGGAACAGAACAGAGCAACAGTTCCCAGATGAGTTAGAAACAGTTGCCAGATGAGTCAGAAACAGTTATCGAATGAGGTGATTATTTTAGATTTTCTGCCGCTAAGTTGCAACCAGTGGATCTCCTTGACCTTGTGTCTGATGCTCTTTTTTGAGCTTTTGTTTCCTTCATTGGTAAAGCCTGATTCACAAGAGTATGAAGTATGATTTACAAGAGTAAAAGCAAGGTTGTTATCTTTTGACCTTCAGTGTCAGAACAAAATTGTTATCTTTCAAGCTAAGCGTTAGCCCTACAGTACAATTTAACCCTTACAATCTGCATATTAGTAAACAGTCTCCTCATCCAGATTTTGTAGGTTTTGTTTCATCCAGGAAAGGCCTTCACCAACCAGCTCAGCTTAGGGTACTGGATCAGCTCGTAGCATCTGTGAGCAAATGGAGCTTGCCACTGTGGTCTAGTTGAGTGAGGCCACTGCCCTTGCCCTTGCCCTTGGCGGGATAGAGTTTGTCGCTGGTTGAGTTGGCCTTCAGGCTGGACTCTGTATTCAAGTAGTGCTGCTATGGGTACTACCTGGTTGGGCAAGACTTCTGGGTTGTTTTCCATGTTTAGATGATGCCATTCTCTGGGGTCTGCAGTCACCTCTATTTGGGTACGGTTGTAGGCTGTGTTCCCCACAGGACAGTGCCACTGGTGAGATTTTGCAATGGGATAGGGTTTTGGGCTACACTCTGCAATCCTCCCTGTTCAGGTAATGCACCTCAGGCTGTCCTCACCAACCTGGATGTTATAGCTGCCTAGACTCTGCATTTAGGCACAGCCACAGGTATGGACTTCATGGTCAGATGGGCCTCAGTTTGTGTTCTGCAATTAGGGCAGCAGACTGTGTCTCTAATACTGAGTAGGCTTGTAGGTTGGGCCTGGCAGCTGGGTGGTTACCATAAGCTGGGCTCCAAAGCTCCTCAGGGAATTTCAGGCTCCCTGCCTATGTGGGGTTAGAGGCTATGTTCAACAGTTGGGCAGGGATGTTGGCATGGCTCCCTGCCAGGCAGAGCCCTAAGATATCTTCTGCTGATTTAGGGTGTTGTGGCCACTATCCCCAGAGCAGTGGGTCTGGATGCTATGCTCAGTGGTTGAGCAGAACTTTGAATTTATTCTTCTGTTCAGGCGAGGCCATAAAATGTGCTTCACAGCCAATGTGGCCCTGTGGCTGGAGAACCAAATTAGGCTGAAATGCCAACCAACCTTCCTGGCCTGACAGGGTCACTGGCTTGAGTCTGCTGATCCACAGAGCTGCTGGCTGGGATCTCTGCTCAGGTGCTGCTGCAAGCAGGAATGAAACCTGCCAAGATGTAAATGCTGGATGCTTTAAGCCACATTCTGCTTATCTGCCTCTACCTTAACCCCAGTAGCTGAGCTTCACAGATTCTCCTCATGATCCCTGTGAGGAAGGACCCAAGTGGGCCTCCTAGGAAGCATCCCACAATGCTGGGGAAGTTGGATGTCCATCTTAGTTCCTCTTTTTCCCCCTGGAGATACTGTAGGGCCAAGGAGGCCCTCCCAGTATGGCACTGTGCCCTTCCGGGGAGGGGCAATGTGATTAAAGTGAAACCATTCCTCTTACCTTTCAAATGCAGTCCGGCTCAGGCTCTATTGTACAGGGGTACAGGCGAGTGCTACAGCCCCATCCCTGGATGCTGCAGTTTCACAATGGTGCCCTTTCTATGCATACTGGCTAGTTGGTCTTCATATTAAAAGGACTGAAGTTAGGAACTAGTATAATGACCTATATTACATCTTGATGATGTCATCCTTTAAGCTCCTTTAAGCTGTTATTCTTAAAATGAAATTTTAAAATACACAAAGCAGGGGCATCTGGGTGACTCAGTTGGTGAAGCATTCAACTCTTGATTTCAGCTCAGGTCATGAGCTCATGGTTTTGTGAGTTCCAGCCCTGTGTCAAACTCTGTGCTGACAGCATGGAGTCTTCTTGGGGTTCTCTCTCTCTCTCTGTCTCTCTCTCTCTGCCCCTCCCCCACTCATGTTCCCTCTCCCTCTCTCTCTGTCTCTCAAAATAAATAAACTTTAAAAAAATAAGAGAATAAAATAAAATACACAAAGCAGTAATTCCTTGATAATCTTGACCTTTGTTTTATGTAAAAATATTCCAGACATAAAACATGTTTCATTTTGCATTTTTCTTGATTGGATTTTTAAGAGTGGCTCTAAAAGTATCTTCAAGTTAGACATTGTAGTATATATTCTTTCATAGAAGTTTATTTCCTTTTGTAAAAGTGAAAATCTCTTTTCTCCTTGCTCTGATTTTGGTTTTGTCATTGAAGTTAATACTGCTTTTGCTAATTCAGAGTTTAAATCAATTTCTGATTTCATTTAGAGAATTCCACACAATGTTCACAACTTTTTCTCTTCACCTGTCCTCCTTTAAGGTATTTAAGGTGCACCTGGGTGGCTCAGTCGGTTGGGTATCCAACTTCGGCTCAGGTCATGATCTCGTGGTTTGTGGGTTCAAGCCTCACATCGGGCTCTGTGCTGACAGCTCAGAGCCTGGAGCCTGCTTTGGATTCTGTCTCTCCCTCTCTCTCTGCCTCTCTCTTTCTCTCTCTCTCTCAAAAATAAGTAAACATTTAAAAAAAGTTTTTTTTAATAATAAAGTATTTAAAAGAACTGTGGCCTACAGAGAACATTCAAACCCTGGGAAATGACAGTAAAGATTATTGAGCTGTATTCAAGTACCAGATTATTCAGATGGCCTAGCAAAGCGACAGCACTACACAGAATATCACACGTCAAAATTGCTAATTTAATAACTTTTGTTTTCAGAATTTGCTGTTTCTTGGAATGCCATTTAGCTGTCTTGAAACTCCACACATAAGTTTTGTGTATTGTGTGTTGTTAAGTATAAACTTATGCCTTTTTTTTTTTTTTTTTTTTGCAAGAATGACTCACCATTAGTGGCAGACAGGGTCAAGACCATACACTTATGAAATGGCAGTAAGTCCAAGCATGACTGACTGATGAGATCATGACCACCTTTCTCCATCACGTTCCTGTCCCTCCTCCCTTAGGTTAGATGACTGCTGTTCAAGTGTCCAGAATAGTTGCTCTCTACCCTCCCTGGTTCTCAGACTCCACGATTCTCCGGTGACCCATGCCAGTTAACACATTACACAAATGCACAAAAGTGGGCATGAGCCGACTTGTCAGCTTTCCTGAAACAGAGGACAAAATTATACATTTAATTATATATTTATTCCACTTTCAGAGTAGTTGAACCCCAGAAAAAAATTGCCCAGGGAGACACATTACACTGGAGGTTTGAAATACTGGATTGAGGAACTATTTGAATGCTTGTATATCACGTCAGGAAAGGAAATCAAATGACCTTGAAGCCACTTAGAGCCTTAAAATACTGCTAAGGTTTTGATGCCAGGGATTAGCCTGTTAAGCCACTGCCACTGGCTGTAAGCATTATGATATTCTGAGGCTGATATGAGCCTCTGTACTGTTCAGGGCTTAGTTACTATGGAAAAAAGAAAAGTCAGATTAAGCTGTCAGACCCACAAAATTAACATGTGCACCTAATTGGCTTAGTTTATTATTATTATTATTCATACAATTACAATTTGTGTCTATAGAAAATATGGCCATTATTTTTAAATTGCTATTTTGGAAAGGCAAGTTATCAATATTAGCATTGTGACAGAAGTAAATAAAATTCATAAAATGTACAGAAATACAGCTAAATCCAAAATGGGCATATCAGTACATAAGTAGGAACACATTTTCAAGTTTCTTGATATGCTTGGCCTCTATCCCATACCACTAATTACTTCTTAGCTCAAATGGGCAAAATCGTTAGCAATTTGCTTGGCAATAGGTGAAAAGATATGTTTCTTTTTTTCTTTCCCTGTGGAAAATTGTCTGCATTGTACTGCAATGCTGAGCAAGTTATTCTTAGCAGCACGTCTCCTCAGACATTTTATGGCAGCTTGGGGAATATTAAATGTATGATTAATAAATAATTACAACTATGTGTCCAATCTTTAGCTCCATATTCAAAAGGAGCTTTGACTGTGTGAGGCATTTGAGAGGGTTTCTGAAAACAATATATTTATACATTTTAATTTAGATTTATTCCAGCGTTAAAGTACAAATATTTACATATTCTGAGCATATTTTACATATAGAATTATTTTAACCATTGTCAGTATACAACTACCTCCAGGGAGAAATGCAGTAAGGAATTTAGCAGCAGGAAAACACAGTAAACAACAATTTAGGACAGAAGGTAAAGAGCATCGTAAACATGGAGAATCTGAAATTAGAGAAAGAATTTTTAATTAGGTGGAATGTAATCACTCAGCTGGAATTTGTCTACGTTACCAAAACAGGAGCATTTCGTTATTGTTGCGGAAAGTGCTTTCAAGATATTTCATTAACAAACCAAGCAGAAAATCTTATTTCAGTCTTTCAGTCTTATTCACTGCCTCTCTCTCTCTCTCTCTCTCTCTCTCTCTCTCTCTCCACCTAAGAATACAGTGCAATATGAGCTTAGCTTATCTGTTATTGTGCAGTGATATGATATTGGAATGATTATATCATTTGCAGCATGCTATAATCATGGTGAGCTTAGTTCCTGCATTTTCTGGAAAACTCCCAAATTCCTACTTGATCAATTCTATATGTTATCTTTAGGTTCCAAAGTTAAGGTCACTACTTGACTATAAAACAAAAAGCTGTCCCTGGATAAGAGAACACTTCTAGTTCCAGCTATACCACTCAGTTTGTGCTCAAAAATGTTTCTTAAGCACTTTGGGTTGCAGTCCCTACCCCCCTTTTTATGCAAAGGCATGAATGCTAGAACACCAAACAGCCTCATTCCATGGCTTAACTAGTATTAAGCAGCATGGCATAGCAGTTAAAAACAGACTGGTATTTGTGTGCTTGAACATGAATCCCAGCTCTGCTAATCCCAGCTCTGTGTGACCCTGGGCAAATGATTTAACCACTCTGTGCTTCACCTTCCTCTGTAAAACAGGCTTGATGATAATGGTAATTTCTCATGGAGTTATTATACGAGGCTTTGATCAGTGGATACAAATGAAGCACCTAGAACAGTGCAGAAGAGTAAAGGTGATACATGTATTGGTGAAATAAACACATGTGAGAAAGTACAGCATATGAACTCAAATTCTCTATTAATTCAGTATTCAGCTGATGTGCTCTCTTTGTACTCCAGCTCATACACCCCTAACAAATGGGTTTGTTCTATATAACTGTGAGGAAAAGAAGTAGTGAAGTTAAGAAACTTGCCCACAGTCTCAGCTAATCAGTAACACTCACTATTTAAATCCTTATATGTCCAATTTCAAATCTGTGCTATCTCAACTCTGCTTCCCCAAGGTACCTAGAGATTTTGCAAGCTGATTATCAACCCTATTATAATATGTCTTGGCTCTAAATTCATTGTAACAAGCATAATTTTTGTGCATGAGGTAACTGAAAAGCAAATGTTTGCCTTCTCACAATAAAGAATATATGGATGGCAGAACCAGATTCTAGAGCAAGACTGCCTATGTTCACAATATCAGCACTACCACTGTCTGCATGACCGTGGGGAAGGTTATTTAAATATTAAATTAATTAAGAAAAATAAAGCATTAGAGGAGTGCCTGGGTGGTTCAATCAGTTAAGCGTCCAACTCTTGATTTCAGCTCAGATCAGGATCTCATGGTTTATGGGATGGAGCCCCGCACTG
The DNA here is from genome assembly GCF_018350155.1 of Leopardus geoffroyi. Taxonomy (NCBI): domain Eukaryota; kingdom Metazoa; phylum Chordata; class Mammalia; order Carnivora; family Felidae; genus Leopardus; species Leopardus geoffroyi. The sequence continues at coordinate 91,140,565 of NC_059328.1, forward strand.
GGCTATGTGCTGACAGCATGGATCCTCCTCAGGATTCTCTCTCTCCCGCTCTCTCTCTGTCCCTCCCCAATTTGTGTGCATGCACATGCTCTCTCTCTCTCTCTCTCTCGCTCTCTCAAAATAAACTTAAAAAATAAATAAATAAATAAATAAAGCATTAGAATAGTACCTGGCACATAGGAAGCACTGTAGAAATGTTTCTTGTTAACACACTTATCATAACTACTACTATTCAGGAGGCCTGGGATGGCCATGTTAGAGAAGAGATGCTTGATGGTACTTCATTAATATAATTATGGTCCCACAGAAATAAGTAAATGTGTTTCCAGCTTTCATTCAAATAGAAAGTCATTCTTCTTGTCAAAGGGATTTAATCTTCCTTCTTTACAAACCATTGCTCTAGTGTTAAGGACATTGATGCCTGAAGAAAGACACTTAAAATGTTCAGCTTAGAGATACACACAGCTGGGGATTATACAGGCCCAACTAAAAATAAAAATGTTAAAAGGAGGCAAAGCTTTCCACAGAAACTAGCTGTTAAAGAGTCATTATTTAATAACTAGTCTTGATCAAGTACATAAACAAAAAACTAAAACTGAATGGCAGAGGTCTGACTGACCTGGAAGGATGAGAAAAATGTCATGTGCAGGAGGTGAAGACTGGAACAGAGGCATCCCCTTGGCCACACCTGGTCAAAGCCTATGGAAAGCAATGAGCAAAGAAGAAGAGAAACCTGATTTCAGAAATCTTATATAGTCTTAAAAGTTTGTCATCTGGGACCGCCTGGGTGGCTCAGTTAAGCTTCCGCCTTCCACTCAGGTCATGATCTCTCAAGCCCCTCATCGGGCTCTGTGCTGACAGCTCAGAGGCTGGAGCCTGCTTCGGATTCTGTGTCTCCCTCTCTCTCTGCCCCTCTCCTGCTCGCACTCTGTCTCTCTCAAAAATAAGCATTAAAAAAAATTTTGGGGGGGTGCCTGGATGGCTTAGTCAGTTAAGCGTCTGACTTCAGCTCAGGTCATGATCTCACAGTTCGTGAATTCAAGCCTCATGTCGGGCTCCATGTTGACAGCGTGGAGCCTGGAACCTGCTTCAGATTCTGTGTCTCCCTCTCTCTCCGCCCCTCTCCCACTTGCTCTCTCTCTCTCTCTCTCTCAAAAATATAAACGCGAAAAAACCTTTTTTAAGTTTATCATCTGTTTATAAACAGTATATAGCTCTTAGTGCAGAATGTAGCCTTAGTTATTGTCCATATTCACAGAATCTTAAATCTAAAAGTCCTTTCAGCTGTTGTAAAAGAAAGTCGCCCAAATAGGTTGGACCTCACTCAGCTGTTAAACTGAGATTCTGGTGTTCATACTGTACAAAAAGCTAGCACTTGCAATATTGTCTCTTAATAAGGCTTATTTCTGAGTGGGCTTTTCTTAGATTTGTCTTGGTCGAGTTTTAGTTTCCCATTTGCTTTTTCTTTTGTTTTCAGAAGACGAAAAAACTTGAACAGATTTGTTGAGAGACTCAGTGAATGGGTCACTAAGAGGATTGTAGATTTTAATAGACTCTTCTCTTGCCTTCCCACGCAGCTAGCTATTTCCTAAAACCCTAAGTTTGAAGGATTTGAAATAGAACTTTAAATATTATAGAGCTGAATCATCAAAGGGTTTTAAACCTGCCACTGGATGAAGGACAGAAAAAGGACCATCTGATCTAATGCCATGAATTCTTAGCACTGAGGATGGTTCCCTGGAGCAGAACAGTGAAAAACAGGAAAGGAAATGCTTAATTGAACCAAAAGAGTCTACTATGATACCCATGGAAAGCAAAGCTTTAAAATGACAAATTAAAATAAAGGGCAAAGAAAGTAAAGGTGACGTTAACTTTCTTTCCTGGAGGCTGCGAATTTATCTAGGGCAATGGCTCTCTGATGCTAGAATAAGCACTGGTACATAATGATGTTTTCGATGGTTCCCCACAAAGTGAGGACAAAGTGGTGAGTTTCTTCATTATGTGTATTTTTTTTTTAATTTAAAGAATTATTCCTTATTCTGGGAGTGTGCTCTATTAGCTTTGTTTTGTATTAAAATATCCTTTAATTGGAAGAGATGGTGATATCATATGAGAGTTTATTTTTTCATTCCAAAGCCCTTACTGCTCAAAATTAAGGCTCCACAACACCATGTTCTCCCCCAATCAATATATATATATATACACACACACATATACAGCAACTAAATCAGTCCTTTTCCAGAGGTGAATCAGAATTCCCTTAGAAGTAGTTTCAAAATAGACACTGCCACTCCCCTTCTGTTGTGAGCTCTCAAAAGGAAAGTGGAAGGAAGAGGAAGGGAGATATGTATTTTTATATGATTCTGATACAGACCCTAATTGACATCCACAGTTCTCAGGAGAGTATGATCAACTATCATCCTTGGAAGACCCATATCTTCTTTACTTTTGTCTTTTTCTTGAATGCATTCACCTCTGTGGACAGGAGACAAATATTTTGCAATGCAGTTTCCTAAATAAGAGGAATAATATTTCAGGAAACAAGTTTCTATGCTGCACATAAAAAAGATCTTTGAAGGGGAAGCTTCAAGCAAACGACAGTTCTTTTCATAAAGAAATCATAATATGAAAACTCTAGGGATATAACAAATATATTCTCGACTGTGGTGGCAAGCTAAATAAAGTCCTTGAGCTAATTTTAATGGAAAAAGTTTCCACGTACACACTGAGTAAGTAGACATACTCTATAAATATATATTTCTTGAGCTCTAAAAAGCTACATGGGGGAATGCTAGAACAAATACTCAAATTGTGTGAGATGGGTGAAAGTGTAAAAGTAAACCCAGATTTCTTTAACACTGTGAAGTAAAATAAAATGTTTAGGAGACTGAGTTCCTATCTGTCCTTGAATAGATCAGTCTAATATCATTTTTTGCTCTAATCTAGCTGATTTCTTCACTGGTCTATATACAACTTTTTTCCTTATTTATTAATTGATTTGCATGATAGGCTTTGCTTCCTTATACATATTATTGCAACTAAAGCTGTATACCCTGTCCCACCCTTCCCCCAACTCCAGTGCTACCACAAACTGTGTCTTAACTCGTCCAGTGCAAATCCTGATCATTCTCTAATGCCTATCTTGTTTGCACAAACACTGAACACTTAGTATGTGCCAGGCACTTGCTAGGTTCCATAGGGCAATGAACGGCAAATATAACCTTTAAGCGAATTGTATTACAGGTGTGAAATATAGCCTGAAATAAGTCTTGAATAGAAACATGGAGCTTCATTAGAGGTTATTGCAATAATCTAGGACAATGATTGTCAAAGTGTGGTCTCCAAATCAGCAAAATCAGAATCACCTAGCAACTTGTTAGAAATGCAAATTTCCTGCCCCATTTCAGACCTACCACATCACAAAACACAGGCACCATCCCAGAAGTCTACACTGTAGCAAGCCTTCCAGGAGATGGTGGTGCAATTGATGCACACTAAAGTTTGTGAACCACTGACTTAGCAGAAGAATAGTAGGAGACAAGATTAGTGGCTGTGGATTTGGAGAGCAGAAAACACATTTTCCAGATGTTACTGACCTGAAGATGACAAGGAAAAAGTGAAATAACATTTGAGGTTTATGATTTGTGTGATTAATGCCTAGTGGAGCCTTTCACAGACATAGAAATATAAGAAAATATCAGGTTTGGGGTGGTCAGTATATAAAATAGATGGTTGCTTCATGTTGAGATGTGTCAAATCTGACATATTGGACATTTAAGTGAAGATGTCCAGAATAGCAGGACAATAGAGAGATCTGAGCAGAAGTAAAGGGATTAAGAGAAAGGTGATCTTAGGAGTGATTAAAGTTGAAGAGCTAATAAAAAAAGGGAGGGAGGAAGATATGATTTCACTTATACGTAGAATATTAGTAAGCTAAACAAGTGGACAAACAATAAACACAAACCATAATGAGGTACCACCTTACACCTGGCAGAATGGCTAAAATCAAAAACACAAGAAATAACAACTGTTGGCGAGGATGTAGAGAAAAGGAAACCTTATGTTCATGGGAATGAAAATTGGTGTAGCCACTGTGGAAACCAGTATAGAGGTTCCTCAAAAAATTAAAAATAGAAATACTATATGATCCAATAATTCCACTACTGGATATTTACCCAAAGAAATATCCAGTTTCTCCAATTGTTTGTTGCAGCATTATTTATAATAGCCAAGATATGGAAGCAACCTAAGTGCCCATTGGTGGATAAATAAAGAAGACATGGTATAGATATACAATGGAATATTATGCACCATAAAAAAGGGATGAGATCTTGTCACTTGGGACAGATCTGAAATAAATCAGACTGAGAAAGACAAATATCATGTGATTTCACTCATATGTGGAATCTTAAAAACAAAACAAGTGAATACACAAACAATATGCAGAATCAAATCTATAAATGTAGAGAACAAACTATTGCCAGTGGGAAGAGGGGTAGAGGGATGGACAAAATGGGAGAAGGGGAGTGGGAGATACAGGCTTCCATTTATGGAATGAATATGTCATGGGAATAAAAGGTGGACATTTACATGGAAATGTTCAGAATAGCAGGACAATAGAGAGATCTGAGCAGAAGTAAAGGTCTGTCTGATAGGGAATACAGTCAATGATATTGTAATAGCATTGTGCGGTGATAGATGGTAGCGAGACTTGTGGTGAGCATAGCATAACACATAGAGATGTTGGATCACTGTGTTGTACATCTGAAATTAATGTAACAATGTATGTCATCTATACTCAAATAAACATTAAAAAAAAACAGACTCATAAATACAGAGAGCAAACTGGTGATTGCTAGAGAGAAAGTAGGCAGGCTGGGGGGAGGGGGGAGGAATGAGAAAAATAGATAAAGGGGATTAAGAAGTAAAAACTTCCAGTTATAAAATAAATAAGTCACAGGCATGAAAAGTACAACATAGAGAATATAGTCAATAATATTATAATAATATTGTATGGTGACAAATGGTGACTACACCTGTCATTGTGGGCAGTTTGTAATATATAGAACTGTCAAATCACTATGTCATACACTCAAAACTAACATTCTATATTAATTATACTTCAGTAAAAAAAGAAAAACAGGTGGACGTCACCCAAGGAGAATCTGAGAAGAAGGGACAGAAACTGAAGATGGAATCTGGAAAACACTCAACATTTAAAGAATAGATAATGGCAGAACCTGGAAGAGGAAAAACATAATCATGGTATTTTAAAAATTCAGCCAGGCAATCGTTACAAGAAGGAAGAATTAATCAACAATTATAAATGTCACAAAGATGGGCACCTGGCTGGCTTAGTCAGAAGACTCTTCATCTAAAGGTCATGGGTTCAAGCCCCACATTGGAGGTAGAGATTACTTAAATAAACAAAAAATTTAAAAGAAATAATAAATGTCACAAAGAGATTAATATAAGGAGAGAAATATGCCCATTACCTTTAAAAATGAAGATAGTTATAACTTTGCTAAGAGAAATTTCATTGGCAAACAAATGAGATTATAGTAGGAGAAAAAAATGAATGAATTAGGACTTCTGGTTTCAGCTCCAACATGTAAAAGCTTACAATTCATCACTCTTATTCTTACAACCAAAAAATTGGACAAACTAAAAATAAATAACTTTTGTTGAACTTACCAGAGAACTGAGGTTTCAGGGAAAATCATTACCTCAAAATTGGGAGAGAAGGATCATTTAGGAAGACAGATACCAGATATATTTATCTGAAGTAGAAGCCACTGGAGACATAAACTGATAGGAACACTTAAAAAGTAATTTTGGAAAATTGCTGGAAGATGACAATGGACTAGCATGAGTGTGAGAAACCCCTGGGAACGTCCATAATGAGAGGGCGGGCCTACGCCCACTGACTCCATCTTGTTCTGTGTCCTTCACCTTGACCACGCCTCCTCCCCTTGAGTAACCTCTGGCTCACCTGCCTAACAGGACTCGGACCCTTCCCAGCCAATCGGCTGAGGCCACAGCCATTACCTCACCAACTGCCCCTAGGCCCCAATAAAACCTTTGTCCTTTTGAAACTCGCTCTCTCTCCCCAGCATCTCACCGCTGCGTCGGTGCAGGTAGGGGATTGAGCTCGAGCTAGCTTGAATAAAGGCTCTTTTGCTTTTGCATCGGACTCGGCTCTCTGGTGGTCTTTGGGGATCACGAATTCTGGACATAACACATAATATCATGGGCACTCCTTCCAGGTGATGGTCCAGGAAAGATTTCTACCTGAGGAGTGGCTACATGGCTCAGTCGGTTGAGCCCGGACTTCAGCTCAGGTCGTGATCTCACGGTTCGTGAGTTCGAGCCCCACGTAGGGTTCTGTGCTGACAGCTCAGAGCCTGGAGCCTGCTTTGGATTCTGTGTCTCCCTTTCTCTCTGTCCCTGTCCCTCTTGCACTCTGTCTCTCTCTCAAAAATAAATAAACGTTAAAAAAAAAGATTTCTCCCTGAACCAGTCATGGTGAGGGAGAGATTCCACTCTAGGATTATGGGGATAGCCAAACACACAACAGCTGACACTTGACATATGAATTTTACTGCAATTTATTAGTCACATATTCTCACAATCCAAGAGTAGAGAACACCACATGCAATGTGGAAATTCATGGGGGTTTCACTTGGGAAAAGAGTGAAAAATCAAGGGCTGTAGGAGGCAGCTTTGTAGGAGTAAAAGGGTGCAGTGACCCTGAGTTCCTACATAAGGATGTAATTGGCTTGTTTCAGTAAGTCTGTGAGCTGTCAGGGAACTGAAACCCACTACTCCAGATAAACAGGAACAGCATGTGATCCGTTTGATAGGGAGGGTTGTTGGGTAGGGGATTTTATCCAAGGGAGCAGAATGAGGAGGATATAATCAGGTTTTCTAGTTTCTGTACTGGATGCTTTGACACCTGGGCCCTGCTGATCCTGGAGACACTGTCCCTCCTAGGGCTAGCCAATTCCTACAGATAGTAAAGGACTTGCCTGGGAGTGTACCTTTTATATGCAAACCAACACATTCAAAGCCCACAGCTCTCTGAATTTGTTAAATTCTTATACTTCAGGCCATTATTCTCTAGCTCTAGTCACCCCAGGATCAGGTGCCAGACAACTAAGGATAGGCTCGATACCCCCAAGCCTATTGTAATTATTCCAACTAGTCAAATCTAAGCCTGTTTACCCTGCCCTGCCTGTTTCTCCCTTGTCTACATTCCTCCCCTTGCTCCCTCTGTCTGCTGATCAACCCTAGTGCTTCCACATGAGTGCAGAGTTGTGTGCAGTGCCTCCTGTTTCTAGGGATCTGTGAGTATACAGGCTTCTTCCTGAAGGACACTCATGTTGGTGACAGCATGTCTCACCATGTCTGATTAAAACAAATCCCAGCTACCTTTAAAGAGAGGGCGAATTGGGTTAGGCCATTCAAGGCCCTCCTGATTTTGCCAGTTGCTAAGAAAGGACATAAATTAGTTTTTGATCTTATACCTCAGGCAGGGGTACTAATAATCTTCGTGAACTATGTCCAGAACCTCATCAGAACAAACTCCTCTCCAGAGGAAAATATTTGGCCAAAGCCTATCCCAGTTGGAGGAAGGATACTTTTCTACCCCAGGCCTATTCTAGCCTTTCTATCTCAGAAAAAAAAGAGAAAAAGGTACTCAACATGAGTCAAGATTTCAAGAGAGTAGATAGAAACAAAAGGAAAAATAAATTAAAAAATACTGTACCACTGGAGAAATAACTTGGAAAAGTCATAAACCTAAGACACAAATCCATTACAACCCTGAGCTTTAATTGGAAGATTACGGAATGCCTCTCTCCCCACACTCCAACATCATACCAGCAGGGATCCAGTATAATGACAGTGAATTACAGCTGGAAGAACTGTAAGACACAAACTCTCTGTAAGGAGGAGATATTAGGAAATCCCAAAGTCAAGAAGGGAGACAAAAGCAGGACACTAGAGAAGGTGAAGCCTATGACATCTACAGTTACAGAAAACATTAACACACCCGCTTCTAGCTAGCCAGACTTCTAGCCAGATGTCTTCATATGAAAGACCTAGTTGCTTCAATTCCTATTACCTAATACAAGATGGACAGCTTTTAACAAAAATGTACAAGGCATGGCAAATGCAATAAAAACTACAGAATGAAGAGACAAAGCAGTCATCAGAACCAGGCTTGATATGATACAGATATTGGAATCATCACAAGGAGAACTTAATGAGTAATATGTTAATCTAGTGGTAAAAGAAAACAAACATCTGGCCAATGTAAGAGACGAAAACTCTCAGGAAAGAACCAAAACAGGGGTGCCTGGGTGGTTCGTTCAGTTAAGTGTTTGACTTCAGCTCAGGTCATGATGTCACAGTTTGTGGGCTGGAGCCCTACATTGGGCTCTGTGCTGATAGCTCAGAGCCTGAAGCCTGCTTCAGATTCTGTGTCCCCTTCTCTCTCTGCTCCTCCTCCACTTGTGTTCTGTCTTTCTCTCTCTCAAAAACAAATAAATAAACATTTTTTAAAATTTTTTTTAAAAAATTAGGAAAAAAACAAAAGAAAATGTGAGAAATCAGTAACATTTAACAAAAAAGAAGGATGATTTTGATTGTCTCATCAGCAGATGCAACACAAATGAGGAAAGAATCAGTGACTGTGATAAGTCATCAGAAATTTTCCAAACTGAAATGAAAAGAAAATAAAAGAACTTAAAAAAAATAGAACAGGCATCTAGGAAATACAAGACAATTTCCAAAAGTGTAACTTGTCCATAATTGGCATATTAAAAGAAGGAAATAAAACAGTAATGGATTGTAACCCAGGGTATAAAATAAATATTCATGAGTCTATAGTGATATAAATGAATGATTAAATAAATTAGTAATGGGGGAAACAGATAAAATGTTCATGCAGAAAAATTCCAAATAATTTATAGATATTTTACCCTAAAGAAGAGGGAGCATAATTTCTCCTTAAGAATTAGCTGTGCACTGAAACTTCCTCTCAAAGTACAGGTGTCAGGGGAAAAAATACAGATTTCTATAAATTGTTTCAAATTAGATATTCTATACATTAAAATAAATTTTGGTCCATTCCTTACACCATATACAAAAAATAATTCAAAATGGATCATATACTTGAATGTAAAACCTAAAACTAGAAAACTTTTAGAACAAAACAAAGGATAAAATCTTGGTGACATTGGGTTAGGCAAAATTTCATAAACGTGACAACAAAAATCACAATCTTTAAAACAAACATTTTATAATTTTTATAAATCCAAATTAAGAACTTATGTTTTTCTAAATATAATGTTGAAAAAATTGAAAGGCAAGCCATAGATTTGGAGAAAGTATTTGCAAATCATAGAAATGTTAAAGCTGTGTTGTGTTCGTGATACAAAAACCTTGGTTTGTGAGCATAATTCATTCCAGAAATATGCTTGTAATCCAAAGCACTTGTACATCAAAGCAAATTTCAAGGACCATTGGCTCAGTTGTGATCATGTGATGTTCAGCATAACATACTAATCGTATTGCAAGACATTGCTCATTTATCAAGTTAAAACTTATTAGAAATGTTTGCTTGTCTTGCAGAACAAGTTACTTGCAATCCAAGATTTTACTGTATATAAAAACTTAAAAACTTACAACTCAATAGAAAGAAGACAACCCAATAGCAAAAACTGACAAAAGATTTGAATAATTACTTCTCCAAATTAGATATACAAATGACAGATATACACATGAAATAATTCTCAACATTATTAGTAATTAGGAAAATGCAAATTAAAACCACACACTAAAAAAAATACCTAAACACCCACTAGAATGGATATAATCAAAAGGGCTTTCTAAATGTCAGAAAGAATGTGGAGACACTGAAATTCTCATACCCGCTAGTAGGAATGTAAAAATGTTACAAGCTCTTTGGAAAAAGTTTGTTAGTTTCTTTAAAAAGTTAGCATACACTTAGCATACAATGCAGCAATTCCACTCCTAGGTATCTTCCAAAGTAAATGAAAGCATATGACCAGATAAAGACTTGTACATGAATGATTATAGAAGTATTATTTGTCATAGCCAAAACCTGGAAACAATCTAATGTCTATCAATAAATAAACAAATAAACTGTGGTGTATCTGTATAATAAAACACCACCCAGAAATAAAAAGGAACACAAAAGTGATACATGTAAAAACACAAAAGAACCTCACAAGACTATGCTATCCAAGATAACCTAGATACCAAAAATACTTATTATACAAATCCAATTATTTGAAATTTCTAGAAAATACAAAACTATGAAAACAGAATCAGATCAGTGGTGTCTAGGGTTGGGAGTGAGAATGGGGTTAACTCTAAAAGGCATGAGAGAAATTTGTGGGGGTGGGGGATGATGGAAGTGTTCTAAAACTAGAATGTGATAATGGTTGCACATCTCAATATACTTACTAAAACTCACAGAACCATATACTTAAAATAGGTAAATTTTCTGGCCTGTAAATTATATCTTAATAAAGTTATTTTAAAACACAGTGACTATTTGCTAAGGATGCAGAGTTTGTAACTTGAAAATTGACTATGGAAGGAAAGAGCTCAGCATTAGATAGAAAGCAAACAGGCTTGATGGAGATTTATTTTCCCTTATAAAACTGAGAAAGCATTGAGCAAATGTAGTACAAAGAAGCCAGTAAAGAATAAGAAATTAAAAACATAGGAAAGAGAGAAAATAATTAATGGGTCTGGATCCTTGAAGCAGCTTTCAAAAGCAAGTAGATGGATTCACTTTAGATAAAAAGGATTACCTCATCCTCTGCAATGAGAGAGGAGGTGTAAGAGACAGATGAAGTTAAAGAAAACAAATGGTAGTGATGGGGCAAAAAGGCAGCAAGTGAAGAGTTCTGTCCTGGCGGTGTCACCTACTTGGGATTAAATGAAAGGAATATATTCCTTCTTAGTCCTTCAGATTCTTCCTAATGCTTATGAACGCTTCAATTAGCTAGTGTGAATACAGTGTTGTTCTTTCTAGCTGAAGTGCATTTACACCTGTAGTTATAACAATCCAAACCGCAAAACTAATCTTCAGCATCAATCAACTGTGAGAGGTGTGTAAAATTGGGGGTCTGAGTGTAGAAAAGTTTGGAAAAGCACCTGATTGCACCTGCAGAAAAAAGTTGATTGGAATCTAAAAGATTGCTGGGAACTTGATCTACAGCTGAGCTTAGAGTCAAAGAGTAAATAATTACCTCATTTCTCCTATTTGGTGTTTTCCTCCAGCTCTATTCCATAGCACCAGGAGGATAAGAAAAAGGCTGGTGGTTAGATGCATCCATTAATATTCAAACTTTTTCCCAAAGGTTTCTCTAACAACTGCTTTAATTCAAGTTGATTGCTCTATCATCCTCACCTTTCTCTACAACTAATCCTCACTTCAACCTACCACATCCCAGTTCCATCTGCCACTATATTTTACCTCAAAGTCCTTCTTAATTATTTTACTTGTGCATCTCTCTTCCCTGTTAAAGAGTATTATGTGTAGGGAAACAATTCCTTAGGCTTTCTTGGAGTACCCCTTTAAGGCTGAGCAATTAGTAGTACTTAAGATTCATTAACTTGAAAATAATTTAAAATTATTTTGGAATAGCTACAAACAAGCTATTTGAAAACAAAATCTTCTCTAAAATATTAGTGATAACTGTATGTGTCAAATCTAATTTCTGATTTATGTTCTGCTTCCAAAGAGCTGGATGGCATTGGACAAGTTATGTAACTCCTGTGAGCCTCCATTTTTTTCATCTGTAAAATGAATGGATTGGCTTAGATAATTTAAAAAATTTGCAATGATTTTTTTCCAACTCCAAGTGAACAAAGAGACTAATACTAATTGTTTGAAAACCAAAATAGGTAGATGCTATAAGAAATAAGAGAATCAAATTGGTTTATTCCTAGATCTACTATTACAATTTCATGGCACCGAGTATAAGACATATAACATTATTCTGTATCTAAATATTCTAAAATTGACTTTTTGTAGATATTCACAGAAACTTTATTTATAAGAGTCAAAAACTGGAAGCAATCCAAACATGTAGTTACTGGTTAACGGATAAACAAATTGTGATATATACAATGGAATGCCTTTCAGCACTAATTCCTAACAAGGAATTAGTCACTGACACATGCAGCAATATGAATGAATCTCAAACATTTGTGCTAAGTAAATGAAGCCATACACAAAGGCTACATTCCACTTATATGGAATTATAAGGAATTTTATGTAGAAAAAGGAAAATATAGTATTTCACAGGACAGAAAGCAGATTTTTAAGCGCCAAGCATCGATGATGGAGACTGACCAGAAAGGAGCACAACGGAACATTGTAGGTACTGGTATTATCTTGTATCTGCATTGTAGTGGTAGATTTTTGCATGTAAATAATGTCAAATATTTGACTGGCAATTGGCATACCCTTTCAATGTCATGTCCCACTCCTCCTGGGTAGGAGATAAAGCATATGAAAAAATGATATGTCCTTCATCTCATTGCTGAGATTGAGAGTAAAATTATAAGTACATATTGCACTCAAAAAAACAAAAACAAAAACAAAAACCTCTCAACATTCATTGTCTGACCAAATGGGATTAGGGATAAAGAAAATGAATGTGGGGTTTATTACTTAATAGGAAAGTCCTGAAGGTAGATGGTTGAGGGGGTTAGAATACATTTACTATGGCTTATTATGGAATTCAGATGGTACAGAGCAAAATATGAACAGAGATATAGTAGATGCAATGAAAACAAAAAAAAAAAGGTCTAATGGAAAAGAGGAAATAGGTGAGCCATAGGTGTTGGTTAAAGAAAGGTGCAGAAATATAAGTGATGACAAGGTTCCGAGTTTGTAGAAATGAAATTGAATGTTCAGAGTAAGTATGTTGAGTCCATAAAAAGTAGAAGTTGAAGAGGCTAACATTTATTATAAAAGATGTGTGGGAAAAGAACCTTGAAGTCAAGTAATTAAATATTTGAAAATAGATTAAAGAATAGGAAGGAAGTGAGTCTCTTGTAGGCAGCCTATAGCTGGGTCTTTCTTCTATATCCATTCAGTCACCCTCTGTCTTTTGATTAGAGCATTTAGTCCATTTACATTTAAAGTAATTATTGATAGGTATGTACTTGTTGCTATCTTGTTACTTGTTTTATGGTTGTTTTTGTGGGTTTTTTCTCTGTTCCTTTCTTCGCTTGCTCTCTTCTCTTGTGGTTTGATGGCTTTCTTTAGTGTTATGCTTGGATTCATTTCTCTTTATTTTTTGTGTATCTATAATAGGTTTTTGATTTGTGGATACCATTAGGTTTGTATATAACATCTTGTGTGTGTAGCAAGAATTTGACTTTTAAAGAAAATTTTTGTTCCAGTATTTTATGTTGTTGAAAGAAAAAACAATTTCTAAGAAACAAAATTCAGTTTTAAAAATAGATTTAGTGATAAAATATATCACTATGGAATTGAAAATGACTATTCAAAAATACAAATGCATGAATATTAACTAACTATACCCATGATAAGTCTCTATTTCACTTACATGAAGAATATATAATTTTAATAGAATGTCTCTTTAATAGATCAATTTTAAGCCTTTTGTAGCTAAATTTAAGTTTTCTGTCATTTTTACTTGATGATGAAGCTAAAAACTATCTATGGAGTTAGGTTGCTTTTCTCAGGGAAAAGTTGATCCAGATGGTGGTAATAGATAAGGAAATCTTATCCATATTAGAAAAGGATTAAGTAAATCTAATGAATTGCTTGGAGAGTGGAAACTAAGCTATAGTGTAGATAAAAGTTGAGGTTATTGATTTGCTCAAAGTGGAACCTAAAGGCCAAAGTAGAGATTAGGGATATATAGCATGAGCAACATTTTGTTCTAATCTACACGGCCCCACAATGAAGCATACCATTTCAAGAAGGAACAGGCTCCAGGCTCTGAGCCATTAGCCCAGAGCCCGATGCGGGGCTCGAACTCATGGACCGCGACATCGTGACCTGGCTGAAGTCGGACGCTTAACCGACTGCGCCACCCAGGCGCCCCATATACTCTCTTTTTTATAGTACTAGAAAATAATCAGTTGCTTCATCCATATAGATTTCATAATTATTTACTAAAGAAAAGTGAATTATTTATAAAAGTATTACAAAGGATGGATACTAATAATATCTACTAAATCTTAAGTCTTCACTACTTGCCAAGCAGTGTTCTGAGTGCTATACATTTAGAACACCTAATTGACAAAAAAAAAAAAAAAGTAAAATCCTAAAAACCATTTGAGGTATTACACTATCCCCATTTTACAGAAACAAAAACTGGGACCCAAAGAGATTAATAGTTGGCATAACTAATAAATGAAAAGGCCAGAATTTGAATACCGATGGTGTGATCATAGATCATAACTCCATTCATTATAGACACACAAGTCTTTTAATATGTATTTTTTGCTGAAGTCATCTCTTTTCCACTGATGTACTTATTCTAATATGGTGAAAGTAGAAAAGGAAGCAGGACAAATTATCTCAGCATCTGGATCACTGTCTGCTAGCTGCTTTGACAACCTTCATTAATCTTTCAGAATCTTCCTCCTGGTTATAGGATTTTTCAATTAACTAGCATGAATACGGAGAAGTGTCTTGACTAAATGAAGTTTATTTATACCTATAGTGTTACAATGCAGTATGGCAAAATGATCTTTAGCATCAATCAACTCCAACCCCACAAGATAAAATATTCCATCTACTAAGGTGAGGCAGAAGTAACTTTTACAAACAAAAGTTATCAGTTTCCTTTCTTTCTAACAAAAACTGAATTGCTAATTATCTATCTAAAAATCATTTTTAAAGAAATAATCAGAATTATGAACAAAAATTTATGTAAAATATGTTATTTATAATAACAAAATTTCAAAATTCTCCAAATAACCCCATAAAAGTATAATGGTTACATAAAGAATTGTGGATCTATAAATAGATTTTCATCCACCCATTGAAAATCATGTTTTGAAAAATAGTTCATATCACCAAAAGAAATATCATTACATAATTATGGGGAGAAGGATCCCGATGTATACAAAATATACATTAGAAGCATACATTGCAAAATATCACCAGTGATTATACTTTGGGTGGTATGATTATAGGTGATTTTAATATTTCTTTTTGTGCTTCTATTTTCCAAATAATCTACAATATGTATATTGTGGGTTTTATAATAAAAAACGATATAAAATAGAATTTCATACTTGCTTTTTGAGTAATAACATGATATTTGCACTTTATACATTGTTCTATAAATAATGAGTATATGTAGAGAGCTTTATATTCAAACATATTTTAACATGCTATTTCATTTAGTTATTAAAACAACCTATGAAGCTTCTGCTTCCAGCCAAGTTCAAATAACATATTGGATTTATCCTACTGCCTGAAGCAATAAGACAACTGAATAAAATACATAAAATAATGGTTTTGAAGACAATGGGCATCAGACAATGAAGGATATAAATTCCTGAAGAATAGAACTTAAATGAGATGATCCTGAAGATTGTCCCAGCTTACTATCTTGAGAAGTTTCCAAGGCATGACAAGGGGTGGTGGGGAGGAGCCCAGGCAGAAGACAATGTTTCCCTAAGGTAAAATCATGGATTTGTGAGTCCAGGGCACCAAAAAAGCTAAAATTCACGGGATGGAACACTGTAAAAAGAGCCACAGAGAGCAGAAACTCCAGAGATCCACAATGTGTGAGGAAACTGAGGCCCTAACGCCTAAGAAAGAGCTAGCCTAGAAGGGACAGTACCAAAGCTCACAGAAGGCTGGGAATAGTGCCTGTTCCCACCAGTCAAGCTGGGCAACTTCACATTTAACAGAGTGCTCATAAAGATTTTTTCTCAGTAGTGAAGCGAAATTAGTCCTGGACTAAATGCTGCTCTGTTTCCATACAACAAATCTTAAAGACAAGACCAAAAGATGAAACTGTTTCAAGTGATTTTATCGCATTCCAGAACACACCTCAAGAATATTTAGAGCAGTACAAAAATATCCAGTGCACAGCAAGGAAAGATCTACAATGTCCGGAGTCTAATTTTTTAAAAAGTAATAATAAGCTTGCAAAGAAGTCAGGGAAAATAACTCACAATGAGGAGAAAAATTGATAAATCAAAACTGATCCAGAACAGACACAAATGTTAGAATTAATGGACAAGGACACTAAAATCATTATAATAACTGTATTCTATTTGTTCCAAAAATTAAGTACAAAAATAGGAAATATTTAAATGACTCAAAGTAAACATCTAGAGATGAAAATACAGTGTTGAGAAGAAAAATACTGGAAGGGATAATTAGCAGATCAGAACATGGAGATATAGCAATAAAACTATCCAAAATGAAAAACACAAAGGAACGAAAGAAATAAAAAGAATAAGCACAGTGTTAGTAAACTGTGGGGAAAATTCACATGATGTGATATACATATAACAGGATTCCCAAAGCAGAGGACAGAGACAGAGAGTTATTAAAAAATCCCCCCCAACAAGTCCAAAATTTCGAATTATTTTAAAACTATAAACCCACACATGCATCTGAAACACCAGAAATACGGAAAAAACTACACAAGGTACAAATTCTAAACACAATTTTAGCAAATCAAATATAATAATACATAAAAGGATAATAAATCATAATGGAGTAGAGTAGTCCCAGGAATACAAGGTTAATTTCACTTTTGAGAGCAATCAGTGTAATTCATCACAGTAACTGATTAAAAATAAAATCATCCATATGACCATCTGTGATGAGCAGATTCTAGGATGGTTCCCAATATCCTGACCAGAAGACATTTCACACCTGTGTGTAATTCCCTACCTTTGAGTGTGAACAGAATCTGTGGCTTCATTCTAATGTATAGAATGTCGCACAGATGAAAGGATGTATGTGATTATGTGTATATGATTACATCACATAAAATTGTGATATCAGTTAACAGACACTCTTCGCTGCTGGCTTCAAAGAAGAAACTGTCGTCTTGTTTGTTGCCATTGGGAGAGGGCCACTCAGAGAGATGCTTATGGCAGCTTTCAGCTAACAGCCAGCAAGAAAGTGGGGGCCTCTGTCCTCCAACCTGCAAGCAACTGAATACTTCCAGCAAACATTTGACTTTGTATTTGAATTTGAATACAATCCTTTCTGATTGTAGCCTCACATCAGAGTAGCCCAGGCCGATACTTTGACTGCAGTCTTGTGAGCCTCTGAAGCAAAAGACTAAGCTAAGTCAGCAGGGTCCATACTCCTGATTCACCCAAATTGTGAGATAATAAATATGTGTTGTTCTAAGCTGCTAAGTTTGTGATGTTATTGTTAGATAGCAATAGATAAATAAAACATCATCTCAATAGATGCAGAAAAAGCATTTGACAAAAATCCATCTATTTCTGATTTTTAAAATGACAGCAAATTGAGAATAGAAGGGAACTTCCTCAGCCTGATAAAGAACATCTACAAAACACCTACAGATAACATCACAGTTAATGGTGAAACACTGAAAGGCAAGAATGTCCACTCTCATCCCTTTTATTCAAGATTGTATCAGAAGTTCTATCCACTGCATTAAGATAAGAAAAAGAAATAAATGTCATCTAGATAAGAAAGGAAGAAGTAAAACTGTTTATTAGCAATCAACATGATCATCAACATAGACACAATACTATTTATATTAACATCCCAAAATGAAACAGATTTCAAACTATGCACAAAATCTATATGAGGAAAACTACAAAACTCTGATAAAATAAATCAAAGAAGAACTAAGTAAATGGAGAGATATTCCACATCCGTAGGTAAGAAGACAATACTGTCAAGATGTCTTCCCACATAATCTACAAATTAAATGTAATCTCAGAATCACAGCAAGTTATTTTGTGGACATCAACAAACTGGTTCCAAAGTTTATATGGAGAGACAAAAGAGCCAGAATAGCCAACACAATTTTGAAAGAGAAGAACAAAGTTGGAAGACTGACACTACCCAACTTCAATATTTACTATAAAACCCCAGTAACCAAGATAAGACTGTTAGCAAAAGATTTAGCAAAAGAATTGCCAACATAGATCAATGGAACAGAATAGAGAGCACAGAAATAGACCCACACAAATAGAGTCTTAATATCTGTCAGCTTTGACAAAGGAACAAAGGCAATATATTGGAGCAAAGACAGTCTTTTCAATAAATGGTGCTGAAACAACAGGACCTCCATATGCAAAACAAAACAAACAAACAAATAAAAAAAGCTTAGGCACAGAACTTCTATTCTTTGTTAAAATTAAGTCAAAATGGATCTTACACCTAAATGTGAAATATAAAACTATAAAACTTCAAAATGATAAGAAAACCTGGGCATGGCGATGACTTTTTTGAAAAATGAAGGAAAAATGTTAGATGCATGAAAGAAAAAATAAATAAGCTGGACTTCATTAATATCAAAAACTTCTGCTATGCAAAACACACTGTCAGAAGAATGAGAAGGCAAGCTACATATTCGTAGAACATATTTGTTCAAGACACATCCGATAAAGGACTATTATCCAAAATATACCAAGAACTCTTAAAACTTAATAAGAAAATAAACAACCCAACTAAAAAAATGGGCCAAAGTTCCGAGCAGTGCCTCACCAAGGAAGAGCATACAAAAATATGCTCAACATAATATGTCCTTAGGGAATTGAAAATTAAGACAATAATGATATACCGCAGTCCACCTATTAGAATGGCCAAAATCAAAAACACTGACAACACCAATGCTGGTGAGGATGTGGAGGAACAGGATCTCTCACTCATTGCTGGTGGGAATACAAAATGGTATAGCCACTTTGAAAGATAGCTTGACAATTTCTTACAAAATTAAACATGCTCTTAACATACTGTGCAACAAGTGTGATTCTTGGTATTTATTTACAGGAGTTAAAAACTTATCCATAAAAATTTGCAATGGAGGTTTATAGCAGCTTTATTCATAACTGCCAAAACTTGGAAGCCATCAAGATGTCCTTCAGTAGGTGAGAAGGTAAATAAATTGTGGTAGATCCAAACAACAGAATATTACTTAGTGATAAAAATGAACTATTAAGCCATGAAAAGACATAGAGAAATCTTAAGTGCATATTATTAAGTGAAAGAAGCCAGTCTGATAAGGCTGACATGCTGTATGATTCCAACTATAAGACCTTCTGGAAAAGGCAAAAATATGGAAACGTTTTAAAGGTTAGTGCTTGCTAGGAGTTGGGTGGTGAGTAGGAAAGAACTGACAGAGCACAGATAATTTTTAGGGTAGTAAAACTAGTCTGTATGATACTATAATAGCAGTACATGTCATTGGACATTTGCCAAAGCCCATAGAATATACAACATTAAACATAAACTACGGACTTTGAATGATAAAGATGTATCAATATAGGTTCATCATTTAACATATGCACCACTTTGGTAGGGGATATTGATAATGGGGGAGGCTATGCATGTGTTGGGGGAGGAGAAGTAGGAAATCTTGTGGCTTATGTTTAATTCTGCTTTAAAAAATAAAGCTTAAGGGGTGCCTGGGTGGCTCAGCCAGTTAAGCCTTGGACTTCAGCTAAGATCATGATCTCATGGTTTGTGAGTTGGAGCTCCGCATTGGGCTCTGTGCTGACAGCTCAGAGCCTGGAGCCTGCTTCAGATTCTGTGTCTCTGTCTCTCTCTGCCCCTCCCCTGCCCATGCTCTGTCTCTCTTTCTCTCAAATATAAATAAATGTTAAAAAATTTTTAAAATAAAGTTTATATAGGGGCTCCTGGGTGGTTCAGTGAGTTAAGTGTCCATCTCTTGATTTTGGCTCAAGTCATGATCTCACAGTCATAAGATCAAGCCTCATGTTGGGCTCCACAGTATGGAGCCTACTTAATACTCTCTCTGTCTCTCCCTCTGCCCCTCTCCCCCACTTGCATGCATTCTCTCTCTCTCTCTCTCTCTCTCTCTCTCTCTCTCTCTCTCTCCTGTCTCTCAAATAAATAAATAGATAAAGTTCATTTTTAAAAAATCCTCCTCCTCCCAATATAAAAGCATGTTGATTGGCTTTTGTGTCTTCATAGCATAGGTTCTGGGTTAAGTGTAACATATGATGAAATTTACAAGTTGACAAATCTTCATACCTTAATTTATACTGGGATTCAAATTATAGTTATACCTGAGAACCCAATAAGTTTCAATAATGTATACTGTATACAGTCAGGGTAGTCACCATACATAGAATACAGGACAAACAGGTAAGATTCACCTTGGCCATCAGAAGTATTGCATGCCTAAATTCTCTGTAGCCATAGCACCCATTGCCCTAAAATATTTCAGGATGGGCATGGGCACTCAGATCCAGCAAGTGATAAATTTAAATAAAATTAATCTTTAGAACTTACAATCAGCTTGATAAAATTGGATTCCATGTACCCCCTGGTCAGAAATAATTAATATGGTCCAATGTAAATTAAAACAGAGCCTTCAAGGATTGAAATGTATTATACAAGACCTATTTAGAAAAGAAGTAAAGACACTCATTTCACTTCTCAGAATATACAATATTGGGTTCTTGAATAAGGCATTCAGTAGAAATTTCACCTCCCTTAGCAGTCTCAGGTTTCAGACCTCATAAATGCCAGACCTGGCTGGAATAAGTTCAAATGTAATTAAATAAAACATGATATATTTCAATTGTCAGTCAAATATCAAAGGTGAATGGTAGTAAAGAGTCTGACTCCATTCTTTTATTTTTGATTATTGACAGCTTTCAAATCCTACTCTTCCCCCCACACATGCCTTCTTCTCTCGTCCCGCTTCTGAGCAAGCCCAGGTGTCCCTTCCTGCAATGCTTACACCAGGCAAGCCCCAGCCTCTTTACTCACTCTTTACCTCACTTCAGCCCCACTCCCAAACCGCAACAGAACTCAAAGCCAGTCACGCCCTCCTTGCTCTCCCTAAAGCTATTTTCAGACCTGCTTGAGAGCTTGCTCTGCTCTCCTCAGAAAGACTGTGAATAACAAACTCTTCATACCCTCTTGACACATTTGTGGCATTATCAGTCTCAACATTAAATCAAATTATGAGTAGGGAGTTCAGCCCATTTCCCATGGGATGACCATGATTGGCACCAAGCCAATATTCTTAAAATCAGTAAATGAAGAGAAAGAATCAAACATTCATGCTCATTTCCCTATATCAGTTATATTCCAGAATAACAAAAATGCAGAAAAATGAAAGAATGAGAAGCAACATCATACTGCAGCTCTCATGGCATACTGGGTTTAGACGATAATCATCAACGACTGTGAAAACCATTGGATGAAAGGTTGGTGGGAAACTTTGTAAAAGATATATGGAGCTGGAGCCATCTGAACTGCATTGATAACCTTAATAGCCCTGAAAGAGAGACAACCAATTAATACATGGATCCTGATGAACTCAATAGGAAATGCACAGCACAATCTGTTCAATATTCTTACCAAAATTATAACGGGAATCTAATCAAGCTTTTAGATTTAACTACTAGCTAATAAAAAATGTGGTGGGTAGAGAAACTTGTTAAATGTCACCCTGAGACAAATTAGTGAAATATAGTATATGAAAATTCCATCAGAAAAATCAACGGGTTTCTTCCAAAAAAAAAAAAATGTCATTAAAATGAGAAAGGGAACTATTATAGTTAAGATATACTAGCCTATTATAACATGTAAACCTCGTTTCATCCTAATTCAAGCAAATCAACCATACACTATTTTGAGTTAATCAGGGAAATTTGTACACAGACTGGGCATTAGATGATATTGAGAAATAATTGTTAAATACAGTAGATGTGATAATGGTGATGATTTTTTAAAGGGCTTATCTATTATAATACAGACTGTGGAAAAGGGAATGTAATGTGAGGAAGGAGGAGAATGTCAGGGATACATGCTACTGAAAATTATTAATGTCTTACCTGAGACCTACTAACTGGGTAGGAAGGGAAAGGAAGCATTCTCCACATGAAAGAAATAGCACATGGGAAGCTGTGAATATGAGAAAGACCACAGTGTAGCCAAGAAACCAAAAGATACAGTATAACTGTATTGCAGAGCTTGAAAGGCAAGAGGTAAGTGGGAACACTGAGAAGTAATTGGAAACTGTGTCATAAAGGGCCTTAAATATTATGATTAGGGGTGATTTTAACCAGGGAGAGGACATAATGGAGGATTTTAACCTCCATTTCACCACTAATATCAGTAACCACTGGAGGATTTTAACCAGGAGGAGGACATAATGATGTTTCTGCTTTAGAAATGACACTTAAACTGTGTTGTGTGGAATGGATAGGTAGGGTAAGATTTAAAACAAGGGGACAATGAGTTAAAAGGCTTTTCAAGAGTACATATGTGAAGAAAATGACAGTACAGTTGACGAGGAAAACTTTAACAATATGAAATAGAAGGAACTGGCAAGACTTAGTGATTGTATGTGAGGGTCTTTGGGGTTCAGGAAAAAATGTAGACAAGGATAATCCCAAAGTTTCTAGTTTATGGTAATAAAGAGTAGCATTTTTCTTAAACTGAGATAAGGAATGGAGAATAAAGAGCTGATCTTGGAACAAAGATCATTTGCAGCCACACTGAATTTGAAATGTCTTCAACACACATGAGTAGAGAGCTACCCAGCAGTCAGCTAGACATACGAGTTGGAAACTCAGGGATATATCTTTGACAATCATCAACACATACAATGTACTTAAAACCATACGAGTGAATGAGAAGGCCTGGAAGAGTGTGCATGGAAAGAAGAAAGTTGATTAAAAAACAAACAAACAAAAAAACCCTCAAGAATATGTAACTAAGAACTAAGGAGGAGAAAACTCATTTTAAATCATCTGATTCCAAAGTCTTGCACTTAAAAATGGCCACTATCTTGTTAAGTTAACCAAGAACAGATATTATGTCTTGTGTGTTTGTGTTTCATTATTATTTTTAATTTATTATAAAATATGCAAGGGGTTGCATGATTATACTACTTTTTTATCTATTTTCTTGTCAAGTATATTTTGCTTTTATAAACCATGCCTCTATGAATATTCTTCCATCATGTCTCCTTGGGCACATACACAACATTTTCCTTATCGAGAAGTTGGGTATATATGCAAAAGTTTCCTTAGGGTATGTATCTAAATGTGGAATTCATAGGTTGAAGGTATATTGGTCAGTGTTCCATTGTAGGAAACAGAAACAACTCCAATTATTTAAGGAGAGAAGTATGGGATATAGAGTATTAAGTGATTGCAAAATCATTGAAGGAGCAGAAAGACTAGGCCCCAGACCTCTGGGAATGACTCAGAACCATGCCATCGAATGAACCCATCCAAAGAATTTCACCATGGCTACAACCAAGAAGATAGGAAATCAATAGGCCACTACTGGAACCATTAAATTGGAAAACAAACCACTGTCACTGTCCCAGGATCAGGAAACCATAACCTCTGAACTACAGCTATCTCTTAACTCTGATGAACCTAGTGACTTGACATTTGCTGCTGCAACAAAATAAAAAACGAAAACTGAACCAATGTCTGCATGATTTTGCCTGCCATCCGAAACAGTACTTCAGGAACTGCCCCCCTATCATTTCTACTCTTTATAGATTGCCCAACTATATCAGTTGACAAAACCTAATGTGCTTCTAGATGTCTAACTTCATGAGAGTCTGAGAAATGTTGATTTCGGCTCTCAAACTTTGACAGAACAGAATGGCACAGTGCACCAACGTGGAAATGAATGTTGCGGCGCCTTCATTATTTCCACCACATAGTATCTGTGCATCTTAAACTTGATCACACATTGTGAAATAGATCTCCGTCTTAATCAATGTGAGCTATCATAACAAAATACAATAGTTTGGGTGATTTTAACTACAGAAATTTATTTCTCACCGCTCTGGAGGCTGCCAAGTCAAAGATGAAGGTGCCAGCCTTTTGGTTCTTGGTAAGAGCTGTCTTCCTATCTTATAGATGGACACCTTCTTACTGTGATTTCATATGGCAGAGTCCTTGTATCTCTTCCTCTTCTTACAAGGACTCTAATCCCATGGTGTGGGGGTGGGGAGGGCATTGTCAACATCTCATCTAAACCTGAGTACTTCCTAAAGGGCTCACCTCCAAATGCCATCACATTGGGGGTTACAGCTGCAGCATATGAATTGGGAGGAAAACATTCAGTCCATAACAATCCCCTATGTGGTTTATCAATATGTATTTCAACTACTAGTTATGACTGCTCCTGTGGTTCAGCATCCTCTCCAACACATGGTATCTTCGAGGGTTTTTATCTATCTAATAGGTGCAAAATTACATCTCATTCTGGTTTTAATTTGCATTTTGCAATTACTTGTTAGGCTGAACATATTTTTACATGTTTGGGCATTTTAATTTCTTCTTAAGTTGAGATATCTTATCATGTTTTTCTATTGGGTTGTTAATCTTTATTATAATGATTTATAGGCAGTCTTTGTAAATCCTGCTTCCTAATTCTCTTCTGGTTATATGCATTGAAATTATCTTCTAGTATATGGCTTACACTTTTCCTTTTCTGTTATTATTATTATGATATACTTTTTAACATTTTAATTTGTACATAATAAAACTTAATTTTTTCTTTATAGTGTATTCTTTTGGGGTCCTATTTATTATATACCACTCCTAGAATTATTAGAAGAGATTTTTCTAACAGAGTAGTTCTTGATAACATCTAAAAGATCTAAAGATTTAATTTGTACAGTAGGTTTTATTAATCTACTCATATTAACTCTTGGGTATGATGGCAGGTAGGAATCCAATATATATTTTATTCCTTAGGGGTGAATCATTGTTTGAGTACCATTTTTTCTAACCTTTTCTTACTGATAGGAAATGCCACCTTTGTCATAAATCAGGTTTCTGAGTCTGATTCTGAGGTCTCTATTCTATTTGTCTATTCCAGCACCACACATAAATGTCTTAATAGCTTGATAATATTTTACCTTGAAGTCTACTTTGTCTGATTTTAATATAGCAGCCTCATTTTTTTAATATTTGTCTATTGTACATTTTTATTATTTCACCTCCAATATTTGTCTTTCTGTTTAAGTATGTTGTTTTTCTCAATAACAAATAACATATAGTTGGTTTTTTTTCAAATTCAAGTTTGACTACTTTTTTAACTGGCAGGTTAATCTAGTCACATTTATTGTGATCATAGTTATATTTGGACATTGTCTCATTTTGTTACTTCTATTAGCCTTATTTCTATTCTTTGGTATTTGGCATTTCCTACCTTCTTTTGGATTCATCAATTTTATTTTTTACTACAATTATAGCTATTATTATTCCATTTCCTTCCCCACCTGGTTTGAGAGTTGTTCCCTCCATTTTTATTATTTTCATGTTTATAATCTCCTTTAAGCAGTTTGACTTGTGTAACCAATGATTAAATTGGGAGTCATTCTCTCTTTAGAATTTCAGCTTAGAAAACCCCAAGACCACAGCCAATAGACACAAGTACTTCCATAATAGATTCTGTACATTTCTCAGTGCTTATCAAAATAAGAGTACTCTTAAACTCCTTTATCTATTTCACCTATCCCCCCATCCACCTCCTCACTGACAACCATCAATTTGCTCTCTATAGTTAACAGTCTGTTTTTTGTCTCTTCCTCTGTTCATTTGTTTTGTTTATTAAATTCCACATATGAGTGAAATCATATGGTATTTGTCTTTCTCTGACTTATCTCACTTAGTGTTATGTCTTCTAGGTCCATTCATATTGTTGCAAATGGTAAGATTTCATTCTTTTTTATGGCTGAGTAATATCCATATATATATGTATATGTGTATATATATATATATATATATATGTGTGTGTGTGTGTGTGTGTGTGTGTGTATACACAGACACACACACATATATATATATGCCACATCTTCTTTATCCATTTATCTATTGATGGACAGTTGGGTTTCTTCCATATTTTGGCTCTTGTAAATAATGCTGCAATAGACATAACGATGCATACATCTTTTTGAATTTGTGTTTTCATTTTCCTTGGGTAAACAGCCAGTAGTGGAATTACTGAATCATATGGTAATTCTATTTTTAATTTTTTGAGGAACCTCCATACTATTTTCCACAGTGGCGGCACCAATTTGCATTCCCACCAATCTGTGCAAGTGCAATAGATGCAAGTACCTCCATATTTAAAAACAGATATGTTAGATCATCTATGAAGAATCTGTAAACCTGTTCTGCTACCACATAGGCTACCTCCAGGCCATATGAGAGAAGTCCAGGGATTCATTAGCAGTAGATCAGAATTGGAAAGTTCATTGGAAGATGTTGTCTTTGCAGTGCTGTTCACTTTCCCTTTGCCCCATCTTTACCAAGCCAAGTGAGTTGGAATTAGGGGCCACTTACACAAACACTTGGAAAACTAATTTGTTACACTTGGAGTTTGCAGATCATGAAGCTGCTGGAACCTGACTCTCTCTTGAGAAGTCTGAAGGCGGATGCTACATGGAGCCACCCTGATGTCAGGGCACATAGATTGGGCTTTGGCGCAGCAAGTTGTCACTTGGCCTCATGGATCTGTGGAAAGCCAAACTCGTGTGGTTTTTTAAGCAAACCCCCCCCTTACCCTAGAGGTTCAAGAGGGGCAAAGTAACCCAACAGGAAAATCTGTGAAGGATGAACTACCAGAAGACAGAGCCTGAAGAGAGAGAGATAACATCTCTCTGGTGGTAGAAAGAGCATTTCCTATGTTAGGGCATGAGGAGGAAGAGTTCCCTCATGAAGAAGAGTCTCTGAAAACCCACAAAACAGCCACATAAGAGAAGGGACCAATATTTATGTGTCTGCTAAACAGAAGGTCCATCACATTGGAACCTAAAAAACACTGGAATTAAAACCTAAAATGTGATATTAAATGTTTATTACACTGAAGAATAGCAATTTGCTCTAATCAACAGAAAAAAATGTGGAACATCCATTGGAATCTAATACTCCAACTATTTCTTACTTTTTTTCCTCTGTCCCAGTCACTTTCTTAAAGATGTACCTCATAGGCTACAAGCAGCAAATATTTTACAGATGATAAACAGGAAGTTGTCTGTTTGACAGTGCATTTTTAAGTTTGTTTATTTATTTTGAGAGAAAGCACAAGCTGGGGAGGAGCAGAGAGAGAAAGACAGAGAGGGGAGAGAGAATCCCAAGCAGGTTCCATGTTGCCAATGCAGAGCCCAACTCAGGGCTCTATCTCAAGAACTGTGAGATCATGACCTGAGCCAAAATCAAGAATCAGATGCTTAACTGACTAAGCCACCCAGGCACCCCTGCCAGTGTATTTTTAACGGTTCTGCCGAGACACGGGAGTTAAATCTAAAAGCGTTGCTTCTCTCTTTAAAACTTTGGTCCCTCTCTCAGTAGAGGATGTGCCTACTCGCCTGCACTTGACATTTCCCTGCCTATACCTACTCTTACACACCCAAATTCTTGAATTTAACACACCTGCTTATTGCCCAGGAAAAGTCTTCAAATGGCCAATTTACCTTATTACAATACAGCTGCTGTAGGGAAAGATTTTTATAGCTGATGGCCAAGAGCTGACTGAATCTTTAATTGTTTGATTGTGGATGGCAAGATATTTTTTATAAAATAAATGGATAACTAAATAGATGCTTTCTAAAAAGCCTTCAGTTTCCTCTATATTTCTTAAATCATTAATGGAGTCTTTGCTTTTTAATATGAAGACCATCCAAAGAGCTAAGAACACATGATGTTCTCTAGTGCTACACACTTTCACAAATTAAACATGGACCCCTGAGTCACTGGACTGACTCAGTGATGAAGGAAGGGTAATGCAATTTTTGTGGCCATCACTTATCTGCAGCCATTACCAGCCAGTCACCATCATTGCCAATGTTCTGTTTTTTCTTTTAGGCTCTTTTCTGAAATCTGAAACTCAATTGACATTTTCTAAAGTATAAGGCTTCCAATAATCCTTGGCTCATTTTGGTGTGAAATTAAACTCTTCAAACTGTGTGTGGATCTAGGCTAGATTCCAGCTTCTTATATTCCCTATCCCTATCCATCCTCAAGAATCCTCCTCACTACCACAGTCTCCTTCTGGGGAAATCCCTTTGGCTTGACTTATTCCTTCTTGCCTAATGTACAAATGCCAGGTGGCCTTCTTCCCAGGCCTAATCCATTTGCCAACTCTTTCTGTCAACTTTTGAGAAGGACAAAGTAGGGGAATCCTTCCTTCTTGTAACTTTGGAAATGTTGTAAGATTGTTTTTAAAGAAGATCAAAGTGAAAATATCTGGGATCTCTAAATTATCTGTCAATCTTCTGACTGTCTCTGTAATTAGTTGAAATCAAGTGCTACAATACCAGTAAATCCCTGACAAAACTGTAAAATAACAATGGAGCTAGTCTTGGAGGTTTCACTTATGTGTAAGATACAACAAAGTTGAAAAGAAAGAGCCCAACCAAGTATAAACTAAAAAAAAATTTAAGCTATTTTTTTCTAACTTGTGTGATTTGTAATAAGAGTGAGGATTGATTTGAATTTTGAAAGTAAATCATTGCTTTAAGTTCCCAGCACACAGAAACAGAATCATAACAAAATAGACACAAAAGGTCATCATTGATTATGAGATTGTGATTCTGTTTGAGGACTCTTTCACATAGATATGCTAAACAAAACAAAAAAAAAATTGTTTAAAATTTAAACAGAAGCATTAAATACCAACACAGTGAAGTTCTTCTCCCAGAAATTTTCTGGGAAATTTTATTTCCATCCACAAACAATAGATTGAGACAAAATCAGTGTTTCTGCTTCCAAGGAAAACAATTGTTGCCTAAAACGTTTCTGTAGTTCTCAAACTGAGTCATTGCTGCTCTGCTTTACATCACTTATTTGGCTGTGTCTGAATCATATGTCCTCCTTCTCATTTTCTAATCCTTTAAGGTTGACTGATATCTTATGCTAGGAGAGGCCAGACCACAATTACAAATATTTCTTATTCCAGTATTAGGTCAGGATTGGCATAGTTTTCTTCCATGTGGTACTCAAAGATCTAGGTTGCTTCCATCTTTTTTTTTAATTATTTTTTGATGTTTATTTATATTTTGAGAGAGAGAGAGAGAGCACAAGCACGGGACGGACAGAGAGAGAGTGAGAGAGAATCCAAAGCAGGCTCCAGGCTCTGAGCTGTCAGCACAGAGCCCGAGGCAAG
Source organism: Leopardus geoffroyi (assembly GCF_018350155.1). Lineage (NCBI taxonomy): Eukaryota > Metazoa > Chordata > Mammalia > Carnivora > Felidae > Leopardus > Leopardus geoffroyi. Next base: position 91,169,951 of record NC_059328.1, read on the forward strand.
GCTCAAACTCACAAGCCATTGAGATCATGACCTGAGCCAAAGTCGGATAATCAACCGACTGAGTCACCCAGGCGCCCCATAGGTTGCTTCCATCTTATAGCCATGTAATCCACAACATGCAGGTTCTAAGGTTACCACAGCAGGAAATCATAAGGATGAGGTAGCTCACTGGCTCTTTTTCATCCTGCAAGGGGTACACTCACCTCTCACTGGCTAGGATTGTACATGCCAGAGAGGCTGGGAAGGATAGAGGAGTGCATGAGTAGTAGTGGAGAGCTCATCATTTCTTTTTTTTTTTTAAGCTTGTTTTGAGAGAGAGAGAGAGAGAGAGAGAGAGAGTTGGGGGGGAGGGGCAGAGAGAGAGGAAGAGATAGAGAATTCTGAGCAGGCTCTCCACTATCAGTGAGGAACCAGATGTGGGGCTCGAACTTCCAAACTGTGAGATCATGACCTGAGCTGAAGTCAGACACTTAACTAACTGAGCCACCCAGGTGCCCCTAAAACTCCTCATATCTGATACAAGAGTGAACTTCTGAAGATATGTTCACACTTTCTCTCTTAACCTGAGATTTCCTAATGTTACAGTTTTGTTCACTGTGAAAGAGCATTGTGTGTGTGTGTGTGCGTGTGTGTGTGTGGCTTCATTACAATCTTAGAATCTCTTACTCTTAGAGTCCGTTGAATTTCCCAGTAACCTGGTAACACAGTTTTTAGTAAAGTTTACTTTTGTCAAGATAATTTGAGTTAGGCTGAAGACAGGGTGGAGGTGAGTAGCTTGTCAGTTGAAGCCTGGCTGCCTCCTTTTTCATGGACAAAGGAAATGAAATGTGGGGCTCAGGCAGGAGGGGTTCTTTTAATTTATCTAAAGAGTTTGTCATGTAAGTCTAGCTCTACGGACGCAAAAGAGTTAAAAAAGACAAAGTCCTGATGCACATTGTTAGAATGCACCACTGTAAATCTACCACGTGTTATTACTTGCCAACATATATTTTTCATGTTTTAATAAATCACAAAACAGCATTCACAGTCTGAGTCTCTTGGAAAAAGTAGAAAATAGTTATCATGCTCTTTCAGAGAATGAATTCTCATCAACCAGCCTAGCGACCAGCTTAAGCAAAACTGAATATGAAATTGCCAATACAGTACAGGAGGAAATGTGTGCTGTTATATTAAAAACATCTTCATTTCATGTGGGTAGCACCCAGAACCACCAATGGATGATATTCAGCCTGAGTTAAAATGGACGCCAGCCTAGAATGGAGAGAATATGCAGAGAAAAGGAAAAACAATAGCAGTTCAACTAAATTACTCTAGTGTGACACGATGTTCCCTGAGGTTAGTTCAGCTGGCTCACCTATGCAGATCATCATCCTTGCCGACTTAGTTCACGTCTAAAATGTGAGGAAACTGATAAAGAATAAACCGTAGGAAGGCCCTCCTGTCACATATGTAAAAGAATGCATGTAATTCACTGGGCAACAGGGGTCCCATTAAGTAAGTCACAGCCCTGAAAAATGTTTCAAAATATACTATGGCATCTAGCTAGTTTGTTTAGTTTGGTTAAATATTGGAATTCTTGATGCCATTCACACACACACACACACACATGGATGAAAGATTATACATTTAACTAGCAGTTCTCAACTTGGGGTGATTTTCTCCCCCAGGGCACATTTGGCAATTTCTTGAGAAATATTTGGTTGCCAAAACTGTATGGGTGCTCCTGGAATCTAGTAAGTAGAGGCCAGGAGTGCTGCTAACCACCCTACAATGCACAGAACAACCTCCATAACAAATAATTATCCAGTTCAAAATTGAAATAGTGCTAATGTTGAGAAACCTTCATCTCTATTGTTAATAATAATGTTTCTGAGTAATAAAATTAATAGTCATTGCTGTCCCTTCTTTGTGATTTTCTGTATTCTGGATTATTTATAGAAACTAGGTGCTTGTTTTGTTTTTTATTAATCAGAGTAAAGGAAATTCCATTTGAAAGAAATAATTATTTAATCTATTTGAATAAATTTAAATCAAAGATATTCAGAAAACCTTGGGAATAGGTAGATAGATGATATTGTTCTATTATGTGACCTTTCAATTCTAGTAAATTTGTGCTGCTCTCTGCTATAACAGCTATTCCCCAACTTCTCAGAATTGCATTGTTGTAATTTTATAACTAAAGTTCCTGTTTTCCCAACATCATTTATTGAAGGCTGTCTTTTCCGCATTGTACATTCTTACCTCCCTTGTTATAGATTAATTGACCTTATAGGTGTGGGTTTATTTCTGAGCTTTCTATCCTGTTCCGTTGATTTATGTGTCTATTTTTGTGCCAGTACCATACTGTTTTGATTGCTATGGCTTTGCAATATATCTTGAAACCTGGGATTATGATATTTCCAGCTTTGTTCTTCTTTCTCAAGATGGCTTTGGCTATTTGATGATACATTTATCATGGTAAGCATTGAGTAATGTACAGAACTGTCAAATCAGTACATTGTACACCTGAAAATAATAGAATATCCTGTGTCAATTATGCTTCAACAATATTTTTTTAAAACCTGAATTTCCTATTTATCATTCTTTTTTTAATGTTTATTTTTGAGAGAGAGAAACAGAGAGACAGAGCACGAGCAGGGGAGGGGCAGAGAGAGAGGGAGACACAGAATCTGAAGCAGGCTCCAGGCTCTGAGCTGTCAGCACAGGGCCTGATGCTAAGCTTGAACTCAGGAGCATGAGATCATGACCTGAGCCAAAGTCAGTCGCTTAACCAACTGAGCCACCCAGATGCCCCTCCTATTTATCATTCTTAAAGTGAGCCCATGATGTAGAAAGAATTCAAGTATCAGGTGGTAACTGATCTGATCAGAAATTGGAAAGACAATTCCTGATTATCCTGAACTATCCCAAACATTGTGAGATTTCTATCATCTCTGAATCCCTACCTACTAACTGCCTATTGGGCCCCTTCCATTCAGTCATATTAACCATGAAAAATGCCCAAATACATTTCAAATAACCCTGGCTTTGAATCAGTTGACTAAGTGGTTTTAATGGTTTGTTCTAATCTTATGATTCTTTCATCTCCCACATACCAAATGAAAAAACAAACAACAGAACAAAACAAAAACAAAACAAAACAAACAAAAAACAAAAAACAAATAAAAAGCCTGTCCTGATTCTTCCATTTCAATAAGACATGCTCCTGAAGTAGAATCATCAATATTCTCAGACTTCTCATGTTGAAAAAATGTCATTTTATAAATATACTTGGGCTTTGATCAATTAAACCAAACTAAATTGGAGAGACAAAACAATAGATCATAACTAAAGTTCTAAGTGCAGCCAGTGGAACTGAATGTTTGTTAATAAATGTTGACATAGTGTGATTGGTAAGAGCATTTTCATAAATTTGACATTTCTTTCTACTGTTATTATCTTGAATTTCTGCCTGATTGCCTCTAATTTCCAAGTCCTAAAGCAATTGCTATAAATAGCCAAAATTTCCTAATCTCCATGACATATTTTAGTCAGGTGCATTATTGTCTAAAGAGTTACTTTTAGCAATAGTGCTACAGAATATCATAACTACATTTTGGTACTATTCTGAGTAGAATACTAAAACTTCCATATTTTAAAAAAATCAAATTTTATAAAATATTAAAGTAAAATTGTGTTCCATGACGAGGATTTTTTTTCCTAGACAAATTGTAATTCCACAGATTTTTTTAAAGTGACCTTGAATTTATTTTATTAAGGTACAATCAAACCCTTTCCAAGCTCATTTTTTGCATATGTCAGTTGGCATGGAAGGCAAGCAGTGAATGGCAAAAAAATCGATCACCTAAATTGGACTACTAGAAATATACTGGACTGAGTTGAAAAGGAGACTATCTTAAGTTAGAGTTACAAGCAGAAGAGAAGAAAAAGAAATAGTAGTTCTTAAAAAGATGAACTGGTAAGCAATTAACTGTCTACTTAAGCCAATAACAGTGGCACACTAGACTATTAGGAAGTTCATTTATTTCAAAAAGACTGGTGATGTTTTGATTGAAGTCCACAGCTTTCCTAGGGCACATAATTTATTTTTTTTTTCAATATATGAAATTTGTTGTCAAATTGGTTTCCATACAACACCCAGTGCTCATCCCAAAAGCCTAGGGCACATAATTTAAATTCTTTTGAATACATAACATATATGACAAGTAAAATTTAGAGAAAAATTTTGATTTTTCTCTAAATCCAAGAAAACTTGATTCTTGGATTTAGAAACACTTTTACTGAGGACTGTACAATAACCTTTTTTTAACCTTTTATTATGGGAAATTTCAAATAGATACAAGAGTAAAGAGTATGTACAATGAACCCACATATATGTATTACCCAATTTCAACCATTATCATCACAAAGACAATCTTGCTTTTTGAATATGTTTTAATTTTGAGTAATGGCTATCTGACTGGATGTATTTATGAACAGCTTCCTCAGAAAGCCTGAACATGGCCTGGATAATCTCTGGATTTCTAACTTCAGTCTCTAAAGAATAACTCCAGAAAGAGTAAGATCCCAGAAAAAAAAAATATCAAATTGCACACACCTATCTAATTTTTTTCTTCCAAAACCCACCAAGGCAGCAGTAACTAGATTTTTTTTCCCAAGTATTTTCCCATAGTAACCAGGAGTATGGGAGAGAGGACAATAGCTGTAAGGTTTGGAGGCCAGAAACAGATGGAAGAGTGGCATACAACTGAATCCTAAATGGGAACTGGGCAAAGCTGAAAGCCCACCCCATTTATATCTCTGAATCTCCAGAGAGTTTAGGAATGGAAAACTCCAAATCTCAGGATGCTAACAGCCATCCTTCATCTCCACACAGATGACTAGAGGCTCATTTTCTGCAGAATCTGAACAACCTAAGGTAAAAGCCTTAAAGATGGATATATCAGGGTCTTCATAACTAAACAGTCCAGTCAGGTCATCTTACAGCAAAGCTCACAAATGGTAAACTCCCTTCATAGTCTCAAAGCTCCCAATCAGAGTTTCAAGTCACTACTTTTGAATAAGAAACAACAGAGAGCAGGTACCTAAGGAAAATGTCTTACATAAGAAGTTGAGATCAAAATAATCAAACAGGGGCGCCTGGGTGGCGCAGTCGGTTAAGCGTCCGACTTCAGCTGGGTCACGATCTCGCGGTCCACGAGTTCGAGCCCCGCGTCAGGCTCTGGGCTGATGGCTCAGAGCCTGGAGCCTGTTTCCGATTCTGTGTCTCCCTCTCTCTCTGCCCCTCCCCCGTTCATGCTCTGTCTCTCTCTGTCCCAAAAATAAATAAACGTTGAAAAAAAAAAATAATCAAACAGGAAAAGCCATTTGAAGGAAAATGGACTACAGAGTGGAAAGAGGATAAAAAAAAAAAAAAAAACAACAAAACACTCTATCATCAATATCCTCAGAGAGATAAAAGAAGGTATTACAACCATGAAACAAGAATAGAATATCATTTTGGGGGAAAAAAAGGGGGGGGGGGGGAATCACAGAGCAAAAAGAGAATCCTTAAGGATAAAAAAATATATATGATAGGTGATGTTCAAAACTTAATAGCTAACACTGAGTACCTATGCCACAAATGGAAGGAAGGAAAAGGAAGGAGGAAGAAAGAAAGAAAGAAAGAAAGAAAGAAAGAAAGAAAGAAAGAAAGAAAGAAAGAAAGAAAAGGGAAAAGAAGGAAGGAAGGAAGGAAGGAAGGAAGGAAGGAAGGAAGGAAGGAAGGAAAGAAAGGCAGAAGGAAGGAAGGAAGAGGAAGGAAAGAAACAGGATAAAAAAGATAAGAAAAATGAGATCAATCTAGATGATCCAAATTTCAAATGATAGAAAAAAAGAACATAGGGCGCCTGGGTGGCGCAGTCGGTTAAGCGTCCGACTTCAGCCAGGTCACGATCTCGCAGTCCGTGAGTTCGAGCCCCGCGTCGGGCTCTGGGCTGATGGCTCAGAGCCTGGAGCCTGTTTCCGATTCTGTGTCTCCCTCTCTCTCTGCCCCTCCCCCATTCATGCTCTGTCTGTCTCTGTCCCAAAAATAAATAAACGTTGAAAAAAAAATTTAAAAAAAAAAAAAAAAAAAGAAAAAAAGAACATAGAGAAAAATCATCCAGGAAGAATAAAAGAAAAATTTTCAGAACTTCTTAAGAAGGCCACCAAGTCCCAGAAAAATGGTAAAAATATAGGCACACTACAGAACATCACCATGAAATTTCTAAACACCAAGGACTAAGACAAAATCCTAAAAGCTTCCAGAGAGGGGATAAAAAGAAAGAGTTCTTATTCAAAGGAACAGGAATCAGAATAGCCTTGGATTCTCAACAGTAGTGTTCCAGTAACTCACAGTTTACTTTACAGTCCAGCTCTGGATAAAATTCCCTAGTCTTAATAATATCTATCTTCTAGACATAAGATGTGAAAGTGACATTTCTGAAAAGGGGAAAATGGACAAGAGAAAGAGGAGGAAGACTAATGCTTTCTACGTCAAATCTAATTTATTGAATTAGTTTGATTCTTAAAGTGATTTAATTATTTGATGAACATTTGAAACATTTCAACATTTGAAATTTGTCTTAAAATTTTAAAACTGCAACATTGACAAAAAAAGGAAGGAAGGAAGGAAGGAAGGAAGGAAGGAAGGAAGGAAGGAAGGAAGGAAGGAAGGAAAGAAGTTTCCAAAAAAAGGAAGGAAGGAAGGGAGGGAAGGAGGGAGGGAGGAAGGAAGCCTTGTTCTACCTTTGTGTTACTTGGAAATCGATACTTGAGTTAATTTCATTTGGAGAGACTCCTCCTGTAATCCAACCCCCCATTTTCTCACACTGCTGAGAAAGCTGCTACCAGGCTGATCTGAGATTGAGCTTTGACAAAGGTTATGAAAAGTGAAACAGAAAACAACTGACCCACATAATGTTTAATATGTCCACAGGGCAAATAACACTTAATTAGCTGAAATGTGTTGACAAAGTAAGACCTTCCTGTTGGCTCAACAATTTTACCTCTGAAGAAGATCCTACAAAACACTGACTTGAGATAGTAAATTGTTGGATTGCTTACAACCAGTTTCTATCTACATATACTCTGTCTTGGGAGGAGCTTAAAGAGGAATATGGAGCTCTAAAAACCACTAGCAGGCAATCATGAGATGATGATTTTCAGCCACTAGAGACTTAACATTAAAGGAGAATACCAACTTGGCTGCAGCCCCACTCTGAGTTATGTGCTGACGAGAAGCAGATCTCTGAACCCTTTGTGGCTAAATTATTAATTTCCTCTACCTGATTTTTTAAATTACTGACATATTACTGATAGCTCTAACTGCCGCCACGTGCACCAGCACCCATGCCTCATTCTTTCCTATCTCCACCACCACCAGGAAATACTAAAAATACAGACATTTAAAAACTAAAATATAGACATTTAGAGATGAGTAAACTGTGATGGAAGTCATAGGGAAAACAATGTAGCAATGAGAAGCATAGCTGTTTGTACTCCTTCGATCCCCTCTTTTGGAATATGTCTGACAAGATGTGAGAACAGTGTGTTCTTTTAAGTAGATTAATATTTAATATGTATAGAGGGCTCATACGAAATCATAAATATGCACACAGAAACTTCCTTCCACACAGTTCAAAAGAAATGCAAAGATGTCTAAACTAAATGAGTTTAAAACTCAGGGCACAAAAGTAACAGTAGAATACCATTATTTATGATTTCTGTCACCAGACATTCCAGTCACTAATGTTATGTTGGAAAACATTAATCATCATTCTAAGTTGCATCATTATACTAATATTTAAGATAATACAATGAGAATCACTTCAAATGGTTTATTTTATAATTAATGTAGTTCTTTCATTGCCGGGTTAATTTATTTCCTTTGTTCTTTTAGGGTATAACTCTGAGCAATCAACAGGGAAAAAATGAAATGAAATAAAGTTTCAAAGTGCACTCCTTTTAATTCTTTTGAAGCTTGTTTTGTTTTGTTTTTTTTAAAGTAAGTGACTTATGTCCATCTACTTCAGACCCTTTATACTGCCATTTTTCTGTGAGGTAAAGGTCAGGTCTGTGGTTTAATATATACTTCTAATTTTCTCATCATTTAAAAACAGTAATGGGGTGATAATTGGTGTTACCAAATTTTTGACACTGGATAGGGAGAGTTCTGGTTCTCTTTACTTTCTATAAATCCAGGTAAAATAGAAATTGTCAAATAATCCACATAGATTCCAAAAGATTATAGGTTTATTTGACAAACGCTCACAAACTATTCTTTTAATAATTCATTTTAGAATCCTGATCAGATGCATTAGGGGAAATACAGTTGATCAATAAAATATCTTTACCCTTATGAAAATATACATTATATCTATTTGTACATATTTTTCATGATTCTTGTAAGATATCTGACAGAGATTCAACAATATCGTTTTCAAATTCCTATTTCCTGAAAAATAATTTCTCTGAATTTAGACTGCTAACTCACTCAGAGATTGCACAGAGGGCATTTCAGAGGTGCAAGAAAGCTGGGCCATTATGCACAAACTCTTGTCAATCATTAGTTGAAGGTTTTCCCCAAATAGATTAACTCAAATTTGTCTGGAATGCCCCATTCAGACTGAGAAGTCTACACCTCTCCAAGGAATTTGGGTTTCAATTCCTTTCATTGATATTTGTCCTACATTTGTTTTAATTTTTTTTTAGTGTTTATTTATTTTTGAGACAGAGAGAGACACAGCATGAGTGGAGGAGGATAGAGAGAGAGGGGGAGACACAGAATTCAGTGCAGGATCCAGGCTCTGAGCTGTCAGCACAGAGCCTGACACGGGGCTCTAACTCACGAGGTGTGAGATCATGACCTGAGCTAAAGTCGGACACCCAACCAACTGAGCCACCCAGGTGCCCCTGTCCTACATTTTTTATTAAAAATAAAGCTATTTTTTTTCTTAGAAGCAACATTAGTTGTTTCTTTGACATTGGAACTTATATTTCTCAAATCTTTATCATTCTTCCTTTAGTTCCTAAGACAGCCATTTCAGTTGTCTACAGCAATTTTCATAAGACTTAATTTATTCTAGATTTTACAGTTCTTTGGTTTATTCATATTCATCCTTACATGGCTGTCCCTCACTTTTTGTTTTGTCATGTTCTTCCAAAGTCTGACCCAATCTGACAACACCCATCTTAGGCTGGGTTCTGCCAGAAGACCTTAAGAAAGGTTGTGAGTACAAGGTCATCCTGGGAAGCAGCCATGGAAGACAGAGTAAATGAGGCAGGGAAAGGATGTAATTCAATGTAAGATGTGTTTAAAAAAAAAAAAAAAAGCAGGATACCACTGTGGGTGGACAGCACAGGCTCGATTTTGCTGAGGAGCTTAGGAAACTGCATAGAGGCCACCTCAGAGGGCCAAGGAAGCAGACGTGTGATGCACACTCTTGTCAGCTACCAGTGAAGGCTCTGCCAAAGAAACTGATTGTAAAAACATGTCTAGGCTGCATCTTGTAGGCTAAGAACTCTCCACTTTCCCGAGAAAAGTCCCAAGCAAAGAGTTTCAGGGGTTTATAGTAGAGAGCTCTTGAGTCAGGTCTGCAAGCACAGGACCTATATGTGTCCCATAGACAGGAACAAGGATACTGAATCCATCTACTACAACATGCTAAGATGGATTAATATGTCTCTTTAGAAAACAGCCATTCTAGAGGCGCCTGGGTGGCGCAGTCGGTTAAGCGTCCGACTTCAGCCAGGTCACCATCTCGCGGTCCGTGAGTTCCAGCCCCGCGTCAGGTTCTGGGCTGATGGCTCAGAGCCTGGAGCCTGTTTCCGATTCTGTGTCTCCCTTTCTCTCTGCCCCTCCCCCGTTCGTGCTCTGTCTCTGTCTCAAAAATAAATAAATGTTAAAAAAAAATTTTTTTTTTTTAAAAGAAAACAGCCATTCTTTATTTGGATGAGATCATTTTCTAAATCATTGTTAGAATGTGTTTTCAGAGATTCCAAATCCTTCCAAGACATCCCCTGTTACAGCCTCGGATCACAGAATCCCACTATCTTTCCTTCCATTTTTTGAAACTGATATCTCTAGTGTCCATGGTAAACACTCAGGTGATTCAATCGTCCTTTTCTCCCACTGTTCTAATATGGTAATGTCGCCACTTGCAGCTTCAGGTAGTGGGCAAGGGTTCAGGATCCTCTTCCATTAAATGAGGATAATAGGAATACATATTTACTAGGTTGCAAAGATTAAAGAGGTTACTATGAGTAACATGTATATCATAGTTCCTGTAAAATGGTAAACACACTAGTGTTAGCTATTATAAGTTATTACTATTAATTACTACTTTCTCTAAAGACTTTTTAAACTTCTACTTTTTTCCTTATTAATCAAAATTATGCCTGAAAAACTGGTTCCCTTTATCTCTAAAATATTCTAGGACAGGACTTCTCAACTTCAGCACTATTAACACTTGGGGTTGGATCAATTTTTGTGGGGGAGGGGGGCACTGTCCTGTACATTGTAAGGACATTTAGCACCGTCCTTGCCTTTTACTCACTATATTCCTGGGGCACTCTTGCTCCAAGTAACAACAGCTAAAAATGTCTTCAGATATAGTCAGATGTCCACTAGGTTCAGGGCTTGAAATTGTTAGGGCAAAAATAATACATGACACATAAATAAGAAGTCAATTGGGGCGCCTGGGTGGCGCAGTCGGTTAGGCGTCCGACTTCAGCCAGGTCACGATCTCGCGGTCCGTGAGTTTGAGCCCCGCATCAGGCTCTGGGCTGATGGCTCAGAGCCTGGAGCCTGTTTCCGATTCTGTGTCTCCCTCTCTCTCTGCCCCTCCCCCGTTCATGCTCTGTCTCTCTCTGTCCCAAAAATGAATAAACGTTGAAAAAAAAATTTTTTTAAAAAAATAAGAAGTCAATAAATAGTTTTTGAAAGGATGGAAATTAATTTTTAAAAAGTGAAGGATGAAGGAAGGGAGGGAAGGAGAGGGAAGAGGGAAAATGGGAGAAAAGGATGAAAGAGAGAGGCAGAGACGTAGAAAGATTCCTGTGAAGAGCAAGAATTTATCCTATTTACTGCATTTAGCTAAATGATAGTATCAGCAGATGATCTGATAGCTAAAGTCCCCCAATCTGCATGCCAGATTTATAATCAGATTCAAGGATATACAATCCATGTACTTGACCTAGCATCTCAGTCCTCTGTTACTTATATTCTATTTCCCTTTTACTCAGAGCCTCAATACTGTCCATGAGTTTTTATGGTAGGTAAATGTTGTCTTAACATATGACAGTACTTGATATCACTGGCTTAAAGCTCTGTGATTTTTGAATTATCTATAACTTCCTGGTCCGACATGGTAAGCCAGTAGCCAATACACTTAGCTAGTACACTATAGTATATATATGCCAATTAATAATTTTTACTTGATTACCTGTTGAAATGATAATGTTTTGGGCATATTGACAAATAAAATATATTGGTGATATTAATTCACCTCTATCTTTTTTACTTTATTAATGTGTACCCAGAATTAGCAAAACTATCAAGTTGAAGGCACAATCCTCCAGACTGACAAATGTGCCCAAGACTTCTGACACCAACTGCAAGGAGTTACAGTCCAACTAAATGTTAGAGGGGAAACAGCCTTCACTTCAGGCATCAACTACAATCTGTAGGGTTTCCAAAACCCAATCCCAGCTTTGGTAATTCACTAAAAGAGTTTGCACATTCACTGAAAGCTATCATGTTCACAGTTATGGTTTATTATATGGAAAAGATATAAAGTGAAATTAGCAATGGGGATGAGACTCATAGGGCAGAATCTAGGAAGTTCCAAAGATGAAGTTTCCATTCATGTCAGGATGTACTACCACCTCCTGGCATCAGTGTATGACAATACACACCGAGTTTTGCCAACCAGGGGAGCTCACCCATGCTTTGGTGTCCAGAATTTTTTATGGAGGCTTCATTACAAAGGCAAGATTTATTAACTGATGTCCTACATGGTTGAACTCAGGCTTCAGGTAAACAAATACCATGTGACCCAAAGTCTCCACCCTAAATTACCTGGTTGGTCTTTCTGGCAGGGCCAGCCCCCACTCTCAGACTACTGGGTATGGCTGGTCTCACCTTATATCTGGAGTGGCTGGCCCCCACCCTAAACAAAGATACTCCTATCAGGTATAACATAGATTAGTCCTAGAAGAAAGGACAAATCTTCTCCTGGAGCCATGCCAAATTCTTTACTATACAATGTGGCTACTAGCAAATGTTAAATTTGATATGTGGCTCATATTATAGTTCTATTAAATAATACTTATCTTTATCTTTCTATAGCCAGAATTCTAGCAGTCAATCCTATCATACTAAATCTCAGTAATATCTTTAGATTCATATAATCATATTATGCCATTTTCTGTCATCTTAAATATTTCTCTCTCTCTTCTTCTTTTTTTCTTTTTTTTCCTTTCCAATATGACCTGTTGGGAAGATTCTCCATATTATTCCTCTTTCTAGGTCAGTTTAGGGTAACAATATATTCACATGTTTTAAAATCCCTTATCTAAGCATCACAATCCCAGACTTTAGCCTCTACTACAAAGCTGTAATCATCAAGACATCATGGTATTGGCACAAAAACAGACACATAGACCAATGGAATCGAATAGAAACCCCAGAACTAGACACACAAACGTATGGCCAACTAATCTTTGACAAAGCAGGAAAGAATATCCAATGGATGGGGCGCCTGGGTGGCGCAGTCGGTTAAGCGTCCGACTTCAGCCAGGTCACGATCTCGCGGTCCGTGAGTTCGAGCCCCGCGTCGGGCTCTGGGCTGATGGCTCAGAGCCTGGAGCCTGTTTCTGATTCTGTGTTTCCCTCTCTCTCTGACCCTCCCCCGTTCATGCTCTGTCTCTCTCTGTCCCAAAAATAAATAAATGTTGAAAAAAAAAAAATTTAAAAAAAAAAAAAAAAAAAAAAAAAAGAATATCCAATGGAAAAAAGACAGTCTCTTTAACAAATGGTGCTGGGAGAACTGGACAGCAACATGCAGAAGATTGAAACTAGACCACTTTCTCACACCATTCACAAAAATAAACTCAAAATGGATAAAGGACCTGAATGTGAGACAGGAAACCATCAAAACCTTAGAGGAGAAAGCAGGAAAAGACCTCTCTGACCTCAGCTGTAGCAATTTCTTACTTGACACATCCCCAAAGGCAAGGGAATTAAAAGCAAAAATGAACTACTGGGACCTTATGAAGATCAAAAGCTTCGGCACAGCAAAGGAAACAACCAACAAAACTAAAAGGCAACCAACGGAATGGGAAAAGATATTTGCAAATGACATATCGGACAAAGGGCTAGTATCCAAAATCTATAAAGAGCTCACCAAACTCCACACCCGAAAAACAAATAACCCAGTGAAGAAATGGGCAAAAACATGAATAGACACTTCTCTAAAGAAGACATCCGGATGGCCAACAGGCACATGAAAAGATGCTCAACGTCGCTCCTCATCAGGGAAATACAAATCAAAACCACACTCAGATATCACCTCACGCCAGTCAGAGTGGCCAAAATGAACAAATCAGGAGACTATAGATGCTGGAGAGGATGTGGAGAAACAGGAACCCTCTTGCACTGTTGGTGGGAATGCAAATTGGTGCAGCCACTCTGGAAAACAGTGTGGAGGTTCCTCAAAAAATTAAAAATAAACCTACCCTATGACCCAGAAATAGCACTACTAGGAATTTACCCAAGGGATACAGGAGTACTGATGCATAGGGGCACTTGTACCCCAATGTTTATAGCAGCACTCTCAACAATAGCCAAATTATGGAAAGAGCCTAAACGTCCATCAACTGATGAATGGATAAAGAAATTGTGGTTTATATACACAATGGAGTACTACGTGGCAATGAGAAAGAATGAAATATGGGCCTTTGTAGCAACATGGATGGAACTGGAGAGTGTGATGCTAAGTGAAATACGCCATACAGAGAAAGACTGATACCATATGGTTTCACTCTTATGTGGATCCTGAGAAACTTAACAGAAACCCATGGGGGAGGGGAAGAAAAAAAAAAAACAGGTTAGAGTGGGAGAGAGCCAAAGCATAAGAGACTCTTAAAAACTGAGAACAAACTGAGGGTTGATGGGGGGTGGGAGGGAGGGGAGGTTGGGTGATGGGTATTGAGGAGGGCACCTGTTGGGATGAGCACTGGGTGTTGTATGGAAACCAATTTGATAATAAACTTCATATATTGAAAAAAAAATAAAATAAATAAAATAATTTCCAACCAGAAAAAAAAAAAAAACCCTCATCTATTTTCAACTGATCCAGCTGGCACATCTCTTAGTAAATGAATTATCTTGGGCATCTGGGTGGGTCAGTCAGTTAGGTGTCCAGCTCTTGATTTCAGCTCAGGTCATGATCTCATGGTTTGTGAGTTCGAGCCCCATGTCGGACTCTGGGCTGACAGTGCAGGCCCTGCTTGGATTTCTCTCTTTCTCCTTCTCTCTTTGCCCCTCCCCCTGCTCCCTCAAACATATGCTCACTCTCTCTCTCTCTCTCTCTTTCTCTCTCTCTCTCCCCCTGCCCCAATCTCTCAAAATAAATAAATAAGTGGATTTTCTCAATCTTTGGAGCTCCACTTTTCCATTATGAGCACATAATTTTGATAATCTTAAACCATTCCCTAGCAATAACGTCATCTAGCAACCAAGCTGGATTTATTATTATTATTATTATTATTATTATTATCATTATTTATTCATTTTCAGAGAGAGAGAAAGAGAAAGCACAAGTGAGGGAGGGGTAGAGAGAGAATCCCAAGCAGGCTTCGCAATGTCAGTGCAGGGGTCAATGCAGGGCTCAAATCCATGACCTGAGCTAAAGTCAGCGGCTTAACCAATTGAGCAACCCAGGCGCCCTGGCAATCAAGTTCTTAAATGAACATATCCTCCTTTCTCTTTCATAGCCTATACCTTATATGGAGAAATAAGAACCCAAAGCTTCATAGACTCTAGACAGTCTCCCTAGGTCTTTTTCAGCAGTTTTACTCATCCTTTAAAAATAGTAAAATTAAGGGCACCTGGGTGGCTCAGTTAAGTATCCAACTTCAGCTCAGGTCATGTTCTTGCAGTCTGTGAGTTCTAGCCCAGTGTCAGGCTCTGTGCTGACAGCTCAGAGCCTGGAGCCTGCTTCAGATTCTGTGCCTCCCTCTCTCTCTTCCCCTTCCTAGCTCGCACTCTGTCTCTGTCTCTCTCAAAAATAAATAAACATTAAAAAAAAATAGTAAAATCAGAATAATCTTCTACAACTTTCACCATGTCTCCTGTGTAATTGCTCCAAAGACATAGTCCTCTTTCTAGTTAGCCATTTCAGAACTGCATTTAGCACTCTCTTGTTCAATATTTTGACTGTTAATCAATCTGATATAAAGTTGTTTGGTTCATGCACCATTTATTCAATACCTGTGGTGTGATACTAAGCAAGAGTGTTAAAAAGAGGAAATAGAAAGTTTCCGCTTTCAGTGGATTCTCAGCCTAAGTTCCAGTGGAAACTTAGCAAAAAGCCTTATATGGCCAGTACATTTTAAGATTATGAACTCTGTGGGACAGGCAATTTGAAGATAGACCAAGAACTGAACTGTTTAGTCCATAGGCTGAGGAATTCATTTTATGACGTTATTAATCTGCATCTTGTTGGAAGAATAAAACAAAGTTGTTAGGTTTCATAAGACCTCAGTTAAGAAATATCCACTCAAGGAATGTGTGCTGCAGCAACTGGGAAAAAACAATTCAATTAGCTATGTTTTTGCAACGGGGATTCTTAAGTCCTGGATCTTACGAGGTTAAAACAGTCCATTAATTATGTTCAGTTTGGGTTCATCTTCCTATACCACTTTATTCTGTCATGGGGCATATACCAATTAAAATGCATACACATTGTTTTTATGAACACATTAAAAGGAAATGACAATCACTAATGCAAAACCAAAACAACTAAGTTGCTCTGCTGTGATTGGCTGTGGAGGGGGGCATTGTATGAGATTTTGCAGCCTCAAGCAGATCTGCTGATGGACTCCATACCCTGGCAAAAACACTGAGGAGGACTCTAATAGATATTACATCTGCACATACGCTGTTGGCCGTCCTTCCTTCACGCTTATTCGGCCCTAGCTGACTTTGCACATCTGTTGTAATTTGGTGAATAATAATAAATACACTTCTGCAATGTGTGATGCTTCAAGGCACACTCAACTAAAAAATCATTTAGGCAACTGAGATTGGGGAAACAATCACCTGGTATCAGGGACCACCTCACTGCAGACATCTTAGCCATCTTGTGCCAGACTAGGTGTTTGGAAGGCCAGGTCCTGATCTAATATTTCTCTTCCCTTACTGAAAGCTCCTAGGGAATGATATCTCTTAATTTCTCTGCCTCAATTGTTCATCTGAAGAGTTAAATCCCCTGTGTCAGTTGCTTCAGAGTGCTTATACACATTAACTGAGGTTCTCCTTTTTTTTTTTTTTAAGTACTCAAAAAGTCTCTCACAAGTCTATAGGGATAAAATTTCCTTTAGAGTTTTATTGACCACAACCTCATTTTTATATTCCTTAAATGAAGTGGTTTTCCATAGCACCACACAAATTATCAGTGCCATTCAAGGAACAGATTTAAAATTCCTATTACTAGTTCATCAGCCTGAAGTTGTCTTCTGAAACAGAGATCATAATGTTTTGATCACCCATCAAAAGATATTAAGGTAGCATTTAACAATCTTCTCAAATGTGCATGCTAGTCAAGGAAACCTCAGAGATTTGGTTGCAACTAAAAACCACAGTTTCAGGAAACTTTTTATATTTCTTCTTTCTTGTCAATAGGTGGTTTTACTTTTCCCTTCATTACTAAAGCATTCTCTGACAAATAGCTGTATTACCATCAAGTGATAAAAACAAACCATCTTCTACCATTATTCTATGCCCATGGAAATGTCTTCTGCTGTTGACTCATTGCAAATTAACTCAATGGTGCTGAAATTAATCATCCACACTCTTTATCTCTAGAAAAAATAGGAACTCCTTGCCTTTTTGTCATTGGTACCATGAGGAGCCCAACATAACTTTTGCATCATTTATAGTGCTCTGTAGTTGCCATAATAGGTCTAATTAGTATACTGGATTTTGTTTTCCAAGAGCTTCCATATTTTTAATGGGTTTGCTCTCTTGTTAAATGCTCTAAATGACTTTGCACAAAGACCAACTCCCAACAGAGACAGACTACCTATCAGTAAAAAAGACTACTAACCTCAGAATGTTTTCCCCCATGATTTTAAGTTCAAATATTTAGAATATACCACCAAAACAAGCAAATAACCTACACAGTGAAATTTCTTTTTTTTTTAATTTTTTTTTCAATGTTTATTTATTTTTGGGACAGAGAGAGACAGAGCATGAGCGGGGGAGGGGCAGAGAGAGAGGGAGACACAGAATCGGAAACAGGCTCCAGGCTCTGAGCCATCAGCCCAGAGCCTGATGCGGGGCTCGAACTCACGGACCACGAGATCGTGACCTGGCTGAAGTCGGACGCTTAACCGACTGCGCCACCCAGGCGCCCCGAAATTTCAAATCTCTTAAGAACATACTTTGTATGATTTTAAGTTTAAATATTTAGAAGTGAGCTTTTAGCAGTATAAAGTGTTCTGTTAAAAACAGACATAAAATGCTAATATTGGCTCAAGAGGCATTTTCTAAATTACTACAGCCAAAATGTTAAATAACAATAATATCTTATAACTAAAAAGAACTTCAACTGCTTTCATAAGCATTACTCATCCTAATGAATCTCAAATGTTTCAATAAATAGTGGAATATAGATGCTTTAAAGATTCTTATGCAGAGATAAATATTCTCTTTATTTCTTTTCAATGACATGTTTACAATTCTTTACAAGTTGGGTAGAACATAAGGATTGGTAGAAATTCTGACAATTTGTTTCAGGAAATCATTTGATTCCATATGTCACTGCAGAAGAACCACTGAAGAAAGATACAATATATGAGTACTTTGTTTTAAGGAAAGAAAAAAGAAATCAAAAGCTGCTCTCCATGGATCATATATTTGGGAAATGGAAACGAAAGGAAGAGAACCCACAAGTGCTTGTACATTTCAAAAAGAACACAATTAACTCGTGTAATGGGAGTGTCCACTGGGTGTCAGACACTGTTTTAGGTCCTATAGATACATTGGTGTACAAAAAATACCCTGTGAGAGAAGGTAATTTATATTCTAGTGGAAAAGACATCAACACACAAATAAATACACTAAATAAAGCATGAGATAGTACTATGTTCACAAAGAAGAGCAAGATTCGGGGCTGCAGAGTAAGGAGACACTCTTAGAAAGTCCAGTCAAAAAAGACTCCAGAAAGTTAAAAGATTAAAGAAATCCTGACTGAAGTAAGGGAAAGAGAGATGTGGGTATCTGGGGTAGATGGATTCTTGGACCAGGAAACGAATACAAATTCTCTAAAGCCAGAGAGTGATTAACATATTCAAGGAACAGAACTGAGGCACTTGTAACTAGAACACAAAGGGGAATCCATCTTCTATTAGAATTCATGTCGCCATGACTGTTACATTGCCCCACACTGGGCAAAAATGCCTATTGCCCAACACAATGCAAAAAGAGAAAAGCCTTTGAACAAAATGCATAAGCATACTGAGTAAAAATCAATAATCTGAACAATATGCAGAACACATTTACGTCAAGGAAAAAAGAGTACTGTGATTTATAAAACAAAAACAAAGGCACTGCTTTTTTTTTTCTGATGCCTTAGAAAATGAAAGCATTTTCTCTGAAAAATTAAAATCCAAGTTATATTTAATGTGAAATGAAAAAAAAATTCTTACAAATCCTCTCATTACTTGTGAGAAATCAGAATACAGACCTCAGAATCTGATAAAACTAGACTCATTCTTAAGCTCCCTTAACCATTATTAATACAGCTGCTGTCTCTTGAGTGTGTGTTTTATAATAACCAGGTAAAAGACACTCAATTATATATTTTGACATTGGGGTTTCCATAATCTTGGTTTTTACAAGGTCCAAAAAAAAAACACTTTTAAAAACAATTTTTTAGAATACTTTACTTTAGGGTTGCCTGGGTGGCTCAGTCAGTTGAGCATCTGACTCGATTTCAGTTCAGGTCATGATCCTAGGGTCATGGCATCGAGCCCCACATCAGGCTCCACGCTGAGTATGGAACCTGCTTGGGATTTTCTCTCTCTCTCCCTCTGCCCTTCCCTGCTGCTTGTGCACTCTTTCTCTCTCAAACATTAAAATATAAAAAAATAAAATAATATATTTTACTTCATGTGTTTGCTATCTTTATAATCATTTATACAAATTTATTCTATCATAGGTGATGGATGGACAGATGGATAGACAGATGGACAGGTGATAGATAAATAGATGACAGATGAATTAAAGTATACGTACATTGATTTTATGAACATTAAATGGCAATCATAATTATTTTTGCAAAACTAAAATAAAGTGTACTTATGTTAATTGCTTTGAAAGTCTTTTATGAGATTTTCTCTATCATTTATCTCATCTAAAGAATATTTAGGGGTTGCCTGAGTGGCTCAGTTCGTTGAGCATCCTACTGTTGATTTTAGCTCAGGTCATGATCTCACAGTTCATGAGATTGAGCCCCGTCTATGTCTCTGTGCTGATGGTGCAGAGCCTGCTTAAGATTCTCTCTCTCCCTCTCTCTGTCCCTCCCCTTCTCTCTCCCTCTCTCTCAAAATAAGTAAATAAACATTTTAAAAAATAAATTAATTAACAATATTTGGTAGTAAAGTGAGAAGAGACAAAAAAAATTCTGCTTCAGAATAGACTACAGACATTATGTAGTTCTGGCTTGCCACTTACCAGCTACGTGACTTCCACAAGGTACCGAACTTACCTGAGCCTTAGTACTCTTTGGTAAAACCAAAATAACAAGTCCTTATTGTTTTAAACATACGCCATCAACAGCCATGGCACATTAACAAACATCTAATAAGGCACTCAAAAAATGATGCCTATTTAAGTAGTAGTAGTAGTGGTAGTAATTTTTTACTATCGTAAGTTTTTACTACCCTTGTCACTATTACTAATCACTTGTAAGTCTCACTTTGTTGATAGCAGCACAAAAAGACCATGCCCCAGGTGAAACTGTAATACTGGCCCCTGCCAGGGTCTACTGGATACTTTAGAGAAAGACCTGCTCAACCTTGCATTATTAACTGACCTTATGGCAGATGGCAATTTGTGATAAGATTAATCCTGGGAATTATGCTGTGTTGCTGTATCATTATTTGATGGTGAAGGCCATGCTAGCACAGAACAAACAGTGACCAACCATCTGCAGATTTATAAACTCAGTGAAGGAAAATAATGAAGGAGGTTATTCTCATAACATTTTGGTATAAGAGTTCTTTTATAACAAAGAAATGTTAATGACTTAACATGTCCCTCCGATAAATAACAGTTGTACCTTTTTATGACTTCCATTTTGAGAAAATCACGTTAAGAAAAGGGTTCTATAACTTATGTAAACACTTCTTAAAGGACATTTATTTTATCAATCATAATAACTGTAAATACATTAATACATTGATGCACAAAATCCAGAATACATACAGGAATTTGTATGTTAAAATGCCATCTCAAATCCATGGGGGAAATATAGATTATCCAAAAAAAGGTTTTGAGCCAACTTGGTAATTGTCTAGAACAAAATGAAGTTGGTTCCACACTACACACATTAAAACAGGATTAATTTCCTAATAATCAGAAGTGAAGCAGTCAATATATTGTGTAACACTCTGCTTCCCCAGAAGCCCTCAAGACTATCCACGTGGAGTCAAGACATAGCACATTCTGAATATAAGACCACCTTCAGTCCAATCAAGGTCAAGAGTCTAAAAATATACCTCCTAGGGCCTCTATCCCCTTGATCAGAAACTCACTCACCCCCCTGCTCTCCAGTTTAAACTCTTAAGTCCTGAAGGGGCTCCCTGCCTTAAACATTCTCAACTTACTTCATGAAGCATCTCTATTTATGACTACCACCACACTCAGAATACCCACACTCCAGTCACAGAATCCCTACATTCCCTTCTCTGTCTCATTCTCCCAGGCCATCCAGTGGCCAAAACTCTTCTACTCCACCCTTTGAAATTCCTTGCTCTGTTAACAGCAAAATCCTCTTCCCTTCACCTTCTTCACTTAACTGAAACCTGGCTCTGCCCAGTGGACCCTGCATTCTCTACAGCTCTCTCAAGTGATGGCTGGTTTTGACCCATAACTCTAGTGCCACCAGGCTATCAGTGAGCTGAGTGATAGAGGTCACCCTCAGTCCTTATTGCTGCTTTCAGACTGTTCCTTCCTTAAACACCCCAGTTTTGAACCTATTGTCATCAGACTACATCACTAATTACTCCTCATTTTTGCTGACCTATTGTATGAACTGGATTATTTCCCCTAATTTCTCAATAATTACATCCCCTGATGTTATCCTTTTAAAATATGCCCTATTTATCATTCTGCTCAAACCTCTTCAGTGATTCCTCATTTCACTCAAGTAAAAGCTAAAGCCTTTACAAGGGTCTAGAAAGCTCTGATTTCCTCTTCAACTATTCTCTTTCCCATTCATTTCACTCCAGTCCCACTGGCTTCTTGCTCTTTCTCAGGAATGTTCCTGACCTAGAGCCTCAACCTAGCACTTTCATCTCCCTGAGGTCTGCATGAAAGTCCCTCCCTTCCTTCCTTTGCTCAGATGTTACCTTCTCAATAAGGTCTGTACCAGTTACCTTATTTGAAATTGCAACTTATACCCACCACTTTGTATTCTGGTTCCTCTCAATGGATTATTCCTATTTTAATTTTAACAGCATTCATCACTTTCTGACATGTTATGTAATTTACTCATTTTGTTGTTGTTGTTATTGTTGTTGTTATTGTTGTTGTTGTTTCTAATCTATCTCCTTCCACTAGAAGGTGAACTCTATAAAGGCAAAGATATTTGTCTGTCTTGATCACTGATACATTCCAAGTACTTAAAATAGTTCCTAGTACATGAGAGACACTCAATAAACATCTGTTTAATGAATGAATCAACCAATCAAACACAAATTTAAATGTTAAAAAAATTAAATTATAAAATGGTGGAAGAAAATTGTGCTTTAGGCTGGGGGCAGGAGACAGGGCTTTTGTAGGAAAGGGCTTTCAATTGTATCTCAAAACCCCAAATCCATACAAAGATAAATAAATGTGAATGAATACTAAAAAAAAAAAAAAAAAAAAAAAAAAGCATAGAAAAACACCATAAGCCAAGAAAAATCTCAAATCACCAAAAAGCAATTTTATTTTTATAGTACAGATAAATGTTTATTCTTGTCAAACAAATCTAACAACCCAGTGAAAAAATAGGTAAGGGCTATCAACATATAGTTCATAGATAAATGGAAATAATCATGGCTTTAACCATAGGAAAAGGTGTCCAACTACTCTCATAATGCAAATTAAATCTTTCCTGAGATACCACATTTACACGTCAGACTGACAAAATCCAAAAGCTTGATAAATTGAGAATCCTAATAGCACTCTCACACATTACTGCTGAAAGTATAAACTGGTAAAACTTCTGTGGAAGGCAATTTACCAAAATCTGACAAAATCACAAATGCATAGACCTTTGGACCTCATTATTATCACTTCTGGGGATTTATAATATACAAATCTGTTTGGATACATATGACATAAGTTCTGTTAGAGGTTTTTTTGTTGGGAGGTAGCATGTCCTAGTAAAACACTGGACACAAACCAGATGTTCATCAGTAAGACCTTAGTCACATAAAGGATGGCATCTCCATCAACTGAAATACCGTTCAACTGTACAAAACAATACAGAACTCTGTATTTTGATATGGCAAAAGCTCTAAGATGTAATGTTAAGTGTAAAGTAAAAGAAGTAGAACAATGGTAACTTGTGTTTAAGAAAAGGAGAAATAAGAATATTTATATTTGTATTTACTTACATGTACATAAACATGGCAGGATACATAAAAAAATTAATAAAAGTAGTTACCTGTAGACTTTGGAGGTAGGGATTGGGGAAACAGGAAGAAAAGGTGGGAATAAAGCTTTTCACTGTGTATCTTTTTGCATTTTTATATAATTTTGAACTATGAAAACATATTATGTATCCTAAAAATCAAATGATGGAAAACAGTTGCAGAAAAATAGATCATAAGAAAATCATATCAGCACTACATCATTGAAATGCCAACTAACTTCATTTTATAAACACCCTGATTGAACAGTTTGTAGATAACAAATATGAAACCAGAGAGGAAAAAACATTTCTCCATTTTGACTCCAGGAAGATTGTGGTGAGGGAGGAACAGGAACTGGTAAAGAATTCATTATTGTTATTTATTAGCTACTGTAGACCTGCAAACATGTCAGGACTCCAAATAAAACAAGGCAAGAAGCAGTATTAGCATCAAAAACAACCAGTAACAGTGAGCAATACCACTTTCAGAATGAATAAACAGGTGTATAGCCACTTAAAGCTTAATTTCTACATAATAGGAACAAATAGATAAATAAAAGAGAAGCCTTCCCACTGAGAGCGAGAGAAATTGGACCACGGAGCAGTAGCACAGCACTATTGTTGAAATATCAATCAAGATAGTGCGTGATGAAAACAGAAAGAAAATGTAGAACTGGAGAAAACCTTCCTTATATTTCGTATCTGTCAATTCCTTTCTATGTACAATTCAAGGCCCTCATGTAAAAACAGATCTCCACGCCAATGCTCCCACCTTTGGGTCCAAAAGTGTATATATGGTTAAAAAGTGGTGAGTATGGACAATCAGATTTCCCCCACTATGTTTCCAAATAGAAGTTCACCAAAATCTGAAAAATCAAAGGAGAACCAAATGAAATTAAAAAAAAAAAAAAATTGGACAAGAATGGAGGAATGCATGTAATTGAGAATAATTTACCTAAAGAAGAAAGTGATCAGAGAAAGAGAAAGTAGATTCAGCATCAACTAGAATATATAGTATTTGATTACCAATCATTTTAGACCTTTGGGAATGATAGAATAAAAATAAGACACAGACACTCCCTTCAAAGATCTTAGGAGATAAGACATACACAATGAAACAAAATTTGTAAACGTGCTGTTTGTGGGTAGACCAGCATAGAAATACATTATAGGATAATATTTCTATATTCAAAATATATACAAAAATCTGGATTTTCAAAACTTCTCCTCAAAATTTGGGACATAGAGGTTTACCAAGTGTTGAGAAGAGGAAGTTTTTCAGGTTCCATGGGATATATTTTACCCTGAGAACAGAGGAAGCTTAGAACAAGACAAAAAGCAATGTTGAGAGGTCTATTAGTCAGCTTGGGTTGTCATAACAAAATAGCATGAACTGGATGACTTAAATACAGTAATTTATTTTTTCACAGCTCTGGAGGCTGAAAGTCTGAGATCAGGGTACCAGGATGATAAGGTGTTGGTAAAAGCTCTCTTCTTTGTTCTGTCAACTCACATGAGCAAGAGATGGCAATCTGTCTCTGTCTGTCTCGTGTCTGTCTTTCCCTTCTTATAAGGCACTAAGCCCAACATAAGACTTTCACCACTCATGAATTAATCTAAACCTAATTACCTCTGAAAGGCTCCATCTCCAAACACCATGGCATCATGGGGTAAGGCTTCAACAGGTGAATTTGTGAGGACAAAAACATTCTGTCCACACAAGGGGCCAAGGTAAACTGCTTGCTGGCTAAGAAACTTGCATGGAAATTATGGAAAGCTGGTAGGAAGAGATAGGATTTTTCAAGTATCTCTTTTTGCTCTTTCGTATTTTAAATTTGGTGTACAGATCTTCTTTTACTTACAATGGGATTGCAACCTAATAACCTCATCATAAGTAGAAAATATACTTCAAAAATGCATTTGGGGGGCCTGGGTGTCTCAGTTGGTTAAGCGACTGATGTCAGCTCAGGTCATGATCTCACGTTTTGGGAGTCTGAGCCCTGCATTGGGCTCTGTGATGGCAGTTGGGAGCCTAGAGCCTGCTTCAGATTCTGTGTCTCCCTTTCTCTCTGCCCTTCCCCTGGTCCTCCCTCCCTCCCTCTCTCTCTCCCTCTCTCTCCCTCCCTCTCTCTCTCTCTCTCTCTCTCAAATAAATAAACATTTAAAAAAACATTTTTAAGAATGCACTTAATACATCTAACCTACCACACATCATAGCTTAATATAGTCTACCTCAATTTTGCTCAGAACATTTACATTAGCCTACACTTGGAAAAAATCATCTAACACAAAGCGTATTTGTTTTAAAAAGCTTATTATTTTAAGAGAAAGGGTGTGTGAGCAGGGGAGGGACAGAGAGAGAGAGAAAGAGAATCCCAAGCAGGCCCCTAGCACATAGCCTGATGTGAGGCTCAATCCCACGAACCTTGAGGTCATGACCTGAGCCGAAACCAAGAGCTGGATACTGAACTGATGGAGCCACCCAAGTGCCCCTACCACAAAAGTAATGTATATTCCACTCCATACCAGTTACGTGCATAAAACTATGATATCAATTTCACAAACTCCATCAGAAAATTGGTCTTATTAATTTATATTTACTTCTCATTAAAAAAAAAACGCAGTGCTTTTAGTGAACAGAGGTTCAGAATCTAGTTGATAATTTGACAGATAAAATTAGTTTATTAATTAATTTAGTGATGCTAATACTGTCAAATGAGGTCACAAGTTTTTCTTTAAAATTAATTACCTGTGCATATTCTTTAGCAAGATGGAAGCATTTCACTTATTTTGCAAAACAGCTGTTAAATTTCTAATTTTTTAAAACATGCTGCTAAAAAATCTGCTTTTGCCCATAAAAGGCACCATATTTACATCTCTATTATTCTCCATTCCAGCACCTTATTTTGAAAGCAGGTGGTCTGCGTTTCATAATTAGCAAAATACTAAAATAGATCATCAAAATGCAACTTTGTCAAGTTCCTAAAAGAAAGAATTTGTATCAGAAAACAGTCCGATCCATACTAATGATAGACCTGATAAAAGTCAGCTCTTTAAGGAACAGGGCCTCTCGCATGGCATACCACGCCCAATGTTCTCTTCACAGGCCCTCATTATCATAGTCCCCAAAACTGGGTTTGGGATCAGGGTTAACCCTGATAAGGGACAGGGTAAAGAGCTTGTCTGTGAAGCAATGCTAGCCCAAAATCTTATCATCTTTGTGAACCACTCCACAGATTGGAGAGCCACTTATTAGCCATAGCTCTGCCATTTGTCTGTTCTTTGGCCACTTAATCACTCTGAAATTCAGTTCCCCAATCTGCAAAAGTAATACGATAATAATGCCTGTTTTACCTAGAATTATTATTAATTAAATTCTTAGCACAGTATCCTACAAAAACGAGGTACTTAGGTGCAGGTCAAAAGGCAAACAGAATACATGAATTCACTTTCTCCCCTTCCTGAAACCATCTCATAATGGTGGTGTTTTATTTGTTTTCCTTTGCTTTAAGACACAAAGCTACAAAGACAAAGAGAACGGCAGAGTTAGAGAAAAATAACAAACATTTTGAAGCCAGAAAGTAAATACCTGACAAATGGTAACTGACAGCAGGCACAGGAAGGCAAAATGCAAAACAGGTAAGGGGGCTTTCAGAAGCAGCCTCATTTATACCATGTGACTGCATCACTCCCACCCCTGCCTGAGGTGTAGGTGAAAATAAAGTCAAAATATGAAAATTGGTGGAAAATCTTTTTAAGAACCAGTTATCCCACCATTATAAAACCAGATTAGCTAGGTGACCCCTTTTCCCTGGTGAATGTTTACATTGTGAGTGCTGCACCCCCAATGTTCTTACCCCCTGCCCTTCACAGAAGTTGAAAGTCAGGCAGATAGATAATTCATCTGGCAGGAGATTGCAAGAGACTTCTCAGAACTATGTGACCTCTACCGTGAAAGATGGGAACCAAAACAAACAAAACTAAAAATGCTTCTCAGAAGAAACAAACTCTGCAAGGAAAAGAAAATTTCAAAATATTATTGAGACGTTTGGAAATACAATAAAAGATAATGCATCTATGAAAAAGAAACCAAAATACTACAAAAAATAATAATAGTATCGGGGAACAAAGAAGAGCTTTCCCAGTAAATAGAGTAAGTGAAGACCCCTTGATGAAGATTTCCAAAATCTCTAAATGGCCATCTGTGTCTTCTACCTCTGATACCCTGCTTTTATGTCCCTTCTTTATATTCATCCCCCTTGACTCTCCATTCTGATTTAGATATCTCTTATCTGTGTACTAAACACATCCTATACATATCTTTCACAGCACATAAACAGTCTGTTTGTCTGTTTGTCTATATCCTATACTAGAGTCTGAAGTTTCTCCAGAGAAGGGATTGAATATTCCCAACACATAGCATAGTGTCTGGCATGTTAGTAGGTGCTCAATAAATATCTGCCAAATAGATAAATGAATGAATGAGTGAACTGCCATCACCAGCTTGGTCTGTCTCCAGAATTGATAATTCCAAAAGCCCATTATTAGTTTTGCTGAACCCCCTTATTAAACTCATATATGCCAATTCCTTGAAGAAGAAAAAAAAACAGAAAAATATTTGGGTAGAGGAAGAAAGGGTGGATAAGATCTTCCCTTCAGTAAAGAACATCAACCAATACACAAGAACAACAACTCTATGGAGCACCCTTGGATTTCTATTTCTAATTTCAAAGGCAAATGCTCTCTTACTATAGTTAAAATCTCAGTGTCCATCTGTATTTTTAAAAAATTAACTGGTCATATTTGAAACTATTTTGCTCCTTGTGCTTCTGTATTTTCTTATGCTTCTACAGTATACAGGTATACTTGCATAGTAAAAATTAATTTATATGCATAAAATATATAAAATAATATAAATTCAAATTAATGTTATAGCATACTTATTTTTTTTCAATTCCCACCTCTTAATAAAATGTACTTTGAACCAACAATGGTAAGGGTTCTCAATCCTCTTTCTGTATCATAAACTACATCTATCCTGGGTCCTCCCGGATATATAGAATCAATCCTATGGGAAGGAGACCCAGGCATGTGTATTTCTAACCAGCTACATAGGTGATTCTGGTGCCCAGGCAGGTCTGAGAATCACCATTTATAGAACCCATGAAGGCTCATTAAAGATCCGTGATCTTAAACCAAGAACTCCACCCAATAATTGCATTCAGTAACTTCATTCATAACTTGTAGGTGGAAAAGTAATCATTAGCTCAGTAAGAGGAGGAGTGGAAGGAGAATACATAAAGAATAGAATTTCTCAGGGTGACTACTGAGCACAGCTTAATCCAGATCCAAGGTACCTATTAAGTGAAGACAATGAGTAAGATAGGATTTATCAGGCTTATTTCAAGTTTATCTTGCTTTTCTGTATTTCTAACCGCTAAGGAGTAATTTCTTAGAGGATTACCTCCATTAAAGCCCACCCTCTTATCCTTTTTGCTAGTAAGTCTTTACAAAGTATATAAAACCTTATTCAGTTTTTAAGAAGCTAGTAAATCAAATGGATATTCAAGTTCATTTGCCTGGTGTCCTTTGCTAAGAGCTGACATTGAAATAAGAGCTTATAGCATATGCATTTGAGCTATTAAACCACACCCGCTAACCATTTATCTTTTTTTTTTCTGAACTCAAAAACTGAAATTCTGTTAGCCTGCCACTTTATTTTTCTTCACTATATTGCATTCAAATAGCATCAGTATTATATTAATGTAATAGATCATCTCTATAATTGACTGTGAATACTATCACTTTGCACCCTTCTAGAGTTATTAATTTCAGTATACTCATTGTGTTTTTGAATGTAGCTGCACAGTAAATAATGCAACACAAAGAAGCTTTAACCTATTCCCAAAGCCTACAACAAGGATATAAAGCCAGTGGTGTATTAGCTTAAAAAATAGATCAATCTTATCTTGTAAAAAGAAGATAAAAGATAGTTCTGTCAGAAAGGACAACCATGCTCGAGGCTGTAAACCATACTTGAGAATATAAAGAGAAGCCTAGAAGCATGTGTTAAATTTTGCTTCCTGTCCTTGGAAAAAGTCTTCAAGTCAATGGACATTTTAAAAACAAAGAATGGATTCAATCATCCAGGTATTTCCTCCTGGTGACTATGCTGAGAAAGCATCAACTCAACAGTTGTTGGGAGTAACAACAATAACAATTATGTTGTCATTTCATAGCACTTTACAAAGGGCTTTAATATACATAAAAGTGAATTCTTAAGTACGGCCATTACACTATCCAATTATATCCTAAGGCATATAAAACTAAGCAGACCCCATAACAGTATTCATCACAAGAGTAGCACAATAGTTCCTCAAAACAGCAACAAGGTTCAATGCCAATTAAATATCTGCAGAGATGTAGGAAAGATATCTGGATAATACAAGAATTATCCTCGCCTTTTTGAAAAGGCACTCAGCATCATTTGCAAACCATAGATGAGCCTGGGTTAAAAAACTGAACAGTGGACAGTGAGTTCTTGGTATTGTTGGTTTGCACTTGTGGCAGCTTCTCAGGGGAAACCTGACAATGGCCCCCATTCATAGAGCCCAAGGAAAGACTGAAGAAACAGGCCAGCCACTCCAGATTGGTAGATGGCAGGTTGAATAAGCAAGAGACCTTATAAGGTTTTTCTTGTGTTGCTGTGAAATGAACAGATCTCCTTACCTGCCTTCCAGAATCTGAAAATTTGTATAGAGGCCTTAACTGGGTTTCTTCATCTGTCCCCTCCAGATGCTTTCAGCAACACATTGCTCAAGGCTCTGTCCTTTTAAAATGGTTCTACCTAGAGATGCCTGGGTAGTTAGCTTGGCTCAGGTTATGATCTCACAGTTTATGAGCCCACGTGGGGCTCTGCACTGACAGAGCTGAGGCTGCTTGGGATTCTCTCTCTGTCCCTCTCTCTCTCTGTCCTTCCACTCGCACTCTCTCTCTCTCTTTCTCAAAACAAATATATAAACATTTTAAAAAATCATAAAATAATAAAATAAAATAAAATAGCTCCACCTGTGGGAACAGTGAGCAGAGAGAACATTCCAAAGACAGGAGCCTCCCATTGTGGAGGTCCAGCTCCTCAGTCAATCAGTGGTCACATCCTGTCAATGACTTCCTCCAACACTTCACTCCTCTATACTGGCTCTTATAATCTCATAAGCCCCCGTCTTCTATAGTGTGACCTGAGCAGTCTGCAAGGTGTTTCATTAGCATGGAGGTGACTCCTTTGGCAGCTATCTGGCTGCCTGGAGGAAGATACCATACCAATAATACAGTTACATGCAAGAGAAAACACAGATTAAGACAACGATGCTCCAAATCAGTGACAGCTTTTTCCACCAAAAGCCCCGTGATCCGTACCATTGATTTACTAAGTCCCCTAAGCTGGGTGTCAGATCACTCGGGACATTCACTGTGTCTCATATGATTTAATAAAGATGACACATTAGCATACTCATCAGGTATGAACACACAACCTTCTTTTTTGGATAATGACACAGGTACCTCTTGGCAAGGCAGCAGTAATGTTCAAAGCCATTCTATTTTGGAGGACAGCTTTTCTCATTAAAGACATTTCAGTGTTCAGTAAAGACAGGCTTGCTGGCTACCATTTAAGCCTTGTTGGGTGAATGTAGTAAGGGTTTCTGTGTACTGGTCCTCCAGGTCATTGGAGGGGACAAAGATGGCAGCCAAATGATTATACCAGTGGAAAACAGAATATGCACATTTGACCTTGCAAAGAGGAAGGTTGCCAATTTTCACTACCATGGGGCAGAT
The DNA here is from genome assembly GCF_018350155.1 of Leopardus geoffroyi. Taxonomy (NCBI): domain Eukaryota; kingdom Metazoa; phylum Chordata; class Mammalia; order Carnivora; family Felidae; genus Leopardus; species Leopardus geoffroyi. Next base: position 91,200,934 of record NC_059328.1, read on the forward strand.
TCTCCCCTGTGCCCACCAAAAACCTAGGTTGCAGTGGCCCAACCAACCAGGTGGAAGCCATGGCCAAAGATTTGTGTCATACACCCATGTGGCTCCATTTGGGACTACCCAAGAAATACCTAAGCAGTGTGACCATTTAGTGCCAAACTAGTCACTATCCTGTAATGTGACAGAATGGGCCAGTGACATCCATCCCATACTCCAGTATGTTTAAATTGAGCCAGTTATGTTTAAATTGATTCTTCTGTTTCCAAAATAGGGGTATCCAGGTACTCAAATGTCTATAATCCAAGACTCAAATGTCTATAAGCCAGATGAACCCATCCCAAATCTGACTGTAGCCACCCATGGCTCTACTAGTGGTATTTTTAGGACTGGGTGTATAATTTGAGTGACAGAAGAGGACTACCTACACCCAGCGTTATTGATACACAGGCCAGGTGTGTATCACAGGCCAGGTTTCTGCATCAGTACTGGTGGTACCAGTTGAATCGAGAGTACTAGACCCAGCTTGTTCTTTAATGTACTGTGTTAGGCCTTCCAGTCCCTTCCCTGGAGTGGTGATACCCACCATGGTAATCCTGTTAAGCTTGAGGGGCATCTTTCCCACGTACCCAACGGTTGGAATGATTCGTTTGCCAGGCATGTGAAGGGACCCAGTGCAGAAAGGTATTTCCATCCTGTACCCAGTCCATGACCAGATACCACTGGAGCAGCAGAAGTCTAAGGTCAAAAAGACAGACATTTAATAGGAACTTGTATGGGAAGGTCTTCCCCTTCTCTAAAAATTATACTTGTGGCCTGATCCTTAGATGTTAAGATGGCTACAGTTTTAGGAATTTGACTTAGTTATGCATACCATACATGTTGGCTGAAGCAAGCAGCACCGTCAGGCATGAGAAGACAGATAGGGGGTAGAATTTGCCAGACCAGGATCCCCACCTTCTTCCCTTATTCAGTGGTGCATGTTTCATTCTGGCTTGCAGCCAGACAACAGGATCCCAGTAGAAATTGATTAGTTCCCCCTCACCGAGGGATCCAAAGTAACCCATTCATCCTGAGGGCCATCCCATTGCAAATTCCAGTGGACAATGTCTTTCCCAGGCATCTTGGGGCTTGGTGTTCTCAGCAGCATAGCATCTTGATCCTTGGTGAGGATCTGGGCAATGGTCATTTCCATACCTTTACATTTCTGTGTGTCTTGGCAAGGGTCCGCAGTCTGGAAGATGAGGTAACAGGCCATCTTAGATGAGCATTCAAATGTATTAGAGCTTGGGGCAATCCTTTAGTTCTCACAGTTAATGCGTGTTTTTATCTGCTGCTCTAATATTCCATTTTTCCTTTCTACCAACCCTGCTGCTTATAGGTTATAGGGGTGATGGAACCTCTATTCAATGTCATGTTCTTTTGCTCCGTCTTGCACATTATGACCTTTGAAATGTGACCTCCCAATCACTATCCTGTTTGCTGAGATTATCCACACATGGTACTCAGGTTCTCTAATCCTCTAATAGTAGCAGCCTGGTTTGCATGGGGACAAGGGAAAACTTGGGTTAGGCTAGACAACACTGTTCACACAAACCAAAGCATGTTTAGAACCCTCACTCAGAGTGAAGGTGTCAGTATAATCTATTTGCCAATCCCTCACGAGTTAGGATGATGGCCCCAGAATTCTTTGGCAGTTGCCTTGGACATTATTTAGAACACATAAAATAATGCTTTACTGCATTTACCAAGTCACTGTATTTTAAAGGAAATCCAGCATCCCTCGCAATATGCCATTTCATCCAAGCACTATGTTAGCCACTCTTTCTATGCACCCAATCTACTATCTAGTGAATGGTCAGTTGCTAGAGCTTATACTGAGCTAGGGCATTGGCTTCCTGATTGCCAGTAGGAGTCAGGACTTTATGAGTCGGGATGTGGCAGATAGTGAAGACCACTTCAGTTTCTTGCAGGCAGACCCAAATGTCTTTCCATATATCCTGACTCCACAAGGGCTGATTCATGGTCATCCATCCCTCAGTTCCCACTGTCCAAGCCATATAGTTAGAACAGCCCAACTCTCAGTGCAAAGCATTAATGGCCAGGACTCATGAGTGGTATGAGCCAAATGGCTCTGAGTTCAGCCCACTAACTGTTGCAGTTAGTTCCTGTTTCTATCCAGATGCCTGACTAGATCCACCTGTATTCTAGGCATCAGCAGGAATTTCCCCAGCTCCTTTCTACAGGCCACACAGGCTACCAGAGGAAACTGATGGGACATTTGGGTTCAGCAGGACCTGAGTTTCTAGAGCCAGTGGTGCACAGGCTGCCTCTATTGAAAATGGGCTTGTCACTTGGTTAACACGGAAGTTTGAGCCATGCCAGAGATGGGTGGATGGAACATATTCTCAACTCATCCCTTGATGGGAAGGGAAGGTCTTACCATGATATGCTGCTCCTTTGTGAGAGGGTCTACCTGGAGGAATGCTGTGTACACCACTAGGAGCTGTTGGGGGTGCATCAGATTTCTGAGCTGGGACCAAAATCCTAGGAGTACTGTCTCCTTCTATTGTCTCTGCCACAGTGCCCAACCCATGCCTTCCAGAGTCACAGACACATCAACTCAAGTGGTAGCCCTGCTTGGGGGATTTCCAGAGTGTTTCATTAGTTCCTTTGCCCTCCCAAAGGTGGATTGCTGCTTCAATCACCAATCCCACATTTGCTTTTTCTTTACCAAGTGGTACAAGGGATGGAGGCACCATGCCAGGTGGGTAATAAAACTCCTCCAAAACCCCCAAATTCCTTCAAAAGCTTGCAACTCTTTTGTGCTTCTATGGGTTGGGTAGGCTTGTATGTTGCTTGTCAATCATAGCTTCTGGGACAATGCATGTCTTACCTGACCATATGACTTCCAAAAACTTTATGTGGTGTCTCAGCCTTGAACTTTTCGGGACCTCATGACCTATTTTCTCCCTCACATATTTTCCAGCAAAGCCTGCAGAATGCCCTATGGCAAAGGTAAGTCTTCACATGTTAACATTATATCAATGCAATGGGCCCATTTTACTGATGTGGGGAAGGAGAACAGGGACAGGCCTCATGACATATGGTGGAACTTTGCAGGTTAACCTGGGAAAGCATTTGAAAAGTCCATTGTTAAACTTCCCATGTGAAGGCAAACTGATCTTGTGATTCATCAGCCAGACTTCCGAGATGGCTCCATTGCTGTGTAGGGCCTCATGGGTCAGTACCCTTGGCTGCCTTCCCAACACTGGACTGTACCTAGCTGGTTGAGAGCCTCATCCTTACCTATCTGGACCTGGCCTATCAGGTCCACTGACTCCACAACCCTCCAAGAAGACAGGGTGGGGCTGCAGGGTCAGAGCTCAGAGAGGCTCCCTGGCAGCACCCGGGAGCTCCTGGGCTTTTTTTTCTCTGCAGGGCACAACTGCCCTTTTCTCCCTTCCTCTCTTCCACGCTTAATAAACCACCTCTGGTCCGTGTGGGCCCAAGTACTCATCCCCCCCCCAAAAAAAAAAAAAGAAAGTACTTAATAGTACTTGTTAAGTCCAGCCCAACATGGAACACTCCTAGGATCATAGCCATGTATCTAAGATGGTGGCAATGTTGGGCACAGCTGCAGGGATGGGGGGCACTACCTTCTTCAATTCTCAGTACTTCACAGTCATCCTCCATGAACCATCCGACTTCTCACTGACCATACAGGTCTATCGAAAGTGCTATTGGCAGAGTGCAGAATACCCCTTTGATGCAGTTTTTGGACAGTTTTTCCCAGGTTCTTAGGCCCTAAGGCAATTTATATTGTTTGACAGTTTCCATTTCTCATGGGGGTAGTAGACTAACTGGTTCCCAGTTGGTGTTTCCCTTCAGCACTGGCTTGATTACTCTAACCCAGAGGCAGAATTCACTGATAGAGTTTTGCAGATCTCATAGAATTTTTTTTTTAATTTTAAGTTTATGTATTTTGAGAGGTGGGAAAGAGAGAAAGAGATCAGGGGAGTGACAGAGAGATGGGGAGAGAAAGAGAGAATCCCAAACAGGCTCCACACTGTCAGTGCAGAGCCTGACATGGGCCTCGAACTCACAAACCTCAAGATTATGACCTGATAGGAAACTAAGAGTCAGGTGCTTAACCAACTGAGCCACCCAGACATCCCTCATAGAATATTAATGCCCAATGTGTTCTCTGGTATTAGAGAGATTAAAACTCCATATTTTAAAGCGGGGGGATGCCCAACTTGCAGTGTTAAAGGAAACTTCCTGACCATAGATATTCACCTTCTGTAACCATAGATGGTGAGGAAGGGGCCAGAAAACGTCTAAGGATTACCATGTATTAGAGTATATTTGGTCCCCGGGTCAACCAGAGCCATCACCTTTTGTTTATTTCAGGGGGATCAGTGAATAGTGAACTCAACTTGAGGCCTCCAGTCACCCCCAATGGCCCTCACCTAGAGGCAGTCTTGGCCTGCATCTTATACTTGGGATGTGGGAGACACCCACCCCAAATAGGACTGTACCCCTGAGGCCCTGCTGGAGCAGATGGGAGCATCAGGGATGGTAGGAGCAGGTGGGACAGGTTTGAACTGTTGTTCAGGTTTTAAGACTTTCTGCAGGTTGACCAACACAGCATTGGGTTGTCAGTCTACCTTTATAGGTGGAGTCCGGCAGCCAGGAGGTCAAACCACATTTGTTTCCAAGTTACTTTTACAGGATCCTTCACAGCTGATTGGGAGAGCTTTCTGGTTTTTCAAGTTCCATTTCTGTCTCAAGTCTTTCCCATAGCTGGTAATTTCCTGGGATTTGTTAGTGTCCCCCAGATTAGCAATGGATTGCCCAACATCATAAATGTCTTGTCCCATGACAGGGCTCAGCATGGACACCAGTGTGCCATACCAGGTCCCGGGCGCAGACTGAAGTATATTGGCGTCCATTCCTGCGGTGAACGTGACCCAATGAGAGCCTGCAAAAACAGGGGTATAGATGGCCTATCTCATTCCCAACTTCCTGAGAATTTGTTGAACCTCCTCTATAGATTTCCAGCAGTCCATGTGCCCAGAGAGATCCCCTTTATTAGGCTAGGCCTCCTATGGGTTAGAACAATCCAATCTATAACAGACTGAGTATCTCGAACACCAGAGCACCATGCAGGTCCTGCCAGAGGACAGGGTGTGTGGTGATGTTGTTCCTTTTCTGTGCCTCCTACATAGTCAGAAAAATGTCACCACTGCTCCCCAACCCCCCAGCTCATAGCCACACTTACTACGCCGGAGTACTTTCCATGGCCTTTTGCTGGAACTTGGCAGCTAAATCAATAAGCTCAGTGGGAGTATATTCTTTCATCATGATTGTATCCTGAATTGGGGTCTGCCCTGCTGGCTGGGGTTGTTTTGGCTGCACTGTGCTGTTGTGTTTGTATTAGGGGTTGGTCAGCGGGGAACATTTTGTCTGTTTCACTGTCAATCACCACAACATCCTCCTCTTCACTCTCCTGGCTTTCTCAGAGATTCCACCTCTTAGTGCCCCAATCAGGCTTTGTCATAAGAACTTGGACCTTAATCCGCAGAGGCTTGCACCCTCCTAGCTTTGCAAAATAGTATGCTAAATTCTCCAACTTACCGTCCTGTTCCCCCACCTTCTCTGCCAGCCCTGAAGCTAGGCACCCACATACCCTTTTTTAACTCAGTTCTTCTTTCAGCTTTCTAAATTAGCTTCAGTCTCTAATTTGTCGCTGATAGCCAGCCAGAGTACCCACAGTAGAGAACAGCCCACTGCAGCAATCATTCACTTCCCTTCTTTGCCAGTTCCTCAAACCAACACATTTTGAAGTCATTGCTGTACTCATACAGGGTCCACAAGCATCTAACGTACATGCTGCCCCTCCTCACTTACAGATTGATGGCCAACTTGGAAGTTCTGCTCCCATGCCTTTTTCCCAAGATTCATTTCTCTGGCCTCCTGGCTTGCTTGCCAATTGTTGGTTCACAAATTTGAGAGTTTCCTAGGTGAAATCTGAAACTTGCCCCCAGTTACAGAGGGCCTGAAGAAAGGAGACTGGTAGCTGGTAGGTTTGATAAGCAAGAAAACTTACATACAAGGCTTGTGTTGGGCTGCCACAGGACTGGTCCATCTCTGCACCCACCTGGCAGGATCTTAACATTTTATAGAGGTCTCGAATGGGTTCTGTTGGATATAGTCCAGATGGTCTCAACAACACATGACACTCTCAAAACTGTACTCTTGAAGTGGCTCCAGCTATGGGAATAGTGGGCAGAATATACATTCTAAGGACAAGGAGGGGTAAGGAGCCTCTGGTTGCCCTGATGTAGCTCAAGCGTCAACCAGTGTTCATGTTCTCTCTATGACCTCCTCCAACAATTGGGAGCTCCTTAGGATGGAAACTGAGACTGCTTCCTCCTCCCTTTCTTAAAGCCCATCACACTCCTAGGTATGTGGGAAGAAACTCAACAATATTAAGTGAACAAACTAAGATTCTTCAATACAGTCTACTACAGCATAACTAACAATTCCCACATCACAACGCTTCTGAGTAAAACACGTGTACAGATTAGATAAAAACACAATGTCTGTCATGCTTTTTTTTTTCCTTTGGTGTATAGAAATATAGTAGCTGCAGAACAGAGATGGAAGAAAGGAGAAGCTGAATTACATTCCCTATGCAAAGTCATTCATAGGTTTAGCACAGTGTATACCATAGTCACTGTAGAGATAATAAAGAACCAAATTCTATATGGCAATGGAAATCAAGGAATGACACTTACATGCAACCACATGGATTGATTTCAATACACATAATGTAGAGCAAAGACAAGTCATTTTGCCTCTTTTTGCCTATTTTCTGATTTCTAAATGGGGTTAATGATAACATTCACTGCATAGGTTTGTGAAGATTGAGTTATGTCTGGCATATAGAAAGCATGAAATAAATGTTAATAACCATCAAATAATTAATATTATGAGTACACGAATGTTGCTCAACTAGACACTGTGGACATATACAAGGAATTGGTTCCTGCCTATAAGGAGTTTACAATCCAGTGCAAAAGATAAATAAGAAACGGAATAGCTGCTAGGTGCCTCAGTTTCCCAAATTGTGAAAATAGGGGTACTAATATTCCATAGATTTTGAGAATTAGAGATTATTCTCTAAAATGTAATCTCGATAAAAACAAGGATTTTTGCCTGTCTTGTTTACCCCTACATTTTTGATACAGAGTATCAGCTGTTCATTAAATATTTGTTGAATGAGAGCATGGAAGTTTTTTGTATGTCCCGTGTCCATGAAATACAGCCAGACCAACACTAAACCATCCTGCACACCTAGAAAACTGATCTGAGGATTAACACAACAATCTGCACAACCTGAACCAAAGAACTCAGCAGGTACATGGCACGGAAAGGTGAACTGGGGGAGACAGAAGCCACAGAGGGCAGGGCACCACTTTTGCGTGTGGAGAGAGGACAGAAAAGGGGGAAGCAGGTAGAATACGGAAAAAGCACTCACCCCAAAAGCAGCTGGAGAGAAAGTGGAAAAGTGGAAACAGCCACAGGTAATGAACTTAAAAGGGAGAAAGGAGAAAGGAGAGGGTTTAAATTCCATTAAGACTATAAACAAGGGGAGCACAGAGTCTGAAACTCCATAGCACAATACCTGACGGTGCTCTGGTGGGAAGGGCGAATCCTCAGGAGCAGAGTGGAGTCCGGGGTTCTTCAGGCCACACAGGGAGAGGTGGTTCCCCTGCTGGGAGGACACCTGGTAAAGGCTGTGCGGGTGCCCCAAAGGCAGGGCCCCCGTGGACCCAGGAGAACAACCACATTTGCTGGTGCTGGAACAAGGTCCTTAAGGGTAAAGCCTGGTGCCAGATGTGTGTTGTGATTTTTCCATAGTCCCTGAAACATTGCTGCTACACTGTCTCCCGCACTTTTTCTGGGGCGGGCTGGCACCTAGATGCAGTCTCTGGGCATCGGCTGCAGCACCAATAACATGAACTTTCCTGGCTGCGTCAGGCACCTGGCCATTGGTTGGTAAGACCCTCCTGCAGAGGGGCAGAACGTGTCATAGCCGCAGTCCCTCAGAAGTAAGAGGTTGGGAAAAACAGCTGCATCTGAGACAAAACTCAGGAGGAAGGTGCCGCATGGGGCTTGGTCATGGACTGTGTAAAAGCAGGCAGTGGATGGAAGCCAAAAACAAAGGATGGGTGTGCCATTGCTGATCGGGGAGAACAGAGTTCCTATACTGGAGACTGGGTAGCTGGGTGACGCCATTTTCACCCCTCCCGCGCATGCGCATATGCACCTACAAGCGCAACAATTCACCCCAGTAAGCTAAGCAGCGCCATCTAGTGGAGAACAGAGCCATTATGCTAAGCCCCGCCCAACTGGGCCAACCTCACTCTTGAAGAACACAAGTCTCTCCACCTGCTTAGTTTATGGATTATAAAGTGCTTCATAGTTTGATTTCTAGGGGAAAACGAAGTAATTTCAGTCGTTATTTCAGTCTGTTCACTGGTCCATCTATTCAATTTTCTTTCTTTTTTTTCTTTTTGTTTCTTTTCTTGAATACAGAAAGAGAAAAAATTCATTTTTATTTTCAATTTTTATTAAAAATTATTTTCTTTAATGTTTTTCTACTATATTTTTTACTTTTCTGTAACTTTTTTCAAATTCTATTTTACTTCCATCATTTCATTTCAGTCTACTTCAGTGTATTCATTTTTTCAAATTGTCAAATGATTTCCTTTTTCTTTTCCTTTTTCCTTTCCCCTTTTTTCTCTAATCTATCAAGCTCCTTCCAACACCCAGACCAAAACATACCTGGATCTAGCATCATTTATTCAATTTTGTGTGTGTGTGTTTGTTTTTGATTTTTTAATTTTAATTTTTTTAATTTTAATTTTTTTTAATTTTAATTTTTTTGCCTCATTAATTCCTTTCTCCCTTCAAAATGAAAAATGAAGGAATTCATCTCAAAAGAAAGAGTAGGAAGAAATGACAGCCAGGAACTTAACCAACACAGATACAAGTAAGATGTCTGAGCCAGAATTTAGAATCACGATATACTAGCTGGAATTGAAAATAGATTAGAAACCCTTTCTGTGGAGATAAAAGAAGTAAAAGCTAGTCAGGATGAAATAAAAAATGCCATAACTGAGCTGCAATCTTGAATGGAGGACAAGGCGGCAAGGATGGGTGAGGCAGAACAGAGAATCAGTGATATATAGGACAAACTTACAGAGACTAATGAAGCCGAAAAAAAGAGGGAGATTAAGGCAAAAGAGCATTATTTAAAAGTTAGAGAAATCAATGAATCATTAAAAAGGAACAACATCAGAATAATAGGGGTACCAGAAGAGGAAGAGAGAGAAAAAGGGGTAGAAGGCTTATGTGAGAAAATCATAGCAGAAAACTTTCCTAACCTGGGGAAAGATACAGACATCAAAATCCAGGAAGCAGAGAGGACTCCATTAGATTTAACAAAAACCAACCATCAACAAGGCATAGCATAGTCAAATTCACAAAACACTCAAGCAAGGAAAGAATCATGAAAGGAGCAAGGGAAAAAAGTCCTTAACCTACAAGGGAAGACAGATCAGGTTTGCAGCTGACCCATCCACAGAAACTTGGCAGGCCAGAAAGGAATGGCAGGATATATTCCATATGCTGAATCATAAAATTTATATAGCCAAGAATTCTTTATCCAGCAAGGCTGTCATTCAAAATAAAAGGAGAGATTAAAATTTTCCCAGACAAACAAAAATTAAAGGAGTTGGTGACCACTAAACCAGCCCTGCAAGAAATTTTAAGAGGGACTCTCTGAGGGGAGAAAAAATGAAAACAACAACACCAACAACAACAACAAATAAATAAAAACCTAAAGCAACAAAGACTAGAAAGTACCAGAGAATACCACCAGAAACTCCAACTCTACAAACAACATAATGGCAATAAATTCATATCTTTCAGTACTCACTCTAAATCTCAGTGGACTCAGTGCCCCAATCAAAAGACACAGAGTAACAGATGGATAGGAAAAGAAGATCCATCTAGATGCTGTTTACAAGAGACCCACTTTAAACCTAAAGACACCTTCAGATTGAAAAAAAGGGGATGGAGAATCATCTATCATGCTAATGGTCAACAAAAGAAAGCCAGAGTAGCCATACTTATATCAATCTAGACTTTAAAATAAAGACTGTATCAAGAGATGCAGAAGGGCATTATATCATAATCAAGGGGTCTATACCAAGAAGGCATAACAATTGTAAACATTTATGTGCCAAATGTGAGAGCACCCAAATATATAAATCAATTAATCACAAACATAAAGAAACTCATCCATAGTAATACCATAATAGTAGGAGACTTCAACACCCCACTCACAACAATGGACAGATCATCTAATCAAAATATCAACAAGGAAACCATGGCTTTGAATGACACACTGGACCAGATGGACCTAACAGATATATTCAGAACATTTCATCCTAAAGTAGCAGAATATACATTCTTCTCCAGTGCACATGGACATCCTCCAGAATAGACCACATACTGGGACACAAATCAGCCCTCAGCAACTACAAAAAGATTGAGATCATACTGTGCATATTTTCAGACCACAACGCTAAGAAACTCGAAATCAACCACAAGAAAAAATTTGGAAAGGTAACAAATACTTGGAGACTAGAGAACATCCTACTAAAGAATGAATGGGCTAACCAAAAAGTTAAAGAGGAAATTAAAAAGTATTGGAAGCCAATGAAAATGATAACACCATAACCCAAAACCTCTGGGACACAAGAAAGGCGGTCATAAAAGGAAAATATACAGCAATCCAGGCGTTCCTAAAGAAGGAAGAAAGATCTCAGATACACAACCTAACCTTACACCTTAAGAACAGCAAATAAAACCCCAAACCAGCAGAAGACTGGAAATAATAAAGATTAGAGCAGAAATTAATGCTATCAAAACAAACAACAACAAAAAAAAACAGAACAGATCAATGAAACCAGAAGGTGTTTCTTTGAAAGAATTAACAAAATTGATAAGCCACTAGCTAATTTGATCAAAAAGAAAAAGAAAAGGACCCAAATAAATAAAATCAAGAATGAAAGAAGAGGGTGGGAGGGAGGGGAGAGTGGGTGATGGGTATTGAGGAGGGCACCTTTTGGAATAAGCACTGGGTGTTGTATGGAAACCAATTTGACAATAAATTTCATATATTGAAAAAAAAAGAATGAAAGAAGAGAGATCACAACCAAAACAGCATAAATAAAAAGAAATAATAAGAGAATATTATGAGCAATTATATGCCAACAAAATGGGAAATCTGGAAGAAATGGATAAATTCCCAGAAACATACACTACCAAAACTGAAACAGGAAGAAATAGAAAATTTGAACAGACCCATAACCAGTAAAGAAATCGAATTCATAATAAAAAATATCCCAAAAAACAAGAGTCCAGGGCCAGATGGCTTTCCAGGGGAATTCTACCAAACATTTAAGGAAAAGTTAACACCTATTCTCTTGAAGCTGTTCCAAAAAATAGAAATGGAAGGAAAACTTCCAAACTCTTTCTATGAAGCCAGCATTTCCTTGATTCCAAAACCAGACACAGACCCCACTAAAAAAGGAGAACTATAGACCAATTTCCCTGATGAACACAGATGCAAAAATCCTCAACAAGATATTATCCAAATAGATCCAACATACATTAAAAAAATTATCTCAATGACCAACTGGGATTTATACCTGGCAAGCAAGGCTGGTTCAATATCCGAAAAACAATCAATGTGACGCATCACATCAATAAAAGAAAGGACAAGAACCATATGATCCTCTCAATAGATGCAGAGAAAGCATTTGACAAAATACAGCATCCTTTCTTGATAAAAACCCTCAACAAAGTAGGGATAGAAGGATCATACCTCAAGATCATAAAAGCCATATACGAAAGACCCAATGCTAATATCATCCTCAATGGGGAAAAACTGAGAGTTTTCCCCCCAAGATCAGGAACAAGACAGGGATATCCACTCTCGCCACTGTTATTCAACATAATATTGGAAGTCTTAGCCTCTGCAATCAGACAACACAAAGAAATAAAAGGCATCCAAATCGGCCAGGAGGAGGTCAAACTTTCACTCTTCATAGATGACATGATACTCTATATGGAAAACCCAAAAGATTCCACCAAAAAACTGCTAGAACTGATTCATGAATTCAGCAAAGTTGCAGGATACAAAATCAATGCACAGAAATCAGTTGCATTCCTATATACCAACAATGAAGCAACAGAAAGAGAAATCAAGGAATCGATCCCATTTACCATTGCATCAAAAACCATAAAATACCTAGGAATAAATCTAACCAAAGAGGTGAAAAATCTATACACTGACAACTATAGAAAGCCTATGAAAGAAATTGAAGAAGACACAAAAAAATGGAAAAAGATTCCATGTTCCTGGATAGGAAGAACAAATATTATGAAAATTTCAATACTACCGAAAGCAATCTACATATTCAATGCAATCCCTATCAAAATAACACCAGCATTCTTCACAAACCTAGAACAAATAATCCTAAAATATGTATGGAACCAGAAAAGACCCCGAAGAGCCAAAGCAATCTTGAAAAAGGAAACCAAAGCAGGAGGCATCACAATCCCAGACTTCAAGCTATACTACAAAGCTGTAATCATCAAGACAGTATGGTACTGGCACAAGAACAGACACTCAGATCAATGGAACAGAATAGAGAACCAAGAAATGGACCCACAAACGTATGGCCACCTAATCTTTGACAAAGCAGGAAAGACTATCCAATGGAATAAAGACAGTCTCTTCAGCAAGTGGTGCTGGGAAAACTGGACAGCGACATGCAGAAGAATGAACCTGGACCACTTTCTTATACCATACACAAAAATAAACTCAAAAATGGATGAAAGACCTCAATGTAAGAAAGGAAGCCATCAAAATCCTCAAGGAGAAAGCAGGCAAAAACCTCTTTGATCTTGGCCGCAGCAACTTCTTACTCAACACATTTCCAGAGGCAAGGGAAACAAAAGCAAAAATGAACTACTGGGACCTCATCAAAATAAAAAGCTTCTGCACAGCAAAGGTAACAATCAGCAAAACTAAAAGGCAACTGACAGAATGGGAGAAGACATACCAGATAAAGGGTTAGTATCCAAAATCTATAAAGAACTGATCAAACTCAACACCCAAAAAACAAAGAATCCAGTGAAGAAATGGGCAAAAGACATGAACAGACACTTCTCCAAAGAAGACATCCAGATAGCCAACTGACACATAAAAAATGCTCAACATCACTCATCATCAGGGAAATACAAATCGAAACCACAATGAGATACCACCTTACACCTGTCAGAATGACTAACATTAACAACTCAGGCAACAACAGATGTTGGCCAGGATGCAGAGAAAGAGGATCTCTTTTGCATTGCTGGTGGGAATGCAAGCTGGTGCAGCCACTCTGGAAAACAGTATGGAGGTTCCTCAAAAAATTAAAAATAGAACTATCCTACCACCCAGCAATTGCACTACTAGGTATTTATCCAAATGATGGAGGTGTGCTGTTTCAAAGGGGCACATGTACCCCAATGTTTTTAGCAGCACTATCAACAATAGCCAAAGTATGGCAAGAGCCCCAATGTCCATGGATGGATGAACGGATAAAGAAGATGTGGTATACATATACAATAGAGTATTATTCAGAAATCAAAAAGAATGAAATCTTGCCATTTGCAATTACATGGATGGAACTAGAGCGTATTATGGTAAGTGAAATTAGTCAGAGAAAGACAAATACCATATGATTTCATTCATATGAGGGCTTTAAGACACAGAACAGATTAACATAAGGGAAGGGAAGCAAAAATAATATAAAAATAGGGAGGGGGACAAAACATAAGAGACTCAAATATGGAGAACAAACAGAGGGGGTTACTAGAAGGGTTGTGGGAGGGTAGATGGGCTAAATGGGTAAGGGGCATTAAGGACTCTACTTCTGAAATCATTGTTGCACTATATGCTAACTAATTTGCATGCAAATTAAAAAAATAAAATTTAAAAAATATTTGTTGAATGAATTAATTAATAATGCATATAAAACATTTAGGCAATGCTATGGGGCGCCTGGGTGGCGCAGTCGGTTAAGCGTCTGACTTCAGCCAGGTCACGATCTCGCGGTCCGTGAGTTCGAGCCCCGCGTCGGGCTCTGGGCTGATGGCTCAGAGCCTGGAGCCTGTTTCCGATTCTGTGTCTCCCTCTCTCTCTGCCCCTCCCCCGTTCATGCTCTGTCTCTCTCTGTCCCAAAAATAAATAAACGTTGAAAAAAAAAATTAAAAAAAAAAAAAAAAACATTTAGGCAATGCTAAACACAATAAGTTTTAACTATTATTAGGCACTTAATATATAATAGGATGATAAAAATAAGTTATTTATATAAAGTAGAAAACTTTAAGGGTCAAAAGAACTGTACAAGAAAAAAATAACACTACAAAATTCCTTGTAGGAATGATTATTTCCACCTCAGAGGATCTGTACAATAGCAGAAACAGTTAAACAAATTATGGTATATTCATACAATGGAATACTATAAAATAAAGCAATGAAAGTGAAGAGAATACTTCTACACATCGTCACAGGGATGAATCTCACAGCCATAATGGTGAGCAAAAGAAATTAGGCACAAGGGAACACATACTGTGTGATCAGATGTACACGAAGTTCACTGAATCTTTTTATGGTATTATCAGGATATATACCTGTGGAGAAGAGGGAAAGTACAGAATTGGAGGGACACAGGGACACTTCTGTCACTGGTGGTGTTTTAAATGTCCTGACCTGGGTGGTGGTTCTCTAACGATCTCATTCTGTACACATATTGTATAAGTCAGCTTTGTTTTTGCTGCAGCAACAACCCCAATATCTCAGTGGCTCACTGTAACAAAAGAATTTGTTCCTTGCTTCCACCACATGGGAGTTGCAATCTAGTCGGCTCTCCTGGGTTTACTTAGGCCCAGCTCCACCTGGCTTTATTCTGAAAGTATTCACTTCTTGGACCCAGACTAGAAAAGTGGTCACTATTTGGAGTGTGCTTTCTCACCTAGCAGGATTCAGAAACTCAACAGTAGTAGGCAATGTGTGCAGCTAGTGGCATTAAAATTTTCTGCTCAGATATGGTCATAGCTTGTTCAAAACTTTGTTTCTGATCTGTTTGATACAGTCATCTCCACATGCCGTGAGCTACACCCATAGTTCTCTGAGACATACACTTATTTACAGATATTTCACAATATTTATGAAGCTTCAGTAGGAACACACCCTTTGTCTCTTTACCCAGAACCATTTTCTGCAGCTGAAAAATATTATTTTCAGATGGAATTGAAGTTCCCAGTTGATTTTTAGTTAGTTAAAAGGGAGATGGGGGTGGGTGGGAACAAGAGAATGATTTTTGCTAGAGCCCTCCCCAAGGTCAGAAAGCTTCTTCTGCTGCCCTTGAAGAAGTAAGCTGTCATGTTGTGAGAAAGACTGGGCATGGCATGGAATTGCCAGAAGCCTCTAAAAGCGAAAGTAGCCCCTATCAGATAATCAGGAAGAGGAAGGAACCTTCATTCCTACAACTGCAAGGAACTGCATTCTGCCAACCATGTGAACTTGATAGAGAATCCCAAGCTCCAAAAAGGAATGTGGCTGGGCTGACATGTTGAGTACAGCCTTGCAGTGCCTGAACTCATGACTCATGGACACTAGGAAATAAAAGAAAAGAAAAAGTTTGTTTTAAGTTGCTAAATTTGTAATAATTTGTTTCATAGCAATAGGGGGAAAAAATAGACCTTCCATTCCATAAACTCCACCTGGCCTCACACTGGTCCTGGCACTCTTCAAATTGTGTGTGGTTGTTCTCAAATTTCGATGTACCAGAACTACCTAAAGGGATATTAGAAGAAAGATTGCAGAACCCTAACCCCAGAGATTCTAATTCATTAGATATAGAGCGGGGTCCACACTTGTGTGATTTTCCAGGTGATACTATTACTGTTGATCTCGAGGAGAGCCTGGATGGCTTAGTCGGTTAAGCATCTGACTCCTGATTTTGGCTTAGGTCATGATCTTACGGTTCATGAGATCAAACCCTGCATCCAGCTCCACGCTGACAGTGTGGTGCCTGCTTGGGATTCTCTCTCTCTCCCTCTCTGCCCCTCCCTTGCTCATGCTCACTGTGTCTCTCGAAATAAATAAATAAACTTAAAAAAAAAAAAAAAAAACCTGTTGATCTAGAAACCATACTTTGAGAATCACAGGTCTACTGTGACTACATTTACTTTTATGCATTTTAAATGTCCTCAATAGCAAAATACTATGAGATCATAAGCATCTGGTTGAAGAAAATGGTTGACTTTCTTTATACTGGTTTTCATAAAAGAAAAAAGATAGAGAGGAAGAGCTTATTAAATAATATTCGTTAAGTTTAATATCTAATTTTCTTCAAGTTACCTGATTCTTATTACTCCTGTGGCAGATGAGCAAATTTCCATAGATGCACTGATATATTACTTTTCCCCATATTATAACGAACATTCCTGGGGGGTTTTGTACTGTTTCCATTATAGTGGCATGATTTGTAGTAGCAATAGTTAAAATGTCATAGCCAATATTTGTACTTGAAATTGTTAAAATGATGCATTCAATATTTTAAAAGGGCTCAATAAACCAAATTTTAAACCAAATTGATAATTATGGATTACATTCATAATATCTTTGTTGTGACTACCTAAATAATTTAACACAAACATTTTTTAAAAGAATTACAACTATTAATAATATCATCAGGGAGAGGTGCCGGGGTGGCTCAGTTGGTTGGGCATCCAACTTCAGCCCAGGTCATGATTTCACGGTTTATGGGTTTGGGCCCCACATCGGGATCTGTGCTGACAGCTCAGAGCCTGGACCCTGCTTCAGATTCTGTGTCTCCCTCTCTCTCTGTTCCTCCCCCACTCATGCGCTGTTTCTCTCTGTCTCAAAAATAAATAAACATTAAAAAAAATTTTTTTAAATAATAATATCATCAGGGAGCTATGAATTTACTATTCATCTGTTTTAGTATTTGGTTTAATAGCTGGGCCAATACACCATGGAAAGACACTATGTACATCAAGAGAATTACATACACCTATGCTTTTTATGTTTGATGTTCCAATTTGTTTAAACAGAAAAATCACCATCTTTTACCTTCATTTTCTTTTTTTTTTTTTAATGTTTATTTACTTACTTTTAATCTTTATTTATTTTTGAGAGAGAGAGACAGAGTGTGAGTGGGGGAGGGGCAGAGAGAGAGAAAGACACAGAATCTGAAGAGGCTCCAGGCTCTGAGCTGTCAGCACAGAGCCCCATGCGGGGCTCAAGCTCACAAGCCATGAGATCATGACCTGAGCCGAAATCGGACGCTTAACCGACTGAGCCACCCAGGTGCCCCATCTTTTACCTTCATTTTCTACAAAGGTTTGTTTTGGGGTTTTTGGGTTTTTTTGTTTGTTTGTTTAGATAGAAGTGCCTTTTTCAATGCTGACAGCTTCCAAGCAACTATGGAATGGTAAGAACTACATCATTTAATGAATATTCATATCAGAGAGATATTTATAACATTTTTCATGTCATTGCTCCTTTACCATTTCCCAACACACACTTTGAGAACTACAATGAAATCTTGAAATCCTGAAGGAACTGCCTTCAATTCTAATTCCAGGCTTTAAAATACATTTTTAAACAGACCTTCAAATTAAAGAGGAAAAAATTTTAAATATTTGTGAGAGGGAATCACACCAGCAAATTCCACAAATAAATTAATATAGGAAAAAATGTGAGAATTAAAAGTGGTATAATAATTTGCTTAAGTAAGGCAATGTAAGAATGGTAAATAAAATAATATTAATACAAAAATATAAGCTCTGTGGAGGTAGAGATTTTTGTCTTTTGTTTCTTGATATGTTCTTTGTTTCTAGAATCTTTTTTTTAATGTTTATTTACTTTGAGAGAGAGGGAGAGAGCGAGAGAGGGACATGGGGAGGGCAGAGAGTGAGGGGGAGAGAAAATCCCAAGCAGGCTCCATGCTATCAGCACCAAGCCTGATGTGGGGCTCAATCTTAATCTCACAACCTCAAGATCATGATCCAAGCCAATATCAAGAGTCAGATGCTTAATCAACTGAGCCACCCAGGAGCCCCTGTTTCTAGAATATTTAATGCAGAGGAGAAGTCCAAATGTTTATTGAATAAATGGATAAATACATCAATGCGTGTGATACAGAAAATCAATCATCTTTCTCCTAGTCATACAAAACACATCTATGATGCCATGTGCACTCAGGAACAACAATTGAGAATGTCAAAATGGTTCATATTCCAGCACAATACACTCGATTCTCAATATCAAAGTGAAAAATATAAACTCTTGGTGTTCAAATATACACCATCTAACATGGAAAAGCCAGATATGTAAGTAGCTGTGGTCCAATGGGATAAGTGAAAAAAGAATTATATGTAAGTATTATCAGTCACAGACTGGTTGAAAAAAAGCTACAAATAAATGATAACATTTGAACATTATCTAAATAGATGAGTGAGTGGACAAACCCAAAGGAAAGGTACAGAAATGTAAGATTAACAGCACCTTTGGAGAACAAGCTGTGGATTTCAAACTTTCAAACCATAATCTGGAGCAAGAAATACATATATAGTATACTTAAGTGAAACCAGTGAGTATTGAAATAAAACTCACCTTTACTCATTTCATGTACTTGAGATTTTCTATTTCTTCTTTTTTTTTTTTTTTTTAATGCTGGTAAAGATGTATTAAATCAATTTGAAGATCCATTCATTTGAAAGACATTGGGATTGAGCATCAAATGGATGTGGTGAGTAGACCACTGAAATAAAAACACAAAGAATGCTCTGTCAGCTGAGCTCCAACTCTCCTCCCAACCAGGTGGTTTGCTAGAGCTACACGACATAGAGGAGAACGATGATCTATGCTCCTTTCCTACTTAAAACAACTCAGTGTGGTAGAAAAGATGAGTAAAGAAATCTCTCTCTATATCAAGCCAATGTGCAGGAGGGGAGACAGCCACAGGCCATTTCTTCTCTAGTCTGGGCATAAAATGTAGAGCTTAACATTATTCTGTCTAGAAGGGTTAAGAGTGTTTGCAAATAAAGCAACTCTCACACTTGGGAGCATCCTAAATTCAATCTATATCTGGATTTATCTCAGCATTTATCAGAGTCAAATTGTCATACTACGAACTACAAAAAAAACAAAACTCTTCTGCTTCCCCTATGAATAATTAACTATTTAACTATTTCCTATCTAACTATTTCCACAATACTCTTCATTGAAGACTATTTCCTGAGCGCTCTATATGCCAGGACCTGTGCTAGTGCTAGGAACTACAATAGGGGGGAAACAAAAGTCCAAGCCTCTTGGAGTTTATGTTTTACAAAAAAACAAATACAGAAATAAACTAATACATACAAATAATAAAAGCATTAAACAATAGAAAATAAAGCAATAACCAGTATTAGAAAATAATATTTAAGGTAGCCAAAGAGGGCCTTTATCAGAAGGCAGTATGTAAGCTGAGACCTAATGGAGGAGAAGAAGCCACTGAGGTTAAGTACTAACATGAAAAACAACGTTCCAAGCCTAGAAGAGCAGAAGTGAAAACCTGAGCCAGGAAAGAGAACATCTGGAGCCCAGTGAGTTGGGAAGGGTATCATGAGATGAGATTGGAAGTTATCTGAAGTTACTGGATTGTTTCAGGACCTAGAATGGGAAGTTACTGGAGAGTGACATGGTCTAATTTGGGTTTTGTAAAGCTCATTCTTATAGCTACGTGGACAATGGATTGGATACTGGTATGTTTAGAAGCTGAGCCATCTTTTAGGAGACTGATTTCCAGCAAAGCAAAGATGGAAGATTAGACTAGGGTGCTGGCAAGGGAGAAGGAAAAAAAGATGGGCTCAAGATATATTTTGGAGGGAGAACCAATGAAAGTTATATTCAGAATTTTCTTAAAAGAGACTATAAGTAAGTGCATTGAAAATTGGTTGGAGGAGTCAGTGCATTTAAAAGGGGAAGGGAAGGATTTGGAGGAAGGAAAGGAGAGGTATGCACAAAGTAACAACCTAGAAGTCATACATTAAAGTGGTCACATTTAAAACTCTAATCCCCTGGCTTGCTCTGTGCCTCTATTTAAAACAACAACAAACAAGCTATCAAACTGGGCAGAAATATAGAAGAGCTGCTTTGAGGACTTGTGGTCTTAAGTGGTTGAGCCCAGGCCATTGAAAAAAAGATAATTTTACCCAATGAAAATAATGAAGCAAGATTTAACTAAGATCATCTTAGAAACAGTGGCTGCACATTCAAATTCCCTGGGAAGCTTTTAAAACTATATGCCCAGGCTCCACTGAAATGGTTCTGTTTTGGTAACTTTGAGGTGGGACACAGGGATAGGTATTTCTTAAATGCTACACAGATGATTCTACTGAGCAGCAAGAAGTGAGAGCCCTGAGTTAGAAGTAGAGCCGAGGTTTGTCTGGTCAACAAACCTATTTCGTTAAATAAGAGATTAGTAGAAGGAAGTAAAGGTAAAGGAAATTTTTCCCCAGATGAGGCATATAGGCCCATTGTTTAGATAGACATGGCTTGAGACTACAAGAAAATAAAAGTCAATTTTCCTCAATGTGATTTTTTTTGAAGCTGGGAGAAAATTTTATTCTCACAGTGTTAAAAATACAGACACTCATACAGAAATCACATTTTAAAGCTATTTTATTGCTACTATGAACAACACAGAGGGAAGAAATTAATAGCTGATAGGTGACTGAAAGAAAAACAGAAGAGGGAGAGTATCAATCTTGTCCAGACAAAATATCACACAGAAAAAAACTGAGTTGCAGTGGAAAAGTGAGCATAAGGGAGGAAGGACTCAGTTATTTCTGAGGAAAAAAGTTTTAATTGGTTACCAGAATACAATTGGCAATAGGTTTCACTGTATCAAATCACCCTTGCTTTTCAACTGTTCTTCAGCATGAACCCTTCCAAGATTTAAATTTTGAATTAGCCACTGAATTACCAGAGCAAGACTGAGTTAAGTAAGTACTCTCCTCAAATAGAGACCAGCAACATAATTCTCAGACTGCAATGAAGATTCCTTGTTGCTGGTGTGGGTGGGTAATTGAAGGCAAGAGTGGTCATACAATCCGTCTTAATCTTTTTAGTTAAGTTGTGCTCTCACCGGAATCAGAACCAAAGTTTTACACCGTGAGAGGTTTTCTTTGTTGTATTTACACCTTCTTTGCACCCTAACGCCATTGAAAACAGAAAAGAAAACGTGAGTGCAATTTTTAAATATCCACCTGGAGAACTTTAAGAGTAGTAATGGTCCAGGTGAGGTGGCAGTGTCTGAAGGGCGTCGCCCGGATGATTCGGTGGAATAAAATCAGACACTTGAGCAGACAAGACAAAGTTGAGCAGACAAGACAAACATGGATGTTTAGTCTTGTGCGCGTGTGGGCTTCAGGAAGGGAGTGAAAGCAAAAGGGAATTGAGCTAAGGAAAAGAGGCGTAGGTACAGGTTCGTAAAATCTGGGTGGGTGGGAAAGGGATTCCTGTACCTCCAAGGAGCAATTAAAAGAGTTGAGTAGAGCTCTGAGGCTTCTAGCTGGCACCTGTGCTGCGAACCCCCAGGAAGTGGGAGGCGCGGGCGCGCACTACAAGTCCCAGAAGGCCCCGCTTCCTGGAGGCCGCGAGGAGCGGCGCAACGCCCGCTGGGAGTCGGTCGGAGCCGCCAAGATGTCGCAGCCCAAGAAAAGAAAGCTTGAGTCGGGGGGCGGCGGCGAAGGAGGGGAGGGAGCTGAGGAGGAAGATGGCGGAGAGCAGGAGGCGGCCCTGCTGCGACCCCGGAGGGCTAGGCGGGAGCGGGACCAGCTGTACTACGAGTGCTACTCGGACATATCCGTCCACGAGGAAATGATTGCGGACCGCGTCCGCACGGATGCCTATCGCCTGGGCATCCTGCGGAACTGGTCAGCACTGCGGGGCAAGACTGTGCTGGACGTGGGCGCGGGCACCGGCATTCTTAGCATCTTCTGTGTGCAGGCCGGGGCCCGGCGCGTGTACGCGGTGGAGGCCAGCGCCATCTGGCAACAGGCCCGGGAGGTGGTGCGGCTCAACGGCCTGGAGGACCGGGTGCACGTTTTGCCGGGGCCAGTGGAGACGGTGGAGTTGCCGGAGCAGGTGGATGCCATCGTGAGCGAGTGGATGGGCTACGGACTCTTGCACGAGTCCATGCTGAGCTCTGTGCTCTACGCGCGGACCAAGTGGCTGAAGGAGGGCGGTCTTCTCCTGCCGGCTTCCGCCGAGCTCTTCGTGGCGCCCATCAGCGACCAGATGCTGGAGTTGCGCCTAGGCTTCTGGAGCCAGGTGAAGCAGCTCTATGGTGTGGACATGAGCTGCCTGGAGAGCTTCGCCACGCGCTGCCTTATGGGCCACTCGGAGATCGTGGTGCAGGGTTTGTCTGGGGAGGATGTACTGGCCCGGCCGCAGCGCTTTGCTCAGCTGGAGCTGGCCCGCACCGGCCTGGAGCAGGAGCTGGAGGCTGGGGTGGGCGGACGCTTCCGCTTCAGTTGCTACGGCTCGGCGCCCATGCACGGCTTTGCCATCTGGTTCCAGGTGACCTTCCCCGGAGGGGACTCGGAGAAACCGCTGGTGCTGTCCACTTCGCCTTTTCATCCGGTCACGCACTGGAAGCAGGCACTCCTCTACCTGAACGAACCTGTGCAAGTGGAACAAGATACGGACATTTCCGGGGAGATCACGCTGCTGCCCTCCCGGGATAACCACCGTCTCCTGCGCGTGCTGCTGCGCTACAAAGTAGGCGACCAGGAGGAGAAGACCAAAGACTTTGCCATGGAGGACTGATCGTTGCCTTTTCTCCCAACTACCTCCCGAATCTGCAGGACCCGCGTGGTAGAGGCGGAGGGGGGTTCGGAGGAGAAAGGGAGATTCCACGTGCAAGTAGGGGGCAATACCTTCTGTCTCCTTTTTCCCCCTTGGCTTCTGGGGAGGGAGAGTGACTTGCCTCTCTTCGAGGAGATTCTTCTGTCGATATTTATTTAAAAAGCAAATCCCGAGGCCCCCAACTTTGGAAACAGCTTGTTTATCAATGGGCTTTGTTGAGCCTTAAAAGCATGTGGTACCAAGCACTTGTATTTCTATTTCTTCTGTTACACGGGAAGAAAGCAAAAACACAGAAGAAAATATAAGTTTATGAAGGCTCCATGCACATCCCTGACACCTCACATTTAAATCTGTAGCCAGGGAGAACCGTAAAGGGTTTTGTTAGAGTACATAAATTTCCTGTATGACTTAAATAGCTCTCCAGAGCCATATTCTATCATTCTCTGAATTCCCTCCTTTCCTAGGTGCCTCTAGGCTTCAGTACTTCTCCCTCATTGTTTTTCAAATAAACTTTGCTGCTGGTAATGAGAGGGAGGAGAAAGAGGAAGCAGTTTGAATAACCCTATTCTTACACTTACTACTTCCATAGGGTGCTAAAAAGTTGAACACTTTTCTCCATTGAGTAAAATTGGCTGTATACAGTTGTGTGGCATACCCAAGAAACCTAGAAGGTAGATGTAGGAGAAAAGATCTGAAAGATGGTGAAGTTAGTATGGATTTTTTAATTCTTATCTTTTAAGACTTAAACAAGGAAATGTTTTATTTCATATTTGTTACATAATAAAGTTTTGTGTGATTCTTACTAAACAGGCTGATAGGTTTTTCTGAACCTGACCCAAGGGTTTATTCATCATTTGGGGTAAATTATTTAGCCTCTCTAAATGAAGGAAAATATTTTCCCAGCTGGAGAAGTGCACTCATTTAAACTCTCATCTAAAGAGATCATGTGATCTGGCCTACTTACATCAAGTGAAATTTCCTTTTTTAGAGTTTTTTTTTTTTTTTTCTTTCTTCTTTTTAGCTCAGCCAAATGTGAAAGTTGTGAATTTAGGAAAATCATTTGTAATGAAGTGTGAGTCATGTTATCAAATTTATTTCACGGATGTTTCCCTCCTTATCCCTGTGGCAAATAAAACATTGGCATTCATTCTATTTTTATAGATGAAGTAAGAAGTCTTGTGTACTGTGACTTATAATGCTTTTTGCCTTTTTAATATTGTCAATTCTTAAGAGTGTTACAACCCCTTCAGAATATAGTTTAAGGGTAATTTATGCTTGATGTATCTTTTTTCTTCATACTGGTAGCTTGTATGCTAATAGAAAACAGGTGTGAAAAAGTGGTCTGAAATAGTCTAACATAGTTTTTTGTTCATTGTAACCAAGTTTTCTCTTTTATTCATCGCATATTAAGGTACTAAAGTATTATAACTAATTTGCTAAAATTTAGTGTTAACACATGAGATCTTCAGTTATGAAGGGAAACATACAAAATCATGACTTTATAAGATCCTTGAATAGCAAGCAACAGTAGTGATAGTTGTCACCATTTTGATAGTTAACAGTCTATATAAATGGAACAGTCATAGCAAGCTGGGCCTGATTTAAGCTGGAGATCTAATCTAGGTCCTTTTTTTTTTAGGGTGAACAGCTTTTTTTAAGTTGAACACATATTTAGAATTTTATTGTATGGTTTTGAATAAATTTCTAATATTTTTTAACTTCCTATAACAATCCCTTTACTGTGTGGGCAAACAAAAGCATTCTCCCCGAATTCCATTTTTTTAAATACAGTATATCTTTTATAAATCTATGTATACTATAGAGTTCTCATCACCAGTGTAAGCATGCAAAGAACACCAATTAAAACTTAGGGTAACCATAGAAGTGGAAATGATTTCATACTTAGGCAAAGTAAGCTGTAATATTCTTGTAACTGTTTCCCAAAAGAAAAATGAATTGTAATAAAAAAAATATAGCTACTAAAGCAATTAGTGGAAAGGCAGCATAGCATAGGATTAAAAGCTAGGACTTGAACCAGACATATCCTGCTGGTATAGGCTCCACCACTCTTTAACCCTGTGAACTTGGGCAAAATACTTAACTTCTGTTCCTCTCCAGTGTTCTCATGCAAAATGTAAAACAATCATGCATGCTCCATAGAAATGTGACACATGTGATACATGTGGTTAATACATGTAAGGATATAATGCCTGGTACACAGTAAGATCTTAGTGATTCCTAGCTGTTGTAATTACAGAAAAGTGCTATGCAAACCTGAAGCATTTGGACACCTATAAAATGTACCACAGAATAAATATTCAACATTTTGATTTTTTTTACAGGTGTTTGGCAGTATCAGCATGGCTTTGTATGATAAGCGATGTATGACTGGACACCAGATGATCCAAAGGAAGTCCAAGCCCTTTGGAGTGACAACATTTCCAGAAGGATGAGAATGTGACCTGTTCCAATATCCAGGCACTGTTCAGTCTCTGTGTGAACTGGCACTGATTGCCTAGGGTCATTTGGGCCACAGGAAGAACTGTCAGCCCTAAGAAGAGAAAGAAACGGTGAAGTTCTACCTGCTTTTTTCAGATAGCTTACATTTATTTAGCACTGTGAAACTTTCCAAATATTTACATTCACTGGACCAATGGACATTTTATTGAGAATACCAGGTAACAGTCATTGTGGAAGCACTTAGGATACAAACCAATAAAACATAGCTTTTGCTTCCAAATAGATGTGTTCATAGGATAAACCAGAAAGAAAAATACATAAATGATAACGGGCTAAAGACTTGGGATGGTGTAAGTGTTAGGAAAGGCAGGTCACTTTACATAGTAGGAAAAAGACTCCATTACTGAAGGATGCCTATGTTTACATAGCTAATTCTTGACAGTTGAACACAAGTATTTCAGTTCCTACCCCCAAACAACCTCTTAATTTAAGAAGGTTCCATTGGGATCTAAGTCAGGCCTCAAAGAGCCACCATAGGATCTCAAGGTTGACAATTACTAATTACTAGGGACTTGTGAAACATACCGTGTACTCGTTTCCCTAAGAGGGCTAATCAAGTGTGGCATTCTTTCTGAAGCCTCCAGGAGAAAATTCTCAATGCAGTAGCAAAGAAAAGTAGATACATTCTGCCATTCTGGTTATAGGTACTTTGTGCTTGAGATCAGAGAGGCATCCAGTGAGGTGTTCACTAATTTAATGATTTCATAAACACCAACTATCTAACAACTTCTATGATAAATAAGCAAATGGTACCCTCAACTGGAATACAAGAGGGGAATAAAATCACCTAGACCAGTAATTTGCATACATTATTTAACCTGGAAGAATTCAATCCAGCTAAATCTTAACCTCTGCTGAAGCAAGAATGAGAAGCCAGCCCTTTTGTCAATTGTAACTTAAAATTCCTCTCAAGTGCAGAATTCCTCTCTATGTTACTTATCACATAGATTATGAGGACCTCACAGAAAGATGGGATGTAAAGAGGAAGATGATATAATGAGACTATTCCTCAAAACATTGCATATGCATGTAGGATGAGACATTTGAAACTAAAAATCTGGATCTACCTAAGCACAAAATTGTAATAAAAAGTAAGACATGACCAGTAACACTGGAATTGTGCTCCTCTGGGAGCTTTGATGATTAAGTTCATTATTTATAATAATTTGGAATAAAGACTGATGAATTTTTTAGTTGATTGGGTAGCTTTTTAACTTACAACAAATACAGAAAGCTGTAAGGAAGGAAAAAAATTCCTCCTTTTTTCATGCTGCCCCCTGCACAAAAAGGAAGGTGGGGTGGAGATAAATCTTCCCCACACTTTTTTAAAGTGCTTTACCAGTATTCTTGCAATCAGATGAAAGAGGTACTTGTGAAAACCTTCCCAGTCTGTAATATTTTGCACTAAAAATGGCGAACTTCAGGGAAAATTAGTTTGGGTGGACAATTAAAACTTATGTAACTTTGTAACCAAGAGTACTAAGAATACCAATAAAGATAGCAGCAGTTAAAAAAAAAAAAAAAAAAAGATGCTAGTCCTAATAATACTGCAGTAAATAAGATAGTGTGATGGAAGAAAAAAAGGAAGAGTTACTGAGAAAGCAGAATGCACAAAAATGGATTGAAGGTGTAATAAACATTTCAGGACACAGCATGTGGCCAAACAGTGCCAAGAGGAAGAATATAGGGTGTGACAGGTTTTTGACTCGCATCAACTGTGTCCGTATACCTTATGTCAGGTGGTTGTTGCCTGGTGAGGGGAGTCAACCGACTAACCAATGTCCGTCCACATTATGTTCTGACATTGTTCCTCTACTTACCAATACCATTTGAGTTTATTCATTTATAGAAACATGCATGACAGTAGAACATTCTGTCCTTTGTTCTATTTCCAGAAATTAAACCAATTTGAAATTCCATTGGGTTTGTAGATCTTTTTTTTAACTTTTTTTTTTTTTTTAGTGTTTATTTTTGAGAGAGAGATAGAGTGTGAGCAGGCTCCAGCCTCCAGCTGTCCGCACAGAGCCCCATTGGATGTGGGGCTCATCTCAGGAACCCAACCCACCCAAGATCTTGACCTGAGATGCTTAACAGACTGAGCCACCCAGATGCCCCATAGAGCTTTTCTTTTTAATGCAAATTGTCTTAAAAGGAAAATGGAAAGGAGGTGGGGAGGCTTACAGGTCACAAAACTATCCTTTAGTATGAATCTATGTATTTTATTATTTTGGTCACTGGAAAAGTTCAACAGGAAAGGGGACTAGAAATGCTGACCTGTGTAGAGTGGAAGGAAGAGTTGAGTATTCAGAAGATGGTTAGATAATGTGATTGAGGACAGTAAGTGTTTCTCCAGAGTCAGAGGACAACATAAAAGATATCTTGGGGTCAAGGAGGCATGAGGTTAGTGAGAGAAGCTCATAAGAAGATCAGGATCCCAATGCATACATTTTGCCCACATCACCATATCCTTAGGGTAAGGTTTTGCTGAAGTCATGGGCTCAGAGCATAACCAAGAGTGTTTTGATAGGTTACAAAGTATTGCTTATTTTGATACTTGTCTTTGACCTCTCATTTCAGCTTAATTTCTAAACAGATTCAAGGATTGTTCTATTTAAGAACTCAACCCTTTCAAATTTGTGAACAAAACCACCAACCTCCATTATCTCAAGCTATGTGCAGTTTAGTAATGGGTGGTATGGAATGAGATGACATTAGGCCTTAAAAAAAAGTAAAACAAAATAAAATAAAATAGAACAACCCACTTACAGCTTTGCTCTTGGTAAAATTATCATATTTAAACTGTTGGGTTCTTTAAAAAAAAAAAAGGTACAAACTTCCAATTATAAAATAAGTCACTAAGATGAAAAGTACAGCATAGGTAATATGGTGATTTTGTAATAATGTTATTTGGTGACAGATGGTGACTACATTTAGCAGGGCAAGCATGTATAGAGTTGTCAAATCACTATGTTGTACACTTGAAACTAATGTAACATTGTATGTCAACTACATAAAAAAAAGTGTACGTGAATAATTTGATACAAAAAAAAAGTGTAGGGTTCTAACTTTATAAACAGTATTGGAGAACAGATTAAGATCCACAAATGATTAAAACTTTCATTTTATGCATTCATTGGAATCAGACCTTTTACCAGGAATTTCAATAGAAATAACAAACTGCTTATTTTATTATTACTATTTTAGGTAGGATCCATGCCCAAAGTTGTGTTAAGCTCACAACCCTGAGAGTCAGATGCTCTACCAACTGAGCCAGCCAGGTGCCCCACAAACTGCTTATTTTAGTATGAGCTTCTCACTCTACCATCATTTATCACCTGGTGAATTATAAAAATAGGAGACATTTAAATGGTTAAGAATGTACACAGTAAAAGACAGAATTAAAAAGAGAGGATTTGGAAAATCTACAGATTATACAATCCCTGAATAATTGAGAATTTACTCTAGTCAGAATAATTAGGGGAAAACATAAAGAGAATGACAGCAATTACAAGGGGATTTTTATACAAAATGAAATGAAAAACTACCAGGAAATGTGCTGTTTGTAATAAATAGAATTCAGTATCGGCTAGCTTTGCTTGATCTCCCAATCAGAGGGATATTACAGAGCCCAGACATTGTTGTAAAACTGGTTCACATATCAATTAACTCCATGGTATTGGGCCCAAGAAAAATTGGCTTCAGGATGGTAAGTTCTTAAATAGATTTAAGAGAACAGTTAGTTGAGTTACTCTAAGCAATCAGTTAAGGTTTGTAAAAGTAAAACTAGATGTGGTCATTGTGCCATCGTCACAGTGACGTCATTGAAGACATTAAAATGATATTCAGTGCTAAAATACGTGATATAGTTGTTAGGGAGGTACTATTTTTCTTTTTTTGATTCATTATCTGATTTATTGTATACCGGATGATAATGCCTGCATGGAGGCATGTAGTGAAAATAGCATATGCTGAAACTTTAGACCAAACACTATTCAAATGCACCAGCTACTACTTCTCAGCACGTAGAATGCTTTTATGCAATAATGGTATATTAATCAAACTGTGCAAAGTCCCATTAAAATCAATGATGTATTAACTTTGTTTACCTCACATGAGTAACACATAATAAAATAACGTTCTTCAAAGAGTGGCTTTCATCCTAAGGAAAGCTCCATATCTATTATAAGTTTTCATTTAAGAGAAACTCCTCCTTTTGTTAGACAGGCCACAGCACACAGAGATAGTCCCTATACTTATATAAAACATCCATATTAATTTTTAAATCATTATTGAGTGCCTAATGTTCTATACGCATTTTAAGTACATTATCTTATTTAACTCTTTGAAATAGCTCTATGAAGTAGTTCTATTATCAGTCCCATCTTACAGATGAGAAAACAAAGGCATGGTGTTTGGTGAATTGCCCAAGGCCACAGGGAGAGTAAGTGACAGAGCTCCAGACTCCTCTCCTAAAGTCTGAGCATCTGACTTACTACACTATCCTATCTATGATGCCTGGGCTCTCAGGAGTTAAGGTTACATCTATAGTCTTTTGAAATAGGTTGGTCATTGTCTTAAACCATAATCCCCAGAAGCAGGCCTTGAGACAAGGATACATACAATGGTGTTTATCAGGTGTTCCCCAAACAGGCCAGAAGGGCAGTTGAGAAGCAGAAAAGAAGGGAAGAAGAGACTAGAGTGTAACATTAAACCAAATCCTAAGAAGCAGGCCTTGAGACAAGGATACATACAATGGTGTTTATCAGGTGTTCCCCAAACAGGCCAGAAGGGCAGTTGAGAAGCAGAAAAGAAGGGAAGAAGAGACTAGAGTGTAACATTAAACCAAATCCTAAGAAAGGGAACTTTGGCTCAGTCCTGCAGAGATGCTCTGGGGACAGCATAGATCACATCTCAGAATGTCCCCAGTTAGGGAGCAAGAGAGCTGGAGC
Organism: Leopardus geoffroyi; assembly: GCF_018350155.1. Lineage (NCBI taxonomy): Eukaryota > Metazoa > Chordata > Mammalia > Carnivora > Felidae > Leopardus > Leopardus geoffroyi. The sequence goes on from NC_059328.1 coordinate 91,231,471, forward strand.
ATTCGTACCCTCTCACCCACCGGACATTGGTTAATTCCTGCCCCTGGAGAGACGTAAATTCCTAGGCACTTGCTTGCTGTCCTGTGGATGGGTGCAGCAGTTTTCACAGCCTAAGGACAGTCCCCAGCTAAGGATTACCAGTGAGGAAGTTTGATGGTAAAAATACTGGAGGAGCAGATATACAAGAAAGAAAAGGGATGCCAAGTGGCACACATGGGGAATAAATGGAGCACCGATAGGATATTGTTCCTGCCATAAATATCTTTTCTAAGATTCCTTTACATTCTAAATAAATAGTTACACTTTGTTTATGTCCCTCTTTCATTAGTCTTTTAAAAGCTGCATGAATAAGGTATAAATATAATAAATATGTAGAAGGAAAAAGTTAACCTATTCCCTACAGTTTAGAGTGTATCTTTCTACTATATTCTCTTATATATAGCCTACATGGTTGTTTTTAAAAATGTGTGGGCATATTACCCATGTTACTCTGAAAATTGTTTTTTGAGGGTTAAAATACATATGCTAAATATCCCATGAGGTCAATGTATGTATCTATAATTTATTCTTATTAATAGCAATATGAAAATGTTAATAGTATAATCCATAATTTATCCAACCAATTTTCTATTGGTAGACAGTTGTTTGCAATTCTTTGCTACTACAAATTATACTCACCTTTCACTTTATTCTTTCTCTAGGTGAGCTCAGCTCATCCAGTCACATTATTTTAAGTAGTGTACCATCCATATGCCAATGACTCCCAAATTTATATCATCATCCTTGACATCTCTCCTGCATCTCAGACTCATATGTACCACTGCTTAATTGTCATCTCCACTTGGACATGATAGGCATCTCAAACCTAACATAACCAAACTAGTCTACATAAATAACATGTATATAATTATATACATAATTTTTACCATATATGTGTATATCTCTAAGCAGCATATTTTAAGTTTTGCTTGTTTTTTAAAACCAATATATATTTATTAAATATAGTTTTTAAATATTCAGAACTTTAATCCTCTACTCAACTCAATCTTTAGCCAAGGGTTAATATGCTTCCTGAGGACTCAACAATAGCACAAATCATTACATCAGATTAATGATCATGGGTGTTTATTGAATGCTTGTTGCATAAGACTACTATTTTTGATATTGGCATCTCAAGAAGTATAGGGCAAGGTCCTGAGCCTGGAGGAGAGGAGTCTTAAGTAGAGAGTTAGCCTCTCAATGTTTCAAAGATAACTAGAATTATAACACAACACATACATTCAACGCCAAATGAGTCACACGGACAAGTACAATTATAAGGGTATTGTCACTGAAAGATGGGGAAATCAGAGCTTCTCATTGAAAATGGAGGAATGGAACTGGATTTTCTGATTCTCAATCATGTCAAGATTCTATCTTATTTACTCTCCACTTGGAATGTCTTTTCCTTAGACTGTATGCTTCAGTCTCTCTCTTCTTTCAGTTCTCTGCTTAAATGTCACCTGAGAGTGACATTTCCTTGACTACCATAATGAAAATAGTCCTCTTCCCCACCGCAGATACCATGTTCCCCCTGTTGGCTGAAAGTCAGTTGTTTACTTGTTTATTGCCTTTCTCACAATATAAGATTTGTGATAATAGGAATTTTGTCTCTGTTGTTCGCCACGGTCTATCCATTGCCTAAAACATTATCTGGCACAAATTTGATATTCAATAAATATTTGTTAAGTAAATGGGCCTTGTAAACCAAATGCAACTTACGTAAGAAGGCAGAGTAAACATTCTAGGTGAGGACAATGGATGGAAAAAACAAGTGCTTAGTTTTTTTCAGTCACAGTCTATAAATGAAAATTTCAGTGATACCTGACATACTGAAAATATCACAGATGGACAGTGCAAATGATTGGGCTTGCCAGCATTATAATAATCTCTAGTGAGTTTATAGCTGGTGAGACGTCTCCTGGGTCTACCAGTATTGCTTGAGTACACAAAATAAACCTTGCCAAAGAGTACTCGGTTGGATCTCTAGAAGTAAAATTTTGCAAGGCATAAGAAAAATAAAAGAGTTGATAAGACTTTCAGAATGATTGGCTTATTTCTCAAGATTTCCATGAAGAAAAGAGAAAGACCAAAAACTATGACAAAGGATGAAAACGAAACTAAGGTATAATTTGCTAAGTTTGATTAAATCCTTTTTTCAAAGCTATTATTTTGACAACGCTTTACTCAGATTTCTCCCCAGTTATTGTTTGACAGGTAAGTATCTGCCAGTCCTCTCTTGCCGACCAGGCTTGAGTAGATAAGATCCCACAAAATTGCCCAAAAGCCACTGAAGGAATCACAAACCTGGGTGCTCTTCATTCATTGTCAGTCTCAGTGCTTAATTTATCTTTGAATGATATGAGCAAACACGTCCTATGGACCTTATTTCTGCACACATACAGGTTTTCTTCAATGAGATTACAATCAAAAATGAAACTCTTCCAAACAGAATGGGACAAATATTTTATATATACTGAGTCATTTGGGTTATGTTTACAATGCAATGCCATTTAAAATATATATTGACACAATTTGTGTATATTAAACAATAAACTTTAAAAATATTTTAAAATCCGGTTTTTATTTTTTTTTAATGCTTATTTATTTTTGAAAGAGAGAGACAGAGTCCAAGCAGGGGAGGGGCTGAGACACAGGGAGATACAGAATCCAAAGCAGGGTCCAGGTTCTGAGATGTCAGAATAGAGCCCGATATGGGGCTTGCACTCATGAACCGTAAGATTATGACCTGAGCCAAAGTCCAATGCTTAACCAACTGAGCCACCCAGGAGCCCTGAAAAATCCTGTTTTTATGATATCAGTGTTCTCTATATTAGACTGGAATATTTCTGTCACCACAAGGAAGAATCCATGAGCAAACTTCCCCCAAAGTGAAAGTTTCTTTCTAGGATTCAATTTGGCCATCAAGGAACTTACCTAGTGGAGTCCATTTTGCGTTTATCTAATTTATCGTGTTCATCAAATACTCACAATAACACACACACACACATGCACACACACACACACACACACACACATTTTTTTTTAATTTTTTTTTTTAACGTTTATTTATTTTTGAGACAGAGAGAGACAGAGCATGAACGGGGGAGGGTCAGAGAGAGAGGGAGACACAGAATCCGAAACAGGCTCCAGGCTCTGAGCAGTCAGCACAGAGCCCGAAGCGGGGCTCGAACTCACATACCGCGAGGTCATGACCTGAGCCAAGTCGGAGGCTTAACCGACTGAGCCACCCAGGCGCCCCTTAAGAAACTTTTGAAATAGACCAAGAGCAAACATCTATTGGGGAAATGTGATACAATTTCTGAGCAATATGGTGGTATCATCCCAATAAACCATGCAATTCTCTAGCTTCTTTCCTTTACTCCTGCCACCCTTGCCTAGCTAGAATGCCCATCTTCTCCCTTTTCTTTCCGTGTCCAACCTTCAGGGTCCTGCTTAAATTCTACCCCCATACTAAGTCTTTCTTCATTCTCCCTGATGGATGGAATCTCTTCACAACTTCACATTATATTCTACTTGCTTTATTCTTTGGAGACTTCCCAGGTTTACTTTAAATTCGTTTTAAAGTCTTATAAGGGCAGGGCACATTTTTTACTCATCTTTACATGCTCTACCTTACCCAACATATGGTATTTGATTGTTTTTATTCTGTAACAATGTGTTTCTTCCTGTTCCTTACAAGGAAAGAAAGTCTTTTTGTACTTTAAGGCAGAATTCCTGGCTTAACTGATTCCACAAAAGACCTTAGATGAAATTGGCATCCATAATATTAGAAAATTCTATTACTAAAAGAGCATCAAAATACTCTATCCCAAACAAAAGATGGTGTATTTTTAATTGAACAATAACTTTGAGACTGAGTTCTGACAAAATAGCAAAATAACTATTTAAAAAATAAAATTGAACATGTTATTATCCCTCAAAAAAAATGAAAACCTTAACCAATCTACAAGTTTTACTAGGAAGAAATTCATTCAAAACAACGCATGTGCCAGTTTCTGATAAAATTAAAGTAAATTATAATTAAATAATTATAATTAAAACTGCTTCAGTATAATGTTTATGGTCCATCCCTATCTAATCTATACATATGAAATGTGACATTATTATAAAGTGTAATTATTTCCAGAAACTTTGAAATGAAAGTGTCTTTAATTAAACATTCGCCTCACAATATATTAACTGTAAGTCACTTTATCTCAGAAAAAATAGGCAATATTTTAACTAGATTTTGACAAAAATGCATTAAATCTATTTTTTAAAATGTTTTATTACTTGCAAGTTTCAGCCTGATGTGATTTTAAAATAGCCAAGTTATAAACCGCTGAAAATTGGAGTTTATAATGGAAATACTGACAGACCCTTAACTTCGGAAGGACGAATGTGCTGCTGTAATAACATTTGCTGATGTCAGTGTGGCAACACGATTTGGGTGCTGGATGTGGTATTTCATGTATAAAACTGGTTGAATACTTGCTGAACAGTTTTCCTATGTTTCTAAAATTTTAGAAAAGCCATTTCTTGTTTTGGAAACTCCTTTTCTCTAAAATGTCATTATAAGAAACGAGTACAAAGGCTCCCTTTCTCTTCTGTTCCAATAACATCTACTTAGTGATCTCGTCTTCTCCCATTGCTGGTTTCCGCAAGGCTTTCCCACTTGGGCCCACTGCGTCTTCATCCACCAGTTCGTTATGTGAGCCAAAAAATGAGAGGTCAGTTGTAACTCGTGTTACTTCTTCACCACCTCTGATTGGTTGTGAATCCTGAGGGTTTTACTACCCAAATATATTTTGAAAAAATTTATTTTTTATCATCAGTGTGCCATCACCTCAGTCCATGCCACTGAAAAGTCTGGCCAAGCCTGTCACAATAGCCTCCTCATTTGCATGTCAGGATAAACAATTGTTGATGACGGAAAGTTCTCATTTATAGAATTCCAGCAAATAAAGTGGCGGGAATAATAGAATTTAAAAATCACCATTTTGCAACCCATAATGAAATAATGGGTCTTTGTGATGATCATCTGTAGTTGCAAACACTAGGAGGGGAGTGGTTAATGGATAATTGTATAATGAAGAAACAGGCTTCCACGTTCAGAACCCATCAACTGTACTAATCCCTAAAGTAGGAAAAACAGTTATTATGTGTCTTAAAACATGATGAATGCAATAGGCAGTATACTTGCCTAAAATATTGAACCTGACTCTAGTCAGGCCTTGAGATTTATGGAAAATATAGGGAATTGAGAAATAAGTTAAACAACACTATGAGGAAGCAACCAGTCAAATCTAGAATGTGTGTATTCTACAAGAAAACAACTGCCTAGTTCCTCCAAAAACCCAATGGTGTATAAAAGGTAGAGATGATGGGTGTGGTTTGTTATAGAACAAGAGTCTTAAGAGACATAACAACTAAATACAATATGAGTACCTAATTGGGTCTGATACAAACAATTTGTAAAAATTACATCTGAAGCAATGAGGGAAATTCAGATATGGACTGTATCAAAAATAAAGAAATTATCCTTACATTACATATGAAAATGACAATGATTTTTTTTTTTTTTTTAATTGTTGTGTCAAAGGGCTTCTGGGTGGCTCAGTTAGTTAAGCATCCAACTTTGGCTCAGGTCAGACTCTGTGCTGACAGATCCGAGCCTGGAGCCTGCTTCAGATTAGGTGTCTCCCTCTCTCTCTCTGCCCCTCCTCTGCTCATGCTCATGCTCATGCTCATGCTCATGCTCATGCTCTGTCTCTATCTCTGTCTCTGTCTCTCTCCCTCAAAAATAAATAAACATTAAAAAGATTTAATAAAAAAATCTTATATCAGAGATATATAATAAAGTACTTGTGGGTGAAATGACATGATATATGGAATTTGCTTTTAAATAGTCCAGGGGAAAAAAAGGAAGGGTGAAGAAGGGAGGTCAACATATGCTGATCAGTGTTACAGCAAGCTATTACAGCACTTCATTAAACTATTTTCTTTATTTTGTGTCTATGACAAATTTTCCCAGATAAATCATTTTTAGAAGATCATTTAAGTCCTATGGGAAAGAAATGACAATGACTTAGCAAAGGTGGTCACAGTGGAGAGGGAGAGAAATATACACATTTGAGATCTATTTTATTAGGAATTGTTAATGAATTGATGGAAAAGCTGAAGGAAAAGAGAAAAATCGATGGTGATTCCTTGGTTGCTGGTTTGAGCAACTGGTTAGATAATGGTGCCCTTTGTTGAATTCACTTAGACTGCAGAAGAACAGGTTTGGGGGGTGGATTAAAAACCCAATTTCAGATATTGAGACCTGTTTTCCATTGATGCTGCAGGAAATTACTACATACTCAAGTGGCTTAAAGCAACACACATTTATTGTCTTACAGTTCTGAAGGTCAGAAGTTCAAAATCAGTCTCACTGAGCTAAGGTAAAGTGTCAGCAGGACTGGCTCCTTTTGGAACCTCCAAGGGACAATCTGTTTCCTTTCTTTCTCCAGTTTCAAGATGTTGTTCTCATTCCTTGGCTTGTGACCTCACATCACATCCTCTTTTCCCCCTCTGCTTCCATAATCACATCACCTTCTCTGGCTTTGGCTTTCTTGACTTCCTCTTACCCTTTTGATTACACTGCGCCTATTGGGATAATAATCCAGGATAAGCTTCTTAATTTAGTCACACTTGCAAAGTCTCTTTTGCCATGTAAGGTAACATAGTCACAGTTTTAAGGATTAGGACATAGACATCTTTGGTGGGCCATTATTCACCCTGCCTCAAGGTCTAATATGTTTGAAGTGCCTATTAGGTGTTCTAGGGAGGCTGTCAGATGGATAGTTAGAACGTTGAGGCCAGAAAAGAGAGAACTGAGACACTGAATTTGAGAGTCATCAGCATACAGACATGACCTAAAACCAAGGAATGGTTGAGTCTGAGAACTTCCAAATTTAGAGGGTGAAGCATCCTGGTTGACTTGAGAGTGAAGAGTCCAGAAAGCTAGGCAAATGCTGCACCCAGAAAGTCATCAAGACATGAAGGATGAACTATGTTGAGTGTGGCTGAGGGGTCAAGCAAGAGAAAAAGTATGCATTGTATTTGGCCTCAAAGATAAAGTCAGTGATGTATACAAGAGCAGTTCCAACATAACTAAAGTGGTTTGGGGGAATGAAATGGATCCAGTGAATGAGGGCAGTGCCTTGGCAGAGCTTTTCTGTGAACAATGTGAAAAGCAGTGAAGATAAGGAAAGGCCAGAGGACAACGTGGGTCAAGGATGAGGTGTTTTCCTTTCAAGACAAGACATAAGAGAATATGTTTATTTGTTGACAGAAATCATCTGGTGGAGAGGGAAGGGTTGGTAATGAAGAAGGGTTAAAGGAAGGTAGGAAATTTGGGGCAAAGTACCAATAAGGTCTACAGCAAAAGAGGAGCAAAAGAGGAGACTTTCATGGTGGCAGAGTACTTCTCCGGGCATACAGAAGGGAAAGCAGGAAAGATGGGTACCAGTGGAGGCTGGCGGGTCAGTTTGCAGAGCGATCATGAAGCATATGTGCTTTGAAACCTCTATTTCCTTAGTTCTGGGAGCAGCAAGTGGAGGACTCAGCTGGTGAGGGAAGGTTTGAGAATTGTTCCACCAAGGGAGGTAACTGTGAAATTCCATTTAAAGGGCCAATCTGTCTGCTACCAAAAAAAATGGGGTCAGGATGAAAAGAAACCTTCCCCTTGTGATGAGATAGAGAGGTCAGTTTCCTACATCTGATATTTATAAACACATGATTTTGGAGTGATAATTCAATTACAGTCAAATATAATAAATTGATTAGAATAAAATGTTTCTTTTGAGGTGATTGATGCAGTGGGTGTTATGCTGGCTGCTTGAAATTCATTGTGCAGTAAGGATTTAAATGTTCAACATCTTTTAATGAGTTGTGAAGAAGTACACTTAAAAGTATGTAAAAGCGATAGACTCTTTGTGTTGTCTTAGATGAGCATTTGTCCCTAAGTAGTGACATCAGTTAACACCCCAGAGCCCCATAAAAGTAGCTACTTTATTCCAATTAAGATAGAACAGTCTCACTTTCCAGACAGAACAATATTTCACTCATCACCTCCCAAGCCATTAGCAGATGTTATAATGGCTGAAAGCTCAAGGCTGTGTAGATTCAAATTCTCACACAAACATCAGAGGGGCAAAAGCGTATTGTCCCTGGACTGAAATCCTCCAGCCCTATCTTGAGGCTTAGGACTTAGGGCTGTAAGTGGCAGCAATAAAGAGTTAGTGTACTTGAATTCTGTGTTGAGGGATACAAACCCTTGGGAGTATCTTTCAATGCAGAAGCACAGTTTTATCATAGATGTGGATATGTGTCTCAGTCTCTTCACTTTGGGAGGACTGAGAGGTATGAGAGTTATCTGGAGAAAATGACTTTACTGGGAAAGCGTAATAGGATTGTTTATTAAAATACTATCAAATAGGTTGCATTTTTCAACAAACATTTTGGTTACTTTGATTATATTCACAGAAGAAATCTGGATTTTTTTTTTATTTGATCCAGGAAATAACTTGAGTCAAGAGTATTGGCAGACTGTCTCCTAAGGCATAGAGAGGTTTAGTTCTAGAGGTAGTTAATATCGGCTACATGATGATTTTTCCTTTTTTTTGTTTTTTAACTAATTTTGTTTTAATAAGATAACACCTGATTATATCTCTGAATTCTGGATGTGGTCTACTGTGGTTACCTGAATACTACAAATAACAACATTAATATTTTGCCTCTGAATAATGCAAAGCTCACAGATTTTGAGAAGTTTTTTCCTATAATCTTTCCTTTAGAAGAGACAAAGTTTACTATTCTCATTTTTCTGAAAAAGAAAGTAAGGCACAGACATTAAAAAGCACTATCCCCAGGGGTGCCTGGGTGGCTCAGTGGGTTAAGTGACCAACTTCAGTGCAGGTCATGATCTTGAAGTTTGGGAGTTTGAACCTTGTGTCAGGCTCTGTGCTGACCGCTCAGAGCGTGGAGCCTGCTTCGGATTCTGCGTCTCCCTCTCTCTGCCCCTCCCCACTCATGTTCTGTCCTTCTCTGTCTCTCTCAAAAATAAATAAACATTGAAAAAAAAAAAAAAAAGCACTATCCCCAGATCTATCAGTTTTATTTGACTTAGAATTTAATTCTTATATCACAAAAGTTGTATGGGTAAGCATATGTAAACTAAATGGAGCATTCAGGACACCATTGAAAGGAGGTTCGCACACCTCCTGCTCTGTCTTCTGAATTCATTTCTCGCAAGACTCCATTTAATTCAGCAAGCATGGATTGAAGACTTACCATGTTTAAGGTGTCTAGAACTTAGAACTTAGGTATCTTAGAACTTAGAAGGCAAAAACATCAATTATTGATCATTTGAAACTGAAACCTGGGGCCCAAACATATTAGGTTCATTCAGTAGGTCTTATTTTTTTAAATTAAAATTGACAGATGGCTACCTATGTTGATGCCATTAGACTTAACAGTTTTGTTCCTGTTATTTTGCTAGAAATAATCATGAAATTCTAATTTGGCGATTTTTCAGTGCATCAGACAGAAGTGTTCAAAATTCTTCTCCCATTCAAGAAAAACGAAATAAAACTGTAACTACATGTTTCATATTTGGCTCCAAATTGGGTCATCAGCAGTCATTTCCTTCCCAGTGGGGGAGGGGCTCCCTCCTATACTTGATATGGCTAGTTCTATACTGATACATGTAACGACATAGTTGCTAATTGAAGACTGATGCTTATTCTCATGTTATTTTGTTGTGTCCCTAATCAGTACAATTTCTTAGATGTACTAGGTACTCAATATATTCTGATTAATTTTAAATTATCTAACATTTCTGAATTGTAGGAATGTTCTATAAAAAGGAAAGAGTTTGGGTAGGCAATTAAACTAGTTAAGGACCCAAAGAAAATTGGAAGTGATTTTTTGAATATGTCAGTTGAAGAGATAAAAAAGAAAAGGAAAGAAACTGGTCACTTTGAGAGAAATAATTGGATTACAAATCTTCTTGCTTTATCAGAGAGGGTTGTGCCTTTGGTGGAAAATAGACTTACACTGCTTTCAGAAGTCCAAAATATCAAGGTCATTGGCTGAGTAAACAGAAAGGTAAAGAAAGCTAGTGACATTGGAGAGGAAACATATTTTTATCTCTATCTCTGTATCTATCTATCTATCTGTCTGTCTGTCTGTTTATCTGTCCTTGGAGAGAGGGAGAAAGAGAGGAATTTACTTTAAAAGGTCGGCTCATGCAATTATGGCAGCTTGAAGAGTCCAAAATCTGATGGGGTAAGCTGGCAGGTTGGAGACTAGGGAAGAGTTGCAGTTCAGGTCCAAAGTCAGCCTACTGGAAGAATTTTTCCTTGCTGGGGGTAGGTCAGTCTCTGTTCTGTTGAGGCCTTCAACTGATTGGATGAGGCCCACCAACATTATGGAAGGTAATCTACTTCACTCAAAGTTTATCGATTTAAATGTTCATCTCATCCAAACAACACCTTCACAGAAAACATCCAAACTAATATTTAACCAAATACCAGGCCACTGTGGCCCAGCCAGGTTGACAAAAAAAATAACCATCACAGAAGATAATTTTCATAGGTGTTCATATTTAGAAAAGTAAGCAATGTGGCATATTTGGGTTATTGAAAAAGAAGATCCATCTTTTGGTGAGCCGTCTGTTTGTTTACTATTAATGTGAACTGACTGGAATCATAGCTATTTTAAACCGGCATTATCACCACAAATTACAGGAACTGCATATGCTGAAAAAAAAATTGGCCAGTAAAACATATTGATGAATAGTTATTGACAGCTTTTATTCAGACATGCATTTGCAGAAGCAAATCTATATTTTTGCAACAGGCATTCTTATCAACAAACGGCACAGGCCATAGTGTGCATATAGTCTAAGCTGAGAGAACATATGAACTGAATATGCAAGACTTTCTCCAGTGTTCACAGATAGCACCTGGAAAATTAGATCCATATTTCGATACAAATATATAGTATAGAAAGGGGATGCACGCTTTTGTGGGAAGCTTTTGCTTGGGGATACTATAACGTTATTTGTTGAAATGCTTATTTCATATAACTGTTTTTCCCCCAAAGGGAACAAAAAAGTGATTGTTTTCTCCTTTGAGAAATATTTAACTACTTCATATCCCAGCCTTTATTACTAATTTTTTCAGTTTTGTTTTTAGTTTGGGAAAAGTAACCACAGATATAGAATGTCTGCCAGCCACATAACATTCTGCACTTAGCAGCAATGTTGTGAGGTACCCTAAATTTATTTCATCCATTTGCACTCAGGGGAGTCCAATGCCAAAACTTGGCATTGCATAAGTTAAATCACTAATTTCTCTTTATGTAAGATAAGTATCCCTTAATTGACTGAAATAATTTTCTAGTTACTGCCAATAAAATCACTACTGGGTCAGATTTATTCACCTTTTTGTTTCTTTGTTTGTTTGTTTGTTTTTGCAAAATAACCACCATTAAAAAAAAATCTATATTTGTGCTCATGCCATTTTTTGTCCCAGAAAAGTGTTTGTTTCTCTTTCAAGCCCTGCTTAAATTTTTTTTAATGTTTATTTATTTTTGAGAGAGAAAGACAGAGCGGGAGGAGGGGAGGGACAGAGAGAGGGGTAGACACAGAATGCAAAGCAGGTTTCAGCTCTGAGCTGTCAGCACAGAGCCCGACTCCGGGCTCAAACTCACAAAAGCGAGATTATGGGCTGGCGGGTGTTCTGAGACATTGTATGTGTATGCACAGAACATGGCAGGACCAAATAAATATTTGTATCAAGAATAGCCATTATCTTGATGGGCATTCAAAGTGGAAGTGGACAGTTGTGCCATAAAAGTTTCTCTTTAGGGCTTCACGAGATTCAGCCAATGTAGTCCCTCGGGGCTTGGCCCTGAGATGCTCTTCTTGATTGAAAGATGAGCAGATGATGAACTGAGACCAAGCCCCTAGAAGATTCCAGTTCATCAGCCGTTCTCCGTTATGCCCACCCATCAAGTTCTTCCTTTTCTTTTCGCTTTTTGAAAGTTTTACCGGAAGTACTTCCTAAATTTTAGGCACCTCATCTGTTGACTACTCCATTTCCAAAAGCACAAACTTGTTTCTCATCTCCAAAGTTCTTCCTATGGTCCATGCCCCATGTATTCTCCCACCACCAGATTTGCTATTCAAATAAATTAATTTTCTCCTTTAATAATAGACAGTGCTGGTCCACTAAAACAAGATCTGAAATCATTAGAAATATAAATACAGGCTATCTGAAACAGTCCCAGGATAGCAAAGAAAAGGAGGAAAAATAAAAGTGTTAACTTCCCACGTTAAAACAGATTGAATGGTCTTATTCTATTATATCTATGCAGGGAAGTCAAGAGATTCAATAAATGACATTTTCTCTGGAACTCTCATAAATAAATATTTCTTTTCAAATGGTTTCTCGGAATGCGCCCTGCAATACTTTTCTATTATCTGCTTCCTCTGTGTCCTCTCTAGAAGCAGTTTATCTTCCCATCTCCATCTATTACTATATGGCCAGGTTATCACATTCTAGCAGTGCTGCCTGAGCTCTGGATGGGACAGTTGGGTTCTGAGAAGACTGGGCCAAGACGAAACAATGCATCTCTTCCTGCACGGTTGAAGGAGAGAAATGCACTCAGCTCCCAATTCCTGCTGGACTTATCTGGCATTATGAAAGAAAGAGAGGTAGATGAGGTAGCGGGAAAGAAAGAAAGAAAGAAAGAAAGAAAGAAAGAAAGAAAGAACAAAAAAGGAAAGAAAGGTGGAAGAAAGGAAGGAAGAAAGGGAGGAAGGGAGAGAGAAGAAAAGAGAAAAGAAAAGAAAAATGAAAAGGAGGGAGAGAGGGAAGGAAGGAAGGAAGGAAAGAAGGAAGGAAGGAAGGAAGGAAGGAAGGAAGGAAGGAAGGAAGGAAGGAAGGAAGGTTTCTCAGTCTTGTCACTATTCACATATCCTTGACTGGATAATTCTTTGTTGTGGGGATTATGTTATGTATTGTAGGATGTTTAGCACATTTCTGATTTCTACCCTTCAGGACCTTGAAGTACATCACCAATCCAATTTTAAAGCTCATTTTATTTATTTTTAGAGACAGAAAGCACAAGTTGGGGAGAGGAAGAGAGAGGGAGAGAGAGAATATCAAGCAGACTCCACACTATCAATGCAGAGCCTGATATGGGGCTTGAACCCAGGAACCTTGAGATCATGACCTGAGCCAAAGTCAGACACTTAACTGACTGAACCACTCAGGAGCCCCACCCCCAATCCAATTTTGACCCACAAAACTGTCTCCACCCATTGCCAAATGTCCCTGAAGGCAAAAATCCCGCCCCCCCCCCACCCCACCCCAGGTTGACACTCACACATTTAGAGCCACTGCTTGGCAAGTTTTAGTTCTCTAAAAGGAATTCAAACAGAGTGAAGATTGTATACATTCTTTAAAACTGATATTTAATAATTACTAGAAAAATACATTCCAGCCCAAAAATCATGCACTGTATTAAAAATAGGATGAGATGGTTCATAGAATACACGTATTACTGAATGAGATATTTACTATGTAGAACATTCTCCAGTGAGGAGAATGATAGTCCAAGAACTGTTTGGTGGTAAACCCCATGAACTGTATTAACCAGATGACTGTCTTTCTCAAGCCCTTAGAAGAGATTTATACCTCCTCACCTTTTATAGAATAATCTAGCTATATATCTAGAGTGTTGAGGCTTTTTTGTTTAGAAGACTGTTTTTCTTAGCTATTAAAATTCTTATGGCATTTTTATTACCATAGTCAATGTTTGTTTATTGTAATGCTAATGAATGCTTTTGGGTTTGGTTGATCTTTTCCAGTAGGATGGTTCAAGAGTGATTTTAACAATTGAGGTTTGCAAAGGGACTGTCATCATGTTGTCTAATTTTTCTTGGTATTTTGAATAAACGTCTTTAAAATTGCTGAGATGTTATGCTCTAGAAAATGACTTGAGTGTTCTGCAATAACAGCTTTTCATTTGGGTTATGAGTCTTAATATTCACTTACAGCACCAACTCTAGTAGTTTCAAATATGCTATTATGAGCCATTTGGAATTTTAAAAGCATTCATAAATAAATGCATACTAGAATAGTTCCAATTGGTTGGATAAGTAATGTACATTTAAAAAATTAAAATAAAATAATATCAAAATGCATACACACTTTGGTTAAATAAAGTGAGTGTCCTTCGAGTCATTCAAATACATTCTTCATCATATTGAGTGAGACTTTCAGAAATGTTGCTTTTGCATTTTATAGCAAATAGCAAATGGTACACTGGCACTGGCAAATGCCAGGAACAGGAATGAAGATTTCAAATAAAAAGAGAGTATTACCTGACTAGCTTCACGAAGAGTAAAAATCCAGCACCTGTTGCCATTTGGTTTTCAAGAAGACTTATTTACGAAGGACATTGATGGAAAAATATTCAAAGGAATCAGAAACTTTTTTATTTTGCACTCAGCCTGATAGTATTTGGAAAGAATCAAATTAGATCACATAGACTGAAAATTAATTAAGTAAATCCTACTTTTTAAAAAGTTTCTTATATAATCAGAAGCTTTACAAAAGAAGAAAGAGCAAATACCCTTATTTTATGAAATTAAAATTTTATTTTTTACATGTTTATTTATTTTGAGAGAGCGAATATGAGCAGGGGAGGGGCAGGAACAGAGGGAGAGAAAGAATCTCAAGCAGGCCCCTCACTGTCAGCACAGAGCCTGACAGAAGGCTCAACCCCACAAAGTGAGATCATGGGTTGAGCTGAAATCAAGAGTTGGATGCTTAACTGACTGAGCCACCCAGGTGCCCCTGAAATCAAAAATTTTCAATCCATTCCTCATCCTCCTACAATTCAAGAATAGTGAAGTCTATATGAACCACTCTGCCCCTTCTCCTTGCCCAGATCTTTGGGGTGCTTTTCATGGCATGCACATACTTTACCACTGTGTCAGGTATGACTGGAGTAGAGTCCCCTCCCTAAAGGAATAGACCTCAAGATAAGGGAAGGCAACCTGGCTAGCATGAGTACATGATTTCCCTCATGAATCCTAATTTCCGTTGGGATACATGCAGCCATCACCATTTGAGGTCCTACCTGGTCCTAGTGTGTTAGTACAAAGGGAAAACAAAACTCTTTTACTGGCCTAACAATACCTGTGTCCTCTTAGGCTCAGAATTCGGCCACCTCTGTCATCCTCTCAGATGCTCACTTCCATTTCTCCCCTTCCTGAGCAGCCCTGTCTTCTTCTTGGAAAAAAAATTTCAAGATGGCTTCAGATAGATCTTTAAAGTGGCTATCAATTACCACTGAGGCAAGGGAAGCAAGAACCAAGAGGTTTAGCTTCTCTTTCATTCTTTCTATTCTCTCCTAGCAGTGAGAATAAATCAATATTTTAATAAGCCTATAAATTATATATATATTGCCTCTACCCATATTTCTTTATTCCTCACAAAACTTTTGCAACACACATTGCCATTTCACAGACTCAGAATGACACTGAGAAAGTCTAGCTGTCTCGCCCAAGGTCACAAAACTAGAAGGAGCAGAACTGGGACTGAAGCCCAACTCTGTGACCCAAACCTCTCAGATTCTGTAAAAGTTTCAGATTGGATGGATGAGCCAATGAAGGACAAGATGCTATTATTGAATTTACCCCTTGCTGACTGCAGAACAAGAATTTCAATCCCAGTGTTTAGTTATAGTAGGTAGAATAATGGCACCACAATCCTAAGCCCCTTCAGATGGGGAGTTATCCTAGGTTATCCAGGCAGGCCCACATAATCACAAGAGGCCTTAAATGTGGACGAAGAAGGCAGGAGAGTGAGTGTCAGCCTTACATGATATGAGGACTTATTTGGCCATTGCTGGCTGTCAAGACTGAAGAGGGCAACATACTAACCAAAGGGTGTAGGTAGCCTTTACAGGCTAGAAAATGAAAGAAAATGAAGGATCCCCTCGAGTTTCTAGAAAGCTCAGCTGACACCTTTATTTTGTCCCAGTGAAACATATTCTACACTTTAGAACCCATATATAAGATGATACCTTTATGTTGTTTTTTAACTGCTAAGTTTGTGATAATTTGTTATAGCAGCCATAATGCAGCAGGATTCTCACAGTGTCATGACACAGGCTTTTCTTTTCAGGAAGCAACTTTATTCCTGCCAGCACCACTCAGTTGGTTCCTATCCAAAGAACTGGGCCCTGAACACCACGTGGCATAGTTTTTACGTATGTTTTCCACTTCTTTGTCTTCCATATATGGTACCACACAAACATGTAATCTGATTAAGTGGTCTCATATTACAAGGTCCTGAGGGATGTTGTCACATATGTGTATAACCAGGTTGCCTTGAGGGTTTTTCTCTTTCCTTAGGGAGGGGACCCTACCACAATAGAAAACTGTTACAGAGTCTATACCAATTTTATGTTTTTATTTATTTATTTATTTATTTATTTATTTATTTATTTTTCAACGTTTATTTATTTTTGGGATAGAGAGAGACAGAGCATGAAGGGGGGAGGGGCAGAGAGAGAGGGAGACACAGAATCGGAAACAGGCTCCAGGCTCTGAGTGGTCAGCACAGAGCCCCACGCGGGGCTCAAACTCACAGACCGTGAGATCGTGACCCGGCTGAAGTTGGACGCTTAACCGACTGCGCCACCCAGGCACCCCCAATTTTATGTTTTTAAAATATTGTAATCACAGGGGTGTCTGGGTGGCTTAGTCGGTTAAGTGTCAAACTTAGGCTCAGGACATGATCTCATGGTTCATAAGTTCAAGCCCTGCACTGGTCTGTCTGCTGTCAGCACAGAGCCCACATCAGATCCTCTGACCCAGTCTCTCTCTCTCTCTGCCCCTCCCCCACTTGCAGTCTCCCCCTCTCTCTCTCAAAAATAAATAAACATTAACAAAGAAAGAAAAATAAAATATTGTGCCCACTGTTAGGGTCAGGCGTAAGGCAGGGTAAAGAGAGGAGTCAGAGGCTAAAAAATTTTAGCAGTCAAAGGCTTTATTTGGGAACTAAGGTCTCAGGTGAGGTTCCGTGACTCAGGGAGAGAGAGGGAGGAGTCAGGGAAGTCGCCCCCAGGTGTGGTGGGGTGGGGTTTTTAAGCTGCAGCGGTTCTGGGTTTAGGTGCAGGTGGGCCTTTTTTCGCGTCAGGTCGTGCTGTCGCTCGGTGATTGGTTGACCTCCAATTCGTTCTGGCACGCTACTAGGGGCTTTTCATTGGGTTGCGTGGGCAAGATGGCCGTCCCGTCTACTGTGGTTCCAAGGACATCCTAACATTCCAACCTCTTATTGGTGATAATGGGCGACGGATCTGATCTGGCTGCTTCCTGCGGGTGTAAGGGCAATGTCATGGTATGTGGGGTCTGAGGTTGGAATGCGGGAATATGGCCAGACCACCATCTGATGAAATGCAACCTGGGAAACTTCATGAATTCGTTTTTGTAGGAAACGGAGAAAACAAGGTAAGAGCATAAGTATTATACAGATAGCAACGAGTGGGGTGACTATGGTGAGGAGCCAAGTTAGGAGGGGTGATTGCCACCAGGAGGTTGGGGGTCTGAGGATCCTGGGCGGGTGGATAGAGTTTTTTTGGATTTCCTTTAGGTGTTCTATATTGGTTTCAACTAAGTCTGATTCGTTGAGGTAGTAGCAACATTCCTCCCTCAGGAACAGGCATGTTCCCCCTTTTTCTGCTGTCAGGAGATCCAGGGCTCGTCGGTTTTGTAGAGTGACCTGTGCTAGGGAGTTGATCTGCCTTTGTAAGGAGGATAGGGAGGTTGCTGAGGCTTCTAATTTATTGAGGATGTCTCGGCCCAACAGGGGGATGGGGCAGAAGGGGATGACTAGGAAGGAGTGGGAGAAGTGGAAGCCATCCAGGCAGCAGGTGAGTACCGGTGTGCATGGGGGAATGGAGAGGGTGCCGTTTATACCCATGACCAAAACGGAGGACGGCGTGGTGGGGCCGGAATAGCTCGGCAGGACGGAATAGGTAGCCCCCGTGTCCAACAGAAAGGAGATGGACTTACCCTAAGCTACCTGGAGTTTTACCCTGGGCTCAGCGTGTGTCACCGGAGTTACTGAGTCTGGGCCTCGTCAGTCGTCATCCTCCATCTCCAGCAGCTGGAAGGCAGAGTCCAATCAGGGTGAAGCCTCGCCACGTGGGGGCATTGTGAGTCTGTCGTCCCCTGGGTTAGGACAGTCGGATTCCCAATGGCCCATTTGCTGGCACAATGGGCATGGACTGGTAGGCTTTTGGGGATGGAGACACTGACAAGACCAATGGCCTTCTTGGCCATATTTAAAGCATGGCCCCGGAGGGGGCCGTGGTCTGGAGGGCTTTATTGTGGCTGGCCTCAGGGCAGCTACCTAGGCTTGGGTCTGTAATTGTACCTTTTGTTGGAGACAGGCCTATCACCGTTGTTCTTGAGCTTCCTCTCGGCCATTAAAAACTTTAAAAGCCATCTTTACCAGGTCGGCCATAGGGGTTTGAGGACCATCTTCGGCCTTTTTTAGTTTTTTTTTTTTTTTTTTTAATATCAGGGGCTGATTGGGAAATAAAATAGGTGGCCAATACTGTGGCCCCGGCAGGGGTGGTAGGGTCTAGTCTGGTATACTGGGTAAGTGCCTCTGTGAGCCGGCTAAGGAAGGCTGCGGGGTTTTCATTGGGGTCCTGTATTATTTCTTGAAGTTTGTTAAAATTTACTGATTTGTTTGAGGTTGCCCTCATGCCTGCTAGTAGGCACTGGATCATCTGGTCCCGGCGCCGGTGACCATTGCCTGCATGTTGGTAGTTCCAATTGGGGTCGGCCACCGGGACAGCATCGGCCCCTACAGGCATAGTGGGGTCAGTCATGTGGATTTGGTCTGCATGTTCTCTGGCTGCGGCCTGGATGCGCTCCCTCTCCTCAGGGGTGAGGGTAGAGGTGAGGATTACATGGATGTCATGCCATGTGAGACTGTAGGCTTGGGCAAGGTATTGGAATTCCTTAATGTATTGGGTGGGGTCGGCCGAGAATGACCCTAGCCACTTTTCAATGGCGGATAAGTCTTGGAGGGAGAAGGGGACGTGAACGCAAACCAGGCCTTCAGGTCCTGCCACCTCACGGAGAGGTAAGAAGGCCACTGGGGTCTGTTCGCTGGAAGGGGCCTGAGCAGGAGTTCGGGATGATATGGGAGAAGAGGGCGGGATGGCTGGGGGTTGGGAGTACGGAGGGGGACGAGGGCCGGTGGGCAGCGTGGCTAGATCCTCTAACGGGTTGGAGATCGGGAAATTGGTGAGGTGGGGTCGTCGGGGGGTTGTGGGCGGGCAAGGAGCATGCATGCAGAGGGGCAGGAGGAACATAGGTTGGGGCGAGACCTGAGGTCCCAAAAGGCCATGACTAGGGTATTTCTCCCCATTTTCCCAGCCAATGGCAGAAATTGTCCAGATCGGTTAAGATTTGGTATTGTAAAGACCCCTCAGGTGGCCATTGAGGATCATTATCTAATTTGTACTGAGGCCAAACTACAGTGCAAAGGCGGATGAGTCGGTTACGACGAAGTTCGCCTTGTAAGGCCAGGAGCCGGAAGTTTTTTTAGCAGACACTGGGGTGGGGTGGGGCGGTAAGAGATCGAAGCGGTTTAGACTCGTTACTCACCATTGGTGTGGCAGGGCGAGGTGTCCCTCGCGCTGCAATAAGGGGCCTATTGGCGTGGGGGCCTTGCGGCGCGTGGAGGAAAGGAGACTGACTTGCGAGACGTCTCTCATGGGTGTCAGCCGTAGTTGGAGGAGGGAAGGAGGGGTCTGTCCTACTTACTGGCTCCTGTAGGCCCTTGAGAGTAGGGTGGTTGGCCTCTGGCTTGGCAAGGAGGGAGCTCAGCCTAGGGAGGCGAGCTACTACCTCCCCCCGGGTTTCCGCACCAAATGTTAGGGTCAGGCGTAAGGCAGGGTAAAGAGGGGAGTCAGAGGCTAAAAAATTTTAACAGTCGAAGGCTTTATTTGGGAACTAAGGTCTCAGGTGAGGGTCCGAGACTCAGGGAGAGAGAGAGAGAGAGAGGAGTCAGGGAAGTCGCCCCCAGGTGTGGTGGGGTGGGGTTTTTAAGCTGCAGCGGTTCTGGGTTTAGGTCCAGGTGGGCCTTTTTTCGCGTCAGGTCGTGCTGTCGCTCGGTGATTGGTTGACCTCCAATTCGTTCTGGCACGCTACTAGGGGTTTTTCATTGGGTTGCGTGGGCAAGATGGCCGTCCCGTCTACTGTGGTTCCAAGGACATCCTAACACCCACAATTAGCAAATAATAAACCAGAAAAAAATCAAAGAAGTTAGTATCCCATTATCATTAGGAAATTCACAGCCTAAAAGCTATACTAAAAATATACAAAGTTTCCAAAGTTTTTCTTTTTTATATTTATTCAAGCATATAATTATTCAATCAACAATTATTTCTGGAACGGCTATTATTAACTTGGTGTTGAGATGGTGGGGGGCAAAGTAGGCAAAGTTTCTGTTCTTCAGAGATTTATGACCAGAAAAGTCACAAAATTCACTTCATTGAGTGTTATTTTATATGAAAATTGGTCAAGTAGAATGAGAGTTCCAAAAGAAATTCACAGTAAAGTTAACTCTGGGTCAAAAGTTGAGTCAGGGTCAGCCCCAGACCCTCTCCTCTGGGTCACCCTTTTAGCCGCAGAGCTCAGCAATGCTTTGTTTTCTCTGTTCCAGAACCACTGTCCAATCTCCCCCTCATTCCTCAAGACCAGTCATATGATGGATTTGGCCTTGATAGGCTTTCCTCTTTCTTGCTGTTTCAATTTCTTTTAATATTTTCACTGCTAACACTGAATTACAATATCGTCAACAGCAAAGCCAGGAGGTAAAATTTAAAAGCCTGCAAATGTTCTTACAACAGAGGCTTTGACTCATTTTCTGTAACCAAAGCGTTCCCCTGCTACTCTGAGAGGGGTTCAGATAGTAACATTGATATAATTAAGGCCTAAAGGTGGATTCAAGGTAGAAGAAAAGCTGCCCTTTTGACCTCACGTGGGCAATTGTGTTTCTAAGGCTCTCCCAAGAAAGGACACTCAATTCACTAGGGTGCTCAATTATGCCCTTTGGGCATTTCCTTTGTACCACATCAATTAAAGGGCAATTCTAGGAGGCTTAAGTCAGGAAAGCTGTTTTCAAACTTACTTGGACTGTAACCCAGAGGAAAAAGCAGATTTTAATTTCTGATTCAATATTCACTCATAATTGAAAATAAAGTTTTACAAACAATACTTATCCCTTATACCAATGTATTTTAATTTTTTAATTTAAAAAAAATTTTAATAATGCTGACTGATCACACCCCGGAGTTTTCAAAACACTGCAATGATCTATCATGAGGAATTGGTTACACAATGTGACACACAGTGATCACAATTGGAAACTCTGGAGAGGAGTCCTGGATTCAACACCTTTTTAGTTGTGTGAGTTAGTTCAAGTTACTTAACATCTTTGGTTGTGCTTCCTGTTTGTGAAGGTTAATATTTCAGAGGGGTGTGGCAGGGTCCCAAGATTAAATAGTTCAACGTACAATTTTAGTTCCATTATGATAGCAAAAGATAGGATTCAGTAGGCAGAGAGGGAAAGGACAGGACCTGAGATCGCTGGCTGTGGAAAAACATATTTTGGAACAATGCTGGGAGCATTTGACCACAGCAAACCCCCTCAGGCATAAGTTTCCTCTTAAGAATGTAACAGACACCACCTACTCCCCCTCAGGTTCCTCTCAGGAATTTGACAGAAGACCTGACTAAAAATAAGTAGTAGGCCATAAAACCCTCCACAAACCAGGAACGATTTGGCCATAGTTCACTGCTCATACAATGGAACTGAGCCTCTCAGGAATGGACAACCCAGCACCTAGAGTTATCCAGGCAATAAGGGTAGGACCTGAGAAGAACCTTGGGGAAGTGAAGGAAGGACTGACCAGAACCTTATAAAACAAAGACCCTTGCCTATAGTCATGAGCATTCACTTTTGAATGTCCCCTCTCAGTAAAGAGAGCTTTCCTACTACTCTTCCTTTCTAATCTTATACTCTAATAAGCTTTTGCCTGCTGCTCATTTGTGTCCACCTGTTCATTCTTGGAAGCAGCGAGACAGCCAAACCCGGGCATTGAGATAAAAAAAAAAAAAAAAGTCCTGCAACACCATGAGGATGTGATTTTCATGTACTTTGTTCACTGGTGTATCCAGTGATGTGCTGAAGTCAGCTCGCGCAAACTCACAACAATTGATCCTATACATCTTCTCCCAACTCTTCATTCAGTGGCATCCTGTTGGCAACTTGAAATCAACCATCATGAGAGTATTTACACCAGGGAAAGCAGCAAGTGCTACAAATCAAGACCCCCTCCCTCTCACTATTATTAAATATTTACTGTATCCCAAGCACCTGATACTGTGCCTGACCTGGTGGCTCTTAATAAATAGTCATCAAATGAATAAATGGAAAAATGGATATAAAACATTTAAGAGTGACAACTGATATCACTATCTGGAAATATATATTAATAGAAAGGGCCTTGGAGACTGCTTTCTTGAAAGAAGAGCCACCTAGGCATTGCCTTTAAGGAAGACCTTTCCAATAAAATAAATGGTGCCAAATGACTTCATTTCCTGTTCTGTCACTGTAGAACCAGTGAGTTAAATGGTGATTAAAAAAAAAAAAACATTATGATTTCTTTAATAGCTTTCTCCTCCATTCCCATCTTTGTCTCAGCTGCAAGTAACTAACTTCTAAAATGTCAAAAATCAATTATGTTGCACTGCACACAAACTCCATATATAATTTGTACACATTTTCTTCCAATGGCGATGAGGAAGTAGAAAGTTTGCAGACTAATACTAACTCTTTAGGTGAGAATAATGGAGAAATAAGGACCATTTCCATTCAGCAATACATACTATCTGATTAAAAATAAAATTGTTTGAAAATAATTGATTAAAAAATGATATTGATTAAAAATAAAATAGTAAAAGACATTAAAGCATATTCTGATCCTTCCTTGTATCTCCTAAGACTTCCTTCCACATATTATTATCTTCTCTAAAAATACTTTTTTTCCAGGGAAAGAATAAGTGTCCTTCTCCTGTGGGCTTCTATGGTTAATATAGGCACTTGGGTGTGTATGTCACATATTTATCATATACAGCACAATATGATTGCCTGTAATTACCAATCGCCAATGTAAGTGCCTGTCTGCCCCCCACATGAGCAACTGAAGTTTAATGGATTTCTTTTGTTTATAATTTGACACCCAGAATAATGATTCTACCTTCTAGAGTGCCTGGTACATAATTGTTCAATAATGTTCTCTGAATTCATGATCAAGTTATATACTCATCTATTAATGAAGAGTACTTTATACCTTAAAGATAAACCTGGGACTTTGGAAAACTAAAGGACTAAAAGAGAAAGAAAGAGAGAGAGAGAAAGAGAAGGAAAGAAAGAGAGAGAGAGAGAGAGAGAAAGAAAGAAAGAAAGAAAGAAAGAAAGAAAGAAAGAAAGAAAGAAAGAAAAAGAAAGAGGGAGGGAGAGAGGAGAGGAAAGGAAAGGAATGAAGGGAGAGAGGAAGGAAGGGAGGGAGGGAGGGAGGAGGGGGGAGGGAGAAAGGAAAAGGAAAGGAGATCAAACCAATGCCCATTTCTCTTCAGACTTAATGATGAGATGTATCATGGCCACAAACTATTTGGTTTTTGTTCCAAGGCATGAGGGAGGACAGGGATTCCATGCATAAAGTTAACCTGGGGATGGTTCAATGACAAACGAGTAGAATGTCTCCAACATTCATTGCATGGTCACATAGTTCTGCTGAACAGATACCTGGTTGAGTTTCTTTAGCATCTCTTGAGAAGCGATGTGCACTTGCTTAAATCTCAAGGACCCAGTAATGTTTGACTGAATCTCACTCAGAAACTAGTTACATCCATATTCATTGTTTGAATACATTCATTCAGGGATTGTTTATACTCGTTTATGTTTAAACACAATTAGATACAATCAATAGAAAGGTCAAACATGTATATTTTCACCAAGTTTCAGTTTAAATGATAAATGCAGAGATTAAATAGCAAAACAAGTAACTAAGCAAAACATATCATTAAATTTCAAACAACTGAACTGGTTTGCTTTCCTCTGCATTTGCTTGAGTTTATGTTAAAGAAGTAGTATAATTTCTGTGCTCCTTAGATTCTGCCAAATCATAGCAGCCAATAGTCACATTAAATCAATGCATATTCTTCATCTAAGTCCCTTAGGTGCTGTTGAATTGTAATAAATGCAACTCTCTACTTCAGTGAGCTGGGCTGTGGTCCAGGAGAAAGGAAAATCTTGAATTTAGAGTCTTGGCTTATCTACTGCTCAGCAAGACATTCCAGATTTTAAAAAAGATGCAACTAACCAGTGCGTGTACATAATGAAACGAGCTTGTTTTCATTGGGCATGGGACACCATACTCAATTTGGGAAATAATTCTTTTTTGTCTTGTTACATTTCAGGTTGTTGTGCCATTACTTAGACATGCGTTTTATCATGTACTATATATCTTTGGATCAGTATTTTCTATTGATACTGCTGGAATTAAAAAAAAAACAAAACAAAAAACTCACTTCCAGGGGTGGCTGGGTGGCTCAGTCCGTTGAGCGTCCGACTTTGGCTCAGGTCATGATCTCATGAGTTCGAGCCCCGTGTTGGGCTCTGTGCTGACAGCTGGGAGCCTGAAGCCTACTTCGGATTCTGTGTCTCCTTCTCTCTCTGCCCCACCCCCACCCCGCCCTGGTTCATGCTCTGTCTCTGTCTCTCTCAAAAATAAACATTCAAAAAAAATTAAATTAAAAAAAAATTACTTCCAAATCCAATATAATATCTTGTATACTAACTATGAACTTAGAAAATATAATATGTTCTCTGGTAGTGTAATTATCAGCAGTACCCCCATCAGAGAGTGGAACAGAAACACACTCACTTGGGCACATGGGCCCGGGAATTCCATGAATGGACACTGGATATTTTATTCTAAGGGTTTTTGTTTTGCATGAAGAATTTGATCAGAGACTTTTTTTTTTTAATTTTTTTTTAATGTTTATTTATTTTTGAGACAGAGAGAGACAGAGCATGAACAGGGGAGGGGCAGAGAGAGAGGGAGACACAGAATCTGAAATAGGCTCCAGGCTCTGAGCGGTCAGCACAGAGCCCGACGCAGGGCTCGAACTCACGGACCGTGAGATCATGACCTGAGCCGAAGTCGTACGCTTAACCGACCGAGCCACCCAGGCGCCCCTGATCAGAGACTTTTAAATAAATGATTTTTAGTTTTTATTCATTTAAAAATATAATTTTGGACTTCTGAAACAGTTTATGATACTTACAAGTTTCATTAGTTATCTTAAAATTATAGTTTTCATTCATACAGATAATTAAGTAGTAAATGCTTTATCATAAAACCTCCTGTAATATTCCCTGTAAAAGAGAAAGACTATTTCTTTCTGTTAAACTAGTAAGACAACTGTTACAAAACTTAATTACATTTGAAAACATGGTAGGTATGGGAGAGGGGTTGAACATTGGATGTCAGACCAGGAAAAAAAGCTCTGTTTCATTTCCAGTTTCAAAACACTATGCACTGAGATTTATTTTAGAAGTGAAAGACAAAAAAAGAAGAATGGAGCCCATTTCTTCAGTTTCACGCAGACGCAGACTGTGATTATCTCTGATTCCCAGCAGCTAGCAAGAACAGAGTTAAAATATCCTAAAAAGCAAGGATTGTGTTCTACTTTTTTTTCTTCTCCTAGAATCTCTTGTTTATCCATTCTTCAAATATTGATTGAGTGTCTGGCTCTCCTGCTAACCACTGATAATACTGTGGTGAACTCTATCTTCCAAAAACGGCAGCAGACATATTTGCCTCCCACACACTCTTCCATAATGTGACGGGGCTACTGTTGTCGGAAAGTGGGGTCTGATTGCTCTTCAGTTGGGCTAGCCTTAGCACTTGCTCATAACCAATAGAAGGTAGTAGAAATAGGGGCGCCTGGGTGGCTCAGTCGGTTAAGCGTCTGACTTCAGCTCAGGTCATGATATCACAGTTCATGAGTTCAAGCCCTGCATCAGGCTCTGTGCTGACAGCTCAGAGTCTGGAGCCTGCTTCAGATTCTGTCTCTGTTTCTCTCTGCTCCTCCCCTGCTCATGCTCTGTCTCTCTCTCCCTCAAAAATAAATAAACAACAAGAACAAAATAAAATAAAAATAAAAAAATAAAAGAAGGTAGTAGAAATGAATGTGCATGAATGTTGAGGCCAGTCATACGTGACAATGCATCTTCTCCCTGGTCCTCTTGAAACTTTTGCTCTGGGGGAAGCCAGCCAACATGTGAGAAGTCCGACTACCCCGAAGCTGCCTGGTATAGAGACCATGTGTAGGCACTCCAGTCAACTGTTGTGCTAAGCACAGTCTTCCTGCCATCCTCACCAAAACATCAGATGTTGAATGAAGCTGTCTGGGACCCTGCAAAATAGCTGGTCTTAGTGCCACAAGGAGTAGGAAATTGTCCAGGCCCTTCTTAGATTTCTAACCACATCATTATAACATAATTGTTATTGGGGTAAACTACTGGGTTTGGGATTGCTATGTGCCAATAGGTAACCCTAACAACAACTAATAATAATAATAATCGCCTAATAATCGCCAGCATCTATTCAGCTCTTCTTAGGTCTTAAGTATTTATTTAATTTTCAGGTAAGTATTAACATAATCCCTATTTTCTAGTGAGGTCAAAGTAAACTTGCTGAAGATCACAGAGCCTAGAAGAGAGGAAGCTAGAATTAAAATGCAAGGCCTGAATTCTGATCTGCTATACTCTGTG
This sequence comes from Leopardus geoffroyi, assembly GCF_018350155.1. Taxonomy (NCBI): domain Eukaryota; kingdom Metazoa; phylum Chordata; class Mammalia; order Carnivora; family Felidae; genus Leopardus; species Leopardus geoffroyi. Next base: position 91,258,509 of record NC_059328.1, read on the forward strand.
AAATCTCTGCCCTCAAGGAGTTCCTAATCCAGTAGAGAAATAAACCCATTAATAATTATAATAAAATGTGACAAGTATCATAATATGGGCTTCATAAGACGTCATGAGAATTTGGAAAAGAGAAAATATAATTCTCTGTTGGGTGAGAAGGAGACAGGGTAGAAGAGAAAAGACTCAGAAAGACTTTGAAAAGGAAGGAGAATTTGTTCATGTAGAGATCATGTGCTTGAGTGAGAGAACATTGGATTTATTTTTACCTTCCTTCCTTCCTTCCTTCCCTCCCTCCCTCCCTCCCTCCCTCCTCTTTTTGTCTCTTTCCCCCCCTCCCCTCTCTCTTAATGGCAGATAAATATGGCTGAAGCAAGAGAGACTAAAGGATGGAAAAATTTTTTGAGGAGGCAAATGATAAAAGGTTTGCACGGACCATTTTATTCCATGCTAAAACTTTTGTGTTTTTTTAAATAAGTGATAAGGAATTACAGAAGAAATTTTGATGAAGGAAGTAGCAAAAGAAAGCTTGCATTTTTACAATATAATTTTGCAGTGTGGAAGATGAATTGAAGTGAATTTAGAAATAGGTACGCAAATACATATTTTATATAAAAGAATAAATGGATTAATTTAAATTGTAATTTGGTTTCTCTCTCTTTTTACTGCTTTAAGCAGTTTGCCTTATCATTCAGAGCAAAACAACACAGAATACACAAAGTTAATAATAATAGTAACTAACATTTATTGAACACTTATTATGTGTATTGTCATTTAATTCTAACAACAAACTACAGTGTAAGAATTGTTAGTATCTCTTTTTTATGTAGAGGGAAATTGAGGAAGACTATATCCAAAATTACATAGTTATTTGGTAGCAAAGCTGGCATTCAATCCAAGGCAGTCGGTTCTAATTAAAACTACAGGTTGTAGGACAGAGTTTAGTGATTGCAGACCCCAAAGCAGATATTTTCACTCTCATTTAGAAATGGATAATACAGAGTCACGGAAAGTGTGATGGTACTATAATGGGAAGGGCACCACCAAAACAGAAAGTTAAGGAAAGGCTTTCTTGAGGAGATTATACGTGAGTGAATTTCAAAGGATGCAGTTTGTCCTTCAAGCGAATGCTTGAAGACTCCACTTTTCCAATTCATTCACTCATCAAATATTTTTGATCACCTTTGGTGTCAGGTACCTATACCAGGAGAATAAAAGAAATAGTTAACTTGTAGCAGGTAGAGTCAATGAACAAACAATAACAAATAACAAGTTAACATTATGAAGGAGAGGTACAGCGGTCTATATAAGCCCCTCAAAAAAGAATTCTCATCTAATCTGAAGAAGTAAGGTTTAAACCAAGTAATGGGACTCCTAGGTGATTCAGCTGGTTGAGCATCTGACTCTTGGTTTCAGCTCAGGTCATGATCCCAGAGTCATGGGATGGAGCCCTGTGTTGGGCTCCGTGCTGAGCAGGGAGCCTGCTGAAGAGCCCTCTCCCTGCTTGCGCTCTCTCTCTAAAGTGAGCAAGATTTTTTTAATTAAAAAAACCCAAGTGCTAAAGGGTAAGAGCTATTCATGTAAAGTGGGAGAATGTGATACAGGAAGAGTATTCCAGGCAGAGAGAAAGTCACTTCAGCAGGCAGAGAGGTGGGAGAACACAAGGAACTGCCATATGGCAAGTCTGATGACAAGAAAGATAGTGCTGAGCAGAATTATGAATGAAAGGTAAGGCCTAATCCATAGAGAGTTTGATGGTATCATGTGGACTATGGAACCGTTTGAAAGTATTTTAAAATCTGATACAGTGTTTATTAAATTCACTCTGGCCACTGTGTGGAAGGACACAAGAATGGAAGTGAGGAAACACTGGGAAAGGTGGATATATTTTAAATACGTTTTGGAAATATGATTGATGAGATTTGGTGACTGATTGATTACCTATCAAGATTGAAAAAAGAAAGGGCATTTTATTTTTAATTTTTTTTTTAACGTTTATTTATTTTTGAGACAGAGAGAGACAGAGCATGAACGGGGGAGGGTCAGAGAGAGAGAGACACAGAATCGGAAGCAGGCTCCAGGCTCTGAGCTGTCAGCACAGAGCCCGACGCGGGGCTCGAACTCACGGACCGGGAGATCATGACCAGAGCCGAAGTCGGTTAAGTCGGCCACTTAACCGACTGAGCCACCCAGATGCCCCGAAAGGGCATTTTAAAGGACAGCTCATCCATTTATATATGTTTGACTGGAGAGGTGGTCGTAACCAACAGGGCACATGTCAGAAAACTGTACAAGGAATAGTGAGGATGTGGGGGAGGACTGGAGGGTGTGAGTGGGGTGCTGGAGAGATCCTAAGTTCAGTTTGGACAAGCTTAGCTTGACATGCCTATGAATTATCCAAGGTGAGAGTTATTATATAGTTGTACATACGGATGTCTGGATTGAGTATACAGATTTGAAAATTCCTGACAAAATAGACACACGGTAGATGAGGTTATGAAATTGCCCAGGGAGGGAGAGTAGAGTGACAAGAAGAGCTCCTTGGACAGAGGGCTGAAGAACATTCTGAGCTGGAGGTGTTAGAGACAAAGGAAACAGGAATTTCCTCAAGAGATAGCAATTGAAACTGGACAAGACAGAGTTTTAGAGAGAGTTTGAGGTGGAAGAAGCAGTTCATAATGTCAGTTAGCTGACATGGGAAAATGTAGAGCAAAGAATGAAGTGTTGAATTTGACCCCCTAGGGTGACATTCATTTCAGTGAAGTGTTAAGGACAGGTCACAGTGGGAAGGGAAGACATCTCTGAAGAGATTAGGCTGTGAAGAATATAAGACAGTAACCAAGGGGAGATATGAGATTAAGGAAAATATCTTACTGTTTATTGTTTGTTTTTCTTTTCCTTTTCCTTTCTTCTTTTCTTTTCTTTCTTCCCCCACCTCCCCCCTCCCACCATTGAAAGACTCTAGGCAGTGTTAGAACGTTCTAGTCAGAGTTCACTGAGCAGAGAAAGATGAGTGCTTGTATGTCAAGTCCTGTTCCTTCTACCAAGAAAAAGGAATTGTTTCAAAGTATGAGATCAAAGGCATAAAAGAGATCACAAAGATCAAAATTTGCTTAGAAGGTGAGAACATGACAAGAAAATATATTGTTGCAATAATTTTGAGAAATCTTTCCCACAGTCATTTTTTTCCCTTATTACTTCAAATAAATCTGTGGTCATTTGTACAGCCATTCATTCTTTCCTATGAGGATTGTGGTTCTTAATGTGGTTAATAGCACTCATGTTTATCGAGAGTACATATGCATGTTAAAAGTGCCCAATGAAAGTACATTTTCAAGTCTGTATCTCCCAAAGGTTTAAACCCATCCCTATTTTATAAACAAGAATTTGTCTTCTAAAAATATTTATGGATTTATGGTTCCTAGAAACACTAGGAATAGGCTGGTAGCTCCCTTTATTGATATCCAATGTCTGATATGCCACAGAAGTGAGATAAAATTTTTCACTGAAAAATTAACAATAAAAAAGAACCCCAGGTACATCACTGTTGGCTCCTTCCTCACTGTGAAACAGGGAAAAGTATCTCTGGCCAGCACCAGGGGTGGTAGAGGCAAAACAGAGTGTCGTTCAAAGCTATTTATGATATGGAGGACATGACAGAGGGTATACAGGCAGAAAGTCTAGGTCCTGGGCATTTCCTCCACCCATCGTTCTTTCCTACTTCCACCCCTCAAACTCCGAGGGATCATGGTGGGTTGGTACAACCTGGTTGTCCATTGCTGGGAGAATGGATAATTAAATATGGTGAACACACACTATGAAATACCATACCACAGTTAGAAGCAATGAAGTAAGTGTACATTCACAGACATGGATGGACAAGAATAGATGCCTGAGTTTTAAAAAGTGTAAGAAACAAAAAGAGAACTATAATCTATAGTACAATACCAGTTACATACTTTTTAAAAAAAGATTCAAAACAACATGGATAGGATATACAAATGAACAATATCTTTAAAAAAAAAATAGTGTCTTTGGTGGGAGGAGGGGACAGGAGAGGAATGAGACAAGCAGCTATTGGAGGGATAATTAATTACAATTTAAAAAAGAAAAGAGCACTGATGGTGATGGCATGCCTTGAACTCAGACCTGTGATTAAAAGAAGTCTCTGTACAGCCATCCAAAAAAGATAAAAGCCAATATAACCAACAAGAAATTCAAAAAATTATATAATGAACATGCAAGTAGGTTTATAGTTATGACAGTTTGCAGAAGATTGAAATCTGCCCACATGCAAATGGAGAAGAGGGTAGGCTTTCTGTTACTGAGCCATTTAAGATGAAGAAAAAATTCAGCATCCATTCCTCCAGGCTACGATTGATTCATCAAACTCTCCCCAGTAGTTCCAAAAGGCACATACTGAAAAGGGTCACAGAGGGTACAATATAAGATTTTGAATGAAGTGACCCTCTGGTGAAAGAACGGGAAATGTGGAAGGGTTAAAAAAAAAATCTCAGTAGGCGAGTAAAAGACCTCAAGAGATTGATCAACTTTGTCAAGCTAGTTTTGAGATTGCCTTCATATATTTTAAAATATTTTTGAGAGACAAAGACCTAAAGGCATTGCCAATTAATAAGTGCAGAAAATCTATATACTGGAAAATTTTATTAAATTAATATTTTAAACTTGTGTTGAATGTCAGTCTTGACCCAAACGATGCCATGACTTTGAGTAGAACAAAAGAAGGTTAAAAACGCCTTTCACATGAAAGTTTTATATTCTGACAGCACAAAGGAATGAAATACTTTCTCATCTGAAATAGCAGTTGTCTGGGAGGTTCTTTTATTCTTTCATTGGCACGTAGTAAATTGAGTCTTTTCAACAGTAATGCAATTGGGAACTTTAAAGATAATTAAGAAACATAAAATATGTCAGTCTTCTCAAACATAGTTGGAATATGAGTTTTAATCTCTCTCCTTCAAGAGCATTAGTATAAATTGAAGTCTATGCTCTCATAATTTTTTAAAAAATGTATCATTTTAAATATATACCAAGAAAAAAATGTCTAATAACCGTGTACAGAAAAGTAAAGTGTTTGTGTTTTTATAAATATTTAATAAGAGCTGTACTCAAAATATATTGCTCATACATGAACAAAAATATTTCTTAAATTTGTTGATATAATGTGGCAAAAAATATAAAAGAAGAGAAAGGAAATCTTCTAATAAAAATTAGGTTTGATAACTGGCTCTGATATAAATGTAGGAATTCAGTTCTCTCCTTAATGTCTTAGAGGTCACAGACAACACAAAAGGATAAGTGTATCTATCTGTCTCCTTCTCACAATCTCAGCAACTATACTGATTGTCATATAGTGTGACTGGTACCAGAATTTATACCTAATGCTTGCAGTATTTGTAGTCCCCATAAGGTTTCCAAGAGTCCTACCCACTTTATAGAATTTAAGAACTGTATGATTCACAAACAACTTGGGAATAGATGATGCATGTCTCAACTCTAGTTCAAAAGAGTAAACTTTTTTTGAAAGTTCATAGAAGTAATCTGTATGTGTTGTATCTCATTTATAATCCACTCTCAGATTAGCCTTTTCTCATTTCCTCTGTGATCTGCATCTACAAACCACAATATCTGAGTCTGTAATCAGGGGAAATATTATTCCCAATTCAGAGGTGTTTATCCTCATAAGTGCATTTATTTCTTTAAGTTTATAGACCTTCAAGCATTCAACAGTTGACAGTCTCCACTTGGGCCAATGTGCAATCAACCTCTTATTATCAGAGTTCCTGCTCAGTGCCATAGTGTTCTCCATATCCATCATCATTACAAAAGATGAAGACTCAGGGGTGTCTGGGTGGCTCAGACTCTTGATTTAGGCTCAGGTCATTATCTCACGGTTCATGGGATTGAGCCCCACATCAGTCTCTGCACTGACAGCTTGGAGCCTGCTTGGGATTTTCTCTCCTCTCTCTGCCCATTCTCCCCCCAAATAAATAAATAAACGTAAAAAAAAATGAACACCAAGATTACATGGGTCCTACATAGCACACGTGGAAATAAAACAGATTCCCAGATATAACTCCACCCTAATTACAAAGAAAATTATGCAATGCTCCAAAATAAAAGAAAATGCAAGAATCTTACCAAGAAGTCTTTTCAAATCTGCGAAACACATTTGGAACATCCAAAACATACCCATAACTACTACTTACATATTTTTTAATCTTTTTTTTAATTGAGGTATAGCTGAAATACAATATTATATTGGTTTCAGGTATACAACATAGTGATTTGACAATTACATACATTTTGAATGTTCACCATGATGTGTAGTTACCATCTGTCACCATACAAAGCTATTACGACATTACTGACAATATTCCTTTTCCTGTACTTTTCAGTCTGTGACTTATTTTATAAATGGAACTTTGTAACTCTTAACCCTCTTCACCTATTTTGGCTATCCTCCCCACCCCCCATTCCTTCTGACAATCATCAGTTCATTCTCTGTATTTATGAATTGATTTCTGTTTTTTTGTTCATTTTGTTTTTTTATATTCCATTTATAACTGAAATCCCATGGTATTTGTCATTTTCTGTCAGACTTATTTCCCTTAGTGTAATATCTTCTAGGTTCATTCATGTTGTTATGAATAGCAAGATTTCATTTTTTATGGCTGACTAATACTCCATTGTATTTATATACCTTATCTTCTTTTTAAACTTGAAGTATAATTAACATGTAGTGTTATATTAGTTTCAGGTGTACAATATAATGATACAATAATTCTAGACGTTATTCAGTACTCATCATGATTAAGCATATTCTTAACAACCCCTGTGCACTGTTGGTGGGAATGAAAACTGGTACAGCCACTGTAGAAGACAGTATGGAGGTTTCTTGAAAAATTAAAAATTGAATTACCATATGATCCAGTAATTCCACTACTGTTTACCCAAAGAAAACAAAAACAGTATTATATGCACCCCTAAGATTATTGCAGCACTGTTTACAATATCTAAGATGTGGAAGCAACCCAAATGTTTATCAATATATGAATGGATAAAGAAGATATGGTATTGGGGCGCCTGGGTGGCGCAGTTGGTTGGGCGTCCGACTTCAGCCAGGTCACAATCTCGCGGTCCGTGAGTTCGAGCCCCGCGTCAGGCTCTGGGCTGATGGCTCAGAGCCTGGAGCCTGCTTCCGATTCTGTGTCTCCCTCTCTCTCTGCCCCTCCCCCGTTCATGCTCTGTCTCTGTCTGTCCCAAAAATAAATAAACGTTGAAAAAAAAAATTTTTTAAAAAAAGAAGATATGGTATAGATATACAAGGGAATATTACTCAGGATGAAATCTTGCCATTTGAAACAACATGGATGGACCTAGAAGTATAATGCTAAGTGAGGTAAGTCAGTCAGAGAAAGACAAATATAATATGATTTTACTCATATATAGAATTTAAGAGACAAATGAACAAACAAAGAAAAAAGAGACAAACAAACAAACAAAAAAACTGGACAAATAGAGAAAAAACTGTGGTTTCCAGAGGGGAGGTGGATGGGGGATGGGCAAAATAGATAAAGGAGATTAAGAATACATTTATTGTGATAAATATCTTATTTTTAAATATCTCCAACATAGAGCAATTTTTTTGTATGGCAATTAAATATCTCAAACACAAAATAGAGAGTATGCCACCAGATGACACATGCTCAGAATACTATTCACCCTTCAGGGTTATGAAGCCAAAGCATTTTTCACCAAATGACAAATCAAGAGGGAGAACGAGTTTCCATTCTGTCGAACTCTATGGAGGATGAAGATGGCCATGCTTCTTGGGTAGATGAGCTCTCTTTTCTCCCAAACCAGAAGTGTGTCACACAGGGTTTAATTTGAGAAAACACCTGCTTGGAGATACAGCCTGGCATAGCTGAACAGAGAGCTGTGTTTTAATTTTAACTTTGCCGATAATTAGTTATGTGAGGTTGGAAGAAAAACCTCAACTCTGTAGGCCTCAATTTGCAAATGTATAAACTAAGAAGTTTGCAGCAGATGATTTCTAAGGTTCTCCATACATCTCCTTTTTATCTGTTTCCTTATCTTAAATTAAATTTAATAATTTTTTAATTCATGTAATATATGTGTCTTAAGTATCTAGAGAATGTTAGGTATATGCTAAATGTAAAAACACAAAGACAAAAATCTACAACATACATTTTATAAACCTATCCAAATACCCATATAAGAGATACTATATTGGTATCATAGAAAAAAATATCTTAAAGATAATAGGAAGAATGAACACAATCTTTGTGGAACATAGAAAAAATAATCTCAGTGAGGGTGTTGAGTTAGACCTTATAAGATGAGTAATCTTTTGCAGATTTGGATGAACAAAGATGCCCTCTCCAAGTCCCTTCACATATTATAATTCAAAAATATATACTGAGATCTTGACCATCACGTATTCTGAACAAAGCAGTATTACCTTTACTAGAAATAATGAAAATCTTAATGTGTAGCATGATGTTAAAATTGAAACTCTGAAGTTACTAGATCACCACAAATACAGTCAAAGGTGAGGCGTTTAACATTTAAGCTCCTTTTTTTTTTTTTTTTCTCCATTTGCTTTTGTTCAGGACTTTTGGTGGCAAAAGTAACCCAACTTGAACCGTATTATGTAATAGCAGGAATGCTGCTAGACCTCAGGGACAGTGGAAGCCTAAGGCTAGAACAATAGAATCTTCCCACATTCTCTAAATCGCTGATCTTGTTTTCATTTTCTTAGTCCTGCTTCTTCCATTTCATAGAAAACATGGCGGCCAATAGCACCTAAAACTCAACTATCTTCCTCCACTTCCTCTCCCTAGTACCACTAATTCCTCCTCATCCCCAGTTTGGAAAAGACAAGTGACTGGCTTGTGTCATGTGCTTCCCTTTAGAACAGTCAGCTGAGGTTTGAGGGAAGGTAAGATCTTTGGGCCAGTTTGGTGCTGGCTGCTACCACAGAACAAGCACCTGCCCCCAGAGAGAGATGGTGATACGAGAACATGTCTGGGCCCCACACTTTACTGGCTCTGTGATGTTGGAAAAGTTACTTAACTTCTCCAAGTCTCCATTTCCCCATTTGTAACAGAGAAGAAATGCTAGCTCCCAACTCACAGAGTTTTTGTGAGTATTAAATGAATTAATGTACCTAATGCAATTAGCACAGTATCTGGTACATATTAAATGCTTAATAAAGGGGCTCCTGGGTGGCTCAGTCGGTTGAGCACCTGACTTTGGCTCAGGTCATGATCTCATGGCTCATGAGTTTGAGCCCTGCATCAGCCTCTATGCTGACAGCTCTGAGCCTGAAGCCTCCTTCCAATTCTGTGACTCCCTTTCTCTCTGCCCTCCCCCTCTGGCGTTCTCTCTCTCTCAAAAATAAATATTAAAAAAACTTGTTTTAAAAAATGCTTAACAAAATAGTAAATATTTTTTTTATTTTTTCTAATGTTTATTTATTTTTGAGACAGAGAGAGACAGAGCATGAACGGGGGAGGGTCAGAGAGAGAGGGAGACACAGACTCTGAAGCATGCTCCTGGCTCTGAGCTGTCAGCACAGATCCCGATGCGGGGCTCGAACCCATGGACCGCGAGATCATGACCTGAGCCGAAGTTGGACGCCCGAGCGACTGAGCCACGCAGGCGCCCCAGTAATTTTTTTAAATTATCATCACCATCATCACCAAAGTTCCCATTAGAATCACACCAATCAGAAAGGGAAAAGGTATCCTCCTCAGAAGAATAGAAAGTATTGAATGAGCCAAATAATATTTGTTATTTGCACTGCTGCTAGAACATCTTATTCCAAAACTCATCTTGGAACAAGAACATAAAAATAGTTAAATGGAAAAATAAAAAGATGAAACATATGTCTAAGGGAGGAAAGAAAAGGGCAATTAGAACAAACTTATAGATAATTAAGAAGAAAACACTTAAGTCTTTTTTTTAATACTGTAGCAGTTGAAGAAACATCTATCCCCATATTTTTCCTCTGATAATCTAAATGCATTGGAGTCGTACATTTACTCATAGTACAACTCCAACGTCTTCCTCTGGGGCCACACCCGCTGATGTGGGGTAGGTGAAGGAAGGAGGAAAATAAGCCCAAAAAAAAATAAAAAGTGCTCATCAGTTTAAAGCTTTTTCCACTTAAAGAATTCATATATAATTTATATATTATAAGTTACATAACCTAGTATACTATAATGTTTAGGTAGGGTCCAGCTTCTCTTGGATAAAAATACTCAGTGATTCAGAACCCTGCCCTTAAATATTGTCCAGGTATGTGGTTGGAGTTGGAAGAGGGAGAAGGGTTTCATGGCCTTTATGTCCTTGTGGACTTGGCAGAGGAGATGAGGCTTAGTGCCTGCGTGCAGGTCTAGCTTCGGATCTGCCAGCAAGAGATATACTGGCACTGCTGAGATGTTTGTGATTCAGTTTCTGACTAGAGTGCCCATGATTTAGTCTGGTTTGGCCATAGCCTGGTAGCCCTGCCTGATTTCTCAACGTCAGTGTGGTTTCCACTAACTGAAGACATCTTGGGTGTCATCAGACCTTTCGTCTAGCCTAGACTGCTGGTTGTCCTGCAGCCCCTGACACAGTGGGTTTCATAGCAAGCCAGCAGGCTCTCAAACCAGCATTCACATCCCTCAGGAATGCTGCCTTTCAGATATTCACCTGGTGTGCTCCCTCATCTCTTGCCAGTTGCTACTCAAGGGTCACTTTTCAGCAAGGCCTATATAAAATCGCATCCCCCACAGCACTTCTTATTTCCCTTCCTGCCTAGCACTCACTGTCATCTCACATGTAATATATTTTACTTTTTGTTAAACGTCTGTCTTTCTCTTACTAGAGTATAATTTTGTCTTTGTTTAATACTGCATGGTCAGTGACTAGAACATAGCCTAGCACAAAATAAGTGGTCAGTAAACTATTTGAGAAATGCTTTAGAGTTCCAACACTCTCTCTGAATATACTGTTTTATTCTCCTAACTCGTTTTGTTTGGCACATAGTAGGTGAGTGAATAGACGGGCTTACCATCAGTGTGTCCCTTACTCCTTGCTGTGGCTCAGCCGATGTGGTTGTCAGCTAGCCCTTTGGTCCATTTCCAGGGTTTGCTTTCATTTCTCAACTATTGCTTGATGATTGATTCTTCTTCCAGGCTTTGACTCCAATATAATTGTCTTGTGATCTGATGTAGCAATCCCTCCTTGTAACGTGTCCTTGAAGATTTTGTATATTTTACCAGTGCTCTATCCCTATCTGTCTAACCCTGTGCCTGTTCCTAAGAGGAATTCCTGCCTCAACAGCTCTTCTCTGCTGTTACCTACCTTCAGGCTTAGATTTCAGCTGATTAGCCTCACGCATAATTCTGGATGTCCCTATTCATCTCATTGGGACCTTCAGGGAACAACGAACTCACTTGACCCAATCTAAAGTTTCGTTACGTCATCATACTATATCTAAAATTGTGGGTCCTTGCTCCATTAAAAGACCAACCTAGGGGCGCCTGGGTGGCGTAGTCGGTTTGAAAAGAACAATCCAAATGACAGCCTTGCCTTAGTTTAAAGCTAAGTTCTCTCTTCCGCGTATTATGGATCTTTGATAAGAAATACAATTGCTGAGAAGTCTGTTTTGCTTGCTGTCTGCTATGAGCATTGTGAGACCTTTCCTGGATGTAACCCGCTGTGTAGTAGAATGGGTTGTAAACCTTCCTAAAGAATGTAGTCTGATATGTAATGAAATGAGTAATTGTAGTAATTGTACATAAACTAACTGGCGTCCTTCGCTTCTGTAATCTTGCTTGCTTAACACATTCCTCCCCTTCCCCCTTTTTTTCCTCCCACCACAAGTAACGGACAAAGCCTTCTCGCCGAAGGACAGACAAAGGACGCCCAATCAGAAAACAACAAATGTCCTTACTTTAAAATTTACCAATCAGGACCCTCACTCACCTATGCTGTTTGTCCCTGTCTATAAAAACCCTATACCAACCCTGATCGAGGCCTCTTAGCGTCACCGGCAACGAGTGCGCAGAGGTCCAGGTTCGAACCTGCAATAAACGCCCCTTGCCGCTTGGCTTTGACCCACGACTCTGGTGGTCTTTTGTGGGAGGTTTTGGAACTTCGGGCATTACAGGTTAAGCGTCCGACTTCAGCCAGGTCACGATCTCACGGTCTTGAACGGTGAGTTCAAGCCCCACGTCGGGCTCTGGGCTGATGGCTCAGAGCCTGGAGCCTGTTTCCGATTCTGTGTCTCCCTCTCTCTCTGCCCCTCCCCCGTTCATGCTCTGTCTCTCTCTGTCCCAAAAATAAATAAACGTTGAAAAAAAAAAAAATTAAAAAAAAAAAAAGACCAACCTATTATGGATCTACATTTTATAAGCATATTCTGAATATTGCAAGGTTATATAAGCTTGCAACTTTAAAAATAGCAAACATTTATTGAGCTTTTATTATGTGCCAGACACTCGTGCTAAGCATTTTCTCTATATTACTGCTTCTCATTTTCACATAACTTTATGAATAGAGACTATCATTTTAGCCCCATTTTACAGATAAAGAAACTAAGATTCAGACAGCCCAAGAAATTTGCCCAAGGTCACACATTTAGTAAGTAGCAGAGTTGAAGTTCATAGCCAGTTGTGTTTGTCATCACGGCTTATGTTCTGAAGGACCACACCAAATAGTCTTTATTATTTGTGGCCACTAAAGAGGAATTTTACCACAATTCATTTATCAAATAAGTGAACTGTGTACATTCAGAACCAAGCATTCTTTTAATTTACAACATAGAACAGAAGAGAGCATTTTTTGTCACTCAGAAATATCTTATGATTTGGTAAATTCCCAAATGAATACAGAGATCATAAACAAACAAATGGATTCCAATGAGGCAGAAATATCTTTTTTTCTCTTCTATATCAATATCATATTTCCTTTACTCATTTTTCATGCTGTATTGCATTCATATTCCACTGATTAGAAAAGACAACACAAAATGACTTCTCTAACACTCCTTCTCATAGCCCTTTACATAATGACTTTGGCTTGTAAGCCACCAGGCTATATGTGTTTTATTCGGCAATGGTTACAGTTCTAATTAGTAGCTTAAATAAATGCAATGGCAACTGATAATAATGTGCTAGAGCACATTAACATTTGCAACTCACAAGTTGTTTACTAGTCTTATCATGTTCTAATTATCAGTATGGTCAGGGGCAAAACGCCATTTAGTTGTATTTTCTCCCCCTTTTTACATGGCTCAGCATGGATAAGCTGAGAAATGTATTAGAAAACAGTATTTCTAATGATTTTATTTCAAAATATATTTTATATTTTTCATCCTGATAAAGTTACCTTCTGAATTCTTAAATTGCTGAGATGAACTGAATGCTTGGAACTCTGTAATCATTTCTGAAATCTCTGAACTGAGGGAAGTCTTCCAAACAAGAATTGCTTTATGACCCTAGTCCCTCCCACACTTTGTGTGTACACGGGGCTTAATTTCTGTGGCCTCATAAATGAATGTTTTACTTCTTTTTTTTTTTTTAAGTTTATTTTTGAGAGAGACAGTGTATGAGCAGGGGAGGGGCAGAGAAAGAGGGAGACACAGAATCGGAAGCAGACTCCAGGCTCTGAGCTGTCAGCACAGAGCCCGACATGGGGCTCAGGCTCATGAACCGTGAAATCATGACGCTTAACCGACTGAGCCACCCAGGCGCCCCTGAATGTTTCATTTTTAAAATAGGAATAGGCAGAGAAGATGGTCAGTAGAAGATACAAGTTAGGGGAATAGATTATGGTTGCCCCAGGGACTACAGCCACGGCAGTTTACAGCTAAATTTCCTGCGTCTCAAATCACTCAAGCATTGTTACAAAGTCTGTTACACACTCTTGCTTTCTCTTTCCGCAAATAGGGTCTTTCTTTCCTCTTTCAGAGCAGCGACTACTTTTGTCAACAACCAAAGCAGCTCACCGCTGTGAAAATAACTTGGAGTAAAAACCAACCAACCAAATAAAAAAATATATTTGTTCCTTAAAACTGAAGTGGGATGGAAAATACCAGGGGATATTATACTCAAAGAAATATGGTAAGGAGGCTTGTAAGCCTTTTGGAAATATAGTTCTGGAGTTAGAAATTCCTACAGGATGGAGGCCATTCTGGCATCCTCTGAAAATGAATCCTTGGATGAATCTTCCAGATGCTATTGTGCTTTGACAGTTTCGTTGACTCAAGAAGAGAGTGAGGACAAGGGGGCTGAATATTTTATTTTGCGCTCCTCAGTATAAATGTTTCTCAAGCTACTTGTTTCCTGGAGTCCAGCATACAACTGGTAATTCATGACACGATTTTAATCATAGTTAGACTGTGATGGATTGAAGCGATTAAAAGAGGCTGTTACTGAAAGGGGAGGTGAAACATGGAACACACACACCTGCTTCTAGTTTGAGGACAGAAAGCCCTAGAAACCGATAAAAGCAGATGGCTGAAGTTTGAATATGAAAGTGTTAAATGACAAAAATAAATTGTTTACATAAATTCTGAGATACAATAGGTTATTTGTGAAGTGACTGTGAAGCTAACGTTAGGCAGCCTCATTTATTTTCCATAATCACAGATTAAGTCTTGACACTAGGGCCATGAGCCACATTCAAAGTCTATTTCATCCTGAGTTCGTGATGCAGTCCCATGGCCTTTACTGGACGATCTTTGTATGTTTCAGATTTACTGACACTGAAAAATGTAGCTGAATATTCATTGTATTAGTGAAATTTTGATCCCACTGTCTCATCACAGTAATTGCATGATATCACAGAGTAAGTCGCATCTTCATTATTGTTTACAGATCTGAAAATTTGGTCTTAAACGGGTTTGAAGAAAATTGTCAATTTCTCCCAGGCCAAGGGATAGTACAGAATGTCTTCTTATCAGAAAGAAACATTCTCAAAGAAATTCCATTTTGATTTTCTTCCCTTCTATTGAACGATCACCTTTTCTGGTTCTTTCCATAGAATGCCTCACATAGAGAATCCCCAATATAAAATAGATTGTCCTAGAGGTCATATTGCAGCCATTTGTTTGAAACACAGAAAACGTTTTCCTAAGATTTGGTGCTATTAGACTAATTAGATTCACCCAAGCTACCTGCCAATTTAGCAAATAAAGTAGCAGGTCTATTTAGGTTAACATACATTGTTTCAGTGAAAAACACCTACTAGATCCTACTGGGAAAATATCTTTTCTGACCTTAGTAGTAATCTGACCTTAGTGGCAATTAGTCCAAAAGCCCTTTTCCTAAAGTAGTTCTCATCTTCTCTAATGGCTTAAGGATTTGATTCTTATTAGAAAGTACCACTGTAATTACTTTGTAATTATTTACATTTATACTTTGTATAAGGGTCAAAATAAAAAGCAGAACTATCAGGAAACTATACATGATAAAGATAGATATATGCATAGATAAACAGATAGATACAGAGTTTTGTTCTAAGTATTTGACCTTACATAATATGGAAGCTCAAGTTGTTTAAGTAGTCTCTGGAAGGCTGTTGACTTTGCATCTGATTCTAGAACATCGTATAGTAGTGGTCTATGTCCTCTTAATAGTCAAGGTCAAATACAACAGCCAATGGAATAACCCTCTCCTTTGCCCATTGATTCAGAGGCCTAAAGAAACCAATATCCAGGCAGCAGTTGGAATGGAATCATTTTTGTGTCCCCAACAGAACGTGGACATAGGAAACAAAAAAGTGTTGCTAGGAGATCATTTAGAGTCATACTGAAAGAAATCACTTCTACCTCTGCTGTTGGATTCCTGGATGGATGCATGAATCCTGGTTCTAGGAAAATAATGTCATTGGATGCCGATTTAGGCATATACCAATCCAAGAAGACAATCACACTAGTCCCTCAAGGTTTGCCATCCCCCTAGCACAAGTTTTCAAATTCTTCCCAATTAAGCCAGCTCCTTTGAGATAATGAGAATTCCATGAGCATGAACCCATTGCCACACTTCATTTTCTGCGGAATGATTTCCTTGGTCAGAAGTGATGCTGCGTGGAATACCATGAAGGTGGGTAAGGAATCCTGAAGTCTATGACTGATAGTTTTGGCAGATGCATTAGGGAAGACAAATCTACATCCAGAGTTTAAGTATCTATTTTAGTAAGAAATAAATGCTTTTTTCATAATGCAAGTGTCCTAATGTAAATAACATGCCAAAGCTTGCTGACCCCACAGGGGAATAGTGTCACATCAGGGGCTTATTTTGGTCTCTGTAGCAGTTCTCTGCTAAAACTGGGCACTCATCAGTGGGGATAGCCAGTTCAGCATTGATGAGAGAACGTCCATGATGCTGAGCCTATGCATAACCTCCATTTCTGCTGCCATAGCCATGTATCAATGAGCCCACTAGGCAAGGACAGGAGTGGCTGGAGAAGTAAGCTGACTTTATCCACACACTTAGTCATCCTATCCACCTGATTATAAAAATAATTTTCTTCCACAGTCACTCTTTGATGAGCATTTATAAGGGACACAAATCTTTAACTTTTCTGCATATTTGGAATGGTCCACCACACAGTTCTTTCTTAGAACTCCTACTAATCCATTTTTCAATCAATTCCTTAGAAGTCCCTGACCTTCCAGTCAAACCATTGGCTCTACTTAATAAATCTGTATAGATTTATATGTCATGACATCCCTTATTCCAGGAAAAATGGACATCCAGGGGCACTTCTTGAAGCAGGAGGATTTTCTTCCATTACAACCCTTCAGGGTCATCCCAGGGTGAGGCTATAGTGCTGTAGCTGTCTTCTTTGGGGTCATACCTACATAGAACCATCTATAAAACAAGCCCAAGATTTCTCTTCCTCAATCAACTGGTCTTGTGGACCTCCCTATGAGACCACAGGTACATGTTGAAAAACAGAAGGTAATGTAGCAGGTAGAGGGACAAAGCGCATCTGGGTTTGTGTAACATACTTGTGCCTTCAGGGCCAGCTTGTACGAGACCTTGTATGTACTTTTTCTGTTTGATGACGGAGTGTAGTTGTACACACCCAGCTTTATGGTTTGAACAAGGCACCACATGCAGTTCTTGATGGGCAGTTCAGGTCACAAGTTGATAGTCAATGGTTAAATGATCAGTCTCTACTAAAGACCTATAGTAACATAAAAGCTGTTTCTTAAAAGCGAAGTTATCACCAGAGGACAGCATGGCTTTGTTCCAAAATTCTAAGGGTATTCACTGTGATAAAGTTCGGCCAAAAGATTCACGTAGCATCTCTATTCATCACTGACACTTCAAGTACCGTAGGATCTGCTGGGCCATATGGCCTAAGTGGCAGAGCAGCTACCAAGGGTGTGTAGACTCATTACAGAACCTTCGTTTATTCTGTGCTTCACTCAATACCGGCAGCTTTTTGGATAACTCAGTACGGGGTCAGAGTAGCATGCCCAAATGGGGCTATACGTTGCTCCCAAACCCAAGTGGCTCACTAGGTGATATGCCACTTTCTCAGTGGTCAGTTACAGCAACTTTTCCTTCACCTTGCAAGGGATAACTTAGTAAGTCTCAAGCCATTGCACCTTCAGAAATTCCACCAAGGTGACAGTCTCCTGAATTTTTATAGGTTTTATTCCCCACCCTTTTACATGCAAGTGTTTTACCAGCTTGTCTAGATAGTTGCTACTTTCTGCATACCAGGTCCAACAAACAAAATTTTATCAATGTAATGGACTAGCTCAATGTCCTGTGAAGAGAATGATGATCAGTATTCTGCAGATTAAATTCTGACATAGGGCTGGAGTAATGGCATACCACTCAGATCAGACAGTGAAGGTATATTGCTGGCCTTGTCAGTTGCAAGAAAACTGTTTCTTTACTGGTCTTTCCTGTCAAGTATAGAGAAAAAAGAATATTCACCAGATCAATAGCTATATACCAGGTGCTGGGGATGTGTTGGTTTGGCCCAGATAAAAGAAAAAAAAAAAAACCTGCAGAACAACTGGTGCAATTGGAGTCACCACCTGGTTAAGTTTATAATAATCCACTGTCATTCTCCAAAATTCATCTGTCTTCCACATTGGCCAAACAGGCAAGTTGAATGGGAATAACCATCCCTAAGTCTTTCAAGTCCTTGCTTATGGCACCATATCTCCAGCAATGCAGTATTATTTTTGGTTTTCCATTTTCATAACTAGAGGCAGTTATAATGGCTTCTATTTGAGCTTTCCTATCATAATAGCTTTAATTCCATGGGTCAGGGAACCATCGTGGGGATCCTTCCCATCGCTAAATATGCACATTCCAATTATGCATTCTAGAACAAGGAGAATAATCACAGAGTTGGTTTAGAGACCCCAACTTTCATTGTGAGAGTAACCTGCACCAAAGGGTCCACTTCATTGATTATTTAACTTCCACAAGACCCCACTCTAACTGGTGGACCACAGTAATGTTTTATGTCTACAGGAGTAGGTATTAGGTCTAAGCCAGTTTCCATTAATATTTATAAAGTTTGATTATTTTTCCCTCACAATTTATAGTCATACTGAGAAAATGGCCACAGACCCCTTTGGGGGAATTCTGGGAAAAAGAGTAACAGTATAACTCATTGTCAGTGTAGCAGGGTCTTTTCTCAAAGGATCCTTGTTGTGTGAGCTGGCTCAAGACTGGGAATCAATGGAGGAGTTATGACTCTGTTTTGGAAATTCAATTCAGATTTCTGTTCACTAGGACTTTTCCAGTTATAAAGATTAAGACTCTATTAGGCTACACATCATTTTCAGTTCTGGGACATCATGACAATCTGGCCAAATGGTGAGTTAGTCCATTCTAATGACTGCATTGGCTCCAGTGTCCATTAGAGTAACCATGCCACCAGCTTGCTTTGGGAGATTAAGTATTGCTACTTGGTCCCAGTGATAACATCAACCCCATTGCATGTCAGCATCCCAGTTTTATGGGAGCAGTTCTAACTATAATTTCCGACCTATGAAGAAGAGCTACCACAAAACTTTTCAGGGATCCTAGGGTCTCGTCACAAATTTATTTCTCATAACTTCATGAAAAATACCTCCTCGGAACCCTCTAGAGGTGAGTGAGTAGGTCTTAGATGAGAAAACCACTTTAATATTCTAATCACCCTACACCTTTGGATGCTTTCCTCTACAGTATTCCAAGAAAGTTATGGCATTTTCACTTAGTTGGCATAGGATATTTCAGATCCATATTTCAACCAGCCTACAAAAAAAAGTTAGGGCCATTTCTAGCTTCTCTGCTTAAGACATTAAATCTAGACTCTCTCCTTAGCAGACCTATGGCAATATTTTAGGCCTGATACAACTTTATATTCCTTCTACCTTGATTTCACACCTGTAATATCTATTCTTACACATATCCTTCAGGTCTGTGTCAAAATAAATTAGCAAATTATGCAATTGTCTTGGTGAATATTTTACCTTATCACAGGTAATGATTTGTGCCCTACCCTTTGGGACCTTCTGGAACTTGAGTCTGGCTATATATCTGGAAGGGTGGCAAGGGTAGGTCAAGAGGATGATCAGCAGTGCATTACAAGGCAACTATATCTGGGGAGGCCATGACAGCTTCCTCAGGAAAAGAAAGACTCACCTACTTGGGAAGGGGTGGAAGGGATACTTCCACCCCCATAGAAGACTCAAAAGATTTTAGGAGATTGGGTCATCAGAATCTGCCCATATGCCCCATTCTCATTTTCAGGATCTCCTTCCTGCCAAATCAATGCCATAACTTTCAGAGAAGAGACACTTCAAGATTGAGAATTCAATTTGCATTATAGTTTAGCCACACACAGGGTTGGACTATGGGTCTAGTTTTTAGCAATCTTAGTCCCACTGTTACAGAAAATAGGGGTTTTCCTTGGAGTAGTCATACAAGGTCCTTTATGCAGACCTTGAGATGGGAATGTAAAGCACTATGAGTTCATTATCCTTGTGCTTCAAGTTCTCCAGCAGTTAAAAGCAACCAAGCAATCCCATTATGCTCTGTATTTTTACTATAATATTTTAAGGCTGTAAATATTTGATCACCCAGAGCATAGCCTTCTTTTTTCTTTTTAAATTTTTATTTGAATTTTAGTTAGTTATAATATAGTGTAATATTGGTTTCAGGAGTAGAATTTAGTGATTCATCACTTGCATTTAACACCCAGTGCTGATCATAACATGTGCCCTCCTTAATACCCATCACCCATTTAGCCCATCCCCCACCCACCTCCCTCCATCAGCCCTCAGTTTGTTTTCTATCATAAAGAGTCTCTTACGGTTTGTTTCCCTCCCTCTCTCTTCCCATATGTTCATCTGTTTTGTTTCTTAAATTTCACAAAGTGTATCAGCAGATCTGTCATTGTGTGTGAATTACAAAATGGCTGCCATTTCATTTATGTCTCCAAATCTCTCAAAGGAATATCTGTTGGGTTCATTGTAACTGGAAACAGGTAGGAAAGAGAATCCTGGGAAATGTAGTTCAGTTTAACCAATCTGACACCCATAAGAACTTTATAACTTGATACTTATAAAGTCCCCATACACCCTGGGGAGAAGTGTTCCATCAGAAATTTTCTGAAGAGATTTTTGACAGTTGGATAGGAAGAGAAGGATGTAAAGCAGTGCTGAGTGACTAGGCTGATATAATAGTAAATAGCAAATATCCTTAATGGAGAAAGTAAACAGAGGACTCTCCTATGTACCGTAACGGAAATTTATCCACCTTATTACACTATATGGGCTTCTGATTTCTTCTATTGATGTTTTACCCAAAATGATGCAATTTTTTTATTTCCCATGGATTGTGATAAAGATTTCTCTTTCTCATGGGAAGTAGATGTAGCTGGGATATGTGATTCCTGTGGTTAAAAATTCACACTTTGACTTCTGTTTCTTTCTTGCCTTTGAGCTATTCCTATGTAACTCTTTCTTCATTTGCAAAAACAATAATAGGCATATATATATATATATATATATATATATATATATCATAAAATTGCTGAATTTATGAAGCACATACTGGTCACAAAGTGTTATATCAATACTTAAAAATTGACTTAATCATTAATATAACTAAATAATAATTGAAAAGTAAATTAACAATAATTATGGCCAGATTATTATGTTCCTGCAGTATTATTTATGGATTTCATTTCCATGGTAGATTATAAAATTGCAATATTTTTATGCTACTAATATCTTTACCAGTGACATTAGGATTAAAAACAATTGTTTAAAAGATGAAAATTTCTAAATCATTTGCAGTTTTGGTAGAGAAAATAACTATGATAGGTACTGTCCTAACTATGAACTTCCCACTTAGAAAAATAAGTGATAGAGTTGATAGTATACACTTCATTCCTGAGTCTATGCTGGTAGTAGATGCTGTGATATACTTCCCACATCCCCTCTCAGGATTGTAGGACCTGTTCCCCCAGATGTTTGGAGTGCTGCCAGTTGACAAGCCCTCTCAAGAAATAAATCATATCTGTGATTCTTAAAGTATGATCCCTAGACCAGCAGTATCAGCATCACTTGGATCACTGGCGTCACCTGTCAGAGATGCAAGTTCTCAGGCAACATCCCAGACCTAATCAGAAACTCTAGAAGTAGGACCCAAGTATTGATTTTATTAAGCTCTCCTGGGTTCTGATTCTGATATATGCTAAAGTTTGAGAGCCATGGACCCACTCTAATAAGAATTGCCTTGACCAAAGTCCCACTCCTTTCTACCTCTCTGTCCCAACTCAGAGCAACTCTAAAGGGCTACCCCAGTTTTATCATGCCCCATGTCAGTTGAAACCTTTACTGAGACTGCATTGCCTTGTGGCCCAAATTCCCTCTTTTCCCAGTTATGTTTGCTTTCCTTCTGGCGTGGATGTTTATCCTGCATTGCTAATCATCGTTTCACATTCTGCTTCCTTAGGAAGTCAACTGGTAATAGTTGATACCAGGAGTGGCCAGAAAGTTCAAACACTAAGATGGGATATTGGAGCCTGACCACCTGCCAGTCCCCTGACAATGCGGACCCTGTTACTGATGGCAGATGGTGGTCCTGGCAAAAAGTAGCAGTGAAACTGTTAAATTGCTCCCTGGCGGCGAATAGAGTTGGTATAACAGAAATAAACGCATAAGTGGGTGCAATGTACCAGGTGTTAGAAAAGTATTAATTATTATAATTATAAGGATAATGGTATTATTTGGTTATTGATGGGAATAACTGATGCTCTGAAAAAAAAGTAATAAAATTCTGAGCAATAAAGGGGGAGCTATGCAAGCCTGATGTCCTCTTTGATGGCATATAGAGACTCTCATCTCATAGAGCTGGCTAGAAAAAGAAATGCTGAGAACTAGGCCTCAAATTAATTTAAAAAACAGCAGAACTCCAAAGAAGATTGAGTTCTCAACCTAAGCAAGTCAGCGATGTCAAGGTTAGGACCTTAACTGGGGAAGAATGAGATCATGAGAAATAAGATGCACTTGAAATTCTTAAATCCCTAGTTTCCAGTGAACCATCTAGATCTGCAGAAGTTTCCCACTTTCCCTCTCTGAGGATAGCACATTGCTTGGCGGAGACGCGAAAGCCGGTGCAATATGAGACACCACATTCATACTCCCTCCAGATTTATCCTGGCCTCCAGAACAATAATTAAGGTTGAAACCACATAGAACCAAACATAACTTGGCTAGGAAAGGGCTAGATCTCAGCACTAAGTGAGGAAAAAGACTATCAAAGAAGATGTAGGACTTGGTCAGCATATACCAGAAGGAACTAAAAGAGTATGTCTGGAAACAGATGTTAAGGATGCTGGATCAAGAGAGGCAGGATATAAAGTTAAGTAAGAAAGAATGTGTTGTTGTGAGCTCATTCTCCTAGAATACAGGGTTTAGCATCCTGACATGGACCTTCAGGAAAAATGCTTACATGCTTGGAGGTGCAATGACCCACTTTAAGTAGAAGGGTGCATTGCCATGGCAGTTAGTAAAAGAAGGAAAAAAAGGGCTCAGAGAAGTGAGTGTATAGAAGTGGCTTTGTTATGTGAAGTCTAAAAACCCACCCACCACTTATGTTCTGAGATACTCTTTCACCAACGCAATAAGGAATACGCTGGTCATCGGCAGCATGAGGTGTTCGGTGTGGACTCTCCTTTGTAAGCCAGAGCTGGAGGTATTGCTCTAGAACTAGGCTCTCACATAGTAATGCAAAGACAGGATTGTAAAATGGTAAATGCAAAGTGGTGGGTTTCCTATGCTGTATATCACAAGCTGATCTCACCTTCATAAGCCAGGGCCTTGGTTGGCAACCTCCTCGGGAGCTTCCCAGGTGAAATCTGAAACTGGCCTCCATACACAGAGGGAGGAGAGACTGAAGAAAGACTCAGGCCATGCTAGCTTGGTAGGTGGCAAGTGCAGTAAACAAGGGAACTTACATATGAGGCTTGTCTTTGGTGGCTGCAAGATGAGTGGATCTATGCACCCACTCACCAGATCTTAAAAGTTTCTATAGAGGCCTTAAAAGGGTTCAGGCATGTGTACTGTTGAGTCATGTGTACCATCCAGATGGTCTCAACACCATATCACTATCCCAAGGCTACGTCCCTGGGGCAGCTTCTGTGAGCTGGGAAGGTGAGAAGAGTGCAAATTCGAAGGACAAGGAAGGGGGTGGAAAGCCTCTGATTTCCACAGTCCAGCTCACAGGTTAACTGGAGGTCACATCCTCTTGATGACCCCCTCCCCCCCAGTAAATAATGCGCCACTGTAGACATTCAGTTAGTTAAAATGTTGAAATATTTTTGTACTAGTTGGTAAACAGCCATTACAGTGAGCACTCTGCAATATCCTGTCTTTCCACAACTGAAGTTTTAATTGTTGACACAGCATTAAACAGGAGCCCATGTTGGTTCTATTGGTAAGGACCTGAGCTATACTGGTTGTTTAGCATTTTGATATTTTGAAGGGTCTTAGTCTATTAAGCCCATTATTAAGATTAGAAATCAGCGCTCAAACATTCCTTTTATCATGTATATTATGCATTTATATACATATTTATATCTATATATATGTGTGTGTGTGTGTGTGTGTGTGTAGAGAGAGAGAGAGAGAGACTCTTTTAAATATCACATTACACGTTTTTGTTTGTATTATGGTGTATTTACAATATTTATTGGAAGAAATGTGCACCAGGATGGTATGGGGGCCATGGTGTTGTGGAAATAGTGGGGCAGAGGATGGAATGAAATAATAGATCACGTGTTCCTTGGTTATAGCCTATGTTGAGAATATCAAATACATAAGCACTGCTTAATTACCTACCTTCCTTACATTAATTCACAATTAAGAAACAGTTCTGTTTTTGCAAAACATTACAGTTTTATATTAGAGCATCCCTTTAAATCCAAAATATTTTTCAACTTTCAATAAAACATGTATTTAAATCCCTTCATTTGCTGACCTATTATTGAAAATCATTGTAGGCAATGAAAACACTTTTTAATAATCTCCTCAAATCAAACAGACCCCAGCCAAATATTCCCCAAAGTGTAAAACAACAAAGTCAATAGATAAAAATGAATCAGTGATACTGTCTGGAATTTTAGCTTAATTTTTTGTAGTTGCTCAAATATTAATAACTTGAGATTTGATCTCTTAAACCTGCAGAATCTGCCTAAGCTTTTAAAAAATAAAAAATCTAAACAGAGACTTAGCCCCATGCAGTAGGAAGTCATCCCAATTTGGTAGAAGAAAGAACTAGACAATTGTAAGACACTGAGGATTGTTATATCTGTGCATTCCTAGAGAATATGTCATAAGTGGGGTGGCTGTAAGGAAATTGACTCTGCTATAGATACAGGGCTGTGTGCGTGCCGTCCCACTACCTAGTCAGACACTAACATACATTGTTGAGTGAGTGGATCACAATGGTGGGTATCTTACCACAGGTTTGAATAGACAGAAGCAAAACGTAAATCAACAATAAGCAGAAACTGTTTTATTGTCATAGTTATGGGAGAATTTTCAAAGGCTGAGAAACAAGCACTGAATTCTTAATCAGGAAATGATTGTAATTGTATTTTTTTTTTTCTTTTCAAAGTATGAAATTGGGAGCAAAAAATCTTCAAAACTATGTTCGGTTACCAAAACTTAAACTGCTATCCTACTAATGTTAGAGGTATAAAGAGGAAGAATATGAATATGAATTGTCTTATTGAAACTATGGTGTAGTTTACCATCTCTTACATTTATTTTCCTGGTGGGAATTTGCGAGGTGTCTAATTTTTTAAATCTGTGAATGAGAATTATAATAGTAACTACCACATAAATTTGGGGGGGGGAGTTAATAAATTTTGGGAGTAAATATATACCAAATGTGGAAAATATCACCTGGTAGGTACTAAAGTACTAAATAAGCATTGGCTGTCATTATTTTGTCAAATATTGTAATTTGACAATAGCTTTGCTATCTTATAGGCAAAACAGGAACTTAAACTAATTTTTATAATTCTGACTCTATGGGAACATGCATCCTCCCTCCAAAATTGAGGCATATATGCACATATTAGTTACAGACAGTCTGAATCAAGCAGTTTGTGAAAAATGCCCGAGGAGAGCTGGTCGTGTCTGGTATTTTCTGTACTGGGTCTTGTCCCTGCAAAGCAGTTCAGCTGACAAGATGTCCACTTACTTGTCTTATCTTTCTTAACTCAGTAAGGAGAGCAAGAGGCAAAGTGTCATGAGATCAGTTTGGCTAGGCACCTGTAGGTAAATCTTTCCTTACAGGTCACGCTAAGGGTTTAGTTTTCGTCTCAAGAACAATGGAAAGCCACCAAGGGTGTAAAGCAGCACATGACATGATTAGATAGGTTCATCACAGATTCGATATTGGATGAGATATGTTTATAACATATACAATTAGGTGTGCTTCTAAACATGCTGGCTGCCATGTCAAGAATGAATTGGTGGGAGTTTAGGAATCTGGGCATCTGTGAACGCCAGGAGACTCATAGTTACTGCAGTGGTCTGGTGAAAATAGCTGTTTGAACCAGTTTCTGGTAGTAGAGAGGGAGAGCAGGCAAACATATGTGAGATTTTCTTTCGGGGACTTGAATTCAAATGCAGAGCGTTACACTAGTATTTTTGACTCTATTTCCACATTTGTAAGGCAGGAAAATTGTACTTACGGCACACACAGTAGTCTTGAAGATGAAAGGAAACTTTGACACAGAGAGGCAGCAAGGCCACACAGCGAGGAGCTAAGATTAAACTCAAGCTATGTGACCCTGACAGCTTCTCCCTGCATGGGCTGCCATAAGAATTAAATGAGAAGATGCTCATAAAATGCTGAGAATCACACTTGGCCTGGTGTAAAGTCCCATTAAGTGTTACTTACTGTTATGATTATTAAATAGAAATCCTTTATACATTTTAAAGCACCATGCTGACCAAGTTATAATGTGATCCGTCGAACAAATCATATGCCTGGGTGTCAGTCACACTTATTACAGGGTAGTTTTGAAGTTCGGTTGCAATTATTCGACCATGGTTTTAAAGAGAAAGGGCACAGAGGCAGCAACCTATATGGTAGGGCTTTTCTGCTGGGATTTTCCTGAACTTTGTGCGTGTTCCCCCTTGTAGGTTGCTATGGTGGTTTTGACAGGGTATGTCAAGAAGGATGAAATTGGGTCTCAAAGCCCTTCTCTGAATAAACAAGATGTGGATGGCAGCGGTTCCCTTCCTGTCTGGGATCCACCCCTTTATGAGTCCTCCAACCTCCTTCATTCACTGAGAAGGAAACAGTCCCCAAAATGTTAACCCGCTACTTTGCAATATTCTTGTTAAGGTGTTAGCCTAAATAAAATGGCTCCTATGCAGCTGAGGACTGAGCTCTAGTTAAGACTGGGGCTGCTGGGGCGCCTGGGTGGCGCAGTCGGTTAAGCGTCCGACTTCAGCCAGGTCACGATCTCGCGGTCCGTGAGTTCGAGCCCCGCGTCGGGCTCTGGGCTGATGGCTCGGAGCCTGGAGCCTGTTTCCGATTCTGTGTCTCCCTCTCTCTCTGCCCCTCCCCCGTTCATGCTCTGTCTCTCTCTCTGTCCCCCCCCCCCCAAAAAAAAACAAAAAAACAAAAAAGAGAAAAAAAAAAGACTGGGGCTGCTGGAGCGCCACATTTATCTGGTTCAGACCATGCTTGGAGACCCAAGTGCACCACTCTTGACTTTATCAGAGAAAAATAAACAAAGCAAATGAATTTGGGAGCCCAGCACCAGTGTTAAATCCCAGGGAGATCACTGACATCACAGGCTGTGGTCTCCACATCCCTCATCCCTCTGGAGACATCCAACTGCCTGGATTCTGAGAGCCTTCCATATTGGAAGCAGGGATGGCATGTTAGGGGAAGAGAAGTGGTGTCTTTTCTATCCTTTCCTTTTTGTTCGCACACTTTTTAAGTGAGCCTTCCTTTTTAAGCACCAGGTGTTAAAGAGTGTTTAATTAGGTCAAAACTTGGGGGTAGGCTAGGGAGAATTGAAGCAGGCTGCTGGTACATCAAATAACCCCAGAAGCCATTCCACGGTATTTATACCCTTGCACATAGTCCACACCCAAAACATATTTGTGGGGCTGATTAATTGCAACATTTGGAAGGGGTGTAAGGGGCTCCGCAATTCCATTTCCAGGGGAGAGCTGAGTCATTTGTCCTTGCCCGAAGTTCACATTGCACATGACACCAGTGGAAACCTCATGTGCATGAAAATCGTGCATCGTGCCACGGAGGTTCAGGCAGCAATAAAACCTGGAATGCGGAATCAAAATGCTGAGTTTTACATCCGCAAAAAAAAAAAAAACAAAAAAAAACAAAAAAACAAAAAAAAAACGGTCCATAAAGTGAGTCAGCTAGAGTATATCGTAAATAGTACAGTTAAAGAAACTGCAGTTAAATGGGCCAGGTTACATTTTCACAGAGCATCTGCCTCAGAAGCTGTAGCCTCTGCACCTCTGTCACTTTACCTAAATGCCCATTCCATCATGACTCTGCCTCTCCAGCTTATGGAATAATTGAGAAAATGTACTCTGTCGCTTTCTTAAATACCTTTAATTCCTAGCAGCTTGCAATATTACTATATTATGAACTAGAGCAAAAATGCAAATTCAAATGTGTGTTTCACAAAAGCACAGACTTGATGATAATAAAAGGAAAGAAAAGAGTATCCTCCCCCTATTGTTCAAAGAGGTACACAAAGAGCAATGAATAGGAATAATAAATCCCAACCAAATGCAACATTTCTTGGTGACCCAGAAGGAGGCTTACCGATTATGACTAAGGCAGATCTATCCATTAAATATAAAACTGAATTTGCCACTCGAAGGGTATTATAGTCGAGCTTCAGCACAGCCCTGCAAAATCTCCCTAGAACTGGTCTTGCTATTTGAGAGAAAAGAAATAAAGCATTATGATACCAAAGAAGGTAAGATTTTTTTTTTTAATAAATCAGTGTGAGACTGACATCTTCAAATTTAAAATGTATGTGACAAATGAAGGAAGTTAAGTGTTGGATTTGGCTGTGTTAACTGCCCAGCCAACCCAGGAAGACTAAAGTGGAGTTAAGCTAATAATGAAGGGGCTTTTCAACACAATCTTTTGTATCCTGGCTCCTTCAGCTGTAACATGTCTATAACTGCATCTCCTGTTGGGCTCAATTGTACCTGTGGAAACCCCTTCTTCTTTGAACACAGCATGGATTCTGAATTGTTTCATTTGTGGTCTGTTGTATAATCAGAATTATAAAAAAAAAAAAAAAAAAAGGATAAGAGTATTTAGATTTTAAACAGCAATTTACTGAAAATTTATGTCTACAAAAAGTGATAAGTACCTAATTCCTTACTCTTTACCCCCAATTATATGTATTTACTCTTTCTGTCTTCTGCATTAAAAAGTGACTACTGTACTGAGGCAAGTGTAGTATGAACATTTATCAGAGGAAGACTTAAGTCTTTAGAAAGCTTAGTATGTATTCCTGCATTCAAAGTAAAGAAGATGGAATTATAGGATTTGAGCATATAAGGAACTTTAGAGAGCATCTATCCTACAGCATTTTGCAGAGGAAAAAAGGAGACTCAGGTCGAAGAGGCAGCATTCTATAGCAAAAGAGGCAGGACTTCGAGGCCAGACAGTGCTGGGTTCAGTTCATGGCTTCATAATTACGTGCAAGTACTCAGGGCAGGGAAGCCTTGGTTTCTTCACCTGGAATGGATGTAAGAGTGCCTACATCGCAGGCCCCTTTTAAGGATGAAATTAAGACACCAATGCCTAGCACATGACAAGGTGCATGATAAGCACTCAGTGTATATTCTTTGCCTCTCTTCCCTTGGATTGGGACACACCCCTAGCCAGTGAGTGAATGGAAATGGTAGCACGCATCCATGGACTCCCACTTACACAACATCCCATCTTCAGTTAGACGGGCTGAGCTGTAGCTGATTACTTAAACACACCCTTTGTCACAGAAGGTCAAGCACCTGGGGAAATTTGTGTCAAATCCACCAAGAGATAACAAGACAGGGTAGGGGAAGAGGAGAGCAACAGAGCACATCTGTAGGACATCTGAAGATGCAAAGTTGCTCTTTTTCCATTCCCAGTGGATTTCATTCTAATTCAGCTGCAATCAACTTTAAAAGGAAGTGAGTGTTTCAACTACTGAAAAGGCTGCTGAGCAAAGCCAGCAATATCTCTGTGCACCCAGCAATAGGCAAATACAGCAAATCCTAAGAAACAAGGGTCAAAATGCTCATGCTCACGTATGGTCATTCTGTCAGAGCACTCTAGTAGGGGAAAGGGGTTAACATTTGTTGAACACCTACCAGGAATGAAGCACTATTTTCAACTGGACTGTGAAATAGGTGTTATTACCCCCATTTAAAGACATAGGCTCAGAGAAGTCAAAGAAATAACCCAGAGGAAATAGGGTAGTAAGTGTCAATGTAAAGATTTACAGCTAGGCATATCTGACTTCAAAGCTGGACTTGGCTTCACTGCACTCACAGCCTCCCAGAATTACTCACTTCAACACGTCATGGCTAAACCCATTCAAATGAAGCTTTGAGTATGAGTAGTTGGGATTATAATAATCTGATCATAAATCAGTAGACTGACCACGGTCTTTAAAGGTATGCTGTTCAGATTCCATAACTCATGAACTAGGGAAAAACCAAATAGCAAATCAGTGAGTAAGACTATAGTAGGAAGCATTTAGTAATTGATTATGTTTTATAGGAAAACACATTTTAACCAGTTTTTAAAACCCACAGGTCAAAGAGTTTAGAATATGTTCACTAGGAAAATATATAACAGTTTCCTCCTAATTATTTATCATATGAAACTTTAAAAAGTGAGAGTCTCAGGGCAGAAGAAGTTTTTTAAGTGGACAGAAAAAGAACAAATTAAATCACCATGTAGGTTAGAAGATCCAAATAATAGAATAAATATAAAATACTTAAATGACTTGTTACACATTTTAAAAACAAATTTTACTATAATACTTGAATATGATTTGTGGTAATTTCAGTTACATGGTGATTGTTCTGTGAATTATACAGGTGCTTTCCTGATGCAACAGAAGCTCTATTCATTAAGGTACAGTTTAGCCATTGCAAGGAGACCCGAAATAATCTCCTATAATCATCAGAGGATAGCAGTCCAGGGCTCCTGTGCTGGTGTGTTATGTCAGGAAGCCAGGACCATTTATCCTTGGCTCTGTAGCCCTCAACACCTAGCTTCTATGTCATGGTTCAAGACGGTTATTCCAGCTCTGACCTTCACATCTGCATTCAAAAAAGGAAGGAGAAAAGGGGAACATAGGATGACTCATTTCCTGTAAGGGGATTTCTTGGAAGTTCTGCAAACTATTTAAGGAAGGCTAGGAAATGTCCTCAGCTATAGTCATATGACAAGGACAGAAAGAAAAACTAGGTAATGGGAACAATGACTACCGTGGCTCAATCTCTTATCCACAGTGTGGATCTTCATGGGGCAATTTGAAAATGACTCTGTCAGAGACTATTTCAAGTTGTGAAAATTTCACAAATGTTATAGGACATGCTCATTTACTACTGAGCGGACACACTCTAGATGTGCACACTGAGAGAGAAATGTGATAAGGCAGGCAGAGCCACAGCAAATAAATGACCCTGCTGGGCTCTTGCGGGTGAGCAGTACAGTATCCTCGTGCTTTGTTTCTCTGGAACCTGTTACAACCAATGATTTGTAAAGATCAACAAAGTTTTCCCAGTTATTTTTTTTTAACATTATCACATGAAGCTCTCTAATAAGAAAACAAATATGACAAATGACATAAAAATTTATAAGTATGTGCAACAATTATTTTGTAATAGTGAATACAATTTACACAGTGTCTTATTACACTAAATAAAGGTTCTGTTTTAAGTGTAAATATTACATTTACAAATGTTCTGTATCTTTAAACAATCCAAAGTGATGGAAGTCAAATAATAGATTGTCTATTTGATTTACTCGTATATTTATGTTACAAAAAACATTAACAACATTATTACCCGCATAGACCATGTAACTTAACCCTTTTTTTGTAACTGTATGCGTTGTGTGATATCACCTTTTTAATCCATAAAAACCGGTGTTAGAGAGGATGAAGTCACTTCTGAGGATCACACAGGTCTTAAATAGAATAGCTGTAGATCAAAACAAAGTCGTTTGCCTCCAGAGATTATGATGTCCCCTCTAAGAAGGCCCAAACTCTAGAGGCACCTGGGTAGTCCAGTTGATTAAGCACCTAGGTCTTGATCTCACGGATCATGAGTTCAAGTCCTGGTTTGGGCTCCATGCAAAACAAAACAAACCCAAACTCTAGACAAAGTCTTCAATGGCTATCCTGGAATTTTTAAAGCCAGTAGGAATCCTCACATCGTGCTTATAACCAGTGAAAGAAAATTAAAGTGAGACTTGGCTCCAAGTCTCCTTTCCCTTGCTCGATTCATTTTCATCACTTAGGATAAACACCTTCCCTCCCCCCACCTTTTAACATAGTGCATCAACAAATTAATTTAATCAGAAAGCCTTGGCAAAGTGTAAAATTGTGGCAAGATGGTGTTCCCTTTCCTTGCACATTTTATGAATCTATGGCCAAAGTGAGTTCCAGTCATGATCCGAACTGATACCTGAACATGAATTCATTGAATTTAGGACTCTATCAATTGGTATTTCATTGAATGTGATTACTCTTTTATTTTCAATTTCAGATCAATACAGGTTTGGATGCTTCTGCTATTCAGTAATATATTTTTAGATGACAGACTAGAGGGTGAGCAGATATTTTGTTCATTAAATGTACCCAGAATCACTGGAGAAAAATCTTTAATTTCTACCTCTAAGTTCTGTAAGAATGAACTGATTCTGAAATGACAAATTGATTATAAATGCGTTTTGGGTTAAGATGATATTGTTTAAAGCTAGCCTATCAGAACTATTAGCATAATATAATTAATTTTTTAGTAAACACCTTTACATATAACAGTGTCAGTCTTTTATCTACAACTTGAAATAACAATTAACCTTTATTGTTTCATGTTACAAAGCTGTTGGCTGTTGCTGCCCTTTACTGGTTTGTAGTGGAACCACAAACCACGACTCATGGTTAGTTGTCAAAGGTGTGAAGATCTCCATATGCTATGCATTATTTCAGATAACTTGTATTTGTGAAGATCAGACAGGGAGCCATCTGAGATAACTTTTCTTCACCTTTGGGCTCACAGAAGCTTGGAGTACTTTCTGTGTGTTGTCATTCTCTGACCTAAAACCAGTTTCATCGGAATTTCCTGCTTGTTCATTCAATATTCTCTTACATATCCAAGTGGTCATCTGTGCCCTCATTGTGGTCAGGGAGTAGAGATTCTCACATAAATCTAATCCATGAAATATAATTAAGAGATGATAGGCAAACATTATAAATCATGACAGATATGTAATGGGCACCGTATCAAATGCATGCTCTAATATCACTGAGAAGATTTTCTACAGCCTCAAAACAACTTGTAAGAGTTTATTAGTGGGTAGGGGGTCTTAATTTCTGAAATTTATCTTACTGCTGCTCTGTATCAGCTCTACAGCTACTGATATTATTTTCTGATTATTCTGAAATGTTAATGGGTTGTTCCTTCCTGGCCACATACATGAATGATACTTAATATTTCCCACACCCTAGATTTAACAAATTTGGGAAATGGGATTGTGAGACAAGGAAGCACTCCAGTGGTTGAGACGTTATGGTTTCTAGGTTCTGTGGTTTTCTGGTTCAGAGGATTACCAGCATCCCAGACAAAATGTTCCAGTCTCTTATTCTTTAGCATTCCTATAAAGGTGTGCAACAAAACAAGAAATCCCATCCCAGGTTCCCTGGTTTGATTTCAGGATCTTAATATGGAACAAGGGACAGAGATGTAATTTGTAGAGTTTGTAAACACATAGTTATGTGACATCCTAAGTGAGAAAATGAGATTCTTTTTTGCTAAAACAAATATTATTTCGTGTGTATGCCTTACCTTTCCCAGAGGTGTTCAGGATAATCAATTGAAGTCTTGAATTAAACTGCCTTTCCTATGAACATTCTTTCCTCTCTATTCATATCATTGGCAAGGATGTTGTAAAAAATGTTATTTCATCACATATCCTCTTTTTTCAGGACCCCTAGGAAAAAATGCATGCCCGGTCTTATTAAAAAGAACAGTTATATTTTTCTATGGTATATCTAGTTGTGTTTTTTTAAATCTCATAGGTATGGTCAATTAGGTTATGAGATTTTTTTCCGTCTTTATTGTCCAAGAGTCAGCTTAGGGAAAACCTTATATTACATGGACACTGTGTCATCCATTTTAAGCCCTATTCCCCATTCCTTTGTTTCTGCTCTTTTTTGGGGGTCATATTTTATGTATTCTTGTGAGTAGCCTTAAATCTTCTCTGAAATATGGTGGTAGCACAAATTTAAAAATGGGAAGGGAGTTTAAAAACCACTTTCCAGAAAACTACAGAAATGAAATCACCATACAGAAATCATGTAAGATTTAATAAAAAATAATAATGGTAACTGACATCAAGTGTGAAAAGGACTGTTCTCCATGATTTATATACATATATATAATATATAAATAATAATTTTATTATTTATACATATTTTATATATAAATAAAATAATTTTCCCTAAAGGCTCAAAATTGCTGTATAGAGGGCTGTGTTACACAGTCAAAACAGTACAAGTATGGCTAAGTCTCAAAGAACTGCAAAAATATGAATTAATGTGATTTGCTGTAAATTGTCAGACTTTAAAAGCAATCATGCTGGCCTCTTCCAACATGCCAGGGAGGTGAAGGGCTTTTTCACTGGTTGCTTCCTCTTCCTGAAACAGTCTTCCTCCAACTCTCTGTAAGACTCATTCTCTTTCCTCCCTAATGCTGTGCTCAACATCACCTTTGCAGGTCTGTGATGACCACTCTATTTCACTGTACAACTCACCCTCAACATATCACTCTCATGTCCTAATCTACTTTCCTTGTTTCCATATATTTTTCTCTTTCAAAGATAGTAGATAACTTATTATATTTGTTGTTTATATCACTGGGATCCCCAAACTAGAATATAAGGCTTATGAGTCTTATCTTTATTTGGTTCACCACTGAATCCCAAACTTCTAGAACAATGCCTGTCTTATGCATTCAACACATATTTGGTTGAATGAAGGAAAGGTGTGTGCATTTTGAACATTTGAAGAGAAATGAAAATATAAGAGTTCTATTGAATTATTTTCATTTTCTGATGCAAAATAATCAGTTAGCTTACAATTATTTTTTAATAAGTAATTTGTGTCAATAATCTCACCATTGCCTCACATACCCACTTTTTGCTTTTCTATTTTACAGCTACCAAATCATTGTCTGCCTCTTATTTAATCTCCCTGTTTTTAGTATCTCCCTGCTCTGATTCATATCTAGATAAATTCATACATATAGAAAGAATCCTGCCATATTATTCATGGGTCTACCCTGCTCAGAACTCTCAATTTTTTTTTTTGTTGTTTATTTATTTTTGATAGAGAGAGAGAGAGACAAAGTACAAGTGGGGGAGGAGCAGAGAGAGAGGGAGACACAGAATCGGAAGCAGGCTCCAGACTCTGAGTTATCAGCACAGACCCCCACGCGGGTCTTGAACTCACAGACCCTGAGATCATGACCTGAGCCGAAGTTGGACGCTTAACCAACTGACCCACCCGGGGGGTCACCCCCCCCCCCACCCCCACAACCGCCCGCTCAGAAGTCTTAACTGCTGTATAACATCTTCTGGATAAGTTTTAAAACTCTTCACTGGGGATTCAAGGAACATTGACCCATGGTCCTCCCACCTAAATTCTAAGCAGATACCCACAATTCCCTCAAATAGTACCTTACTTCCAAGTAATTTCCTTCTCTACCATTTCCTGGAAATGACTTGACTTTCCTGGTTCAGCTGCCTTTGCTCTTGTTCAGTCCCCTGATGAAATTCCTTCTATCATTTACCCATCCAAACCCTAAAAGGTCTTCTTACCTTTCTACCTCCCTTCCATAAAACATTCTTTGATCTTTGAAGACCAATTTTATTCATTTTTAGTCAGTTTTTAAAATATGTACCTCAGTTTTTATCCTTCACTCAGTGATATTGCTCTGTGAAATCCTCAAGTAAAATTTCAGTGCCTTAGGCACAAAAATTACAGCATGTGTTTCTTCTATATTTACTTTCCAGGGTATTTGGTACAGTGTTAGACTCAGATGGCCCCCCAAAAATCTTGTCTAATAAATAAATTAATCTTGACATTAATAATGGAAGGTTCAGTCCTATAATATGAGAAGTAAATAATAGTTAACATTTACAAAGTGTTTTTTTTTTTTAATTTTTTTTTCAACGTTTTATTTATTTTTGGGACAGAGAGAGACAGAGCATGAACGGGGGAGGGGCAGAGAGAGAGGGAGACACAGAATCGGAAACAGGCTCCAGGCTCTGAGCCATCAGCCCAGAGCCCGACGCGGGGCTCGAACTCACGGACCGCGAGATCGTGACCTGGCTGAAGTCGGACGCTTAACCGACTGCGCCACCCAGGCGCCCCAAGTTTTTAATTAAACTGTTTTGGAAGTGCTGACTTTTATGGAAGCTGATGGTAATAATTCATTAGGACATTTTGTATACATGTATTAGTTACTGCTGGTAAAGAAAGTCCAATAATCACTGACTGATTTTGAAGAAACTCAGCCTTAATAAAATGTTTAAAAAAGCTTTTAACACCTCATGACTAGATCTCATGGTAGGTTTCAAAGAACTGATGTTTACAAGTTGAGGAATATACTTCTAGGAGAGATTTATGGCAGCTTATAGCTAATACATATGTTCCAGAAATTGGGCCTCAGTTAGCATGGTTACAAATGAACTGTATTATGTAGCAAATGCTTGATTTCTTCCTTTCCTAACAATATGGTTTCAAAGTCTTTGGCCTTCATTCCATCTAATCTTGCAGGGAATCAAACATATACTCCACTTAATTCTAATACATAGACGTTTGTATAGAAGTGTAAAAAAATATTTTAGAAATCAAGATTCCTATTCTATTATCCAAGAATCTGAAGGATACATTTATTTTTGTCTCAGCTTTCATTTAAATTAAGCCCAACCTCAAAGGAAGACTCAAAATGCAAATGCTAGAAGAAACCTTAGGCTAGTAGTGATCCTTGAAACTTAATATGCTTAAATAAAAATCACCTATCGAGGTGCTGATTCAGGACCTGCTTTATAGAAAGCCCCAAAGTTATGTTAAGGCACAAAGTCCACGAAGCCCATTTTAGCAACTACTCCCTTAGATTCATCTAAATCAGCTTCCTCATTTTACAGATTACGTAGTTAAGGTGTAGAGAAGTAAAGTGACTTATGCAAATTCTCACAGCAAAAAGTGTCTTAGCAAGGTTTTGGTCTCCTCCTGGTCCAATGCTACTTAGCATTACATCTTTTTCTTCTTTCTTTTTCTTTCTTTCTTTCCTTTTTTTTTTTTTTTTTTTTTTTCTTTTCTGAGAGAGATAGCATGCATGAGTGGGGAAGAGGGACAGAGGAAGAAGGAGAGAGAGAATCTTAAGCAGGCTCCATGCCCAGTTAAGAGCCCACACAGGGCTTGATCTCACAACTATGAGATCATGACCTGAGCCAAAATCAAAAGTTGGATACTGAGTCAACTGAGCCACCCAGGCACCTAGACTGACACTATATCTTAGTGGACTTTCTGAAAAAAATTATTTGAAGGATCCAAACATATAATAGTTTTAAGCTAAACTCACATATATATATATCAGTCTCAGATTTTCTGTTGCCGAAGTTTGGGCTTCTGTTTCTCAATGCTTAAATGAACTATGAACATTCAGCAATCTTTGTCTATTAATCAAAAATTTTTTTAAATTTTAAATAGATTCCACGCCCAATGTTCGGCTTGAACTCACAACCCTGACATTAAGAGTAGTATGCTCTGGCGCACCTGGGTGGCTCAGTCGGTTAAACGTCCGACTTCGGCTCAGGTCATGATCTCATGGTTTGTGAGTTTGAGCCCCACATTGGGCTCTGTGCTGACAGCTTGGAGCCTGGAGCCTGCTTTGGATTCTGTGTCTCCCTCTCTCTCTGGCCCTTCCCCTCTTGAACTCTGTCTCTCTCTTTCAAAAATAAATAAACATTAAAAAAAAAAAAAGAGTAGTATGCTCTATGGACTAAGCCAGCCAAGCACCCCTCAATCAGTTCTTAATATGAGGATAACTGCAACATTTAACAGTGGTGTGTATACCATGATATACAGTAACTAACAGTCTAGCTCTCTTTCTTCATTGCAAACTCAGCCTTCAGATTACTAGTTGGGGAAAATATAGTTTCAGGGAAGTGGCTGAGGAGAGGGGTAATTTTTTTAAGTCTCATTTTACATAGATATCAAGAAAACTAAGATTTATAGATGCAGAAGGTAATTGGGAATATGGCAGGTAAAAAAACAAAAATAGATTATTCATTTTTTCCTCATCAATACACTTCCTGACTTTCTAATCATAAATAGTAAAAAGCTTGATTAACGGTCCCATCTTCACCAAAAAAGAAAAAAAACCTGAATTCTACTTTGATTTAGACAAGAACTGGTTCACGTAAATAGCAATTTGTTGCTCTTTTTTTCCATTATGCATAACGATGTCTAAATTTCTTGAATGTTAGCGTCTTTTTCTAGCTTGTTTTATTTTCTTCCCCTTTCTTTTTGAAAAAATAGTTATTCCCCAACAGGAATTTGAAATACACTTATTTAGGGTTGCAAAAATGTAAACCATGGTGGAATGATTGGGGGTTGGTTCTTTCATCTAAGGCTCAATTGGTATCTATAATTACTAATTAGTCAACTTCCATTACTCATGTGTAGCTTATCCCTGGTTACATCGTTGAACCTTGGGTTTCCTGGTCACCAGTCTGCTCTGCAGCCCTGTTCTCCCGCTCTCAGTGCTTACTCAGGGAAATGTGACTAATTTTAATACCAATCTGAGCACAAAACCTCATTAGGAAAGTAGATCTCCTGCCAAAAAGAGGCATATAGTGTACTCCAAAAGCAAATACAGAAGCTTTAAAAATTATTTTTTGTTTTAGATTATGCTCTTGCCTTCACAGAGGTTACAGAAAAATGAATGGGAAGTTCTTGGTCCCGCAAGATTGACACGTAAAGTTGTCATTTCTGTGGTTGGTAATGGTAAATTATCAGCGTGTTCATAGTCTCAGCCTAAATAATATAAGATACTTCCTCTCATTTGATTTTCTCTCCTATTGTTCTCAAGTCTTGTTACGGATTTTCAGGGTCGAAAGCTTGTAAGCATTCACCTCAAAGGCTATCTGTGTGGGGCAGTGAGCTTCAATCATACCCAACTACTGACAAAAAAAAAAAAAATGCCCTATTGGGTTAGGACTCCTGACTTTGCACCCCACCCCCTGCTTCCTGGTCAGAAGCATTTTTTGCTCCCTTGTCTGCTGGGTGAACACTACACATCTCTTGAGGCTCTTTGTAGTTCATACACCACTTAACCTACCTAGCTTTTCCCTGGATTCTCCAAGAAGAATCATATGGTATTTTCCTTTGGGGTTCACCTGCTCCCTGTGGATTCAATTTCAGCTCCTGTAGTAGTATTACATTGGTAGTTTCCAAATTTGTTTTCTCTCATTGATTGTAAACTATGACAGAGACTGCCTTATTCATCTTATCATTTCTAATGTAGTCCCTAGCACATGGTAGGTGTTAAATTCATGTTTGAGAATAAGGAAAAAGGAAGAAAGAGGGGGACAAGAAAGAATTCTTATGATATCATAGCTATCTTACAGTTGTGTTATTTTCTATGGAATTTCACAGTTTGGAGAACTGATAATTGAGTTTTCTTCCTGGTTTATGGGAGAAAGAAGAGAATTCACAATGCCTCTGATTTCATTCTTCTCCATTACAAATAGAGGCAGAATTTAAGAGAATTAGTCATCTTCTGTAGGAGAGGGAGCCTTCTTGCCAAAGTAAAGGCCGCTTGGCACAAATCCATCTTACCAGAAGCCAACACCAGCTTATGTCCACTGCCTCCATTCAGCATAGAAGCTAAAGGATGGGAGCCATAAAGCTGATAAAAACAGCAACCAAGGTAATCATTTCAGAACAGTAAACCTGAAACTAAACCCAGAAGCAGGGAGTCAAGAAAAGTGGGGAGAAACATCTGGATAGAGTATAACTCAAACCAATGGCACTCTGTGATCTTAGATTTCTCTTCCTTGTCTACTGTTTTTCTATTATTGGAATTTCTTTCATTATGGATATTTTGACTGCAGTGGGTCAATGAATTTTGGCTCAGCCATTATTGCATTTGTATGATAGTCCAGGAACCTCTTACAGAGGTTGCTAAACCAGTCTACACTCTAATGTAGTTTGGGCCAGTGGCCTCTTAGAGATTGCTGACGCCATCATCTGAGTTGTGTGCATGTTTGTCCCATTTTGGGTACAAAAAGAGTCTCCAGACTTGACCATTACAACTACATTTCCTTTTAGCAATCTGTAGTATAACATTAAAAATGCATGTTACAATTAATCCAACTCTGTTTTCCCAACATGATAGTCTACACTTTGTCTTGAGAGCTTTGCATTGCCTCCAGCACCTAATACAGTTCCTCGAAGGTGGTGTGGGTTCCATCAATATGTATTGAATTGGAGAGAAGAACCATTGAGATGGAGTTGATGGAAAGATCTCTAAATTAGGCAAAGGGTGTTAGTCTTCCTTCATATATTTTCTTTCTCAATTTGAAAAGGATCCTGATTTTGTTGTTGAAAAATAATCGAAAATATGAAAATTACATTTGAAGAAATCTACACAGCTGTTGATTTTTGAGATGAATTTTCCAGCCAACATACTAGATAAATTGCAAGATCTCCTTTTTTTCAAGAAGTAAATTTATGATCTTAGACAGACAAACTACAACAAAATACAAGCTCACAGACCCTGAGTTTGTTCAGACCATAGCATTATCCAAACTTGCTGGTGGGATGCCCTCTTTTTGTAGCCTCAGAAAAACTGTTTAACAAATATTGACTATGTGTTCTGAGTCTCAAAAACACTGAAATAGGTTAAAAAAATTCAAGTTGTCATGATTTTGACAGATTTTACTGGTTGGATAAAAACATCTAATGTCATAGACTCTGAAAGCATAAAAACTAAGTGGGGCACCTAGAAGTCTCAGTCAGTTGAGCGCCCGACTCCTGATTTCGGCTCAGGTCATGATCCCAGGGTTGTGGGATCGAGTCCTGCCTCAGGCTCCAAGCTAAGCGTGGAGCCTGCTTGCGATTCTCTCTCTCTCTTCCTCTGCCCCTCTTGTACGCAGTCTCTCTCAAATTAAAAAAAAAAAAAAAGAAGAAGAAGAAGAAGAAGTGATTTCTGTTGATTTCTTATGGGTGATATTAGGTAAACAAAAATTAGACAACTATTCTCCCTCAAACACTTCTAGGTCTGGGAAGTCGAAATAGAAAAAAGACATGAAATATTTGACTAAAAACAGTTATCGTTTAGGTTAGAATGCTTTCTCCTAAAAAAAAATATCAGATTCTACATTTTGTTAAATTTTTACATTACCCTAACCAAGCAGTTTATTTTGTTATTTCCAGAGCATTTGATACTGTGCCATATATTAGAAGGCACATGGATACCAAAGGTCACGTTCCCTGCACTAGTCATTAACTATCAATAGCTTATACCATCTGCTATTCTTCATGTTCTAGAATCAGTAGCACAGTAAATATGTGTGTTTTCTTACATTACACAATATGCCCTTTGGCACACTATCAGTCCTCAGAAAACCTAAATGAGATTGCTGATATATCTATGCTGGGCATGCCTGATACTCGGATACGTTGGATTCGTAAATTTAAAGTTTGAAGGTAAGTGTACTTGGAACACCTACAACAGCAGGAAAGTGCCAATATAGTCCAGTGATAGAGCCCAGACCAGATGGTTAGGGCTTGTGAGAGGTTTAAATGTCAAAATATTTAAGCATTAAAAAATCCTGTTAGGTAAGTAACTTCAAAACCTGTCAAAACTACACTGCTAATGGCTTTGTAATAAAACATGTCCCCGAGCACAGAGTGGAGGCAAGAAACAACTAAAGGTTTTACAACTGCTAGGATGTTTCTACTGGGACACAAGCAGCAGTTATAAAAAGCATCTATCACGTAGTACACAATTGGCCAAACAGAACTTGTCCCTGATTTGGGTATTTCGGACATGGAAGTCTTAATTTAACATAGTGGGAGTTAGTTCCTGTTACCAAGGAGGCTATGGCTGAATCCTGGAAATGGGCAAAAATTATTCACACCTGAAACGAATCTTGATCTTATACCTACTTTATGTTAAGTACTTTAGA
Organism: Leopardus geoffroyi; assembly: GCF_018350155.1. Lineage (NCBI taxonomy): Eukaryota > Metazoa > Chordata > Mammalia > Carnivora > Felidae > Leopardus > Leopardus geoffroyi. The sequence continues at coordinate 91,300,574 of NC_059328.1, forward strand.
GTACTTACGAGAAGACACATATCTTTTTGGACTAGATATATTGCAAATATGTCACTACTACCAGTTTGGCATGTTGACGTTACAAGTAATTGAACAGCCTTGCCAAATCTCTAAAAAGAAGGTTTTTAAGAAGCTAATAACCTAGCAAGATGAACAATAGTTAGAGACCTAATGGGATTACAAATAAATGAAAATCTAAGTTGAAGAATGAGGAATGCACGGAAATCTGCCAGAGATCTGAAGCTGGAGAACTGAAAGATCAAACAATTCTTTTCTAAAGGAGAGAGGAAAAAAAAAAAAAAAAAAGTAGAGTCGAAAGGTTAAATAAAAACAGAAAAATCGTTCTTTCCAAAGAAAGTTAAATATATATGTAGGTGGAGAAGGCAAAGGATGGTAGGAAAAGTAACTATGCCCTAACTTATTTTCTCTGATGCCAAGAATATATCTAAAGTAAATTTTTGATTGTATTATATAATACAATTGTAATATATCTAAAGTAAATTTCTGATTGTATTATATAAACAAATGTGCAAACATGCATTCAGGAAAGCTCTTTTGATAAATTCAAGGGTTCTCTGTTTGAGGGAGTATATCAGATCCACCCAAAGTACTTTTTTGGAGATAAGGTCCTTCCCACTCCATCTCCACTAGAGGAGGGATCATGCATGATCTGGAGAGGAAGGGATTTTAATGTTGAAAAGTCTCCTCTGATGATTCTGATTTCCTGGCCAAAGTTTAAATCCACATGTTTAAAACTGGTGATTTACTGAGCCTGTGAAAAGATCAGAGCAGATGTTTGGGGAAAAAAAAAAAAAATTCACCTCTGGAAGACTCTCCCATTCCTGGAGCAGAAGAGGCTACTTAACTGGAAAGGGTCCCCCTACAAATATATTCTTCTGGGACTGGTGTGTGCCTCGTAGTTAAAGGAGCCTTGACGATGAGAGAGGGTCTTAGTAAAGCAAGAGGGGAAGGGGTTTAGTTCTGAGACTTTGACATCTGGAAAGGAACGTTTCTCCAGGTTGGGAGCCAATATCACAAAGATCTTCATATATCTCAGGAGGGAATTTCCTAATATCTACATGGATAAATTTTCTTTACTTTTTCCCAGAAAAGGACCTTAAAATATCAGACAACACTGGGGATGGAAACTCAGAAGGGGTTTTCTTGGCTTGAGTGGAAAGAACAAGAGGGAGAGGTAAGGCTGAGAGCTGTTTGTATTCAGTGTTGAGAAAGGGGGGAGGGGGAGCAGTGAGAAGTGAGAGCACCACTGTGGGTGTTGTTTCTTAACTCCTACTGGCTTCCCTGAAGGTTCTAGTTTCCTGGAGCCTGTCAGGAAGGGTGAAATGGTGAATAGTATCTCCATATAATCAGTATATTTCAATCCTGGAGGAGCATAGACAGGGACTGAATGAAGAGCCAGGAAACGGCCAGTGTCTAAGCATGCCTTTAAAGAGTTTCACCCATTATGGGGCGCCTGGGTGGCGCAGTCGGTTAAGCGTCCGACTTCAGCCAGGTCACGATCTCGCGGTCCGTGAGTTCGAGCCCCGCGTCGGGCTCTGGGCTGATGGCTCAGAGCCTGGAGCCTGTTTCCGATTCTGTGTCTCCCTCTCTCTCTGCCCCTCCCCCGTTCATGTTCTGTCTCTCTCTGTCCCAAAAATAAATAAACGTTGAAAAAAAAAATTTAAAAAAAAAAAAAAAAAGAGTTTCACCCATTAGGTAATCCCTTTTGGCAATGTCAGTGCTTAAGAATAGAGGCGGGGAGAAGGAAAGCAAGGAAAACATAGATTCAGGCACTGGAGAAAGTCAAGGGAAGGAGGATTCACTGTGACCCTTCCGTGTTAGAGGGTCTAGGGGCTGGATGCCTGGGGTTCCCGCCTCCTTTCTGGCTGCTTGGGGGCCAAAGAGGGTCTGGTTACAGGCTCAGTTCAACAAACTTCTCCCTCTAACACTCTTCTGACACACCCACCCCCCAGCCATTGCAGAAAAGTGATCTCTCTGCTCTTAGCTCTGTGCATTCATAGTTGGGTGTGTAGTTAGTGACCCAAGTGCTCACAGATACCCCTTTCTTACCCTCTGCTCTGCTTTGACTGAACTTGAGTCAGGCTTCTCTCCTCCCCACCCAACCCTGAACGTTAGCTTGCCGGCAAATGTGAGCAAGCACTAAAATGCACAACATGTTTCCTTGTTCGCTTACTCCCCAAATCCGTGGACCACAGAGACGCATTCTTGTCAAACCCCGCAGGTCAGTCATGCCTTCGGTCTACTTCCTCTCCTCTGCCCAACTTTCCCTCGCCGCGTATTCCCCTTAACCATATCAAGGCTTTTTTTTTTTGTTTGGCTTTGAGATGCTTACAGATTTCTGAGATCAGAGCTCTCTCTATATTGCAATCGCCTTTCTTTCTAATTAAAGTGTCTCCCTATCTAAGTCTGGATTTTGTATTTATTTTATTTTTTGACGTTAGCTTGTAGCTAAGAGTGATTTCAGGTAAGTCTGAGCCCCCACTGGTGGGGAATGAAGTCTTGGGGTCGGGGTATTTGCGTTTTTCTCGGGAAAGGCAAGGAGATCTGACAAGCTTTCTTTTGAACTTCAACTTTCCAAAGGGGAATGGATTTCTAAATAAGGAGGTTCAAGGCTGGCGCTCTAGGGGCCGCTGGCAGGGCCTGGGAATTGTTGGTTGAAAAGCTCAGTAGGGATCCCTGCTAGGGGCGAGGGGTGCGCTTAAGGAACGGTTTGGGGGAGGAGAAGGAGCAGCGAGGGATGGGACGGGCGGGGGCTCGAGTGGATGGTACGTGAAGAGTTACTGGCAAGGGCGCTTCCGTGGGCGAGCTGGGGGTGGGGAGGTGAAGGGTGGTCTCAGAGCCTCAGCGCTGGGAGGTCGTGGAGCGGCGGCACGGGCGGCGGGAGCAGCCGCAGCAACAGCGAGCGGGACGGAGTTAGGACCGCTCGGAGCGCCCAGGTCTCGAGGTAGCGTAAGGTTTGCAATCCTTCCACTTGCTGGCAGTTGCAGAAGATCTGCTTTTAAGTGAAACGTTCGAGCCACCCCTCTGAGGGCTGCGGCTTCCCGGGGCTCGCTTCTTTCTCTCTCTCTTCACCGGCCCTCACGCTCACTCTTTAATTTGCACGCACCCCTAAGTTTGCTGAGAGCTTGCTGCCCGCTCGGAGCCGCTCCGGCCAGGCGCCGCGGGCGGGGGCGGGGAGCCCGGGAACCGCAATCCAGAAGCGTCGTGGGCCATGTATATTTCATCAAATGGACTTTGGGTGCGTCGCGTCTCACAGCCATCAACGCTATGTGCAGTGACATTTCTGACTTGAGTGGAGGAATGCGCGAAGGAAGCCCGGGCGAAATTGTTACTAGAGGATCTTCTTGGCGCCAATGCTAATTGTCCTGATTTATGTCCCTTCTGACTAAGCTCAACGTCTTCATCTGAAATAAAATGAAAGCTGTGCCAAGCGGGGTAGAACCGCCCGGCCGCTGGTTCTGATCCCCAGGAATCAGGAAATCGTCCTGCAGCTGAAAAAAAAAAAAAAAAAAAAAAAAAAAAAAATTACAAAAAAAAAAAAAAAAGGAGAGAAAAAAATAGAAATAGAAAAAAAAAAAAAATCCCCCAGTAAAAGTTTAAGGCGAGAAGTGGCAGAGGCAGTGGCGCGAGGAGGAGCGGAGGAGAGCCGGCAAGCGGGGGACTGGGCTGGCAAGACCTCCCGAAGGCTGCGATTTCATTATTAATATCACTATATTTTTGGAGGGAGAGGCACCTTTCTCATCCTCTCTTCCTCTCCGCCCACCCCTGCTCCCTCCCCCTCATCTACCTGTCAAAGTCACTGATCTTTTGCATTTCGGAAGAGGACGTCAACGGAAAGGAATTCCCCCTCTCGGCGAGGGCTCCGAGAGGGGGCGACGCGCAGGAGGCTCCCCCTCTGGGGCCCGCGACCAAGGTAATTAAGCGGAGGGGAGTGGCGGGCCGGCGCGGGGCTGGGGGTCCGCAGAGTCCTCTCCCACGGCGGGCCGGGCGCGAGCGGGACCCCGGGGCTGCTGCGGCGGCGGCGGCGGCGGCGGCGGCGGCGGCGGCGGCTCAGGTCCACACCCCACCCCTCTCGCTCCCCACGCGCCCGGGAGGAGGCTCGGCGGGAGCTGCCGCCGCCCGCCCGTGCGCAGCCCGCGGGCTCCGCTGCTGCGGCCGCCGCCCGAGGCGCACCCGGCTGGGCAGGGCCGCCGCCCCGCGCCGTCGGTCGGTTCCCGGCCGGCGCAAGGGCAAGCGGGCCACACGGTAAGTGCAGCCGGCGTCCCCCTCCTCCAGAGACCCGCGCGTCTCGTCTTGGCCCCTCTCCCCCCACCCCCAACCCCGGGCTCCCTCCCTCTCTCCGCCCCCCTCCCCCCCACCCCGCCCCTGCGATCCACAGGCGGGAGGGAGGCTCCGGGTGGGCGAGGAACTTTGCGAAGCGCCTTGAGGAGGCAGCGCGCGGAGCCGCGGCGCGCACACAACCCGCACACTCTCACACCCACACGCGAGTCTTCCTGGGTGTGCGCCCCGAGCGGGTTACGTGTCTGTGAGTGTTGCCTCCGGAGCCCGGGCGCGGGGTCTGTGCCTCGGCGGACGCACGGACGGGCACCCTGCGCGCTCCCCCTCTCACGCGCACACACCTGGCCACACACAACGCGCCAGAGGATTCTTTTTTTCTTTTTGCCAATTGTCTTTGCTTGGGGAGAAAACTTGCCCTCTTGCCGGCCCTGTGGAGCCGGTGGCCACACTGAGAGCTTTTGAAGTCTCTTTCTTTTAATCTCCGTTATTGGTGCGAGATTAAAGCATTACTATTCCGTGGTGTGCAGCTGGGGAAAAGGGAAAATTCAAAGAGGGAAAGACTTGATGTAGGAATGCTGTGTGGAATATTTTGCTCAGATTCTTTGGTGGCATGACATTAACCGGTTGGCGCAATCGTCTAGGGACACTGAATTCCTGTCCTATATGGATCTGTGGATATCTATATATAATACAAATAATCCCGAATATTATTGGGCCCAAAATAACCAATTAAGTGATTCATACACGCGAAAAGTTCGATAAAAAAAGAAACTGCGCCCTCTGCTGTTTATTCTAGTAACCTCACCCGGGGACCTCCACCCTCCACCCCATCCACTTAGGTTGTCATCTTGCAGGGCTTGCAGGAAAAGTCCTAGCGGGGATTTTAAAGGAACTTTATTTGGAGAAGTCGGAGGTTGCGTTCCCATCGTCGCATCAGGTATAGATTTCCAGAGAGTAGAGGCTTTTATTACCCAACTCCCCCTCCATTCTTCTCTGCACTCCGAACGGTAATGGAGCCCCTCGTTATCATAACAGTTTGTCAGTCTTTGGAATGGAAAATTCTGAGTAAGATTCAGAATTCCACCAAGCATATGGCATATCTGGCACTCGTATTGCTCTAGAAATAAGGCCCTATTTTATGACTGAAAACAGTAAAAGTTTTCCTATCTTACAGAAATGGTGGTGGGGGGGGGGGACTACCCAGAAAGATCCTCCAACAAAATGCTTTATTCAAATTTACATAATGGTTAAGCTTGTTAGAAAAAGTTTCCCAGAAATTGTCTTTTCCGGAGACGGGACCAGGTTTTTCTGATTTGCCTAGACCTTGAGAGTATCTCTAACCTGTGGGGAATTAGCAACCTCAGATTTCTTTAAGTATTTTGAACTGTATCACTTTGAATGTCTTATCCTCCCCACCCCCCCCCCCCACCCCCGCCCTTTCTCTTTGGCAAAGGAAAGGCCGTTCAATTACTGTCCAAGATTCTTTTGGAAGATAAGCAACTTTCAGTTTTTCATGAAGATAAAATTTGGGCCTGTGCATGTGGATAAGGATACAAAGGGGAAAAAAAATGCATCAAGTGTTTTACACTTAATGTTGTTACAGTTTATAAACGTAAGGGATGTATTTCGTTTTCTCTTCTGGAAGCCATGAAGTGACATCTGTTTCGCCACTAAAGACCAACATGAGGGCATTCAGAATTCCACATACTGGCTATTAATTTGGTGATACTTCCTACTGTGAAATTTAAGAGATATAATCCTAAAATTTTGTAAGAAAACAATTTATTTGCACACAAAGCGTTTTTTTTTTTTTTCTATTGAAATTTTTGTTTTGTCAGCTTTCACAGGTCATGTGTGTTAAAGTGATTCAGGTTAGCTTTTTTAGGAGGAAGCCAATGTATTTTGCAGTTTCCTTTTGTATATTTGCAGTTGGTGCAACTACTTGTCTGCTTCCATTATTATTCTGAAGAAAAATATGTCAAAGAATTAAACCATTACACATTTAGTTGATATGTTTTCTAAGTGTTGTAAAGATTTGGAGAGTTTTGGAGTTACAAGAGCATCAGGGCGCTTGGAAAGAAAAAATTTCATGCAACTCAGAAAGTCAATTATTATGTTAACAAAAATGTGTGTGTGTGTGTGTGTGTGTGTGTGTGTGTGTGTATCATATTATAGGTCAGTAAGAGATGTAGCATACTTTAAAAAAATAATTTCATCTTCAGAATCCAGAGTTTTGTTTCAGAACTTCAGGTGGGTGTACATTTTCTTAAATGTGTGTTTGAAACCTTGGATGTCTGTACTTCCCTATGTAAGAAGGCAAGATTTGCTGTTGTATGGGAATGAAACCCCAGATTTCTTCTAGGCTTAACTGATTCTGAAATAATTTTATGTATTATCCCATCCCCAAACATCCTGCCAAGTATATCCCGATTTCTCTAATCATTCTTCTGTCTGTGAAAACCGAGATTTTTCAAATACGAAAGTGTGCTATTCGGTTTTATTAAGAATCTCATGATAGGCAGTTGCTCATAATACCCAATCAAGAATGAATAAGATATGCCAATGGCGTTGTAATACATGTTAAATTCCTTACATTTTGAGAGACAGTTAGCAAAAGGATAGAAGCAAATGTTTTCCATTAAGATGACTAGGAAATGCTTTCTTCACAACAAATAAATAAATGCAAAGAGCATTCACTATATCTTAAATGTCTTGTCTAGTCCATCTCATTATGACAGTGTTTGAATCTGCTAATTTTGGTGGGTTATAGAATTTGGGTAATATCTTTATCTCTTTATACTTTTCACTCAATGAAATGTGATGATAGTCCATGTTCTTTTTGTTCCTTCCCATTCAGAAACATGCATATTTATAAAAGTCTTAATGTCTATGAGGAATGAGTCAATAGCTGTCTATTTCAGGTGCCCCTGAAGAGCTGAATATTTATGGAATAAATAGCCTACTACCACCAACCCCACCTCCTAGTGAAATTATATAATAAAACGAATGAGCTGGAGTTAACAGATTTACTGTCAATATTTTCCTCTCAGTTGATGAAATTGGCGATTGTTTTTAGCATATAATTGTCTATAATTTTGATCATTATTACTTCCGTGTAATATTTTGTAAGACTTCTCTTCTAGTGAGGGAAAGGGCCTGTGAAGGATCTTATGCAAAGTTAATCCAAGGTGGAAAGGAATTAGCTACAGAAGCCTGGAGAAAGATGTCTCATGGATGCAAAGCCATGTTATAGCCCATTTTAGTACAGATCAGTAATATCTGTCAACTTGAGGACATGACATAATTTTATGTTTTTACATTGGCTCTGCACATTTATATACCAGTGAGAGTCTTTGGAGTTCTCATAGCATATTAGTGGTTATTTTTTTATCAAAGAGGACTTCTCAGTACTTTAGTGTGTAGGTAGAGATGATGGCATTATTTGAGTACAGTGAGTTTCCAAGATTTGCAAAGCAAAGAACTAGAACTGGGGCTGCCCAGAGCTCTTCTGAAGCTGCTCACATTTAGGTGATGCAGACACCTGATACAATTGAAAGCCCATATTATTTGGCAATCAGTTCAGTTATGGGCCAGAAGGGGTTGGTTTACTATATTAAACCTTCAAATATGTCATTGACTGTCTTTGTCATAATCCGTTTGCTTCGATATTTGCTGTGATGACCTAGCTTTTAAGAAGCAATTGATGATTTTAACCTGGTTGAAAGCATAGCCAGATGGGAACCAGTGCCATTAAGACAATAGAGGTTAGGGGGTAAACAATATTCTATTTTCATATCATTTTGTTTTCTTTGAAAACTCCATAATTATACTTTAATGGCAACTTTTCCATTTTGACAGAGGCTTCCTTTCCCACTGTGTGTCATGACAGTTCACAAATTTAATTTCTTACTAATTTTAAACTAAGAGGATTTTCTTTGAAGTGTATGTGGCACTGAAAAAAGTAAGGAGACCTTATATAAAGAATACACACTAGAATACATGCTACAAATACAAAAATTAGAATGAAATTAAGCAATTATGTTAAAGAACAGCTTAGTGACCCTCTGCTCCTGATCTGTAATATGCGTGGTCAATATCTTTTTCTGTGTCAATGGGAGCTCATTAAATGTAAATTCTGCAGACTAACTGAGCCATGCCATATTAGTGCTTGCCAAAGCTTGACATTTTTAATACATTAATAATATGTCTGTAATGTAATGGAAAACTATTAATCACAACTGGTTATGTGCCAGAAATTTAAGCTATAATTGGCTGCTTCTTGTCAAGAATGTCTGTCGCACAGTCCTGCAACTGCCTAATATTCAAATATCTTGCACTCCTCTGCGTTTTTCCTTGTCAGTGCTCTAAATTCGATCAATGGTGTAGTCCATAATTCTGTGTAATGACCATCATTATAATTCTGCTATACTTTAATGAGAATTCGTTCTATTGGGATTGCTGTTGTATCAGGAAACAGTAACAGGCTCACATGCATTTCCTTAGTGTCCAAATTTTTCATGTACAGCCACCTGGTCATCCTTTATTTTGTGGTTGTAGGAAGGCAAAATGTGGATAAAGAAAGGGATATAAGACATAAATAGATTAGGGGATAACATTTACCGTTTAACAAAAAAAGTGAAGATTAAGCTCCGAGAGCATTCAAATATATACTTAAGGTCACATTTGAAAAACAGTATTAAAAACTAATTCATAATTTTCACTTGGTTCACACTCAGAGCAGTCCATTCCTGGCCTTCAAGATTATATTGTTCTTGATAAATAAGTTGCTAAGTATTTGAAATTAAGAATTGAAGTTAATAAGTTCTAGTCTAGTAGATTTTACACTTCTGCTGTCGTGATGCCCAGCTCCCCTACACCCCATGAGAGTCTTCTTGTGATAACAGAGTAGTACACACAGTTGAAAATGCATCTAGAAAATGTGCATGTGTATTATTTTCACAACCTTTTCAGATTATTAATTGTCAAATTGTTGGATGTTTCTTAAAATATCAACTTAAAATTACCACCAAATCTGAAAAAGCAGAAGGCTGTGCTAGCCACAACACATGCTTCTCTGTGATTTTTTTCTTTTTAGCTTAAGATATCAAAATGTGCCCAACACGGTATAGTATAGTCTTTATGTCACAAGGAGGAGGCAGATTCAAATCAGCAGTTTATACATGTTTAGACAAACTGCTAATTATTGCTTCGTAGGAACCCAAATATTCAACACTTTTCCTAATAGAAAATATCACAAATTGCAGTGGATGATAACATTTTATGAATTGAATATAATGAAAATTGCACTTGCATCCATAAAGCAATTATTATAAATTACTTTGCTATGGAAACACTATTCAGCCATCCCTTGGCATTTCATAGTCTCTGTGGCTTAGTTCATTTTAAGATGGTGCATTATTTAAATATATTGAATTCCTTTTACAAGATTGTTTGAAGATAGTGAACTTCCCTATTTAAACTGCTTAATGTGAATTAAAGGGTCTGTAATGGTATTTTCTAAACTGTGGGCTTTTTTGTCCTTTTCAATTGTTTAAAAAATAGTTAATTATTGGGACTGTGACACGATGAACCAACTAATTACACAAATACCTCTTTTTTACACCTGGGTTCCAAATGTTAGTTTTTGTTTAGATTTGGACAGTGATCTCTAAAGAGAAAAGTTGCCAGTTAAACTCACCAATGACTAGTACTCATAGTTATGTAGGCTGCATTATCGGTTGACCAAAAGTACTTTTAAACAGTAATTTTTATTTTCTGTTAGAATTAGTGCCATATTATTCTGCTTCATGGCCTGTTAACTCACCCTCAGCTGTTTTTATATGTGCATTTTAAATTGTGCATTTTACTACAGAGCTTTTAGTTTTAAGGCAGTGTATAATATTTGCCTTTGGGACAAATTCTCTTCTGTTACAAAAAGTAAGTGCAAATGCAGATGTAATGGCTATAAAAAGATGTAAGAAAATAGAAAATTCTTATGAAAGGAAAATTTGCTCCTTTGGTTTTATTTTTGAGTATTTTTTCCAGAGAGCCAAGTTATCTTTATCACTAAATGCAACTAAACAAAAGAGGCTAAATTCTTCCATATAATGAGCAAATCCAGAGGGACAGCCATGTGCCAACAATGCCAGTTTTTCACTCGGGCTAACAAAAGCTAAGAAATGTACAAGGAATTTAGAGATTTTTAGGGTCTCTTTGCCAATAGACAAAAGGCATACAAGTAGTTGTCACTTCTTTGTCATTGTTATAAAAGCGTTCATTTTCCCCCATTGTTCTCCTGTAAGATTTTCTAGCATTGCAATCCATGAGAAATGTTTAAATCTAGCTGCCTGCTCTCAGTTTTGTCAAGATGGAAATATGATTTTTGAAGCGAAAACCTGTAACTCACCTGGAACATGCACATCTGTCTTTGTTACGGAAGAGTTAAGTCCTTCGTATCAAAATTCTCCCCAATGTGAATGATTTCTGTGGTTTGCTCATTCTAGCAAAGCATCGGCGTAAAGGTTATCCATATTACACCAATTTGCTTTATATTGCATCAACCCTCCCAAATGTCAACATATCAAACATTTTGTAATGCATCGATTCTGGGGCAATAACTTTTACTCTTCCTGTTTCTTAAAGGGTGTTGGTGCCAGAAGGAAAGAATGATTGATGAGAAGCAGACACCGGGCTATAGACACTCATCCTTTTGCTTCAGATACTATCAGTACATCTGAGCATCCCTTGTGAGCCACGAGCACTGAGGATCACCCAGGGTTATCGGATGTACAACGGCAGAGCCATCACATCGCTAAATCATCCTTTGCTCCTGGACATCTTTTACAAAAACCAAACTAGACCTGAGTGTAATAGATACGTTCTAGGACAACGAAAAAGCTGCACGTTGTTGGCGATGCCTACCGCACAAGTATGTTAGACTTCCACCCAAATCCTCGATATACCTGAACACGCACAATATCAACCCTTGGCTTTTAGATTTGGAATCTACATTGAGATTTCATCCTCTTTTTTTTTTTTTTTTTTTTTTTAATATATAGACTTACCTACATATACACATATATGTATATGTAAAAGGGACATAGATCACAAATAAGCAAACCCTGCTTTATTACCACAAAGATTGCCAAGAATTTAGAGATGTATTTGTCAAGATTCCTGTCAATTCATGCCCTTTGGGTTACAGTGTCCTCAGTGATGCAGCCCTACCCTTTGGTATGGGGACATTACGATGTGTGTAAGACTCAGATTTACACAGAAGAAGGGAAAGTTTGGGATTACATGGCCTGTCAGCCGGAATCCACGGACATGACCAAATATCTGAAAGTAAAACTGGATCCTCCGGACATTACCTGTGGAGACCCTCCTGAGACATTCTGTGCAATGGTGAGGCAACCCTTTTGAATAGAATGTTTCATATTAAGTGGAGGCATGTCATTTACGTGTACAGATGTGGTGAGTGTGAAAACTCAAGCAATGAGCTGAATCTGCTGGTGGCAGATTGGTGCTAATAGGCTAGCTTTCTTCTCGGTGGAGGTTTGCAGGACCTGGGATTACGATTTGCAGGGTGATTCATGCACTGGAACGTGCCTTCTGCCTTCCTTACAAACCAAAGCTTCCACTGAAACAGGCATACTGTATATAACTGAGAAAAGAAAGAGTTTGGCTGAGGGTTCAGTTTCAGATTGGAGTCTGGGAATATGATTAGGCCAAATGTCTTATAGTAAAGGATAAAATCCATTGGTAAACCAACTTTAGAAAAACAAAGTTCTCTTCACATGCCTGTATAGGGCCACCCTTGAGGTTCATTGTTCAAGGCTAGGTTAGAGTTCATGGTTTTCCTCATCAGGAAACTGATGTGATGTGGAAGTCCTTGGTTAGGAGGTCAGTGAGAAGAGAAGCAAAGAAGAGAGGAGGTAATGCCTCCAGAAAAGTCTTGTTTGTCAACTCATGTGGGGTCCTTATTTTCAAGGGTCCTGGTTTACTATGGGTATTTTAAATACGAATGTTGGAATGTTGAAAGCATATTTGCTGAAAAGTAATGACCTCGGCATACAAATTCAGATACTATCCTTTTGAGAGGCCAAGTTAAAGAATTCATTGTTTTTGTGGTGTACATCAGTCTTTTCCGGGGTGAAAAGTTAAATGTTATGTGAAAGGAGAACTTTGGAGTGACACATGGGATTTTCACTAAGGACATGGTTGAAAGTTTACCTAAAGGTATTAGTCACGAGTTTGGTGATTAAGCTGATGTAAATGAAGGTGCTAGAGAGTCCAGATAGTGTGTTCATTTGGTTTATGTCATTTTTTTTTTATTATTACAGGCGGTCTTTATTTGGTAGAGGAATTGTGATCCCATTTCCCCCCACGTAACAGATATAATCATATGGCAGATTTTAATAGTATTCTTATCTGACTTTATTATCTTGAACCCGGCCTGGCATTTTCAGGATAGTGAAACTATTAATCAAAGTAGCATCTGTTCACAGTCCCCAGTGAGTTAAATTAGCATAAGATCATCTTAGACCTAGCACGGTGGAAAAGGTTTTGTAATAGGAAACAATTTTGAGCAATAAAGAGTGTTTTTACCTAAAAGCTAACGGCTTGCCATTTTTCAGAAGTGCCTTTGGGGACTGGTTTGAATTATAGTCTAAACCTGATTTTGTGGAGGGTGAGAAAAAGATCTTGGCTATTAGGTGTCACAATGACTAAAGTGCCCTGAAAGACTAAATATTTCAAAGAGAGGACCCGTCTCTCTGGGAAACAGGTATGTGCTTTGCAAAAAAAAAAAAAACAAAAACAAAAAACAAGCCAAAAAACAAAAAAACGTACATTTTAGAAACCAGAGACTTCTAGAAGAGTACTTCATTCAAACACATTAGCAAAACTATAATAAATCTGTAAAAGAGCAGGGACATTTGTTGGCTTTGCGTAAGGTCTTTGATAATCTCTCATAAAAGGTCAAATTTAAGATCTCATTGCAAATTTGGAGTGAAATTGCTGTGCAGGTGATAAGTTGTGCACTCCTCACAGCAGAGAGTGAGTTCTGGGCCAACTCTTCATATTATGAAGAACACTCTAGCTCTATATATTGGTTTGCATGGCACTTGTAGCAATATGCCTCTTCTGGAATTGTTTAATAATTTACAGATTGAAGTAAAAGAGCAGACATCTTTCTGCAGCGTGCTGTTTCCACTTGCATAGGTCCTGTATAGTGTGTTCAACCTGTAATTTAAATATGCAGCTTTCCTGATCTCAGCCCCTGGCAAGATAAGGCAAGTTCGGCGCTGTTCCTGTCCTTTTGGGGAAGGGTTTATTGACTGGGTGTCTTTAGTGTGCCTCTCTTTCCGATCATGAGTGGGAAAGGGCACATTACAGAACTTCTCATGCTTCTCATGCCTTTCACAGCACATGGTGTAAGGTCTTTAAGCAAGTCAGTTCCCTACCAGTTCCCTAGCTATGTGATGTTAGAGACCAAAAGAGAAAAAAGAATTAAAGTGATATCCCTCAACTTTCTCAAGTGCAATAATATGTATACTTTGTATGTTTACCCCAAGATCCACAAGACCGCCTTTTCAAAGGCTACATCTGAGTATGAGGCAGATATTTGGAAGCCTTGGTGCATGTAAACCTGTCACGGAGCAGAAACGTTTTTCAAGGGAGAGTGTACGATTTGTGCGATGTTACCTATCAGTGCCTAATTTGGACTCCTTAATATGCATATGATTGGCAGAACAGATTTAATAACCTATCCTTTAAGCACACACTTTGGGGCTATTTGTATGCATGTTATATGCCAAGTCAATGATAATGGCCTAATAGGGCAACACTTCCTCTCTGTACAGTTTTGGATTTTCCATAAAACTCTTTAGTGTAAGGGTTCCTGACACCAGGCTGTAAAGCTGTCTCGGGATGCTGTCATATCAGACCTGTTTAGGTGCTCCCTAGCCCAAGGTCTAATGGGAATCCATAAAGTCATTTGTGTTATGATTTTCACACTTTCCTCCTTGACACACACATCCATCCCTTCCTGCTCCCTCAGAGTCGTTATGGCCCATTACATCAGCGTTGCTGCCACATAAGCACAATCACTACTTAGCCCTTATATGTAAATGTTTGCTGCAAAATGGTTTCAGAAATCACCTGCTCAGTTACTGACACCCTTATTAGCTGTGAGTATAACAATTCTGAACACTAAGGGCACATTTGGTGAGAGAAATACGCTGAAATTCCCCTGGCTGATTTGTATAAAGTTGAAGTTCATTGGCAATGTGTTAAGAGTCAGTGTTGCCGCTTTCTGCACTTGCTCCATCATTATGTGGCTGTGACTATCCAGGAATGCAGCATATAGTTTATGGTGAAATTTTACGGAAAAAAGGGCCACGTGATTCTGTTTGACGATAGATCTCAGCTTGCTAACCCAGATGACCTGTTTAATAACTCTTTAATATATAGTGGTTTTAAATTGCTGTATATTAGTACTACCAGTATTTGTGAACATTAATTTTATGGGAGAACTCTGCTGTTCCTATTCATGACAGTAAAATAGGGGAAACATATACACATATACACACATCTATATGAATTGTGTATATTGAGACTAATATATATGAATTATGTATGTTGAGACCATACATCTTCTTTTTAATTTAATGTATTCTTTTTAAGTTGTTGGTGGCCCAAGAAATATCTCTGCCAAGGAGGAAGAATCTGAAGCATAGAAGCATAGATTAGGCTTTTTGTTTTTTAGGCTGGGGTAATATGTTAGTATGGATCATGTCCTTCTTCCAGCCACATAAAAGCTTCACATAGCACAGCTTTGTCAGAAAACACAGATCATCCAGTGACGACAATTTGTTTCAATTTGCATAAAGAGCAAATAGGATGATCTGAACCCGTGTGTAAAGCTGAAGTGACAACACAAAGCTATGACTTGTTCTTTGTGTTTAGACAAACTTAGCTGTCATATCTGCACGCAACACCCCAGTGGCTTAAAAATGGCAAAATTATCTGCAATTATCTCCAGCCTGCAGCTAATTTTCTGGATAAGTTAAACAGAAGCTTTGAAAGGAAGCCCACAGACGGAAGAAGTCATGTGCGTTTGTACAATTGATGGTGCAGCAGTGCTGATGACTGTGGAAATGGGAGCCCTTGAGAGCTGCTGTGGATTTCAGAGCCAATCAAAACTAAATTAGGAAACAAAGATTATTAAAAAGTCTTCTGTGCATGTAATTGTGGCATAATATTATGAGGTGGACATTAAGTGTTTCCCTTGGAGACCCTCGGCATCATGAATGCAGTGCGCCTTTAATTACAAGTAGACTCATATTACTAAAAAAAATGGAGAAAATAAAGTACTCTGAGGTGTAGTTAGCAATACCCTCATTATGTTTACTGAAATAATTAAAAGAAAGGATGTAATTTTTCTAAATAAAATGTCAGAATTTGAAATGAAAATGGATTTTCTTTAGGAAATTTACTAATGTGTGCCCCTGCTCTTGATAGGCGTTTACTCAAGTACCATAACAGGCCTATTAATGATTGTTCCATATTGTGCTATTTCCAGATAGACTCCTATTAAGAAAAAAAATATGCTTAATTATCGTAAGCATTGTGGATAGAACATATTTCATTTTGTTCAAATGGAATTTAGATAAGTAGTGGAAAGCCTTTGGGTTTTATGATTTTAACGGAACCCAGCGGGATGGTGAGGGGTAATGCATAGTTGCAGGGCAATCCAGAACTTAAATTTCGAATTTGACATCAGTGCAGGTTGCCATCTGGTGGCTATCAGGTGGCCTCTGAGAAATTAGTTTGATAAACTGAGTTACATTTTCAGTGACAAGGCATTAATATCAATTTTCCAAAAACTGGAAATGACATTGATTTATATGATAATCAAATAATCTTAAAGGAACTCTGTTCACATGAAATGTAATTCAATAAATGAATGAAGTTTTAATAACAGTGACATCTTTCATTTGAACTGATTTATCCCTTAATTATCCCAGAATGGAATTTAAAAAATAAAAACCATCAGTTCCTTCATTACTAACACTTCATTGTTATTTAGTTCATTATTTAGACTCATTTCATAGAAAAGTTTAATTCACGTTTGAAATGAATTCAGTTTCATGGAGATCAATCTTTTTGATCTATCACTGTATCAAGTATTTCCTTGTTGAGGAGCCTACCGTAGCTCCTTATTGTCTGTTGCATCAAGTCTAAAGTACTGTAGCTGGGCTTTAAATCTGGTTGTATTCAACCTTTTTTCCCATTCGCACTAGGACCTTGTGTATGGCACCTTCAGGGGACTTATGGCTAATGATCCGATTGGGAGGGGGCTACTGCATTTGGATTGAAGTTCAGTGGCATGGCATGAACAGAATATTATGGGGAGGGAGCTTGGGAGGGAGTTGGTAAAGATTATGGTGGGGCTAACAAAACTTAAAACCACGTCCTGTCACTGAATGTTCTCAGATAGTGTTCTCTGTGTTTGCAAGTGCCTCTGTCTGTGTTGGGCTGAGGCTTCACAAGTAGTATTCCAGACTACTGAATGCAGAGTGAAGTGAGCAGAGTCATACAGCACATGCAAAACTGAGAGGTGGTGGTGTGAATCAAAGTCAAATAACATGTGTTCCCTGCCTCCAAAGGAAATCAAGGAGTCCTAAGAAAAATGAATAAAAAAGTAGTGTGTACTCAGAGGCTGGGGGAGCAGAACAGCAAAGCCAGCATTCAGAATTTAAAGGTGAAACATTATTTTGCTGCATATCAAAGGGCCACTTGGAGAATACTATCTGGTAGCCAAGTGCCTGATGCTCAACAATGTCTGAAAAAGATAGAAAAAGGCTGCGTGGGTCAGATGCAAGCACAGTGTTTAAATGACAGCCTAGTGGCCTGGTTAGTGGTAGAATGGCTCCTTATGTCTGGCAGGATGGAATAGGAGGGAAAATCATAAAACGTGTTGAGTTAGACCTATATATATGCCATATATATAAATATGCATATACACATGTGTGTATATATATGTAACATATATACATAATATATATGTATGTATGTATTTTTTTTAACTTAGTTGATGCTGGAGTGTGCTAAGATAAGCATGGCTCATCTACCTGGAGCTTTAATTTTACACAAAGATTGGGAGAAGCATTTAACTGAATGCACAAATGCAAGATTTTTAAAGATGAAACACTCCTCAGTCCCCCAAGAAGTAATCTTATCTGCTCTCTGTGGAGGGGAATATCACTGAAAAGTGTGAAAAGCAATATCCTAAAAATACCATAGCCCTTCCAGATTGTTTTAGGGTCTCTCAGGCATATTCTCCAGACTTTGGTGAGGTGGGCTTGCTCTCCGAGCTTT
Organism: Leopardus geoffroyi; assembly: GCF_018350155.1. Lineage (NCBI taxonomy): Eukaryota > Metazoa > Chordata > Mammalia > Carnivora > Felidae > Leopardus > Leopardus geoffroyi. Next base: position 91,318,256 of record NC_059328.1, read on the forward strand.
GGGACTGTACACGGGTCCTAGGCTGGCATCTTGATCGTCTGATGTTGAAAACTAGTGTCATCACACAGGAAGTCCCTCATCTCATGTGTTTTCTCTGCGAGGACAAGCAGAGGACATTCCTCTTGCTTGGAATCGTCTGTGCTTCTCTGCACTTGTGTTGATTCCACCCATCCTTCAAGGTCTGTGTGTTTCTTTATATATACTTCCTGCCAATTTCAGCACGTATCATTTTGTTGACTGAGTATATATGTTAGCCCTGCCTGTGTACTTCACTGTGTGGTACCATTTAGCACTTATTACATCTTACTGATTAATACACCTACATGCATATTCGTTTTGTGTGTTTATTGTATCCTGATTCTTTATCTGGATCACCACTCTTTAAATGAGATGATATGTAAGAAAGCCTACCGTGACTCAACAGAGACTGTGCATTATATTGCTTTCCTACTTCATAGCATTTAACATATTCCTAGGGAACAAATAAATAATAGCATGCTTTTAATTGATTAATTGATCAGTTGTTTCAATGTAGTATTTGATTTTCTAGAATGTTTTCTGTTTCTTGGGAACTTTTATCATGAATCTGTTTCCTCTGTAAATTAAGAAACAACTGGAAAAGTTTGGCTGCTGTACTTGGGCAGCTTATGATGATGTTCTCAAGAGAGGTGAGAGAGGCAAAATCTACTCACAGTTCCAACACTGAAAGCGTATATAAGGGATTTTTAAATTCCATTTCTCATTGAATCTTTGAAATGTATTTTTCCAAATAGAAAATTTGGAAAAAAAAAATTAGAAGAGCTTCGCATGCAACATTGAAGTGATTTTATCATATTTCTTATGAGTCTCTCTCTCTCTAAATATATATTTTGTTTTACAAAATTGGAATCATATCACATACATTTTTTTCATCTTTTTTTCCCATTTACTGCTACACTTATAGCATTTACTTGTATCATTATATATTCTTAGGAAATATGGTTTTGATAGCTATAAAGATCTGATTATGTGGATATACAATATTTTATTTAATTACCCTCTCACCTTGACAGCTTAATGTTCTTTTCTATTGGTTATATATTATCGGTTACATGCAGTGGTGAACATATATCAATGTAGTCTTTTTTATTGAACCTATCCTTCTTCTCCCACATTCAAAACCTCCCATAGTAAATGCACATGTTAAAATTTTTTTTAATGTTTATTTATTTTTGACAGAGAGAGAGAGACAGAGCATGAGCGGGGGAGGGACAGAGAGAGAGGGAGACATAGAATCCAAAGCACGCTCCAGGTTCTGAGCTGTCAGCATAGAGCCCGACACAGGGCTCGAACTCACAGACCACGAGATCATGACCTGAGCTGAAGTTGGACGCTCAACCGACTGAGCCACCCAGGCGCCCCTAAAATTTTTTTTTTAATGTCTATTTATTTTTGAGACAGAGAGAGAGTATGAGCAGGGGAGGAGCAGAGAGAGAGGGAGACACAGAATCTGAAGCAGACTCCAGGCTCGGAGCTGTCAGCACAGAGCCTGATGCAGGGCTCTAACCCATGAGCCATGAGATCATGACCTGAGCTGAAGTCAGAAGCTTAACCGACTGAGCCATCTAGGCACCCACACATGTGTTTTGATTGTTGAGCTCCTTATAGTGTATTTGGCTGAGGCTACAGAGTAGGGCTATGTTCTTGCATTCCCTAGAGTGGAATGAAATAGACATTCTGTTTGTCAGTCAGGGGGACTGAAATCAGCATGTGTGACTTAGGCAGGCCCCTCTCTGGGCCTTGCTCTCCTTTACGTGGACTTGAGAGAGAGCTTCTAGAGATAGGAGGAAGACAGCTTCTGCCGCACAGTAGAGAGCAAAGTCAGGGGACCTCTTTGGGAGCAACAAGCTAAAAATGGGCAAATTACACCGTAATAACAGTACTTGTGGCTTTAAAACTTGCTTTAAATTGATCCTCAGTGAGAAATACATTTTATATTACAACTCATTAAACACATGCTTTCCATATACACCACCAAAACAAAAGCTTCACAAAGAAAGTACTTACCCTTCCTGGGTGCTATGCCCTCTGGTAATTTTTTCTCCCCTTATGGTTCTTCTTCACCTTTAACAAATAATTGAAAATCATATTTTGATTGTGATCCACAGATTATAGGTAGGATTGTTCTTGAAACTCTGAATAAATGGGAAAATTCTGTGCGCATCATTGTATAACTTCCTTTTTTAAATTCAACATTATGTGTTTGAGATTTACTGCTATGTAGTATTCTACCATATGGATTTTTCTTTAATCAATCTTCTATTTCTAGACATTTAGTTTGTTTGATTTTTACATTTTAAGGCTCTTGACTGGAGTCAAATTGTCCTCCAGAAAGATGATTAGTTCACACTTTGCTTTTAAGCATTTTACAAAAAATGTGCTAGGCGTGAGATTCTCAACTGGAAATTCTTAAATATTCTTCTAATGTAGGGCCTTAGCAGATAAGTGAAAATATGTACTTTACCAAAAAGAATAATGATAAAATTATCCTTATTGCCACCATCTTTTCTGCCGAGGTAATAACTTCTGTGATTTTGTATTGATAAATGGAAATATTGGAAGGTGAGATTACATTTAATTTTTTAAGGATGTATTTTTTGCTTCTTGATTAGACTGATTTTTAATGTTTCTTGGCCAGGGGCACCTGGGTAGCTGAGTAGGTTGGACCTCTGACTTCAGCTCAGATCATGATCTTGCAGTTCGTGAGTTCGAGCCCCTTGTCTGGCTCTGTGCTGACAGCTCAGAGCCTGGAGCCTGCTTTGCATTCTGCATTTCCCTTTCTCTCTGCTCCTCCCCCGCTCATGCTCTGTCTCTCTCTCTCTCTCTCTCAAAAAATTTTTTTTTAGTGTTTAGATTGATTTTTAATGTTTCTAGGCCATTTAAAGTTTCTTATTCCCAATTGTAGTAGTTTTTGCACTTATTGCCTTTTTCCTCCTATTTTTTTCTGTTGAAGCCAGCAATTAAAAATATGTATATTTGGGCGTTTTAAACAGATACCATTTTTGTGTCAGTTAAGTTAAAATTGCGAGTATCCTTTCTTCCAGAACAGGTCTTGTTTCAGGGTCTTTTGCACACCCTTCATCTTGTGGAAATTTTATATATTCTTGCAGGAGATTTTGGTGGCAGGGTGTCATCATCTCAAAGCTGAGAAAAATTTATTTGTGTGCCCCCTCATATCTTTTGTTCCTAATGTAAGAGCTTGGAGAAGTTGTTATTTACCCTAAGTAAAGCACCCCTTTTCATTTAGTATCATCCTTTGGAAACAGTTGCATACTGAAACATATTAATTGTATAAAGTGGCTGGTGTGAAATCTGCTTTAGTTTTATTTCACCAGACCAGTGGGCAGACTGGTTTTTCACGTGCCATTTTTAGATTTCAGAATTTCTTTTCTTACAAAAGGGGAAAGTGCTGAAAGTTGTTTCACACGCATAATATTGGAAAAGAACTTACTGAGATTGGCAGGTTGTAAGTTTCTTCCCATCTTTCTGGGAATAGATAGATTCACATAGTATCAGTTCCATGAAAATTAAAAATGTGAGCCAAGAAAGAGCCAGAATTGGTTTTCATTCTTTGACCTACTTTGAAACTGACTTCTAAAATATTAAATGAAGAATTGAACTGGATATTGCTTCGGTACAAAGAAATAGCTCTTTTTGTTCCAGAGGGTTGATGTCCATTGAGAAGTCTAGCAGCTTACATTATAATCAGGTCTTGTCTGAACAATGGTTTTTCACCATTCCATGTAACTTTTTGTTTCTTTCCTGTTGCTCTCTTTCCTTCTTGGAAATGATGAAAGGAAGAAATCAAATACACTTCCAAGCAACTCTCCCTCAAGGGAAAGGAGAATTCAACATAAATGATCAACTCAAGTTGCAAGAAGAGGATATGTGCATGATAAAGAGAGTGAGCTGGTAGGCAATCTGAGGTTGGCTGTAATGCCTGGACCACTCCATAAGGATTTTGATTTCAAAGATTAGAAGACTAATAACATGCGTGGTGTTAGGGAGCATTCTCATCAATGTGTCTACTGTCTGACTCAGAATAGCATTCTATTTAGCCATCACTGGAGACAGTGCTTTAAATAGTGCCTAGCACAGTGTGAAGCAGATAACAGTACTTAATGCATGCTTGTTGAACTGAACGTGTGCTATGTTTTTACAAATAATGTTTGTAGTTGATATTTATCAAGAGCTTACATGGTACCATGCACTGTACTGACTAAACATCAGCCTTTGTTGGTTCATATAATCTTCAGTCCCATCATTATCCTTATTTAACAGGTGGAGTAATTGAGGCATGAGGTTAAATAACTTTTCCAACCAAGTAGTTGGAACAGGATATAAACCCAGACAGTATGACATGCATTCCCTACTCATAAACCATACTATAAATTCCTCCCTAATTTTGTTTGTAGTATGTGGGATAAAACCATCACAAAAACCTTTTTTAAAATTACATTTATGATTTGGACTATGAACACAATACTATGATTTTGTTATTTAAAATGTCTTTTATCTGAAATAACCTCAGAAAATTGGATTGTGTAAACAGAGTGTGTGGAATGTTGGAAATACACATTATGTGATGAGTGTCTTCATTCAGGGATAAGAGAACCAATCAACAGTGTTTGTTTCCATTCCTGCTTTCTTTTCCATTAACGTGTTCATATAAATGGAAATAAGCTGTTAGAAATCATACAGAGCGGAGTACATATTGTGTTCACCATCTAAAACCAGAATAATAAGTCAGCAACTGTTGGCTAGTTAACAAAATCATATTCTTGTGGGGGAGGTGTTGAGAAAAGTAGTTAGCATGATGCTTTTGATTTTTTTTTTAACACTATCAATAACAACTGTTATATAGCCAACCCCCTCCGTGCTGTCTCCACTCGGATGTCTAGTAGGCATTTTAAACTTAACACATTTATTATAGAACTCTTGATTTCTTCTCCCCAAATGGATTTTGCCTGTAGTCTTTCCCATATCTATAAACAGCAGCTTATATTTATCTAGTTGCTCAAGATGAAAAATCTAGGAATCCTCCTTAACTCCTTTATGTCCTTCACAACAGATATCAACAAGTCCTGTTAGCTAAACTTCCAAATATATCCCAAATCAGTTGCTTTTCACCCTCTCTGCTGCTAACAACCAGGTCCCAAACAGCTTTATACCTAGGCTAGACTTCTGCAGTATTCCCTAACTCTTGCCCTGTTACCAAATTCACATAGGTTTTATAGTATTATAATATAGAGCACAATATAAATATTATAATATATAAAAATTATACATATAGATGTATAGCATGAATATTATATAGTTAGATATGTAATTATGTAATATACATAGAGATAAAATTTTAAGAACCTGAATCAGTCAGGTCCTTTCCTTGTTCAAGTTCCTCCTCAATTTTTATGTCCCACTGAGAATTACATCCAAACTCTTCATTTTTTAAAATACTTTTTTAATGTTTATTTATTTTTGAGAGAGAGAGAGAAAGAGAGAGAGCGAGTTGGGGAGGGGCAGAGAGAGAGAGATAGGGAGACACAGAATCCAAAGCAGGCTCCAGGCTCTGAGCTGTCAGCACAGAGCCCGATGTGGGACTTGAATCCATGAACCATGAGATCATGACCTGAGCTGAAGTCTGATGCTTAACCGACTGAGCCACCCAGGCACCCCTATATTTGAAGTCTTACTAATGCCTGAAAGGTACTATATAGTCTGGTCTTTGAATACCTCTCTAAAGTCCATTCTGATCACTCCCACCTTGCTCAGACCGCTCTGCCTGCAACTTCTTGGTGTTGCGCATAAAACTAAGTTTATTTTTGTCTCGTTGTTTGGACCCACATTCTCAAAATCTTCCCATAGCTCCCTCCCACCTTTTATTCAAGACTCTGTTTCGTGAATACCTTCTCAAAGAAGCTTATCTGACCACCTTATTTAATTTTTTTTTTTCAACGTTTATTTATTTTTGGGACAGAGAGAGACAGAGCATGAACGGGGGAGGGGCAGAGAGAGAGGGAGACACACAATCGGAAACAGGCTCCAGGCTCTGAGCCATCAGCCCAGAGCCTGACGCGGGGCTCGAACTCACGGACCGCGAGATCGTGACCTGGCTGAAGTCGGACGCTTAACCGACTGCACCACCCAGGCGCCCCTGACCACCTTATTTAAATAGCATCTCTTGGGGCTCCTGGGTGGCTCAGTTGTTAAGTGTCAGACTCTTGACTTCAGTTCAGGTCATGACCTCGTGTTTGGTGAGTTCGAGCTCCGCCATTGACGTCTGCACTGACAACAGGGAGCCTGCCTGGGATTCTCTGTCTCCTCTCTCTCTGCCCCTCCCCTGCTTGTGCGCGCTCTCTCTCTCTCTCTCTCTCAAAAATAAATAAAATTTAAAAAACTAAAAACTAAATAGCATTTCTTTCACACCCTTTATCCATTCCTTGAACCTGCTTAATTTTTCTTCATTGAATTTATTATAAGGGAGATATTCAAACTATTTAACAACTGGGACAGAATCAACACAAACCAATCAGAAAAGACGTTAGTGGCTATACCTTACTGGGTACCATCTGATTGAACATTCATTCTAATGACTGGATATTTATTATGTTATATACTGCTTCTGTCTCTTTTCTCCTCCACAATATAAACTCCAGAGGGCAGGAACTTTGTCTTATGTCCATGGTGGGCTTGATAAATATTTGTTGAATGAATAAATGAGCTGATAAAACAGAGATATGTTAATATGATGATGGCATTCATACTAAAGATTATTGCTCTAATATATACATGTTCTTTAAAGTATTTAGGCTATGTTGGAGGTCCTTAATCTTGAAGGTATCATAAATATTTTCCTTTTTTAGTTTTTTTTAAATTAAAGGTACTTAATATAACAGATGTATGTACAACCACCACTTAAAATTAACAACGATGACGTTACATTGTTTTTCTTAGGATTTTAAAAAATAAATATTACTGACTGAGTTGAAACCATCTTGTCTCCATCCTCGGATCCCTTCCATGCCTTCCTTTTCCAGAGGGAACCAGTATCATAAATTTGGTGTATTTCCTTCCAGTCAATGTTAATATATATTTTTTATGTGAAGCTTATATGCTCATAAACAGCTTATGGTTTTGACTTTGGGTTTTTTAATGTTACCATCCTGAAAAAACTATTCTGTAGCTTAAATTTTTCATTCAACACTATTTTTGTAAATTATCTGTTTGATCTATATGATATGGTTCTTTCATATTAAAAGGATATATATCTATATCCATATCTATCTATCTATCTATCTACCTACCTACCTACCTACCTACCTACCTGTTCCACTGGATAAATACATTGTTCAATTGTGAGAATTTAGCAAGTTTGTGTGTGTGTGTGTGTGTGTGTGTGTGTGTGTGTGTGTTTTAGTTTTAGATTTTTGCAGTTACGATCCACTCTACAAGAACCACCTTTGTACCTAGATCTTGGTGCATATGATCAAGAGTTGTTGCATTTTGTTTTGTTTACCTCAAGGTGTGCACCCAGAAACCAATCTGTGGTCTGTAGAGTGTGGGCATTTTCATCAAATGTAGTTGCTCTGTGTTGCGTTCCTACCAGCAGATTATAAGGGTTCTTCTGAGTCTTGTTTTGTGTTGTTTTCTTATATGTTTCCTCTTGTTATAAATGGAGAATATTTTAAAAATCCTGTTTATTTGATGGCTTTAGCTATCCGGGCACTCATAGTTGGATTTTATGATGTATCATAGCAACCATAATTAATAGGATTTTTGATAAAACTGTATGTACCATGGCTCTTAATCTTTCATTTTTGTTTTAATTATTTAATAGTAAATCACTTGGAAGTTGTATGAACATAGCTAATGAATATTAGTAATGGTGAATCAACAGGAGGAAGCTTGAAATTTGGAGGAATAAATATTGACCTAAACTATGAGAACCTTCTTTGACTAGATCTTTCCACAGAGGGCAATGAATTTTAAGAGTAACATCTTGCATCTGGCCACCTGAATTGATAGGTATACCCTGATCTGTATGACTAATACAAAATTCGCAGTTTAAAAAATTGTTTATATATAAATAATCTTTTTTCCAAAATCATTGTTTTCATTATTAGAGTATAACAATAGCTGATAGTGCTTTTAAACTGGAAGTCTCCTTGCTTACTTTGCAAGATGATATATAAATATTGCCTCATCCATCACCAGAATGACTTGTCTCCTAGATGAAAACCTGAGGGTGATGTGTAACTGTAATAAATTTGGGCAGCAAGGGAAGGGTTCCATTTCCAATTAAAACCACAGCCAGGAAGTTTCCATTTAGACTGACAGTACAGGTACACTGTTGGTACATATTTTATACACTTGCTTGTTTGTTTGGGGCAACTTGGGATTGTTTTAGGAGTAGTAACAGTAAAGGAGTAGCTTTGCACTTCTTTATGGCTTCCTAAGAAAGGGTCAATTGCCCCTTCTAGATGGGAAGTTTCCAAGATCCCTGGGTCTTGGGCATTTAGAACCAGGTATTTTTAGAAGTGGAGTTGTCTAACTTGGGAAAGTACATGCCTTTAAAGCTATTTTACTGAATTCAAACAGTCTTCAGGTTCAAGTTCCAACTTAATCAAGTTATTTCACTTTTTTGTTCTGAGGGACAGTAAGATAATGTTGTGCTTAGCAGTGTCTGGCACATAGGAGATGCCCAATAAATGTTATTTTTATCATTGTGATGATCATTTCTGTTGATAAAAAATTAAAGGCATTTTGATTCTCATATTCTGCTTTGAAGGGATGTTCTGAAGGCTTTCCCTTTAGTTCCCCTTTCTGTGAACTGTCTGGCCTTTCCTGATGTTACCAATGGCATCTATTAACTAACTGCTTATGAGGGTCTGGCTCCAAATGAGGTATTTAAAATAACAATTTCAGGGGCGCCTGGGTGGCGCAGTCGGTTAAGCGTCCGACTTCAGCCAGGTCACGATCTCGCGGTCCGTGAGTTCGAGCCCCGCGTCGGGCTCTGGGCTGATGGCTCAGAGCCTGGAGCCTGTTTCCGATTGTGTGTCTCCCTCTCTCTCTGCCCCTCCCCCATTCATGCTCTGTCTCTCTCTGTCCCAAAAATAAATAAACATTGAAAAAATAAATAAATAAATAAATAAAATAACAATTTCACAATTGTGGTTTTGAAATAAATGAAAGGTGTTCTAAATAACAAAGTATTAAAATAATCATTCATGGATGCAATGGCATTTGCACTGAGATTATAATGGATAGTGTTTTAACAAATGCACTAGACATGTCTAATGAGAGCATAACCACTCTGTCTAAAAACAAAAAGAAAATGTTAACAAATATTACCTATGTGAAAATAAATTAAATAAAAGTATTTTATTAATCAAATATTGGAATGGGCACAATATGTTGGCTCTCATGGATGCTTTGAAGTAGAAGAGAGAAATTCAGTATGAGAAATGGAAATGCTGGATCCCAAATCAATATTCTTCGCTGCCATATTACCTACAGTATCTCCTTCCTCAAAAATATCCAGTGGATTTCCACCTGCACTAAGTCCTGATCAACAAAATGAAACATTCTTCCTTGCAACATTATTTGCAGTAGCCAACATATGGAAGCAAACTAAATGTCTAACACTGGATAGAGAATAGAGAATGTCTAACAGTGGATATATATATATATATATATATATATATATATATACACACACACACACACACACACACACACACACACATATATATAATGGAAAATTGGTCGGCCATAAAAAAGAATGAAATCTTGTGATTTGTGACAACATGGATGGACCTTGGGGGTCTTATACTAATGAAATAAGTTAAGCAGAGAAAGATAAATACCATATGATCTCTCTTACATGTAGAATCTAAAAGAAAAAGAAAAAAAGAAAAGAAAAAACCAAGCTGATAAATACAGAGAACAGATTGGTGGCAACCAGAGGCTGGGAATGTGGGGTGGGAGAAATGGTTGAAGGGGGTCAAAAGGGGGTTATTGCAGTTATAAAATAAACAAGTCGTGAGGATGTAATTAATGTGCAGCGTGGTGACTATAATAATATTGTATTGCATATATGAAAGTTGCTAAGAGAGTATATCTTAAAAGTTCTCACCACAAGAAAAAAAATTCTGTAACTATGTATGGTGACAGATGTTAACTAGACTTACTGTGGTGATCCTTTTGCAGTATTATATAAATATTGATCCATTATGTTGTACACCTGAAATTAATATGATGTTGTATGTCAATTATACCTTTATTAAAAATAACATTGGTTTTTTTTTTTTTAACGTTTATTTATTTTGGGGACAGAGAGAGACAGAGCATGAACGGGGGAGGGGCAGAGAGAGAGGGAGACACAGAATCCAAAACAGGCTCCAGGCTCTGAGCCATCAGCCCAGAGCCTGACGCGGGGCTCGAACTCACGGACCGCGAGATCGTGACCTGGCTGAAGTCGGACGCTTAACCGACTGCGCCACCCAGGCGCCCCAAAAATAACATTGTTAAGTGAAACCTAGATCCATGATTCTCACCTTCTCCCACTATATTTCAGTACACATGGTATTTGGATAGTGTGTTCAATTAGGGCAGCCAACAAGTTGTATTATCAAGGCTACTATGTGAATCAGGAAGGGGTTCTGTTTCCAAGAAATGCATCCTTGTGCCATGTCTTAGAAAAGAGAAAATAGGTTGGATCTCAACCCCCATCTAAGACTTGGTTGGCTTCTTTGTGTTGGGCACAGGCTGCCCAACCGTGTTTGCTGTTTTGTGCACTATGTGGATTGCAGTTATAATTTGATCTTGTTCTGGACCCACACTGCATTTTGGAATTAGCACCTCACAGTGGGGAAAAAGCCGTTGCAAGCCATAGAGAAATTTTACTTTTATGTTATTGAATGACAAAAGTAACAAATATTAGTAATTTAACCAAGTTAGCAAATGCTTATTGAGCCTGTAGTAGGTGCATGGTGCTGAGCTAGGGCTGTAAGGATGAGCAAGACAGACACATTTCCCAGCCTCGTAGAGCTCATCATGATCAAAGCAGGGAGAAACACACGACACAAGTATACCAGTAATTACTACAGTGATAAATGTTTCAAGGAAGAAATTAAAGTTCCTATGAGAGTATATAATCATAATGCTGGTGGTGATAGGAAAGTAAAACTGATTCTTCTTGAAGAAAGTCTGGATGTTGTCAAGTGCTAGATTTGCTCAATGATGTTATAAGTTTAGCATAGTATATTCTTTGAGCTAGGAAACATGCAACTTTATTATTGAAACTCCTACAGTAAAATAATTTTGTCATCACAAGACTAGAAGTCTAGCCCCAACTTCATTTCCATGTGTGTATGTATATGTATATATACATACATATGCATATATATGGCTTGAGCCCAAAGTGGGGCTTAAGCTCACCTGATGCGGGGCTCAAACTCACGAACCGTGAAATCATGACCTGAGCCAAAGTCAGATGTTTAACTGAGTGAGCCACCAAGCCAGCCCATTGCCTCATATTTTTAAGGCAATAAAAAACAAGAGTTTTTAAGACTTGCAACTGCCACATTATAATAGGTAGTTACCCTTAACAATACATTTAGCACTTAGTTTTGTAATTATGGGTTATTTGACTGCCTTCCACACTGGGTTGGAAGCTCCTTGAAGAACAGAGACAGAGCCCTGTTCTCTTTTTCAATCACAGAAATTAGTTTAGTGCCGGAGATACAGTCGACACTTAATATATAACTGTGGGATGAGCTTTCTTCTAACAGTCTGCTTTCCCAAATCTCTGCTCTGTGCACTTTTACTTTTTATTTTTTTTATTGTCTCTCAATAATCTTTTCTGCCTCTTCAATTCTTCTTTCCACTGTCCTTGCTATCATTTACAATATCGAAGTAACCTCATGCAGAATCTGGCATGAGACCACCCTTCGGGATATTTTGTGGGAGTATTCAGTATTTTAAATAGTGGGTTCCCTCCAGTTCATTTAATACTGCCAGAGCCCTGTGGTGGGCAAAATGGGAAATAACGGGAGATTCTGCTTTCAAGAAGCTTTATAAACAGTTATTTACTAAGCAGAAGGAAATAAATTCTATGCAAGAGCTACATTTAAAGAGCTGCGAGAATCCAGAGGGAAGTGATTCATTGCAAACTCAGAGAACTCAGTGGTAGTTTCATAGAGGAGATGGTCTTTAAGCTGAGCTTTGAAGGAAGAGTAAACTGTTCTGAGATGGAGGAAGAAAGAGAAGGACATTATAGCTTAAGGAGATAAGCAAAGCCCTGTCTTTAGCTTTCCTTTCAAATAATTTCCTTTTGTGGATCTATCTCAACAGTAACAAATGTTATGACTGTGCCATCCATGAATTAATCTAAATCCTGCTCAGCTGTCCTTATGTTTCCTACCACATAATACTGGAACATCATTTCTTACACTTGGCATGTTCTCCCACTCTCTAAGGTATCAATCATTAAACACAATTATGTGGGTGAAGGCACTTTATAAAATGCAAAGTACTATATAAAACGGGAAAGTGCCATACAAGGCACTATAACTCTTATTATGTATTTGCAAACTCAGTGATCACAAATCATGGTACTTAACAGATGATATGGAGATTCAGTTCAATAAATATTTATTGAACCCTACCCCAGTAACTTTGGACAAGTTGCCTGTTTAAACTTTCAGAGCTCCGGGTTCTTTTGCATGGTTTTTGTGAAGATTCACTGACATCATTAACTTTGAAACCTGTAAAATATGGTATAAGAAAAAGTCACTCAATACATACCAGACCCTTGGTTTGACTTAGGCCTTTGATACCAAAAGCTTTGCTGGAGAGATGACACTTACATAAGTGAGATATATAATAATTCCTAACAATAGGTGATTACATATCAAAGTCACTGCTATTGTCATTGAGTATCATGGGTTTGTGTCCTTGTTCAGATGTGGGAGTAGTCAGAAAGATCACAGTGAACACAGAATTCAAATACAAGCAACCTAACCTGGCTTATGTCTATAAGTTCTGATGCTCAGAGGGCCTTCCATAATCCTAGCCCAAACCCCAATGTACCTTCTTCTCCCAAAATACTCATTTAAGACTATATGACATTTTCGCTGGCACACTGGACTATTGGTTTTACCATTGTTTTCCAGTTAGAAGCATTTATAAGACTGCTTAAATGCCTTTTTAAATTTTGCTTCAGAATGTTCCAGAACAAATCTTCATAATTCCATGAATCTGCCTACAGCCATCCTCAAAGTGGCATGAATTTATGCGTGATCACCAAGAAAAACTTTATTCTGAAGGAATCTAGCCATAAATGGTAGAACATCAGTGTTACATTTTTCCCAGTTTATTAAATATTTGTGATATTTAATGTTATTACATATAGTTCATTATTATCTGTGTTGAATTTCTAAAGTGCTTAAAGTTCAAATCCCAGGCTAATTATACTAAAAATTCATATTTCCATTAAAAACAACTTAAAAATGATCTCATACATCTTGAATAATGTTAATCCTAATATGTAGGTGGCAAAGCCCCATTTTATAAATGAGAAAGCTGAGATCTGAAAAGGTTAATGACTTTTTCTAAGTCACAATAACTAATAAATAATAGATGTTGGATTATCATATATTTGTAAAGTTAATAGTAATGAATTTTATTGAGTATACTTTACCAGGCACTGTATAAGTGTATAACATGCGTAAATTTAATCTTTGAATGAAAGCTTGAGTAGATTTAAGAAGGATGTAAATACGTCGCCCTTGAGTTTTCAATTTTTTTCAAAGCCATACTTTTTTTCTTTTAATGGAAATGTCTTTTGTTATTTAAGTAAGCATTTGGCAAAAGAACTTTGCAGTCATTATTGATACTCCTTAGCTTGGTTGTCATAAAGCCTATGAAAGGCTTTCACAGATTCCTGTGGGCTCCATACAATCAGAGGCATTGGCCTATTGACAAATTGATACCAGAAAAGAACTTTGAGATCTCTGGAGAAAAAGTAGCCTGCGATTTCACAGTATAAGTAATGGGAGCTTTACTGTGAAAATAGAAGATTATTCATGTAGTCGCAGTCTGAAATGAGGAAGACAGTTCTCAAATGTTGCTTCTGCTTGCTTTTCTTTCCTTCTCTTGAGTGGAAGTCCACAACTATCATAGGAAATCATGGGTAATGTTCTCCCTTCCATTTTAGAATAATGTCAAGGAAAAAAAAAAAGACTTCAGTACTAGACTCTAATATAAATAATTTCAGAAAGCTCTAAATTTGTGTTTATAATGAAGTAGTCACTAATCTATAAACTAAGACACTATGCTCAGGAGAGTACTTTTCTGATACACAAATCCTATTCCTTGTTAACATTCTGGATAGCTGAAAATGTTTCTCTCTGTGTAGAAACTTGCAATATCTTTACTTTAACTTGGCCACATGTTTCTGCCTTCACCTTCCCGTGAGCAGCTCTGCTCCTTTGAGGAAAATAGAGGTGGAATGAAATGGAGGTAACATTTCCCAAGGTCAACAAAATAAACCCAGTGGTAAATCTATTTTAAAATCATTCTCTTTTGAATGGCATCCTGGGTGGACATAAGCACAAGCACATGGTATAATTTTTTCCCCCCAAATCTATAGCAAGGTCTTTGATCTCTCTACTATTTAACTGAATCCTCCAATCTTGGGACAGGTCTGTCATTCGCTCAACCATAGAGGGCTGATCATAGAAATGACCAGAAACAAAATCTATAGAAATATCTTAAATATCTAAAAAAGTTGATCAAATTAACCAATTTTAAATATGCGTCATGTTTTTGATAGTCCGAAATTTACTGAAACCATCACGAAGTTCTCCATTATGTAGGCTGCCTTTTTTTTTTTTCCCTACCAAACCCATACCCACATTTGTTGGTATAGCAAAAATGAAACTATCCATTTAAAAGAGTTTAATCTAGATATATATTCTTTGATTCTGTAGTCTGTGTATCAAACTGTTTGCTTGAGTGGGTATTTTTATAGAGTATTTTAGAGATTTTTAAATTAAAGCATAATTAATATATAGTGTTAGTTTCAGGTATACAATATAATTCAAAAATTCTACATATTTCCCAGTGCTCAACAAGATAAGTGTACTCTCCTATCCTTTCACCTATCCTCCCACCTTCCTCCCCTCTGGCAACCACAATTTGTCCTCTGTATTTGAGTCTGGTTTTTTGTTTGTTTTCTTTGTTCATTTGTTTCTTAAATTCCTCATATGAGTGAAATCATATGGTATTTGTCTTTCTCTGACTGACTCATTTCAGTTAACATTATACCCTCTAGATCCACCCATGTTGTTGCAAATGGCAAGATTTCATTCTTTTTCTATGGCAGAGTAATATTCCATAGTGTGTGTGTGTGTGTGTATGTGTGTGTGTGTGTGTGTGTGTGTGTGTGTGTGTATCTCACATCTTTTTTATGCATTCATCTATCAATGGATCCCCTTGGTTGCTTCTATATCTTGGCTCTTGTAATAATGCTGCAATAAACATAGGGGAGCATATATCTTTTTTTTTTAAATGTTTATTTTGAGAGAGAGAGAAGGAGAAAGAGTGGGGGAGGGGCAGGGAAGAGGGAGAGAGAATCCCAAGCAGGCGCTGAGCTGTTAGCATAGAGCCCGACATGGGGCTCAAACCCACGAACAGTGAAATCATGACCTGAGCCAAAATCAAGAGTTGGGTGCCTAATCAAGTGAGCCATCTAGGCACCCACATATATCTTTTTGAATTAAGTGTTCATTTTCTTTGGGTAAGTACCCCATAGTGGAATTACTGGATTGTCCAATAATTCTATTTTTAATTTTTTGAGGAAACTCCTAAGTTTGGCTCCTAAGAAACTCATGTGTATATCTTCTTTGGAAAAATGTCTGTTCAGGGTTTCTGCACATATTTAATTGAATTATTTGTTTTTTGTGGTGTTGAGTTGTGTAAGTTCTTTACAAATTTTTGTTATTAACCCCTTATTGGATATATCATTTGCAAATATATTCTTCAATTTAGTAGGTTGCCTTTTTGTTTTGTTGATGGTTTCCTTTGCTGTACAAAAGCTTTTCATTTTGGTATATTCCTAATAGTTTAATTTTGCTTTTGTTTCCCTTTCCTCAGGAGACATATCTAGAAAAATGTTTCCATGGCCTATGTCAAACAAACTGCTGCCTGGTTTCTTCTAGGAGTTTTATAGTTCCAGGTCTCACATTTAGGTATTTAGTCTGTTATGAGTTTATTTTTGTATATGGTGTAAGAAAGTGGTTCAGTTTCATTCTTTTGCATGTAGCTTTCCAGTTTTCCCAGTATCAGTTGAGACTGTCTTGTCTCCATTGTATATTTCTTGCCTCCTTTGTTGTAGATTAATTGACCATATAAGTGTGGGCTTACTTCTGGACCCTCTATTCTGTTCCATGTATCTGTGTGTCTGTTTTTGTGCCATTACCACACCATTGTGATTACTATAGCATTATAGTATATCTTGAAATCTTGGATTGTGATACCTTTAGCTTTGTTGTTCTTTCCCAAGATTGCTTTGGTTATTCAGAGTCTTTTGTGATTCTATTCAACTTTTAGCATTATTGGTTCTAGTTCTATGAAAAGTGTTGATAATTTGATAGGGATTTCATTAAATCAGTAGATTGCTTTGGGCAATATTGTCATTTTAACGATATTTATTCTCCCAGTCCATGAGCATAGAATATCTTTCCATTTGTTTGTGTCATCTAGAACTTTTTTCATCAATGTTTTATAGTCTTCAGAAGACAGATCTTTTCTGTCTTCTTGGTTAAGTTTCTTCCTAAGTATTTTATTATTTTTGGTGCAATTGTAAGTGGGATTGTTTTCTTAATTTCTCTTTCTGCTTCATTATTGGTGTATAGAAATACAACCAATTTCTGGATATTAATTTTTTATCCTGAAACTTTACTTACTTCATTTATGAGTTACCATAGCTTTTTGGTGGAGTCTTTTGGGTTTTCAACATAGAGTATCATGTCCTCTGCAAATAGTGGAAGTTTTACTTCTTTCTTACCAATTTGGACGTCTATTTCTTTTCTGATTGCTGCCGTTAGGACTTCCACTACTATTTCGAATAAAAGTAGTGAAAGTGGACTTGTCTTATTCCTCATTTTAGAGGAAAACCTCTCAGTTTTTCACCATTGAATATGATGTTAACTGTGAGTTTTTCATATATGGCCTTTATTATGTTGCAGTATGTTTCCTCTAAACCTACTTTTTTGAAAGTTTTTATCATGAATGGGTATTGTAATTTGTCAAATGCTTTTTCTGCATCTATTAAAATGATCACATAGTTTTTATCTTTTCTCTTGTTAATGTGATGTATCATGTTGATTGATTTGCAAATATTGAACCACACTTGTATTCCTGGAATGAATCCCACTTGATTGTGGTGAATGATTTTTTTATGTATTGTTGGATTTGGCTTTCTACTATTTTGTTGAGGATTTTAGAATCTGTGTTCATCAGAGATATTGGCCTGTATTTTTCTTTTATTGTGGTGTCTTTATCTGGTTTTAGGTATCAGGGTAATGCGGACTTAATAGAATAAATTTGGAAGCTTTCCTTCCTCTTCTTTTTGGGAACAGCTTGAGAAAAATAGGTATTAACTCTTTAAATGTTAATAGAATGCATCTGTGAAGCCACCTGGTCTTAGACTTTTATTTGTTGGGAGTTTTTTTTTTTTATTACCAATTCAATTAATTGCTAGTAATCAGTCTGTTCTAATTTTCTATTTCTTCCTGTTTCAGTTTTGGAAGATTATATGTTTTTAGGCATTTATCCATTTCCTCTAGGTTGTCCAATTTGTTGACATACAATTTTTTTGTAATATTTTCTTATTATCCTTTGTATCTTTCTCTCTCTCTGTTTTTGATGAGACTGACTAAAGGGTTTATTAATTTTGTTTGTCTTTTCATAGAACCAGATCCAGGTTTCATTCTTTTTCTAGTTTTTATTTCATTTATTTCTTCCCTAATCTTTATTATTTCCTTCCTTCTACTAGCCCTGGGCTTTGTTTGTTTTACTTTTTCTGGCTCCTTTATGTGTAAGGTTATGTTGTTTATTTGAGATTTTTCTTGCTTCTTCAGATAGGCCTATAATGCTATAATTTTCCCTCTTAGAACAGCTTTTGCTGTGTCTCAAAGATTTTGGGACCATTGTGTTTTCATTTTCACTTTTATCCATGTATTTTTTTTTTTTTTTTTTTTTTTTTTTTTTTTTTTTTTTTTTTAGAGAGACAGTTCTGTTTACTGTCAATGAAGCAAAAACAAAGTGTGGAAGTGCTCTAAACAGGTGATGATGAGATATAAAAGAGGAGTGACACAATAATACACAGAATTATTCTGAGTGAGCTTCAGGTCTTCATTCTAATAGTCAAACCGAGAGAGAGCCATCCTTTTCCACTAAGCCTGCAGAAGAATGGAAACCTGACTGAGCTTCTCCTACGGCAGACAGAGCAAGAAGCTATTTTAAGCTGATGTAAGAGACTACTTGCGTTCTGTTGAGAGCCCCCATCCCAAGCAGAGAATGAATGCTGAAGGTGGTCTACAGCTGTTGGAGGTGCCTGGTCCCAGCTCCCTAAGTCCTGGACTTCTCTTGATTCTCATTCATAAACTTGTCAGTCAAATACAGTTGGCCAATGTGGACCTGCAATGGATTATTCCGAGGCCTATTTTGACTTTATTCACTAGGGTTTGAATTTCTACGGGATCCTGTACCTTCTTATTTTCTCTGAAGTCATCTCTTATCCTCCTTACCACATAAGTTCTGTAATTATAGGAGCTGAAATGCTTGCTATCTCTCAGCACCACCCAGTGCAAATCTAACACTAGGGCATGGCTGGAAGCTGTCATTTTGGAAAGAAAAAAAAAATGGGTCCTCTTTAAGGAGGTCCAGAGTTGAACCTAACCCACAAAACTTTAGTCTATGCAAAGCCACGAACGAAATAAAATAAAATGCAGTGGGGCTTGGTCTTGCTAGAGGGCCAGGCATCAGCCTTGGTGAGCACTGTCCCTCCATGTATTTTTTAAATTTCCTCCTTGATCTCTTGGTTTACTCATTCATTATTTAGTAGCATGTTATTTACTCTCCATGTATTTGTGTTCTTTCCAGATTTCTTCCAGAGTTTCTTGAAACATGGCGTGACTGTTCTTTTGATAATGGAATCCTAATGCGTGTACATTTCTTTAAGGTCTTGCCTGCCTGGGAGAAGGCAAGTTTATAACGGAGCAGAAATCTACAGTAACTTAAATGGATCAATACTAGTTCTGACAAAACTGGCCCTTGGCCAAGCTATGAGGTAGCAACACTTCCATTTGCTGTTTACTCCTCCCCTGATCTTTACAACTTATGGGTTCTATCCTCTTAGTGCCTCACGTGGGAATTGAGGACCTTTAAAGGGGAAGGTCTTAATAGGAATATTTATGCTGCTGCCCCTTCTAGAAACGTCCACAGTTTTATAGGATCACACAAAGAAGTGAATGGCTATCCACTCATGAAATTTTAAATGGCAAGCTCTCTATTTTAGGTCAAGGAGTACTTTCTACTATCTATCTCTTCTGTCTGATACAACACCAAGCCACCTCGTGCTAGCGTGCTGTATCAGAGTCCAACCAGAGAAGCAGAACTAGTAGGAGATATATATTTAGACAAGATTTTAAATTTTTTTTTAAGGTTTAGTTATTAATTTTTGAGAGAGAGAAAGCATGAGTAGAGGGGAGGCAGAGAGAGGGAGACATAGAATACCAAGCAGGCTCTGTGCTGGCAGATGTGGGGCTCAAACTCAGGAAAGCATGAGATCATGACCTGAGCCAAAACCAAGAGTTGGATGCTTAACTAACTGAGCCACTCAGGCGCCTCTGTATTTAGAAAGTATCGCATACAACACCCAGTGCTATGAAAACCAATTTGACAATAAATTTCATAAAAAAAAAAAAAAAAAGTATTGCAAAGAATTGGTTTACGTGACTATGGAGGCTGGCTAGGCAAGTCCAAAATTGTAAGGTAGACTATCAGGAAGGGTAGGCTTGAACTCTCAAGCATGTTCTGAGGCTGCTTTCCATAGTCACAATTTCTTCTTTAGGAAAGCCTTGCCTCGGCTCTTATAGCCTTTAAGCTGATTGAATTAGGCCTATCCAGACTATCTAGGGTGATCTTCCTTACTTAAAAGTCAAATTGATTATGGGTTTTAATCACATCTATAAAACACTTCCATAGCAACACCTAAATTAGTGTTTGAATAACTGGTAGCTGTAGCATAGTGAGTTTACACTTCAAAAAGACCATCACATCCGCTTTTTAAGAAAATTAAGAAAATTATTTTCAAAGTGTTTTGCTATTTAGGTTTTTTACTTAAAAAATATACTTTAAGACATAAAGGAAGTGAGGTTAAAGGGCGTATTAGAGCCTAAAGAAGATCAATAAATTATTTCTTTTTTTCTTAGGCCATGTCTATGTCATACTTCAAAGTTCAAGTGAGTGACAGGTTTCAGTACCCATGCAATATTTTTTTTTATCTTTATGATCATCTTGTGGATGATGATTTAATAGGATAATTTAGCAGCCTTAATGAATGACAAATCAACTAATTACAAGCAAAAAATTATTGTTACTGATGATGCTGGTAAAAAAGTAATTACTTAAATGGCAGATATAGTATCATTAAGGCTAATAACCAGATACAAACTGAACATAATTATTGGTGCTGATAATCAAAACCAGTTGGAAATGAATTAATTGGATGTACCATTTGGTATTATTTATGTTTTGTTTTAAAACAGCAATTATAGGTCAGGTTTAGAAAACACATTACAATTTATTGAGTTACCATTGCTGACCCCAAAATAAGATAATAGGCAACTGTTTGTCATATTATAGATACATCTAGGCTCTCAATTCCTATTTCTTTTTTTGGAACTTTTTAAAGAATAGGAGGTTAATAATGGGGCCATTATTACTTGTTGTACCATACAAATATTGAGTATCCTAACCTGCATTTTAATAAGGCAAAATTTCATTATGTTGAAATGTAGCCCTTAGTATGTGAATAAAACCAGGTTGATCGGTCTTATTTTGTCAGTTCAAAACCAGATACATTTTTTTTAGCATAACATTGCTGTATTTCAAATCAATACCACACTCTGTGCCCTTTTTAATATTTAAAAATATAAATGGCTGAGTTATTGATGTTTTAAAATGCTCAGCAAGTATTTAAATTTTTTTTCTCATTATGTACACGTTTAACTAAACACTTCCTAATTTTCTCTAATCATTCTGTACCAGCTCTGAGTCTTGGACTTAGAAACATCTATTTCTTCTCCCCACTGGCCTTTCACCATCTTCTCAAAATCATTGGCAGAAGGCACGGAAAGGAGATTTAAGACTTGGGATTAAGGTTTTTCTTCCCTCAAGGTGTCTGGCTGCTTCAAAGACACTGGATTGTTTTTGAGTCTCAGTGGCTTGCATTGGTCTGCCATTGAGTGTCCCGGCAGAGGCCTAGAGGCTCTCCCGCTGTTCTTTGCCAAGCTTCCGTGGGGCTCTTGCCGCAGTTCCCAGCATTAATCACTACACACCTGCTGCGTCTATCACTCTAAACTCCATTTCCCCGACCCTCATAGACACGACTGACCACCCACCCTCTGAAGGCCCATGGTATTTCCGGAGGCTCTAAAGTGACCATGATTAACCTTGTCCGATTCAGTATGATTGCCAAAGGCTGACAATACTCCTGACTGATTTTCAAGTATCACGTTCACTTTGGGGCATAGAAATACTTTTATCAATAGCCTGGATTTTCCTGGGGAAGTGGGGAAAGGAGGGGACATGGTAGATGAGAGATCCAGGAGTCTTTAGAACCAAATGTTTAACTTGTTCTTCAGTCTTTTGCTTTCCTTCCTTTACCAACTTGACAATCTAGTATATATGCTATTTATTTGCTTTAGTTGTTGTATGCTTTTCAGATAGCCACTTGACTATACGGCAAGCATATTGCTTGTTGCTTGTTTAATCCTCAAACCAGTATGAGGTAGGTATTATTGTCCTTATTTTACTCTTGAGTACACGGAGACTCAGAGAGGTCAAATAGTTTTGTCTGTCATCACAAAGCTGATGAATGACTGGGGTGGGATTCATCCCTAATTCTAAAACCTGTACTCTGCCAAGCGAATTCTTGGAGACTGCAATAATATATTAAAAGCTAACTTCTAATGAGTGCCTACTATGTGTGAGGCACTATTATAAGAACTTCTAGATGTGCTAACTCATAGCAACTCCATAATTAGGTAGTGTCCCATTTTTCAAATGAAGAGGGTGGAGCACAGAAAAGTTATGTCATTGCCCAAAGCCACAAAATTAGCAAAAATCTCGGCAGTCTGGTTTAAACTTCTTATGTTTAACTTGTATACTATGGCATAATTAATGAAGTCAAAATTCTAGAATCCAAGACTTAACATATACTTAACTATACTGTTACTAGGAAAAAAAAAAAAAAGTGACCAGTCATTTGGTTCAGCCATTCTCAGAATGTGGCATCCGTTGGCTTTGTTTTTAAAAGTTGTCTTGGGGCGCATGGGTGGCGCAGTCGGTTAAGCGTCCGACTTCAGCCAGGTCACGATCTCGCGGTCCGTGAGTTCGAGCCCCGCGTCGGGCTCTGGGCTGATGGCTTGGAGCCTGGAGCCTGTTTCCGATTCTGTGTCTCCCTCTCTCTCTGCACCTCCCCCATTCATGCTCTGTCTCTCTCTCTCCCAAAAATAAATAAACGTTGAAAAAAAAAATAAATAAAAATAAAAGTTGTCTTAAGAGAAAAGGAATTTTTGTGAAACCAATCTGAAAAGCGTTTGCCTTAAATTGTAGACTGCTTTTCCCATATCCTCTCACTAGGGACTCTCATAAACATAAATTCACTAATTGATACTTGAAAAAAAAAAACCTAGCATTTTAAAAAGCAATAGGTACTTGATAGAATGTTTGTGGTATGTGAAAATAATTTTTCTTGGAAACTCTAAAGTAGAGAACTTGGTAGTGTCTTGCGATCTATGTGCTGTGAACTTTTGAGAACAGCTGTGTTTCTACAGAAATCACCTTATTCAGAAGAGAGGACTTTTCTGTTTCCAGACTGGTATGAGATTGGTATAGGAAAGCTCAGTAATAAATTAACTGGTCCCCAAGAACATCATAATGGCTCAGTAGTAGGAATTGAAATTATACTTCACTTGTAAGCCATAACGTGTTATGTATCAAAGAATAAAAGTAGGTGTGCTCCATAGATTTACTGAGATATATCCAGCCATACTGCATTTTTTTTCCATAGCACCTTATAATTTCCTCATAATTCACTATTCTAGAAGTCTTTTCCATTTTCTATTTTGTTCCTTTTCCCCTTTATTCTTATTTATTTATTTATTTATTTACTTACTTATTTCTAGGGTTGGATGTAGTGTAGCCTAGAATACAGAAAGACTTGTGTGATTCTTTAGAAATACCAATTTCAAAGCCCTGATTGAAAGGGATTGGTGTTTCTTTTTTTCAGTAATAGATCAATTGAATATCCTGTCATATTGTTTGTTTGTTTTCATCTGTTTGTTTTTTTGTTTGTTGCTAGGGGCAAGGAAGAAGTAAAGAATTGGGCCAGCATTTCTTTGACAACAAAATATGACCCATAACACTTTGCTTTGCCTGAAAAATTATATGCCATGCCCAACACCTTTTAATAATGCTCCAACACATTTGCTACCTAGAAAGTAAAGTTTTATAGCTGTCTGGATTTTAAGGAAGACCATACCCGTCTGGTGAAGTACTGTGAGATGTTTAAGAAATTCTTGTTTAGAGCAGTGAAATAAAATGAGACAACAATCATAGCTCTTTATTCTTGCCCACCATCCTAAGATAGATAAGCAAATCTTAAGCATCGAAATACTTCAGTGTCACATTGAATGTTTATTCTCAGTGCTGGAAGAGAGATTTGAGTTTTAGAATTCCATTTCTGTATAGCATTTAAATTCCATTCTAATTCCTTCAGAATTTTCTGATCTTGATTAATCAGTGCATTACACTAGTCAATATCACTATTGGAAGAGGAAAATTGAGTCCTGTTCAGGATTAATGTAGCTTAAAAAGTAATATGTACTATATTTCACTGGAGAAAGGTATGTCAAGATTGTTTTTATTTGATCTTGAGATTTCTGTCTTCTTTTTTTTTAATGTTTATTTATCTTTGAGAGAGAGGGAGAGCACAAGTGGGAGAGGGGCAGAGAGACAGAGACACACACAGAATCTGAAGCAGGCTCCAGGCACTGAGCTGTCAGCCCAGAGCCCAACGTGCAGCTCAAACCCACAAACCACATGATCATGACCTGAAGTCGGACACTCAACCGACCGAGCCTCCCAGGTACCCCGAGATTTCAGTCTTCTAAACTAACAAACTATAATTTTAATCCAATCACTACAACAATATTTGAATAGTATTTGTTTTTGAATCATCTCTATCTGCTTAATGATGGCATTTATTGAGTGTTTCATGCTACATTTTCTGTTCCTTATAATAACCCTGTCAGGTATCTATCATTGTCCTCAAGTTATAAATGAATAAAGGATCAAAAAAGTTTAGTGACTTGTGTAGGGATACACTACTGATGCTTGAGCTGAATTCATGTTTCCACTGTAGAATCCATCAATTTGGCTGGATATTTTGTTCAAAAATATGCTAAAATATGCATGTATTCTTGCTTATTTTCTTATTTCCTTTATTAAAAAATTTTTTTTAACATTTACTTTTATTTATTTTTGAGAGACAGAGCAAGACAGAGCATGAGTGGGGCAGGGGCAGAGAGAGGGGGGTACACAGAATCCAAAGCAGGCTCCAGGCTCTGAGCTGTCAGCACAGAGCCCGACGTGGGGCTCGAACCCACGTATGGTGAGATCATGACCTGGGCCGAAGCTGGCCACCCAACCGACTAAGCCACCCAGGTGACCCTCTTCTTGCTTATTTTCTCATTTTTTTGCTTTCTTGTCTCCCTCCTTCTCTGACCCTTCTTAGAAGGACTTTTCCTCTTCTTTAGAAGCTTTAATCTATTTTTATTGATAAAGCTTTCCCTGACCACCACCCCATCCCTGCAAGGCTGATCTTTACAGCCTTCCAAAGTGCTCCAGAAGCATCCTGTCTATGCCTGTGATAGCACTTACTACTCTATACTATGATCTCCTGTTTGTTTGTGTAGTTCACCTATTAGAGCAAGGATTTTGTTCTCTGCTGGGTGTTTAAATGCCAATGTTTAAATCCTTACAGAAATTATTAAACTAGCTTGAACTTTTATTGCCAATAATTAATGGCTGACTGACTCAAAGCCAAATATGTGATTCTAAATGCTGTTTACTTAACCATTATATTCTACTGCTTTGCAGATATTCTTGAAAAATATAAATATTAAAGTCAATCATTTAAATGTATTTGCATATTCTGTTTTGTAAGATTCTTTTGTTTTTAATTTTATATTTGATATTTCTAACAATTAGAGACTTCTAAGATATAGGTGAAATGGAAGTAAATTTGAGCCTGTTCCCCTTCAAGCGACTAAGTTTCACATGGTTAAGAGATGATGGATGCTTTCCCAAAAAAAAGCACTTGAAAATATATTAAACAAATTAAAATGATATTAAAAAAAAAGCAGTGCCAGTGTTTGGGACCTACCTTTGGAGATGAAGTACACAGGTTGTTTTTTAATTGCTCTGGTAATTTTATCTTATTTTTTTTTCTTTTTTTTTTTTTAATTTTTTTTTTTAACGTTTATTTATTTTTGAGACAGAGAGAGACAGAGCATGAACGGGGGAGGGTCAGAGAGAGGGAGACACAGAATCTGAAACAGGCTCCAGGCTCTGAGCTGTCAGCACAGAGCCAGACGCGGGGCTCGAACTCACGGACCGTGAGATCATGACCTGAGCCGAAGTCGGCCGCTTAACTGACTGAGCCACCCAGGCGCCCCTGCTCTGGTAATTTTAAAGCAAGTTCAGAGTTGAGGGTGAAATATCAGCCTATACATTTTTCAAGGGCAAGGATAATTCAGCCATATTCATAGAATTTAGTACCATACCTGATATATAATAGTTACTTAATAGTGGTTGCTTGAATGAATGAATGAATGAATGAACTTTAAAATGTTGATCTACCCTGATTTTTGCATTATAAATATTTTATTTATTTATTTGATCAGTGTTTGATTGATGAATGTATGAATGCTCAAATACTATGAAGTATTCAAGAGCACTTACACTACTAGCTTCAAATTAAGCTAGTGCTTTCTGAATTTCACAACTAAGCTGTACTTGCCCAGCAGACCTCCACACAGTAATTCTCCTCGGATGCTTCATAAAAACTCCAAACACAAGAAGCAGCAGTTTATTGGGATGTATGAAGTACAGCAATACTGCAATCAGAGTAGAAGGTTTCTTTTCAAGTCTATCCTGGGGTTGGAAGGACCTTTACCTACTGGTATGTTATATCCTGCTCAATTTTTGTTGGAAAGCAAGAGGCATTACGGAATTCAACAACCTGCAGAGGGATCCTGGCACTAGCACACACCAGGCTACTGCCTTGGGCAACTTAATAGGAGAAATTGATTGTCACGCTAGGTAGCCATCAGGATATGACTAGATTTCTTGGAGCGATAAGAACATTAAGTGGGGTTTTCAGAACTGTAGTGTACCCTTTAGGCTTCATTTCAATGGTAGTCAATGCTCAGAGTCCCCCTTTCAAAGCACTGGAAAACATGCTGGTATAATTAGTGTCACTAAGGTATTGTTTTTCCCTTTCCTTTCAGTTTGTTTTCTTTTCTTTTTTTTTTTTTTTTTTTCCTAAGAGAATCAGGCAAGTTACAAGACAGATGTCTCCTATGAAAAACCATTATGTAATTTGAAACAAAAAGCCAGTGTCTAATTATAGTGAGGTATTGGGGGACAATGAGTAAATTTGCTTGAATGAGATCAATCATAGACATTCTCTAGGTCACCATATTTCAACTTGGCATGCAAATTCCAAACTCATTTACAACATGCATGGTGAGAATCACAAGAAGTTCTAAGGCCAGTTTGGGAAAGATTCATAACTTTGTCAGTTGGTTATGTTCTTCATAGGATCATAAGTAATTTTAGTGTTGACAAGTACAGATTCTTGCTGGGGGCAGTTTGAAATTAAATTCACCAATTCAGTACAAATCAATAACTACTTATTGAGGACCGTCTATTTTCAAGGCTGGGCACTGAGAGGGAAAGGAAGTTGAGTAAGGCAAGGTTCCTACCCTCAAAGAACTTTCTCTGGCATGGGAAAGCGACAGCTTTTGATTATAAAGTCAAGTCTTGTTGCAAAGAAACTAATGGCTTATAGAGTAGCACGTTGGTAGGGAGATTGATTTAGGGAAAATCAAATGACTGCCCATTCCCTATGGATACCCCTTTTCCCCCATTCAACTGTAGTCAGCAACTCATCTGATAAGAAAGATACTGGAGTCCCTTATCTGTGGGGGTTATGTTCCAAGACCTTCAGTGGATACCTGAAACCACAGACAGTATCAAACCCAATGTTTTTTTCCTATATGTATTATACCTATGATAAAGTTTAATTCATAGTCACCGTAAGAGATTGACAATAACTAAAAATAAAAGAATAATTATAATAGTATACCATAATAAAAGTTATATGAATGTGGTCTCTCTCTCCTTCTCTCTCTCTCTCAAAATGGCTTATGGTACTGTAGACACCCTTCTTCTTGTCATGATATGAGATGACAAAATGCCTACGTGATGAGATGAAGTGAGGTGAATGATGTAGGCATTGTGGCATAGTGTTAGGCTACTATTGACCTGATGATATGTCAGAAGGAAGAGGTCATCTGATGCTTATGGACTGCAGTTGGCCAAGGGTAACTGAAACCTGAGAAAGCAAAACCGCAGATAAGGTGGTCTACTCTATACATTATTTGTTTCTGAAATAAGGTAAAAATCACTAAGCATTTTCATAGATCTTTATATATCTAGATATCTATGTGTCTAGATACCTTTACTCTAGGTATCTGAATCCAAGATGCCTTGGAGGAACATTTTTACTGAATTAACTCTTATAAATAACTCAGTTGTATTGATTCTCAACTAAGGAATTTAAGGATTACCTATACTCATTTATTAGCAAAGTGTGTACTTAACATCACCATTAAGTTTATTAGCTGACAGGAATGAACTGCATATACTCCTTACAGTAAGGCTTAAGGATGTCATGGTATTTATCTGAATTGGAATATACTAAAAATTTGCAGGTTAAATACAGTGCTGTACTACAATAGGGAATTCACTAAAGTGGATAAAAGGAATATAATTGTTCACACTCTGTATTTGCAAGGGTTTCTGATTTTCATGTAACACATCCAGGTTGCTCCAAATGCCATTTCCTCATGTTTCTTCTGTTCAGTTCTTACTGCCATTTGCCTATTTTGATGACTTTCTACCTTACATTTGAACAAATGTACATAGTCTAAAGCAGAGATTTTTTAAGTTTATTTATTTATTTTGAGGGGGGAGGAAAAGAGAGAGAGGGAGAGAGAATCCCAAGCAGTCTCCATGCCATCAGCACAGAGCCCAAAGCACGGCTCGATCTCATGAATCACAAGATCATGACCTGAGCCAAAACCAGGGTTTCTCAGCCTTGGTGCTGTTGGCATTTGGAGCCGGATAATTCCTTGGAAATGGCTGTCCTGTACATTGTGGGGGTGTTGAGTATCATCCCTGGCCTCTACCCACTGGATACCAGGAGTACACACCCCCAACTGTGACAAATAAAGTATTTCCACACACTGCCACATGTCCCTCTGGGAGGCAAAATTGCCCCAGTGGAAAACAATTCATCTAAGGCAGGTTTCTAAATATTCTTCCTCAGTCTCACTTCTGTTCATGATAGCTGCCATTTTAATGGTTCTAGGCCTTGCTTTCCTTCTGTTACTCCTGTACCCCTAAACTTCTAGTGACTTTTTACCCTAGTTCAGAACTTTATCCCCCTCACCCCTATCTTTTTTAAGTTTCATTTTTAGCAGAATACTACATGCACATGTTAATGAGTAAAAGAGTACAGAAGAGCCATGAAAAGAGGCCTCCTGTTCTATTCCTCTCTTCTCTCCTGTCTGAGAGGCAACTTTAAAAACTTTGTTTCTGACTTACTTCCAGCAGTTTTCTCCATAGTTCTAGGTTTAGTTACACTTCTGTTTATTTGACTTATCAATTTTAGGCAAAATCTATTGGCTATTTGTTTTAAAGATGGGGTTATAGCTCAGGTATATAATTTGGCTTTTACCCTCTCTCCTTTCCATTTTTTGACATGTAGGTGATTATTTCTAGTCATACATGGTAATCTTTAAAAAATAATATATTTTTGGTCAACCAACTTTCAAGACCACAGTGTTGCACCCCCTCAAGCTGAGTGAGATAGAGACCAAGTTGATAATATCTCTCAACCTTCCCACTTAGTAAGATGGGAGCTTCACTGCTTTTGCCTTATCTTCCTCATTTTCCATATCCACCTTCTGTCAGCAATACTTTTATTTACGTTCCCATTTACAATGTTGACATTTTCATTCTTTCTTGCAAATACAACAAAGTCTTCTATGCCATATTCTTAGCTTGACCCTTTAAGTTGAAAGCCAATAAACCAAATTTACATTTTATGACAATGCAAACATTTCTCCCTACCAGGTCAAGTATAGAGCTATAATTTTATTTCCTTCTCCATTGTTCAATGGCATGATCCTTGATTCACTTGAAGGAGAAAGATCAGTGTTAGTGTTAGAGAACTTCTTTCTTCAATTCTCATAGCTCCGAAAAATCATGGCATATTTTACATTGATTCATAAATAGCCCATATCTTTCTTGTGAGTTTTTGTTTTAGTCTAGTTAACATCCATCACCATACATATTTACACTGTTTTTCTTACAACCAGAACTTTTTTATTTTTTATTTTTTAAGTCATTATTTTAATTCCAGTTAGTTAATACACAATGTTATATTAGTTTCAGGTGCACAATATAGTGACTCAACACTTCTATATATCTCTCAGTGCTTATCCTGACAAGTGAACTCCTTAATCCTCATCATCTATTTAACCTATCCCCCCACTTCCCTCTGATAACCATCAGTTTGTTTTCTATAGTTAAGAGTCTGTTCATTTCTTGTGATAAGAACTTTTAAGATCTACTCTCTTAGCAACTTTTGAGTTTTCAATCCAGTCTTATTAACTATAGTCACCACACTGTGCATTAGATCTTGTGAGTTTTTATTTGCTTTGTTTTTGCACTGCTTGTCTATTTTTCTTCACCATATCCTCACATTTATCATGCTGATTAATCTCTTTTCCCACATGCCCAATCCCACCCTTAGGGCTTCTCTTCATTGTTTTCCTCGGTTGGACCCACAGATGCCCGAAACCCATGTCTTTGTGATTTTTGTTTTGAATCCCATGTCTTTGTACTTTTTGTTTTATCTTCATTTTGCTAGAGTATAGCTGCAAGTAACTTACAAATAAAAAGAGTCTTGAGTGATTAAAAACTTCTCTCTTCTACCCTCACTCTGATCAGTAGGTTGAACATAAAACTCTAAGCTAAAAATAATTTTGTTTACAATTCTAAAGGTACAGTTAGACCCAGGGCTGCTGAAAGCATACATGTTTTCTTGACATATTTTTCTCTCTCTTGTATTTGGTGTCAATAAGTTAGGCTACGGTATATGCAGTGTCAAAATGTCAGTAGCTTGTCACATGTTAACTGTGGGTATCTCTATTTTGGCCTCATTTGTCTTCTAAGTATGGGCTCTAGACTCCAGAAGTCGTCCCTAGCAGAGAATGCTCAACTTTTGACAAGAGAAAGGAACTATGATAGAACCAACAAATGTTGACACTTCAAGCTCCTACTAGCGTTATTACCATTCACATTGAAACCAGTCACATGTCCAAGCCTGACACCAATGGAGCAGGAATCATTGCCTCCAAAAGTCTTCCTTCTCCAGCATCCCATACCCATCACATGGGAAGGAGCCCCAGGGAAGGGTCTGACGGATGGGCCTTATACAGAGGGAGAGTGAATAAATAGGAAGAATAATATAATATACCACATTTTAGAATTTTAGGGTTTACTCTCTTTATTCTTAGAGTTCTGAAATTTTATGACTATGTATTGAGATGGTTCTTTTATTCATCCATTATGCTAGGCACTTGGTGGATCTTTATAATCCAAAGACTCATATCCTTCTTGTGGGAAAGATTCCTCAATTCTTTCTTTAGTAAATCCTCCTTCCTGTTTTTCACTCATTCTTCCAGGAAATTGAACCACCTGAATTGCTTTTATATGTATGTTTTTATCTTTTTTATTTTTTAGACATATATTCCATTATTTTGTCTTTTTGCCTTATGATATTTTTTGAGACATTTATTTTCAATTGATCTTTAAACAAATTTGACAATAACAAATTATTGTTTTGATTTTTATTCTCTCAAAATATTTTGTTCTTGTTTTATGAATATAAAATGTTCTTGAATCTCTGAGTAGATGAATCTGCTCATTTTAATATCCTTTTCTATTTCCTGAATTATCTCCATTTCCTTCAGTGTGCACTTTTCTGCTTGTTTACCTTGGCTGTCTTTTCAAAAATTTCTGACTAGAAGAGAAAGACAGATATCATATGTTTTCACTCATATGTGGAACTTGAGAAACTTAACAAAAGACCATGGGGGAAGGGAAGGAGAAAAAATAGTTACAAACAGAGAAGGAGGCAAACCGTAAGAGACTCTTAAATACAGAGAACAAACTGAGGGTTGAAGTGGGGGGAGGGGAAAATGGGAGATGGGCATTGAGGAGGGCACTTGCTGGGATGAGCACTGGTGTTCTATGTAAGCGATGAATCACAAGAATCTACCCCCAAAACCAAGAGCACACTGTATATGCTGTATGTTAGCCAACTTGACAATAAATTATATTAAAAAAAGAAAAAAAAAGAATTTCTGACTAGAAGCACTATGAAGGAATTAGTCTATTTGGCCTCCAGAAGCAGTATATATCTGGTGATGTCTGTCTGATAGACCAGAATGCCAAGGCTCCACTTTGAGACTACAGTGTCCAAACAGGAGCTTCACCTTTGCTCACACAGTTAACTCAAGGTTTTTTTCTAACCCTTACCAGATACACTTCAGAGAGTGCCATATATTTTCCTGCCCAAAGATATGAACATGGATTGATACCCACTCTTGGGAATAAGCTACGAATTGCAAAGTGCCTGCTTCTCTTTGAAGAGCCCATTAAGAAATGAAAATGTATTTGCATTTCTATAAGGTTGTGGATTTCACAAAGCTTGTATTTTATACTGGTATAGAAGACTCAATCAACCCTTTGACTTAGTAAGCATAATAATTAAGCTGGTCTGCTTGTCTGTGCTCTTTCCCAATGTCAATGTGAATGTTAGATGATTTGATGAAGGGCCCTAGAGCACAAGCTTTCACATTTTTTTAATCTAAGATTAACTATAATGCATTTTGCATTAAGACTCAGTAATGCATATAAACATAAATATGCACTTAATGGAAATAAAAATTCACAAAATGCCATACTGTATACAAACCAATTTTATATTTTCCTTTACATTTCAGATATTAAAATTCTGATCAACACTTACTAGACGTGTTTTATGACTCACTAATATTTTATCATATATAAAACAGTACTATAGAAATTCTATGAAGTAAATAAAAATGTTCTCTGGGTTTTCAAGTAAATGTCATAAATTCCCTACTCTAAAGATATTTTCTTCATTTTTTAACATCATTTTAAAACTCAGAATCTTTTTTTAAGTTTATTTATTTATTTTGAGAGAGACAGAGAGAGTGCAAGTTGGGGGGCGTGGGGGGAGAGAGAGGGAGAGAGAGAGAATCCCAAGCAGGCCCCACGCTATTAACACAGAGCTAGATGAGGGGATTGAACTCAGGAAATCATGAGATCATGACCTGAGCTAAAATCAAGAGTTGGATGCTTAAACGACTGAGCCACCCGGGTGCCCCTTAAAGCTCAGACTCTTATTATGTGTGTTTAACAT
This sequence comes from Leopardus geoffroyi, assembly GCF_018350155.1. NCBI lineage: Eukaryota > Metazoa > Chordata > Mammalia > Carnivora > Felidae > Leopardus > Leopardus geoffroyi. Next base: position 91,351,458 of record NC_059328.1, read on the forward strand.
AACAATTCTTAGCAAGCTTTGTTATCTGTGTATTTTCTCCAAAATTCAAACTTAAAGGAAAACCTACAAAACTAAAATGAAGAATTGACCCCAATGGTTGCTTAGTGTAATAATGAATATATGTGGTCGTTGTCTTAATTGGGATATTGTATGGTCAGATTGCTTGTTTGAGGGAGAATGGGATTTGCAACATACATCAAACAATTTTCATTAAGAAGATTTAAGTGTTGTTGCTCAATTTTGGTCCACTTCTATATGTTGAGGTAACTGTAAGGATGGCTAGAAACAAATAGCCCAAGGACTGTGCTACAGATTCCCCTCTGCCAGGTGGCTGTCCCTGAACCTCTCCTAAAAATTTTGGTAAAAAAAAAAAAAAGTGTATCACATTTGCACAAGATTAAGTTGAACACTCTTTTTTTTTTTTTTTTTCAACGTTTATTTATTTTTGGGACAGAGAGAGACAGAGCATGAACGGGGGAGGGGCAGAGAGAGAGGGAGACACAGAATCGGAAACAGGCTCCAGGCTCTGAGCCATCAGCCCAGAGCCTGACGCGGGGCTCAAACTCACGGACCGCGAGATCGTGACCTGGCTGAAGTCGGACGCTTAACCGACTGCGCCACCCAGGCGCCCCTTAAGGTTGATTAAAATCTGGGACTGGCAGAGCAAATGACTCAACAGAAAACATGAGGCATGTGTTATGTTATACAAGGAAAATAACTCTGTATTCAGGACAGCTTTCTTAGAAAACCAGAGACAATGGCAGTGAATTCTAAATCAAAAATACATTGCAGTGAAATAACCCATGACTGAAAAGGAACTGTGAGCACACCCATGGTTAACATCAATTGATTATATGTTGAGTAAATGAGGGTTTGTTTTCAATTGTTATTTGGGGAATTGAGTACCTTTCAAGTAGCAAGAAAAGTTGCAGAAAGTGCTCAGTTTTAAGTGGATTCTGTCATGTTACTGAAAAACCTTAAGTGTTGGTTAACTTACACAAAAGAGAAAGTAAACTACTTCTAGGTTTTTCTACCTCTACTGGGGGTTGGGAAGATAGTGGCTTGCTTTTTAGTTTTCCAGAACCCTTCCAAAGAAGTGTTGTTGTAGATTCTTTTAAGTAATAGCCACACAAATAATCACAGATTATGGTGTCATACAACTCCATTAACCAGGTGAAGGAAAAATAGCAACATTTTCATTTTACTGAGATGTCAGCTCCCTCCCTTGCTGTACCATGCATCTTAATGTCCTTGCGGTCTACACTGACTTGGGGCTCCAAACCTCTGTCATTACTTGGCAATACCTTTCTCTAATTTCTTGTGACACACGGTGCTTAAATCCACAAGAAATGTGAGGTGAGGCAGAGAGAATTCCTGCAGACTGACTTGCTATATGCAGAACACTCATTTGCATTATTCATTAGATAAGAGCACTGATTTGCATCTCATTCTGGTTGTCTCCTTTAGGTGAAAAAATACTGAAGAACTCTCCACATTCCCCCAATTTTTTATATTAATAATAATTATTAGGGGAATTATGCTTGATTGCTGTCCTAGATTTTGTCCTCCACCATTTGCAATTCCTCTTTAAAAAATCCTAAACACCCCCAAATTCCCAAACCAATGTGATTTTCCCCTTTGTGTTTAAAATATTTAAAGCTTTAACATTTGATGAAAGATCTGAATACATAAATATATTTTATTGAAATGCAAAATGAGACATTTATTTATGATCTATATCTAACATTAGGAATGAGAAGGAGGAGGGAGTGGGAAAAAAATACAGGCACAAGTACAACGTTTGAGTCTCCCTAAATCTCATTTTAGAGAAATTTCCTAGCAACAGAACATGCCACAGATTAGAAGATACTGCTGGTAATAAATTCTTCCCCTCTTGATGGTCAAATCCAAGTGATGAAATTTTGTCTTGCATTTTCTCTTGAGAAGCAATGACCAATTAAGAATAGCCCTATCATTATAAAAAAAAAAAGTTTATTGATGATGTCCTACTGTGGGTAGAGCTCTGCCTGTCTCTAGAGTTCCTGTGATAGGAACAAGAAAAGCAATAAAATATCCTTCTTTGCTTGGCCTATAGTCTTAATATCCCATAGTCATAGTAATCTTCCGAGCGCTCACCATTTCCTTGGCAGGGGTGATGTAGGGCTTTATTTATGCACTTGAGCGATTCTTCAGGATTCTGGGGTGAAATCTGACCCACAATCTCACCTTCAGTTTGAACCACTGGTGCACTGACAAAGGGGAAACCTGGCATCTTGTGGATGACTGCCTTCTTTATCCTTCTCAGGAGAGATGGGAACAGAGGAGTCAGAGACTCAGTCTCTCACTTGCTGATTTATTGCTGTTCAGTTGCCCCCTGAGCAAGTGATGGCATTCTGTAGAAGATTACAGCAAATCTAGTGTCATGGATCAATCACAACATCCCAAAATGAAGTGGAATTTCTATGGTATCAGGGTGACATTGTAACCAGGAGCATGGTGTCTGGCAGGCTGGGATGGTTTGTTTGTGAGTAGAGGTTTCATACAAATTGCACACTGTTTCAACACAGGTACCAAAAGATTAAATTGATTCTTTTGCTCGACTTTTTCGTGTCTCTCAAGGCCTTTAATTCACTGGTGGAAGAGGTCATCACAAGCATTTATTATCCTTGTTCATGGGGCACCCCCTCCCCCAACTGCTGTTTATTCTTGTCTGGTTCCTGTGATTAATGCTGTGAAGGAAAGCAACTACTTCTGTCCTTTATGGCTGTTTCTGGCGTACTGCAATGTTTAAGGTTTTTTGGCATCCCCTTAAGGAACACCATTTTTGAATAGCCCTCATTTACATCCGACTGAAACTGGAATCCTGGCCAAGATTTTATTTTTGGCCAGTGACCAGTTAGGTCAACTTCAAATTGTGTTTTTCTTGCAAGCATGATTCTTGAAAGATATTTTTCCACTTCAAGCACTCAAACGTTTTCAAATAATGAAGTTCTTTTGCACTTATTTCATTAGGGCCAAATGGTGACCTTTCAAGTAACAAACATTAATATTAAAAATTTGGGGCAGCTTATACCTAGTTGTATTAGTTTGGGATGATTATGCCATTTGGACAACATTAGTCTTTTATATTTGTTAATGTCATAATAGGGTTGTAGTGCCATGCTTCATAAAAATGTCACTGGTGAGCTATTTCCACTGTAGAAGTGTTACTGTGATTTCACAATCCTGAATGAACTAAAGAGATTACATTTGAATATCTCATACACATTTCAAAACTAACATGGCCAAAAGACAACTGTGATTTACCATTCTGCCCACTTCCCTTCCCCTCACTCAAAAACTATTACTAATCATCTCAGCAAGTGGTATCACCGTTCCCCCATTTGTGTAAGTCAAAACACTAGTGGGCATCCTTGGTCCCCTTTATCTCTCATCTTTATGGTCTGAGTACTGTTGCTGTATAACAAATCACTTTATTGCTGTATAAAGTAGAAGAGAGTAGGGGATGAAAGATATTGTAGCCATTTTTGGAAAATACTATCAAATGCTGTCTATCCTCTGTCCACAGCTATTCACATCCTTTCCACATGCAAAAGACATCTGACCCCTCCCTCAAAATTCCCGAAGTCTCATCTTAGTACTTGAAGTCCAGGACGTGGTCATCCAAATCAATTCCAAGTGCCAACAAGGCTCTTTGGATGCAATTCCTTTAGCATGGTTCTTTTCACTCTCTGAAGAGCTGTGAGTAAGAGACTCCAATGATCTTCCTTCCATATACCCAATATGCAGTGCAGGATGACCACTATAAATATTCTTGTTGAAAAAGGGAGGAGGAGCGGGAGGCACACAGAATCAGTGTCCAATAGCAATTCTGAAATTTGGTTGGGCACATCTTGCCAGTTCCTTGATATGGGCTTGAATTTACTTCTTAGCCGTTGTTTTCTCCAGCTGCTGGATCCACCTTCTTCAGCATTTGGTTTCACTCCCTGAGTTATTCCACCTTCCATGTTTGCAGCTGAGTAGTTTTCTCATCCTGCTTCCTGCCCAAAGTAGTCCATGGGTCCAAAGACCAAACCCCTTTTATTTTATGGTGTATCTACTCCTTTCAGTCCAAGCTGATACATTTCCTTTAAAAATTTTCGGCTTCCAATGTATTAATATAGAAATCTATCATATTAGACCAAACAAACAAAAAAAAAAAAACCACAAAAAAAACGTGTCCAGAAATCTCTTCAGTTTATAGGCTTTTTTCTGCCATGGACTCCCTGTGAAGCTGCCATAAGACAAACCCTTAAGAGTCTAGGTGTCTATTGTTTAAAAAGGCATGCCCTTAAATCCAGAAGCTTTGTATGTATTTGAAAGGTTTATGAGGCACCATCTTACATCTTCCTGAGGTTTTAATGAAAAATTTTACAGCCACACTCTTATCTTCATCTTAACGATGAGACATTTTCCTATAGGTCTTGATTTGATCTTTGCACTGAGGCCCTTTCTTATTTTGAGAATCTTCTACTAAGAGACACTGAAAGAACAAGTTTTGTTTTATTTTTCAAACCCACTAAGTCTTTTTATATTTTCTTTAAAGCTTGCTTAGAAGTTGTCTAGTTCTTTTTTTCCTTATGTCTTTGTATCTGTGCCTTACACATGGCTAAAAGAAATAGATGGACACTTTCAGTATCCTGCCTGAGAAGTATCCTTAGACAAATTCACCAGTTTATTAGGTACATTTATTTTTATTAAAAAAATTTCTTTTAATGTTTATTTTTGAGAGAGAGAGATAGAGCATGAGTGGGGGAGGGGCAGAGAGAGAAGGAGACACAGGATCCAAAGCAGGCTCCAGGCTCTGAGCTGTCAGCACAGAGCCTGATGCGGGGCTCAAACTCAAGGACTGAGAGATCATGACCTGAGCCGAAGTCAGACACTTAACTGACTGAGCCACCCAGGTGCCCCTATTAGGTACATTTTTTATTTTCTATGTTAATACAGGCAATGGGGTTGCCAAACTCTCTGCCGCTGTAAAGCAGAGGTCAGTATTTTCCCAGCTTCCAATAAGAGTTTCCTCCCTGTCATCCTAGCAGTCACTGGACTCGATAAGTCCTTTCTTTTCATTAAAAACATTTTTTTAATGTTTATTTATTTTTGAGAGAAAAAGCGTGAGCGGGGGAGGGGCAGAGAGAGATGGAGACACAGAGTCTGAAACAGGCTCCAGGCTCTGAGCTGTCAGCACAGAGCCTGACGCAGGGCCCGAACTTACAAACTGCGAGGTTATGGCCTGAGTCACAGTCGGGCGCTTAAACTGAGCCACCCAGGTGCCCCCCCCCCATAAGTCCTTTTTAACATCTGTTTGCTTCACTAGCTTTCACTTAACTCTGAACTACTATCTCCTTAAGGACTTCTGCCCACTCTCCAGTCCTAAAGGTAATGCCATATGTTTTAAGCTTTTGATGTGGCAGAACTGAATTCTGACATGAAATTTCTGTTTCAGTTGCTATTCCTGCGTAAGAAACCACCACATAATTTAGGGGCACCATTTACCTTTTATTATGCTTAAAGATTGCATGGATCAGGAATTTAGACAGGGTACAATAAAGATGGCTTATCTCTACCGCAATATCTAGGATCTCAGCTGGGAGTCTTCAGTAGCTGGGCACATTTTCACAGCTGGGGCTAGAATCGTTTTGAGGTGTCTCCATTCACATATCTAGCAGTTGATGCTGGCTAGCAGTAGGGACCTCTTGGGCTGTTCACATAGGGGATCTCTCCAGGAGAGAGATGGGATCTCTGTATGGCCTAGAGTTTTCTTACTGCATGGTTGACACAGCGTAGTTGAACTTTCTACATCAAAGCTCAGAGCTTCAAAAGTGAGTGTCATAGCCAACAAAGTGTGCACCAGTTTCCTGTAGCTGCTATAACAAAATGTCACAAAACAAGTGGCCTAAAACAGAAGTTTATTGTCTCAGTTCTAGAGTCTAGATGTCTGAAATCAAAATGTTGGCAAGGCTGTACTCTTTCTGAAGGCTCTAGGAAAGAATCCTTCCATTACTATTCCTGCTTTCTGGTACTTGCCCACAATCTTTGGTGTTCCTTCACTTCTAACTGCATCACTTCAATCCCTGCTTTCTTTGCCACATGACCCTCTTCCCTCTGTGTATCTGCGTCTTCTCAGCTTTGAAGGATGCCAGCTATATTGGAATTAAAGTCCACCATAATCCATGATGTCCTCATCTTGACTAAGTATATCTGCAAAGACTATTTCCAAATAAGGTCATATTCTGAAGTTCCAGTTGGATGTGAATTTTTGTGCGACACTCTTCAACCCAGTACAACTGGAATTATGCTGTCTCTATAACGTAGTCTGAAAGTTACATAGCATCATTTGTGCTGTTCTTCAATTGGTTGACACAGTCACGATAATGCTCACTTAGGCTTAAAGGTAGAAGAGTTAGACCACTTATTAATGAGAGACTTTGAGGACCACATTGTAGAAGAAGGCGGGGCATGAGGTGTTGTTCTGTTCATCTTTAAAAAACACACTCTGCCATGTCCTTATCTAGTGCATGACCAAAGTCTATTGCTTCTACATCCCAAATATACCCCAAATCTGTCCACTTACCTCTTTTGCCACCCACTCATGTAAAGCAGCATAGTCTCCCATCTGAATTACTGTGTTAGATTCTTATCCAATCTTTCTGTACCTACTTGTGCCTCTTCTAACTCGTTCACCACCAATATACAAGAAGAGAGTTGTTAAAACTATAAATTGACTCATAGCGTCTTCTTCTTAAATATCCTTGGAGGCTTCCAATTGCATGCACAATAAAATCCACATGTCTCCTAGTGGCCTAAGAGGCTGTGCATAATCTTTCCCTAACCTGTCTTTCCAAGTGCCTCAGTAAAAAGGTATGATAACTTCTTCTTCCCTATGTACTATCTCCAGCAACCCAGGCTTTCTAACCATTCTTTGACCAACTCAACCACATTTGCATCTCAAAGACTTTGCACGTGTACTTTTTTTCTACCTGAAATCTCTCTCTTTTGGTTCCTTATTAGGGCTCACATATTGCACACTCCAAGTGTCATATGTTACCTCTTCAGACAATAGTGATGATAATAATTATGGCTAGCATTCTTTTGAGTTATCTCAAAACATTTGCCAGACTTTGGCCCTAGTCATTCTATCTGAATTATCTCTTTAAATCTTTATAACAGCCTTTGAAAGAAGTACTATTATCATTCTTATTTTACAGATAAGAGAACTAAGGCTTAGGTTAAGAGTTTAAATAATGTTCCCAGAATCATACTACCATCTGCTGTGTAACATATACCAGGTATGATAGAGTTTAGAATTATACCCAGGACTATCTGACTCTAGAGACTGCCCTCTCTACCACTAGACCCTGCTGCCTTTCCAGAAAGATGTGTCCCTTATTTTATTCTTAGACATAGAACCTATTTATTTTCTTCATTTTGTTGATCACTCTCTGTAATTTTTTAAGCATGTGTCTATTTATTTATTGCCTATCTTTCTCACCAGTATCAAAGAATTTTTTGTTGTTCATAGTTGTATTCCAGCACCCAACGCAGTGTGTGGCACATAGCTGATACTTAATAAGTATTTGATAAATAAGTGTAGATCCCTACACTTATGTTGGTATCCCTACACAAGTGTTGGTAAATGTTTAGCCACTAGGTTTGGGTAGGGGCTGGGGACTGATTTATAGCTCTTTTGAATTTTCATACTGCCGCCACAGGGCTGATTTCAGTCGGCAGTTTCACAAGTGACTCATAAGATCCTGGAAAGTTAAGCACTGAATGGCTAAATGAATGAATGAATGTTGCAAAGAACATGGTGGCTCCCCCACCGGAACTGGTTTCCAAAAGGGCGGGGGCTTTCCTTCTCTCCACAAGCCCCTGTTGCTTTAGCTCCAAAAAGATCATCATGCACATTGGTGAGGTTTCAGAGCACAGCTGTTCTCACAGCTGCACAAGGACAATGAAGAGTTAATGCTGTATCTGAAATACTAGATATCTCTACAACAATGTAGTGAGAAACACTGAGACCAGATACTGTCATTTCTTCATCTTTTTTTTTTTTTTTTTCCTCTGCCTCAGGTGTTGGCGAGGACACATATGATTCAGAAGCAAGGGCAGGATGACTTTGTTTTATCCTTTATATGGAAAGGATGGCAGGGGTTGGAGCAAGAAGGAGTGAAAAAAAAAGGAGATGGGGAAAAAAGCCATTAATATTTCACATTAGGCGTAAAAATGCTCAGTTACAGCTTTGGCTAGGAAGAGAAATCTCCTTGAAAATATTTGTTAGATTTCTATGCTGAATGATCACACAAAAGACTGATTTATAATTGGTCCAATTATTTACTTCTGTGTGTAATATGGAATAACATAGGCATTATTTTTTAAATCAATATCTGCCACTTTCAGCATTGCCGAAAGTAGTTTATTTGACAATTCTTAAATTTAAAAAAAAGTATTTTTTTGATCAGCAGTCCCACACTGGTGTGAATCTGACAATAGATCCAAATGAATTCATAGCATTTGGTGGGATTTTATTTATCACATTGGGTATGAAAGTCCTGACGTGTTGGCTGATTGCAACACTAGGTGTTCAGACAAAGGGTGGTGCTTAGATGTCTTGTCTCGGTCATGGCCAGGATGTAATGTGTCTCTGATTTAACTGACAAGTCTATACTGTGGCCCCATTTGCTCTAATTGGTTCACACCCTGTAGGAATAATACCTCCTATTACGCACATGCATTCTGGGGTTTTGAGTGAATATATTCTAAGATGCTCTCCTTGCCAGCTCTACGATGCAGAGTTTTAAAAGTGCATGTGTAATTAATTTTGTTTTAGTAATTTGAATTAATACCAAGAGAAATGCCTTGCTCTTTATTAATTTCCAGGTGTGAGTCTAAAGAAAACAGCAACCACTTTTCTTGAAATCGCATGAATAATATTGGAGCAAGACTGTCTCGGTTGGAGACAAAAACATTATATTTATGTCTCATGGTAATCTATCCATTGGTTAATGGACCCAGAGCCCTCTAGACAGTTCACAAATCCACATAACAGAGCAGATTTTTGCATTAGGATTCCTGACTTAGCTGAAAAATGTGAAAAATCAGATGCAGCCGAAGAGTTCCCTATTGATTACAAATGTGAGGATCAAGAGTAAGTTATTCCATCTAAGGCAGCATTCATTTAAATTTAAAATGGTCCTTTCTGGTAATCTCATTTTGGTTAGTGGCATACAAATCAATGAAATTTTTAAGAGTATTAATTCTATCCCATATGAGGGGCTTCCTATGACAGAATGGACATTGATAGCCAGTCATATTTTGGAGCCTCTAACAGTTTGGGTGAATTTAGAAATGTAAATGGAGCTTAAGGACAAAGTTGTAATTCTTAGCTTTTTTTTTTTTTTTAAAGAAAATAAACAATGAGTAGTCTCTAAAGATAAAAATGGGAGTCAAATTTCCCAGCCCTGCCAAATTACTCTTTGCTGCTCGCATATCAATTTTTTTGTCTGTGCCATTTGATCATAGTACTCTAATAGTATAGGTAGGTTCATAAGAGATTGCAATATTCTATGTTTTTTAGAAGAACCTTATAGGCATATAATTCATCAGTTTTCCAGCTTCATATCTGGTATAAAAATTTCCTATATATCACCCTGGACAGATAGACAGTTCCAGCTTGAACACATCTAAAAATGGAAAGTTCTTAATGTCCTAAGACAGTGGGAGCAAACACTTATGACCAAGGAGGTAAATGCAAGTCAAAACTTAAGAAAACAAAGTGCCTTACTTGAACAGGTTTTTATGCACCAATATTTATAAGTGTTATTCATAGTAGCTGAAAGTGGAAACAACCCAAATGTCCACCAACAGAGAAATGGATGAACAAAATGTGGTATATACATATAACGGAATATGATCAGAAAGGAATGAAATTTGGACACATACCACCAACATTGACGAACCTTGAAGATATTATGCTGAGTAAAATAAGCTGCACACAAAAGGACAAATATCATATAATTGCACTTATGTGAAATATCTAGAATAGTTAAATTCATGGGGACAAAAAAAGTAGAACAGTAACTGTCAGATGCTGGGAGAAGCAGGGAATGGGGAGCTATTGTTTAATGGATAGGGAGCTCCAGTTTGGGAAAATGAGAGTTTTGGAGGTGGATAATGATGATGGTTGCCCAACAAGGTGCATGTACTTCATTCCATTGGACTGTATACTCAGAAATGATTAAAATGTACTGTGTATATTTTGCCATAATTAACAACAACAACAACAAAGGTGCCTTGGAAGAAATCAGGAGTCCACGAGCATATTTCTGTATGTTCTCACTTTCTACTCAGTCTGTGTCCCTCATGTCTGATTCCCACTTTGTGCTGCTGGCTTCCTTATTTTCAGACACCAGTCCTGGATGGACAAGATCACTTGGGATTTCCTAAGAGGAAAGTGGGTAGACTTTGTGCAAAAGCCTTATCCCAGGGAATGACTTCAGTTCCAGTGTGTTTCACTATATTTTTTTCCCAGAAGTCTTCATAACTCCCGAGACCCAGATTCCAACCATTAGCCCAAAAGGTCAGTGTCTGGAAGTTAGCCTCCTCCTTCCAATTCAGGGGTCTAGAGACACATACCTTAGCTTGTAATCTCCCTCTCTTTAGTTGTATTTACTCTTTTTCTGACACATCTTCCCCATCTTGTTTTCCTTTTATTTCCAAAATGTGTATTTAGTTTTAAAGTTTAAGATACAATTGCTATTCCTGGATGGATGAAATGGTCTTTGTTACAATTGCTATTCCACATGTGACTACATTTTGCATGCTTGGAAATTACCAGCGATGCCATGGGATTTGGTTCTAATGTTCACTTTAATTCAGTTGGCTTACATTATACAATAAAATCTGACTAATTCTGAATAATGGGAGTTAGACTACAGTGGTTTCCTGAAAAATGAGAACCACTGACAATTTTTTCACAGAATTAAATTTTCTTCCTTTTAAATTCCATGTGTATCATAAACAAAGTAAACTGAGACTAATAGGTAAAATGAGATAAGGTATAGGAGGATTATAATTCAAAATATACTGGTATTAAATATAAGGCAAATGCCCTTAAACATATATTAATTGCTTAATTTTTATGTTCAGAAATTAAAAGTACCTTCATAGGTGGCCAAATTGTCTTTTCCTTTGTTGATAGGAGAACTTTCCTGAATGGGGGGATGATTTTCTCCCCTGATAGTCTTCTTACTTCTCTGAGAACTTCTTCCACAACTTCTTCAGTGCTGTTATCTCTCATATTAAATTTCTTGCTCGCTGCTCTTCTCTTTTCTCATAGCCTTACTGTTACGATTACAAGTTCTGCCTAGTTGCTGTTATTTCCTCCACTTCAACCTTTTTGTGTTCTCCAAGCCCTGATTACCAACTGCCAACCAAACATTTCCATCTCAGGACACATTGAAATTCTGGATACTTTAAACTGAATTCAATCTCTTCCTCCTTGTTGCCCACTTTTCCTGGATTCCCTATCTTTCTCTGGCCAGAAGGCCTTCCTTATGCTCCTACTAAAAGCAAGTCGTAACTAGTATTAGTGAGCGTTCACTCTGTGTCAGGCACTTTTATACAAAACAGCTGTTGGAAGTGTATTTAATTATATTCTCAGTTTACGGTTGAGGAACTCTTCTCTGAATGATGTGAAGTAGCTTGCCTAAGACTTCCAGTTGAAGACGCTCTGGCACTAAGACCACATGGCTCATATCTTCAATGTTGTCTTTTACCAATAGTCTCTAAGTCCTATGGCATCATAATGTTTGTTGAATTTATCTCTCTTTTATATTTCCTCTACTACTATCTTAGTTCAAGTCAGCAAAGTTTCACCTGGAATATTCCCACACTTAATATGCCTTCAATTTGACCACATACATTCATTTTCTTTACTGCTACGAGACTGACCGACTTCCTTCCTTCCTTCCTTCCTTCCTTCCTTCCTTCCTTCCTTCCTTCCTTCCTTCCTTCCTTTTTGAGTGATTAAAAAAAAAAAAGAAAAGAAAACAGAAAAGAAAAAAGGACCAATCCTGTCTCTTTCCTGCTTAAACTTTTCAAAGGCTCCACCATGGCTTCCCAGTCAAATCCAGACTCCTTAGCCCTTTATGGTCAGGTCCCCGAAATCCTGCCCAGGATTGTGTCTCATCATTTATTTTCTTACACATAGCTTCCATGTATACCAAACTGCTTGAAGTTGTCAATAGATCATGCATTCTGGTTTTTGTGCCTTTGCACACACTTCTTCCTTTGCCCAGAAGTCCTCTCTTCTTGGCTAACTACTATCGTTCTTCAGAACTCAACCTGAATGTCACTCCCCCTCTGGAGGGTTAGTCCCCTCACCCTGCCATGCACCCCCACCCCTCCCCTCTGTTCCTGTGATACTCTGAGCTTCTTCAATAACCAAATATTCTTGGATGATGATGTCAAGTGCTGACCAGTGCAAGGAATACTTTGATTTGAAATTTGTTCCCCTGTGGCATTCACAGCAATGTCCTGGTTTTTCTTTATCATTTCTTAACTAATTACATCTTAAATCAAAGCCACCTTACAGAAACACAAATATGTACCAGTCCGCCCTTTTCTCCTAAAACTCTTTCCAGTTAATTCAGGCACATGGGGGAATACTTGTCAGTGTTCTTGTTCTTTCTTTCTCTCTTCCCCTCGGATCCTTTCATCTGAGTCCAGAGACAGCCCCAGTTACAGTTCATATGTGCAAGTCAACATCTGTTTCCAAGAAAAGAAAATCTAAAGTGTTGGAAAGTGACACTGGCAGAGTACACAAACTGCATCCATCTGCAATGTGTTTAAAATTTTCTAGAAGGCTCTTTCAAGTCTCCACAATATTTTCATTACCTTCTCTGTCTCAGTATGATTTCCTTTACCTCCTACATCACTATTAAAACATAAATAAGAACATATTTCCTATTAATTCGCACTTATTAGTTACTAATATGGCTATTACTAACATACTTAGTTTCTACTGTGTTTTTGATTAAGAATATCTATGGTGATTCAGCTAGAATGTGGTTTACACAGGGCTTTATGGGTTGACCTGGAAGCTAACAACCATTTGTCATAATTTCTGTGGGAAAGATGCCTTCCAAATTCTAAATAGCTGCCTTACAGACTTTGAGACATAGCCCTTATGCAAGCTGTGGTCTTCTTACATTTGAATTTCTTGAAGTTTCTTTGCATATTTACAGGAAATTTAAATTGTTTTCCATAGGTGTTTAGGGAATAATGAAGAGGTAGTGAAAAATGCCTGTGTTTTAGAGTGAGGCAGATCTGGATTTGAATTCCATTGCCGCCATTTATTTTTTCCCTGTTAATGGATAGTTTACTTAAGCCTCCATCGCCACATCTGTAAAATGAAGATAAATCCTCCCAAGCGCATGGGTTAAGGGTTTAGTGTTGCCAGGTAAAATACAGAACATCTAGTTAAATTTGAAGCCCATGCAAACAATGGGCATTTTTAGTATAGAGATTTTTTAGTATATAACATTTTAGTATGAAAATACTCATTGTTTATCTGAAACTTAAATTTACCTAAGCATGTTGTATTTTCATCTGCTAAATCTTGCAAACCTGCGGGGGGCATGAGTATATCTGTATGATACCCAGAGATATGTGATAAAGGAAATATGATGGATGGGATTCCTTCTGCAGCCTTTAGCTAGAGTGGTCAGCTATGCTGAAACTGAGTCAGTCTCAGCTTGCTTACTACTACTCCCAAATGCCACCCTCTGCCTCAGCAAATTACATAGTCATAGACTCCCTGCCATTAAACCATCTAATGAGAGATCATAATAGTCACCGCTTTGGGATTTGTTCTTCAGAAACTGTGTGCTAAATGAAGTGACTTTTCAATGTTCAATTTAGTAGTATTATGGTATCTGAATTCAGCATAATACATAGGAATAAGTCGGCGATGCTTAAAATCATCAACTCTTATACATGGAAGGGACTTCAGAGGTCATCTTGGCTATTTGTTATATAGCCATAAGGAGCTGAACCCCAAGGAGTTCAACAGATTTGCACACAACTACATCCTGGCTGAGCCCAGGCTGGAATTTCAACCCCCTGATTCCAACTTCAGCAGGTTTTTCTCCTGCAGAGTTTCTCCTGCAGTGTACCCTAACTAATCCCTACCATGACTTGTTAGAATACACATGCATGCAGCGACAGGGTAGGATCCGTTTCATTTTCTCTGCATGGCACCTTGCCCGGGATCATTTGGATATATGGACATAATTGATAATTTGGTGCACCATAGTGCGTAAACATTGCCATCAATTTGGCCACTGCATTTTTAATCATATACTCATCTCTATTAAAATACTCTTCTATGCATTAAATTGGATCACTGAATTTGATTATACAAAAATAATGACCTTATTCCCAGACCCTTAGAGTACACATTTCCCCATTTTTCAAGGTGCAGTGATATACTATTTTTATCAAAGATAGATTCTGTTGTGACTTTCATGACTATAGCTTATCTAGTTATTCTTTCTTTTTAATAACTTAGTAAAATTTAATTTATTTTTAGTTCAAAACAAATTCTAAAAGTGACATGTACCGACTTCAGCTCAGGTCACGATCTCGCGGTCCGTGAGTTTGAGCCCCGCGTCAGGCTCTGGGCTGATGGCTCAGAGCCTGGAGCCTGCTTCCGATTCTGTGTCTCCCTCTCTCTCTGCTCTGTCTCCCCATTCATGCTCTGTCTCTCTCTGTCTCTCAAATAAATAAACATTAAAAAAAAATTAAAAAAAAAAATAAAAGTGACATGTATGAAACAAGTGGAAATTTGAACATTAGCTTTAAAATGATGTTAAAGAATTATTAGAAATTCTTTAGGTATGATAATGTAATTGTAGTGACATTTCGAGGCACATGCTGGTATACTTATGAATGTGCTCTTGGATTTGCTTCAAAATTACATTGTGAGAGGAGGTGGGATTAGGTAGGAAATAGCTAAAATGAGATTGGCCATGAGATCATTTTTGAAGGTGGATGAAGGGTACATGGAGCTTTCATTATACTATTCTGCCTGTAAATATCTATGCTTAAAATTTTCCATAATAAAAAGTTAAAACTAGACTCCTGATTCCCAATCTCTAGATTGATTATACAGAAATTAAATAAAGTTGTATCACAAAATCAAAGGTTTTTTTTTTTTTTCTTTTTTTTAATTTTGAGGGCAGAGAGAGAGGGAGAGAGAGAATCCCAAGCAGGCTCCACACTCAGCATGGAACCTAATGTGGGACTCAATCTCATGACTGAGATCATGACCTGAGCTGAAATGAAGAGGCAGATGCTTAACCGACTGAGCCATTTTAATGACTATATTGAGAGGACAGAAATAACATTTGCCTTAATGTCCAATACTTGTTTGCTTTGTTTTTTTGTTTTTTTTGTTTTTGTTGTTTGTTGTTTTTGTTTTTTGTTTTTTTTTACCCTTCATGTTCATTTGGGAGAGTCACAGTAGTAGAAAGAACTTAGAAGTGGGAACTCAAAAGAGTTTAATCCTAACAGGTCTCTGCCTTTTGTTAGCTATGTGACCTCAGGCAAAATACTTAATCTCTTCAGGCCTTAGTTTTCTCATTATGTGAAATGAAAACATTGCAGTAGTCTCTTAGGGTGTTCAGCTTTAAAATTGTTTGACTTGATGATATCACATGCAGGCTTTCCAAGTCCACCATTAAGTTGGCTCATGGTGTGTTTAACCTTTATTCTGTCCCCAGTAATGGAGCAATGGGCTCTATTCTGGGAGCCACTGATTTTAACTGAAAGATTTTAGGAATAGGATCCTAAAATATTATATGCTTCCTATGGATGCTTCCTGTGCATGAATTTATTATTTAAGTCATGCTGATACTGGTTGATGTTTTTTACTGCTATTTCCTAGTCAACGAATTATAGAAATTGTTTTCCACTTTGAAAGGTTGAACAATATCCTTGGTGTGGTGCTTAGATAAACTTTCAAAATTCAAATCCTCATTTTAGGATTCCAGGATAATCCCATATTTACTTTCTATATATCATTTTATGATTGTATTATGTTCAGTTATGTACCTAGCCTTTTTGAAAAAATCTTTTATATATTCTCATGTAGCAGGACGTTGCTCTCTTCACCAATTTTATTGTCTCTTTTTTGAACTGCTCCTAGTTTCATAGTTTGGCATACATTATGCATATTGTATTTATGTCATGTTTTTTCAAACAAAGGTGAGACTTTTGAATATGTGAAGTGCAACCCTAACTCACTGCAAACCTGTATGTTTGTAACTTCCACCCAAGGATTCAATTTCTCTGCAGTCCTATAATCATTGCAAAACATCTGCTTATGAAAAATATGCACTGGACACTACTTTATAGTGATGCTAAAAGTATTATCTCAATGTCACATCAAAATTCATCCATTCAACAAATGTTTAATGAATGTCTTCTAGGTGTGTTAATTTTGAAAAGGGATCTCACAGGAAAGAAGGCTTAGAACAAATTACCAGAGGACACAGATTTCCAATTTTAAACTGATTTATTCATCAGAAAATGTTACTAAGAGACACTTACTTATTCATACACACAGTCTTCCTCTTGCACAGATACTTCAAAATTACCATAATTAATTCAGAGTCCCAACTCAGGCCCTCGTAAAGTGAAGTGACTATTTCAGCAAAGCCGTAATGGAATATCTTTATGAAATCCATTATCGCTTTTCAAAACAAATGTTCTCTGCTTATTCAATATGTTTGTGATAATCCATTTTATCAATCAATAACCTTCTGGACCAGGATTTGTGTGTATGGTCTCTGTGAAATGATACTTTTATCCAGAGTCTTTCAGGGCTAATTTCTCTTTGATCTTGGTGGAATCATGGGGTCTTCCATCAACCTGTTAGAAGTACTTGACATGACAAGTAATATCCATTCCTTTTTTAGTGAGATACGTACTCCAGTAACCATGTCAGGTTCTTGGACACTCGTTTTGTAACCATTTCTTTCTTTTACTCCTGTCTCTGACACATTACTGTGGCTCCTTGTTAGCTAACTCATTCATTCATTCAATAGACCTTTTTTGTGTGTGATATTTTTAAAATCCACTGTGTGCTGGGTGAGTGCAAGAGTAAGACAGATAATCTAAGCAACCCCTACTTTCAAAATAACATAATATTATGAAATCTGGTTATCCTTGGTAGCATATCAACTAATTACATGCTGTGTGGTTGAGTTCAAACAGTATGCATGGTCTTACTCATTGTGTCTGTAGTTCTTTTCTGAAGGTGCTTTCATCTGGATTATTTTCATGAGGATTCCCATCAGTATATTAAGGGAAGGTGTAACCAAGGGAGATTTTTTTTTAATTTTATTTTTTAAATTTACATCCAAATTAGTTAGCATATAGTGCAACAATGATTTCAGGAGTAGATTCCTTAATGCCCCTTACCCATTTAGCCCATCCCCTCAAGTAACCCCAAGTAACCCCTCAAGTAACCCTCTGTTTGTTCTCCATATTTAAGAGTCTCTTATGTTTCGTCCCCCTCCCTGTTTTTATATTATTTTGCTACCCTTCCTTTATGTTCATCTGTTCTGTGTCTTAAAGTCCTCATATGAGTGAAATCATATGATATTTGTCTTTCTCTGACTAATTTAGCTTAACATAATACCCTCTAGTTCCAACCACATAGTTGCAAATGGCAAGATTTCACTCTTTTTGATTGCCGAGTAATACTCCATTGTACATATATACCGCATCCTCTTTATCCATTCATCCTCTGATGGACATTTGGGCTCTTTCCATACTTTGGCTATTTTTGATAGTGCTGCTATAAACATGGGGGTGCACGTGTCCCTTTGAAACAGCATACCTGTGTCCCTTGGATAAATACCTAGTAGTGCAATTGCTGGGTGGTAGGATAGTTCTATTTTTAATTTTTTGAGGAAGCTTCATACTGTTTTCCAGAGTGGCCGCACCAGCTTGCATTCCCACCAGCTATGCAAAAGAGATCCTCTTTCTCTGCATCCTCACCAACATCTGTTGTTGCCTGAGTTGTTAATGTTAGCCATTCTGACAGGTATAAGGTGGTATCTCATTGTGGTTTTGATTTGTATTTCCCTGATGATGAGTGATGTTGAGCATTTCTTCATGTGTCGATTGGCCATCTGGATGTCTTCTTTGGAGAAGTGTCTATTCATGTCTTTTGCCCATTTCTTCACTGGATTCTTTGTTTTTTTCGGTGTTGAGTTTGATCAGTTCTTTATAGATTTTGGATACTAACCCTTTATCTGATATGTCATTTGCAAATATCTTCTCCCTTTCTGTCGGTTGCCCTTTAGTTTTGCTGATTGTTTCCTTCACTGTGCAGAAGCTTTTTATTTTGATGAGGTCCCAGTAGTTCATTTTTGCTTTTGTTTCCCTTGCCTCCGGAGACGTGTTGAGTAAGAAGTTGCTGTGGCCAAGATCAAAGAGGTTTTTGCCTGCTTTCTCCTCAAGGATTCTGATGGCTTCCCATCTTACATTTAGGTCTTTCAGCCATTTTGAGTTTATTTTTGTGTATGGCGTAAGAAAGTCGTCCAGGTTCATTCTTCTGCATGTCGCTGTCAGTTTTCCCAGCACCACTTGCTGAAGAGATTGTCTTTATTCCATTGGATATTCTTTCCTGCTTTGTCAAAGATTAGGTGGCCGTACGTTTGTGGGTCCATTTCTGGGTTCTCTATTCTGTTCCATTGATCTGAGTGTCTGTCGTTGTGCCAGGACCATACTGTCTTGATGATTACAGCTTTGTAGTATAGCTTGAAGCCCGGGATTGTGATGCCTCCTACTTTGGTTTTCTTTTTCAAGATTGCTTTGGCTATTCGGGGTCTTTTCTGGTTCCATACAAATTTTAGGATTGTTTGTTCTAGCTCTGTGAAGAATGCTGGTGTTATTTTGATAGGGATTGCATTGAATATGAAGACTGCTTCAGGTAGTATCAACATTTTAACAATATTTGTTCTTCTGATCCAGGAACATGGAATCTTTTTCCATTTTTTTGTGTCTTCTTCAATTTCTTTCATAGGCTTTCTATAGTTGTCAGTGTATAGATTTTTCACCACTTTGGTTAGATTTATTCCTAGGTATTTTATGGGTTTTGATGCAATGGTAAATGGGATCTATTCCTTGATTTCTCTTTCTGTTGCTTCATTGTTGGTGTATAGGAATGCAACCGATTTCTGTGCATTGATTTTATATCCTGCAACTTTGCTGAATTCATGAATCAGTTCTAGCAGTTTTTGGTGAAATCGTTTGGGTTTTCCATATAGAGTATCATGTCATCTGCGAAGAGTGAAAGTTTGACCTCCTCCTGGCTGATTTGGATGCCTTTTATTTCTCTGTGTTGTCTGATTGCAGAGGCTAAAACTTCCAATACTATGTTGAATAACAGCAGCCAGAGTGGACATCCCTGACTTGTTCCTGACCTTAGGGGGAAAGCTCTCAGTTTTTCCCCATTGAGGATGATATTAGCGTTGGGTCGTTCATATGTGGCTTTTATGATCTCGAGGTATGCTCCTTCTATCCCTACTTTCTTGAGGGTTTTTATCAAGAAAGGATGTTGTATTTTTTCAAATGCTTTCTCTGCATCTATTGAGAGCATCATATGGTTCTTGTCCTTTCTTTTATTGATGTGATGAATCACATTGATTGTTTTGCGGGTTTTGAACCAGCCCTGCATCCAGGTATAAATCCCAATTGGGCATGGTGAATAATTTTTTTAATGTATTGTTGGATCCGGTTGGCTAATATCTTGTTGAGGATTTTTGCATCCATATTCATCAGGGAAATTGGTCTACAGTTCTCCTTTTTAGTGGGGTCTCTGTCTGGTTTTGGAATCAAGGTAATGCTTGCTTCATAGAAAGAGTCTGGAAGCTTTCCTTCCACTTTTATTTTTTGGAGCAGCTTCAAAAGAATAGGTGTTAACTCTTTCTTAAATGTTAGGTAGAATTCCCCTGGAAAGCCATCTGGCCCTGGACTCTTGCTTTTTGGGAGATTTTTGATTACAGATTTTATTTATTTACTGGTTATGGATCTGTTCAAATTTTCTATTTCTTCCTGTTTCAGTTTTGGTAGTGTATGTTTCTAGGAATTTGTCCATTTCTTCCAGATTGTCCATTTTATTGGCATATAATTGCTCATAATATTCTCTTATTATTGTTTTTATTTCTGCTGTGTTGGTTGTGATCTCTCTTCTTTCATCCTTGATTTTATTTATTTGGGCCCTTCCTTTTTCTTTTTGATCAAATTAGCTAGTGGCTTATCAATTTTGTTAATTCTTTCAAAGAACCAGCTTCTGGTTTCACTGATCTGTTTTTTTTTTTTTTTTTGGTTTTGATAGCATTAATTTCTGCTCTAATCTTTATGATTTCCTGTCTTCTGCTGGTTTGGGTTTTATTTGCTGTTCTTTTTCAAGCTCTTTAAGGCATAAGGTTAGGTTGTGTATCTGAGATTTTTCTTCCCTCTTTAGGAAGGCCTGGATTGCTATATACTTTCCTCTCATGACCGCCTTTCCTGCATCCAAAGGTTTTGGGTGTGGTGTTATCATTTTCATTGGCTTCCATGAACTTTTTAATTTCCTCTTTAACTTCTTGGTTAGCCCATTCATTGTTTAGTAGGATGTTCTTTGGTCCCCAAGTATTTGTTACCTTTTCAAATTTTTTCTTGTGGTTGATTTCAAGTTTCACAGCATTGTGGTCTGAAAATATGAACAGTATGATCTCGATCATTTTGTACTTGTTGAGGGCTGATTTGTGTCCCAGTATGTGGTCTATTCTGGAGAACGTCGTTCCATGTGCACTAGAGAAGAATATATATTCTGCTGCTTTAGGATGAAATGTTCTGAATATATCTGTTAAGTGGTCCACATCTGGTCCAGTGTGTCATTCAAAGCCATTGTTTCCTTGTTGATATTTTGATTAGATGATCTGTCCATTGTTGTAAGTGGGGCGTTGAAGTTATGGTATTACTATTAATGAGTTTCTTTATGTTTGTGATTAATTGATTTATATATTTGGGTGCTCTCACATTTGGCGCATAAATGTTTGCAATTCTTATGTCTTCTTGGTGGATAGACCCCTTGATTATGATATAATGCCCTTCTGCATCTCTTGATACAGTCTTTAAAGTCTAGATTGTCTGATATAAGTATGGCAACTCTGGCTTTCTTTTGTTGACGATTGGCATGATAGATGGTTCTCCATCCCCTGACTTTCAATCTGAAGGTGTCTTTAGGTCTAAAGTGGGTCTCTTATAAACAGCATCTAGATGGATCTTGTTTTCCTATCCGTTCTGTTACCCTATGTCTTTTGATAGGAACATTTAGTCCATTGATGTTTACAGTGAGTACTGAAAGATATGAATTTATTGCCATTATGTTGCTTGTAGAGTTGGAGTTTCTGGTGGTGTTCTCTGGTCCTTTCTAGTCTTTGTTGCTTTAGGTATGTATGTATGTATGTATGTATGTATTATGTATTTTTTCTTTTCTCCCCTCAGAGAGTCCCCCTTAATATTTCTTACAGGGATGGTTTAGTGGTCACCAACTCCTTTAATTTTTGTTTGTCTGGGAAACTTTTTATCTCTCCTTTTATTTTGAATGACAGCCTTGCTGGATTAAGAATTCTTGGCTGCATATTTTTCTGATTTAGCACATTGCATGTATCCTGCCACTCCTTTCTGGCCTGCCAAACTTCTGTGGATAGGTCAGCTGCAAACCTGATCTGTCTTCCCTTATAGGTTAAGGACTTTTTTCCCTTGCTGCTTTCATGATTCTCTTGCCATGATTCTCCTTGCCACGATTCTCTCCTTGCCTCAAATTTGTGAATTTGACCATGATATGTGCCTTGTTGATGGTTGGTTTTTGTTGAATCTAATGGGAGTCCTTTGTGCTTCCTGAATTTTGATGTCTGTGTCTTTCTCCAGGTTAGGAAAGTTTTCTGCTATGATTTGCTCACATAACCCTTCTACCCCCTTTTCTTTCTCTTTCTCTTCCTCTTCTGGGACCCCTATGATTCTGATTTTGTTCCTTTTTAATGAGTCACTGATTTCTCTAATTCTTAAATCATGCTCTTTTGCCTTAAACTCCCTCTTTTTTTCTGCTTCATTATTCTGCATAAGTTTGCCCTCTATATCGCTTGCCGCCTTGTCCTCCATTTGAGATTGCAGCTCAGTTATAGCATTTTTTATTTCATCCTGACTAGGTTTTACTTTTTTTTTTTATCTCTGCAGAAAGGAATTCTAATCTATTTTCGACTCCAGCTAGTATACTTATTATTGTGATTCTAAATTCTGGTTCAGACATCTTGCTTGTATCTGTGTAGGTTAAGTCCCTGCCTGTCATTTCTTCCTTCTGTTTCTTTTGGGGTGAATTCCTTCATTTCATCATTTTGGAGGGATCAAAGGAATTAATGAGGTAAAAAAATTAAAATAAAAAATATTATAATTAAAAAATTAAAAACAAACACACAAAAAAAAATCAAATAAATGATGCCAGATCCTACGTGTGTTTGGTCTGGGTGTTGACAGGGGCTTGATCTATTAGAGAAAAAAGGGGAAAGAATAAAAAAAGGAAATCATTTGAAAATTTGAAAAAATGATTACATTGAATTAAACTAAAATGAAATGATGGAAGAAAAATAGAATTTGAAAAAATTTACACAAAATAAAAAATATAGTAGAAAAATTAAAGAAAAATATTTTTAATAAAAATTGAAAATAAAAATGAATTTTCTTTCTCTCTGTATTCAAGAAAAAGAAAAGAAACAAAAAAGAGCAAAAAGAAAAAAGAAAAAAATGAAAAAGAAAATTAAATAGATGGATCGGTGAACAGACTGAAATACTACTGAAATTATTTCGTTTTCCCCCAGAAGTCAAACTATGAAGCGCTTTATAGTCCATAAGCTAAGCAGGCGGAGAGACTTGTGTTCCTTAAGAGCAAGGTTGGCCAAGTTGGGCGGGGCTTAGTATAACAGCTCCTTTCTCCACTAGGTGGCGCTGCTTAGCTTACTGGGGTGAATTGTGGCGCTTGTAGGTGCATATGCGCATGCGTGGGAAGGGTGAAAATGGCTGCACCCAGCCAACCAGTCTCCAGTATCAGAACTCTGTTTTCACCGATCAGCAATATCGCACCCGTCCTTTGTCTCCGGCTTCCGTTAACTCCCCGCTTTTACACAGTCCGTGACCAAGCCCCAGGCAGCACCTACCTCCTTAGTTTTGTCTGAGATGTGGCTGTTTTTCCCGACGTCTTACTTCTGAGGGACTGTGGCTTTGACGCGTTCTGCCCCTGTGCCGGAGGGTCTCACCTAGCAATGGCCAGGTGTCGGCCGCATCCAGGAACGTTTGCGGGACTGTGCTGCTGCTGATGGCCAGAGACTGCGGCCAGGTGCCAGCCTGCCATAGAAAAAGTTTATGAGATAGTGTAGCAGCAGCATTTCAGGGACTGTGGAAAATCACAACACACATCTGGCACCAGGCTTCATCCTTAACTACCTTGTTCCAGCACCAGTGAATGCTATTGTTCTCCCGGGTCCACGGGGGCCCTGCCTTTGGGGGACCCACACAGCCTCTACCAGGTATTCTTCTAGCAGGGGAACCACCTCTCCTCATGTGGCCTGAAGAACCCCGGACTCCACTGTGCTCCTGAGGATTCGCCCTTCCCACTAGAGACTGCCAGGTAGTGTGCTGCAGAGTTTCAGACTCTGTGCTCCCCTTGTTTATAATCTTAATAGAATTTAAACCCTCTCCTTCCTCCTTTCTCCCTTTTTAGTTCAGTCTCTGCGGCTGTTTCCACTTTTGCACTTTCTCTCCAGCTGCTTTGGGGGGGTGCTTTTCTCGTATTCTCCCCCCGCGACCCCCCCCCCCCCCCCCCCCCCCCCCCCCGTCTCTGTCCTCTCTCCACAGGCAAAAACAACTCCCTGCCCTCTGCGGCCTCTCTCTCCCCCAGTTCACCTCTTGGTGCCATGCACCTGCTGAATTCTGTGTTTAGGTTGTGCAGATAGTTGTGTTAATCCTCAGATCAGTTTAGTGTTGGTCTGGCTGTATTTCATGGACTCAAGACACACAAAAATCTTCCATGCTGTTCTGCCCTCTTGGCTCCTCCCCCATATTCCTCCAAGGGAGTCTTTTGACCAAATCATTCTCCATTCTTTCTTGGCCAGCCCTTTGAAGATTCCTTTGTCTTTTTAATTCATTGTCTTTTTAATACTCTTTGATGAGGAAATTTTCAAAGCCTTTTTAAAGTTAGAAGAACTGGTTGCGGCTTTTTCTAATAGCTCAGTGCTTCTTCACATAATTTGTTGATGTGAAGGAGGGCTTGATTTTTCTTTTCAAAAATCAATTGTCTTTCCTCCATGAGCCCTTCCTATCACCATCTAAGGCGACAAATCTGTTTTCTGTCTCAAATGTTTTCCCTTTTTCATCTAAATGGAATCATACAGCATGTAGTATTTTGAGACTGGCTTCCTTTTCACTTAGATTAATGCCTTTTGTGAAGGCATGTGAAGCTACATCAAATATATCTTAATTGCAAAAATTTCAATCCAAATTTAAAATTATTCAATATGGGGTGCCTGGGTGACTCTGTTAAGCGTCAGACTCTTGGTTTCTGCTCAGGTCATCATCTGGAGGTTAGTGAGATCGAGCCTCGTGTTAGGCTCCGTGCAGACATCACAGATCCTGCTTGGGATCATCTCTCTCCTTCTCTGTCTGCCCCTCCCCTGCTTATGCTCGTGGATGCACACGTTTTCTCTCTCTCTCTTAAAATAAAGAAATAAACTTTAAAAAATTATTCAATATGTCCACACTATTTTTAAATGAAAAACATCTTAGATCCCTACCCTCTGACCTTTCATCCTTCTCTCTGTTTTTGCTATTGTCTAGAATTTTGATTGTACAGTTTGAAACGTAATAGTATTTCTTTGTTTTTGCAGGTAATTAAATTTAACAAGAGTTTGCCAATTCCTTTGACTACTTATATTCATTTTTTCATCCTTCTATCTTTCTGCATTTACGATTTTTTTAAAAGGTTATTTATTTAAGCATGGGCATCGGTGTGCTTGAGAGCCAGGGAGGGGAGACTGAGAGGGAGAGAGAGAATCCCAGACAGGCTCCATGCTGTGAGCAGGAACCTGACATGGAGTTCGATTCCACAAACTGTAAGATCATGACCTGAGCCAAAATGAAGAGTCAGATGCCCAACCGACTGAGCCACGCAGGTGCCCATGAATTTACAATTTTTTGAAACTCAAATGCATTCCTTAAAAATTATTTCACTAGGAATCTATGAGTACTAATTTCTTGTAGCCTGTGTCTGAATAAGTCTTTTCTCCCTCTATTTGTTTAGAGTAGTAATATATCCAGAGATAGAATTCCAAATTGACATTAATTTTCCATCCATCTTTGAAGAATATTTTCCATCGTTTCTTTTTTTTTTTTTTTTAATTTTTTTTTTTTCAACGTTTATTTATTTTTGGGACAGAGAGAGACAGAGCATGATCGGGGGAGGGGCAGAGAGAGAGGGAGACACAGAATCGGAAACAGGCTCCAGGCTCTGAGCCATCAGCCCAGAGCCTGACGCGGGGCTCGAACTCACAGACTGCGAGATCGTGACCTGGCTGAAGTCGGACGCCCAACCGACTGCGCCACCCAGGCGCCCCCATCGTTTCTTTTTTTAAAAAAATGTTTTTAATGTTTGTTTATTTTTGAGAGAGAGCCAGAGTGTGAGCAGTGGAGGGACAGAGAGAGAGGGAGACACAGAATCTGAAGCAGGTTCTAGGCTCTGAGCTTTCAGCACAGAGCCCGACATGGGACTCAAACCACAAACCATGAGATCATGACCTGAGCCAAAGTTGGACATCCAGCTGACTGAGCCATCCAGGCACCCCTCTATTGTTTCTTGATACCTATTGTTACTAATGCAATTTATTGCAAATTTTATCAATCTTGGGGGGTTTTTTGGTAGACAGTGATTTTTTTTCCCTATGGAATATATGTATATAATTATAGTTATTCTTCATCAATTTTGATAAGCTCTATTTAATATGGTTTTATTTTTAGTTTGTCAGCTTGGCCACATACTTTCAATATGAGAGCATTTATTTTTGTTCAGTTTTGGAAATTTTTATCCATTCTTTTTGTTTTATGCTTTGGATTATTTTTTGAAGTGTCAGAGAGTCTCGACTGATCTATGTCTCTTAACTGCTTTTTCAAACTTTTTAAAAAATATTTTTAACTTTCTGCATTGCATTTTGGGTGAACTTCTCAATAGTATCTCTCAGTTCACTAATTTTTGCATTTACTCTATGAAGTTTATTCTACTAAACAAGATTTATAAAGTTTATTCTACTAAACAAGGTTAATACTCAAGTGTTCTAATCTGCTTACTCTTCTTAGCTACTTTGTATTTTGTGATATAGTTTTCTTTTTCTTTTTAATTTTTTTAATTTATTTTTGAGACTGAGAAAGAGAGACAGAGCATGAGCAGGGGAAGGGCAGAGAGAGAGGGAGACACAGAGTTGGAAGCAGGCTCCAGCCTCTGAGCTGTCAGCACAGAGCCCAACGCGGGGCTTGAACTCACAGACCGCGAGATCATGACCTGAGCTGAAGTCAGATGCTTGACTGACTGAGCCATCGCAGCACCCCTAGGTTTTCTTTTTATTTCTTTTTATTTCTTTTTATTGCTATTTTCCTGTATCTCTTTGAATATCCCATACATTTTTATGTTGAAGTTATCAGATGTTCTTGTTTTCATTTCATCTGGAACACATTTTATAGCCTACTTGTTGATTTCTTTGGTTGGAATTTTCAGCATTAGTTGTCATCACCTGTTTTAGAGTTTTGGATCGAGAACAGTGGTCAATTAAAGATGGTCACAGATTTCACTGACTGGTGGATATATATCTCTTCTTTAATTTGGTGGGATCTGTAACTCTTTTGACCAAGATGCAATGGGGGTAATACTGAGCCAGTTTCTGGGTACTTTCTATCTCTTGGAATAGTCCTTTTATGGATCTGAGTTTTTATGTAAGAAGTCCAACTACATGCAAATGACTGTGTGGAAAGGCCCTGAGACTATGTGGAAAGGGAGTGTATTCTGGTTTTCGATGTGTCCCTCCTAATGAATCAGGCATATGAACAAAGCTGTTTCTGACCCTCCTGTCACTTAGCCACCATCTTAATATCATCAAGTGACCATAATTGATACCAGGTAGAGCAGAAGAATCACCCAGCTGAGGCCTGCTCAGATTCCTAAACTTCAAAATTATGAGATACGATAAAATGTTAATTGGTGTAAGCCAGAATTTTAGAGTACTTTGTTACATAGCAATAGATAATGGAATCATGACTTATCTTGAATCTGGCTTTTCCTGCCTCCTACCCTGTCCCATACTCTCTGTACACACTCATCATGACTACTGGTTTAGGGGATACTCCACTAAATTTCCGCACTCCACCAGTCCACCCCTAGGCTTTCAGGTCCCTGTCCACAGGTGATACTGGAGATACTGCAGATGAAGCCACTGAGCCAAAAGCAGCTTGGCCCAGGAGTTGGCTTCCATGTTGTGCTTGCTTCCTCCTGACTCCTTAGGTTTTCAACTTCATGTGAGCACCAGCTTTGATTCTCGAGCCACCTTCCAAGATGGAGGGAGCCATGCTTGTGTATAGTCTCTCTAGTTGTGTAGGCACTTTACTTCCAGCCACCACACAAGAAACCTGCCCAGTTACATGTGCTGGTTTCCAGACTTGAAACACAGTAAACTCTCAGATTCAGTCACATTTACTCTTTGTGTTTCTTTCATTTCTGACCCCAGTAGTTTAGCTTATTTGGGAGATTAGCCATATCTCTTTTTTTGTGCTCTCTCTCTTTCTTTTCCTTTCTATCATATGATGTCTTTTTCATTTTTTTGAAATAAATTTTTTGTTTTAGAATAATAGAGTAGACTTATAGAAAAATTGTAAAGAAGGTAGTTTCTATATATCTGTATCTGGTTTTCATTCTTATTAACATGTCTAATTAGTGAGAGAAGTTCCTCACCATTAATGAAGCAGTCTTGGTATATAATTATTACTACAGTTCATAATTTATTAAGATTTTTTAAAAGTTTTTACTGAATGTCCCTTTTTAGTTCCAGGATTCCATCTAGGATACCACATTACATTAGTGGTCAATGTCTCCGTAAGCTCCTCTTGGCTGTGACAGTTGCTCAGACTTCCTTTGTGTTTGATGACCTTGACAGTTTGAGGAATACTGGTGAGGTATTTTATAGATTGTTTCTCAGATAGGATTTGCCTGATAATTTTCTCATTATTAGACTGGGGTTATGTATTTTGGTAGGAAGACCACAAAGATAAACTACCATTCTGATCACATTATATGAAGATTACATACTACGTACTTTACATGACCTATCACTGCTGTTGTTAACCTTGATCACCTGGTCAACGTAGCCTCTGTCAGACTTCTGTACTATAAAGTTATTCTTTGATCCCTCTTTTATACTGTATTCTTTGAAATAAACTTACTGGGGCACCTGGGTGGCTCAGTTTGTTAAGCATTCAACTTCGGCTCAGGTCATGATCTCACAGTTGAAAAGTTCAAACCCCGAGTCAGGCTCTCTGCTGTCAGCACAGAACCCACTTCAGATCCTCTGTCCCCTCTCTCTCTGCCCCTCCCCTGCTTGTGCTCTCTCTCTCAAAAATACTAAATAAATTAAAACAAAACAAAACAAAACAAAACAGGGGGCACCTGGGTGGCTCAGTCAGTTAAGCACTGGCTCTTGGTTTCAGCTCAGGTCATGATCTTGCAGTTTTGTGACTTCGAGCCCTGCATTGGGCTCTGTGCTGTGAGCACAGAGCCTGCTTGGGATTCTTGGTCTCCCACGCTCTCTGCCCCTCCCCTACTCGTGCTGTCTTTGTCTCTCTCAAAATAAATAAACTTAAAAATCTAGGGGCGCCTGGGTGGCTTAGTCGGTTGGGCGTCCGACTTCGGCTCAGGTCATGATCTCACTGCCCGTGAGTTCGAGCCCCGCGTCAGGCTCTGTGCTGACAGCTCAGAGCCTGGAGCCTGCTTCAGATTCTGTGTCTCCCTCTCTCTCTGACCCTCCCCTGTTCATGCTCTGTCTCAAAAATAAATAAATATTTAAAAAAATTTAAAAAACAAACAAAAACACACAAAAAACTAAAAAAAAAGAAACTTACTGCACATAGCCCCTGCTTAAGGACCCGGAGTTCTGTTTCACTTCTTTGAGGGTAAAGTATTTACATAAATTGGTACAAGTGTGACCATTGGGAGCTCCTTCAGTTGGCTCCTAGGTTCCTTTGACATACACTCATCATTGTGTGTGTGTATGGCATGTGTATTAACATTTCTTTACTTGTTGACACTACAAGATGCCTTAAAGTATATTTCCAGTTCCAGCCCTAAAATCAACCATTTCCCCAAGCAGCCCGGCCCTTTTTGCTGGAGAATGGTATTAGAAACCAAGATCTGTGTGCTAAGGTATGCTTATTGCTACTAGACTGTTTTTGCTTCAAGGCCGTCTCAGCTGACAAAGCGATGAAACTGTCATGTATAGAGTAACCCCTGTATACACACGTATTCATAACTATTTCTGTAGGAAACCATCTATATCTATATTAGCTAAACATGAATTCATCTAATGTCCCCAGTTCTTTTTTTTTTTTTTAATGTTTATTTATTTATTTTTGAGAGAGAGAGAGAGAGAAAGAGAGCAAGGGAGGGGCAGAGAGAGAAAGAAAGCAAGAATCTCAAGCAGGCTATGCCTTTGACAGCACAGAGCCCAATGCAGGGCTCGAACTCAGGAACCCTGAGATCATGACCTAAGCCGAAATCAGAGTCAGACTCTTAACCGACTGAGCCACCCAGGCTCCCCTAATGTTTCCAGTTTTAATCTCTTAGCACACAAATCCCACTAGCATTCTCTCATTGCTTATCTGTAATTTCCCACTCTACTGGTGAGAAACCTGTCTTCCACTATCTGCTATACGCTTTCTTAATTAACAAACTTTTTTTAATGTTTACTTATTTATTTTGACAGATAGTGAGTGCAGGAGGGGGAGAAAAAAAGGGAGACAGAGAATCCCAAATGGACTCCACGCTGTCAGCACAGAGCCTGACCGGGGGCTCGAACCTATGAACCATGAGATCATGACATCAACCAAAATCAAGAGTCAGATGCTTAACCGACTGAGCCACCCAGGCGCTTCTACACTTTCTTAATCTTAAAATTAACTAGAATTAATTTTAGCATTCTAGGATACCTGTGTAGTGGTTTCAGAATATATAGCATTTCTATTTTCTTCTCTTAGAGTTTACTCTCTCTGCTTACATTGCCTGTTTTTGCACATTGTCTGCTTTCTCTGTTAGAACCCTTAGCATATTAATCATAGTTATTTAAATTCTTTGATAATTCCTGTCATATCTGAATCTGATTCTGATGCTTCCTTTGTCTGTTCAGACTGTGTTTTGCCTTGTTGGTATGCCATGTGTTGTTTTGTTGAAAGCCAGATTTGATGCATTGGGTAATAAGAACTGAGGTAAATAGTTCTTTAGTGTGAGTGTTTACATTAATCTGTCTAGGACTTGGGCTGTGTTTAATGTTTGCTGTAGCAGTAGGAATTAGAAGCTTCAGATTTCTCTAGTGTTCTTATTTTTGTTTCCCCTCTTGATCTTGGGCTTCCCTAACTACTCCTTCTCAGAGAAAAACTGAATCTTGGAGCTCTCTCAACTAAGAGTCACCATTTTTATAGAGCAGCACTGTTGTGATCGTAAAGTGTCAGGGAAAGGGAATTCTCTGATCTTCTGATTTAAATCTGTGTCTTTCATTGCCTATGTCTTTTGGGGTTGTAACCTTCAGAAGGGTTTTTCTTATGGCCTAGTTTTCCCCACCCCCCATTCTTGCTCCATTGCTGGCTGCAGTGTTACCAATCTATTTCCACAAAGTCCTCACCCCTATTGACTATGTTTTTTCCTCTGTCAGGTAATCTGGGAATCTTAGAGAGGGCTGCGTGGGGGGAAATGCCATTCTTCCAGCTGGAGTAATGCTCTGACAGTCTTTTCCTCAACATTAAGTATTCTATGGGGCAGGTTCTGGGCACATTGCTCAAAGATTATCTTCCCTTCCCCTATCAGAGTCAGAGAGAATCTTGAGAACCTGGTGGGATTTCTGAAGATAAAGCCTATGAAAGGGTGGAGACCCCATTAAGGCTCTGGCCCCCAGAACTGTCTCAGTCTTAATGCTAGTCCACACTTAGCCTCCAGACATCCATCAACAATCCCTTTTAAGTGCCCCTATCAGTTTATGGCTTCAGGGATTTCTGCCCCAGGTAAGTGGATCCGAGCAGTGTCTTTCTGGATCTAAGCAGTATCTTTCTGGAAATTTCAGCGTGGTGGTTTCCCATGCAACCACAGTTCTCTGACAGATCCAAGAAAAGTCAAAGGTTTTTAATTTATTCAGTTTTTTTCTTTTATAAGGATGGGAGTGATGACTTCTAAGCTCTTTGAGAGCTAAAACCACAGGTCAGTCATTCCTTTTTTATTTAAAATTTTTATAATGATTTTTATAATGTATCTGTTATTGTCCAATGTTTGAACTCGGATATTGAGCCCCAAAGTATGAAATTATAATACCCCCTTGACCACAAATCCTGAATACTTTATTTTCTATTTTTTATTTTTTTGAGGGAGAGAGAGAAAGAGAGAGAGAGAGAGTGGGATTGAGGGGCAGAGGGAGAGAGAGAGACAGAATCTTAAGCAGGCTTCACACTCAGCCAGAGCCCAATGCAGGGCTCAATTCCATTAACCTGGGATCATGACCTGAGCCAGAATCAAGAGTCAATACTTAACTGACTGAACCACCCCCTGAGTACTTTCTTTATAATTCTCTTTCAGTATATAAAAGAGGCTTTTTGCTAAATTGTTGTATCAGTCTAATATTTATACAGAAATGTGCACAAATCACATATAGAACAATGCATTTTCACAAACAAAAAGTCACCTACACAATTATCACCCAGATAAATAAACAGAACGTTACCAATATGCCCAGGAATACCTCTCATTCCCCATTCAATTGCCTTTAACACTTTCCTAACTGCCCCCAGTCCCAGAAGATAACTACTATTCACTACTAATCTGCCTTCTTACAGCATAAATGAGTCTGGCTTGTTTGGAACTTCATAGAAATGGGATCTTACAATATGCATACTTTCATATCTGACTTGTTTAGTTTAACATTATGTGTTTTAGATTTAATCTGCCTTTTTGTTTTAGTTGTAGATTGTTCATTCTCATTGCGCATTTTGTGACTATATAATTTATGTGTCCATTCTACAGTGAATGAAGACTTAGGTAGTTTTCCATGGCTGTTGGGACTTTCTAATACATGTTTTTTGGGTGAACATGTATATACCTAGGAGTGTAATTGCTGGGTCATAACTTACTCTTACTTCTGGTTTTTCTCAATATAGACAGGTGGTTTTCTGAAGTGGCCACACCTATTTTTCCCTCATCTCCCACCCTGCCCACACCACCTAGCAATGCATGAAAATTCTGGGTGCTCCATATCTATACCAACAGTCAATATCTCATATTTTCTCACTTTTGCTATTCTGGAATGTATCGTGATAGTTTGCTGTAGTTTTACTTTTCCTTTCCCTGGTGGGTAATAAAATTGAGCATTTTATGTTTTCTGGCCGTTTGAAGGTGCCATTTATAATGATGAACTTTTTTTTTTTTTTTTTGAAAGAGAGATCAAGAGAGACAGAGAATGCAGAGAAAGAGGGAGACACAGAATCAGAATCTGAGCAGGCTCCAGACTCTGAGCTGTCAGCATGGAGCCCGTTGTGGGGCTCAAACTCATGAACCGTGAGATCATGACGGAAGCTTAACCAACTGAGCCACCCAGGCTCCCCTATGATGAACTTTTAATCAAGTCTGTTTTCCTAGTTAGGCTGGGAATTCTGTCTAGAGAAGGCTTGTATCATTCACCTTTGCACAAAGTCTGCCACAAAGTCTTCTAATGCTTTTCATGCAGTATTACACAGATGCCTGCTTAAGTGAATGAATATGGGGCTTTCAGCTTCTAGACCTGCTAGAGGTTGCACCTGGTAGCCATCTCAAACATTATTCCTGGAGAATCAAGTATATAAGTTTTAGGTTTTAACCATTTAAAAAAAATTAATAAGTATTTGTTCAACACCTACTATGTATTGGCTACTATGTAAGGCTGGGTTGTGGGAGATCATATGAGTGAATCAGATAATTCCTTTACTCACGGAGATTTTAGATCATGTACCAGCCTAGCTTAAGTGCTAGTTTCAGATGAACCTTCCTTAAGTGTAATTCCTTGGCTCTGTTTTCCCACCTTTCTGGTGCAACTGGATGGGCAGAAGCTGATACATAGCACTTTAAGCATATGAACATGGCAGCCACTTTGAAATTTGGTCTTGAGAGATTTATGTCTTGTAATTTTCTAGAAGGAAGAAGAAAGATTTTTCACTGACATTTTTTTCAAAAGTGGTATGGAGCATGTTTTGGAGATGAAACATCCAATTACTTGGTTCCTAATTTCTCAGGTATCCTGGACAGTCATAAGTGTCAGTATGGGTTTTATGAGAGAAATCCTCTTCTCTGTCCAACACAGCTTTATTATCCTCTATAATAGTAGTTCTGTGGCTTGCACTCTGAAGAGACACTCTTCCTAGCAGTAACTATGAGACCTAGAGATTTCATTTTGCTTGAAACACTTTCCCATTTTCCTCCTGTATCTGTGAAAAATTCCTCTAAGGAGTCAGATACGTATTACAGTAGGTATGCATGCTAAAGAAATGCTTTCCAGTTGTGAATCACCACCTTCTAAAGGAAGAATACTGTAACTGGGAAGGAGATGGCATGAAGCCAACGTTTTTACGGTGCTTAGCGAGAGTTCTCATTGTGTACTTCATTATTCTTTTTTTTTTTTTTAATTTTTTTTTCTCAACGTTTTTATTTATTTTTGGGACAGAGAGAGACAGAGCATGAACGGGGGAGGGGCAGAGAGAGAGGGAGACACAGAATCGGAAACAGGCTCCAGGCTCTGAGCCATCAGCCCAGAGCCCGATGCGGGGCTCGAACCCACGGACCGCGAGATCGTGACCTGGCTGAAGTCGGACGCTTAACCGACTGCGCCACCCAGGCGCCCCATTATTCATTTTTAAGAGTCTCTTGATTTTGCTTTTTCTTTCCATCAACTTCTTCAAAAATTAAGGACAAAAATGAACTTTTCTGTGGAGAAACTATACATATCTTTAGTGTCTGGGGTATAAATGCTAGCTGTTTTAATTTTTTTTTTAATGTTTTAACATTTATTTATTTTTGAGACAGAGAGAGACAGAGCATGAGCAGGGGAGGGGCAGAGAGAGAGGGAGACACAGAATCCAAAGCAGGCTCCAGGCTCTGAGAGTTCGTGACCTGACCCGAAGTCTGATGCTCAACTGTCTGAGCCACCAGGTGCCCCAGCTGTTTTCATTTTTAATGTTTATTTATTTGGAGAGAGAGAGAGAGAGAGACAGAGAGAGCACAAGTGGGGTAGAGGTGGAGAGAGAGGGAGAGAGAGAATCCTAAGCAGGCTCCAAGCTGTTAGCACAGAGCCTGTTGTGGGGCTTGACCCAACGAACTGCCAGATCATGACCTGAGCTGAGATCATGACCTAAGCTGAGATCAAGAGTCAGATGCTTAACCGACTGAGCCACTCAGACACCCCTGTTTTAATTTTTGTTTTTAATATTCAAAATGGTTCAAAACTTTGCCTACTGAAAATGAGGTGATGGGTATCAACAGATATAATTCTGGTTCCAGTGACTGTGCTGTCATTGCCTCTGGAATCCATAGTAGAATGGTTTCTGCAGGACATCCCATTGCCTGCCTCCTCACCTTGACTGGAGGGGTGACAGAGCTGATGCTGAAGTCCCGAAGATGCCAGAGGACTGTGTGTTGTCTCGAGACCTCAAAGCGTTAAGATCAGAGTCTGACTCATGAGGAAGTGGCAGGAGAGCTTCGTTGCTCACTTCAACGTTAGCCTTTATCATGTATGTCCCCAAGCAGCACAGCAAGGGAACTCTGTCATTTTCCATCTGTTGTCCCTATCCCCTATTCCCAGAGAGCTGGCTGAGAGGCATGTAAGTGACCAGCACTATGCTGTGCTGACCCAGACTTTCTTCCTTCCACCAACCCAGGCTTTCGTCCTGGATTAGGCTTGTCTGCTTCACCTCCCCATCCCTTGGGCCATCTCACTCCTAGAAGGCGCCTTAAGTCTCTCAGCCAGATGGTCTCTTGTGGGGGTTTGTCCCCTAGTTCCTCTGACAGACTGCCCGCTCTCAACAACGCTTGCAGCCTCTATAGGCTTTTTCTGGGACTCCACCACCACTACTGCCTCCATGCCCCTGCCCACATGCCACCAACTGATTTGTGAGATTCTTGTTCTAGCCAGGAAATACAGCTGCTTAAGGAAATTAGAAAACATTCCCAGTTATTCAGGATACAAACAAATAAACCTAAAAATTTTACATTTTGTATTTGCAAGCTTTTTGCTTGGTTTTTGATATCACAAATTCTTCTGTTACTTTTTTTCTTTTTTAATAACTTTCTGCTTGCCTTTTATTCTTTGGTGAATTCACTTTTTTTCCTCACTCTGTTCAACAGCAAATACCCTCATGCCATTAGTCCTGGATCCTTGCTCCTCTGTTCTGGTCTGTCTCTGTTCGAAACCTTATTTACTGCTTTGATTACCACTATGTGGTAATTAATCTATTCTCTTTTAGTCACAAATTTTGACATTTTTGTGGTCCATTCAATAAATGTTTTTTTCAAGAGACTACTGTATGCTAAGCACTGCAGTCATGTGAGGATATGCCTCAGAGTATATCCTTGGGGGAGGCAGAAAAGGAAGCATCATGATATAATGGTGACCTATGTCAGAATGGAAAAGGTGTGAATGGGGCATCTATGGGGGTGACTCAGCCTGGACAGGTAAGATAGGCTTCTTGTGTTGGCTTTTGCTTTTCCTGTGCTCAGTACTCATTTGTTCATCACCTCCCAGTGACAGCCTCTAACACACAACCTTGGTTGAGCCGATTTCGTGCACCCCATCCAACTTCCCACAGTAATAAGCCCAGGAATAGACATAGGACCTAAGTCAGGCCAACTGAACACATTTCCCTGGAACTTTCCTTAGAATTCTCTCTTATCTCTGTTCAAGAAGAAATTGATTATAGCCGTGTTGCTACCACATGAAGAAAGCCTGCCTGTAGGAGCATAAAATGAAACCATTCCCATAATGGGGGATCGGGCAGGAGTCCCAGGTCCAGAGAGGGATCTGATAAGAGGTGTGTCATTAGATCAGGCAATGCCTGTGCCCTGTCCATGGTGGTCCTCTGTCAGTACATCCCTTTTGTTGTTGTTGTTTAAGTTGGTTGAGCTTCTCAGTTGGATAGGTTAGGATTTCGATCATTCGCAACTAAAAGAGGTGTGATTTAAATATTTCCTAAAGGACCTGATGCCAGAGCTTCATGTTCAAGGAGGAGGAGAGGAGCATTCCAGGAAGGAGAGACCCTTTGAGCAAAGGCTGCATTAATACATAAACATCAACAGTGGGGACGTTCCTGATGGGGGAGGGAAATTGGTTGAGAGGATGTAAGAGGAGCAGTTAGGGGCAGTCAAGCACAGGAGTTTGGAGTTTTACTCTGAAGACAATAATAAAATAATGCATTTTAGAATGATGGCTTGATAAAGAGCTTGGATGGCTCAGTTGGTTAAGTGTCCGACTTTGGCTCAGGTCCTGATCTCACGGTTTGTGGGTTTGAGCCCCCTGTCAGGTTCTGTGCTGTCAGCATGGAGCCCACTCGCTTCAGTTCTTCTGTCCCCTCTCTCTCTGCCCCTCTTCCACTTGTTCTCTCTCTCTCTCAAAATAAATAAATAAACTTAAAAAAAAAAAAGATATTTAAGAATGATGATTTGGTGACCATACTTAATAATCCGGTATCGAACACTAGAAATATGCTAAGAGAGTGGATTTCAGGTGCACTCATTACACACACGAAAAAATAGTAACTATATGAGCAGATGCCCTGTTAATTAGCTTGACTATAGTAATCATTTCACTATGTGGATGGATATCAAATCATCATTTTGAACACATTAATATCAAGTTTTTATTAAAATATACATTTTTACAAAAGAAGTATGGCTCAGGCACCCTAATCTTGTTTCACTCACAGTCATCTGTAGAACGAGTTGGAGTGGGACAAAACTGAAGGCAAGGAGAACAGGTAAACATCTCCTGTGGCACTTCAGTCAGAAATGATGAAGACCTGAATTGGGGTAGTGGCCCTGGGGACAGAGGAGAGGGACAGCTGTAAGAGGGAATAAAGGGATAACACTTCTAGGGTAGGGTCATTGGGTAGAGGGAGAAGGAGGACTGGGGTACCCCTGGGTGAAAGTGCTCCTTGGCTAAGATGGGGAATACCGGAAATAGAGAAGGTCTGGAGGACGATGAGTGCCCGGGAACTCAGGCGTCTGTCACTGCCAGATGAATCTTAATAAAACACTATTTTCAGTATAGTTCTTCATCTGTGAAAAGGTTGTGCAGGGAGGATAGGTTTAGATTAGTTGATCTTTAAGATTTCTTCAAGTGATTTTTTTTTTAAAAAAAGAATTGATTATATGTCACTGCCGAGGAATCCACACAAAAGGTTCAAATTCTAACCTCTCTTCCTGGCTCTTAAGCCTTCCATTTTAATTTGGCCCCCTGTGCCACCCTAATCTTATTTGTAGCTCCTTCCCATGCCACACTGTTCTAGGGAGAGCAGTACCTTCCATGCCCCTGAAGATGCTAAGTTCATAATACTCCCTATTCTGGGATGCCCTCTCCCATTTCTTTATTTATCCAGTGGCTGAGTTCAGCTCAGCCCCCCTTCCTTTGGGGTGCCTTCCTTCTCCATACCGTCCTCTGTTCTATAGCCTTTGTGTATCTTTTCCAAACATCCACTTGGACTCAACCATCGCTGTGAAACGCTGTCACTTATGCATGTTCTCTATTACTTACAGCCTTATTTATTTTATGTTTGTTAGTTTGCTTTCGCAACTGAACCTAGTGCTCCGTAAAGACCTTTGGTGCCTGGAACAGTGCTAGGTGAATTACAGAGCATCATATAAACTAGTTACATGTGGGGGTGCCTGGGTGGTTCAGTCAGTGAAACATCCGACTCTTGATTTCAGCTCAGGTCATGATCTCACGGTTCATAGTTCGAGTCTCACATTGGGCTCTGTGCTGGTGGCACAGAGCCTGCTTGGGAGTCTCTTTCTTCCTCCCTCCCCTGTGGTCTCTCAGTCTCTCTCTCTCAAATGAATAAATAAACATCAAACAAACAAACTAGTTATATGTGGTCTTCACCTCTACTAGAATCCTGCCAAACTCTCACTTTGTCCAAATTACTTTAATATATCCTCTAAGTTGGAGTTTAAATTTTGTCTCATCTAAGCCCCAGACTGAAATAGTAGTCATGCTTTTTTCATATACACATATATAAAATATGCAATACATATAATACAATCTATAATACATATTTGAGCACATATATATGTGTATATATTTGAACATATGAACATATTTCATTCATATTATTTCTCAAATAATCTGAACCAGCATCTCTAATAATACATATAAGAGACAAACCAGTCAACTTTTAATATCGTTAAGCCACTAATTGACCCTAGGAAAGATTTTTGTGGAAAAGAGGATCTTATATTCATATCCATGGAGTCCCATTGGCACATTGCAGCGTGAGGAAAAGGCTGAGCTTGTCCAGGGAATAAGCCCATCAGCTGACAGAAGGCAGGTGATGAGATCTCTCACCAGATTAAAAAGGGAAGGGCAGCAACTCATTAGGAAACACAGAGATGTCTGCTTAATTACTTGAAAAATGTCTGAGCCAGTACATTTTATGACACCTGGAGGGTATAAACATGCCCATAAATTTAATTAATTTTCTTTCTTCTTTCATTGCACCTGTATGGCCTAAAGGAAAAGAAGTCTAATGAAAGTACAATCAAGCACTTCTGCTGGACTTCCACAATTCATTTGGGCAATATTCAGAAAATGAAAGA
The DNA here is from genome assembly GCF_018350155.1 of Leopardus geoffroyi. Taxonomy (NCBI): domain Eukaryota; kingdom Metazoa; phylum Chordata; class Mammalia; order Carnivora; family Felidae; genus Leopardus; species Leopardus geoffroyi. The sequence continues at coordinate 91,390,726 of NC_059328.1, forward strand.
CTGAATTTCCCATCAGTTTATGGGGAGAAATGTATTTGGAAAAAGGCAGCCCAGCAGTGAAATTATTCCCACGTCAAATTCTGATCAATGGCTCTCTCAGCTTTATTTCCAAAAAGAGCTTAAATCTCTTTATAGATATATTAAAATATATTTAATACTCATAAATCTCTATGGAGAAAATCAGCACTGGATATTATTGTTTTCCTGGAGGAAAGCGTTCTATGAGAACTAGAAGGCTTAAGGGTTGGTCATATCCTTAGACCAAGTAATCCCATTTGTTCTTATTTCAGTGACAATCAACCCATTTTTGTTGAAAACTTTTAAATCTGTGATATTGCTGTTTTATCAATTAAGAAGTTAATAGTAAGGAGTATGCTTAAATACCCATTGTGATAATATGATATCATTTAAGAGTGCTGATTATTTGCCAGAGACTATACTGTGCTTTACATATTTTATCTTGAATCCTTATAACAACACTGCAAGGAAAGGATTATCCCTTTTAAAATGACTTCCAGACAGATTAAGGGACTTATTCAAGGTCACATAGCTAGTAAGTGTTGAAATCTGGATTCAAACCCAAGTCCTTTTGGCTCTAAAATCCATGCTCATTTAATTTTGTTATATGAGCAGTAACGTCAAGCCATTTTTCTGCTGGTTAATTCAATGTCACTGAACGTATGAAAAGTCCATAGACGTATCTTGTTTTCTTAAAAGAAAATCTTGACGTTATTGAGCTTTGAGCAGTGAATTATTCATTGAAGCTTCTGGATTTGGCCCAAACAATCACCTTCCCGTGAATTTACAAAAGAAAAACTCCAGCTGCGTATGATTCCATTTAACCTGAAATATATTTGTTTGTGTCCAGTAGTTTCTACAGAAAGTAGGAAAAGGCTTCTTAGCTTCTATGGTATAAGGCAAAGGAGAAAGAAAACATTACATATTGAACACTGGCTATGTGCCCCTTATATGCTCAGCATTTTGCATGTATTAACTCGCTTGAAGCAAGCTATGTGGGTGATGAAGGTGGCCCTTCAGAGGCAATGCCTACTGGGAACACCCCAGGGCAGTGCTCCCGCTTACCTTGGATTCTGCTTCTAAAAGACATGGTGGTGAATGCCAATATGCTTCTTAGCGGAGCATATTCTGGAGTGATTTGAAAATTGCTGCTAGATAAAAGTGAAATAAAATATTTTCATTTTAGCTGTTACATTCCTTATTCTGTCATGAAATACTGTAGTTAGTGCTGTTTTCAGTTTTAATCTCTTGTAAACTCATTGACTGTTAATGTTTAGTGGGCTCATTAATTTGAATCGATCTGATTTTGCACAATCAAGCCCATTACACTTGTTTCAATTTTTTGCATCATGGCTCTAACATCTGGAAGCTATGAAAAGCACAACAGCTTGTCTAAAGAGACTGCCACAAGAAATCATGTTAAAGGACATATATTAAGACTTGGCTAACCATAAGCTATAAAACTTCAGCCTTGCTTTCTCTGTTTCTGTATTCCACATCTCAGACAGAACTACAGACTGAGGGCTGGAGTGTGCATGGAAGGTAGTTCCTAAAGCCCTACTTGGGAATTGCTTTTTCCCCCAAACAGGTTGCTCTCTAGGTACCCGCTAAGCCCTCCCTTGCCCTCACCTGCCTGGTTTATCCTCCTAGGCCACTTACTAAATTAGCTATGACTAGTTCCTTCGTGACATTTTGGACCCAGTTAGGTCTAGCGGACAAATTCCTGTGGCAGAGTTAGAAATAACTTCTGTATTCAAGATTCTCAGCCATCAAGTGTGCCTCAGTATGACTCTATGCCTTTATGTTTTTTCTAATCATTATTCTTTGAGGAGGGTAGTAAACAAGTAATTTTGCCTTTGAAAGTGGAACATTTTAAAAGGAGCCAGCCGGTGATTTTATGCCAGCCATAGTAAGGGGGAATTAAAGTATCAAATTCATTCACATTTTTGCATGCATTTTAAACCTTGATTTAGATTAACATATGTTTGTGTTTCTTGCCATTTAAAATATCTCCTTTATATATGGTGCGGGCTTTTGTACGTCTGCATGGCATAAAGGTGGAGCGAACGGGATTCAGGTCAGACTCCTGCTGATGCCTGGCCCCACCACTTAGCAGCTGTATGACCTTGGGCAAATGTCTCTGCCCTCTTAGCCTCAGTTTCCTCATTTGTCAGACTCTGTCTCATAGGATTATTATAAGCATGAAATGATTTAAAGTATGTAGTGTTTGGCACAAGGTAAGTGCTGAATAAAATAAAATAATTATTACAACTATGCATTTTTCAGTTAATTTAATAGCATTCTTATTTACAATCAGGCATTATACTCCTCTTATGGAGAAGAGAAAAATACAGAAACTGAGTGAAAACAGTATATATTTCCCTTACTCTCACTAGCAGAAAGCAGTTTTATTCTAATCAGTTTTTAGCTTAATTAAACTCTTCTGGTTATTGTCAGTGTAGCCTTGAGCAAAATCACTTAATTCTCTAAGCCTCAGTTGCGTTGTCTGTAAAATGGAAATGATTATAGTGTCTACTTCATATGGCTGTTGTGAAGATCAATTGAGATATCACATGCAAATTGCTTAATTCAGTAGTTGGCCTATATTCGAATTTAACCACATGAAATTGCTAATATCCACCATATTTGAGTTAAGTCGCTTTCATACAGACAGAGGAATGAGAAGAGTCAATTTGTATTAGCTTTGATGATAAGGCTGGGCAAGGCTGTGATGGTTCCTAGATGAATTCCAGAATACCCTGGGGTCTTAGCTCGCAGGGAGGACACAGTCCTTTAGGCAAGAGAAAACATTCTTTTAAAAACAAACAAGCAAACAAACATCTGTAAGACAAAACTGATATGTGCCCTAATGAAGGCACAGGTTAAGTGGTGGATAATCTCAGCAGAGGTGGACCACCACTGTCTGGTCAATCCAGGGTTGCTACCAAACAGGGTGACACCTGTGCTCGGTCCCGAGGTATGCCTTGTGTCTACCTACCAAAATGCAAGGAAAAGGCTTTTTAGGTAGAGAGAACATTTGGGGCAAAGAAAGAGTGGGGGGAATGTACAGAGTGGGTAATTTACTTGGTTAGAACTTAGGGTGCATGAGGACTGCAGGTGGAAGGTAAAATGCAAAGCATGGGTCTCACACTCAGTACAGTGCCTGGCCCATGGCTAGTATCTGGAACTCTCTCGAACCCATGTGCGCTTGAACTTGTGCATACTGTCAATCAGGTTCCCTCTAAGCTCTCCAGCCTTATCTCTTGCCTTTCCTTCTCCTCCCCTGCGTCCATGCACCCCCCTACACTAAGGTCTAACTCTGCTAAGCTTATTTCAGTTCTTACAACTTGCCAAGCTTTTCCTCGAGTCTCAAATGTCTCTACATGTGGTTACATAAGCCCTGAATATCTTTTTCCTCAGCGCTAGTCAACCCCTGCTCATCATTCATCTTGGTTGATGCATTACTTCTTGCAAGAAGCCTTCTCTGACTGCTTATCATCCACCAAGTCTGGATCATGTCTCTCCTGGGTACTCCCATGGTAGCCCATATTTCCCACATGCTAACACTTCCTCCGCTTCATTTTCTCTGTACCCGCCTCCTAACCACTGCAGAATGAAAGCTCTGGCAGAGTGACGACTAAATAAGCTATTGGTTCAAAGTGGGGATTGAGAGCTACATGTAAGCCTTCTTGCGAATCCTGGTTCCTGCCATTTAATACTTGATTGACGCTGGACAACTTACCTTATCTAGCTAACTCTCAGCATCCTCATCTGTATAATGGGAATAATAACAAAGCCTAATTTAAAGTCCTTAGCACGAGGCTTGTAATGTAATGAAAACATCATAAGCACCCATTAAAACTTTGCTTGGTAGTGACAGTCACACCCCCCAGAGTCCCCACACCATATGCTACTGAGCACATAATAGATGTGCCACATATTTTCGGATGATTGAAACATTGCCTGTGGAAATGGGGAAGATGTAGCTGTGAGTAATTGAGGATTAAAATACAGATTCTCAATTTTATCTTGACACCTGTGATAACTTTCTTGGGATAGAAAGGTTTTATGTGCTTGGATACACACCAATGGCCCATTCTCATACATGGAAAAATAGAGCTAACATCTATTGATTGTTTAGCTCATGCCATGCTCTCTGCTAATTTGCTTTCAGCATCTAAATTAATTCCCACAAAAAGAGGAAGATATGGTTTACTATAGGTTATATATCTTGCTCAAGGGCTTATAACTAGTACAGTGATTTACCTGGGATTCAAACCCAGATCTGTTTACTTCCAAAATCAGGTTTGAAACTTTAATCCATGTTGTCTCAACCCCCCAGAAGCCTGCCCTGGTATATTTACATATTTTTACACAGAATTTATCACTGAACACAGACAAGATTTTTTTTTTTTAATATGCACTCGATTTTCCTTTGTCCTATATATAGGAGCTTCTCACCTGCCTTTGACCGAACAGATGGATATAAATATCTTTGTGGTATCTGATGATCCTTGAAATGCCCCTGAGAAACCCTTTCCAAAATCAAGCTTTTATCCAGAATCTTGGGCCACTAAAGGAAATTTGTAATTCTTCCATTTTCATCCCCTCTAAATCTTATGTTCTGGTTAAATGGTAAATTAGTATTTCCCTTGGGACAGTCTTCTTTTATTTTCTCAGAGGCATCCTCTAGATATATCCACTAAGAGCAGTAGTAGAAGTGAAAGCAGTAATCGCTAACATTTATGAAACATTTACTGTTCGCTAGGTGCTATACTAATTCGTAAATATGTGTTATTTCATTCACTACTCACTGTAGCCTTATAAGGGAAGTGGCTATTAGACACTGGATGAGAAACTGAACCACAGTCTCAGGGCTAACAATTTGCAGAAGTGGGTCTCAAGCTGGATTCTGTAGGACATAAACATCCATACTTTAAGTGCTACAGATTTCTCCTCGGTTGTAAAGTACAAACTAAGATGCGATTTAATTTCTCATTATTCTTGCATAATTAAATAAGCACACTGCAATCCTGCAGCTTCTGTTAAATACCACACAATACCTCAGAAAAAAGAGCAGACAGTAATCCAGTAGGGAGCATTTAAATCTGCAGCATTCCAGGCAAGAAAACTGAATCAAATCCCATTTAGTAAAATCTTTGGGGACCAACAAATGTCTGACCACAGAAGCTTTCCCAAAATAGCTGCTTCTCAGGGGGCTTTGCTCCATGATCCTCTTGACGAGTTCCCTGTGTGGTGATGCTGTAGAGAAGACGAGGCAGTCTAAATACCCAGGAAACTGAGGTTCATTACGTTGGAAATGATGTCCTGAATTGCCACCCTTAGAAATCAGTGACCAGTGCAAGTCTACATACGCATCAGTTTTCTGGAAGATGTGTTTCTCAGGTCTGGGCAAATGTTTGATGGCAGTGCTTTTCAGGGAGAGCAACCTCTAGACCATGAGCCTCAAACCCAGAGTCATCAGATCTTCAGGTAAGGTTTGTTGCTGTGTCAGACTGAAGCACGTTAACAATGGGTAGTTGGCATCTTTCCACAAAATAGGCAGGTGATATTAGGGTAAATTATTTAGCCTCTAGGAACAGGGAGAAGTTAACTGGCCCATTAGGGGATCAAATCCATAACTTTGTTCTCTAATAAAAGCATCTGAAAACAACTGAACTATCATTTTCAAAATTTGGATATAAATAATGTCTTTATTTTGCAAGCTGTCATTATTATTTTCCTCCCGTTCCTTCACAAGATGACTCTCTTCTCCATTCCAAGGCTCACTACTTAATCTGACACAATTCCAAATTGATTCTTCCGACATTTTATCCCCAACTCACTCTGCCTCTGCCTTGTCTAAAAGCTGTAGACATATTCTGTAATTAAAAAAAATAAGGGGCACCTGGGTGGGTGGCTCAGTCGGTTGACCGTCTGACTTCTGCTCAGGTCATGAACTTGGGATTCATGAGTTCAAGCCCTGCGTCGGGCTCTGTGCTGACAGCTTAGAGCCTGGAGCCTGCTTCAGATTCTGTGTCTCTCTCTCTGTCTCTGTTCCTTGCCCACTTGCACTCTGTTTCTCTCTCTCAAAAATAAAGATTAAAAAAATAATAAAAATATATAAAGACCTTCTTTTAGTCCCCTTATCCCAGAGATACAAATCTTTCTCACTCGTTACACTATTCAACAGCAACGTTTATTATTTAATTTTTGTATAAAATCAATATGTTAAAGCAAAAAGATGAAATTGTCACCATACTGCAACTAGTTAGATATAACCTAATATTCCTCAATTCCTTATCTGTGTGTACACAAATGCTTTTAAACAAAAAATAGGATCATGGTGATTTATACTGTATTTTACTTAAAACATATAATAATGTTTTTCCATGTGGTTAAGTATTCTTATATTCTTGAAACAGTAAGGGACACTCATTACCCTATTCCCATACCCCTCACTGTTGACCCAGTACTGTTCTAAGCACTGGGCAAGTAATGTTTGAGGCAAACCTCACATTAATGCTATGGGAAAGGCAAATATCATATGTACCTTATCGGCAAATAAAATGGGACTCAGAGACATAAAGTATCTTGCCCAAAGTTATACAGCTTGCAAGAGAAGGCAGGATTTGAACTAGAGTCAGTTGTCTTTAAAGCCACTTTTTATCCACTGTTAATGCTGTAGGAAATACAAATGTAATATATTATGACTATATTGTAGAACAACAACAGAACCGCCATGATATCCCAGTGAACTCTGTGAGTCTCAATTTGACTGAATTGATCCCAGATGTTAAATGCTAAATGCGATGCACTGTTTTAGGTCTTTCCCGCCCCCCTGCTATTCAAATACAATCATTAACACAGTCAGAAAGTAAAATGTTGCATCTGAGATAAATGCCATGTTCATGTTCCTTTTCTTCCGTCTCTCATTGTGTAAGAGACAAATTTTGTCATTAATGTGACAAAAGTTTTATTTCTCAGGAATAAAAGACAGGTAGATTCACATGCCTCCAGGGCAATTGTGTGCTGATGTGGAGTTCAGCACCCAGCAGGCACACAAATGGCAATTTCCTCCTAGACTGTATTTGTAGTAACCTTACTTTGCTTATCACCTAAATAGGTTTCACCAGGCCTCATCACACTAAAGGTGAAGTAAGTGTTGGGACACTAGTAACAGTATTTCTTGGTGTATCTGCCCATTCGTTATTTCTAGTCCTGCATTTCTATGTAAGGATTCCTTCAGTTATTCCAAGGAGATTTACTCACAGTCTCCTCTGATACCAAAGATTGCCAACTGGTTTTCTCCTCGTATATTCAGACTTCCTGAGGCCATGGCTGTATGGAGGTTGGGGATGTCTCTGAGGTTGTCTCCATTCTTGGGGCCTCTAGCAAAGACATGTAGTCTTAAGAGTACTGCAGAGCCCAGCAACTAAGAAGCACCAATGGTTTCCTGTGTTCTCTGGCATTTCTGAAGTCTTAAAACTACTTCTGTACGTTTTGGATAATGCAGGAAATCCAGTTCACCACTTGAAGATTTTGCTTCATAAGCTGTAGTAGATTAGAGTAGGTGTTTGGGGTCAGACTGCCCTCTCCCTGGGTCTGGGTGTCAGCCCTTCCTTCAGGTTGTAGTGCAACTGGGGGCAATTATTTAATCTCTCTCTGCCCAGGTTTCTTCACCTGGGTTTTCTTCTTCACTTCATAGAGTGGGGCTACCAATAGTCCTTACCTCTTGGGGTTGGCCCAGTCCAGAGTAAAGATTCAGTACATGTTGGTCACTGGTCCTATTAGGCTCAAACTGGTTTAGGCTCCCAGCATAGTGCAGAGATTTTAATCTGCTATTTCAATTTGTACTGGTAGCTCCTCTCCTTAGGACTCAGTGATGAACTGGAAGATGCTATAAGTAGGAAGCACTTGGCTTTATTCAGAAATGCCCTGCTCTCCAACTCTGTGGCACTAACCTTAAATTATGTGTGTGTGCCTTACTGTTCCTTCCTTGTGATTCTTCCTTGCTGGTCAGCTCCCCAGTTCCCTTCAGCATATCAATCCTATTGGGACTGTTCCAGCAGGCATCCAAATAGACCAAGATAAGTCTGTATTTTTGAATTCTTGGCTAAAGTTACTTTTGGTTCAAGGGGCAAACCAGCATTCTCTCCCCTACTCTCATATACAAGCAAAGACTTAACATTGTTTCAGCAGGTCAGAAACCTTCTATTATAATTTTCTTATTAAACCAATTTTGTACACTTGACTTCTTAAATTTCTTTCAAAGATACTTTGTCACTGGAGTTTCAACAGAACATCATTGTGAGATGATAGTCTCCTACATGAAACCTCCCAAATAATCTGTCATTGTTGTTAATTGGTTCTTCTTGAATTACCTGAGGCCAGAATTCAAGGCTAATGAAAACATGTACTTCAGTTGTTTATTAAGGAACGCTTATTTATATGACTTCTAGATAGTAGATAATCTATGCTTCTCATGTTCTTATTCAAGTAAGCAGCAGGTAATCCATATAAGCTAATCTTGCATCAACTTTAAAAGATTTAATTTAATTTCTTTTTCTCGGTAAGACATGATCACAAGGATTCTTTTCTAAGAGTAAAGTTGAAGCAACACCTCCAAGACAGAAACATTAACCCCTTCACCAGTAATTCATTTGAACCTAGGTATTAATCTCTTTCCTTTCTCTCTTTCTTACTTTTTTGATCTCTCTAAATTTGAGAAAGCACTGTTTCAGTGCTTGCTTTTTTACATACTAGGAAATTTTAAATCTATGTGATCAGACTCCATTGTTATCTCGTGGACTATAAAATGTATCTATACAATCTCTTTTGATGAACACATCGGTGAAAATTGCCATCTCGGTTATAGTAAGCCCCTTCCATGTGTATAGAAAATTCATTCCTATGAAAGTATGGCTATAATTTCCATGTTAAGTTATCTCAGCCACTTGGAGCCAGCACAATTTCTTAGAAGCTGAGACACAACAATAATAACTATTATTGTTGACGGCGTGACTACTGCATGCAACCCATTGGGCTAAATACTTGACAATAACCTCACAATAAACTAATGAGGCAGGTAGTGTTATTATTCCTGTTTTATAGATGAGGAAACTAGGCTTAGGGAAGTTAAATATGGCACAGGTGTGGCTTCTGATGAGGCTGTAAGGTCTAGAGCAACCAAAAATATCACTCTCATGAGGAGTTTATTTGGTGTCATGGGGACATAGACATAGTGGCCGGAGTACAGTGTAATGAATGATGTCGTGTGCCTTGGTCAGCCCACCAGGCATGGGAGCATTGCTTCCCCAGTGCACCTTTGTCAGGCAGATCAAGGCTCGCGCTATCCAAGTAACCTCCCTGAGTAGAGCAAGACCCTCCTTCTAACTAGCGAATTGGTAAGAATGCCTTGAGGATGCAGTGATACCAAAGCTCAGACGGGCTTTGCACTAGATAAAAGGAAGGGTCGCTACACAACCAGCCTTGCAAGAGGCCAAACAGAATGGAACTGCTCGTATCGAGCAAGGACTTGGGGTTTGGCAGCAAGTCCAGGAGGTGGAAATGTTACAAACGGAAAAGGGCTCTTTGGATGGCAGCCCCATTTTAGATTAGCAGTCCCACTACTAATTGATTGAAGGACAATCAATAGTTCACTCAATAGGAACATGTCCTCAGTTGATCCAGAGTTGGCCTTTCCAGCCACATCTGTATACACTTGATGTCATTCTCTCATCAAGTATGCCTTCTCGGGCAATCAAAGATAGCAAGTAATACAGAGGCCACAATGAAAGGATCCCTTTGCTGGCCTCACAGGCTCTTAATCCTGCCTGTCCCAAGCAGTTTATTTATACTGCAGGAACTTAGGGTGTGTTTAGTACATTTCAAAGTTGTTTTCATTCATTTTCAAATGAGAACTTCTGAAAAGGATTCTGCTCTGAAAGAAGAAGCAATTGGAAAAAGGCTCAGAGGTGGAGGTATTGGTGTGTTGGTCTGCTCTGTGAGGAGTGGGGAAGCTGAGCCCTGTAATATCTCCCCTTTCCTTCCACTGCTAAAAAGTTTTCTCTGCCATGACAGTTTGCAGAAACTTTTCAAGATTATTTTTTTGGCTGAACAAATACTCTTTTTAGAATCCCAAGTGATTCCTTCACTTAAGTCATATTGTGTATTTCTGCATTTGCTGTGAATTCTATTGGAAATGATGATGATCCTCTGAGAAGGGGCTGGAAAAAAATATGGTGGTTTCTCTCCTAGAGGAAGGAAATGCATTTTCCCTTAGAGCTGCTCTGCTCTGCAGACCCGTGGGAATATGTTAATGACCCTGAAAAGTGAATTTGTTTCTGAAGAAACACTGTTCTGTGGTCTCTGGGAATTTGGTTTATTTGTAAAAATGGTAAGACTCATCCTAGAATTCATCACTAAGGCAAAATATGGAATATAAGGGCGCCTGGGTGGCGCAGTCGGTTAAGCGCCCGACTTCAGCCAGGTCACGATCTCGCGGTCTGTGAGTTCGAGCCCCGCGTCGGGCTCTGGGCTGATGGCTCAGAGCCTGGAGCCTGTTTCCGATTCTGTGTCTCCCTCTCTCTCTGCCCCTCCCCCGTTCATGCTCTGTCTCTCTCTGTCCCAAAAATAAACAAACGTTGAAAAAAAAAATTAAAAAAAAATATGGAATATAAATTAAGGAAACTGAGTATGAAACATGAGTGATAATGCCAGTACTGATCCCAATATGCATAGTTTCTTATTCTGATTCTTATTATTTGTTGGATTATTACACCTGTTTATTGTACTAGTTTTACAAGCCCTTATAAAGTAAGTTATGAAAGCCCAAATCCCTAAGAATTAGTGACATCACAAGACATTTTTACTTCTGGACATCCCTGGGTCTCACAATGATATAAGGTGCCAGTATTACTGCAGAAAGAAAAGAGAACTATGGTATCCTTTATTTCCAGGCTCCAGTCAGTCACTGAGGGCCTGCCTATATCCGGCAGACAGACTCCTAGAAAGTCCGCGTCTTTGTAGGATTTGTTGCATGTGGAAGACCAGGGAGGGCTCTGGGAGAATGAGTAGGCTGAACAGTGGGTACAGGGCATCTGGAGGCTGGACATTTTCAGGATTCTGGAATGACTGAGTCAGTAGAGTAGAACTGAGTACTGACTCTGTATGTATTTTAGAGTTAAGTGTTCTAAAATTCTGGGTCCCCACTTTTTTTTTCTTTTTCTTTTTGCCTTGAGTATGTTTCCTTATATTGAAAATGGAGATATTAGGGGCGCCTAGGTGGCTCAGTCAGTTTAGTGTCCAGCTTTGGCTCAGGTCATGATCTCATGGTTTGTGAGTTTGAGCCCCATGTGGGGCTCTGTGCTGACAGCTCAGACCCTGGAGCCTGCTTCAGATTCTGTGTCTCCCTCTGTCTCTGCCTCTCCCCCCCTCAAAAATAAATAAACATTAAAAAATTTTTAAATGGGGATATTAGTAATAATATCCTGTTATTATATTATATTATATTATATTATATTATATTATATTATATTATAACATTGTTGTTAATGATAATAATTGATGAATTTTTGTGATCCTCAAATTATGTATTTTATAAGAATATGGTTTTTAAACTGTATCAGAAAAAATGAGTTACTATTTCCAGGTCTGTGAAAAACTGAACACATATTAGTTTAATATTCAGAATCTAGAAATGTAGGCTAGTTAACATTAACCCACTAGTTGGCCTTGGTAGATAACATGGCATTATGGTACAATTACTGATGAATTTAAAAAATCAGTGAGTCCAGCTTTCCTTGTACCATATGGGATGCCTCCTAGAATGGATAACTTTTAATGTGTTATACATATTTTGACTCCTAATGGATGAAAGAGGTATTGTCATTGAGTGGGAACTTTGGAGTCACTGGAGTTTGGGATCAAATAAAGATGGGTTTGAAACCAGATTTTGGTAATTATTGAATGTATGACAAAGTACTTGACTCTCAGAACCTCAATTTCCTGACCTGCAGAAAAAAAGGTAAATATCCCTATCTTCCAGATTTTTAAAAGAGATAATGTACATAAACTACCTGTATAATAAAAGATGAATACAAGGACCATGATGGCCATGATGATGGCCATGAAAGTTCACGCTACTTAGTAAGCTCCGATGCTGGCATAAACAACCAGAGATGCCCACCGCTACCCCCACTGCCAGCCTCTTCATCCTTGATATGCCCTTCTGGCACATCTTGAAATGCAAAGGTCAAGTGAATAAACAGGCTTTAGGCTTCAGCAGTCTGATTTCAGCTCCTGATTGGCATTTACTACCGGTAAATGCTGGTTAATTCAGATAAGTTATTTATGTTGAATACATTTCTGTGTGTTTTTACATCGGATCACGTGCTTTTTTCTAGGATTATTTATTGTATTTTGAGGCTAATTCATTTCACATGGCTAATCATTAACTCACTAAGCTCACTAAGTTATCCTATATTACCAAATTAATCAATTCTGAGAACTTCACCTCTTGTTAAATGATGGTGCCTTACACAGAAGTGTATAAACAGAAGGTGAATAAACAGATTCACCCCTGAGTGGTACCTGGCCACTTCAGGCCAATGAACTGTGCAGATTGAAGTAGATCAGACTCCTAATATCTGTTAGTTGGTCCTCCTCAGTGATGTCTGTTCCATCTGGGATCCTGCTATGTCATGGAAGGCATACTGTTACCAAAGAAGATGAGATGAAATTAATATAAGGCTATCATAGAAGAAACACATTTGTTCCATAGATTGATCCCTTCATTAGGAAGCCTTAAAAGAACTCAGTCTAAAGACTCACCAGGCATTTTCCATATATCTGTGGGTAATTTGTACTTTGGACAGTTTTCCTATAGAAGGAAAGAATAATGGCTTCTTGATTCAGAAACTCTGGATGGCAGACTTATATTGTGTGAACATTCAACAGACTGAATTTCAGGATTAGTCTCATCTGGTCTTTATTGCCATTAAATCAAGGTGAGTGGAATAAAGGACTACCATATGTAACCTTCATTTCATAGCTACTAAAACATTTAAGATAAAATCCTTTTTACTGTCAGAATATATTTTCAAGTGAAACAAAGTTCGGATCCAGAGAAACAACATATAAAGGATATTTAATTTAGAACAGAATTCTTAAAGGTGAAAAAAAGTCAACAATATGTTGGCTGTTTCTCATTCTTAGAGGAAGCCCTGAATGATCTGCTGAAACCAGTTCTTCTCTGCATATCTTCTCCTACTTCTGTGGAAACCAGAAGCCCTGGGTCTTGTGCTTCCCCTGATTTCTCTCTTTTCTTTTAATAAATATTCCTTGCGTTCTCTCACCCACTAATTAGTGTCACCATGTGCCTATATCACTAACAGTTTAAAGAGAGCAGTTCCTTTGAAAATATAATCTCCTTTTAAATGCATCATTATTTTGAAGTGGTCTCATAAATTTTGTTGCTGATTTGGGATCTTAAATGGTATATTTATTTATATTAAAGTCTGCCTGCTGTTCATCTTGAAGGTATTATATTTGTATAGTTAACAGAAGTGATGAGCCAAATTTAATTTTCTTTCTACTCTAGAATGCTTTGCATCTTGTAATCACCATTGATTGCCTACTTACTAGTCAGAATCAATAAAAGGAGTAGATGTAAAATTGCCTAATCTCATGTTTTATAATATAATAGTCTAGACAGAATGGAGAGTACTAATAGCATTCAGCTGCATAGACATTATCTGATAATGACAGTGTGTATAGCTCAGATTACAGAGGCAGAAATTAAGGTTGGAAGCTCAAATATTAGGCTTTATTTTATTTAGGATGAAGCTTATACACAAAACTCATCAGACTATGTATTTTTACTACTTTATGGATAATAATATAATTTTTATTAACTTTTTATCATTTTAATTACATATCCTTTCAGGGACCACTCACACACTTTTACCTTTGTTTCAAGATTGTCTCTGATATGACTAATGCATTTGCCTAAAATACATCAATATGAGATTATGAAAACATTAAAGCATATAGACCTGTGCTGAGAATAACAGATTTCAATTTCAGGTTTGTATAAATCAGCAAAACCCTGGAGATAAAAGATAAGAAACATTACCAGCAAGTAGAAGACTTCATCAACTATTTTTTAAGCATTTGCACTTCCCTATTTATTATGCTTTATGGGTCTCAGAAAAAAATTTTCATTGAGCTTAAATATTTCCACAATGATTGTTGTTTTATATGAAGTCTATTAAACTCAGGTATCCTACTGAAAGTAGCCTTTGGATCATTTAATGGCATTCAAAATTTTAGGTCCTTAAGCAAGCATCCTTGATTATGGTTTTGAAAAAGAAATGTGATGGGTATAATTTCAAAGTCCATCCAAAAAGGAGCTGTACTGAGAAAATCAATATCAACAATTGATAAAATACATCCTCTATTGGAAAAGAAATGTGCTCATGGAACTTTGGAAAACATTAAGCATGGTAGTCAAGTTCTTTTAGTGTGTTCCCTGACAATCATAGTCTTCTACTATTCCCTACACTTGGAAGCAAGAATTCCTCCCCAGACAGTGTTCAAATACAGTGGCTAGGGAGTGTACTCATCACACAGATTAATTACTTAATAGTCTGTTGCCTCTTCAGGATGGTTAATGGATATGAGCATTGGGTTTTCAGCATTTTTCCCATTCTTTTGCTCCTGGGAGTTCTACTCACTGGAAGCCATCAAATGAGAACCACCTTTCCATATTACATTCCTGTCCTCACTGCCATGTACTCTAAAGAAGTACAGGTTGTTTCAGAGTTAGAGGTGCATTAGGTCAAAGGGCAAAGAACTATCTATGCTAATTTTGTCTATGTTGTTCTGTCACTCTCTACTCTGTAGATAGACCTTTTAGGTAATTGATCTTTATCTTTATATGGGATAAATGTTTGTAATAGAGAAGGAATAACTTATAAGTTTAATAACATAATGAAATAATAGTCCAGGAATGTTAGGTGTTCAAGAAAGCCTTTTTACTTTTTTTTTCAGATGTATATGGTCAATGAAAATAATACTTAATGCTTATTGAGTTCTTACTCCATTATAAATTCAGTATTTGTTACATCTCTTGATCCGTAGTGTTATTCCATAAAGTAGGCTCTATTTCCACCCTGTTGTACTGGCAAGAAAACTGGTATAAAGAAAGGTTAAGTAACATACCTAAGGTGATATAGCTGAAAATGACAGAAGAAATATTTGACTCCCTTCTCCACCTACTCTTAACAGCACATTAATGCCTGGAGAAGCCCAAGGTCAATGGGTCCCCATAGATAAAACACTGATAGTCAGGAATTACTATCTTCCATTGGATGAAAGCTAATGATTAAAATGAGGACACTGCTACTGAGCCCACAGCTTCCAAATTTGTCTATACTGAAACTGCTCATGCAGTATCAAACCTCACATGTGGGACAAAGAGGCAGGTTGCAAGAAGTTGGGACAAGGCCTCCAGCAAAGGATCATGGATAAGCACAAATGAAAGCTACCCTTGGGAAATAACAGCAGCTAACTTTTATTGAGCAATTCTGTGTGCTAGACCCAATGTAATGCAATGCCTTATTTAATGTTAGCTTCTTATAATTATTCTAATTTTATCAATGCAGCAACTGGGGTTTAAAATGGTTAGGCAGTTTTCCCAGGATTACATAGCTGCTGAAAGACAGTGGCAGAACTCAATTTGTCTGAATTCAGAGGGCTTTGCGCTAGGACTTCTGGTTTAACCCTGAAGTAAAGAGTTTGAAGTCATCACTTCTGTCCTTATAAGAAAAATTCAGACAAACTGAAAATCAGTGAGTTTTCTTGAACTCATAAGAGATGAAGTTACAGGACCAATTGCTACCCCCAAATTTAAAAAGACAAGTTCATTCAGAGAGACACATAGAAGATCTGCATACTTACAGCAGAAGCCAGTAGGAACACTTAAATGACCATTTTGATGAGTGAGCTATGGACTAGCATGAGTGTGAGAAATTCTGGGGGACTTTAATCTCAGATAGTCCTACACAGATCCAATGGACTTTACCTCCAGAAATCCCATGGGACTCTCATAGTGAACATTCCGTCATTGCTTTGGCAGGGAGTAATTGTGAAATATGCCAAGATCTTTCTCCATAACAATGGCTGTTATCTATGGCTCAGCTAAGGAAAGGGCATTCTTCCCATCCCAGATCCTTCTAGCCTTCCATTCTCATCTAAAGGGTATGTGTGTGTGTTGGGGGGGGGGGAGGTTGTTTGCTGGGGTCAAGTCTTCAAGGAACTATATTAGGAGCACTGCAACCAAAGTAGGATGTAGGAAAAAGGGGAGAAAACAAGCTAGGCTACTGGGTTAATGACACAGCCCAAGTGGGAAGACCCCACTAAAACACTGAGTATAACTGAATGTTACATAATGCTCTCCCTCCCCCACACCCTGCCAGTACACCAACCAGCATAATAACCATGGATTGCAAGTGAAAAAACTGCAAGACACAAACTCTTAAAGTCAAGAGGGAACACAAAAACAAGGGCACTCATATGTATTTTACTCACATGCCACCTATAGAAAACATTAAACACAGACCTACTTCTAGCCAGATTAACATAAATCCTCTCACTAAAGATTGATTTACATCAGTTCCTATTGTGATTCAACATATCCAAGTTTCAGCAAAAAAATTACAAGATATTCCAAAAGGAAGAACAAACAGCCTGAAGAGACAAAGTATTCTTCAGAACCAGACTCAGAGATGACACAGATACAAGAATTATTAGACAAGGGATTTAAAATAACTATCATTAATATGTGAAGTACTCTAATGGAAAAGGTATATGGCATGCAAGAACAGATGGTAGAAGAGGCAGAATAATGCCCTCCTTCCATGCCAAGGTGTCTACATCCTGATACCCAGCAACTATGAATATAGTTGAAAGGAACTTTAAAAAAGTCAGTAAGTTAAGGGTCTTGAAATAGATTATCCCACATTATCCAGGTGGGCCCAATATGATCAGAAGGATCCTTAAAAGTGGAAGAGGGAGAGAAAAGAGGGAGTCAGAGTGATGCAGTATGAGAAGTACTCGACCACCACTGCTAATTTTAAGGATGGAGGAAGGAGGCGATGATCCAAGAAATGCAGGCAGCTCCTAGAAGTGGAAAAGGGAAGGAAGGGGATTATTCCCTAGAGCCTCCAGAAGGTAATACAGCATTTCTTGCATCTTGATTTGAGTCCAGTGAGATCTGTGTTGTACTTCTTACCTACAGAACTGTATGGTAATAAATTTGTGTTGTTTTTAGTTACTAAGTTTGATATAGTTTGTTAGTTAAGGCAACCATAAAATAGTAATGCAGATAGGTAATGCAAGCAGAGGGATGGAAACTCTAAGAATCAAAGACTGGAAATGAAAACCACTATAATGCAAGTGAAGAATGCTTTTGATGGGCTGAGATATAGACTTGACACAGCTGAGGAATCAGTGAGCTTGAAGATAGATCAAGAAAAACTTCCCAAACTGAAATGCAAAAACTAAAAAAGAATTCATTGAAAAAATAATTAACCAAACCAAACAAATAAAAAACAGAACAGTCTCAAGAACTGTGAGATAGTTTCATAAGGTGGAAAATACACATAATTGGAATGCCAGAAAGAGAAGGGAGGGATCAAAAAAACATATTTGAAGTAGCAATGGCATAGTAGACCCAGGGACCTGAGAACACCAAGTAGAAAAAAATGCCAAACACATGCATAGCTAGGCATTTTATGTTCAAACTGCAGTAAGTCGAAGAGAGAAAATTATGAAAAAAGACGGGGATATATACTTTGCCTCTACCTACAGGGGAACAAGTGCAAGAATTACAGTAATCTTCCAATCAGAAGTCATGCCAGACAGAAGAGTATGGAGTGAGATATTTAGTGTTCCTAGAAAAAAAAGATCCACCAACCTAGAAGCCTGTATCCATCAAAATTATTCCCCAAAAGTAGCGGAGAAATAAGCACTTTTCTCAGACAAACAAAAACTGGGAGAACTTATCACCAACTGATTTGCCCTGCAGGATAAGTAAAAGAAGTGCTTCGGGCAGGAAGAAAACGCTACAGGTCAAAAGCTACATTCTACATAAACAAAGGTAGAGTGTTGAAGAATGAATAAATAAAGGTAAAATACAGATATTCAGTTTTTGTTCTTAATATAAAAGTTAACTTCAAGGTAATAATACTAACAATGTTTTAAGTGTATTAAGTGATTATAGCATATGGATAAATGGAATGAAGGCAGCAATGTCACCAGGGATGGGAGGGAGGGATCGGGAAGCCCCCTTGTAAAGTAGGTACCTGTACTACATATGAAGCTAGGTGTATGTCGTGTTATTGGAAGATGGATTTGCTGGAAACATGGACAACACGCTAGAAAAAATTTTAAAGTAAATATAATTGATATGTTAGGAGGATAGAAAACAGAAAAAGATGAGATGAGGAAGTGTGAGGCAAGATTAAAGGTGTGTTTTTAATCACATTACTGATGTCTCTACTTTGTTTCCCTAAAAGCTCAAAATGACAGAACTAAGATTCTGAGCTCAATCAAATATACAATTATTAAAAGAGAGAGTCTCCTGGGTGGCTCAGTTGGTTGAGCATCTGACCTTGGCTCAGGTCATGATTTCACTGTTTGTGAGTCTGAGCCCTGCATTGGGCTGTGTGCTGACCACTCAGAGCCTGGAGCCTGCTTTTGATTCTATGTCTCCTCTCTCTCTGCCCCTCCTATGTTCTCTCTCTCTCTCTCTCTCTCTCTCTTTCTCTCCCTCTCAAAAAATAAATAAAATAAATGAATAAATAAACATTAAAAATTATTAAAAGATGACTAGGCAAATATACTCATATCTTTTTAACTATGATTAGTAAGGCAAAGTACAAAAAGTAGATGCTTAGTAAATTCTTACTGAATAAGGTCTGGCAGTGGGTTTGCAACCACATAGGCAGACAGACAAAGACATTCAAGCCATTAAAGATCTGGGGGGAGAGTTAGAAACCAGGGCACTGAAAGCACAGAAAGTAGAGTCCAGACATTTAGGACTTGAAGAACCTAGTCAGATAGTAGTTGGAACAGAAAAGAGTGTTGGAACACCCTGCATGTCGTTTAGGTGAAAAGATGATTTCTAATGTTCCCTATGTTCCATGCACTGTTTCCTATTAGGAATAAAAAGGTGAATACATAATATGGTCCATGCATTTAGGAAGTCCTAGTTAAACACATCTAAGTTCATTTATTTGTTCAACGTGTATTTCCGGAGTACCTTCTCCATTCCAGGCAATGTAATCATTGCTGAAATAAAGTGTAGAAAGTGCTATAAAATAAGAAGTGAGAGAGTAAATAGTCATGTCTCAGATTGTGAAGGAAAGCTCCATGAGATTTAGGACTAGAAGGAGGAATAGAACATGTCAGATGCAAACCTAAACAGGCAACATGAATGGCAGACATGGAGCATTAGCAATTTCTGGTTTAGCAAACTGTATGAATGTTTCATACTTTGTCTCAAGTCAGTCCCAAGAATTATGTAGCTCAGGGCCCAAAGGCCAGATCACACAATAAGAAAACTAGATCAGAATAGAAATGAAAGGGTAGGACAGGTCCTGACATATCATTTTGAGTTTAAGTACTATGACCTACTCATGTTGATACTACCATTTTTTTAAAAAATTACCATCTGTGGGGCGCCTGGGTGGCGCAGTCGGTTAAGCGTCCGACTTCAGCCAGGTCACGATCTCGCGGTCCGGGAGTTCGAGCCCCGCGTCAGGCTCTGGGCTGATGGCTCAGAGCCTGGAGCCTGTTTCCGATTCTGTGTCTCCCTCTCTCTCTGCCCCTCCCCCGTTCATGCTCTGTCTCTCTCTGTCCCCAAAAAATAAATAAACGTTGAAAAAAAAAATTAAAAAAAAAAAAAATTACCATCTGAGATGGAAACAATTTAGCATTCTTGATCCTGGAGTTAGAAGTCTATTTTGTGGAGGAACATTAACTCTTGGCCAGGGAGTGAGTCCTATCCTTCTGGAAACCACAGTGATGATAGATAAAAAATCTCTCAATTGTGTAAACTGAAATCCAGTGAAATGAGAGTTCATCATCTGTTAGTAGGGCCATTAGACCAGAGACTAATATAGGTGTGTGACCTTTGGTGCTTGGTGTTTCATGGGACTAGAGAGAGAGAAAGAGTCCACTAATGACATGGCGATCAGGTTGGGTTAGAGTTGAGATGGGATGGGCACTCAAGATTCAGACTTGTTTATTTATTTAGATCTATTTAAGGGACAGATGGTAAAAGGGCAAAAATTATATTTGATTTTGTGGAGGAGGAGCTCAATATGAGGGAAACTGAGTCTAGCCCTGTAATACTAGGCTGTCTATAACTGTGCTGTCCAAAAACATGGTCACTAGTTATTTAAATTTAAATTTGAATTAATTAAAATGACATAAAATTACTGAATCACTATATTGTACACTGGAAACTAATATAACACTGTATGTTAACTATACTGGAATTAAAATTAAAAAATAACATTTAAAAAAAATTTTTTTTTTTCAACGTTTATTTATTTTTTGGGACAGAGAGAGACAGAGCATGAACGGGGGAGGGTCAGAGAGAGGGAGACACAGAATCGGAAACAGGCTCCAGGCTCTGAGCCATCAGCCCAGAGCCCGACGCGGGGCTCGAACTCACGGACCGCGAGATCGTGACCTGGCTGAAGTCGGACGCTTAACCGACTGCGCCACCCAGGCGCCCCAAAAAATAACATTTTTAAAATACTACATAAAATTAAACACTTACGTCCTCAGTTGCACTAGTCACATTTCAAGTGCTCAATAGTTACATATCTCTAGTGGCTACCATGTTGAACAGCACAGAAAAATCAAAGATTTCCATCCACGCAGGAAGTTCTATTAAATGGTAGTATTTCAAAGTGTGTGGGATGTAATGACACAACAGAGAAATGCAGTTTATTATCTCCCAGAAACAACTGCAAAACAGCTTTAAAATTTTTTTTATTTTGGCAGTGAGGAGTAAAGCTTAGTAGAGCTCTTACAGCATAATTGTTTGACGTTACCAACAAATATCTGTAGGGGTATTTCCCCCTTTCAAGTGGAATGGAGTATCCTAATTTTTATAGATGAGGAAATTTAATTTTAGTGAAGTCAAGTCACTTCATACTAGTAGTAAGATGGTAGAATCAGGAGTTGAAGTCAGGGTGCTTAGTTCCAAAGTTTGTTCACTTGACCTTTGGACTCCAACGTAGCCCTGAAGGCCATTTCCAGGACTGAGAGGCCACCAGTGGGTATGGGGGTGGGCACCTCTACATGTTTACAGCTAACATCTGAGCATTCTGCTTGGACACCAGCAGTTGTTAGATATTTTATAATATCACTTTTATCAAAAATGTGGACATTCACATCACCTTGATCTTTGTGAAATGTCATATCCATTTAATGCTTTCCATTAATACCCAGCTAAACATTTGATTTTCATGAGTCTAATTTGCTTTTCATTGTTCAGTTTGTGAAAAAAAAGTGAGAAAACTCACAAAAGTGAGAACTAATTATATTGCATTGTTTTTCTTCCAACAGTTTCTTACTTTATTCTTCATTTGCTTCAAAGATTTTTAGAAACTACTATTGACATCTCATTTTTAAAAATTTCTTTCTTTCTTTTTTTTTTTTTTATTAAAAAAAAATTTTTTTTTTCAACGTTTATTTATTTTTGGGACAGAGAGAGACAGAGCATGAACGGGGGAGGAGCAGAGAGAGAGGGAGACACAGAATCGGAAACAGGCTCCAGGCTCTGAGCCATCAGCCCAGAGCCCGACGCGGGGCTCGAACTCACGGACCACGAGATCATGACCTGGCTGAAGTCGGACGCTTAACCGACTGTGCCACCCAGGCGCCCCAAAAATTTCTTTCTTTCTTAACAGAAAATAAAACAACTCGTTACTTATCCTTTGGGGGCTGGAGAATTTCAAAGTTTGATAGTTTTCAGGCTGTGAGATGGACCTTTGACTCTCATATGTTCAAATATTTTGGAAAGCCTTGGATCATTTGTGATTGACAGTTCAGAAATACAGTGATCTGTTGTGTCTAGCCCATGTCATGCTGGAGAATACTAAATCAATAATAATGCTATCAGAACCAGAAATCAAATGCAAAGTAGTTCCCGTGGCTTCCTGCATAATGACATTTGCTCTTTTGATAAATTAATGGGTTCTTGGACAGGAGACCTCCTGGAACAGCGAAGCCTGGGTATAAATGGCAAGGGTGAAGCAGTGATGTTTATTATGCAGAAAAAATTGCCTTCAGTGAAGGTTCTATACAAAGAATGTCCAAATATAATTGAATAGGATAGGATAGGTTGTGATAGGATATCAGTAAAGAGGCAGGGCCAGGCAAACCGTAAACCACGGTCTTTGAGCCATACTAAAAGTCATCTGGAGAACCTCACACTAAACCGGCATTTATAACTAGAACAGCTCGCACAGGGCAAAGCAGTGTACTGACCAAACCAACAAAATATCAGTATGTACCACATTTCTCCCGAGAAGACCCACCCTCTTTCCTCAAGAAAATTCCATCTAGTACTACTACTCCAAGCATGCCCTAAGTAGATTTGACCGATTGCTTGACTCAGTTTGGGGGATTATTTGATGCCATGAACATGTTTTAGGGCAAAAAGGGGAAGGGATTCATATAGTTGTCTTTAAAAGTCTAAATGGACTTAAAGAACTTTTCACCGCCTGCACCACGGTAGTTGTATGTTGTCTTGTACATAACTGGTATAAAGAAAAATACTGTGACAAATATCCAAATCACATCTAACTCGAAGGCTTTAGAAATCTGTGGCAAGAGAAAGTCTTAACTATCACATGGTTGTATTAAACATATGACAAATGCAGATCAGCTTCTGGGTTTTACAAAAGCCAAAGAGCTTTTGTAAAAAATGTAAGATATGTTAATTAACACAACAAGCCAGCCTGTGCTTTCTATGTATGTGGTCTACAAGATGAACATATCTCGAGCTTTGGATTCACTCTGATCCTAACTTTGCTCGGTACTTATAAGTTGGTTGCTGTATCGTTTGTGTCGAAAATGAATAAAAAATAGGACTTGCTTTCTCTACAGCAAACAAAAGACCTTTTCCTTTCGCCACTTGACCACCTCATCTACTCAATGTTGTGTCTGGTCTGGATCTTAGTGAGCTACTTCAGTGAACATTGTGCTTCAGAAATACCTTTGTTTTGTTGAATTTCCAAATTAAAGGAGAAAAGAGATTTTGTAGTGAAGGATTAAATGCAACTAGGGAACAAAATAATGAAAAGCCTTATTTGAGAAGAAATAACTTTTTGGAATAAGAGGTTGCCATACGTCAATATGTCATATACAGGGAAAGTGAGCTTTTGATTACTTAGAACTAAGGTTGCCAGAGGGTTTCTGATTTAAATTTCTAAGGCTTGATCAGAGCATCAAGGGGTTTGTTGAAAATCCTCATAACTTGTGAACTTGACTTTTATTCCTTTGAAAAATTATACAAAATGTTTTTTGCTCACATTTATATTCCATGTGGTATGCTTCTCCTTGTAGCTTTACAACTATTCTTGTGCAGGCTTTATACTTGTTGTAGCATCAGAATTGAATTTGAGCATGTCTAGAAAAAGCATTAAGTTTTGGAAATGGAAAAGTGACCCCAAAACTTGGCTCTAAAAATGCTGAAGCTCAAAAAAGACTGAGAATAACCTAAATGAGCATGAATTGGGACTACTTAAATAAATTATGGTGCATCTTTAAAGTGGAATTCTATTTACCAGTTTAAAAGAGCAGAACAGTCTTCAAGACATAATGAATGAATGAAAAAAAAAAAAAAACTGCCCCACTGTTAAGTACTTTGATTTCTTTTCACTCAATATTTTTGTGTACATATGCATAGAATCTATTTGGAATAATTACATAATAAATTAGTAGCACTGCTTTTGAGCAAGGGAAAGATGTTGGGCTTAAGAGACTCAGTTTTTTCTCATTGTATGACACTTTGTGCTGAGTTATTTTAATATAAAGATAGATACATAGATAAAAGAAAGAGCTATTCAATTCTTTACACCTCCTTCACTCTGTAAGTATATTATTTATATTCCAAATTTCATCAAAACTTGGCATTTTGTCCAGTAAAGTGGAAGTGTGGATATATAACAAGTTAGGAAGGTTTTGTTTTAGTTAGAAATGCAAAATAAATTGCCAGCTTCCATTCTGGAAATATCTTGGAGGTAAGCATTTAGCATTTTTCAATACATGGCAATAATTACCAGAAGAAAAAAAAATGTTGATACAATAAATAAATTAGAAAGGTATACCTATTATTGCAGATAGGGTGTAGGTTAATAACTTCATATATGAGGTCATCTATTTTTAAATATATTCTTTATGTAGATATAAATTTGTAAATAAGAGTGTGAGTGTTGTCTATGTTTAGTTAACCTATGGAGATAAAAATACTAGTTAAATAGATAAAACTTTAAAATTTTGAACTATTTTTTCTTTTATGTTGCTCATAATTTCAGAAACTCCCAATTCTGAAAAATTGCGAAGTGTTGACTATTTGGTTTTCCCTTCACACCCCCATCCTTTTAACTTGTTTCAAAATGTGCCACGTGAGATATCTTGTATTATGTCCCCACATCTGCTGCTCCATATAAACCAATACTGCTCTCTTAGAAATAATACACCCCCTTTTATTCTCAGACAAGACCATTATGTTGATTGTGGTAGAGCTTTATATTTTTCCACTCTGTGTTTCCATTTTTAGCTTCCCTTATGAAATAAGTGATCCTTTATTTCAGTAATTTTGTATATTGTTTTATTTTGGGGTTCTGTTCTCTCTTACCCCTCTCCCCTTTCTTCTTCCTTCTCCTGCTTGCTGGCTTATTGTCTTTCTCTCTGTCTCTATCAGCCTCTCTCTTACACATATGCCATTCCTAGATCTTTGGAATAAGGTGAAGGGTGTGGAGAGGAGGCAGCAGGACCTTTCGTGTGGCACATGCCAGCCAGTGCATCTCATGCTGGAGAATTTAGCTGTCGCATTGGAGCCTGCTGGAACTAGTATGCCGTTCACATACCCCAAGTCTTGAAAGGGAAACTGCATCTGGTGTCAGCGCAGTTTACTGATAAGATTTTATCTTTTCTCCTGCTGATACTGATAGAGCCATAGCGAGGTGGGCAGTAAACAAAAAAGATTTATTATGGACTGGATTTGTTAGCTAACAGTGCTTTCTCAGAACTATATCAAAAGAGACCCAGAAGTGTTCATCTTTCACATCCATGGAGCTCAATAATGAATTGTGTGCTGGGGGAGGGGCAGCTGCAGGAATTTACCTGTCCAATTTGTTTTAAGCAGTGAGCATTTCTTACACAATCAGCCTAATCTGGATAGATGACTAAAAATCCAGGGTTTGATAAATTATCATTATGGCACCTGCATCTTATGCCTCAAAAAAACCTTAAGCAAACCCAGAGCTGTACTTGCGGATTAATTGAGCATGCATAATTTACCACCGCAGTTTACATAAGTGTAAGTATTTTTCTCATTCTGGTAAATAGGCATTTCCAGCTTCAGGAGAAAAATCAGAATATTGCTGCACAATGAAATGAGCCATCAGCCTACTCAGCTATTATAAGAAAAAAAAATCTCTGCTCATACCACCACTGCTTAGTTTTTAAATTGCAATGATTTTTCAAGTTTAATGTGCTTTTCACCATTTATATATATTTCTTTTTGTTCACATTTATTGTGTTGATTTTTACCCATGCTTGTAATCAATACTATTTTCTTGTTCTGGTTTGATGTTGCTATGCATCAAATGATTTGAATGATTCAGAGAATGCTAACCTAGGAAAATACTCTCACTGCACTTAGGTAGAGCAGGGCCAGGAGCAAATGAGTAGGGAATGAGGGTGATAGAAACACATCAGGGTTTGAATGACTTCTCACATGGTATTATTTCTCATGAGCTGTTGGGTAAATTAGTCAGTAATACTAAGTTACTATCTTCTCATCTACAAAAGGGGAATAGTCCTACATATTCCACAAGTGGTTGTGTTAAATTTTATAATGAATGTAAAGAGCCTAATTTAGAGCTAGGCATATGCTAGGTGTTTAGTAAATAATATGTATTTTTTATATTATCTTATTAAAACAATATTGATTTTATATGCCTAACAGTAAATTCTAAATCCCGAAGTTAGTAGTTTAAAACATTTATTTCAACCAGCGCGTGGGTGGCTCAGTCGGTTAAGTGTCCAACTCTTGGTTTCTGCTCAGGTCATGACCTCATAGTTCCTGGGTTTCAACCCCTCATCAGACTCTGTGCTGACAGCATGGAACCTGCTTGGGATTTTCTCTCTCCCCCTCTCTGCTCCTCCCTTGCTCACATGCTCACTTGCTCTCTCCAAAATAAACATTAAAAAAAAGTTTTTTCTATATGGGAAGTTATTTAACTCTTAGTAGTAGGCTCTAAAGTATTTAGAAACACTGGTTTTCTAATTGCTGTTTAATTATGGCTTTATGACAAATTTATGCAAATTTGTGTGTAGGTAGATAACCTACGGGCATGTTAGATGCGTTCAACTTGTTTGTATCTTAGTGTCTACATTAGAGTTTTTGTTTTGTTTTGTTTAAGCCAAAAAAGTCCCATTTGGGAAGTAAAAGCTTAAATAAAGGCAATTGTTCATAAAGGAATACTATTATAAATTTATTAATCCCCGTTTATAATAGGGAAAAAGATCTAAACCTCAATTCATAGAATAGGCATAATCTTGGGAGACTGAGTTTAAATTTGATTTTTCTCATGTACTCCTCTTTCCTGTAATATTATATATTATAATTTAAAAAGTATTATTTTTTATTTATGCTAAAATTTGTCCTGCAGTAGCAGTTAATGCTAAAATCTTAAGTTTTGTTATCTCAGGGCCCCTGTGTACTAAGTTACACAAAGCCCATTTACCTATAATAGAGAAACTGGCCACTTAAAAGAGCTTTCGAGTGGATTTGATAAAATCCAAGATCCCTTTTATAAGAGGCAAATGTATTTGTATAGTAAGTTTAATTTTTCACAATATACAACACCTACACGTAAATTGTAAAATCTATTGTATGCTTCCTTCTTGGAGAGAATTACAGCTTTCAGCTAGGCATTGGCTTATTCCTAGAAAGACGTGTCACATTTTCTGCCACTTCACCATGGCTTTATTGATGTGACTGTCACCCTAGAAACCCAGTGAATTCAGAGATGAGGCTGCCTTTCTGCTTGATTTTTCACTGAGGTACATTTCAGGAGACCACTGTGAGACTCTGGTGGAAGAAGCTGAAAGGGTAATTCTCCATAAGAACAGTCTTATACCTCTGAGGCTTTCAATCTGCACAGACTGGTCGTTTCCTGAATACAAAATGCGAAGTGTTGTTCCATTAGTCAGTCACACTACAATTGCACCCTCAGTCCTACCAGAAATAATCATTACTTAATTAGCTGGTCATTTCTTTGTCTTTCTCTGTTTCTTTCTCAGTCATATGTTTAAAATGAGGTCTCAGAACCATGAATGGGAGAGAAGAGAGCTAAAGGGATCATTGATTGCCAGCACAGGGCTTGGCGTCAGGAGAGGAAAGGTATCTCTGCCACTAAGGAACTATACAACTTGGGCAAGTGACTTCAAGTACCTAAGACTCAGTAACTTCTGTAACATGGGTATAATAATAACATCCACCTAATCTTACTGTTGGGAGGATTAAATGAGATGATACATATAGTTATAAGCTTGGTGTCTTTCAGTGTGCGTTGATGACTTCTAGACAGATCTATACTTGGAAGCATGGATTTCTGCCTGGGTGCTATGGGATTAGGTCCCAGTCTTAGAACTTCATCTGGTCCCTTCCCTCCAGATCATGTGGTCAGCTTTTCTTTCTTGGCTTCCTAAATGTCAAAGTTGCAATGCCAACCATCTGCTATTTAAGAGGATCTTAATTACTTCTATCAAATGACATCTCTTACAAGAGAAACAGTATCAATGCCAAGTGAAGCAAGGGTCTCAGCTGTGGGTTCCACCAACCAGCCAGGCCTTGAGGAGGGCTGCAGTTCTCTGCTCAATTAATATGTATCTGGCATCCACCTTTTCAAGTATAGCCAAAACCAGGAAGTCAGAAGCTACAGCTCCATGCATAAGGTTGAGACACAACCTCAGCTACCAAATGTTTCTTTATTTAGGTCGATAGTCTAGGTTCCTGCAGAACTTGAGGTTGTCACTCAGAATGGTCCCTGGTCACCCTGATGAACTTTGGTCAGTTTTTTGCCTTTGTACTGCCAATGTGCATTTCTATTTAAAGGGAAAATCCCACTCTGTATGATATTGTTAAAATATGGTACTTTGAGTACAGAAGTCAAGAAAGGAAAACGAACCTTGTTTTTCAAGTCCTCTTGGCAGCCAGGGCTCCATCATATGACTGTGACTTGGCCAATCAGGATGCTTCTGTTTGAGGCCTTCCCTCCAGAGGGAGAATGGTGGGGATTCATTCATGATCACTTCAGTGATGGTCTGTGGCAGCATCATGTACTTACTGAGATGTTCAAGTATATAACATGGTGACTTCTTCAGTTGCTAGGAGGAGCATAACAAGTGGTAAAGATAGCTTTCGTTTAGGGAAGTTTGGGATTTTTAGCTGCCATTACGAATGTGGCACTACAGCAGATGTGAGAGGTAGTGAGGGGTTAATATTACCGAGGAACTAAGATTATACATGTATATTCGCTATCCACTTGTCCTCAAGTCTTCTATGATTTAAGACAAGCGGTTTTCATTGCTTGTGGCTATCAAATTGAGTTCACTGAATCTATAATGATGATCACAATATAAGCAATTTTATTAACCTGTCAATTATTATTTAGTTTTCTTATTCTGGTCACATCCCAAGTCCAGGAGAGTGTTAAAAATGGAAGACAGTGTTTCTTCATATCCACGGTGCTGAATTTCATATTTTCCTTTCATGAATGAGAATGGGGATAGTTGTGCATATATCTAGCTTCTTCTAAAATTTTAAGAATGTTCCCAGTTTACTTCATCAGAAGTGTAGACATTATATTGATTGAGATTAGAAAGTTAGTTTGGGGAGCTATGCATGTATTGGGACTTTATCTCATAAGACATTACTGCTTTAATTATTCTATAAGATTTAAGTTCCCAAAAAAGTATCATTTTGATGAGACTACCCTAAAAAAGAATATTGTGGACAAATAAATTTGGATTTTTTCACTACATAAAACCTCTCCCTCTTGAAAATCTGCACTACGTATTAGCTCATATATATTATTACTTCATATATTTATTATATATATGAACTTATTTTACATCATTTGACCTATAATGTTCCACGTTTGTCTGACTACCAAGACCTTTCCTGTAAAAGAACAACTTAGAGTGTCTCCTGGAATTAATAGTTACACTATGTAAGTATAGTGTATTAACAGATACACTTTGGGGAAAGTTGTCATAGTTTATGTTTCTATATTGTGTTTTTTTCGCATTACCTACTTTTAACAACAGATGCCTTGGGCTTATATGCCTCCAAGGTTCACTTCTGCCAATTTAATGGGGATTCCTTGCCTGTAAAGTGGGGATAATAGCATCTGTGTCAGAGGACATTATAAGGATTAAATGGTTCATGTAAGTAAATGCTTAGAAGCATACCTGACTTAAAGTAAGCATTCGATGAATGTTGGCTATTGTTTTATCTTTTTCCAGGCCAAGTTAATTTCTTCACTGAAATACTTTTTTGTGTGAAATCTATTACTGAAGGTCCATAACACACTGTTTTTGTTTTGTTGTTTTGTTTTGTTTTTAAACCTAGCAGCTGATTTGCTACTTGCTAATTGTATGCCTGGTCCCGGATTTTCTATTTGGTGATTCTTTTTTGTTCTAATTCAAGAAATGTTATATTGAAAGTCACAGAAGCCAATGTATGTAAACATGACGCTCACTGAATAGATCTAACAGGCAATCACACCAACTTCTAAAAACAAGAAATTACAGACAGCTAGACCATATGGGGTTAGACTGAAATGAGACTTCTCCTTCCAGTTCTGGGGCATTTCATGCTGTTTTCATCTGGTCCTGGGCCCTTACCCGAGTTCTCTCAGCTGACTGATTTTCTCTGTTTGTTCGATTTTGCCGTTTCCCAATATCCTTGCACATTGGTGGGCCCAGCTTGCTAAGGCACTGATCTATACCTGGACACCGCTTGGTTTAGCATCAGGGATCCCCACAACTAACAAACTCAATCTCTCAGTGTCTGAATTCCAAATTCTTAGGAAAGAGTATCTTAAGGGCTCTGATCAGACTACGGTCTGGTTCCCTGTCTCAAGGGTTCACTCTTTTTTCAGTTAGCTATAGTCAAAACTGTAGCTTTTTCTGGTACAAATATGACCACTTAGAGTAGCTCTCCTGTCGGGTTAGTGGTGGGGGGAAGGATATCCCCAATACCAGAGATGGGCATTGGTGGTATGGACACCACAAAATGGCCATACAACCTGTTCCCACCTTTGCGGTAGGAAGGTATGTCTTCGTGTTTTCCTCTAAAATTCCTCTTTTCTTTACTCACTTTCTCACCAAGAAGAACTAAAATGGGAAAATGATTTATAACCGAGCATTTGAAACCCACAATCCTAATTTAATGGAAATTTCTCAAAAACAGCTTAAAATTGTGAAGGTGGCTTCACTCAGCTTTCAGAGGTTAAAAATACAGTCTTGAGAAAGACCCTGTTACTCAAGAGAGTCTGACCTACAGTGAGGCTGACTACCACTATATATCACACTCCTGGGTCAGATGTCAGCTACAAATAAAATCCGGTGGCTCCTTGTAACTGTTGCAGTCGCCACCCTGCAATAAAGGTTTGGTCTTCATGACATAAAGTGAAGTTCAACAATAAGAGGTAGCTGAGAGCATTTGAAATTATTGAATTTAGGATAAAAAAAAAAAAAAGGAAACCACTAATAAGGGATTTATGTTTAGCCTTTTATTCTAAATTATCAGAATGAGTTTGCACGCAACCCATTTTTCCTAGAAAAAGCAACAAATTCTTCCCAGTTTGTGTGTCAGAGATCTTAGAGAAAGAGATTCTTTTGGCTGTCTGTATTTTTCATTCCATTTCATTTCACTTCCATTCATCAGGAGATTTAAAATTAAATTTACCTGTTCTTCCCCAAGAGGCAATTATTGGTCTAGATCATATTATAAGTTTCTAAGCTCTTTAATGGCTTGCCTGATGTTTGGTGGTGTCCCTCCTGTTTCCTATTTTATTTTAAAGTATTTGTCCCTTTTGTTTTAGTCTGACAGTGATATGTGTTGTTCCTCTCTGCAAACAAAGGAATGAACATCCCACACTGCATAAACATTTGTGTCACACTTTCCTTCTGAAATTAGTATTCTTTTAAACTGGTTAACACATTTGTACTGTCTCTGACACCTTTAACTATGACAACTATGAAACCAAATAGTGTACCGTGAACAAACACATCATTTGGGGCCGATTAGATTAATTACTATTCAGGACAGTGCTTAGATTAATTATTTTGTTTGTGTCGTATGTTCGTTAAGTGGTTGCCTGATTGCTGCTCAGAAGATTGATTACTTGTTGCATTTACCTTGTGGTTTCTGTGGGGAAAACATCTTTTAGGATTCATCACTTCTAAAAGCCCAGGGGGCTGGGTTGACATGAGAATGCTCCAGTAGAGCTGTAAAATGGAGAGTAGGCTGTGGAAAAAATGTGTTCTTTAAATAAACACCTACAGTGGTGGCTAGAGTAGCCATCAGATCTGTTTAACATCAGGAGAAACAATCAATGATAAAATTGAGTTAATACAGACTATACAATCTGAAAACCCAGCACACCACTTGGACTCTAAAATTGAGGTGAATAAGCACTTCCCAGGATGTTCTTGGTCTCCAGTAAGCTAAAACAAAAAACAAAAAACAAAAACAAAAACAGGGTCTGTGACTTTGTTATTTTACCTCTTGACTGTCATATACCTCACTTCCCAGTGGCTGTCACATGGCAGGTACTACTGCTATACAAGTCTGCCCCTTGCAATGGGGCTTGAGAGCCCCCCTGGTCCCTCTTGAAGAGCCCATACTGCAGCCCTTTGAGGTGCTTGCCTCCCGATAGCAAACTACAGGGGGTTATGTGATGCATAAGAGCACGCATTATCTGCTGTGTTCGAGGGCTGACTGCAAGCACTAGGGAAGGATTTACGATAATAGGATTTTGTTGCAATGGGGGAATTGTACAAATTTAAATAGAAAAGTACTTTTGAAAGAAACAAATTCGTTAAGGATTAAAAATAGAACAGCCTTTTGTTTAGTGGAAGGTTGGACTAATCTGTCTATTTGGAGACCAAAAAATACATTGCTTGAACATAATTGTATATTACACCTATCTGTGACTTTGAATGCCTATGGCTGTATTAGACAAACAATTTTAGGACCCAAAGAAGCTACGTACATGTCTGCTGAATATACTATATCTTTCCCCAGAAGAGAGAGATTCAAGAATATTACTCTCTTTCCTACTGTTTTGACTTTATTATTTAGGTCTACTAATTGTAATCATAAACGACTACGATAACACAGATTCTTAGAAATAAGCCTCTGAAAGTGCTTAAGGCTTGGGATATTATGGATTAAAACTAAGCAAGCATTTTAACTAACATGCATCCTGGTAAATTAGAAAACAATAGTAAAATAATGAAAATGAAATAAGACTTGCCTCATGTTTCAATCAGTCTTCCGTTATGGCTTGAGACTTCAGGAGGCAAGCTATTTGCAAACACGAAATATTTTTTAGCATTTCACATCATTTTGAATTTAAGACAATTAAACATCACAATCGTTATGTTGTTATGGCAAAGATAGTTTTCCTCCATAAGGTAGAGTAATTACCAAAGGAGAAATAGCCTAGAGTACAGGTATGGGACATTGATAAATGAGAAGATGATGAGAGATGGGCAGCGTTTGGGGGGTGGTTGGCTTTCTCCAGTGGTGCAAAGACTAGAAATAAGAGGAAATGCATTAGCCCAGCTGAAAATATATTTAGGGCCTTTTTGATTAAGTTCTTCTTTTCCTCTGTGACTTGAAAACTGGAACTAGACAAGAATTAATTTTTTTTTTAAACATTTTCCTTTCTCATTGACTGTCCTGTTGTTTCTTTGTGGGTACCTTCTTAAGTCCAGTAGGAAATTCTAGTAATTCAAGTTTTCAGGCCCCAAATCCCTCAGTTCTGACAGACTGGTATCTTGGGAAGTGGGGCTGAGACTATTATGGGAATAAAGTTGCTTTCAAACAAATTATCCATTGTTTGAAAACTCTAAGTTCAGCATTTTTAGAAATAGACTGGAATCCTGAGAAATGAACCCTGTTTTTCAAAGTATCCCCAATATCTTCCTTGTCTTTTTCATATAGTATTATAGCTTTCACAACTCAGACCTATTTTAATAAATAAGTTGCTTATATTATTGAATTATTCAACTCTGAGAAAATTGAAAATATGTGTTTGGAACCTCACCGGAGTGTTTTAGCTGTTGTCTTAATTATAAAAGCAGCATGTTAAATGTATCTGTAAGAGCTAAATGTATCTATAAATTAATGAAACTCGTTTCCATGTATTGTTTACTAAAATCATTTCATTACTTTATGGTCACACCTCAGACTTTTAAAGATCCCTGTAATTATTTGATGGCTAAATGTGGTTGTCCTTTTAAAACAAAACCAAAAAAAATGGCATTATTGATTCATTGTTACTCTCGACCCACAATTTGGTTTAATTGCCTTTTCCCTTTATGGACAGTAGCCTCTCATCAATTTCATCATGTAACAAAGGATATCTCTTGGGAGACACTAAACAGGTTGAAGATTACTGGGTATTTTCTGGGGCAGCATTCATTCATTCATTCATTCACTCAGTCAATGAATAAATGTATTAAATTCTTACTAGATTCCAGAACCCATGTTTTTATTTTCTGTTTGGATGAAGGTTATAATCCCTACCTTCAAAGAACTCAGGGTTTTGTGAGAGCAGCTGCAAAGGAACAAACAATTCGCATAGTGTTTGGAATGAGCCTAACAGAGCCCAGAGAGGTCAGCGAAAGCATCCTTGGGGAGGACATAGTAAAAGCTCTTGGAGAGGAAGGGCTGAGGGAAGGGTGGTCCAGGCAGAAGAGGGCTGGTTGCACTTGCTGGAGTTGCAGAGAGAACCCTGCTTGAGATGTTCCTTAAACCTAGAGGAGCAGGAAGATGGACAGGAGACAAAGGAAGGTAGAGCAAGACTGGGATGGTCCTATGAGCCATGCATTTGGTTTTCATTCTGCAGAAACTGGAGAGCAAAGGAAGGATTTAATCAGGAGAATGACTTCTGTCCAATTAGTATCATATTCTAACTGAATTAATCAGCCATACTTTACGCCTTTTCTTTAGCTGTCAAAATGTCCAAACTGGTTTTGTTTTTTATTTTTTATTGTCCAAACTGAGCTGGCTTCCATTTCTGACAGATTTGACTTTGAAATGTTTTTGCTTATCTCAAAGATAGAGAGATTTTTCTTTCTGGCTTGAATTTCTAACTTCTATCTTCCTTCCTCAGCTACCTGCATGATATCTTTCCCCATGTTAAATTAGAAAGGTAAATCTGCTTCAACATATAATTGTACAGGATTTTTAAAAAGATGATACGCTATTCATATATTAACTACCTGCTTTTATAATTATTTGGATTCAATAAATCAGTTTAGAAAACAGTGTAGGTCATAATTCATAAATCTGAAAACAGAAGATATTTTAGTTGCTCAGAATATCACTGAAATCCACTTTTGTTAAAATTTTCTTAAGACTAGAAAACAACTACGTCTACAGAAATATGTGAGAAAAATTTGTCTTTTGATGTGTGTTCATTTCAGGTATTTATTTTGTAGTTCCACTGCAGATGAGGAAATAAGAGTCTACATTTAAGGAATGCATCTTATCTCTTTCATATTTGTCCCAGTCAGCTCTTTAGAAATAGAGAATTTTTCCCCCTTTGTACTTAAAACAATGAAAAGACCAGAAGCCATCAATACAGTTATTTTGGACATCTTAATGAAAACATTGAGTCGCTGCTCAGCTGTAGTACTCACTTGACTTAGAAGTGATTGTGAATATATCCCAAAATACCAGCCTGACTGTACATACACAATTTGATCCCTATCCATTGACATGCTGTAAGGATAGTGGAGGATTTCAGGTCCAGGAGGATTAGAGCCCTCTTTGTCCGGGCCCCCACTGAAAGAACCTTTCCCACGTGTTAGTTGTGGAGACACATAGCAAGGAGGGAAGCAAAGCTGTATGACCAATGTCCTGTGGAGTAAGGCAGAGAACAAAGGTGTAGACACAGCTTGCTGGAATTTCACTGAACCAAATATCTTATTCTCTTAATGACCTTAGCAGTGAGAAAGTATCCTGCATTTTCACTTTAATAATCCAGCATCCCTCCCATGCTTCCTCTGTTTCAGTAGCCTCAGGCCTATGGCAACACAAAGAGCCTTTTACCCCAAGATATTTTATTATTTAGGACATTATCAGTGTTAATAGGGCCTCCATTCCCATTTTCCAATTTTGGACAAGTGGGATTAAAGCATTACATGAAAGACATTGTCAGACTAATCCCTTCTCTACCTTGGCACTGTCCATGTTGCCCTGTATAGATAGGATCATCCATATTTGGGTTTATAGGATGACTCTTGTTAAGTTGAATGTTCTTACTGGGATTGTATGCTCTTTTATATAATGCTTTGCTCAGGGCTACTCATAGGAAATGTTTTAATAGCCCTATGAAGTGTTTTTGTTTTTCTTTCCCACTTTAATAGTAGCTGAGGAAAAAAGTCCACTTGATGTTGCTGAAAAAATTGCCAGTATTTAAAAATAATGCAGGTTCCCCTCTCTGAATTAAAACATGTTCCTTCATCTACTCCCTAGACAAAATAATTTTTAAAATTGAATGAAAATAAAAACAAAAACAGCTCCATAATAGACTATTTTATTTAAAAAGGAGAAACAATTGGGGTGTCAACTTAGATTTTTTCAGGGGCATGCATAAACAGATACAGTTTATAATAACAGCAAAGACTCACATGGCAATTTAATGTGCCCATTTACTTGTCCAAGCATTTACTTCTTCAAGAAACCCCTATTTAAAGTTGCTATTATTCTATCCTTACTTTCCAAATGAGGAAACTGAGGCACAGAAGTTAAATAACTCACTGGAGTTCATGAACAACTGAGTGGCAGAATGGGATTGCATCTCAGGGGCCCACCTCACAGGTTCCAATGGGCTGCTTCACCAAGTTCCTGTTGCCTAGAGGGAGAGTTCACACTCCAAGCAGTGGGCACACCTTGGCAAGCCTGATCTACACAGCAGAAGACTTTCATTTGATAATGTGACCATCTTCGTACAAAGAAAGTAAGCCATTTTGCTGTTGCTGCTGCTACTGTTGCTGTTGTTATGGTTTATTTGGTTTGATCCTTGGGATGGAGGAAACAACAAAAAAGGATTCAGAGAACACAAAATGTTTCATCTGAGAAACCCAACAGGAAAATGGGAAGGACACTAAGTAAAGGAATACTTCAAAGGAGCTCTAAAAACTAATCAGCTCTGTAACAGGGGTGACCAAAATTTGATTGGAATTAGGGACAGGAAATAAAAATATTTAGGAAATGCTGGTCTTAAAATAATTCAGTATAAAAATTCGTTGGGTTTTAAAAACCAGAAAGCCATTAAAATTGTAAACACTAGTTTCTAAGGAAACCAATAATTTTTATACGAGTCTTACTATTGCCATTTTCTTTCTTTCTTTTCCTTTTTTCTCTTTTTCCCCTCTGTTTCCTGGTATATTTCTATGCAACCAAAATTCCAAAGCAGATTGCAATTTTACAACTTCCAGTTGTTTCCATATGCATCACTGGACCTTTCACACTAAAATTCTCACTTGGGTCAAGGTAACAAATATGTTCATTGTGGAAAACAGTGTTATCCATAATGGGAATAAATTGACGAAGGTCCTGGAATGGACCCTCGATATTAGGAATCGTACTGTATAAGGCATACAATGTATTATAGCTTTGATTTACTAACCCATATACTCATTAAAATTAGACACAGAAAACACTTATTAAAGTCATTTATTTTAACTCTGAACTTGTTTTGCGTGGTTTTCATAGATATAAAGTTTTTTCTAACATTTATTCATTTTCGGGAGACAGAGAGAGACACAGTGTGAACAGGCGAAGGGCAGAGAGAGAGGGAGACACAGAATCTGAAGCAGGCTCCAGGCTCTGAGCTGTCAGCACAGAACTCAACACAGGGCTTGAACGCGTGAACTGTGAGATCATGACCTGAGTGGAAGTCAGACGCTTAACCGACTGGGTCACCCAGGTGCCCTAATTTTCATAGATCTAAATCCAGAATCTGTTAGAACTCATTTCTAGGTCTTTTTCCCTTAAGTTCTACTCTGGATTTTCCCTCTCTAACATTATTATTCTGCTGGTAATGAATAATTTATGTTTGCTACCTCTATGTTACCCTCATTATATGTCCCCCACAAGATAAAAACCTCAATCTTGCTATTTGCTTCATTCAAATATCAATCAACTACCTCTCTCTAGTGTGTGCCTTAGATGCCAGAGTTTTGGGGGGTTTTGTTATTGTTTTTTGTTTTTTTTTTAGACTGATTTCATTTCACTAAGTCTGTATTTTATTAATAATTATTAAAATCTTTATAATTCTTTTAATATCTTGAGTCAGAAATATAATTTTAAATTCTGCTATTTTTAATTATAGTCATGTTGATTCAGACTCCAGAATAACAAAAACTTATTATTGAGGTCGGAAACTAAGCTAGATGAGAGAAATACACCACAGAACTATGATTGTGTGAACACTTCATTCTCTCCTTTTGGATGCAAATTCTAGCTTATGGAAACATAACTCTGGAATGCAAAAGACACACATTGAAAATTAAAATTTTGGCCATGTATCCATGATAGTAACAATAGTTGAAAAGTGAAAACACTCATTTGATCATTTCACAATAGTAGTTTTCTGTGATAACATCATATAAAAATGAATGAGTTTATTGACCTTCCCAGCTCTCCAAATAGCCTACTTGGATTGGTCCCTGACAAGAGCAATTTCTACTAATAAGGACTATAAAGATGCTTTGTGGGATGGGGACAAGATGATTCAATTCTTATTCGATACTTTTTGGGGGCTGCTTTGAGACCTCTTTTCTTACTTCAGAAGCTAAATATGTGGACAAGAAGATCCCCATTTCACTCTGACATTCTTCAGTGAGGAGAGGGTCTACCCTGCCTCCAACAGCTGTAGTAGCAACAATGACCTTCACAGTGTGAAACTCAGTTGGAGCATCAGCAGCAAGACAAAAGTAACTACAGCTGGTAATAGACCCACTGAAGCTTCTGACTTGTGAACAGGATCTTTGGCAGCAGTCACTACCATCATTTCCAGAACACATTACGGCTCAGAATGCCAGGGCGGACTTACCTCTGTTTTCCTCCTGTCTAGCTTTTCCAGGCTCCAAACTAAGAGCATCTCCACCATTGTCAGCTGGCAATACTATTGTCAAGATGCTGGTGATTAGGAATCCCCAGAACTTACTCAATTGAGATTTCCCTCCCAAACCACACACACACTGCTCTGGTTTCTTCTGTCAGCATTTCTGCTGCTTCTGCTGCCTGATAGACCAGGTAACTGGAAGTCAGTGTTTAAAAGTCAGTATTTTAGGGGCACCTGGGTGTCTCAGTTGTTTGAGTGTTCGACTTTGGCTCAGGTCATGATCTCATCAGTTCAAGTTCTACATCAGATTCACTGCTGTTAGGACAGAGCCCACTTCTGATCCTCTGTCCCCCTTCTTTCTGCCCCCCCCCACCTGTACTGGCTCTCTAAAAACAAACAAACAAACAAACAAAACCATTTAAAAGCCAGTATTTTACATAGAGAAAGGAGGTCCCAGTTGGCACCCCTTCCCAAGTTTTGTTTATGGGGAGCGTGCAAGTGAGTCAAGGGATTTTGAGAACCCTCAGCCCAAATAAGTACATCTGAAGAACTCTAGTTACTCTAGTGACAATGGATCAGAACCCAAAGAAGAGGAGTCCTGGTGATATTAGTTGTTCTTTAATTCATTCCATTTTTCAAAGTTATTCATTCCTAATTCATTGACCCTACAAATATTTACTGACATCCTGCCTGTACTAGGCACTATTCTAAGTACTGGAGATATGGAAAGAAATAAGGTATACATGGTCCCTGGCTTCATGGAATGGGCAGTCTAGTACAAAATAAAGACATTAGGCAAATAAATACAGGATTACTTAATCATGTATGTGATAAATGCCATGTAAACATCTAAGATTTTCGTAAAACACCAGACAATTTCCAGAAGCCAATTTGATAACAATAAATTAATTCATTAACATCATGTAAGAACGGCTGGCAATTAAAATTTTTCTTCCATTTATTTGTATGGAACCAGAAAAGACCCCGAATAGCCAAAGCAATCTTGAAAAAGAATACCAAAGCAGGAGGCATCACAATCCCAGACTTCAAGTTGTAATCATCAAGACAGTGTGGTAGTGGCACAAGAACAGACACTCAGATCAATGGACCAGAACAGAGAACCAAGAAATGCTCCCACAAACGTATGGTCAACTAATCTTTGACAAAGCAGGAAAGAATATCCAATGGAATAAAGACATTCTCTTCAGCAAGTGGTGCTGGGAAAACTGGACAGCGACATGCAGAAAAATGAACCTGGACCGCTTTCTTATACCATACACAAAAATAAACTCAAAATGGCTGAAAGACCTAAATGTAAGATGGGAAGCCATCAAAATCCTCGAGGAGAAAGCAGGCAAAAACCTCTTTGATCTTGGCCACAGCAACTTCTTACTCAACACGTCTCCGGAGGCAAGGGAAACAAAAGCAAAAATGAACTACTGGGACCTCATCAAAATAAAAAGCTTCTGCACAGTGAAGGAAACAATCAGCAAAACTAAAAGGCAACCGACAGAATGGGAGAAGATATTTGCAAATGACATATCAGATAAAGGGTTAGTATCCAAAATCTATAAAGAACTGATCAAACTCAACACCGAAAAAACAAAGAATCCAGTGAAGAAATGGGCAAAAGACATGAATAGACACTTCTCCAAAGAAGACATCCAGATGGCCAATCGACACATGAAGAAATGCTCAACATCACTCATCATCAGGGAAATACAAATCAAAACCACAATGAGATACCACCTTATATCTGTCAGAATGGCTAACATTAACAACTCAGGCAACAACAGATGTTGGCGAGGATGCAGAGAAAGAGGATCTCTTTTGCATAGCTGGTGGGAATGCAAGCTGGTGCGGCCACTCTGGAAAACAGTATGAAGCTTCCTCAAAAAATTAAAAATAGAACTACCCTACGACCCAACAATTACACTACTAGGTATTTATCCAACGGATACAGGTATGCTGTTTCGAAGGGACACATGCACCCCCATGTTTATAGCAGCACTATCAACAATAGCCAAAGTATGGAAAGAGCCCAAATGTCCATCAGAGGATGAATGGATAAAGAAGATGTAGTATATATGTGCAATTGAGTATTATTTGGCAATCAAAAAGAATGAAATCTTGCCATTTGCAACTATGTGGATGGAACTGGAGGGTATTATGCTAAGTGAAATTAGTCAAAGAAAGACAAAAATCATATGACTTCACTCATATGAGGACTTTAAGAGACAAAACAGATGAACATAAGGGAAGGGAAACAAAAATAATATAAAAACAGGGAACAGGACAAAACAGAAGAGACTCATAAATATGGAGAACAAACTGAGGGTTACTGGAGGCGGTGTGGGAGGGGGGATAGGCTAAATGGGTAAGGGGCACTAAGGAATCTACTCCTGAAATCATTGTTGCACTATATGCTAACTAATTTGGTTGTAAATTTAAAAAAATAAAAAATTAAAAAAAATTTTTGTTTTCCATTTGCACGTTTTATAAGATTAAAAAAGTATCTTCATAAAAATTTGAATAAATATTATAATTAATATTTTATTTCTATGTCTGTTAATAAATGGACAATTTATTTTAAAGGGTAAACTCTTTTAGAATGACCTTTGTTGGGCCAACATTTACTGTATAAGGGAAACACAAGACCTGTATAAGGTACACTCTGAACTATAGAAAAACTATAGGAGTTCATCCTCATGGAAGAGAAATAAGATACAGAGTAAAATAATCATCCAACAAAGAATATGAAATAAGGCCCAAGGGAGCTAATGTACATAATAAGTGCTATAAATGTGAAGTGAAAAACGGTAATGCACAGACTAATACTTTTGTCCTGATTGATACATTTACAGATCAAGATTTATTAAGGTGTTTTTAAAAAACTACATATTGTCATACCAAGAGTAAATCATATGAAATCAGTGATTCCAGATAGTTAGGGTTACATAAGTGAAGATGGGGAGGGGAACTAGATAGGTTAGCAACATTGTGTGAAGGATGAGATAATGAGGGCAGTTCAGGGAAGAGAAACAATGAAAGGTATTTTATAATAAAAATTCAAGGTATGCCTGGAGATGAGCAGTAGGCCAGTTGGTTAAAATACAGATTTATTTTATTGTTAAGGAATAGACCACGCAATTAGATTGGGATCTAACTGCAGTGAATTTTGAATGCCCGACTAAGGAGTTTATATTTTATCTGATAGTTAATGCCATTAAACAATGGTTTGGGGGCAGGAGAGTGTTATGATCAAAGTAGAAAAATCAATCTGGATGCAACACAGATAACAAGGGTGACATTGTACATTTTAATTACTCAAGGTAGTAGCTGGGAGTTGAGGAATAAGTACATGAATTAGAAGATCTTAAAAATCACTTATGTTGACTTGAGCATATGGTATGCACATTTCCCAGGAGCATATTGAACTTCTGTTAAGAAAAAAAAAAAAAAAGAAGGAAAAAGAATCCCTCCCTTCACCCCAAAAAGGAGGGAGGTAAAAGACAAAGGCCTGTTTGTAAGTCCATCTGTTGGTGGTAAACACTTTCTCTGGTGCACAACTGTATTTATGTCTGTGAATGTTCATAATTAAGGGAACTGCTATAGATATGACTGGATTGAGAATCCATCCATTTAGAAGATATGGCGACAAAGGACTGGAATGCATTATGTAGCACAAAAAATGCAAAGTTGGCCATTGACTTATGTGTGAATTACTATTGCAAACGGTTCTGATCAAGGAGGGGAAAAAGCCTTGGAATCAATGTTGCCTTTGTTGCCAAGGAGAATGGGAGCACGTATAGCCCGAAGTTTTGGCAAATCCCAATTGTTTACCTCAAGTACGTGGCCGCCAAGGCTCCTGGGAGAATGGGTGTATGGATATGAGAGGGAGGGCAGCTGTGGAGAAAGCTAGTAACATCTCTAAGTTAGCTTTCTTCTTTTTTTAAATTTTCTGGAAACCTTTAAGATAGGCAGGCTTTCACCTTTGAGGCCTGTACTAATTTTTGAGGCACATTTTTACTCTTTCCATTTAGGCATTAATCAGGAAGTTGGTCTTTTCAAAGTGTGAATCATGAATAGTGACTATGAAACCTTTTAAGAATGGAGTAGGAAAGATATTAGCACTTTGGGGGATGGCTGCTTGGCAGAGTGAGAGAGTTAATGAATACTCTAAGTTATCTAGCACTTTTTATCTATGGTAATTAGCTTTAACAAGGCAAGTTTAAAAAAATGCTTCCCAAGTCTTGTACGTGTAACTTCCCACTTAGCGTTTCTTGTCTCCCTACAAGCCTTATAACCCGAGGCAGTCCCAGATATTCCCTATGGGAAAGAGGTATTTGAGAGTTATGCTTACGGCACTTGCCTTTATTAATATTTTTGAAAAAATGCCATTTTAACATTCACTTTAACGTTTGAGAATTCAAGAATCTGGGGTTGGATTTAAGGATTATTGTTGGAATTTCATAGAAAAATAATAGAAGTAAGGTATATGAATCGTGAACCAAACGCATCTTAATTAAATATTACAAAACTCCACATCTTTCTTCAAAATACAGTATTTCTCTTAGGAGTCTTCTTATCGTAATTTGCCAAACATTCCAAGGCATTATAGATACTAAACTATCTTGTTTGATATTTGTTAGTGGATGACAGGAGATTAATCTAGAATCCCTTTGTTATTTGTTTGCACAGATCCACAGCACCTTCTTTCCCTTTGCCTGGAGAACGCACACACACACACACACACACACACACACACACACACACACACACCCTTCTGTTTTTCAGAATCCTTAACCACACACCCCCCCACCTCCAATATCATTTTGCCACCTTGTTGCGCAGTTCTGTAGCTGGTTGTTCCTTAAGGTGACGGTCCTATTGATCATCTTACCTCCCACACAATTTATTGGAGGTTTACTCCTCCCTGCCATTTTTTTTTTCCTTTGTGAGGATTGAAGAGGCCATTCATTATAGAAATGGCTTCATTAAAAAAGCAACCCCAGAGTTCTAGTGGATTAAGCCATTTAGCTACAGAATAAAATCCTTCACTATCCTATGGTAATTGATGCCCCCCATTCTTTCCTTATGAAGTTAAAAGACTATATATGGATTTTTCTTTCATTTTTTTTATAAATACTCTTTGGACTTTTATACCATATCATGTTTTATTCTTTGAGCAGAATTCCTGGCTATAGCTCTTTGTTCTTGTTTCTTTATATATTGGCAATTTAAAAATAGAAATCATTTTGTGTCTATTGGGCTGATCTCAACATTTTCTCTATTTACATTAGTTTAAAGCATCTTTGGGTCACTTCCTTCTCATTTTTTTTCTGTTTGATCTCTGTGTTTGGCCGCATTTGTGATAAGGGAGGGCTGAAGCAGTGGCTGGGTCCAGACTTCAGTCCCTTTGTGCACCTGTGAAATTCCCTTGGGAAGCACTGCCCGTTACACATGGCTTGCCTCCACTGACATAAAGATTTTGATCAAATATTCAGGCAGGATGTTTCATGTGTCTTGGGTGCAGTGAGAATTTTGCCGATTTACCTCTTTCACAAGATGAGGAACACCTTCCTTGACTGTGTCTTCACTCACCTTTCTCTCCAGTGTCCTGTGCAGCAGGCATCAACAAACATTTGCTGAATGAACGAATGGATGGATGTACAAATGAATGAATGTTGCATGAAGGACTAATCCTGGGGTGGTGATTATAGCTTGTTTTCTCATTATTCCAATATTAGATTT
Organism: Leopardus geoffroyi; assembly: GCF_018350155.1. Lineage (NCBI taxonomy): Eukaryota > Metazoa > Chordata > Mammalia > Carnivora > Felidae > Leopardus > Leopardus geoffroyi. The sequence continues at coordinate 91,435,194 of NC_059328.1, forward strand.
CACTGCCCTCTCTCAGGAGACTGCCTCCTTGAGTTCCCTGGAGAATTATGGAAGAGCAGAGCTGATGAAAATGTATAGTAAATCGGGGGGGGGGGGGGGGCAGGAGGGCGCGCAAGGACAGGAACCCAGAATTCTCTGTGTCTGTAGACTGGTACACTGTTATGGATTCATCCCTCCAGGCTCTATAAATTACTTTTTCAGAAATTAGAGGATTTTCTTTAATGAAAATTCAAATACAGCACTTCTCCGAATGGTGAGAGTCTGGAAGTGGGAAGATTTCTTGAAAGCGAGTCAACCAAGTAGTCAGCTAACTATGATTAACAGAATAATCGAAGGCATTGAAAATTCTCTGTCATGAATTAAGATTTGCAGGGCTGCAAGCCTAAACAGTGAGATGAATGTCACATGGAGACTTCTGAAAAGCAGCACGTTCTTTCTGTTAGGTGATTTGGTTGGTCAATACCCTTAGTTATTTTGAAATCACTTGTTTACAACTTACTCTAGGCCAAATGGCTTTCTGTTAAATTTTTAATATGAGTAAGAAATATGAACCCCAAATATGTCTTAAGATTTTCAGTCATGCTTCTCTTTTGTTAGAAGTACAAGAAATTATTTGTTTAAGAAATACATAAGAAAATAAAGCAGAACTATGAAAACATAGCAAAAAAAAAAAAATCAGAGCTTCCTCTTTGGTGTTCTGATTGGCCTACTACTAGTGGGTGCTTTTCTTTAATTCAGTAACTGGAAATGATCAATATATTTGAGAATGCATCTTGGAATTAATGGACAAATTGAAACCTCCTCCATTTCTCTTTCCCTTGCCCCAAGCAAAATTAATCTGTCCAATCTCTGTGTGTCTGTAATATTTTGTAGATAATTCTAATTGTGTTCATCACATTTCAGAATGCTGTTTTAACCACATCTTTTTCCCTTTGCTGGAATGTGAGGTTCTGCATGTCTTTAATGTTTTTCCACCTGTAAATATCCAGTATGTGTTAGCTGGGATGGGGACCACTGAGAAGTATCAGTTGATGGTGATTTGGGAGATAAAATGGCATATCAGAAAAGTGTGCTGGATGTGCAGTTGTTCCAAGTTTAGCTTTCTTGTCACATGGCCAAGCCATTTAGCCTTCTGAATTCCAGTTTCCTCATTTATAAGAAGAGGAAAGGGGAGCCTGAGTGGCCCAGTCTGTTGAGCGTCCGACTTTGGCTCAGGTCATGATCTCACGGCTCCTGAGTTTGAGCCCTGCGTCAGGCGCTGTACTGACAGCTCAGAGCCTGGAGCCTGCTTCGAATTCTGTGTCTCCCTCTCTCTCTGCCTCTCCCCTGTTCACTCTCTGTCTCTCTCTCTCTCAAAATAAATAAATATTTTTTAAAAATTTTATAAGATGAGGAGAATAGTTACAAAGAATCAAAAGTAAGATGATGTGTGGACTGCTTTCAGATCTTTAACATGTTTATTCAATTGATATTATAATCATGTTAACATTTTAGCCAGTGGAAGTGCACTTTCGCCTCCCTAACCTTAATATGTGTCCACAAAAATTATCGATTTACCTAAAATTCAAGATATGGGGTCTCATCCACAAATATCCTTTCCTTCATGTTAACATTTATTGAATCCCTAGTATGTTCACAGTGCTATGATGAGTTAAAGGGCATTGATGCACCTTCATAAACTACAGTCTGACTATAGTCATGACCCATTGTAGTACGGTGTACAACAAATAGAGAGAGTAGAAGTTAGAGACTGCTCCTCCGCTGCTTTTACTTTACCAAGTCAGCATGGATTTGCAAGACATGTAGACCTCTGTTAAAATGTCCACACTCAGCCTCCATTGTCTTCCCTCTGCAAAAGGGATAACAGGATCTACCTTATAGGGCTGTAAAGAGATTAATGGGAAATACATGTTAAACGCCAACGGCGATGCCTGATATATGGAAGACATTCAACCAATGGTAGCAATTTTGATCATTATCCAAGGAAGAGAAAAGTCAGTGTGGGGTTTTATCAGGGACTTAGAGTGTGCATTAGATATGGAGGCAGAAGCCAAGTTTGCGTAGAGGTAAAGCATAAATGAAGAAGGCACAGAGGTAACTGAATCAATATCATCATCAAGATAAACCCAGTACTCAAGCTAGAAACCTGGGTATCAACTGTAGCTCCCTCCTTCCCCTCATACTTACTCTAATACTCAATTCACTACCAAGTTCTATCAATTTTGACTTCCAAATGTGTCTCAAACTTACATAGTCCTCTCAATTCTTACTGTACCCCTCCATTCCCAGAACCTCTCTTCAGCCATGATTCCTTTAGCTGCTCTCAGTCCCAACAGTGTCCCTCACTGTCTTTCCCCAAGGGCTTTGAACATGCTGTTTGTTTAACACAGGACACTTATTGGGGGGGGCACCTCGGTGGTTTAGTCCATAAAGCATCTGACTCTTGATTTCGACTCAGGTCATAATCTCACAGTTTGTGGGTCCGAGCGCCATGTCAGGCTCTGTGCTGACATTGCAGAGCCTGCTTGAGATTCTCTCCCTCTCTCTCTACCCCTACCATTCTCTGTCTCTCTCTACCTCTCTCAAAATAAATAAACATTAAAAAAAAACCATAGAACACTTAGCCTCCAGCCATCTTTCCTTCTCCACACTGAGCACACACTAAACACACATACACTTGCGCCTAGAAGCTTTTCCTCCAGTAAGTTTTTAGTATAGTATTGGTTGCCTGTTTATCTCTCTCTGTCCTTCACTTCAATATAAGCACAAAAGTCACTCTGCTTACCATCAATTTCCACAAGTTCCCGGTGCCATGTCTAACAATATTCCTGTATCTAACCCCCAAACTTTGCCTTTCTTTCCATTACTATGGATGATGAGTTGACCCCCATTCTATCCACAATGAACTTCTCTCTACATGTATAGATCCCATCCCTTCTCACCAAAGAAGAACATTGTGCCAGACATTCTACATTTTCTCCTACATCATCACTTTCCCCCTCTAACATCATGTATGCAAATATGCTAAACTACATCCCATCTTTAAAAAAAAAGAAAGAAAGAAACTACCTTAACTTAATGTCTCACCCTTCTGGCCATCATCCTGTTTCTCTCTTCCTTTTTACAACAAAGTTCCTTGAAAAAGTTGTCTATACTGTGTTTCTCTCTACATCTTATTCCATTCTCTCTTCGATCACACTAGTTAGACTTTTGTCCCTACCATTTTTACAGATCAGTTCTTATCAAGATCACCACTGATCTCCACATTGCCACATTTAATGATAAGATCTCAAGCTTCACCTCTCTTGATTTTTTGACACAGTGGAGTTAGTTGATTACTACCCCCTTCTTGAAACACTGTCTTCCATTGGCTTATTGGCCTGTTCTATCTTGATTCTCTTATCACTCTTTCTCACTCTCCTTTGTGAGTGATAAGCCCCAAACAGCTCAAATCTCATCCTCACCACTGAATTCCTACTTACTTACTACTTACTTACTTAGTACTTACTTACTGCCAACTTCTTATTGCTTAGTTTCTATTAAGCATTTTGAACTATCTTAAACAAAACTCCAATTCTCACTTCCTACCCAAAACCACTCCATCCACATACGTCCCCAGTTCAGTGCAACTCTATTCTGCCAGTTGCTTAGTCCCCAAACTTTAGGGTTCTTTTTAAATCACCTCTCCCCATCACCTCCAAAACCTTGGACTCTTCTCTTTATCACAGCCAGTTTATTAACAAATACATCTAGAATCCAACAGTCCCAGCCACTGTCATCTCCCATATGGATAATCACAGTAACCTCCTGTCTGGTCTCACTGTTTCTACCCGATAGTCTTTTACCAAGATGACATCCAGAGCAATTCTTGTAAAATGTAAAGCATAATGTGCCATTCCTCTATTAAAATATTTTCCAGTTTTTTCTTGTCTCTAAGAAATAAGGGTCAAAGTTAAAGTCTGTATGGTGGCTCTACTACCTCTCTGACTTTACCTCCTGCTAATCTCTCCTTTTCTTAGTTTGCAACCCCATAGGCCTCTTTTTGGCTTTGACTACACACTCAAGCATTCCTCCACCCCAGGGCCTTTGTGTCTGCTACTCTTTCTGCCTGGAATTTTTTTTACCCCCCACGTTGACATGGGTCACTCTCCTATTCCACAGTTCTCTGCTTTCTTGTCACCTTTTCAGTGAAATCTTATTTGATCACCTAAGTAAACTAGTATTCCCACCCTTACCCTTGGCTTATTCAATTCTGTTTGCCCTGCTTTATTATTATTATTATTATTATTATTATTATTATTATTATTTTTCATAGCACTTACTGTTTCATGATACATTATTTGTTTGTTTATTGTCTTCCTTTATCCACATGAAGGGAACTCTGTGTTGACGGGGCCTTTACAGTGCCCATCCCCACCCCCATTTATTATTATCCCCAACACCTAGAAGAATATCTAGTACATAGAGTGTGATGGAAAAATATTCTTTGTTTTAATTTTTTTTAATGTTTATTTTTGACTGAGAGACAGACAGAGCATCTGAGACAGACAGAGGGTCTGAGACAGACAGAGGGTGGGGCAGAGAGAGGGAGAAATAGAACCTGAAGCAGGCTCCAGGCTCTGAGCTGTCAGCACAGAGTCTGACATGGGGCTCGAACTCACGAGTCGTGAGATCATGACCTGAGCCAAAGTCAGACGCCCAACCGACTAGGCCACCCAGGCGCCCCTGGAAAAACATTCTTTGAATGAACAAATGAATGAATGAGGCCCTTAGTTCACCATGGGAGACTAGTATATCAGTCATTCCTTCTTGCTCTGCAGCACAAATATACTAGCATGTACACACTCTTGGGCATGTTACATTTCATGTCTTTAAAATACTTAGCAGTTTCTCTGAGTTCTTTACAGAGGTTTTTTTTTTTTTTTCTTTCCTTGTTCCGACTTCTGCCTTGAACTTTCATCAATTTAACTAAGCATGTAGACATCAGCAGCTTTAAAACTGCCTTATATTAATGCCTTCACAACAGTAGTCTAAGCAGTTGTTTTGCTTTTAGGATGGCTGGTTCTGTAATTTCTATTCATGTTCCAAATGCCATTGAAAAGCCACTGAATATTACACAAAGTATGCCAATATGAAAAATATCATCAACTGCCATTTTATCTCAAGTTGGGCTTCAGCACAGCAAACTGTTCCAAATTTGGTGAAAACCAAATCCAAGTCACCTTAAGCAGGAAGACAGATGCAAAACAGCAAGTAACTTTCCAAAGCAGAAAACAAACTTAACGCGTTCAGCCAGTTAGAGCCGCATTTTATTGTATTATGTTTTAACATTTTTCTACCTGTCACTTGTATTGAGTTTTTCATGCTTTAACCAGAACCATTTTTATCATTCTTGCAAATAGTTTTGTAAAATATAAAAATCCCATTGTAGATTGCTATAGGTGCCTTATTTGCTAATTTACTATCGTGATTTCAAAGCTCAGGCTTTGTCATCAGGCAGATCTCAGCTTGAAACAACGCTCTTTGAATTCTCATCTCCACAAAGTCATAAAATTACGTAATGTTTCTAAAATTCGGTTTCCTCATTTATGAAATGGGAAGAGGAAGTTTGTTACAATGATGGAAATAAATGGTATATAGCATTTACTAGTATTTAATATGCATTTTTTAGTATTTCTGTTATTATTAATTATACTGTCAGAAAGACTATTTATTAAAAGCTCCTAATTTGGGGCTGCATTCACCTCTAAAATGCAAACTTTTTGCTCCCTTCCTAAATGAAGCTTATCAGCCTGAATGCATTGACTTGACCCCGTAAAATGCAGCGTCTTCTCTTTTCTCCTTGTCAAGGCCTGACATATTTCTTTGAAATTAAGAATTAAGTTTTTCAGTGATAGTGTATCTTCTGAAAAGAAGACAAGTTAGCATGCTCCTAGGTTTGCCTTACTTGCATAAATATGATTTATTTTAAGAGAAGGCCCTCATATAGCAAAAGCGCCCTTTACCTATAAGAAGCATACACCTTATAGGATGATTGTAATAATGAGGAAATGGACTACACATCCGGTGATTTCATTACAAGTGCTGAAGAACTGATTAAGCAACAGAAGATGTTCTACATATTCAACCAAAAGGATTTGAAAGGCAAATCGCTTACCACAATATTTAGACATAAATCTAAAACTAAGAAAATTTAAATGGTTACAATCACTTTGTTTATATAAACACAGATTATGAGTTTAGTCTCTAGGTAGCATAAATCGATTCAAAATATATTTTAATTGAGATTGTAAGCACTATTATCAAACAAAGCCAGTTAGAAATCAACAAATTGGATCTAAACATTTATCTTCTTCAAGCATTTATTACTTTTGTTTATAACCTCCAAATTTCCCTTTTCCATTTTATTACAGATTCAGCTTATGAAAAATGAACACCAGATACTCAGAGGTTGTATTTAAAAATAATGAAAGCATGTTTTGGTAACTGGCAGACACCAAAAACCTCAAGAAACCCAACCTGCTGATGACTAGGAATCCTAAATAACTTAATTATAGTATCAAACTGATATATTCCAATGAAACAGTTATTTTGTTATGGATGGATATTTAATTAAAACTAGGTAATGGAGGTAAAGTTAACATGAACAAGGACATGACACAGAGATGTGTTGTTGACCCTCCAGAGTCTGGTTAAATAGACATTTCCCCATCTTTGGGTCAAAAAAGTGCTGCTAATCTGAGACAAGAACGTGATAAGGTATAGAGCTTTGCAGGATAACACTCCAATCATGTTTGGCTCATGAATATATATTAGTGACTTCAGAATCTAGGGCATGCACTGTCTTTTAAATGCATTGAAAAAAATGACATTAATGAAAAGAAGGAATTATGGGGAGGTAAGACCTTGTTCTGTCAAGTTTAGTACCTGTTCTAAAAACAATGATTCAGAATTTTAAGCTAAAACCGTCTCTTCTAGTTAAAACTCCCTTCTGACCAAATAGTGATGTAGAGAACTTTTAAAAGTCAAATGGAAATCAGTTTCAGTAAAATACCCTTAATATTTTTAAGGGACTCTCCAACAAATATTTATAGAGTGCCTCCTGGTGTCAATTCTGTGCCTTTACAGATGACCTAGTTACTTATTACCATCAACAATAGCATCGTCCAGCTTTTTGAATAATGATACTAATTCTAGTATTCTTAAAGGAACTAAAAGCAGTTACTCAGTATTGTTTTTGAATATTTTTTAACGTGGTAAAATGTTTCCTTCTCTGCAGCTCCTTTCAGAATATAGAATAATGGGCGTTGTTTCTTCCCTGAGGAGTTTATATTACAAACTAATGACTCTCTGCATTTGCTGCACAACTTTTTAGCTCTCTGCTGGACTGATCTGAGCATCAGTGTCCTCGGTGGCTAATAAATGAGCATTTTACAGAGAATTCCACTGGGAAATGGTATTCAAATCAGCCCTCCAGGGCATTTTGTTATGGTGAATTCCCATAGGTACATGGAGCAAAATGATGAAGAAGTTCACCCTTGGGAAGGTTATTTATGTGTTTCAGCATGGCTCTGTGGAATACCTAGAAACCCTCAGAGGCAGCCATAAACCCCAGAAGGAACCATTTTCCCCCATATGTACATATTTGAGCAAGTGAAAGTTAATTTGTATTTAAGGAAAAGTTGTTGAGGGATGGTGTTGAGGTTTGATAGTGTTCACTAAGTCACTTGAAAAACCAGTCTTTAAAAGTGATCTGTAATGTATGAATTTGGCTTTCAGTGCTGTTGTATCAAGAGAGTAGGCATTATCATCATATGACCATTAAGTATAAATGCTTAAGCAGTTTAGAACACTAAAGTCAGAAGCACTTAAAAGCTCTAGTAAAACTGTCTATAGTACACAACTAATCTACAGCATCATAAATAATTAAAGATTACTTAGCATATGCCTTACTATCATTGTATTTCAAGCAGCTTCCTTTTTATATGATGATAAGAAGTAAAGATCAATAATTTCCCATTTCTTAGTAAAGGAATAAAATGCTTATCTATTTTTCCCTTCTATGAAGGTTATTTCTTTTTATTCTCTCTCTCTCTCTCTCTCTCTCTCTCTCTCTCTCTCTCTCTCTCTCTTTTAACAGTATAAAGCCTTGATAAATGGTGGGGGTGACCCAGAGCTGACAGATATCAAGACAAGCAAGTCCTGAAAAGGACAGGAAGGTTGTGAGGGACCTGAGGGAAGAGAACAGCTGAGTGATGTAGAAGAAAATGCATAGAACTGGAAGAGAGAACTTGAATTCAGACATTAGGAGGTTTGAATCCTGGTGAAAGCATTTATTCGTTTGTAAATTAGGTCACGGTATACACTCCCTAAAGTTATTACAAATTCATACCCACCTCTAAGAATATTTTTAAAATATTTATTTATTTATTTTGAGAGAGAGAGCCTGTGTGTGCAAGCAGCAGGGGGTCGGGGGGGGGGTGGAGAGGGAGAAAGAGAATCCCAAGCAGACTCCACACTGTCAGCACATGGGGCTCAAACTCACATGACCTGAGCTGAAATCAAGGTTCAGATGCTTAACCTACTGAGGCACCCAGGGCACCCCCACCTCTAAGAATTTTTAAGGAAATTATATGAGGTATGCCTTTGGAAGTGCAAAATCTAAAGCATCATGGTTATTTTTGTTGGTAGTTTTTGTTTTTTGTTTTTGTTTTGATTTGATTTGATGTTTTGGTGGCAAAGGGGATGTATTTGCTTTGCTTTTTTTTTTTTTTTTTTTTTTTAAACACAAAACCTGTGGGACTGGAACAGCAGCCATTCCTGCCCTCTTTCCCCTTCCTTCTTACCATGAAATCTCCATGAGAGTGCCTTTTAACTCTGACTAATAGATGCTGAAACAATATTTGAAAAATGAGTAAAGTTTTCTTTTTCCTCACAATTCTGAATGTTTTTCTCAATTTGGAATGTGAATTATATACCTCCTTATAATGGCTTTAGGTTTACACGGGCCATCTCATATGTTGGTCTGTGGGGCTCTTGGTGACTGTATATCACTCACAGTCAACGTCCTCCAGAGTGCCCCAGTCAGTGCTCACTGTACCTGTTAACTGAATGGAATGCATTCAGTATAAACTGACCAACCTTTGGCATCTTACTTCTCAATGACTTTTTTTTTCCTAATGCTTTCTTCCTCTCCTGAATGTTACCATTACAACAATTTTATCATTATTATGAATAACTAGACCAGGTGCTGGGAATTTGAGAATTCAGGCACACTCTGTGCACTCGGAACTTACAATTTATTAATATCAAACATTTAGTGACCTCTTATGTGCCAGCTACCGTTAGACTTTGGGTATGTTTTACCACTTGGATTGCACAAGAACCCGTGGAGGTGGACGTTATTATTATTCACAATTTTACAAATGAGGGAATTCAGGCTTGAGGAGTAACTTTGCCAAAGCCACAGGAGGTGGTGCTGGGATTCTAACCCCAGCAGGCTGTCTTCAGGCCCCTTCAGGGAAGACAAGTAACACCATAAGGTGTTATATGCTAAGTGTCCACACAGAATGTTTAAAGCACCATCAGATTTCAAAAAAATGAAATGCCTCTGTGGGCATGTTATTTGGATAGACTTGGTTGCATAGATAGAACTTGAGTTTGAACAGTAAGTAAGGGCAATAGTAATAATTTGAAACACTTATATAGCACTTACCAGAGATCAGTTGTTTATAATTAACTCATGTATGCTTCACAATAACTCTATGAGACAGGCACATAGTATGCCCATTTTACAGATAGGGAAACTGAAGCATAGACAGTTAAATAACTTGTCCAGGTCTCCCAGCCAGTGAGAAAAGGGTTTAGAGGAACAGCAAAGAGTGGGGATAGATTGTCCAGATGAGAGCCATATCTAGGAAGTTTAGAAAGAATCAAATATATTCTGCCATATGAGGGCTTTCTCTGGGCAATGAATAAGAAAGCACTTGACACAGGTTATCTCTTACTAACAAATTGTGGAGGGCACTAGATGCATTGGCTGAGGAATTTACACTCGAGTCTATGCAGGTATTAGAGTAACATTAACATTATCCTGAGCATTTATTATTTAGCTTTTCATTATATATAGAAGTTACTGTGCTAAGGCTCAGCTTAGACACTTTCTCTGGGAAGCTTCCTGACCATCCATTCCTACCTGTGGGATAGATGCCTCTCTGTGTTCCCTGAGGAACCAGTAGGTCCTCATCCTTATAGCTCTCATCATGCCTTTGTATTTTCTTTGTTCATTCTGTCCACAAAGGATGAGCTCTAATGACAGAGAAGAGCTTCTCTCTTATTTTCCTATGAATGAATCCCCCAGAACTTAGTAGGAAGCTTAGAATATAGAAGGTGTTAAATATAATCAGGTTAGTCACATGACACATTTTCTGGACAAAATAAGATCTAGATATTAACTAATTTTGTTTCATTCTCTAGTTATCTTGAGTGTATGTATTTAAATACATCCCTGTGAAGTCTCATGCACATCAGGGGTAGGGATCAGACCTTTTCTTTTGTGCCCCTAACACTCTCTGCTGATTCCATCCTAAGGAGACTCTGTAAGTCCATATCAATGGCATCCCCCCTTGTGTGCAGAGGAAGACAGTGTATCAAGACATTTATTTACTAGAATTCAGCATAATAGTCAGTCATTGTGCCATCAAACCATTAGTGTCCCCTTTCTCAGTTCTAGTGCCCTCCCAAACACCCCTCTAAGTTCTGGCCACACCTACTATTCACCACATCTCACATATCACATGAACTAGTCTGGCTGCCAGCTTTTGCTTACACCATACCCTCTGATTGGAAATGTTTCCTCTTGCCTTCTCCACTTGGTGAACTCCTACTCAAATTTCAAGGCTCAGACTACTGAACCTCTACCCTCAACCTTCCTCTTGCTAGAAGAATCAATTGTGTCTTCATATGATTTCCCATGATACTGGATACCTACTCCCATTAGAGTTTATCCATTGACTGTTTATCCAGGACTGGCCTTCCTTGCCAGCCAGTGAAATTGTATGGGGCAAGGACTAGGTCCTATTCACCTCTGCATCTCAAGCACCTAGGACTGTACTTGACACAGTAAGTAATCAATAATTATTGGATGCATAATTAACATACATAACAATTATATTCATTTATTAACAATTATATTCATTACCTAATTATTATTAACAATTTAGTGGGGAGAACTTGCATGGAGGAAAAAGGAGAGGAAGCTGGGGAAGGCTGGAAAACTTGTCAGTTAGGGGCGCCTGGGTGGCTTGGTCGGTTAAGCGTCCGACTTCGGCTCAGGTCATGATCTCACGGTCCATGAGTTCGAGCCCCGCGTTGGGCTCTGTGCTGACAGCTCGGAGTCTGGAGCCTGTTTCCGATTCTGTGTCTCCCTCTCTCTCTGCCCCTCCCCTGTTCATGCTCTGTCTCTCTCTGTCTCAAAAATAAATAAACGTTAAAAAAAATTTTAACAATTATATTCATTTATTAACAACTATATTCATTACCTAATTATTATTAACAATTTAGTGGGGAGAACTTGCATGGAGGAAAAAGGAGAGGAAGCTGGGAAAGGCTGGAAAACTTGTCAGATAACCATGCAGGTCCCCTGTGGAGGAGGAAGAGAAGACATGAAGGATGGGTAGGAAAAGGTTTAGACAATGGTGCAGTTCCAAGAAAGTTTCAACAAAGTTAGTGGGGAATCTCTGAGTCACTAGTCATCCAACAGAGGAGCTCTACATCTCCCACGAACTGGTTGCCTTATTGCCCCTCTGTGTTCAGTTGTCTAGGAGCAGATCTTGGGAAGTGTAAACTCCCTGGTCAAACTCAAAGATGGATTTTAGAGCCCAACAGCTGAGGCTCTTGGTCGATCACACTCCCTGCAGTTAGAGATATGAGAGCCCACATTTTCATGGTGACCACGAAGGCTTGGAACTCTTGATGCAGTAGGGATGGTTCTTTATCCCTTCTACAGATTTGCAGCAAAACATATTTTAAATACATGAAACAGGCTTTAAATAATAGAACAATACATAATGCACTGGGCATCTTAAATACATTTCAGGTTACTTAGTCTTGGGTATGCTTCGGCTGTTAGCTAATTCTGACATTTTAGAGAAAAATAAAATTCTTAACTGAATAAACTTAAAATACTACAGGAAATTGTTTCAGAGAACAATCAAAGGAGTTTGGTTTCTTTGTTTTGTTTTTTTTTACATGCAGTTTCTAGTGGGTAGATGTTTGACTAAGGTCATAGTTTGCTGGATTTTAGAGGTTGAATTCAAAAGGCTTCCTCAGAAGAATCACATTTAACAAATTGTTGATGCTGCATATCTTGTGAGAAAGAACATGTAAAAGTTTGTTGTGTAGAATAGAGCATATCTAATTTATAGAGGTTTTAAATGACAAGCCTTTTCTAAATTCCAGAAGGCTTTTTAAATTTGCATTCTTATAAATAAACCAGTCTGTCTTAGAAGCAACCTCAAGTCTAATAAATAAATAAAACCCAACTGTTATTTCATATAACATTTTTTCATGCCAGAAAGAAATGATTCAAGATAATATAGGTAGAACTTATTGAAAGTTGTGCTAATAAAACTACATGATATGGTTTCTCTGTTCAGTATCTACTCTACTTGTCCCCCACACTCAACCACATGTTCACTCCTTGTTCTTTGGATTTGTTTTCTCCTGGGTTTCATCTTGTTGAAAAATGCCTTTTTATTTCCTCCCAACCCATATGAACCCATTACTTCCTTGAAGATACCTTGAGCTGGTAGACTACTCTCTTTTATGAAGTCTTTTCTACAAAACTGTTCTCTTAGAAGCTACAAAACTACAAGGAAATAGGGGCGCCTGGGTGGCTCAGTCAGTTGGGTGACCAACTTTGGCTCAGGTCATGATCTCACAGCTTGTGGGTTCAAGCCCTGCTTCAGGCTCTGTGCTGACAGCCCGGAGCCTGGAGCTGCTTCAGATTCTGTGTCTCCCTCTCTCCCTGCCTCTCCTGCTCACACTCTATCTCTCTCTCTCTCAAAAAATAAATAACTGCCCCAATTTTTTTTTTTTAAACTAAGAGGAAATAATGTCACTAGGTACTTGCATACTTTAACTCCTATACAGGTACATTTCACAACCATGCTGGGCACTCAATCACAGGTTTCCTTTTCCTAAAGTTGTTTTATGTCTTGTGTCATGTAATTAGATTAAAAACCCTTCAGGGAATGTATTCCCATTCTGCAATAGATCCTCAACAAATGCTTTTGTTGTGTTTATATTTTGCCTTTTTAAAATCCAAGTAAGTGTTTATGACCAAAAAAACATGAGTTTGAGGGTTTTTTAATTCATTCTATCTCACTACCTACCCAGAGACAGCCTCTTTTAATTATTTCTGTTTTCATTTTTATGGTGGTCTTACCTACATAATTAAAATGCACTTACCTCTCTTTCTTCATTAGAAGTTTTAGACAATTTCTACTCATTCCCCATTATGAAATATAAAGATCTAATAATAAATCATTATTTTTACTAAGTGTTCTTTTTTTCCCATTATTTGATAGTGATTTTATTAATTTAAGTCTTTGGTTGATTAGTTTTGTACTTTTAATAATTTTTTATCTTTGTTACTTAAAAAAAATGTGTATTTCTTGATTTCTTATTCCATCAACTTCAGTAAGCACTTTAATTAACCCTATGTGAGAGTTTTAATGCCCTGAAACATTCTTTACTTTTCCTCCTCTCATTGCATTGATCACCTTCCAATTATTTTTATATTGTCAGGATTCTAAAGATTTACATTTTGTGCTGTAACCATAACCAAAGTTTTCATGCTTGACCCCTAAGTTGCTTTTAAAAGTTAGAATTCAAGTAGATTGGGGTTACTATGGCTGTGTTGATGTTAATCATGGATGAACTGAGTACTATGATTACATTTCATTCTCTAGAGCACCAATGGCATGACAGTTCAGTCACTCAGAGAAGAGCATTTCTACCACAAAGTCAAATAGATTCTTTTCAAATCACGTCTAACTGCTTAAGATTATGCCACATTTTTTTTTTTGGTTCATATCTGCTTTATATAAAATCTCCATGTTTTCGTTTACAGCTTTTCCTTTACTTCTTTGCTTTCCTATTGACAATAGAAATTGTTTATCATAGCCTGAAGATTTTCGTTCTATAAAATATAAAATGAAATCTATTGCATATTGTCACCCCTCTTTTCCTGTTGACCTCCCTCTTGGATTCATCCTAGAGTCAATTTTAACACCTAACATGTTATCATCACTGACCAATCAAGGAAGAGGACCTTGATAAACTACCAATCAGGGCATTCTAGTGTATACAGACTAGCATCCCTGCTTACCAAGTTCAGTGTAAACGATCCACTTCTCAGACAGCAGCACATCCATCACAGTGGGATTCCTCCTTTCTGTTCTCCTGGGATGACTTAATAATTTTTTTACTCCCCTGACTTCTGTTTCTTTTTCATTTTTCTAGATCACATCTTTAGTTTCTTCAGAAGAGAAATTTGGAAATTAACTTTATATGAATGAAAAACCTTTATTTTCTCTTTATTTTGGATTGATTATTTGACTGATAACAGAATTCTGGGTTGAAAATAATATTTCCCTAGAATTTTGAAAGCATTCGCCATTGGTTTTTGGCCTTTCTGTTGCTAATAAAAGAAGTCTGGTGCTTTCTAAATTCCTGTTCCTTTGTAGAAGTGTGTGTGTGTGTGTGTGTGTGTGTGTGTGTGTGTGTGTGTGTGTTTCTTTTTTAATCTGGAAGCTTTTTGGATAATCTTTTTAGTCTTGATTTTCTTAGATTTCTTAAAGATATACAGATGTATCATGGTGTTGGACTTTTTACTCATTATTTTAGTCATTCTTTGAAACCTCTCAATCTGAAGGTTAATTTGTTTCTTTAGTTGTGGAAAGTTTTCATTTTTATTTCTGATAATTTCTTATGTTCTGATAATTTCTACATGTTTTCCATTCTCTTATTTTTGCAACTCTATTGGACATTCTTTGGATGTCTTGGGTTCACTTAACCCAGGTTAATTGTATCACTTAACCTCTCTCTCTCTGTCTCTCTCTCATGTGTGCATATGTCTTTCCTTTTACTCAGTCTTCAAGAAATTTTCTTAGCTTTATTTCCAACTCTTCTGTTGACTTCATTTTGACTATATATTTTTAAAACTGAAGAGCTCTTTATTATATCCCACTTGTTCCTTTTTCATAGTATTCTGTTCTTGTGTCATGGATGTAGAAGCTTCTTAAATCAATATAATTATATTAAGTAATTATAGTTTTTATATCTAGTCTTCCTAATCAAAAGAAAAAATGCATTTGTTTGCTGGTTTTTATCTTTTGGGAAACTCAATGATTATGTTCAAGTTTTCAAAATAATTGAGAAACTTGAACCACTAAACAAATGTTTAAAGAGTTGTGGAATTTTCATATTGTTGGTATTAGACTGAAGAAATGTAAATAGAAGTCTGTGTTGCCCTGCATTTTTCTCAACTCAGTTTGACTCATTTACTTGGCTAAATGGGATAATGTTTATAAATCAAACCTCCTTAAAATTTGGTTTGTGGATTACTATATGTCCATGAGTTATTTTTTACCTACTCATGATGATATAAGGAATTTGTTCCAGAATATAAATCAATTAGGTTACTAAGCATAGCCATAGTTAACTGACATCTTTTCCTAATGAGATTTTTCAATGAAAGAAGTAGCACATTGATTAACATTTTGGGAAAAGCTGCTTATCTTATCACAGACAAGTAACAGCCTGCAGATTAGCACCAATCTTTGGGCCACACTTTGAGAAAACTGATAGAAATCAGAACAGTGCCTAGCAGATAAGGCATTAAAGAAATGTTGTGTCTGACACATGTTTTCCTTGGAATGAAATTTGAAAACTACCATGATCATTCACAGATAGGATGATTAGTTACTTATCTCATTAATAAAGCAATAAGGGAACTTTACTAATTTCTCACAGTGCAAGTTTTGTTATTTTTCAGTCTGGCAAAACCTTATAAACTCCTTTGATATATTCAATAGAAAACAACCATTGAAGTTGCCAATGAGACAATAGCCATAACTGTTGTAGAGCTCTACTTGTTGCCAACCCTTGCCTGTCCTAGATCTCTTCCTGAGAGCTCCCATCCTGAGACTTCATGTCAGCTAATGCTAACTAATACTCTGACATCTACAAAGCATTGTGTGTATTTTGATAGTGATGTGGGTGGTGAGTTGTATATCAATATCTGTCTTCCATTGTAAGTCCTCTCAGAATTTGGAAATAATCTCTCCATCTCTCCTCATGGATGAAAGGCAAGACTTTTTTGCAATGCCATTGAGCAGATGCTAGCTCCTGAAAACAGCTATGGCATAACCAGGCACTGATCAGCCCCCTTCTGTAGGCACTCAGAGTTCCATGGTTCTTGTCTTGAACACTTTTTTCTCCTAGGGATAAAACCCACCCAAACCATAGCTCACTGTCTAGTGCCAGTTTACCACTGGTTTCAGCTAGCTCCAGATTCCAGAGGTCATGTTGTGGTCCTGTCCTCAGTTTCATTCTAGACCATCCTGGGATGGCCTACTTTCTAAATGGAGCTCTTACCATCTTTGCACTCCATTCACAGAACAGCATGTAATCCTTCTCTATAGAGACCACTTTCCTTCAGACTTTTACCACTCAGTTCACATAAGACTGGATAGGCTACACCCTAGTTTAACTTGGTTAAAGTCTCTGTGACCTTTCTCAGGCATTATAGCTCTGTTCTCTCTTGGTACCTACCTGTTCGTCTTTCCCAGGATGCCTTTTTGGTGCAGGACATTGCTTGGGACAACTTCATAGATCCTGCTCCAGCCTTGCAAATCTTTAATCTGTAAATTCTACCTTGGTAGAATTGGTAGGAATTGGTATTCTACAAATACCTATGATTAGGAATGCCAAAGAAACATGAGTTATGTTACAAGAAATAACTTCTTTAGTTTGTCACTTACTCACTTTTATGGTAACATTATTCCTTTGTATTTAACAATTGCATTGGAATGAGTTGCTTTCTTACCATTTCCAATGACTTGGCCTTGTCAGACCTCGGCCATTTCAATAGATCTGACCTAAATATCTTGTTACTTTTTCTCTGCTCAATCCAATGTATGTACTCCTGAGATACTAAGTTTCTTAATTTGCTGCATGAATCCTTATATCTGTGCTGAAGAACCTATAGTGGCTCCCTATGGCATAACATATGGAGTCCAAGAATCATTGCCTGATGATTAAGCTACATCATTAACTCAGCCACTGATTCCTACACTCTAGGCTAATTCAGTTATTTAGTCACATTCCCTTAATTATCATGTTTAATTTTGCTCATATTGTTATATGTGTCTTCCCCTTTTCTACTGATTCAGTTTTTGTGCATCCTCTAAAGCTCAGTTCAGATGTCTCTTTAGGACAACCTCATATGATTAGATCATCCAAATGTGATCTTTCTCTCTTTTGAACTACTTTATTTACTTTAATTTCCTCTTACTTATTAGTGCACTTATCTCCTTTCTTTTTAGTATTATCTCTTTGAGGGCATGGGTTGCCTCTTCATGCATCAATGTTCACTCATAGTGGCTAACATGTTTTTCATATGGAAAACACTCAATAAACAGATAGTGAGTTACTTATTGATTGTTACATACTAAGGAAGAACCAAGAAAGTAAATATTAAGATGGGCACTTAATGAAGTAGGTTTGTGAAAGTTTGAACTAAAGCAAGGAGTGAAAAGGGGCCACTCTTGGTGACAGAACTTAATTCTTATGATACTGAACTACAGGCTTGAGCATCCCCCCCTCTAATAATTTATCTTTTTAAAAAATATTTATTTATTTTTGAGAGAGAGAGAGAGAGAGAGAGAGAGAGAGAGAGAGAGAAAGAGAGCAAGCAGGGGAGGGGCAGAGAGATAGGGAGACACAGAATCCGAAGCAGGTTCCAGGCTCCGAGCTATCAACACAGAGCCTGATGTGGGGCTTGAACCCATGGACTGTAAGATCATGACCTGAGACGAAATCAGATGCCCAACTGACTGAGCCACCCAGGCACCCTTCCAATAATTTATCTTAAATTATTTATTTACGGATACTTTTCAGAAGCCTTTAATATATGCATGCAAATAACAGTATTTGAACTGAAGAAAATTAGAAATGCTTGTTTTGTCTCTGAATCTTTACCAAATCTATGCTTAAGATAATTGACCTAATAATTTATTCACATTGTGGTCAATTTTATCACCATTAAAAATTATACTTCATAGTTTACAAAAACATGAAGAATATTTACATAATGCAAGTGAAAAGAGCAGGATAAAAATTGTATGTATAGTTTAATTGTGATTGTTTTGTAAAAATATGCATAAGAAAAGATTTGAGAGAAAGATAGAAACACTTCTAAAATGTTAATATTTAAGTGTGGTGCCACAAGGATGAGTGTTTTTTCTGTTATAGTATTTTGCATATTCTAACTTTTCTTTAGTGGATATACAATACTGTGTTTAAAAAATGGATTAAAAGGGAAGAAAAAATATCCAATAGAAATCTGACTCTTTGATAGCTATTGTTAAGTTGATTAGTCCTCTGACTTGGAATGGCAGAGAATGGAGTCCCTCAGGGAGGAGTATAGTATTCTGCTTTAAATCTGTTTTTCATTAAATTAGTCATGGAGAGGGGCGCCTGGGTGGCGCAGTCGGTTAAGCGTCCGACTTCAGCCAGGTCACGATCTCGCGGTCCGTGAGTTCGAGCCCCGCGTCGGGCTCTGGGCTGATGGCTCAGAGCCTGGAGCCTGTTTCCGATTCTGTGTCTCCCTCTCTCTCTGCCCCTGCCCCGTTCATGCTCTGTCTCTCTCTGTCCCAAAAATAAATAAACGTTGAAAAAAAAAAAAAATTAAAAAAAAAAAAAATTAGTCATGGAGACATCTCCATAAGTAATTTGTATCTCATTGATTGCCACTCACACATATCAAAAATATTTTGACATATGTAAAGTTTTTGTGAGATAGTTGGAAAATGCTGAGTTCTCCCCCAAACTGAGTTTATATTACTGGATGCTGTAGAAAAATATGGATTAAGTGCAGAAACAGTTTTCTATGAGTATCTAGAATAATTTGAAGTAGAGTGGGTAAGTGACATCACCCCTGCCTAGAGAAATATACTCCATAATTTGAGAATATAAGAAGTCCAACTCCAACTCATGCTAGGGAAGTGTACTGTACTCTGTCAAGGTCCAGCTTTCAAATGTGCTCTTTTATAGGTTTTGGGTTATGTGGTTGTTGATGATGAATCATAGGAAAAATGAACAGCTAAAGAGTCCATGCGCCCTTTAGAAAAGTGAAAGGAAATTAGGTTCCACTTATGATTGTCAGTTTTATTTATGTTGACTTTCTCTTTCCCTTTCAAAGGCTTGTATTCACACAAGGGTTATTGAGAGCTAAAAAGTACATGTAAGAATGATCAAATACAACAGAAGTGAGTGCTGAATTTTATGGCAAGAATAAGGCAGCTTTTTAATATATGAAAATAGTGTTTCTGCATACGATCAGCAATTCCAATTGTGGTGCTTGACATTCAGTGTTAATCCACCAGCTCTAAAGCTTATTAAAAATGGCAGTAGACATATTGGCAGCATAGGAGCAGGTCAGAAATTGTCGAAAACAATGAGAGCTTTATGATCAGCCATGAAATTGTGGTTATTTTAGAAACCTGACTTGTGCATGGAATCCACAGGTGTGGAATCAATAGTCCACAAATAACGCTCACAATTGCAGACAATCCCAGCAGTACCTTTCAAAGATCCCAAGTGGAGGGAAAGAACCTTCATTTGTTGTTTTTGCCTTTGTTCTCTTTTTCATCTGGATCTGTGGAGCTTCTCACCTCTACCCAGTGGAATTAGCAATAGAATTCACAATAAAGAATAAATGTCAGCTTTTCCTCCTAAAAGAAGGAAGCACACTGAAGAGGCTGTGAAGATAGAGACCTGTAATCGCTTTGTCATTTGTGAAGGTGTTTGTTGCAAATTCCCTTCAGGAAGGATGTAAGGCCACGGGAGTTATTTATGTTTCAGCTTCTATATCTGGATTTATCTAGGAGCCACTCCCAAGCTAATTCTGTAATTATCCAAATGCTTATGGGAAAATGAGAAATACTCAATGGTGTAGAAGTGGCTGAAGGTGTAAGAAGGATTATTTGGTATACAGTTTTCTCCTACTCACTAATTGAGTGAGACCTGAGGACCTCATTCATGTCTTTCAGTTATACCGCTAAGCTTTGTAGCATGTCCATTCTGATGAGAGTCATTTCACTCCTGCTACCAATGGTGAGCTAACTTAGTAATGCCTGTGACTTCTGCTGAAGAAATAGGAACCATCCAAGGAAAAATTAGGAAACTAAAGCTGACAATACCTTGTCACAAGCACCCATTAATGAACACCATGGAGGATTGCATGCTTTTCATTCATTGTCTTTCTGTAATTTATATCTGATTTCCCACAGATTATGCAGCAGTGTTGTATGAATATTTGTTGCAGCTATACATTTTGAGAAGAAAATAGGATTTTATAATAAATGGGTGGAAACAAGAAGAGAGAAATGAATTATAAATTCACTTCCTTAGGGTGAATATTTCAACAGAGTAAATGCCTTTGTAAATCTGCTATCTTTTGTCTGCTGATAGTAGGTTTCTTTGTATAGAAAAGCTTACAGATAAATATTAATTCCTGGTTATTGATGTGATTCATCATGACATCCATAATCTCTTTTATTCCAACTCCAGAGATTTTGCCAAAAAAAGTGTAAATCTCATCATCCAAATTTATGCAAAATATTAATACACTTTTCAGGCCAACCAAGATTTGGGGTGTTCAAATGACACTAAGCAATGTATCCTTCACACATAGGTACAAGGATGCTTTTACATTTCTAAAAACTCTTAAAATCTGTATAGTTACTTACAGCATTTGATTTTCTAGAGCAGGTTGGAGACTCCTCTTGCACATGTAGAATTTTTATTGATACAAAGGAGTAATAGGTGTATTCATCTATAAAAGGAAGAACAAATTCTACCAGCTGTGGAAGCTGAAGCCCAACAAAATATGCATCGTGTGTAATAATATTACTCTGCATAAAGTATTACAATAATTATTTACCATCTTTTAGAATATCCCTTCAAATAAAAAAGGTAGAGATAATAAACTGTTAAAAATGTTTGGCCTAAAGTATAACCAGTTCTTCACTACTATTTCAATCAGGCGTAGCTTTCATAGCCTTGGTTAATAACTACATGTTCTTTGGAGAATTAGCACCTCAAAGATTTTCCTGTGCTTGAGATCCCTGCCAGAAATGTAGTTAAACTCAATGAAGTTGGGAAGAATGAAAGTAGAACAAAATGATGAAGATGTGTATTTGAGACCCATCTTGAAGACCTTGAATGGGAAGCAGGGAATTTACCTTTACTTTGTTCTCCAGGTAGGAGAGTCAGAGTTAGGAGCAAGGAAATAAAGTTAATCTAATGCTTTGTTTTAATTCTGGCTTTCTTATTAATTGGGCTGTATGATCTGCAGTACTGTCACCTGCAAAATGGGGATGATACTCTTAGGTGATGATGAGGCAGATAACTAATATATGGTAAGATTAGGCAAGCTTTGTAAACTGACTGGAACTTAGGTAAGGAAGAGCTTGATAAATGACAGCTATCACTAATGAGAAGCCATAGGAGGATTCTGATGTGGAAGTAACATGATTACACCTGTAATTTAGGAAATCATTCTGGTAATCCTTGGTAAAAAAAAAAAAAATATGCCATTCTATGGGGCACCTGGGTGGCTCAGTCGGTTAAGTGTCCGACTTCCTCTCAGGTCATGATCTCACGGTGTGTGAGTTCGAGCCCCGCTTTAAGCTCTGTGCTGGCAACTCAGAGCCCAGAGCCTGCTTCTGATACTGTATCTCCCTCTCTCTCTGCCCCTCCCCCACTTGCACTCTCTCTCTCTCTCTTTCAAATATAAATAAACATTAGAAATAATATGCCATTCTGGTAAGTGATGTTGATAATGGAGGAGACTGAGGCTATAAATGTGGGGAGTGGGGGAGTTATGGGACATCCTTCTCAATTTTATTGTAAACATAAATTTCTCCAAAGAAAAATCTTAAGAGTCAATGAGGACATTTCAAGATGGTAGGAGAGAAGAGAGTTTCAAGGATGTAAAGTTCTGAGGAAAGACAGTGTAGGATGAATCCGAAGAATTTTCATTTAATTCAGCTATATCCTTTGAAAACTTCAATTGCTCTTACAAGGGATTGAGGAATGAGTTGGAAACATGTATGAAATATTGTTTCAAGAAGTTTGGTAGTGAGTGGAAGCTCAAAAAACGTTTATATTCTGAGGAGGTTTGATTGATTTATTTTACAAGAAGTATATACACTCAATCGCATTGGGTTGTTTTGACGTGATTTTTGAATCAGGGTTCAATGATTTTCTTTGTATTATTTTTTCTCCCCAATTTCTCAGATGACCTCATAGATTAAAGCCAAGTTAAATTTTGTATAATACAGGTATACACACAAGAAGCCTCACATTGTCTCTTCCATTGACCATCAATGATTATTTCAAAATTTCTGCATTCTTCCAGCTTTCTCTTCCTTCTCTTCATTCCCATCAGGCAATCTACTTCATTGAGAAAACACAAGCCAGCAGAGATGCTGACTCTTTTCACTTTCCACCATCAAATCTAGAAACGTATGTGCCTTTGAGTCTCCTGGTTATTCCATTTCCCTTTTCACAATGCAGCAGGCAGACCCCGGCACCTGCTGCACGGGATTTCTCTCCTCCCTCCTTCTCAAGAATCTGTGCTGAGTCATCTCCTCACTTCACATATATGCAAGTTCACATTGACCTCTTTATATCAGTCATCAAGCAAGCTCAGGTCTCTACCACACTTTTTTAAAGCCTCCCCCCCTTTTTTACTCCTTATATTCCTCCAGCTCCTGTTTTATAGAGAAGTTGATGTTAATTCTGTAGCTTCATAACATTTGGCCAACTTTTTACATATAGCACCACTTCTTGCCTTCTGCCTTTTCTTAAAATGTCCATACTTAGAATGTTCTTTCCTGCCCCCAACCTCTCTAACCCCACGAGCTTCTTCATACTCACCTTTTCAGTCTTCAACATCACTTCTTCATAAGAGTCTCAGTCCTAGACTTGAAACTTTTCTTTATTATACCTACTACACTTCTAGTCACTTCTTGTTCTTTCCTAAGAGACTCTAAGTTTCATAAAGAAAGGGCAATATGTCCTGTTCATTCTTAAATAGTGAATACTACATATAGTCTGGCATAGAGTAAGGCTGGCATAGAGTAAGCATTCAGAAAATTTTTGTTGAATATTCTTTGCAGATTCTCATTAATAGATTCCTTAGTACATGTATTATAATGTAATTTATCAAAAGAATAAATTTAGATTTAATTGATTTTTACATTAATTGATTTTTCTACATTCATTTTAGGAGGAAAGCAAGGAATATTTTCATATGAAGTCATTTTTCTCACTAAGCACAATTATAATTTCAAATATGTTTCCACTGAGAAAGTGTTGACCTCAACATATGATATAACCATCCTTAACATTTCTATATTTACTTTAACAAGCATTATCTCTTTGCCATATGTATTTAATTTTTCAGTTTGTGTATTTAATTCTTCTATGCTACTAATAACTTAGTCAACCAGACACAGAATGCTTATGTATACACATATTAAAATATAGAACAGAATTGTTTCACAACCAAGGAGAGTTTCTTCATGATTTGACACTCACTCATGGCTCAAGAGCCACTGGCATTGCCTTTATGCCAAGACTTTTAGAAGAGTAGCCCATCTAGAAAAGCCAAGTAAAATGCCAGAAAAAAAAAAAAAGAATGTGGTGACAGAAGGGTCCCTAGGTGACAGCTTAAAAACAGGGTCCTGATCCTAATATAATCATTGATTAGCTGTATGATCTTGGATAAGTCATTTGACCCCTTTGAATCTGCTTCATTTGTAAAATTAGTGTAAGTGATTTACACTTAACTTTTAGTTGAGAATACATTTATCTCAAAAATGTACTGTGCATATAAGCATACATTTCTTTTTTTATTAAAAATGTTTTACTGTTTACTTTTGAGAGTGGGGGGAGAGGGGCAGAGAGAGAAGGAGACACAGAATCTGAAGCAGGCTCCAGACTAAGCTGTCAGCACAGAGCCAAACATGGGACTTGAACTCACAAACCACAAGATCATGACCTGAGCCAAAGTCGGATGCTTAACCGACTGAGCCACCCAGGGACCCCATAAGCATACGTTTCTGAAGCATTGTAAGGGATACTAAGATGATAGGTAAAGTCCTTTTCCACAAAGCTTATCTTCTTCATATGGACCCACACCAAAACAGTCTAAAATTAAATAAGACATGCTGTTGTACTTGAGATGATTAAGTGCCTAATGAACAGAAGGGACCATCAGTGCTATAGAGTTTAGAGAAAAGTAGGAATTCTCATTAAATGGTAAGACCTCTTCCCTGTGAATACAATAATAATGAGATTGAGTTTAAAGCATCTAATTATGTGCTTACATGTAGAATATATTCATGAATATGCACTGGATAAATAAATGAAAGTCTAGATAGATGAATCAATGAATTAGGTGCTTAAAATATTTATTACACGCACAAGATATTTTTAAGTGTTTTATATGTATATAAACAAGTGTGTGTATGTGTGTGTGTGTATTTATACATACACATGCACAATGTATATGTATGTGCATGCATGGGTCTTTTTCATAAATACAAAAATAACATTTCACATAGGGAAAAATTTTTTTCCAGAAATATTGCTCACTTAATTTATTAACTACTTGAAATATATTAGAGTTTTTATGTTATACCCTACACCAAAAAAGTTCCACATGATTTAAAGATTAAATGATGCCATAAATAAAAGAAAATATATGTGAATATTCATATTTAGTACAGTGAGAATACATTTTCTAAATTCTACATAAAACCAAAGGTAGACACCATATAGGAAAATACTGATAGACATGACCATATTAAAATTTAAACTGTACTACATCAAAAACTTTACTAAGAAATATGCAAATGAGAAAGAGGGGACATTTTGCAATGGATTTGACAGAGCTAATAGTCTTAATATAAAGAACTCTTCCAAATAAATGATTAATAAGAGACTTGAACATAAAGAATTTTTTTAAATAAAGGCAAAGAACATAAATTAAAAAATTTACAAGAAAAAAAAAAGAAAGAGGAAAGCAGTAGGTCAATTAACATGTGAAAGACTGTTCTACTTCCTCAGCTTTTAAAAATTCAAATAGAAACAAAATGTTTTGTGTTGACAAGGGTGTGAAGAAATGGTCACTCACATTCCCTGCCAGTGGGAGTATCATTGTGATCTTTTTGGCAGACAGTTCAGCAATACCATAAGTATTAACAGATTTTAAAATACGTGTATCCACTGATCCAGCAATCCCACTTTTAGAAATGGAACTTAAAGAAATAATCAGAAATGTAGGCAAAGATAAATGTACAAATATAGTCACCTAGGATTTATTTACAATCAGGAAAAATGGGAAACGGCTACCCTAAGCATTTTGGCCAGGGCAAATGAAAAAAGCATGCAGAAATTTTTCTAATTTTCTGTTACAAGCAACTTGGTAATGTGCACCAAGAATTATGTTTTTTAAATATTTATACTCTTTGACATAGTGATTCATTTTCTAGGCATTTCTCCTAAAGAAATCATTGGAAACACAGATAAAGCTAAATTTATGAAGGTATTGCAGCATTAGAGCAATTTACACTCCATAGTTGGATTCTAAGCATTGGGTGAGCAAATGGTGGAGTCCTGAAGCAGAAGAGTATGTGGTCATTATACGTGTTATTTACAAAGTGTTTTCAGTATCTTTGAAACACACATATATGAAATGTCAGAATGAGACAAGACACTGTGTCTCAGGGTTGAAACCAGCACTTTCCCCCCATCTACTATGACTTCTCCATGCTATCAATTTTTTTAATTTATAAAAGGGGACATACTTGTGCATTCCTTACAGGGATGCCGTGAGGACTAAATGAAATAATGAATATAAAGTACTTAGCGCAATGCACATAGCACTCAATAAAAATTATTATTTTTTTAATGAGGCACATGATTCCTCCAAAGGACGGTTGTAACTGTCTAAATATACAGTGGAAATAATTGACTGCAGCATTAACAGTGGTTATCTCAGAATGTTGCAATAATGTGATTTTTTTTCTTTCGAAATTTTTTCTCCTTTCATAATTCTTAAAGTATACCGGTTTTGTGTTTTGTTTTGGTTTCATTTCCAAATGGTAGAAAGCAGACAAAGGATTCTGAAAAGAAAATGTAAATCAGACAGGCGGCAGCAGAAGCCAGGACGTGGGCCACCAGGACAGAGCAACTGTCAGCCAGCACCATCTGCCACACAGCGAGTAGTCAGAGTCCTGGCTGACGAGGTGCAGCCTGGTGGCCAGAGCAGTGGTTCTGCAGTTGTGATGTGTGTCTGAGTCAACGGTGGAGCCTGAGGACAGTGGAGATGCCAGGGCCCCACCTCCAGAGATTTTAATTTGGTAGGACTGACGTGGGATCCAAGCGCTTGAATTTTTAATAACTATCCCACCTGTGATTCTAAATCACACCAAAATTTGAGAATCCTTGGGCTAAAGCATGGTGTTAATGAGGCCAAAGTTCCAGACATCATCCCCAAGGGACTTCCCTAGTTAGCCATTTGTGTGCCTGCAGGCTACATGCCCATTTGTTGCCGTATGTCTAACCAAGGCTGGGCCAGTTTGGAGCATGAATGGAAAGGAACAAATTGTCTCCTCCCTTCTCTCTTCACTCCACCCCGCACACTATTAAACAAATAACCCCAAACGTAACGTCCTGTTATTGGTAAGTCAGTAATAGCACCTTTGCTAGACAGTAAGAGGGCATGTTTGAAGAAGAAATGAGACCTGACTGCTATATATGGTGGTAGATGAAGATCAGATGAAGCAGGTGATCTTAAAAAGTCATCAGTTTAATGGGTTCATGTCTAAGAGGGCAGGGTACTCTGGCGTTTCCAGCAGAGTTATAGAGATTAGTGAGAGTTCATGGTTGTTTAGTGTTCATTTGGAACCCCTCAGCATTTTCCTTATGTTTTCATTGGTTTCGTTTATTTGTCCACTGTTTTGTAACATTACCTTAAGCACATAATGTGCTTTATTAGGGATGAGTTCACCTGAAATTCAGGGTGTTCCAACATATAAAATGAAGCTGACCCCATGGGAGTGAGAAGTTTTTTCCATCCAAAATAGTGTCAACCTAAGTGCACCCAATAAGCGAAATCTTTGCAACACTTACACATCTGATTTTTTACTTGCCCTTTTGTAAAATCCATTCATGTTTGCCTTTGAAAATAACTTTTAATTAAAATCATCCTGTGGATTTTGCACTGTTTTCGGTTTTTAGTGTCAGGAAGCAGTTGTGTAATTACCTTAGAGTTGGTTGGGATGTGCAGGAAGAATCATTTGTGCTCTTGCCATTTTAAAAAGGAGCCCAATGGAGCGAGCTGTGTCACTTTGATTTTCCTGTAGGTCTCACCCAACCCTGTTTCTTTTCTTCTGGTTCCCTTTAGATGTGATTGTTTTAAGCTTCATTACCTGTACCTTCGGTACATTCTGTTTGTTCGTTCATTGTGGATGCGGGTATCTCCATGTTTACTTTGCTTCAGTTAGCAGATCCTCTTGCTTCTATAGTAGATTAAATAATCCATTTTCTTCCATGGAATGGAAACATTAAATAACTTTGCTGTTTGTCACCAGTTTTCCTGTGCCATAAAGAAGATACATTTGAAATGGGCTTAATGCAGTTGAAACCTGAAGAGAATGATGGGCTTGTGGTGTAAGTACATAGAGAACAGGCCTCAATATCTGCCCCAATTAGCTTTCTTCCCCTCTTCTTTGAATCATAGCTATAGGAACACCCCATTTCTTCATCTTTAAAATGGAAATGAGATTATGGATTTTGCAGGCTTGTTTGTAATTAGATGATAATTTATATGAAGAACCAGGGATATTGTAGGCATTTTATGAATTGTATCTATTATTATGAATGTATAAGTAAAATAGGTATTAATGTATAAAGTGTATGGATGACACAAAGCAGAAAAAGCTGGCTAGTATAAGAGATGACAGAATTGAGATTCAAACGTGTTTCAGCAAGTATTGCATTTAACAGGTACAAAGATATAGTATTCAGTTTAGGTTCCCAAATTGGTCTACTAGATGCCTAATTCAGAAGACACTTTAACATCTTTGCTTTACTATACTGACAGTATTTGTCCCTGTCAACCACTTTTGCTCTATCAAAACTTCCTACTCTGTTGAGTCATTCCTCTTATTTTCTTCTTATCCCTTTGGCTCATCTATCTCTGTTACTTTAAAAAAAATTTTTTTTATGTTTATAAGTGAAAGAGAGAGAGAGAGAGTGAGCGCACGAGTGGGGGAAGGGCAGAGAGCTAGAAGGAGACACAGAATCTGAAATAGGCTCCAGGCTCTGAGCTTCAGCACAGAGCCCGTTGCGGGGCTCAAACTCTGAATGGTGAGATCATGACCTGAGCCAATGTCCGATGCTCAACCGACTGAGCCACCCAGGTGCCCCTGTAACTTTTATTTTCTTATCTGCTTCAGCTCATCCTCTCAATGGTGGTATTATCCAAGTTTCATTTTCAACCTTCTGGTCTTTCCATTTTATATAATCTGTTGCCATGGATTTGACAGTTAATTCAATGGTAAACACCAGCTTCATATATCCAATTACTGACTAAGTACCACCCAATAATCCTATAACAACATTTTAAAAGAAAACCTATTGAATTTTCATAAAACGTCTGCCTTCAGTGAATTGGCCATCTTGGTGAGTGGTATCACTATTTACTCAGACATATAAACTAGAAATCTAGACTCTTTGGGGCGCCTGGGTGGCGCAGTCGGTTAAGCGTCCGACTTCAGCCAGGTCACGATCTCGCGGTCCGTGAGTTCGAGCCCCGCGTCGGGCTCTGGGCTGATGGCTCAGAGCCTGGAGCCTGCTTCTGATTCTGTGTCTCCCTCTCTCTCTGCCCCTCCCCCGTTCATGCTCTGTCTCTCTCTGTCCCCCAAAAAATAAATAAACGTTGAAAAAAAAAATTTTAGAAATCTTGACTCTTTGAATCTGCTTATTGCCCCTCCTACTCACTCAAGAAACCAAGTCTTATGATTTTTATTTCTTTTTATATGGCATGCCTATTTCTTTCTCAATCATTCTCCTGCCTGTTCCACATGTAATGCCTGTCATGATTCCTACCTGGATTTCAGCGGGCACTTCACTGGACTCCCCTGGCTCCTCTCCACAGTGCTCTCAAACCTTCAGTCACAGTTGAGTGTAGATTAGATTTTGAGGTAGACACACCTACATTTAGATTAGATACACCTATATTTGCCAGTTCCATCTCTCACGGGCAAATTGTTGAACTTGTATATGGCTGTGAAATAGGGATAGCTATATGCATATTGTCAGGTGGTTGAAACATTAAATTTGGAAATGTATATGATAGGCAGAGATTTTAGTAAAATTTATTTACTGGTACCTTTCCATGCAAATTTGACTGTGCCACATTCCCCTTAATGATGCCCAATAACGCTGAAGATAAAATTCAGTCTTGGCTGCTTAGTTGACTTCATTTTCTTATGGCCTGGCCCTAACTCTAGATTCTTCTTTCATCATTGCCCATTCTACATCCTTCATACTGCAGTATTCCACTTCTAAGCTATGTCCTGACCCCATAACCATCTTAGGTTTCTCACACCTCTCTGTCCTTATATACACTCTTCCTGCACTTGAAAGACACTCTTCCCTGGTGACTGTGTTCTCTCCCATCAGAGCTCATAGATCACCTGACTTATAAAGACTTCCTTGGCCTAATCTAGGTGACCATCCATTCCAGTTTGTCAAGGATTGTCTTAGTTTACCGCTGCTGTCTCCCTGTGATTAATGTTGGCACCACCTTTCACTCACAGGGCATTGGACGATACATTATTTGATCACTCTACCTAAATTCCCCTTGTTCCTAGGCCAAGCTAAGCATGCCCTATTTTCTGTCTCCACAGACCTCTGCACTCCCTTCTGCATTAGATTTATCACATTGTTTCATAAAGTCTCATTATTTTATAAATTCTCACTTACCTCTCTGCCACTGGGGCATGAGCCCCTTGAGAGCAAACTTTCATTTGTTTTCACATCATTTATCCCACATCATTTCCAGTGCCTAGAAAACACACAGTGTTGCATATTAATTATGGCATTCCGGGGCGCCTGGGTGGCGCAGTCGGTTAAGCGTCTGACTTCAGCCAGGTCACGATCTCGCGGTCCGTGAGTTCGAGCCCCGCATCAGGCTCTGGGCTGATGGCTCAGAGCCTGGAGCCTGTTTCCAATTCTGTGTCTCCCTCTCTCTCTGCCCCTCCCCCGTTCATGCTCTGTATCTCTCTGTCCCAAAAATAAATAAACGTTGAAGAAAAAAAAAAAAAAATTTAAAATTATGGCATTCCACCTTCCTCACTCCACTTAAACTACCTATGAGACACTAAGTAAAGATGCTTCAGCAGCATATGTAAAAACTAATGAGAATTAAGTTGTGTTTCTGTTGTGCTTGAAATACCAACGGGACAGGTATGGACACCATAGAGAATTCTATTCATTGCCTGTGTTGCGCTTTCTGGGCCTGCCTTGTTTTTACTATAGAACCAGTCACCCACTTCTCCATTCAGCTCTCTCTCCTGCACTTACCCTCTGCCACCTGCCATTAAACTCTGCTCTAAATCACTGAAGACATTTAAATGCTGATTAGTTTTTTTTGTTTTGTTTCAGTCACTGACCAGGCCTCTAAACTTTATTTTTTGTGTCCCACCGAGTAATTATAGCAACAGCTAGCATTTTATTGAGAGCTTACCATATGCTAGGTCATCCTAAACACATTTTATATACTGTATCATTTAATAGCATGAGGGATGAATAGCAAGTATCCTTTGTGCTACAGCCTGTTCTGAACTGATAGTTCCTTCTCTGAGCACCCCTGGACAGTGTTCCTTGACTCAAATCTTGAATTGATCTCTCTATGTCCATCTTCATCAGGGCTAAAGACAAACCTTGTCTTCCTTACCTTCTTGTGTTGTGAACCAAACCATTTCACTTCTGGAAGGATCCTTTGCCAGCATCTTATCCAGGTTCTAGAGGACAAGTTTTAGGAATAGCTGCTCCAATATAACCGACATAACCAAATGCAAACTATGCATGGTGTTGGGATCTGATGCAACAAACGAACTGTGAAAGAAATTTTTTAATCACAAGAGGAAATTCAAATGCAATCATGCAATGTGAGACATTAAGGAATTGTTGTGATTTTCATTGAGATAACGCCATTGCAGTTATGTGTTTTTTTTTTTTAAGTCCTCATCAGTTAGGGATACATTCTACAGATTTAAAAGTGAAATAACTGATGTCTGCGATATGTTCTAAATTAGTGTAGCAAAAATTATAAAAACTAAAAAAACAAAACAAAACAAAAAGATAAAGTAAGGGCACCAGTGATAGAAGACACAAGATGAGTAAGCTATCGATAATTATTACAGTTGGATCATGGGAACAGGGTGGCTCACTATACTGTTCTTCTACTTTAGTGTATGTTTGAAAATCTCATATTAACTATTTGATAAATAACCGTTCCTGGCACCCCACTTCAGTTGTGCTGAATCAAGACCCCTGGGGATAAAGCCCTGGATTCTGCATTCTTAGAAAGCTCTCGAGGTGAATCTTGTGTGCTTTAATATTTAAGAACCACTGGTTGAGATTTAAGATAGCAGGATCATATCTATCTCTAACCGAAACAACAATTGCTACTCGAGACATCCAAAGAAAACCTTAACTTCCGGATAGAAATATCAACGCATCCATCTCAAAGATGCACAGACAGAGCCATGTTATAGAGGCTCAGAAATAAATCTGATCTATTTCATGAAATAGAAGACATGGTTTTAGAAATTATCTACTTTTTATTCCTAATGAAATAAAAGAGGACATTGTCTCGATTGAGGAAAAGCAGGCCTGGGTAAGAAGAGCACACTACATAATGAAAATGACAATAACTGAAATAAAAATCTTATTTGAAAGTAGTAAAAAGCAGACCTGACATTGCACATAATCAAATCAGCCATACCCAGAATACTGAGAAAATGAAATCATGGGTTTAAAAGATGAGACAGAATATAATGGGCCTAGAGGTCAGTCATGAAGATAAAGCTTATAGACTCAACAAATGGATCAAAATTAATCATTAAAGATGTAATAACATGTATTTTAGAATTCTGGGGAAAAAAGAGACCCAAAAAATAGCAACTGAAAGACTGTATCATGGCCTGGGTAACTTAGTAATCAGGGTAATGACACACGCTGTTTCTTGTTATAATTTCTAAATTACAGAAGAAGGTGATGATGAATTCCATAAGTTTCAGAACAGAAAAGCCTAGATTTCTTCCACAGGAGTTATCATTACCTTTCTTCATGGGCCTCATTTGCATTTTGGGTTAATTCTAGCATTCCTACAGAGAAATCATGAGTTGTTCGTATAAAAAGACATCCTCAGATATGTAATGTAGCAGAGGATATGTTACCCAAGAACATGTTTTGCCAAAGTTGGTAACAAATAGTTAAAGTCACTGAAAAGAAATCAAGAAAAGGGCCTGATATCCTCTGGGTCATATTTTATGATAATATTCTACTATATCGAGCCTAAGTTGCACTCCCCCACCTCATTT
Organism: Leopardus geoffroyi; assembly: GCF_018350155.1. NCBI lineage: Eukaryota > Metazoa > Chordata > Mammalia > Carnivora > Felidae > Leopardus > Leopardus geoffroyi. The sequence goes on from NC_059328.1 coordinate 91,468,172, forward strand.
TAACATCACTGAAGTCAGGATGTGTCTTCTAATCAATGTTGTCCTGCAGTTGCTGTGTGACAGGTGGGAGTGGTGAGAGAGTTGTCATTTCCTGCCCTTGCACAAACCTGGCTGGGATTCCTGTTGACATGACTGAATAAGGGCAGCCCCTTGATGTTTCAAAAAAACAAACCATTTGAGGGCAATAAGAGGAAGAAATATGAGTCCTGATTCTTGTCTACAAAGCTTCTATTTGCATCTTCTAGAAAGATCAAGAATATGTAAGCATCAGAAGTTGCAAAATAGATGTTAGTGACTTGGGAAAAAAGCTGCAGATGGTAAAAGCGCTTTGTTGAGTGTTGCCTTGGGTTATGGGTATATAGGAGTTCATTATACTGTTCTCTCTATTAATATGCGTCTTGGAAATATTTTTAAATGAAAAGTCTTCACAAATCAGAAGAAGGAGGAAGGAGCAGGAAGAGAAGGAGAGGAGATATGCATTCCTAATACTCTTCATTACTCAGAAGATGATACTGGGTAGAACAGCACTGATTCAGCAAAGTCAATCTAGTCAATTAAATTTATATTTTTCTCTTTATATTGTGCAAAAGTGTAGCATGTGATGCACAAAAGGCCTAGAAACCATTTTTGTTCAATGTAAAATAAAAATTCTAATGAGAAAGCATGTGTCACAATTTAATTTGAAGTGATTTTTTTCTTCTTTAGAGATACATACAATTGCATTTCTTATATTCTATGAATAATAGAAATAACTATTATTTATTAAGCATCTGCTATGTTCTGGACACTTTTTGCAGGGCCTTACATATCTTACTTATTTCTTAAAAGTACGGTGTTCTTACTATCTTCACTTTACAGAGGGGCAAACTGAAAACAGGGAAGATAAGTAATGTGATACATATCTCACAGCTAGTAAGTAGCAGAGCCAAGATTCAAATCTAGGCAGTCTGACTCCAGTGGCCAAGTCCGTCATCACTCTGTCACTGCCTCTGAAGGACTTTAGGATGAGGTGCTCACTTCACACTTATGTGGATGAGCAACTGAAGCCCAGAGGACTTAAGTATCTTAGCAAGAAGCATGTAATAAGTTAGTGATAGAATATAGTCCAATCCTATTCTACATTCTTTTTACTTTGTATGGCCTCAACAACAACAAAAAACAATATCGTGGATATGCAAATCCTTCACACACACACACACACACACACACACACACACACACACACATGCACAACCGCACAAATTTCCCATTATTGCCAACATTGGCAGGAAATAAAAGAAAAGGAATGTAGTCAGTTTTAAAGGAGAGTCGGGCTGATAATATTATTTAATCATCACAGTGGGGCTTCATTACCAATTTCCTGTGCAACAGCTGAAGAAACAAAGGCTTGGAGAGGATAGGTAACTTGTTCCAAGTTCCAGAACTAGTATGTGGCAAAATAAGACTGCAGACTTAAATATAGGTGCATCTGAAGCCAATGGTCTTTGATTGATCAAAGATAATTAGATACAATTACTGATTGCCAAAGGGAAGCATGTTGCCAGGGCAGAGGTTACACACTGGCAGCTCGCAGTTCAATTCTGTCTATCTTTGTGGTGGGTCTGTCACATGCAATGATTTCTTTAACAGTTGTGTCAGGTTTGAATACTAAGAGATGCCCTGAAGTCTGGATTTGGGGCAGAACCGGGTCTGAATTCTTAAATGGCAACAGTGCGATGGACCTATCGGTTGCTCTAGTTCCCCAGTTCACTTAACCCCAAGACTCCATTCCTTTTGCACCCAGTGCACTTCATGGGTTGATTCTGCCTTCCTGGCCCCTCTCTGGGCTTTCGATCTGGGACCTCAAACCTAAATGATTATTATAATTCAGACAGCCGTGTACTTGAAAACATAAACTATGACAAATCGTAAACTCTTAAGTTTTTTTTTTAAGTTAGAAGCAGCGATTACATCTGTTTTGTGATGTTCAGAATTATATTGGTAGGGTTTTGTTTTTGTTTTTGTTTTTGTGTTTTTTAAGGGATCCAGATCAAGCAAGTGCTCGGTGGAGCGCTTCTTTCTAAATTTGGGAGTTAAATTTGTATCTCAAAAGTTAACAGATTTTATATTTTACTTTCACATTTTGTTGGTACCCTGATGTCAGATCAACATTAAAATGTTGAGGTTTAGTAACTAGCTACAATTGGATATTTAAAGGTTAATAATATTCTTGAGAATCCAGATTATATTTTTAAAATGCACATCAGCAGGGGCGCCTGGGTGGCTCAGTTGGTTAAGCGTCCAATTTATGCTCAGGTCATCATCTCACTGCTCATGAGTTCAAGCCCTGCATCAGGCTCTGTGCTGATAGCTCAGAGCCTGGAGTCTGCTTCAGATTCTGTGTCTCCATCTTTCTCTGCCCCTCCCTGCTCAGGCTGTCTCTCTCTCTCTCTCTCTCTCTCTCTCTCTCTCTCTCAAAAATAAACATTAAAAAATTTTTTTAAATAATAAAATAAAATGCACACCAGCAAACTTACTAAAGGGAATTTTAAAGGCTTTGGGAGGAAAGAGATTTTTGTTAAGTCCAAATAACTACAGTACCTGAATGGATTTTCTTTTCTTTTTCATTTTTTCTACCTAAAATCTGGGGTCTTTTTGAGATAAATACTTTAAAAAATAAAAGGTTTTTTGCTAATTAAAACCCGTTATTAGACCCTAAGTAGATATCAGTATTAGAAAGAAAAGAAGTAACCTTGGTGTCTACTCAGCAGTCCTATTATTGGCTTATTTATTTTCTTTAAAAAGTGAAATAACAATAAAATGCCATGTAATGTTTAGATTTATTTTCATATTTCCTCTGAGGGAGCAAAAATTCTTCTCTTTGAAAGCATTGGTTAGGTTGATATTGCTCCTTATTACCAACAGCTTTCGGTGGCTGATGGTGGTACTCTGGGGGGCTGGAATTCATCCGGGACAAACACCAAAAGAAATAGAAGTAGAGGAAGAATAAAGATCAGTCTCCCCATCTGTATAGACTAGGGTTGCATTCTGGTAGGGAATGTTCACCAGAAAATTGATCTTATCCCTCTCCTGCTTGTGTCCAAACCCACTTGATGTGCACCTAATCAGTAAGAAGTAGGGGACATGTGCCTGTAGTATACATATGTTCATTTATATAAAAATGGAATATATGTTCTACTGCACTAATACATTTTGTACATTATGAAACATACCAAAATAAGAAATTTTAAAGGATAACACAAGTATAAATAGATGTTCCAGTATTTTCTTCAACTCCCTTAATAGGCTTGGTGCCCTCTTCTTAATGGTGTCCATTTCAGTGTTTCCCAGAGTCTATTCTATGCAACACTAGCTTAGTGTCATTATAAGTATGAGAAATGTTGTAATTGTCAAGTAAGTTTGGGAAATGCTAGGTTAAAATTAGGTTTCCTTGCCATGTGACTTCCCATCTTTAATACAGATGACTCTTTGTGAGTCCTTACAAGGGAGAACAACTATAGGGCTAGTATTCCTCCAAGATTCCTTTGGGAAACCCTCATCTATTCAAGTTTCCTGAAGATCATCTTTGCTTGCTGTTTGCCAGTTCTTTCCATGGGGTTCCCATATAAATCTGAAAAGATCCTGCTTACCAATTCCCAACCTCTTTGTCCTTTCATCTCACTTATTGTCTCCTTCTTTTCTAGGACCATGTTTTCCCCTTTGCACCCAGAACCTAATATGCTTTTGAATAAGCCCTGCTTGAGTCATAGCCTCAGCTTTCCTGTTATCCATGCAACTAGTCTATCTTGGCTTTTGACAAAACTTGTGAGCCTAGCTTCACTCCAGTTTCTAGGATGAATCTTGGTACTGGTTAAAGGGATTTAAAATAGATCTACTCCACAATTCGACTCACCACAAATTCACTTTTCCTGCTTAGTCTTGATCATGCATAGGAACACCTATTTTGACAACCTTCTTATTCCTAAGACCCATTCCCCACTTTTTATTCCAGTGATGATAACCAGGTGATTGCTAACCTGCCTGGTATCAGACCATTTCATGAACAATATTTTAAATCCTTGCTATACAGGGAATATGAGTATCTGGAATTCAAACAAAGTAAAATGTAAGTTAGCTTCTGTTCAGGAACTACTGTAGTGTACCAGTATTTTGGTCATTAAAAAACAAAAAAACAAAAAACAAAACAAAATTAAAAAAAACAAAAAGCTCAACAGCAACAGCAACTTAGATTTGGTCTATCCACATTCTGCACTACTAGCTATGCAACCTTGGCAGGGCAATTAAGTCCGTTTCTTCATCAGCAAAGTTAGAATAACAGTATATTCCTCACAGGTTTGTTTTGAGACAAATGATTCAATACATGTAGAGTACTTGAAATAGAGTACTTAGAACAGTCCTTGCACATAATAGGTCCACAATAAATATAATAATATAATAAAAACTTTTACTACTGTTGTTTTAAACAATTGCATTGGGTATTTTCTGAAGAGACTTGGGCTGTTTTTGCAGTTCAATACAAATCAGGTATTTGTGTTTCATTTGAGGATCTAAAATTGCATGTTTTGTTTCTGCTTTCAATCATTTTAAATATTTCTTTTTAAAGTTTTTTTTAATGTTTGTTTTTGAGAGAGAAAGAGACAGAGCATGAACAGGGGAGGGGCAGAGAGAGGGGGAGACACAGAATCTGACACAGGCTCTAGGCTCCAAGCTGTCAGCGCAGAGCCCAATGCAGGGACTTGAACTCACGAACTGTGAGATTGTGACCTGAGCCAAAGTTGGACGCTTAACTGACTGAGCCACCCAGGTGCCCCAATTTTAAGTATTTCTTAATACTGATTATTCTTAATATATTTCATAATAGTATAGTTGAAAAGTAGTGTTGACCCAATTTGCTTTTGAAGTTTGGATCCTCATAATTTTGTTCTATATTTGTTTTTGTTTACTACCTTTTTTTTATGGTGTCAGCATACCAGACTGTATAGATGCAGAATGCTTCTTTTTGAAAGCATCATTACAAATGACTCATAAACACACTCATTACTTCTTTAAGTTAGCTTGGGATTTGTTTCATTTTGTTTGATATTTTTGCTACACTAGTAAAATATGATTTGGTCATCAGACATTAATAAATTAGTGCATTTGAAGTTTGGCAACATTTATCTTAAAGCTTAAGTCGTCCACCAGTCAGTAAGTAGTGTAAATATTTTCCCTTACCCTGTAGGCTCATGAGCCATCAAATACTGTACTAAAATAATACTGATCCTGCAGCAAGATAAAAAAGAAGGCTAGCAATAAGGACAATGTGATTTTACACTTTAATATCTAATATTAGATCCAAAGTCCAATATAAAATAATCTAATATTTAAAACTCAATATCTCTGACTTCCCAGTTCTGAACTCACTTGAGTAGACCAGTGCAATCCATTCAGGACAAGTAAATTTTCCGCTGATATGGTCCTGAACTAATATTGAGGAAGATTTGAAATTGCTTAAAATCAATCCTTATATTGGTTCCTGTTAGTGAGCCTTAACCACAGCAGATTAATGAAATTAGAAGGTGAGCAACAAAGGAGACATTCATCCAATAATTCTAGTTGTAAAGCATCTTGGCTACTCACTGAAAAGATCTAGCCATAAGTTTTTTGCATTGAGAAGATATCCTTTGTTTCCAAAATTACAGGGTAGGTACTGGCAACTTGGTTTCACACTTAACCCTTCTTTCTTTTTGTGCTACGTTTCTTTGCACTCTGTCAGCAAACGCTGATCATTCTTTTTTTTTTTTTTTTTTCCAAACATTGATCATTCTTAAAAGTGCATTACTTAATCTTCTTCCCCATTTAAGCTCATTTTGCTTGCTTTTGTTTTGAGACTTTTCCAATGAGTGTTTTGAATCTCTCTCTCCCTTTTTGTTTTTAGCATTTCACATTCTCTAGTAAAATGGCTCTGGATCAACACTCAATCATAACAAGTATTTCCAAGGTCACTGACAACCCTTTTCAAGACAGAGCAAAAGATTTTTCTTGCTCCTTATCTTCTCTTGAGTATCTGGCACTATTGATCACACAATTTTTTTTTCTTTCTGGCATTTTGAAGTTTTTTGTTTGTTTTGTTTGTTTTTTATTCTCTAGGATATTGAATTGCCTTTTAATTTTCTTGGAGGTCAGATTAAATTTTTATTTCTCTCCCTGTACATATATTAAAATATCTAGTGAGCCCTGACTTACATTTATTAACTCAAATATGGGTTGTAAGCTGCCAATAAAACCAGCTCTAACTAAATGGTATTTTCACATTTATGACAAAATACATGGACTCTTTCTTCTTCTTCCAAGGGAGTTGATCAATAGCCTACATGATGGGTCCAGAAGAGGTTCTTCCAGAAAGAGTAATTCCCTCTTATACTCCTAAATTCTGGAATAACTTGCTGATATTGTAGTCGAAGAATTTCTAATTACCTTTCTGTAGGCATAAATGCATTCTTGTTGCAGTTTCATTTTTAGCATCCAGTTCATTTTTTTTCATGTAATTTTTAAATATTTTTTTGGTCCTTGGTGGCTGATCTGTCTTTGGTCTTCACAATCATGAAAAACACAAGGCTCAGACAATTTTTCAAAGACTCCTGTCACTCTATTCTCATCCTAGGCTTTGTTTTCACCAGTTGGTCAGGCTGTGCTTTCCATGCCATTTCATACTTATATTGATTATTATTATTATTATTATTATTATTATTATTATTAATTTTAATGTTATCTTGTGTGTGGGCAGGGTGCTTAATTCTCCTTTCTGGATGCCTGCCCAAAAGAGACCTCAAGTGCCTATTGGCATCAATGACAAAAGTCAGTTCAATCTAGGCTATGAGAAGTAAAAAGGACCATATGAACCTTCACTTGCCAAATGTTTGTTTCCTTCATCGCATCTGGTTGATTGTTTAAACCAGTATTGTCTGATAGAAATATAATGTATCCATATAAGTCATATTTAATTTATCAAAGGTAAAAAGAAACAGGTAAAAATGATTTTAATTTGGTGCCTGGGTGTCTCAGTCAGTTGAGCATCAGACTCTAAATTTCACTTCAGGTCATAATCTCGCAGCTCATGAGTTTGAGCCCCACATCGGGCTCCATGCTGGCAGTGTGGAGTCTGCTTGGGATTCTCTCTCTTTCTTTCTCTCTGTCCCTCCCAGCTCTCTCTCTCAAAGTAAATAAATAATCTTAAAAGAATTTTTTAATAATATGTTTTATCTAACCTAACATATCCAAAATAATTGTCATTTTAACACGTATCAATATGAAATTATTAACAAGGTATTCTATATTCTTTTTCTTTCTTTACTGTGTCTGTGGGATCCAGTGTGTAATTTAGACTTACATTAAATCTCATTTTGGACTGCCTACTGGCTACATTTTAAGTGCTTAATAAGCACATGGTGTTCATGGCTACCATATTGGAAAACATAGGTGTGAACCATTAAAAAGAAGACAGAATGGACAGAAGTAGAAGAAAATGAATCTCTGGGAACCTGGGTGGCTCAGTCAGTTAAGCATCAGACTTCGGCTCAGGTCATGATCTCACAGTTTGTGGATTCGAAGCCTGCTTTGGATTCTGTGTCTCCCTGTCTCTCTGCTCCTCCACTGCTCATACTCTGTCTCTCTGTCTCTCTCTCGTAAAAATAAATAAAACATTAAAAAATAATAAAAAGAGGAAAATTAATCTCTATTGCCAGCTCTATTTCACTTTCTATGGTGTGTGTGTGTGTGTGTGTGTGTGTGTGTATTTAATGTGTTGGATACTCTAATCTTCACCGGGTAGTGAGATGTACTCCCTAGTGTATACCTGAGCAAACAGAGGCTCAGAAAAGTTAGATAATTTCCCCAGGTTGATTCTTCTCATAAATTCAAGAGTGTGGAGGCAGTCTCAGTCTTGTCCTCTTCCCATCCTCATTTTAATTACACTGGGTTCTGAGTTAGCTATCCGGTTGGGAGGATTCTGGGTTTGCTCTACATTGACCATAGCTACTACAACAGGTTTGATCCTGAGAGGTAGATATTGCATTCAACAAGAGCCATCTTGGGGGACACATGGGTAGCTCAGTTGGTTAAACGTCCAACTTTGGCTCAGGTCATGATCTTGCAGTTTGTGAGTCCCGAGTCCCACATCAGGCTCTGTGCTGAAAGCTTAGAGTTCAGAACCTGGAGCCTGCTTCAGATTCTGTGTCTCCTTCTCTCTCTCTGCCTCTCCTCCACTCATACTCTGTCTCTCTGTCTCTCAAAAATAAATAAACATTAAAAAATATTCTAAAAATAAGAGCCATCTGGAGGTATTTTTATATTTGTTATGAAAGGTACCTTGAGACCTTGTAAACCTATACTGTAAATAATAGGAATGGTATTTTTGCATGTGCATCCCTAAGAAGTTGACGTATCGTATGAATTCTATGAGGAGATAAACTTTCACACCTCCATTTTACCAGCTCACATTGAATAACTGAGTGCTGAGTTATTTGGTGGCACAATGGACCCTGAAAAGGAGGGCTTTTATGAGGTGACAAGTTGTAAGGGTCATAGAGATGGCAATGTTGATGATAATAGTAATTGCTGGCATGTACTGAGGTCTTACTATGGGCCAAGCACCATCTTGAACTCTTTTTACTTATGAGCTTATTTAGTCCTCACAAAAATGCTGTGAGAGTATCCCTTATTATTCTTATTACATGTGCTCATCTTCACTATGGAAGAGGCTGATACTCCTTGACAGAATAACTATTTATTCCAAATGTCCAGGCTTGAAAATGCTGATTCTTTGTCCAGCACTAATGCCCCCATGCATCACTAGTTTGTAGTTAACAGGGCTTATTTTTAAGTTATTGCTCCTGTTTTTACTGGTTTCTACTTTCTAACACTTAGCCCTATTCACACTTCCACCCAAGTTCCTTCCTCTTGGACATTTGTCCTTGGCCTTTTACTCTTTTGTGGACTACTTTGGGGAAGATAACATACCTTGTTCATTCCTTGGGTTGTAATTCCCAGCTCTAGCCTCTTGTCTAAAATACGGTTGGATCCACTTCGCCCCTTACTAATATTCACAGCTTCTTGCACTGGCTCCTAAGGGTTCTATTTTGCTCTCTCTAGGCTCCTCGGCTTTCATTTTATAAACTAGTGTTGTACGTAGGAGAATAGCTGGATTTGCAATGAAATAAGCAGCAACTAAAAGAAGATAAAGAGGGGAAGGAGAAGAAATCAAGAGAGATGAGGAAGCCTGTACAGACCAAGTTTGGGACCAAGTTAATGGGAACTTAAAGTTAGGTGGGAAATATTTGGAGATCAATAAGTACGCATGTTGGCTATTTAGAGAGATGAGAATGGAGGACTTTAAAATATCATGTTGTGGGCACCTGGGTGGCTCAGTTGGTTAAGCGTCCGACTTCGGCTCAGGTCATAATTTTGTGGTTCGTGAGTTCGAGCCTCGCGTTGGGCTCTGTGCTGACAGCTCAGAGCCTGGAGGCTGCTTCAGCTTCTGTGTCTCCCTCTCTCTCTGCCCTTCCCTCACACACACTCTTTCTCTGTCTCTAAAAAAATGAATAAACGATAAAAAAAATTTTAATTTTTTAATAAAAAATAAATTAAATATCTTGTACATTATGAATAGAATCTCTGTGGCATTTTCAGTAATTGGTTTTCAGTAATGTTAGATGTCACACTAACATTTTGCAAATGGAACTTTGCTGTGATGGGGCAATAAAAGAGTCCCAGTCTTATACTAGTTTTAGTCGAAAACTTTATCACCACCATTTTTACTGTCTGCAGGCATTAAACTCAGTGTCACCATTGATTCTTTGTTTTCCTTTGCTCTCTGCTTCCAATCAGTCTAATTCCTGCTGACTCTTCCATTACCTTTCTGTTCGGTTTAATCAGCTCCTTGTTCTCACACCTACATTATTAAAGCTACCTCCTAGCTTCCATCCTTACCTCCAGTCTTACCTCCTTTCATTATATCCCACGCTGCAGTTATTGTGACATTCTGCTATTTCTGAGGCTGTCTCAGTCCATACCCTAGACTTCATTGGAAATAGAGTCATCAGGCCCTAAGTCAGTTCTGGACCCTTTCCAGTTCCATAATGAATCTCTTGATTTGTAGGTTAAATACGAACGAGTGTGTGAGATTTGGGCAGTATCTCTCTAGATAAAGAGAAAAATCAAAGATCATGCTTCTTCTTTACCTGAAGTCCCAGAAGTGATTTACACAGCAGATAGTTGAATTAGAAGACATTTAATTGCTTCTTCTTCATTTTTGAGAATTTTCTTATTTTGTTAAACAGAAAAGCTAGTTAGAGAAGCAGCTTGTTTTACATTCATTTGTAAGCTCCTCATATATTGACTGTCTACCGTGTGCCAGGAATTGTGCTAGATACAAAGATAAATAAGGTGTGTCCAGAATTATTTGCGTGCCCACTCTGAGAATTGTAACTCTTGCTTTTTGATTCTTCTTCATGACTGGATTGAGTTAACTCCTAATACTGGATCCAAGGTGATATTTTCTCTAGAAAGGAATCTGGAAAACTAATGAAGAAAGCTAACTGTACAGGTCACTTACTCTGAAAACCACCAATAGCTTTTTATTCTCCAATTAATCACACACAAATACGCCTACCCAGATTTTAGTACCCTCTAAAATCAACTTCACATTGTATATTTAAAATTCTCTCCTACATAAGAGTGAAACCATATGGTATCTGTCTTTCTCTGTATGGCTTATTTCACTTAGCATCACACTCTCCAGTTCCATCCACGTTGCTACAAAAGGCCATATTTCATTTTTTCTCATTGCCACGTAGTATTCCATTGTGTATATAAACCACAATTTCTTTATCCATTCATCAATTGATGGACATTTAGGCTCTTTCCATAATTTGGCTATGGTTGAGAGTGCTGCTATGAACATTGGGGTACAAGTGCCCCTATGCATCAGTACTCCTGTATCCCTTGGATAAATTCCTAGCAGTGCTATTGCTGGGTCATAGGGTAGGTCTATTTTTAATTTTCTGAGGAACCTCCACACTGCTTTCCAGAGCGGCTGCACCAATTTGCATTCCCACCAACAGTGCAAGAGGGTTCCCGTTTCTCCACATCCTCTCCAGCATCTATAGTCTCCTGATTTGTTCATTTTGGCCACTCTGACTGGCGTGATGGTTGATGGGGGGTGGGAGGGAGGGGAGGGTGGGTGATGGGTATTGAGGAGGGCACCTTTTGGGATGAGCACTGGGTGTTTTATGGAAACCAATTTGACAATAAATTTCATATATTATAAAAAAAAAAGAAATAAAGGATATATACAAAAAAAAAAAGAAACAATATTTTATATAAAAAAAAAAAAAAATTCTCTCCTAACACCTTCCAGCCTCTCAAACACTAGGTTCATCTTCATTTTATAGACAGACTTATCCCATTTATCTGGAATAGATTCCATGACATTTCTGAACCTCAGTTCCTTCATCCGTAAAGTTAGAATAACACCTGCTGTATAGGTAATGGTGAGAATTAAATGGGAGGACACATATAAAGCCCCTTTGCAATTCCTAACCGTAAAAGGTATTCAATGATCATTGATCCCTTCTTTATTCCAGGAAGAGAATGCCTTCCTCACCTATGCAAATCTGAGACATCTTTGAAAACTAAGATTCTGCCTACTCTAACTCTTTCATCATGACTGCCTGACTTTTATACTTCTTTTTAACAATACATTTTGCATATATTACCTGCATATTAGAATATTATTAGCTGCTACTTCATTCCTATATAACCTACCAAAAATAGCCCTCTATAATACATTTTCTTTTTTTCAACTGATACACCTTCCTTAATTTTATCTTGCCACTACATTATAGCTGATAAGGAAGAATCAACCTTATTATAAACTAATCTATAAGAGCTAGCATAATGCTTGGCACATGATAGCTACTTGATATTTTTTGTCATTTAATTTACTCTGGTTCATGATGGTGGCTCTGGTAAGCTGTCATTCAGACTTACAAATAAATGAATTACATTTATTGTTGACAATATACCAAGAGTGTTAATATAACAAATATTGGTATGTTATTTTGCACGCATACACACATACACACACACCCCTCAAGTGTGAACTTGGGCAAAAAAAAATAGAGAAAGTTTATTTCAAGGTTGGAAATGTTGAGAAAAGAACATTCTAGGGGAGAAAAGAGAAGGAAATCAATTGAAAAGAAGAAATAGGAAGGAAGGAAGAAGGGAGAGTTATTTTAGTTCAGCAGGCCCCGAAACACTACCTATGGCCCAGACCATGGTAAGACCAAGTTTTATGAGCCTGGAGCCTATACAGTTCTGCGGGCCCTTTTTTAAAAAGAGAAATGCAAGGCTTCAAACACAAAATTAGGTACTAGACCTAAGAGGCGGCTAGTGTAATTGAGTGACTCTGGGGTGTAAGCTTCATTAGCTTCCTAATGAGTCAGCCTCTGGAGCCAGGTAGAAGTTTCAGGACCTCTGTAATTAGGAGAACCATGTAAGCTGCAGCACAATAAATGAAGACCACTTCCTTTTTTGCAACAGACTGCTTCCTGGTTCTTCACCCATTTCCACTTACCACATCTTACATTTCCCAAGGATTTGCACCAGGCACCATTTCCATGCCTGAGCATTGTTAAATTATAACCTCCCCATTCACTGCTTCTTCCCTCAATTTTTATTTTATTCTCCATAATTGCCCAATCAAACCCTTGATGTTCAGCCACTCCTGTAAACTCAGAAGGATGCTATAGGTTGGATAAGTGAGGCAAGGTGGGATGAGGAAAAGAGGTCTTCAGCCTAAAGCCACTAGAAGAAACACTGCTGTGACTGATGGAGAAAAATGAAGATGAAATGAACACCAGGAAAGGACTGGGACATGACTGTAGTCATGCCATTTGTCTTTGTCCTCTGACCTCACCAGAAGTCCCAGTAACTATATCAATCACAGACACAGGCACTCTGCACTTTGGAGTTGGACTTCTTGATGTTTTCCTCGTTTTATTTTGTTTTACCGAATATATTACATCATTACTAATTTCATCTACAACTTAGGATGTTAGATAGTCCTTTAAGCTTGGTGGTCTGTTTGATCCCTAATCACCAACCTATGGGCAAATCCCTCCCATCTTATTCCATACTGTCAAACCAACTTAATTTATCCTTTTTTCTCCCTGTCTTCCTGTCTTTCTGCTTTCATTATTTTTCTTATATTCATAAAGTTGTGTTGTTTGCTTCTTATGTGCCAATGCTTCTCATAGAACTCTAGTTGGAAAGACGTAAAAATAAACAATTAGAATTTAATATGATGAATTGCATAATAATGTGTATATATAAACACTCATGGGCTGGTGTGATTGACTCATAAGGTGTGAACATGAGTGAGTGAAAAAGAAAAAAAGCACAGAGGCCAGATCTTGAAGGATCTTACAAGCTAGGCTAAGGTATTTGAATTGTAGCCCTCAAGGTAATGGGAAACCCATTAAAGAGCTTTAAGAAGGGGGCATAATAAAAGTACATTTGTAAACTACGCAGAGAATAGATTGTAAGAGGATAGTATAATCTGGAGAGGGTTCATTTAAGAAGGTGTTACAGTAATTCAGGACAAAAATAGTTTTTAAATATTTAAAACATGAAAAAACTAAAGAAAACATTGGCAGTGTTAAGAAAGCTGTAGTGATGGGTTCTAGAGAGCTTGGCTGGTAAACAGATTGAGGAAAGAGAAGGAAAAAAGATGATTTCATGTTTCCTGCTTAGGACATGGAAGAATTTGATGTCATTCTCAGAGTCAAGAAATGCAGAAGGAGGAGCATTTTTAATGCTAACTACTAATTATTGAGCACTGACTGCATTTCAAGGAGATGCTGAACACTTAACATGCATTATGTAATTTTTTCTCAAGTTAATATCATGAAGTACATATTATATGGAATTTGAAGAAGAAGAAATCAAGGCTCAAGAAGTCAATTAGCTTGTCCAAAATTACTTAATAACTAAGTGGTAGGCCTGGAATTCAAACCTAAGCAGATCTAACCCAGAGCCATGATTCTTAGAAACATTACACCAGTGTTTATGGAAGTGTAGTCCAGAGGTTATCTGCATCAGATTCATCAGGGTAGTTGTCAAATTAGGCTCCTGGGTCCACCCAATCTATTGAAGTGGCATTCCTGATGGAAGGGGATTGGACTCACCAAGTATTTCTTATGCACCTTAAAGTTTGTATATTACCACAGTACATACTGTATGTTCAACTTGATGGAAGGATGGCAAATTTTCTTTTTGTATAGAGATTTTAGTGTATGGAGTACCCACCCAGATTGCCATGGCAGAGTGCAGCAAATATTTTCAGGCTAGAATTTGATGCTGGAACTGTTTAAATCACCATTCTCAGTGTTGGTAAAGCTAGTATTGCCACAACCTCTCCAAGGTGGTTTGGATGAAGTATCATATGCAGGAAGGTGGTGGAATGGAATAAACTGTCACTGAGCAGAAACCCCCAGATCCCCTCCTTCTCTAGTTCGGTGGTTTTGACACATACCTCCAAATTTGCCCCAGGCATGAAATGTTTTTGTGTGTTTTCCTAAAAATTTGCTTGCAAATACTTTTTGCATTTTACTCCATAAAATGCCTGTTTTCACTTTTCATTTACCTTATTTTGTTTTTTTATTTTTAAATTTTTTTTTAAATTTACATCCAAGTTAATTAGCATATAGTGCAATAATGATTTCAGGAGTAGAATCCAGTGATTCATATATGACTCCTTCGTATAACACCCAGTGCTCTTTCCAACAAGTGTCCTCCCAAATGCCCTTTGCCCGTTTAGCCCATCCCTCCACCCACAACCCTCCAGCAACCCTCAGTTTGTTCTCTGAGTCTCTTATGTTTTGCCCCCTCCCTCTTTTTATATTATTTTTGCTTCCCTTCCCCGTGTTCATCTCTTTGGTATCTTATATTCTACATATGAGTGAACTCATAAGATATTTGTTTTTCTCTGACTGATTAATTTCGCTTAGCATAATACACTCTAGTTCCATTCATGTTGTTGCAAAGGGCAAGATTTCATTATTTTTTTTTTAATTTTTTTTTCAACGTTTATTTATTTTTTTTGGGACAGAGAGAGACAGAGCATGAACGGGGGAGGGGCAGAGAGAGAGGGAGACACAGAATCAGAAAGAGGCTCCAGGCTCTGAGCCATCAGCCCAGAGCCTGACGCCGGGCTCGAACTCACGGACCGCGAGATCGTGACCTGGCTGAAGTTGGACGCTTAACCGACTGCGCCACCCAGGCGCCCCAAGATTTCATTATTTTTGACTGCTGAGTAATACTCCATTGTGTGTGTGTGTGTGTGTGTGTGTGTGTGTGTGTGTGTGTGTATATATCACATCTTCCTTATCCATTCATCTGTCGATGGACATTTGGGCTCTTTCCATACTTTAAAATGACTGTTTTTAATATAAATATTTGTTTAATTATGTGACAAGTAGTGAATAGACCCTCCATAAAATTGCACAATGTTGTTGGTGGGTCTTTTTACCCTCAAGAGCACCTAGTGCTCTCTCTAGGAGCATGAATAACCAATTGGAAAAACATGATTGTTGCGTGTATAGATCTAGTCTCCATTACCAAATTGTAAACATTTTGTTATATAATTTCTGTGTTCTTCACAGTGTTTTTAACAGAGTAGGTTCCCAGTAAACAGCTAATGAATTTGGAAGAGAGGAGTTTGAAAGAAATAGAGAGTATGAGAAATCAGAATAGACTCACCAGAAACCAGTCACTTTTGAAAAGTGCCACATTAGAAAATTCTCTTCATGCCTTTCATGGTTTAGTGATCACTTCAACAGAGAATGCTTTGGTCTTCCTATACTCTCTTACAGGAAAGCTGGAGGCTTGCAGAAAATGGACTTCAAGTGGGTCTTGGACTTGTTTTTTTCATATGAGAGAGGAAGGAACCACTTTTTGAGAATCAAGTCAGAACTTTCAGGATTCAAAATGTTCAAATCAACTCTCACAGTGCATGATGGTATCAGACTCAGAACATTCCCACCTTCATGATATTTTAACTCCCCTCAAGTAACTTTAACTTAAAATGCTGAAAGTCCACTTCAACTTGGTGTTATCAACACTTAGGTTCTGTTTCAAGATGACCTATGAGGCAAAACACCGTGCCAAGGATTTTTAAGTAATATTTTTTAACACAATAAATTTTAAAAAGCAATTTCCCTACTAGTTATAAAAGTGTCACATTACTACAGTGTTTTTCTATAGACGTTCACTTTCAAACTAACTCGATTCCATGAATATTTATTTCTTCTCCAGTTCATGCAAAATAATGATTTGGGTTGCTATATAAGAATCCACTTTTGTGGCTACTGTGGCTTGAGAATGTATTTGGCTCCTTCTTAAAAACTTGGTCATCTTGATCTGTGCAGCCTTCACCAGTTTGAAAATCCTGGCCATAATCCTCTGTGAGGATTTACACAGGTGTCTATTATGGCCCATATTCTGTGATATGGCCTCTAGAATTCTCGTTGCAGAAAGGTTAAGCCCTCCTGTCTTTATTCCTGAGTAAAAAAGTCCACATGGTGTTAGTATCGTCAGGGAGAAGATTGAAACAAGCAATGGCTTCAATCAGGCCTTAAGCCTGTGTCTATGCCAGAAAGGAATCTTTGTGATGAACAGAGGGTTCCATTAGAAAACAGGGCAGTTGGTTTTTAACTGCGGAGTTACAAAAACAAAACTCTTTCTCCTCTATTATTCTTAGAGTGGCCATATTTCCAAAGCAAAAATTGGCACTCATGCTCTGACAAATATATAGGTAATTTTGTCCCGACATTTTCAGACTAAAGTTTGGACAGTCCCAAAATATTCAGACTATATTGTTGCCCTGTGTGTACTCCTCATTGGGATCCAACATGCCAATTAACAGGGCAGGTTATAAGTGAGAGTGCACTGTCATTTGTAGGGATTGCTGCCCTTTATGTACAGAGGGATAATGGAAACATGCTGCCTTGTGGACCTACCTGAGGACATGAAGAGTTTATACCCATAGCTGTGGTCAGTAAGGCCTATCAGTACTGATGATGCTGACACTTACCTTTCAGATTTCTGGAGAAGGTATCCACCATCTTGAATCATACACACCTCTGGTTCTGATTTCTTCCTGTTCTTTCTATCACGAGTAACAAAGCTGTAAGACCTGGAGGGGGCACCTCAGCCTGAACAATGATCAGCTCTCAGACTCAGAGTAGTCATAAAAGTCAGAGAGGGGCTCCTCAGAAAAGGAGTCATCAAAGAGGGGCCTTTCTGTGTTATAGCCAACCGAGGATCGAGGACTCAGGGACAGGAGTGACGAAGAAGTCCCAAGAAGGGACTGGGGAGTAGGGGCTCCTAACCACCACAAATTACACCAATGAAAGGGAAGAAAAGGCCATCTCCTCAAGATGATAGCCCAGCCTAGCAGTTAAAACATGGTGCTCACGGTTCATCTCTCTGAGAGACAAGCAGTAGACTATGCTACCTATTTCTTCACCCTTTTAAAGCCTTGCATTAGCAACGACATAGTGATATCTGTTTCAAAATCACAATGGAGGGGCGCCTGGGTGGCGTAGTCGGTTAAGTGTCCGACTTCAGCCAGGTCATGATCTCGCGGTCCGTGAGTTCGAGCCCCGTGTCAGGCTCTGGGCTGATGGCTCAGAGCCTGGAGCCTGTTTCCAATTCTGTGTCTCCCTCTCTCTTTGCCCCTCCCCCATTCATGCTCTGTCTCTCTCTGTCCCAAAAATAAATAAACGTTGAAAAAAAAAAAAAAACAAAATCACAATGGAAACAGGTTGGGAGTTCTATCCCAGAATACTGTGTCTGCTCCCTTACCTATGTGTCTTTTTTTTTTTTTTTTAATGGCACCTAGTCTTAAAACAAGCAAGGATGAGCCAGATGCAAATGGGTGTGAGGCAGCTCTGTCTCACTGTTTTTCATAATCGGTATAAGTGTGAACCCAGATCCTTCTCACGACCACTTGTAAGTACATGCCTACTTGGCATGTAATGTACAGTTCAGTGGCAAACCTCTCATGAGAATTCCCTACCTTTCCAACTGTCTTTCCCAATGGGTAAAACTTGGAAGGAGAAGTTCAAAATGGTTGGAACCACAAGGATTACTGCTTATGCAGGTTTTCTTTTTTAACTCGGAAGGGTCTAGCAGATCTGAGTTGAAAGGACTGTTCTTGTCAAAGTATCTCTTGACAGAAGGAAGGTAATTCCATCAATAGAAACGTGTCTCAAATTTTATTTATCCTTTTAAGTTCTGAAAGAGTATTAAGGAAGAATAACATTCCACTTTGGCTACAAAGTGCTAATTAATAACTAACTTCAATTCTCCCAGAGGTAACATATTAACATTTTTTAAATGAAATTAAGCATCACAATCTTCATCTTCTAATTGTTACAAAAACATTTAGCAGCAATATCTGTTTAATTATTTAGGCATCTCTTAATGGTGTAAATATTATCAGCACAGTCATAAATATTTTCTGCTTTGTCCATAGACAATCAGTTAAGGATCTGTTACTTGTAGGACTTAAATTAAGATCTATTTAAAGCTGCCTGCTGGCCACAAAATAATTACTTACACTTGCTAATGCCTGAATCTGTTAGATTTAGCAACAAGAAGTGTTCTTTGCTTTCACAAGTAGGGGAAAGTTATTTTTCTTATATAAATTTCATTGTTAATGGTATTAGGGAGGATTAGGGTGGGGTTGAAGTCGTTGAAAATTTAATTAATCTAATCCTTTTAACAGCAATTGTTTTCATATTGATAATTCTCTGTAACAACAGTATTACCAATCACACCCTTGTGAAATATTTACACGAAATATTTTAGCATATAATCTCTCCTCTAGCTTTCTTTTTCTAGAATAGTAAGGTTTTCAGCTTCTTTGCCTCTCTCTCTCTCTCTCTCTCTTTTTTTTTTTTCTCTCTCACCACAAATGCAAGCTTTTTCTGAGGGGAGCAAAATGAAATCTTTGTTTTTCCCTAGTAATTTTCTTTCAATATCATTGTCTCTCAGTAAGTTATGTTAATGGTCATCAAATCATGAATCTCCTAAAAGAGCATGAGGTCTATGAAATAAGAATGGTTCAATTAATTTGGGGGGGGGGGGGTGTGAGCCATTTGGTGTAGAATCTCCTTAGAAATGATTTGTTTACTCATCCATTTCAATAAATTGCTATGCTGCTGAAATTATCTCTAAGAGTAGAGTCAGATGAAGGACAAAACTATCATTCTGGTCAAACTCTGATCATCTCCAGTGTAAATTGGGAATTGCTCTTAATCTGTTCAAATGTCACATTATCCAGGAGAGACTTTCTCTGACCTCCCAGTATAAAATTACAATCAGTATTCCTCCTCCAACACCATTTTCCCCTTTAACTGGTTTATTAGTAGTTATCACCATGTAACATTATAGAACATTATATATTTGTTTAGTACATCTCCCCCAACTAAAATGGAAGCCATGCTAAAAGCTGGGACTTGGATTTGTTCGCTACTGCCTCTTGAAAGCCAAGACAAGTGCCTTAAATATAGTAGTATAGTAGGCAATCAATAAATAATTATTGCATGCATGAAACTTTTTTCTCATTTTTCAGGTGCCTACAGCACCAGATCAGTGCAATGCAATAAAATTGTCTCCTTGTCCTGGCATGCATTTTGATGGCTGACAATTTGATGTAAATATAAGCATTTATCCTGAGCTGGCTGTCCTGCTGAGCCCCTATGGAAGGGTATCCTTATGGAACAAAAGCAGACTAAGTGCTTTGTATGGCCATGTCTTCACTAAAGGACTAAAACTTTGAGTTTTGCAGTGCTCTCTGGCATCCACACGTTTACAATTTTAAGAGTAATACAAAGCAGGGAATCTCAAAGGGTGTTCTCCAGAACACTACTTCTGTGGCATATAAATAGAGGTTACTAAAGCAAAAAGTGGCTCCATGGTCAAATTAAGTTTCTGAAACTAGGTCTTACATGAAGCTGAGGAAGATTCTTAACATCTGAGATGTATGATAATGCTCATTAGGGCTTTCTAAGGCAGGAAGATCTTAAGCTGTTTCCCAAACCTATTTTGATTTTAGGCCCTTGCTTTCTAACCAGCCAACTGTGTTTCTAAGACTGGGTTGCATCATAGGTAACTCCATTGACTTGGGAATTAAGCAGGTCAGGGCAGGGGCAGAAGGAACTCGTCTTGGCTCTGTCCCTTACTCACTTTGATATGTGACCTTGGGCAAGTTGCATAACACTTCTCTATGCCTCGGTTTTCTCTTCCATATAGTAGGGGTGGAAAGGACTACCCAGGATAATGGATGTAAAGTGACCCATAAGTGCTAAATAAATGGTGGTTATTGTCAACGCCTTTTATTGAATGTAGGAATGAATGCTTTTTAGATAGATACCTTCAAGTATATTTCCTAAGACGAGTTTGCTAGTATCGACCCATACCCAGAATCAGTCTACTGTACCTCCTTCTTTGTCTCGGCACCCTATGCCCATCTGAGAAGATCTGCACATCAATGCTCAAGTCGAAGAAATGCTATCTTTCAACATGACTTAATACAAATGCCTGATAACTCACTTTGGTGTATCCTGCAGAGTTGATTTCCTGTGTTTTGATACCCTTGACCTCAGATGAAGATGCTTTTGTCAGGAGGAAGGTGGTAGCATCCAAGTTAATGATTGTGCAGATGGCTACATGCTGGTAGATTTTGAAGTGACCATATTTTTTCAGTAAATTTCAAATGAAGGTGTGATTTGTGTAAACCTGACCCCTTGCAGTAAAATGTGCATTTACATATATTTAGAACTTATAAATCTTGACAGATTCCACAATATTTATAGCCCTCCATAAAAAGCCTTTGCCAATTTGCAGAGCTTTGCATTTGGCTCTCTGGTATGCTTAAGAGAGTTTAAATAATAATAAATTTGGTGATTTATTCCACCTGGAACAGAAATGTATTTTCCCCCCTTGGCTCCTCTTGAAGGGGTTACTATAAATAGTGCCACAGACGCTGGGATCAGGAATAGGGAATTGAAATTCGAGAGAGAAGTACAGAAACATTTCCATTATCACTGATGCCTCGGATGTATTTTTAAAACAGTTCTGTTCCTCAGATAATGTACCTTCTCTCCTTTCTCTTGCCCATCTCAATTATACTTGAGTCCCCCAAACCTGTTGCCAGCTTTAGGATTCAGTTGCACTAATGGGAAAGAGAGAGTGAGAGTATTAGCTGACTGGGTAGGAGAAATCGCCTCTGGGGAGGCCAAAGCAATTCTCCAGTGTCCATCTCACATTTCATGGGAGTCAGCTGGTAACTGAGCACCAAGGTCCATCGTGTAAATTCATTATTTGAGACCTGGCTCATGCATCCTGCAGATACGATGAAAAGTTCTCAGTTCATGAAAAAGAAAAAAAAATCTAATTGTAATTACAAGAGAAAGCCTAAGGACAATGTCAAAGGGTCGATTCTTTCACCCATCCATGCTTATAATTACCCAATAGAGGATTAGAGAGAAATGCCTGGATAGTTGGCTCCAAATGATACCATTTATTTTCTTAAATGCAAAATAAACAAAAATCGGGGAGCCAGCTCTTTGCCAAAGAATCATCTGATGAAAGCTTGAAAGCAGCTATTAAGTGTAGCATAAGTGGTGTTGTAACTTGTGGTGATACAAGATTTATTTCCAGCTTCTTGTCTGAGTGGACTGTGAAGGAACTAGCTTCTGTGAGAGGGAAATTATAGTAATGGCCAACATCCATGGACAGACAGCTGACTATGGGCCGGCACAGAGTAACACGTCAAGTAGCCATGGCTTATACTTCTAATTAAGTACTGGGGTGTCCTGTCCTGATAACTTGGAGCACACCCTTGCCCCAAGTCTTTTCTGTGCAATCCCCTTGCCTCTAGCTAATAGGATGGCAGATGTTTGGACCAAGCCCCAGAGCCTGTAGTATACCACATTTTAATGATTTGTGGTGAACAAAGTAAATGCTTTAAGAGAAGGCTTTATGAAGCAGAGACCTAGTTAAGTATGATGGATTTGAGGCGAAGCAAAAAGAAACTGGATGTTGTAGGGGGGTATTGTTTCCCAAACAGGACACGGGTATCTACGGTTCGTTGCTAATTCTAAAGGTTTGCTTGAAAAATGACTTTTTAAAGAACTATGCTCTTGAGGAACGTCCTTGAGGCATGGAGGAATTTCCTTGCTTTTCTATAGCATCTTTCTAAGAGGACACAGAGGTATTGAGCTGTTAGACAGTTGCTCAGTGTCTTTGTGCTTCTGGGACCGCATTATGGGTCTAACACATATGGGATAAATAAACTGTTTTCATTTCTTAAAGCCCATGGAAGGAAACAAGACAAGAAAATTACCATATTGCCTCATTTTTTTTTAAAAGCTATTAAAAAGGAGAATCCAGTTAGGGCAAATAAAAATGATTACTGCAGACAGGGCTCCCCCCCCCTTTCTTTCTTTCCTAGCTTTTTACTCAGCAACAGCAATATGGCAAGACTTGTGTCAAACCAGTGTTTTGATGCACCCTCTTTTGTTCTTCTTCCATAGGGCAACCCCTACATGTGCAATAATGAGTGTGATGCAAGTACCCCCGAGTTGGCGCATCCCCCTGAGCTGATGTTTGATTTTGAAGGAAGACATCCATCCACATTTTGGCAGTCTGCTACTTGGAAGGAATATCCCAAGCCTCTCCAGGTTAACATCACTCTGTCTTGGAGCAAAACCATTGAGCTCACAGACAACATAGTTATTACCTTCGAATCGGGGCGTCCAGACCAAATGATCCTGGAGAAATCTCTCGATTATGGACGAACATGGCAGCCCTATCAGTATTATGCCACAGACTGCTTAGACGCTTTTCACATGGACCCTAAATCCGTGAAGGATTTATCACAGCATACGGTCTTAGAAATCATTTGCACTGAAGAGTACTCTACGGGGTATATGACAAATAGCAAAATAATCCACTTTGAAATCAAAGACAGGTTTGCGTTTTTTGCTGGACCATGGCTACGCAATATGGCTTCTCTCTACGGACAGCTGGATACAACCAAGAAACTCAGAGATTTCTTTACAGTCACAGACCTGAGGATACGGCTTTTGCGACCAGCGGTTGGGGAAATATTTGTAGATGAGCTACACTTGGCACGCTACTTTTATGCGATCTCAGACATAAAGGTTCACGGAAGGTAAGAAAACATCTGTGTGACTTAAGTGAGAACGGTTGTTCAAAGAAAATGCCAGTGTGTTGGCCCCACAGCTGGAGAGTGACATTTGTCACTTTCTACTACACCATTTTCTCAAGAACGCCAGTCTGGAGGTAGGTTTGGGGAAATTTGAGACCCTTCTTACTCAGCAGTCATTTGCAATCCCAGACTCCCTGTCACTGAGCCTGAACCTGGCAGGATTTCTTAGAATTTAAACAAAAGAAAAAAGAATAGCATCTTATTTGAGACCAAGGAATTCCCTAGACCAGGGGGTGGTTTAAGTCTTTAAGACAATGAAACCAGGGGAAACAAAGCCAGCTGCTCTATAAAAGATACTGAAAGATAAGAAATTTCTCTTTCCATTGTTTTCAAGTGCAAGAGAGGGTTTCAGCATGGTACAACTCTGTTTTTGTTTTCTTGTATGGCCCCCCAAAAAGTTTCAGAAATGTGAGTTATATTCCTTTAATATATTAAATCAGAGCCAAATGCAAATAGGAATGTCACACATTTATTAAAAAGGAGTAGCTCTACTTTTCAGGCTTTTGGTCGTTACTGTCTTAAAAAGATAGGCTGCCATTTAAATATGGACCTGAGGCAGGCTTGCTTCACTTTATGGGTCAATTACAGATGGACCAGAGTTTAAACACCTGAATGGTCATAGTTGAGCATATAGTTGGTTCTGAGAATACATCAGAGACACACATGAGCAAGTTTCTGAGAATTTTGAGGATGTGTTAATGAAAACCTCAAGTAATAAGAACCAGGGCTACTTACATAGAGCTGTTCAACCAGATTTCTAAGTGTGGTATGTTATCCAAATAACCAACTGATGGGAGTTGAAGCATGAGGTAATTAGCTGGGAAAACTAAAGATGAGTGAAATACACAGCAAAATGGAAAAAAACAGCAAAGCAAAGCAATAATCATTCTAACAATGCCAAGATAGCTTTAAGTCAGAATATATGAACTTAAGAATATAAATGGTGCATAAATCATGTAGATTTAATTAACAATTATGAAATTCAAACAAATAAGGCAGGCTCCATTAGGTTTACTGGCTTTCAGCATCCCTTAAGGCAACCCTGTCCTCACAAACTGGAGAAGAATTGAGATTCCCTGGTCTTTCCAAGAGTTGACTCGACCTATCTTTTGATAGTGTTGTTGTACTTGTGCACGAGAAGAAAGAAGAGGTCACTGATGTTACGGTAAAGACCATAGCAGGCACACAGAATGGAGTGGTGGACATGACCTCGGTATTGTAGTAAAGGTTTCACAATCTTAACTGTGGGAAGTAGCAGGAACTGGTGGCCACCTACTCTCAATTTTATTCCAGCTTCATGTTCCTCCTGGAAGAGTCTAGAATCTTTAGCAATGACGCCTCTTTAAAAACTTTAACTTTAAGAGACTCTTAAATATGGAGAACAAACAGAGGGTTACTAGAGGGGTTGTGGGAGGGGGGATGGGCTAAATGGGTAAGGGGCATTAAGGAATCTGCCCCTGAAATCATTGTTGCACTATATGCTACCTAACTTGGATGTAAGTTAAATAGATAGATAGATAGATAGATAGATAGATAGAAAATAAAAACTTTTAACTAAGGCCGGGGGCACCTGGGTGGCTCGTCAGTTGAGCATCCGACTTCGGCTCAGGTCATGATCTCAAAGTTTGTGGGTTTGAGCCCCACATTGGGCTCACTGCTGTCAGCCTGTCAGCACGGAGCCCGCTTCAGATCCTCTGTCTCGCTCTCTCTGTCCCTCTCCCCCTTTACACTCTCCCACCTCCCCCTCCCCAAATAAATATTTAAAAATTAATTAATTAATTAATTAATACAAATAAAAACTTTTAAGTAGGGTCTTGGTGACATATGATGAAGATATCTTTAGAACAAAGTAGTATTTCTGAGAGAAATATGTATTGGTACATTATTGAGCTTATGGGTTCTAGGGTGTAGAGGAATGTTTATGTATTAGCAGGGCACCACGAGTGGGCAATCTGGGACTGTTGCCTTAAATATGAATTTGCTATTTATAATAAAAGGTAGCTATCATACTCATAAATATCTTAGCAAAAGATAATCAGTTTCCAGTTCTTATTTTGGGGGACTATAATATATAAAAATAATTGATGTTGGTATTATTAACAATAGCATTCCACAACAAAGTAACAAGTATTCTGTTCATCTACAAGAATGAGTGCTACAGAATTAATAAACTGAGATTTGAATTTGAATCCTAGTGTGATCGGCACTGTTAGATAGTATCATCTAATTTAGTTTTTTTGCAGTTTGAGAAATTTTAATCCAAGCCAAAATCCTTAGAGTCCAACTTCTGCAAACACTGTCATCTTCCACTTGTAAAGAAGGCAATCTTGTGCAGCTTTTGGTTGAGATATAACCATTGTTGGGACTTACTTCTGTTACTGCACATTCATTCTTGTTTCCTCTGATTAAAAAAGAGTATAAATACACTTTAAAGTGACAGGCATTTTTTTTTTTTACATTTATTTATTTATTTTTGAGAGACAGAGAGAGACAGAGCACAAGAGGGGGATGGGCAGAGGGAGAAGGAAACACAGAATCCGAAGCAGGTTCCAGGCTCTGAGCTGTCAGCACAGAGCCCGACGCGGGGCTTGAACTCACAAACTGTGAGATCATGACCTGAGCCGAAGTCAGATGCTCAACTGACTGAGCCACCCAGGCGCCCCATAAAGTGACAGGCATTTTTTATGCATTCTCTACTGAGGTCAGACATACTGTCTCTTAAAAGTGGCATGTTTGAAATGTAGACTCCCACCAGATTTACCACTTTTCTTTTATCCCTGGTCCTACTAGAATTCTCCAACTGCATTTTGGTGACTGGGAAATTGGCAGGAACCATCCTCCCTTCTCTGGGACTCCCCTCTTCTGCCTTTTCCTGTTCACCAGTCAAATGTAAGCTAGTGAGGAAGCAGCTGGGCAAGAGAGAAAGGTCCAATAGAGGTGAGCTCCTTCCATCAGGTCCTTCTCTGTCACCTCTAAACTCTGTCCAAATTCCTCAGGGCAAAACTGATGCTGGCGTGTACTGTGCTAGGCACCAGATGGCTGGGGTATTTTTAGTCTTAAGGGAGGGACTAAGGAAGCAAGGCCTGATGGCTCAGGCGTGTCTCCAGCTTTTAAGTTATATAAGGGAAATGGAGGCACTAAAGAGAGCTGTTGAGCTGCCTCTGGTACACAGGCCTTTCAGCACAGAAGCTGATACATACATTTTACCCTTGAAAATTTCGGTAGGGTTAACTTTTTCTTATAGAGCAAATCATCTACAAAACGATTAAATATTAATTGATGATGTCCAAAAGAAAGTTCTAAGGGTTCCTTTTCCAAGACCTCATCATTATAAACTTTCCAAAATATAAGAAGCCCTTTGTTGCCCTGAACCTGCTCTTGGCCATCCATGAAATGGCTGCAATATTTAATGTGTCATTTCATGTCCATATCTTATCATTATAATGATGTTTATTGACTTATCACTCTACTACCACCCAGGTCATAGTGTGGGAATTGACATTATTATTTGGGGAAAGTGGGCAAATATCCATAGAAGAGTGGACAGACAATACAAGATTTTTCACCTGGAGGTATATGAAGCTATGAAACAAAAACAGGAGAGTCTTTGTTTGACTTGACTGTGATTTCCAATTCTCAATTCTTGTGCAACATGTGCACATGGCCTTGATGGATTTTTTTAATGTTTATTTATTTCTGAGAGAGAGAGAAAGAGCACACAAGTGGGGGAAGAGCAGAAAGAGAGGGGGACAGAGGATCCTAAGTGGGCTCCGCATTGGCAGCCAAGAGCCCAGTATGGGGCTTGAACCCATGAACCATGGGATCATGACCTGAGCCAGAGTGAGACGCTTAACAGACTGAACCAGGCTCCCTGGCCTTTATGTTTTACACTAGTATTGTTTGCTGTAAAGGTGATGTTTTGATTGTTATTAGACTAATGTAGCATTTATGTTCCTTTTAGCATGTGATATATCTCATACCTGTTTTACTGGTGACAAAAACTATAATCCCATCATAAAAATTTTATTCTTCTTTGGCCACATACTTATTTTGCTTCCATTTACTCCCTCTCATTGTGTATTTATTAAGATAATGGAAGGAAAAGAGGGAACATGGCTGTTGGCAATCTCAGCGACTCTGTAGTACTTACATTGTTCAATAAACCTCATAATCTTCATGGACTAATTCTGACTTATGGATGTCCTACTTCAGTAAATCAGGGTGATTTTCTCTAGTGAATAATAGACGAGTACAGTGTGCCAGTACCTTAATTAAAGAGTGGCTCTCTTAGTCTTGATCTCATTTTAATTTACAGGGTAATACTACAATAATATCACTAATGGAAGGTACATTAAAGGGCATCAAGTAGCATTAACTGTATTAAATTATGGTACTTGTGTTAATTAACTGCTGAAGCAAGATGGTTCTAATGGCCAAAAAGGTCATCTAATGCATAAATAAAATCTACCCAGATGAGGGGTGAGAGGAGAAATGAAGAGTAGATATTTGTTCTGAACATCTTTTTACACAGACAGGGAGTTCAAGTCACAGGCTGTTAAATAGAGATAATGTCCAAAATGTTTTCTTAGTTGCACAATTGGAAGTTTTGATTTTTAAATGTTTCGTTTTCTTCCAAGCTTTTGTAACTAAATTAATTGAAAAGTTGAACATCACATTTGTCAGATGTGTAGATTTTATAGAATATAAACTCAGCATAATTTATTGTTTCTTTGAGATGAACAGTTTCAAGGAAGTAATGTGATTCATTGTAATAATTGTTAAATCTGAAAGACAAATGAACATTTGATAATGTGCTCATTTATCTGTAAGATTTGCTACCAGCAATGTATCAGGGTACTGGTTTCAGACTTAAGATAATAGAAAATCATATTCTTTTTTTTTTTTAATTTTTGTAATGTTTTTATTCATTTTTGAGAGACAAAGAAAGAGTGTGAGTGGGGGAGGGGCAAAGAGAGAGGGAGATAGAATCTGAAGCAGGCTCCAGACTAAGCTGTCAGCACAGAGCCTGACATGGGGCTCAAACTCACAAACTGTGAGATCATGACCTGAGCCAAAGTTGGACACTTAAGTGACTGAGCCACTAGGTGCCCCTAGAAAATCATTTTTGACCTCAAAAACTTTAGGACAGAATTGTCAGAACTTTTCTCAGTGGCCTAGAAAACTCTAACCCACATCTCCATTACTCGCCTTGTTACACAATATTTCTAAAAATAATTATCAATGTATTTTTTCTCCCTGGTGCTTATTCATTCCTTACCCGTTGCAGCACCTACCCAAACACCTCACAAGTAGTTGGTTGTCTGTTACTATTTACAGAATTGATTTTGCCTTCTGTCCCCTTATTTTTTAATCTCCAAGGAAGGAGCCAGGGGGTGCTAGCTCAGAAGTTCCATGTGCTACCTTTTTGGGTGTTTCCTTCACTTCATTATTGTTCCAGCTCTTAACCACACCCTCCCTCCCTACACCCTCCCTACCTAATCCCAAGATCTGCAAAGGTAGAGGAACAGAGCCACTCTAACTAGGTGTCTAGAGTGAGAAAGACACCCCCCTCCCCCCACTACACTCTCACCCTCAGGAGGAATCAGATCTATTTGCAAATGCTTACTCTTTGAATGTCACTGCCTTGGTATTTGCTGTACTTAGTATGAAGTGAGGTTGGAATTCACTTTCTTAAAGCTAGGCATTCAAA
Organism: Leopardus geoffroyi; assembly: GCF_018350155.1. Lineage (NCBI taxonomy): Eukaryota > Metazoa > Chordata > Mammalia > Carnivora > Felidae > Leopardus > Leopardus geoffroyi. The sequence continues at coordinate 91,497,223 of NC_059328.1, forward strand.
TCTTTAGTGCAGAAACATGTGATATTAGGTAAGCAAGAACACTAGGGAAGTTTAAAAGTATCAAAGCAGTAGGGCATCCCTTCAATTTTTCTCAAATAATTTGGAAAAATCATGTAATATGAAAGTGGTCTGCCAATTACCAAAGGTTTACCAGTTACCCTGCAATTTCTCTGTCTTTTTCCTAGCCACAATTTGAATAAATGTACCACAATATTTACTTTTCACTTCTCCTGTGAGAGGCGTCCTGCAAGGCGATTTTGAAGCATTGGACCTGGCATTCGTTCATTCTTCTCAATTAGTCCTAATTATTGAGGTTGGGCTGTACTACTACATAACAGATTCTGCTTTTATAACACCCTCCTTCTTTCTGTCACCAAAAAATACTCCTTCTCCACCCTGGGACAGACGCTGGGCTAGACAGTGAGTATAACAGAGATGTACTAGGCATAGTCAATGTTCTCAAGCAGCTGAAACCAGAGTGGGCACAGAGGTGTAAACAAAAAATGATGATGGCTTGGGTTAAGTGCTTTTACCATATGAATGTGTAAAGTGCCCTGATGACAGGGAAGGGGATACTAATTTAATCTGGGAAGCCTAAGAAAAGTTTTGATGAGGATATGACATTTGCATGGTATCTTGAAATATGTGCTTCAGAATTTTAAGTAGCCAGGGCAGAATGTGTATTCTAGGTCAAAAATTATGTTTAAGAACAACACAGCATGTTAAGAACCTCTGAATAGTTGGGAATTGGTGGGATGGACAAATCCTGGGAGATGCCCTTCCATCTTCTCTCTGTGGATCTTCTTTCTTTGGATCTCCAAGAACATTGAAGGAATCCTGTATCTTGGCCTCTGAGCCCTCCATGTCATAGGAAATCTAAAATTATATGGATTCTCTTTCTTTTGTTTGCTTGTTTGTTTTTTGTTTTTTAATATGAAATTTATTGTCAAATTGGTTTCCATACAACACCCAGTGCTCATCCCAACAGGTGCCCTCCTCAATACCCATCACCCACCCTCCCCTCCCTCCCATCCCCCATCAACCCTCAGTTTGTTCTCAGTTTTTAAGAGTCTCTTATGTTTTGGCTCCCTCCTTCCCTCTCTAACCTTTTTTTCTTTTTTTTTTTCTTCCCCTCCCCCATGGTCTTCTGTTAAGTTTCTCAGGATCCACATAACAGTGAAAACATATGGTATCTGTCTTTCTCTGTATGACTTATTTCACTTAGCATCACACTCTCCAGTTCCATCCACGTTGCTACAAAAGGCCATATTTCATTCTTTCTCATTGCCATGTAGTATTCCATTGTGTATATAAACCACAATTTCTTTATCCATTCATCAGTTAATGGACATTTAGGCTCTTTCTGTAATTTGGCTATTGTTGAAAGTGCTGCTATAAACATTGGGGTACAAGTGCCCCTATGCATCAGGACTCCTGTATCCCTTGAGTAAATTCCTAGCAGTGCTATTGCTGGGTCATAGGGTAGATCTATTTTTAATTTTTTGAGGCACATCCACACTGTTTTCCAGAATGGCTGCACCAGTTTGCATTCCCACCAACAGTGCAAGAGGGTTCCCATTTCTCCACATCTTTGTTCATTTTAGCCACCCTGACTGGCGTGAGATGGTATCTGAGTGTGGTTTTGATCTGTATTTCCCTGAGGAGGAGCGACATTGAGCATCTTTTCATGTGCCTGTTAGCCATCTGGATGTCTTCTTTAGAGAAGTGTCTGTTCATGTTTTCTGCCCATTTCTTCACTGGATTATTTGGATTCTCATATATCAACTAAGCGCAGGTGAGGAACATTCTTTTTTTTTTAATTTTTTTAATGTTTATTTTTGAGAGAGAGAGAGAGTACGAGTGGGGGAGGTGCAGAGAGAGAGGGAGACACAGAACGCAAAGCAGGCTCCAGGCTCTGAGCTGCAGCACAGAGCCCGATGCAGGCTCAAACTCACAGACTGCGAGATCATGACCTGAGCCGAAGTCAGACGCCCAACTGACTGAGCCACCCAGGCACCCCTGCAGGTGAGAAACATTCTAAGGCAATGGTTTTAGAGGATATTTCAGTGCAGCTGTGGTTAGCAGGGAACTGTGGGAGAGACAAGAAGAGCTGTTACGTTGCTCAGTGGTGGAGAAGCTGTAACTCCAAGTCCTGATGCCCAAATGAGGAGTCCAGAAAAGCTCTCTAAGTTCCATAAAAGCCATCATCACATGAGGGTTTGAGAGTTGCTTGCAAAGTCAATAGGACTTGATGGCCTCAATCAGATTTTGAGGAAGGAAGGGCTGAAGGAAAGACTTCAGTAGGAATCCAAGTAGAGAGTTTAGTCAAGGATTTAACAATACTGCTCTGGTGTTGCAGAAAGAGGTCTGAGTTAGAAATATAGGTTTGAAAATTATGCCTTACATGTGATGGTTGAAGTTTAAGGAATGGATGACAAGGATATGATATGATATGATATGATATGGTGTTTTCCCTTGCAGTTATAAATGACTGTGGTCACTTACAGAACATTTACAGAACTCTGTGGAATACTGTCATTTAAGAGGTAATTTCTGAAGGAAATTTTGAAATAATCTGAGAACTAGGAGGAAATCAAAAAAGGGGGGAACGAATTAAGTAATTCTAATAGCCCCCATGAATATTTTAAGTAACAAACCTTTACGTTTGTGTGGCACTCAGTTACAAGGTTCTTGGCAGGTTCTTTCTTTCTTTTAATCCTCATAAGGAATTTGTGAGGCAGGGTACCTGGGCAGATCAGTTGGTTAAGCGCGTCTAACTTTGGCTCAGGTCATGATCTCTCAGCTCAGATCGTGACTTCATGTCTTAGGTCGTGATCTCACAGCTCATTAAGTTCAAGCCTTGCATCAGGCTCTCTGCTGTCAGCACAGAATATGCTTCAGATCCTCTGTTCCCTTCTCTGTCTTCCCCTCCCCAGCTCATTCTCTCTCACTCTCTCTCTCTGTCTCTCAAAATAAATAAATAAACTTAAAAAAAAAAGAAACTTAAGGCAGGTATTGTTTAACCCTATTTTACAGATGAGAAAACTGAGGATCAGAGAAGTTCCATGACTTTGTTTTTTTAAACATCCCATACGTAATAATAAAGTGACAAAGTCATGTTGCTGATTACAAACCTCATGCTCTCTGCATTGTGCTAATATAGTCACACTAGCCTGTAGTGAGCTCAATCCATACAGGAGACCCAGAATATTCCTAAAGGAGCCATCTTTAAATGGCAACAATTTAAATTATGGCTCTGCCCTTCTTGGAATGTTCTGGGAGTCACCCTCTCCATGACTCTCAGCTGAAATATGGTGTATTTCACTGTATCAGATCACTGTGTTTATCTGAATCCTAACTTCTTAACTCATTTTTATATGTTTGATTGGGCTTATTTGACATATTGTGTTAGCTCTAGGTGCTTCACTGCTAAAATAAAATTCTCATGGTAGTGTCTCATTTTCTAAGGGGAGAAAAAATAAAGAAATGCACTGAATTTTCTAAATGTTAATTTTTTCCCCATATTTTCCCATAAATTTTAATACCCACAACCACTTCTGCTTAAGGTGCATCCTCAAACATGAAAACAAACCACAAATATTAATGGATAAGCTTAGAAATTAGCAACTACACCAGCTTATTTTAAGAGTTTACCTTTCAATTGAGAATGATCTGCTTTTCCTTTTAACTTCCATGTATTAGACTACATTAGCTCTTCTGTAACTATAGTGAATAAGTGTACTACCTCTTTCATATGATAACATTTCATAAATTTGCAGTCAATGATCCTATCCTTAAGTCTTTTATTCAAGTTAAATACATAAATAACATTTTACCATCCAAATTTTTAAAATTTAATTTCCTCTTCTTTTAAAGGGAGAATGAAGTTCAGTAAATAAGAGCACTCAAATGAAAAGCTTAGTAACCATAATTGAAAATAAAAAACAATACAAAGCATTAACTCCAGTGGAAATGCTTAGAATCAAGATTTATGGTATGAACCCATTTTAAGTGGACAACTGAGTGCCATTCTGATTTGGAGCATATTTCTTAAATCCTTGAGGATTTCTTGAATTACAAGGAGAATATATGCTTAAGCAGCTCATTTTCCTCTGAGGTTTGCACCATTATAAAGAGAGAATGTTTCTAATAATTCCTCCAATTAAATTATGAACTTCATTAGTGTGCAGAAAAACAACCCAGTTTAAGAGCTTGTCTCCTTATCCTTAATTCCCCAGTGCCATAGATTTTTTTAAACTAGTGGGTCATTAAAGGAAAGTTGTCTCCTTTTTAAGAAACAAAAGGATAGTTAGGCAAAATACCACATAATTAAAAAGTAAAATAGTTTCCTCCCTCACTTAGTTTAGCATTTGTAGAAAAAGCTACATTCTGGCTGCATCTGCGTGCCCGAACAATGGAAGACAGGGATGCACTCGGATCTTATGTCCAACTTCTGGGGCTATGCTTTTCATTTTAGTTCCGTGGTAGGCATCTTTGGAAGGTCTTGGACTTTTTGTCCCTAGGATCACAGGTATTTCCTGACAAATTAGGAGGTCATGGCCATTGGTTAATATTTAGTGTAAGAGTTTGTGTGGAGATATGTAATCAATGGTTCAGTAGAGACACTATTTCCATTCATTCTCCGGATACAAGAATAAATGTATTAATGTCATGGATTTTTTTCATAGTAATGGGTTTTATCATAGTGATTTGATTATGTAAAATATGTTTTCATTGCAATATAGGTCTATATTTCAATTAAGTGACTTTTAGAATTAAATATTTTAGTTTAACCAGAACTGACTACACCACATATAAATCATTGCTATTTCTGCCTCCTTTTATAGGTAAGACAACTATCTAAATAAGGTCACTGAATCAGTGGCAAGGGGAAAAGGAAGAAATTTAAATACTTACGTTTGGGGAAATGAATTTTCTCCTGAAATTCAACTTGAAAATCAATGAGTGCATGATAGACTAGGTTTTAAGTCTGTGATATAGGAGCTTCACAAACCCCATTGGTTCACAGATCCCAATCCAGAAAATTGTTCCATTAGGATAGCTATTGTGTCAACTCTTGCTAACTTTGTGACTGGTACTAAGACAACTGATATTGTATTAGGAATGTACCGAGATGACGGAGGACAAAACATTAGGATCTCAAATCGTTTTTGTCTTTCTTTAGAAGGAAACATTCGCTAGGAGTCAAGAGAAATAGTTCTAGCTCTATTATGCTGATAACTGTGTGAGCTCAGGGCAAGCCCCAGCAACTGTGAGCAAAGTCTCCTCATCTATAAAGTAAGAATGTTACACTACATTAGTTTCTGAGAATTACTCTTCAAATAAAGCCCATAATGGTCAAATATATTTTGGAAATGTTTGCAGTATTTCCTTCTAGGAGAATCACAATATGTATTAGCAGATTATCCTATAATAAGGAAAACATTTCCATTTTACTTACCCAGAGCCTCCCAAACTTCACCAAAAAGCCTCTAGTAATACCCCATATAACTAGCATCAGTAGAAATCATGTGGGTAGCAAAATTTCTTCACTTAAGTCTCTAATATTATTGGACTTTTCCTATGATATAAGGAAAAAAAATGAAAACATCATGTGTGTGTGTCTGTGTGTGTGTTTGAACTATTTGCAGTGCTGAGAACAGATTGATATTTTCCAGCAAAGTCTAATTTTACCTATCATCTTTCCTATATTGTTGCTACCTTGAGTGAAAAAATGAGACTATCTTAAGGAAAGTATGGCCTTGATAGGGAGTGCCTTTCTTTTTTTAACTGTTGCTCTTATTTTTTGAACCTAGGGGAGTACTGTGTATCGTTCTTTAAGATAGGAAATTAAGTACAGTATTGGAATAGATAGGGATATTTGTTTTGTTTTTAAGTTTGAGAAATTGTGGTGGAAGAGTCAGCAAAGATGTAAAAAATGAAATGCCAAGTGGTACAATCTGGTATGTTTCAGAGATAAATAGAGATGTTGGAAGATTTCTATTTCTCTCAAATGTAAACTTCTCAAACTCTAATTACAGCAATAAACTAAAATCATGTATTTAAAGGAAAATAAGATTAACTCATATTTAATATATTCTTTTTTATTTTTTTCATTTGCTTTGGAAGATATTCTTGAAACCACGGGCTGATTTTAGTTAAATGCATATTGCCTTTCTTTTGTCCCTTAGGAGTGCTAATGAATAACAAATGAGAGCCCAGTAAAAATAAAAATAGTGTACAGCTAAGGGATATCACATTGTCTGGGAATTGTGTTGCTGCCCTGTCTGCTTTTACTCATTTGGTCTTAGCAGAATATCATGGAAGTGAAGCTATTATAACATACTGGTGATATCCATGTGTAATTATAGGTTTTCCAGTGCTGCTGGGAACAGAGAACAGATAGGCGGAGGGTGGGCCAAGAGATGATGGGAGGAGAAGTCAACAATTTGTCAAATTGGGAGTAGATAGCATTATGAACTCCTGAACTGGAATTATATAGGCAGTGTGTATGCCAAATAGTCAGAATCATAGCACTATGAAACAATTTCTTTTAGAACTGAAAGAAACCATGAGATAATATAATCTAACTCCCTCATTTTCAAATGTGAAACAGAATGGTTAAGTCAATTAGCCAAGGATGATACTGTTGCATAACCATGAATTAGAGCCAGATGGAACTTGTTGTATTTTATCCACTGACCTGTTTCCAGTAACTAGAACTGGGCCTGGCACGTAGTAGGGAATCAATAAATACTTATTGACAGAGTGAATGAATGTCTGTGGAACACCCTTTTGAACATCATGTAAAACAACAATTCTAAGCATCTATACCCTTTCACTTGACATCCTACACTTGATTTTAGCCGAAAGGCCAAGAAGCGATCCCTTGACATCCTTTGACCACATTTGTGTATTCCTTAATAAGACCATAAGGGAACTGGAGCCAAGCCCAAATTTTTGGTAATGCCACTTTTCTAAAACACCAAAATTTCAAAGCTTCAACCAATTGTCAAAAGATAGAGAATAAAATTTATCTATCTCAGATATCAGAGTCATATATCTATTCAGGATAAATGAGTATCACTCTACCCAGACACACACGTTTCTTTTATTATCGTCTGATTCGTGCTTTAAGACCAAAAATTCTGACTCATAATTTCCTCCCTGGGTGAGAACAAGTCCATGAAAAGAAGTGGACCCTTTTGTCCACCCTTAAGAAATATTTAGTAAAATTACAATATCACTATGTGTCCCAAAGCTGTCTTCAAATGAGGTTTGTCTCTCGGGTTCCACAACTAAAGAGCTAAAAATTATATAAAAACCATCTTACAACTTGTAAATGAGGCCTTTAAATATTGATAGAGTCAGGGTTGGGTTTCAAGAAATTTGAGCTGAGGAGACATGGAGACAGGCAGTGACCTTTTATGAACATATGTCTTTACTAAAATAACTCAAGTTCATTATATGCTCTTAAGTAACAGAATGGGACTAAAACTATTAATAGTTATGATGGGGGGGGGGAAGAAAATGAAAGAACATAGTGCATGGCTAGCTCAGAATCATGGAATTGTGGGTAATATTATTTATTTGTGCTTTTCTGTAGTTTTCACATTTCATTCATAGGACATATCATTGAATAAAATTAGTTTTAAAAATAAAGTTAAAATTTAGCAAAGTTACAGGATACAAAATCAACACACAAAAATTTGTTGTGCTTGTATACACTGACAATGAACAATCCAAAGCATAAATTAAGAAAACAATTCCATTTACAGCAGCATCAAAAAGAATAAAATACTTAGGAATAAACTTAACCAAAAAGGCTAAAAGCTAAAAAACTAAAAACTAAAACACTAAAAGCTATAAAACATTGCTGAAAGAAATTGAAGGAGACAAAGAAATGATTAAGAAATCTCATGTTCATGAGTTGAAAGATGTTAAGATGTCAGTATTAGCCAAAGAGATCTATAGAATCAGTGCAATCTCTTATCAAAATCCTAATGACAGTTATTGCAAAAGTAGAAAAACTCATTATAAAATTCATCTCACGTAACTCTGAATAGCCAGAACAATCTTGAAAAAGAAGCACAAAGTTGGAAGTTTTATCCTTTTTTATTTCAAAACTTACTACAAAGCTATAGTAATCAAAACAGTGCATATCAGCATACAGATAGACTTATAGAGCAATTGAATATAATAGAGTCCAGAAATAAACCCTTGCATATATAACTAAATGATTTGTGAGAAGGGTGCCAATCCCACTCAAAGGTCAAAGACAGCCTTTGGAACAAATGGTATTGGGAAAACTGGATATCCACATGCAAAAAAAAGGAATTTAGATCCTTATCTTAAACCATATCAGAATGGATCAGAGACCTAAATATAAGAGCTATACCTATGAAACTTTTAGGAAAAAACATAAGGGGACAACTTCATTACATTGGATTTGGCAACGATTCCTGGAATGTGATACCAAAAACACAAGCAACAAGAGAAAAAATCAAATTTAAAACCTTTCACATATTGAAGGACACTATCAAAAGTGGAAGGCAACCCCCACAATGGGAGAAAATACTTGCAAATCATATATCTGGTAAGGAATTGTTATCCAGAAAATATAACAAACTTACAATCCAACAACAAATGTGAATGTCATACAACAATAAGAATATACTTAATGTCACAAAGTGTACACTTAAAAATAGTTAAAATAGTAAATTCTATGTTATGTGTATTTTACCACGTAAAAAGTAAATAAAATTAAGTAACAGCAAAATCATAAAACCTATTGACTCAAGTAAAGCACAGAAATTCTAAAATATTTAACATTCTTAGCCCTTTGCTATTTTTAATATTATTCTTGGCTTTGAGATGAAGAAAGATTTTGAGCAGGGTTTTGAGTTTGTAAGGGGCTTCATGAGGAAGGGAATACATGCTAGTTGGAGGAAACCATATTTTGTCAAACAGATAGTTAATGGGCAGAGGGGATTCTCTGTGTACAGGAGAGATGGAGAGCAATTACAAAAGTGGACTTAAAGGGCAGGCACAGTAATAGTAGTAGAGGATATTCAATATCAGACTGAGTTTTGATTTCATTGCTTGAGGTAAGCAATGAGGAAAAACTGTAGGTCTGTGTATAATGTATATTGGGGAAGATGAAAATATTTTAAAAAACACTAAAAAGATTATACTACTGTCTGTGTGTACAGTGGCTTGAAAGAAGAACCTTATTGACTGTTGCAATAACCATCATGAAAGGTGATGACTGTGACAATAGAAAGGAAGCCTCAGCCGGCATGGTGGAGGCACAGGGAAATGGGCAGAGCCATTGAGTTGGGGCTGTGCACTCCTCTGGCCACCTACACAGCTCCCACAGGCAGCATCCAGGCCAGAGTACCCTGGGCTGCCTGCACCCTAAGTTATACCCCATTCGGGTCAAACCTTAGTCAGTCCCTTCCAGGAGGCTGAGAGGTGGAGACTCATGCTCATATACATGAAGTAGTCTTCTCAAGGTCATATAGCTGGGTTACTTCAAAAAAAAAAATCAAAGCACACTTGGTGGTAGGTCCAAACCACCACTATGAGTAGGGAGATAAAGGAACCAGAGTCACAACAACAGAGAACAAGCAACACATTCCAAAAACACCTCCTGAAGGGCCATGCCCCGGACAGTGTATGACCCCATTTTAATATAATAGTGTTTGCAGGTGCAGGACACATAATGAGCTATTAAAACACGTAAGGGACAGAAAACTGGCCAAAATGATGAAACGAAAGAATTCTCCTCAGAAGAAATTCCAGGAAGAAATGACAGCTAGAGAATTGCTCAAAACAGATACAAACAACATATTTGAGCAAAAATTTAGAATAATAGTCATAAGATTAATAGCTTGGCTTGAAAAAAGCATAGAAGACAGCAGAGAATCTATTGCTGCTGAGATCAAGGAACTAAGAAATACTCATGATGAATTAAGAAATGCTATAAATGAGCTGCAAAATAAACTAGATGCATGACATCAAGGGTGGGGGGAGCAAAGGAGAGAATAAGTGAAATAGAAGATAAAATTATGGGGGCGCCTGGGTGGCTAAGTCAGTTAAGCTTCCAACTTCAGCTCAGGTCATGATATCATAGTTTGCGGGTTTGAGCCCCGCATCGGGCTCAGTGCTGAAGGCTTGGGGCCTGGAGCCTGCTTCTGATTCTGTGTTTCTGTCTCCCTCTGCCCCTCCCCCACTTGTGCCTTGTCTCTGTCTCTGTCTCTCTGTCTCTCAAAAATAAATAAACATTAAAAAAAATAGAAGATAAAATTATGGAAAACAATGAAACCAAGAAAAAGAGAGATAAGAAAATACTAGACCACAAGGGGAGAATTAGAGATGTAAGTGATTCAATGAAACATAATATCTGTATCATAGGAGTTTCAGAAGAAGAGAGCAAGAAAGGGACAGAAGGTTTACTTGAATAAATTATAGCTGAGAACTTCCCTAATTTAGGGAAGAAGGCAGACATCCAAATCCAGGAGGCACTGAAAACTCCCTTCAAATTTAACAGAATAGGTCTTCTCCATGGCATATCATAGTGAAACTGGCAAAATACAAAGATAAAGAGAGATTTCTGAAAGCAGCTAGGGAGAAATGGGCCTTAACCTATAAGGGTAGACACATAATGGTAGTAGCAGACCTGTCCATTGAAACTTGGCAGGCCAGAAGGGAGTGGCAGGAAATATTCAATGTGCTGAATAGGAAACATATGTAGCCAAGAATCCTTTACCTAGCAAAGCTGTCATTCAGAATAGAAGGAGAGATGAAAAATAGGTTTTAATAATACCCAAGTCTGTCCCTAATATTTGCAAGGTGGGGAAAGAATACAAATGAAATACTATATGCCTAAATAATAATGTTATACATTGAATTACACCTCTGACTGGCCCATTTTCCCACCGTGGACCCCATAGCCCACTCTCCAATGTGTAATTAAAGGAGCCACCATCTCAACCCACACAGTTCTGCTGTGTGAAAGATTGATGGCAACATGGTACTGCTGGAGGAAAGTAGACACTGTATCTGGGTCCAAGACTCATAAGTGGTGACTGATCTGCCTGAACTTGGGATGGAAACCTACCCAGGCGAGCAAACCAATGCAAGAAGGTTCTTCTCTCCATTCTCACTTCTCCATTCCAAGATTTCCAGGTAGTTCTAAGAACCTCCCAAAATTACACCAAGTGCTCTCCTTCTGGTAATGGCATTTCCTATCATGCTAACTCTCCTGCCAATAATAACTACAAACTATGGACTAAAAATAAAAACAATTATTTGAAGACTTTAGAGAGAGATAAGAAGCAGGCAGATACTGGAGGGGAGTCAAAGGCATTGAGGGACTTTCACCTCTTTTCAGTTTTTCCCCTAAGGGCAGGCCTCAGTCTGTGCCATGCATGATAGGGAACGGGGTGTAGTTAAAACCAGGATGGAAAATCCTCTTCTTTTATTGGCTTGAAATACCAGAGGACAGGTTGAGGCCACCACAACAACTAAAATGTCAAGACAGAAATATGAAAAGGAAAGAGACAGAGATGGAGAAACCTCAAATACTGTATATATAAAGTTTGCCTAAATCTTTGGTGAACTCCTGAATCCCTAATGTGTGGGACAGCCTCCAAGCAGCGTGGCTAAAGCTAAAAGAACTGAACTGAGATTTTGACTCATATCGCATAGGAGACAGTTTACAGTGTGCAGTTTGAATTTAGTCACAGTCCCTGCCCCCTAAAACAAATAAGTAAAATCAATACTCTTCAGAAGAACATAACAGAATCTAGAGTCTCTACAAAGTATCATTCATAATATCCAGATACAATTTAAAAATTACGCAATATATGAAGAAAGAAAAAGATATCCCACATTCTAAAGAATAGACAACTGAGACCAAACTCTACATGACAAAAGTATAAGAATTAGCACACAAGGATTTTAAAGCAGTTATTATAACAATACCAAAGGATGTAGGAGAATGTGATGTTAATAAATAATTATATGAAATACCTACAGGGAAATAGAATATAAAAAGTAACCAAACAGAAGTTCTAGTACTGAAAAAGCATATTTTTCTATAAAATTTTACCACATATACTTAAGAGTAGATTGGAGCTGATAGAAGAAAGAATCAGTGACCTTAACAATACATCTGTAGAATTATCCAAATCAGAAAACAGTGAGAAAGAAGGTAGAAAAAAGAATGAATCCAGTTTCAGGGACTTTTAGGACAATATCTAAAGGTCCAATAGATATGTAATAGGAGTCCCAGAAAGATAAAAGAGAGAAAATGGGCCAGCAAAAGTATATGAGGAAGTAATGTCCAAAATTTTCCCAATGGCATAAAGTTACAGTGAACCCCAAGCAAGATGACTATCAAGAAAGCAGCCTCTAGGCATATCATATGCAAACCACTGAAATCAAATGATAAGGAGAAAATCTTGAAAGCAGAAAGAGGTGAAAAGACACATTACATATAAGCAAGCAACAATTCAAATGACCACTGAAAATCTCATCAGAAGCAAGCAAGACCAGAAGACCGGGGAAGAACATTTTTACAGGGCTGAAAGAAAAAAGAAAAAGAAAAAAACCCTCTCACCCCAGAATTCTCTGTCCAGTGAAAATATCTCTTACAAATGAGGGCTTATTAAAAGAATAATAAGGATAAAAGAAGACCAAGAGAATTCATCGCCAGCAGGCCTGTACCAGAAGAAATGCTGAAAGAAGCTTCTCAGGCCAAAAGGAAGTGATACCAGATAAATCTTAGAACATTGGGAAGCAATGAAGAACACTGGAAATTGAAAATATATGAATATTTTTCCACTTTATTTCTTTAAAATATATGGTTGTGTAAAAAATGTATAGTATTTTAATATGAGGTTTATAACATGTGGATATAAAACAAGGTAACTACAGCATAAAGCATGGGAAGAGGGGATAAATGGATCTATATGTTTGCAAGTTCTTACATTTGACATGAAGTGGTACAGTGTTAGCTCCAAGTAGGTGATGAAAAAGTAAGGGTATACATTATAATCTCTAGAAGAATTATCAGTAACAATAACTCAGTGATTCAATAATTAAATAATAGGATTCAATAATTTTAATATCTTAAAAACCAATGGACAAATTGAAACGTAAATCTTATGGAATATGTAATCAAGACAAAACTATACCACCCAAGGTCAGGAAGCACAGTTATCTGGGGAGCCTATCTGCCTAGACATCTGTTTTGGGTAATTTGGGGTGCGCAGTATTTTTTAAAAGTAAAAACAAAAATACAAGCAGAGACTCGGATTTTTCTTCCCGCCTTCCACTCCCCCTACACCCAACATAGCTACTGAAGCTCTCTCAGCCCTAAATCTTCTGGTGAGATGTTGATGAGGTTCAGGTAAAATCTTAAGTCCCCCTCCATGATTCCTAACTGCTTGATCTGTTACCAAACTTTCAAAAAATTTTAAGAAAACAACATTTTTTTAAAATGTTTCTATACTGTGATATAGGGGACCTTCTAAAGTCAGAGTGCAGGGCAGTGACCCTTTCTGCGGGGACCTGAGGACATCAGTGGTGAAGTGTAGAAAGAGACAGAGGTATCTACAATGTATGACCAAATTTTTCATCCCAGGGAGCTAGAAGGGTCATGGGGCCATTATTAATATTTTAGAAATTGAGATGGACACCTATTTAAGACTACAGTGAGCTCATATTTTAACTTAACTCAAAAGTGGTAATGGCCTGGGGTGCCTGGGTGGTCCAGTCGAGTGTCCAATTTTGGCTCATGACACGGTTCATGAGTTGGAGCCCCACATCGGGTTCTCTGCTCTCCGCACAGAGCCCACTTTGGATCCTCTGTCTCCCTCTCTGTCTGCCCCTCCCCCCCAAAAAATAAATAAAAACATTTTTTTTAAACGTGGTAATGGGGCACCTGAGTGGCTCAGTCGGTTGGGTGTCTGACTTCAGCTCAGGTCATGATCTCATGGTTCGTGGGTTCAAGCCCCGCGTCGGGCTCTGTGCTGACAGCTAAGAGCCTGGGGCCTGCTTTGGATTCTGTGTCTCATTCTCTCTCTGCCCCTCCCCCACTTGTTCTCTGTCTCTCTCTGTCTCTCAAAAATAAATAAAAATGTAAAAAAAAAAAAATTTTTTTTAAACGTGGTAATGACCTATAGGAAATTGGAATCATGAGACTGTAAGAACATGAAACAGGAGATATAGATATGATAAGTATTTGTATTTGTTAGTTGCTACATGAGCAAATGGGCTTATTGATGACCTACAAATAAAATAGATTGCTATTTTACATTTTAAAATTCCATCAATGGAAAAATATTTTTTAGAAGCAAGCAGATAGCAATAATTAATATCTTTGTTGATTGCAACCCAGTAATTCTGAATGACACCAGAATACCTACAAAGTATTCTTTTCCTGTGTATAACCTTGAATGCATTCAGACCATTAATAACTGGTATTTAGGGCAATGGTTGGACTCTTCAGTGAGTTTTCCAGCTCAGCTAGAAAGTATACCAATAACATAAGCATAAAAAATAGGATTTTAGATGGAAAGTATATTACAAAAATATTTTGAATGGAATGTTTTATTTCCTTTGGAAAAATTTTTGTAAAGAAAAAAAATTAGGGGCGCCTGGGTGGCTCACTTGGTTAAGTGTCCCACTTTTGATTTTGGCTCAGGTCATGATCTCATGGGTTGTGAGATCAAGCCCCATGTTGGGCTCCACACTCAGCATGAAGCCTGCTTGAGATTCTGTTCCCTTCTCTCTGCCTCTTTTATCTCTCTCTCTCTCTCTCTTTCAAAATAAATAAATAAATAAACATTTTAAAAAGAAGAAAAAAAAATTTGTGGTGTTTCTCAGGAAAGCTGAAACTTGCAAGTCTTTAATAGCATGTTGCATCTTTCTGCACTCCTACCCAAGATGAGCAGATCAGTTGGGAAATCTCATCCACTTCAAAAGCACTTTTTATAGGCCAGCTTCATGGCTGATTATAGATCAGAGAGAATAAAGGGTAGAGCACATGGCTGTCTTGGTTGAGAGGAATGTCCCCAACTCACCAGAGCCATTCAAATGCTCTTTGTTTCTCACAGCTCTGCCCACTTCTCTAGTCATTATGAGATTGAGAGTCAGCAGAACATAATCTATAGACCTTTGCTGTGTTCCAGAGTCACCCATTTAGAGGAAGAGATAAAGCATGTTGAAAAGTATGTAGTGTTGATATTAAATGAGAGCATGACAACCACTTATTTAACCTTAGCACTACATAGAATGTAAAATGTGCAAAATCCCATAAAGCATAACAAAAACTTCCAATAGCCAAGGGAATGTCAGAAATATATGGTAATTTAAAAAGGAAAGGAGTCCTTTTTGAAAATAGCATAACCATTTGATTAAACATGCTAATGCAATGGAGACAGTTTGCAGTTTTAATAATAATTTGCTTATATCTTAAAAGTGAATAGAAAAACTAGTTACATTTAGTCAAGTAGAAGTGATATTACAAGTCTTTTTGAGAACATGACAATATGTAAGAAAAAAAGGGTAAAAGATCATTTAATTGAGGATCGAATCACACAAACTCTAGTTCCAGCACTGTAACTGGAGAAATAATGATACCTATATTACCTCCCTTTCAAGAATTGAAAAAAATGCAAAAGAAGAAGAAGAAGAAGACACAAAATGCAATACAAATAAGTGCAAGCATTTAAATGTTTAGTTCTTACTTGTTCCTGATAGTGTGCCAATTCCTGGAGATACAAAAATGAAAAGCCACAGTCCCTGTCTTCAAACTGCTACCATCTGCACGGACCGATAGACATTTCACAAAGAAAATTATAAGGCCGTGTGATCTGTGTAGTGATAGGGATACAGATAAGATTACTGTAGTAACACTAGTAAGGAGGAGGAGGGTGGGATGGGAGAAGGTTTCTAGAGGACCTTCTGATAGTCTCTTTTGCATTGGGGCTATTTCTAATTTGTTTTTTAATGTTAATTTATTTTTGAGAGAGAGAGAGAGAAAGACAGAGACAGAGACAGAATGTGAGCAGGGGAGGGGCAGAGAGAGAAGGAGACACAG